>NC_136913.1:75284912-77935531 GCF_949752795.1 Hyperoodon ampullatus | reverse complement strand
CCCTCAGATTGCATGTATGAGTAATTAGTGTATGCAAAATGGTAAGTAATATATTTCTAAGCTTAAGAGACAAAGTTAGGAAGAATTTATAAAAATTCTGGCATTCTTTTTGTCTTAGAATTGCTGAATTATATGGCTATTTGTGCAGCTATTTTAGTTAAAAAAATATATGAAATGGCAAAAATGTTTTTTTTTCTCCACTTGCAATTCTTATATGGAAAATACAAATTTAGATTTATTTTCCCTTATAAAACATATGTAGAGTCTGTGTGTGTGTGTGTGAAGGGCAAATAACAACTTTACAAAGCCAAACAGCAGAATACAGATAATAAGTTTTAGGCCAGCAAGGGAAACCATAGCATGTCATAGATTATAATCTTTTTATATACTCAGAATATACTCGGATACCATAGAGGATTATCCACTATTTTCGAAAAACAAACCAATTTAACATTTAACTCACCACTTCCTTTCTTTTCCTTCATGGCACATTCCTTTGCACTAGTGTAGAGTTAACACTCATTTATTCACTCTAATGAAGGGTAGCCTGAACATGAGTAATCCAAAGCAGCATGTAATTCAGAAGTAGTTTTAGTTGGTTTGTGAATGCGTTTCATTCCAGGGAAAGGATTGGGCATATTAACTTTTCTGACACTTTTTAGTTTAAAATTTATACAATCTAGCTTTATTGGAGAGGTAACCACCATTCAGGGAGACAACGTACGATACTGATAGACACAGAAGCTCTGGAGTCATAGTAGCTCAGTTCAAACCTTAGCTCTATGACTTTCAAACTCACGGTTTGTAGACAAGTCATTTAACCTCTCAAAGCATCAGTCTACATGTCTTTAAAATGGTGATAATACTCATCCCATAACATTATTATAAATATTAAATGAAATATTATTTATAAAGTTCTAAGCTCTTTGTCTGGAAAATTTTAAGCCCTCAATAAATTCTAGTAATAATAGGAGCAGTAATTATAGTAGTGACTGAGGGTAGCAAATATGGCATTAAAAATGGATGATGCACAATATAATAGAGCCACACATGTATAAGTTGACTGCACTAATGTAGTTTTGCACTCTATCAAATTTTCTTTTTTAAAACATTATAAATGTTATTTTGTGATATGTTGACCTAGTGAGATTGTACGTTTTTTAAAGTGAAGATCTGTTTAAGATGAACCCTGTGGTAGTACAAAAATTCTGGGGATCAGCTGCTGCCTTGTAGTCATGCAAACTATCTGGACAGATAAAAGAGCATACTGTTCTCAATGCATGAAAAGCCAATAACAGAAATATGTTATTTCTCCCCCAAGAACTTAGAGTGAATAACACTTGGGAAACCTGGGTATGTACGTTATAAACAATTTGAAAATTCCTTTGAAAACTTTTCAGTAATGAAGCTGTACTTTAAAATATTCTTCTAAAATACCTTTGTCTCCCTTCCCCGTGTTAGTAAAATAATATAGGTAATATAATTTAACTTTTTTTTTTGATTCAGGGCTTCCTTTATCATTTTAAACATGAATAATAACCATATGGTATTGTGACAATACGAGATAGATGACAGATTTTTAAGACTCCAGGATATATCCTGAAATTGCATCTGAATAAAGACATATACTTATTACTATATATAAAATAGATAACTAATAAGGGCCTACTGTATAGCACAGGGAACTCTTCTCAATACTCTGTAATGACCTATATGGGAAAATAATCCAAAAAAGAGTGTATATATGTATATGTATAAATGATTCACTTTACTGTACAGCAGAATCTAACACAACATTGTAAATTAACTATACTCCAATACAAATTAAAAAAAATAATTGGCATGCACATATTTTCTTGTAATTTGCGTGATTTTATTTCCAGAATCAAGTAGAAGATGGACAAATGAAAATTATGAGTTCTATTTATTTAGTTGGCTTTTAGTGAGCCAGTGTTAATTTTATTATTTAAATCTCCTAGATCCTTCCACATAGGAAATCATTTAATATACCAGATTCTGGCAGAATACCTCATCCATTTTAAACCACTGAGTCAACTGGCTTAATGAAACATATCCAGATTTTTAACTAATCAAATCAAATATGGAAAGGCTAATAATAACCCTATGGTATCCTGTAGTTAACTGAATGGAAGACTACTTGAGGACACATTACAAAATATCTTGCCAGGATACATCTCCACAAGCACAAACATGTGAATTCTGTTTTTTTTTTTCTAGTCACTAAAATACATTGAATTTGTTCTCTTATTTTTTCCTTAATGGATTTATAGTTGTATATGTTTACAAAAAATTTATACCTGAATATTTTGAGAATGTAAAAACAATTATATCTGCATGTTAAATTTCAAAATCTGTGGCTATACCAAAGAAAATATAGTGACCAAATTGTTCTGTTTTACATGATAAAAAATTGAATGACTACATCATCATTTCATGGCAGTTACTCTGCAAAATACATGAGCAGGCATGTGCGTGCACACACACGTACACACTGCTAAAGAAAAGTTTCCAGTGGTGAAATAATACAGCTCTCAAAATAATTCATTATTAGAGGAAGCTACTCCAAGTAGAAAATAAAGAACAGATAAGTAGGCTATTTCATGCACTTTCTTATGAATTTACTCCTAGTGGAGTTTGTGATTCTGGGCCTCATCAGTACTTGGCTGTGGGATTGCTAATTTTACTTATCTTTCTCTCACTGAACAGACCACAGAAATCATTCCTCTAAATGTTCTTCTTTTGCCATCCCCTACAGGTGTGCAAGACTTTTCTATGCGTGTGACTTTTTCAGAAGACACCCACAATTGTGAAAGAAAAAATGTAATGTGCGTGTACTTTGTTTCCATCACCTTTAGAGGTTAAACTATATATTTTTATAATAAGGAAGACTTTGTGATTATGTGCTATCAGGGGCAGCAATGTGGACTTTCTGACCTGATGAGATTCAGTGCTTCATTTAATGGGGAGATAAAACTATTTTCAAAGTTCAACACAGTGTATAGAGTTTGATGAGCATGTTGTGTGTGAAAGTATTCCACCTGGCACTCTCATTCTTCAGTGTCCTTTATAAAGGGCTTTGCAGAGAAGTGTTTTGTTCATAGTTGGCCACTGTTTTTATGTGATTAGAGTTTGTATTGCATTAGCTAGCCTGGTATCCAAGTTCTATTATTGTTTGCTCAGATAAAGGCATGAGCCTCATGTCCTTCCACATACACATTTAACTTATTTGTTCCTTGATATAACCTGAGATACTAAAACTAGGATGTTAAGTTTAGATTTCTGTGAGTAGAGGAGTAAGAGTTAAAGGAATGCATGTGAAGGCTTGCATCAGTTTTCCAAATGGTGTGTGGAGAAGCTACTTGGCTGGAACTCAAGTATGGAATAGGCAAGAAAGAAATATGGAATATGTCATTGGTCAGGGGAGCAAGAGATAATTGGAAACTGAAAAGCTACCTGTTCTGATCTTTACTCAAAGGTAAAATCATCCTTTAAGTCAACAGCCCAGCACTTCTGGCCTGTCTTGATTCATTCATCTAACAAATATTTACCAAACACCTCTTATTATGATACCACTTCGAATAAACTGGGTTAGTTATAATAAAAAAATAATAAGTTTTGGTGAGAATGTAGAGAAATTGGACCTTTCATACTGTGTGAGAGTGTAAAATGGTACAGCTGCTTTAGAAAAGACTTCCCCCAGAAGTCAAATAAAGGGTTACCATATGACCTAGTAATGGTACTCCTAGGTATATGTCTAAGAGAATTAAAAACATATATTCACATGAAAACTTATACATGCATGTTCATAGCAGTATTATTCATAATAGTCAAAAACTAGAAACAATGTAAATGTCCATCTCCTGATTAATAAATGAATAAACAAAATGTGGGAGATGGTATATTCATACAAGACAATATTATTCAGTCAGAAGAAGGAATGAAGTATTGATATATGCTATAATATGGATGAACCTTGAAAGCATACTAAGTGAAAGCAGCTAGTTACAAAAGACCACATATTGTGTGATTCCATTGACATGAAATATATAGGATAAACAAATATATAGAGGCAGAAATCTAACTAGTGGTTGCCAGGGGCTAGGGGGTGCATGGTTTTGGAGGAAATGAGGAATGCTAAGGTCTGAATGTCTGTGTCTTCCCAAAATTTAGAATTTGAAATTATAATGCCCAATGCGATGGTATTAGGAAGTGAGGCCTTTGAAAGATGACTAGCTCATGTGGGCTCTGCCCTCATGAATGAGATTGATTGCCCTTATAAAAGCAGCCTGAGAGAGCCCCCTCACCCCCCTGCTATGTAAGAACAAAACGAGAAGTCAGCTGCCTGCAACCTGGAAGAGGACCTTCACCAGAACCCGACCATCCTGACACCCTGATTTCAGAATTCTAGCTTCTGGGACTATGAGATATAAATTTCTGTTGCTTATAAGCCACCCAATACATGGTGTTTTGTTATTAGCCTGAACAGACTAAGACAAGGAGTGACTGAAAATAGGTATTGAGTTTCTTTTTGGGGGATAATAAAAATGTTCTAAAATTGTGATAATGTTTGCATGATTCTGTGAGTATACTAAAAGTTTTAAACTGTACACTTAAAATGGGTGAATTACATGGTATGGGAGTTAGATCTCAATAAAGTTGTTAATTGAAAAATATTCAGTATTCATTTAATTACCTTTAAAAAATAAATATGCAAGGGTTCCCAACTTTGAGGGCACACTGGAATTGTTACTGCAGTGTGCATTGTGTCAATTAGCTTCAACTGGGACTTCCCTGGTGGCTCAGTGATTAAGAATCTGCCTGCCAATGCAGGGGACACGAGTTCGAGCCCTGGTCCTGGAAGATCCCACATGCCGTGGAGCAACTAAGCCCATGCGCCACAACTATTGATCCTGCACTCTAGAGCCTGCGAGCCACAACTACTGAGCCCACGTGCCACAACTACTGATGCTGGCACGCCTAGAGCCCGTGCTCCACAACAAGTGAAGCCACCACAATGAGAAGCCTGCACACTGCAAGGAAGAGTAGTCCCCGCTCGCCGCAACTAGAGGAAGCCCGCGTGCAGCAACGAAGACCAAATGCAGCCAAAAGTAAATACATAAAATAAATAAATTTATATAAAAAAAATAGCTTCAACCTAGGAGGTCAGTGGAGGGCCCGGACCGGCAATCTCGGTTCTTGTGATAGCAAGCAAAGAATTGCAGACTACCACTTCAGGCTTAAGCACAAAGCACAGTTTATTAAAGCATATTTACACTCTCAGAGGGAGAGCATGCTGTTGCTGTGAAGTGAAACCAGCCCTCCTGTATAAGCTTAAGGGTGTTTATAAGGAGTGTTCTGCAAGGAGCTGGGGTGCGATTATGGGTGAGTGACAGGGGATTATTATTTGATTGACAGTCCCTAATTATGTAACAAGTTCATTATTGCACATCCCCTTACCCATGATTCGCTAAGAAAAGCCCACGGGGGTTTGGGGGGGTGGGGAAGAGGAAAACCACATGCAGATTTTATTATAGTGATGCTATAATGAGTTTGGGTTTACTATAGGTTATACGCCCGTCTAGTCTGGGCATGTGCAGCCCAGGGAAGTTCCCTTGTGTTACTATGCTCCCTCTTTATCAGGACAAGTTGCCCACGAATCGACCATAGTTTCATCCATTCTGGGTAGGGTCAAAGGAGGGTCCCCAGATGGTTGTGGTATGACTTGATTATTCCTCTCTTGTCTTTAGGCCACTGTCACTTCCTTGCTGCTAATGTCTGACTAACTACCTAACAGAATTACCTAAGAAGGTTTAAAAATCCTGACCCTCAGGTAGTCTCCCAGACTAATCATATCAGAATCCCTGAGAGTAGAATCTGAACATGAGTGTTTTTAAAGCTTCCCAAGTAACTACAATGCATAGTCAAGGTAAGGAAACACTGTTAATATAAAGAGCTTCGTATGTCACTAAGCTAGCAAGTAGCTAGTTTTCTTATTTGAACCTCAGTTTCCTTATTTGTAAAATGAGCATAATAATATTTTCCCTCATTTACGATATTTAAGAAATGGTTCTTTAGACTGCAAAAATTAACTGCCAAAATCAAGTTTTAAAGTACAGTAAAATGTTAGTGGTAGAATCTAGGTGTTGGTGTATATGGGTGCTCATTGTTAAATTCTTTCAACTTTACTCTATGTTTGAAATTTTCATAATGAAATATGAAGGGATGAAAAAACCCTATTATCTTTCAGGAACCATTATGTGTGTTGAAGTATAACAGTGAACAAAGCCAACAAACTTCTTGCTCTCACAGAGTTTGCATTCTAGAAGAGTAAACAAAAATCCTAATAAGCTAATGTTTGTTAAGTTTGGTATGTGTTTTGAAAAAAATAAAAGGAAATTAAGAGAAGTGAGTGTTATAGAGTAATTATTTTCATATAGGATAATCTGGAAAAGATTGATAAAATGGAATTTAAATAGAGACCCATATTTCTTAATGATCATGTTGGCTGCTATTTTATAAAAAACACTGGAGGTAGACAAGGATAGAAATAAAGAGACCGATTAGTAGGCTCTTAACAATGTTCATAAAAGAGATGATAGTGAAAGTGTTAGAGGTGGTGAGCTATGAATAGTCTTGATATTTGAAGGCAGAACTGACAAAGTTTTCTGATGCATTGTATGTGGGTGTGAGAGAAAGAGAAGGATCAAGGATTACTTTAAGGTTTTTAATCTGAATATCAGGAAGAATGGTGTTCTTGTCTGTTAGGAATCATTCCTCATTGGGGTTAAGGAATTTTATTAATGTTTACAATCCCCATTATTTATTCATGAATGTGAATATAGGGCTTTCTATTTATCCCTCTCAAATTTTAACTTGTTGGTGTTATAAAAATAAGTTAATAAATGGTAACTATTACATACCAGGTATTTTGCATAGTCTAGCATCACTTTTCACAACAATTATGTAAGGTAGGTTTTTTTTTCCCATTTGACTGATGAAGACAATAATGTTCATAGAGGTGAAATATCTTTCCTAAGATAGCAAATAAATGACAGAACCGAGACTTGAGGCTGCATTCTCTGTTGCTAATTTCTATATTTGTTCCTCTCTGCTTCTTTTATTGGTTGAATCTGATTTTTCATACTAGTGTTTGGTAATATGTAAATGTGGGCAGGCTCTTTTCTGATTACAATAAAATAAATAATTATACTGATAAGTTTTTATAATTTTCTATTTTACTAAATTGAGCCACAGTGTTATCTGAAATACAAACAGAATAAAAAGATAATTCTCCAAAGACTTCTATGTTCTACACATTTATTTATTTATTGGTCGTGCCACCACCATGGCACGTGAGACCATAGTTCCCCAACCAGGGATTGAACCCATGCCCCCTGCAGTGGAAGGGCAGAGTCTTAGCCACTGGACCATCAGGGAAGTCCTTATTTTCTATACCTTTAAATCTATCAGGATACTTATGTTGAAGGAGATCAGCGTTGGGGTACATTACACTATTAAAAAGATAGTTTAGGTAAGTGAATGGATGTACAGAGGAGAAAGAAACAAAGTAAGGTTTTATTTCAGAGCTGACTGGGCATTTGAATAACTGTGAAATCTGTCCTTAAATAGTTTGGTTAAGTATTGTGGCCAAATGTTTACATAGTTTGTCATAATCACCCCATGCCTTAAAATAAGGATAAATACTGATGAGTCTGAAAGAGGAGAAGAAATAAAAAAACATTTGGTAGTGGAGTATGGACATACTTAGAGAGTAGTTAGTCATGCAAAAACACCTATGCATGTGCCAAGGAAAAGCAGTTTATGAATTATTTAACACAAAAATGCTGATAGTAATTTTTTATTTAGTAAAGTGATCCTGAAATTTCCCAGATAAAAGAAAGTTGGGAGATAAAAGTAGGCAATCATAACTGCTTCAGTTTCATTAATATTTTATAACATTCAACACTGTACAATGCAGTCATTATGAAGCTAGACTATGAAATAAATTTTCTGCTGATTTTCTTTAAGAAGTGGGCTTTAATGGGGTTTCTTTAGTTGGATACTCATGGTGAGGATTAAAGAAAGCTATCTGACAAAGCATTTCTACTTCATCTAATGGATAGCCTATAGGTAGGATTTCCCCAGATATAACTGTAGAAAGGAGATATATATTTATTTTTGTGGGATGTTACTTTGAAAATACACAAATGACAAAACATTGCTAATGTCATTTAAAGGAAATTGTTTTCAAATCACCTCATTAACTACCTTTTATCTTTTTCTTCCCTTTCAGATTGCACTATAGCAATTTATCCTCAGGGATATTGGAAATGTTCTTTGTAACAAGATCAGAATCTTGGAATTTTTAATGAAAACCATAATGACCTCAGAGGAACTCATTTACAGATGCAATGGGTTTACTTTTTTATTGAAATATGAGGTTGATTATGCAGTTTAAAAATGTATTTAAGATATGGGTCAAAATGTTTCATTTACACTATTAATCTAAATTCTAGACCTGCATTAAAATTCCAGTTTGACCATTTACTGATATACAAACTTGGGAAAAATTTAGAGCGCTCTAAACATTAAGGTGTCCTCATTTGACAGATAGAACCAACAATTCTTCCTCATGAAGTTGCAATTTATCTTAAAGAATAGAGATCAAACAATACCCATATTTCCATGTTGAAAAAGTGTAAGCAGCATTGTATACTGAAAAGAGAGTTTTATAATCAGAGAACTAAATTAGAATGCTAGCCACTTACCAAAAGGATGATGTTTGGTGAAATTTTTAACTTTCTGTTTTGGTATCCTCATGTTTACAGTGAACATTTAACACCTCAAAGGTTAACAAGATTAAATTTGGCATTATATATAAAATGCCTTGCACAATGCCTGGAATATAAAATAGTTTTCATTCCACAGGCTGCAGGACTGTAGTTCTTGCTTCTGCTCTCTGCTCTCTGGTGACTATCTAAGATGCTTGTGCAAGCTTCCTGATGGGAGGGACTGGTGGTGGGTAGAGCTGGGTGTTGCTCTGGTGGGCAGAGCTCAGTAAAATTTAATCTCCTTGTCTGCTGATGGGTGGGGCTGAGTTCCCTCCCTGTTGATTGTTTGTCCTGAGGCGACCCAACACTGGAGCCTACAGGCTCTTTGGTGGGGCTAATGGTGGACCTTGGGAGGGATCACACCAAGGAGTATTTCCCAGAACTTCTGCTACCAGTGTCCTTGTCACAGTGGTGAGCCACAGCCACCTCCCGCCTCTGTAGGAGACCCTCCAGCACTAGCAGGTAGGTCTGATTCAGTCTCCTATGGGGTCACTGCTCTTTCCCCAGGGTCCTGATGTGCACACTACTTTGTGTGTGCCCTCCAAGAGTGGAGTCTCTGTTTCCCCCAGTCCTGTCAAATTCCTGCAATCAAATCGTGCAAGCCTTCAAATTCTGATTCTCTGGGAATTCCTCATCCTGTTGCTGGACCCACAGGTTGTGAAGCCTGACGTGGCTCAGAACCTTCACTCCAGTGAGTGGACTTCTGTGGTATAATTGTTCTCCAGTCTGTGAGTCACCCACCCAGTGGTTATGGGATTTGATTTTATTGTGATTGCACCCCTCCTACCATCTCATTGTGACTTCTCCTTTGTCTTTGGATGTGGGTATCATTTTTTGGTGAGTTCCAGTGTCTTCCTGTCAATGATTGTTCAGCAGTTAGTTGTGATTCCAGTGCTCTCACAAGAGGGAGTGAGAGCATGTCCTTCTACTCCGCCATCTTGAACCAATCTCCTTATTCTTAAGATATACACACTGAAGTATTTAGGTGGAAAGGTCCATGATGTACACAACTTTCTCTCAAAAAGTTTTGAAAAAAATAATACTATATATGGAGGGTGGGAGGAGAGAGAAAAAAAGCAAGTGATAAAGCAAATAGAGAAAATATTAACAGTTGGTGAAATTGGTAAAGTTTATGCTGATATTTTTCTAATATTTTTCTTTTTGCCTCTCATTTCTCATTAAAAGAAAACTGGAGTAGAGTTGATTTACAATATTGCATTAGTTTCAGGCATACAGCATAATGATTCAGCTTTTTTTTTGCAGATTATATTCCATTATAGGTTATTACAAGATATTTTGTACTATTCTTATTCTTGCAGGTTCTCTGTGTTTGAAATTGCTTGTAAATAAAAAGTAAAACAAACATTAAAAAGTACCAGATTTGTCCTAACATTTTATCATTATATTTGACGTTTTTGAAGGATTTAATGCTAGTGGATATTGGCAACAATGTTATTTTGAGATATATATATATATATATATATATATATATATATATATATATGATTGTAAAACTCACAGTTCACAATTTATTTTGGGTGAAAATAATCCATGTTCTTTCATTTTATGCAAGAAATATGGGTAATGAAAATTTATTTCAATATTGATACATCTTGAATTTCATAACAGTGATGCAGATTGAATTAATAATTTCTTTCACCTGCAAAATAATGTTTTCCTTAACCACAGAATTTGCACCATACACAATGGAGATAATACGATTATGTTTCATGAAGTTATTCTTTGTTTTTGCTAAACCTCATATATTCATTTTGTGAATCAACATTTCCTATATCTTACTTTTCTTATTTTATGCCGCCTTAATTCTCTCCAAAAAGTGCCCATATATATATATATGTATTTCTTTTTTCCTTAGAGGTTTAATTACGTCCAAAGCTATTGTTCCCAAACGTTCTTTTGCAATTTCACAGCACAAAATTAAATGTTCCAGCTTGTCTGTGGCTCTACACCCTTCTTTCAAACAGGCAGAAAAACTGATTCCTTTGAAATATATTCTGACTTTATAGTCTGCTTATAGCAACTTAAGTGCTTCATATGTCTATTCTTTCCCAAGCTTTTTATAGTACATGAATCTTTTTATTTATTTATTTTGTGGTACGTGGACCTCTCACTGTTGTGGTCTCTCCCATCGCGGAGCACAGGCTCCGGACGTGCAGGCTCAGCAGCCATGGCTCATGGGCCCAGCCACTCCATGGCATGTGGGATCTTCCAAGACCGGGGCACGAACCCATGTTCCCTGCATCGGCAGGTGGACTCTCAACCACTGCGCCACCAGGGAAGCCCTCTCTTGTCAACTTTTAAAGTTTTGTTCCATCCCTTCCTTTCCTGGATTTTTTTGTTTTGTTTTGTTTTAGATGTTGAAATAATCAAAAAGGTGATCTAATCTACTCACATTTTCCTAGTTATTTTTCAAATAAATACATTGTATTCCAGAATGGATTTGGTGTCTTCAGAAAGAAGAAATATAAAGTTATAATCTCTTTTAATAATCACACTTGATTCATTAAACACATGGAGAACAGTTGTGCAAATTCATTTACAAGTTTTTACAACCTGTGGTAGAAAGTGTGAAAACTGTCTTTCTACTGCATACTATGCTGGTCTTGGGACATTTGGACACTGTACTAGTAAGAACCAGAATGTATTATAACAAGAACAAAAAAGGAAGAGAGAGGAAGAGCAACCAAAGTGGCTTAATTTACTTTACATTCCCTTCATAAGGATGGCTCACAAATCCTTGATTTAACAGTATATTTCAATGCTTTCTTAATTCTTGCCTGGAACTTTTCTCTGAGTTATCTTTCTGTCAAGTAATCCTCTTGACACTATTCTGGAGCATCCCCCAATCATATGTAACCAAAAACTGTTATGTCCATCTTATTTTTAGAGCTATACATTATATATTTAAACTTCACTCTATGAACTATGTTTGCATTTTGAAATGCACGTTTCTTCTCTTATCCTTTTCAAACTAAAGTAAAATTAGCAGCAGAAGTGATTGTAGTAATTTGACAAAAGTATTAAAATAAGGGTAAATGATCTATTCACATCTATCCCTTGTGTTTTAAATATTTTTTAAAAAAACAATTTGAAGTTTATACAGAAAATTTGCAAGTACAGTAGAAATAACTTTTTTTTTGATCCGTTTGAGAGTGAATTGTTAACTGATGCCTTGTGACTTCCCAGCAGTAGTTTAGTGTACATTTCCTTCAAACAAGGACATTCGACCATACTACAACTATCAAATTGGGATATTAACATAAACACTATACCACCAGCTAATCATCAGACCCCACTCAAGTTTTGCCAAATGTTCGAAAAATGTCCTGTATAGCAAAAATAATCTTTTTCAGAATATACCCATTGAACATAATTATTGTATTCTTTTGTTTTTCTTCCCTTTAGAACAGTCCTACATCTTTCTTCGACTTTCATCATCTTGACACTTTTGAATAGCACAGACCAATTATAATGTAGTATTTCCCTCAGTTTGGTTTCGTTTGATGTTTCCTCATGATTTGATTCAAATCATACACCTTTGGCAACAATATCACAGAACGGATTTTGTGTTCTTCTCATTCCATCTAGTAAGGTGGCAAATAATTTCAATTTTTTTTTCATTACTGATGTTCACTTTGATCATGTCCTGATTAAGAAATTGTATGCCAGACTTCCCCACTGTAAGTTTTCTATTTTTCCTCTTTGTAATCATGAAGTATTTTAATACTTGAATCTCTGTAAATATCCCATTCTTCATCATACTTATTACTTATTCCTTTATTAATTTCTATAAGCATGGTTTCCTACTTAATTTAGTGGGCTATAATATACTCTATAATGACTTATTTTAATGCTGAAATTGTCCCATATTTGGCCAGTGGGACCCCATTCAGACTGCCTACTGCGTTCTTTTGACATATCCCCATCATTCCTTGAGCACTTCCTTGTTTATTGGTTTCAGAAAATGTCCAATGCTTTTCATGTACTCTCCATGTCCCAGACCTGGAATCATAATTTTTCCAAGGTGTTCTGATTACTTTTAGTGGATAATGGTATTTAGAGACTGTTATCCAGATACTAATTCAAATAAAGCCTCAACACCTCAAGGTTTATTATAATTTTCTCCTTTTCCATATTTGTAATTCTCTTCTTCAACAATGAGGAAATGGGCTCATTTTACCCTTCATGTGTTTACTTGTATAGTTATTCCCCTGCATGTAACCAGTCTCCCATTGCTACCAATGCAAATATTAAATATTTCTAGTTAATTGCTCTTTTAATCCTTCGGCAGAGTTTTTGGCTCTTGAAGTAATTGTGAGGAGAAACTCAAGTGTCCATAGTTTTTTCATCCCTATGCTGACTTATTTTAAATAGCTTCTTACACAGAAACTTTTCAAAAGTTCTTAAGATCTAAATAACCACATTTGCTCTTTCTTCCTTTGTCATATTTTGTTTATCCCTTTAAGAAAATATAATAGCATTTATAAGTCCTCTGAATTAATAGAAACTATAGAGAATATGACAACTAAATGCAATGTTTGATCCTGAATTGGAAAAATAAAATATTTTAAAGATAATATTGGAACAGTCAGTAAAAGTTTTATGAACTGTAGAGTGGGTAATATCTAGTATCATGTTTAAATTTCATTAATTTGACAATTGTATAGTAGCTATGCAAAAGAATGTCCTTGCTCTTTGAAGAAACATGTTAAAATTATTAGGAATAAATAGTGATGATATCTTCAATTTACTCTCAACTCCTCAAGTAAAAGCAATTATATTTATCATATATATAATACATATTCATGTATAAACATATACATTCATGTATGTATACACACATATGAATGAGAGAAATAAATCAAGCAAAACAGTGAATCCAGGTGAAAGGTGTACAATTCTTGCAATTTTCTATAGTTTTGAAATGTTTCCAAAAATCTTGAAAGTTGAAAAAATCTTGTTCTCACCCAAACACTGTACAAATCAGTTTTGTTTCCTCTGAATTCTTAATCATATTCAGCTGTACAGCAGAGGTACTACCTCTAACTTTTTTTCTATAGGTGATTTTCCTAGCTTCCAAGGGGGACCTACAGTGTTTCATTCACCAGAATTTGCCTGCTTGCTTTCCCCAACCAGGCTCTCTACAGCCTGAGGAAGGATTTCCATTCTAACTCTTAAAAATTCTCAAAATCTGGAAATACTTCCTTGTGTCTACCCTAAATCCTATAAATTAAATCTGAAACTCCTTTCTTCTTCATTTTCTTCATTCAATCAATATGTTTACAGGCTACTTAGAAACCTCTGAATGTTTTTACATTTTCATTGACACGAAATTACCTCTTTGCTTCTCTTTCAGAAATTGGAAATGTTTTAAGCCATAAGATACAATTTTAGTAACTAAAATTGGAATTGTATAAGTATAAATATCAATAAAAATTAGAGCTAATTTTCAGAAAATAATCATTGAAAAAGTTTTTAACTTTAAAACCAAAAAGTGTTAAGATTATTCATGTATAGCTGTAGGTAGGTATAAATTAAAAAAAAAAATCAAAACTTCCTTTCCTATCCCGTGTGACTTCAAGTTCAATACTGATTTGAAAAGACGTGCTTTTAAAGAAAAATCTGAATAAATAAGGAAAAAAAGAGCAATTTTCCCATCATAGTTAATAAACGTTATATATTTTTTCTTCTGAGTCCATGTGCTATTTAAAGATATGAAGATTATTCTAACCATCATGACAGATACTGAATGAATAACACAACTACATAGTTTCTTAGTTTAGATTTATTTTTTTAAGGAAAATGAAGCTTTTAGAAGACTCAAACTAAAAAGAAAAGAATGTATATATGTATTGAGAGGATGGGGCTAATTTTCTAAATGCCATCTTTCAGACCTCTCTACATGCCTAGTTCTATTTAGCTTTTAAAACAGTTTAGATTTAATTTACTTGCTATTATCTTTCAGTATTTTTTTTCTGTACAGTATTTTTCTGTGCTTCATTTGTCCATTTTGGTATTATTCATTTTGTTTTGTACATAATTTTTATAGGTCATTCTGATTTGGAAGTAATGCTTTGCTAACATGTCAAATCACTCTGAATTCTAGTTTAGCTCTTTTAGATTTTAGCAGTCCTCTAAGATTTGACATCATTCCTTGTGTAGTTTAGATATTCAGTGAATATTTATTAAGGACCCCAAAACATCAGGGTGTCATGCTGTGGGGATTATAGAACAAAGAAGATACAAAGATACAAAGAAGATAGCAGCTATTCACTCAAGGAATCTCCTGTAAAAACAATTAGGCTACACTATATAAATCAGAATTTTTAGTGTACAATTCATACATGTTCTTTAAAAAAATTAATACAGAAGATAATGAAGAAAATAAATATCCTTCTAAGTTCTACAATTTAGAGTAATCACTGACAAAATTTTGTAGATCATGCTTCCAAATATCAATTCTCTGCCTCTATCTCTTTATTTCTCTTTCTCTCTGTTTACATCTATCTGTATATCTCTCCTCCCTCTACACAGATTCATACAGACACAGTTATCCAAGTACAATTTTATATAGTTTTGCACTACACAAATTATTATGCATTTTTCACTTAAACACTAACTTTCTTATATATAACTGAGATATCAATAACAAATCTATTTATTTTGAAAACCTAAAGAATATATGACTATACCCAAATTCATATTATAAATATTTTATCAATGCTTATAAATAGATACTTCTATCATTTTTGCTATTTTTTTCTGTGACAATATTCTTCATGAATAAATATTTTCACAGTTATTCAATTACCTCCCTAACATAAATTCCTTAAAGAGTATCACTGAGTCAAATTGAACCCAATTTTAAATATAATAAGATTAAAACACTTTTAGAAGTGTATGTATACACTCCATACCACTTTACCAACACCTATTATTCCTAATCATTTTAGTGTTTGACAATAGGTCATAGCATTTTACATTTCCACTTTTTTCACTCTCAGATGTACACAGCTCCAGCTGATTTGGTGTTACATCTATAGTTCAATCAAAAGTATAGATGAAATGTTTATGTAATTCAGTATGTGATGAATATTTATTACCTAAAAAATATAGATTGAAAGAGTAACTGAAAATACATATTTTTCATCTTCCCTCATTTATTTGACTGTGTGCCAACCTCATTTTAATGTATGTTAAATTATAAATACTTTAATTTGGCAATTTATTATATATTTGTATTTGTTGATGTAAGTGATGAATGTATCACCAGGTCTTTAGTATATATTTAGGAATTTTATAAAATCTTTCTGAACTGTTATAATTTATATAATCATTAATGTTTACTGTGCTACACATAAGATTTTTAGTTCTTCCTTTTAAAACCCTGAGGAGACATACTATATGATTGATGTTTTTAAATACACCATAATACATTGTTCTGATTCTGTGGAGCTTAACAATTTTACTCAGGGTGATATGTTCCAGCTGCAATATCATATCTCAGTTACTGCTTATGGTGAGTCCTCCTTAATTATTCATTTTTTGCTGTTATGGTTGTGAGTAAAATTTTAGCTTCTCTTAAGGTAATAAAAATACAATATGTGGCATACAAAATATTTTGAATGCATTTTGTGATTAATAATTTTATGATAAATGGAAGAAAACTGTGGATATGGTTAAAATATTCTAGACCTTGGTGTTGAAGTGATTATTTTCTATGTCTTTAAATAACACATTATCTCTATATTTCCTTCTGACATTCCTGCTTATTCTTTTCCTGATATTTGACTTGGTTGTTAAATATACACCATAGATTTTAATAGATAATTGGCTAATAGGACTACATTTTGACAGTGAGTGTATCTATTATGAATTAACTCTTACATGAGCCTAGTCACAATTCACAGTGAATTTATGAGTTCTATTTCATACAGAACTATCAAAAAACTGTCTTGATACATTAATAAATTGTAAAGTATTTGATTGACTCACTAATACATTCTTAAAATTTAATAATTTTTCTAGCCTTAAAGTAGGTGAGTATATTAAATTGACTATTCAGAGATAGAAAGTATCTTTACCTATTGCATTATTTTATATCTTTTTATGTATTCTTTTTTTTACCTTTTTTTTATTAGTTTCTGCTTTATAACAAAGTGAATCAGTCATACATATACATCTGTTCCCACATCCCTTCCCTCATGCATCTCCCTCCCTCCCACCCTCCCCATCCCACCCCTCCAGGCGGTCACAAAGCACCGAGCTGATCTCCCTGTGCTCTGCGGCTGCTTCCCACTATCTATCTACCTTACGTTTGGTAGTGTATATATGTCCATGCCTCTCTTTCGCTTTGTCACAGCTTACCCTTCCCACTCCCCATATCCTCAAGTCCATTCGCAAGTAGGTCTGTGTCTTTATTCCCGTTTTACCCCTAGGTTCTTCATGACTTTTTTTTTAAATTCCATATATATGTGTTAGCATATGGTATTTGTCTTTCTCTATCTGACTTACTTCACTCTGTATGACAGACTCTAGGTCTATCCACCTCATTACAAATAACTCAGTTTCGTTTCTTTTTATGGCTGAGTAATATTCCATTGTATATATGTGCCACATCTTCTTTATCCATTCATCCGATGATGGACACTTAGGTTGTTTCCAGCTCCGGGCTATTGTGAATAGACCTGCAATGAACACTTTGGTACATGTCTCTATTTGAATTATGGTTTTCTCAAGGTATATGCCTAGTAGTGGGATTGCTGGGTCATATGGTAGTTCTATTTTTAGGTTTTTAAGGAACCTCCATATGGTTCTCCATAGTGGCTGTACCAATTCACATTCCCACCAGCAGTGCAAGAGAGTTCCCTTTTCTCCACACCCTCTCCAGCATTTATTGTTTCTAGATTTCTTGATGATGGCCATTCTGACTGGTGTGAGATGATATCTCATTGTAGTTTTGATTTGCATTTCTCTAATGATTAATGATGTTGAGCATTCTTTCATATGTTTGTTGGCAGTCTGTATATCTACTTTGGAGAAATGCCTATTTAAGTCTTCTGCCCATTTTTGGATTGGGTTGTTTGTTTTTTTGCTATTGAGCTGCATGAGCTGTTTATAAATGTTGGAGATTAATCCTTTGTCAGTTGCTTCATTTGCAAATATTTTCTCCCATTCTGAGGGTTGTCTTTTGGTCTTGTTTATGGTTTCCTTTGCTGTGCAAAAGCATTGAAGTTTCATTAGGTCCCATTTGTTTATCTTTGCTTTTATTTCCATTTCTCTAGGAGGTGGGTCCAAAAGGATCTTGCTGTGATTTATGTCATAGAGTGTTCTGCCTATGTTTTCCTCTAAGAGTTTGAGAGTTTCTGGCCTTAAATTTAGGTCTTTAATCCATTTTGAGCTTATTTTTGTGTCTAGTGTTAGGGAATTATCTAATCTCAAACTTTTACATGTCCCTGTCCAGTTTTCCCAGCACCACTTATTGAAGAGGCTGTCCTTTCTCCACTGTACATTCCTGCCTCCTTTATCAAAGATAAGTTGGCCATATGTGCCTGGGTTTATCTCTGGGCTTTCTATCCTGATCCACTGATCTATCTTTCTGTTTTTGTGCCAGTACCACACTGTCTTAATTACTGAAGCTTTGTAGTATAGTCTGAAGTCAGGGAGCCTGATTCCTCCAGCTCCGTTTTTCGTTCTCAAGATTGCTTTGCCTATTCGGGGTCTTTTGTTTTTCCAAACAAATTTTGAAAATTTTTGTTCTAGTTCTGTGAAAAATGCCAGTGGTAGTTTGATAGGGATTGCATTGAATCTGTAGATTGCTTTGGGTAGTAGAGTCATTTTCACAATATTGATACTTCCAATCCAGGAGCATGGTATATCTCTCCATCTATTTGTATCATCTTTAATTTCTTTCTTCAGTGTCTTACAATTTTCTGCATACAGGTCTTTTGTCTCCTTAGGTAGGTTTATTCCTAGATATTTTATTCTTTTTGTTGCAATGGTAAATGGTAGTGTTTTCTTGATTTCATTTTCAGATTTTTCATCATTAGTGTACAGGAGTGCCAGAGATTTCTGTACATTAATTTTGTATCCTGCTACTTTACCAAATTCATTGATTAGCTCTAGTAGTATTTCGGTAGCATCTTTAGAATTCTCTATGTATAGTATCATGTCATCTGCAAACAGTGACAGCTTTACTTCTTCTTTTCCAATTTGGATTCCTTTTATTCCCTTTTCTTCTCTAATTGCTGTGGCTAAAACTTCCAAAACTATGTTGAATAAGAGTGGTGAGATTGGGCAGCCTTGTCTTGTTCCTGATCTTAGTGGAAATGGTTTCAGTTTTTCACCATTGAGGACGATGTTGGCTGTGGGTTTGTCATATATGGCCTTTATTATGTTGAGGAAAGTTCCCTCTATGCCTACTTTCTGCAGGGTTTTTATCATAAATGGGTGTTGAATTTTGTCGAAAGCTTTCTCTGCATCTATTGAGATGATCATATGGTTTTTCTCCTTCAACTTGTTAATATGGTGTATCACATTGATTGATTTGCGTATATTGAAGAATCCTTGCATTCCTGGAATAAACCCCACTTGATCATGTTGTATGATCCTTTTAATGTCCTCTTGGATTCTGTTTGCTAGTATTTTGTTGAGGATTTTTGCATGTATGTTCATCAGTGATATTGGCCTGTAGTTTTCTTTCTTTGTGACATCCTTGCCTCGTTTTGGTATCAAGGTGATGGTGGCCTCATAGAATGAGTTTGGGAGTGTTCCTTCCTCTGATATTATTTGGAAGAGTTTGAGAAGGATGGGTGTTAGCTCTTCTCTAAATGTTTGATAGAATTCGCCTGTGAAGCCATCTGGTCCTGGGCTTTTGTTTGATGGAAGATTTTTAATCACAGTTTCAATTTCAGTGCTTGTGATTGGTCTATTGATATTTTCTATTTCTTCCTGAGTCAGTCTTGGCAGGTTGTGCATTTCTAAGAATTTGTCCATTTCTTCCAAGTTGTCCATTTTATTGGCATAGACTTTCTTGTAGTAATCTCTCATGATCTTTTGTATTTCTGCAGTGTCAGTTGCTACTTCTCCTTTTTCATTTTGAATTCTATTGATTTGAGTTTTCTCCCTTCTTTTCTTGATGAGTCTGTCTAATGGTTTGTCAATTTTGTTTATCTTCTCAAAGAACCAGCTTTTAGTTTGGTTGATCTTTTCTATCGTTTCCTTCATTTCTTTTTCATTTATTTCTGATCTGATCTTTATGATTTCTTTCCTTCTGCTATCTTTGGGGTTTTTTTGTTCTTCTTTCTCTAATTGCTTTAGGTGCAGGGTCAGGTTGTTTACTCGAAATGTTTCCTGTTTCTTAAGGTGGGATTGTATTGCTATAAACTCCCCCCTTAGAACTGCTTTTGCTGCGTCCCATAGGTTTTGGTTCGTCGTGTCTCCATTGTCATTTGTTTCTAGGTATTTTTTAATTTCCTCTTTCATTTCTTCAGTGATCACTTCGTTATTGAGTAGTGTATTGTTTAGTCTCCATGTGTTTGTATTTTTTACAGATCTTTTCCTGTAATTGATGTCTAGTCTCATAGCATTGTGGTCGTAAAAGATACTTGATACAATTTCAATTTTCTTAAATTTACCAAGGCTTGATTTGTGACCCAAGATATGATCTATCCTGGAGAATGTTCCATGAGCACTTGAGAAAAATGTGTATTCTGTTGTTTTTGGATGGAATGTCCTATAAATATCAATTAAGTCCATCTTGTTTAATGTATCATTTAAAGCTTGTGTTTCCTTATTTATTTTCATTTTGGATGATTTGTCCATTGGTGAAAGTGGGGTGTTAAAGTCCCCTACTATGATTGTGTTACTGTCGATTTCCCCTTTTATGGCTGTTAGTATTTGCCTTATGTATTGAGGTGCTCCTATGTTGGGTGCATAAATATTTACAATTGTTATATCTTCTTCTTGGATCGATCCCTTTATCGTTATGTAGTGTCCTTCTTTGTCTCTTCTAATAGTCTTTATTTTAAAGTCTATTTTGTCTAATATAAGAATTGCTACTCCAGCTTTCTTTTGATTTCCATTTGCATTGAATATCTTTTTACATCCCCTTATTTCAAACTGTATGTGTCTCTAGGTCTGAAGTGGGTCTTTTGTAGACAGCATATATATGGGTCTTGTTTTGGTTTCCATTCATCCACTCTGTGTCTTTTGGTGGGAGCATTTAATCCATTCACATTTAAGGTAATTATTGATATGTATGTTCCTATTCCCATTTCCTTAATTGCTTTGGGTTCGTTATTGTAGGTATATTCCTTCTGTTGTGTTTCTTGCCTAGAGAAGTTCCTTTAGCATTTGTTGTAAGGCTGGTTTGGTTGTGCTGAACTCTCTCAGCTTTTGCTTGTCCGTAAAGTTTTGAATTTCTCCAAATCTGAATGAGATCCTTGCTGGGTAGAGTAATCTTGGTTGCAGGTTTCTCTCCTTCATCACTTTAATTATGTCCTGCCACTCACTTCTGGCCTGTAGAGTTTCTGCTGAGAGATCAGCTGTTAACCTGATGGGGATTCCCTTGTGTGTTATTTGTTGTTTTTTCCCTTGCTGCTTTTAATATGATTTCTTTGTGTTTAATTTTTGACAGTTTGATTAATATGTGTCTTGGCGTATTTCTCCTTGGATTTATTCTGTATGGGACTCTCTGTGCCTCCTGGACTTGATTAACTATTTCCTTTCCCATATTAGGGAAGTTTTCAACTATAATCTCTTCAAATATTTTCTCAGTCCCTTTCTTTTTCTCTTCTTCTTCTGGAACCCCTAGAATTCGAATGATGCTGCGTTTAGTGTTGTCCCAGAGGTCTCTGAGACTGTCCTCTGTTCTTTTCATTCTTTTTTCTTTATTTTGCTCTGCAGCAGTTATTTCCACTATTTTATCTTCCACCTCACTTATCCGTTCTTCTGCCTCAGTTATTCTGCTATTGATCCCATCTAGAGTGTTTTTCATTTCATTTATTGTGTTTTTAATCAATGCTTGATTCATCTTTAGTTCTTCCAGGTCCTTGTTAACTGTTTCTTGCATTTTGTCTATTCTATTTCCAAGATTATGGATCTTGGAAATAGAATCTTGGATCAGCTTTACTATCATTATTCTGAATTCTTTTTCAAGTAGACTGCCTATTACATCTTCATTGGTTACGTCTGGTTGGTTTTTATCTTGCTCCTTCACCTGCTGTGTGTTTTTCTGTCTTCTCATTTTGCTTATGTTACTGTGTTTGGGGTCTCCTTTTTGCAGGCTGCAGATCCGTAGTTCCCGTTGTTTTTGGTGTCTGTCCCGAGTAGCTAAGGTTGTTTCAGTAGTTTGTGTAGGCTTCCTGGTGGGGGGCACTAATGCCTGTGTTCTGGTGTTTGAAGCTCGATCTTGTCTTTCTGGTGGACAGGTCCACGTCTGGTGGTGTGTTTCGGGGTGCCTATGGCCTTATTATGTTTTTAGGTAGCCTCTCTGCTAATGGGTGGGGTTGTGTTCCTGCCTTGCTAGTTGCTTGGCATAGGGTGACCAGCACTGTAGCTTGCTCGTCATTGACTGAAGCTGGGTGCTGGTGTTGAGATGGAGATCTCTGGGAGATTTTCGCTGCTTGATATTTTGTGGAGCTGGGAGGTCTCTTGTGGACCCGTGTCCTGAATTTGGCTCTCCCACTTCAGAGGCACAGCACTGACTCTTGGCTGCAGCACCAAGAGCCTTTCATCTACCCGGCTCAGAATAACAGGGAGAAAAAGTAGAAAGAAAGAATTAGTAGAAGAAAGAAAGAGGGAGAGAAAGAAAGGAGGAAGGGAAGAAAGGAAGGAAGGAAGGAAGAAAGAAAGAAAGGAGGGAGGGAGGGAGGAAGCATGGAAAGAAAGAAGGAAAGAAAGGAGGGAGGGAGGGAGGAATGAAAGCAAAAGGAAAAGTGAATGGAAGAAGGGAGGGATGGAGGGAGGAAGGAAAGAAAGAAAGAAAGACAGGAGGGAGGGAGGGAGGAAGGAAAGAAAAAGAAAGTGGTAAGAAGAAGGGTGGGAGGGAGGGAGGAAAGAAAAAGAAAGAAGGAAAGGAGGAGCGGAGGGAGGGAGGGAGAGAGGGATGGTAGGATAAAAAGAAAGAGCAGGTAAAGTAAAAATAGAATAAAGTATGAAATATAGTAGCGTTATTAAAATTAAAAATTAATTTTTGAAAAAATACATGGACAGATAGAACCCTGGTACATATGGTGGAAGCAAAGCTATACAGAGAGAATCTTACACAGAAGATTACACATACACATTCACAAAAAGAGAACAGGGGGAAAAATCAAAAATCTTGCTCTCCAAGTCCACCTCCTCAATTTGGGATAATTCGTTTTAAAAAGAGGAAAAGGGCGAGAAGTCTGAAATCTTGCTAAGTCCACCTCCTTAATTTGGGATAATTCGTTGTAAAAAGAGGAAAAAGGGGGGAAAGTCTTAAATCTTGTCCTCAAAGTCCACTTCCTCAATTTGGGATGATTCGCTGTCCATTCTTGCACTCCACAGATGCAGGGCACATCAAATGGACCATGGAGCTTTAATCCGCTGCCTCCGAGGCTGCACAGAGTGATTTCCCTGTCTCTGCTCTCACAGCTCCCGGGTCTCAGCCTTGGACCTGGCCCTGCCTCTGCGCGTAGGTCGCAGGATGGCGTCCGTTCTTCGCTCAGACAGGACGGGTTTAAAGGAGCCGCTGAGTCGGGGGCTCTGGATCACTCAGGCAGAGGGGCGGGAGGGGCGCGCAGTGTGTGGCGGGCCTGCGGCGGCAGAAGCCAGTGTGACATTGCAGCAGCCCGTGGCGCTCCGTGCGCTTTCCCGGGAAAGCCGTCCCCGGGTCCTGGGACCCCGGCAGTGGCGGGGTGCACAGGCCCCCCGGAAGGCGGGGCAGACAGTGACCCGCGCTCGCACACAGGCCCCGCAGCAGAGGCGGCGGCAGCCCCAGTGTCCCACGCCCGTCTCCGAGGTCCGCGCCTTACCCGCGGCTCGCGCCTGTCTCCGGTGCTTCCCCAAGCAGCACTCTTAATGCCCTCTCCTCGCGCACCAGGAAACAAAAGGGAAAAAAGTCTCTTGCCTCTTCGGTAGCTCCAGACCCTTTCCCCGGACTCCCTCCGGGCTAGCCGTGGTGCACTAACCCCTTCAAGCTCTCTTCCTGCCTCCAGCCCCAGTTCTCTCCCTGCGCTCCGACTGAAAGCTGATACCCGAGCCTCAGCTCCAGCCCCGCCCGCCCCGGCGGCCGAGCAGACAAGCCTCTTGTGCTGGTGTGTGCCTGAGGGCACCGATCCTCTGTGCCGGAATCTCTCTGCTTTGCCCTCCACACCCCTGTTGCTGTGCTCTCCTCCGCTACTCCGAAGCTTTCCCCCTCCGCCACCTGCAGTCTCCGCCCGCGAAGGGGCTTGTAGTGTGTAGAAACCTTCCCTCCTTCACGGCTCCCTCCCACTGGTGCAGGTCCCGTCCCTATCCTATTGTCTCTGTTTATTCTTTTTTCTTTTGCCCTACCCAGGTATGTGGGGAGTTTCTTGCCTTTTGGGGGGTCTGAGGTCTTCTGTCAGCGTTCAGTAGGTGTTCTGTAGGAGTTGTTCCACGTGTAGATGAATTTCTGATGTATCTGTGGGGAGGACGGTGATCTCCGCATCTTACTCTTCCGCCATCTTCCTCCGGGTCCTTATGTATTCTTAAATTATGCTTTCTTTTAGAAAATTTCTTATCCACAGATTATTTATTTTCTTTTTCTCTGTTTATTTTTCTCTTTCTCTCTCCCTCAGTTCATACACAAACAAGTACACAAAATCAACATAGTTGTGGTATTTTTATAATTATTTTTAAATGAAATCATATTAGAGGGACAGAATCTAAGCATTAAATGATATATTTGGGGGCTTCCCTGGTGGCGCAGTGTTCGAGAGTCCGCCTGTCGATGCAGGGGACACGGGTTTGTGCCCTGGTCCAGGAGGATCCCACATGCCGTGGAGCAGCTGGGCCCGTGAACCATGGCCACTGAGCCTGCACGTCCAGAGCCTGTGCTCCACAATGGGAGAGGCCACAACAGTGAGAGGCCCACATAGAGAAAAATAAAAAGATATATTTTGAATTGCCCATTTTAATTTCACATAAATACATAACAGTTTTACATAGGCCATGATGAATAATGTGTGAATTAAAATCCATTAAGATTTCTGAAGTTATCTATAAGGGCTTGTATTTTCACAACAAGTGTAAGATTCATATTTGCTTAGTTACTTATATGAAATCAAACTAAAATTGACACCAATCTGAAAAATAATTTGCCTCTTGAAATAAAAGTCATTGTTAGCTCAAAATTTTGAAAATCAAATTAATAAATACAAATTATGTTTTATATTTTCAAAATATAGGTCAGTGTGGTTACAATATAAAGCACAGAATAATGGTTTCCTTGGATTTCTGCTAAGGACCTAGAAGATTGGGTGTTCATCATGTTTTTGTTAAGGACTATATCAAAATGGAAACTGTCTTTGAAAACAATGGATATAGGGATAAGGAGAATGATCCTTGGCTTGGAAGGTCAAGAGTTCTGGATCTAGTGATGTTTGACAAATTACCAGTTATATACCCTTGGAAAAGTCATTTAATCTGAGGCTAAATTGCTTCATGTTTTAAAACAGTGCAATGGATTATATTATCTCAAATATTATTATTATTATTCAGCAATATTTTAAATGTAATAATATTTTATAACATTAAATTATTATCTAGCAATAATAGTATTATTTAAAAATATAACTTAAATATATTAACATTCAATAGTAGTATTTAACACTATTTTATTAAACAAAATATTATTACTATTTAACAACATGGAAAGTATTTGCAATAATAAAACTATACATATTTCAAGAAAGCATGAATTCTAAATGTGCCAGAGTTTTGCAATGAATGAGTATTTTTATGGAATTTAATAGTGTAATTCAATATATCTTACACCTCTAAAATGTTATGTCATTTATTGGTTGAGATCTTGCTATAGAAATTTAAAACTGTCATTTTAAAAATGTATTATCATCACTGGATCAAAAAAATAATCACAAGGGAAAATAGAATATATTTTGAGATGAATGAAAATGAAAGCACAACAGAAAACTTATGACATAATGCTAAAAAAATGAATAAAGGAAAACATATACCCACAAATATTTGCATTTAAAAAAGAAGAAATATAACTCAAATAAATGACTCAAACTTCCATTTTAAGACACTGGAAGAGTAAATTATATTAATATGACCAGAAGTAAGGAAATAACAAATACAGTCTAGCCAAGAAAATTGAAAATTATTCCAGTTACTAAAATCAGGAAACAAAGAGAGGAAGTTACTACAAACCTTAAAGTCATAAAAAGTATTATGCTAGAATACTCTGAAAAACTTTTCACCAATAGATTAGATAACTTAGATTGGATAGACAAATTTCTACAAAAACACAAACTACTGAAACTGTCTCAATAAGAAACTGAAAATCTAAATAGACATGTAACAAGTGAGGAAACTGAATTAGTTATTAGAAATTTTCCTACAAAGAAAAGCCTAGTCCAAAATTATAATTATTTCATAGGTGTATTTTGCCAAAGATGTAAAGGATAATTAATATCAATTGTTGACAAAATCAGTCAAAATATAGAAGAAGAGTAAAATTTTCACAACTCTTTCTATAAGCCTAGCATTACTCTATATCAAAACAAGAAAAAGATGTCAGAAGAAAAAAAAATTACTGACAAATATATTATGAAAATAGATGCAACAATCTTCAACAGAATGCTAACAAACTGGATCAGCAATATATAAAAACAATTATACACTATGACCACGTGAGATTTATCACAGAAATACAAGGTTGGTGTAACATCTGAAAATCAATTAATGTAATACACCATAGCAGTAGTATAAAAACAAAAAAAAATATGATCATCTCAATTGATGTGGAAAAAGCATTTGACAAAATACTGTAAAACTTCATAGTGAGAACACCCAAGAAATAAGAATAGAATGGGAATGTCTCAACCTGATAAAAAGTATTAATGAAAAAGGCATAGCTCACATCATACTTAATGCTGAAAGAATAACTGCTTTTCCTTAAAGATTAAAAATAAGGCAAGGATGTCTGCTACCATCAATTTTATTCTATATTGATCTGATGATTCTATCCTGGGCAATTAGGCAAGAAATGAAATAATTAGCAACCAGATTGGAAAAGAAAAGTTAAAACTGTGTCTATTTGCAGATGACATGATAGTGTATATATAAAAAAAATCCTGGGGGGGACCTTCAAGATGGTGGAGGAGTAAGCCATGGAGATCACCTTCCTCCCCACAAATACATCAAAAATACATCTATATGTGGAACAATGCCTACAGAACACCTACTGAATGCTGGCAGAAGACCTCGGACTTCCCAAAAGGCAAGAAAATCCCCACTTACCTGGCTAGGGCAAAAAATAAAGAAAAAAAACAGAGACAAAATAATAGGAATGTGACCTGCACCCATGGGAGGGAGCTGTGAAGAAGAAAAAGTTTCCACACACTAGGAAGCCCCTTTACTGTTGAAGACCAGTGGGGAGGCTGTGAAGCTACAGTGTAGAGCACAACTACAGTGGTGCAGAGGGCAAAGTGGAGAGATTCCCACACAGAGGATTGATGCTGACCAGCACTCACCAGCCAAGAGGCTTGTCTGCTCACCCAACCTCGTATTTCACCAACCTTGTATTACACCAACCTTGTATTTCTGTGATAAATCTCACGTGGTCATAGTGTATAATTGTTTTTATATATTGCTGATCCAGTTTGTTAGCATTCTGTTGAAGATTGTTGCATCTATTTTCATAATATATTTGTCAGTGAGGGCTGGGAGCTGAGGCTCGGGCTTTGGAAGTCAGACCCAAGGGAGAGGACTGGGGTTGGCTGAATGAAGACAGCCTGAGGGGGGCTAGTGCACAACAACTAGCCAGAGGGAGTCCAGGAAAAGTCTGGACCTGTGAAGAGGCAAGAGACCATTGTTTTGGGGTGTTCAAGGAGAGGGCAATGCTTCCCCATGTGCCCACAAAAGGCAAATTACCAACTAAGCACGCTCCAGAGATGGGTGTGAGCCATGACTATCAGCTTGGACCCCAGAGATGGGCATGAAATGCTAAGGCTGCTGCCGCTGTTACCAAAAATCCCATGTGCAAGCACAGGTCACTACTCACCCCCCACCGCCAACCTGGTAGCCAGTGCAGCACACCACTGCCAGTGTCCTGAGATCCAGGGACAACTTCCTCGGGAGAACACACGAAATGCCTCAGGCTGTTGCAATGTCATGCTAGACTCTGATGCTGCAGGTTTGCCCCACATTCCAGTTATGACTACCGTACCCCTCCCTCTCCCTGGCCTGGGAGCAAGGGAGCCATAATCAGCTGCTGCTTTAATCCCGTCCTATCTGGGCAGGGAACAAATGCTTGAGGACGACCTACATGCAGAGGTGGGGACAAAACCAAGGCTGAACCCAAAGAGCTGTGTGAACAAAGAAGAGAAAGAGAAATTTCTCGGTGCAGCCACATGAGCAGTGGATGAAATCCCCACAGTCAACTTGATGAACCGTGTACCTGTGGAATACTTGAATAGACAAAAAATGTTCCCAAAATTGATGTGGTGGACTTTGGGAGCAAGTGTAGACATCGGGTTTGATGTCTGTGACTGATCTGTTTCTGATTTTTATTTTTATCTTAGTTTAGTTTTTAGTGCTAGCTATCATTGGTGGATTTGTTTTTTAGACTGGTTTCTCTCTTCTTTTTTTAATTTTTTTTAATTTTTAAAATTTTATTATTTTTCATTTAATATATTTTATTTTATTATTTATGTTCTTCCTTTTTTCCCCCCTCTTTTTCTTCTAAGCCATGTGGCTGACAGCAGCTTTGTGCTCCAGACTTCTATCAGGCCTGAGCCTAGGAGGTAGGACAGATGAGTTCAGGACATTGGAATATGAGAGACCTCCTGGCCCCACATAACATCAGTTGGTGGGAGCTCTCCCAGAGATCTCTGTCTATGCACAAAGACCCAGTTCCACCCAATGGCCAGCAAGCTCTTGTGCTGGACGCCCCATGACAAACAACTAGCAATACAGGAACACAACCCCACCATTAGCAGAGAGGCTGCCTAAAATCATACAAAGTTCACTGACAACCAAAAAGACACTACCGGAGGCAGCTCTGTCATAAGAAAGACTAGATACAGCCCCAAGCACCAGAAAACAGGCACCATTCACCTCCACAATGAAGCCTACATAAACTACCAAATCAACCTTACCAACTGGGGTCAGACACCAAAAAAAAAAAAGGAAACTACGAACCTGCAGCCTGTGAAAAGGAGACAACAAACACAGTAAGTTAAGCTAATGAGAAGACAGATAAACATGCAGCAGATGACAGAGCAAGAAAAAACCAACAAGACCAAACAAATGGAGAGGAAATAGGTAGTCAACATGAAAAAGAATTCAGAATAATGATAGTAAAGACGATCTCAAATCTTGGAAATAGAATGGAAAACATGCAAGAAACGTTTAACAAGGACTTAGAAGAACTAAAGAGGAAACAATGATGAACAACACAATACATGAAATTAAAAATTCTATAGAAGGAGGCTTCCCTGGTGGTGCAGTGGTTGAGAATCTGCCTGCTAATGCAGGGGACACGGGTTCAAGCCCTGGTCTGGGAAGATCCCACATGTCATGGAGCAACTAGGCCCGTGAGCCACAACTACTGAGCCTGCATGTCTGGAGCCTGTGCTCCACAACAAGAGAGGTTGTGATAGTGAGAGGCCCATGCACCGTGAAGAAGAGTGGCTCCTGCTTGCCACAACTATAGAAAGCCCTCACACAGAAACGAAGAACCAACAGAACCAAAAATAAAAAAATAAAAAAATAAAAAAGTAACAAATGTTCAAGTGCAATTGGTGTCTTAAAAAAAATTCTATAGAAGAAATCAATAGCAGAATAACTGAGGCAGAAGAACAGATAAGTGACATGGAAGATAAAATAGTGGAAATAACTGCCGCAAGAAGAATAAAGAAAAAAGAATGAAGATAATTGACTACAGTCTCAGAGACCTCTGGGACAATTTTAAACACACCAACATTCAAATTAGAGGGGTCTCAAATGAAGAAGAGAAAAAATAGGGGTCTGAGAAAATATTTGAAGAGATTATAGTTCGAAACTTCCCTAACATGAGAAAGGAAATAGTCAATCAAGTCCAGGAAGCACAGAGAGTCCCGTACAGGATAAATCCAAAGAGTAGTACATCAAGACCCATATTAATCACAGTATCAAAAGTTAAATACAGGGCTTCCCTGGTGGCACAGTGGTTGAGACTCCGCCTGCCAATGCAGGGGACACGGGTTCATGCCACGGTCCGGGAGGATCCCACATGCCACGGAGCGGCTGGGCCCATGAGCCATGGCCACTGAGCCTGCACGTCAGGAGCCTGTGCTCTGCAATGGGAGAGGCCACAACAGTGAGAGGTCCGCGTACAGAAAAAAAAAAAAAATTAAATACAACAAAAACATATTAAAAGCAACAAGGGAAAAGCAACAAATAACTTACAAGGGAATCCCCATCAGATTAACAGCTTAACTTTCAGCAGAAACTCTGCAAGCCAGCGGCAGTACCAGGACATAGTTAAAGTGAGGAAAGGGAAAAACCTACAACAAAGATTACTATACCCAGAAAGGACCTCATTCAGATTTGACTGGAGAGACTAAAACCTTTACAGGAAAGCAAAAGTTAAGAGAATTCACACCAAAAAACGAGCTTTACACCCAATGCTAAAGGAACTTCTCTAGGCAGGAAGCACAAGAGAATGAAAAGACCTAAAAAAACAAACCCAAAACAGTTAAGAAAATGGTAATATGAACATACATATTGATAACTACCTTAAATGTAAATGGATTAAATGCTCCAACCAAAAGGTATAGACTGGCTGAATGAATACAAAAACAAGTGCCAGGGCTTCCCTGGTTGTGCAGTAGTTGAGAGTCCGCCTGCCGATGCAGGGGACACGGGTTCGAGCCCCAGTCCCGGAAGATCCCACATGCCACGGAGTGGCTGCGCCCGTGAGCCATGGCTGCTGAGCCTGCGCATCTGGAGCCTGTGCTTCACAACAGGAGAGGCCACAGCAGTGAGAGGCCCGCGTACCGCAAAAAAAAAAAAAAAAAAAAAAGTCCCATATATATGCTGTCTACAAGAGACCCACTTCAGGCCTAGGGTCACATAGAGACTGAAAGTGTGGGGATAGAAAAAGATATTCCATGCAAATGAAAATCAAGAGAAAACTGGAGTAGCAATTCTCGTATCAGACAAAATAGACTTTACAATAAAGATTATTACAAGAGACAAAGAAGGACACTACATAATGATCAAGGGATAAATCCAAGAAGAATATATAACAATTGTAAATATTTATGCACCCAACATAGGAGCACCTCAATACATAAGGCAAATGCTGACAGCCATTAAAGGGCGAAATGACAGTGACACAATCATAATAGGGGACTTTAACAACCCACTTTCACCAATGGACAGATCATCCAAAATGAAAATAAATAAGGAAACACAAGCTTTAAATGACACGTTAGATAAGTTTGATTTAACCAATATTTAGAGGACATTCCATTCAAAAGCAACAGAATAAACTTTCTCCTCAGTTGCTCATAGAACATTCTCCAGAACAGATCATACCTTGAGTCACAAATCAAACCTCAGTGAATTTAAGAAAATTTAAATCATATAAGTATCTTTTCCAAACAAAACGCAAAATGACTAGACATCAATTACAGGAAAAAAAATCTGTAAAAAATACCAATACATGGAGGTTAAACAATACAGGACTAATTAACCAATATATTACTGGAGAAATAAAAGAGGAAATACCTAGAAACAAACGTTAATGAAAACAAGTTGACCCGAAACCTATGGGGTGCAGCAAAAGCAGTTCTAAGAGGGAAGTTTATAACAATACATTCCTAACTCAAGAAAAAAGAAAAATCTCAAGTAAACAACACAACATTACACCTAAAGCAAATAGAGAAATTAGAGCTAAAAAACCCCAAAATTAACAGAAAGAAAGATATCATAAAGATCAGATCAGAAATAAATGAAAAAAGAATGAAGGAAACAATAGCAAAGATCAATAAAACTAAAAGCTGTTTCTTTGAGAAGATAAACAAAACTGATAAACCATTAGCCAGAAACATAAAGAAAAAAAGGGAGAAGACTCAAATCAACAGAATTAGTAATGACAAAGGAGAGTAAGAAATGACACTGCAGAAATACAAAGGATTATGAGAGATTACTACAAGCAACTCTATACCAATAAAATGGACAACCTAGAAGAAATGGACAAATTCTTAGAAAACAACAACCTTCCATGACTGAACCAGGAAGAAATAGAAAATATGAATAGACAAATCACAAGTACTGAAATTGAAACTGTGATTAAAAATCTCCCAACAAACAAAGGTCCAGGACCAGATGGCTTCAGAGGTGAATTCTATTAAATATTAAGTGAAGAGCAAACACCTATACTTCTCAAACTCTTCCAAAATATAGCAGATGGAGGAACACTCCCAAACTCATTCTATGAGGCCACATTCACCCTGATACCAAAGCCAGACAAAGTTGTCACAAAAAAAGAAAACTACAGACCAATATTACTGTTGAACACAGAGGCAAAAATCCTCAACAAAATACTAGCAAACAGAATCCAACAACACATTCAATGGATCATACAACATGAACAAGTGAGGTTTATCCCAGGGATGCAAGGATTCATCAATATACACAAATCAACCAATGTGATATACCATATTAAAAATTGATGGATAAAAACCATATGATCATCTCAATAGAGGCAGAAAAAGATTTTGACAAAATTCAACACCCATTTATGATAAAAACTCTCCAGAAGTTGGCATAGAGGGAAATTACTTCAACATAATTAAGGTCATATATGACAAACCCACAGCCAACATACTACTCTATGGTGAAAACTGAAAACATTTCCTCTAAGATGAGGAACAAAACAAGGTTGCAGACTCTCACCACTATTATTCAACATAGCTTTGGAAGTTTTAGCCATGGCAGTCAAAGATGAATAATAAATAAAAGGAAACCGAATCAGATAAGAAGAAATAAAACTGTCACTGTTTGCAGGTGACATAATACTATACATAGACAATCCTCAAGATGCTACCAGAAAACTACTGGATCCAATCAATGAATTAGCTAAAGCAGCAGGATAAAAAATTCATGCAAAGGAATCTCTTATGTTCCTATACACTAAAGAGAAATATTTGAAAGAGAAATCGAGGAAACACTCCCATTTATCATTGCAACAAAAGGAAAAACATACCTAGGGAAAAACTTACCTAAGGAGAAAAAATACCTGTATGCAGAAAGCTCTAAGACACTGATGAAAGAAATTAAAGATGATACAAACAGTTGGAGAGATATACCATATTCTTGTATTGGAAGAATCAACATTGTGACAATGACTATACTACCCAAAGCAATCTACAGATTCAACGCAATTCCTATCAAACTACCAATGTCATTTTTCACAGAATAAGTACAAAAAATATTATAATGTATATGGAAACACAAAAGACTGCTAATAGCCAAAGAAATCTTGGGAAAGAAAAACGGAGCTGGAGGAATCAGGCTCCCTGACTTCAGACTATACTACAAAGCTACAGCAATCAAGACAATATGGTACTGGCACAAAAACAGAAATAGAGGTCACTGGAAAGGGATAGAAATTCCAAAGATAAACCGATACACATATGGTCACCTTATCTTTGATGAAGGAGACAAGAATATACAGTGGAGAAAAGACAGTGTCTTCCATAAGTGGTTCTGGGAAAACTGAACAGTGACATGTAAAATAATGAAATTAGAACACTTCTTAACACCATACACAAAAACAAACTCAAAATGGATTAAAGACCTAAATATAAGGCCAGACACTATAAAACTCAGAGGAAAACATAGGTAGAACACTCTATGACTTAAATCACAGCAAGATCCTTTTTGACCCACCTCCTAGAGAAATTGAAATAAAATAAAAAATAAACAAATGAGTCCTAAGGAAAGTTAAAAACTTTTGTACAACAAAGGAAACCATAATCAAGATGAAAAAACAACCCTCAGAATGGGAGAAAATATTTACAACTGAAGCAACTTATAAAGGATTAATCTCCAAAATATACAAGCAGCTCATACAGCTCAATATCAAAAAACAATCAACCCAATCCAAAAATGAGCAGAAGACCTAAATAGACATTTCTCCAAAGAAGATATACAGATTGCCAGCAAACACATGAAAGGATGTTCAACGTCACTATTCATTAGATAAATGCAAATCAAAGCTACAATGATGTATCATCTCACACCTGTCATAATGGCCATCCTCAAAAAATCTACAAACAAAAAATGCTGGAGAAGGTGTGGAGAAAAGGGAAACCTCTTGCACTGTTGGTGGGAATGTAAATTGATACAGCCACTATGGAGAACATTATGGAGGTTCCTCATAAAAATAGAAATAGGATTACCATATGGCCCAGCAATCCCACTACTGGGCATATACCCTGAGAAAACCATAATTCAAAAAGCATCATGTTCCACAATGTTCACTGCAGCTCTATTTACAATAGCCAGGACATGGAAGCAACCTAAGTGTCGATGAACAGATGAATGCATAAAGAAGATGTGACACATATATACAATGGAATTTTACTCACCCATAAAAAGAAACGAAATTGAGTTATTTGTAGTGAGGTGGATGGACCTAGAGTCTGTCATACAGAGTGAAGTATGTCAAAAAGAGAAAAACAAATACCATATGCTAACACATATATATGGAATTTAAAGGAAAAAAAAGGTTCTGATGAACCTGGGGCAGGACAGGAATAAATATGCAGACGTAGCGAATGGACTTGAGGACGTGGGGAGGGGGACGGGTAAGCTGGGATGAAGTGAGAGAGTAGCATGGACATATATACACTACCAAATGTAAAATAGATAGCTAGTGGGAAGCAGCCACATAGCACAGGGAGATCAGCTCGGTGCTTTGTGTCCACTTAGAGTAGTGGGATAGGGAGGGTTAGAGGGCGATGCAAGAGGGAGGGGGTATAGAGAGTTATGTATACATATATATTCATTTTGTTATACAGCAGAAACTAACACAACATTGTAAAGCAAGTATACTCCAATAAAGATGTTAAAAAAAAAGAAAAAGAAAATTCCTAATATATCCCTGTCATCAAGTAACGGATATAAAAAGAAAAAGAAAAAATTGGGAGAACATTAAACTTAAAGGCTTTTACACAACAAAGAAAACCATAAACTAAATGAAAATACAGCCTTCGGACTGGGAGAAAATGTTTGCAAATCATGCTACCGACAGAGGTTTAATTTCCAAATATATAAACAGTTCGTACAGCTTAATATCAAAAGAAAGAAAAAAACCCCAAAACACAACCCAAACAAAAAATGGGAAGAAGACCTATATAGACATTTCTCCAAAGAAGGCATACAGATTGCCAAAAGGCACATGAGAAAGTGTTCAATATTGCTAATTATTAGAGAAATGAAAATCAAAACTTGGTGAGATATCACCTCACACCAGTCAGAATGGTCATCATTAAAATGTGTACAAATAATAAATGTTGAAGAGGGTGCAGAGAAAAAGGAGCCCTCTTATACTGTTGGTGGGAATGTAAATGGGTGCAGCCACGATGGAGAACTGTATGGATGCTCCTTCAAAAACTAAATTTGGTTTCCCATATCATCCCGCAATCACACTACTGGGAATATATATGGAGAAAACCATAATTGAAAAGATACATATACCCCAATGTTCATAGCAGCCCTATTTATAATAGCCAAGACATGAAAGCAACCTAAATGTCCATCAAGAGATGAATGGATAAAGAAGATATGGTATATATATCTATATCTATCTATCTATCTATCTATATATATACACACACACACACAATGTAATATTACTCAGCCATAAAAAAGAGTGAAATAATGCCCTTTGCACCAACATGGATGGACCTAGAGATGATCATGTTAAGTGAAGTAAACCAGACAGAGAAAGGCAAATAGCATAGAATATCATTTATATGTTGGTTCTAAAAAAATATGATACAAATGAACTTATTTACAAATTAGAAATAGACACACAGACATAGAAAACAAATTTATGGTTACCAAAGTGCATAGTGGTGGGGGGTGAGAGATAAATTAGGAGTTTGGTATTAACATATACACACTACTACATATAAAATAGTTAAACAACAAGGACCCCCTATATAACACAGGGAACAATATTCAATATCTTTTAGTAACCTATAATGGAAAATATATATATATATATATATGAAACTGGATCACTTTGTTGTACACCTGAAACTAACACAACCTTGTAAATTAAATATACTTTAATGAAAAATGGTTTAAAAATCCTACTGAGTCTATGAAAAATATAATGAAGGAATATATAAATTCAGCAAAATTTCAGAACACAAATTTGATAAGTAAAATCCATTTTATTTCTGTACACAAACAATGAAAAATAAAAAAAAATGAATTTAAGAAAACAAATCCATTTATGATAGCATCAAGAAGAATAAAATACTTAGGAATAAAGTCAACAAAAGGAGTATAAAATGTATACTCAGAAAACCACAAAATATCGTTGATAGAAATGAACAACATACAAAATGAATGGAAAGAAATTCCATGTTCATGGATTAGAAGATTTAATATTTAATTGACAATCCTCCCAAATTCCCCTACAAATTCAATGCATTTCCCATCAAAATTTCAATTGGCTTCTTTGCAGAAAATGACAAGTGAACCTAATAATCACACGAACCATCAAGAGCCCAAAATAGCCTAAACAATCTTAAAAATGAGCATAGTTGGAATACAAACTTCTGGATTCCAGAATTTACAACAAAGTTATCATAATTAAGGACCTGTGGTACTGACATAAGGATGAGCATATAGGTCAATAGGAAAGAACTGAGAGATCAGAAACCCTATCATTTCTGGTCAATTGATTTTTCTCTAGGGTGCTAATATCATTAAATGGGTAAAGAATAGTTCTTTCAACAAATAGTGCTGGCAAAACTGTATATCCCCGAACAAAAGAATGAATTTTGACCCGTTCCACAAAACATTCCCAGAAATTAACTCAAAATGTATCATAGGGCTAAATGTGAGAACTAAACCAATAAAACTCTTAGAAGAAAATAGAGGAATGGATCTTCATGATCTTGGGTTAGGTAAAATCTCCTTAGAGATTACACTAAAGCGCAGGTAAGAAAAGAAAAAATAGATAAATTGAACTATATAAAAATGGAACCATTTTGTGCTTCAAAGGACACCATCAAGGAAGTGAAAAACAATCCAAAGAATGGAAAAAGTATTTTCTAATCATATATCTATTAGGGGATGTGTATCTGGAATATATAGAAAAAACTCTTAAAACTCAATGATAGAAAGGCAAATAACACAATTTAAAAATTGGCAAAGAATGTGAATAGATATTTCTCCGAAGAGGATATGCAAATGGCCAATTACATTAGAAGACACTCAACATCATTAACCGTCAAGGAAAAACAAATCAAAACCACTACTCCACACCTACTAGGATGGCTAATAATCAAAAGATCCATAAGGGTTGTTGAGAATATAGAGATTAGAACCCTCATATACCATGGATTGGAATGTAAAATCACACATTCACTTTGGAAAACACCTGGAAGTTGCTCAAATAGTTAAACATAAAGTTAGCATGTGCCCTAGCAATTTCACACCTAGATATGTACTAAAAGAATTGAAAATATGCTCACAAAAATTTTTGTACAAAAATGTTCTTAGCAACATTATTTGTAGTAGTAAAAAAGTGGGAAAAGCCCCAATGTCCATCAACTGATGCGTGGTTAAACAAAATTTAGTATACATCTGTACAATGTAATATTATTTAACCATAAAGAGGAATGTAGTATACTGATGTATGCTAAAACATTGATGAAGCTTGAAAACTTTATGCCAACTGAAAGAAGCCAGTGACAAAGCACTACTTATTGTATAACTCCATTTATGTGAAATGCCAAGAATAAGCATATCTATAAAGACAGAATTTAAATTAGTACAGAAATTGTATTAGTTGTTGACTAGGGCATGAGGGTGAGTGGTAGAGGGTAATAAGGAGTCCTTACTAATGGGTACAAAGTTTCTTTTGGGGGTAATGAAACTGCTCAAAATTCAGATTATGTTAATCTCTGAAAAACCCTGTTAATATACTGAAAACAAATTAAACATCTTAAATGTGTGAATTCTATGGTATGTGAATTTTATCTCAATAAAGCTGATTAAGTAAAAGAAAGGACTTTATTTGTGACAATGCCTGTAACTAATCTAATGGGACATTAAAACTGTTGCTTGAAAAACAACTTGTATGATGCACAGTGAGCACAAATTAGTACTAAAATTTGAGAACAATGTTGGCTTTTTTTTTTAACTGAAATGCAACTTTAAATATGACCCAAAGTTGGGGAAGCAGCCATGGGGTGACCTGCTGCCCCTCTCTGGAAATGCCCAATCAGTGACCTGAGTCTGGAACATTCCCCTATATGGAAGTTGGGTGCCAGCTGTAGCTTGGCCCCAGATTTTTCTTCCTTATTAGATTAAGACTTTCCTCTGCTACAAGTATTCAGTGAACTTCTTTGTATTGCTTAAGCATGTGTGCCAGTTGGCCCCTGGCCAGCCCTATCAGTGTATCTGGCCCCCAGCGGAAGGGAAAAGGGTAATCACCTGCAGCCCAAGAAGGGTGCATGCAGTCCATTGCGTGCGCTGTCTATCAGGAAGTATCTGCTGGCCGTGGGAGACCAGCACACACTACAGACACTGATCTTGCTGTACTTCTTTTCCTTTCTGTGCATAAAACATTGTTCCAATGAGCACCTTATGTGCTGAGTCCTCCTTGACCAATCTGAACCTGTAGAAAATGCAGTGGGCCCATGGCTGTGGGCTCCAGTTTCTGGTGGTTGGCATCATTATGATCTCTGCCATCCTCCATGCAATTGGAATCATCACTTGGGATTGGTAGCTGGATCTTTCTGCTTGATATCCAACAAATGTGCTCTTCTGCATTTATCCCAGAGAGATAAAAAATGTTTGTTCTACACACACACACACACACACACACACACACACACACACACTGTACATGATAATTAAAAACTTCCTTATTTGTATTAGCCAAAATCTAGGGAAAAAAAACTGTCCCACAATAAGTGAATTTTTAAATAAACTGTGTACGTCTATAACATGTAATTATGCTCAGCAATAAAAATAAATAAACTCGTGATACACACAATTTTGATGAATCTCAAGGAACTTACAGCGATTTATTTTTTAATTTCAGGCTTCCTGCACTCGTTGATGTCACTGCGCATTCCAACTGACACTTAGAGTGAATTTTTAAAAAGCCAACCTCAGTAGGCTACATCCTCTAGTTGCTTTCAATAGCATTCTCAGAATGACAAGATTATGGAAAAGAATAACAGATTTGTTACCAGAGGTTAAGTGCTGGGCTGGAAGGTGATGAAACTGTATATAAAAGAGGGACTTCCATGGTGGTACTGTGGGTAAGACTCCACACTCCCAGTGCAGGGGGCCTGGGTTCAATCCCTGGTCCAGGAACTAGATCCCACATGCATGCCGCAACTAATAGTTTGCAAGCCACAACTAAGAGTCTGCATGCTGCAGCAAAGACCCAGCACAGCCAAAATAAATAATAAATAAATAAATTTAAAAAATTATAAAACCTAAAATAAAATAAAATAAAAGGTTTGCATGAGGGAGATTTATGTATTGACAGAGTAGTTCTGTATTTTGATTTCAATAGTGGTTAAACAAATTTACAAATTTAATGAAGTGACAAAGAACTATACACACATTATATCAATGCCATTTTCCTGGTTTTAATACTGTACTACAGTTACATAAGTTGAATCACTGTGGAAAACTGAGTAAAAGGTATATGAGACTCAGTACTAAATTTTCAACTTCCTGTGAGTCTATACTTATTTAAAACTAAAAAGTTTTAATAATTCTGTCAGTGAGTACAAGAGCAAAAGTGTTTAAAAAACAGTGCCATTGAGAAACTCTTTTACATGTAATAGGTGAGTAAGTGTGTTCACAGCCCCACTACTTGTGATAGCAAAAACTGGAAATTTCCCAAATGTCCATGTTGTGACTTTGTTAAATTAACATTTGTTAATAGAGCTCAGGAGTGTCAAATGATGAGCCATGTTCAACAGAGACCAAAAGATAAATTGGAAAAGAGAAGTTTATTAATAACATGTCCTCGGAGACATACACAACATGCATCAAGGGGCCACATAGGGCGGTCAAAGAAGGGTACAGTCAGTGTGAGCACAGGACCTGGGACACATGCCTTTATTAGGGTCCGTGGGTGGAATGTTTCTGGGGTTCCTGAGCTAATGCTGGTTTGTCCAATTCAAACAAAAAGATTGGAGGTTTGGTAGCTCCCAAGGGATCGTATCTAAGGTACACAGAATGGGAAGGAGCTAGAAGCAGTATAGACTGTTTAACACCAGGGATGTTTCGAAGTCCTATCAGGAACTATGTACTTGTGACTCTGAGGGTTGTTATGCTAGGGCATGCACTCTCTGGAGGGCCTAGTATCAATTCAAGGCCCCTGCAGTCTTGTTAGTTACACAAAATGAATGCTGAGATAGCAATATTCTGGAGTAGTTTGGCCAAAATATCAACAGAGAGAGTGGATAAATAGCACAAGAAATGACACAGAATATAAAAGAGCAAGGGAAAAAAATGAATGAACAGATCTTGCCCAAACTTTGGTAAGTTTATTTCTAAGGTTTTAAATTATTTTTGATGCTATTGTAAACGAAGCTGTTTTCTTAATTTCATTTTTGGATCGCTCATTGCTGAGCACCATAAAAACAATTGATTTTTTTGTATATTGTCCTTATATACTGCCATTTCGATGAACCATTCTTCAGTGGTAATAACATTTTAGCAAAGTCTTTCAGATTTTCTATATATAAGATTATGTCATCTAAAAATAGAAATAAGTTTTACTTCTTCCTTTCTAATCTGAATGCCTTTATTTCCCTTCTTTGCCTACTTGTCCAAGCTAGAACCACCAGTACAATGACATCCTTCCTCATTCTCTATTGTAGGGAGAAAGTATTAGCTTAGTTTGCTGAATGTTTTCTATCATAAAATAATGTTAGGTTTGGTCAAGTGATTTTTTCTGTGTCTACTGAAAAGATCATGTGTTTATTCCCTTTTATCTTATTGATATGGTGTATTATAATAGCTATATAATTATTTTGTATGATTCCTTTTGCTAGTATTTTGTTGAGGATTTATAAAAGAGATATTGGTCTGCAGTTTTCTTTCTTGTGATGTCTTTGGTTTTTGTGTGCTATTATTTTATACATACTAACTCTATATATGTTGGACCACACATAATTTTATGTCTTTTAAAAAAGCCAGGAGAAAAAAAATGAAAGTGTATATTTATAGATTTTGTTATATCAACCTTCTTGTTTACCATTTCTGATTCTCTAAATATTTTCCTGTTGATTTTCATTTCCATCTGGTGCCATTTCCTTACTACAAGACAGATTTGCTCTTGAATACTGTTATTGTCAAATATATTACATTTCTATATGTTATAAGCTGATCAACACAATTTCATATGTTTATTTTACGGAACTGCTTTCTAAATCAGTAAAGTGAAGAAAAGAGAAAAAAATATGTAATCATATTGTCCTTTTTTAAAGAAATTACCTATGTAATAACATTACCACTTTTGTTTATCATGTAAATTTGAATTACTGATGGGGTTCAGTGCTTTCAGCATAGAGAACTTTCTTTCTGGCAAGGCACGTCTGGAAACAATGGAGTTTTTCAGATTTTTAAAAAGAATCTAGGAATGTCTTTCTTTTACCTTCATTTCTGGGAGTTAGTTTTGCTGGATATAATATTCTTATGTGACAGAATTTTTTTCTTTCAAAATTTTGAATATGTTGGCCTATTTCATTTTGGCAGCCTTTAGTTCAAATAAGTAAGTCCTTTATTGTACTGGAGTTTCCTTATATGTGATGAAACCTTTTAAGTGACTGCTTTCAAGATTTTGTCTTTATCTTTGGCTTTCAACTTTTTGACTAAATGTGTCTGGGAAAGGATCTTTCTGTTTGTATTACACTTGAAGGTTTTTGGGTGACTTGGATGTGCAGATTAATGTTTTCCATCAAATTTGGGAAGATTTCACTCATTATTTTTAATATTTTTTTGTTCTTTTCTCTTTTTCCTGTACTTCTGGTACTGTTATTAAATGTATGTTTTTGTGCTTAAAGGTGACTCACATTCTCTGAGTCATTGTTCAATTTTCTTCATTCTCTGTTTTTCAGATTACATAATTTCAATTGAATGATCTTCAAGTTTGCAGATTCTTTTTATGCCACCTCAAATTTACAGTTGTTCCGCTCTACTTAATTTTTATCTCATTTATTGTATATTTCAACTCCAGTATTTTCATTAGCTTCTTTTAAGTAATTTCTATCTCTTTACTGATATTTTCTGTTTGATAAGATATTGCTATCATAGCTTCTTTTAATTATTTAAGCATGGTTTCTTTTAGTTCTTTGAATATATTACATAATATGTGGATGATAAATACAGTAATGTTCAGAGAGTTGAGGAAGATGGCAGAAGAGTAAGACACGGAGATCACCTTACTCCCCACAGATACATCAGAAATACATCAACACGTGGAACTGCTCCTATAGAACACCCACTGAACGCTGGCAGAAGACCTCAGACCTCCCAAAAGGCAAGAAACTCCCCACTTACCTGGGTAGGGCAAAAGAAACAAAAAAAACAGAGACAAAAGAATAGGGACTGGACCCACACAAGTGGGGGGGAGCTGTGAAGGAAGAAAGGTTTCCACACACTAGAAGACCCCTCAAGGGTGAAGACTGCAGGTGGTGGATGGGGGAAGCTTCAGAGCCAGTGAGGACACCACAGCAACAGGGGTGCGGAGGGCAAAGTGGAGAGGTTCCCACACAGAGGATCCTAAGTGTCCATCAACAGATGAATTGATAAAGAAGATGTGGCACATATATACAATGGAATATTACTCAGCCTTAAAAAGAAACGAAATTGAGTTATTTGTAGTGAGGTGGATGGACCTAGAGTCTGTCATACAGAATGAAGTAAGTCAGAAAGAGAAAAACAAATACTGTATGCTAACACATATATATAGAATCTAAGGGGGAAAAAAGGTCATGAAGTACCTAGGGGTAAGATGGGAAAAAAGACACAGACCTACTAGAGCATGGACTTGAGGATATGGGGAGAGGGAAGCATAAGCTGTGACAAAGTGAGAGAGTGGCATGGACATATATACACTACCAAATGTAAAATAGATAGCTAGTGTGAAGCAGCCGCATAGCACAGGGAGATCAGATCAGCTCGGTGGTTTGTGACCACCTACAGGGGTGGGATATGGAGGGTGGGAAGGAGGGAGACACAAGAGGGAAGAGATATGGGAACATATGTATATGTATAAGTGATTCCCTTTGTTATAAAGCAGAAACTAACACACCATGGTAAAGCAATTATACTCCAATAAAGATGTTTAAAAAAGATTTATTTATAAAGATATTAATTACAAAGTGATTTATAAAATCAGAGTAATGTGGAAATAATTAAATATTCAACAAGAAAGTATCTTTTTTTAAACAGCAGTATATATATTTTATGGAATATGTGGGTCTTAAAATTTAGATTTTAAAGAATTTTCAATGTCATGGAAAAATCGTATCTGCTATGGGATTTGATTTCCCTCTAAGCTAATAAGTTAGCTTGTTATTGTGTCATGTATGTTGTCTGAAGACATAAGACTCCTCAATCAGAGAGAAAATACTTTACTCCAAGGCATAGCAAAGGATCATCAGCTTATTTTCATGAAATCCCCTTTCCCCTAAGTCATATGGGTGCAAAGCAATATAGCCCAGATTGCTGCTATGCATGCAGTGGATTTAACTGACTCTCCTAATAAACACGCCCTGAATTAAAAAATAATAATAATAATAAAGAAAATAAAAACAGTAATGCTGATATGAGAGTAATCAAACAGTTAAACTGCTCAAAAGACACAACTGATTTCCTTGCACAAGATACTTAATGGTGAACAGATTTCAAAAGGAAAAATAGTTATTTTGCATTAGATAAGTATGCTTTGCCTTGTTCTGTTCACAACTTATTCATGTGGCAAATCACCTTTAGTATATAGCATATATAGCATTGACTTTCACTTTTGCCTTACAGGACAAGATTTCACATGGAACCTATGTAAAATTTCTGGGGTTTCTTTTCATTTTCAAAGTCATGTATATTATTTTTTGTTATTTATTTATTTTGCTTTTTACTAAATTTCTATAAAAATCAATTTGTATGAATGTTTCAGTGAAGGTCCAGTCAGGAAAACAGAAACTACCCTTGGTATTCCAAGCAGATTGAATTAGTTTCTAAGGTACTATGAGGGAGAGCATAAAAGAGTAAAAAAGATGATGGGGTGGAGATAAGGCCTTGAAAATCAAAAAGGAAGAATAGGTAATACCAGAGACGCTAACAAAAACTCCTGGACTAGAGGCAAGTGTCAACAACTGCCAGCTGCCACACTTGGAGAGCCAGAATTATAAAGTTCCTTTCTTCTTCCTGCCTTCTGACCTCCTGCTAGTGCCTCCTATTAGCAGAAGGTAGCTGGAAACTAGCTGCCAAGTGAATGTAGGAATCATAATTTGTAGAATTCCAGCCACAGTGGTATAAAGCAAAATATAGCAAAGCAGATTTGAGTCTAAGAGTCAACATAAATAACCAGGAAAATGAACTAATGAAGAAGTAGGAAATCTCTGTGGACCTTTAGTAAGTTATAAAACCTATTACAGCTGAGCACAATATACCTTATTTGTTATGATTTTGAGATGACTTAAAATATTCACAAGGTGTACATTGAATATATGTTGTATTGTACAAACATAATAGTAATTCTGAAGGAAGATAAGATCATTTTTAATAAATATAAGCAAAACAAAATTAGAGCAAAAAAGTTAGTTTCTTAAGTGGAATTATTAGAAATGGTTTCATCTAACGTGGGCATAATGTTATGCCTACATAACATTTTATTTCTCATTGTCTAAGTTGTATGTTGGATACAGAAATTTAAAAAAATCCATTTTGTAGATGAGGAACTTGAGGTTCAGAAAGAGTAATTGATTTGCTCAAGGTCATTGAACTTGTTGGTATGAAGCTGGAACTTGCTCTAAGTGTTTTTACCTCCATATTCAGGAAATCTGTGCTGAAGACAGGTATGTAGCCTCTTTCCAGAACCCATTTATTTATCTCACTCAGAAACAAATTATTCCTACAGATTAATTATAAACTCTTTTTGGTGCTGGAATATTTAGCAGGTATTGGAAGTTTGCAAGTTTAGCACTCACAAAATCTGTTGCAATTTCACTGTAGTTAAGACTTCTACTGACCAGAATATAACACCTTTGGAGACATGTACTAAATTACCTGGTGAGTGAAGACTAATTTGGCTATTAAGTCTTTGAAGATTTAATTTAGTTAAGGATACGGAGATGAAATCAACAAAGAAAGGCTGTTGTCATTATAAGAGAAAGGAGGGGAGATTTCACACACACATGTGAAGAGAGATTGAGAGACAGAGATTGGAACTATGCTACCACAAACAAAGGAGTTCCAGAAGCACCGAACACTAGAAGATGTAAGGATGGATTCTCTCCTGGAGCCTTTTGTGGGAGCATGGCCCTACTGACACCTTAATTTCTGACTTCTGGTCTCTAGAACTAAGAGAAAACTTGTCTCTGAAATTTCTGATGTTTTAAACCACAAAATTCATAATAATGTGTTAAGGTGGCCTTAGGACACTGATATGAATGAACATCAGTCTATATCCTATTTTTTTTTATGTCTGTGGGGATAGTAATGTCAATAAAGACATATAAAAAGGAAAAAATAAAGAGAAGTTAACCACTACATAACAAATCTCTTGTCTGTATTTTGTTTTCTTTAAGTAGAAAATAAATACCAAGTGCAGAAAAATAGTTCAAGTAAAGTTACTAAGATTACTTCTCTAGGTAGAGTGAAGTGAAAAGATTGCAAAACATATGAGCATTGAAAACTCAACAGATTCAGTACAAATCTCAAGAAGGCAGTTGCCACTGATATCAATTTGTCCCTTGAGATCTTTGAACACAGCTAACTAACTTAATAACACCACAGATTAATGACAGGATATAGACATTGATATTGCATAAGCTTTTTTTCTGGTCATATTAATGTGAATAAATCCCTAATGTTTTCCGGTAAAATACCATGTTTTCTCACTTTAAAGGTCTAGCTGTAAATTTAAGTGCCACCAAGCTAGATTGGTATAATAAAAAAGACAAAATTGAATATCGATGAAAACAGAAATATAAATAGTTTTAAACTTGCAAACACTCCTTAGTGAGACAGATTCATTAAATGTGGTTATAGGTGATTTATTTGTCTCAAGGACATTGAATTTAAGACTTTCAGTCTTCATTTTTACTATCTTTGAATTTAATATTCCTATTGTCTTTCTGGAACACCTTCCATCCTAGTTAAAATGCTTAATGCTGTTCTCCTCCTCTTATCTATGCATGCACACATGCACACACACATATGAATGCACACTCACAGTCCACTGTTGAAGCCTGTCAATTCTTTACTTGTCAAGCTCTCAAATCTATTCCCGAATCTCTTCATTTACACACCAAGTGAGCACCTCCCAGTCCTTCGTAAAGTTATATCTGGATTATTAAGGCACTTTCCTAACCTGAGTACCTGCTCTGATCTCTTTACTCGCTAATTGGTAGAATTGATAGAATAATTTTCCTCAGAAACATTTTTCATCATATCAAAACTCTGTTTGAGTACAAAATTACTACAAATATCTGAGCTCTGACTTGAATTCCTGTCCCCTGCTTATTCCCTCTTCCATTCTTCCTTTACAACCCTTACATGCTTATCTTGTGAAATTCATTTCTTTTTGTTACTTCTTTGTATTTCCCTGTACAGTTTCCTAATTCTCTTCAGGATGCTTTTCTTATCAACCCCCATAACACTCCACCAGTTATTATTGTTCTTCTTTATCTTTTAAGTCACACTCAATACTTCCTTCCCTCTTCCAGGATGTCTTTTATGATTCATTCAGATCATTCAAAGCATTAATTTATTGTAATTCCTTCAGCAAATACATACTATAGGTATAAAATTATTTCATACTTGCTGATCTTTTCTTAGTCAGAATTATGTCAACTAATTCATGCCTATCTCCCTTTATATTTTATCATTTTTTGTTTGTTTTCTTTGATTTTGGGTTTTTATTGAGGTTTAATTGACAAAGAATATTGTATTAGTTTCGGATGTACAACATAGTGATTCCATATTTGTATACATTGAGAAATGATCACCAAAATAAGTCTAGTTAACATCTGTCACCATACACATTCATACAATTTTTTTCTTGTGATAAGCACTTTAAGATCTACTCTCTTAGCAACTTTCAAATATGCAATACAGTATTAACTATAGTCACCATGCTGTACATTACATCCCCATGACTTATTTATTTTGTAACTTGAAGTTTGTACCTTTTGATTACCGTCACCCATTTTGCCCACCCCTCACCCACCACCACTATAACAGAGAACAAATGTGACTCCATATTGAATCTATTCCTTTAACTCTGTTGTCTGTGCTTAGTCATGCTGGCTCTGCACCTTTTGTAAAACAATGCTGCATATAGCCTGAAATATACAGGATAGCCCATTCTCAAGGCTCTGACCTTTAAAGGCATAACATTTTCCCATTCATATAGAGATAAAAAGTTGCAGAACAGAGATTATTATTTGTCTTGTTGGAGGTTTATAGGAACAATTGTGACCAGACCTACATGGACAGCTGCAAAAACAAAGGCACCAAGAAGTTTGAAACAACCAATTATACCCCTTCTCCTTTTAGTATAAAAGAAGCCTAAAGTACAACTTGGGTAAGGTGGTTTTTTGGGACAATAGTCCAATATATTCTCAGTCTGCTTGCTTTCTGAATAAAGTTGCTATTCCTTGCCCCCAAAACTAGTTTTTTGATTTATTGGCCTGTTGCATGGTGAGCAGTATGAGCTTGGACTTGGTAACACAACTTCTGATAACCACCAATGTCTTCTCTGTATCTAGGAGCTTGTTTTTCTTTTTAAAACTGCTTTAAATAATAAAAAACAAACTTATTCCATGCTATAATTTCCACATATGTGTATCTGTACATGCTAAATATCTATACTCATTAATAATGGACTTTCTTTAGTAGATATTTTATAGGGTTCTAGTTGTATCTGGGAGGTGAAAACAAGTACAGTATTACTTCTTTCTGACCCTACTGGGAAGTTTTAAACAATTAATTTGTTGCTTACAGCATACATATAATACCAAATTACTGATTATTATATCACAAATTTATGAGAACATTCTTTGAACAGGACACAAAACAGTGTTTTATAAATAGAAAATTCATTTGAGATAAATTTAGTTGTGGTTTTGGTATGTTATGAACTTTAAGAAGTCTGTCACTGAGTATGGTACATCTGACACTAACACAACATTATAAATCAACTCTATTTTAATTAAAAATGTTTTAAAAGTCTGTCACTGAGCCACTGGAAAATCAGAAGAGGAAATTAAAGCCCAAAAGTGAGAAAATACTTGTCTAAGAACACAATTGTTAGTGACAGAACTGAAAAATGATACTGGTCCCAAAGTGTACGCTTCTTGTTCATTTCACCAAAACATACTGTAGTTCAACTGAAGTATTTATCCCGGAGGAAAAACAAAAACTTTCAAAGGAAGTTGATTTTATGGAATACTTTATCGTAAATCTACTCATCAGTAAACACTAATTGAATATCTACCATGTGAAAAACATCGTAAAGGACCCAAAGAATAAAACAATGAAAATATGAATGTTATAACTCACATGAATAATTATTTATAATTTATCCATTTGATCCTCGCAATAATTTTGTTATGTATACAATTAAAATTGTTATCACCACTTTAGAATGAGTAAAACTGAACCTCATAAGACTATCAATGACTATTTATTGTCATTTGGCTAGTAAATAGCAGGGCCGAGTGTTGACTTTAGGTCTTATAAATATAGGTGGTACGTAAGGTAGTAGTAAAGAAGTAAAAGGCAGAATAAAGTAATATTTGTCACAGATGCATAAATGCTCTAATTTAATAGCAGTATTTTTTTAAGATTTATATTGGCAAAGCTACATTTTAACAAACAAATGATGCTTCTTTCATATGAACACTTTAGCAAATGTATCAAAAGATTCTATGATTACAACAAAAAATTGCCTCAACAATTGTGATGTTTCTCTACAAAAATCTGTTTTCAGCACACTTAGCTTTGTATTTATGAATATATAAATAGCAAACCATAGGTTTCAGTTCTGGAAATTCTCGAGTCCCATAACGTTGAAATAAACTGAAGGCAGTGACATTGTAAATAATACTAGCTAGGAATTTAGAGCAAGACTGCTTATGTACATTTGTATTTAGATGACCAGATATTGGTAATGTACTATGTCAGTTTTTATGACTATCATAACACAATCACAAGAGTAAAGTGTTCTTTCTGTTTATTTGCTTGTTTTCCACACTGATTTTACATTATGTATAATAACCATAAAATTGAACATCTGGTAATTAAATTTTCAGACAGCAGTTAGTTCAACAACATGGGACTCACTCTATAAATACCCATGATTTTTTAAACCGTGAATAACACCTTTAAGGTAGGATAGAGGCTTTGTACGATTGTCCACACTTAGTAGAAACATAAAAATATTGATAAAATAGGTGTGTGTGTATGTTTGTGTTTGATTTTCTTTAAATAACTATTATTCCTAAATAGAACTGAGTGGAAAGCTGTCTTAGGTGGTAATAATTAAATTTGGGGATATAAAATTTTTTAAAGCTTGCTCCTCTACAATCAGGTTTGTTACACCTTTAAAGATAGTTGAATAGGTTACTTGTTTAGTCTCAAGTTTTCTCCGTACCTTGACTATCCTAATGTGTGATACAGTGGTTAAAACTCCATCCCTATGGTCAGACTTTCTGGGTTAAAATACTGATATTGGTCTGTTATCCTACGCTTTATCATATATTATTCAGCTGAAAACTCGTTTCATCAAAGCATACTATATGTAAATGGAAGTATTTATTCCAGAATAAAGCAAAATAATTATCCATATAGCTTTATAACTTTAGATAGATTACTTAAACACTCTAAGTCTCAGTTTTCTAATCCAAAAAATGTACATAAATATAGGATCGCTATGGGGATTAAAGAGATATTCCACATACAATACTTAATACAATATCTAGCACCCAAGGTCTGTAAGAGGCTTATTATATATATTTTTTATTTATTGTAGGTTTAGTAGGTTGTGTTTTCTAAAATTACTTGACAATAGATCATCATTACACTTATGATGTATCTCCAAGGATACATTATTATTTTAATATATAGGATATTGATAAGTATGATTATTTGCATACCTTCACTATTTTTATAGGCTTTGAGGTCTGTTAAGGGCAAAGAGCTCATCTTGTTGATATTTTATCCTCAGAGCTTAGCATAGTTCTTAGCACAAAGTAGATTCTCTGCATGCATTTTATAGAATTGAAATTTATTTCCAGTCTGCTCTCTCAACCACGCTATACCATCTATAACTCCAACTTCAAATCTGTCTCCAGCTTTGGCTACTCTCCTGAATTAAAGATCTAAAATTCCAACTTCTATATATTTTCACAAGAATGACTACTCACATTACAAAATACTAGAAAATAATCTCAATATATATTAACCATTACTGGAGTAGAGTTGAACTTCCAGCTTCTTGTTTCTCTTTATTCTAATATATCTATCTCACTGCCATCAAATTACTTTTCCCTAAACACAGGTCTCATCATACATCATTTTTACTCAAAATATTTCAGAGATCTCTACTCTTTACAAAGTCCAAACTATTTAACGTGACATGACACTAGCCACAAGCCATGTTTTCCAGCCTCATTGCCTGTCTCACCTTTTAAAAAAGCCTTGAGTTTGGTCATATTCATCACATAATACTTCCTATATTTGTAAACATTAGCCTCATGTAAAGACAATTTGTAAGTGCTTCAGAAACTGTAATTTAATTTGGAATATACAATCAATTATTCTCTTCACTAAACATATTGACAAATTTTATGATTCACAAAGTATTTATATAAAGATATGTTTAAAAGATAATGTGAGATAGGATAATGACAGTACTCACATATTTTTCAGTAGTAACTAAGTATATCAATTTTTAAGAGGCAGCCTGACCAACCAACAAACTCTGGTATTTGTATTTATTTCTATCTTCACACATTTATATTCAAAGTGTGATTACAAAAATAAAAAGCAAAACCAAATTCCTTCAGATAGACATATGATTAGTACTTTGTCTCCTGAACTTTTACACTAACCTCTTCTCATTTATAAAACACTATAGGGTCTCTGTGAAAACATTAGTTATCTCTCATTAGAACATGCCAGAATGTGAATCATGATGTGAGTCACAGACGTCCTAAAATAGCATAGTCTAACCTCTACTCCCATCACTAATTTATCAAGTGTCAGGATATAAAGTCATTGTAAGAAGAGCAAAGTTGTCAAGGTAACAAAACACCAAAAGTATGTCTTAATAAATAAAAACTGTGTGTGTATGTCCACTCACCTTATAATCCAGACAAAAAAGAGACAAAATTAAATAAAATTTTTACAAACTTCACATTTTGTTCTGGTGTATAATAAAGATGAGCATAAAATATAACTTTAAATGCCATAAATTATTGCATCTTATAGAAAGTCACTTGTATTGAAGAAAACCTAAGAGTCCTACTCTTATCACTAGTCATGATAAGAAATCATTTCATTAAGTGCTAAGTATTGACTATATGCAATGCACTGTAGGAGAAATCATTATGAATAAGAAGAATTCTCGCCTGCAAGAACCTTATAATCTAGTGCAAGAGACACACAAACATGTAAAACTAGCAAAATATAGTAAACGTAACATTTGACTCTTAAAAGTACAGACTTGAAGTGAGCAGGCTCTTTCTTTGGCATTCTATCAATGTTAGATAGGTAGATAGATGATAGATAGATAGTTAGATAGATAGACAGATATAGGCCAACAAAGAAAGAGAGAGAATAGTAGTTAAGAGTGTGAACTCTTTATTTTTTTAAATCACCTTGTTTGCTGGTCCTGCTTGAACACTCCGCACAGAATAACACCTGCTACCAGAATGTGTCAGATGCTATGAAGAAAAGAGTGTGGACTCTTGAGCCAGATTGTCCAATCAATACTTATTATTTGTTAACAGTTGAATTGTTCCCTCCTTCCCACCCTGCCCCAGGCAAATATGTTAAAGTAATTTTCAGTACCTCAGAATGTGTCTTTATTTGGAGACAGGGTCTTTGCAGATGTAACAAAGTTCAAATGAGGTCATCAGGGTGGGACTTAAGTCATAAATTACATTTATAAAGAGAGGGAATATGGACACAAAGATAAAAATACACAGAGGGAAGACAACGTGAAAATATACACAGAGAAGACAACCATGTGACTGGTGTGATGCATCTATGAGTCAAGAAATGCCAAGGATTGCCGAAAACACCAGAAGGTAGAAGAAGCAAGGAAGGATTTTTCCGCTAGAGTCCACAGAATGAGCATTGCCCTTTTGACACCTCGGATTCAGATTTCCAGCCTCCAGAACTGTGACATGATAAACTTCTGTTAAGTCACCTATGTCAGTCCTAAGAAACTAATATGGCATGATAGACATTTACTCATCTGTAAAATAGCAGTACTAATACAACGTATATGATTTTTGAGAGTGAGTTTATACATGTAGATACTCAACAAGTGTAGAATAAAATGTTAGAAGATGAGATAAACTAAATTAAAATTTCCTTGGATGATTAATCTGGGGACATTGCATTTAGGTTCAAATAGTCTTTCTCTTTAAATAACTTTTGTACTAAATATTTATCTTCCAATTAGAATAAATAAACAAAATACAAACAACAAAAACAACAAAACTATTAATACTATCCAATCTATGCACATTTGAAACAAAAGCAAAAATTCACCAATATCCTTACCTACTTCTAAATCAAGTAGTGTACTAGGGTAATTCGATGAATTATCAACATTCATAATCTATTAAATTCATATTAGTTAATATTTTTAATTTTTCTCTTTCCATATAATTTTGCCAAATTTACTAAACATAAAACAACAACATTTAAGTATCTGGCTTATTGTAAGCATAAGTAACAATTTTAGAGAAATAATGTTGAATTTTTAGGTCAGTTATATAATCTATATCTTTATTTTGCTGTCTTTGCTGAATATATAGGAGAAGAAATAAGCATTATTTGAAGTTTAGACCACAATAGCTAAATAATAGATGTGAACTCTTTTGCATGTACTAAACAGCGTTAAAATAACTTAAATAAAGTTTTATGACAATTCATATAAATAATTTTATTGTAAATTGATTCACTTGAATACATATTTTGTATTACTACATGTGGTTCAGACTGCCAAATATTCATCAAATCTGTTTGCTCTTTTTCCTGGCAAAAAGTTTGACTGCGTTTTCCAATCTCTCTGGAAGTTAGGTATGACCATGTGATTGAGCTCTGGACAATGGAATATGAAAAGAGATGTGTGCCAAGTCCAGACCTTGCCCAGAAAATCCTCACATATGTGAACCTACAGATTCATTTCCTTTTTGGCTGGGTGGAATGAAAACAACTTTGCTAGCTGTATGTTCAATATAATGGAGCCACACGATGGAAGAAGCCTAGGCGACTAAATTACAATTTGGAAAAGGCAGACTAAAAACACCCCTATTGAACTTTTATGTGAATCAAATATAAGATTTATTTTTTTAAGACATGGATATTTTGGAGGTTTATATATTACAGCAGCAACTGTAAGTGTACCTTATTTGACACACCATGCCATATTCACATTGTATTTATCAACAGATAACACAGTCTCAGATTTATTTAGGCCAATATGTTTTTCTGAAAAGATTGAACAGAACAACTCTTTAGTTATTCCTTGCTGATAATAAAATGTATACTAAAATAAAGCCTGAGTAGTAAATTATACAACCTCTTCTGAAACCTATTTTAAGAAAATACTAAATTTATATAGTTTATATTGTACTTGTAATCCATATGGAGAACAGATATTAATCAAAATTTGTGTAGTGCCCATTTATTCACTTGGAAGTTTTTATAAAAATATTCTTTTGCTCTTTTGTTGTATATAAAAATAACCTTATCTTCTTTAAGCTTTCAACTTTCTTATTGAAAAGTATTACACTGTTTTGGTATCTTTCTTGTTCTGCTTGTTGCTAAAATTGTGACTGTATTAGTAACAACTTATCTTTATTAGTTCTTTTGATAGCTAGAAGAATAGATTCATCCAAGCTAGCTCAATACATAAAAGGAAGTATATGTTAACTTATAACTAAGATTACAGACTGTGAAATCATGAAATAAATACCATCTTAGGCCAGTGATAGGATATTGTAAGGATACAGTGAGACCCTCAGGAATCTGAAAAAAAAAGAATCAATATATTGCAGGATATTAAGTAACTGGAAAGCAATTAGAAAGCAAGGTCAGCAGGCAGATTCTTTATCTCTAACCATAGCCATCTCTGATGCCATTCGTATATCTAAGTTGCATTCTTTTTGCAGGAGTTTTTGGCATGGGAATGTTTTGGAAGCAAGAAAGAGTCTCGCTGATTCTAAATTCAGTGCATAATAGGGGATGATAGGGTAGGGTGAAAGCTATTTTAAGAATTAAACAGAGAATATAAACACAAACAATATTCAAAGCACAAATGGAATTCACAGAGATTACGACGGTTGAATAGACATTACCATCTCTTCTAGTCTCTTAGAGGTTTCAGGGTGCTGAGTGCTAGCTATATCTATAGCTGTATCTGTATCTATCAACTGCACTGTTCTTACTTTGTTACTGTTACTGTATTTACTCTGTCAAACATTCTCAGTTCTGTAGACCTTTAATTCTTTACTTATACAGAGTCAATTATTATACTTAAAATATTGTTGTAGTTCAAGAGAAAACTTACTAAATTATAACTTTTAAAACAACATTAATGATTTCTTTGCCTTTGTTCTCTTCCTCTTCCTTACATTTCTATGAAAACGTTAACCTGATGTATTATATTTGTCTATCCCCTCCACTGAACTAGAAATAACTCTAACGAAGGGATAAAATTATATTTAACTTATATTCCTGGACCCTAACATAGTGCTTAGTATGTAGTAAGTGCCCCAAACACACTTGTTGCATTGATGAAACTAAGTTATTTCAGGAATGATGAGAAATTTATATTTCTAAAAATATCTCTCATATGGCTAGGCACAGTGGTTCCATTTCTAAGTGACCAATAGAAATTCATTGAAATCAATTTTTTAAAGCCCACTAACCTTTACTTTGTTTCTTTTGAACTTCAAGCCTCAACAGCTAGAATAAAGAACCAGATTTTTTGATTACCTACACCATTTAAATGTAATCTTTGCTAGATCTAAAAAGAGAAATAATGGATAAAAGGACTAATATTGATAATTAGGAAGCTCAGACCTGAATTTGTGGCCCATTTTAATTACTTTGTAGAACATTATAGCATGGATTTATGCATACTAATTTTCTATCTGTCCTTATCTTAGAAATTTGCCTCTATTTTTTATTCACCTTCATTGATTTATTTTGTATCTTATTTTGTATTATATTCTTATTGTAAATCACTGGTCTAAGATAGTATTTATTTCATGGTTTCACAGTCTGTAATCTTAGTTATAATTTAACATATAAACTTAGTTCTATAGCAGTGTATTTTACAATACTGTTGTTCATTTGCTTAATTTCATATTTGGAATTTGAAAAATATTGCTATAGAAAATGATTAAATGTATTGCACTTGTTAAGACTTTTAAAAGCCCCTTGATGTTGTCATATATGGCCATTTAATAAACCTTGGAACTTGAAAAGTAAATTATATATAAAATATAATATTCACCCTGAAATAAAATTCCTTACAGAAAATATTAGAAAAAAGTTATTTTACCATGTTGAATATTTAATTCAGTAGATTATGTTCAGATTATATTGCTTTATTTCACTAAACCACAGAAAAACCCACTGGAACAGCTTTAAATTCAGTGTGCCTTGATATGTATCTACCTACTTCTACAAATAGTGGTTTTTTTCAGGTAGTTGAAGTGAAAAGAAACTACTATTCTTGTTTTGTGGCATTCCGTAATTAAAAGTTGTATTTTCAAAATCATTTCAGAAATTATGTTGTCTGTGTCTGAATTGCTTGAATATCACAAAATAATGGCTATAGAATGGGAAAAATAGTAGAATATTGCCCTGTTAAATATTTCCATTCTAAATAACTGTAAGTTGATATTTCTAAAATTTCAGTTTTATTCAATTTTAAACGATGTACACTGACAGCAACCACCCAATTGTTGGTCATTATTACCTAATTATATATTTTCTCCATACTGAATTAAGTCTGCTTGACATAGAATTGTATTAAGTTATTTTCCAATATCTCCCTGTGGTACTGTCAAACACTTTCTTTTGAAATTACTTACACTGTTGAGAGATGCATGCTGCTGGCATGTGTTTCTCACAGGGGCACCCTGCAGAGTTCCTTCCAGCACAAAGGACGGAACTTTCACCAGTTGACGTCTCCAACAGTAAATCACAAGAATGTATAACCCCAAATGTGTAAAGGCACTAGTTATATAGGGAAAAAAAGCTTTTAATATCATAAGAGATGCTATTATAGTACCGAGTAAGTGGGATTGCTCTTTGTTCAGTGAAATCAAAGTATTTTCTTCTATTACTAACCTCACACATCGCATTAATCAAACTTATAAAGCCTCTTTTATTTCTGGTATTCTCCATCCATGTCTTCTTCTTTCTATCTTGCTGCTCCCAAGTACATTTTATTCCCTTTTTAATTGTTCTCGTTTCTTAATGAAAAGAGGAAAGATGGAATGAAATACTTTACACTGACCTCCTAGAAGGTTCCTGGGTATATGATGTCTGTCAAATTACTGTACCATTGAAAACCAGACAAACTTGCGTCACTGTCTTGGAAATGTAGTGTCAGAGAAAAAGAAAAATCAATTGGACAGCGATCTGAAGTCAAGGAGGAGTAAGAGGATTCTAGTGAATTCTACAAGACAAGTAAACTTCCTTAATTGCTTCTGCACAGCAGCCCAACTGATGATATCACGTTTTTTTAAAGTCAACAAATCAAGTAGAAGTTTTAAGGTTATTCTCTGTAGCTATCTACTTCAGTTCTGCAAATATTTTGTACATAGTAAATGACATTGTACCCTGAGAACAATGTAGGTAATATATCTGTGAGCACAGCAGTTTTCTGTAGTAGACAACTGAGCAAGGACTTCAGCAATGATCCTGAAATGAAGAGAATATCTCATAATTTAACCAAGTGACTACTATTAATAGGCAATTATTTTCTCATTTGTAAAATTAGAAAAGTGGACTTGATTTTATGCATTTATAAAAGAAGTAGATTTTTGACAGTTCATGTATACGTTTATTTCCAGTAATCCTTGTACTTAGAGATGTCAATATTATATTTGCATGATTTTTCTTAAAATATGTTAAAAATTCCAAAAGTACAAAAATGTGTGATATCAAAAATGTTAAGTCTCCTTTCTTCCCACCTCAATTCCTAGTCCCACTCCTCAGAGGTATTTAAAATTAATGGAGCATTATTTTTGAAATAGAAAGGAAATTATTTATATGTATATATTGGACTTAAAATGGGAGAAAGGACTGTGGCAGATTGTATTTTCCAAAAATTCCCACAGCCATCATATTAGAGATCTAATCCCTCATGCACTTCTAGTATTTTACCACTCTCCATCAGGAGGTGGAATCTATTTCCTCTCTCTTTTAACCTGGGCAGGCCTTTGTTACTGCCTCAACAATTAGAAAGTTGTAGAAGCCATGCTGCCTGAACTCTAAGGCTATTATAAAATGCACTATGGGCTCTGACTATCTGTCTTTTTATATTGGGCGATCATCTTTGTGGTAAAGAAGCACAGTCCACATAGAATGGACCTGTGTAGGTATACATCTCAACCAGCAGCCCAATACAACTAATAGATATATGAGTGAGCAAGCTTTCAGATTATTCCAGCCACATAAGCTAGCCACCAAACCCTTCTACCTTATGTAGTATAGAGCAGAGGCAAGCTAATCTCAGTCAAGTGTTGTACATGCTGCAATTGTTTGAGCAAAATATATATTATTGTTTTAAGCCACTGAGTTTGGGGGGTTATTTTTTACACAGCCATAGCAACTGGAACACCTGCCAATTTTAACACATTTAAAGTGATCTTGCCCAAGTTTAAAGAATTTCAAAACCAGTAATCGCTCTTTGAAATAAATGGCTGTGGGTAAATTAACTTCTTTCTAACTTGCATGAGAATAATAAAACCATGTATCTTTAAAACAGTGTTGTCCAACTGAAATTTGTGCAATGTTAGAAATGTTTTATATTTACACTGTCCAACAATGGTAGTGACTAACATGTCGATTTTAAGTACTTGAAATATATCTAGTGTGATTTATGAAGTACCATTTTATTTATTTATTTATTTATTTTTTGCGGTACGTGGGCCTCTCACTGTTGCGGCCTCCCCCATTGCGGAGCACAGGCTCCGGACGCAGGTTCAGCGGCCATGGCCCACGGGCCCAGCCACTCCGCGGCATGTGGGATCCTTCCAGACCGGGGCACGAACCCGTGTCCCCTGCATTGGCAGGCGGACTCTCAACCACTGCGCCACCAGGGAAGCCCATGAAGTACCATTTTAATGATATTTAATTTTAACTCAAATTTATTTATTTTATAAATTTATTTATTTATTTATTTATTTTTGCCTGCACTGGGTCTTCGTTGCTGCTCACGGGCTTTCTCTAGTCGCGGCGAGTGGGGGTTACTCTTCGTTGTGGTGCACAGTCGTCTCATTTTGGTGGCTTCTCTTGTTGTGGAGCACAGACTGTAGGCACATGAGCTTCAGTAGTTGTGGCACATGGGCTCAGTAGTCATGGCTTGTCGGCTCTTGTTAGCTAAAATTTAAATAGACACATGTAGTTAGTATCTAATGTATCAATAGCACAGATTAAAAAGGTATTGATAATTCAGGTAAAATTTTTGCTTAGGTTTAGAAAGTTAGTCTACTTTTCTAGATGGACAGAAATTGGTTAATTCTTCTTAGCTCAAATCATATCCAGTAAACCTAATTATCCTGAATGGCTCTAAGTGTTTTTCACATTTAGGTAGGGGGATCTTTACAAACCATTAAAAATATTAGTAGGGGCTTCCCTGGTGGCACAGTGGTTGAGATTCCGCCTGCCGATGCAGGGGACACGGGTTCGTGCCCTGGTCCAGGAGGATCCCATATGCCATGGAGCGGCTGGGCCCGTGAGCCATGGCTGCTGAGTCTGCATATATGGAGCCTGTGCTCCGCAATGGGAGAGGCCACAACAGTGAGAGACCCACATACTGCAAAAAAAAAAATAATAATAATAATAATAAATTTAAAAAATATATTTTAGTAATTCAGCGATCAGTTAAGGTAATACTCAGGAAAAACAGACATGTAATTTTCTGGAAGTTCTAATGACTAGCTCTAACACAATGTCCATAAAAATGTCCATAATATTTGTAGAACACTTTGTATTTTTCAAAGCCCTTTCCAATGCATTGTTACAATTAATTATCTTTTCATAGGAAGGCATGTAGAAATTTATTTTAAAGTACAAATCATTGAAATATTGGTTTATTGAATATGCATTGTTATTATATTAAAATCAATGTATAAAATAAAACAATGAAGAAATAATCATTGACTTTTGGTTACAGCATGATATTCTGAGCTAACGTGGACTCCTCACCACTACAAAACCATAAAAATTCCAGAACAAAATATAATAAAAAATTTATGTAGCTAATGATGAAAAAAGGATAAACTAAAATGTACATTAAATGGAAAGCAGGATAAATATAAATTCATCTACACAAGATAGATGCTGTTAAAACTGTAGAATATTTTTTAGTAAATGGAAAATCAAATGATCAGCCATATATAAAAGAGAAATAACTTCCCACTGAAATATTCTGACTGACAGTTGACTTTCAGAAATAATGATAAAGGCCTGAAGGGCATGGAATAATGTCTTCAAAGGGTGAAGGTAAAATAATTACCAAACTGGAATTCTACACACAGATTAACTGTAATTCAATAGTGAGAGCTAAATAAAAATATTTTCAAATGAATATTTGGAGAGTTTATCACTCATTGAACCTCACTGAAAGATCTAGCAGTTGGTATAGTTTAGTCATATAAAAGATATAGAAAAGAGAAGGGGTTGAATGCAAGAAACAATGGTGAACAAAGAAATTGGTAAACAAGTTGGCTAAATCTAAATAAGCATTGATTGAGAAAAAGCAAATATTTAATAATAAGTAACTTCGGGTAACTTCAAAAGGGGAAACTTAAGAAATAGAATAATAAAATGTAAGTGTGTGATTGAGATAAAATATTTTGATATATTTATATTGTTCACAGAGAAGGTAGGCATGTTGATTAACATTAAACTTATTAATTGTGTTAAAATTTTTAATAGTAACTCTTAAAAGTGTGTGTGTATATTTGTGTGTTATATGAATTCCCAAAGTTCAAAGGCAGGTCAACTCCATAAGTAGCAGGAAAAATAAATGATAAAAAGAAAGATCAAGATAATTAAAGCAACAATTATAATGGTAGAAATTCAAATATATCAGTAATCACAAAAATAATTGTCAATGTAGAGTAAAATGCAAATATTTTACAGCTGGGTTTTTAAAAAGCAGTTAAATGTTGTTTATAGGATATACATGCTTAAATAAAGAAATAATGAAATTTTAAAATGTAAAAAACTTTCACCAGGCAAATACCAAAAAAAAAAAATTTTTTTTTTCTTTTTATCCTCTGGTTACATTAACAATTTTCCCCTTCTTCTTGGTTTCAGCAATTTGATTATGATGTCTTTGGATGTGACAATATACAATGGTACAGCCACTTTGGAAATAATTTTAGGGTTAAAAAAATTAAATATGTTATTATAATTTTGTTTCTTTTACATTTGTTATTTGATTTGATTTGATTTTTAATGTTTTTTGGAGTATAGTTGCTTTACAATGTTGTGTTAGTTTCTAATGTACAGCAATGTGAATCAGCTATACTTATACATATATCCCCTCTTTTTAGGATTTCCTTCCCATTTAAGTCACCACAGAGCACTGAGTAGAGTTCCCTGTGCTATACAGTAGGTTCTCATTAGTTATCTATTTTATACATAGTATTGATAGTGTTTATATATCAATCCCAATCTTCCAATTCATCCCACACCCCCTTCCCCCTTGGTATCCATACGTTTGTTCTCTACATCTGTGTCTCTATTTCTGCTTTGTAAATAAGATCTATACTAATTTTTTTTCAGATTCCACATATATGTGTTAATATACAATATTTGTTTTGCTCTTTCTGATGTACTTCACTCTGTATGACAGTCTCTAGATCCATCCACATCTCTACAAATGACCCAGTTTCATTCCTTTTAATGGCTGAGTAATATTCCATTGTATATATGTACCACATCTTCTTCTTTTTTTTTTTAAGTCTTTATTGAATTTGTTACAATATTGCTTCTGTTTTGTTTTTTTGTCCGTGAGGCATGTGGGATCCCAGCTCCACAACCAGGGATTGAACCCGCACCCCCTGTATTGGAAGGTGAAGTCTTAACCACTGGACCACCAGGGAAGTCCCTGTACCACATCTTCTTAATCGATTCCTCTGTTGATGGACATTTAGGCTGTTTTCATGTCCTTGCTATTGTAAATAGTGCTGCAATGAACAGTGAGGTTAATGTATCTTTTTGAATTATGGTTATACCCAGAGAAAAGAACAATTTTAGGACTTTCTTAAAAGTTAAACATATACCTGCCTTATGACCCAGTAATTCCATTACTTGGTATTGCATAAGGGAAATGGAAATATACAACCAAATTAAAACAAAAAAAAACCTTGCATTAGAATTTTCATAGCAGAGTTATTCACAATAGTCAGAAACTGGAAAAACAAAAATGCCTTTCAACATGAGAATGGTTTAAATAACTGGTATATCCATATTATGGAATAATATTCAGCATTTTAAAAAAGGAACAGACTTTTAATATGCATGGCGACATTGATGGATCCGAAAACAGGGTGAATAAAATAAGCCCAACACAAGAGTACTTACTATATGTGTCTATATGAAATTCAAGAACAGGAAAAACTAATCTATAATGGTGACCAAAAAAACTACAAGAACACAGAACATCATCTGCCTCAAGGTAGGAGTTGACCACAAAGAGACCCAAAGACATTTTCTAGAGTGATGAAAATGTTTTATATCTCAATTAGAGCTTCAGTGATATTGATATGGATGTTTAGCTAGACAGATATATTTATTTATTTATTTATTTATTTATATCTCTCTATATATGTGTGATATTAGTATGTATGCATGTGTGTATGCATGTATGTATCTACCTATCTAGCATATATCTGATCTATCTATCATGTATCTATTAGTCTGCTAAGGATGTCATAAGCAAATACTACAGGCTACCTGACTTAAACAACAGAATTTTGTTTTCTCATTGTTCTGGGGTTTGAACGTTCAAGATCAAGGTGTCTGCAGTTTTGTTTTCTCCTTAGCTTTGGGATGGCCACCTTCTGGCTGAGTCCTCACATGGCCTTTTCTCCATGCATACACATCCATGGTGTCTCTTCTTATAAGCACTCCAGTCCTATTGAATTAGGGAGCCACTCTTATGACCTCATTTATCTTTAATACCTCTTTAAATGTCCTATCTTTAAATGTCATCACATTGGGGTTTAAGGCCTCAACATATGAATTTTAGAGGAGATATTCTTTAATCCGTACTCTTAATATGTCAAAATTAATCTAAATATACATTTAAGATGTGTGCTTTCCATTTTATGTCAGTTAATTCTCAATTGAAAAACTGTATCATGAACTCAGTTTATATTCACTTTTGTTCAATTTCTTCTTTTCACGAAATAAAAACTTTATTAAATTGTTCTGTTACTCCATCTGGGGCTCTACTACTTTTTAATGAAATCTTTACTAATTAATATCAGCCCAAATATATACAGATTCTCTAGGGGCCTCCCTGGTGGCGCAGTGGTTGAGAGTCCGCCTGCTGATGCAGGGGATACGGGTTCGTGCCCCGGTCTGGGAGGATCCCATATGCCGCGGAGCGGCTGGGCCCGTGAGCCATGGCCGCTGAGCCTGCGCATCCAGAGCCTGTGCTCCGCAACGGGAGAGGCCACAACAGTGAGAGGCCCGCGTACCGCAAAAAAAAAAAAAAAATATATATATATATACAGATTCTCTACAAAATTAAATGGTGCTCCAAATTCCAATGTATACTTTCTCTCCTCCTGAAAGCATCTCAATTAAACTGAACTATATTATGCAGAATAGAATATCTATAGTTATCAAAGGCTCTGGTATATGACTTTGGTCATGATTGTCCAAGTCTGATTTCTTTAGTTCCTGCATAGTCTCTCTATACATGGCAAGTCTGAAAATACCCAGCTTAGCTGCCTGCCCCAGGTATGGAAGCTATCATAGCTCTCTGTTTCCATATCAAGGGCTTGTTTCCCTATGGTACTCAGTTCACCAAGACTTTTCTTGCATTCACTACCCTTGGTTAGTCCCACAGTGTAACTTTTAGTTTGTCTGATTTTTTTGTGTCTTACTTCAGGAGAAAAGATGTTTTTTTGTTCTATCTACATCTTAAACATAAGAGGAAGTCCTAATAGTTCAGTTTAAGAGTGTGATATGTTTTTAATTTGTAGGTATTAAATTTATTGGATTTTCTCTTGGTAAAGTTCAATTAAGAACCAAGACAGGACAGGGGTCTATAACATTGCACAAGACTACATCTGATTTTGAATAGTAATCTTTTCCTATACAATGGAGCTTCAAAAGGCAGGTTTGATTGAAAAGTATAATGACACATCCCTCAAGGTCCTTGTGTTTTGGCTTAAATAGAAATAACTTCATGAAAATTATTTTGGAAACATATAGATGTTCTTAGAAAAAGTATAGAATTGGAATGACGTAGAGATATTTTCTCTTGTGACTGCGTATTAGTGCAGTTGGAGGGACTCACCAACAATTTGTTTTCTATCAGAAATAGTCTATCAATGCTCAGGCAATTTCAGCATCAAAATTGACAAGCCACATGGATCTGAAGTGCCTTGAAACTATGAAAATATTGGAGACCCTGTCAAATAACCAGTGTGTAAAAGGCCAGGAGATCTTATATCACAGTGTATTTTGGCCACATATTACAGTAGGGTCATTATTGTGGCTTCTGTACGTTGAAAAAAAATAGAATCTTGTGAGTATTGACACACTTAAATAAAAACTTGCCAGTTAAGTCTCTGGTGTACCTGATGCTGGCATAGAAATAATATATGATCAATGATTATATCAAATATACAGAAGGATATGAAACATTTTGAAGATTGGAAATCTCTGATACAGAGTCTTTATGAAGCTTTTGCCTTTCCTATGGTACCTCTGATAAGTAAGGAACAGGAGGGCTATCTTTGCAAGAGCAATTCCTAATGAGAGTAATGTATTTATCAATGTCAATTATCTTCTACATGTCAAGGGACATGCAACATAGATCTGAAGCACTTTTAAACCACTTCTGGAGTACCCAACTATTTAAATATTTGTGGCATGCTAGAGACCTTGGTATGTGGCTGGCTAATACTTATATAAGAGGAAGAAACGTCATAAATGTGTGACATAAAGTTCTCCACTATTATTATATCATTTGGTTGTTATTTCAAAGTAATCAAATAGCTGGGGGTCTCCCAAAGTCCATTATTCCTTTCTTTATTATCAGAGCTTCACATTTATTGATGGTGTCAATGTGCCCAAATTGAAATACCTAATTTCCCAGCCTCCCTTAAATCTACAGTAACTGTGTGACACAGTTCTAGCCAATGAGATATAGGCATAAATCCCTGGGGAAGAAATCTATTCTGAATAAAAAGTCAATGTGTCTCTAGGAATAATCTCTTCATCTTTTCACCTTTCGCCCTTTGGCCTGTCTAGCTGTGGTTTGAAGCTAGCAGGTATCATATGACTACTGGACACCCTTGAACATGAAAGTCTCTATACTCTAAGATTGGCAGAATTGAAAGGTGGAAAAACCCCAGCTCCCGCTGGCATTGGTGAATATCATTAACAACCCTGAAGCCCCTGTCACTAGGCTCATTTTCATGTCATAAAAATAAATCCTCCTTTGGTTAGTCAAATTCTTTGAGTTCTCTATTACTCAGAACTGAACATACTCTGACCTGATAACGTGAGAAGTGAAATTTTATAAATCAGTTGTCATATTGCAGATGTGGTTTATGTATTATCTGGCTGAAAACCCCTGTTAAGGAGTTGTTTGTTGTACAGTTCTGAGAACTGATGTATAAATTTTCCTGGACACTGTTAAGACTTCAGAATGGCACTAGTATATTAAATGGAATGGTTTGTTTTTAAATGTTAAGAGAGAGCATCAGGGGTGCATTTTTTTTTTAATTTGAGAGAAGCATTGGAAATTTTATACATTGAAAATTTCCTATTTAACTGACGCATTTATAAGGAATAGAAATTGCATGATGAACTAAAAATAGGTATATAGCAAAGAGTAATAAATTTCTTGTGATTCATTCAAAGATGAATATAATTTATTGAGTGGGCTTTCTGAAAAGGACTGCACAGCACAAAATGGGGCAAGGGACTCTAATGTTGAAATGTCAAAGAACAGATGCAACTTAAAATTGAATGAACACTTTCAAGAGCTTTTGTTTATGTTGTGAACATAAAAGCTTATGTGTATTTTCTTTTATAAATTACATGGAAGCCTTTAAGATTATTTTAAAGATTGGGTGATATAGAAGACTTATCCATGTTGTTGTTGATTCAGGAGGGTACAGACAGCTCAATCAACTGGTGTTCCTGTAGGGAGCAAGGAGTCATCAGTGGTTATGGATACATTTTATAGGGAACATGGTACTTAGACCTAAAAGTGCCTAAGAGGTCAAATACTTTTTATTGTGATGCTACTGCACATATTAAGGGTCAGATATATATAGAAGGACAAAAAAAATGCACTTTGAACGTGCTATGTCAGTAACATATGACAAAGTTCATCATGATGAACAGTTCAGGGCATATAATCAGTGATCAGATTTGTTCATTATGACCAAGAATATGCGATATGGATCGGAAATAGCTTTTGACTAAAGGAAGTTCTTCTTGAATTTCTTTATTCCTTTTCCTTGGCAGAGGCCTTGTTATATGACACATGTGTATTTAAGAGCAGGCAAATTTATGGTGAATTTGCCATGTCTAAAATATAGGCATTTAAATGTAATTTGAATGAAATCCACGCATGGGAACGATAATTCAGTTAACCAAAGCAGATCCTTTTTAAGGGAATTTATATACTTTTAGCTCAAGAGTACTTTTTTCATCAGCTGGCTGATATGAGGTATTTGAGACTCTTAAATTTCTGTTAAGATGAAGAATCTTCTTGGATATTCTTAAGTCCTCAAAATGGAAAAAGTATTAAGTTTAAGAGAATGCTTTACCTTTAAATGTTAGAATAAAACTTTTATACAAAACTATACCCAGAATTATGAAAAAGTTCTTTAAAGACGATGGGTACATGAGTGAGTGTGTTTGTGTCTGTGTGTGTGTGTGTGTTCAAGATTGTCCCCATTGTTGGTGAAGTGAGTCCATAGTTTGTAGTTATGTTATTATTGTAAAAACATGCTAAAAAATGAAGCAGCTTCCAGGATAGAGCAAAGATTTATAAGTTTGCTTAGGACTAAGTTCAAAAAAATGGTTTATTTTTTAGCAATATGAGAAGAATTGGATGGTCACTGTGATTTTTAAGGTAATAATACTCTTCCAGTAGATTATGTCTTTTGAAAGAAAGAAATATCTTTTATAGAGAAACTGGTTTTAGATAGTAATAAATTTTTAAATTGAAAATTTCATGAAATGAAAATGAAATGTTTAAATGAAATTGTCCAACAAAAATAAAATTCCTTTGAAAATGATTATTCATGTTTTCTTTCCTAGAAAGGTCAGTACAAGTGAACTCTTGGATATCTTTAAGCATTAAGTCCCCATTTTGTTTGTACTTTTGTACCATACTGGAGTCCTACTAAGTAACTCGTAATATATAATTACAATAATTACTATCTTTAATTTGCTGCAATGTGGACAAAACAAATTTGTGGGAATTATGCTATGTTAAATCATGTATATTCTAGTTGAAACTTATTGGAATGGGATGTCTATTTCCTTTGTTCACTTGGTAAGTTTAAAAGAAATGAACATTATCTGAGATTCAGAGATAACATCCGTGGTCAGCTATGTGCACATGTAAGAATGTACTCCCTATCTTAGTGGCTAAGAGTGTTAGTTATAGGGAAAATAATTAGTGAGTGAGACTTGTAAAGGAAAAGAGAGCATAAGAGGGGCAAGGTTCTGTAAGGATACACAGTACCACATAAAGGGAGATGATTTTTAATTTAGCGGGATGAAGTAACTAAAAAGGACTGGTGATAATGAAAATTGTAAAGGTCTCCCTCAAGAAGCTGATGTCTTTTGTGTGAACTGTAGGAAATTTATGGGGGAGGACACTAGTTTTAGAAATTGCCTAGTAGACCTTTGAAAGAGTGTGGAGTCTGCAGGATGTTAACGATGTCCCTGTAGTGTCTGTGGATCAATAAGGCACAGAAGGCCCTGTCAAGAGTTTTGTGATCCTGCTGTGAAAAAAAGTCAAGGTCAATTTCTTCAGCATATAGAACATGTAATATAGATCTAAAGAGTCTCGGTTCTAGAAGAGGTTGGTAAAGCTATTATTAACAACAAGCTAAAAGCACCAATCATAAAGATAAAAATTGATGAATTTGACTACATTAATTCAAGACCTCTATTCTGAAAATGATGTCATAAACAGAATTAAGAGAGAGATGGCTGTGTGGGAGAAAATGTTTGCAGCATTCATCACTAACGAAACATGAATATCTAAAATAAAATCATAGAGCAATATCACATATATAAAATTAAAAAATATTTATTCTCCCCAATATTATATTTTTTCAAGGATTTTTACAATATTAGGTAAGTATATGTAAGGTAGATTGGAAAAAATATATATTAAATATTTGAAAGTAGGTGTCTAAGTGTGTAGGGGACTGGGATTACAGAACAGGTTGAAGGAGAAATGATAATAGTAAATGAAGAGTAGTAAATACAATAATGAAGGATATAATTAACTTAGCCTGAAGGCCAAAACAAACAAACATAAAAAAGAAATTGTCCAGTACTCACCCCAAATTTTCACACTAGATTAGACATTCTTATTAATTTTATGGTCTTCTAAAATTTAAGAATAACATATAATGTGTAGTTTTTGTATGCTAAATGGCAAGAGATCCTTAGATGTCCTAGGAGTCCTTATATAGCCATATATATATATATATATATATATATATATATATATATATATATATATATATATATGATGACATTTTGTGATCATTTATAATTAAAGAAAATTATACTTTTGGATTTGAACCTGTGAAACATGAGAGAGGTTCAGTTGTGGGCAGAGATAAAAATGACACACAACTTTCAGATAAGATTACTTTTGGAGATGGAAGTGGGAGAATTGATTGAATTGATTGTACCCTTCAATTCATGACATACTATTTATCTCTAGTTCTATTTTCTTTAACATAATAAATATAGAGAAAATGTAGTAAGCTGTTCATCATAAGTCCTTGTAGTTTATATGCCGATATCATTATATACATTATTTCAGTATTTATGATGTATTTAATAATTAAGAATATAAAACAAATAGGTCACCTACTAAAAGTAGAGGTTAATTCAACATCTGTATTTCAGAATTTCTGTTTACAGATATTGAGCTTTTACCCAGTTATTTCTAGTAATTTCTTAAAATATGTGCCTAATATTAAATGATCAGATATTTTCTAAATATCTATCCCTATTTTAGTTTAACACAATATGCCTGTAGATTGTGTAGTCTCAGAAGTCCAGGGAAGACTTTTTATGGAAGTAGAGCTGAGAGCCAAGGGAAGTATAACTGCTAACAGGAGAAGAGTTAATAGTATTTTAAACAAAAGAAATAATATTCTAAGAGGCTATTGTGATAGAACCTGGTGTGTCACAGGAGCTGAAAGCCCTATATTTTACCAATATTGGTCTAATTGTTATGTCAAAATTATATTTTCAAGAGGGTCAAGAGTAAAAGACAGGAGAACAGTTAGGAAGTTCTTGCAGTTTTCTGGGTAAGAGATGATGGTGGCTCAGGCTAGAATGGTAGCAGGAGGAGGTGAGAAGTCATCAGATGTGGGATATAGTTTGAAAATAAAGCCCATAGGCCTGGATTTGGGTGAAGAGAGAAAGGAAGAGATTGACAATTCTTCCAAATATTTTGCCCTGAGTACCTGAGTAAATAATTATATCACTTACTGAGGTTTACAGAGTAAATGCCAAAGAAAATCCAAGGTTCAGTTCTAGGTATATTAAATTTGAAGTGCCTGTTGGACATACAAGGTTTGAGTATGCAGTTGAGTTTTATAATGTGGATTTATGAATTTGGGATTATGAATATTTGGATTATTTTTAAGCCATAGGGCTAGATTAGATCACCCAGGAAGTGAATGTAGATAAAGTCCTAAAGCTGTGTCCTGGGACATTCAAACATTTAGAACAGAAAAAGAAAGAGTATTTAGCTAAAGAGAGTGAGAAGAGACAGCCAGTGAGGTAGGAGGTAGGAAATCAACTGAAGAAACTATTTACTAATATTTCATTTATCTATTCATTTATACTAGATTCTAGAACGACCTCTTAGTAAAACCAGATGTAATTTTTTGTCCTTCAATTGTGTCAGTAAATATACATCTAAGCCTATGAATTGGTACACTTCATGGCTAGCCAGATCGGAAAAAAACAACAAAAAACTGTACAAAGTCCATGGAAAATCTGTAAAACATATTTTGTTGGACATGAAGGGTGACATGCAATTTAGCAATTTCTGATGACAACCCTTTCAAAAGAGACTGAAATAAATAAGTAAATAAAAAGTAAAGTAAATAGAAATAAATTTAGAAAATTTAAAAAATGTCAGGCTGTAAAATAGTAGATGTCAGATCTAGTCATTAAAGTCACATCTTGCCAATGATTATACACTTACACATTTGTACATAATGAGAAAAGCTATTTCATAAAAAAAGATAAAATATATGGAAAAAGAAATAACAGGACAGCATATTAGCTAGATAATTATAAAGATATTATATAGTAATTAACCATCCAAGAAAGGAAATTGAGTCAGATAACATTTTTATTAAACAGATAGCTATTAGAAATACACTTATAGAATTCTGTAAACAGCTATGTGACTCAGAAGATGACAGTTCTCCAGAATTGATTTTTCTTTTTAATACCTTAATCAATGTCCCCTGCCTCTGTAAAGAAAATGACTGATACCAGAAAACAATTAGTTCACAGGAAATTGTCAAATATTTTAAAAGACAAACCTCATTATAAATATCGTCATTCTGAGTATATACGTGGTTGTAATCTGAGAAAGCTATAAGAAGCTGACAGATTTGAGATCATTCCATTGACATCATTAGCTTATTTTCACTGAAACTTATAAGAGGTTTTCAACTTACCTTGGCCTACAAAGTATGAGGTATTCTTTAAGACATTACTATTTATTTTGTTACACAACATCCATATACATAGGATATGTCAGGATGGCTTCTTGTCTGTGCCTTTATACTACTCCAAAGAAAGATGCAGATTTGTGATGCCTGAACCTTCTATAAGGAAGAGAGGAGGGGGTGGTTTTAAGAAAAACAATAAAAAATAAGAATTAAAAATTAATAAACATAAGGATCCATTTAGATGAGAAAATAAATCACAATAAATATAAAATTATTAAAAGCTGAATACTGAAGAAAAATAAAGTTTATTTCTTAACTATGTAACATGTCCCTGAAATATTTTCTTTTTAATTTATTTAAAGTGAAATTCACATAGTTATCCATTTTAAAATGAACAATTCAGTGTCATTTAGTACATTTACAATGTTGTGCAACTACCACCTCTACCTAGTTCAAAAACGTTTCCAACACTCTAAAGTAAAACATTTTAGTCATAAAAACAACTTCCCATTCTTCCTTCCCCTAGCCACTGGCAACTACCAGTTGGCCTTTTATATCTATAGGTATATCCATTCTAGATATTTCGTATAAATTGAATCATGCAATATGTTACCTTTTGTGTCTGGTCTCTTTAACTTAGCATAATGTTTTGGGGGTTCATCCACATTGTAACATATATCAGTATTTCATTTCTTTATATGGCTGAATAATATTTTATTGCATGAACATACCACACTTTATCCATTCATCTATTAAAGGGCATGTGGATTGTTTCTCCTTTTGAATATTGTGAATAGTGTTGCTATTAATATTTGTGTACATTTGAGTACCTGTTTTCACTTGTTTTGCGTATATATCTAAGAGTGGAAATGTGGGATGATATGGTTATTCTATGTATAATGTTTTGAAGAACCACCAAACTATTTTCCATAGCAGTTGAACCATTTCACATTCCCACTGGAAAAGTATGAAGGTTCCAATTTTCCTACATCCACTCTAACACTTATTTTCTGTATTATTTCTTTTTAATTATAGCCATCTTAGTGTGCATGAAATGATGCTTCATTGTGGTTTCAATATGAATTTCCTAATTACTTGTTTATGAGTTTCTGCTTTATAACAAGGTGAATCAGTCATACATGTACATCTGTTCCCACATCCCTTCCCTCTTGCATCTCCCTCCCTCACACCCTCCCTATCCCACCGCTCCAGGCGGTCACCAAGCACCGAGCTGATCTAACTGTGCTATGCAGCTGCTTCCCACTATCTATCGACCTTACGTTTGGTAGTGTATATATTTCCATGCCTCTCTTTCGCTTTGTCACAGCTTACCCTTCCCCCTCCCCATATCATCAAGTCCATTCTCAAGTAGGTCTGTGTCTTTATTCCTGTTTTACCCCTAGGTTCTTCATGACATATTTTTTAATTCCATATATATGTGTTAGCATACGGTATTTGTCTTTCTCTTTCTGACTTACTTCACTCTGTATGACAGACTCTAGGTCTATCCACCACATTACAAATAGCTCAGTTTCGTTTCTTTTTATGGCTGAGTAATATTCCATTGTATATATGTGCCACATCTTCTTTATCCATTCATCCAATGATGGACACTTAGGTTGTTTCCATCTCTGGGCTATTGTGAATAGAGCTGCAATGAATATTTTGGTACATTTCTCTTTTTGAATTATGGTTTTCTCAGGGTATATGCCTAGTAGTGGGATTTCTGGGTCATATGGTAGTTCTATTTTTAGTTTTTTAAGGAACCTCCATACTGTTCTCCATAGCGGCTGTACCAATTCACATTCTCACCAGCAGTGCAAGAGTGTTCCCTTTTCTCCACACCCTCTCCAGCATTTATTGTTTCTAGGTTTCTTGATGATGGCCATTCTGACTGGTGTGAGATGACATCTCATTGTAGTTTTGATTTGCATTTCTCTAATGATTAATGATGTTGAGCATTCTTTCATGTGTTTGTTGGCAGTCTGTATATCTTCTTTGGAGAAATGCCTATTTAAGTCTTCTGCCCATTTTTTGATTGGGTTGTTTGTTTTTTTTTCATATTGAGCTGCATGAACTGTTTATAAAATTTGGAGATTAATCCTTTGTCACTTGCTTCATTTGCAAATATTTTCTACAATTCTGAGGGCTGTCTTTGGTCTTGTTTATGGTTTCCTTTGCTGTGCAAAAGCTTTGAAGTTTCATTAGGTCCCATTTGATTATCTTTGTTTTTATTTCCATTTCTCTAGGAGGTGGGTCCAAAAGGATCTTGCTGTGATTTATGTCATAGAGTGTTCTACCTATGTTTTCCTCTAAGAGTTTGAAAGTTTCTGGCCTTACCTTTAGGTCTTTAATCCATTTTGAGATTATTTTTGTGTATGGTGTTAGGGAATGATCTAGTCTCATACTTTTACATGTCCCTGTCCAGTTTTCCCAGCACCTCTTATTGAAGAGGCTGTCCTTTCTCCACTGTACATTCCTGCCTCCTTTATCAAAGATAAGTTGACCATATGTGTGTGGATTTATCTCTGGGCTTTCTATCCTGTTCCCTTGATCTATCTTACTGTTTTTCTGCCAGTACCACACTGTCTTGATTACTGTAACTTTGTAGTATAGTCTGAAGTCAGGGAGCCTGAATCCTCCAGCTCCGTTTTTCATTCTCAAGATTGCTTTGGCTATTAGGAGTCTTTGTTTTTCCAAACAAATTTTGAAATTTTTGTTCTAGTTCTGTGAAAAATGCCAGTGGTAGTTTGAAAGGGATTGCACTGAATCTGTAGATTGCTTTGGGTAGTAGAGTCATTTTCACAATATTGATTCTTCCAATCCAGGAGCATGGTATATCTCTCCATCTATTTGTATCATCTTTAATTTCTTTCATCAGTGTCTTATAATTTTCTGCATACAGGTCTTTTGTCTCCTTAGGTAGGTTTATTCCTAGATATTTTATTGTTTTTGTTGCAATGGTAAATGGGAGTGATTTCTTGATTTCATTTTCAGATTTTTCATCATTAGTGTACAGGAATGCCAGAGATTTCTGTACATTAATTTTGTATCCTGCTACTTTACCAAATTCATTGATTAGCCATAGTAGTTTTCCGGTAGCATCTTTAGGATTCTCTATGTATAGTGTCAAGTCATCTGCAAACAGTGACAGCTTTACTTCTTCTTTTCCAACTTGGATTCCTTTTATTTCCTTTTCTTCTCTGATTGCTGTTGCTAAAACTTCCAAAACTAAGTTGAATAAGAGTGGTGAGAGTGGGCAGCCTTGTCTTGTTCCTGATCTTAGTGGAAATGGTTTCAGTTTTTCACCATTGAGGACGATGTTGGCTGTGGGTTTGTCATATATGGCCTTCATTATGTTGAGGAAAGTTACCTCTATGCCTACTTTCTGCAGGGTTTTTATCATAAATGGGTGTTGAATTTTGTCGAAAGCTTTCTCTGCATCTATTGAGATGATCATATGGTTTTTCTTCTTCAATTAGTTAATATGGTGTATCACATTGATTGATTTGCGTATATTGAAGAATCCTTGCATTCCTGGAATAAACCCCACTTGATCATGGTGTATGATCCTTTTAATGAGCTCTTGGATTCTGTTTGCTAGTATTTTGTTGAGGATTTTTGCATCTATGTTCATCAGTGATATTGGCCTGTAGTTTTCTTTCTTTGTGACATCCTTGTCTGGTTTTGGTATCAAGGTGATGGTGGCAACGTAGAATGAGTTTGGGAGTGTTCCTCGCTCTGCTATGTTTTGGAAGAGTTTGAGAAAGATAGGTGTTAGCTCTTCTCTAAATGTTTGATAGAATTCGCCTGTGAAGCCATCTGGTCCAGGGCTTTTGTTTGTTGGAAATTTTTAATCACAGTTTCAATTTCAGTGCTTGTGATAGGTCTATTCATATTTTCTATTTCTTCCTGATTCAGTCTCGGCACGTTGTGCATTTCTAAGAATTTGTCCATTTCTTCCAGGTTGTCCATTTTATTGGCATAGAGTTGCTTGTAGTAATCTCTCATGATCTTTTGTATTTCTGCAGTGTCAGTTGTTACTTCTCCTTTTTCATTCTAATTCTATTGATTTGAGTCTTCTCCCTTTTTTTCTTGATGAGTTTGGCTAATGGTTTATCAATTTTATTTATCTTCCCAAAGTACCAGCTTTTAGTTTAATTGATCTTTGCTATTGTTTCCTTCATTTCTTTTTCATTTATTTCTGATCTGATATTTATGATTTATTTCCTTCTGCTAACTTGGGGTTTTTTTTGTTCTTCTTTCTCTAATTGCTTTAGGTGCAGGGTCAGGTTGTTTACTTGAGATGTTTCCTGTTTCTTAAGGTGGGATTGTATTGCTATAAACTTCCCCCTTAGAACTGCTTTTGCTGCATCCCATAGGTTTTGGGTCGTCGTGTCTCCATTGTCATTTGTTTCTAAGTATTTTTTTATTTCCTCTTTGATTTCTCCAGTGATCACTTCGTTATTAAGTAGTGTATTGTTTAGCCACCATGTGTTTCTATTTTTTCAGATCTTTTCCTGTAATTGATGTCTAGTCTCATAGCCTTGTGGTCGGAAAAGATACTTGATACAATTTCAATTTTCTTAAATTTACCAAGGCTTGCTTTGTGACCCAAGATATGATCTATCCTGGAGAATGTTCCATAAGCACTTGAGAAAAATGTGTATTCTGTTGTTTTTGGATGGAATGTCCTATAAATATCAATTAAGTCCATCTTGTTTAATGTATCATTTAAAGCTTGTGTTTCCTTATTTATTTTCATTTTGGATGATCTGTCCATTGGTGAAAGTGGGGTGTTAAAGTCCCCTACTATGAGTGTGTTACTGTTGATTTCCCCTTTTATGTCTGTTAGTATTTGCCTTATGTATTGAGGTGCTCCTATGTTGGGTGCATAAATATTTACAATTGTTATATCTTCTTCTTGGATTGATCCCTTTATCGTTATGTAGTGTCCTTCTTTGTCTCCTCTAATAGTCTTTATTTTAAAGTCTATTTTGTCTGATATAAGAATTGCTACTCCAGCTTTCTTTTGATTTCCATTTGCATGGAATATCTTTTTCCATCCCCTTACTTTCAATTTGTATGTGTCTCTAGGTCTGAAGTGGGTCTCTTGTAGACAGCATATATATGGGTCTTGTTTTTGTATCCATTCAGCCAATCCGTGTCTTTTGGTGGGAGCATTTAGTCCATTTACATTTAAGGTTATTATTGATATGTATGTTCCTATTCCCATTTCCTTAATTGTTTTGGGTTTGTTATTGTAGGTCTTTTCCTTCTGTTGTGTTTCTTGCCTAGAGAAGTTCCTTTAGCATTTGTTGTAAAGCTGGTTTGGTGGTGCTGAACTCTCTCAGCTTTTGCTTGTCTGTAAACGTTTTAATTTCTCCATCAAATCTGAACGAGATCCTTGCTGGGTAGAGTAGTCTTGGTTGCAGGTTTTTCTCCTTCATCACTTTAATTATGTCCTTCCACTCCCTTCTGGCTTGTAGAGTTTCTGCTGAGAGATCAGCTGTTAACCTGATGGGGATTCCCTTGTGTGTTATTTGTTGTTTTTCCCTTGCTGCTTTTAATATGATATCTTTGTGTTTAATTTTTGACAGTTTGATTAATATGTGTCTTGGCCTATTTCTCCTTGGATTTATTCTGTATGGGACTCTCTGTGCTTCCTGGACTTGAGTAACTATTTCCTTTCCCATATTAGGGAAGTTTTCAACTATAATCTCTTCAAATATTTTCTCAGTCCCTTCCTTTTTCTCTTCTTCTTCTGGAACCCCCCTAATTCAAATGTTGGTGCATTTAATGTTGTCCCAGAGGTCTCTGAGACTGTCCTCTGTCCTTTTCATTCTTTTTTCTTTATTTTGCTCTGCATCAGTTATTTCCACTATTTTGTCTTCCACCTCACTTATCTGTTCTTCTGCCTCAGTTATTCTGCTATTGATCCCATCTAGAGTATTTTTCATTTCATTTATTGTGTTTTTAATCGATGCTTGATTCCTCTTTAGTTCTTCTAGGTCCTTGTTAACTGTTTCTTGCATTTTGTCTATTCTATTTCCAAGATTTTCGATCTTGGATCATCTTTACTATCATTCTGAATTTTTTTTCAGGTAGACTGCCTATTACCTCTTCATGTGTTACGTCTGGTAGGTTTTTGTCTTCCTCCTTTACCTGTTGTGTGTTTTTCTGTCTTCTCATTTTGCTTATCTTACTGTGTTTGGGGCCTCCTTTTTGCAGGCTGCAGATTTCTAGTTCCCGTTGTATTTGGTGTCTGTCTCCAGTGGCTAAGGTAGTTTCAGTAGGTTGTGTTGGCTTACTGGTGGGGTGGACTAGTGCCTGTTGTTTGGTGGTTGAGGCTGGATCTTGTCTTTCTGGTGGACAGGTCCACATCTGGTGGTGTGTTTGGGGTGCCTATGGCCTTATTATGTTTTTAGGCAGCCTCTCTGCTAATGGGTGGGGTTGTGTTCCTGTCTTGCTAGTTGTTTGGCATAGGGTGACCAGCACTGTAGCTTGCTGGTCGTTGACTGAAGCTGGGTGCTGGTGTTGAGATGGAGATCTCTCTCTGGGAGATTTTCGTCGCTTGATATTATGTGGAGCTGGGAGTTCTCTTGTGGACCCGTGTCCTGAAATTGGCTCTCGCATTTCAGAGGCACAGCACTGACTCCTGGCTGCAGCACCAAGAGACTTTCATCTACCCAGCTCAGAATAAAAGGAAGAAAAAGTAGAAAGAAAGAATTGTAGAAGAAAGAAAGAGAGGGAGAAAGAAAGGAAGAAGGAAAGAAAGGAAGGAAGGAAGAAAGAAAGGAAGGAGGGAAGGAACAAGGAAGGAAGGAAGAAAGAAAGAAAGAAAGGAGGGAGGGAGGGAGGAAGGACGGAAAGACAGAAAGAAAGGAGGGAGGGAGGGAGGAAGGGAAGGCAGGAAAAAAAGAAAGAGAGAAGATAATGTAAAATAGAACAAAGTAAAAAATATAGTAGTGTTATTAAAAATAAAAAAGTAATTATTGAAAAAAAAGACGTACAGACAGAACCCTGGGACCTATGGTGGAAGCAAAGCTATACAGAGAAAATCTCACACAGAAGCATACACATACACATTCACAAAAAGAGAACGGGGAAAAAAATCGAAAATCTTGCTCTCAAAGTCCACCTCCGCAATTTGGGATGCTTCTCTGTCCATTCATGCACTCCACAGACGCAGGGCACATCAAGCGGACCGTGGAGTTTTAAACCGCTGCTTCTGTGGCTGCATAGAGAGATTTAGCTGTCTCTTCTCTGCTCTCACAGCTGCCGGGTCTCAGCCTTGGACCCGGCCCCGCCTCTGTGCGTAGGTCGCCGGAAGGCATCCATTCTTTGCTCAGACAGGACGGGTTTAAAGGAGCCGCTGATTCGGGGGCTCTGGCCACTCAGGCCAAGGGGAGGGAGGGGCACGCAGTGCGGGGCGGGCCTGCGGCGGCAGAGGCCGGCGTGACGTTGCACCAGCCCGAGGCGCTCCGTGCGCTTTCCCAAGGAAGCCGTCCCTGGGTCCCAGGACCCCGGCAGTGGCGGGCTGCACAGGCTCCCCGGAAGCGGGGGGTAGACAGTGACCTGCATTCGCACAGAGGCCTCGTGGCGATGGCAGCAGCAGCCCCAGCGTCCCACGCCCTTCTCCGGGGTCCGCCCCTTTAGCCGCGGCTCGCGCCCATCTCTGGAGCTTCTTTAAACAGTGCTCTTAATGCCCTCTCCTCGAGCACCAGGAAACAAAAGGGAAGAAAAAGTCTCTTGCCTCTTGGGCAGCTCCAGACTTTTTCCCCCGGACTCCCTCTGGGCTAGCCGTGGTGCACTAACCCCTTCAGGCTCTCTTCCTGCCGCCGGCCCCAGTCCTCTCCCTGCTCGGACTGAAACCCGATACCCGAGCCTCCGCTCCCAGCCCCGCCCACCCCGGCGGCTGAGCAGAGAAGCCTCTAGGGCTGGTGTGTGCCTGAGGGCACTGATCCTCTGTGCCGGAATCTCTCTGCTTTGCCCTCCACACCCCTGTTGCTGTGCTCTCCTCCGCTACTCCAATGCTTTCCCCCTCCGCCACCCGCAGTCTCTGCCCGTGAAGGGGCTTCCAGTGTGTGGAAACCTTTCCTCCTTCACGGCTCCCTCCCACTGGTGCAGGTCCTGTCCCTATCCTTTTGTCTCTGGTTATTCTTTTTTCTTTTGCCTTACCCAGGTATGTGGGGAGTTTCTTGCCTTTTGGGGAGTCTGAGGTCTTCTGTCAGCGTTCAGTAGGTGTTCTGTAGGAGTTGTTCCACGTGTAGATCAATTTCTGATGTATCTGTAGGGAGGAAGGTGATCTCCACGTCTTACTCTTCCGCCATCTTCCTCCGTCCCCCTGAATTTCCTAATTATTAATGGTGTTGAGTCTACCATTTTTATTCCATTCTCATTTACTTTCATGTACGTTTTTAAAGATATTTTCTTACTTGTTACCATAGGATTATAATTAACCACCTAAATTTACAACACTTTAGTTTGAAGTGATAGTAATTTACTTTGATTAGCATAGAAAAATTCTCCTTCAATATGGCTTATCCCCCATTATAGAATATTACTCAGTTATAAAAAAGAATGAAATTTTACCATTTGCAGCAATGTGGATGGACCTAAAGGTTATCATGCTTAGTGAAATATGTCAGACAGAGAAAGACAAATATTTTATGATATCACTTATACATGGAATCTAAACAATAAAACTAACAAATATATATAGCAAAATAGAAACAGACTCACAGATATAGAAAATAAACTAGTGGTTACCAGTTGGGAGAGGGGAGGGGGAAGGACAAGATAGAGTAAGGGATTAAGAGATACAAACCACAATGTATAAAGTAGATGAGCAACAAGGATACATTGTACAACACAGGGAAAACATAACCATTATCTTCTACTAAATTTTAATGGACTCTGATCTGTAAGAGTTCTGAATCATTATGCTGTACACCTGAAACTAATAAATAGTGTGAATCAAATATATTTCAATAAAATAAAGGCAACCTATGGAATGGGAGAAAATATTTGCATACCATATATTTGATAAAGTGTTAATTTCCAAATACATAAAGAACTTCTACAACTCAATAGCAAGAAACTTCCAATAGCCTGATTTAAATAATAGGCAAACAATCTGAATAGACATATTTCCATAGAAGACATACAAATGGCCACCAGGTAGATATATGAAAAAATACTCAACATCACTAAGCATCATGTAAATGCAAATGAAAACCATAATGAAATTGCATCTCACACCTGTCGGAGTGCCTATTATCCAAAAAAAAAGACATGTATTTGCAAAGATGTGGAGAAATTGAAACATTTGAACACTATTTTTGGGAATGAAATATGGTGCAACTGCTGTGGAAAACAGTACTGAGGTGCCACAAAAAAACGAAAAATAGAATTACCACATGATCCCGCAATCCCACTTCTGGAAATTTATGCTAAATAATTGAAGTCAGGATCTTGAAATATATGCACTACTATTTTCATTGCAGCATAATTCACAATAGCCAAGTTACGCAAATAACCTTAATGTTCATCAACAGGTGAATGGATAAAAATAACATAGTATGTACAAAAAATGGATTATTTTTGAGCCTTATAAAAAAAAGAAAATTTTGTTATTTGTGACAACATAGATGTGCTTGAAGACATTAGGGTAAATGAAATAACCCACTCACAGTAGGAAAAACACTGCATTTTCTACTTATATCTATAGTAGTCAAACTCAAAGGAACAAATAATAGAATTGTACTTCCCAGGGGCTGGGTGAACAGGGAAAAAGGAATTTTGTATTCAACATTTATAAAATTCCAGTTATGAATAACTTCTAGAGAGCCAGTATGTAATATTTTCCACATAAATATCAATACTTTTTTGTACACTTAAAATTATTTTGAAAGTAGATCCCATGTCATGTTCTTACCAAAATTATTTAAAAATTTAAAATAAATAAATAAATTTGATAAAGCATTTTTAAACAATCTTCATTTGTTTGTATTCTTTACAATTATCTACAACTGTCAAACCCTAAGCAACCAGATGAAAGCATAGTATGTTTTGCCTACAAATTTTTTCTTTTGGATTTATGGAGGGTTAAAATTATAAGACATCTAAAAAATCATTTACTCTGTACTACTGATTTTCAGGTAGAGGAAATTGAGGCCATGAAAATTTAGAAAACCCTCTCAGGTCATCCGCTGATTTCCTAGCCACACAAGTTTGGAATCTAAAACCCTGATTTGAAACACTGAACTATTTCTGTGATGTGGGTAATAGAATTGTAAACTTCAACTTAAGTTAAATAATACACAATTCGGAATTTCTAGAGTTTTAATTAGTAAATAGAGATTTCTAAAATCATTTTAGAAATGTGGAAATTGTAAAAATGTGTTTGTTTAAAATAGCATTACTAACTTTGAATCTACAAATAATGAAATATTTCCAAAGTTAGGCCTAAAACATTTTGTAATGTCTTTCTAGGGAGCTGGAGGAGGTACTAAAGGCAACCTAATTAATTGACGGTCATTAGAATATCCTTTGACTAACTGAACTAGCTGTATTTTCATGACTCTTACTGTTCCTTTGGTTTTATACAGGTACAATCTATATTTGATCATGTTTCAAGCTCCATAGATTTAACAAGTAATATTCTAAACTCATAGAATATGGAGAATTAACTTCAGACGTTATCAGATAATATTTTCTTAAAAATATATTGGGCTTCCCTGGTGGTGCAGTGGTTAAGAGTCTGCCTGCTGATACAGGCGACACGGGTTCGTGCCCCGGTCCAGGAAGATCCCACATGCCGTGGAGCAGCTAGGCCCGTGAGCCATGGCCGCTGAGCCTGTGCATCCGGAGCCTGTGCTCCTCAATGGGAGAGGCCACAACAGTGAGAGGCCCACGTATGCAAAAAAAAAAAAAAAAAAAAAAAAACAAACTATCTATCTCTCTATATATAGATATAGATACATAGATAGATATATATAGATAGATATAGATAGATATAGATATAGATATATAGAGATAGATATATAGAGATATATAGATATATAGACTTCATCCTTTAGAGGAATCACAATGTCCACCATGGTCTTACATTGTGCCAGCTGGTTGCTGACATATGGTGAAGCATATATTGCTGAAGTGGATTTAAGGAATTAGATTACTTCGGGGAAGTTCCAAGGGAATAAGAGGAAATGAAATTTTAATCTACAACTTGGATAGCATTTCAAGTCTCAAAAGAAAATGTGTTGTTTATGAGATATGATCAGTATGATAGCTTGACGTCTTAAAAGAAATAAACTCACTCAGTAAATTATGATGTTGAGAACTCCATCTGAGAAAGATCAATGCATGTTTAAGTGAGAATGCTTTAGAACTGTTTTCCTCTTGAGGATTTTTTTCTTGCTGTTTACTGGTAAGAAAAAAAGACTTCTTAAAACAGGCTTGCAAAAATATCAGATATTATAGATCTTAGGAAATACTTGCTGACAAAATCAAGGCCAAGTTAGTAGGGAGCAAAAATACCTAAGGGTAGCTACTTTTATTTTCCCTATCATTGCATTTCTTTGCTCCACATTTCTGTGCTCTGTGGTTTATAAGAAAACAGCATGACTGAGTAAATGGACAAGATTCACTGAAGCACAGATATAAATGTGTAAACCAGTTTTAGGCGGAGTAGTTGATGACCTTGGTAAAGTCAGTATCAATAATGTGCCTAATGAACTTTAGTTGGAGCAGAGTGTATAATTACGATATGGAGCACAAATATTCCTGAGGTTGGTGGAAGGAGTCGACAGAGAATGAGGGTGCAGAGGCAGAGTAAAGAAAATCTCCAGCTGGAAATATTTAATGAAGGCAAAATCTCATCTCTGATACAGTGTGCTATTTTTCCTCTTCCCACATAAAACCCATGCTGTTTCTGGAAGATATTTTGCTCACCCTTGTCTTGATTCCACTCAGTACACAGGTTTTCCTGTTTATCCTTTGGAGTTCACACTGTTTTTGAAAACGTTTTCTCATTAATTGATCAAGGGTACTTGTAACTACATTTGCGTTTTTGAAGATGTTGCTAACTATACCTAATTTCCCGTCACTTGGTAATTCAAAAAAACAGATTTGTAATTCAACTTGTCACAGAAAGAAAGAAAACTTTATTCCTCTTGTTATCTCAGAGATGATTAGAAGTTCATAAAGATAATATATATGTTCTGGACATCCAAGATTAAAACTTCCATTAAAAATCATGCTCAAATCAAGAAATTTGAATTTAATTTGCATACAGTTTGTTTTAAAAATTAGCACTGAGAATAATTTTAGCTAGGGTATTTTCTCACATATAATGTTATCCTCAATTCCAAGTACACTTAATTTGATGTTTTGGTTTTGCACTGTTTACTCTAATTAAAAAACAAATTTCTAAGCTAGATATGCATTCATGCAGATATAATAACTGTTACAAAAAATCAGCCAAGGTCTTTTTATAATATCATACTACTGAATTTTGCAACATCCTTGATCAGCACTATGAAAATGTACAGTTGTTACAAAGAAAAAAATATATCAAAATTTCTAGGCTAGATTTCAAAACTAAAATGTATCATTTAAAAAAAAACTTTATTGAAGTATAACTGCTTTACAATGTTGTGTTATTTACTGCTGTATAACAAACTGAATCAGCTATATGTATACATATATCCCCATATACCCTCCCTTTTGTGACTCCCTCCCACCCTCCCTATAAACCCCAACTAGGTGGTCACAAAGCACCCGAGCTGATCTCCTTGTGCTATGCAGCTGCTACCCACTAGCTACCTATTTTACATTTGGTAGTGTATATATGTCCATGCCACTCTCTCACTTTGTCCCAGCTTACCCTTCCCCCTCCCTGTGTCCTCAAGTCTATTATCTACGATTGCATCTTTATTCCTGTGCTGCCCTAGGTCCATCAGAACAATTTTTGTTTATTTGTTTGTGGATTGCATATATATGTGTTAGCATATGGTATTTGTTTTTCTCTTTCTGAAGTACTACACTCTGTATGACAGACTCTAGGTCCATCCACCTCACTACAAATAACTCATTTTGTTCCTTTTTATGGCTGAGTAATATTCCATTGAATATATGTGCCACATCTTCTTTATCCATTCATCTGTCGATGGACACTTAGCTTGCTTCCATGTCCTGGCTATTGTAAATAGAGCTGCAATGAACATTGTGGTACATGACTCTTTGAATTATGGTTTTCTCAGGGTATATGCCCAGTAGTGGGATTGCTGGGTCATATTGCAGTTCTATTTTTAGATTTTAAGGAACCTCCATACTGTTCTCCATAGTGGCTGTATCAAATTACGTTCCCACCAACAGTGCAAGAGGGTACCCTTTTCTCCACACCCTCTCCAGCATTTATTGTTTGTAGATTTTTTTGGTGATGGCCATTCTGACTGGTGGGAGGTGATACCCCATGGTGGTTTTGATTTACATTTCGCTAATGATTAGTGATATTGAACATCCTTTCATGTGTTTGTTGGCATGATATTGAACATCTTTTCATGTGTTTGTTGGCAATCTGTATATTTTCTTTCGAGAAATGTCTATTTAGGTTTTTTGCCCATTTTTGGATTGGTGTGATAGGTTTTTTTTTGTTGTTGTTATTAAGCTGCATGAGCTGCTTGTATATTTTGGAGATTAATCCTTTGTCAGTTGCTTTGTTTGCAAATATTTTTTTTCCCATTCTGAGGGTTGTCTTTTCATCATGTTTATGGTTTCCTCTGCTGTGCAAAAGCTTTTAAGTTTCATTATATCCCATTTCTTTACTTTTGTTTTTATTTCAATTTTTCTAGGAGGTGTGTCAATAAGGATCTTGCTGGGATTTATGTCATAGAGTGTTCTGCTTATTTTTTCCACTGAGAGTTTTATAGTGTGTGGCCTTATATTTAGGCCTTTAATCCATTCTGAGTTTCTTTTTGTGTATGGTGTTAGAAAATGTTCGAATTTCATTGTTTTACATGTAGCTGTCCAGTTTTCCCAGCACCACCTATTAAAGAGGATGTCTTTTCTCCAGTTTATTTTCTTGCATTCTTTATCTAAGATAAGGTGACCATATGTGTGTGGGTTTATCTCTGGTCTTTCTACCCTGTTCCATTGATCTATATTTCTGTTTTTGTGCCAGTACTGTACTGTCTTGATTACTGTAGCTTTTTAGTATAGTCTGAAATCAGGGAGCTGGATTCCTCCAGCTCCGTTTTTCTTTTCAAGAATTGCTTTCACTATTCAGAGTGTTTTGTGTTTCCATACAAACTGTGAATTTTTTCTTCTACTTCTGTGAAAAATGCCATTGGTAGTTTGACAGGTATTGCACTGAATCTGTAGATGGCTTCGGGTAGTATAGTCATTTTCACAATGTTGATTCTTCCAATCCAAGAACATGGTATAACTCTCCATCTCTTTGTATCATCTTTAATTTCTTTCACTAGTGTCTTAGAGTTTTCTGCATGCATGTCTTTTTCTCCTTAGGTAGGTTTATTCCTAGATCTATTATTCTTTTTGTTGCAATGGGAAATGGGAGTGCTTCCTTAATTTCTCTTTCAGAATTTTCATCATTAGTGTATAGGAATGCAAGGGATTTCTGCGCATTAATTTTGTATCCTGCTAATTTAGCATTCATCAATTAGCTCTAGTAGTTTTCTGGTAGCAACTTTAGGTTTCTTTATGTACAGTATCATGTCATCTGCAAACAGTGACAGTTTTACTTCTTTTCCAACTTTGATTCATTTTTATTTCTTTTTTTTCTCTGATTGCTGTGGCTGAAACTTCCAAACTATGTTGAATAATATTGGTAAGAGTGGAAAAGCTTGTCTTGTTCCTGATCTTAGAGGAAATGGTTTCAGTTTTTCACCTTTAAGATTGATGTTAGCTGTGGGTTTATCATATGTGGACTTTATTATGTTGCGGTAGGTTCCCTCAATGCCTACTTTCTGGAAAGTTTTATCATAAATCACTGTTGAATTTTGTCAAAAGTTTTTCTGCATCTATTGCGATGATCATTTGTTTCTCATCCTTCAGTTTGTTAATATGATGTATCATATTGATTAATTTGCATATATTGAAGAATCCTTACATTCCTGGGATAAACCCACCTTGATCATGGTGTATGATCCTTTTAATGTGCTGTTGGATTCTGTTTGCTAGTATTCTATTGAAGATTTTTGCATCCATGTTCATCAGTGATATTTGCCTGCAGTTTTCTTTTTTTGTGACATCTTTGTCTGGTTTTGATATCAGAGTGACAGTGGACTTGTAGAATGATTTGGGGAGAGTTCCTCAGTCTGCTATATTTTGAAAGAGTTTGGGAAGGATTGGTCTTAGCTCTTCTCTAAATATTTGATAGAATTCCCCTGTGAAGTCATCTGGTCTTGGACTTTTGTTTGCTGGAAGATTTTCAATCACAGTTTCAATGTCATTAATTGTGACTTTTCTGCTCATGCTTTCTATTTCTTCTTGGTTCAGTCTTGGAAGGTTATAGCTTTCTAAGAATTTGTCCATTTCTTCCAGGGTGTCTATTATACAGGCATAGAGCTGCTTGAAGTAATCTCTCATGATCTATTATATTTCTGCTGTATCAGTTGTTACTTCTCCTTTTTCATTAAAAATTCTGTTGATTTCAGTCTTCTCCCTTTTTTTCTTGCTGAGTCTGGCTAATGGTTTATCAATTTTGTTTATATTCTGAAAGAACCAGCTTTTGGTTTTATTGATCTTTGCTATTGTTTCCTTCATTTGTTTTTCATTTATTTCTGATCTGATTTTTATGATTTCTTTCCTTCTGCTAAGTTTTTTTTTTCTTTTTTTGGCTTTCCCTATTGCATTAGGTGTAAGGCTAGGTTATTTATTTCAGATTTTTCTTTTTTCTTGAGGTAGGATTGTATTGCTATAAATTTCCCTCTTAGAACTGCTTTTGCTTCATCCCATAAATTTTGGGTCATCGTGTTACCACTGCCATTTGTTTCTAGGTATATTTTGATTTTGTGTTTGATTTCTTCACTGATCTCTTGGTTATTTAGTAGTGTATTGTTTAGCCTCCATGTGATTTTACTTTTTACAGTTTTTTTTTTTCCTTAATTGATATCAGGTCTCATAGTGCTGTGGTTGGGGAAAAAAAAAGAAAACTTGATACAATTTCAATTTTCTTAGTTTTACCCAGAATTGATTTGTGACCCAAGCTGTGACCTGTCCTCGAGCATGTTCCACTAGCCCTTGAGAAGGAAGTGTATTCTGTTGTTTTTAGATGGAATGTGCTATAAATGTCATTTAAGTCCATCTTGTTTAATGTGTCATTTAAAACTTGTGTTTCCTTATTTATTTTCATTTTTGATGATCTGTCCATTGGTGAAAGTGGGGCATTAAAGTCCCCTATTGTATTGTTACTGTTGACTTCCACTTTTATGGCTCTTAGCTCTTGCCTTATGTATTCAGGTGCTGCTGTGTTGGGTGCCTAAATATTTACAATTGTTACATGTTTTTCTTTGATTGATCCATTGATCATTCTGTAGTGTCCTTCTTTGCCTCTTGTAATAGTGTATTTTAAAGTCTATTTTGTCTGATATGAGAATTGTTACTCTAGCTTTCTTTTGATTTCCATTTGCATGGAATATCTTTTTCCAACTCCTCACATTCAGTCTGTATGTGTCCCTGGCTCTGAAGTGGGTCTCTTGTAGACAGCATATATACAGGTCTTGTTTTAGTGTCCATTCAGCCAGTCTGTGTCTTTTGGTTGGAGCATTTAATCTATTTACATTTAAGTTAATTATTGATATGTATGCTCCTATTACCATTTTCTTAATTGTTTTGGGTTTGTTTTTGTAGGTCTTTTCCTTCTCTTGTGTTTCCTGCCTAGAGCAGTTCCTTTAGCATTTGTTGTAAAGCTGGTTTGGTGGTGTTGAATTCTCTTAACTTTTGCTTGTCTGTAAAGGTTTTAATTTCTCCATTCGATCTGAATGAGATCCTTGCTGGGTAGAGTATTCTTTGTTGTAGCTTTTCCCTTTTCATCATTTTAAATATGTCCTGACACTCCCTTCTGTCTTGCAGAGTTTCTGTTGAAATATCAGCTGTTAACCTCGTGGGGATTCCCTTGTATGTTATTTGTTGCTTTTCCCTTGCTGCTTTTAATATTTTTTCTTTGTATTATTTTTGATAGTTTGATTAATATGTGTCTTGTAGTGTTTCTCCTTGGTTTTATCCTGTATGGGAATCTCTGTGCTTCGTGTATTTGATTGACTATTTCCTTTCCCATATTAGGGAATTTTTCAACTGTAATCTCTTCAAATATTTTCTCATTCCCTTCCTTTTTCTCTTCTTCTTCTGGGACTGCTATAATTCGAATGTTTGTGCATTTAATATTTTCCCAGAGGTCTCTGAGACTGTACACAATCTTTTCATTATTTTTTTCTTTATTCTGCCCAGCAGTAGTTATTTCCTCTATTTTATATTCCATATCACTTATCCATTCTTCTGCCTCAGTTATTCTGCTGTTGATTCCTGTAGAGAATTTTTAATTTCATTTATTGTGTTGTTCATCATTGTTTGTTTGCTCTTTGGTTCTCCTAGGTCCTTGGTAAATGTTTCTTGTATTTTCTCCATTCTATTTCCAAGACTTTGTATCATCCTTAGTATCATTATTCTGGATTTTTTTCAGGTTGACTGCCTATGTTCTCTTCATTTGTTTGATCTGGTGGGTTTTTATCTTGCTCCTTCATCTGCTGTGTATTTCTCTGGCTTCTCATTTTGCTTAACTTACTGTGTTTGGGGTCTCCTTTTCGCAGGCTGCTGGTTTGTAGTTCCCGCTGTTTGTGGTGTCTGCCACCAATAGGTAGGATTGGTTAAGTGGATTGTGTAGGCTTCCTTGTGGAGAGGACTAGTGTCTTTCTTCTGCTGGATGAAGCCGGATATTGTCTTTCTGGTGGGCCAGACAGTATCTGGTGTTGTGTTTTGGGGTGTCTGTGACCTTATTATGATTTTAGGCAGCCTCTCTGCTAATGGGTATGCGTGTGTTCCTGTCTTGCTAGTTCTTTATCATGACACGTCCAGCACTGAAGCTTGCTAGTCATTGGGTGGAGCTGGGTCTTAGTGTTGAGACAGAGATCTCTGTTAGATCTCTTGCTGATTGATATTACGTGGGGCCTTGAGGTCGCTTGTTGTCAAATGACCTGAACTCGGCTTTCCCACCTCAGAGGCTCAGGCCTGACACCCGGGTTTATCACCAAGACCCTATCAGTCACATGGCCAGGTATGTGGGTATTTTCTTTCCTTTTGGGAGGTTTGAGGTCTTCTGCCTGCATTCAGTAGGTGTTGGGTAGTGGTTGTTCCACATATAAATGTATTGTTGATGTATTTTTAGGGAGGAAAGTGATCTCCACATCTTACTCCTCCACCATCTTGAAGGTCACCCTAAAATGTATCTTGTTATCATGTATTATGCTCTGCTTTTACCATTTAATAGAGTGACAAGCTGAAACTTGAGATTTCACTGTTTCAACTTGCATTTCTGTGATAACTAGAAAATTTGAACTGTCTTTTTTAATTAGTTAATTAATACTGTGTGTCCTCTAGAAAATTATAAAAACATGACTTTAAGGCATCTCAGTTCCTAATTCTGTATTCTATGCTTCCTTTCCTACCCCACCTCAATGACCTTGCTGCCCCTCATCTATCTGTGCAATCCTAGATTCCATTTTTTTTAATCAGAGAAAATGTCATGATCCAATTAATAATTTCAGTTGTCATTCTGAATGAATAAATAAGCACCTCAGATTTTTTCAATATTTTTCTATGTCAGCTTGAAATCAATCCTCAGTTTCTAATCACCATAGGATGTACATGAAAACACATACATATTTTCATCTTACAAGGCTGATATATATCTAATGCTTGCTATATGCTAGGTACTGCTCTAAATATATTAACATATGTTACATATGTTAATTCAGGTAGTCCTCCATACAACCTTATGAGGTAGATACTATTATTACCCCCTTTATAAAAATGGGAAATTGCAGCATAAGGGATTAAAGTAACTAGTCCAAAAGCACACATTTAATAATCAATGGCACTAGGATCTGACCAAGACAGGCTTGTTCAGAAATATAGAAATAGATCGCAATAATCAATGGCAAGATAATAAGGTAAAATTTTATGGATTTACAAACAAAGTTAGAGAGATAAGACTTTGATGTATTTCTCCACTTCGGTAATTCTTGTTCTTTCTTTTTGTTTTTCTCTTTATCAGTCCTTCCACAAAGGACAAATATGCTAAACCTTCTGAGTGTAAATAAGTTATTGTCCAGCTTTAATTTAAATGTCTTTCCTGAAACTTTCCAAACTGGAATTTTACCAGAATAAACTATAGAGTCAGAAAGATGAAAATATGAGTAAGAAATATCTTTGCATGCTGCAAGTATTGCTTCTCTGGTGCTGGAAGGAAGAACATGGAGAGAGAGAGAGAGAGAGAGAAAGATAGAGGGCAAGATAATAAGGCAGGGTTACTGCTGTGTATTTCCTGGATTCCCTTTCAAGATTTAAAGAGAGAGAAATTCAACAACAACCTCCTAGCAGTGTCCGTAAAGACACACAGATAGCTTTGGGGAAATTTAAGAATATCAGAGTGTGCTTCTTGCTCTCTGCTCCTACCATGGGTATTCTGTAAGCCTTTATTTGACACAGTTTGTTTCCAATATGGCACAGATACAGTAGGTTACCTGGAGTTGAGATAAGGGTTTGGGTTCATAGAATTACAGGCAGGCCTTACACTTAAACTTGGTGCAAAGAAATCAACTAAGAAGTCTTTGATCCTAAAAGGACACCAAAATGACCACAAGAGTGGACAAAATAGCCCATACCTTGGCCCATAGCAGGGTAGAATCAGGTGGGCTCAGTTTATTCAAAGAAATTACAGTGAATACAGAGAGACATAGGTAAACCAAAGGCAATACAGTGAGTACAGATAGCATCAAATGTTTCTTCTCTAAAACAGTGAGAGTATATAAACTTTCTCATTTTCCCAGATGCCATGCTAGGAAGAAACCAGTGCAGAGCATGTCCTTTGAGAGGGGTAAGAAACCCGCCAAAACTGAATTTTATTTGAAAACAGCTAAGGTTTGTTCTAGGTAGAGCAGTCAACAATATTTGAATTTTGCTGAAAAAAGGTCTAAATCAAATTGACTACAGTATGAGGTAATGGACTAGAATAAGATGTCTGCTCTAGAAAAATTGAGGCTTGACAGATTTTTTATCTTAAGTTACATCAAATAAATTAAATTTTTATTCATTTCTACTCATCAGAGTTTAGAACATTTAAATTTCAATCTAGCCCCTGTATTAAATTTGCAACTTTAAGCATGCAGTATAAAAACCATACATGGTCAAAAGCCATGCTTCTTTGGGGACATTTATCTGCATAATTTAGAGTGACTGATTTTTCTTGAAATAAGAATGCAGTACAGTTGGACTTAAAGTGTCTTTTTTTCCCCTGATTAATATTCTTGTAGCAAGTCTTTATTGCTCCAGACCTTTGAACTAAGGTCAATGTGGGAGGAGACATTTCTACAGAAATATTTGTTCAATGATTCCTTGTTTTTTATTAAAAAACAATCATCTGAATTACTGCAGATCAAGGCAAGCTTCTCATTTTTGGCCATTCACTCAATGAAATATTATCATGTGTTATCATTGTCCACTATTATTTTGTAGTCAGAAATACAAGTTTTGTCCACGACCATGGAGTGACAAATCAAGCTTTTTCAAATCAGAGATACCCTGTACACCTAATTAGATGTGAAAAATGGGGGAGATAAAGCAGCCATAAATGGCTCTGGAGTTTGAGGCCTAAAGATCTGAGGAAATAAATGTGGCATAACAAAAATGAGAAAGATGGGGAAGGAAGTGCTATAACTTCTCTATAACAAACAGGAAAGTGTCAAGATTTGTGGGAACAATAAATAATTTTTCCCTTAAAGGAAGCATATATGCCTCTAGGGCTCATGAGGTAGTCATTTCTAGACTCTTATGCTAATATCTCTCCATTGAGATCATATATTATCACACTTTCCTCTCAGCAGACCTGCACTCTACAAACAGATGTATGACTATAACTAAAATTTTGGAATGAACTGACCTCTAGCTGTTGTTTAAGTGATACCTTCCATTTTTCTTTCCTTTGGGCATAGTCAAATTAAAACTGTCTGGGAGACTGTAAAAACTGCCAGATGTTAATATATGTTCTTTTGTGGTATCTCAGGAAGAAATTGTTTATCGAAGAAAATTACAATATTTTCTGTGAAATTGTTCTTTAAAAAGTTGCCAAAATGTATTGTATTTCCCCATATTTTCCTAGATATGAGAAGCAGAATAATCCTTTGGTTACATGATTTTTATTAACTGGGTACTGGTGGATTAGAGTCTTCAGTGTATCTGTGAGATAAACCATATTGATGAGGAAGTAGTTGAGGACATGAAGGACCACATGGTGCTTGTGCTGTTGCTTCTTCTGATATTATCTCCATGCCTAATTCCATGAAAGTTGTTGTCTAGCTCACAAATGTCATTTTTAGACACTTCTCCAAGAAAAGTAGAGAGTTTATCAATAGATGAAATACTTTCCATTTCCCTGTCACCTTCTCTAAGATAATTTTAGAGGTTTTATAGCTAACTTATTGCACTTTTTAAAATCTCAGACACAGTGTTATGCCTAGGCATACAATAGGCATTCATTCAATGTAACTTGCCAAGTGCAATTTGTGTACTTCCACGGGAAGAAAGTTAAATGTGAAGATAGGAAAGGAGGTAATAGTAGAAGCAGGGTAAAGGTAGAAAAGAATAGCAGTTGTGTCAGTTGAGTCATCTGGGAAGAAGATGCTGAGGGAGAAGTAGAAGTAGAAGAGGATTAGTGAGGGAGTAATGCCTGCGAATATGAAAGTAGGAGGAAGCAGACTTTGGCAGGGAAAGATTTCATAATACAGTGCAGATCTGACACCTGTGAAGTGAAAGAGAGGAAACATAAGGCTGAGAAGGGAGAGCCTCAGATCATATAAAGCAGAACTGCTGAAGTCTTGCCCAAACCAGGAGGGAGTTCCAGAGAAAAGATTTCCTGTATCCCACATTGGTCAGAAATGGCCATCCTCATTCACAACTCCACTGCTCTTAGTACTTGTTGAGGTCTAACCAGAAAAAGTGAAACCTCTTGTTTACCTTGTCCAATCAGAATGATGTCATCAATATAACAGATAAATATGATGTTCTGCAGGATAAAGGGATGTCACAGATATCTTTAGACTATACTAAGACAAAGGATGAAAATTTACCACAGGCCTGAGACGAAACTCTAAAGGTATATTTTTATCTGATCCATGTGATTGTGAATTGCTTCTGTTCTCTTTTCTGACTGGAATAGAAAAAAAGCACATTTCCTAAATTGATAGCTTCATACCATGTACTTGAGGCTCTATTAATCTGATCTAGCAAAGATACCACATATGGCATGGCAGGTATTATTTGGGATTACTATTTGCTTGAGCTTGTGGTGATCTATAAATTATTCTGTAAGGACCAGATTGGTGAATTGAGACATGACAGTAACCACCACCCAGGCATTCTACCCATCCCTGAGGAAGGCAACACTCTTGTCCATCTTTGTGTAATGCATTATTATTTTTTATTCATTATCCTGACCAGAGATCAGTCTCAGAGACATATATTTGGCCTTCTCTACTATGAGAACTTTTCCTGGACAAGCCAACAAACCAATGTGTAGATCACTGCAAGTGCCAATTTGTCAAACTCAGTCATACATTCAAGGACTGGAAAAATGACCACTAGGTGGGCCCATAGACCCTATAACCCAGGGGGCCTTTGTGATTTGAACTTTAGCCAGAAATCCATTTATTATCTGGTTTCCATATGTTCCCACTCTAACAAGCAGCCATGTAAAATGTCAGGTCTCTGGATATACATGTCAACTCAGACCCATAATAGCCCTTGAAATATCAGGCTATTTCCCTTTCCTCAGTGTACAGTAGTATGAGTAAATGGCTTTACATTCTTTTGTAGAATATCTGGGAGAATGGCTACAGTATAGATTTGGCATAATATTTTAGGGTCTTTCCACCTGGGGGCCGGGCAGTCTCTTTAGTCAGTTGGTTCCACGTCTGAATAAAGGGCTCAGTTTCCGAAATTGGTCAGGGATCAGTACATTTTATTAAGATGATTGCCCTCAGCCTCTTGCTCATTCTGTCTTGCCTTCTTTGGATTATATATATATTAAGTGATTCCTGTTACATCTAGAGAAACCATGTTCTTTTAATCACCTCCACAACTCTCTGTGGTTCTGCTGGTCATTACAGTAATTTTGTCCTCTTGCCTTTTCATGGCTAAGCACCAGCACCACATCTCCCTAACTTGGCATGGGAGATGGAGAGTTATCATTCCCATGGATGTTAATGAGCCCCAATCTGTGACTGCCTCTCCTACCCTGAGCCCTGGCCTGCATAGAAGAGCCATCACTAAAGTGCCTAGTGAAGCTGGTGACCCTCTCACCAGCACATTCCTGGTAGTTTCGGAAAATGGTGTGTCCTCCGAGATATAATCCTATGCTGTGTCGTCTGGCCTCGCATAATATATCTGTTCCAAATTGCCCACATTCCTGAACGTCCTTAATTCTTCCTTTACCACTTGCTAGGGCAATTCAGATATTTCCACTTCGCTGAGCATGAGTCATCACTTTCTCTAATCTAGCGACTATTTTAGAAGTGAGTTTGCCCTGTCTGCTGGAGGCCTTGTCAGGTGTCAATTCCTTTATCTTGAGAGAGAGCCTCAAAGTCAATCCATTCTTTTTTATCTAGTTTTATAATCTGGCCCCATTGATCAAGCACACCAATAATCCAAACTCATAAATACTCCATGGCCATGGTTTCAGGGGAGTTATGTTGAATGTTGTTCTTAGTTCTTGGCCTGGCAGCCAAGAGAAGAGGTAAGGGCAGCTGCTAAAGGAGACCCTGTTTCTTTGCAGTCAGAAGAGTGTTACATTGCTTTCCCATATGGCAAAAGTGCTAATTCTTAATAAGAAGGTGTGGACCACCTTTTTGGCACCAAGGGATTAGAAGTTTCTGAGGAGTCAAAATCTCCTGGGTTACCCACCCAGATTCCCCTGTACCATGTGACATAGTCTCAGGTTTTCCCAACAAGGTGCCAGATCTTAATACAGTGGTCCTGCTTTAGTCATGCATTCAGTCATCATTTTAGCTTGTCTACTCTAACTACTAAAACCTGGGTTTGGTTTTTAGCTTTTCTGTCTTCCCCCTAGTGAGATAAGTCACTTTGTGTGCTACCAGAAAGTTTTTTTGGTCTTTACACTTAATTTTTAATTGTTTATTAACTGCCCTTTGTAGAGCATCAATGTAACTTAGTAAAAACCAACAAATTCTGTTGTATTTTTACACATTATTTCCCCAAATCCTCCACTTTTCAAAAGCCAGAATCATCACATAGGTGAAGACAATTTTGTTCATAGGAATATTCTCCTAATTTATCATTGGTGAATATTTTAGAAATTGTGTCACACCTTGTATCAGGGACTCTCTGTGCCCAGCATACCACCTAGACTAGGGTACTGATTACCAAATATCATTTTATCATCTGCATTCTTAGCCCACTTGTGTCACCAAAATTGCCTGTTGAGTTTTGTGGGTTGCAGCTGCTGACTTATTTAGAATTGCAAGAAGTTTACTGGAAGTAGTGGTGGTGATAATGCCTATATGTGATAAAATGGGGAGAAAGCAAGGTAAGTAGGAAAAATCTTAAGATTACACATAGGTCCAATATGCACTGAGGGAAAGGCAGAGGAAGGAAATCGGGTATAGGGACTTTCTGACTCTGGTGCGAGATCTTGGCCAAACCCGCAGACATACTTGGAGCAATTATTGTCTCTTAGGGGAGCATTTAATTAGGCAGAAATAGCTAGGTTTTAGTATACTGCCATGCTCAGTTATTGGTCAGGGGCTGCCTAGGAAGAGTGGAGACGGCTCATAAAGCTGAGGCACATCCTAAAGACACTAACAGACAGAGGTTGTCAGGAAATGGCACTCTTTGTAGCTGAACTGCAACTTCTTTCTTGAAAGATTTAAACAGTGTACCTCTATGGCTACAGCAACAATAAAGGGTGGAAGAGAAAAGAGGTTCATGGGATATTTGAGTGAGGAAGAAATATCAGAAGAAAAGTATCAAAGGAGAAATGGAAGATGGATATCAAATGAAACATATAATGCTGATAATAAAGAGCCATGAAAGTAATAAGAATGATATTGAATCATATATCAGCTATTTTCCATATACAGTTTACCTTTGAACAACACAGATTTGAACTATGCAAGTCCACATATATGCAGATTTTTTTCAATAAATTTGTACTAAAGTACTACCAGATCCATGGTTGGGTCAATCTGCGGATGCAGACTTATAGATAATGAGGGCCGACTACTAAGTTACACGTGGATTTTTTGACTGGGGTGGGAGTTGACACCCCTAACCCCCGTGTTGTTCAAGGGTCAACTGTAATTTGCATTTTCTCATTTAATACAATAATCATATGAGGTAAGTACTCTTATTTTACAAATGCTGAGATATAGAGATTAAATAACCAAGGTCACAACATTCAGAAGTGGTTGAAGAGTCTAACTCCATATCTTATATCCTAACCACTATGCAATACTGCCAATTTACATTTAATGTATTAAAATCAATTTTGCTTTTTCCTTCTTGTAAGTTTATCTTCAATCATATGTATATGCATGTATTTTATATGTCATATATATTATATACAAGTACATACATGCATATTGAATTACTAAACTAGAGACGTCAACATATAAAATATCATTTAATTTTCAAATTTTAGAAAATGTAACATTTTTTCTACATAAAGAATAATCATATTAGGGTCAGCAGTTTTTATAAACTGTAATAAGCCTATTGAAAAAGTCATATTTATTTATGGAAGTAGTATACATTTAACAGATATTGCTTGAACTTTAGAAATAGTTTTCTATCTCTTTCAATTATTACTGAAATTGTCCAGGGTTCTTCTAGATATTCTCTGAAAATAGTGGTTCTACAGAAATGCTTTATCTACACTATAGCCTTCTATTAAAATCCTTCACAAATCCAAAAGTAATTCTTCACAAATAACTATCAAAAACTTTCAATTTCCTTTTTGGGGATTGTAGAATCACTGTGGAATGTAAAAGCTATATTTCTGAATATTTCCACTTCCTCACAATGTTTAAATCTTAAAGATGTACTGCTAAGCACAAATTTTAACATCTTTTAAAAATATTTTGAAATGAACCAAAAACACAAACACAGCTGCTTACATGCCATAAAAAATGTGTATAAACCTGAGCTATATAAATACCATTATCTAATCCAAAATTGCCACCTCCTCTCACCATCTGTGAGTTCTTTTACAGTAGGGCACCAAGAAAAGGGTGTTAACTTGGAGTATTAATTCTTACTTTGTTTATATATAACAAGCTCTTTTAAAGACATAGAAACAGTAGAGCTTAAAGAGAAGACAAAGTAGCTGTAAGCATTCAAAACAACTTTTCATCAACTGCTCTTGGAGGGTATCCCATAACATATCAGTAACACAGATTTACTTTTAAATATGTAGAACATAAGTTTATAAAAATATGCTTTAATTTTCTTATAGCAAGTTTATGTCTCTTTTGATATCCATTATATAACTGAAAGTATACTTGAAAGGCATTTTTAAAACTTAAGAAAAATATTAATTCTGTCTTCTTTCAACTAGTTGAGGGACAGTTACTTTAGTCCATCTCCTCACAAATCAACTTACCCTATGGAAGTTGGAACAAGAGCATTACACCTGAGATTTTCTGTTGCCTCTAAAGAGACAGATAGCTGCTTTTTAAAAAAAAATTATTTACTTATTTTTGGCTGCATTGGGTCTTCGTTGCTGCACACGGGCTTTCTCTAGTTGTGGCAAGCAGGGGCTACTCGTCATTGTGGTGCATGGGCTCCTCATTGCGGTGGCTTCTCTTGTTGTGGAGCATGGGCTCTAGGCGCACGGGCTTCAGTAGTTGTGGCATGCGGCCTCAGTAGTTGTGGCTCTCAGGCTTAGTAGTTGTGGCGCCTGGGCTTAGTTGCTCCACGGCATGTGGGATCTTCCCAGACCAGGGGTCGAACCCGTGTCCCCTGAATTGGCAGGTGGATTCTTAACCACTGCACCACCAGGGAAGCCTGAGACAGATAGCTTCTTGATAACTAAATCTAATTGTTTATTTATTTAAGGGGCTTAAAAATTGGCATAAAAAGAATTATATATGGCCCAGGAGCCCTTATACAGGCCTCAGGAAGAAAGGCAAGGTAACCAGGCAGGTGTTATCCTTTATGACAATATTAAGAACTTAGCACCTATTGTCTTAGATCCTGTTAAATTCAAGCAATTATGTTAACTATATTGGTCCTCAGCATTTGAGTTTTAAATTCTCGTTTTAATTTAACAAGGAAAAATAGCAGAGGAAATAGAACTGGGACAGCTAGAATTAATAAAGGAGACAAATTATTTTTCTAGTAGCATGAGATAATAATGTATATCAGAAAGGAATCATGGGGAAAATGGAGAAAATTACCAATAGAAATATTAAACTATAATTTGGAGGGCCAAAGGTTGATAAAGGGAATTTTTTGTGTTATAGCAAATTAATTTGTCTCATATTTTATAGTGAATACTTTCCCATATGTGCTGCATTTACTGGTAATGTCACAACTACGGCATAACTTATTACTAGTCCTAAATTTAGAAAAAAAATTGGGCTAAAAGAGACTTGGGACAAAATTCTATTATGTGATACATTTGGATGAACATGTTTGATTCATATATATTACTGTCTAGAACAGAGTCAGTAAATATACAATGCATATTACTCCCTATTTTGTACCAATGACTGATATTACAAATCAATCATGATCCTTTTCCTCACTGAAGTCAAACGTGCTTTTTAAATCTTTTCCAATAAAGAACTCTAGGGTGCTATTGCCAGTAATTTGGTGTTTGCGTATAGGTTGAAAACTACTTGTCACCCCTATATCTAGTGTTTTATCTTAGTTTAGCTTTATTTCAGAATGAGTTCATATTAAATGACCTAACCAAATTGGGTGTATGCAGTTAGTAAATAAAGGAGTCACAGATGTATTTACTGAATAAAATATGTGTATCTCCTGGACCATGTACATTATTTCCACTGAGATTATTTACATGTATATTTGAACATAGAAAACAATTTTCATTCCACTAGACTTCCCTGGGCTTCAATAAGTTTCTTTCATATAAAAGTTGTTCAGGATTTGAAAGACAGTATATTCCTGGAAACTGACTCTTAAACAGATTGTCACGAGGCAAAATATTGGCTCTGTATATGTTCTTGTTCAGGCATCAAGAGAAATCTGCCAAAGTGTGAGTAAGTTGGGCAAGAAGTGTGATTATACAGCATAACAGGAAGCACTTAATGTCAGGCTTGCAGCATAATCATAGGTAGATTTGGGAATTTTGTCTTTTATTTCTCTCCATTTTCTTTTTTTTTTTTTTGGTAAAGCATTATAGATCATATGAAATACCTCCTCTCTCTCTCTCTCTCTCTCTCTCTCTCTCTCTCTCTCTCTCTCCCCCATCTCTCTCCCTCTCGCTCTCCTTTTCTCTCTGCAAATCCACTGAAAGTAGAAATTCTCTTCAGTGAAAGGAAATACCTGAAACCTAGAAAAAAGATTAAAATTGAGACAATGTACGTTTTTTTAACATGGGGGGAAGTGATAAATTAGGAGATTGGGATTAACATATACACACTATTATATATAAAATAGATAACTAACAAGGACCTACTGTATAGCACAAGGAATTGTACTCAATATTCTGTAATAACCTATATGGAAAAAGAATCTTAAAAAGAATGGATATGCATATATATATATATATATATATATATATATATATATATAAGCCGATTCACTTTGCTGTACACCTGAAACTAACACAACATTGCAAATCAACTATACTCCAATATTTTTTTAAATGAGATAATATACACCTCATATTGTGTTACTATATACAATTTGAATCTAACAGATTCAAACCTTTCTTGAGATCTAGGGACCATGATTTTATATTTTGAATGATTTGCCACTATGTAAAGTTCTCCTGTATATGGCAACCTTGATTAATCAAACTTCTGCTTCTTTTCAGGAAGAGCCACAACAAAGAGAGAAGTACAAAACATCCTTTAAAAATGTTAAGCTTGTTAGTATCCAAATAAAACTTACACAAAAGATTCATAGAAGATACCAAAAATAATGCAAGGGAAAAAATAAAACTATGTTGTCTCATATGATAAGATTTTCTTCTTTAAGGTTGAATAATATTCCATCATGTGCATTTATCACATTTTCCTTATCCACTCATCCATTGATGAACACTTAGGTTGTTTCCTTATCTTAGTTATTGTGAATAATGCTGAATTGAACATAAGGGTGCAGATATCTATTTGAGATACTGTTTTCAATTTTTTGTGTATCAATTACACCTCCGTAAAGTTGTTAAAAATCATAAACTACTAACACACACACACACACACACACACACACACACACATAAAAGCAGTTTTAGGTTTCTAAGCTTGAATACTGACCGGATATTTATTTCCAAACATGGCTGATCTATTTTCTCAGATATGGGATAATAATCTACAATAGGGCCTCTTCTTGTCAGTTGCCTGCTTGGAGGCTATCATTTGTTGAGTTGCAAAACATGAATGCTTATATAAATGCATTGCCTTTGCTGTCGACCTCTCAGTTTACTGTAATTCTTGAACAAGTTGCTTACTGGTTCAGTCATTCCTAAGGCAGTTATTGACATATTTGAGGTATCAGGTCTTCTTTTTCTCCATCTGCCCAGCAATTCCTCAGTCTCCAATTAATGACTGTTACAGGACACTACAGAGCAAGTAAATTATCCTCTTATTTCCTAATCTCTTTTTTATTTATTTCAAAGATTAAAACAAAGCAATTACATTACCTCCTGGTTAGGTAAATTGTCTTAATTATCAGTGGAGAACCTTATTTCAGTTCCCTTATCTAGCACCAGGCTCAGATATTCTTAAATGTTCTTTTACTTCACATAAGGTAACTCTTTTCTTTCCAATCTCCCTGGTCCTGGAAGACTTTACAGGCTTAGCTTAGGCAGTCAGCATCTATTTGAAATCTGCAATCCACTATGCTTAAAATAGATAACTAACAAGGACCTACTGTATAGCACAAGGAATTGTACTCAATATTCTGTAATAACCTATATGGAAAAAGAATCTTAAAAAGAATGGATATGCATATATATATATATATATATATATATATATATATATATATAAAGCCGATTCACTTTGCTGTACACCTGAAACTAACACAAATTTCTACCTCAAGTATTTGTTTACTCTTACCATTTCACTTAGGACACTAAAATTCAGTTACCTTTGAACTGTTTTTAATATAAATCGTTTACTATTTGTATATTTATTTAATCAATGAGTTGTTCTGTCCTATACAATTTGATCCATGCCAACAATTTATTTTATCTTAGATTAATAAGCAATTAGGGGATAGACTGTAATTCTGTGTAGTTTTGTTTATACAGTACCTAAAATAACATAATGCTTAATTAGCTATAGAAATGACCTTCCTAATGACAATAATGGTGAATTAGACATCAGATTAAATATGACAAATTTTATTACTATTTATCTTAATGGATTTTAAGAGCATGTGTGCCTATGTAGGTATTATATGGGAATATGTGAAATGTTATTTCTGTGTTAGTATCAGGGAAAAATGACACTCAGTATCCTCCAAAATTATCTTCATCCTAAGGGTACCTTGTACTCTAACGCTGTCAGCATTTTAATTTATGATATTATTTGATGGTTAATTGATGGTTCAACTTAACTCTGGAGCTCTGAAACATGGTGGGACACTTTCTCCACTCATTCAGTGCTTAGCACCTTGTTTAGCACATAGTAAGACTCCAAAAATATTTGTTGACTCAGTGAATTCAGTAGGAGATTTATTAAGCCTATTTTAAAATAAAAGATGTAAAATTTCTTAAGATAGAATTTTCCTCACACATAATTTCATACCACTTCTTAATATAGTTGAATTAATTAAAAATTATTTTAATCAATATTTGTTAAATTCTTAGTATTCTCAAAAGCTCTGTGCTGGTCATAGGGAAACTTGGTGGTAAAATAAACAAATGCTAAATCAAGGCACAAAGCCAAATATGCACATAGGAAAAGAAAATAGTAATGCTGTTTAAGAGTATTATTTATTTTATATTAATTATTTTGTACAGTTACACAATTTCCACTGTTATATATTCATAATTCCAATTATTATTTGGAAATCATCAACATTTATTACACCATAGGCTAAGGCTTTATATTTGTTTTCCTTCTCAAAATTCTGGTATATTATATGCACCACCTACCCCAGTTTCCTGAGGTGAATGACAAATTATAAAAATTTCCAAAATTATAAAAAGTACAAATTGCAGAAGTATAAAAAGATAGAGAGTGAATGTTAAATTTCATCTTCTCTTTCTGCCAATGACTAGTTGGTAGTGGTAAATACTAGCTCCTGACTCAACACAACAAAAAAGATCCATTAATAAAGTCTTTTTTTTTAAGGTTATAGGTACCATAAAACCAAGACTACTAGATGAACTGAAATTCTCAAGAGAAAGAGACGCTCCAGGGTGAGCTCAGATTGCCAAAAAATTTATTCCTTGGACATATTTTCAGGTTCTAGGCATTGTCTGAGTTTTGGGCTTGCCATAGACAAGGGACTAGATCATAAGAAAGAGAAACCAGTGAAACTTTTGATGATTACAGGACTAACATGCCAAATTCTAATCAAGAGTATCCCCAAATCAAATTAGAAAATGCAAACTATTACCTGTAAAATGGGTAAACAGCAAGGTCTTATGGTATAGCACAGGGAACTATATTCAATATCCTGTGATAAACCATAATGGAAAAGAGTATGAAAAAGTATATTTATATACTTTTATATTTATATACATATATATATGTGTGTGTGTGTGTATATAGATATATATGTGTGTATATATAGATATAGATATGTGTGTGTGTATATATATATGTGTGTGTGTATATATATATATATGTGTATATATATGTGTGTGTGTATATCTATATCTATATCTATATATAACTGAATCACTTTGCTGTACAGTAGAAATTAACACAACATTGTAAATCAACTACACTTCAATAAAATAAACTTTTAAAAAAAGAGTATCCCCAATTAAAAAGTAGATTTTCCCCACAGGACATTTGCTGAGTAATGGGAAAGTATGGATAGCAAAGGTCCTGGCCTGCAAAGGCTGAATGAAATATTCCCCTGCGGTACAATATAGGGAAGGCTATGTTGTACTAGGACCTACAACAGTCTCAAAAACTTTGCTTTCAAGACATTTAAAACCAGAAGTAGCCTGCGGCTAGCTAAAGCTGAAAACCAGCTCTAACTCAGCTCACTTCCTGTTTGGATTGAAATTACCAGGTCCTCACTGACTGAAGGAAAATGTTATTAACTTTAGTCTCCACAGTCCTTTTGTACAAGTGTCTGACATACAAAAAAAATTACAAAACATACAAAGAGGCAGGAAAAGATAACCAAAACCAAGAAAGAGGACAAGCAATAGAAACAGGCTGATAAATGGTTCAGATGTTGAAGTTAGCAAAGAACACTTTAAAGTAACTATTATAAATATGTCAGAGAAAGTAGAAAATAATATAGACAAAGTCAATGAAGGGACAGATAATATCAATAAGACATTGGAATCCATGAAAAAGTACAAAATATATATTATAGACTTCTAAAAGCATTATCTGAAATTAAAAATGCTGATTACTGGACATAACATAAGCTAGGATTAGTGAACTTAATGGTTAGTCAAAAGAAAATATTCCCATTAACCTAAAAGGTAAAAAACAAACAAACAAAAAAAAAAAACAAAAAAAAAGGACAGAGCATAAAAGACATGTGGGAAAAAGTCAAAGAGAAGAAACAATTAGATTTAATTAGTGAACTTTGAACAATCACTGGCCTTGAGGATATATAGAGAATTCCTCTAATCCATGGTAAAATTACAAAATCTTCCTTTCCCCCTGCACTCTGACCAATAGACAAGAGATCTAAACAGCCACTTCACAAAAGAAGATAAAGGAATGGCAAATAAGCACATGAAAATCTATTCAATACGTTAGTTATCTAAAATGCAAATGAAAACAAACATACCTACTGGAATGTCTGAAAGAAAGAAAGAAAGAAAGAAAGAAAGAAAGGGAAATATTTATTATTCCAAGTTTAGCAGAGAATTTGGAACAAGCAAAACTCTCATGTAAAGGACTACAATTGCTTTGGAAAACTATTTGGCAACTACTTTAAAAGTTATGATGCAATATTCCCACTCAGGAGTTTATCTGAGAGAAATTAAAATACAGGGCCACAAAAAAACCTTGTGTAAAAGTATTCAAGGCATTTTTATTCATAATAGCTAAAAAGTGACAATTATCCGGGTGTCCATCAAGAGCAGAATGAAAAGATAAACTGGTTTATTTAGCAACAAAAGTAAATAAACTATTGATATAGGCAGCAATATGGATGAGTCTCAGAAACTTTCTGTTGAGTAAAAGAAGCTTGACGCAAAGAAAAATACTGTATGATTCCATTTTTATGAAATTCTATAGAAAACATAGCATAGAAATCAAGTATGAAGTAGCTTGGGGTGGGGGATACCCTGGGAAGAAATTCAAAGGAATTTTCTTGGAGTATGGGAATTCTCTATCTCTTGATAAGAGTATGAGTAACACATATACATTCCTTTATCAAAATTAAATGAACTTCATATTTAAAATCTGTACATTTCACTGTCTATGAATTATACCATGGTAAACTTAAAAGATGGCAAGTTATAAAATAAATCCCCAGATATATTTTTGAGGAATAAAACAAATTGAATCTAAAATTTATGCAGAAATGCAAAGGACTTACAATAGCTACAATATCCCTAAGGAAGAAAAAATGTGGAGGATTGCACTACAAGATTTCAAGACTTAATATAAAGCTAAAGTAATGAAGACAGTATCTTATTGCCACAGATTATAGACAAATAAACCAGTAAGACAGAACAGAGTCCTGGAGTAGAGCCACATGTATCTAAATACTACACTTTATACTACACTTTTACTACAGAAATGCCATGGCATTCAAAGGGGGGTATAGACGGTCTTGTAAAAAAAAAAAATGGTGCTGGGAGTAATCTTTGGACTGCAGAGAAAAGAGGAGGAACCAAAAAATGTCCCACAATCTACATTAGCAAAGCAAACAGACAGGAGAGTTTGGAGAGGCAAAGGTGGCTAGAATTTAAGGGGTGGAGTCCTGTAAGGAGAGACATGTGAGGAGAAAGGGCTCTAGAAATCTGCATAGGTGTCTTTGCTGTATGGCAATCTGTGCAGTGTTTAGGACCAAATTCTACAAGGTAAAACCAAAAAAAAAAAAAAAAAAATAGAAAAAAAGGAAAAAAAATAAAATTCTCAGGAAACAATAAATACCACAAAATTTTAAGATGAACAATTCCTGAATTCACACAGGACTGAGAACAGTTTAAAATCTCAATATCCAACACAGAGAAACCTTTCCAAATACATGACCTTAGGAGTAAAGCCAAACTGAGGCTGGATTAAATTCAGCAGCAACAGATGTGTGCTACAAAAACTATTAAAGGAAGTTCTTCAGGAAGAAGGAAAATGACACCAGATGGAATGTGTATCTAAGCTAAAGAATGAAGAGTGCTGAAAAGGGTAAATGTGTGGGTAAATATAAAAGATAGTGTTTACTTATTGATAAATATTTTAAAATAAAATTTAAAAGCATAAAATTTTAATAAAGTATTGTGGAGTTTATAGCATATGTAGGAGAAAATTGTATGACAATAATAGTACAATGTTCAGAAGAGAGCAAATGGAAGTAAACTGTTGAAGAATCAGACATTATATATAAAGTGTAAAATATTACTTGAAGGTTGACTATGATAAGTTAAACACGCATGTTATAAATGCATGAGTGGCCACTAAAATAAAACAAATAGCAGGCAATTAATGGGGATAAAGTGAAAAAAGCTAAAAATAAATACTCAATTCAAAAGAAAGCAGGAAAAAATGAAAAAAATAACATAGAACAAACAGAATGAATAGAAAACAGATTAAAAAATGGTTAACTGAAACCTGACCATATCAGTAAGTATATAAAATGTACATGGTATTAATATACCAATAAAAAGCCAGGAATGACACATTATTTTAAAAAGTACAGTTGACTCTACAGTTATATCTCAGTATCTGAAGAGGATTGGTTCCAGGACCCCACCTCATTGAAACCAAAATCCATGGATTCTCAAGTCCCTTATATTAAATGGCATAGTATTTGCATATAACCTATACACATCTTCTTGTACACTTTAAATCATCTCTAAATTACTTATGATACTTAATAAAATATAAATGCTATGTAAATAGTTGTAAATACAATGTAAATGTTATGTAAATAGTTGCCATGGTGTGGTAAATTCAAGTTTTGCTTTTTGGAAACTTTTGGAATTTTAAAAAATATTTTCTATCTTTGGTTAGCTCAATCCATAGATGCAGAACTGATTGTTATTTACAAGAAAATCACTTTAAATACAAAGACATAGATTGGTAAAAAAAAAATGATGAAAATATATACAAGGCAAATACTAAGCATAAGAATGCTTTAGTGATTATATAAATATAAGAAAAAAGTCAACTTCAGAATAAGGAATAATAACAGTGATAAATAGGGACATTTCATAATAAAAAAAGGGTCAATTAACCAAGAATTAATTGCAATCTTAATTTTTCTGCACAATACGCAGTTTCAAAATACCAGAAATAAAGCCTGACTTAACTGAATGATAAAAAGACAAATATACTACTATAGTTGGAAATTGTAAATGTAGTCTCTCAGTAAGGCACAGGAACAATTACATAGAAAAATCACTAAGAACATAAATAACTTGAATAACCTTATCAACCAAGACAAACTAATTGACACTTATAGGACACACCATCCAACAACAAAAACTACATATTCCTTCAAAGCATATGTGGAGTATTCATGAAGTCAGCCCATAAACTGGGCCATAAAATGTAGCTCAGTATATGTGAAAAGACTGAAATCATGCAGAGTATGATCTCTTACCATTAGTCAAATTAGAAAAACAAACAAACAAAAAAACAGAGAGATATCTGAAAGATCATCAAGTATTTGGAGAGTAAACAACACATTTCTAAAAACCATTAGATCAAAGGAAAAATAACAGAGAATTATAAAAAGCTTTAGACTAAATGGAAATCAAAACTACATATAAAAATGCATGGGTCAACAAAATACTGGCAAGACAAATTCAGCAGCATATTACTATTATTATTATTAATTATTATTATTTTTTTTTGTGTGTGTGGTATGTGGGCCCCTCACTGTTGTGGCCTCTCCTATTGCAGAGCACAGGCTCTGGACGTGCAGGCTCAGCGGCCATGGCTCACGGGCTTAGCCGCTCCGCGGCATGCAGGATCTTCCTGGACCGGGGCACGAACCCATATCTCCTGCATCGGCAGGCGGACTCTCAACCACTGCGCCACCAGGGAAGCCCTCAGCAGCATATTAAAAGGACCACACATCATGAACAAGTGGGATTTCTTCCTGGAATGAAAGAATAGTTCAACATAATGAAAATTGATCAATGAATTACGCCACATTAACAAAATGATGGTGGAAAACCACATGATCATATCAATTCAGAAAAAGCAACTGACAAAATTCAACACTGTTTCATGATAAAAATACTCAATAAACTAGGAATAAAAGGAAGCTACCTCGAAATAATAAAATCCACCTATGAAAAACCCACAGGTAACATCACACTTAATGATGAGTGACTGGAACAAGGCAAGGATGCCCGTTGTTGCCCCTTACACCACTTTGTATCCTGCTACTTTGCTGAATTCGTTTATTAATCCTAGCAGGTTTTTTTTTTGTGTGTGTGTGGAATCGTTAGTTTTCTACATATAAGATCATACCATCTGCAAGCACAACTAATATTACTTCTTCTTTTCCAGTGTGGGTGCCCTTTATTTCTTCTTCTTGCCTGATTGTTCTGGCTAGAACTTGCAGCACTATTTTTAATAAAAGCAGCAAACATAATTACTAAAGTTAACTAATAAGGATTCTAATATTGATTATGTTAGATTATGAATCCTCATTAGTATTACATATGATAATAAAGTTTAAAAAATCCTTAATTCATATGTATGTATACATATATCCTTCCAAAAACATAGGCTATCTCTGGAAATGTATACATGAAAATTACCAGTAATTATCTCTAGAGAGGGCAAGTCAGGAAAAGGAGAATCAAGTGGGACAGAGAATAAGTTTAGTTTTTTATTTAATAAGATAAAAATATACAAAGTCAGGAAGAGAGTGACAGCTCATCTTTTCTCTACAGCTTGATGATATTTTACTCATGATACCACCATCCAGATCATAACATAGAATATTTCCAGTACCCTAGAAATGTTGTTTTTTTATACTTTCAAGTCAATAGCTCTCCCTGCAAAGTGGTATCCATTCTTCTAATCTCTATTGTGATAAATTAGTTTTGCTTGTTCTTGAACTTAAAATAAATGGAATCATTCAGTAGGTACACTTTTGTGTCTGACTTTTTTCACTCAACATATTGTCTTTGAAAGTAAATCAAGTTGTATATATCTGTAGCTTTTTTTATTGTTGTGTAATATTCAATTATTAGAATATACTATAAAATATTTATATTTTATCTTGGGGAAGATCCTTTCATATATTAGAACATTCTTTTACATGGCCTGGGGTATACATGTACTCATTTTTCTTGAGCATATACCTATTATATTTCAATATCTAATTTTCTTTGCTATTACATGGGCATTTAAGACATTTATCTGGATATTGGCCTTATATTCTGTGACTTTGTTAAATTCACTTATTATTTTCATTACCTGTTTTTTAGATATCCTGGGATTTTTCCATGTATACTACCATTCACACATTAACAATGTTTTATTTATTTTTCTCCAATCTGTATCAACTTATGTCTTTTATTGTCTTGTTGCATTGGCTAAGACTTCCAGTACAATGTCGTATAGAAATGGTATAAATGGCTATCCATTTTTTGGTGTTTCAGAGTGTAAGGGAAAAGTATTCAGTCTTTCACAAGTTAGTATAATGTTATACCTAGATTTTATTTTTTATATATGACTTTGAGGTTGATGATATTATCTTATATTCCTAGTTTTCTGGCATGTGTTTGATTTAGTATGAATAGATAATGGATTTTTAAAATGTTTTTTCTGAATGTTTGGAGAAGAATAAATGATATTTCTCTTTTATCCTTTTAATATGGTGAACTAAATTGATTGACATTCAAATGTTAACCTTGAATTCTTGATGTAAACCCCACTTTGCTTAGCTGTATTTAATTATTTGTCCAGCTGGACAGCCATGGAATGGCTATGAGGAGTTAATTTGTTTGCAAATACTTCATATATTTTTCTAAGATATGAAGAAAACTGGATTATGTAAGTTTTATTTCCAGTAAATTAGATGTGAATATAGGAAGCAATTACTTCTTTACTTCTATCTGTCTGGTAAGACTGCAGGAGAAGGATGGAAGGAATTACATATGTTTGAGAAGGGAGAAGTGTTGAAGTGTTGCTGGGTTAAAAACAATAAGAAAAAGCAGTCCTCGAGATGTACCATGAGATTTCTGATTTGGATGTAATTACTCTTTTATCCTAAAATTCTTGAAATTATAATAACAAGGTGTTACAATTGTCTCTAACATTGCTTCATACACCATGTTAGAACAAAAAGTTTCCAGGGGAGATGTGATTAACCTCTTATTTTATTATTATTTTTATTTATTATTATTATTATTATTTATTATTATTCTAATCTCACTTTGCACATACAGCCTATGGTAATGACAGAATGTGCCTAAGATTCTACTTGCTCTGAAGGAAATTAAAGAGAAAGATGAGTAGCTCTCTTCAGAGATATGTTACAAATTAAACATTTATGTAAAAAAGAAATGGTCTCTGTAGAGAGTATTATTCACATGACATAAGGAAGAATAAATAAAGCCAAATATATCTTGAGGAAACTACAGCAGGAAAGAAAAGGTAAATTTAAAAGTATGGACATAACTCAGTTAAGCCTCCAAAATTGCTAAACCTTACAGGAGGCTTATTGAATTAATATTTGCCCACAACAAGGAGTAAAATAATACTTGCTGAAGAGTACACCTCTTCATAAAACAGTCATTTCACACACCAGCTGTGGCCAATTTGCTGCACATAAAAAAGTGATAGTAGCACATTAATATTCTGTGTGCATTTTGTTAAACCTTTCAATTGTCTTTTCTTTGCTGTTTTACTTCTTGCTTTATGGTTAGCAGGGATGGAGCCTCTATGGAAAATTTCGGTGTATAATCTCTAATGTGTCTACTATCTTAAAAACAATTTATCTATGCGGAAGATAAACAGTTAAGAATGATGTCATTAACTTAGGTATTTGACATCTTCAATGAGGCAAATGTTCCATTAGGTTTATTGTTCGTTATTTATTATTTTCAGTTCGACTTATTCTATGCTTTTGATTGCACATTCTATAAATCTCAGAGCTCAGTAGAACTTAGTAAATTTTTACTGAGTAACCTGAAATCTGCAAACAAAGGTGACAATCATGGGGAAAGAACTATGAGGTCTTTTACATCTTTGTGAGGGAATTTGCTGAAAGTATAGGGTAAGAACTGTGGCAGAGACATCTTCTTAGGTTACCTCTTCTGCAGCTCTGGTTAATATTTTCCATGAAAAGCATAGTAAAGTTTTTTACAAGTGTCTCAGTGCTGTCTTCCTGCTTTTTTCTGCCTCAGGAATTTTTCTAAAGCCAAAAGCTTGTGAGCTCAACCTACAAGCAAATACAGCTCAGAAGTGTGTGCATGCATGTGTGTGTGTGTAGGGGGTTGTGGGTGTGTACAGTCCAGAGGAATGTGTGTGTACTTATCTGTGTGTGTTAACATTCAAGAGGGTAAACTCTCAAGCCAAAAATGGATGAGAGTGTGGGGTGACAATTATGAGGTGCAAGGTACATTCTCCATGCCCCCTCAGAGAGTATTCAGCAGGATTAGGCTCCAGTTTGCCACAGTGGTAAGCAACTTAAACATGTCCCTGTATATTGAGTTTCCTTTCTTCCCTTTCTCATTTTCCTGCCCCCTCAATTTGGCTTCTCAAATGGACTCCCCACAAAACTACCTGCCTCCAAGTCTTATCTCAAGGTCTGCTTTCAAGGGAACCCAAATTAATACAAGAATATAACACTACAGTTCCCTTTAAACAATATATTCTTATATAAAATTATATGAATATAGTAATTCATTGAAACACCATGAAGCTATAACCCATTTGACGTGAAATCCTTGTAAACATATCTGCTTCTAAGATTTCAAATACAAAGCTATTTTTCCAGTTTCAACTAAGTCCTTCCATCCAGAACTTCCTCCTAGAGAGATTTAAAGCAACTCATTTTAACAGTGCATCCCTTTCCCACCACGCACTCATGCACACACACACAACTTGTTCCTCAACTTATATTGCCCATCTTGGGAAGATTGACAAAAGGTAGTGCTGATGTGCGTGTGAATATAATGCTCACATATGTACAAAATGAGTGGTAGTATAACGAAGTACAGATATTGTTGAGGAATTTGGTTAAAATGTAAAAAAAAATCAAATATGTATGCATCACAATTAAAAATTCCATCATAAGGATCTATCTGTTGAAAAGAAATATTCATACATGCACCCAAAACACCAAACACAAATCCATTTATTGTAGTACATTTTTAACACTGAAAAGATGGGGGGAAACTCATAAACGTCTATCCATAGAAAAATGGTTAAAAATGTTACATATTACATATTTTTTTAAAATGAGGTAGAATTGTATGTACTAAAACAGAAAGATCTCCAAGTGTTGGCGTTATGTAAAAAAGAAATAAAAATAAAAAGCCTGTTGCCATACAAATATAATCACATGATAGAAAACAAACACCAAATTAAATGCTTGTATACAAATAAGTACACACATGCACTGGATACTCACATGAGAATGTGAATATGCATTTTGCTTGTATTTGGGTGTGTAAAACTAATACATTTTCTTAAATTATTCACACCAAACCATGAGCCATCATTAACAATGGAGACGATGATGATTAGAGTGAGTGATAGGGGATTTTCCATTTTTAGGCTATATAAATACATACTTTTTGAATTGTTCATAATGAGAAAAACTCATTTAATTAAGAAATAAAATAGGTGCAATAACTTTCTCTTGACATTTGGAAACCTTGTAAATTGTCTCACTTATAACATATCCTGAAAAAATAAATTTGTTGATTACAAGTATAAAATTACCTTGTATTTTGGTGGATGATCTACAGAGAGGTCATTTATTCTCTTTACATTTTTGTTTCTTGAGTGGCTATAAATTTTTTTTAATATATTGAGTCAGTTATTTGATACATGACATCTTTATACCTGGAGTGATAAGTTCTGTGCACTTAATGTAATAATGAAACTGTCAAGTAACTTTCTAACTTATATGTTCAGTTCTTTTCTCCCAATTGTTCCAAATTAAAATAGTATTATTAACAATATAGTCAGAGTATATATTTTCAAATCTTCCCAAAATATAATTTTCACTGTTTTTAAAGTAACTCAATGAACTGGCAAAAGAGTATGTCCCTGAACAGTATTATTTACTGAAAAAATATTATTACCAGTATTGATGTGCAGGACAGATTTATGAAAAAAACATAAAAACGTGACATACATTCTAAGATTTTGATTTATAGAACTTGTGACAGATACAGAAGACAAGTGACTGATGTATTATAGTGGTGATCTTCAATTACTAAAGTTAAGGTTGTGTCAGCATTTCCATTATAAACTCTTAATTTCAGGAACTTATAACTTGCTTGCAAAAAGTCATTCTAGGTGAAAACTTTTTTCTGACAATTTTCTACTTAAAAGTTACAAATCAGATAATTGGAGAAAGTAGGAAGACAGTGGAGAAGAGAACATACCAGTTAAATGCATTCTTATGTACATGGATTGAAAGTCTGTTTTATAAATAGCAAATTCCTTGCACAGAGAAATGTCTTTCCACATTGTTTCCCTTTCCAAAAGCCTTAAAAATTTCTGCAGGATAATGATTTGTGAACAAATAGTCAGAAGGAAGAATTTGTGTTTTTACCCAATGTTGGCCAAATAAAAGAAAACATCAAGAATGATAAGAGATTTCTATAAGAATATCCTTAGAGAAATGAGAACTTGAATGATTTCCCTTTACATGACTTCTTTTGAAACCTAGTTGTGTTACTGGAGAATGTTGTGCCAACATTCAGATTATAGAATTATGCAAATGATTAATGCTTCTCATTTTTTTATTATTGTGGCAAAAAAAGTTATGTCACTTCCTTATAGTGTTATTTCCAATTCTAAAATAATGATAATAATAGCAACAATAATAGCAGTCATTAGAGCATGTCATTGTTTTAGGTACAATAAAGAATACTAACATTTTTCCAGATTTTATTTTTAATTAATTTTAATTGATCTAATGTTTTATTTTCCAGTGATTCTCTATATCAAAAAGCAACATATTCTTTGAAAGCTGTAATTATTCAAGATTCTTATAGATGAAGCAGACAACAGTTTATCGAGTTAGATGACTTAGACCAGAATTTTTTAACTTCAGCAATATTGACATTTTGGATTGAATAATAATTGTGGAGGGTTGTCATATGCATTGTACGACATTTAGCAGTGTCCCTGGCTTCTACACACCAGAAACCAGTAGAATCTGTCCATTTCCATCCTTGCCCCCTCACCTAGCCAGATGTGACAACCAAAAATCTCTACAGACATTGCCAATTGTCCTCTCAGGGACCAAATTGTCCTTGATGGAGAATCACTTAGTCCATTCCAACATTCTCAAACTTAGTTTGAAGGTGTTCTTTATAATAATCTTTCTCTCTTCATAAATTCCTAGTTAATAGTAACTTCTACAAAGACCTGAAAAGTCTGTTTTTTCTTTTGTAGATAGAAACTAAAGTTATAGGTTCCAATTAGGATGATTGAAGTTAGAGTATTCTGATACAAGTTCCAGGTCTTATCTTATTGCCAACATTGTTGGCATTATCTTTATTTCCCAGATCTTCTGTTTCTACTACAGAACCTGAAAAGCTGAAGATCTCAAAAAGTCATTGCATGGAAAGAAAGACTGAATAATTTTTCTAACTTCAATGATTAATGTCTAATCATTTGGTTGAATATTTCTAGAGGGTGTGCACATTGAGGAAATGTGAACATTTCTAGAAAGGGGTGTCTATGGGGAAAGTGGTATTTAAACTATCATTGTTCTCTAATATTAAGGGAAGTTGATCGTAACTTCTATCCTTCTAGAATAGTTTTTTTAAAATCTTGGCTTCATATCAGAATCACCCAAGAAACTTTAAAAATTCCCGTGCACAAGGTAATATCCAGAACAATTAACTCAAATTCTTTGAAGGAAGGATCTAGGCATCTTTAGTTTTGTTATTTTTTTGTTTGTTTTTGTTTTGTTTTGTTTTGTTTTGTTTTTTTGTGGTACACGCGCCTCTCACTGATGTGGACTCTCCCATTGCGGAGCACAGGCTACGGACGCACAGACCCAGTGGCCATGGCTCACGGGCTCAGCCACTCCATGGCATGTGGGATCTTCCTGGACTGGGGCACAAACCCGTGTCCCCTGCATCAGCAGGCAGACTCTCAACCACTGTGCCACCAGGGAAGCCCTATTTTTTGTTTTTAATTACTTTTTATTTGAGTATAGTTGATTTACAATGTTGTGTTAGTTTCTGATGTACAGCAAAGTGAATCAGTTATACATATACATATATCTACTCTCTTTTAGATTATATTCCCATATAGGTCATTAGAGAGTACTGAGTAGAGTTCCCTGTGCTATACAGTAGGTTCTTATTAGTTACCTATTTTATATATAGTAGTGTGTGTATGTCAATCCCAATCTCCCAATTTATACCTCCCCCACTTTAAAACTCTTTAAGTGTTATAAATGTGTGGCTAATTTTGAGAACTGCTGATCTAGAAAAAAATATTTCCCCCTCAGGCTTCTCCTTAGGGTTCTCAGCTGTTCTCTATCTTGGAAATATAAAATGTGAAGTCCAAGTAAGAAACAAGAAGGCAAAATCAAGGCTTCTCAAAGAATGTTTTCCAGATCAACAACATCAATATAATAGGACAACTTGTTAGAAATGTAAATTTTGGTGTCCCCGTACTAGAGCTAATATATAAGAACCTCTAGAGACAGGCACAGTTATCTGTGTTTTAACAAGACCTTCAGGTGATTTGGATGCATGCAAAAGATTGAGAATCACTGGACTAATTGAATTGTATGTGGAAAGAGCAACAATGATTTTTAAAGACTGAAAGCAAAATAGGGAGAATTTTTACAGGAATACATAAAAGAAAACGTGATTTTACCCGGCACTAAGGTCATATGTGGAACAATGATGAATAAGTCAAAAGACTAAGATCAAAATCTCTGTAGGCAGCCTGATATTTTTTTCCAGATGCTAATGTTCTCTCCACCAAAACCGATGAAGGCAGGAGTAATCTTGTCATTTTATCTATCTCTAATAAAAAGCATTATTAATCCTCAGCCATGAAAAAACAAGAAAAGATTATGATATTTTTTCCAGATTCTAAGGAATAAAGATATTTGGAATTTCATTTCCCAAAAATGTTCTTTCATGATATAATATTTTTTTAAAAACTATATTTAGAAAATCCACCTGTACATTCCTGTTCAAAAACAAGAAGAAACTCAACCATTTAAGAGGTTTTTGTAAAAGTAAAAATTACTAAATCGATGATTATCTTACTAATTTTGATAGGAATTAAAACTTTATTGTGATCACTAAAGCTCTGTAGCATTGTATGGCTTATTCATCATTAATTCTAATTAATTTCTTAAAACCCTCAGAAAAAAAATACCTTTAAAACAGAACCAAAATTAGTCTACTAATATCTGTTCAACAGAATATCTTTCCCAGAATTATGAGCTAATCTCATTTAGTAAAATCCTAATATGACAGTACCATTAAAGATGCCTTGGTCAAACTTATTTTCATGGAAGAAATATGTCCCTTTGCTTCCTACAATATCCCCTTATTTGGGGGGCAATAACTATCTTGGTAAACCAAGAGAGTAGGTTAATAAGGATATCATTGAAATGAATGTCATTTTCATAATTACTGATCAAGTAGCTAAATTCAAAGCATTCTTAATTTATCTGGGAAGACATTATTTTTAAAAATAGTGTGTTGAAAATGTCCCAGACTTTAGAAAGAAAAAATTATGCCATCAACAGTAATGTCTCAAAATAGATATTTAAGAATTGTAAGAATCCTTTTATCAAAACTAATCTCTCTTAGAAATATCAAGAATTATAATTAACACTACCCTATACTATAATTTTGACTCAAAGTAATTGTTCCTTTACAGTGTATACTCAACAATATCAAGTAAATATCTACACAATACTTATTACCTTTTACTTGTTGATTTTTTAGAAAAATAATATTCTTCTAATAATTCATATTAGCAATTTCAGAACTTGAAAACCTATCAAATGCAATATTTTATAGGCCTCTGAATAAATTTCAATTACATCACATTAAAACATGGACTACAGATAGGTTGGATAGGGAATTTGGTCAAAAATAGAATAATTTTATATCCCAGTGCCATTATCTATGACTGAAAGAGATTATGGGGAAAATTGTATTCATTTTGACTCTAAAAAGGAGGTTGTAGTGATCTACCATCAATAGCTTCTATTTACAGGCCAGTTACTAAACACTCTAGAATGTAATAGCATAGCCTGATACGAGTCAATTTCTCTAATGAGCTCTTTTTCTTATATATTGATTGTAAGCATATAATTCAGACTGTACTTACACAACGTACCAATAACAAATAATTGACTTAGAAAAGGGAAAGGCAAAGAATGATCTATTTATGTACACATGCTGTGATTATTAATTTTATATGTCATCTTGGCTAGGCTAAGGTTCACCCAACTAAGGGGATACTGTAGGAAGTAAAGGAACATATTTATTTCTTCTATGAATATATGTATGACCAAGGTCAAACATTGGTCTAGATGTTGCTGTGAGGTTATTTTGTAGATGAGAGTAACATTTACAATTAGTTGACTTTAAGTAAAGGCGATTAACCTTGATAATATGGATAGGCTTCATACAATCAGTCGAAAGACTTAAGAGCAAAACCTGAGGTTTCCCAGAGAAGGAATTCACCTCAAGACCAATGTAGAAATCTTGCCTGAGTTCTCAGCTTGTTAGCCTGCTGCCTGTCTTATGGATTTCAGACTTGCGAGTCCCCACAATCACATGAGCCATACTTTAAAATCTCTCTCTCTCTCTCTGATATATAGATATAGATAACATAGATACCGATATAGATACATAGGATATAAATATAAATTGATATATCCTATTGGTTCTGTTTCCCTGGAGAACCCTGACTGATACAAATACCAATATCATTTAAATTCTTTTCTTCCCCTGAAATCAGCAGTTGTTTTGGAATCTTAGATCTATAACCTTAATACAGTTTGCAGCATAGTATAATTTAGAATTACTTGTCTGAAAGGAATTTTCAAAATGCCATTTTATAAATGTTTGATTTTTTTTCAGAAGTATGTTTTTAGTCAATTATGTAGTTTTCTAGGAGCTATGTCTATTTAGTGTTATCCCTGAGGTTCATATTAAAAATATCCAAATTCATGGCAGTGTCAGTGAATGCAACCTATGTAATTTTGGATCTATTTGATGCAAAATACTAGGAATTAATGTCCATTATACACTACACTTCTGAAAACTACCTAATATCAAATTTAAGGGCAAACAAGCTCAAAGTAGAGCAGAATCTATTCTTATAATAAAACAAAGCAAACTTATATTCCCTTGTTTCTTGTTTTCTATGTCTAGTCTAAATAGCAAATAAATTTATCACATCAATTCATTTCTATGGAAATTCAATCACACTTTCTAAACTGGCACTTAATACAGGAACACAACTCTATATTGATTTGATGATGTAGGTACTTCATCCAAATAAATGTGTCTTGTAATTCAAAGAGTCAATCCATCAAGCAAACTGGATAAATTATTGCAAGGAGTGTGGAGGAATCAAGGCATAGAAATCTCTTATGTTTGAAATGTTAACCAATCATACAGCAGCTCAATGAATTATATTTTGGGTTGTAGAATGGCCTTTTTTCTAGGGTTTATATCTGAATATTGGACTATTATTCTTTTGAAATCACAGGAAACTGGGATTGCTCTCTCCAACAAAAATTTGCACATAAAAGTAGTTGAAAGGAAAGAGGTATTTTAAAGAGATTGCTCCTACACACACACACGCACACACACACACACACATTTCATTCCACAGAAAATTGACACATTGCAGTCTTGGCTTCAACCAAAGAAATCACATATTTTAAGCTGTTCTTAGCATTTTCACAACATACATATTTTTGATAAATCAGCTTATAGAAATTTAGTAAGATAGGTTAAACTGCCTATCTTACTAGGTAATTAGTAAAACTTAAATATTTTTAAGAAATTAAAGCAAAATAAGGGATGCAGAACATGGAAGATATTTTGAGAACAAAAAGTAGTGTATTTGAAACCTCAAGTAAGGAACAGTAGCAGCAGTATTCCACCACCACCTCCACCAGCACTGCCACCTACATTTTGTATTAGATACACATACAGTAAGATCATAGGGCTATGACTGACAAGCACTGCCAAGAGCCAGGAGGAAAAATGTGACATATATATTATGAATACTACAACTAATTTGGTTTTGCAATTTTAAATTGTCAAAAATTGCTACATAAAATGATTTCCATAATTTTTCCATTAGAGGTAACTAAAATGATATATTTACCAAAGATTTGACTAGAACTAGACATATAGAATTGCTTACTGTCTGTTACAATATTCTGACCTCCTTTCATAAGATTTTTTTAAAAATATTATTTATTTATTTATTCATTGGCTATGTCAGGTCTTTGTTGCAGTGCACAGGATCTTTCACTGTGATGCATGGGCTCTTCACTGTGGCACGTGAGCTACTCTCTAACTGTGGTGTGCAGGCTCCAGAGCACGTGGGCTCTCTAGTTGCAGCATGCAGCCTCTCTAGTTGTGGTGCAGAGGCTCAGTAGTTGCGGCACGTAGGCTTAGTTGCCCATAGCATGTGGGATCTTAGTTCCCCGTCAAGGGATCGAACCTGCTTCCCCTGCATTGCAAGATGGATTCTTAACCACTTGACCACCAGGGAAGTCCCTCCTTTCATAAGTTTTGATCACTTGTCTTCTTCTTTCCATTTGTTAGAAACATTACAACTAGTCTGGAAAATAAGGTATACGTTGAACTGCTAGTCCTGCAAAATCAGTCATTGCTGTCTTAGTACATCAAGTTCACTTGCAAATGCACTGAAGTCTCTTGAACAATACTAATAACACTCTTGTTTTACTCTGCAGGAGCTTGAGTATTTTCTCCATCAAAAAAATTTTTTGGATCATATAATATGAGAAAATCATACATATAACCAGTTTTTCAAAAATAAATCTATTCAATATTTAGAGTTGTTTAGTCATTTTAATTTAGGGGAATTATATTATTTTAGTTGTCTTCAACTAAGTAAAGTATCACAGAAACAACACCACTGAGATACCACCATATGCCACCAGTATTATTGCCTTTGGAAATTCAATATTGGTGAGTGTGAGCAATACAATATGCCTTAAACTCAGTTCTTCCTGGTTGCACAAATAATTTTTAATTTTAAAAGATACATGATTAAGGATTAGAAAATGAAAAGAAAGCAATAAATGAGTAATTGGGAAGTCAAGATTAAACAGTAGGAAACCTGTATTCTAGCAATAACTGCTACTAAGTAAATGATCCATAATATTATCCTTGTTAAACTAGAGAGTTCATATTTTCTATGAATTTCTATTACCATATTCTAGTAAGAAAATTTGGCTAAGGACTTACTTATGATAATAGTTAAGAATCACAATGCCTTATCAAATACAAACCAAATACAGCACCAGCTAGATATCTCTGTTTCTCAATCTCTTTCTCTCTCTCTTTCTCTCATACACACACTGAAACACACACACACAGACACATACATGAACACACATTTGCCTGAAAGTTTTCAGGAAAACTGATGCCATCCATCCGAAGACGACTTGTCTAGACATTGTATTCTTCTCTATTGTCTACATTACAAGCTTAATCTATGAATTTAGAAGTTGACTTTTACCTACTTCCTTCCCGGATTCATTCCTTTCTTCTTTTACTTTTTGGAGATAATTTAAGCTTAAATATTGGCTATCTTAAAGACTAATATACCAGCAATTAAAACCTAAGATACAATGTAGTTTTCACCATACATTTCCATTAAAATGTTAAAGGTAGTTAATATTTTAATAAATGTTTGGATATTATTCTGAATAACAATTATATTAAGAGTAACATATTAAATGATTAATGAGGTTTTACCAATATTATTTTTGGGGTAGTAAATGATTGTCAAAATATATTCAATGTGATAACAGTGTTTGAATATTTTAGAAGAAATTATTTAGAACTTAGTTTTCAGTTAAATAATATACAAATAAAATTATTATACTATTCATCAGAAAAAAAGTGAACCAATAATGAAAGGGAAAATTTTACTATATAATCCTCTATACAAATAACACCCTTGATTATAATTCATGTTGGTAAGTTACATAAATTACTAAAATTGAAGTACTAGTTAATGTGTTCATTTCAATCTAAGTGTACTACTATCTTATTTTAAATATTACAATTGTCTTGGGAAACTTCACTTTATCTAAATATATGAAATGATATTTCCAACAATAAATACAGATTATGAAACAAAATATATTTGGGGATACAACATTAAGGTTGAATTATTTTATTTTATTTATTTTTTATTTTTTTTTGTGGTACACAGGCTTATCACTGTTGTGGCCTCTCCCGTTGTGGAGCACAGGTTCTGGATGTGCAGGCTCCGGATGTACAGGCTCAGCAGTCATGGCTCACGGGCCCAGCCACTACGCGGCATGTGGGATCTTCCCGTACCAGGGCATGAACCAATGTCCCCTGCATCGGCAGGCGGACTCTCAACCACTGTGTCACCAAGGAAGACACTGAATTATTTTTTTAATAGAAAACTTCAAAGATGGATTGTAATTTCTTATGACACACTACTATATTTAAAATAGATAACCAGGGAATTCCATGGCAGTCCAGTGGTTAGGACTCCATGCTTTCACTGCTGAGGGCCTGGGTTCAATACCTCATTGGTGAACTAAGATCCTGTAAGCCCTGCAGCACAGCCAAAAACAAACAAACAAACAAAAAAAGATAACCAACAAGGAACTACTGTATAGCCCAGGGAACTCTGCTCAATATTCTGTAATAACCTAAATGGGAAAAGAATTTGAAAAAGAATAGATGCATGTATATATATATAACTGAATCACTTTGCTGTACACCTGAAACTAACACAACATTCTTAATAAACTATACTCCAGTATAAAATAAAAATTTAAAAATAAAATAGAAAACTTCAAAAGGATGGATCATAATTTTGTATGACCATCAAAATAAAGATACAAAACAGGAAACATACCTGTTCAAGGTTATTTATGAATATTACACTTTATTTAGTTTTTTTTTTGGGGGGTGACAGCCTGGTAAACATAAACTAATATATTTCTTTGGAAAAATCATAACTCAATTGGCATAATGCTGGATTGGCTTTGTGTTTTACCTTTGTCATTTTTGTTTTACACTTCTTTTTAGAATGGAATTTAAAAACAAGATTGATTGGATAAGGTGACTTGATATATGACAAGTTATGGCTTTCTGTGTTGAAAATCAGTATTGTTTGAGTATATCCTTCTTCTGAAGGAAAATCTCACTGTTTCTTTAACAAACAGTTTTATATATCTACTAAAGTTTGTGTTTCTAATAGATCTAGATTATTTTTCTTGAGTCTCAGGAGAGGTTAAGTGCTTAAGAATAAATTATAATTCTATTTATTTAAAATATGGATTTCATGGATGCTAACCAGGCTCATATTCATCAACTTCAAAGAATCCTCCTTTCACTGTTGGTGACTAAAGGGAGTTCAAATCACTGTAATTGGAATTAATTTAACCCAAGTAACAAAATTGCACATATATTCTTCATCAGAAACTCAAAATTTAACAAATAAGAGAAAATAATGTTAACCTGAAAAAAATTGATATGCTGCATCAACAGACTCAAAAGTAGAGTAATAGGAATAAATTTTGATGGAAGAAACTGCAATATTCAAGAAAAGAGCCAAATACTCATTTACTACCCCCACTTAGAGAATTTCGAAGAACCTGAGTTTGGGTGTTCTTATTGAGAATTAACTCTACATATTTATTTCCAGAAAGAAAAAGAAGTTTTCTCTTTAACTACTAAAAAACAATTCTAAAAACATAAGACATTGAGTCCACAAATATAGGAGAAAAGGATAATGGTTTTTTTGGGCAAATTAATTTTGATTAGAGAATAGAACAGAAAATTGGTAGATAATATCTCTATTAGAGAACTTCACATTAAAAATGTCTTCTTTTTTTTCCCTGATATCAACTCATCAACTCAGTACAGGAGGAAGTAGATATAATATTGAAATACTTCTTCATAGTTGATAAGTAACAAAGCAAGAGTCGTTAGTACTCTTATTTCTAATTTTGCATATCACTGCTAGACAAAACATCTTGAAAAGAAGAGAATATTGTAGATGCTGGATTATTTCAGGATATAACCCATACCTTACAGATCTGCATCTTATTTAACACAGAGACAACCATTGTGCAGATTCTTCCAATTTTTATTCTCCTACTATGGATATAAGAGTTTGGGGTAAAATAAATATTTCATTTTATCTCTTATTATAAGAAAAATGGTAGTGTAAACACAATGGCAGTTAACAAATTATATTGTACCTTGTTGTTGGAGAAGGAATAAAGATCACATTATGGAAAGATGGTGGAAAAAGTAGCCACTACTTAGCTTCAGCTAACTATAGCTATGGAACATTCTTAAGAAAAAAACCAAAATTCTTATTTTATGTAGAACATCAAAAAAAAAAAAAAAACTGTTGCCCACTTACTTAAATTTAAAAAATCAATTATAAACAAGTTAAATGAAACCCATCTACCTGCTGGTATTGTCAACTTCTGAATAGGTAAGGTAACATAATAAAATCACAGATTACTATAAAGAGGAAAGAAGCAGTAAACTAGTTTGAGTGTATAATTGTACCAATGAACTGGTACTTGACTCAAGATCTGATTTAATAATATATTTGTTGTATGTTTATCTCATATTGTAGTATCTCTAAAATTACTTTAAAATGACATATACCAAGTTGAGAACAAATTTGATTAGAAGATACTAAAAAAGATTGAAGAACGGGAAATCGATTTTAAAAATAAGTGAGAGATTTTGCTTCCTGATTGAATAAAATGATTGAAAATTACTTGACATAATTTAACAATTAAAACTATTTTACTTATCTAATAAGCAAAAAGTAGTTGGAAAACCATTTTAAAAAATACCTATTTCATTTCCATAAAGAATATCAAGTACTTAAAAATACATTTAGAAGTGCAAGAATTCTGAGGAGGGCTTTATGTTGGTTTTTGGAGAGACATTTAAACAAGACCCAAACAAGGTTTGAAAGGCTTAATATTATAATGATGTTAATATAATATAATATATATATATATATATGAATTTTAAATAAAAAAATTAAACCTTTTGGTGGAATTTGATTAATTGATTTAAATTATTTTTTTACATGAATATAAAACTTCAATTGTAGAAAATGCAGTCTGAAGAAGAAAGAAGGAAGAAAAACCAGTTCAATAATGTATCAAAGCTTATAATAAAATTAAGGCATTGAGATGTATATGATATAGAAAAATATAAGTGACTGGAAAAAAATAGAGAGTCCAGAAAGAGGCTAATCCATATATACACACAAATTATGACAGTGGTTGACACTACAAAGTATTAAGGAATGATTTCTTTCTAGGAAAACATGCAAGAAAAGAGATTACATTAGTAGGAATGGTAGAGTAGGGAACTCCTAAAATCCGTTCTTCATTAAAAACAATAAAAAAAAAACACTGGCAAAAGTAGTCAAATCAACTTTTTTGGAACTCTTAGAATTACCCAAATTTGAAACAACCTGGGGAGTGTTTATTCAAGATAAATAGCTGAATATTGGTAACAAATTGCCCTATTTCCATCTCTCTTTCCTTGACTCTATCATAGCCTTATGTACCAACATCCCTGCAAGTACAGTGAAAACCAACAGCCTAGCAACCACTAGAGTGGAAAGATTTGGATTGGAGATCTCCAGAAAGCCCTATTTTCAGAAAATTTTATTATCTGACATGTCTGGAAGTTCTCAGGAAAATTCTACTTTCAGGGCTTGATTTTATTAGACCTGACTTGGAATTTGCCTTATGTCAGGAGCCTTTTCCATGGGAGCATTTGTGGAAAATAATCAAGGGTAATTGTTTAATATCACAGCTCTCTGAGATTGTAATGACAGCTGATGCAAATAAGAAGCTGATCAAAAACTTAAAGGGAATCCAGGAATTAGATGATTATAAGGAACTTTAAAAATCTATGGTTTATTCTTAGGATCCTAGAGGGCTATACACATTTGTAGGGCTGTGTGCCTTCCCAGGTATGATTAGTGATGACCTTAAGCTCTTACTTGTGGATAAACTTTAGAGTCTCCTCAAGCAAGACATAAAGGCTAAGGCAGAGTTGTAGACTGTTTGTATAAGCACTAAAGGTATGTCCCAACATGCATATGTAGCCCCTTGGAAAAGGCTGGGAAGCTTATTAGGTCTACACTGATAAGGAAATCTTTATCCAGTTATTAGCTGACCAGTATAACTAATTGAGCAAAGACGTCAGTGGTCGACATGATAAAGAATACAGACTTTATAAAATTAGTTATTAGGACTATCACCAAACAAACAAGTAGCAAAAGTAAATAGCAAAAACAAGAAATCCTAGGGAAAGAAGGATATTCTCATTTCCAGAGTAGTCCCATTACATTCTTTAATGTGTTCAGTTTTCAACAAAATATGTAACATGTTAAGAAAAAAGGAAGTATGGCCATTACACAGAAAACAAAAACCAGTGATTAGAAACTGGCTGTGAGGAAGCCCAGACATTGGACTCATAAGAAAAAAAGTTTATAATCAAATGTTTTAAGCATATTCAAAGAAATAAATGAAACTATATCTAAAGAACTAAAAGAAAGCATGAGACTATTTCACCAAATAGAGAACAATAATATAACATAGACTTTTAAAAAAGAAACAGATATTCAAGATGGAAACTACAATAACTGAAATTTTAAAAAGTATTTAAAGGAGTCAAAGAGCAGATTTGAACTAACTTAAGAATAATCAGAGAACTTGAAGACAGGTCAATGAGATTGTCCACTCTGAGGAAGAGAAAGAAAAAATAATACATAAAAATAGAGACTCAAAAATACATATACAGATAAAGATGCAAAATAAGTAATTTAAGAAAACATAGCCTCAAAATTACCAAATTTGCTGAAAACAATTTACACATCCAAGTAGCTCAGTAAATTCCAAGTAGGATACAGTCAGAAATATCCACACCTAGACACAACATAGTCAGACTCTCAGAAATTAGATTCCTTAAAGCAGCAATAAAGAAGTGACTCATCACATAGAAGGGATCCTCAATAAAACTGGCAGCTTATTTCTCATTAAAAACCATAGAAGTGAGAGGCAGTGGGATGACATATTCTAAGTGCTGAATGAAAAGAAGATAAGCAAGTATTCTATATCCAGAAAAACTATCTATCAAAAATTAAGGGGAAATTAAGATATTCTCAGACAAACAGAAACTGAGAACATTTATTGCTAGCAGAACTGACATGAAAAAACAAAAAAAGAAAAAATTAAAGGAAGCCCTTCCAGTTGAAATGAAAAAAAAATCGTTAAAGAACAACTTAAATCCACATGAAGAAATAAAACTAAAGATAACTACATAGATAAATGTAAAAGCCACAATAAACATATTTTTTATCAACAACATTTTTACCTCTTTTCTGACTTAAAAGAACTATATAGAGGGCTGGGGGAAGATGGCAGAAGAGTAAGATGCGGAGATCACCTTCCTCCCCACAGATACATCAGAAATTCATCTACACGTGGAACAACTCCTACAGAACACCTACTGAACGCTGACAGAAGACCTCAGACCCCCCAAAATGCAAGAAACTCCCCAGGTACCTGGGTAGGGCAAAAGAAACAAGAATAAACAGAGACAAAAGGATAGGGACGTGACCTGCACCAGTGGGAGGGAGCCGTGAAGGAGGAAAGGTTTCCACACACTAGGAAGCCCTTTGCGTGCAGAGACTGTGGGTGGTGGAGGGGGAAATCTTCCGAGTCATGGAGGAGAGCACAGCAACAGGGGTGCGGAGGGCAAAGTGGAGAGATTTCCGCACAGAGGATCAGTGCTGACTGGCACTCATCAGCCCTAGAGGCTTGTCTGCTCGCCCTCTGGCGCGGGCGGGGCTGGGAGCTGAGGCTCGGGCTTCGGTCAGAGCGCAGGGAGAGGACTGGGGCTGGGGGCGTGAACACAGCCTGAAGGGGTTAGTGCACCACAGCTAGCAAGGAGGGAGTCCGGGAAAAAGTCTGGAGCTGCCAAAGAGGCAAGAGACTTTTTCTTCCCTCTTTGTTTCCTGGTGCAGGAGAGGAGGGGAGTAAGAGTGCTGCTTAAAGGAGCTCCAGAGAAGGGTGCGAGCTGTGGGTAACAGTGTGGACCACAGAGACGGGCATGAGATGCTATGGCTACTGCTGCTGCCAACAAGAAGCTTGCGTGCGAGCATAGGTCACTATCCACTCCTCCCCTCCAGGTAGCCTGTACAACCCGCCACTGCCAGGGTCCCAGGATCCAGGGACAACTTCCCCGGGAGAATGCACGGTGCGCCTCAGGCTGGTGCAACGTCATGCCGGCCTCAGGCTTGCCTCAGACACCATACACCCCCCTCCCCCAGGCCTGAGTGAGCCAGAGTACCTGAAGTGGCTGCTCCTTTAACCCCGTCCTGTCTGAGCGAAGAACAGACGCCCTCCAGTGATCTACACTCAGAGGTGGGGCCAAATCCAAAGCTGAGACACGGGAGCTGTGAGAATAAAGAAGAGAAAGGGAAATCTCTCCCAGCAGCCTCAGAAGCAGCGGATTAAAGCTCCACAATCAACTTGGTGTACCCTGAATCTGTGGAATACATGAATAGACAACGAATCATCCCAAATTGAGGAGATGGACTTTGAGAACAAGATCTATGATTTTTTCCCCTTTTCCTCTTTTTACAACGAATTATCCCAAATTGAGGAGGTGGACTTTCAGAGAAAGATTTACGATTTTTTACAATTTTTTCCCCTTGTTCTCTTTTTGTGAAAGTGTATGTGTATGCTTCTGTGTGAGATTTTGTCTATATAGCTTTGCTTCCACCATTTGTCCCAGGGTTCTATCCGTCCATTTTTTGCTTGTTTGTTTTGTTTTGTTTTATATTTAATTTTTATTTTTTTAATAATTACTTTTTTATTTTAATAATGCTATTATATTTTATCATGTTTCACTCTATTTTACATTATCTTCTCTCTTTCTCTTTTTCCTACCTTCCCTCCTTCCTCCCTCCCTCCCACCCTCCCTCCTTTCTTTCTTTTTTCTTTCTTTCTTTCTTTCCTTATTTCTTTTTTCCTTTCTTTCTGTCTTTCCTTCCTCCCTCCCTCCCATCTTTCTTTCTTTCCTCCTTTATTTATTTATTTCTTTCTTTCTTTCTTCTAATACATCTTTCTTTCTAATTTTTCTCCCTTTTATTATGAGCTGGGTTGATAAAAGGCTCTTGGTGCTCCAGCCAGGAGTCAGTGCTGTGCCTCTGTGGTGGGAGAGCAAACTTCAGGACACTGGTCCACAAGAAACCTCGCAGCTCCACATAATATCAAATGGTGAAAATCTCCCACAGGTCTCCATCTCAACACCAGCACCCAGCTTTATTCAACGACCAGCAAGCTACAGTGCTGGCAACCCTATATCAAGCAACTAGCAAGACAGGAACACACCCCCACCCATTAGCAGAGAGGCTGCCTAAAATCGTAATAAGGCCGAAGACACCCCAAAACACACGACCATACGTGGACCTGTCCATCAGAAAGACAAGATCGACAATCAACCACCAGGACACAGGCAATAGCCCCCTCCACAAGGAAGCCTACACAACCCACAGAAATAAACTTAGCCACTGGGGACAGGCACCAAAAACAACGGGAACTACGAACCTGGAGCCTGCAAAAAGGAGACCCCAAACACAGTAAGATAAGCAAAATGAGAAGACAGAGAAACACACAGCAGGTGAAGGAGCAAGATAAAAACCCACCAGAACTAACAAATGAGGAGGAAATAGGCAGCCTACTTGAAAAAGAATTCAGAATAATGAGAGTAAAGATGATCCAAAATCTTGGAAATAGAATAGACAAAGTGCAAGAAACAGTTAACAAGACCTAGAAGAACTAAAGATGAATCAAGCAACGAGTAAAAACACAATAAATGAAATGAAAAATACTCTAGATGGGATAAATAGCAGAATAACTGAGGCAGAAGAACGGATAAGTGACGTGGAAGATAAAATAGGGGAAATAACTGCTGCAGAGCAGAATAAAGAAAAAAGAATGAAAATAACTGAGGACAGTCTCAGAGACCTCTGGGACAACATTAAATGCACCAACATTCGAATTGTAGGGTTTCCAGAAGAAGAAGAGAAAAAGAAAGGGACTGAGAAAATATTTGAAGAGATTATAGTTGAAAACTTCCCTAATATGGGAACGGAAATAGTTAATCAAGTCCAATAGCCACAGAGAATCCCATACAGAACAAATCCAAGGAGAAATAGGCCAAGACACATATTAATCAAACTGTCAAAAATTAAACACAAACAAAACATATTAAAAGCAGCAAGGGAAAAAAATAACACACAACTGAATCCCCACCAGGTTAACAGCTGATCTCTCAGCAAAAACTCTACAAGCCAGAAGGGAGTGTCAGGACATATTTAAAGTGATGAAGGAGAAAAATCTGCAACCAAGATTACTCTACCCAGCAAGGATCTCATTCAGATTTGATGGAGAAATTAAAACCTTTACAGACAAGCAAAAGCTGAGAGAGTTCAGCACCACCGAACCAACTTTACAACAAATACTAAAGGAACTTCTCTAGGCAAGAAACACAGCAGAAGGAAAATACCTACAATAAGGAAACCCCCCAAAATATAGACTGTAAAATAAAGACTATCAGAAGAGACAAAGAAGGACACTTCATAATGATCAAGGGATCGTTCCAAAAGAAGATATAGCAGTTGTAAATATTTATGCACCTCACATAGGAGCACTTCAATACATAAGGAAAATACTAACAGCCATAAAAGGGGAAATCAACAGTAGCACACTCAGAGTAGGGGACTTCAACAGCCCACATTCACAAATGCACAGATCATCCAACATGAAAATAAATAAGGAAACACAAGCTTTAAATGATAAATGATACATTAAACAAGATGGAGTCAATTGATATTTATAGGACATTCCATCCAAAAACAACAGAATACACATTTTCCTCAAGTGCTCATGGAATATTCTCCAGGATAGATCATATCTTGGGTCACAAATCAAGCCTTGGTAAATTTAAGAAAATTGAAATTGTATTAAGTATCTTTTCCGACCACAATGCTATGAGACTAGACATCAATTACAGGAAAAGATCTGTAAAAAATACAAACACATGGAGGCTAAACAATACACTACTTAATAACGAAGTGAATACTGAAGAAATCAAAGAGGAAATTAAAAAATACCTAGAAACAAATGGCAGTGGAGACCCGACGAATCAAAACCTATTGGACACAGCAAAAGCAGCTCTAAGGGGGAAGTTTATAGCAATACAATCCCACCTTAAGAAACAGGACTCAACTCGAGTAAACAACCTGACCCTGCACCTAAAGCAATTAGAGAAAGAAGAACAAAAAAACACCAAAGTTAGCAGAAGGAAAGAAATCATAAATATAAGATCAGAAATAAATGAAAAAGAAATGAAGGAAACAATAGCAAAGATCAATAAAGCTAAAAGCTGGTTCTTTGAGAAGATAAATAAAATTGATAAACCATTAGCCAGACTCATCAAGAAAAAAAGGGAGAAGACACAAATCAATAGAATTAGAAATGAAAAAGGAGAAGTAACAACTGCCACTGCAGAAATACAAAAGATCATGAGAGATTACTACAAGCAACTCTATGCCAATAAAATGGACAACCTGGAAGAAATGGACAAATTCTTAGAAATGCACAATGTTCCAAGACTGAATCAGGAAGAAACAGAAAATATGAATAGAGCAATCACAAGCACTGAAATTGAAACTGTGATTTAAAATCTTCCAACAAACAAAAGCCCAGGTCCAGATGGCGCACAGGCAAATTCTATCAAACATTTAGAGAAGAGCTAACACCTATCCTTCTCAAACTCTTCCAAAATATAGCAGAGGGAGGAGCACTCCCAAACTCATGCTACGAGGCCACCATCACCGTGATACCAAAACCAGACAAAGATGTCAAAAGGAAAGAAAACTACAGGCTAATATCACTGATGAGCATACATGCAAAAATCCTAAACAAAATACTAGCAAACAGAATCCAACAGCACATTAAAAGGATCATACACCATGATCAAGTAGGGAGTATTCCAGGAATGCAAGGATTCTTCAATATACGCAAATCAATCAACGTGATACACCATATTGAAAAATTGAAGGAGAAAAACCATATGACCATCTCAATAGATGCAGAGAAAGCTTTCAACAAAATTCAACACCCATTTTTGATAAAAACCCTGCAGAAAGTAGGCATAGAGGGAACTTTCCTCAATAAAATGAAGGCCATATATGACAAACCCACAGCCAACATCGTCCTCAATGGTGAAAAACTGAAACCATTTCCACTAAGATCAGGAACAAGACAAGGCTGCCCAATCTCACTATTCTTATTCCACATAGTTTTGGAAGTTTTAGCCACAGCAATCAGAGAAGAAAAGGAAATAAAAGGAATCCAAATTGGAAAAGAAGAAGTAAAGCTGTCACTGTTTGCAGATGACATGATACTATACATAGAGAATCCTAAAGATGCTACCAGAAAGCTACTAGAGCTAATCAATGAATTTGGTAAAGTAGCAGGATACAAAATTAATGCACAGAAATCTCTGGCATTCCTGTACACTAATGATGAAAAATCTGAACGTGAAATCAAGAAAACACTCCTATTTACCATTGCAACAACAAAAAAATAAAATATCTAGGAATAAACCTACCTAAGGTGACAAAAGACCTGTAGGCGTAAAATTATAAGAGAGTGATGAAAGAAATTAAAGATGATACAAATAGATGGAGAGGTATACCATGCTCCTGGATTGGAAGAATCAATACTGTGAAAATGACTCTACTACCCAAAGCAATCTACAGATTCAATGCAATCCATATCAAACTACCACTGGCATTTTTCACAAAACAAGAACAAAAATTTCAAAATTTGTTTGGAAAAGCAAAAGACCCCGAATAGCCAAAGCAATCTTGAGAACAACAAATGGAGCTGGAGGATTCCGGCTCCCTGACTTCAGACTATACTACAAAGCTACAGTATTCAAGACAGTGTGGTACTGGCACAGAAACAGAAAGATAGATAAATGGAACAGGATGGAAATCCCAGAGATTAACCCATGAACATATGGTCACCTTATCACTGATAAAGGAGGCAGGAATGTTCAGTGGAGATAGGACAGCCTCTTCAATAAGTGGTGCTGGGAAAACTGGACAGGGACATGTAAAAGTATGAGATTAGATCACTCCCTAACACCTTACACAAAAATAAGCTCAAAATGGGTTAAAGACCTAAATGTAAGGCCAGAAACTATCAAACTCTTAGAGGAAAACATAGGCAGAACACTCTATGACATAAATCACAGCAAGATCCTTTTGGATCCACCTCCTAGAGAAATGGAAATAAAAACAAAAATAAAAAAATGGGACCTAATGAAACTTCAAATCTTTTGCACAGCAAAGGGAACCATAAACAAAACCAAAAGACAGCCCTCTGCATTGGAGAAAATATTTGCAAATGAAGCAACTGACAAAGGATTAATCTCCAAAATTTATAAGCAGCTCATGCAGCTCAATAGCAGAAAACAAACAACTCAGTCCAAAAATGAGCAGAAGACCTAAATAGACATTTCCCTAAAGAAGATATACAGACTGCCAACAAACACATGAAAGAATGCTCAACATCATTAATCATTAGAGAAATGCAAATCAAAACTACAATGAGATATTATCTCACACCATTAGAATGGCCATCATCAAAAAATCTAGAAACAATAAATGCTGGAGAGGGGGTGGAGAAAGGGGAGCACTCTTGCACTGCTGGTGGGAATGTGAATTGGTACAGCCATTATGGAGAACAGTATGGAGGTTCCTTTAAAAACTACAAATAGAACTACCATATGACCCAGCAATCCCACTACTAGTCATATACCCTGAGAAAACCATAATTCAAAAGAGACATGTACCAAAATGTTCATTGCAGCTGTGTTCACAATAGCCTCGAGATGGAAACAACCTAAGTATCCATCATCGGATGAATGGATAAAGAAGATGTGGCACACATCATACAATGGAATATTACTCAGCCATAAAAAGAAACGAAATTGAGCTATATGTAATGAGGTGGATAGACCTAGAGTCTGTCATACAGAGTGAACTAAGTCAGAAACAGAAAGCAAATACAGTATGTTAACACATATATATGGAATTTAAGAAAAAAAATGTCATGAAGAACCTAGAGGTAAAACAGGAATAAAGACACAGACCTACTTGAGAATAGACTTGAGGTTATGGGGAGGGGTAAGGGTAAGCTCTGACAAAGCGAGAGAGAGGCATGGACATATATACACTACCAAACGTAAGGTAGATAGATAGTGGGAAGCAGCCGCATAGCTCAGGGAGATCAGCTCGGTGCTTTGTGACCGCCTGGAGGGGTGGGATAATGAGAGTGTGAGGGAGGGAGATGCAAGAGGGAAGAGATATGGGAACAGATGTATATGCATGACTGATTCACTTTGTTATAAAGCAGAAACTAATTTTAAAAAACTATATAAACAATAACTATAAATTGGTATAAATGGTTGCACTATCAATAAGTATATAAATTATACTGAAATAGCATCACAAACTAGGGAGAAGGAACAAATATATATGAATTATTTCTATATAATACTGAAATTAAATTAATATAATGCAATGTAGATTGTTATAATATGGGATATTAAATTGAGTTCCCATGGAAACCACTAAGAAAATAACTTCAAAATTATTGTAAAATAAATAATTAAAGGGGAAATGGGTTGATAAATAAAACATCTGTTTATACCTATTTACCACAAAATGTTAGCAATGGATGAATGAACAAAAAGCATGACATATAGAAATTGATTAGCAAAATGACATATATAAATTGTACATTGTCAATAATTACACTAAATATAAGTGGTTGAAACAATCCAATCAAAAGGCAGAAACTGGCTGAATGGATTATTTTAAAATATAAATCAAATATATGCTGTGTACAAGAGACAAACTTTAGAGATAATGGCATAAATGGTTTGAAAATAACAAAATGGAAAACGATATACCACACATGGTAATCAAAAGAGTGCTTAAGCATCTATGCTAATATGAGGCAAATTTATGTCAGAGAAAATTAAGGATATTTTATAAGAATTAAAAAGTCAATTCGTTAAGAACGTATAACATTTATAAACATATATGCCCTAACAACAGAACATCAAATCATGATGTAAGAACTGAGATGAGAAATAAACAGGTAAACAATAATAGAGATTTTAAAAGCCTACTTTCAATAATGATTACAACAGCTAGAAGAAGATTATCAAGGTAAAACTTGGACAACAGTATAAACCAAGTATACCTAACAGATATCTAAACAATACTCCACCAAAAGCAGCAGAATATACGTTCTTCAAAAGTTCATATGAAACCTAATCCAAGTTAGACCATATATCAGACCATAAAACAATTCTCAAGAAATTTAAAAGGATTAAAATTATACAAAGTATATTGTTTGACCACATGGAATGATATTAGAAATCAAGGACACAAAAAGTATTTGGGGGCTTCCCTGGTGGTGCAGTGGTTGAGAGTCTGCCTGCCGATGTAGGGGACATGGGTTCATGCTCCAGTCCAGGAAGATCCCACATGCCACGGAGCAACTGCGCCCGTGAGCCATGGCTGCTGAGCCTGCGTGTCTGGAGGCTGTGCTCCACAACGGGAGAGGCTACAACAGTGAGAGGCCTGCATAATGCAAAAAAAAAAAAAAAAAAATTGGGAATTCACAAATAAATAAAAATTAAGTAGACACTCCTAAGTAACAGAAGTCCCACAAAAGAAATCACTTGAGTTGAATGAAAATAAAATCAGAACATTGCAAAACATATGTGAAGCAGGTAAAGCAATGATAAGAGGGAAATTTATAGCTGCACAAGCATAAAGTTAAACAGAATGATAACCTCATATCAATAACCTAACTTATTCTCTTAAGAAACTATTAAAAGAAGAGCAAATTAAACACAAGCAAAGAGAAGGAATGAAGTAATAAGATTAGAGTGGAAACAAGTAAAATAGAGAATAGAAAAACAGAAAAACTCAACGAAACCAAAAGGTGATTCTTTGAAAAGATCCATACAATTGAGAAACCTTTAAATAAACTGAACAGGAAAAAAAAGGGAGAAATCAAACTACTTCAAATCAGGGATTAAAGAAGGGAAATTATTGCCAATATTGCAGAACTAAAAAGAAATATACATGTGATATTTTTTTTATATGTTAACCTGACTGGGCAACAGTGCCCAGCTACTTGATTAAATATTATTCTGGATGTTTCTAGGAAGGTGGTTTTTAGATTAGATTAACATTAAAATTGATGGATTTTTGAGTAAAGCACATTATCTTCCATAATGTGCGTGAGCCTCATGCAATCAGTTGAAGGTCTTAATAACACAAAAACTGACCTTCCCTGAGCAAGAAGGAATTCTGCCTGTAAACTGTCTTTTGATTCAAATTGCAACTCTTCTTGGTTCCCCAGGCTGACAGTCTTCCTTGCAGATTTTGAACTTGCACCTCCATATTCCTTTAAGAAAATCTCTCCCTCTCTTTCTCTCTCTCTCTCTAATATATATATATAAATAACGTAATATTATAATGGAGGTTCTTTATTGTAATACTGTACTGGAGGGTCTAGCCAGAGCAATTAGAAATCAAAGACATCCAGATCATAAAGGAATAATTTAAACTATCTTTACATGCAGATGACATGATCTTGTATATATAAAATCTTATGGGATCCATGCAAAAAAAAAAGTAAAAATAAAGTTAATAAATTAGTTCAGCATGTTTACAAGATATGAAATCAACATTCAAAATTACTTTTATTTCTAAACATTAGCAATGATCAATCTGAAAATAAAATTTGAAACAATTACATTTATAATAATATCAAAAATAAATAAAATATTTAGGAAGACCTTAAAAAAAAAAAGTGCATGGGCTTTCCTGGTGGCGCAGTGGTTGAGAGTCCACCTGCCGATGCAGGGGACATGGGTTCGTGCCCCGGTCCGGGAGGATCCCACATGCTGCGGAGTGGCTGAGCCCGTGAGCCATGGCTACTCAGCCTGCACGTCTGGAGCCTGTGCTCCACAATGGGAGAGGCCACAATAGTGAGAGGCCCGCATATAGAAAAAAAAAAAAAGGAAGTGCAAAACTGTACTTTGTAAATGACAAAACAATGTTGAAATAAAAGATTACCTAAATAATTGGAAACACATCCCAAGTTTATGGCTCAGAAGACTTAATTTTTTTTTTTTTTGTGGTACGTGGGCCTCTCACTGTTGTGCCCAGTGAGATGGGCATAATCAAAAAGACATATAATAAGTATTGTCTTACAGAGAAATGGGAACTTTCAAACATTGCTGATGTGATTATAAAATGATGCAACTGCTTTGGAAAACAGTCTGGTGGTTCCTCAAAAACTTAAACATAGTTACTACATGCTCCAGAAATTCCACATCTAGTGGTATACCCAAGAGTGTTGAAGATATGTGACCACACAAAAACCTGTACATGAATCTTCATAGCACCATTATTCATAATAGCCTAAAGTGGAAACAATCCAAATGTCTATCAACTGATGAATGGAAAACAAATATGCGTTTTATCCATATAGTGGAATTTTTCATTGATGCACGTAATGACACATGCTACAACATAGATGAATCTTGAAAACAAGTTAAGTGAACAAAAAAAGCCAGGGACAAAAGCACATAGATTACATGATTCAAATTTATGAAATGTTCAGACCAAGCAATTTCATGGAGGAAGAAATAAACTTAGTAGTTGCCAAGGGCTAAGAATAGGGGGAACTGTGAATGATTTCTAACAAGTATAGGATATCTTTTGGGGGTGATTAAAATATTATAGTAAGAAATACATTGCTGGTTGCACAATATTGTGATATACTAACAATCACTAAATTGTCAACTTTAAAATGGTGAATTTAGGGCATATTATTTGTATCTTTTTGTGTGTGCGTGTGGTACACTGGCCTCTCACTGCCGTGGCCTCTCCAGTTGCAGAGCACAGGCTCCGGATGCACAGGCCCAGAGGCCATGGCTCATGGGCACAGCTGCTCCACGGCATGTGGAATCCTCCCAGACCTGGGCACGAACCCGTGTCCCCCGCATTGGCAGGTGGACTCCCAAACACTGCACCACCAGGGAAGCCCAATTTGTATCGTAATAATAAACAAATTAAAAGCCCCAAGATCTATGTATACAGAAAAGTCTGTCTAAAGAAAATTAATGTTAACAAAATCTTCTGGGAAAGACACGTTCATGGACATTAAGAGCAGGATCTGAGGTTTAATCAAAATGGAACAACTGGGATTGAATCATTTAACTTGAGCCTGCTATGTGCCCAGTACTGTACAGGCTAGCTATAACTTAGCATTAGAAAATGGTTCCTCAACCTTACAACTATTAAAATTTTGTGCCTGATAGTTATCTTTTTTGGGGAAAACCACTGTTGATTGCAGAAAGCAACAGTAGAGTCATTGGCCTTTACCCACTAAATGCCAAAAGCAACCCCATCCACTAGTTGTGACAACCAAAAATGTCTCCAGACATTGTCAAACGTCCCCTGGATAGAAAATTCTACCCCATTTGAGAACCACTGACCTCTAGGTTGCATAATGTCTTTCTTTAGTCTAGAGCTGATTTTTTTTCCAGTCATATCATACAATTCTACAGTATTATCACATACCCTGGTCTTTATTTTATTATGGCATGACATTTTCTGTTTGGTAGTGGTTACCCCTGAACAAGAAGGTAGAAAAGTAAAATGAGAGAAAATTATTTGCCCTTCACAGAAACATGCAATTCCCTATTTCTTAGTTCAGATGCCTGTGAAGTGGTAATTTCCTTTAAAATTGCCTCCTTATCTTCTCCTTCCTTCTTTTTTGACGAGCTTTACTCTCCCGTATGCTATTTTCTTTTTGCCATTGATTAATATATCCAGTCTATATGGAAAAGTGAGTCATGCCAAGCAATTTTTTAGCTCATAAAATATGCCTCTTAAGAGTGATAACAGCAAGATGGTGGACAAAGAAGTTCCAAGACACTTTCCCCCCACATGGAAACATTAAATAAATAAATATAGACTGACTTGAATAATTGTATAGGAGCTCTTGAAACCAGTCAAAGATCTATAAGAATCAAGTAAATGTCCAATCAAGAAAGAGTCAAATGCTAGGAAACTTTATCTGTGTCATTTTTACTCACTGTTGCCCCACTCCCATTTCACCCAGCATAGCATGATATGTGCAGGGGAATATAGGCCAACTTCTGGTTCCCTTGGTCAGGCAGAAGGAGCACAGTAGAATTTGTTTGAAACATTTTGGACCATCTGTATGCTACCTGAGGAATTGTTTTCTGTCTCATTTTCCTTGGAGCTCAAATGTGAGACAGTGGCATACAATATATTTCAGATTGGTGGAGCCATGAAAGGCAGTGGCAGATGTCACAGCATATGAAAACTGCAGGAAGACTGAAAATCCACAAATGCCTGTGGGCAACATATTATGGGCAGAGAAATATAATAGAATATCCAAGTTTCCACAGAGAGATTTTGGTGAGACTTTATGGAAAATTAAGACATTCAGAAGCATCCATGGGGGAATCAGCCCCGGCTGCCTTTTCTTAAGATGGGAATCCACCAATGCTGGCAGGGGATGAATGCTAAAACATGGGGTTAAGAGAGTGGATCTGGGAAGAGGACAACTGTTGGCTGCATGGATGTAACAGAGGGGATGGGAATGAGAGGCTCCGTAGCTGGAATGCCCCTAGAGAACCTGTGGTCTTCATAGAAAATGAGGTGCTATTGTTGAGTGGTGTGCAAGGGGTGGGACTGCCACCACTCCCACACACCAGCCCCTGCCTCAGCGGGCACTGGAAGGGACTCCTACCTGAGTGAGCATACCTAGTCTTTTGCAACTGCCTGTCTGTCTCTGCCACCACAGGGACTTCACTCACACCCTAGTTGTGGCCACCATGCTCCTCCCTGGCCTGAGTGAGTAAGTCTGCCCCAATCAGCCCGCTTTTGCTCCCTCTCACCTGGGTGAGCAGACACCTGAGGGTGGCACATGCAGAGGTGGGGACAAAGCCAATGCTGAGCACCACGGACGGTGTAACTAAGGAAGAGGAATGGAAATCTCTCCGTGCAGCTGCACAAGCCATGGATTAAATCCCCGCAATTGGTTTGGTAAACCCTGTGTCTGTGGCATATCTGAATGGACAATGAGTGCTCCCATAACTGAGACAGGTCTAGCTTTAGTGGCCATGGACTTCGATGGCAAGTATACACAGGAGTTGGGCCAGGTCAGTGTCTGAGCTGGCCCCACAGTGCCCACAGCAGGTCCAGAGACCTACCTAGAGGTATTGGAAGGCCTCCTGGGGTGGCAGGGTTTGGCTGTGGCTCACTGTGGGGACAAGGACACTGACAGCAGAGACCCCAGGAAAATATTCTTATTACTATTATCTTTTTTCTTTGTTTTGTTTTGTTCATTTGTTGTTGCTTTTATTATTTATTATATTTTTAAAAATATTTTTTTTATTTTTCTATTTTTACTTTACTTTTTCTTTCCTCTTTTTGTTCTTTGGGTTTATCTTTTTCTTTTTCTTTTCAGTTTTTTGGGGTTTTTTGTTTTTGTTTTTGTCTATTTCTTTGTTTCTGTTTGGTTGAGCTTGTTTTTATCATTTGTCTTGGGTTTGGTTTGTCTGTTTTCTTTCTTCATTTTCTATGTATTGTTGTTGTTTGCTTTTGTTTTTGCTATTTGTTTGTCTTGGGGTTTGTTTGTTTTCTTTTCCTTTTTTTCTTTCTTTTTCCCTGGTCAGGGGTGTGGCCTGGGCTTCTGGGGTGGGAGTGCCGAGTCCAGGATGCTGGACCACCAGAGAATTCCTGGGTTCAGGGAATATTAATTGGCTTGTGCTCTCTTGGAGGTATCCATCTCAACACTAAAACCTGGCTCCACCCAACTGCCTGTAGACTCCAGTGCTTGACACCTCACGCCAAACAACCAGCAAGACAGGAATACAGCTCCACGCATCAGCAGACAGCTGCCTAAAGTCATACTAAGCTCACAGGCACCCCAAAACACACCATTTGATGCAGCCCTGCCCATCAGAGGGAAAAAAAAAAAAAACTCAGCTCCATCCACGAAAGAGCAGGCACCAGTCCCTCACACTAGGAAACCTACACAAGCTCCTGGACCAACTTCATCCACCAGGGGGCCAACAACAGAAGCAAGAGAAACTATGACCCTGCAGCCTGTGGAAAGGAGACCACAAATACAGTAAGTCAGAAGCAGCCATGTATAAAAAGGAAATAAGGACAGAAAAGAAAAGTGTATATGCACATGCCTAGACAGGATACATGCCAAGAAAAGAACTGCAAGGACAAGCCTTCACCCAAAGCTTATCCCAAGACTAATAATTTAGTGATGAACTTCCACACCAGTCTACAAAGATGTGGCAAGGTAGCTGTTTTTTCAAATACTCAATTTCAAACAAAGGATCACAAGACATACAAAGAAATAGGGAAACATGACCCATTCAAAGGAACAAAATAAATCTACAGAAACCATGCTTAAAAAAGACATACATCAGAATTACCAAACAAAGAATTTAAACAACTATCTTAATATGCTCAAAGAGTTAAGGGAAAATATAGAAAAAGAACTAAAGAAAATAAAAAAAAAACAATATGTGAAGAATATCTACAAAGAGAAAGTATAAAAAGAAACCAGGTAGAAATTCTGGAGCTGAAAAATGCAATAAATCAGTCAAAAAATTCATTAGAGGGTTTCAACAGCAGACTCAGGCAAAAGAAGGAATTAGGAAACTCAAACACAGGTCTTTGAAATTATTAAGTCTGAGAAGCAAGAAGAAAAAATGAATGAAGAAAGGAGAATAAAGCCTAAGGGACATAGGGAAGATCATAAACTGGACCAAGGTACACATTATAGGAATCTGTCAGGAGAAGAGAGGAAGAAAATGGCAAAAAATATCATCTGAGGAACTAATGGTTGAAAAATTCCAAAATTGAGAGAAAGTCATGTACATAGAAGTACAAGAAGCTCACCCAACTCAAAGTAAGAAAAGAAAAATCAAAGAAACCCTCACTGAGGTACATGTTAATTAAAGCAGTGAAAGTCAAAATCTTGAAGGAGCAAGAGAAAAGCAATCCATCACATATAAGGTATCCCTAATATGACTATCAATAACTTTCTCAGCAGAAACCTTGCAGGACAGAAGGCACTGGCATGATGTATTCAAAGTGCTGAAAGAAAAAAAAATATGTTAACCAAACATTCTATACATGGCAAAACTGTCTTTCAAAACTGAGAGATAAATTATGAAATTCTCACACAAACAGAAGCTGAGGGAGTTTATTACCACTAGACCTTCCTTACAGGAGATGCTAAAGAGAACACTTCAAGTTAAAATAAAGCTGAAATAAAGAATGCTAGATTTAAACTCTTCAAGCTAAACTTGAAGTAAAAATGTAAACTTCTCTAGTAAAGTCAAACACATGGACAAATATTAAAAAATCATTATTATAACTTTTTTTGTAACTCTACTTTTATTTAAAAATTTACAAATGCATTAATTATAAATATATTTTAATATTTACACAATATACAAATATATAATATGTAACATCAGTAGCATAAACTCAGGGGGGGGGCAAGCTGTAAAAGGAATACAGATTTTGTACATCACCAAAGTTATGTTGGTATCAATTTAAGATAGATTGTCATAATTTTAATATGTTATATGTAGCCTCTATGGCAATCAAAAAGAAAATATGAAATATATACAAAATGAAATAAGAAGGGAATCAAAACTTGTCATGAAAAATATCAACAGAACACAGAAATGAAGGACACAATATCTATAGGACATAAAGAAAACAAAGTGTCAAGAGTACATACTTACTAACAGTATTTATCTTAAATGTAAATAGTCTATATTTTAATATCAAAATACAGACTGGATTTAAAAAATATTGAACTATAGGCTGTCTATAAGAGACTCACTTTAGATCTATGGACATGCATACGTTGAAAGTAAAAAGATGGAAAAAGTTATTCCATGCAAATAGTAATGAAAAGAGAATAGGGTGGATACACTAATATAGACTTTATGTAAAAAAATAAAATAGAAAACTATTCAATAGATAAAGACATTATGTAATGATAAAAGATCCAAATCATATGTAAGATATAACAGTTATACACATATGTCATACATCAAAGCTCACAAAGACATTAAATAATCCTGACAGAACTAAAGGGGGAAATACACAGTTCTACAATAATAGTAGGATACTTCAATACTTCAATTTCAATAATGGATAGAAAAACATACAGTAGATCAATATAAAAAAGGAGTACCTGAAAACACTATAGACCAATTGAACCTAACATTTATATACAGAATACTCCATTCAGTAATAACAGAATACACATTTTTCTAAAGTGTACATTGATCATTCTCAAGTATAGACAATCTATTAGACTACAAAACAAGTCTTAATAAATTTAAAAATAATAAATTCCTACAAAGTATATTTGACAATTACAAATGAATAAACTATAAATCAACAGCAAAAGGAAAACGAGGATTTCATAAACATGTGGAAATTAAAGTGAAATTTTAAAATATCTTGAGACAAATATATGGAAACACCACATATCAAGATGTATGACACTCAGTGAAATCAGTGCTGAGAGGAAACTTTGTAGCTGTGAATACTTGTATTACAAAAGAAGAAAGGTCTCAAGTCAACAACTTGACTTTACACTTTAAGCAACTGAAAAAGAACAAATTAAACCCAAAGCTAACAGAAGGAAGAAAATAGTGAGTATTAGAGGAGAAATAAATAAAATATGTAATAGAAACACAGTAGAGAAAATAAATGAAATCAACAGTTGATTCTTCATAAAGATCAACATACTTGACAAAATTTTAGCTAGGGGCTTCCCTGGTGGCGCAGTGGTTGAGAGTCCGCCTGCCGATGCAGGGGACATGGGTTCATGCCCCGGTCCAGGAAGATCTCACATGCCGCGGAACGGCTGGGCCCGTGAGCCATGGCCACGGAGCCTGCGTGTCCAGAGCCTGGGCTCCACAACATGAGAGGCCACAACAGTGGGAGGCCCGCGTACCGCAAAACAAACAAACAAACAAAAAAACTTTAGCTAGATTGACTAAGGAAAAGGAGAGAAGACACAAATAACTAAAATCAGAAATGAAAGAGGCAAACTTATGACCAATTTCACAGAAGTAAAAATATGTAAGAAAGTACTAAGATTTAGATTGTATATTCTAAATTGTATAGTCTAAAGGAAATGGACAAATTCCTAGAAACACAGACTCTACTAAGACTTAATCACAAAGTAATAGACAATCTGTACAGATCTATAACAAGTAAGGAGATTGAATCAGTAATCAAAACCTGATTTTTTAAAAAAAAATGAACAAGAAAAATTCCAAGATCTGATAGCTTCACTGGCAGATTCTACTAAACATTTAAAGAATTAACATCAATCTTCCTCAAATTTTTTCTCAAAAATTGAAAAAAGAGCAAACACTTCTAAAGTCATTCAATGAGGCCTTTATTTACCCCTATACCAAAGCCAAGAAAGACACTACACAAAAATAAAGCCACATACCAATATCCCTGATAAATATTGACATAAAAAAATGTTCAACAAAATGCCAGAAAAACACAAAATTCAAAAGCATATTAAAAGAATTATATACTATTACTAAGTGGGATTTATTCCTGGAATGTATGGATAGTTCAGCATAAGAAAACCAATCAATGTAATATGCCATATTAACAGAACATAGTATAAAATGGATAAAAATCATTTGAGCATCTCAATACGTGCAGAAAAAGAATTTGACAAGATTTAATACTCCATCATGATAAAAACACTCAACAAACTAGGAATAGAAGGAAACTAACTCATCATAAAGTCACATGTTAAAAGCCAAGAGTTTTTTTTTTAAATTGGAGTATAGTTGCTTTACAATGTTGTGTTAATTTCTACTGTACAGGAAAATGAATCAGCTATCTGTATACATATATCCCCTCTTTTTTGGATATCCTTCCTATTTAAGTCAACATAGAGCATTGAGTAGAGTTCCCTGTGCTATACAGTAGTTTCTCATTAGTTATCTATTTTATACACAGTGCCAGTAGTGTTTATATGTTAATCCCAATCTCTCAATTCATCCTACCCACCCTAAAAGAAGCCAAGAGTTAACATCATATTTTATGGTGAAAGACTGACAGAGCTTTTCCTCTAAGATCAGGACCAAGACAAGAATGTCCACTTTTGCCACTTATATTCAACATAGTCCTGGAAATCCTAACCAGAGCAAACAGGCAACTAAAAGAAATAAAAGGATTCAAATTGGATACAAAAAGTAAAATTATCTCTTTTCATAGAGGACATGATCTTATATGTACAAAACTCAAAAGATTCCACCAAAAAATAGTTAGAATAAACAAATTCAGCAAAGTTGCAGGATACAAAATCAACATGCAGAAATCAATTGCACTTCTACACACTAACATCAAATTATGAGAAATAAAAATTAACAAAACAATCCCATTTACAATAGCATCAAAAATAATAAAATAATTAGGAATAAACTTAACCAAAGTGGCAAAAGACTTATATACTCCAAACAAAAACAATTATTGTTCAAAAATTACAGATGACATAAATAAATGAAAACACATCCTGTGTTCATGGAATGGAAGACTTAATACTGTTAAGTTTTTAATATTACCCAAAATGATTTACAGATTCAATGTAAACTTTGTTGAAGTCCCGATGAGGTTTTTTATAGAAACAGGAATATCCATTTCAAAGTTCACATGGACTCTCAAGAGACTGAATAGACAAAATAATCTTGAAAAAGAAAAAACAAACTTGGAGTTTTGACAATTCTTGATTTCAGAACTTACTACAGAGCTATGGTAATCAGAACAGTGTTATACAGACACAAAAACAGACATGTAGATGAATGAAATAGAATAGAGAGAACACTAATAAATTCTTGCATATACAGCCAAATTATTTTAGACAAAACCATTCAATGGGGAAAGTTTTTTCAACAAATGGTGAGGAAAGAATTGATATACACCTACAAAAAATGATGTTGGACTCTTACTTTACATCATATAAAAAACCTAACTCAAAATTGATCAAATATTTAAATTTAAGAGCTAAAAGTATAAAACTTGTAGGAGAAGATATAAGCAAAAATCTTCAAGACATTGTACTTGTCAATGATTTCATGATGAAAATTAACAAATTGCACTTTATCATGATTAAATATTTTATTCAACAAAGGACACTATCAACAGAGTGAAAATGTAACCTACAGAATGGAAGAAAATATTTTCAAATCATGTATCTGATAAAGGATTAATATCAAGAACTTATAAAGAACTCCTACAACTCAGCAACAAAAATATAGAAAACCTAAGTAAAATGCTAGAAATGTAAACTTGTACAGGCACTATGGAAAACAGTATGGAGGATTCTCAAAAAATTGAAAACAGAACTACTGTATGATTCATCAATTTAGTTTCTGGGTATTTATCCAAAGAAAACAAAAACACTAACTTGGAAATATATATGCACCCCCATGTTCATTGCAGCATTATTTACAATAGCCAAAATATGGAAACAACACAATTGTCCATCAATGGATTGATAAAGAAAACGTGATATATCATGGAATATCATTTGGCCATAAAAAATAAAATCTTGCCATTTGCAATAGTATGGATGGTCCTCAAGGGCATTATGCTAAGTGAAATAACTCAGCTAGAGAAAGACAAATGCCATATGATCTCTCTTATAGGTGGAATCAAAATAAAAACCTATACAAACAAAGAAAAAACCCACAAGCTCATAGGTACAGAGAACAGATTGGTGGTTGCCAGAGGTGGGGGGGGGGGAGAAAGAGGTGAAGAGGGTCAAAAGGTAAAAAGAAAAAGAAATGGGCAAAGGACTTGAACATACATACCCTAAAGAAGATATACAAATGACCACTAATCACATGAAACAATGCTTAACATCAGTAATCCTGAGGGAAATGCAAATTACAACCACAACGAGACAATGTTTCAGGTCCATTAGGATGGCTATTATTAAAAAAAAAAAGAAAGTTGTAAAGCATGTGGAGAAATTGAAACCCTTGTGCATTGTTAGTGGGAATGTAAAATGGTGCAACCATTATGGAAAACTGTATGGTCTTTACTCAAAATATTAAAAATAAATTTACTATATGACTCAGCAATTCTACTTCTGGGTATATACTCAAAGTAACTGAAAGCATGGACTCAAACAAGTAGTTATATACCTATGTTCATAGCAGCATTATTCACATTAGCCAAATATGGGAGCCACCCATGTATCCAGTGAAGGTTAAATCAACAAATGAAATGTGGTGTATACATACAATAGAATATTATTTAGTCTTAAAAAGAGATGCAATTTTGACACATGCCACAACATGGATGAACCTTGAAGATGTTAGACTACATGGAATAAGCTAGTCACAAAAGGACAGATATTATAAGGATTCCCTTTGTAATCAAATTCATAAAGACACAAAGTAGGATGGTGGTTGCCATAGGCTGGGGAAGGAGAGAATGGGAAATTACTGTATAATGAGCACAGAGTTTCATTTTGGGAAGATAAAGAAATGTTCTGTAGAAGGACAGTGATGATGGTTGCACAACAGTGTGAATTAAAATCACAGAACCGTACACTTAAGAATGGTTAAAATGGTAAACATGTAATTAATATCTTACCAGAATGAAAGATGATCACTTCCAAATGGCACAAATGGACGATATGACTTGAAAGGAAAAAGAAGAGTCATTTTTCTCAAAGTGGGATCTTTCAGAGGTTGTGTACATCTTTGGGGCCAGTTCACATTTTATGGGAAGTCAAGTGTCCTATGTGAGTAAAGCAGAAAGGTGTCAGAGGCAGATGTACATTCCATAGCAGCTAAGATATCAGGCTTTCACCCCATTCCTGATTTCTTTTGTTCAATCTCTTCTTAGTCAATGATGCCAACACTTGGTCTAGATGGCAATCTGTAATCAATCAAGATCTTGTTAAGTCTAAAAGGTAATATTAGCTAGCCCTATTTTCAACATTTCAGGGTAAGGAAAAATTGAAGGATGAGAACGAGCCAAAGAGTTTCTATAATCAAAGGGGCTTGCTCTGAGCAACTCCAAGTCACCCTCTTCAGAATCCACAACCAAGTGAGGCTTACTTCGAGAAAAGCTCCAAATATGTGGAGCAGGATGACTAAAATCTGCTTGACTCCAAGTGACCTGGTTAGCTACATAACCCCTTAAAGAACAAGAGAAAAATCTTACAAAACTAAGATGGTTGTTTAATTCTTGAGACTTGAAATGTATGCTTCATGATTATTGAACTTGTGTTCTAAAAGTTCCTATTTTTAATTATAGGTTACTGTATGGAAAAAATACTTTTCTAAAAGCAATATGATATCCTGGATTTAATTATAGAAAATAAAAAAAAAGACATTTGTAGAGATGTAGTGAAATCTAAGTAGTATCTATATTTTAGTTAATAATACTGTATAAATGTTGATTTCTTAGTTTTAGCAAAAGTTTCATGATTATGTAAGATGTTAACATTAGGGGAAACTGACTGAAGGATATATGGAAATCATTTGTATTAAATTCACAACTTTTCTATAAATCTAATATTATTCTAAAATATAAAATTTATTTTTAAAAATTCTAGGACAATTGGTTATCAATTTGTAAAAATAGATGAAAATTAAATTGGACCTTGACATCATTCACCAAAATCAATTCCAGATGGATTATCGATCTAAATGTAAAAGACATGAAATAAACTGAGAGGGAGACAGAAAGATGGAGAGCAAGAGAGGGAGAAACAGAGAGAGAGAAACTGAGAAAGAGAAAGCTTTAGAAGATAATCATAATTCATAATTATGACAGTTCATAACTCATAGGATATCATATCATAATTCATATGATAATTCATAATCAAGATACAATAAATAAAAAATAGATAAATATAATACATTAAAACTATGAACTTCTATTTACCAAAATATATTATTAAGAGTATGAAAAGAAAAACCCAGGATAGAAGAATAAATGTACAACATGTATACCCACAAAGTTTTTTTTATCCAGAATATATGAAGAGCTCCTAAGAATCAGAAAGAAAAAAGATAGACAACTAATTCTAAAAAATGGGCAGAACAGTTGAAGATGTATTTCATAACTGTGTAAATCCAAAGGGTCAAAATATACATAAAGGTTTTCAATCTCATTAGTAATCAAGGAAATGCAAAATAAAACCAGGGTGAGATGTCACTATGTACCCACTAGATTGGCAAAAATTAATGATGTTGGCAAGATCTTGGAACAACATGAACTCTCATACTGTTCTTATTGCGGTGTCAGTTGTTATAACTGCTTTCAATAACAGGGTGTCTAGTAGAATTTAAGATATGCATACCTTATAACTTAGCAATTCTCACTTTTGGTATCAATATATAGGTAAAACTAACACTATATATATATATATATATATATATATATATACACACACACGCACACACACACACACACATAGATAAATAAATAAATATTAGGGATATATAAATGGAAGTGATCGACATAAAATCATTCTAAGTGTTATGTCTATTGGGATTATAAGTGGTTGAGATTAGGCAGGTAAAGTGGGACAGAGAAGGGCTCCTGTGTAATTAACACTGTTCTATTTCTTGATACAGATGGTGATTACACAGGTGATTACTTCATGATTTTTCATCATTAAGCTGTACATTTCTGTTTCATGTACTTGTTAAATATATAGATGTAGAAAGGAAAGTCCTCCATTCCACCTAAACATTTCACAACTAAAAACTTTCACTGCATGAATGATAAGAATTACTTGATATACCGTAAAGTTCAAGGCCTTACGATTTTAGTTTTTCATTGAAGGACTGAATGAATTTGAACATTAATAGAGTGAAATTCTAGAAAGAATGCCACCAAGGTGTTTTTTATCTTTATAAAATAATTTTAAAGGAGTTTTAAAATATACTTTAAGGTTTGGGAGAATTTATATAGCATTTTAATTTGTTTGGTTTACATAAATATTTAATAAAATGTGTTTACATCCAGTTAGCAGATTTAGTTTTCAGAAAGAAGGACTGTTCCTAATTATATGAGACAAAAAGTTTTAAATTGTGTTTTCCTTCATTAACTGGAATGAACTGCTGAAAAAACTAAATCCAAAAACAAGCAGAAAGAAATTTCAAGTATGTATTTTTTGTCCCAGTTTTTCCACAATAACTTAGTTTTGCATTCTACTTTTATTCAAGTAGTATTTTGAAATATACTTCTGTACTTGCTTAATGCTTGTAGTACGTAAATTGTGTTGTCATGGAAACCCAAAGCTTATTGATATATTTCAATAATGTTGATTGGTGAGAAAAGTATTTGACACCTTGTTATTTTCATCTTTGAATTTGGTAAGAACAATAAAAGCACAGCTTTTTATATAAAAAACACAGCACGAAAGTCATTACATAGCAGTTAAGAAAATTACTTCATCCTATCCTGAGTTTTAAAACAACATTTTACATAAAATTTTTAGATAACTAAAGAAAAATAATCCCACATAATCTGTGTAAGTTCAATATTGTACATAGATAACACCATATTTGCATTATTTTATTATAAGAGCAAGTATTTTTATGTTGTATTCACTCTACATTCCAACAAAAAGTGAACTCACATGATTACTTTCAAAGTGTCTTTTACTAATACTGTTTCTCCAGATCTTTTTTTATTTTCTATTACTTCATTGGTATATTTTAATACCTTGAGAAAATACATTACTTTTTTCTTTCTTACCAAAATACTAGGTCTACAAACACCAGAGCTTGTCTATTTATATTTACTATAACAAGCTTTGAGAAGATTCATTTATTCTGAGTTGTTGTTTCATAGTTAATAAATAAAATTCTGGGCTTGGAAAGAAGTCAAGAAATTGGTGGCCAAAATTTGTGATCTGGTTTCTACTCAATGAGTTTAAAAATTAACAGGTTATATATAAAGTATAGCATTCAATGCCTAGATGGCAGTGACTTGTTTAGTTGCTTCAAAACTTTAATGTGTTCAAAAATAACCAGAGGATTTTGGTAAAACAGATTCTCTGATTTAGTAGATCTGGGTTGAGACCTGAAGTACTGCCCTACTAATAAGCTAACAGGTGATACTCATGATGATTTCCACTGAACACACTCTGTGTAGCAAGGGTTCAGATTGTGTTGTTTTGAGGAGATGCTTAAGGCCAAGTCTCCATCAGATAAATTGACTTTGAGATTTCAAGTTTCTGAGAGTTTTCACTCCATGGGCCTTTAAAGCCCTCATAGGTGTCTGGAACATTATACCCAAATTTTGTTCTTTTATTCCAAAATCTTTTGCTTGATCTCAATAGGATACTATTTCTGACCCTCCAAATCTGTGAGATGCTCCTTCTGAAAGTGCCTTTAACACCTGGTTCTTGTCCCTGTTGTACCCCTCATCACACTCCCTTGTAATTACCTATTCAGGTTCATAACTCGTTTTGTAGTTGTAGGTAACAGGAAAACTAACACTAATCAGGACATAGTGAAATATAACTTAAGATTTTGGTTGTTGTTAACTTTCACAAAGTACATAGTATATACCTGTAACAGAAATAATAAAATAATAAATAATGAAATAGAAGAATGTAGATGTACAAAGGAAAGTCTTCCATCCCACCTACTGACACCCTTACATCAAATCCTTGTCTCCAGAAGTAATCATGGTTAACAGTTCCTTATTACTCATTTATTTTTCTGTAATTATTTTATTTTATGTAATATATATATATATATATATATATATATATATATTAGGAGCAACTGTGGCAGAGATTTTTGGAAAGTACCAGGGTGCCACAATGTGACATGCATCTAACATTTTGATAGATACTGTCCAAATGCATTTCAGAGAGAATGCACCAATGTTAACCCTCCTAAATGTGAGTGCCCATTTCTTCATAACCCTGTCAATATTTAGCATCAGCAAACTTTTAAGTCTTTTGTAATATAAGAGATAAAATATAAGATATCCTATTATTGATTGTATTTCTGTCATGAGGGAGGTTTAATACGTTTCCAACTTTTTTCAACATCTGTATTTATTTTTCTCTTAACGCTTAACAACCTTTACCATTTATCATGTTTAAAATATTTAAAAATAGTTTTCCTACTGGTTTATATCAGCTTTTATTATATTAAGGAAATTAATCATTCTAAATTACATATAGTAATAATTTTAACCAGTAATAATTTTACATTTTATGTTGTACATTTTTTGATCTGACAATAACTTTTAATTCTTATGTGAGTGAATGTGTATACTTGGAGGGGTTTATAGACATAATATATTTCAATTATAATTTATATTATTTATTTTCTTTTGAAGTAGATGTCTTTGAGCTTTAATGTGTAATCAAATTTCATAATGTCTCTGTTTTAGGCAGTTTTTTGTGTGTGTCCATATTTTCAAACTTTTGCTATGTGCTCTTCAGTTTCCCCTTTTTATTTATTTCTTTTTTATAATTTTGGAAGTTTATACCATTTTTTGGTTATTTGAATTGCTATTATAATAACTTTAAATAAAATATTTACAGTTCTTTTAAAATCATTTATCAATTTACAAAATAAATCGTCATCAATATTCTTCCTGTTTTGAAAATTAATTCATTTAAGCTTCCTTTTATCTCCCTTTTTGCCCCTTCCCTCTACTTTTCAAGTTGTGGTAATAAACTGAGATTTTTTCCTTTCTCATTAATTTTTTATTTTATTGTTATATGACATTTATTTCAAGGTTAAACATCTACCTATTTTTTATAACCATCTTTTCTACTATTAAAGTAATTTAATAATAATTACTGATCTTTTTATGTTACAGCTTTCCCACTTCTAACAGATCATTTCAGAATATGGATCTTCAGCTTTAAGAGCAGAGAATTTGTTATTTATACATCTAAATAACAAATTTGCTGAGTTTCCCAAAAACTGACTTTTGCCAATGAAATTCACAAAACCAAAATGCTGGTCCAAACTATTCTAAGAAATAAAAGTATAAAGCATACACAATATTCTTGTCCCTCAGTTTTTACATTCTCCTCTTGTAGATAAATCTGCATGGGTGGATGTATGTGAGCTGGAAGCTGATGAGATTAACTTCAACTCGGACCATTGACAGAATTTCAGTAAACTTGATGGCTGAGAATCTACTGTACTTGAAGACATCAAATTTACACATGTATCTGAGAAAACTCTCTTTCCTCCTGGTTGTGCTTGCATAGGTTCTGCTAATCTTTTCCTCACTATTTTCTGTGACTGGCAAGACTCGTCTAATTGGTACATTATTCCTATCATATGATATTTCTTCTCATAAAGTTACATTTAAATTCTGATTTAGAGACTATTCTGTCTTATTAGGGTAACTACTAACCTCTGCTATGCTTTCAATTATGAGTTTTTCAAGATCCTCTGAGAACAAATGCATTTTCTTATTTCTTGGAGAAACACCTCAATGTCTCCCTCATATAATGCTAGAGTTGCCAATTAAGGGCATAATTCATTTGAATATAAACAAGGATTTTTGTTAATGTGAATTGAATACTGGTAGAGTTGAATTGGTGCTGCTCAGCATAACTAAGTATTCATACCTTCATAAAAGAGACTAATTTTTCCAAAACATTTTTCTTAAAGAACACAGTCCATTAACCAATTTGACCAATCATACTTAGTGCAAAATCATGACACCAGGAGTCAACAGACTGAATATTTTTAATTTAGATGGCTTTGACCTGTATTCTCTGTCTTCATCATGGTTTTCAACACTCAATTATGTTCACAAAATAGATGTTTATTTTACCTTCCTGATCCGTGAAATATTTTGGGTGGCTAGCTTCTAAGAGTGCAATAATATTACTGAAAAAAAACAAAAACAAAAAATCAAAAACTAACCCTAACATTTTACTAAATTCAACCAGTATTTTTTATTGAATTGAATAAATACAGGGTATCAGCCAGGATGTGGCAAGGAAAACAGATAATTGGTTAGTAATTTCAAATGTAAGGGATTCTATTTAGACAATAGTTACAAAAATATTGAAAGGGCTGGCAGGACAAAAGGGAAAAGAGGGTTTCTGAAGAAACAAGAAAGGAGAAGGGGTAATACCCGGAGATCACAAAATTAGTAAAACCCTTTGACTGGTGTCTATGTGCCTGAATCTGCTGTTGTCCTGCTTCAAGCTCTGCTAGCTCCTAGCAGTCCCGGCAGCTGGAACTCACATTGCCCAAGTGTGCTGTCTCTGCACAGGATTCTGGAATCTGCAGTTGACCTCTTTCTGTCGCTGCTTCACCAGTGACTCTCTTGTCTGTTGAGAGCCAAAAATTAGGAAGCTTTTTCTTTTCTTAACTTTTGCTTGTCCATCAGTGCCTCCTACTGGCAAAATCAATATAGTTTGAGAATTTATCCCATGTTCAGCAGGGTAGAACAGAGCACAGAAGGGAGGGCGTGGAAATGAGACACCACAGATAAATAACCAGCACACAGAGTTTGCATGTAGACAGTGAAGAATAAAGGTGGTTCAAATCAGGCAACAATATTAAGGTATTAACTATTGTCTGTACTGTGTTGATATGGGTTGTCTAACCATGTCATACCTTAATAAGAGGAATTGATCCATAGTTTTATGTTAAAAATATATGTTTAAGTATCTTGACTTTCATTTGAAAGAATATTACTAGGTACATTTCAGAACTAATTATGAAATAGAAAACTATATGAAGTGAGCATGTATAGTAGTGAAGGGAAAAATAGGTAACTAAAATTTGTTTTTAATTATGGACATTATTTTAAGGGCAGCTACACTTAAAAAAGACCATTTATCTGAATTTCCTGAGTATCTGGTAAAACTAGAAATTTAATTAAGGCTATAGAACAATTCTGACAGTAGTTGATAAAGCTTAGTTAGGCAACAGACTGAAAAATTAGTTTAATCACACCTCTTACTCTTTTGCTATCTGAATGGACTATTTAGATTGCATATGTGATGATTTTCCAGGTGTAAAATACTGCCTTGTATATACATCACTTATAGGTAGGATTTTGATCCATACACATTAGTCCCATTTAGTAGAATGTGTATGTACAGTCTGAACATATTCTAAGTAACCTGTTCATTTTCCTTCAGAATATTTGCAGTAGAGATTCTTATAATGTCTTTATGTCTCAGTTTCATGTATTGCTAAATAGGAAGAGTCGCAACAAAAATATTATTTCTTTTTGTTTCAGGAATGCATAGGCTATAGAAAGTACCATGATTAATGAAAAGTAATTTACCAAGACAGAAGCATGCTCTGCATAACTTTGTCTCCAGGAACTTCTTGGTTCCTGATGATAATTACTTATCTGTGCACATAAGTACTAACAGACACTTTTCACTCTGGGTCAATGAGGGAAAGAATTTCCTCATGTGCATATAGAGGTTCTCCTTGAGACAGAATAAAGAGTAACTTATACAAAAATTAATTATCTATAAGTGCTCCCCCTACAGCCTCTAAAAAATAAGTAAAATAGTTTTGTAGTTTGGACAGTCTGTGAACTTCTTCTGACCCTCCTGCTTTTCTTCAGCTTCCATTGTTCAACAGTACAGTTTCCATCAGTAAGTTTTTAAAAACATTTTCAAGACTTTCTGTGCCTCTTTTTTCCTATTTATACTGGTGAACATGTAATATTATAAAAGGGTATACATGCCTAAAGCATTATTTGTATTCTAATTCTTGTTAACAATAAGAAACTTTTGCTGGCAGAAATCATTTTAACTTGAATTTCAGAGGCTCATCTCCATGTTTCTGGAATTCATTATGGCAAATTTCAAAAACAGAAATAAATTTTATGTGTCAAGTACTTTTTCTCTGGTTACTTCCAGGTTCTTCTTAATTTTATAATTAAATCAAACTATAACAACATTCATTTACTTTTCTTATGTGATTTCCTGTGTTCTTGAATTCAAATGTTTTTGAAATTTTATAAAATAATAACAGTATAATTATAAATTAGTGCCATAATTGAAAGTCATAATATAATTTTCTTAAGGTATACTGCTTTTCATTCTGTACATACAAAAACATTTAACTAGAACAAGCAAAAAACTTATGGAGGTATTAAATACATAACTCTGCTTACCCACAGAAAAAAGACAAAACAGAAAGTAATAAGGGAATAAAAAAGGAGGAAAAAGGAACTATCTGAAATAATAATGTCCAAGATTGAGGAAAATTATAATAAAAAGTAAGTTAAATATTTCTGCTATTGTGGCAAAACAAATATCTCTATTATAACTTACAAAGAATATAGGATTAATATGTTAGTATTAAATACAAGCCAAATAACAGGAACATAAAATTTAATAAACTTTAAAAAATTGAATTGTGAGAGGCTCAAGCTAATGGTTAGAAAATTGGTGTATATATATATATATATATATATATATATATATATATATATATATATATAAGCCCAATGTTCCCATTGAATATACATCCTGAGGCCATGCACATTAAACCCAGGCTCTCATTTCAGCTTTATCTGTAATCCTGGAAATGAGAATTTATGCTTAGAAAGATGACCCAGAGGCCTTAAAATATCCTTGATTATTTTAAGGAAGATTAAGTTATGTTCATTGGAATGTACTCAGGAAAAAAGAGTAACCTCTCATACATTTTACTTTTTGAGTAAAGTTTGTTGTTTTTATCTAATATAGAAGTGATATATATTTTTTAGCAAAAATTGGAGAAGCACAGAAATTAAGACAAAAAAAATACAAATAATGCTATAACACAGGAAAATTTACTTCTGGAATTTTACTGTTTTTCCTGCCAGTAGTGGTTTTTTGTTGTTGTTTATGTTCTTCAGTTATTTGTTTATGATTTTTCTTTACATAATTGTGATCATGAAGTATAAAAATTTTAATATTGCTCTATGTTTCCCAAGTTATTACCTTTATAAAAATAATTCTAATAACTGAATGATACTAAATTGACTGGTTTTATCATTATTAAGTTAACTTTATCTATAGTTTGATATTTAGGCTACTTACATAATTTCAATTGTAATAAATAGTGGGACATAATTGTAGATAAAGCTTTTCCTATAACTTTCTTAGGACAAATTTTCAGAAGAATAACTGCTTTGTTATGACCTTAGAAATTTTTTAAAGCATATAAAATTCTTTCAGTTGAATTCTGAGTGAATTAAAACTTGGTTTGATTAGAATTCCCAATCATATTGTCAATTAGGATTGTTGTTAAATTTGACTATATGCATATCATTAGGATATTAGTTTAAGAGCTCCTCTATTTTAGAAAAAAAATAGGAAATGGGAATTCTACATACTCATGCATCAAGAATAGAAGACATTGAGACATTTGTAAGGAGAGAAATAATGATGTTGGAGTAGGAGGGCAAAGAACCCACCTCCCCCCATGAGCACTTCAAAGATACATCTACATGTGGAACATTTCTCACTAAAACCAACTGGAGACTAGCCGATAGACTCCTATACAACCAAGGATCTGAAAGATCCACATGGAATCATTTAGGAAGGAAATATAAGCAATCAGGTTGGGACCTGGGTCCCTAGGAGGGCACTCAGAAGAGAAGGGGAATTACATAGGGAGAGATTATCTTAGGGGAGTGAGCAGTTTCAGCAATATACTGTGCATGACAGCCCTGAAGTCCAACACCAAGAAGACAAGTCCCTGTGGCTGGTTGGAGGGCTGGTCAGACTACACAACATTGTAAACTAACTATACTCCTATATAAAATAAAAATTAAATTAAAAAAGAGCCAGCCAGAACAGAAGAATACAATAACCAAACTGAGAAACACACTGAGAAGGAATTAACAGCAGACTAGGTGATACAGAAGAATGAATCAGTGATATGGAAGTTAGAATTATGGAAATCACACAATCAGAACAGCAAAAAGAAAAACAAATTTTAATAGAACATTCTAAGGGACATTTAGGACAATATCAACTGTACCAAATTTGTGTTATAGGAGTCACAGAAGGAGAAGAGAGAGAGAAAGGGATAGAAAATGTATTTGGTGAAATTATGGCTGAAACCCTCCCAAACCTGAAGAAGGAAACAGATATCCAGGTACACAAAGAACAGAGGGTCTCAAACAAAATTAACTCAAACAGACTCACACAAAGACATATAATTAAAAATGGCAAAAAATTAAAGTTAAAGAGAGAATTCTAAAAGCAGCAAGAGAAAAACAAAAGTCATATACAAGGGAACCCCGTAGGGCTATCAGCTGATTTTTATGCAGAAATTTCACAGGCCAGAAGGGAGTGGCATGATATATTCAAAGTGCTGACAGGGACGAACCTGCAATGTAGAATAATCTACTCAGTCGGGTTATCACTTAGAATTGAAAGAGGCATAAAAACTGAGATAAGCAAAAACTCAAAGAGATAATCAGTACTAACCTAATCTAAAAAAAATGTTAAAGGGTTTTCTCTAAGTGAAAATTTAAAAAAAAGCTATAACAAGAAGTATATATAGGAAAGGAAAAATCTCACTAGTAAAAGCAAATATGTACTAAAGGCTGAGGATCAACCACTTAAATAAGCTAGTACAAATATTAAAAGACAAAGGATTGTAAAATCAAATGTAACTTTAATTATCAGTAAAGTGATAAACATGAAAATGTAAAATATGACATCAAAAATATAAATTGAAGGGGAGGGGAGTAAAAATGTAGATATTTTAGAATGTGTTTTAACTTAAATGACTACCAGTTTAAAATAAGTAGATATAGTTATAGGTCAACATATATGGAACTCATGGTAACCACCAATCAAAAACATACACTAGATATACAAAAACTAGAGAGAAAGGAAAAAATCATACCACTAAAGAAAGTCGTCAAACGACAAGGAAAGAAACCAAAAAAAAGAACGAAAACAGAAAAGAACTACAAAAACAACCAGAAACAAGAAACAAAAAGGCAATAAGTACATACCTATCAAAAATCAATTTTAATGTCAATGATATAAATATTTTAATCAAAAGACAGTGCTGACTGATTGGATAAAAAAGCAAGACTCAGGCTTCCCTGGTGGTGCAGTGGTTGAGAGTCTGCCTGCCGATACAGGGGATACAGGTTCGTGCCCCAGTCCAAGAAGGTCCCACATGCCGCAGAGTGGCTGGGCCCGTGAGCCATGGCTGCTGAGCCTGTGCATCCAGAACCTGTGCTCCACAACGGGAGAGGCCACAACAGAGAGACACCCGCATACATCAAAAGAAAAAAAAAAGCAAGACTCATTTATACTGCTTACAAAAGACTCACTTCAGGAATAAAGATACACAAAGACTGAACGTGAGGGGATGGTAAAAGATATTTCATGCAAATGGAAATGACAAGATATCAGGGATAACAATACTAATACAAGATAAAGTAGACTTTAAATCAAAGGTTATAAAAAAGTACAAATAAGGGCATTATATAATGATCAAGAGATAAATTCAAGAAAAGGATATAACATTCATTAACAAATATGCACCTAGTACAAGAGAACATAAATATATAAAGCAAGTATTAACAGACACAAAGGAAAAAAATTAACAATAATACAATAATAGTAGGAGACTTTAACACCACACTTACCTCAATGGACATATAATCCAGACAGAAAATCAATAAGGAAACAGTGGTCTTAAATGGAACATTAGATCAGTTAGACTTAATATATATCTACAGAACATTACATCCAAAAACAAAAGAATACACATTATTTTAAAGTGCACAAGAAACGTTCTCCAGGATAGATCACATGTTAGGCCACAAAACAAGACTCAACAAATTCTAGAGCACAGAAATTATGTCAAGCAGTTTAACTGACCACAATGGTATGAAAATAAATATCAATTAAAGGAAGAAAAATAGGAAAAACTAAAAAACATGGAGACTTAACAGCATGCTACTAAAACACCAATAGGTCAATGAAGAAATCAGAGAGGAAATCAGAAAATACCTTGAAACAAATGAAAATGGAAACAACTTTCCAAAATCTATGGGATGCAGCAACAGCATTTCTAAGGGGAAATTTTATAGCAGTACAGGCCTCCCTCAAGAAAGAAGAAAAATCACAAATAAACAATATAAGCACACATCTAAAGAAATTAGAAAAAGAAGAGCAGAGTCCAAAGTCAGTAGAAGAAAATAATAAAGATTGAATAGAAAATCAATAAAACAGAGGCAAAAAAGGAAAGGAAAAAAAGAAAAAAGAAAAGAAAAAAATCAATGAAAATAAAAGTTGGTTTTTTGGAAAGAAAAAAAAATGATAAACTTGTATCTAGGCTCACCAAGAAGAAAACATAGAGGACAGAAATAAACAAAATAAGTGAAAGAGGAGCAAAAATAGCTGATACCACAGAGATATAAAAAATATAATTCTATGAATAGATACATGCCAACAAATGGAACAATCTAGAAAAGTGAACAAATTTTTAGACACATACAGCCTGCCAAGGCTGAATCAAGAAGAAGATGATTTGAACAGACCAGTTACTACAAGATAAAACTGAATTCATAACAACAACAACAATAAAACCCAGAGAACCAAAGTCCAGGAATGGACAGCTTCACAGGGGAATTGTAGCAAACATATAAAGAAGAGCTAATGTCTGTCTTTCTCCAATTAGTCAAAAATTTTTAAGAGAATGAAACACTCTCAAATTCATTCTATCAGGACACCATTACCCTAATACTAAACCAGACAAACACACTATAACAAAAGAAAATTACAGGTCATTATTTCTAATGAATATAGAGGCAAAAATACTCAACAAAATATTAGCAAACCAAAAACAGCAATATATAAAAGGATCATACAGCATGATCAAGTAGGATTTACTCCAGGGATGCAAAGATGGTTAAATATCTGCAGCTCAATTCATGTTATACGTCACATTAACAAAGGAAAGAATAAAAATCACATGATAATCTCAATAGATGCATATCCTAGAAGAGAATATAGGCAAAAGACTCTTTGACATAAATCATAGCAATATGTTTTTTGGATATGTATCCTAAGGCAAAAGAAATAAAAGCAAAAATATACAAATAGGATCAATTTAAACTTAAAAGCTTTTTCACAGAGAAGGAAACCATAAACAAAATGAAATGGCAACATATTAAATTGGAGGAAGTATTTTCAAATGGTGTGACCAACAAGGGGTCAATATCGAAAATGTATAAACCTCACATACAACTCAATATCAATAAAACAAACAACCCAATTAAAAAATGGGCAGAAGACCTGAATAGACATTTTCTAAAGAAGACATAAAGATGGCTAACAGGCACATGAAAAGATGCTAAACTTCACTAATTATCAGAAAAATGCAAATCAAACCAATGAAATATAACCTCACACCTGTCAGAATGGCTATCATCAAAAAGTCTACAACTAACAAATGTTGGTGAGGAAGTGTAGAAAGGAGACCCTTGTACATTGTTGGGAATATAAATTGGTGCAACCACTATGTAAAACAGTATAGAGGCTCCTCAAAAACCTAAAAATAGAACTACCATATGATCCAGCAATTTCACTGCTGGGTATATATCTGAAGAAAATAAAAACTTTAATTCAAAAAGGTAGATACACCCCAAAGTTCATAGCAGTATTATTTGCAATATCCAAGCAGATGAATGGATAAAGAAGATGTGATATAATATATATATATATATATATATATATATATATATATGTACACACATATATACACAGTGGAATATTACTCATCCATAAAAATGAATAAAATTCTGCCATTTGCAGCAATGTGTATGGATCTGGAGACTATTATGCTTTGTGAAATAAGAGAGAAAGACAAATGTAACATGATATTGCTTATCAATAAAATAAAACAAATAAATGTATGTAGCAAAACAGAAATACAATCACAGAAATAGAAATCACACTAATGGTTAACAGAGAAGGAAGGGGCAGGAGATTAAGATATACAATCTACTATGTATAAAATAAATAACCAACAACAATATATTGTAAGGCACAGGGAAATATAGGCATTATTTTCTAATAACTTTAAATGGACTAAAATATAAAAAAATTTTGAATCACTATTTTATATACTAGAAACTAATATAATATTGTAAATTAACTATAGTTCAAAAAAGACAATATTGAGAAATTTGATACATTCATTCACTCATTCATTTCTCTTCCTCAACACTAACATTATTTAATATAAAACAATTATTTATTGTCTTGTACTAAATATTATATGAGGTAAATAAATTTCCCTCAGTTAAACAAATAGTGGGAATTGGTAGCTTGCTAAATAATACATTTTGATATGTCAAAACATCTTTAGAAAAATATAAGCCAATATGGCCTAAAGAAGAGAAAGTGATCAGTCTTGACTGGGGGAGGGATCTGTAATATTTAAACTGGGTCTTGAATTTGTAGAATAGAAATAGTACAAATAGCAGTGTAGTTGTAATCAGTATACCTGATTCTTAAACTATAATACTTTCAATACCTTGATCAACTTGACTGTATATACTACGTTTCAGTTTGATTATGCCTTATATTGGATAAAATAGTATATGTCTTCACAGGGTTATTGTAAAAGTCAAATAAGGATATTATCTATTGCTGTGTCCCACAGGTTTTGGATCATCATGTATTCATTGTCATTTGTCTCTAGGTATTTTTTGATTTCCTCTTTTATTGCTTCAGTGATCCATTGGTTGTTTAGTAACATACAGTTTAGACTCCATGCATTTGTGTTTTTTCACAGCTATTTTTTTTGCTGTAATTGATTTCTAATCTCCTGGTGTCATAATTGGAAAAGATGCTTGATATGATTTTAATTTTCTTAATTTTACAAAGGCTTGATTTGTAACCTAAGATATGATCTATTCTGGAGAATGAGGACTTGAGAAGAAAGTGTATTCTGCTGCTTTTGGAAGGAATGTCCTATAAATATCAATTAAGTCTATCTGGTCTGATGTGTCATATAAGGCTTGTGTTACCTTATTGATTTTCTGTCTGGATAATCTGTTCACTGGTGTAAGTGGGGTGTTGAAGTCCCCCACTATTATTGTGTTACTATCAATTTCTCCTTTTATGGCTGTTAGCATTTGCCTTATGTATTGAGGTACTCCTATGTTGGGTGCATATATATTTATAATTGTTATACCGTCTTCTTGGATTTATCCCTTGATCATTATGTAATATCCTTCCTTGACTCTTGTAACAGTCTTTATTTTAAAGTTTATGTTGTCTGATATGAATATTCCTACTCCAGCTTTCTTTTGATTTCCTTTTGCATGGAATATCTTTTTCCATTCCCCCACTTTCAATCTGTAAGAGTCCCTAGGTCAGATTGTGATAAAAACTCTCCAGAAAGTTGGCATAGAGGGAACATACATTAACATAATAAAGGCTGTATATGACAAACCCACAACAAACATCATTCTCAATGGTGAAAAATTGAAAACATATCCTCTAAGATCAGGAACAAGACAAGGATGTCCACTATAGACACTTTCATTCAACATAGATTTTGAAGTCCTAGCCATGGCAATCAGAGAAGAAAAAGAAATAAAGGAATCCAAATTGGAAAAGAAGGAGTAAAACAATCACTGTTTGCAGATGGCACAATACTATACATAGAAAATCCTAAAGATGCTACCAGAAAACCACTAGAGCTCACCAATGAATCTGGCAAAGTTGCAGGATACAAAATTAATACACAGAAATCTCTTGCATTCCTCTACATTAACAACAAAAGATCAGAAAGAGAAATTAAGGGAACAATCCCATTTACCATCACATCAAAAAGAATAAAATACCTGGTTAAAACCTACCTAAGGAGACAAAAGACATGTACTAAGAAACCTATAAGACACAGATGAAAGAAATCAAAGATGACACAAACTAATGGAGACATATACCATGTTCTTGGATTGGAAGCATCATTATTGTGAAAATGACTACACTAGCCAAAGCAAACTACAGATTCATGCTATCCCTATCAAATTACTGGTGGCATTTTTCACAGAATTGGAACAATTTTTTTTTTACAATACATGGAAACACAAAAGACCCTGAATAGCCAAAGCAATCTTGAGAAAGAGAAATGGATCTTGAGGAATCAGACTCCATGACTTCGGAATATACTACAAAGCTACAGTCTTCCAAACAGTATGGTACTGGCACAAAAACAGAAGTATGTATCAATGGAACATGATAGAAAGTCCAGAAATAAATCCACGCACCTATGGTCACCTAATTTATGACAAAGGAGGCAAAAATATACAATGGAGAAAATACAGTCTCTTCAATAACTGATGCTGGGAAAATTGGACAGCTACATATAAAAGAATGAAATTAGGGGACTTCCTTGGTGGTCCATTGATTAAGACTCCATGCTTCCACAGCAGGGGGAATGGGTTTGATCCCTGGTAGGGGAATTAAGATCATGCATGCTGCTAGGCATGACCAAAATTTTTTTTTAATAAAAGAATGAAATTAGAACAGTCCCTAACACCGTTTACAAAAAATGAACTTGAAATTGATTAAAGATCTAAATGTAAGGCAGAATACTATAAAACTGTTAGAGGAAAAACATAAGCAGAACACTGTCTGACATAAATTACAGCAAGATCTTTATTGATCCAACTCCTAGAGTAATGAAAATAAAAAAAAGAATAAACAAATGGGACCTAATTAAACTTGAAAGCTTTTGCACAGCAAAGGAAAACATAAACACAATGAAAAGACAACCCACATAATTGGAGAAAATATTTGCAAATGAATCAACTGACAAGGGATTAATCTCCAAAATATACAAGCAGCTCATGCAGCTCAATATCAATAAAAACAAGGAACCCAATCAAAAAACTGAGCAGAAGATCTAAATAGACATTTCTCCAAAGAAGACATACAGATGGCCAAGATGCATATGAAAAGATGCTCAACATCACTAATTATTAGAGAAATGCAAATCAAAGCTACAATGATGTATCAGCTCACAGCAGTCAGAGTGGCCATCATCAAAAAACTCTGCAAACAATAAATGTTGTAGAGGCTGTGGAGAAAAGGGAACCCTCCTACACTGTTGGTGGTAATGTAATTTGGTACAACCATTATGGAGAACAGTATAGGGGTTCCTTAAAATTCTAAAAATAGAGCTACCATATGATTCAGCCATACTACTCATGGGCATAAATCCAGAGAAAACCATAATTTGAAAAAAATACATGCACCCCAATGTTCACTGCAGCACTATTTACAATATCTGAGACAAGGAAGCAACCTAAATGTCCATCAATAGATGAATGGATAAAGAAGATGTGGTACATATATACAATGGAATATTACTCAGCCATCAAAAAAATGAAATAATGTCATTTGCAGCAACATGGATGGACTTAGAGATTGTCATACTGAGTGAAGTAAGTCAGACAGAAAAAGACAAAGATCATATGATATTGTTTATATGTGGAATCTAAACAAATGGTACAAATGAACTTATTTACAAAACAAAAATAGAGTCACAGATGTAAAAACAAGATTATGGTTTCCAGGGGGGAAGTTGGGGGAGAGATAAATTGAAAGACTGGGGTTGACAAATACACACTACTATATATAAAATAATAACTAATAAGGACATACTGTATAGCAGAGGGAAGTCTACTCGATACTCTGTAATGACCTAATGGGAAAATAATCTAAAAAAGAGTGGATATGTGTGTGTGTATATATATATATATATATATATATATATATATATATATAACTGATTCACTTTGCTGTACACGTGAAATTAACACAACATGGTTAATCAACTATACTCCAATAAAAATTAAAAAGAAAAAGAAACACATAAGGATATTATCTTACCTTGAATTCCCTAGGAAGCAGAACCTGTGGCAAAAACAAGTGTCACTACTTTATTAGGGATTTCACTATCAGGAATGTAGGAGTGAAGAGACAGAAAGTGAGTTAGGAAGAAGGAAGCACAAACATAAAGGAGTGTTATGGAGCTGAACAATGCATATTAATCAGTCTTCCAGGACCATCTTCTTATGGGCAATGTGAAATACTGTATATGAGAACAATTTACCTGAGGATAAAGGGAGAAGAATTTATATTTCAGTCCCTGTCTCCCAGTGATCAAAGATTCACCCTATGACATATTTTCTCCCTTGCACATCTGAATTGTAAGCAGTACTTAGATATCTTATGCCCAGCATTAATAAGGAAACTCTGTATTGGAAGGTAACAGATGAGTGTTGCAGAGATGAGGGAAAGTATTTTGAGATGTACCCACTCAAGTTTCAAAATTCATGCAGATTTGTTATCCCCAGAGGTGTCTGGAGTTGAAAAGGCCCAGAGTTAGGTGAGGCAGAGAATATATAAAATGATGACTAATATTGTTAATATTAAGAGGTATAAGTCAAGAGATAAGGGCATATTGTAAGTAAGGTAAATAATAATTTACAGGATTATTTCTGTGAACAATAAGTACCCAGGTTTGGGTCCAGCTGGTCTCCAGTTCTGCATGTAAACAGCTCGGAAGTCACACTCTGATCTGACAAATAGAAATCTGAACAAAGTGAAAAATCAATAACTCTTTTGGCATCCAGGACATAGGTGAAGAAACAGGACAAACCACTGCCTCCAAGACTGGAGAGACAGCAGAATACAGGGAGTCATGACTTACTGGAGCAGAGAGTTACAACTGGAACCCTCTGCAGGAACAAGTGCCAAAGTAGAAAAACCTGAACTGTAATTAATGAGTTGTTGGAGGCTCAGTGTGGATGCCTCTGAAAATTTAAAAACTTAGGGAGGGATTTGAGAGCTTCAAGATGGCCAAAGAGTAAGACATGGAGATCACCTTCCTCCCCACAAATACAACAGAAATACATCTACACGTGGAAGGATTCCTACAGAACACCTACTGAACGCTGGCAGAAGACCTCTGACCTCCCAAAAGGCAAGAAACTCCCCCACGTAACTGGGTGGGGCAAAAGATAAAAGAAAAAACAGAGACAAAAGAATAGGGACAGGACCTGCACAAGTGGGAGGGAGTTGTGAAGGAGGAAAGGTTTCCACACACTAGGAAGATGCTTCATGGGCAGAGACTGCGGGTGGCGGAGGGGGGAATCTTCAGAGCCACGGAGGAGAGCACAGCAACAGGGGTGTGGAGGGCAAGCAGAGAGATTCCCACACAGAGGATTGGTGCCCACTGGCACTCACCAGCCCAAGAGGATTGTCTGCTCACCCGCTGGGGCAGGTGGGGGCTGGGAGTTGAGGCTCGGGATTCGGAGGTCATATCCCAGGGAGAGGACTGGGGTTGGCTCCGTGAACACAGCCTGAAGGGGCTAGTGCACCACAGCTAGCTGGGAGGGAGTCCGGGAGAAGTCTGAAGCAGCCGAAGGGACAAGAGACTTTTTCTTGCCTCTTTGTTTCCTTGTGCATGAGGAGAGGGGATTAAGAGCGCAGCTTAAAGAGCTCCAGAGATGGGTGTGAGCCACGGCGATCAGCAAGGACCCCAGAGACAGGCATGAAATTAGAAGGCTGCTGCTGCAGCCACCAAGAAGCCTGTGTGCAAGCACATGTCACTATCCACACCTCCCCACCCAGGAGCCTGTGCAGCCCGCCACTGCCAGAGTCCCGTGATACAGGGACAACTTCCCCGGGAGAACACATGGTGCACTTTAGGCTGGTGCCACGTCATATTGGCCTCTGCCACCACAGGCTTGGCACACACTCCATACTGCTCCTTCCCCCCGGCCTGAGTGAGCCAGAGCCACCGAATCAGCTGGTCCTTTAACCCTGTCCTGTCTGAGTGAAAAACAGATGGCCTCAGGTGACCTACATTCAGAGGCGGGTACAAATCCTAAGCTGAACCCCAGGAGCTGTGTGAACAAAGAAGAGAAAGGCAAATTTCTCCAAGCAGCATCAGGAGCAGCAGATTAAATCTTCGCAGTCAATTTAATGTACCCTGCATCTGTGGAATACCTGAATAGAAAATGAATCATCCCAAATTGAGGAGGTGGACTTTGGGAGCAAGGGTATATATATATATTTTTTTTTTCCATTTTTCTCTATTTGTGAGTTTGTATGTGTATGCTTCTGTGATTGATTTTGTCTGTATAGCTTTGCTTTTACCACTTGTCTTAGGGTTCTGCCTGTCTTTTTTTCTTTTTTGTATAGTTTTATCACTTGTTCTCATTGGTGGATTTGCTTTTTGGTTTCGTTGCTCTCTTCTCTCCTTATTTTATTACTTCAATTTATTTTTAATAATTATTTTTCATTTTGTTTAATAACATTATTTTATTTTATTTTATTTTAACTTCTTCTTCCTTTCTTTTTTACCTCCCTTTTATTCTGAGCTGTGGGGATAACAGGTTCTTCGTGCTCCAGGCAGACGTCACGGCTGTGCCTCTGAGGTGGGAGTGCCAAGTTCAGGACATTGGTCCACAAGAGTCCTCGCTGCTCCACTCAATGGCGAAAATCTCCCACAGATCTCCATCTCAGTGCCAAGACCAAGCTCCACTCAATGACCAGCAAGCTACAGTGGTGGACACCCTATGACAAACAACTAACAAGATAGGAACAAAACCTGATCCATTAGCAGAGAGGTGGCCTAAAATCATAATAAGGCCACAGAACCCCCAAAACAAACGACCAGACATGAACATGCCCACCAGGAAGAAAAGATCCAGCCTCATCCACCAGAACACAGGCACTAGTCCCTTCCACCAGGAAGCCTACAAAACCCACTGAACCAACCTTAGCCACTGGGAACAGACACCAAAAACAATGGGAACTACGAACCTGCAGCCTGCAAAAAGGAGACACAAAACACAGTAAGTTAAGCAAAATGAGAAGACAGAGAAACAAACAGCAGATGAAGGAGCAAGGTAAAAACCAACCAGACATAACAAATAAAGAGGAAATAGGCAGTATACCTGGAAAAGAATTCAGAATAATGATAGTAATGATAATCCAAAATCTTGGAAATAGAATGGATAAAATACAAGAAACGTTTAACAAGGACCTAGAACTAAAGAGCAAACAAACAGTGATGAACAGCACAGTAAATGAAATTACAAATTCTCTAGAAGGGATCAATAGCAGAAAAAAATGAGGTAGAAAATGGATAAGTTCCTGGAAGACAAAATAGTGGAAATAACTTCTGCAGAACAGAATAAAGAAAAAAAGAATGAAAAGAATTGAGGACAGCTTCAGACACCTCTGGGCAACATTAAATGCACCAACATTCTAATTATAGGGGTCCTACAAGAAGAAGAGGAAAATAAATGGACTGAGAAAATATTTGAAGAGACCATAGTTGAAAACTTCCCTAATATGGGTAAGGAAACAGTTAATCAAGTCCAGGAAGCACAGAGAGTCCCATACAGGATAAATCCAAGGAGAAAAATGCCAAGACACGCACTAATCAACTATCAAAAATTAAATAGAAAGAAAACATATTAAAAGCAGCAAGCGAAAAACAACAAATAACAAACAAGGCAATCCCCATAAGGCTAACAGCTGATCATTCAGCTGAAACTGCAAGCCGGAAGGGAGTGGCAGGACATATTTAAAGTGATGAAGGAGAAAAACCTACAACCAAGATTACTCTACCCAGCAAGGATGTCATTCAGATTTGAAGGGGGAAGTAAAACCTTTACAGACAAGCAAAACTCAGAGAATTCAGCACCACAAAATCAGCTTTACAACAAATGCTAAAGGAACTTCTCTAGGCAGGAAACACAAGAGAAGCAAAAGACCTACAATAACAAACCAAAAAGAATTAAGAAAATGAGAATAGGAACATACATATTGGTAATTACCTTAAATGTAAATGGAATAAATGCTCCAACCAAAAGACATAGACTGGCTGAATGGATACAAAAACAAGACCCATATATACTCTATCTACAAGAGACCCACTTAAGACCTAGGGAAACATACAGACTGAAAGTGAGAGGTTGGAAAAAGATACCCCATACAAATGGAATTCAAAAGAAATCTGGAATAGCAATTATCATGTCAGACAAAACAGACTTTAAAACAAAGACTATTTCAAGAGACAAAGAAGGACACAACATAATGATCAAGGGATCAACCCACAAAGAAGATATAACAATAGTAAATATTTATGCACCCAACATAGGAGCACCCAAATACATAAGGCAAATACTAACAGCTGTAAAAGTGGAAATCTACAGGAACACAAACAGAGTAGGCAACATTAACATGCCACTTTCACCAATGAACAGATCATCCAAAAGGAAAATAAATAAGGAAACCCAAGCTTTAAATGACACATTAAACAGGAGGTACTTAATTGATATTTATAGGACATTCCATCCAAAAACAACAGAATGCACATTTTTCTCAAGTGTTCATGCAAATTCTCCAGAATAGATCATATCTTGGGTCACAAATCATGTCTTGGTAACTTTAAGTAAATTGAAATCATAACAGGTAACTATTCTAACCAGAGTGTTTTGAGACTAGACATCAATTACAGGAAAAAAAAAACACTGTACAAAATACGAACACATGGAGGCTAAACAATACACTACTTAATAACCAAGAGATCACTGAAGAAATCAAAGAGGAAATCAAAAAATACCTAGAAACAATTGACAATGAAAACAAAACAGCAAAAGCAGTTCTAAGAGGGAAGTTTATAGCAATACAATCCTACATTAAGAAACAAGAAATGTCTCAAGTAAACAACTTAACTGTACACCTAAAGCAATTAGAGAAAGAAGAACAAAACCCGCAAAGTTAGCAGAAGGAAAGAAATCATAAAGATCAGATCAGAAATAAATGAAAAACAAATGATAGAAATGATAGCAAAATCAACAAAGCTAAAATCTGGTTCTTTGAGAAGATAAAAAAAATGATAAACCATTAGCCAGACTCATCAAGAAAAAAAGGGAGAAGACTCAAATCAATAGAAGTAGAAATGAAAAAGGAGAAGTAACAACTGACACTGCAGAAATACAAAGGATCATGAGATTACTACAAGCAACTGTATGCCAATAAAATGGACAACTTGGAAGAAATGCACAGATTCTTAGAAAAGAACAAACTTCTGAGACTGAAACACGAAGAAATAGAAAATATGAAGAGAACAATCCAAGCACTGAAACTGAAACTGTGATGAAAAATATTCCAACCAACAAAAGCCCAGGACCATATAACTTCACAGGCTAATTATATCAAACATTTACAGAACAGCTAATACCTATCCTTCTCAAACTCTTCCAAAATATAGCAGAGGGAAGGACACTCCCAAACTCATTCTACAAGGCCACAATCACCCTGATACCAAAACCAGACAAAGATGTCAAAAAGAAAGAAAACTACAGGCCAATATCACTGATGAACATAGATACAAAATCCTCAACAAAATACAAGCAAACATAATCCAACAGCACATTTACAGGATCATACAACATGATCAACTGGGGTTAATTCCAGGAATGCAAGGATTCTACAATATACACAAATCAATCATTGTGATACACCATATTAACAAACTGAAGGAGAAAAAAATGTATGATCATCTCAATAGATGAAGAGAAAGCTTTCAGAAATATCCAACCCCACTTATAATAAAAACCCTCCAGAAGGTAGTTATAGAAGAAACTTTCCTCAACATAATAAAGGCCATATATAACAAACCCACAGCCAACATCTTCCTCAATGGTGAAAACATTAAATCATTTGCACTAAGATCAGGGAGAAGACAAGGTTGCCCACTCTCACCACTATTATTCAACATAGTTTTGGAAGTTTTAGCTACAGCAATCAGAGAAGAAAAAGAAATAAAAGGAATCCAAATCGGAAAAGAGAATTAAAGCTGTCACTGTTTGCAGATGACATGATACTATACATAGAGAATCCTAAAGATGTTACCAGAAAACTACTAGAGCTAATCAATGAATTTAGTAAATTAGCAGGATACAAAATTAATGCACAGAAATCTCTTGCATTCCTATACACTAAAGATGAAAAATCTGAAAGGGAAATTAAGAAAACACTCCCATTTACAACTGCAACAAAAACAATAAAATATCTAGGAATAAACCTACCTAAGGATCCAAAAGACCTGTATGCATAAAATTATAAGAAACTGATAAAAGTAATTAAAGATGATGCAAATAGTTGGAGAGATATACCATTTTCTTAGATTGGAAGAATCAACATTGTCAAAATGAATATACTACCCAAAGCAACCTACAGATTCAATGCAATCCCTATCAAACTACCACTGGCATTTTTCATAGAAGTAGAACAAAAAGTTTCACAATTTTTATGGAAACACAAAAGACCCCGAATAGCCAAAGTAATCTTGAGATCGAAAAACAGAGCTGGAGGAAGCAGGTTCCCTGACTTTAGACTATACTACAAACCTACGGTAATCAAGACAGTATGGTACTGGCACAAAAACAGAAATATAGATCAATGGAACAGTATAGAGAGCCAAGAGATAAGCTCACACACATATGGTCCCCTTATCTGTGATAAAGGGGAATATACAGTGGAGAAAAGACAGCCTCTTCAATAAGTTGTGCTGGGAAAACTGGACAGCTACATGTAAAAGAATGAAATTAGAACACTCCCTAGCACCATACTCCAAAATAAACTCAAAATGTATTAAAGACATAAATGTGAGGCTGGACACCATCAAACTCTTAGAGAAAAACATAGGCAGAATGCTCTATGACATAAATCACAGTAAGATCCTTTTTGACCCACCTCTTAGAGAAATGGAAATAAAAACAAAAATAAACAAATGGGACCTAATGAAACTTTAAAGCTTTTACACAGCAAAGGAAACTATAAACAAGATGAAAAGACGACCCTCAGAATGGGAAAAATATTTCCAAATGAAGCAGCTGACAAAGGATTAATGTCCAAAATTTACATGCAGCTCAATATCAAAACAACAGACAACTGAATCCAAAAATGGGCAGCAGACCTAAATAGACAATTTTCCAAAGTAGATATACAGATTGGCAACAGACACATGAAAGAATGCTCAACATCATTAATCAATCATTAGATAGTTGCAAATCAAAACTACAATGAGATATCATCTCACACCGATCACAATGGCCATCATCAAAAAATCTACAAACAATAAACGCTGGAGAGGATGTGGAGAAAAGGGAACCCCCTTGCACTGTTGGTGGGAATGTAAATTGATACAGCCACTATAGAGAACAATATGGAGATTCCTTAAAAAACTAAAAATAGAGCTACCATACAACCCAGCAATCCCATTACTGGGCATATACCCTGAAAAAAACATAATTTAAAAAGAATCATGTACCAAAATATTCATTGCAGCTCTATGTACAATAACCAAGACATGGAAGCAATCTACATGTCCATCAACAGATGAATGGATCAAGAAGATGTGGCACATATATGCAATGGAATATGTTCAGCCATAAAAAGAAACGAAATTGAGTTATTTGTAGTGAGGTGGATGGACCTAGAGTCTGTCATACAGAGTGAAGTAAGTCAGAAAGAGAAAAACAAGTACCGTATGCTAACACATATATATGGAATCTAAAAAAAAAAAAAAAAAAAAGTCATGAAGAACCTAGGGACAAGATGGGAATAAAGACATAGACTTCCTAAAGAATGGACTTGAGGACACGGGGAGGGGGAAGTGTAAGCTGGGAGAAAGTGGCATGGACATATATACACTACCAAATATAAAATAGCTAGCTAGTGAGAAGCAGCCACATAGCAGAGGGAGATCAGCTCAGTGCTTTGTGACCACCTAGAGAGGTGGGATAGGGAGTGTTGAAGGGAGGGTGATGCAAGAGGGAAGAGATATGGGGACATATGTATTTGTATAATTGATTCACTTTGTTATAAAACAGAAACTAATACACCATTGTAATGCAATTATACTCCAATAAAGATGTTTAAAAAAAGTCATGGAGAACCAGTCATAGGAGGCCCTCACAATATTCTGAGATTTACCTCCAGGAAATTAAACAGGTTCCTTCCAACAGTAAGTATAAAAGAAAAGTCAATTCAGGCTTCTGGCAGGGGGCAGGAAAAAAGGAATAATTATGAAATATGCCAAAACATTCTCTTATTCTTAATAAGGTCTGCCTTCAGGGGTAATACCAGTTCTTCTGGTATTATAAAGGTCAAACATACTTGAGAAAAAGGAAACACCCAACTCCAGCCCACACTTGCTATCCTTTCCACCTAAGGTTGGAGAAAAATATCTGAGAAAGACTAGTGAAGATCATGGTTCAGAAGCACATGTTCACAAAAAGGCTCAGAGCTAATTGTGGGAATATAGAATGCTTCCCATTCTCCATACCTCACCATCATATTTCTAAATGCCTATTTATAGCAGTTTATTTTACCAATACATCATGACCTGCTATTAAGGAAAAATTACAAGGTATTTCAAGAGGTTAGAAAACAGTATTTGAAGAAACAGAACAAGTATCTGAAACAGACATGGCAGATATTTTGAAATGATCAGGTCAAAAATTTTAAACAACTATAATTAATATGCTAAGGACTTTTATGGATAAAGTAGACAACGTGAAAGAATAGATAGGATGAGTTTGCAAAGAGATGGAAATCCTAAGAAAGAACCAAAAAGAAAATCTAAACAACACCAAAAAGAAATATATATTTGGCACAGAGCTCCTAAAACCTTTGGAATTTTCTGTGAGCCACTACAGCAAATTAATTGAACCCAAGGAGAGGGTTTTGGGAATCTTTGATTTGTAGCCATTTGTTTAGAAGCATAGGTAACAGTGGAGAGCAGTCTTGTAGGACTGAACATTTAACTTGTGAAATCTGATGTTATCTTCAAGTAGATAGTGCCATAATTGAGTTTAGGTAGATTAATCAAGATAAAACTTTACAAAAGGCCAGGGTGACTTGTCTTGATGCCTTGCTGGAGGTACAAAGCCTTTTGTACAAGAGTGGGTAAAGTGGTCAAAGGGTGGAGAAGAGAAGTTTACAGGATCCCTTGATACAGGAATATCATAAACTGTGGTATCAAAACTCATTGGCAAAACTGATTCAGGCTACAATTAGAATGAGAGAATGTAAAACTGCAATGCTTCATAGGATTGTGAAATTTGGAATGTTTAAACAGAAGTTGTGTCAACTTTATTTGAATGTTTTATGGGAATGAAAATTTTATCTGATTGGAGAATATTTTCCAAACCTAGTGTTGTAAAACAGAAGACAAGCAAATCTGCCCTTCAAGCAATATTAATTGGAACATTGATTAAGTTGGAATATTAATTAAATGTGAGCAAGTAAGACTGAGCATACACAATGTAGAATAGAAGCTGGAATGCTAGTGCGGACAAATACTTATGTGCAGCCTAAACTGGGGCTTATGGCAAAAGCCTGTGAATACTTTCCAGCAGTGACTACTGGGACTTTGGACTAGAGAATTTCTATTTGAGAGATATTTACTAATGTTAATCTGAAACGAATAGATGGCCAGTTATTTCTCCAGCAAAATGAGTTATTCAGGATTAGATAAGAATTGCAGTTTTGGGATGACAACCATAGTGATCCACATGCTAGTCCTCAGCAGAAATGGAGAAGAGAACTTTTTTATAGAGGGAAAAAGGAAAGTTGGGAGAGCTAAAGTAAACAGAGAGTCTGTGGCTTTTCAATGGCTGAGCTGTGACTGTCTCTCATTTGCTGAGCTCTTGCCAGGAAAGAAGACAGAAGTTTTCTTCTTGCTGGGCTCTGCTATCATTATAGGGCATGAGAGCTCCCCCTTCTGGTCTCCTGACTCTACTTACTTGAGGTTTCTGTTTATTAATTTTTTACATTTCACCTTTTTGAACAAGCCCATTCTCGGAAGACATTGCTGATCAAGAGTCCGGTTTTCTGTGATTTCAGCAGCTTATTTTATTCGATGCCAGAAAGAAAATTCCCTGGGTATAGTGTCCCACATTGGAGGGAAAGTGAACAGATTGGAAACATATTGAGGCCACATTCAAGTTACAAGAAGGGATAGGAGGGAGAACGTTCAGCCACTTTATATTTAAAGCTAATTTTTATTAAAATTAAAGACATTAGAGATCATATAAAGTGTTATAACCTTATCATAGATTTGGCAACAAACTTCCAACAGGCCTGGTTCAGATATCTTGGGAAAGATGTCTCATCAGATGTATTCTGCTTCAATTCTGGGAAATCTTTATTTCAGGTCACCAAACGACCTGCACCAGATGTGCAGGTCCAGTCCTTGTTCAGCACTTTCTATAGGTGTGTCACATGAATCCAATAGTCTATTTCCTGAAGTTTGATGACACAGGGGTTGATTAGCAGTATCTGATTGGATCTTTCCAGTAAGGTTGAAAAGAATCGTTCTAGAGGTATATTTTCCAAAAGACAAAATCTCCAGGTTGCAAGATATGATGCTCATGGTCTTAGTCTCCTGAGAGTGCACTGTGAAAATATTGCTCTACCAAAACATGGTTATTTTTTAATAGAAGCGATTAGGTCTTGTAATATTAGAGTATCTCTCCTTTGATCACTTGTGTTTCAAAGGAAGCATGATCCAAGTGCATTGGGCATCATGTGACCATCTCAAATGGCGAGAGTATATGAGTTCTAAAAGGGGTGGATCAAGATTTAGGAGGACCAGTGGCAATGTTTTTGACCAAGGTATTTAGCGGGCATTTACAATGTTGCCAATTGAGTATTTTTTAAATTTTTATTTGAGTATAGTTTATTTTATTATTTTATTTTTCTTTTATTTATTTATTTATTTTGGAGTATAGTTGATTTACAATATGTGTTAGTTTCAGTTGGCCAATTGAGTCATAATAACATCATTACTGTGTTCGACTAAACCAGAGGATTGAGGGGGGTAAGAGCAGTGAAAGTGTTGTTTTAAAAATCAGCCAAACAGCACAAACGTGTTGAATTTCCTGACCAGTAAAAGGGGTTCTTCAATCACAGTCAAGTTCAAGAAGACTTCCCCAGTTAGGAGTCATCTTTTCCAAAAGGACTTCAGCTACAGAAGAGGCAGTAGCCTGTCTACAAAGGAAAGCTTCAGTTTAGTGTGAAAACATACAGACCAGGACTAAAACATATTTATATCCATGAAATGCAGGAACTTATATGAAATCCATTTGCCAGACTTTGAATGGTCCATTAGGATGTTTAAAATGTCTGGGAGCAGTATGAACAGGCTTCCCTGGGTTGTACTTCAGACAAGAGGATCAAGTGAGGTAGTCATTTTTGCAGGCTTATTAATGTTTTCCCATGAATATTTTTAAATATCATAGTGTGTATATGTTAACCCCACCTCCTAATTTATCCACCCCTCTTTCCCCTTTGGTAACCCTAAGTTTGCTTTCTCTGTCTGTGGGTCTATTTATGTTTTGTAAATAAATTCATTTGTATCTTTTTTTTTAAAATTCCACATATAAGCGATATCATATGATATTTGTCTTTCTCTGTCTGACCTACTTAGTATGATAATTTCTAGGTCTATCCATGTTGCTGCAAATGGCATTATTTCATTCTTTTTATGCCTGAGTGATATTCTACTTTATATGTACCACATCTTCTTTATCCATTCATCTGTCAATGGACATTTAGGTTGCTTCCATGCCCTGGTTATTGTAAATAATGTTGCAATGAATATTGTGGTGCATGTATTTTTTTGAATTATAGTTTGCTCCAGATATATGTCCAGCTGTTGGAGTGGGATAGCAGGATCATATAGTTAAAAAAACAAACAAACAAACAAGAATGACCAGCAAAACAACTCCCTTACATATCTACAGGTTGAATAGATCTTTCAAAATATTTGGACCCAATTTTAAGAAAATAAATACTATATCTTGAAAATATAATATTGACATCCCTGATAAAGCCATTTCAAGTCATTAGGAAATTCTGTGTTGTATTTTCTATTCAGAGTGTGTTTCAAATTTCAAGTTTGAATGAGGATTATGGAGAACTATGATGACATTTTCCCCTTTTCTTTTTTTTTCTTTTTTTATTTTTAACATCTTTATTGGAGTATAATTGCTTTACAATGGTGTGTTATTTTCTGCTTTACAACAAAGTGAATCAGTTATACATATACATATGTCCCCATATCTCTTCCCTCTTGCGTCTCCCCGTTAATGTACTTTTTTTTTACATTTTTTTATTAGTTTCTGCTTTATAACAAAGTGAATCAGTCATACATATACATCTGTTCCCACATCCCTTCCCTCATGCATCTCCCTCCCTCCCACCCTCCCCATCCCACCCCTCCAGGCAGTCACAAAGCACCGAGCTGATCTCCCTGTGCTCTGCGGCTGCTTCCCACTATCTATCTACCTTACATTTGGTACTGTATATATGTCCATGCCTCTCTTTCGCTTTGTCACAGCTTACCCTTCCCCCTCCCCATATCCTCAAGTCCATTCTCAAGTAGGTCTGTGTCTTTATTCCCGTTTTACCCCTAGGTTCTTCATGACATTTTTTTTAAAATTCCATATATATGTGTTAGCATACGGTATTTGTCTTTCTCTTTCTGACTTACTTCACTCTGTATGACAGACTCTAGGTCTATCCATCTCATTATAAATAGCTCAGTTTCCTTTCTTTTTATGGTTGAGTAATATTCCATTGTATATATGTGCCACATCTTCTTTATCCATTCATCCGATGATGGACACTTAGGTTGTTTCCAGCTCCGGGCTATTGTGAAAAGAGCTGCAATGAACATTTTGGTACATGTCTATTTTTGAATTATGGTTTTCTCAACGTATATGCCTAGTAGTGAGATTGCTGGGTCATATGGTAGTTCTATTTTTAGTTTTTTAAGGAACCTCCATACTGTTCTCCATAGTGGCTGTACCAATTCACATTCCCACCAGCAGTGCAAGAGTGTTCCCTCTCCAGCATTTATTGTTTCTAGATTTCTTGATGATGGCCATTCTGACTGGTGGGAGGTGATACCTCATTGTAGTTTTGATTTGCATTTCTCTAATGATTAATGATGTTGAGCATTCTTTCATGAGTTTGTTGGCAGTCTGTATATCTTCTTTGGAGAAATGCCTATTTAAGTCTTCTGCCCATTTTTGGATTGGGTTGTTTGTTTTTTTGCTATTGAGCTGCATGAGCTGCTTATAAATTTTGGAGATTAATCCTTTGTCAGTTGCTTCATTTGCAAATATTTTCTACAATTCTGAGGGTTGCCTTTTGGTCTTGTTTATGGTTTCCTTTGCTGTGCAAAAGCTTTGAAGTTTCATTATGTCCCATTTGTTTATCTTTGTTTTTATTTCCATTTCTCTAGGAGGTGGGTCCAAAAGGATCTTGCTGTGATTTATGTCATAGAGTGTTCTGCCTATGTTTTCCTCTAAGAGTTTGAGAGTTTCTGGCCTTACATTTAGGTCTTTAACCCATTTTGAGCTTATTTTTGTGTATGGTGTTAGGGAATGATCTAATCTCATACTTTTACATGTCCCTGTCCAGTTTTCCCAGCACCTCTTATTGAAGAGGCTGTCCTTTCTCCACTGTATATTCCTGCCTCCTTTATCAAAGATAAGGTGACCATATGTGCGTGGGTTTATCTCTGGGCTTTCTATCCTGTTCCATTTATCTATCTTTCGGTTTTTGTGTCAGTACCACACTGTCTTGATTACTGTAGCTTTGTAGTATAGTCTGAAGTCAGGGAGCCTGATTCCTCCAGCTCCGTTTTTCGTTCTCAAGATTGCTTTGGCTATTCGCGGTCTTTTGTTTTTCCAAACAAATTTTGAAATTTTTTGTTCTAGTTCTGTGAAAAAGGCCAATGGTAGTTTGATAGGGATTGCATTGAATCTGTAGATTGCTTTCGGTAGTAGAGTCATTTTCACAATATTGATTCTTCCAAAACCAGGAGCATGGTATATCTCTCCATCTATTTGTATCATCTTTAATTTCTTTCATCAGTGTCTTATAATTTTCTGCATACAGGTCTTTTGTCTCCTTAGATAGGTTTATTCCTAGATATTTTATTCTTTTTGTTGCAATGGTAAATGGGAGTGTTTTCTTGATTTCATTTTCAGATTTTTCATCATTAGTGTACAGGAATGCCAGAGATTTCTGTACATTAATTTTGTATCCTGCTACTTTACCAAATTCATTGATTAGCTCTAGTAGTTTTCTGGTAACATCTTTAGGATTCTCTATGTATAGTATCATGTCATCTGCAAACAGTGACAGCTTTACTTCTTCTTTTCCAATTTGGATTCCTTTTATTTCCTTTTCTTCTCTGATTGCTGTGGCTAAAACTTCCAAAACTATGTTGAATTAGAGTGGTGAGAGTGGGCAGCCTTGTCTTGTTCCTGATCTTAGTGGAAATGGTTTCAGTTTTTCACCATTGAGGACAATGTTGGCTGTGGGTTTGTCATATATGTCCTTTATTATGTTGAGGAAAGTTCCCTCTATGCCTACTTTCTGCAGGGTTTTTATCATAAATGGGTGTTGAATTTTGTCGAAAGCTTTCTCTGCATCTATTGAGATGATCATATGGTTTTTCTCCTTCAATTTGTTAATATGGTGTATCACATTGATTGATTTGCATATATTGAAGAATCCTTGCATTCCTGGAATAAACCCCACTTGATCATGGTGTATGATCCTTTTAATGTGCTGTTGCATTCTGTTTGCTAGTATTTTGTTGAGGATTTTTGCATCTATGTTCATCAGTGATATTGGCCTGTAGTTTTCTTTCTTTGTGACATCCTTGCCTCGTTTTGGTATCAAGGTGATGGTGGCCTCTTAGAATGAGTTTGGGAGTGTTCCTTCCTCTGAAATTTTTTGGAAGAGTTTGAGAAGGATGGGTGTTAACTCTTCTCTAAATGTTTGATAGAATTCGCCTGTGAAGCCATGTGGTCCTGGGCTTTTTTTTGTTGGAAGATTTTAAATCACAGTTTCAATTTCAGTGCTTGTGATTGGTCTAATCCTATTTTCTATTTCTTCCTGATTCAGTCTTGGCAGGTTGTGCATTTCTAAGAATTTGTTCATTTCTTCCAGGTTGTCCATTTTACTGGCATAGAGTTTCTTATAGTAATCTCTCATGACCTTATGTATTTCTGCAGTGTCAGTTGTTAATTCTCCTTTTTCATTTCTAATTCTATTGATTTGAGTCTTCTCCCTTTTTTTCTTGATGAGTCTGGCTATAGGTTTGTCAATTTTGTTTAACTTCTCAAAGAACCAGCTTTTACTTTTATTGATCTTTGCTATTGTTTCCTTCATTTCTTTTTCATATATTTCTGATCTGATCTTTATGATTTCTTTCCTTCTGCTAACTTTGGGGGTTTTTTGTTCCTCTTTCTCTAATTGCTTTAAGTGCAGGGTCAGGTTGTTTATTCGAGATGTTTCCTGTTTCTTAAGGTGGAATTGTATTGCTATAAACTTCCCCCTTAGAACTGTTTTTGCTGCGTCCCATAGGTTTTGGGTCATCGTGTCTCCATTCTCATTTGTTTCTAGGTATTTTTTTATTTCCTCTTTGATTTCTCCAGTGATCACTTCGTTATTGAGTAGTGTATTGTTTAGCCTCCATGTGTTTGTATTTTTTACAGATCTTTTCCTGTAATTGATGTCTAGTCTCATAGCATTGTGGTCGGAAAAGATACTTGATACAATTTCAATTTGCTTAAATTTACCAAGGCTTGATTTGTGACCCAAGATATGATCTATTCTGGAGAATGTTCCATGAGCACTTGAGAAAAATGTGTATTCTGTTGTTTTTGGATGGAATGTGCTATAAATATCAATTAAGTCCGTCTTGTTTAATGTATCATTTAAAGCTTGTGTTTCCTTATTTATTTTCATTTTGGATGATCTGTCCATTGGTGAAAGTGGGGTGTTAAAGTCCCCTACTATGAGAGTATTACTGTTGATTTCCCCTTTCATGGCTGTTAGTATTTGCCTTATGTATTGAGGTGCTCCTATGTTGGGTGCATAAATATTTACAATTGTTATATCTTCTTCTTGGATCGATCCCTTGATCATTATGTAGTGTCCTTCTTTGTCTCTTCTAATAGTCTTTATTTTTTTATTTTTTTATTTTTTCGTTACATGGGCCTCTCACTGTTGTGGCCTCTCCCGTTGCGGAGCACAGGCTCTGGACGCACAGGCTCAACGGGCATGGCTCACAGGCCCAGCTGCTCCGTGGTATGTGGGAACTTCCCAGACCGGGGCACGAACCCGTGTCCCCTGCATCGGCAGGCGGACTCTCAACCACTGCGCCACCAGGGAAGCCCCTAATAGTCTTTATTTTAAAGTCTATTTTGTCTGATATAAGAATTGCTACTCCAGCTTTCTTTTGATTTCCATTTGCATGGAATATCTTTTTCCATCCCCTTACTTTCAATCTGTATGTGTCTCTAGGTCTGAAGTGGGTCTCTTGTAGACAGCATATATATGGGTCTTTTTTTTTTATCCATTCAGCCAGTCTATGTCTTTTGGTGGGAGCATTTAATCCATTTACATTTAAGGTAATTATTGATATGTATGTTCCTATTCCCATTTCCTTAATTGCTTTGGGTTCGTTATTGTAGGTATATTCCTTCTGTTGTGTTTTTTGCCTAGAGAAGTTCCTTTAGCATTTGTTGTAAAGGTGGTTTGGTGGTGCTGAACTCTCTCAGCTTTTGCTTGTCTGTAAATGTTTTAATTTCTTCATCAAATCTGAATGAGATCCTTGCTGGGTAGAGTAATCTTGGTTGCAGGTTTCTCTCCTTCATCACTTTAATTATGTCCTGCCACGCCCTTCTGGCTTGTAGAGTTTCTGCTGAGAGATCAGCTGTTAACCTGATGGGGATTCCCTTGTGTCTTATTTTTTTTTCCCTTGCTGCTTTTAATATGATTTCTTTGTGTTTAATTTTTGACAGTTTGATTAATATGTGTCTTGGCATATTTCTCCTTGGATTTATTCTGTATGGGACTCTCTGTGCCTCCTGTGCTTGATTAACTATTTCCTTTCCCATATTAGGGAAGTTTTCAACTATAATCTCTTCAAATATTTTCTCAGTCCCTTTCTTTTTCTCTTCTTCTTCTGGAACTCCTATAATTCGAATGTTGGTGCGTTTAATGTTGTCCCAGAGGTCTCCGAGACTGTCCTCTGTTCTTTTCATTCTTTTTTCTTTATTTTGCTCTGCATCAGTTATTTCCACTATTTTATCTTCCACCTCACTTATCCGTTCTTCTGCCTCAGTAATTCTGCTATTGATCCCATCTAGAGTATTTTTCATTTCATTTATTGTGTTTTTAATCGATGCTTGATTCATCTTTAGTTCTTCTAGGTCCTTGTTAACTGTTTCTTGCATATTGTCTATTCTATTTCCAAGATTTTGTATCTTGGAAATAGAATCTCGGATCATCTTTACTATCATTATTCTGAATTCTTTTTCAGGTAGACTGCCTATTACCTCTTCATTTGTTAGGTCTGGTAGATTTTTATCTTGCTCCTTCACCTGCTGTGTGTTTTTCTGTCTTCTCATTTTGCTTATGTTACTGTGTTTGGGGTCTCCTTTTTGCAGGCTGCAGATTCGTAGTTCCCGTTGTTTTTGGTGTCTGTCCCCAGTGGCTAAGGTTGTTTCAGTACGTTCTGTAGGCTTCCTGGTGGGGGAGACTAGTGCCTGTGTTTTGGTTGTTGAGGCTCGATCTTGTCTTTCTGGTGGACAGGTCCACATCTGGTGGTGTGTTTTGGGGTGCCTATGGCCTTATTATGTTTTTAGGTAGCCTCTCTGCTAATGGGTGGGGTTGTGTTCCTGCCTTGCTAGTTGCTTGGCATAGGGTGACCAGCACTGTAGCTTGCTGGTCGTTGACTGAAGCTGGGTGCTGGTGTTGAGATGGAGATCCCTGGGAGATTTTCGCTGCTTGATATTATGTGGAGCTGGGAGGTCTCTTGTGGACCCGTGTCCTGAATTTGGCTCTCCCACTTCAGAGGCACAGCACTGACTCCTGGCTGCAGCACCAAGAGCCTTTCATCTACCCGGCTCAGAATAACAGGGAGAAAAAGTAGAAAGAAAGAATTAGTAGAGGAAATAAAGAGAGAGAGAAAGAAAGGAGGAAGGGAAGAAAGGAAGGAAGGAAGGAAGAAAGAAAGAAAGGAGGGAGGGAGGGAGGAAGGACGGAAAGAAAGAAGGAAAGAAAGGAGGGAGGGAGGGAGGAATGAAAGCAAAAGGAAGATTGAATGGAAGAAGGGAGGGAGGGAGGGAGGAAGGAAAGAAAGAAAGAAAGACAGGAGGGAGGGAGGGAGGAAAGAAAAAGAAAGAAGGAAAGGAGGAGCCAAGGGAGGGAGGGAGGAAGGGAAGGTGGGAAAAAAAGAAAGAGCAGGTAAAGTAAAATAGAATAAATTATGAAATATAGTAGCATTATTATAATTAAAAAGTAATTATTGAAAAAAAACACGGACAGATAGAACCCTCGGACATATGGTGGAAGCAAAGCTATACAGAGAGAATCTTACACAGAAGATTACACATACACATTCACAAAAAGAGAGCAGGGGGAAAAATCAAAAATCTTGCTCTCCAAGTCCACCTCCTCAATTTGGGATAATTCATTGTAAAAAGAGGAAAAGGGCGAGAAGTCTGAAATCTTGCTAAGTCCACCTCCTTAATTTGGGATAGTTCGTTGTAAAAAGAGGAAAAGAGGGGAAAGTCTTAAATCTTGTCCTCAAAGTCCACTTCCTCAATTTGGGATGATTCGCTGTCCATTCATGCACTCCACAGACGCAGGGCACATCAAGTGGACCGTGGAGCTTTAATCCGCTGCCTCCGAGGCTGCCCAGAGAGATTTCCCTGTCTCTTCTCTGCTCTCACAGCTCGCGGGTCTCAGCCTTGGACCTGGCCCCGCCTCTGCGTGTAGGTCACTGGAGGGCGTCCGTTCTTCACTCAGACAGGACGGTTTTAAAGGAGCCGCTGATTCGGGGGCTCTGGCTCACTCAGGCAGAGGGGAGGGAGGGGTGCACAGTGTGGGGCGGGCCTGCGGCGGCAGAGGCCGGCGTGACGTTGCAGCAGCCCGAGGCGCTCCGTGTGCTTTCCTGGGAAAGCCGTCCCCGGGTCCCGGGACCCCGGCAGTGGCGGGGTGCACAGTCCCCCTGGAAGGCGGGGCGGACAGTGACCCGCGCTCGCACCCAGGCCCCGCGGTGGTGGCAGCAGCAGCCCCAGCGTCCCACGCCCGTCTCTGGGGTCCGTGCCTTTAGCGCGGCTCGCGCCCATCTCCGGCGCTTCCCCAAGCAGCCCTCTTAATACCCTCTCCTCGCGCACCAGGAAACAAAAGAGAAGAAAAAGTCTCTTGCCTCTTCGGCAGCTCCAGACTTTTTCCCCGGACTCCCTCCGTGCTAGCCGTGGTGCACTAACCCCTTCAGGCTCTCTTCCTGCCCCCCTTTTCTTCATATTTCCATTTTATGAGGAAAGAGAATCCTTTTCAAATCCCAGAGGTTCTATTCTTCTTTCTGCTGCATGAAAATATCTGTTCATGGCAATGTTGCTTAAAAAGTCTTCTATTTGAAATAAATTAACGAATTTTTTAAAGAAATAGAAAAACAATCTTAAAATTCATATGGAACTACAGAAAACTGAAGAGCCAAAACAATCTTGAGCAAAAAGAACAAAGTTGGAGACATCACACTACCTGATTTTAAAATATACTATAAAGCTACAGTAATCAAAACAGCATGGTACTGACATATAAACATGCATATAGACCAATAGACTAGTATAAAGAGCTCAGAAATAAATCCATGCATTTACAGTCAATTGATCTTTAATGTCTTCAATAATTGGTGTTGGAAAAAACTTGTTTTCTACATGTAAAAGAATGAAGTTACATGCTTATTTCACTCCATATATAAAAATCATCTCAAAAATTGATTAAAGACTTAAATGTAAGACCTGATACTATAAAATCTATTCAAAGAAAACATAGGGAAATTTTTTCTTCATATTGGTCTGGGGAATAATTTTTTGGATGTGACTCCAACATAAGCAATAAAAGCAAAATAGACAAATGGGATTACATTGGCATCAAACTAAAAACCTTCTGCACAGCAAAGGAAACAATAAAAAAATATAAAATATAATCTATGGAATTGGAGAAAATATTTGTAAACCATACATGTGGTAAGAGGTTAGTACTGAAAAATATATAAGGAATTCAAATACTTGAATTGCAGGTAAACAAAAAATCTGATTAAAAAATGGGCAAAGAACCTGAATAGATATTTCTCCAAAGAAAACTTATAAATGGTCAACAGATATATGAAAAGGTACCCAACATCATTAATCATTAGGGAAATATAGATTAAGACCACAATGAGATATCACCTCAAACCTCTTAAAATGACTATTATCAAAAAGATAAAAGATAACAAGGCTTGGCCAAGATGTGAGAAAATGGAACACTTGTACATTGTTGGTGGGAATGTAAATTGGTATAGTCACTATGGAAAACAGCATGGAGATTCCACTAAAAGTTAAAAATAGAACTACCACTTCCGGGTATACATCCAAAGGGAATAAAATCATGATCTTGAAGAGATATCTGTACTCCAGTGTTCATTGAAGTGTTATTCACAATACCCAAGATGTGGAAACAATCTGTGTCCACTAACCAATGAATGGATAGACAAGATGTGAGATATATATTGGTATATGAATGTATATACAAATATATATATATATATATATATATATATATATATATATATATATATATATATATATAATATTGTCAGTCATGAGAAAAAAAAAATCCTGCCACTTGTGACAGCATGGATGGACCTGGAGGACATGATGCCAAGTGAAATAAACCAGACAAAGACAAATTACTGTAAGACTTCACTTATGTGTGTTATTTAAAAAATAAAAATAAAATTAAACACATGGAAGCAGAGAGTAGAACAGTGACTTCCAGGTGTTAGGAGAGAGTAAGGAAAATGGGGAGATATTGGTCAAAAGGTACAAAGTTTCAGTTTTGTAGGACTTATAAGTCTAGAGAGCCAATGTATGGACACGATGACTACACTTAGTAATACTGCATTGAACTCTGGAAATATGCTAAGGGTAGATTTCAGATACACTCATTGCACACAAAAATTTTTAACTATACAAGGAGTTGATATATTAATTAGCTTGACTATAATAATTACTTCACTATGTATATCAGATCATGTTATTCACCTTAAACATATATAATTTTTATTTAAAAAATACCTTCTTCCAATTGTTCCATCTAAAACCTTGGGGTCCCCCTTGACTCCTCTACTTTTCTGACACTCCACATTCAACCCACCTTCACATTCTTTAAGTTCTACCTTTCAGTGTATCCCAAACTTGACCACATCTCTCCACTTTTGCTATGACTACCCTGGTTCAGCCTACCATAATTTCCTGCTTGGATGAAGGCAAGAATATGTTATCTGATCTCTCTACTCCTCTCTTTGCCTCTACTATTCTTTCTTCTTCACAGAGCATCCAGAATATTAATTTTGAAACAAGTCAGATTATAGTACTTTTCTGCTTAAAATGTTCAAATGCCTTTCCATCTCATTATGAGTAAACACCAAATCCTTACAATTATGTCCAAACCCCCATGTGATCTGATTCCTGTTCTCTCTTTTACTAATATGATCTAACACACTTGTTTTGCTGTTGTTCAGTGAATACATGAAGAATGTTCCCACTTTAGATATTTTGCAATTGCAGTTCCCCCTGCCAAGCATTCTACTCCCAGATAAAATATATCTGCCTTGGACAATTCCCTCACTTCCTTCTGGTCTTTGCTCAAATATGATCTTACCATAGAAATTTTCCTTGATCATCTCTCTTTACCTAACTTAATATTCCTTAACCCCCTTATCCTGCTTTCATTTTTTTATGGCACTTCTTACTATATCTATCTATCTATCTATCTATCTATCTATCTATCTATAGTAGTTCTTCTAGATAGATAGATAATCATTAATTTGCTCTTTTTTTTTTCTCTTCCCTGCTAGTAGAATGCAAAGATGCAAAGGCAATGTGGATAGGGACAGATTTTGTCCTAAGTGCTATCACTCTAGAATAGTGTGCCTGGCATAAGGTATGCATTCAACAAATCTGACAACACAAGGAATTTGTTAAATGAATGACTAGTGTAAGTGAATGAAAATACACATTAACTTTGTGACTTAGAAGCCTAATTTTATTTGGAGGTATTCATATATAGAAATAACTATAATGTATTTGTTTAAAACAAAATAAAGCACTTTATTATTTTTGTCTAGTGCTAAATAAATCATTTAAAGCAATGGTTTTCACAATTTGAAAGATCTCTAGAAACATCTGGGGAGCTTTAAAAAATATAGAATTCTAGGTTTCACATGACTGATCACCAGAAACAACAGGTGCAATCTCTAAAAATTCTTAGTGTGGAGTAGACTTAGTGTGGAGCTGACAACTCTATTTTTAAAAGCCCCTTAACTAAGCAGTGATATCTAGCTTTTTGGAATCATTGATTTATCTAATTCATTTGACATTGACCTTAGTAATGCTTCCATGGGATTGATTCTCATGGAAATTTGGAGAAATGAAAGAACTGTATAAGATAGTGGGGAATGAGTCATCAGCACCATTGAGCAGACTTACAATTATATCAATTAAATAAAAAACAGATTCACCATATAATCCTGCTATGCTCAGAAATATTTGGTACCGCCTGGGATACATCTGCACTTAAGACAGTTGACATGAAGGATGGAAAATGTCATTATGCAGTTCAATCACTGAAGAGGAGAACCTAAATAGGAGAAATTCCAAAACTTGTTGGCACTATGACATACTCTTATTATTTATTTGATTTCTTATCTCCTTCTGCTCTTCCCACACAGAACTCATTCAAGACCAAAGCAACAATAATGATAATAAATATGCAATTAGATGTTTAACAATAAGTGGAAATTGAAATGAATTTGATTTTTAGATTAGTACAAGCATAATTTTAGATATTTAGAGAAGCCATAGCATAAGACCAAAGTGAGCTTGGAAAAGGCTAACTATGGTTCTGACTAGGCAAAACATGCAGAAATCAACAGAATGTTCTTCTCTTCTAAGGGTCTGGGAATGCATAAAGAGGATTGTGAATGGTTATAATGATGGTTAGTTCAAAATATTTTTTAGTCAAGAACTGTTCCTGGAATTGTGGGCTGTAAAATCAGGACATTTAAACAGTTTATGTTTTCTATGACTACAGTAAATTGAATATAGACATGAGACAAAAGAATAAGTAGAAGTTTAAATTATTTTTGTGGAATTTTAATAACACTAAAAATGTGTAGAGTTTAATATTTAGTTAAATACCAAGCATACAATATATATACATTACACACATACACATCCTTATATACAGTCTATATGCTTACATACCTGAATGGTAAGAGTTGTTATCTCTTGACAGTGGGACTATCATTTCTTTTTTAAGTTGTTTATAGTTTTACATTTTTTCTACAGTGAGTATGATTATTTTTTTCTTTTTGCGGTACACGGGCCTCTCACTGTTGTGGCCTCTCCTGCTGCGGAACATAGGCTCCGGATGCGCAGTCTCAGGTGCCATGGCTCACGGGCCCAGCGGCTCCATGGCATGTGGGATCCTCCCGGACCAGGGCACAAACCCATGTTCCCTGCATCGGCAGGCGGACTCTCAACCACTGTGCCACCAAGGAAGCCTAGTGAGTATGATTTTGAAAATCATAATCAGAATATGTTTATTGCAACTATTCCTACTAGCACACCACATTCTTCTGAGAGGTAGTTTTCCTCCTGAGTGTGACTATTAAAAAAATTGGTAACAGAAAAGCATTTCTGCACAAACTAAATTTGCTCAGAATATTGCTTTCCCTCTCTCCCTTTTGCTGCTGAGAATCACAAAAATGCTTGCTTTTCTACATGTGCATGTATCTACAGTGGGGTGTCAAATTTATACCCGGTTTTAACCTATGAAATATGAGATTCTGAAAGCCTGTCCTTTTCTCTGAAGTCTTTTTGCTTTGAATGCCAGTTGTAATTTCATTCTAGTGCTTACTTTTAAAAATGAGCCATTTAGGGCTTCCCTGGTGGTGCAGTGGTTGGTAGTCCTCCTGCCGATGCAGGAGATATGGGTTCGTGCCCTGGTCCGGGAAGAACCCACATGCTGCAGAGTAGCTGGGCCCGTGAGCCATGGCCGCTGAGCCTGCGCATCGGGAATCTGTGCTCCGCAGCAGGAGAGGCCACAACAGTGAGAGGCCCATGTACCGCAAAAAAAAAAAAAAAAAAAAAAAAAAAACAGCCATTTAAAGTCTTTTTTTAAATGCACCTTTATTTCTCTCAGTTGCAGATATCCACTATTAACAGTAATTATGGTAATATTTTGCTTAAGTGGTACCTATAACTCAAGTGCTCTACTTGAAAATGATTTAAGCCTCTCAACACCTATGTAAATTTAAAAACTTTGTCCTCACTTTATGGATCAGTAATTGAGACCTGAAAATGTTAAGTGAGTTGCCAAAGGTTAGGATTTTGTTCAGCAAAATCAAGGTGATGCAGTATGGTGTGTTTGTTTGAATTGCTGAAATTGAAACTGGTTTTCTTTTTATTTACATTTTAATGTTTTCTTCCTTTCTTTTTTAATAGTGTTTTTATTGCCAACTAGGAAAGCCACTTTAAATATTTGTATACCTCATTAAATTTTCTCAGAGAAACTGAAGATTCCCATGTTTCTTGTACACGATTCTTTATTCCATAAAGAAGGAATAATAGCTCTTTTAACTACTTTATTAGGTTTGTTGTATGTTAAAGAAACATGATTATTATACTATGGTTGCATTCATTCATTCAAAATTGTGTCTGAAGGAAACTTCTAATGTGTTATACACATTTCTAGGTGCTGGGATATATCCTGAAAGGAATTCACAATCTGTGTAGGTGGTTGTATATGGGAGAGGAGGAAAAGGGAAGGACAAGTAAACAGGTAGTTATAATTACAATATTGAGTAATGTATACAATAAATTTTGAAAGCTCATAGGAAGGCAACTTACCAAGATTTTGAGGGGAAGACCTAGAAGGAGTTAATTTACCCAATTACAAGGTTTTTTACTTGTTTCTGCAAGTAATAGAAAAACTGCTGAGTTTTAAACATGACATCGTTTGATCTGATTGAATTTTCACTTTGGGGAAAGAGTTTTGTCTGCACCTGATGCAAAGATGGATTGGAGTGGGAAGATAAGAGTATAAGAAAGCCAGTTGGAAACTACTGTTAAATAGCTCAAATGAAAAATGATGGTGATCTAAGAAAGTGTATTGATGGTGAGAACTGAGAGATGTGGATGAATTCAATAATTTTGAAAGGTACTGATTGGTGATTGATTATGTTTGTCAAAAGTGAGGGAGAGGGCTTCCCTGGTGGCGCAGTGGTTGAGAGTCCGCCTGCCAATGTAGGGGACACGGGTTCGTGCCCCGGTCCTGGAAGATCCCACATGCCGCGGAGCGGCTGGGCCCGTGAGCCATGGCTGCTGAGCCTGCGCGTCCGGAGCCTGTGCTCCACAACGGGAGAGGCAACAACAGTGAGAAGCCCACGTACGGAAAAAAAAAAAAAAAAGTGAGGGAGAGGGCAGTGCCAACAGTGAGATCTAGTTTTCTGGTGCAGATAATTGTGTGCTTCTTGGGGTTACCAGTTGAGATTGGGGAGATTGTAGTATTTTATAATAATGTAAAGTTGTTTCATATATTTGTTATTTTTCTTTTTAAATTTCAACCTTTTTTCTCAGCTCTGACCACATGGATTTCTATGGCATTGCTGTCAGTGAGAGAGGCCAGGTGTTGTTATCCTGTTCAATAGGGCTTTTCAAGGGTCAAGTAGTTATAACAGGTTCACTTTGTCTTCACTGGAGGATGACATCTATTCTGAGATCTAGAGAAACTGGTGAAAAGGAGAGAGTGGATATTCCAGACAGTAGTAACATTATATAACACATCCTATGGAGGGAAAAGAGAGAACAATTAAGAGAAACTGGTATTTTTTATCTCTAGGAATTTTAAATGGCTGAATTATCGATTACATGGGAGAGAGGAGGGAGAGATTGGGGGAGATTATTGTCTGAGTTTTCTATTGTCTATGAGTTTTCTAACACATTACGGCAAATGCAGTGGCTTGAAACAGCATCCATATATCAGCTCACATTTATGTAGGTTAGAAGTTCCAGTGGCTGGACTGGGTTCTCTGCCTAGTGTCCCACAATGCTAAAGCCAAGCTGTCTGCCAACCTGGGCTGTTATCTATTGGGAGATCCTGCAGAAGAAACTGCTTATAAGCTTTTTCTTTTTTTGGCAGAATTTAGTTCTGTGCAGTTGTGGGCTTAGGGTCCCTGTTTCATTGCTGTTTGTTGGCTGGGGGTTGGTCAACCTTCCAGAGACAACCACATTCCTTGGTTCATAACTCCTTCCTTCTTCAAAGTGAGCAACGAAGAATCACTGAAACTTTCTCTTTCAGATCTCTTTGACTTCCCCTTCTGCAACATTTCTCTTACTTCCCCTTTTTTTCTCTGCTTTTCAGGGCTGATGTGATGACACTGCTCCCATGGGATAATCCAGAATAATATCTCTATCATAAGATCAACTGATTCATAACTTTAATTATATCTGCCAAGTTCCCTTTGCCATATAAAGTAACATTCACAGATATGATATCTTACCATATTCATAGTCCCTGGGATTAGGACATGAAATATTCTTAAGGGTCATGATTGTGTCACACTGGAGAGATGTCAGATGTGTTCTTTCCAGTTTACACAGGGCACCGAAACATCCTATGTATTTTGGATTTTTTCCTAAACAATTAGCTAACTTGGGCTAATAGAGCACATTTGTTCCAATCACTGTTCTAAATGCTTTTCTTTATTATCTCATTGAATTCTCATAACAACCTTGGAAGAAGATACTTTTATTAGTGTTCCATATTACAGATGAGAAAACTGAGGACAAATATTTAAGTAACCTTCCCAATATCCCACAAATAATAAGTGGTAGAGTTGGGAGGTCAGCCTAAACCATTCACCACTTTGATAGGCTTTCTTTTTTAAAGAAGGTGGAAGTTACTGAAAGGTTTTAAACAGAGGAAAAAATAAAACATGATCAGATTTGTATTTTAGAGTGATTAAGCTGACTTTCTTATTGATAATGGATTAGTTCAAAATAGGACTCATAATAAGGAAATCAGTTAAGAGCTTTTCACAATTGTCAAGACTTGATGGTGGATTGTAAATAGAGAGTTAAATGGAAGTATATGAGGGATGTTTTAGAAGCAAAATCACCAAGACTTTATGGCTGGCTGGATATGAAGGGAGAGGACAGAAAGAAGTCAGAGAGGCTTCTTAAATTTTATGCTTTGGGCAACTGGATGGTTGAAGGCTTTAACAGAGATATAGGACCTAGGACCAGAAGCAGCTTAGGTGGGGCATGGGGAAAAGGAGAGAGGAGATGGTGAATCTTGCTGATGACAAGCTGAGTTTTTCAGTCTTAGTATGCTCATTTTATCCCATAGGCAATTAGCCATACAGATCTGGATCTTAGTAGAGAGATCTGGAATGGAGACATAAATTAAGTTGGGAAATGAGGTGATTATATTTGCATTTTGAAAACATCATTCTGGAAGTTGTGTGTGGTATAGGGGTGTCCACTTACAACAAAGTAAACTACAGAGCATTTTTCATAAAATAAATCAATATGTGATGACTCTTATTACACTTTACCTTTTAAAAGTTTGTTGTTGATGCCTTTCATATAAACTCTACCACAGGAACTTCTCACAAATGTCTAGCAGATTACTCTGGTTGCTTTCAGGAGAAAGCAGTATAAAAGTGAATGGGATAGGGAAAAATATATTGTCGTCTAAGTAAAATATGATTGGTAGCTTTGCTCAGGGTGGTGGTGGTAAAGGTATAAACAATAAAGTACCAATAAATCAAGTTGAATTTAAAATTTTTGTTTTTTATCTTCCATTTCATTTTTAGGTGTATAATGCTGTGAATTTTTATACGGTGCATTGTAGCTGAGGTTTTTGTGTGTGCTTTGTTTTTATCAATACTATGTAATCTCAGAATACATTTTTATGTAATTCTAATGCTTACGTGTGCTCATGAGTTTCTTTTTTTTCTCATCAAATTTATTGAGTAACCTATGCCAAGCCAATGTGTCTGTTTACTATTTGCAGAGGTTCAAGTTCTAATTTCCTATCTAAACTTGAAATTGTAGAAGATATTGACCCTGAAGTATTAGCTATACCAGTTTTCTTTTGACTCCTAATTTTGATTATGTGGGTTATTATATGTATATATTTTATATTCAAACAGCATCACTATCAGAAGCTTAGTTAGCTTCTGTCCCTTACTGACTTAGCTAATAAAAGTAAGAATATATTGTAATTCATAAGTGTTATTTGTTTTAATTTATCAATTTCACTAAGAGTATCATGGCTTTAATGACTAGTGTATCCTTGGAAATAGCCCAAGTCACCAATTCACAAAATGTCTTACCCTGCCCTTGTAAGGCATTGTGATAGTAAAGTGGATCACTTATTAATTCTTTCCACTTACCTTATGTCAAATACTCTTATCCAGTGAAGTTAACCATTGGTAAATTTTCATAAGAGTATAATGTCAAAGGTTAAAAATGATGCATAATTAGCTTTATTTAGTCTTTGCTTCTGCCAGATTTTGCCTTTGTCATAGCAAACCTACTAAACTTCTCTTTTTTCTATGCATCTATAAAAAATGAAGTGAGCAGAATTATTCACAATTACCAAAATTTAGAATCAATTAAGTTGCCCTTCAGTAGGTGAATGGAAAAGCAAACTGCAGTACATCCATACAATAGAATATTATTCAGCAATTTGAAGAATATTATTCAGTGATAAAAAGAAAGAGCTAACAATGTCAGCCAAATGACTGAATAAGAAGTCCTTCATTGTATCACACCTCAACAGCAACAATGTGACATCCATCCATTGACTAAAGTTCCTTTATGTAGTTGTGGGATCCAGCACAATATGCAAAGGGACCCAGGAGGAATCTCAGCCACCCATGCATCAGGTAATAGGCATACAGGTCTTATCCTGCCTGGGCACCTTGCAGTGGCCCAAGAACCAGCTCTAGCACCTCTTGCACATGCTCTGGGAGCCCCTAGACAGCACTTGTCTTGGACAATCATCTATGGATGAGAGAGCCATTGTGGAAGTCCACGTTTCCAGCAGAAAATTTCCAGCACATTGTTGGAATAACAACAACAAGGACAACAACAGAAAGTATGTGCGCATGTATATAGATAGATCGATATGTAATATATACACAAACATATACATATATCATATATATATATATATATATATATATATATATATATACTTGCATATGTGAGGGTGTGTGTGTGTGTATGTGTGTGTGCATATGTTTGGGTGCATTGCAGAAGGCAAGAGAAACAGTTTGACTTTACCAATGTCACCCCTCTCCCAAGACATCACAATTCAGTGCCAAGAGATACTTTCTTGGGCCACGATTTCCCTCGTGGGGGAAAATGAGAGCATGTGAGTGAGTGCCCACCTTCCCTAGCTATGTGGGACACTACCAAAGTGGCCCATTTCTCTCAAACCCAATCCAGAGTACTGAGTCATGAGCTTCATGACTAAGGTGTGAGAAGAGGCTGGTATAGTGGCAGATTGGATTCTTGGAGGGTATTAAAGGCATGCAGATCCTACAAACAGCATTTCAGATCCCATCAAGAAGTCCACACATGAGCCAATGGGTATACCTCATAAAGAGATCTCCACAACTGGCACAAGGACACCCACAATAATATGCACACCTTACTCAAACACACCCCATCATGTGACTGGCTCCCTGTTTGCATCCCCAATGGTGGAAAGAGCCAGCTTTGGAAGACAGATAGTGAGCAAATGCAGAAAAGTGGCCTGAATCTGTGGGTCAAGAAGAAACCACAAGTTAAGCTTTAGCTCCGCCCTTGGGAAAGCAAATAGGAGGATGTCAGCACCTCACCTGGTGCATGAAGGACCAAAAGTCACACAAGTTTAAGCATTCTAGTACAAGAGGGAGCAAGAAGCATGGAGCAAGCATATCAATAGAAAGTCTGTGAAAGCTTCAGGATCCCTAGAAGGCCTAACAGAAGATGTTTCTCTCCAAAAGTCAGTTAGTGAATATTGGAGGAGGTGACCATTATTTCAAATATGAAGAGAGCAATGCACTGAACTTGAAAAATCAAGGAAACATAGCACCACCAAAGGGTCACAATATTGTTCCAGCAACCAACCCCTAAAACATGGAGATCTGTGATTTACCTGATGAATAATTCAAAATAGCTCTTTTAAGGAAGATTAAGAGGCTGTAAGAAAACACAGAAAGACAACTCAATGTAATCAGGAAAACAATATATGAACCAATAAGAAGTTTAACAAAGCGATAGATATCATAAAAAATAAACAGAAATTCTAGATGTTAAAAATATAATGAATAAAGTAAAAAAATGCAGTAGAATGAATCAACTGCAGACTGAATCAACAGAAAAGACACTCTGAAAATTAGAAGAGAGGAAATTTGAAATTATCAAATCAGAAGAAAATAAATAAAAATAATGCAAAAGAGTGAAGAAAACTTATGTGATACCATCAAAAGAAACAATCTGCAAATTATTGAAATCCCAGAAGAAGAAGAGAGAGAGAAGTATGCAGAAAAATATTTAAAGGAGTAATGGTTGAGAACTCCCCAAATCTGGGGAAATATTTGGATTTCTAAGTTTAGGAAGCTCATAGGTCACCAAAAATATTCAGTTTAAAGAGATCTTCGGGAGTTCAGCAAAGATGTAGAGTAGAAAGACACCGAGCTCATCTCCACTCATGAACACAGAGAAATCACAACTATCTGCAGAACAACAATGAATGAAAACGACCAGAACATACCAGAAAAGATATTGTACAACTAGACTTAAAGAAGGAACCACAGTGAGATGGGTAGGAGGGGCAGACTTGGGATATTGTCAAGTCCCATACCCCCAGGTGGGTAACCCACAAACTGGAGAATAATTATATTGCAAAGTTTCTTCCCCAGAAATGAGAGCTCTGAGTCCCACATGGGGCTCCCCTGCCTGGGAGTCTTTTCCTGGGAAGAAGAGCCCCCAGAGCATTTGGCTTTGAAGGTCACTGGGGCTTAAATTTGGGAGTCCCACAGGACAGGATAAAGGGCTCACACAAAATCTCACACACAGTGGAACCAAGGGCAAAAGCATTAACTTGATGGGAGTCTAGGTCAGACCTACCTGCTGGCCTTGGTGAGTCTCCCAGAGAAGCAGGGGGCAGCCGCAGCTTACCCTGTGAACATAGACACTGGCAGCAGCCATTCTTGGGCACTCCTTCTACCACATGAATGCTGGTGCTGGCAGGCACCATTGAGGGATCCTCCCTCTAGCTGATTAACACAAAGACCTGACCCCACCAGAAAACATGTAGATGCTAGTGCTGTGATGCCTCAGGCCAAGCAAATAAATGGGTGGGGACACACTTCCAGCCCTCAGCAGACAGGCTGTCTAAAGTTATCCTGAGCCCACAGCCATCTCTAGACACACCCCTAGCTACAATCCCTCCCACCAGAGAGTGCAGGACACAGCTACACCCCCCAGTGGTCAGGAACCAGACCCAGGATCACCTGTGTCCCCACCCTGCCCTCCAGGAAGCCTGCTCTAGTCTTTAGACCAGCCTCTTCCACCAGGGCTAAGACACCAGACACAAGAAAACAACAAGCTTGCAGTCTGTGCAACCAGCCTGCCCACAGCAGGTCAGACCCTGCCCTGATACTAGCTGGGCCCTGGCACTGCCCACTAACAGGCCAACACAAGCTTCAGGACACACTGGACCCAGACCCAACTATGTCAGGGACTGACACCCCCACCAGCAAATTGACACCAACTCTGGTATTCCTGGGCCTTGCAATCAGACTCCAAAACACAACTCTGCCTGCCAGTAGGCCAATACTAAACCCAGAACACGGCTTCACTAACCAGTGGCTGGACAACCTTCCTGGAGTCTTCTGGACCTGACTCTGCTCACCAATGAGCTACCATAAACCCCAGGCCCCCACAGTGTTCCACAGTCAGCCACTTCATGAACCATTCTGCCAACCATTAGCTTGCACCCTCTGCACAAAGCAGGGCCTGGCAACCAATTGGACTGGGGGCCGACAAAACCTACCAAACCACCCACATAGTTATCCTGCCACAACAGAGTGACACATGCAGTCCTCAAAGGCGGAACCCCTAGAGCATATAGCTCAGGTGACAAGAGGGGAGTGTGCTGCTAGGATACATAGAACGTCTCATACAAAGGCCACTTCTTTAAGGTCAGGAAACATAAACAACTGACCAGATACATAAAAATAGAAACAGCAATTTAGGCAAAATGAGGTGACGGAGGAAGATGTTCCAGACAAAAGAACAAGATTAAAGCCCCAGAAGAAGATCTAAGTGAAATGACCATAGGCAATTACCCGAGAAGGAGTTCAGCGTATGATCATAAAGATGATCAAAGAAGTCAGGAGAAGAATGGATGCACAGAGCAAGAAGTTAGAAGTTTTAACCAAGTTTGAAAATATAAAGAACAACCACACAGAGATGAAGAATAAAAAACTGTAATGAAAAATACACTAGAAGGGAGCAGCATTATACTAAAGGATACAGAGGAATGGATCAGTGAGCTAGAATACACAGTAGTGGAAATCACTAATGCTGAGCAGAAAAAAAGAAAAAAAAGAATGAAAAGAAATGAGGACAGTTTAAGGGACATCTGGGACAATATCAAGCACATGAGTATTTACATTTTAGGGGTCCCAGAAGGAGAAGACAGAGAGAAAGGGGCAGAGAACATATTTGAAGAACTGAAAATTTCCCTAACCTGGGAAAAGGAAACAGACATCAATGTCCAGGAAGTGTAGAGTAGCACACAGGATTAATCCAAAGAGGAACACGCTAAAACACATTGTAATTAAAATGACAAAAATTAAAGAGAAAGAGAGAATATTAAAAGCAACCAGGGAAAAACAACAAAAAATATACAAGGAAACTCCCATAAGGCTATCAGCTGATTTTTCAGCAGAAACTCTGCAGGCCAGAAGGCAGTAGCATGATACCTTTAAAGTGATGAAAGGGAAACACCTACAACCAAGAATAATCTATCCAGCAAGGCTCTTGTTCAGCTTTGATGGAGCAATCCAAAGCTTTATAAACAAGCAAAAGCTAAAAGAGTTCTGCACCACCAAATCAGCTTTGCAAGAAATGTTAAAAGAATTTCTCAAAACAAACAAAAAAAAAGCCACAACTAGGAATATGAAAATTATGAAATGAAAAAGCACAAAGGCAAAGGCAAACATCCTTAAAGGTATGAGATCTTCCACACACAAATCTCACAGGAAGGTTAAATGACAAAAGTAGTAAAATCATCTATTTCCACAATAAGTAGTTAAGGGATACACAAAACAAGTAGGTGTAAAATATATCAAAAATGGTAATTGTGAGTGGAAGAGAGTACAAATTCAGGGCTGTTAAAATCCATTTAAAATTAAGAGACCAGCAACTTAAAATATTCATGGATATATATTGCTGTATAAAAACCTCATGGTAACCCAAAATCAAAAATCTATAATAGATACATAAAAAAGGAAAAGGAATCCAAACATAACACTAAGGACAGTCATAAAATCACAAGAGAAAAGAACTAAAGAAGAAAGGGGAAAAGTGATCCACAGAAACAATTACAAAACAAATAAGAAAACAGAAATAAGAACATACACGTCAATAATTACCTAAAATGTAAAGACTAAGCACTCCAATCTAAAGACGTAGAGTGTCTGAATGGATACAAAAACAAGAGCCATATGTATGCTGCCTACAAGAGACACTTCAGATCTAAACACACACAGATAGAAAGTGAGAGGATGTAAAAAGGTATTCCATGCAAATGCAAATCAAAAGAAAGATAGGGTAGCAATACTCATGTCAGACAAAAGAGATTTTGAAATAAAGGCTGTTACAAGAGACAAAGAAGGACACTACATGATGATCAAGGGATCAATCCAAGAAAAATATATAACAATTGTAATTATATATGCACCCAACATAGCAGCACCTAAATACATAAAGCAAACATTAACAGACTTACAGGTAGAAATCAAGAGTAACACAATAATAGTAGGGGACTTTAACACCCTACGTACATCAACAGACAGATCATCCAGACAGGAAATCAATAAGAAAACACTGGCCTTAAATGATATTTTAAACCACATGGACTTAACTGATATATATATAGAGCATTCCATCCCAAAGTAGCAGAATACACTTTCATTTCAAGTACACACGGGACATTCTCCAGGATAGATCTCATGCTATGCCAGAAAACAAGCCTCAGTAAATTTAAGAAAATTGAAATCATATCAAGCATCATTTCTGACCTCAACATTATGAGACTAGAAATCAACAACAAGAAAAAAATGTAAAAAACACCAACATGTGGAGGTTAAACAACATGCTACAAAACAACCAAGAAATCACTGAAGAAACCAAAGAGGAAATAAAAAAAAATACATAGAGACAAATGAAAAGGAAAACATGAGGATCTAAAATCTGTGAGATGCAGCACAAGCAGTTCTAAGAGGGAAGTTTATAGGTATAATAGCATACCTCAGGAAATAAGAAAAATCTCAAACAACCTAAACTTACACATAAAGGAACTAGAGAAAGAAGTGCAAACAAAACCCAAAAGTTAGTAGAAGGAAAAAAAAAAAACCCATAAAGATCAGAGCAGAAATAAATGAAATAGAGTCTAAAAAAACAACAGACAAGATCAATGAAACTAAAAGCCAATTCTTTGAAAAGATTAAGTAAATTGATAAACTTTTAGCCAGACTCAGGAAAAAAAGGGAATGGGTCCAAATCAATAAAATCAGAAATTAAAAAGGAGATGTTAAAACTGACACCACAGAAATACAAAAGATCATAAGAGACTATTACAAACAACTATATACCAATAAAATGGGCAACCTAAAAGAAATGGGAAAATCCTTAGAAACGCACAATCTCCAAAGGCTCATCAAGGAAGAAACAGAAATTTTGAACAGACCAATTACCAGTAGTGAAATTGAATCAGTAATTTAAAAATTCCCAACAAATAAAAGTCCATAACCAGTTGGCTTAACAGGTGAATTCTACCAAACATTTAGAGAAGAGTAAACACCTATCCATCTCAAACTATTCCAAAAAATTGCAGAGGAAAGAACATTCCCTTACTCATTGTATGTGGCCAGCATCACCCTGATACCAAAACCAGACAAAGAAACTACAAAAAAAGAAAATTACAGACCAATGTCACTGATGAATATAGATGCAAATAAAACTCAACAAAATATTAGCAAACATAATCTAATTATACATTAAAAGGATCATACACCACAATCAAGTGGGATTTATTCTAGGGATGAAAGAATTGTTCATTATTCACAAATCAATCAGTGTGATACACCACATTAACAAATTGAAAAATAAAAATCATATGATCATCTCAATAGATGCAGAAAAAGTTTTTGACAAAATTCAACATACATTTTTTATAAAAATTCTACACAAAGTTAACATAGGTCTTCCCTGGTGGCGCAGTGGTTGAGAGTCGGCCTGCCGATGCAGGGGACACGGGTTCGTGCCCCGGTCTGGGAGGATCCCACATGCTGTGGAGCAGCTGGGCCCGTGGGCCATGGCCACTGAGCCTGCACGTCCAGAGCCTGTGTTCCGCAATGGGAGAGGCTACGGCAGTGAGAGGCCCGTGCACCGCAAATAAATAAATAAATAAATAAATAAATAACTAAATAAATAAATAAAATTTAAAAAAAATAAAGTTAACAAAGAGGGAACTACCTTGACATAATAAAGGCAATATATGACAAATCAACAGCTAACATCCTACTCACTGTGAAACGCTGAAAGCATATACTCTAAGATCAGGAAGAAGACAAGGATGCCCATTCCCCCACTTTTATTCAACATAGTTTTGGAAGTCCTAGCCACAGAAATCAGAGAAGAAATAGAAACAAAACGAATCAAAATTGAAAGGGAGAAGAAAAACTGCCACCATTTGCAGGTGACATGATATTATAACTAGAAAATCTTAAGGACTCCACCAGAAAATGATTAGAGCTCATTAATGAATTTGGTAAGGTTTCTGGATACAAAATCAATATACAGAAATCTGTTGCATTTCTATAACAAAAATCTATCAGAAAGAGGATTTAAGGAAACAATCCCATTTACCACCATATCAAAAATCATAAAATACCTAGGAATAAACCTACTTAAGGAGGTAAAAGACCTGTACTTGGAAAATTATAAGACACTGATAAAAGAAATTGAAGACAATACAAACAGATGGAAAGATATAAAACGTTCATGGATTGAAAGAATTAATATTGTTAAGATGATTACGCAAGGCAATCTACAGATTCAATGCAATTGGTCTCAAAATACCAGTGGCATTTTCCAGAAAACTAGAATAAATAATTTTAAAATTTGTATAAAAACAAAAAAGACCCCAAATAGCCAAAACAATCTGGAAAAAGACAAGAGAGCTGATGGAATTATGCTCCCTGACTTCAGACTATACTACAAAGCTACAGTGATCAAAACACTATGGTATTGGCACAGAAACCGACACATAGATCAATGGAACACCAAGCATTTATGGTTAATTAATCTATGACAAAGGAGGCAAGAATATTAAAAGCAGAAAAGACAGTCTCTTCAATAAGTAGTGCTGAGAAAACTGGACAGCTATATATAAGAGAATGTGATTAGGACATTCTCTAACACCGTATACAAAAATAAACTCAAAATGGATTAAAGGCCTAAATGTAAGACCAGAAACCATAAAATTCTTAGAAGTAAACGTAAGCAGAGCACTCTTTGACATAAATATTTGCAATACTTTTTGGATCTGTCTCCTAAAGCAAAGGAAAAAAAGCTAAATAAACAAATGGGACCTAATTAAAATTAAAAACTTTTGCACAGTAAAGGAAAACATAGCAAAAAAGAAAAGGCAACCTACTGTATGGGGGAAATATTTGCAAGTGATATGACAAATAAGGGGTTGATATCCAATATATATAAACAGCTTATACAACTCAAAATCATAAAAATAAACAGCTAAATTCAAAAAATGGACAGAAGACCTGAATAAACATTTCTGTAAAGAGGACATGGCGATGGCCAACAGGCACATGAAAAAATGCTCACTATTGATAATCATCAGGGAACTGCTAATCAAAACTACAAAATAACCTCACACCTGTCAGAATGGCTATCAACAAAACAATCTTAAATAACAAATGTTGGAGAATATGTGGAGAAAACGAACCCTTGCACACTGATGGTAAGAATGTAAATTGGTGCAGCCATTGTGGAAAACAGTATGGTAGTTTCTCAAAAACTAAAAATGGAACTACCATATGACCCAGCAATTCTACTCGTGGGTATATATCTGAAGAAAAACAAAAACAAAACACCCCAGTAATTTGAAAAACTACATGCACCCCAATGTACATAGCAGCATTATTTACAGATGACATTACCAATGTATGGAAGCAACCTAAGTATCCAAGTGTCCATCAAGAGATAAATGGATAAAGAAGATGTGGTATATACATACAATGGAATGTTATTCAGGCAAAAAACAAAAAAATGAAATTTTGCCATTTGCCAAATCATGGATGGACTTGGGAGGGTATTATGTGAAATGAAATAAGTCAAATAGAGAAAGAATATTGTATAAGATCACTTATATGTGGAATGCAAAAAATACAACAAACTACTGAATATAACATAAAAGAAGAAGATTAACAGATTCAGAGAACAAACCAGTGGTTCCCAAGGCGGAGAGGCAAATGGGGTGGGGCAATAAAGGGATAGGGGATTAAGAGCTACAAACTATTATGTATAAAATATGCTACAAGGTTATACTGTACAACTCAAGGAATATAGCCAATATATTACAATAACTATAAAAGGAGTGTAACCTTTAAATTCTGAATCACTATATTGTACACCTGTAACATATAATATCATACATCAAATATACTTAAATAAATAAGAAAGAGATCCTCTCCAAGATATTTTATAATAAAACTTTCTAAAATAAAAATAAATCAGTAAAAAAGCAAGAGAAAAGAAGCTTGTAAATTACAAAGGAACCCTCATAAGACTGTGAATGGCATTCTCAACAGGAACATTATTGGCCAGAAGAGAGTGGGATAATATAGTCAAATATGATTTTGCATAGACATCTGTACTCTTATGTTCATTGCAGCATTATTCACAAGAGTCAAGACATGGATGCAACCTGTGTCATTCTATGGATATGTGGAAAAAAAGAAGTGAGACACACACACAGATATTGTAATGGTTGACATATGGCACTATGCATTTATTAAGACCCATAGAACTCTATACCACAGGGAGTGAATCTTAATGTAAACTTTGGACTTTAGTACTAGTAATGTATTGATTTTGCTTCATAAATTGTAACAATGTTACATCCTAAAGCAAAATGTATATAAAGGGGACACTGTGGGGGAGGAGGGGTGGGTATATGGGAACATTTTATGCTCTCCATTCAATTTTTCCATAATACTAAGTCTGGTTTAAAATTAAGTATTTGTGAAAAAGACAAAAATGCAATTTTACAAGGTGAGTTTAGATCAAAATGCATAAATGACAATTTAATGGTAAATAAATGAAACACGGACAAGCCATAGGAGAAAGAGAGAAAACAGGAGAAATCTCTTTCTGGAGAATTAAAAAGTAATTAATATTTTTATAATTGAATAAAAATTTGAGATAACTAGTCTAGATTTCTTGTTCCCACTAACCTTTTTGGACAGGTGCCATAAGTTTCCAGGCTGATGATCCATAAAGCAGTAGTTTTGATACTTATTTTGTTTCTTAATTCCCTTGTATTTATTTACTTCTACAATGCAATACTCATATAAGAATGATAGGTCTTATTCATTAAACAAGTATTTTTTGAGTACCTACTTGTATTACAGGCTTCATTCTGGGTGTTTGGTATATATCAGTGTACAAAACACATTAAAATTCCAGCTCTCATAGAACTTGCATTACTCCTACACATTTAAATCCTCCACAAACTATGATAAACGTCACTCTGATGTTTCCTTCCGAAGGGTAACTTCCACATAACAGCTTCACTTGCTATAGCAGAAAATAACACATTTTTACCACAATAGATAAGTTTGATCTACTTCTTTTTCAATTGTCCTAAGTATTGCTTTTTGCCTCCTCATTTTCTGTTAATTTTTTAATTGTTGTGTTAGATTTGCTTTGGCTTGTGCTCAGTAAGTATGTGAGAGAATTCCCAGGCCATATCTATCTTTCCCCACAAAACACTAAAATACATACATCAAGCTATCTGAGTAGCTGATATGTGGGGTGTTTTCCCCTAAATAAACTCATTTCAAATTTTTTTGCACAGAATTGACTTATTACTGTCAATTTCTGTCCTAGATTGAGAAAATGAGAGAAGAAGAAAAGTGAATATCCCAGGTTACATATTTAAGGGTTAGCAGAACCAAGAATAGAACACAGACCCTGATTCTATTCTAATATTTTCCACCAAAATATTGTAGAATTTGTGTCAGCTTAAGGAAAGTGATTCATTATATTTTTTGCTTCCAATTTTCCCAACATAATATTTACTACAAGAAAATAGGCCATGTATAAAATTTATGTTAAATGTTTACCAAATATGTAAAGAAAAAAAATAATGTATTGAAGACTGTAATATTTGTACTTATTGAATATATCTCATTAGGTCTATTTGTTTTTTTCAGATTTCTTGTTGACTGAACTATAATGGTAACGACAGAAAAAAATTTCCTATTTGCCTTAAAACATACAAAAATAATTGCACACAAGAAGTGTGTTATGTTAAAATGTAAAGTTGGGTATAATTAAATGGCATAAAATTAATACAACCAATCAAGTCCACATGTAAGTACCTTATAAGACATAAAATTAAGTCACCCATTAAGATACAGTATGTGTATTTTCTGATTATATGAATAGCTTTCTAAAATATCAGTTATGAGAGCTCGAGGAGAAGATGGTGGAAAAGTAAGATGTGGAGATCACCCTCCTCCCCAAAGATACATCAGAAATACTTCTACACGTGGAAATGTTCCTATAGAACAACTACTGAAAATATAGCAGAGGGAGGAAAACTCCCAAACTCTTTCTACGAGGCCACCATCACCCTGATACCAAAACCAGACAAAAATTTCACAAAGAAAGAAAACTACAGGCCAATATCACTGATGAATATAGATGCAAAAATCCTGAACAAAATACTAGCAAACAGAATCCAACAGCACATTAAAAGGATCATACACCATGATGAAGTGGGGTTTATTGCAGGAATGAAAGGATTCTTAAATATACGCAAGGCAATCAACGTGATACAACGTATTAAAAAATTGAAGGAGAAAAGCCATATGATCATCTCAATAGAGGAAGAGAAAGCTTTCGACAAAATTCAACACATATTTATGATAAAATCCCTGTAGAAAGTAGGCAGAGAGGGAACTTTTCTCAACATAATAAAGGCCATATATGACAAACTCACAGCCAACATCGTCCTCAGTGGTGAGAAACTGAAAACATTTCCACTAAGATCAGGAAGGAGACAAGGTTGCCCACTCTCACCACTATTATTCAACATAGTTTTGGAAGTTTAGCCACAGAAATCAGAGAAGAAAAGGAAATAAAAGGAATCCAGATCGGAAAAGAAGAAGTAAAGCTGTCACTGTTTGCAGATGACATGGTACTATACATAGAGAATCCTAAAGATGCTACCAGAAAACTACTAGAGCTAATCAATGAATCTGGTAATTTAGCAGGATACAAAATTAAAGCACAGAAATCTCTGGCATTGCAATACACTAATGATGAAAAATCTGAAAGTGAAATTAAGAAAACACTCCCATTTACTATTGCAAAAAAAGAATAGAATATCTAGCAATAAACTTACCAAAGGAGAAAAGAGACCTGTATGCAGAAAATTATAAGACACTGATGAAAGAAATTAAAGATGATACAAATAGATGGAGAGGTATACCATGCTCTTGGATTGGAATAATCAACATTGTGAAAATGACTCTATTACACAAAGCAATCTACAGAGTCAATGCAATCCCTATCAAAATACGACTGGCATTTTTCACAGAACTAGAACAAAAAATTTCACAATTTGCGTAGAAACACAAAAGTCCCCGAATAGCCAAAGCAATCTTGAGAACGAAAAATGGAGCTGGAGAAATAAGGCTCCCTGACTTCAGAGTATACTACAAAGCTTCAGTAATCAAGACAGTATGGTAATGGCACAAAAACAGAAATATAGATCAATGGAATAGGATACAAAGCCCAGAGATAAAACCACGCACATATGATCACCTTATCTTTGATAAAGGAGGCAAGAATATACAGTGGAGAAAAGACAGCCCTTCAATAAGTGGTGCTGTGAAAGTTGGACAGGTACATGTAAAAGTATGAAATTAGAGCACTCCCTAACACCTTACACAAAAATAAACTCAAAATGGATTAAAGACCTAAATGTAAGGCCAGACACTATCAAACTCTTAGAGGAAAATATAGGCAGAACACTCTATGATGTAAATCACAGCAATATCCTTTTTGATCCACCTCCTAGAGAAATGGAAATATAAGCAAAAATAAACAAGTGGAACGTAATGAAACTTAAAAGCTTTTGAACAGCAAAGGAAACCATAAACAAGACCAAAAGACAGCCCTCACAATGGGAGAAAATATTTGCAAATGAAGCAACTGACAAAGGATTAATCTCTAAAATTTACAAACAGCTCATATAGCTCAATATCAGAAAAACAAACAATCCAATCCATAAGTGGGCAGAAGACCTAAATAGACATTTCTCCAAAGAAGATATACAGACTGCCAACAAACACATGAAAGAATGCTCAACATCATTAATCATTAGAGAAATGCAAATCCAAACTACAATGAGATATCATCTCACACCAGTCAGAATGGCCATCATCAAAAAATGTAGAAACAGTAAATGCTGAAGAGGGTGTGGAGAAAAGGGAACACTCTTGCACTGTTGGTGGGAATGTAAATTGATACAGCCACTATGGAGAACAGTAAGGAGGTTCCTTAAAAAACTAAAAATAGAATTACCATACTACCGAGCAATCCCACTCCTGGGCATATACCTTGAGAAAACCATTATTCAAAAAGAGTCATGTACCAAAATGTTAATTTCAGCTCTATTTACAATAGCCAGGACATGGAAGCAACCTAAGTGTCCATCAACAGATGAATGGATAAAGAGGATGTGGCACATATATACAATGGAATATTACCCAGCCATAAAAAGTAATGAAATTGAGTTATTTGTAGTGAGGTGGACGGAACTAGAGCCTGTTATACCGAGTGAAGTAAGTCAGAAAGAGAAAATAAAATACTGTATGCTAACACATATATATGGAATTGAAGAAAAAAAAAGTCATGAAGAACCTAGGGACAAGTCGGGAATAAAGACACAGACCTACTAGAGAATGGACTTGAGGATATGGGGATGGGGGAAGGGTAAGCTGTGAAAAAGTGGGAGAGTGGCATGGACATATATACACTACCAAACATAAAATAGATAGCTAGTGGGAAGCAGCTGCATAGCACAGGGAGAACAGCTCGGTGGTTTGTGACCACCTAGAGGGGTGGAATAGTGAGGTTGAGAGGGAGGGAGACGTAAGAGGGAAGATATATGGGAACATAAGTATATGTATAACTGATTCACTTTTTTATAAAGCAGAAAGTAACACATGATTGTAAAGCAATTATACGGCAATAAATATGTTTAAAATATAAATAAAATATCAGTTACATTTTTGAAGAGACTGTAAATTTCCTGATAGTTAATATTGCCTGTAAACACACTAAAACTACAGGCAAAGGATCTCTAAAGGAGAACTGAATATTAATTAATTTAATTTTATTTAAATATTTTAATTAAGTATTAAGTTAGCCAAATTTATGTGCATTTTTGATGATTAGTAAAATAAAATAAATAAACAGCAGAGCCATTAATTAACATTTCTCTTAAAAAGCATGGAGAGATTTTTATAAGCAGACAAGTGAAAACGTCTCTCGGTGAATGGGTAGAAAAAAATTACACCATAGAATTGAGAGAAGGGTGGAAAGAAAGAAAAGGAGGACCTATACAGCTTGTTAGAAATGTTTGCTTCTAGCATGCTTCAGGCACATTTATGACACTTAAGACCACATCAGCCTAGGAAACAGAATCGCTTTGTTCTTTGTTCTTTTACACTAATTTAGCATGTTGCAAAAGTTCTGTGGGTTTTTATCTTTTCCCCCTAATGCTCTTCTTAGAAATAAAAGGGAGGGTAAAGGAGGCAGGACCTTAATTTATAAATAAATGAATTAATATTTATAAATAAATATTCTAATGCCTATGCTTCTGACCAAAATTTAAGCCCATCATAACCAAGCTGTTCTTATTAAACCCATCATAACCAAACTGTTCCTATTAAACATATGCATTGACATCCTACAGCAAATTCAAAGCAAATAGACCTTCAGATGTAAATGCAATATAACACACAAATGGGGAGTCAGTTATAATTGCTCCAGCTGTATTTTCCTAAACACAGAAACATATTCCAGTTTCAGAATAACAAAAGAATGTTTTTTGGTAATTATATTAAGATATTCCATCAGATGAACATTCACTGAGAAATTATTCAGATTTATATTTATCAGAAATAACAATTTAAAGATATACATTTTTACCTTAGAAACCCCAACATGTCATTGTTTCAATTATTTCTTAATATATATTCATTATATATAAAATACATGCATCCATACTTACACACACAGTAATACTCAATATTTCTCAACCAGCTACCTTAGCACCTATGAAGCCCTTTTGTTTGTTAGTAGCACCTCACATAACTCTTTTACATTATGATTACATTAACCTGGCTACTCTTCCCCCCTCTGTCACTGGCAAAGTCTTTCAGGCTTGCTTAATGGTGATGGACCACCTCCTGTCTCCTCAAGATGAACTGCAGGAAACTTTTGGGTAACAGTGACTTCTCATGGTTCACTGATGGTTCTTATTTAAAAGATGGCAATGGTAAATATTGTGCTGGCTATGCTATTACAACTCCTTTTTATGTTGGTGAGGTAGCATATTTACCTATGGCTACTTCAGCCTAACAGGCTGAATCATACTCACTTGTACAGGTTTGTACTTTAGCCAAGGACAAAACTTCCTACATTTATATTGACAGAAGATAGATATGTGGTTCGAACAGCTCATGATTTTGGAATGTTGTGGGAGCAATGTGGCTTTCTTACTTCCAGTGGAAACAAAATTAAAAATGGTCCCTATGCTCAGGAATTATTGGATGCAATACTTTTACTTGATGTTTAGCTATTATTAAGATTCCAGGACATTTTAAAGTTGACTTTCTGGAAACTAAGGAATTCTGCCCTTGAAAACCAACAGCAGACAAACCACCATCATGGTCCAAAGGGATATTTATTCAAATAATAACTTAGAAAAACTGGCTAAAGAGACCAAACAATTAGCCTCAGAAAAGGAAAAACAAGATTGGAAATATAACCATTGTTGGTGTAATAAAAAGAGAAAGCTCTGGTTTGGACCAAATAACAACTGAATCCTACTGGAAACACTAAATTCCCATTCCTCATCACTGTACATGCCTTAAACCATTGGTCTACTAAGAAAATGATAGCATTCATGAATTAATATTGGTGGGGAGACATTATTAAGGCTGCAAAGTGTCTACCTTTCTTGTTCCATTTGTTTGAAGTACAACCCAGAGAAGGCTGTTTGTACTGTTCCCAGATATTTTTAAACTGGACAATTTGAGATCTGGCAAATGGATTTCATACAACCGCCTCCATCTCATGGGTATAAATATGTTTTAATCATAGTCTGTATGTTTTCACACTGAACTGAAGTCTTCCCTTGCAGACAAGCTCCTGCCTTTTCTGTGGATAAAGTCCTTTTGGATGAGATTATCCCTACTTAGGCAAATCCTCTTAAACTTCATAGTGATCAAGAAACCCATTTTACTGTTCAGGTTCTTTGACAAGTCTCTGCTGTTTGGCTGGCTTTACAGCACTTTCCCTGTGATTAACACCCTTAATCTTCTGGTTTAGTCAAATACACTAATGACATTATTAAGACTCAATTGCCAAAATTTGCAGAGGCCTTGCAGATATTTTAAACAAAATCATAGCCATTGGTCTTTTTAAAACTCAGATCTACTCATTTTGAAACTCATAAACTCTCATCCTTTGAGATAGTCACAGCACTCCAAATGCATTTGGCTCCAGCTTCTTTTAACTGTAAGCTGTTAAAATGAGATAAACTTCAATATTGTAAAGGACTAATTTCTTGTATTAAAAATAATCATGTTTCAGTAGAGCAATCATTTCACAGTGTGCCTTTGGGAGACAAAAACCTTGAACATCATCCCTTGCAACCTGGAAATTTTGTCTATTGGAAAAGACACCTCTAGAAGGATTCTTCAACCTCACTGAAAAGGTCCTTATCATGTACTGCTAACAAACCCTTGTGCTATGAAAATCCAAGCAATAGACCCTTGAGTTCATGTGACACACCTAAAGAAAGCTCTGAACCGTGGATGTACCTGCACTTCATCTGTTGACCTGAAAATAACATCTTCCCCCAAATGAAGTAGTCAAAATCTGATTAGGTAGCTTTGCCAAGGTATTTGAACTAGGCCTGTTGGAAATCTGTCCCCAAACCTTTGATGATGGCATAACAATTTAGATGATATCCAATGTCTGTGATCTTGATAACATATTGACTTTAGATAAAAAAGTGCCTGAGAGTACCCCCTCCTACCCCTACTTGTGACTTGAATTAGAAATTAACAGGTTTCCAATCTGTATCTTCCCTCCAACGTGAGACATTACACCCAAGAAAACTCTTCCTGACATTGAGAGACAAAAGGACACTAAAACCAGAAAATCTGACTTACAATCAGAAATGTTTTCAAAGAAAGATACTGAGCAAAAGGGGGAAATGTAAAAAAAAAATAAAATAAAGAGAAGCCTCATTTAAGTAGAGTTGGGAAACCAGAATGGGTAGCTCTCGTGCCTCATGTGGATAGCAGAGTGCAACAGGCAGAATAAAACTCCATTTCTTTCCTGGCAAGGACTTAGCTTATGAAAAGCCATGGACTGTGTTTACTATAGCCCTCTCAACTTCCTTTTCCTCTCTTTAAAAATGTTTTACTTCCCTTGCTCTGTGGAGACTTGCATGTGACTTGCCATGGTTGCAGACTGTGGATTGCTGTTCTCTGCTTATTCTGATTAAATCCATCTTTGCTGGAGCATAATCTGTCAGTCTATTTGTTTCAGGTCAACAGGATGTAGAAAGGTTTTTGTTGACTCCAGCTTAGAAGTTTCTTGAATACCATTCTAAGGAATTTGGAATATATTATGCATGCAATAAAAGGCCCTTAGGACTTTTAATATATATGTATATATTATTGCATATATATATGTATATCTCTTATTTTAATATATATGTTTAAAATGTCAGTTTGGTCATTTTTTTTCATTAGATGTGACCCATTTAGAGACAGGGAATTCTCCCTGCATGTAACTGGAACATTTATTTTTCAATTACTCTTACTGTGAAAGAAGATCATGATCTTGATATTCTGCCTTAATAAAATTTTCTGAGGATTTAAAAATAGATTTCAACTATCTAACCAGTTCTGCAATGTGACTATAAAATCATATCAACAAAAATGGATTTATTTCTCAGTTTCCCCATCTCTGACACAGGGACTTTAATATTCAATAACAGGCTGGCTCGTGTGGCTTTAGCAAATACTAATTAGTTACTGCTAGTTAAATTCTAGAATATAGATGCTGTTTCTAACATCTATGTAACATTAGTCATTTAATTCCACAACTACTTTTTTGCTAGTATCACAGGTAGATTGCAAAACTCAGTGTGGGCATTTCTTTATTAATATTGGTTTACCTGAATTCTGAAGAAGTTTGGATCATTTCTAATAGATTCTGTTTTTCTTCATCTTTCACCTTCTTGACTTATTCTTTGAATTGGATCTTGATTAATCTGTCTGCTGTTCCTACTTACCCACAGTTCATATATGAATGATTCTTTTTTAACATATATTAAAAACAAATACTATAAAACTTATACATCAGACACTGTTAGAAGCAATTTACATATATTAACTCATGCAACATGTAGTCTCCATAATTACTTCATGTGAGTTCCATTACTATTATCCCCTTTGTACAAATAAGAAAATTGAAGTCTTAAGAGGTTGAGTAACTTGCCCAAGGCCACACAGCTAGTAAATTGCAGAGCTAGGATTTGAACTCAAACAGGCGACAGAGTAGAGTCTCTTAATTTAAATACTTTACTTTTAAAATATGCTTTAATCTGTTATATATGGCTAAGTAAATATAACCTAAAAAAGTTGTAAGCAGAGCAAAAAGAATAGGTAAACAAATCTACTAACTAATTTTGTCTTTACCACTAATTTTTACTTTACTTCAATTTGATAAAAAATAGTTGAATACTTGATACATACAATACACTGTACTCTTCTTAGTAGATGGATTTGCAGTTGGATAAGTAATAATGCCTATATGAAAGTATCTTATACTATTATATAATAATAATAATATAAATGGAGGAGCTGAGGAGGTCTAAGGATCTTCTGTTTAGGAAGAAAAGGAGATGGAAAGTTCAAAGCAGTTGCATGGTATTTTAAGCTGTTGGTAAGTGGCAGTATCTAAATTAAACCAAATGCATTTTAGACACAATTCTTTATTAAATAGGTGAATTTATTTTTCTTATTATTTTATAAGGTTCCATGCTAATTTTGTGGTTATTTATATTTTGTCTCAATTTTTTATTTATCATCAAATACGTCTACAAAAATTATGTATTTAGAAATAAAGCTTTACATTTATCGGAGCAAATGTGTGTTCATATATACACATTGACATACATTGGTTAATAAATCACTATGTAAAATAATAACATCACTCTAATATCTGTGATATAGTCGTTATTAGCCTTATATTTAATGTGAACTGATAATCAAATGAGAAATATCTTTCTCCTGAGAAAATTAAGCAATGTTGAATAGAGATATGTTTGATTTTTCCTGTTTTTCTATTGATCAAAGATAAAACTATCTTAGCCAGTTGAAGTGCTGAGAAGAAAAACAGTCATCCTAAGTCATTTATATTCAAAATTCTCTTTTATATTTTCCAAATCATGAGTAGAGAAAATAATTTACACTCTGTCTGGCTTAGCATTCAACACTTGAGTTGGACAATATGAATGACTCTCTGCTGAATAAGAAACACAAAAATCTATTGAAAATCACAGTGACTTAAAATATTTTTTAAAAATCCCTCTTGTGCTAACTGAATTATGTACTTAGCATTCTTCTCTTTAATTTAACCAAAGTCTCATAAGAATTTATTTGCACGCTTCATTTTTTTATAGGAGCAACAAATGCTTATTGCAAAAGAAAAGTTAAAAAATATGGAAGAGTACAGTGCAAAAAATGAAAAAACCTCTCATTACCCTTCCTCATCCCACCCTTCAGAAAGAATCACATTGAAGAGTTGGTATATGTTCTTCAAGGTTTTCTTTTCTATCTATATACAGGAAGCATTTTTAAAATGGTATCTTATAGCATGATACATATAGTTCTACAATTTTCTTTTTTCACTTAATATATTGTGAGCACTTTTAAACGTCTTTATACATAGCCATTTTTATAAAAGTTGATAGAATTCTGCTGCATGGATGTACCAACTTTCCTTTTACTAACACTCCACTGATTGACATCGGGGTTGCTTCCAATTCCTCATTTTGCCAGCAATGCTGTAATAAATTTTCTGCATCTGTATGCATAGTTACACATTTTCCCCCATAACGTAGATTATCAGAAGTGTAAATGCTGATCCAAGGCACTCACATTTTACATTTTAATAGATACTGTCATATTCCCTCCAGAAAAGGGTTCATGATATAGGTTTACCAATAATGGATAAGACCATTTCTTTTTACACTCTTGCCCACACTGGATATTATGAATGTTTTTAACCTTTGCTAATCTGACACATAAAAATTGTTTTTGATTTACATTTCTGAACTTTTAGTGTGCTCATTTATTTATTCAACACACATTTAATGACAGCTTATATATCTTAGATTCTGAGAAGTCTTGTAGGCACTGGAATAAATCAGTGAAAAAACAGAACAATATCCTTGTCCTCATGGAGCTTACAATCTAATGTGATGCCTACAATCTTTATTTTTCCATTAATTCATTATCTAAAATAAAAATTGGAAATGACATGTGACATATGTAAGGTCACATGGTATATCTATACAATGGAATATTATGGAGTCATTAAAAAGATTTCAATGTACATTTAATGGCATAAAAATATATTCATAATATATTTTAAGTTAAAAAAATCAGGGCTTCCCTGGTGGCGCAGTGGTTGAGAGTCTGCCTGCCGATGCAGGCGACACGGGTTCGTGCCCCGGTCTGGGAAGATCCCACATGCCTCAGAGCAGCTGGGCCCGTGAGCCATGGCCGCTGAGCCTGCGCGTCCAGAGCCTGTGCTCAGCAACGGGAGAGGCCACAACAGTGAGAGGCCCGCGTACCGCAAAAAAAAAAAAAAAAAAAAAAAATCAAATGTTGAAGAATTTTTTTTAAACACAAAATCATGATTCTTAAGCAAATATAAAATGAACATGTGTCAAAGATTTTATATAACGTCAATTAATTTGAGTTAACAGTAAGATGTTATAACTAGTTCAGAGGAGAATTTGGAAAATACATACATCTATATAAGCCTTAAGTAATGTTCAAATTGATTTACAAATGTATTAAAAAATTGGTCCATATCCACAGTGCAATAATCAATAGAATCTCTGGTGTATCAGAAGGATCAGAGTTCTCCAGAGAAGCAGAAACAATATGATAAATATAGACATAGGTATAGATATATAGATATAAAGTACAATGACCTGCTGTCTGCAAGCTGGAGACCCAGGAAAGCTAGTAGTGTAGATTTTAGTCAGAGTCCAAGGGCCTGAGAACAAGGAGCACTGACAGAAATACCATCACAGACATACCCAGAAATAACTTTTAACCAAATTTCTGGGCACCCTCTGGCATGATCAAGTTTACATAGAAAGTTAACCATCACAAATCTCCCATTTTCTACTTGGCTCCCATATACATCCTTAAATACTAAACCTCCAAGTAAAAACAATAAAAGGGTCATAATTCTGCCTAACATGATACAACTATCCTGCCTACAACCAAAAACACACTAGCCCCTTCCCCAGAAGAGGAATTAATTTTTGAATAATATTTACTGCTCTCCTTGATATCTTGTAAATATTATTATGTAAAATTTAAATATTTAAATACTATGATATAAAGTCAAACAATTAACATTTCTATATAAAAGTATTATTTCCTTAATTGTCAGTATTCTACAACTTACAAACTTGTAAAATAACTTTAATACAGTGAAATAACCCTGAAGAGCTTGCTTGACAGGACACCCAATATTTCTCTGGCACATTTCAAATTTTTTCACAATATTTCCCCACACAGTTTATAAAAGGTTATAGTTACATAGAAACAAGTTTGGAAGGACAAAAATGTTTAATAGTAGTTATCACTTGATACATGATTTTTATTTTTATCCCTTTTTTCTAGTTTTTATACTTATAAAAAGAATAAATTTTCTATGAAGAAAAACTATAAAATTATTATTTACTGTGTAAGTGACTGCTTATTTTAAAAGTAGATTTGACTCAGACAATAAACCATACATATATACTTTAGTGTGCACCAATCCAGATTTGGTATACAGTTTTAAAATATCTCAAGATCCAGGACAGTATGTATAAGATTTTGAACTGATGCTCTTTGCCTTTCTGTTTGTTATATTAAGAATAGCAGGATTAAAAGTAACCAGCCACAAGAAGATGTTTAAAATGAAACCCAGAGGTTTACAAAATAATTGATTTTCATACTAAATTTTTAAAGGCTAATAATGGTTTTTGCTAGGATATCTTATATATGAATTCAAGATGTTATCTGGCATTTTACTGTAATGTGAACTTAATCCATCTTATTTTGATTAATTAAAATGATTTTAATGAAGTATAATACAAAGAGAAGTATATAGATCAGAAGTGTACAGTTTAGTAAAATTTCAAAAACTGAACACAGGCATGTAAATGGAACACAGATCAAGAAAGAGAACATTACCAGCGACTGAGGAGACCTCCGATGCCTACTTCCAATCACTACCCATTGCCAAGGGTATCCACTATCCTGACTTCAAATTTTGTAGACTAACTTTGCCTGATTTGTACCTTAAATAAATGGAATCATACAGTATGTAATCCTTGGTGCCTACCTTCTTTCACTAAAAATTATATTTGTGAGATTCATCCACGTAATTGCTTGAGCACTTCTTGTGTGTATATTACCTTTTCTGAATTCACTGTGTATATCCTTACAGAATTTTTTCTGTTCTGTTTTGTGTCTCCTTTCCACCACCTGACATACTTTTTTTTTGTAGGAATATTTTTAGATATTTAATATTAACCCTTTTAAATTCTATTTTATAAATATTTCGAAGCTGCCATTTGTCTTTTAACTTGAATCTTTTAATTATTCAAAAGATTAAAGTTTTTATTTCACTGCATATGTCAGTTTTCTTAAGGAAAAAAAAATCAGTTTTGTATCATGCCCAGAAAGGCTTTTTTCACCCTAAGGCATTCTACATTAATATTTCTTGAAATATCAGCATAAAATTGCTTTATTTCATAAAATTAATTTTATTTACCTAGACTACTTACTGTAATATGTTGACCCTTAGTAAAGTTCACTGTTATTGAAAATAAATTGTTGTAAATCATTTTCCCACATAAATATATCATTTTTGTTGTTTGCTTAAATATCAAACTCTTTAAAATATTTATTTATTTTCCAGTTTTATTGAGATATAATTGATATGTAATATTATACAGGCATACCTCATTTTATTGAGCTTTGCAGGTATTGTGTGTTTTACAACTTGAACGTTGGTGGCAATCTTGTGTTGAGTAACTCTACTGATGATATTTTCCCAATAGCATTTGTTCACTTTGTCGAGATTTGGTAATTCTGGCAATATTTCAGATTTTTCATCATTATTATATTTATTATGGTGATCAGTGATCTTTGATATTACTATTGCAAAAATTATGAATCACTGAAGTTACAGATGATGGCTAGCATTTTTTAGCAATAAAGTATTTTTTATTTAAAATGTGTACTTTTTTAAACATAATGCACACTTAATAGATTATAGTATAGTATAAACATAACTTTTATATGCACTGGGAAACAAAAATATTTGTGTGACTCACTTTATTGCAGTTGTCTAGAACCAAACCCCCAATATCTCCAAAGTAGGCCTGTATTGGTTTTAGGAGTCCTTTCTTTCTTCATTTCTTTCTTTCTTTCTTTCTTTCTTTCTTTCTTTCTTTCTTTCTTTCGATAACACATGATCCAGTGAATTTAGGAACTAATGAAGATCTGCCTTAATCCTACCATCCAGAAATCAGCAATGTTCATATTTTGTCATATTGTATTCTCATATATTTTTTATGTAGGTATATAAAATTTTGACAGCTCTTGAACATGTTTCATGTTTTACATTCTGCACAAATTGTGTTTTCCAATGCTGTTACATTTTTTCCCAAAAATCTATTCTTTTAATTGCTACAACTCATTTTATTACATGGATGCACATTAATTAAATATATCCTTTCTTGTTATTTAGATAGTTTCAAATGATTTTTTTAAGAAATAAAGAGCACTGCAATAAAGAGCCTTGTACCTTAATATCTGTGAATATTTCTAATTATTTCCTGAGGAAATACTAGATTTTTTTTTATTATTATTATATTTTTAATAGAATTTTAAAAAGATTAAGTCATTTGTTCAATGTTACAAAGTGGCTGAGTGATGGAGACTGATTCAAGTTCTGTGTGTCTGATTCCAAAATTGTCTATGCTCTTTCCATACTGCTTCCCAGCAAGGCAGAAGGGTATATGATTAGTAGGTTTTTGTTTTGTTTTGTTTCGTATTTAAATTTTATTTTATTTATTTTTTATTGTTATTATTTATTCTGGCTGTGTTGGGTCTTTGTTGCTGCACGCAGGCTTTCTCTAGTTGCAGCGAGTGGGGGCTACTCTTTGTTGCAGTGCACGGACTTCTCATTGTGGTGGCTTCTCTTTTTGCGGAGCATGGGCTCTAGGTATGCGGACTTCATTAGTTGCAGCACTGGGCTCAGTAGTTGCAGCACTTGGGCTCTAGGCCACGCGGGCTCAGTAGTTGTGGTGCACAAGCTTAGTTGCTCCGTGGCATGTGGGATCTTCCTGGATCAGGGATTGAACCCATTTCCCCTGCATGGGCAGGCAGATTCTTAACCACTGCACCACCAGGGAAGTCCCCTGATTAGTAGTTCTAAATCCTGTATGACACCATCTACATGAAGTTCAAGAACAGGCAAAACTTAGCTATGATGAAAGATGTCAGAATAGTAACTATGTTTGGCAGAGGTGATATTTGGGGAGCAGGAGGGAGACTTTTGGAGTACTGGTCAGGCTTCACAGGTTTATATATGTATAAATTCGTTGAGCTGTACATGTAAGATTTGTGCACTTTATTGTATGTAAATTACACCTCAAAAATCTACATAAAAACATATTTGCCACATGCTCTGGCTTTTATAGGTCAAGGAAGTTGATCTCTGGATTCTCATAACGCCTTTTTTTTGTTTGTTTGTTTGTTTGTTTTTGTATTTTATTTTTATTTTTTTTATTTATTTTTTTTTCATTTTATTTATTTTTATTTTTTTTATTAGTTTCTGCTTTATAACAAAGTGAATCAGTCATACATACACATCTCTTCCCACATCCCTTCCCTATTGCATCTCCCTCCCTCCCACCCTCCCTATCCCACCCCTCCAGGAGGTCACAAAGGACCGAGCTGATCTCCCTGTGCTCTGCGGCTGCTTCCCACTATCTATCTACCTTACGTTTGGTAGTGTATATATGTCCATGCCTCTCTTTCGCTTTGTCACAGCTTACCCTTCACCCTCCCCATATCCTCAAGTCCGTTCTCAAGTAGGTCTGTGTCTTTATTCCCGTTTTAGGCCTAGGTTCTTCATGACATTTTTTTTTTTTAATTCCATATATATGTGTTAGCATACGGTATTTGTCTTTCTCTTTCTGACTTACTTCACTCTGTATGACAGACTCTAGGTCTATCCACCTCATTACAAATAGCTCAGTTTCGTTCCTTTTTATGGCTGAGTAATATTCCATTGTATATATGTGCCACATCTTCTTTATCCATTCATCCGATGATGGACACTTAGGTTGATTCCAGCTCCGGGCTATTGTGAATAGAGCTGCAATGAACATTTTGGTACATGTCTCTTTTTGAATTATGGTTTTCTCAGGGTATATGCCTAGTAGTGGTATTGCTGGGTCATATGGTAGTTCTATTTTTAGTTTTTTAAGGAACCTCCATACTGTTCTCCATAGTGGCTGTACCAATTCACATTCCCACCAGCAGTGCAAGAGTGTTCCCTTTTCTCCACACCCTCTCCAGCATTTATTGTTTCTAGATTTCTTGATGATGGCCATTCTGACTGGTGTGAGATGATATCTCATTGTAGTTTTGATTTGCATTTCTCTAATGATTAATGATGTTGAGCATTCTTTCATGTGTTTGTTGGCAGTCTGTATATCTTCTTTGGAGAAATGCCTATTTATGTCTTCTGCCCATTTTTGGATTGGGTTGTTTTTTTTTTTGCTATTGAGCTACATGTGCTGTTTATAAATTTTGGAGATTAATCCTTTGTCAGTTGCTTCATTTGCAAATATTTTCTCCCATTCTGAGGGTTGTCTTTTGGTCTTGTTTATGGTATCCTTTGCTGTGCAAAAGCTTTGAAGTTTCATTAGGTCCCATTTGTTTATCTTTGTTTTTAGTTCCATTTCTCTAGGAGGTGGGTCCAAAAGGATCTTGCTGTGATTTATGTCATAGAGTGTTCTACCTATGTTTTCCCCTAAGAGTTTGATAGTTTCTGGCCTTACATTTAGGTCTTTAATCCATTTTGAGCTTATTTTTGTGTATGGTGTTAGGGAATGATCTAATCTCATACTTTTACATGTCCCTGTCCAGTTTTCCCAGCACCACTTATTGAAGAGGCTGTCCTTTCTCCACTGTATATTCCTGCCTCCTTTATCAAAGATAAGTTGGCCATATGTGCGTGGGATTATCTCTGGGCTTTCTATCCTGATCCACTGATCTATCTTTCTGTTTTTATGCCAGTACCACACTGTCTTAATTACTGTAGCTTTGTAGTATAGTCTGAAGTCCAGGAGCCGGATTCCTCCAGCTCCGTTTTTCGTTCTCAAGATTGCTTTGGCTATTCGGGGTCTATTGCTTTTCCAAACAAATTTTGAAATTTTTTGTTCAAGTTCTGTGAAAAATGCCAGTGGTAGTTTGATAGGGATTGAATTGAATCTGTAGATTGCTTTGGGTAGTAGAGTCATTTTCACAATATTGATTCTTCCAATCCAGGAGCATGGTATATCTCTCCATCTATTTGTATCCTCTTTAATTTCTTTCATCAGTGTCTTATAATTTTCTGCATACAGGTCTTTTGTCTCCTTAGGTAGGTTTATTCCTAGATATTTTATTCTTTTTGTTGCAATGGTAAATGGGAGTGTTTTCTTGATTTCATTTTCAGATTTTTCATCATTAGTGTACAGGAATGCCAGAGATTTCTGTGCATTAATTTTGTATCCTGCTACTTTACCAAATTCATTGACTAGCTCTAGTAGTTTTTCGGTAGCATCTTTAGGATTCTCTATGTATAGTATCATGTCATCTGCAAACAGTGACAGCTTTACTTCTTCTTTTCCAATTTGGATTCCTTTTATTTCCTTTTCTTCTATGATTGCTGTGGCTAAAACTTCCAAAACTAGGTTGAATAAGAGTGGTGAGAGTGGGCAGCCTTGTCTTGTTCCTGATCTTAGTGGAAATGGTTTCAGTTTTTCACAATTGAGGACAATGTTGGCTGTGGGTTTGTCATATATGGCCTTTATTATGTTGAGGAAAGTTCCCTCTATGCCTACTTTCTGCAAGGTTTTTATCATAAATGGGTATTGAATTTTGTCGAAAGCTTTCTCTGCATCTATTGAGATGATCATATGGTTTTTCTCCTTCAACTTGTTAATATGGTGTATCACATTGATTGATTTGCGTATATTGAAGAATCCTTGCATTCCTGGAATAAACCCCACTTGATCATAGTGTATGATCCTTTTAATGTGCTGTTGGATTCTGTTTGCTAGTATTTTGTTGAGGATTTTTGCATCTATGTTCATCAGTGATATTGGCCTGTAGTTTTCTTTCTTTGTGACATCCTTGCCTGGTTTTGGTATCAAGGTGATGGTGGCCTCGTAGAATGAGTTTGGGAGTGTTCCTTCCTCTGATATTGTTTGGAAGAGTTTGAGAAGGATGGGTGTTAGCTCTTCTCTAAATGTTTGATAGAATTCGCCTGGGAAGCCATCTGGTCCTGGGCTTTTGTTTGATGGAAGATTTTTAATCACAGTTTCAATTTCAGTGCATGTGATTGGTCTATTCATATTTTCTATTTCTTCCTGAGTCAGTCTTGGTAGGTTGTGCATTTCTAAGAATTTGTCCATTTCTTCCAGGTTGTCCATTTTATTGGCATAGAGTTGCTTATAGTAATCTCTCATGATCTTTTGTGTTTCTGCAGTGTCAGTTGTTACTTCTCCTTTTTCATTTCTAATTCTATTGATTTGAGTCTTCTCCCTTCTTTTCTTGATGAGTCTGGCTAATGGTTTGTCAATTTTGTTTATCTTCTCAAAGAACCAGCTTTTAGTTTTATTGATCTTTGCTATTGTTTCCTTCATTTCTTTTTCATTTATTTCTGATCTGATCTTTATGATTTCTTTCCTTCTGCTAACTTTGGGGGTTTTTTGTTCTTCTTTCTCTAATTGCTTTAGGTGCAGGGTCAGGTTGTTTACTCGAAATGTTTCCTGCTTCTTAAGGTGGGATTGTATTGCTATAAACTTCCCCCTTAGAACTGCTTTTGCTGCGTCCCATAGGTTTTGGGTCGTCGTGTCTCCATTGTCATTTGTTTCTAGGTATTTTTTTATTTCCTCTTTGATTTCTTCAGTGATCATTTCGTTATTGAGTAGTGTATTGTTTAGCCTCCATGTGTTTGTATTTTTTACAGATCTTTTCCTGTAATTGATGTCTAGTCTCATAGCATTGTGGTCGTAAAAGATACTTGATACAATTTCAATTTTCTTAAATTTACCAAGGCTTGATTTGTGACCCAAGATATGATCTATCCTGGAGAATGTTCCATGAGCACTTGAGAAAAATGTGTATTCTGTTGTTTTTGGATGGAATGTCCTATACATGTCAACTAAGTCCATCTTGTTTAATGTATCATTTAAAGCTTGTGTTTCCTTATTTATTTTCATTTTGGATGATCTGTCCATTGGTGAAAGTGGGGTGTTAAAGTCCCCTACTATGATTGTGTTACTGTCGATTTCTCCTTTTATGGCTGTTAGTATTTGCCTTATGTATTGAGGTGCTCCTATGTTGGGTGCATAAATATTTACAATTGTTATATCTTCTTGGATCGATCCCTTTATCGTTATGTAGTGTCCTTCTTTGTCTCTTCTAATAGTCTTTATTTTAAAGTCTATTTTGTCTGATATAAGAATTGCTACTCCAGCTTTCTTTTGATTTCCATTTGCATGGAATATCTTTTTCCATCCCCTTACTTTCAATCTGTATGTGTCTCTAGGTCTGAAGTGTGTCTCTTGTAGACGGCATATATATGGGTCTTGTTTTTGTATCCATTCAGCCACTCTGTGTCTTTTGGTGGGAGCATTTAGTCCATTTACATTTAAGGTAATTATTGATATGTATGTTTCTATTCCCATTTCCTTAATTGCTTTGGGTTCGTTATTGTAGGTATATTCCTTCTGTTGTGTTTCTTGCCTACAGAAGTTCCTTTAGCATTTGTTGTAAAGCTGGTTTGGTGGTGCTGAACTCTCTCAGCTTTTGCTTGTCTGTTAAGGTTTTAATTTCTCCATCAAATCTGAATGAGATCCTTGCTGGGTAGAGTAATCTTGGTTGCAGGTTTCTCTCTTTCATCACTTTAATTATTTCCTGCCACTCCCTTCTGGCTTGTAGAGTTTCTGCTGAGAGATCAGCTGTTAACCTGATGGGGATTCCCTTGTGTTTTATTTGTTGTTTTTCCCTTGCTGCTTTTAATATGATTTCTTTGTGTTTAATTTTTGACAGTTTGATTAATATGTGTCTTGGCGTATTTCTCCTTGGATTTATTCTGTATGGGACTCTCTGTGCCTCCTGGACTTGATTAACTATTTCCTTTCCCATATTAGGGAAGTTTTCAACTATAATCTCTTCAAATATTTTCTCAGTCCCTTTCTGTTTCTCTTCTTCTTCTGGAACCCCTATAATTCGAATGTTGGTGCGTTTAATGTTGTCCCAGAGGTCTCTGAGACTGTCCTCTATTCTTTTCATTCTTTTTTCTTTATTTTGCTCTGCATCAGTTATTTCCACTATTTTATCTTCCACCTCACTTATCCGTTCTTCTGCCTCAGTTATTCTGCTATTGATCCCATCTAGAGTATTTTTCATTTCATTTATTATGTTTTTAATCGATGCTTGATTCATCTTTAGTTCTTCTAGGTCCTTGTTAACTGTTTCTTGCATTTTGTCTATCCTATTTCCAAGATTTTGGATCATCTTTATTATCATTATTTTGAATTCTTTTTCAGGTAGACTGCCTATTACCTCTTCATTTGTTAGGTCTGGTAGGTTTTTATCTTGCTCCTTCACCTGCTGTGTGTTTTTCTGCTTTCTCATTTTGCTTATGTTACTGTGTTTGGGGTCTCCTTTTTGCAGGCTGCAGATTCGTAGTTCCCGCTGTTTTTGGTATCTGTCCCCCGTGGCTAAGGTTGTTTCAGTAGGTTGTGTAGGCTTCCTGGTGGGGGGGACTAATGCCTGTGTTCTGGTGGTTGAGGCTCGATCTTGTCTTTCTGGTGGACAGGTCCACGTCTGGTGGTGTGTTTTGGGGTGCCTGTGGCCTTATGTTTTTAGGTAGCCTCTCTGCTAATGGGTGGGGTTGTGTTCCTGTCTTGCTAGTTGCTTGGCATAGGGTGACCAGCACTGTAGCTTGCTGGTCGTTGACTGAAGCTGGGTGCTGGTGTTGAGATGGAGATCCCTGGGAGATTTTCGCTGCTTGATATTATGTGGAGCTGGGAGGTCTCTTGTGGACCCGTGTCCTGAGGTTGGCTCTCCCACTTCAGAGGCACAGCACTGACTCCTGGCTGCAGCACCAAGAGCCTTTCATCCACCCGGCTCAGAATAACAGTGTGAAAAAGTAGAAAGAAAGAATTAGTAGAAGAAAGAAAGAGAGAGGGAAAGAAAGGAAGAAGGAAAGGAAGGAAGGAAGGAAGACAGAAAGGAGGGAGGGAGGGAGGAAGGATGGAAAGAAAGAAGGAAAGAAAGGAGGGAGGGAGGGAGGAATGAAAGCAAAAGGAAGAGTGAATGGAAGAAGGGAGGGAGGGAGGGAGGAAGGAAAGAAAGAAAGAAAGACAGGTGGGAGGGAGGGAGGAAGGAAAGCAAAAGAAAGTGGAAAGAAGAAGGGTGGGAGGGAGGGAGGGAGGAAAGAGAAAGAAGGAAAGGAGGAGCGGAGGGAGGGAGGGAGGAAGGGAAGGTAGGAATAAAAGAAAGAGCAGGTAAAGTAAAATAGAATAAAGTATGAAATATAGTAGCATTATTAAAATTAAAAAGTAATTATTGAAAAAAAATCACGGACCGATAGAACCCTGGGACATATGGTGGAAGCAAAGCTATACAGAGAGAATCTTACACAGAAGATTACACATACACATTCACAAAAAGAGAGCAGGGGGAAAAATCAAAAATCTTGCTCTCCAAGTCCACCTCCTCGATTTGGGATAATTCATTGTAAAAAGAGGAAAAGGGCGAGAAGTCTGAAATCTTGCTAAGTCCACCTTCTTAATTTGGGATAATTCGTTGTAAAAAGGGGGGAAAGTCTTAAATCTTGTCCTCAAAGTCCACTTCCTCAATTTGGGATGATTCGCTGTCCATTCATACACTCCACAGACGGAGGGCATATCAAATGGACCGTGGAGCTTTAATCCACTGCCTCCGAGGCTGCACAGAGAGATTTCCCTGTCTCTGCTCTCACAACTCCCGGGTCTCAGCCTTGGACCTGGCCCCGCCTCTGCGCGTAGGTCGCCGGAGGGCGTCCGTTCTTCGCTCAGACAGGACGGGTTTAAAGGAGCCGCTGATTCGGGGGCTCTGGCTCACTCAGGCAGAGGGGAGGGAGGGGAATGCCCTCTCCTCGCGCACCAGGCAACAAAAGGGAAAAAAGTCTCTTGCCTCTCCGGTAGCTCCAGACCCTTTCCCCGGACTCCCTCCGGGCTAGCACTAACCCTTTCAGGCTCTCTTCCTGCCGCCAGCCCCAGTCCTCTCCCTGCGCTCCGACTGAAAGCCGATACCCGAGCCTCAGCTCCCAGCCCCGCCCGCCCCGGTGGCCGAGCAGACAAGTCTCTCGGGCTGGTGTGTGCCTGAGGGCACCGATCCTCTGTGCCAAAATCTCTCCGCTTTGCCCTCCGCACCCCTGTTGCTGTGCTCTCCTCTGCTACTCCGAAGCTTTCCCCCTCCGCCACCTGCAGTCTCCGCCCGCGAAGGGGCTTGTAGTGTGTAGAAACCTTCCCTCCTTCATGGCTCCCTCCCACTGGTGCAGGTCCCGTCCATATCCTATTGTCTCTGTTTATTCTTTTTTTCTTTTGACCTACCCAGGTATGTGGGGAGTTTCTTGCCTTTTGGGGGGTCTGAGGTCTTCTGTCAGTGTTCAGTAGGTGTTCTGTAGGAGTTGTTCCACGTGTAGATGAATTTCTGATGTATCTGTGGGGAGGAAGGTGATCTCCGCGTCTTACTCTTCCGCCATCTTCCTCCGGCTCGCCTTTTTTTTTTTGACAGGCTGCTTGTTGTAGATACTTATTTTTCTCCCCGAAGAGCAGCACAAAAGACTGAAGTCCGGAAATACTAGATATTAAAGTAGGTAATGAAATAGTATGACTTTTTGAAGTATTTATTATCTTTTTTTTCTTTTACATATTGTTATAATGCTAACTTGCTCTGAATGTACCATTTATACTCATCAATTGTGCATGAGTGTGCTCATTTAGTTATCCTTATAAACATGAATCTAATATTATGTTTATAATTATTTGTAACTTGATAGGAGAGCAAATGATTAGTATTTGGCTATTGGCTTTTATAATTATTATTTTGGTTTAGATATATCATTTTTAAAATTTATAATTTTCACTTATATTGTTTTCTAATCATTGTTTACTTCATTTGCTTTTAAGACTTCACACAATCTGGCTTTTATAATTGCCCTGTTATGATAGAATCCAATTCTTTTTCAGATGGTTAACCAATTTTTCCCACATCACTTAATTACTGCTATATTCTTTCCATACGTATTTGAAATGCCATCATTATCTGACATTTTCATCATACAGATAAGTCCTTAATCACCATGTCTAGGTTCAGATCAAATAATTTAATATTTGTTTGATTTACTTGAAGGCTAGTGGTACCTATATTTTTAATTTTTATACATCATCATTCAGATACATTAATCACATTTAAAGCAGCTTTATGTCATTTGAAAAATATCTCCCTGCATACTGTAAACCAGAGGAAAGAAAATAAGTATAGCATGAATTCTTACACTAGTTCTCATTCTTACATTAATACTAATGCAATAAAAGTTAGCACTTATATAGCACTTAGTATAGACCAAGCACTGCTGTTATAAGCACTTATATAAAATTAACTGTGTAAATCTCATAAATCTTGTGATGGTGATATGATTAGTACAATTATCCCCATTTTATAGATGAAGAAACTGAGGTATGGAGTAGATAAGTAAACTGCTCATTGTTACATAGTAGATAGATGGTGAAACCAGCTGCCATTTATTAAATACGTACACTATGTGCAAGGCACTGGCTTAACAATATTAAATACATTACCTCTAATTATAAAAATTTATAAATAGGCATTGCTATACACTCATTTTATACATGAAGAAATCCAAAGTTAATTAAACTTCTTATTGTCACACTGATGTCAATAATAGAAATACACATCAAACCTGGCTTGCCTTGATTCAAAGGCTATGCTTTTTTATTATGCTTCTGAAACTGATTGATAATTTATATTTAGTCTGGATCTCTGGGCATATCCTGACATACCTTAAATATAGCCGTTAAGTAGAACCTATCAGCTACTGTGTCATTTTGTGACAAGTGAACAAAAAGTAATGTAAAACAAACCAAACACAATAAAACAACAGCAACAACAGCAAAAATCACTAAGCCTTCCCTAATTATATTACTATGTTCTCAGGCTTTATCACTCACTAACCATAGTAATTTATGCAAATTACTTAACTTCTCTGATCTCAGCTCTCTAATCTGTAATTGTGTGTAATAAGTAATACTATCTATCTTAGATCCCCAGGACAGTTAATGAGACGGTATATTTATATTATTTACCAAAATGTCTAAATGCTAGTAAACACTAATTAATTGTAAGTTAGTTTAATCATTTTAAATTCTTCTTTTTATTGTCATTTTACTTGGAAGACCACAGTCAGATAAGCTGAATTCCAAATCAGCCTGAATACTCAATTTTATATACTAAAAAAGAAACATTATTTTAGCTCAAAAGATGCAAGCATGATTAGCAAACTGGAAACCAAAGACTCTTCATCTCAAGAAATAATGTTAAATCATTTTTACATTAAAACTGGAAAATTCAAAGAAGATAACTTTGTTTTGTCTACAATGACTAGAACATCACTGGTAATTAAAAATTAACAATAAATCAAACCATGGCACTTGATCAATATATTTTAACCTTTCAAATTTCCCTTATTCAAAATGCTGTCACTGAAGTGAGAGAGTGGCATGGACATATATACACTACCAAACGTAAAATAGATAGCGTGGGAAGCAGCCTCATAGAACAGGGAGATCAGCTTGGTGCTTTGTGACCACCTAGAATGGTGGGATAGGGAGGGTGGGAGGGAGGGAGACGCAAGAGAGCAGAGATATGGGGACAGATGTATATGTATAACTGATTCACTTTGTTATAAAGCAGAAACTAACACACCATTGTAAAGCAATTATACTCCAATAAAGTTGTTAAAAAAATGCTGTCACTGGCCTGTATCAAAATTATTAAAATTTAATTACAATTCTACTTTTCTTTAAACAGTTTGATAATTAACATCTGGAGAGACTTATAATTAATAGGACACCCATTTTTAAATTGTTTTTCTTGGTCTACAAAAGACTTTTAACTGGATTTTCTGCCATTGGCTTCTACTCTACTTAACTTTTGTAACAGGCAAAACAAAGCACAGAATCCCATGCCATTATAGAGATAAATGTTGGATCTCAAGATATTTGAGCCAGTAATGAAAAATGAAAATTTTTAATTTGGGGAAATAACTATGCCCAAACATAGAGATCTTTGTGTAATGAACTTCTGTGTATCCATTATCCAGCTTCAATAATTATCGGCTAATAGTCAATTTTGTTTCACTGAAGCCCCCACACAACCCTGTCCCCAGTCCCCACTGAATAATTTTGAAGCAAATCCAAGACATCATCATATTAAGTCATTGCATTCATAATTACTTCATTATGTATATATACTTAATTTGAAAATATTTATTATATATTCAATTTTTTCCAACTATCTCATATTTGATTTTGTAGTTTGTTTGAATCAGGATTCAAAGTTCCATACATTAGATTGTTTGATAAATGTATTCATTCCTTTTTAACTATAGATTTCCTCTTCATCTCTTGGCAATTTTCTCCCTTTGCAGTTTATTTGTTGACGTACTAGGTCTTTTGTTCTGTAGAATTTGGACTGTCTTAGTTTTCTGATTACATTCCTGCAGTATTTTGAATATACCCCTCAGTCCTCTTCATTTCTTGTAAATTACTTACTATATTCAATCTGTGTTGTACAATATGGTGACCACTAGCCACATGTGGCTATTTCAACTTAAATTGATTAAAAATAAATAAATTTAAATTCAGTTCCTCATTTGCAGTAGTTACATTTTGAGTGCTAAACAGCTATATGTGGCTAGTGGCTACCTTATTGGATAGTATGAATTATAAAATATTTTCAAAATTGCAGTAAGTTGGGAATTCCCTGGAGGTCCGGTGATTAGGACCCCACACTCTTACTGCCATGGCCCAGGTTTGATCTCTGTTTGGACAACTAAAATCCTACAAGCCATGCAGTGCGGCCAAAAAAAAAAAAAAAAAAAAAATTGCAGTAAGTACTATTGAACAGCACTGAATTAGAGGTAGAGGCTTATCAGATTCACAATCAATTGTTTTGGTAAGGATATGTCACAGATAGGGTTTCACACTCCATTAGGAGACACAGCATTTGGTTATCTCTATGATAAACAGCATCTATAAGCCATTAATGATGAGTGCTTCAATTTATTAATTCATTAGGCCTTACAAAATACTCACATTCAAATTTATAATTATTTTTTATTGAACTAGAGTTGATTTAAAAGTAATATTTAAAATATTAGCTTCAAGTGTACAACATTGGGATTCAGTATTGTTACAGATTATATTCCATTAAAATTATTACAAGATAATGGCTATAATTCTCTGTGCTATACAATATTTCCTTGTTTCTTTTTTACTTTATACATAGTAGTTTGTATCTTTTATCTTTTGTATCTTTTAACCCCATACCTTAATTTACCACTCCCACATTCCCTTTAGGTAACCACTAGTTTTTTTTTTTTCTATATCTGTGAGTCAGTTTCTGTTTTGCTTATTCATTTGTATTATTCTTTAGATACCACATATAAGTGATATCACATAGTATTTGCCTTTCTCTGTCTGACTTATTTCACTAAGCATAATATTATCTATTTCTATCCACATTATTGCAAATAGTAGAATTTTATTCTTTTTATGAATAATATTTCATTGTATATATATATATATATATATATATATTCTGTTGATGGGCACTTAAGTTGTTTCCATATCTTGGCTATTGTAAGTAATGCAGCTATGAATATTAGAGTGCCTGTATCTTTTTGAGTTAGGGTTTTTGCTTTTTCAAGATATATACACAAGAGTACAATTCCTGGACCATATGGCAGCTTTATTTTTAGTTTTGGGGGAGACCTCCATACTGGTCTCCACAGTGACCACCAATTTACATTCCAACCAACAGTGTAGGAGGGTTCTCTTTTCTCCATATCCTCACCAACGTTTGTTATTTGTAGACATTTTTTTTTTCTTTTTGCGGTACATGGGCCTCTCACCAACGTGGCCTCTCCTGCTGTGGAGCACAGGCTCTGGACGCACAGGCTCAGCGGCCATGGCTCATGGGTCCAGCTGCTCCGTGGCATGTGGGATCCTCCCAGACCAGGGCACGAACCTGCGTCCCCTGCATTGGCAGGCAGACTCTCAATCACTGCGCCACCAGTGAAGCCCTAGACTTTTTGAAGATAGCCATTCTGACAGGTGTGAGGTAATATCTCGTTGTTTTGCTTTGCATTTCTCTGATAATTAATGATTTTGAGCATCTTCTTATGTGCCTGTTATCCATCTGCATATCCTCTTTGGAGAAATGTCTATTCAGGTCTTCTCATTTTTTAATCTGGCTGTATATCTTTATGATGTTGAGTTGTATGAGCTTTTTATACATTTTGAATATTAACCCCTTGTTGGTCTTATAATTTGCAAATATTTTATCCAATTCAGTAGGTTGACTTTCGGTTTAGTTGATGGTTTACTTTGTTCTGCCACAGCTTTTAAGTTTAATTAAGCCCCATTTGTTCATTTTTGCTTTTTTTTTACTGTAGGAGACAGATCACCCCCCCCCCAAATTGCTATAATTTATGTCAAAGAATGTTCTGCCCATGTTCTCTTCTAGGAGTTTTATGGTTTCAGGTCTTATGTTTAGGTCTTTAATCCATTTTGGATTTATTTTTGTATATGGTGTGAATAGATGTTCTAATCTCATTGTTTTATATGTAGCTTGTCCAGTTTTCCCACCACCACTTGTTGAAGAGATTGTCTTTTCCACATTCCACCAATACTTTTTATTCAAACTATATATTATACAAAGACATACAAAGCATAGCCTGATATTATGTCATCACAGTAGTAGTAGTAGTAGTAGTAGTAGTAGTAGTAGTGGTAATAATAAGAAGAATATCTAATACTTATTAAGCACTTACTCTATGACAGGTATTGTTTTAAGTGTCACTAACTAACTTTGTGTCTAGGGCAAGCTACTTTTGCTCCCTGTATCTCAATTTCCTTATCTGTACACTGGCATAAAAATAATACATACCTCAAGGTATTGTTATGTACATTAAAAGGGTTAACATTTGGAAAAGTGCTGGGAATAATGGTTGGCAAATATTAAGTGCTACATAAGTGTTATGAAATAAAATCTCACGTATAGTATGTGAACATTTAAAGGTTCACAACAACCTGATGAAGTAGGTGTTATTATTGCCCTAATTTTAGAGATGAGAAAACTAAAGCACAGAGCAGTTTGTTTCTTGTCAATGACCATAATTTGTGTCTTTGTTTAACACACGAAGGAAGGTTGTATGCTAAACTAGCAGCTTATATTAATTAATCTACCATAAATTTTCAAATAAAAATAATGCTCAGATTTCTTAGATTAAAGGTAGCATTATGGGTTAATTATACAAATACATAGAAAACGGAAATGGCACGGGGAACCATCTATACCTACTTGATGACTCTAGGTCTCATCTTTCCAAAGTTTGGTAGGCAATGTGCCTGAAGGAGAATCAGTTTGTTTTGCCTATTCAGTTTCCACAATTTGAAAGACCCAATGGGACTCATTTGCCATTCAGACAATCTAGGCAGGTTTTCACTTTTAACCACTTGAGAGAAAATTTTGTCTCTCTATGTAGTGTTATAATCTTTTGCTCCGAGGATAATTCCTTGTCAAATTAGTGATGACTAAGTTAGTAGGGTAAATTTTATTTGACATTCATGATATGAGCCACATAAACTTTTTCTTTATTTTTTGTCAGAAACAAACGTTTTTGGAGAGTCTCTTCAGAAGGAGAGGTGTTCATAAACTCTGCTCTTAAAAGGTTAAAGAGAGCCCTGGCCGTCATGATCTGAGGAACACCATTATTTGAATACCTATAAAATATTTACATTTGTAGAGTACAAGGGAGCTTAGGATTTGGAGGAAAAGGAGACATAAGAGATATAGGATATATAATCCTTACTCTCATGGACTTTACTTTCTAGCCTTGGAAAGAAAAACAGTTAAATGAAAAGACTCACTAACAATTGTAACACATTGTCAATATCATCAACTTTAAACAATATTCAGGAGATGAGTGCCTTTGAACAGATTAAATGTAAAATAAGAGAGAGGTCACAGCTGTCAATTTATAATATCCTGTAACACTGCATAGCCTATCTAGTGGGGGTATTGGCTGATAAAAAAATTATATATATAAAAAAAAAATCCCTCTAATGGTTCTTCATGTTCTGTCTTAAAAAGGACACTGTCTATGTATTGCATATGTTCCTTCTAAAAAAGAAAACTATATCTTTTTGAAAACCTCAGTCCCTACAACTACTGGCAATTTTGAAACTAGAACATGATATCATATTTTATTCCAGTTTAGTTTCTATGATAATGAAAGCAGGTCATATATAATTATTCTAGGATGATTTTATTAGTATGAGTAACAAATGCAGTCTAGAATAATTTTAGGCTTTGTGGACTAAGAAGCAACATTAACAAGAGAGAAAGATTTTCACAAAATTTATATTTTTGAAATTCAAAATATAATAATTGAATACAATGTTTTGTAATGAGGGTCTAGAAAGAATAATATAATTGTTTTGTAGGTGGATAAAGTTAGCTTAATTGAGTCCAAAGTTAGTGTTGCCTATTATCAAATTAATTGCAAATGGTCATCTGTAAAAAAAAAATTCTTGACTCAAGGCTTGTACAAAAACAGGAATTGAGCTGGATTTGGACCACATTCTGTAATTTGCTGATTCCTGGTGTAAATAATTTTACTTGTCAAATGAATTAATAAACTCATCAGGATGTCAAACTTAATTTGAATTTTTGAAAGTATTCATTTTCACTTCTATGATAATTTTAGACCTATTTATACTAGAAAGATCATATAGGTAATATGCAGCAAATCAGAAATCTTTTCACACACATTTTTTAATGTACTATTTTCCTTCTCAAAGATATATTGGATAAGTTCTCAATCCCCAAAGGAGTGGTTCTTGGTCAAAAATGATTTTTTAAAGTGTTTTACATTCCTTTCAGGCTTTCTCACTTTTCTCACTGTGAGAGCCCTACATTAGGGATTCCAGGGACTAAAGAAATTGTCCTGATATTTATTGTTTCTCTTCTTTATTTTACCATCCCTTTTATTTGAAACTCTTGATGTATTTTTGGCAAAAGAAAGGAGAAAATGACAGTTGTGATATATGGGTAACTTTTTCCAACAAATCCATGGTTCACCTGAAGAGTTAATTGTTCATATGACATACAGGATAAAATTAAGTGTGTTTGAGAATGAGAAGTTTTATGTTCTCACTATGGAAGGCAGTCATAAACTCTTCTATGGTCAAAGAAAAAGGCATAGTGAAAGAGATAAACATTCTGGAGCTGTAACTTAAACAGGGAAAATGCTGGGCATTCTGAGTAAACAAGTGTATGGTTAAATTTGTTATAGAAGATTGCTATGATTCCTAGACAAAAATGTTGGAAAGAGAAAAGCATGGAAAAATAAAAGGTTTAGGTAATTTCCTCTTTTGAATAAAGAAAATAGATAAAACCCTGTGTTGAAAAATAGATGTTTCTTTCTTTTCTTTTAGTTTTGAAAAATGTTCCTTCACTAAGCAAAATAAAGCAATAAAAAGTAGGGTAGCAATTGAATTGAGTTGACCTTAAGAGTGAATGGGAGGAGTTGAGGAAGATGACAGAAGAGTAAGACACGGAGATCACCTTCCTCCCCACAGATACATCAGAAATACACTTACACTTGGAACTGCTCCTATAGAACACCAACTGAATGCTGGCAGAAGACCTCAGACCTCCCAAAAGGCAAGAAACTTCCCACATACCTGGGTAGGGCAAAAGAAAAAAGAAAAAAAAAAGAAAATATAATAGGGATGGGACCTGTACCAGTGGGAGGGAGCTGTGAAGGAGGAAAGGTTTCCACACACTAGGAAGCCCCTTTGCAGGTGGAGACTGCGGGTGGCGGAGGGGGAAGCTTTGGAGCCATGGAAGAGAGCACAGCATCAGGGGTGCAGAGGGCAAAGCGGAGAGATTCCCACACAGACGATCTGTGATGACCAGCACTCTCCAGCCCAAGAAGCTTGTCTGCTCACCTGCCGGGGTGGGTGGGGCTGGGAGTTAAGGCTTGGGCTTCAGTCATAGCACAGGGAGAGGACTGGCAGCATGAAGAGAGCCTGAACGGGTTAGTGCACCACGGCTAGCATGGAGGCAGTCCGAGAAAAGGTCTGGACCTGCCAAAGAGGCAAGAGACTTTTTCTTCCCTCTTTGTTTCCTGGTGCATGAGCAGAGGGTATTAAGAGCACTGTTTAAAGAAGCTCCAGAGATGGGCGCAAGCTGTGGCTAACAGCATGGACCACAGAAACGGGCATGAGATGATAAGGCTGTTGCTGCCACCACCAAGAAGCCTGTGTGCAAGCACAGGTCACTATCCACACCTCCCTTCCAAGGAGTCTGTGCAGCCACCACTGCCAGGGTCCAGGGATCCAGGGACAAATTCCCAGGGAGAACGCATGGGGTGCCTCAGGCTGGTGCAATGTCATGCCGGCCTCCGCCGCCGCAGGCTCACCCCACACTGCACACTCCTCCCACTCAAGGCCTGAGTGAGCCGAAGCCCCCAAATCAACCACATCCTGTCTGAGCAAAGAACAGAAGCCCTCAGGTGACCTACATGCAGAGAAGAGGCCAAATACAAAGCTGAACCCCGGCAGCTGTGCGAAAAAAGAAGAGAAAGGGAAAACACTCCCAGCAGCCTCAGGAGTAGCGGATTAAATCTCTGCAATCAACTTGATGTACCCTGTATCTGTGGAATACCTGAATAGAAAATAAATCATCCCAAATTGAGGAGGTGGACTTTGGGAGCAAGATATATTATTTTTTCCCCTTTTCTTCTTTTTGTGAGTGTGTATGTGTATGCTTCGGTGTGAGATTTTGTCTGTATACCTTTGCTTTCACCATTTGTCCTAGGTTCTGGTCTGTGTGTGTTTTTTTTTTTTTTTTTTTACTTATTTTTTTTCTTAATAATTATTTTTTATTTTAATAACTATTTTATTTTATCTTGCTTTATTTTATTTAATCCTCTTTCTTTCTTTCTTCTTTCTTTCTTTCCTTTTTTTCTCCCTTTTATTATGAGCTGTGTTGATGAAAGGCTCTTGGTGCTCCAGCCAGGAGTCAATGCTGTGTCTCTGATGTGGGAGAGCCAACTTCAGGACACTGGTCTACAAAGACTTCCCAGCTCCACATAATATCAAATAAGATATCAAATATCAAATATATATCAAATGGCAAAAATATCCAAGAGATCTCCTTCTCAACACCAAGACTAAGCTTCACACAATGACCAGTACGCTTCAGTGCTGGACAACCAAGGCCAAACAACTACCAAGACAGGAACACAACACCACTCATTAGCAGAGAGCCTGCCTAAAATCATAATAAGGCCAAAGATACCCCAAAACACACCACCAGACATGGACATGCCAATGAGAAAGACAAGATCCGGGCTCATCCACCAGAACACAGGCACTAATCCCCTCCATCAGGAAGCCTACACAACAGACTGAAACAACTTTAGCCACTGGGGACAGAAACGAAAAACAATGGGAACTACGAACCTGCAGCCTGCAAAAAGGAGACCCCAAAAACAGTAAGATAAGCAAAATGAGAAGACAGAAAATCACACAGCAGATGAAGGAGCAAGGTAAAAACCCACCAGACCTAACAAATGACGAGGAAATAGGCAGTCTACCTGAAAAAGAATTCAGAAACATGAGAGTAAAGATTATCCAAAATCTTGTAAATAGAATACAGAAAATGCAAGAAACATATAACAAGAACCTAGAAGAATTAAAGAGGAAATAAACAATGATGAACAACACAATAATTGAAATTAAAAACACTCTAGAAGGGGGCTTCCCTGGTGGCACAGTGGTTGAGTGTCTGCCTGACAATGCAAGGGACACGGGATTGTTCCTCTGTCTGGAAAGATCCCACGTGCCATGGAGGGGCTGTTCCTGTGAGCCATGGCTGCTGAGCCTGCACGTCCAGAGCCTGTGCTCTGAAACGGGAGAGGCCAAAATAGTGAGAGGCCCACGTAATGAAAAAAAAAAAAAAAAAAAAAAGAAAGAAAGAAAAAACTCTAGAAGGGATCCATAGCAGAATAACTAAGGCAGAAGAATGGATAAGTGACCTGGAAGATAAAATAGAGGAAATAACTACTGCAGACCAGAATAAAGAAAAAAGAATGAGAAGAAATGAGGACAGTCTCAGAGACCACTCAGACAATATTAAACTCACCAACATTCGAAATATAGGGGTACCAGAAGAAGAAGAGAAAAAGAAAGGGACTGAGAAAATATTTGCAAAGATTATAGTTGAAAACTTTCCAAATATGGGAAAGGAAATAGTTAATCAAGTCAAGGAGACAGAGAAAATCCCATGTAAGATAAATTCAAGGAGAAACACGCCAGGATACATATTAATCAAACTATCAAAAATAAAATACAAAGAAAACATATTAAAATCAGCTAGGGAAAAACAACAAATAACACGCAAGGTAATCACCATAAGGTTAAATGATCTTAGCTGATCTTTCAGAAGAAACTCTGCAAGCCAGAAGGGAGTGGCAGGACATATTTAAAATGATGAAGGAGATAAAACTACAACCAAACTTACTCTACCCAGCAAGGATCTCATTGAGATTTGATGGAGAAATTAAAACATTTACAGACAATCAAAAGCTGAGAGAGTTCAGCACCAACAAACCAGCTTTACAGAAAATGATAAAGGAACTTCTCTAGGCAGGAAACACAAGAGAAGGAAAAGACCTACAACAACAAACCCAAGACAATTAAGAAAATGTGAATAGGAACATACATATCATTAATTATGTTAAATGTAAATGGATTAAATGCTCCCACCAAAAGACACAGACTGGCTGAATGGATTCAAAAATAAGACCTATATATATTCTGTCTAAAAGAGATCCACTTCAGACCTAGGGACATATACAGACTGAAAGTGAGGGGATGGAAAAAGATATTCCATGCAAATGGAAATCAAAGGAAAGCTGGAGTGGCAATTTTCATATCAGGGAAAATAGACTTTAAAATAAAGAATATTACAAGAGACAAAGAAAGAGACTACATAATAATCAAGGGATCAACCCAATAAGATATAGGAATTGTAAATACTTATGCACCCAGCATAGGAGCACCTCAATACATAAGGCAAATACTAACAGCCATAAAAGAGGAAATCAACAGTAACACAATCATAGAATGGGACTTTAACACCCCACTTTCACCAATGGACAGATCATCCAAAATGAAAATAAATAAGGAAACACAAGCTTTAAATGATACATTAAACAAGAGGGACTTAATTGATATTTATAGGACATTCCATCCAAAAACAACAGAATTCATATTTTTCTCAAGTGCTCATGGAACATTCTCCAGGATACATCATATCTTGGGTCACAAATCAAGCCTTGATAAATTTAAGAAAATTGAAATCATATCAAGTCTCTTTTCGACCACAACACTATGAGACTAAATAACAATGACAGGAAAAGATCTGTAAAAAATACAAACACATGGAGGCTAAATAATACACTAATATAATAACGAAGTGATCACTGAAGAAACCAAAGAGGTAATCAAAAAATACCTAGAAACAAATGACAACTGAGACATGACCCAAAACCTATGGGGTGCAGCAAAAGCAGTTCTAAGAGGGAAGTTTATAGCAATACAACCCTACCTTAAGAAACAGGAAACATCTCAAATAAACAACCTAACCTTGCACCTAAAGCAATTAGAGAAAGAAGAACAAAACACTCCAAGGTTAGCAGAAGGAAAGGAATAATAAAGATCAGATCAGAAATAAAAAATGATAAAAGAAAAACATATGAAGGAAATGATAGCAAAAATCAATAAAATTAAAAGCTGTTTCTTTGAGAAGATAAACAATATTGATAAAACATTAGTGAGACTCATCAAGAAAAAAATGGAGGAGACTCAAATCTACAAAGTTAGAATTGAAAAGAAGTTACAACTGACACTGTGGAAATACAAAGGATTATGAGAGATTACTACAAGCAGCTATATGCCAATAAAATGGACAACTTGGAAGAAATGGACAAATTCTTAGAAATGCACAACCTGCCGAGATTGAACCAGGAAGAAATAGAAAATAGGAATAGAACAATCACAACACTGAAATTGAAACTGTGATTAAAAATCTTCCAACAAACAGAAGCCCAGGACCAGATGACTTCACAGGCGATTTCTATCAAACATTTAGAGAAGAGCTAACACCAATTCTTCTCAAACTCTTCCAAAATATAGCAGAGGAATACTCCCAACTCAGTATACGAGGCCAGCATCACCCTGATACCAAAACCAGACAAATATTTCACAAAAAAGAAAGCTACAGGCCAATATCACTGATGAACATAGATGCAAAATCCTCAGCAAAATACTAACAAACAGAATCCAACAGCACATTAAAAGTATCATACACCATGATCAACTGGGGTTTATTCCAGGAATGCAAGGATTCTTCAATATATGCAAATCAAATAGCAATATATGAAAATCTTCAATATACACAAGGAACACTCCCAACTCATTCTACGAGGCCACCATCACCCTGATACCAAAACCAGACAAATATTTCACAAAAAAGAAAACTACAGACGAATATCACTGATGAATATAGATGGAAAATCCTCAACAAAATACTAGCAAACAGAATCCAACATCACATTAAAAGGATCGTACACCATGATCAAATGGGGTTTATTCCAGGAATGCAAGGATTCTTCAATATATGCAAATCAAACAACATGATACACTGTATTAACAAATTGAAGGAGAAAAAACATATGATCATCTGAATAGATGCAGAGAAAGCTTTTGACAAAATTCAACACCTGTTTATGATAAAAACCCTGCAGAAAGTAGGCATAGAGGAAACTTTCCTTAACATAATAAAGGCCATATATGACAAACACACAGCCAACATCATCCTCAATTGGGAAAAACTGAAACCATTTCCACTAAGATCAGGAACAAGACAAGGTTGCCCACTATCACCACTATTATTCAACATAGTTTTGGAAGTTTTAGCCACAGCAATCAGACAAGAAAAAGAAATAAAAGTAATCCAAATTGAAAAAGCAGAAGTAAGCTATCACTGCTTGAAGATGACATGACACTCTACATAGAGAATCCTAAAGATGCTACCAGAAAACTACTAGAGCTAATCAAATAATTTGGTAAAGTAGCAGGATACAAACTTAATGCATAGAAATCTCTGGCATTCTTATACACTAATGATGAAAAATCTGAAAGTGAAATTAAGAAAACACTCCTATTTACGATTGCAACAAAAAGAATAAAATATCTAGGAATAAACTTACCTAAGGAGACAAAAGACCTGAATGCAGAAAATTATGACACTGATGAAAGAAATTAAAGGTGAGACAAATAGATGGAGAGATATACCATGTTCTTGCATTGGAAGAATCAATATTGTGAAAATGAGTCTACTACCCAAAGCAATCTACAGATTGAATGCAAGCCCTATTAAACTACCACTGGCACTTTTCACAGAACTAGAACAAAAAAATTCACAATTTGTATGGAAACACAAAAGACTCTGAATAAACAAAGCAATCTTGAGAACGAAAAACGGAGCTGGAGGAATCAGGCTCCCTGACTTCAGACTAAACTACAAAGTTACACTATTCAAAACAGTATGGTAGTGGCACAAAAACAGAAATATAGGTCAATGGAGAAGGATAGAAACCCAGAGATATACCCACACACATATTGTCCCTTATCTTTGATAAAGGAGGGAAGATATACAATGGAGAAAATACAGCCTGTTCAATATGTGATGCTGGGAAAACTGGACAGGTACATGTAAAAGTATGAAATTAGAACACTCCTTAACACCATGCACAAAAATAAACTCAAAATGGATTAAACACCTAAATGTAAGGCCAGACACTGTCAATCTCTTAGAGGAAAACATAGGCAGAATACACTATGACATAAATCACAGCAAGATCATTTTTCACCCACCTCCTAGAGAAATGGAAATAAAAATAAATAAACAAATGAGACCTAATGAAACTTAGAAGCTTTTGTACAACAAAGGAAACCATGAACATGACCAAAAGACAACACTCAGCATGGGAGAAAATATTTGCAAATGAAGCAACTGACAAAGGATTAATCTCCAAGATTTACAAGCAGCTCGGGCAGCTCAATAACAACAACAAAAAAAACAACAAATAAACCAATCCAAAAATGGTCAGAAGACCTAAATAGACATTTTTCTAAAGAAGATATAAAGATTGCCAACAAACACATGAAATAATGCTCAACATCATTAATCATTAGAGAAATGAAAATCAAAACTACAATGAGATATCATCTCACAACACTCAGAATGGCCATCATCAAAAATGTAGAAACAGTAAATGCTGGAGAGGGTGTGGAGAAAAGGGGAAACTCTTGCACTGTTGGTGGGAATGTAAATTGATACAGCCACTATGGAGAACAGTGTGGAGGTTCCTTAAAAAACTACAAATAGAACTATCATACTATGCAGGAAACCCACTACTGGGCATATACCCTGATAAAACCATAATTCAAAAAGAGTCATCTACCAAAATGTTCATTGCAGCCCTATTTACAATAGTAAGGAGATGGAGGCAAACTAAGTGACCGTCATTGGATGAATGGATAAAGAAGATGTGGCACGTATATACAATGGAATATTACTCAGGCATAAAAAGAAACGAAATTGAGATATTTGTAGTGAGGTGGATGGACCTAGAGTCTGTCATACAGAGTGAAGTAAGTCAGAAAGAGAAAAAAACAAATACCTTATGCTAACATATCTATATGGTATCTAAGGAAAAAAAATAAGTTCATGAAGAACCTTGGGGCAATTCGGGAATAAAGACACAGATCTACTAGAGAATGGACTTGATTATATGGGGAGGGGGAAGGGTAAGCTGTGACAAAACAAGAGAGTGGCATGGACATATATACACTACCAAACGTAAAATAGCTAGCTAGTGGGAAGCAGCCACATGGCACAGGGAGATCAGCTCGGTGGTTTGTGACCACCTACAGGGGTGGGATAGGGACGGTGGGAGGGAGGGAGATGCAAGAGGGAAGAGATATGGGAACATATGTATATGTATAACTGATTCACTTTTTTATAAAGCAGAAAGTTACACACCATTGTAAAGCAATTATACTCCAATAAAGATGTTAAAAATAAAGTGAATGGGACAAATAGAAATGAGTACCAATTTTGGTGCTAACATCCTTCAAGGAATTGATAACTAATGAACAGATCCACACTTATAAGGACAGAAGAAGCTAAACAAAACAGAAACAAAAAGACAGACTAAATATCCTCTACAAGTGTTAGAGGCTGGTAACAGCCTGAATCTACTAAGGTTCACTTCCTGTATGTTTAGAAGATGCTTTCAGATTTGACCTGATTCCTTGGCTTTCCCTACCCTGAACAAAGCTATGTTTGGACAAGCTATGATTCCTGAGAAGGCACTCATATTGTAACCATGAATAACCACATTCAACACAAAGAAGTGTGTACGATAATTGAGTCAATGTTGGGAGATGAGGAGATATGAAGGAGACTTTTAACAGAAATGCCTGAAGCAGTGGTGGTGGATGGATATCCTGAAAAAGAATGTGGATAGACGGAGTGATGAATAACTATTTTAAGTTTGTTTTATTTAACAATGAATATAAAATCAATGTAGACCTATACAATGTAAGATTGGATGGATTAAGTTACAATAAGAGGTTAAGCGAGAGAGTTTGACATATGATTTATCATTTAAAATATAATATCTCGAACTAAAAGTTGAATTTCTATAAATTTCTCTATGATAAGTGCTAAATCAACTTTTAAGAATTACTGTATCTCTTATTTTAAAATATTTTTTCTATGTAGTGGTCATGACCAAATTAAAAAATAAATTACAAATTACATGACCATATTACAGTATTTCTTATTTCTCTCACAACCTCAAATAGAACTTTAATTATGGAATGATTGTGACCTAAGTGTAGGAAAATCTTGCAAATTCTTAAAGTCTTAAATACGCCTGATATATTTAAGATCTAGGCAAAAATATTTGAATAATTTTTAATTCTAGATCTAGGTAAAAATTTCAGACAGAAAAGACTCTACTAGTTTCTTTATAGGAGAAAAGAGTGAGAATAAATTTAGAGCAGTGTTTCTAAAGATTGGCCCACCTGCCATCTGTACCAGAACAACTTGGAGTGCTTATTAAATATTCAGATTCCTGGGCCTCTTCTCAGAATTACTAAACCAGATCCTCTGCAGTATTCCAAGGGGATCTGAGTTGTTTCAAAATTGTACAGGTGATTTATTTGAAAAAAATTTAAATGAGAGAACAACTGCCCTAACTAATGATCTTTGGCTCTGGCCCAAACTATCTCCAAGTCAACCCTCTATTGATGTCTTTGCTACAGGAGTTTGCAAAACTTAGAGAAAAAGAAGGTCATGGTTGTATGAATAAAGAAAATAGTGAGAATAGTCTGCATTTGAAAATATATTAACAGGTTGGACTCTGCTTTAATAAATATAAACATTTCATAGCTAATTGGCATGCATTTCATAGTTTGATCATCACACACTTGAACAGATTTTATTAATGAAAAGTAAGCCCATATTTATATTATACTTTACAAAATAATCTATCTATCTGGAATCCTATAGTTGTTTTTTTTTTATATATCTTCCGAGTTTAAGCCCACATGAGATTGGGGATGAGTTTGAAGGATGTTAAATTATTATTATATCTGTTAGCAAGATTTGTAAAAGATACATATCAAAGATAGTCACTAAATTTTGACTCCTTATGGTTTATTTCTGTTAAATAGAATTTGGAGTAATGATCCCTCTCTTTTTAAAATTTATTTATTTATTTTATTTTTTGCAACGCTTGAGTTCCTCTTAATAAGCACTTTTTTGAAAAAAGGAATTTTCTTTTTTTTCATTTTACATGAGAAAAGAAGTGCAAGTAGTGAGAGGAAAATAAGCATTCTCATCAGTATGCTTTAGTTTGGCATTGGTTCTGTTTTTAAGTGATTTTCTTAAAATAGATTGATTTCAAAAATCAAAAAGTTTGATTTCATTATATAAAATAAACAAAAATGTCTTTTGTGTTGTAAGTTTTCATTATATATTACATAAAAACACAGGATATGGAATATTTACTATTGCATTCTATGTTAATTATTCCTTATCAAACTGTGTAACAAGCAAGAATTTTATGCATGTTAAATCCAATATTGTTAGAAAGTTTTTAAAATGACCTCCAGCTTTCCATCTTCAAAGGTCATTTTTCAAGAATTACTTAACATGTCTTCATATAAAAAAAAATAGATTGGGATGATGCTTTGTTTACATTGTATCTTCCTTTAAGCAGCTTAAAACTTAGACATTTTATGTATTTAAATTCCATATTATCTTCTGCAAAGTAGGAGGCATATAGTATGTTTTCCTATTGTAGACTTCCTGAATAAAGACACAGCATGCATCATAAAGAAATTCAGTAGGAAAGTAGAATAATGAAATCTGGGTCTCCTGAGTCCCAGTTTTATTGCTCTGTATGATACATGAGATTTTCACTGCATACTGATTTTACTAATCATTTTTACATTTAAAGAGATATTTTCCCAAATGAGAAAAATATCATGCATTAAATAAGGGAATCAAATCTGAGTGAAATGGTAGCTAATTCCTGGACTCCATCTTCCATTCACTGATATATGTAAGAGATGCTGTTGGTTGCCTACCATACAGATATTTTCTTCACCTTCATATTTTCTTCAGTTCTTTGCTTGGGATTTTGATCTTGATTTAATGCCCACTCTATCATGCACCTAGGGAAGGTGACCCTTTCCCTTTATTCCGGGGTAAATGTGGAAAATTCCAAAACAATCATGGCATTTCCATTTCCTCGATTACTCATTGGTAGAGGCAGTGGCATGTGACAGAATCCTGGCCAAAGAGAGAGAAGGGCAAGATGTCTCGGGGGTTTTATTTAACTGCGGTAGCCATCTTATAACCACCAGAAGCTGACCAAAAGCCCTAGTATATTTGAGACTAGATGAACTAAGCCTGAAAATGTACAACCTACAGATGTCTTCTTCTGTGAGACAATACTTGTTCTCATCTTTTGAATCATCGTAAATAATTATTTTGTTTTCTGCAATCAATAACACTCAACAGGTAAAATACCTAAAGACTGCTTAGCCCATTCTATATTAACTTCATCATCAATACTAATCCAATTTTTCCAATGCCTATACCAAAGCCTTTCTTCAGGCTTATGTTTAACTGACTGCTGGAACTTTTTAATAAGATTCCAAACTCATATTAGCACTGCCATGCAAAACATTCCACATAGTACAGATACCAGTTTTATCAAAGTATTTGATTCTTCTTCAAATACCTATGATATCCTGAATTCCTAACAGAGAAAACATAAAATAATGTTTGTTGATTTGTAAGTGCTCTATCATATTACCCTTTATTTACTTAATTGCATTTATATTTATATGTGCAACTCTAATTAGGCAGTTTGACTAGTTATAACTCAGAATGATTTCATAATCATGCGTTTCCTTTTCAGATATTTATTTTTAAATAATCATGGCATTTTGGAGGTACAATTTTTTAAATGTTGAAACTCAGTCTGAGAAATTCAAAAAAAAATTTGCTCAAAGTTGCACTATTTATAATTGCCTTCAACTTTTCTATGTTCATATTATTGGATTATATTTTAAGAAAAAAATGTAATCATATTCTATATACTGTTCTGCAATTTACTTTTATGATTGTCAATATATCTTTGTGTCCTTTTGTAATCTAGTCCCCCCTTTAACCCACCACTAGGCAACAACTGATTTGCTCTCTGTCACTAGATTAGTTTAGATACTTTATAATATTTTTTATATAGGAAAAGAACAATATACTATGTTCTCTTTTTTTGCCTGGCTTATTTTAATCAGCATAAAAATTTTGAGATTCATTAACATTATTCTATGTATAAAGAGTTTATTCCTTTTTATTGCTGAGCGGTGTTTCATTGCATGATTATGCCACCATTTGTCCATTCACCTGTTGGTGGACATTTGGGATATTTTCAGCTTTTGCCTGTTATAAGTAAAGCTGCTATGAATGTTTGTGTAAAAGTCTTTGTGTGGACATGTTTTGTATTATTTGTATTTTGTATTATATTAAATACCTAACAGTAGAATGGTTGGAGTAGATGTAGGTGTAATTTTTAAGCAACTATCAAAACGGTTTTGTAAAGTGGTTGTGCCATTTTATATTCCCAACAGCAGTGAAACAGAGCTCCAACTATTCTTTGTTTTCACCAACAGTTGATAAGGTTAGTTTTTTGTTTGTTTGTTTTTTGCTTTAATTTAGTCTTCCTAATGCATTTATAGTGTACCTTATTATAGTTTTAATTTGAATATCCTAGATGCCTAATGATGTAGAGCATGTTTTCAAATGCTTATTGACAGTCAACAAGTCTTCATTCATGAAGTGCTTGTTTAAATCTCTACATATTTTCTTAATGGGTTGTCTTCTGTTATTGATTTGTAAAAATTTATCACATATTCTTGATAGAAGGCCTTTGATATATGTGTTGCATATATTTATCACAGTTTGTGACTGGCCTTTTGGGCCTCTTAATGAGATATTTTGAAGAGTAAAACCTTTCAATTTTGATGAAGTATGATTTATCATTTTCCCCCTAATTCTTTTAAATGGCTTTGTAGTGTACTGCTGTGTGGACTGCATCTTGTTTTAAATGTTGATTTTGTTTGCTTTAACCACCTCCTTATTAACGGGGATTTGGATTGCTTCCAGATGTTCACTAATGCAAATAATGGTGTAATTAATATTTTGCTGACTTGCATAAACTTGAAGTAGTGGGAAATGCTGAGTTCAAGGGTGTGCACATTTACAATAGTCATAGATATATCCAATTGTCCTATAAATCTATTGGAAATTTCTCATTTCCTTACATCCTCAACAACAATCACAAGAATGATTGTTTTATATTTTTGACAATATGACAACTAAAAATTCTTGATTTTAAATTGCATTTTCTTTACTTTTAGTGATGTTATTGAGACAGGCTGGGACCTGGGACCCTTTGCTGCAGTGCTGCAGTACTTGCACCTGGACAAACCTCTCCTTGAGCAACAAAATACAAAGAAAATATATGGGACTAAAAATAACTGTGTGCATGCACAGTTTGGGCAAATTCTGGACAAAAAGATCCAAAAGACTTAAAAAACCCAACTGCCACTTCTGAAGAGCCTGGAGCAAATACAGGATGTTAGGAGCAAAAGCAGGGTACTAAGCATGCCCCTGCATGCGACATTACCTAAGGGGTGGGCAAGCCACCAAAGCCACCCCTCCAGCCAAAATCCTGGACACACCCCTACCCTCACCCAATATAAAGAACAAGCTCGCTTCCTGTCAGGGAGGGAGCGAGCAAGGGAACATGTTACTTGTTCTCACTCCTTCCTGCTGCAGCAGGTTCCCCAATAAAGCCTTGCCTGAATTTATTGTCTGTCCTCTAGTCAATTTCTATAGATTGGGGAAGGCCAAGAGCCCTGGTCAGTATCATCAGTATCATTATGACTATATGTGTATAGACCATTTGTACTTCTTTTTTTTTTTTTTTTTTTTTTTTTGCGGTATGCGGGCCACTCACTCTTGTGGCCTCTCCTGTTGCAGAGCACAGGCTCTGGACACGCAGGCTCAGTGGCCATGGCTCATGGGCCCAGCCGCTCCGTGGCATGTGGGATCTTCCCAGACCGGGGCACGAACCCATATCCCCTGCATCTGCAGGCAGACTCTCAACCACTGTGCCACCAGGGAAGCCCCTGTACTTCTTTATCTTGTTGTTTGTATATGAATTATCTATTCATTTCACATTCTCATTTTTTTCTTTTTGCTTCTTTATTTTATTCAATTTTTTTTATAGAGGGCATGGGGATGGAGTGGGGGTGGCTAACGGTGAGACTGTAAGCCTCTTCACCAGCTCCAGGAAAGGTTGTTTATTTTATTATTTTACAATTACTTTCCTATTTTCCTGCATATTAATTATAGGCCCATAGAGATATTAAATACTGTGAATATGTGCCATATATAAAAAAAAAAACAGTTTTTAACATAAACTATAATCTTTTCAATAAATGGCATTCTGCACATTTTTGGATGAAACATTCATTGCAACAGTTCTTTGGAAACCTCATAAGTGACAAGTAATTATTTCATTATTAATAACCATATTGTGTTGGATATATACATGAAACTATTCTAGATTAAAACACTTCACATAATAGACATGCAGACAGCTAACAGGCATTTTAAATTTGAATTTAATGGAAGAGTACTAGTACATAGGAATGATGAAGACTAAATGATGATCAATCATAATGATGCCTTCGGGGATTGGTAAATTACTGCCTGAGTGACATCCAACTGTTTTTGTAAATAAAGTTTTATTGGAACACAGGTGTCCCATTAGTTTTTGTATTATCTATTGCTGCTCTCATAATACAAACAGTAGAGAAGTTGCAACAGAGCCTTTATGGCCTGCAAAACTAAAAATATTACTATCTGGACAGTTAAGAAAAAATAATTTGCTGACCAATGCCTTATATTTCAAAACATTTAACAGATTTTTGGAGTTTTCAAATATATTAAGCATCTCAACAAAAACTAATACCATTTATATGTGCAATACCATATTTTACTGCCTAAAACTAGAATGTCTCAAGAAACAAACTGGTAAATTAATTAATTAATTGGCAAACTATGTTCAAGCTGAGGTCATCAACAAAATAATGCTTACTTAATAGAGAAAAACCCACCTCTCTCACTCTCCTTCATTTATCTTTCTCTCCATCTATCTATCTGTGTTACTTTAATTTTCCAGATAATTTTAGAGTTGTATCCTCAGGCAGAATTTAGCCTGCAGCATTTTACTTTACTGTGTGGAGATTAACTCATCTTGGTAGTTTACTGCAGGGATAAAAAAACAGTGTGACTTTCTGGGATAATGCAACAAAGCAGTAAGATAAAAGCCAGGTTTTTAGTATGTACAATGGAATATAGTACTTTTCATTTGGAAGAATCATAAACATTTTTAAAATACAATGTAAAATATATTGTATTAATGAAGAAGGGAAAGAAAGGCTATCTGCTAGAATAAAGCATTTGTTACAGAGCACAAAAGCTTGAAATGCTGGATTTATTAATAGAAAATAAATATCCAAGAAAAAGTAATAGGGATGATAATTGACCATAAAAGTAAAACTAGAGGTTGTGCAATGAATATAGGTTAGTGTATAGTATCCTTCTAAATAACACTTCATATGTCAATGTTAGTTCTGTCTAAAATTGAGGATAGTTTTTCCATTTTTGTAAGCTTTAGATTTTGATCAGTACTTGACACTCTTTAGTCTATTCTACCTTTCAGCAATTCTTGTAAGATATTCTGAAACTTCTAAATTTACAGACAGACTTCATCACAAGAATGAACACAATCACTGGGCTGCTGTGTGAGGGCCGTATGCAGTAACTATACACGTATAAATAATTATTGAGTCATAGCACGTGCAGTAGAATAATCAGAGAGTGGGGGACATAACTGTTACCAATTATCTTTAGGAATACTTGCATAATTTATTTATACAATACATTAGCTCAACATGGTGCCTATGCTTACTTTGCTAATGTTCATATCTCTTAAAATGTGTGACACAGTTGCAGTCAGTGGTTTCTCTATACCCTAGGCAATGCTCTTTTTGAATCTAGTAATGAAAGAAATACTTACTTTTGCAGAAATGAATTACTTGTATTTTAGTGTATACTGTTATTTGAACATAGAGCTTACATAATGGTTAACTTAATTTCTGCAAGCATAAATAATTAAATGATAAATAAGATAATTAAAAAAGCAAAAATCCTAAAATTACAGAAATGCAGTTCAAAATTAGATATTGAAATTTTCCAAAGATTTTCCAGTAAACAGTACATTTGGTAGGATAAAAAAAAAAAAAAAACTGCTACTGAGAGATATCACAAAGTTAGATCTTCATAGTTAATGTAGAAGTATTTATTTGGACACATCCTTGTCTCTTCAAAGACACTGATCCATTAATTACCTTCTTTTGCTCTTGCACCTTTTTTTTTTAACATCTTTATTGGAGTATAATAGCTTTACAATGGTGTGTTAGTTTCTGCTTTATAACAAAGTGAATCAGATATACATAGACATATGTCCCCATATATCTTCCCTCTTGCATATACCTCCCTCCCACCCTCCCAATCCCATGGATCTTGGTGGTCACAAAGCACCGAGCTGATCTCCTGTGCTATGTGGCTGCTTCCCACTAGCAATCTATTTTACGTTTGGAAATATATATATGTCCATGCCACTCTTTCACTTTGTCTCAGCTTACCCTTCCCCCTCCCCATATCCTGAAGGTCATTCTCTAGTAGGTCTGCATCTTTATTCGCATCTTGCCCCTAGGTTCTTCTGACCATTTTTTTTTCTTTTTTTTTTTTTTAGACTCCATATATATGTGTTAACATACGGTATTTGTTTTTCTCTTTCTGACTTACTTCACTCTGTATGGCAGTCTCAAGGTCCATCCACCTCACTACAAATAACTCAGTTTTGTTCCTTATAATGCCTGAGTATTATTCCATTGTATATATGTGCCATATCTTCTTTATCCATTCATCTGTTGATGGACACTTTGGTTGTTTCCATGTCCTGGATATTGTAAACAGAGCTGCAATGAATATTGTGGTACATGACTCTTTTTGAATTATGGTTTTCTCAGGGTATATGCCTAGTAGTGGTATTGCTGGGTCGTATGGTATTTCTATTTTTCAATTTTTAAGGAACCTCCATATTGTTCTCCATAGTGGCAGTATCAATTTACATTCCCACCAGCAGTGCAAGAGGGTTCCCTTTTCTCCACACCCTCTCCAGCATTTATTGCTTGTAGATATTTTGATGATGGCCATTCTGACTGGGGTGAGGTGATACCTCATTGTAGTTTTGATTTGCATTTCTCTAATGATTAATGATGTTGAGCATTCTTTCACGTGTTTGTGGCCAATATGTATATCTTCTTTGGAGAAATATCTATTTAGGTCTTCTGCCGACTTATGGATTGGATTGATTGTTTTTTTTGATATTGAGCTGCATGAGCTGCTTGTAAATTCTGGTGATTAATCCTATGTCAGTTGCTTCATTTGCAAACATATTCTCCCATTGTGAGGGTCGTCCTCTCATGTTGTTTATGGGTTTCTTTACTGTGCAAAAACTTTTAAGTTTCATTAGGTCCCATTTGTTTATTTATTTATTTTTCCATTTCTCTAGGAGGTGGGTAAAAAGATCATGCTGTGATTTATATCATAGAGTGTTCTGCCCATGTTCTTCTCTAAGAGTTTGATGGTGTCTGGCCTTACATGTAGTTCTTTAATCCATTTTGAGTTTATTTTTGTGTATGGTGTTAGGAAGTGTTCGAATTTCATTCTTTTACAGGTAGCTGTCCAGTTTTCCCAGCACAACATATTGAAGAGGCTGTCTTTTCTCCAATGTATATTCTTGCCTCCTTTATCAAAGATAAGGTGACCGTATGTGTGTGTGTTTATCTCTGGGCTTTCTATTCTTTTCTTTTGATCTATATTTCTGTTTTTGTGACAGTACCATATTGTCTTGATTACTGTAGCTTTGTAGTATATTCAGTCTGAAGTCAGGGAGCCTGATTCCTCCAGCTTTGTTTTCCTTTCTCAAGACTGCTTTTGCTATTTGGGGTCTTTTGTGTTTCCATACAAATTGTGAAGCTTTTCGTTCTCATTCTGTGAAAAATGCCAGTGGTAGTTTGATAGGGATTGCACTGAATCTGTAGATTGCTTTGGATAGTAGAATCATTTTCATAATGTTGATTCTTCCAATCCAAGAACATGGTATATCTCTCTATCTATTTTTAACATATTTAATTTCTTTCATCGGTGTCTTATAATTTTCTTCATACAGGTCTTTTGTCTCCTTAGGCAGGTTTATTCTGAGTTTATTTATTGTTTTTGCTGCAATGGTAAATGGGAGTGTTTTCATAATTTCACTTTCAGATTTTTCATCATTAGTGTATAGGAATGCAAGAGATTTCTGTGCATTAAGTTTATATCCTGATACTTTACCACACTCATTGATTAGTCCTAGTAGTTTTGTGGTAGCATCTTTAGGATTCTCTATGAGTAGTATCATGTCATCTGCAACAGTGACAGCTTTACTTTGTCTTTTCCGATTTGGATTCCATTTATTTCTTTTTCTTCTCTGATTGCTGTGGCAAAAACTTCCATAACTACGTTGAATAAAAGTGGAGAGAGTGGGCAACTTTGTCTTGTTCCTGATCTTAATGGAAACGGTTTCAGTTTTTCACCATTGAGGAAAATGTAGGCTGTGGGTTTGTCATATATTGCCTTTCTCATGTTCAGGTAAGTTACCTCCATGCCTAATTTCTGGAGGGTTTTTATCATAAATAAGTGTTGTATTGTGTCAAAATTTTTAGCTGAATATATTGAGATGATCATATGGTTTTTATTCTTCATTTGGTTAATACGGTGTATCACAATGATTGTTTTGCATATATTGAAGAATCCTTGCATTCCTGGGATAAACTCCTCTTGATCATGGTGTATGATCCTCTTAATGTGCTGTTGGATTCTGTTTGCTAGTATTTTGTTGAGGATTTTTGCATCTATGTTCATCAGTGGTATTGGCCTGTAGTTTTCTTTCCCTGTGACATCTTTGTCTGGTATTGGTATCAGGGTGACAAGCAACACATGCAGCTCAATATCAAAAACAAACAACCCAATCAAAAAATGGGCAGAAGACCTAATTGACATTTCTCCAAAGAAGATATACAGATTGGCAACAAACACGTGAAAGAATGCTCAACAACATTAATCATCAGAGAAATGCAAATCAAAACTACAATGATATTTCATATCACACCGTTCAGAATGGCCATCATCAAAAAATCTAGAAACAATAAATGCTGGAGAGGGTTTGGAGAAAAGGGAACCCTCTTGCACTGCTGGTGGGAATGTAAATTGATACAGCAACTATGGAGAACAGTATGGAGGTTCCTTAAAAGCTAAAAATAGAACTAACATACGACCCAGCAATCCCACTTCTCTGCATATACCCTGAGAAAACCATAATTCAAAAAGAGTCATGTACCAAAATGTTCATTGCAGCTCTGTTTACTATAACCAGGACACGGAAGCAACCTAAGTGTCCATCAACAAGTGAATGGATAAAGAAGATGTGGAACATATATACAATGGAATATTACTCATCCATCAAAATAAATGAGCTTGAGTTATTTGTAATTAGGTGCATGGAGCTAGAGTCTGTCATACAGAGTGAAGTAAGTCAGAAAGAGAAAAACAAGTACCATGTACTAACACACACACACACACACACACACACACACACACACACATATATATATATATATATATATATAATCTAAAAAAAGGTTTCATGGAGAACCTATGAGCAAACGGGAATAAAGTCACAGACTTATTAGAGAATGGACTTGAGGGTACAGGGAGGGGTAAGGGTAAGCTGGGACAAAGTTAGAGAGTGACATGGACATATATACACTACCAAACATAAAATAGGAAGCTAGTGGGAAGCAGCTGCATCACACAAGGAGGTCAGCTCAGTTCTCTGTGACCAGCTATAGGGGTGGGATAGGGAGGTTAGGACGGAGGGAGACACAAGAGGGAAGAGATATGGGGACATATGTATTTGTATATCTGATTCACTTTGTTATAAAGCAGAAACTAACACACCATTGTAAAGCAATTGTACTCCAGTAAAGATGTTAAAAAAAAGAAACAAAGGGATTAGTTTCATAATTAAAGGTCATAGAATGGAAAAATGGATTAAAAAATTCCCAGCTCTATGCTATTTTTAAGAGACTCACTTTACACTTATAAACATTGTTAGGTGAACAATGCAATGATGGAGAAAGATATAACATGAAAATAATAATTAAATGGTACCTACATACCCTAAAATGCACAAAATAAATTTTAATTAACAAAATTTACTTTTCGTCTCTTTACTTTTGCGTGAGACAGAAAATGACACTTTATAACAAAAGTTGAATTTATCAAGAATATATAACAATTTTAAACAAATATACACCAAACATCAGAACACCAAAATATATGAATTAAACATTGGTATAATTGAAGGCAGAAATAGTTCAACAATATTAGGTGGAAACTTCAGTAGCCTATTTTCAGCAATGAACAGGATGTCTAGACAGAAAGTCAGTAAGGAAATAGAGGACTTGAATAATCTTATCAACCAACTAGTCCTGAGAGACATACAAACACTCCACCAATAATATCAATTTATACATTTTTTTTCAAGTGAACGTGGAGCATTCTCTGTGATATATGTTTAGCCATAAGACAATTGTCATAAATTTTAAAAGACCAAACGCATACAAAGTATAATCTCTGACCACAGTGGAATGAAGCTATAAATCAGTAAAAGAAGCAAAACTGGAAAATTTGAAATATGGAAATTAAATAGCTAATTCTTAAAGAACTAAAGAGTCAAAGAAGTGTTAAAAACCAACCTCTGAAGACTGAATAAAACAGAGCATGTGGATGAGTTTATTGCAAGGCTTTTGACTTGCAAGACAGGAAACTCAAGACTACTGGAACAATAAATTTCAAATTGCTCACATTCTAAGTGTTTTTTATGGAATAAATCTGGTAGTTGTTTAGCTTTTTCAGTTTATAGATTACCTAGTAGTCTTCATTCCTATTTGGATCAGGATTGCTGAGTCAGGAGAACAAGGAAGTTCAGACATGCAGTGAGTAGACCTGGCATTTGGGGATTGACTGATGTCCTCTGATGATTTCTGAGAAGAGTTTTAAACTCCTGTAAGGTTAGGTTGAGTTTCCTTTATTCAAACCTGTGTTGACCATCTCCATTACATCCGTGACATAAGTGACTCCAAACTAGTTTGGTTCAATAGAAAAAATCACTAAGAAAATTAGAAAATACATTGAGTTGAATGAAAATGAAAACATAACATATCAAAATTTTTTGGGAAGGTTAATTTTATTTGTCAAATTGGAGGATGATTTTGGATGAAATTAACATTTAAATCAGTTAACGTTGATTAAGCAGAATATGCTCCATAGTGTGGCTGGACCTCATCCAATAAGTTGAAGGCCCGAATAGAATAAAATAAGAAGATTGTTGTTGGCGCTTCCCTGGTGGTGCAGTGGTTGAGAGTCCGCCTGCCGATGCAGGGGACATGGGTTTGTGCCCCAGTCCGGGAGGATCCCGCATGCCGTGGAGTGGCTGGGCCTGTGAGCCATGGCCACTGAGCCTGTGCGTCCGGAGCCTGTGCTCCACAAAGGGAGAGGCTACGACGGAGAGGCCCACGTACTGCAAAAAAAAAAAAAAAAAAAAAAAAAAAGATTGCTGTTGGAATTTATCTGCACCATCAGCTCTGCTGAGTCTCCAACCTGTTGACCACATTGCAGATTTTTGACCTACCAGCTTCATAATTGTATGATCTAATTTCTTATAATAAATATCATATATGTCCTACTGGTTCTGTTTCTCTGGAGAACCCAATATATTTAATGTGGGGTGCAGAAAAAACAGTGACCAGATGAAAATTGATAGTTGTGAATGATTATATTAAGAAAGGAGCATTCTACACTTGCATGTTTCAATCGGAAGATTAGTTTTCATCTTTATGACTTATTCTCTTCTACTTTTTCCTTTAAATTGTCTCTCCTTTCTTCTATCTCCTGGGAATTCTACTGACCAAATGTTGTGCTTTGTACAGTGGTCATTTATGGCTCTTTCCTCTCATTTATTTCTTTATAGCCTATATTCTAAGGAATTTCCCCAACTTTGTTTTCACACTTGCTATTAAAATTTTGTTTTATAAATTCTATATTTAAGCTCTAAGAACTCTCCTCAATTTCTGATATTTTAAAACAATGTCATATTATTGTCTCTTAGATGTAATAACTTCACAAAATACTCTGAATATATACTATTTTTTCCCTTAAAATTTCGTTAAATTTTCTGTTTCCTCTGGGGATAGTTTTTGTTCATCTTGATTTTTATTTTTCATGCTGAGGGTTTGTTTTCTTTGCCTGGTTGTCTGGGATTGTCTGTTCATATTTAGGAAACAGGTCTAGTTAGCTGCTATGGTTTCCCTCTACTCTTTTCTATTTAGGCCTGATTTCTCACATAAGTAAGACAGCCATCTGGTCATTCGATCAATGAATATAGTGTATAAATCGTCAGATTTTGATTAACCATGAGAAAGTGAGGAGCTGGATATCAGGTTGTGGCCTCACCAATTTCCCCCACATTTCCATGCCAGCCAGGATTAGTGTATTTTATTCTAGAACATTTTACTCTGGGTTTTTAACACCCAAAATAGACTTTACTTTCCACAGATGATTCTATTACTTGGGAGGAGAATGTTGTGCTTTTTGCCTGGGAATAACTAGGCTAACAGTTCTCTGTATTCTTAGGGAAGGGTGTGCAGGTGTTGATGACCTCAACTTTTCAGTTTTTAGAGTTTCAGTCAATTCCCTTGTTTTCAAAAGCACTATTCATCCTTGATCTCTGTTGTACATTCCTCAGATCCTGGACCCTCTCTTAAATTCTCTCTTCCAGAAATGTGTGATATATGCCACCTATTGGTAAAACTCTCTTCCCTTCTACAAGTACTGTTATGTATTGTATTTCTTGTTCTGGAGAAAAAGATGTAAATGCAAGTCTGCTTATTGAACTGGAAGCCCTTTATTAGACTGTATGAAACACTGACAAGTAAATGATTCCAGGATGGGAATGCTATACATATATTTTTTTCCTTCAAAAGTTGGAATTACCTTATAGGGCCTATTTTCATTTATTTTCTTTAGTATTCACCAACTTGTTACACTGTGAATACATGTTTATGCTTTAACATATATGTGTTTATTAAAAATATATTTATATATTATATATACTTATATATTATAATTATCTTAGGCTTTTATGTTGCAAAGGGCAGAAGGTTCAGAGGCCATTTTACATATTTCTGAGTCTCAAAAACTATGTAATTTGAATTTGAAGCCCTTTTCTTCAAATGAAGTCACAGATCTATTATAAAAACAAAAAAAGATGAAGTAGTTATAATGATGTGGTGAAATAATTATGTGAAAAAGGAAATGGACTTGTTAAAACAATGAGTCATTTATTTCTGGTAATGAGCCAGTTAGATAAATTGTGGAAAATAGTGAATAGCCAAACAGAGAATGTTTATAAAGTTTGCTTTTTGCTCAAAAGGAGAATGGGAACAGATTTGCTGTATACATTCAAATCTCTTCTGTTCAGTGTGAACCATGGTCTGAAAAATGGTTAAAAAAAGGGAAACATTTGACAAATAGAGACTGGAAAATGGATGTAGCTTTTAATTCTCCTCAAAAAACGCTTTATAGCCATGTCATGCTTAAATTTTTTAAATGACTTTAATTGACAGGGCCATAAGTTTTTGGCTTTAAAAGCATAGCAGAGATGGAGGTATATTGAAATATATAGCAGGTAAGTATATTCAAAGACAGCCAAATACATATTTGTTTTGGAAACAGCTGTTCAGCCTTTTCAAACACTTTGGTTTTGTGAATTCTTTGGAGCCTGATAAAGGGATCATTAAAATGATTTTCGTTCTTCTGAAATGCCATTTCTTTTTTGGAATTATGAATATTATAATTAGAAAAATAGAGAGTATTTGCTCCTCATCAAAGTAGTGGATACTCCACAATGAGGTGCATTGTTTTATTCTTCTTACAGAGAAGCTGCAACATTAGGATTAAGTAATGAACCTGAGGGCACTTGCCCTAAGAGGAAGTCAGTGTCAAAAGAGAGATTAGACAATAATTCTCCTTCGGCTTAAAGCACACTTCAAAATGGACTTTTGAATAGAAATGGAAGAATAGAAATATTTCACTTTATAGGCAAAAAAGGAAAATAATTTAAGGTTAAATATTAATAACTACATATTTCATTATAAGGCTATGGAAGTCATATGGTTCTTACTTCTATTGCCAGAAGAGTTCTAAAGAGTAATGTATATAACTGAGAATACTTAGTCTCAGAAATTTTTTTTTAACATCTTTATTGGAGTATAATTGCTTTACAATGGTGTGTTAGTTTCTGCTTTATAACAAAGTGAATCAGTTATACATATACATATGTTCCCATATGTCTTCCCTCTTGCATCTCACTCCCTCCAACGCTCCCTATCCCTCCCCTCTAGGTGGTCACAAAGCACTGAGACGATCTCCCTGTGCTATGCAACTGATTCCCACTAGAAATCTATTTTATGTTTGGTAGTGTACATATGTCCCTGCCACTCTCTCTCTTTGTCACAGCTTACCATTCCCCCTCTCCATATCCTCTAGTCCATTCTGTAGTAGGTCTGTGTCTTTATACCTGTCTTAACCCTAGGTTCTTCATGATTTTTTCTTTTTTTTTCTTAGATTCCATATATATGTGTTAGCATATGGTATTTGTTTTTCTCTTTCTGACTTACCTCACTCTGTACGACAGACTCTAGGTCCATCCACCTCACTACAGATAACTCAGTTTCGTTTCTTTTTATGGCTGAGAAATATTCCATTGTATATATGTGCCACATTTTCTTTACCCATTCATCCGATGATGGACACTTAGTTGCTTCCATCTCCTGGCTATTGTAAATAGAGCTGCAATGAATATTTTGGTACATGACTGTTTTGGAATTATGGTTTTCTCAGGGTATATGCCCAGTACTGGGATTGCTGGGTCGAATGGTAGTTCTATTTGTAGTTTTTTAAGGAACCTCAATACTGTTTTCCACAGTGGCTGTATCAATTTACATTCCCACCAGCAGTGCAAGACTGTTCCCTTTTCTCCACACTCTCTCCAGCATTTAATGTTTCCAGATTTTTTGATGATGGCCATTCTGACCGATGTGAGATTATATCTCATTGTACTTTTGATTTGCATTTCTCTAATGATTAATGATGTTGAGCATGCTTTCATGTGCTTATTGGAAATTTGTATATCTTCTTTGGATAAAAGTCTATTTAGGTCTTCTGCCCATTTTTGGATTGGGTTGTTTGCTTTTTGTTATTGAGCTGTATGAGCTGCTTGTAAATTTTGGAGATTAATCCTTTGTCAGTTGCTTCATTTGCAAATATTTTCTCCCATTGTGAGGGTTGTTTTTGGTCTTCTTTATGGTTTCCTTTGTGGTGCAAAAGCTTTGAAGTTTCATTAGGTCCCATTTGTTTACTTTGTTTTTATTTCCATTTCTCTAGGAGGTGGGACAAAAAGGATCTTGCTGTGATTTATGTCATAGAGTGTTCTGCCTATGTTTTCTTCTAAGAGTTTGATAGTGTCTGGCCTCACATTTAGGTCTTTAAACCATTTTGAGTTTATTTTTATGTATGGTGTTACGGAGTGTTCTAATTTCATACTTTTACAAGTACCTGTCCAGTTTTCCCAGAACCACTTATTGAAGAGGCTGTCTTTTCTCCACTGTATTTTCTTGCCTCCTTTATCAAAGATAAGGAGACCATATGTGCGTGGGTTTATCTCTGGGCTTTCTATCCTGTTCCAGTGATCTATATTTCTGTTTTTGTGCCCATACCATACTGTTTTGATTATTGAAGCTTTGTAGTATACTGTGAAGTCAGGGGACCTGATTCCTCCAGCTCCATTTTTCGTTCTCAAGATTGCTTTGGCTATTTGGGGTCGTTTGTGCTTCCATACAAATTGTGAAATTTTTTTGTTCTAGTTCTGTGAAAAATGCCTGTTGTAGTTTGATAGGGATTGCATTGAATCTGTAGATTGCTTTAGGTAGTAGAGTCATTTTCACAATGTTGATTCTTCCAATCCAAGAACATGGTATATCTCTCAATCTATTTGTATCATCTTTAACTTTTTTCATCAGTGTCATAATTTTTGGCATACAAGTCTTTTATATTGTTAAGTAAGTTTATTCCTAGATGTTTTATTGTTTTTGCTGCCATGGTAAATGGGAGTGCTTTCTTAAATTCACTTTCAAATCTTTCATCATTAGTGTATAAGAATGCCAGAGATTTCTGGGCATTAATTTTGTACCCTGCTACTTTACCAAATTCATTGATTAGCTCTAGTAGTTTTCGGGTAGCATCTTTAGGATTCTCTATGTATAGTATCAAGTCATCTGCAAAAAGTGACAGATTTTCTTCTTCTTTTCCAATTTTGATTCCTTTTATTTCTTTTTCTTCTGTGATTGCTGTGGCTAAAACTTCCAAAGCTATGTTGAATAAGAGTGGTGAGTGTGTGCAACCTTGTCTTGTTCCTGATCTTAGTGGAAATGGTTTCTGTTTTTCACCATTGAGGGTGATGTTGGCTGTGAGTTTCTCATATATGGCCTTTATTATGTTGAGGAAAGTTTGATCTATGCCTACTTTCTGGAGGGTTTTTATCATAAATGGGTATTGAAATTTGTTGAAGCTTTCTCTGCATCTATTGAGATGATCATATGGTTTTTCTCCTTCAATTTTTTAATATGGTGTATCACGTTGATTGATTTGCGTATATTGAATCCTGGCATTCCTGGAAAAAACTCCACTTGATCATGGTTTATGATCCTTTTAACGTACTGTTGGATGCTGTTTGCTAGTGTTTTGTTGAGGATTTTTGCATCTACATTCATCAGTGATATTGGCCTGTAGTTTTCTTTCTTTGTGACATCTTTGGTTTCAGTAACAGGGTGATGTTGGCCTTGTAGAATGAGTTTGGGGGTGTTCCTCCTTCTGCTACATTTTGGAAGAGTTTGAGAAGGATAGGTTTTAGGTCTTTTCTAAATGTTTGATAGAATACAGCTGTGAAGCCATCTGGTCCTGGGCTCTTATTTGTTGGAAGATTGTTAATCACAGTCTCAATTTCAGTGCTTGTGATTAGTTTGTTCATATTTTCCCTTTCTTCCTGGTTTAGTCTTGGCAGGTTGTGCATTTTTAAGAATTTGTCCATTTCCTCCAGGTTGTCCATTTTATTGTCGTAGAGTTCTTGTAGTAGTCTCTCCTGATCTTTTGTATTTCTGCAGTGTCATTTGTTACTTCTCCTTTTTCATTTCTAATTCTATTGACTTGAGTGTTCTCCCTTTTTTTCTTGATGAGTCTGGCTAATGGTTTATCAATTTTGTTTATCTTCTCAAAGAACCAGCTTTTAGTTTTATTTATCTTTGCTATTGTTTCCTTCTTTTTTTTTCATTTATGTCTCTTCTGATTTTTATGATTTCTTTCCTTCTGCTAACGTTGGGATATTTTTGTTCTTCTTTCTCTAATTGCTTTAGGTGCAAGTTTAGGTTGTTTATTTGAGATGTTTCCTGTTTCTTAATGTAGGATTGTATGGCTATAAACTTCCCTCTTAGAACTGCTTTTGCTGCATTCTATAGATTTTTGGGTCATCGTATCTCCAGTGTCATTTGTTCCTGGGTGTTTTTTTATTTCCTCTTTGATTTCTTCATTGATCACTTCATTATTAATTAGTGTATTCTTTAGCCTCCATGTGTTTGAATTTTTTACAAATCTTTTCCTGTAATTGATATCTAGTCTCATAGCATTGTGGTTAGAAAAGATACTTGATATAATTTCAATTTTCTTAAATTTACCAAGGCTTGATTTGTGACCCGAGATATGATCTATCCTGGAGAATCTTCCATGAGCACTTGAGAAAAATGTGTATTCTGTTGTTTTTGGATGGAATGTCTTATAAATATCAATTAATTCCATCTTGTTTAATGTATCATTTAAAGCTTGTGTTTCCTTATTTGTTTTCATTTTGGATGATCTGTCCATTCGTGAAAGTGGGGTGTTTAGGTCCCCTACCATGAATGTGCTACTGTTGATTTCCCCTTTTATGGCTGTTAGTATTTGCCTTATGTATTGAGGTGCTCTTATGGTGCTTGCATAAATATTTACAATTGTTATATCTTCTTCTTGGATCGATCCCTTGATCATTATGTAGTTTCCTTCTTTTTCTCTTGTAATAATTTTTATTTTAAACTCTATTTTTTTGTGATATGGGAATTGCTGCTCCAGCTTTCTTTTGATTTTCATTTGCATGGAATAACTTTTTCCATTCCCTCACTTTCAGTCTGTATATGTCTCTAGGTCTGAAGTGGGTCTCTTTTAGACAGTCAGACAGATATGGGTCTTATTTTTGTATCCATTCAGCCAATCTGTGTCTTTTGGTGGGAGCATTTAGTCCATTTACATTTAAGGTAATTATCGAGATGTATGTTCCTATTCCCATTTTCTTAATTGTTTTGGGTTTCTTATTGTAGGTCTTTCCCTTCTGTTGTGTTTCTTCCCTAGAGAAGTTCCTTTAGCAATTTTTGTAAAGCTGGTTTGGTGGTGCTGAACTTTCTCAGCTTTTGCTTGTCTGTAAATATTTTAATTTCTCCATCTAATCTGAATGAGATCCTTACAGGGTAGAGTAATCTTGGTTGTAGGTTTTTCTCCTTCATCACTTCAGATACGTCCTGCCACTCCCTTCTGGCTTGCAGAGATTCTGCTGAAAGATCAGCTGTTAACCTTATGGGGATTCCCTTGTTTGTTACTTGTTGTTTTTCCCTTGGTGCTTTTAATGTGTTTTCTTTGTATTTTATTTTTGATAGTTTGATTAATATGTGTCTTGTCATGTTTCTCCTTGGATTTATCCTGCATGGGACTCTCTGTGCTTCCTTGACTTGATTAACTATTTCCTTTGCCACATTCGGGAAATTTTCAACTATAATCTCTTCATATATTTTCTCAGTCCCTTTCATTTTCTCTTCTTCTTCTCGGACCCCTATAATTCGAATGTTGGTGAGTTTAATGTTGTCTGAGAGGTCTCTGAGACTGTCCTCAGTGTTTTTCATTCTTTTTTTCTTTATTCTCATCTGCAGTAGTTTTTTCCACTATTTTATTTTCCAGGTCACTTGTCCGTTCTTCTGCCTCAGTTATCCTGCTATTGATCCCTTCTAGAGTATTTTTTAATTTCATTTATTGTGTTGTTCATCATTGCTTATTTCCTCTTTAATTCTTCTAGGTTCTTGTTATATGTTTCTTGCATTTTCTGTATTCTATTTACAAGATTTTGGATCATCTTTACTCTCATGTTTCTGAATTCTTTTTCAGGTAGACTGCCTATTACCTCTTCATTTATTAGGTCTGGTGGGTTTTTGCCTTGCACCTTCATCTGCTGTGTGATTTTCTGTCTTCTCATTTTGCTTATCTTACTGTGTTTGGGGTCTCCTTTTTGCAGGCTGCAGGTTCATAGTTCCCATTGTTTTTTGTGTCTGTCCCCAGTCGCTAAATTTGGTTCAGCTGGTTGTGTAGGCTTCCTGGTGGAGGGGACTAGTGCCTGTGTTCTGGTGGATGAGGCCGGATCTTGTCTTTCTGGTGGGCACGTCCACGTCTGGTGGTGTGTTTTGGGGTGTCTGTGGCCTTATTATGATTTTAGGCAGTCTCTCTGCTAATGGGTGCTGTTGTGTTCCTGTCTTGCTAGTTGTTTGGCATAGGTTTTCCAGCACTGCAGCTTGCTGGTCATTGAGTGAAGCTGGGTCTTGTTGTTGAGATGGAGATCTCTGGGAGATTTTGTCATTTGATATTACATGGATCTAGGAGGTCTCTTGTGGACCAGTGTCCTGAAATTGGGTCTCCCATCTCAGAGGCACAGCACTGACTCCTGGCTGGAACACCACAAGCCTTTCATCCACACAGCTCAGAATATATGTTACAAAAAGTAGAAAGAAAGAAAAAGGATAAAATAAAATAAATTAAGATAAAATAAAATAAAATAATTAAAATAAAAAATAAGTATTCAGAAAAAAATTAAAGTAAAAAGAAAACAAAAACAGACCGACAGAACCGTAGGACAAATGGTGAAAGCAAAGCTATACAGACAATATCTCACACAGAAGCATATATATACACACTCACAAGAGAGGAAAAGGGGAAAAATTAATGTATCTTGCTCTCAAAGTCCACCTCTTGAATTTGGGATGATTCGTTGTCTATTCAGTTATTCCACAGATGCAGGGTACATCAAGTTGACTGTGGAGATTTAATCAGACGTTCCTGAGGCTGCTGGGAGAAATTTCCCTTTCTCTTCTTTGTTTGCCCATCTCCAGGTTTCAGCTTTGGATTTGGCCCCACCTCTGTGTGTAGGTCGCCTGAGGGCGTCTGTTCTTAGATTAAACAGGACGGGGTTAAAGGAGCAGCTGATTAGGGGCCTCTGGCTCACTCAGTCCTGCGGGGAGGGAGGGGTTCGGGGTGAGCCTGCAGTGGCAGAAGCCGGCCTGAGTTTCCACCAGCCTGAGGCTCCCCGTGCATTCTCCCGGGGAAGTTGTCCCTGGATCACGGGACCTTGGCTGTGGCGTGCTGCAGGGCTGCACAGGCTCCTGGGAGGGGAGGTTTGGATAATGACCTGTGCTCGCACACAGGCATCTTGGTGGCAGCAGCAGCAGTCTTAGTGTCTCATGCCCGTCTCTGGGGTCCGTGTTGTTAGCCGTGGCTAGCGCCCGTCTCTGGAGCTCCTTTACGCAGCGTTCTTAATCCCCTCTCCTTGCGCACCAGGAAACAAAGAGGGAAGAAAAAGTCTTGTGCCTCTTCAGCAGGTCCAGTCTTTTTCCTGGTCTCCCTCCCAGCTAGCTGTGGTACACTAACCCCTTCAGGTTGTGTTCATGCTGCCAGTCCTCTCCCTGTGCTTCAACCGAAGCCCAAGCCTCAGCTCCCAGCTCCTGCTTGCCCCGGTGGGTGAGCAGACAAGCCTCTCAGGCTGGTGAGTGCTGGTCGGCACCGGTCCTCTCTGCGGGAACCTCTCTGCTTTGCCCTCCGCAACCCTGTGGCTGTGCTCTCCTCTGTGGCCCCGAAGCTCCCCTTCTGCCACCCACAGTCTCCGCCCACAAAGGGGCTTCCTAGTGTGTGGTAAACTTTCCTCCTTCACAGCTCCCTCCCACTGGTGCAGGTCCCGTCCCTATCATTTTGTCTCTGTTTATTCTTTTTGCTTTTGCCCTACCCAGGTACGTTAGCAGTTTCTTGCCTTTTGGGAGGTCTTGAGACTTCTTCCAGCGTTCAGTGTGTGTTCTATAGGAGCATTTCTATGTGTAGATGTATTTCTGATGTATCTGTGGGGAGGAAGGTGATCTCCATGTCTTACTCTTCCGACATCTTCCTAGAGGAGCTCAGTCCCAGAAACTTTTAATGTCCTTTAAGGTGTGATATGAGGTGGACAGGTAACTTATTTTATTGATTCTAAGACATTTTTCAATACTTTTATCATCTTTAAATTTAAAATGTATGTACTTATAATCAGTGAGATATGAGTTTAACTGGCAATATTTTCTTGTTCTTAGGGGTACGTAAAATTACAGTTGATGTTGTCTTAGAGATAATGAAATATAATAATTCACTCCGTGTATGCCATGCATTTTATACACACACACACACACACACACACACATCTGACAGTTTGTGATGACTTGGGAGATAAAATGTTTAAGTTGCTTTGAGAGTACCCGAATGTTCCTAGTGGAGCATTTTGTTTGTACTTTGCCACAACTGAGATCTTTAAAAACAACACTTAATTTAGATATTTATATTTTTGTCTTATTCACCTCATCTGTAAAACGTATCAGCTAAAACTAAATTATATAAATTATGTTCTGTTTCTATATGTAGTACTATTTATGGTTTTTCCAAAGACAGTTAAAATGAAATATTTAAGTGTAACCAAAATATATAAAAGCATTTCTAAAGAACAACAAAATATTTGTCTTCCACTGGCACCCTTGTTCTATAAATGGTTGTTGCCTTAAGAACATATTACTTAAAAATCTGTGGTTCCTTCTTGTTCCCTAAATTCAGATGCCATAAAATTGATAGCTTCTTCTTCAAGGGGTATAATCTCTTTATTATATTGTTATATTGTATTTGCACCATTTTTCATGACGTTTGAGCTGCAATTAGAATCATGAATTTTGTTCATATACTGAATTTTCTTTCTACTCTCTTTGCTCTATTGTAAAATATTTTTATCCCAGTCAATAATTTATAGTCCTTTAATTTAGTGCACAGAAATACTAGAGATCTTAGATTTTGTCTCTGCTCTCCAGAAAATTAAAACCCAGATTGGAGATCCAACACTAATATAAAGTCAATTAATAAATTACATATGAAGGTATACAACCAAATGCTAATGCATGTGACAAACATTTAAGTATGGTCTATGAGTTCAGAGAAGACTGACACAGTGAGGGAGAGCTACATTAGGCGTGAAAAGTGATAATTTGAAAACCAGGAAGGCTTTGATCAGACAGAGAACAAAAGAGAAGACATTTCAGGCAATGGTAATAAGAACAACAATGACAGTATAGCAATGACACAAAAAAAGGACAGTAACATAAAAAATATATATTTAATAAAATAGATAATATTTTGAACATGCTTAATGTTTTCCTTCTTGTCTTTCTAAATATGAAATCTTAGCTAAATTCTGAGGCATCCATCTAGAAGGGCATAGGGTGAAATCAGACTTGATTATGGACAAAATGCAAAGATAAATTCTTAGGTAATATCTAGTGAACTTGTAACCCCATACATTAATATTCATGGAGTGTAAACTATATTCTAGGCACTGTGCTACACTCTTTACATATTTTCATTTGATCCTTGCTGCAATCCTATGGGATTAATGTGATAATTTTTCATTATTTAAAGAGTAGAATACTAAAATTAATTACCCCAAGAAACATAGCTCATAAGTGTTTGTGGGGTCATTGAATGTGCCTACTTGGCTAGGTTGAACCACAATTCTCAGAAATTGCTTTTATGTATGCTGCTTGATAGCGTACACCACAGCGAGATTCTTGGGAAATTTAGAGAACAGATCTGAAGTAGCAGCTATTTTGTACTTTGAACACACTGCTGCTGATCTTCTAACTCAGCTTGTTAACATGAGGTATCAGTTGGCCTGTAAGAGCTCCACTTTCTCATGGATCATTCTTTGGCTATTACAAATCCTGAGCTAGATGGTGTATTTATCTCCATAACAAACAGAAATGGCTTCTATATGACATCCATATTATCAAGGTCAGAGACAACAAGAACTGACATGGGTTTCAGTCTGTCCTCATGTGATCCCTACTGGATTCATGAGTTCCAATTTACTCTTGGTCTCCCCCATCTTACATCCATCTTCCTTTCCCAAATGCTAGCCCTATGGATTCAAGCTCCAGGATCAGCTGCAAAAACAATAGCCTGTTTCCATAATTATATATGGTTAAATTCCATAATAAATCCACCATTATTTATCTCTCTTTATATCTATTGATTCATTGATTAATCAATCTACCATCATTATCATTTATCTTTCTATCTATCCTAGTGGTTATGCTTCTCTGATAGAACCCTGGCACAAAAAATCATGGATCCTGGATGTGAACACAACAGGTCTGTTCAAGAGTTTATATTCTCCACTCCTCTTCTATCTGTGAACATAAATGTAGATATGCTTAGAAAAATAGCCTTGTATCCATCTCAAAAATATTCTTATAATTTTTAATTACCTGGTTCTATTAATCTACTATATTTATGGCCTTGAGCAGGGAATTTCTCTTATTGGGCTCAGTGTCCTCAGCTATGAAATGAAAATGTTAAACTAGAAAGTGTTTTAAATTGGATATGAATAGATCTAGGGATGGCACATGAACTTCCATTTTGTGTGCATGCATATATGCATGTTTTTTTTTTCCTGTGGAAAGAATATATATTTTTCACATATTTTAAAAAAATCTATGATCTTAAAATGATTAATAACATGATCTAAGTGCTCTTTATGGTCCTTTCCTGCTCCATTATTATTATTTTTTCGGTATGCGGGCCTCTCACTGCTGTGGCCTCTTCCGTTGCAGAGCACAGGCTCCAGACGCGCAGGCCCAGCGGCCATGGGTCACGGGCCCGGCCACTCCGCAGCATGTGGGATCTTCCCGGACTGGGGCACTAACCCGTGTCCCCTGCATTGGCAGGCGGACTCTCAACCACTGCTCCACCAGGGAAGCCCTATTTTGTTTTCTATATACTGTAAGATATCAAGGTGAAAGAACCAACCAGCATAAATATTAAAATAGAGATGTTGCATTTTGACTAGGGTTTCATCCTGGAAACACATGACTAGATAATAATGAAGAGTTATTATTTCCCTTGGAAACATTATTCATATCTAAGACTTTAGAGTAATGCAAATGACTTCCAATTTTATATCACAAGATCAATTTTTTTTCTGAACTTCACTTACATATGTCCAAATATTTACTTGGCATCTCTACCTTGACATATCAAAGACACCAAAAAGTCAACATTTCTAGAACTGAAGCCATGATCTTTTACTTATCACCCTACTCACTCCAAACATTTTTAAAAAACTATTTGTGGTTTAGTGAGAGAAATCCTTTTGACTATCTTGAACAAGCCATAAATTTCAAAATCTTTCTTGATGCTTTCCTCTTCATTACTCATCACAATTTTGTTAGACAATTCTCCATGGGGATTTCATTTTTCCTGTGTGACTAATGAACAATTTCACTCACAGGCTTTATTCTGGACTGTCTTTTCAAGTATGTTTATATAGCTATCTATCTTGATGCTAAAGATAACATTTCTCCAGAGTGAAAAACGAATTTGTTTATTGTCCAGTGTATTAAAGACAATGCTTCCCTCTAGGATAAAAGTTAGGCAGGCTTACTGCCCATTGTAAAGTTTTGGGTTCCCTAAATTCAGGGTTCCTCTATTGTAATACAACTTACTGTGTGTAAGGGTCTGCTTCACATTCCTGTTTGTTCTGGAGGTCAGAGAAGTGGCTATTGCTAATGTCATGATATTAAAGTCCTTTGCCATAATAAAGTCATTTGTTCCTAACCCAGGAGACTGATATTCTCTGCCAGCATCCATGAAACTGTGGCAGGCCATCTTGCAAAACTCATAAAATCACAGGCCCTTTACAACTTCATATTAAGTTGATGTTAAATATTAGATACTCTTTCACCACTCTTTATTATTGCTCTTTTACAGTAATTTTTTCTGTAAATTACCATTATGTCTAGTATGGATTATTTTAAAAGTCTTGTGATAGAATTTTCTGAACTACTCAGTAGTTTCTCATTGCACTTGGGACAAATACACAATAATTAATGTGAAATCAAAGTTCTTGTGTAATCTGGCCCACATGTACTTTACGAGTCTCAAATCACACTTGGGATAGAAATTTAGTCTAAATGGGTCAGTAACTGTGCCCTCCGCTGTTTGAATATGATGAATATCATCCTGGTCATATTACCCTTACAAATGCTCTTGGAGTCCAACCATGATTTTTTGTTGTTGTTGTTCAGGGAAATTTTAGCCTACCTCAACTTCAGAGTTTTTGAATATGCAATTTAATATTCCTGGCATGTTCTTTTCTCTTCAAACCACTTTGCTAAATTAACATTTATTTCTCCTCAGTTCCAATTTAAAGGTCAGTTCCTCAAGGAAGTCTATGACCAACCCCACCCCATATATGTGTAATACATGATTTATACTTTCATAATGTCCTATACATTTGTATTCATGGCAATTCTAATATTTTGTAATTTTGTATTTGTGTGATCTTATGCATGATATCTATCTCCAATTCTAAATTATAAGCTCCATGCAGACACAGGCTGGGTCATTTTTTTCCCCTCTTTTCCAGTCCACAATTTCTGGCATGATGCCAAATATAGAGAATGTGCTAAGTATGTATTTGTTGAATGGATAAATGAATGAATGAATTATGAAATGACTAATTATTCAATATCTCTAATTGGGATGATTTCATTTACCAGTTTTTTTTAGAGATGAAGAAAACTTTTATTTATTGGATGCTTACTCTAGAATGGGTAGGCTGTCATAAATGCCTGTACATATCATATATATTCAAAATAGTGTTTTAAATGAAATTTCACATGACACATGAAATTATTATGAAAATTTAATGTTTTAGTTAAACAATTCATTAAATTCCCAAAATACTGATCACTGAGAATCAAGAATGTCATATCTTTAATGTTATCTAATTCAGACCACTCATTTGACACATGAAGAAACTGAGACTCAAATGAGAGAGACATTGAAAATAAGATGTTAAGATTAATTTTCCCTTGCAGGTTGCCAGATCTCAATGAACCATAGAGAATATTCTTATTTACTTGTTTTCATTTGGTGTGGTAAGCCTTCCAGATTAAGACTTAAGAGTCAGCCTGGCCATGCCTCAGACTCTCACATACATAGACACAGTTAAGAATCATCCATTCTCATGCATGCATGTGCTAATACTTAGAATCCATAAGAAAAAGTCTAAATTGATCTCTTAGAAACAAGATATTAATGGAGGACTATGTAGCTAGATCTTCACAAACTGATCCTCAATATTTGATGTTAACAGTTGTATTAATTTTAGCCATTTTAGTAGGTGTATTTCATTGTAGTATTTATTTATTTAATTAATTAATTAAATAAATTTAATTTTTAAAGTTTGTGTGTGTGTGTGTGTGTGTATCACATATTCTTTATCTATTCATCCATCAATGGACATTTATGTTGTTTCCATATCTTGGCTATTGTAAATAATGTTTCAATGAACATGGGGGTGCATATATATTTTCAAATTAGTAGGTTTTTATTTTATTCTTCAGATAAATACCCAGAAGTGAAATAACTGGATCTTTTGGTAGCTCTATTTTTTTTTTTTTTTTTTTTTTTTTTTTTGCTGTACCCGGACCTCTCACTGTTGTGGCCTCTCCCGTTGTGGAGCACAGGCTCCGGATGTGCAGGCTCAGCAGCCATGGCTCACAGGCCCAGCTGCTCTGTGGCATGTGGTATCTTCCCAGACCGGGGCACGAACCCGTGTCCCCTGCATCGGCAGGCGGATTCTCAACCACTGTGCCACCAGGGAAGCCCCTGGTAGTTCTATTTTTAGCCTTTTGAAAATCTCCACACTGGCTGCACCAATTTGCAATCCTACCAACAGTGTATGAGGGTTTCCTTTTCTCCACATCCTCTCCAACACTAACTATTTCTTTTATTTTTGATAATAGCCAGTCTAACAGGTGTCAGGTGATATCTCATTGTGGTTTTGATTTGCATATCTCTAATAATTAGTGATGTTGAACAGCTTTTTATGTGCCTGTTGGCCATACAAAGTACCATTTCTTACAGAAATTATTTTTTTCTCAAAAAGATTGGGCAGTCTTAATATTTCTTCTTTGACTAGGTCACAAATATTTCTCATTATAGTTCATAAATTATATTTGAAGCAATGTGTGTGTTTAATCCTGAAAATATTAAGTTGAATGTCCTGAGGCATATAAAGTTATTCACTATTTTCACTTAGTTTCAGGACTGGGACTCACTAGAAGGATGAATATTTGGGGGTCAGGAACACCCTTGAGTCAAGGAATTAAAAAGGATTTAAAATAGAAATGAAGCCTTGCTTAATTTGATCATTTGATATCAGATCATACCCTGTGAATGGTAGAAGTATATCAATTTAAATTGCAATTTTGCAAGTATTACTTCTTAACTCCTTCACAACAGGTGCATTTGGTTAATAATTCATTTGGGTCTATTCATTGTCTCCATTTGGGTTGGCAAAAATGGTCGTATATTGTGACTTCAACTAACACCTCTATGCTGATATCCTCATATATTTATTTGTGGCTTCAACCTTTCCAATTTTAGCTCTACTTTCATATCTCTAAATGTTGGCAATAGTATCACTTGGAACTCTAGTTGCTACTTCACTCACTCAATATAACGAAAATAAGATTCATCATGTCCCTTCCTCTCCTAAAAATGTTGACACCTGTCTTAATTTCATAAGTTCAACCAACAGCACCAACACTTTCTCAAATCAGGGTTACATCTCCAAAACAAACTTTTATCCTCCAGTCCCACTGATGTTCTCTTCAAAATCAGTACCCATTCATTCTTTTATTTTCCACCTACACCACCACTCCTTCATTGAAAGCAAAGACCAGAATCTGTGTTATAGTTCATATTTGCTAACTGAAATATAGACAAATCTCTTTGGCACTTCGAAGTTCCTTTCTTGGAGAGTATTAATATCTACAGCTTCTTATTTTCTCTGATTCTTTTTAGCATATCCACATGTGTTTTCTTACCATATTAACGAGGAATCTTCAAAAGAGAATGGATATAGGGAGAAAATTTTAAAGAGGGCCACATAGTGCTCTTTCTTTGTACCATTTCAAGTCTAGGTCCCTTCACCAAATATGGGTGGTGTGTTCTCATTTATAACTACCATTTTCACTTCCTGTAAGGATCACATGTATTATTATAAAGCCTAAAACTTCTTTGACATCGTGAAGTGATACAATATAATACAAGTATCAATGACAATACTATTTTGTATTTCTGAAAACAAAGCAAATGGTTGTTTTTACATCTAAATATCTAGAAAATTATTGTTTGAAGAAAACTATTTTCTCTGAAGTATCTAATGCTCTCTCTTATTGGCTTATGTTTTTACTTTCATAAATGTAAGTTTATGATGTCTTAGATTGTCTACCCAATAGAGAAAAAAAAAAAGCTAGTAGAGAATTATCTATAGGCATGCATAGGGCATATGGAGCATACACAAAAATTACCAAAGTAATAAATTTTCTTATTCAATGTTTTTTTTTTTTCTGTCTTCTCTTTTGCTTCCCTTGTTCTTTGTTCTAGGAATAAATTTTTATTCTTAAAGTGCAAACTATTTTTATGGTAGTTTATTCTGTGCAAATCACTGCTAATATTTGACTAGCTGGATGTCCATTTAACAATGCCATGGCTAATACTTTTATTTTTCTTTTTAAAGAATAATTATTTCCTTAAAATTGCATGCTGAAAATATTTTTTTGTTGTAAGGAGGTACCTCTCCAATCTTTTTAAAAAAATAAACATTTTTTAGAGTATGACCTTGTGCAAGGACAGAGAAATCAAATCATAAATTGTGAGGTCCATTTAAATTAAGAATCATTCTTTGACTTTCAAATATTGGTTGAGTTCTTCGGGTGCTTTATTTTATAGTAAAGATAGTTTTCTAAGTATCTTTCAATTCTCCATACAGTAACAATCTGCCTGTATTGACTATGACCAAATAAAACACAATTTTAATTGTTTACTAAAATCTGTGTTATAGCTGCACATTTATTCCCTATGCAGTCACTGAAGCTCTAAATGGATTTAAGTTTATCTTGTGCATTCTTCATTTTTCTCTATTCCACCCTTGGAATTGTACAATCTATTTGTTAATACAGTTCCATTCGTGGGGTTTACATTATTATTCTTATACTACATACTATGAAAGATGAGGGCCTCCTCCTGGAAACATAACCTACACTATTAACATTTTCCATGTACTCTTTTTTCTCAAGAAAACAATATTGATATTCTGGAAACTCAGGAAGTAAACTTATACCACACATTAAGCAGATGTGTAATGCTTTAAATATAATAATATTCTTTTAATTTGCTGCATTCCACTAGAAACTTCCTGGCTGGTTTATCCAATTTTCTAAAATTTCAGAGGTTAGTATATTGATACACCACACATCTTGCTTTTACTACTGTGACATTAAAAAAAAAAGTTTGTGATTTAATCTCCAATTACTTTTGGTTAACAAAATCTTTTACCTTTTTCATTTAATTGTAAATTAATTACTTACTGTGTTTTTATGAAGGTTTAAATTTTTTTCTCTTCTGAAATGAAGGAAAAGTCACATGTTCACCTAAAATGTTAACTTTAAGCTACTCTAGACCTGGTAATTGAACTAATAAACACATAGTATTCTCCATGAGAGCAACATAAACCAAAGGTCCACAAATATCAGGACCATCTTTAGCAGCATATTTCTGCAAAATTGTCACTGGAGTAGCCAAATTTGATTTCCTCCTAATCATGTGCCTGATATCTGACTGCTTAAGTTATGCACTTTTATTTCTGATAGAAATTGTTCAGTAGAATATTGAAGGTTTATTACTGCTGAAGTAATGACATTTGATCTCTGAAAGTTAAAAAGCCCTATTACAAAATCAATAGTTTGAAACCAGTTAAATTTACTATGGGCTTTTCTTTGTCGTCCAATTCCATTTTAAATGCATATCTGGATGAAGGATATACTTTCCAAACTATCTGCTGCTACAATGCCTCATAAAGTTGTTCATGTACGGCTAGTGACTTGAGTAATCAGCATTTCTCAGATTAAAAAGAAATGTTAAATGTTTAATTACCCTGCATTGCAGGAGGCTGAGTTGTTTAAATTTTCATTGCAGTTAGATTTTCAAATTTTGAAAGCAATATAGACAAGTTACAAAGAGAACAAGGTAAAGGCTTACTTTAATGAAATCTAGAACTTCTGAAGTCAAATTAATAGCTAAAATTATTTCATCTAAAATAAATAATTCAGGCAAGTTATTTGATATTTTCCACATAGTATAAGAATAAGCATGAAGCCAATGAAACATGCCACTTGCTAGTTCATGGAGATAATGTGGTTCAGTTATAATAAAAGAGAATAATAAGGGAATAGTTCTTGGCCTTAAGGTTGTTAAATTTTGTCATATACTATATATATTTTCTTTATCTATTCATCCATTGATGGACATTTTTATTATTTCCATATCTTGGCTACTGTGAAAGATGCTGCAATGAACATAAGATTATATATATATATATATATATATATATATATATATATATATATATATATATATATATATATATATATATATATATCTTCGAGATACCGATTCATTTCCTTTGGATATATGTCATTTCTATTTGTCAATTATACATCGATAAAGCTAGAGAAAATGATAAACATTTCAATATAAATGGCTGAATATGTTTGAGCATTGAAAGGTAAAAACTTTAGCTATCTAGCTATTTATCAGGGCATAGTATAATGGGTCAAATTCCAGTGTCCAGTATGTATATGTATATATACATACACAATAGAACTTTATTCATTCTTAAAAAAGAAGGCAAGCCTGTCATTTGTGGCAACATGGATGAACCTGGAGAACATTACTCTAAATGAAATAAGCCAGACACAGAGAGGCAAACACTGCATGATCCCATTAATATGTGGAATATAAAATGCTTATCAAACTTATTGCAAACTTTCTTGTTTTTTATAGAGAGTTTATAGATTTTGATTTCCCATTTTTTATGACACTCTGTTGAAATAAGCAATACAATACTTACAAACGGTTATAGAGTAATTACTATGTGCAAGGCACTTGCTCAATGTTTTATATGCATTACCTCTATGCAGCAAAGTAAACAGGTTTCAAGACAATATAGTGTATTAATAAGAGCAAGGACTCTTTTGGTTGTCATTTGCATGAAATATGTTTTCCCATTCTTTCACTTTCAGCTTAAGTGCTTCCTAAAATCTACAGTGAGTCTTTGCAGACACCATATAGTTGAATCTTGTTTTTAATCTTCAGCCACTCTTTATTGGGGAGTTTCATTCATTTAACTTGAAGTAATTATTGTTAGGAAAGGGCTTACTATTGCATTTCTGTTAATTGGTTTCTGTTTATCTTATACCTCTTTTTGTACCACTTTTTCTCTCTGTCTCCCTTAGTGTTTTGTTGATTTTTTGTAAAGACATGCTTAGATTCCTTTCTCATTTTCTTTAGTTTATCTCCTAGGTATTTTATTTGTGGTTAACATGAGGTTCACATTTTATAGTTATAACTTCAGTTGCATACAAAACTCTATACTTTTATTTCACCTTTCCCCACACTTTACGTTATTGATGTCACAGATTTTATTCATTACTCAGAGTGATCGTTATTTTAAAGAAACTAGTTGTATTAATGTTAAATAACAGAATGAGAGGTTGTTTTGTGTTAAGAGTAAGGTTGATGTTTAAATATTCCTAAAACATAGACTTCATTTGATTAGTTGTCTCCCTGTGTGAACAGCTTCTATTTGTTTCTATTGCCTACTGATTGAACTCCAATATTCTTAGTTTGATTATCAGAGATTTTAACATATAATTTCAGTCTATATTTAATTTCTGTACTCCCTTCATACACTATATGCTCTAGCCAGAGTCAACTACCCAGTTTTTCCTTTGCTTGTCATGCCTATAATCCATCACATTTGAATGACTGTATTGTGCCTTCCCCAAGCATCAACAAGCAAGAAAGAATTTCTGCTTCTGACTTCTTTCTAATTCTTTTATCTGTTGCATGCTAGAGCATGTTGGCAGAGTTTTGTAGTGATCAATCTCTCAAAAAGTATTTGTTAAACCAATTATTTGTTCCCACACTAAGTTGTCCTTAACTATTGCTCTTTTCATCCTCTTATAATGGCCTGTTTTCTGTTCTTTAGATATCTCTGTGTCCTCTCTTTATGTCTGTGTCCTTGTGGCTTTATTTTATACACAGTAGTCTTGGTAAAAGCCTAGTTTTGACACTATTTTAGTCTTGTAGGTAGAGAAGACATCGAGTTCGAATATTTCTTCCTTTGGCCAGGTTCATAGCAGTTTTACAAACTCGAAATTTTTGAAAATCTGATAACTAGATAAATTAATTAATATTGGATTTTTAAAAAAATAATGCAGTCCTTTGCAGTGGATGAGTGAAGGATTGTATGATCTCTTAAAAGATCTCTTGCAGTTATAAGCTTTTTAAGACTTATAAGCAGATTGCTGATATTTCTCTCCCAAAATAGAATGTAGAATCCAGCTTATATTGATAAGATAATGAAGTCTCTTTCCTTCTTGACATTTTATTGTTAATGTATACACACACACAGACACACAAAAAAATAGGAGATTAAATGCTATTATGTGATATACTGAACAAGCATTCAGAAATCAGAACCATTAAGCTCAACCTGCAGGCTCTCATAGTTGTATATTATTGAATTTGCTTTCTAATTCATCACACTTATGGAAGTATCAGGGTTTTTGTGCTACATATAGCATGGTGTTTTGCAAGTCAGTGTCTAAAGCAAGCCAAGATTTAAGTGTAGCTTATCGAGTTGTTTTCCAGAAACTTGAAATATGCTTGCTATTTGTAGCTAATATGTGTATAGGATACCACTCTGACATTTAGACTTAAATCAAAATTTAGATCTGCTTGCTCTTTCTTCAATGCACTCAGAAATTAATTAAGACAGGGAACATTCTGGTTTGTGTCCTGGGAAAGATTTTAGATTTTAGAGGACAAGAAAGGTCCATAGGGATGATTATTGTACAGGTAAGCTTCATTCATTTAGTTAACGTTTATTGCTAAATGTGATAAAATAAATGTGCATTTATTTTGTGCTATGTATTATTGGCTATTCAGTGCATTGAGAACCTAGCATAAGTCTAATCAATGATCTATGCTTTTCAATACTTATAATATTCTCTAGGGCATATTCTGTGTTTCAACATCTCTCAATGCCTAAATGTTTGCTTTTCTTCTTCATTGTCTCTTCCCTGATGCCCTCCTGTCTTCACATAGACACTGATAGATGAAAATCTGAGATCTAGAGCTTACAAATGTTTCTGTCTTTTGAAATGCATAGATTTTTTTCCCCATTCTTTAATACCAGTAAGGGGGAGGGACAACCACGGGATTTACAACAGTTGTCACACAGAATTTTGTATTTCTCTTACTCAACAAGATGACAGACTGGGCCATTGTCAGTACAATTGCTATCATAGCAAAACATCACCCAATTTGTCCTCTTTATAATTTCTACATCATCTCTTTTGAAATAACTGTAAAGGTGAATTATGTGCTATGAGCACCTTATTTCAATTTTGATCCAATCACTGTCATTATCAGCATTGTTGTCAACTTGAGTTAATAATCAGAGATAGTAAGATGACACTTTAGGGTATTTATCAGCTTGCAATCTACCCCCACATTTCCTACAAGAGCAAAGACAAAGATGCAAAGGTCATAATTCCTGACCATTCTGCAAATGATTCAAATAAAGTGAAAGAATAAAAATATTAGTTTGAAAAAGTAATTCTATTATAGATGGAATAGTTGAAGAAGACTTATTTAGTGTACAGTTCAATCTCTGTGTAAATGATCAGGCACAAATTTTCCTAATCCCAGATTAAAATATACAGGTTCAGTCATCCCTCAGTATCCACAAGGGATTGCTTCCAGGACACTCCCCCAAATACAAAAATCTGCGAATGCACAAGTCCCTTATGTAAAATGGCATAGTACAGTAGGCCCTCCGTATCCACGGGTTCCATATCCTCGGAGTTAACCAACAAATGATCTGGTTCAAACAATCCACAGATGCAGAACCCTCCAATACGGGGCAACTTTATAGAAAATTTGACTCCCAAAGCACTAGAATGGTAGTCATTCATCAAAATAGGATTATTGAGAGCCTTTAATATAATGGTTTCTGGATAAAATAAAGTTTTTATTTTTTATGTCTGAACATATTTGGGTAGAGATAAATCTTTAACAATAGAGATGAAACTAAATCCTTAAAAGGAATATCATCTTACGCCAAAGCCACCTCCTTAATTAGGAGTTATGTTTTTTCCTCATATGCATGGTTATTACCAATCTTCATGGGGAAATTATTATTATTTTTTAAAGTTTAATGTCTGCCTTGATATAGGGGGAACTATTTTATATTAAATATAATTATCATACAGTAAATTGCTTAAGATTTGCAGATGAAGGACACAAATTAGGGAATTAATTGGCTATGGAAACATGATAGATCAGTGACCTTGTCACTTTCAAAACTTGAAACTCCAGGTTCCTATCTTTATGAGTGCAAAGACAATGGGTTAGACAATATGAGTTTTTTCAAAGCATATAGTTTTCTTGTTATATTTCAAAAATATATTTTACCATTCTGTTGTCTGAATGTATAACTAGAAAACATTTTCTGAAGTTTTACTATTTTGAGTCTTCCTTGATGCTTTAGTATATATATATGAAATTTAGAATCTGAAGCAGTAATATTTATGATCAGTCTTAACAGTAAAGCATCAGATACCTTTGTGAAGCTCTGAATAATCGGTAACAAAAAGAAATGGATATAAAGCACATTATTTTATTCAAGTTCTTGGCAGCATTCTTTTTCATTTTTATATAGAGATCATTCTTGTGGTTGCATTGTTTGGAGTAGATATCTGTTTGGTTTTCTGATTACCAAGAATACATGACACTACCCATGAGTGTTAGATTTATAAGATCTGAAAATTCTCATTTTTTTAACATCTTGATTGGAGTAAAATTGCTTTACAGTGGTGTGTTAGTTTCTGCTTTATAACAAAGTGAATCAGTTATACATATACATATGTCCCCATATCTCTTCCCTCTTTCATCTCCCTCCCTCCCACCCTCCCTATCTCACCCCTCTAGGTGGTCACAAAGCACCAAGCTGATCTCCCTGTGTTATGCAGCTGTTTCCCACTAGCTATCTATTTTACGTTTGGTAGTGTGTATATGTCCATGCCACCTTCTTACTTTGTCACAGCTTACCCTTCCCCCTCCCCGTGTGCTCAAGTCCATTCTCTAGTAGGTCTGTGTCTTTATTTCCATCTTGCCCCTAGGTTCTTCATGACAATTTTTTTTTAGATTCCGTATATATGTGTTAACATATGGTATTTATTTTTCTCTTTCTGAATTACTTCACTCTGTATGACAGTCTCTAGGTCCATCCACCTCACTACAAATAACTCAATTTCATGAAAATTCTCATTTTATAATTTGCTGTCAGAAAAAGGAACTACCCATATCATATTGACTAGGCCAGAGTCAACTCTTGTAGCAGCACAGTCCTTGTGGCAGGCAGATATAGAATGGTTTTCCTACTTCTATGACTACTTTTTAGGCATCTTGGATCAAAATCTCTTGACTCTTTCTTACCTCTTCTTGATCCCAGTGTTCAGGAAAGGACAAGAGATGACAAACAACTTGGAATGGGAGATGTGACTGTAGAAAGAATCTTACCTTCAGATGGCTTAATGGGTGACCATTGTAGATTCCCATCTTGTGTTTACCAGCTCTTCCTGCATTGAACACACCCAATTCCTTTACCATGTACCTCGTCCCTTCCCATTACCACACACATGCAAACACACACACACACTGATGCCTGAAAGAAAAAACTCTGCAATTCTGATATGAGTCTGCCATTCTACCAGAGGTGAATTTACTGTAAAGATTATGAAGCTTAACATCAGAACCCCTCACTTCACTGACCACTTCTAAGGACCTGGAAAGGGCTTACTGATGTGTCCCCATAGGTCTTGTGTTTTTGTAAATATTTTAACAGTAAAATATTTTAACTATAATTACTTAAGACTGCTGTATCTTTCCACTCCATGTTCCTCTCTGTTACACTTCCTCTCATACCAGGTGATGTTAGAAAGGTCACAGATAGTTTTGGATTTAGAGGAATAAGATTTGAGCGTATATTTGGACATATTTATATGGATGGTGGTCATTTATTTATATATTTAAATTATTGCTAGTTGATGCACCATATGATCAGCTTTCAAGAATATATCTCCTTCCTACTGTGCCAATTCACTGTGGTCATGGCCTGAAGTTGCAGTGTCAGAGGTCATATCGCAATATGATTCTGTCCCAAGATACTCGATACTGGAAGTACCTGAGTAGTGAAGGAGAAGCAAGGTTCAAATTGTGTGTACCCAGAATTTAAGCTCTGGAAACTTATTCCAAATCTTACCTTTTATGTAGGAAAGAGACTTGATAGCCGTTTATAGAAGTTTGACTATAATCCCCTAGTTTGACATTACCAACTATGAGTTGTAAAGCTGAAAGAAATTTTTCTAAACTACGCTAGGGGAAAGACTGAATTGTCAGTCTCTTCTCTCTATAGAAACTGATGTCACAAAATCTTTATCCTATGAAGAGATGATCAAAGAGTGTGTAGCAAAAATGTATCAAAAATGATATAAAAGTGACACATTAGACAGTTAATTAAAAATATGTTCTTTTTCTGGATGTTATGATGCTTGTGATACTTGTCAGCATTTATAAATTTGTAATTTCATGTTATTTATTTTTCTCATTCTAAGGAAACATTCACTTCTATATCTATTTTTTTCATTCTTTTAATTAAAGAGACTTCCCACAAATTGTATACGTTTCAAACTCTACAGCACCTGGAACTACTACTGCATCTATCTATGAGACCATGTTGCTTGCTTCTCTTGTATTTATTTTGTGTGTAGCAGATATTTCTTCTTTCACTCCTCTTTAGATTGTAATTATGCATGGCTCTGTAAGATCCTTTTATTGCTACAGATCCTGGGATGGCACGATTTCCATAGGATTTTGAATCTTACACCTGGATAACACAGCACAGCGTGGCAAATTTGCACAAGCTTTTAGCATTGTTGACCACCTCACAATGTTTAAATTGTTCCCGAATTATTGGATCTGATTCAATTATTTTGGAATATGTTTCTAATGCATTGAGTGAATGGCTAAAGCTGAAATTTCATGGTGGCATTTGTATTTTTTTTTCTTGGCCGGTTAGAAGGTATTTGACTTTTCAACATGAGAAATCTGCTTAGCAAAATTAAAATAAAAAGAAAGAAGGAATAAAGAAAGAAAAGGATAAAGAAATGTGTTATACTAGTCTCTGTATCCTTGGTTTTGTCATTCTATCTCAAACAATGATGGTTACTTTTTAACATGTAAATGATTGCCTTTGTACTATGGGAAATGTTAGATTATGACAGCTAGATAGGTACTCTACACACAGGGCACAAGCAAAGCAAGGAAATCATAAAAAAAATGATCAAAACTCGAAATAATTTGTCAATTTGTTAGTCATTGCTGTGGCAAGGCTTTTCTTTTACATAGGTGCACTTTTATTTGTAAATTTCATTTATGGATTAGTGAACATAGTCTAAGGTCCAGTGAGTGTTGCTAGAAAAGACTGAACTTTCAGTAACTATGTCCAATTATTACATCAATTCTATATTAAAGATTTCATGCATGGGTATGTTTCATATTTTCCCAATAAAAATTTAAGTATTTAGCAGTTTTCATTGCTGGAAAATTTATACTTGAATCTAGCCTAAATTCTTCTCAGTGCAATGCCTTTTACTTTCCTATTGATCTTTGGTTGGTGAAAAATAGTGGGCTAACTATGTTATTTTAAAATTTGAAAGCATTCAGAAGAGGAATTCCTAAATATCTACAACTCTATAATGTAAGTATTATAATTGGCCTCTTATTTGAAATGTGAACAATTTAGAAGAAGATTTACTTAGAAAAAAAGTATGGGGAGGTATGAAATAACATTTCAAAAGCATGAATTAGTATCACCAGAATTTAGAGATAAGGAATATGGTTTCCAGTTAGGGTTAATAGAGCAAAATGTTAGACTTTATGAAAGTGTGCCTCATGATTGACTGGGAAAGTTTATATTGTTGTAGAGCTTTACAGAACAATAACAACCATGACAATATCAAGTAAAGAAACATTAACTAATTAACTAACTAACTAAAGAAACATCCCTTTCAGAGAATAACATAAAAAGAAAGGAAGAAAACTTTCCATAAAGTGCTTAAGAAAGCTGTCCTTTCTAAATTGCTATATTTATAAATGTCAACATCATCACTCAGTAAACCATATTTGAAACCTCCGAGTCATCTATGATTTCTCTCTATGCTTCTTGCCCATCTTCTAGTCACCAAAACACTAACTGAGCTATCATATATCTTCACAACTGTCACATTAGAAATTACTGTGGGGGTCATTCCAAGTTCTAATCATAGCGCTGGTTAGTTACTAGCAATGTAGCATGATCATTTAGCAAATAAGTAATCTCTACTTTCCTTATTTGTAAATATGGGGATAATATTTGTGTGTTCCTCATTTGTGAGTTAGATATTATGGGACATATATAAAACACATGGCAGATAACATACTAAGACTTCACTAAAAATTAGTAATTTCTATTATTCCCATTACTACCCTCTAGTTCTGACCTTTATTACTTATGCTTAGTTATTCTAATAATCTTCATATTCATCTTTTGACTATATTTCTCCACAATAATCTATTCTGAAAACTTCTGTTAGATCAATTTTCTTAAAGCATATTTATTATCATGTTTCTTCCCTTCTCACAATCCTTCAGTATATTCCAAATGTCCAAATAATCAAGTTCTAATTCATTTTAACTGTCATTAAAGCCCTTAAATATCTGACCCCATTTTGTCATCCCAATTTAACTTAAGTGGAAATCTTTTATTCAGACCAGGTGGATCTATTTAGTGGTGGTCAAAAGAAATATGCTCATTTCCAACTTCTAAAACTTTGTGTATGTTAAGGCCCCATAACTTGCCCTCTTGGTCTCTCCCTCCCCTGATACCTCTTTTTCCCCTTTAAGGGCTTGTTGAAATTTCATTACTGAAATCTCATTCTATTTTCATAACCTATCTATTTCCTAAGATTATTATTGGCTACATAACTGACCTTTTTAATTAACTGCTCTGCCTAGCATATTGCTATGTACATAGAAGCTGTATGCAGGTGATTTTTTAATCAATGGGCTCATTAGGGAACTACCTGTGAATAGTTGCTCTTATTTCTACTCCCTAATAAAGTCAATTTATCTCAATTTTTAAAACAATTACTAATAAAATCTCTCCTGCCCTATCATGGGTCATATAAGAAGTTCCTGAATGTGGAAAAAGTTGGACTAAACATCACAGACTCTCTTGCTTTTAGTGCATAATAATTGTTACTTAGGCTTTTTGTGCTAGTTTGTGAAAACTTTGAACATCAAAGTGAGGTATTTTAACTACCTTTATTAGAAAAATAAATGTCATTTACTTTTTAAAGATGTGAGGAATGGTGTGGTGAAATGGTGTTTCAAGAAGATTAAATGGACCTTTCCCCATGTTAATCTTCTTGAGACACCATTTCATCACCCATTCCTCACATCTTTAAAAAGTAAATGACATTTATTTTTCTAATAAAGGTAGTTAAAATACCTCACTTTGATGTTCAAAGTTTTCACAAACTAGCACAAAAAGCCTAAGTAACAATTATTATGCACTAAAAGCAAGAGAGTCTGTGATGTTTAGTCCAACTTTTTCCACATTCAGACAGAGTGAAGTAAGTCAGAAAGAGAAAGACAAATACTGTATGCTGACACATATATATGGAATTTAAAAGAAATGTCATGAAGAACCTAGGGGTAAAACGGGAATAAAGACACAGACCTACTTGAGAATAGACTTGAGGATATGGGGACGGGGAAGGGTAAGCTGTGACAAAGCGAAAGAGAGGCATGGACATATATACACTACCAAACGTAAGGTAGATAGCTAGTGGGAAGCAGCCGCAGAGCACAGGGAGATCAGCTCGGTGCTTTGTGACCGCCTGGAGGGGTGGGATGGGGAGGGTGGGAGGGAGGGAGATGCACGAGGGAAGGGATGTGGGAACAGATGTATATGTATGACTGATTCACTTTGTTATAAAGCAGAAACTAATAAAAAAAAGAATTCTTGAAATGATAAAATAAATAAATAAATAAATAAATAAATAAATAAAAGAAGATTAACATGGCATCTGGAACAGGGAAAGGCAGTAAATAAGACCAGCTAGGAGTCTACTGCAACACTTCAATCAGAAAGTTGTGGAGACCTGGACTAAACTAATGGTCTTAGAAAGAATACAGATTAAAATATGGTGACAGTTTAAAGGTGCATCTAGACTACTAATGACTGAATAGCTATGGGGGAGCAAAGTGAGTAAGGGAAACAAATGTTACACTTTATGCCGTAAAACGTATAGTGGAACCTATAAGAATATAAAGGATCTTCAAGGGAGAGAGCTTCAAGGGAAAATAGGGGAGGATTAAAGAATAAGCCATTCAAAATATGTATACAATATTCTACTATTTTTTTTTAATTTCAGTCTATTCCTGTACAGCATATACACTATAAATAAGAGTGGAAACAATTTCAGACAGTCACTTGTTTAGTATGAATGCTGCTTTTAACTGGAGAGAAAAAGTTGATTTTGCTCACCGCATTGCTGGATTATTTTACTGAACTATTGTTCTACATTTTTTGGTATAATTTAGGCATGCTCTTGGCTGCATAAGCCATATTCAATACTCTTTTGAAAATATAAAGAATCCAAGTTTTCTTTCCTCCATAAATTTCTCACACACACCCATCATTAAACATTTAATACCATGAAGGACTGAGGCCAGTTTTCAAAGAATCCTCTAGCTTATATAGTCAAATGATCCAAATGGAAGTTTGGAGATAAATTTTTAATATGAGCCTTAATAGTTTTATAGGAGTTTTCATAAATCAGAGCTTCCACTGTAGTTACCTTGGCTAGTTCTTGGTTATTCTATCAATCAATAATTCATTAACTAAACTATTATATACAAGCCACTGCTCCAGGTGTTATGCTAGAATAGAAATGAAAAATACAGAGCTTTCCCCCCCCCTCAATTAGCTATCAGAGTAGAAGAGACAAAAAACGTGTCATAAATAACCACAAACAAGGTAGAATTTAATAAATATCATTAAAGGAGTAAAGATCAGAAAACACCTGAATTCAGATGAGAAGGAAACCATTTCCAGCAAGAGGAGAAGACAAGGGGTTGAAGAATGGAGAGACTGAAGAATGTGAAGCAGGGAGAAGAAATTCAGGTAGGGTAAGCAAGAGCACAGAGTAAGGAAGAGCATGGAGCATGTACCTCTGCAGTGTCTATAAAACATCCAGTTGGGAATTACAAATAGGAATGAGATCAAGAATAGAAGTAGAGAGGTATTCTTAAGAAAAGCAGAGAACACTTTGAGGACTGCAGAATAGAATAAGGATGACAAAATGTTTTAATTGAAATTAAAATAGGACATGATAAAGAAACCCTATTTGCTAAATATTTTCTCAATAAAATATGAAGCAAGGCAATTCATTTACAGAGTATGGAGGGAGATGATGGTAAGAAGCTGCAAAAAATATTAGGCATAGGTCCTGTGAGGAATATTATACTTAAAGATAAATTAAAAATTTACTGAAAACATTAAGAGCTGATCTGAGATGGAATAAAATGAATTTACGATGAGACAAATCAGCCTGCCCAAAACTGCTTGTTCCTCTCTCATACTTCTTTTTTTCAATTAATGGCATCAATCAGTTGCTCAAACCAGAAACTTGGGAGTTTTACTTGACTGGTCCCTCTTTTTCACTCCCTCACAACAGAGACAAGTTGTTTTATTTACCCCAAATAGTTTTAATATCTTCCCTTCTGTTAATTCTCACGGTTATGACCCTAATCCAGAATATTAATGATGTTTGCCTGGTTTCAGTTTAAGCATCACTTTCCATGGGATACTTTCTTTGACCAACCTGCCTGTGTCTCTTCGTAAACATTCCCTTAACACACTCCACTTGTTCTGGAAACATTGTTCCTACAGCAGCTTCAATATCATTGTTTAAGAGGTGCCAATGACAGCCCACAGAGGTTAACATGCTTTCAGTGGCATGCTTCCCATCATTTTGTTGGTCTGAAAATTACCATCTACACACTTGCAAGGGAAATCCACAGAACCCCTCATCTTTCCTGGTGACACCAATTCTCTGATGACCTCTGTACACAAAAGTGAAGAATAAACCCCAGAGCAAATATGTCTACCTGGAAAGAATCCTCACACATCCCTCTCCCCTAGAGACTCACAGCCTTACCACTATAGTTGGCCTCAGAAACCATCAGGATTAACCCCACCATGTCTTCCTTCCTATTTATATCAATCACTCCAAGAAGTTCAAGACTTGCAGATCTCTTCTGTCCACCCAAATCCTTATCTTCACATTTCTCTGACTTCCCCTAATCTGTCCCCAACCTCTCAATCCCCAAACCCACTCACTGTGTTCTGTAGACTAATTAATTAGGATTGGTTAGTAAAATTTTTATATCCTCAATCTCTGTTGTCAATTTTTCATTCACTTTTTAACTCTGAAGTCTCTCTGCTGATTATATTGGTTTACTTACAAGCCTTTCAAGTTGTAAAGTTTATTTTTTTCCTTTGTTTTATTCTCCCATATTCCTGAGAAGTTTTGGCCTAAAGTTGATGCTGTTGTCCTCCTTTTGCCTTATTACCAAATTCCATACAGTTGTTCATCCCTTCATAATCTCTCTGCTAACTTCAGGTCAGCAGCCTATGCAACAATTAACCCCTCGTTATTTCAAATGCCAACTGTATTAATTTCCTAGGATTACTGTAACAACGTGCCATAAACTAAATGGCTTAAAATAACATAAATGTATTGTATCACAGCTCTGGAAGCAAGAAGTCTAAAATCAAGGTTTCATCCCACTACTGTGTATATACCCTGAGAAAAACATAATTCAAAAAGAGTCACATACCACAATGTTCATTACAGCTCTATTTACAATAGCCAGGACATGGAAGCAACCTAAGTGTCCATTGACAGGTGAATGGATAACGAAGATGTGGCACATATATACAGTGGAATATTACTCAGCCATAAGAAGAAACGAAACTGAGTTATTTGTAATGAGGTGGATGGACCTAGAGTCTGTCATACAGAGTGAAGAAAGTCAGAGAGAAAAACAAATACTGTATGTAACACATATATATGGAATCTAAAAAAAAAAAAAAAAAAAGCAGTTCTGAAGAACCTAAGGTCAGGACAGGAATAAAGACACAGGCGTAGAGAATGGACTTGAGGACACAGGGAGGGGAAGGGTAAGCTGGGACGAAGTTAGAGAGTGGCATGGACTTATATATACTACCAAACGTAAAATAGATAGCTAGTGGGAAGCAGCCGCATAGCACAGGGAGATCAGCTCGGTGGTTTGTGACCACCTAGAGGGGTGGGATAGGGAGGGTGGGAGGGAGACGTAAGAGGGAAGAGATATGGGGATATAGACATATGTATAGCTGATTCACTTTGTTATAAAGCAGAAACTAACAAACCATTGTAAAGCAATTATACTCCAATAAAGATGTTAAAATAAAATAAAATAAAATTGAGGTTTCAGAATGGCCTTGATAGGGGAGAATCCTTCCTTGCCTCTTCTAGTTTCTGGTGTGTTCCAGCAATAGTTGATATTGCTTAGTTTGTAGAAGTGTCACTCTAATCTCTGTCTTCAAATGGTCATCTTCTCCCCCATGTGTCTCTCTCCTTTATAAGGACCCTGATCATATTGAACTAGGGGCCCACCTTACTTCACTATGACCTCACCTTTACTTAACTGATTAACCTGTAACACCCTTATTTTCAAATAAGATCACATTTTACAGTACTGGAGATTAGGATTTACATATTTTTCAACACATAACACACTTCCCTCATCCCTTGAAATAATTTATTCTTTGTCTCTCCAGCACTATTGCTGATCCTTAGTAATTTAAATATTCTTGTGGATTATCCTTTCAATGCTGTCTTAGTTCTTGACCTCCTCTTTTCCAATAAATTTTTACTTCACCTCATCTTAGTCTCTTATTCTCATTGTCAAATCAAAGACCTTGTCATTATCAATAAAAATAACCCCTCCATAAACTTGACTTTATACATCCTAGGCTCTAATTACTTAATCCTGTTCTATCTCACTCATTCTAATATTCTGGTTCTAATAATTATACAACTGTACTAAGATTTATAATCTGTTGATATAACCAACTCTTCACTCTCTCACACACCTTTATGCCCTCACGTCTCTTCTTCCTAGGAAATATTCATGGTCAATTACTATAATCACTTTTGAGTATATTCAGCTCCTTTCCCCCTCTCTCACTTTGTTTTACTCACTTCACAAAACTACAATACTGGTTGAATCTATCTGCCCAAACCCATGAATTCAAACTCAACTGGAGGAAAACAAACAAAAACACTGGTAGAACTATTTTAAACTGCCTCATCAGTATCAGCTAGTGTCCCTGGTTCATAATACATTATGAAAACAGAAAAAAATCAGAGGAAAATATTCACAAGCTCCAAATATACTATCATGTTAACTGCATGTGAACCCATCCACTCTACCTTTCTACTTTTACTGTGGGTGAACTGTGTATGTATCTAGCAAATGCAACCACTTCTTGCTTGTTTACCTAATCTCAACAACACTTTTTTTTTAATTAGTAATGATTTTGTAAATTTATTTATTTATTTATTTACATCTTTAATGGAGTATAATTAATTTACACTGTTGTGTTAGTTTCTACTGTACAACACAGTGAATCAGCTATATGTATACATATATCCCCATATACCCTCCCAACTCTTTCTTATTTAAGGACATAATTCCCATAATTTCTCCCTCTGCTTCATCTCATACATTTTGATTTTCTATTCATATCAACACTCAATCTATGCTATATTTATAACTGTAAAAAATGATCTAATTTAATTTCACACTCTACCAGATACCAGGCTTTACTCTCTGTTAAAGCAAAATTCCTTAACAGATAAGTGTACACAGACTGCTGCCTCTTCCTCTCCTCCAATCCTCTGTGGTATACATACACACACACACACACACACACACACACACACACACACACACACACACACACCGGAATATTGCTCAGCCATGAGCAAGGAGGACATTCTGCCATTTGTGACCACATGGATGGATCTTGAGCACATTATACCAAGTGACATAAGTCACACTGAGAAAGACAAGTACTGTATGAAATCACTTACATGTGAAATTTTTAAAAGCCAAAAGTGTAAAAACAGAGAATGAAATGGTGTCTACCAGGGGACATGGAGTGGGAAAGGTCAGATGTTGTTTAAGGGTACAAAGTTACAACAAGTAGTAAACAAGACCTAGAGACTAATACACAGTATAGTGAATATAGACAACAATACTTTATCATAACCATCCAACTTGCTGAGACTAGAACATAATTATTACAACTACTATAAAGATAGGAAAATTATGTAATATGATGGAGGAGGTAATTATAGCTACAAGGGCAATTATATTACAGTAAATAAATGAATCAAATTAATATCCTGGACACTTCAAATTTACACAGTGTTATATATCAAATATAGTTTAATAAAAAAATAAAATGCTAATTGAATTGATAAACCTCTAGTGAGACTAATCAAGAAAAAGAGAGAATAAAGTCACACATAACTACAAATAAGGAGGAAAGGGGACAATCATTACTCATTCAGACATTCCAGATTTAATGAGGAAATTATACAGTTTCCAAAAGATACAGGTTGCAGTTAAATCTAAATTTCATATAAACAGAAGATAATTTATTTGTACAGTTGACTCTTTTTTTAATTTTTATTTTATTTATTTAATTTTTTAACATCGTTATTGGAGTATAATTGCTTTACAATGGTGTGTTAGTTTCTGCTTTATAACAAAGTGAATCAGTTATACATATACATATGCTCCCATATCTCTTCCCTCTTGCATCTCCCTCCCTTCCACCCTCCCTATCCCACCCCTCTAGGTGGTCACAAACCACCGAGCTGATCTCCCTGTGCTATGCAGCTGCTTCCCACTAGCTATGTATTTTATGTTTGGTAGTGTAAGTCAGAAAGAGAAAAACAAATACCGTAAGCTAACACATATATATAGAATCTAAGGAAAAAAAAAAAAAAGGTCATGAAGAACCTAGGGGTAAGACAGGAATAAAGACACAGACCTACAAGAGACTGGACTTGAGGATATGGGGAGGGGGAAGGATAAGCTGTGACAAAGTGAGAGAGGGTAAGCTGTGACAAAGTGAGAGAGTGGCATGGACATATATTTAATTTTTTAAACATCTTTATTGGAGTATAATTGCTTTACATTGTTGCTAGTTCCAGCTGTATAACAAAGTGAATCAGCTATATGTATACATATATCCCCATACCCCTCCCTTTTGCATATCCCTCCCACATTCACTATCCTACCCTTCTAGGTGGTCAAAAAGCACCAAGCTGGTCTCCCTGTGCTATGTAGCTGCTTCCCAAAAGCTATCTATTTTACATTTGGTAGTGTACATATGTCAATGCAACTCTCTCACTCCATCGCAGTTTACACTTCTCCTTACTCATGTCAATAAGTACACGCTCTACATCTGAGTCTTTATTCCTGACCTGACACTAGGTTCTTCAGAACCTTTTTTTTTATATTCCATATATATGTGTTAGCATACAGTATTTGCTTTTCTCTTTCTGACTTACTTCACTCTGTATGACAGACTTTAGGTCCACCCACCTCACTACAAATAACTCAATTTCATTTCTTTTTTATGGCTGAGTAATATTCCATTCTATATATGTGCCACTCTTCTTTATCCATTCATCTGTCGATGGACATTTAGGTTGCTGCCATGCCCTGTCGATTGTAATTACTGCTGCAATGAACACTGTGGTACATGACTCTTTTTGAGTTATGGTATTCTCAGGGTATATGCCCAGTAGTGGAATTGCTGGGTCATATGGTAGTTCTATTTTTATTTTTTTAAAAACGTCCATACTGTTCTCCATAGTGACTGTATCAATTTACATTCCCACAAACAGTGTAGGCTGGTTCCCTTTTCTCTACAGCCTCTACAGCAGTTATGGTGAGTAGATTTTTTGCTGTTGGCCATGCTGGCCAGTGTGAGGTGATACCTCATTGTAGTTTTGATTTGCATTTCTCTAATAATTAGTGATGTTGAGCAGCCTTTCATGTGTTTGTTGGGAATCTGAATATCCTTTTTGGAGAAATGTTTATTTAGGTCTTCTGCCCATTTTTTGGTATAGGTTGTTTCTTTTGTTGATATTGAGCTACATGAGCTGCTTGTAAATTTTAGAGACTAATCCTATGTCAGTTGCTTCATTTGCAAATGTTTTCTCCCATTCTGAGGGTTGTCTTTTCGTCTTGTTTATGGTTTCCCTTGCTGTGCACAAGCTTTGAAGTTTTATTAGGTCCCATTTGTTTATTTTTGTTTTTATTTCTATTTTTCTCCGAAGTGGGTCAAAAAGAATCTTGCTGTATTTTACGTCATAGAGTGCACTGCCTATGCTTTCCTCTAAGTGTTTTATAGTGTCTGTCCTTACATTTAGGTCTTTAATCCATTTTGAGTTTATTTTTGCATGTGGTGTTATGGTGTATTCTAATTTCTTTCTTTTACATGTAGTTGTCCAGTTTTCCCAGCACTATTAATTGAAGAGGCTGTCTTTTCTCCATTTTATATTCTTGCCTCCTCTATCAAACATAAGGTGACCATATGTATGTGGGTTTATCTCTGGGCTTTCTATCCTGTTCCATCGAGCTATATTTTTGTTTTTGTGCCAGTACCATACTGTCATAATTACTGTAGCTTTGTAGTATAGTCGGAAGACAGGGAACCTGATTCCTCCAGCTCCATTTTTCTTTCTCAAGATTGCTTTGACTAATCACGATCCTTTGTGTTTCCACGAATCTTGTGAAATTTTTTGTTCTATTTCTGTGATAAATGCCATTGGTAGTTTGATAGGGATTACATTGAATCTGTAGATTGCTTGGGTAGTATAGTCATCTTCACAATGTTGATTCATCCAACCCAAGAACATCATATATCTCTCCATCTGTTTGTATCATCTTTAATTTCTTTCATCAGTGTCTTATAGTTTTCTGCATACAGGTCTTTTGTCTCCTTAGGTAGGTTTATTCCTAGATATTTTATTATTTTTGTTGCAGTGGTAAGTGGGAGTGTTTCCTTAAATTCTCTTTCAGATTTTTCATCATTAGTGTATAGGAATGCAAGAAATTTCTGTTCATTAATTTTATATCTTGCTACTTTACCAAATTCATTGATTAGTCCTAGTTGTTTTCTGGTAGCATCTTTAGGATTCTCCATGTATAGTATCATGTCATCTGCAAACAGTGACACTTTTAATCCTTCTTTTCTGATTTGGATTCCTTTTATTTCTTTTTCTTCTCTGAGTGCTGGGGCTAAAACTTCCAAAACTATGTTGAATAATAGTGGTGAGTGTTATCACCCTTGTCTTTATCCTGATCTTAGTGGAAACGGTTTCAAGTTTTTACCATTGAGAACAATGTTGGCTGTGGGTTTGTCATATACTGCCTTTGTTATGTTGAGGTAAGTTCCCTCTGTTCCTCCTTTCTGGAGGGTTTTTATCATAAATTTGTATTGAATTTTGTGGAAAGCTTTTGCCTCGTCTATTGAGATGATCATATGTTTTTCCTCCTTCAGTTTTTTTTTTGTTTGTTTTTTTAGTTTCTGCTTTATAACAAAGTGAATCAGTCATACATATACATCTGTTCCCACATCCCTTCCTGCTTGCGTCTCCCTCCCTCCCACACTCCCTATCCCACCCCTCCAGGCAGTAACCAAGCACCGAGCTGATCTCCCTGTGCTATGCGGCTGCTTCCAACTATCTATCAAACTTACGTTTGGTACTGTATATATGTCCATGCCTCTCTCTCGCTTTGCCAGAGCTTAAACTTCCCCCTCCCCATATCCTCAAGTCCATTCTCAAGTAGGTCTGTGCCTTTATTCCTGTTTTACCCCTAGGTTCTTCATGACATTTTTTTCCCTTAAATTCCATATATATGTGTTAGCATACGGTATTTGTCTTTCTCTTTCTGACTTACTTCACTCTGTATGACAGACTCTAGGTCTATCCACATCATTACAAATAGCTCAGTTTCGTTTCTTTATATGGCTGAGTAATATTCCATTGTATATATGTGCCACATCTTCTTTATCCATTCATCCGATGATGGACACTTTGGTTGTTTCCATCTCTGGGCTATTGTGAATAGAGCTGCAATGAACATTCTGGTACATGTCAATTTCTGAATTATGGTTTTCTCAGGGTATATGCCTAGTAGTGGGATTGCTGGGTCATATGGTAGTTCTATTTTTAGTTTTTTAAGGAACCTCCATACTGTTCTCCATAGTGGCTGTACCAATTCACATTCCCACCAGCAATGCAAGAGGGTTCCCTTTTTTCCACACCCTCTCCAGCATTTATTGTTTCTAGATTTTTTGATGATGGCCATTCTGACTGGTGTGAGATGATACCTCATTGTAGTTTTGATTTGCATTTCTCTAATGATTAATGATGTTGAGCATTCTTTCATGTGTTTGTTGGCAGTCTGTATATCTTCTTTGGAGAAATGCCTATTTAAGTCTTCTGCCCATTTTTGGATTGGGTTGTTTGTTTTTTTGCTATTGAGCTGCATGAGCTGCTTATAAATTTTGGAGATTAATCCTTTGTCAGTTGCTTCATTTGCAAATATTTTCTCCCATTCTGAGGGTTGTCTTTTGGTCTTGTTTATGGTTTCCTTTGCTGTGCAAAAGCTTTGAAGTTCCATTAAGTCCCATTTTTTATCTTTGTTTTTATTTCCATTTCTCTAGGAGGTGGGTCCAAAAGGATCTTGCTGTGATTTATGTCATAGAGTGTTCTGCCTATGTTTTCCTCTAAGAGTTTGATAGTTTCTGGCCTTACATATAGGTCTTTAATCGATTTTGTGTTTATTTTAGTGTATCGTGTTAGGGAGTGTTCTAATTTCATACTTTTACATGTACCTGTACAGTTTTCCCAGCACCACTTATTCAAGCAGCTGTCTTTTCTCCACTATATATTCTTGCTTCCTTCATTGAAGATAAGGTGACCATATGTGCGTGGGTTGATCTCTGGGCTTTCTATCCTGTTCCACTGATCTATATTTCTGTTTTTGTGTCAGTACCATACTGTCTTGATTACTGTAGCTTTGCAGTATAGTATGAAGTGAGGGAGCCTGATTCCTCCAGCTCCATTTTTCATTCTCATGATTTCTTTGGCTATTCAGGGTCTTTTCTGTTTCCATAAAAATTATTATTCCTATATATTTTATTTTTTGTTGTTGTTGCAATGCTAAATAGGAGTGTTTTCTTGATTTCACTTTCAGATTTTTCATCATTAATGTACACGAATGCCAGAGATTTCTGTGCATTAATTTTGTATCCTGCTACTTTACCAAATTCATTGATTAGCTCTAGTAGTTTTCTGGTAGCATCGTTAGGATTCTCTATGTATAGTATCATGTCATCTACAAACAGTGACAGCTTTATTTCTTCTTTTACAATTTGGATTCCTTTTATTTCCTTTTCTTCTCTGATTGCTGTGGCTAAAACTTCCAAATCTAAGTTGAATAAGAGTGGTGAGAGTGGGCAACCTTGTCTTGTTCCTGATCTTAGTGGAAATGGTTTCAGTTTTTCACCATTGAGGATGATTTTGGCTGTGGGTTTGTCATATATGGCCTTTATTATGTTGAGGAAAGTTCCCTCTATGCCTACTTTCTGCAGGGTTTTTATCATAAACGGGTGTTGAATTTTGTCAAAAGCTTTCTCTGCATCTATTGAGATGATCATATGGTTTTTCTCCTTCAATTTGTTAATATGGTGTACCACATTGATTGTTTTGCATATATTGAAGAATCCTTGCATTCCTGGAATAAACCCCACTTGATCATGGTGTATGATCCTGTTAATGTGCTGTTGGATTCTGTTTGCTAGTATTTTGTTGAGGATTTTTGCATCTATGTTCATCAGTGATATTAGCCTGTAGTTTTCTTTCTTTGTGACGTCCTTGCCTGGTTTTGGTATCAAGGTGATGGTGGCCTCGTAGAATGAGTTTGGGAGTGCTCCTCCCTCTGCTATATTTTGGAAGAGTTTGAGAAGGACAGGTGTTAGCTCTTCTCTAAATATTTGATAGAATTCGCCTGTGAAGCCATCTGGTCCTGGGCTTTTGTTTGATGGAAGATTTTTAATCACAGTTTCAATTTCAGTGCTTGTGATTGGTCTATTCATATTTTCTGTTTCTTCCTGATTCAGTCTTGGAACATTGTGCATTTCTAAGAATCTTTCCATTTCTTCCAGGTTGTCCATTTTATTGGCATAGTGTTCCTTGTAGTAATCTCTCATGATCCTTTGTATTTCTTCAGTGTCACTTGTTACTTCTCCTTTTTCATTTTTAATTCCTTTGATTTGATTCTTCTCTCTTCTTTTATTGATGTGTCTGGCTAATGGATTGTCAATATTGTTTATCTTCTCAAAGAATCAGCTTTTAGTTTTATTGATCTTTGCTATCGTTTCCTTCATTTCTTTTTCATTTATTTCTGATCTGATCTTTATTATTTCTTTCCTTCTGCTAACTTTGGGGGTTTTTTGTTCTTCTTTCTCTAATTGCTTTAGTTGCATGGTCAGGTTGTTTACTCGAGATGTTTTCTGTTTCTGAAGCTGGGATTGTATTGCTATAAACTTCCCCCTTAGAACTGCTTTTGCTGTATCCCATAGGTTTTGGGTCGTTGTGTCTTCGTTGTCATTTATTTCTAGGTATTTTTTATTTCCTCTTTGATTTCTTCAGTGATCACTTCGTTATTAAGTAGTGTATTGTTTAGCCTCCATGTGTTTGTATTTTTTACAGATCTTTTCCTGTAATTGATGTCTAGTCTCATAGCATTGTGGTCGGAAAAGATACTTGATACAATTTCAATTTTCTTAAGTTTACCGAGGCTTGATTTGTGACCCAAGATATGTTCTATCCTGGAGAATGTTCCATGAGCACTTGAGAAAAATGTGTATTCTGTTGTTTTTGGATGGAATGTCCTATAAATATCAATTAAGTCCATCTTGTTGAATGTATCATTTAAAGCTTGTGTTTCCTTATTTATTTTCAATTTGGATGATCTGTCCATTGGTCAAAGTGGGCTGTTACTGTCCCGTACTATGAGTGTGTTACTATTGATTTCCCCTTTTATGGCTGTTAGTATTTGCCTTATGTATTGAGTTGCTCCTATGTTGGGTGCGTAAATATTTACAATTGTTATATCTTCTTCTTGGATTGATCCCTTGATTATTAGGTAGTATCCTTCTTTGTCTCTTCTAATAGTCTTTATTTTAAAGTCTATTTTGTGTGATATAAGAATTACTACTCCAGATTTCTTTTGATTTCCATTTGCATGGAATATCTTTTTCCATCCCCTTACCTTCAATCTGTATGTGTCTCTAGGTTTGAAGTGGGTCTCTTGTAGACAGCATATATATGGGTCTTGTTTTTGTATCCATTCAGCCAATCTGTGCCTTTTGGTGGGAGCATTTAGTCCATTTACATTTAAGGTAATTATTGATATGCATGTTCCTATTCCTATTAACTTAATTGTTTTCTGTTCGTTATTATAATTATTTTCCTTCTGTTGTGTTTCTTGCCTAGAGAAGTTCCTTTAGCATTTGTTGTAAAGCTGGTTTGGTGGGGCTGAACTCTCTCAGCTTTTGCTTGTCTGTAAGGGTTTTAATTTCTCCATCAAATCTGAATGAGATCCTTGCTGGGTAGCGTAATCTTGGTTGCACATTTTTCTCCTTCATCACTTTAAATATGTCCTGCCACTCCCTTCTAGCTTGTAGTTTCTGCTGAGAGTTCAGCTGTTAACCTGATGGGGATTCCCTTCTGTGTTATTTGTTGTTTTTCTCTTGTTGCTTTTAATATGATTTCTTTGTGTTTAATTTTTGACAGTTTGATTAATATGTGTCTTGGCATATTTCTCCTTGGATTTATTCTGTATGAGACTCTCTGTGCCTCCTGGACTTGATTAACTATTTCCTTTCCCATATTAGGGAAGTTTTCAACTATAATCTCTTCAAATATTTTCTCAGCCCCTTTCTTTTTCTCTTCTTCTTCTGGAACCCCTATAATTCAAATTTTGGTTAGTTTAATGTTGTCCCAGAGGTCTCTGAGACTGTCCTCTGTTCTTTTCATTCTTTTTTCTTTATTCTTCTTTGCAGCATTTATTTCCACTGTTTTATCTTCCACCTCACTTATCCGTTCTTCTACCTCAGTTATTCTGCTATTGATCCCATCTAGAGTATTTTTCATTTCATTTATTGTGTTTATAATCGATGCTTGATTCTTCTTTAGTTCTTCTAGGTCCTTGTTAACTGTTTCTTGCATTTTGTCTATTCTATTTCCAAGATTTTGTATCTTGGAAATAGAATCTTGGATCAGCTTTACTATCATTATTCTGAATTCTTTTTCAGGTAGACTGCCTATTACCTCTTCATTTGTTAGGTCTGTTAGGTTTTTATCTTGCTCCTTCACCTGCTGTGTGTTTTTCTGTCTTCTCATTTTGCTTATCTTACTGTGTTTGGGGTCTCCTTTTTGCAGGCTGCAGATTCGTAGTTCCCGTTGTTTTTGGTGTCTGTCCCCAGTGGCTAATGTTGGTTTAGTGGGTTGTGTAGGCTTCCTGGTGGGCGGGAGTAGTGCCTGTGTTCTGGTGGTTGAGGCTCGATCTTGTCTTTCTGGTGAACACGTCCACGTCTGGTGGTGTGTTTTGGGGTGCCTATGGCCTTATTATATTTTCAGGCATCCTCTCTGCTAATGGGTGTGGTTGTGTTCCTGTCTTGCTAGTTGCTTGGCATACGGTGACCAGCACTGTAGCTTGATGGTCGTTGACTGAAGCTGGCTGCTGGTGTTGAGATGGAGATATCTGGGAGATTTTTGACGCTTGATATTATGTGGAGCTGGGAGGTCTCTTGTGGACCCGTGTCCTGAAGTTGGCTCTCCCACTTCAGAGGCACAGCAGTGACTCCTGGCTGCAGCACCAAGAGCCTTTCATCTACCTGGCTCAGAAAAAAAGGGAGAAAAAGTAGAAGGGAAGAATTAGTAGAAGAAAGAAAGATAGAAAGAAAGAAAGGAAGAAGGAAATAAAGGAAGGAAGGAAGAAAGAAAAAAGAAAGGAGGGAGGCAGGGAGGGAGCAAGGAAGGAAAGAAAGAAGGAAGAAATATGGGAGGGAGGGAGGAAGGAAAGAAAGAAAGACAGGAAGGAGGGAGGAAAGAAAGAAAGAAAGAAAGAAAGAAAGAAAGAAAGAAAGAAAGAAAGAAAGAAAGAAAGAAAGAAAGAAAAAGAAAGAAAGAAAGAAAGAAAGAAAGAAAAAGAAAGAAAGAAAGAAAGAAAGACAGAAAGAAAGAAAGAAAGAAAGAAAGGAGGCGAGGAGGGAGGGAGGGAGGAAGGGAAGGTAGGAAAAAAAGAGAGACGATAAAATAAAATATAATAAAGTATAAAATATAGTAGCATTATTAAAATAAAAAAGTAATTATTGAAAAAAAAACGTATAGATAGAGCCCTGGGACATATGGTGGAAGCAAAGGTATACAGAGAATATCTCACACAGTAGCATACAAATACACATTCACAAAAAGAGAACAGGAGGAAAAAATCGAAAATCTTGCTGTCAAAGTCCACCTCCTTAATTTGGGATAATTCTTTGTAAAGAGAGGAAAAGGGGGAAAAATCTTAAATCTTGCCCTCAAAGTCCACCTCCTCAATTTGGGATGATTCGCTGTCCATTCATGCACTCCTCAGACACAGGGCACATCAAGTGGACCGTGGAGCTTTAATCCACTGCCTCTGAGTCTGCACAGAGAGATTTCCCTGTCTCTTCTCTGCTCTCACAGCTCCCGGGTCTCAGCCTTGGACCTGGCCCCGCCTCTGCACATAGGCTGCTGAAGGGCGTCTGTTCTTCACTCAGACAGGACGGGTTTAAAGGAGCCGCTGATTCGGGGGCTCTGGCTCACTCAGGCCGAAGGGAGGGAGAGGCACGCAGTGCAGAGGCCAGCGTGACGTTGCAGCAGCCCGAGGCACTCTGTGCGCATTCCCGGGGAAGCCATCCCTGGATCCCGGGACCCCGGCAGTGGCGGGCTGCACAGGCTCCCCAGAAGGGGGGGTGGACAGTGACCTGCGCTCGCACACAGGCCTTGTGGAGGCAGCAGCAGCAGCCCCAGCGTCCTATGCTCGTCTCCAGTGTCCGCTCCTTTAGCCGCGGTTCACGCCCCTCTCTGGAGCTTCTTTAAGCAGCGCTCTTAATGCCCTCTCCTCGCGCACCAGGAAACAAAAGGGAAGAAAAGGGTCTCTTGCCTCTTCGGCAGCTCCAGACATTTTCCCGGACTCCCTCCGGGCTAGCCGTGGTGCACTAACCCCTTCAGGCTCTCTTCCTGCCACCAGCCCCAGTCCTCTCCCTGCGCTCCAACTGAAACCCGATACCCGAGCCTCAGCTCCCAGCCCCGCCCACCCTGGCGGCAGAGCAGACAAGCCTCTCAGGCTGGTGTGTGCCTGAGGGCACCGATCCTCTGTGCAGGAATCTCTCCGCTTTGCCCTCTGCACCCCTGTTGCTCCGCTCTCCTCTGCTACTCCAAAGCTTTCCCACTCCTCCACCCACAGCCTCCGCCCACGAAGAGGCTTCTAGTGTGTGGAAACCTTTCCTCCTTCACGGCTCCCTCCCACTGGTGTAGATACCATCCCTATCCTTTTGTCTCTGTTTATTCTTTTTTCTTTTGTCCTACCCAGGTATGTGGGGAGTTTCTTGCCTTTTGGGGGGTCTGAGGTCTTCTGTCAGCGTTTAGTAGGTGTTCTGTAGGAGTTGTTCCACGTGTAGATGTATTTCTGATGTATCTGTGGGGAGGAAGGTCATCTCCACGTCTTACTCTTCCGCCATCTTCTCTGACTCGCAGGTTATTCTTAATGGAAAGCCAGAGGCTACCTGCTAGGCTCTGGATGAAAATAATTTCAGATAACAATGATGAAAAATATATGAAATCTGTAACGTCATTTAAAAACTATTTTCACATCTTTAAGTGCGTGCAAAATTGAGGTCCAGAAAAGAAATTATTAACACCTTGACTATAATAGAATTTTTCAGCCTTTATATTAGCAGGACTATTTTCATGCAAATGAAGGGATCATAGTTGAGATAGTGTACAAGAAAAATACTGTTTGCTGGGATTAAACAGCACTGTTACTAAAAGCTATATCACAAGGAGGCAATAATGAATCTGTTGGGCATCTTGGTTCCAAAAGCCCCATACACACTGCTCAGCTTTGTATTCAGCAAACATAATATGATGCCAATTAGTTTATTAGCTTTTTAAGATACAGAGGCATAAGGGGCATTCACTTTGATCACTTTTGTTTTAACATAACAACAACATAATTGTTCTTATGCCATCTGTAATCATAATTTAATTTAGAATTTCTATAGTCAAAATGGTTATTAATGGCACTTTTAACAGTACTTTGTCTGACCCATTTTAGGGAGCTACATTTTTTAATGCCATCAAGAGAAGTGATTAAAACAGACTTTTCCCATAAAAAAAAAGATATTTAAAATTTTTCCAGCAGACATTTATATCAGAGAATTTCACAATATATATTTATAGAAGTAACAAAATAGCTTATATTGTTCTTTCTATGTAAATATCCAAACATCTGTGGTTATTTAAAAAGAATCCTGTAATATAAAATGGAATGCCTTTATCAATATAGTAATAATATGTGTTCAAGTGTACTGTTTACGGCTCTGGAAAGGAGATAACAATAGTCACTCAAGAAGTGATTTGAAGATTAATGGTGTGTGTGTGTGTGTGTGTAATACTTAACACTGAGCTTGACACAGAGTAAGCACTTATTAAATATTAGCTATTATTATTATTAGTGGTTAAATAGGGCTTATCAGAGCTTGTATAGTAAAAGAGAAATAGTAGCTATATACATATGCCAAAACATCTAGTAGCTATATACATTATACCAAATCATTTGGATGAAAAATATTTTAAATTTTTTACTCACTTTTAATTTTTTCCTTTTTATCATGCTTCAAATGCTGATGCATTGACAGCATTTGCAAAGCAAGTTGAATAAAATTTGTATCCTTTGCTGAAAACTCCTGTGAGTTTTCAGAAAAAAGGAGGAGAAAAGCAGATGCAGTGTATCCAATTTATGCCCCTCCTCAAACTCACTTGGCCCCAGTTGCCTCATGGGCATCAGTCATTTGTTTAACAGAAAACTCCAGCTGTCACCTTCCTCCCCTCATCTTCTAACTCTGCCAGCTGTTTCAGCTTTTCTTTGGACTCCATCAGACCTGTTGTGGCCAATTTCCAGGGTAAATCTGCACTTGGAAAAGAGGAATATCCAGACTTTTTGAGGGCTATTGTATCTGGGATCTGTGCTCACACAGATAAAACAAAACGTCAAATGCCATCATGGTTCTTGAGTTAGATTTGGTGATAAATTTGGTCCAGTGGTTTCACAGATCCTTGCTTGCCATAGATAGATAGATAGATAGATAGATGATTAGATAGATAGATAGATATAGATAGATAGATAGATATAGATATAGATATCTAGCTATCTGTGGCTGCTTGCAGAAAGGTTCTGGAGCAAAGGCTTTTGCAGCAGGAAGGGTTCAAGTGAAAGGTCCTGAAATAGTTCTGCCCCAAGCACACACACTAAAATAATAAATTAGATACAATACCAAATGATTGGAAAAATTGTGAAGGATAAAGCCTCATCATATACTTTTAAGATATAGGGATAGTGTGTTCCTCTATTATTCCCTTTCAGTTCAATGGTCTGTCCCCTGAAAAATACAGATGAATCATGACAAATGATGGTAGACAGCCATAAACAGTTGTAGCTTCAGTTAAAGATTATGTGCCACATATGATATGCTCACTGGAGTACGTCAACATAGACACCACCACTGGGACCATAATAAGCATCTAACAATATCTATGGTGGATAAGAATACTGTGTTGAGTCTTTGGCAAGCCCCAATAAGACAATTAAAGAACAGGTGTCTAGTGTTCTAGAATGAGACTATTCTTTCTGTAGCAGAGGCTTACTCTGCATTTGCAAAACATCTCATTTTGTACTATTGGATCATAACAGAGATTGAGTACCCAACCATGGGACAATAGCTGTTAGTTATAAACAGAGTCACCATATCTTAAGATTAGGTAAGCTCAGCAGTAATCCATTGAATGATGGAAATGACACATTCAGGACCAGACTAGAGTAGGTCAAGAAGGCATGAGTAAATTACATGAACTGATGTTCTGGAATTTTATGTTACCTATCTCTATTATACCGAATTCTCATTCAGCCCAAACTAATGGCCTCACAAGGGATTTCCTATAAATGACTAATGGAGGCACAAATGACTCAAGCCTTATTCTCAAATGGGTCAACATGATAGAATGGACTTAGTCAGAAATGGACAACTGCCATTTTGCAGTCACACTCAGTGATGATCCTGAAGGACAGTCAGAAAGGGGAATGTTCCCAGAGCGTAGAACTGTGAGTAGTACCCCTTTACTCTAAGTTTCCCACTTAATATGGAGAGGGTAATCTAAGTTATGAATATAACACTGATTATGGGACCATGACAAATGAATTGGCTGGTTGATGAGGGACATATAAGACTGGAAGATTGTGGACACGATGGTCTAGGGAAGAGGTAGCTCCCATTAATTCCCACCAGAATCTTGCATGCAACATAGAGGAGCTTCTAAAAAAAAATAAACAGGTACCTAGGATGACCTGTCCTGGTTATTAACCAGCCTCTTTCTAAAGAATCCCTAATGCTTGCACAATTGACTCTTCAGGAGAGTGGCCATGGTAGCAAGAATGGAGGCTATTTGGGCACCGAAAAATAGAATATTCTTTATTAAGGATGACCTAACTACTGCCACTTCTGAATGTTTAACCTATTAGCAGCAGAAGCTAATACTGTACCAAGATTTCTGTGTGACAGCACTCCTTAGTGGGAACAGGCAACCACTATTGGCAAGTTGACTAATGAGACCCCTTCCTCCTTGGAGAGGAAAGAAATTCATCCTTACTGGAACATTTTCTGCTATATATGTCTTTGCCAGCACCACACTGTGAGAGTTTACAGAATGCCTAATACACTGTCATGGTATCCTACATAACATGGTCAAAGGGGTTGTATAAGGAGTGGACTTATAATTGTGGGATATACTGGTCTCAGAATGTATTCCATTTCCTAGAAGCATCCAGCCTGGTAAAATGGTGGAATGAACTGTTAAAATGTCAGTAAAAGTGACATTTCAGGAAAAAACATCTTGCGGTGTTAGGGCACTATCCTACAGGATGTATTATATGCACTGAACCAGAGGCTAATGTATGGCATTTTGTATGTATGGCACTACTAGAGTTCATAGGTCCAGGAAAAAAAGAGGTGGAAGTAGAATATTCATTTTCATCATTACTCCAGTGTCTTACTTATGGAATTTCTGATTCCTCTCCCCATAAACTATGTTCTGCCAGATACAATGCCCCAGTTCCTGAGGGATGGGAGGAATACTTCTGCCAGGGAATATAGTAAAGATTTCACTTAACTGAATCTCCAGTTATCACCTAGTCACTTTTCTCTTCTCATCCCAGCAGTCTAGCAGGCAAAAAATGGAGATATTCTGCTGTGTAATTGACTTTGACTACCATGAGGAGTCATAATGTGAATGATAATGTGAATAGGCAAATGTAACATCATAGCCCAACCAAACTCCAGACACTGTTGTTGTCATCTCATCTCCTAATACCTTCGGCTGTCTTGGAATTGGTTAATGTGAGGGCTAAACTCCAACAAGGCTTCATCTTGCTTATTGCATCATCTTAGTCTTCAGGCCTGATCTGATCTAACCCTGGGAATCACACTGGCTTCTTTCAGCATTTCTTGGCTTAGATGAAGCTATGAACTGCAAAGTTGAATATGGAATCTGGCTTCCCCAGTGACTGGAAGAACAGTTTGACAAAACTGAGAGAAGTGAGAAAGTTAACCCTCCAATGGTTGAACGTTGGGTCAAAGTGACCAGATCAATAGCTCTGCTTATCTCTTTTTATAATTTTAATTTTCTTTATTGAAGAATAGTTGATTTACAATATCATATTAGTTTCAGCTGTACAACATTCAGTATTTTTATAGATTGTACTCCATTTAAAGTAATTACAAAATAACGGCTATAATTCCCTGTATTGCAAAATATATCCCTGTTGCTTATCTATACATAGTAGTTTGTATCTCTTAATCCCATACCCCTATCTTGACCCTACTCCTTTCTCTCTCCCCAATGATATCCACTAGTTTGTTTTTTATATCTGCAAGTCTGTTTCTGTTTTGCTATATATATTTGTTTGTTATATTTTTAGATTTCACATATAAATGATAAGATACAGTATTTTGTATTTCGTTTATCCACCCATCTATTGATGGACACTGGGTTGCTTCCATATCTTGGCTATTGTAAATTGTGCTGCTATGAACATTGGGGGTGCATGTATCTTTTCAAATTAGTGTTTTTGTTATTATAGATATATGTTCAGGAGTGAAATTTCTGGAACATACGGAAGTTCTATTTTCAGTTTTGAGGCACTTTATATTGTTTACACAGTGGCTACACCAATTATCATTCCCACCAAAAGTGTACAGTAGTTCCCTTTGCTCCACATCCTCTCCAATATGTGTTCTTTTTACACTTTTGATGATAGCCATTCTGATAGGTGTGAGGTGATATCCCGTTGTTTTGATTTACATCTCTCTAATAATTAGTGATGTTGAACATCTCTTTATGTGCCTTGTAGCCATCTGTATGTCTTCTTTGGAAAAATGTCTATTCAGGTCTACTGCACATTTTTAATTGGGTTGTTTGATGTTTTTGATATTGAGTTTTATAAGCTGCTTACATACTTTGGATATTAATCCTCTGTCAGTCATATTATTTACAAATATTTTCTCCCATTCCATAGGTTGTATTTTCATTTTGTCAATCATTTCCTTTGCTGTGCAAAAGCTTTTACATTTAATTAGGCCCCATTTGTTTATTTTGGCTTTTATTTGTTTTTACTTAGGATACAGATCCAGAAAATATTGCTATGATTGATATCAAAGAGTGTTCTGCCTATGTTCTCTTCTAGGCATTTTATGGTTTCCAGTATTACATCTATATCTTTAACCCTTTTTGAGTTGATTTTGTACATGTGTTCTAATCATATTCTTTCACATGTAACTGCCCAGTTTTCCCAGCACCACTTACTGAAGAGACTGTCTTTTCTCCATTGTATATTCTTGCCAAATTTGTATTAGATAAATTGACCATGGGTGCATGGATTTATTTCTGGGTTCTGTATTCTGTTCCATTGATCTATGCATCTGTTTTTGTGTAAGTACCATGCTATTTTTATTACTGTAGCTTTGTAGTATAGTCTAAAGTCAGGGAGCATGATATCTCCAACTCTGTTCTTTGTTCTCAAGATTGCTTTGGCAACCCATGGTCTCTTTTGGTTCCATATATATTTTAGGATTATTTGTTATAGTTCTGTGAAGTATGTCATGAGTATTTTGATAGGGATTGCATTACATCTGTAGATTGCTATTGGATAGTATGGACATTTTCACAACATTAATTCTTCCAACCCAAGAACATGGGGTATGTTTCCATTTCTTTGTATAGTCTTCAATTTCCTTCATCAATGTTTTATAATTTTCAGAGTATAGGTCTTTCACCTCCTTGATTAATTTTGTTCTTAGGTATTTTATTCTTTTTGATGCGATCTTAAAAAAGATTTTTTTGCATTCTCTTTCTGATAGTTCATTATTAGTATATAGACCTGTAGATATCTCTTAAGTCCATCTGGTCTACTGTGTCATTTACAACCACTGTTGCCTTATTGATACTCTGGATGGCCTGTCCATTGATGTAAGTGGGGTATTAAAGTCTCCTATTATTAATTATTACTGTCAATTTCTCTCTTTATATCTGTTAGTATTTACTTGATATATTTAAGTGCTCATCTATAGGATACATATATATTAATGAGTGTAATATCTTCTTTTATTAATCTCTTTATCATCATATAATGCCCTTCTTTGTCTTTTGTTATAGTCTTTGTTTTAAAGTCTATTTTTCTGATATGAATATTCCTACCCCCTGCCTTCTTGTCATTTTCATTTGCATGAAATATTTTTTCCTCTCAGTTTCTGTCTGTGTGTGTCTTTAGCCCTGACATTAGTCTTTTATAGGCAGAATATGAAAGGGTCTTTTGTTATTTTATCCAATCAGCCTCCCTATGTGTTTTGATTGGAATATTAATAAATTAACATTGAAAGTAATTATTAATAGGTATGTACTTATTGCCATTTTATTGTTTGATTTCTGGTTGTTTTTGTAGTTCTATGTTCATTTTGTTTTCTTTTTGTTTATTCCCTTTGGGTTTTTGCTTTTATTTAGTAGTATGCTTGTGTTCATTTCTGTCCAGTTTTTTGTGTATCTGTTGTAGGCTTTTGACTTGTGGTTACCATTGGGTTCATATATGTTGACCCATAATTGTATCTACTTATTTTAAACTGGTAGCCATTTAAGTTCAATCACATTCTAGGAGATCTATATTATTTACTCTCCTCTCCATCGTATTGTGTTTTTGATGTCATATTTTACATCTTTATGTTTATCTTGTTACTGTTTATTGCAATTATAGTTGTTTTTACAATTTTTTTGTCTTTTAATTTTTGCACTGGCTTATTTAAGTGTTTGAATCTGAGCCCTGGCTATATTGGCTTTTTCTAGTTGGATTTTCCCTTTCCTATATATTTTTACCTCTCTTCCACTCAGTGAAGTCCTTTTTTCATTTCCTCTAGGGTCAGTTTAATATTGATTAACTCTTTCAGATTTTGCTTGTCTAAGAATTTATTTATCTCTCATTTGATTCTAAATGATAATCTTTCTGGGTAGAGTATCCTAGGTTCCAGGGTTTTCCCTTTCAGAATTTTGAATATATCATGCCACTACCTTCTGGCCTGCAAAATTTCTGAAATCTGCTTATAGTCTTCTGGGTGTTCCCATGCAAATGACTTTTTGTTTTCACTTGCTGCCTTTAGAATTCTCTATTTTTAACTTTTGCCATTCTAATTGATATGTCTAGGTGTGGGTCTATTTGGGATCATCATGTTTGACACCCTCTGTGTTTTCTGGACCTGGGTATCTGTTTCCTTCTTCAGATTTAGGAGTTTTCAGCCATAATTTCATCAAATATATTTTTGATCCCTCTCCCTCTTCTCCTTATAGGATTCTTATAATGTGAATGTTGGTATGCTTGATGTTATCCCAAAGATTTCTTAAATTGTTTCCATTGATTCTAAATTTTATTTTTCTTTTTGCTGCTATGATTGGGTGATTTCCATTATTGTATATTCCAGATCACTTATGCATTCTCATGTATCAGTTTAGTCTGTTTATTCATTCCTTTTAAGTGATTTTTTATTTCAGTTATCAAACTCTTCATTGGGTCTTTTTAATATTTTCTAATTTCTTGTTAAAATTCTCTCTGTGTTCATCTATTATTTTCCTTTATTCAGTTAGCATTCTTATTACTAATGTTTGGAATTTTTATCTGGAAAATTACTCTTATTTCATTGTTTATTTTTCAGGGATTTATATCTTGTTATTTCAATTGAGAGCAGTTTCTCTGCCTTTTCATTTTGCTTAACTTTCTCTGCCTTTATGAATTTAGGTGAAACAGTTACCTATTTAACTCTTGAAGGGGTGTTCTTATGTGGGAACATCCTGATACAGACTGCATGTGGCCAATGCCTTTGGTTGGAGAGCTGAATTTGACATGGATGCAAGTCACCTCTTTCCTAAGGGTGTGCTGGCAGCTGTCACCTTGGTAGGGGGTGGGTTAGAGTTGGAGGGGTTAGAGCTGTATCTGGGTGTGAGGTGGGACTCCCCCTCTGCTCATTGGCTGTCACTACTATATTGAGGGCAGAATCTGACCTTAAGTTGCTGGAACAGAAGCCCTGATGTTTGGGTCAAGGCTGCCTCTGTTCCTTTTAAATGTGTATGTATTTTCCTCTCTCCAAGGACAGGACCCTTGCCCCTTAGGGAGGGAAAGCTGGAGCAAATGGGTCCAGTATGGGCTCTCTGTTAAAGTCAGCCACAGACAGAAGTTGAAGTTGCCTCCAATGAACTGTCTGTGTAGGTGCCAGCAATTGTTTCCCTCATACTGCTAAGATGCAGCCTCAGGTGCAGGTACCCTGTGTTCCTCACAGCTGACCACTGGCCCCATCATCTGCTGCCCCTGCCTTGTTGTGGGGCCACACCACAGAGCAGGTTGTGCCCAAGGGGATTCTCAGTGTATATCAAGGCATGAGCTGTGATGTAGTGGCTGCCATCAGAGTACTGAGATGATTTTGATTCACTGCTTCAGTAAGCACCAAAAATGGTCACCACTGCCCCACCCATGCTCTGCCCAAGGACACAGTATCCTCTGCATCCCAAGGTCAAATTTCCTCCCTGGTCTTGGCAGCCTGAGATCCTGTGCCATGCTGCAATGTGAAGTAAGCATGCCTGGAGCATTTGCTCAGCTCAGGCTGTGGCATGTTCCTGGGAGGTCATGGGAATCCAGGCCACCACTGGAGCAGTCTTCAGTCTGCCCTCTCCACCCTGCCTCGGCAGTAATCCAGGACATGTGTGTTCTTCATGAGAGGAGTCCATGTTTCCTACAACACTTCTTTTAGTCCCAGATACCCTCCAACTAGACAAGGAGATTCATCTTCCTTATTTAGGACCCAAAGGCTGGGGTACCCAAAAAGTGGCTCAAACTGCTCACTCCCTGGGATGAAGCTCTGCCCATGCAGTCTGCCTTTTCCTCTGAGTCCCCTTCCAGGAGCACGGGATCACTTCTCTTCCCTTCCTATCCAATTCTTTGTAAATCTTTCTTAGAGCCTTCATTGTACAGCAGTCTTTCTGCCAGTTTCTAGTTAGGTTTAATTGAGAACTGTTCCACATGTAGGTGTATTTTTGAAGTGTTCATAGAGGGAGGTGAGATCCATGTCTTCCTCTTCACCATCTTGATCAATCTCTCTCTCTGCTAATCTCTTGAAGATTAAATTTAAAGCCATGATGATTCATCATGGCTTTTTCAGAAACATCTAAAAAATTGTGTTCAAGCAAGCATCTGAATTTTCTCATTAAGTCATGGCCAACTTAATCAGGTTCATTTTTTTTCAGCATTGGTTGCCTTTTCCTAAACTCTCACTGTCCTGAAATTATACCACCAACTTCACCACTGTTCTCCTCGCTCCCAGTAGAGCATTAGTACAAAGGTTTTGCTTTTTTCTTTTTTTTTTGTATGACTCTCAGTAATGTATTTTATTTTATTTCATTTTTTATTGAGGGAACATTGGTTTGTAGCATTATGTGTTTTATGTGTAAAGCATTATATTTCTACTTCTGTATACACTACAGTGAGCTCACCACCAAAATGTTTTCATCTGTCACCATATAGTTGATCCACTTAACCTTTTCTCCCTCCTCCCCACTTACCCTCTGGTAACCACTACCGCGATCTCTGTATCTAATTGTTTGTGTTCTTTTTTTGTTTTTTTTTAATTTTGTTTGTTTCATTTAAGTATTCCACTTAGCATAATACTTTCAAGGCCCATCCATGCTCTCACAAATCACATGATTTCATCTTTTATATGGCTGGATAGTATTCCTTTGTGTGTCTGTGTGTGTGTACCACATTATCTTTATGCATTCATTCATTGATGGGAACTTAGGTTGTTTCAATATCTTGGCTATGCTGTGTTGAATCTAAGGCTGCATATATGTTTTAAATCAGTGATTTTATATTCTTTGGATAAATATGCAGAAACAGAATAGCTGGATTATGTGCAAAAGCTTTTAATTTAATTAGGTCCCATTTGTTTCTTTTTTGCTTTTACTTCTTTTGCCCTTGGAGACTGATCTATGAAAATATTGCTACAATTTATGTCAGAGAATATTTTGCTTATGTTCTCTTCTAGTAGTTTTATGGTGTCATGTTTCATATTTAGGTCTTTAAATCATTTTGAATTTACTTTTGTACATGGTGTGAGGGTGTGTTTTAATTTTATTGATTTGCATGTAGCTGTCCAGCTTTCCCAACACCACTTGTTTAAGAGACTGTCTTTTTTCCATTGTATATTCTTGCCTCCTTTGTAAAAGATTAATTTGTCTTTCTGTATGCTGTTCTGATTCAGTGAATTCCATTATTCTATCTTCCATATCACTTATGCATTATTTGGTGTCATTTAGTCTCTCATTCAGTCTCAGCAATTGAATTGTCTATTTTTGATTTGTTCATCTTTATAGTTTCTAGTTCCTCATTACAGTGATCTGCATTCCTGTTGATAATCTTTCTTAGTTTCTTCAGCATTTTTATTACTCTCTTTTTGAACGTGAGGTCTAGTAGACTGGTGAGATATCTTTCATTGTTTTTTCAGGGGATTTCTCTTGTTCTTTTAATTAGGAGTAGTTCCTCTGTCTTTTCATTTTACTTAACTTTCTCTGTCTTTATGAATTTAGGAGAAACCATTCTCTACTGTGGTCTTGAAGGGGTGGTTTTATGTGGGAGCAACCCTTTGTAGACTATGTTTGTCTGATATTTTTGGTGCAAAGTCTGGTTTTGGTATGAATGCCAGCCACATATTTCCTCAGAGTGTGCTGGCCGCCATCCCTTTGGCAGGGAGTGGGTTTGTGTTGTAGTGTCTAGAGCTTGTACTGGATATGAGGTAGGGCTTCCTCTATGCTCTACAGCTGTCAGTGTGTGCCCTATCCCAAAAGAGGTGAATTGCTGAAACAATTCAGGCCCATGCGGTCACAGCAAACCTAAGCATCACCTGTGTAGACATCTGCCATTTCACTCAGAAGCAGCCCAAAGTCGCATCCCTTTCTCTGTTTTGTTTGTCCCAAATCTAGTGCAAAGCTTTAATGTGGAGTAAGCTGGAGCTGGGGGGATTAGGATTGGCTGCAGGACTAAGGTGACTGTGCTGCTGCCTGAGATCTGGGCTGCCTCTCTTGATGAGTTCTCTCTCCCAGGACCTGTCTGCCTCAGATCTGTCACTTAGCTGTGGTGTGGAGTGGGCGGAGCTGGGGCAGTCTTGCTGGGAAACAAACCACTACATATTCCTGCCCATGGACAGTCTACCAGAGATTCAGTCCTTAGTTGCTGCATGTTCTTGTGACACCACCCGGTGGTGGTGGATCTTAATTTTTCTTATTTCAAGTCTAGTGTCGTTTACACTGTACAACAGATGCTTAATATAGAATAATACAACAAAATTAATAAAATGAAATTATGTTCCTACTGACTTTCTCTTTTTTTAAAAAATTCAAACTACCAAGCAACCAACAAACAGATCAAAATTATTTTTAATATATATTTGTGAAGCAGAAATATAGTTAAGAATCAGAAGAGATTAAAAGTGGACTCAACTAAATATATGCTGCTTATATATTTCAAATATAAAGGTACTAATAGGTGATAGTAAAAAATAGAAAAAGATATACCATAAAAAACAAATGTAAGAAAGTATGTGAGGCTATTTTAATATCAGAAATAAGGTTTAGTAAAAAACTCCTGTGCACTGTTAATTTATAAGATATCTCCATATGGAAATATTTAAACCACTCTCAAAATTCACTGAATATTTGTATAATTAATTTTGCTTTTTTGGGAAGACAGTTTTGATATTCATGCTGAAGTGAGTTTTTGGCACATGTAATATTGATGTTTTAACTTTAGGTTTTGAAGCACTAATATTTTTAGGACATATATGCATTACCATAGAAGGCCACATACTTTAGGAGTTCTTAGCTATGCATTCACATGTTCACCTCCCAACTGAAATAATTAATTTGCTCACGGGTAATTTGGTAACATTTACATGCAAAATAATTAAAGTGTTTAAGTGGATCAATCACTGGACACACTTTATTCTACCATTTTTGAAGTTAGGAAATTTTCATAATACATACTTTCTGAAAGCATTTAAAAGTCTCAGAACCCTTAATCACCTTGTCCTCTTCTACGTTTTTCTTCTCCTCTGCAGCATAAAAATGCAAACCCACTGTTTGTCAGAGAAGAGTCAACAGGGGAATATTCATTGTGATGGAAAAACTTCAGAATTAACTGAAGAAGAAAATTAGATTTTCTTTCTGTCCCTCCCCCATATGTGGAGAAGTGTGTGTGATGATTTTATTACTTTAAATAAAAATATTAAATTGTTGCAAGGGTGTAATAATTCCTATTTATGGCAAGGCTTATTGATAGAATTTTATTGTCAGCTTGTTATGTGTATTGAATATGGTGTGTGTGTTTGAGTGTAAGAGGCTGAAATAGTTCCTTAATAACCTGAGTCAGGTTAATTAGCTGTCTATAATGCTTGAAAAAAATCACTATATATTTTCCAAATTTGAGGTGAATATTATGTCAATTCATTTTGAAGAGACAAATGTTAATAAGTCAATATAAATTCAAGCTTTTTCCATAATGAGCCAAATGTTACATACACATTCTCTTCCTGAATCCAGAGAGGAAAGTAAAGACAAAACTAATCTTGCAACAGGTGAATGAAATTATGTTGAGTTTATTACATTTCCTAGTTAAAATAGCTTTTTAACAGCTTTGAATGGAAATACTCAACTCATTGACTGAATAGCCACTGAGAGCAACAGAAAATATTTTTGCACATTTATTAACCTGGGTTATTTGTATTTTTTGATATATTTTCCAAAATGTCCTTATACAGCTTTGTTCTTTTTTTTTCACAGTAGCTTAGTCAAACTTTACCAAAATCAGTCCTCAGATACATACTTGCAAATCTATTGTCTTTAATGAGATTTCTTTATGTTCTATCTCAGATGAATTTTCTCTGTATGTTATTATAACTAAATGAAGGTCTATGCTATGAAAACAATCCTGATTGAGGTTTGACATTAATATTTGCCCTACTTTTAGATATACAAGATTTAAAAAATGCAGTCATTCAGAACACATGTTTTGAAAAACCTAATTGGAACTTGAAACTCAGGCTGGAAATTTTATTCTCTCAAATTAGCATTTACTGGGTTTCATTGTGTGTTGGAGCTTGAAAAATGACACCATATGTTTCTGACTGCCTTAGACAACTTTTCAAAAGTATGTTGTATAAAATTATTTATGCTCAATTTACCCCCACACTTTTTAAAATTTTTAAAGCTTTTATACAAGAGATTGTATTTAAAAATGAACAGAAGTCTAAAGCAAAGAAGTTTGCATTCTATGTGAAACCCTGAACCCTTGAAGCTGGAGTGGCATTTAAATTGTAAAGCAGGAATTTTCATGTAGAAACAACAGAGAAAAATACAGAATCTTGAAATAATAGCAAGAGCTGCCACTTAAGAGTCACATGTTGTTCAAGGCATTGTAAATTATAGATTATTTTCCCCATTTTCATTTGAGGAAACAGGTTCAAAGAAATGAAGTAGATTGTGCTCATTTGTAGGAAATGCAAATATCTTTTAATAGTTAAGTTGTAGCTTGGAAATTATTCTATTTTATTTTATATACAATGTTAACATTCTATGCTTGATAAAATGTTCATAGACATTTCTCCAAAGAAGACATACAGATGGCCAAGAGACACATGAAAAGATGTTCAACATCATCAATTACTAGAGAAATGCAAATCAAAACTACAATGAGGTATCACCTCACACCGGTTAGAATGGGCATCTTCAAAAAATCTACAAACAATATATGCTGGAGAGAGTGTGGAGGTGCACTGTTTGTGGGAATGTAAATTGATACAGCCACTATGGGGAACAGTATGGAGGTTCCTTAAAAAACTAAAAATAGAGCTATCATATGATCCAGAAAAACCACTCCTGGGCATATACTGGGGAAACACATAATTTAAAAATATACATGCTCCCCAATGTTCATTGCAACACTAGTTACAATAACCAGGTCATGGAAGCAACCTAAATATCCATAGACAGATGAATGGATAAAGAAGATGTGGTACATATATACAATGAAATATTACTCAACCATAAAAAGGAATGAAGTTGGGTAATTTGTAGAGACGTGGATGGGCCTAGAGACTGTCATACAGAGTGAAGTAAGTCAGAAAAAGAAAAACAAATATCGTATATTAACGCATATATGTGGAATCTAGAAAAATGGTATGGATGAATCAGTCTGCAAGGCAGAAGTAGAGACACAGATGTGCAGAACAAATGTATGGACCGCAATGGGGGAAAAGGGATGGAGGAATGAATTGGGAGATTGGGATTGAAATATACACACTGATTGGTATAAAACAGATAACTGACGAGAACCTGCTGTATAGCATACAGGAAACTCCACTTTGCTGTACAGTAGAAACTAACACAACATTGTAAAGCAACTATACCTCAATAAAAAAAAAGACAAAAAAATTAAAAAAATAAAATGTTCAGTCATCAATAATTGTGAAAGCTGATATAAAGCTACAGATTGATCTTTTATATTGAACTATTTTAAATTATTTGGTACATATTTAAAACATAATGAAAGTCTTTGGCTGTAACTTATTAGGAACCATACAACAATACTTGCTGCCAAAAAATCAAACACCAATATCATTTGTGTTGATACATGCTAAAGAATATGACGCTACCACAAAGTGCTTTAACACTCCACAGCTTATTCAGGTATCTCTATATATGGGCCATTAAATATATGCATCCAATTTAAAGATTTAAATTGGGCATATGAGAGGAAATTCCATTTCAGTTTTACATATATTGTTATCATAATTCATGTTAGTATTAAATTCACTCTACTTCTTTCAAGAAGGTATATCTCCTAAAATTTATAAAATCCCTTTCTTCGATTATTCTCCTAGCTTCCCTTCTTTCTTGCTTTTCTTACTAACCTGATCTATCCAGAAATTCTATATTATCCTAGCTTGTACTGTAGGTAGGTCTGTATAGTTATTCTGACCTCGACTTTAGGCCCTTGACCATTAGACCCTATAGAAAATTTTATTACATATTTTATGGGGTCCAGCACAAAATGGAAAATGTGGAGCCTATTGTTAAAAAAATATTAATATTTTCAAAATGATGACAACAGAGCATTAAACCAAGTGTGGGAACTTTTGGCAACTTGAGTTTCAGAATAGTCCATGATTAAACAAATATTACTTAGTGCCATTCAGTTACATTTGCATGTAAGTGATACAGAGGCTACATGCTAACAATCTTATTATCACCCTATGTGTATATGTATTCTAAATTTCTCAGAATAATGATAATCTTCAAGAAACATATTATCTCTTTCAGACCAGTAAGGTGCTACTTTTTGTTTCTATTGTATTAAAACTTCTTTCACTTTTTAAAACGCCTTCAGTGCCATGTTATTTTCTATCAGGGAAAAGAAAGTAGGCATTGAAAAAGAAGGGCAGACTTCAATACGATAAAGAAAAAAAAATTCAAGAAACAAACAAACATAACAGATATTTATCATGACAACTAGTATTTTTTATTTTAATTTTTTGGACAAATTGGTGACCTAATAAAGTTACTTAAATGTAAAATCTATTTCAAAGTCAGTAAAGCTTAGAAAATAATGAATGTTTAATGTGCTTTAGCTAAGAAGCTAAAATAAGCACTACAAGTAATGTTTATTTATATATAATTTAAGAGAGTGCTTGAGATGATAATACATTTTTTTCTGTTTAATTAAGATAGAAAACAGGGCTTCCCTGGTGGTGCAGAGGTTGAGAATCTGCCTGCCGAAGCAGGGGACACGGGTTCGAGCCCTATCCTGGGAAAATCCCACATGCCGTGGAGCAACTGGGCCCATGAGCCACAACTACTGAGCCTGCGTGTCTGGAGTCTGTGCTCCGCAACAAGAGAGGCAACGATAGTGAGAGGCCCGCGCACTGCAATGAAGAGTGGCCCCTGCTCGCCTCAACTAGAGAAAGCCCTCACACAGAAACGAAGACCCAACACAGCTAAAAAATAAATAAATAAATAAATAAATAAATAAATAAATTTTAAAAATAGATAGAAAACAAATATAGATTACTTCAATCAAGCTTAACAAAGGATAATTTTATATTTGGCATTTTTGTTTTGAAAAATTATGTCATACATTCATTATATTTGCCTGTAGTTTTAAAAATGGCATTCTGGCTTGAAAGTTTACATATACTTCTACTGGAAAAATTGTTACATTTTGGAGAACAATCTAGACAAAGAAATGTTTTAACAGCTCAATTTGGCACCAAAATATGGACTGAGTCTTGAGTAGCTCATCTTTATATGAAACAAATTTGAGGAGAAGTATTACCTAAACATATGGACTTGTATGGAGGATAATGAAAGCAAAAAAATTTAAAAAAGAAGCTCAACATAAGCTATATCTGCTCACTTCCTTTATGTCCTGTCATATGTCTTGAACTATAGACTCTGGAATTCATCACTGATTCACAAATAGTAAAGGATTAAAAATCAAAGTTAAACTTGAGTCAATGTAGAAAATAGTAAATACAGAGAATCAGTAAGTCTGTGCCTTGAAAAATATAAAACAACTTGTTTTCCAACTTTATCAAGATATAACTGAAATGTAACGTTGTGTAAATTTAAGATGTTCAAAGCTTTCATACACTTCTATATTGTGAATGATTACCACAGTAATATTTTAACACCACCATCATCACTTAATTATCATTTCTTTTTTGTGGTGAGAACATTTAAGATCTATTCTCTAACTTTCAAGTATGTAATTTACTACTGTTAACTATAATCATCATGGTGTACATTTGATCCCCAGAGCTTACATCTTATAAATGGAAGTTTTCACCCTTTGACAAACATCTCCCCATTTCTCCCATACTCTAGCCCCTGCCAACCACCATTCTATTCTCTGTTAATGTGTGGAATTTTATATTCCATATATAAGTAAATCCATTTTAGATTCCATATATAAGTAATATCATACAGGTTTTGTCATTTTCTGTCTGACTAATTTCACTTAGCATAATGCCCTCAAGTTCCATCCATGTTGTTGCTTGAGATATATATATATATATATATATATATATATATATATATATATATATATATATATATATATATATATATATATATATATATATATCTTTATCCATTCATTCTTAGACAGACTCTTAGGTTGTTTCCATACCTTGGCTATTGTGAATAATGCTGCAATGAACATGGGAATGAAGATATATATTTGAGATCCTAATTTAATTTACTTTGGATGTATAACCAAAAGTGGGATTGCTGGATCATAAGGTAGTTATATTTATAATTTTTTGAGGAACCTCCATACTATTTTCCATAGTGACTCTACCAATGTACATTCCCACCAACAGTGCACAAGTCTTCCCTTTCCTTACATACTCAACACTTTTTATTTCTTGTATTTTTGATTATAGCCATCCTAACATGTGTGCAACAGTATCTCATTGTGATTTGGATTTGCATCTCCCTGATGATTAGTGATATAGGGCAACTTTTCATGTACCTGTTGTCATTGTACTTTGGGAAAATGTCTATTCAATTCCTCTACACATTTTTAAATGACTTTTTTTGGCTATTGAGTTATATGAGTTTCTTGTATATTTTGGATATTAATCGTGTATCATATATATGATTCACTATTATTTCCTCCTATTCTGTAGGTTGCATTTTCATTTTGTTGATTTTTATTTTATTTTATTTTATTGCTATGATAAAGCTTTTATTTTGATGTATCCCCACTTGTTTTATTTTTGCTTTTGTTGTTTGTGCTGTTGGTGTCATAGCCAAACAATCATGCTCAAGGAGCTTCTTCCCAATGATTTCTTCTAGAGGTTTTACAGTTTCAATTATTTTATTTAAGTATTTAATCAATTTCAAGCTAATTTTTGTGAGTGGTATAAGTTAGTATTCTTACTTCATTCTCCTGCATGTGATTATCCAGCTTTCCCAGCACCTTTTATTGAAGAGATGATTTTTCCCCATTGAGTATTCTTGGCTCCCTTGTCAGGTATTAGTTGAATGTATATGCAAGGCTTTATATCTGGGCTTTTATTTCTATACCATTGGTCTATGTGTCTTTTTTACACCAGTATATGTTATGTTGATTACTATACCTTTGTATCAAAAATGTTAAGGAGGAACATAAAAAAAAATCAGACACTCCAGTAAGTAATTTATATGGTAGATCCTCTCTAATATGATATAAGATATATTACATCAATATATGTTATATCCATATAAATATGAAATTATAAGCAGTAAAATTACATTTGAAATTAAAACAATTTCACAAATACAAATATCAATTTTTTTTGCAACTTTCCTGTAACTCCATTTTTTTAATTCTTTATACAATTTTAAACATATTTATTGGAGTATAATTGCTTTACAATCATATGTTAGTTTCTGCTTTATAACAAAGTGAATCAGTTATACATATACATATGTTCCCATATCTCTTCCCTCTTGCATCTCCCTCCCTTCCACCCTCCCAATTCCACCCCTCTAGGTGGTCACAAAGCACATAGCTGATCTCCCTGTGCTATGCAACTGCTTCCCACTAGCAATCTATTTTATGTTTGGTAGTGTATATATATCCATGCCACTCTCTCACTTTGTCACAGCTTACCTTTCCCCCTCCCTATATCCTCAAGTCCATGCTCTAGTAGGTCTGTGTCTTTATTCCCATCTTACCCCTAGGTAGTTCATGCCTTTTTTTTTTTTGTAGATTCCATATATCTGTGTTAACATACAATATTTGTTTTTCTCTTCTTGACTTACTTCACTCTGTATGAGAGATGCTAGGTCCATCCACCTCACTACAAATAAGTCAATTTCGTTTCTTTTTATGGCTGAGTAATATTCCATTGTATATATGTGCCACATCTTTTTATCCATTCATCTGCTGATGGACAATTAGGTTGCTTACATGTCCTGGGTATTGTAAATAGAGCTGCAAAGAACATTTTGGTAAATGACTGTTTTTGAAATATGGTTTTCTCAGGGTGTATGCCCAGTAGTGCGATTGCTGGGTCATATGGTAGTTCTATTTTTAGTTTCTTAAGGAACCTCCATACTGTTCTCCATAGTGACTGTATCAATTTACATTCCGACCAACAGTGCAAGAGGGTTCCCTTTTCTCCACTGTCTCTCCAACATCTATTGCTTCTAGATTTTTTGATGATGGCAATTCTGACCGGTGTGAGGTGATATCTCATTGTAGTTTTGATTTGCATTTCTCTAATGATTAATGATGTTGAGCATTCTTTCATGTGTTTATTGATAACCTGTATACCTTCTTTGGAGAAATGTTTATTTAGGTCTTCTGCCTATTTTTGGAGTGGGTTTTTTGTTTTTTGTTATTGAGCTGCATGATCTGCTTGTAAATTTTGCAGGTTAATCCTTTGTCAGCTGCTTAATTTGCAAATATTTTCTCACGTTTTGAGGGCTGTCTTTTGGTCTTGTTTATGGTTTCCTTTGCTGTGCAAAAGCTTTGAAGTTTCATTAGGTCCCATTTGTTTATTTTTGTTTTTATTTCCATTTCTCTAGGAGGTGGGTCAAAAATGATCTTGCTGTGATTTTTGTCATAGAGTGTTCTGCCTATGTTTTCCTCTAAGAGTTTGATAGTGTTTGGCTTACATTTAGGTCTTTAATCCATTTCAATTTTATTTTTGTGTATGGTGTTAGGGAGTGTTCTAATTTCATACTTTTACATGTACCTGTCCAGTTTTCCCAGCACCACTTATTGAAGCGGCTGTCTTTTCTCCACTATATATTCTTGCTTCCTTCATCGAAGATAAGGTGACCATATGTGCGTGGGTTTATCTCTGGGTTTTCTATCCTGTTCCACTGATTTATATTTCTGTTTTTGTGTCAGTACCATACTGTCTTGATTACTGTAGCTTTGCAGTATAGTCTGAAGTGAGGGAGCCTGATTCCTCTAGCTCCATTTTTCATTCTCATGATTTCTTTGGCTATTCAGGGTCTTTTCTGTTTTCTTTGGCTATTCAGGGTCTTTTCTGTTTCCATAAAAATTGTGAAATTTTTTGTTCTCGTTCTGTGCAAAATTCCAGTGGTAATTTGATAGGGATTGAATTGAATCTGTAGATTGCTTTGGGTAGTAGAGTCATTTTCTCAATGTGTATTCTTCCAAACGAAGTACATGGTGTATCTCTCCATCTCTTTGTATCATCTTTAATTCCTTTCCTCGGTGTCATATAGTTTTCTACATACAGGTCTTTTGTCTCTGTAGGTAGGTTTATTCCAAGATATTTTAGTCTTTTTGTTGCAGTGGTAAATGGGAGTGTTTTCTTAATTTCACTTTCAGATTTTTCATCATCAGTGTATAGGAATACAAGAGATTTCTGTGCATTAAGTTTATATCCTGATACTTTACCACACTGATTGGCTAGTCCTAGTAGTTTTGTGGTAGCATCTTTAGGATTCTCTATGAATAGTATCATGTCATCTGCAACAGTGACAGCTTTACTTTGTCTTTTCTGATTTGGATTCCTTTTATTTATTTTTCTTACCTGTTTGCTGTGGCTAAAATTTCCACAACTATGTTGAATAATAGTGGTGAGAGTGGGCAACATTGTCTTGTTCCTGATCTTAGTGGAAATGGTTTCTGTTTTTCACCATTGAGGATGATGTTGGCTGTGGGTTTGTCATATATGGCCTTTATTTTGTTCACAAAAGTTCCCTCTATGCCTACTTTCTGCAGGGTTTTTATCATAAATGGGTGCTGATATTGTCGAAAACTTTCTGTGCATCTATTGAGATGATAATATTGTTTTTCTCCTTCAACTTGTTAATATGGTTTATCACGTTTGATTTGCATATATTGAAGAATCCTTGTATTCCTGGAATAAACCTCACTTGATCATGGTGTATGAATGATCCTTTTAATGTGCTGTTGGATTCTGTTTTATAGTATTTTGTTGAAGATGTTAGCATCTATGTTAATTACTGATATTGGCCTATAGTTTTCTTTTTTTGTGACATCTTTGTCTGGTTTTGGTTTCAGGGTGATAGTGGCTTCGTAGAATGAGTTTAGGAGTGTTCCTCCCTCAGCTATATTTTGGAAGAAATTGAGAAGGATAAGTGTTAGCTGTTCTCTAAATATTTGATGGAATTTGCCTGTGAAGCCATCTGGTCCTGGGCTTTTGTTTGTTGGAAGATTTTTAATCACAGTCTCAATATCAGTGCTTGTGATTGGTCTATTCATATTTTCTATTTCTTCCTGGTTCAGTCTCAGCAGGTTGTGCATTTCTAAGAAATTGTCCATTTCTTCCAGGTTGCCCATTTTATTGGCATAGAGTTGCTCGTAGTAATCTCTCAAGATGGTTTGTATTTCTGTAGAGTCAGTTGTTATTTCTCCTTTTTCAATTCTAATTCTATTGATTTGAGTCTTCTCCCTTTTATTCTTGATGAGTCTGGCTAATGGTTTATCAATTTTCTTTATGTCCTCAAAAACCAGCTTTTAGTTTTATTGATCTTTGCTATCGTTTTCTTCATTTATTTTTCATTTATTTCTGATTTGCTCTTTATGATTTCTTTCCTTCTGCTAACTTGTGGAATTTTTGTTCTTCTTTCTCTAACTACTTTATGTGCAAGGTTAGGTTTTTATTTGAGAGGTTTCCTGTTTCTTAAGCTAGTATTGTATTGCTATAAACTCCCCTCTTAGAACTGCTTTTGCTGTGGCCTATAGCATTTGGGTCATTGTGTCTCCACTGTCATTTGTTTCTAGGTATTTTTTGATTTCCTCTTTGATTTCTTCAGTGATCACTTCATTATTAAGTAGTGTAGTGTTTAGTCTCCATGTGTTTGTATTTTTTACAGATCTTTTCCTGTAATTGATGTCTAGTCTCATAGCATTGTGGTCAGAAAAGATACTTGAAACAATTTCAATTTTCTTAAATTTACCAAGGCTTGATCTGTGACCCAAGATATGATCTCTCCTGGAGAATGTTCCATGAGCACTTGAGAAAAATGTGTATTCTGTTGTTTTTGTATAGAATGTCCTATAAATATCAATTAAGTCCAGGTTGTTCAATGTATCATTTAAAGCTTGTGTTTCCTCATTTATTTTCATTGTGCATGATCTGCTCATTGGTGCAAGTGTGATGTTAAAGACCCCTACTATGATTGTGTAATGGTTGATTTCCCCTTTTATGGCTGTTAGTATTTTCCTCATGTATTGAGGTGCTCCTATGTTGGGTGCATAAATATTTACTATTGTTATATCTTCTTCTTGGATCGATCCCTTGATCATTATGTAGTGTCCTTCTTTTTCTCTTGTAATAGTCTTTATTTTAACATGTATTTTGTCTGCTATGAGAACTGCTACTCCAGCTTTCTTTTGATTTCCATTTGCATGGAATATATTTTTCCATCCCCTCGCTGTCACTCTGTCTGTTTCCCTAGGTCTGAAGTGGGTCTGTTTTAGACAGCATATATATGGGTCTTGTTCTTCCATCCATTCATCCAGTCTGTGCCTTTTGGTGGGAGCATTTAGTCATTTATATTTATGGTAATTATCAATAGGTATGTTCCTATTCCCATTTTCTTAGTTGTTTTGGGTTTGTTATTGTAGGTCTTTTGCTTGTCTTGTGTTTCTTGCCTAGGGAAGTTCCTTTAGCATTTTTTGTAAAGCTGGTTTTGTGGTGCTGAACTCTCTGAGCTTTTGCTTGTCTGTTAAGGTTTTAATTTCTTCATCAAATTTGAATGAGATTCTTGCTGGTTAGAATAATCTTGGTTGTAGGATTTTCTTCTTCATCACTTTAAATATGTTCTGCCACTCCCTTCTGGCTTCCAGAGTTTCTGCTGAAATTTCAGCTGCTAACCTTATGGGGATTCCCTTGTGTGTTATTTGTTTTTTTGTTTTTTTTCCCTTGCTGCCTTTAATATATTTTCTTTGTATAAATTTTTGATAGTTTGATTAATACCTGTCTTGGCATGTTTCTCCTTGGATTTATCCTGCATGGGACTCTCTGTGCTTCCTTGACTTGATTAACTATTTCCTTTCCCATATTAAGGATGTTTTCAACTATAATCTCTTCAAATATTTTCTCAGTCCCTTTCTTTTTCTCTTCTTCTTGTGGGACGCCTATAGTTCGAATGTTAGTGCATTTCATGTTGTCCCAGAGTTATCTGAGACTGTCCTCAGTTCTTTGATTTCTTTTCTCTTTATTCTGCTCTGCAGTATTTATTTCCAGTGTTTTATCTTCCAGGTCACTTATCCAGTGTTCTTTCTCAATTATTCTGATATTGATCCCATCTAGAGTATTTTTAATTTCATTTATTGTGTTTTTCATCATTGCTTGTTTCCTCTTTAGTTCTTGTAGGTCTTTGTTAAATGTTTCTTGCATTTTCTGTATTATATTTCCAAGATTTTGGATCATCTTTACTATCATGATTCTGAATTCTTTTTCAGGTAGACTGCTTATTTCCTCTTCATTTGTTAGGTCTGGTGGGTTTTTACCTTGATCTTTCATCTGCTGTGAATTTTTCTGTCTGCTCATTTTGCTTATCTTATTGTGTTTGGGGTCTCCTTTTTGCAGGCTGCAGGTTTGTAGTTTCCATTGTTTTTGGTGTCTGTCCGCAGTGGCTACATTTGGTTCAGTGGGTTGTGTAGGCTTCCTGGTGGAGGGGACTAGTGCCTGTGTTCTGGTGGATGAGGCCAGATCTTGTCTTTCTGGTGGGCACGTCCACGTCTGATGGTGTGCTTTAGGGTGTCTGTTGCCTTATTATTATTTTAGGCAGCCTCTCTGCTAATGGGTGGGGTTGTTTATCTGTCTTGCTAGTTGTTTGGCATAGGGTGCCCAGTACTGTAGCTTGCTGGTCATTGAGTGAAACTGGGTCTTGGTGCTGAGATGGAGATCTATGGGATATTTTTGCCATTTGATATTACATGGAGCTAGGAGGTCTCTTGTGGACCAGTGATCTGAAGTTGGCTCTCCCACCTCAGAGGCACAGCACTGATTCCTGGCTGGAGCACCAATAGCCTTTTATCCACACACCTCAGAACAAAAGGGCAAAAAACTAGAAAGAAAAAAGAAAGAAGGGGAAAAATATAAAATCAAATAAAGTAAGAAGAAATAAAATAATTTTATTAAAATAAAAAATGGAAAATAATTATTAAGAAAAAAAAATTTTAAGTTAAAAAAAACGAAACAAAAAAAACGGATGGACAGAACCCTAGGACAAATGGTGAAAGCAAAGCTATACAGACAAAATCTCACACAAAAGCATACACATACATACTCAGGAAAAGAGTTAAAGGGGAAAAAATAATATATCTTGCTCTCAAAGTACACCTCCTTAATTTGGGATGATTCGTTGTCTATTCAGTTATTCCAAGGATTCAGGGTGCATCAAGTTGATTGTGGATATTTAAGCCACTGCTCCTGAGGCTGCTGGGAGAGATTTCCCTTTCTCTTCTTTGTTCGCACAACTCCCGGGGTTCAGCTTTGGATTTGGCCCTGCCTCTGCGTGTAGGTCACCTGAGGGCCTCTGTTCATCACTCAGACAGGAAGGTGTTAAAGGAGCAGCTGATTCAGGGGCTGTGGCACACTCAGGACGGGGGGAGGGAGGGGTACGGATGCATGGCCAGCCTTTGGTGGCAGAAGCTGGCATGATGTTTCACCAGCCTGTGACGTGCCGTGCGTTCTCCCAGGAAATTTGTCCCTTGATCCCGGGACCCTGGCAGTGGCTGGCTGCACAGGCTCCCAGGAGGCAAGGTGTGGATAGTGAACTGTGATTGCATACCGGCTTCTTGGTGGCAGCAGCAGTAGCCTTAGTGTCTCATGCCCATCTCTGGGGTCCGCGCTATTAGCCCCATCTTGCGCCCATCTCTGGAGCTCCTTTAAGCAGTGCTCTTAATCCCCTCTCCGCATGCACCAGGAAACAAAGAAGCAAGAAAAACTATCTTGCCCCTTCGGCAGGTCCAGACTTTTTTCCGGACTCCCTCCTAGCCAGCCGTGGTTCACTAACGCCTTCAGTCTGTGTTCACGCTGCCAACCCCAGTCCTCTCCCTGCGATCCAAAGCCCGAGCCTCAGCTCCCAGCCCCTGCCCGCCCCGGCAGGTTAGCATACAATCCTCTCGGGCTGGTGAGTGCTGGTCGGCACTGATCCTCTGTGTGGGAATCTCTCTGCTTTACCCTCTGCACCCCTTTGCTGAGCTCTCCTCCGCAGCGCCAATGCTTCCCCCCTCCGCCACCTGCAGTCTCCGCCCATGAAGGGGCTTCCTAGTGTGTGGAAACTTTTCCTCCTTCACAGTTCCGTCCCATTGGTGCAGGTCCTGCCCCTATTCTTTTGTCTGTGTTTTTTTCTTTTTTCTTTTGCCCTACCCAGGTACGTGGGGAGTTTCTTGCCTTTTGGGAAGTCTGAGGTCATCTGCCAGCGTTAATTCGGTGTTCTGTAGGAGCAGTTCCACATGTAGATGTATTTCTGATGTATCTGTGGGGAGGAAGGTGATATCCGTGTCTTACTCTTTTGCCGTCTTCCTCGTACCCCACAAATATGAATTTTGAACATTATGGTATCTGAGAATAGATTTTTTGGAGGATGATATTTAATCATTTCATAATCAAGAAATGCATGGGACTATGGCTAATTATTAAAAGTACTCACTTTTGAAATCAACTAAATATTTGAAATTGTCAGAAAAGCTTTTTAATTTTATCAAGTTATTTTAAATGAGATGATAGATTGATGAAACAATCAACAATCAATTGTCAAACAATTGAACAATTGTCAAAAATAGACAATTCTTTTTTTAAAATTAATCATAATCAATTTCTTTCTGTGTTCCATTTTCTACTTTTAACCATATGGATACAAATGGATTATTTTTTTCATCTGAAACTTCTTCCTCTTTGTTTCACAATACAATAAACAACCAGGATCTATTTTCCTGCACATAATTGACTACTATGATTGTATTTCAACTGGTCAATGGACTGTAATCAAACTACATTTGAACTCAATCTAAGGATTCATCATGGATTTGTCGCCATGCTCTACCATGGTAAACAACATGATAAATTGACTATATTTTAATAAGTTAACAGCTTGCTTACAAAAGTTCACATTTTTCTGATTTTGTGTTAGCCCAATGTACTTAGTTCTCCCTTTCCCCCTGTCTAACACATATTCATATTTCCAATAATTCATATTCTCTATGTTGAATTGCAAAGAGTTTTGAAATTCAAAGAAAGTGGTAAATAATACTTTTCACATTTTGTTGGGATATATTTGCTTACCAAATGATCAGTGTGTTTCTTAATATGGTCTCCTATGCTATAGGAAAGGGACTTAGAATGTAAATTTAACTTAGTTTCTTTATGATAAAGAGGGTATAGTTTCAGCTCTACTTACTTCTAAGACATTGCTTATAGATCAAAAACAAAACAAACAAGCAAAAACACTTTCAGCAGTAGCAAGTTCACTTGTAAGTCATTCCAACTGTAAAATTTTATGTAATTAAATATTTCAATTATAAACATATATTTTTAATGTATGCTTTTAGTTTAAAGTCCCTGATCTAAGGTTTTTGTTTAGTCAAACATGCAGGCTCACCTATTTTCCCAGAAGGATGCTATCAGACTAATAATTTTTTTAGTAATTCCATTTTTTGTGGCTAAAAATTATTTGTTTCCTTAATATTAACAACAAATTAAGTTTTCGCCTATAAAAATTCATTGGCACACAGAAGTAAATAATTTTAAGCTCTTAAAACTCTTGAAGTAGTTTATTACTGTTCCAAATTTGTTTAAAATTAGAACATATTGACTATATGTGTATTCACTTAAGTTATTCCTTAAACATGTTATAATTTATGTCTGATGAGTTGAAATCTGCTAAAGTTGTCCAGTCCATTAAAGTGCCTTGGTCTCTTACCTAAGCAACAATATATTTTACTAAATGTAAATGATGATCATTGGAGGGACTTGGAGGGGGAAAATGTATATGTGCACCAATCTTTCAAAATATGATTTGGACCAGTAGAAGTCAAAGAATAATGCCCATAATACTGTTCAATTAGTTTAAGTTTTTATAAACACAAGTGTTTGTTTACAGGGCCATAATCATTTCTTATTTTTAAAACATAATAATTATCCATCCACTCATTTATGTATTATAAAAACAGAAAGGACAATATTTCCTCAAAATTTTAACCCAGGGAGAAAACAATGTTATTTTCTTTTAGAGCTAATAGCAAAGGTTTATTCTCCAAGGAAATTTTCTACCACATGTTTCTACAATCATGAGCAAACTGCAATTTATAAATTGCACTGTTGTCTACTCAAATAGCTTAAGCAAATTCAGGGTTATCATTGTCTTTAAATAGCTAAATGTTTGTTACACAGAGCATGCTTACTTTTATTATACATGTTTAATGAGCACTGGTACTTTTAAAATTCATACTTATATAAATGTGTATTTTTCTTAGGATTCTACAATCATTTAAAATAATGTAACCATGGAAATACGTTCAATCTCACAATGTGTAATGTTAGTTATTCCAAACAAATAATTTTGAATCAGCCAGCTGATTGCAAGAGTTTGGGAACTTTATATATCAACAAATACTAGAGAAGAAAGGACTCTCAGTTTCTCCAAACAGGTTTATAACTTAATGGCAGAAGTGTTGATGTTGCTCAGTGTGGTTGTTTGCTTCAACCAAATGGAAAATATTAGAAATGAGAAGCATGATACAGTATTGGAATACTAGTAGAAAATAGTGCTTAATGTTACTAAGACCAGAAAGTTGGGACATTTTTAATACTCAACTCTGCCAATCTCTTTTTTTAAATTATTTTTTTTATTTTATGATAATTGTAGATTCACATATAATTGGAAGAATTAATACAGAGGGGTTTTGTCCACCGTCTACCCAGGTCCCTCCAACAGTAACATCTTACAAAAGGAGTGCAATATCAAAACCAGGATATTAATATTGATTAAGATACAGAATATTATTATAACCAAAAGGATTCTTCTAATTGCACTTTTTATAATCACACCCACTTCTTTCCTACCCCCTAGTTCACTCATAACCTCTGTAAACCAGTAATTCATTATCCATAATTTTGTCATTTCAAGAATGTCATGTATAAATGTATGTATAAATGTATGTATAAATGTATAAATGGGATCATACTGTATGTAGCCTTTGTAAAGTTTTAGGTTTAGATTTATTAATTCATTCATTTGTATTACTTTGTGTGGTATAATTATAGTTTGTCTAATCATTCATCCATTAAAGGACATTTAGGGTGATTCCTGGTTTTGCCTATTATTAATAAAACCATCATACATATTCACGTACAGGAATTTCTTCGAATATAAGAATTTAATTACCTGGAATAAATGCCCAGGAATGCAATTGCTGGGTCATATGGTAGTTGCATATTTCAGTTTATAAGAAACTGCCAAACTATTTTCAAGAGTGACTATGCCATTTTCCATTCCCACCAGCCATATATGAGTAATTAAGTTTCTCTGAATACTCATCAGTATTATGTGTTACGATTTTTTATTGTAGCCATTCTAATCGGTGGCATCTAATTGTGGTTTTAATTTGTATTTCCTTAATGGTTAGTAATATTGAGCAACTTTTCATGTGTATAAGTAACCTCTTAGAAGTCCCTTAAACCTCATAGAAGTCCCATGCCTCAACACTTCTATACTATTAGCCTCTGGCATATGATTACCTGAGCTCACCATAGCCTTATAGAAGGAAATCGCAAACACATACTTCAAGCCCTTTTCATTACAATTACTCTCGGTTTTTATTTTACACTACTACAAGCATCAGAGTACTACAAAGCCCCTTTTACAATCTCAGATGGGATCTACCGGTCAACTTTCTTCGTAGCCACAGGTTCCCATGGGCTATGTGTAATTATTGGATCCACCTTTCTTATTGTTTGCTTCCTATGCCAATTAAAAGTCCACTTCACATCTAACCACTACTTCAGCTTCAAAGCTGCTGCTTGATACTGACATTTTGTAGATGTAGTATGACTATTTCTTTACATATCTATTTATTGGTGAGGCTCATAGTCCTTTTAGTATTAACGAATGCAACTGACTTCCAATCAGTTAGTTTTGGTACACCCTGAAAAAGAGCAATAAACCTCATACTGACCCTATTAACAAACACAATACTAGCCTCGCTACTCGTACTTATTGTCTTCTGACTTCCTCAATGAAACGTCTACACAGAAAAAAGAAGGCCACTACAAATGCAGATTTGATCCCATAGGGTCCATCCGCCCACCCTTTTCTATAAAGTTCTTAGTGGCAATCACCTTCCTTCTCTGATCTAGAAATTGGCCTCCTACTACCCCTCCCCTGAGCAACCCAAACAAACAACCTAGAAACAATACTTGTCATAGCCTTATTTCTAATTTCGCTACTAGCAACCAGCCTGGCCCACGAATGAACTCAAGAGAGCTTAGAGTGGGCTGAATATGGTATTTAGTTTAAAATAAAACAAGTGATTTCGACTCATTAGACTGTGATTAAACTCATAATTACCAAGTGTCTCTAGTACATATATACATTATAATAGCCTTCACCATATCTCTTATAGGTTTATTAATATATCCATCCCATCTAGTATTCTTGCTACTCTGATTGGAAGGTATAATATTATCACTGTTTGTCCTAGCAGCCCTAACAATCTTGAGCTCACACTTCACCTTAGCCAGCATGATACCAATCATCCTACTAGTATTTGTAGCCTGCAAAGCTGCTCTCGGATTAGCCTTATTAGTAAGAGTGTCGAATAAATTGGTACTGACTATGTACAAAACCTCAACCTTCTCCAATGCTAAAATTTGTCCTCCGCACAATCATACTAATGCCCCTGACCTGACTATCAAACAACAACATGATTTGAATCAACTACACAACCCACAGCCTATTAATTAGCTTTACAAGCCTACTCCTTAATCAACTCAACGACAGTAGCCTCAATTACTCCTTAACATTCTTTTCTGACCCCCTTTCCGCACCACTTCTAATCCTAACAATTAGGATTGGCTCCTCCCCCTAATATTAATAGCAAGTCAATCCCACCTTCTCAAACAGCCACTAATCCGAAAAAAACCTTTATATTACAATACTAATCATATTACAAACACTCTTAATCACAACATTTACTGCCACAGAACTAATCCTATTTTACATTATATTTGAAGCCACACTAATCTCCACCCTTATTATCATTACCCACTGAGGCAACCAAACAGAATGACTTAATGCAGGGCTCTACTTCTTATTCTATACACTAATTGGGTCCCTGCCACTACTAGTGGCATTAACATACTTACAAAACATTACAGGATTCTTAAATTTCCTGTTGCTCCAGTACTGAGCTCAACCGCTATCTATCTCCTGGTCCAACGTCCTTATATGACTAGCCTGTATAATAGCCTTTATATTAAAAATGCCCCTTTATGGCGTGTACCTTTAACTACCCAAAGCACACGTAGAGGCCCCTGTCACAGGCTCCATAGTCCTTGCAGCCATACTACTGAAGCTCGGGGGCTATGTCATGCTGCAAATCACATCAATACTTAACCTCCTAACAGGACACATAGAATATCCTTTCCTTATGCTTTCCCTATGGGAAATAATCATAATTAGCTCTATCCGCCTATGTCAAACAGAAATAAAACCACTCATTGCCTATTCCTCAGTCAGCCACATGGCACTCATTATCACAGCTATCCTTATTCAAACCCCTTGAAGTTATATAGGGGCTACTGCCCTAATAATTTCTCACAGCCTCACGGCCTCTATATTATTTTGTCTAGCAAACTCAAATTATGAGCAAGTTCATAGTTGAACCATAGTCTTGGCCCAAGGCCTACAAATTCTTCTCCCACTAATAGCCACTTGGTGACAACTAGCAAGTCTGCAAACCACGCCCTACCTCCTACCATCAATCTAATTGGAGAGCTGTTCATAGTCATATCAACTTTCTCATGATCAAGCCTCACTATCATCCGAATAGGAACCAATATTTCAATTACTGCCCTCTATTCCTTATATATACTAATCACAACACAATGTAGCAAACATACACACCATACCAATAGCATTATACCTTCCTTCACACGAGAACATGCTCTGATAGCCCTACATATCATTCCACTCCTACTCCTATCACTAATCCCCAAAATAATCTTAGGCCCTCTGTACTGTAGATATAGTTTAAAAAGAACACTAGATTGTGAATCTAGTAACAGAAGACCAAGACTACTTATTTACCCAAAAAGAGTATTAAACCTCATTAACAAGCTCATTGTTAAAACACTATTACTGACAACATCTTTCCTATGAATTCGAGCATCCTACCCTCGATTCCGATATGATCAACTAATACACTTACTCTGAAAAAACTTCCTACCTCTAACACTAGCCCCGTGTATATGACATGTCTCACTACCCATCGTAACAGCAAGTATCCCCCAACAAACATAAGAGATATGTCTGATAAAAGAACTATTTTGATAGGTAAATAATAGAGGTTTAAGCCCTCTTATTTTGAGAATCATAGGAATTGAACCTACCCCTAAGGATTCAAAGTTCTTCGTGCTACCACATTACACTACAATCTACAGTAAGGTCAGCTAAACAAGCTATCAGGCCCATACCCCGAAAATGTTGGTTTATATCCTTCCCATACTAATAAATCCCACTATCTTTATTATTATCCTAACAACCATTATTTTAGAATTCACCTCTTTCATGAAATTTATCCTCATGTTTTTGCCCATTTTCTAACTGGATTGTTTGCATTATTGCTGATGAGTTTTGAGTTCTTTGCATATTTTAGATGCTAGTTCTTTGTCAAGTAAGTGGTTTGAAACTATTTTCTACCACTCTTAGGTGACTCTTTTAACTCTCTTAACAGGGTCTTTTGCAGAGCAAAATATTTTAATTTTTATGAGGTTCAGTTTACCAATTTTTACTTTTGTGGATCATTTTTTGATGTCATATCTAATAATTATTTACCATGCCCTAGATCTTGAATATTTTCTATTTTCATGGTTTTATATTTTTCATTTACCTCCCTGTACTACTTTAAGTTTATTTTTGTCTAAGGTATCAGATTTAGATTGAAGTTATTTTTTGTACCTGTGCATATACAATTACAATAGCACCATTTGTTGAAAAGTTTATCATTCCTCTACTGAATCATTTTTACATCTTTGTAAAACTCAGGCATTTGTGTAATTATATTTCAAGTTCTCAACTCTGTTTCGCTGATCTATGAGTCTATCCCTTAGCCAATACTACACCATCTTGATTACTGTGGTTACGTAGTAAGTCTTGAATTTGAATAGATGAATCCATCTATTTTCTTCTTTTTTCAAATTTATTTTACCAATTCTAGTTTTTTGCCTCCATGCTTTCCAATGAGAAATCTGGTATAGGTAAGGTGTCATTTTATTCTGGTTATTCAGGATATTTTTTTCTTTTTCCTAAGTTTTAAAGTTCAATTATGATGTGACTTAGTGTGAAGTTCTTTAGCTTTATGTTGCTTGGTATTCCCTAAGCTTCTTCAATCTTTAGTTTTATATCTTTTGCCAAATTTGAGAAGTTTGTGTCCATTATTTATTCAAATACTTTTCTATCCATTCTGTGCTTCTTCCCTCCTTCCAGGACTACAATAACACAAATGGTAGAATTTTTGTTGTAGTCTCACATGTCCCTGAGGTGTTGTCCATTTTCTTTAAAATAAGTTTAATTTGTCTCTGTTGTTATAATTGATTTATATATCCTACTTTTTATCGTTGAATTCACTGGAGTTTTCTTCTGTCCCCATGGTTCTGCTCTTGAGTTTATACACTGAGCTTTTTATTTTGGTTATAATAACTTTTAATTCTAAAATTTCCACTTGTGCATTCTTCTGTATATCTTCTTTTTGCATTTTATTGCAGTTTTGTTGAGATATAATTGACATACAACACTGTATAAGTTCAAGGTATACAGCATATTGATTTGACTTACATACATCATGAAATGATTACCATAAAAAGTTTAGTGAACATCCATCATCTCATATAGATAGAAAATTAAAGAAATAGAAAAAAAATATTTTTCCTTGTGATGAGAACTCTTAAGATTTACTTTCTCAAAAACTACAATGAAGTATCACCTCACATGGTTAGAATGGGCATCATCAGAATATCTACAAAAAATAAATGCTGGAGCAGGTGTGGAGAAAAGGGAACCCTCTTCCACTGTTGGTAGGAATGTAAATTGATACATCCACTATGGAGAACATTATGGAGGTTCCTTAAAAACCTAAAAATAGAACTAATGTATGACCTAGCAATCCCACTACTGGGCATATACCCAGAGAAAACCATAATTCAAAATGACACATGCACCCCAATGTTCACTGAAGCACTATTTACAATAGCCAGGTCATGGAAGCAATCTAAATATCCATCAACAGATGAATGGATAAAGAAGATGTGGTACATATATACAATGAAATATTACTTCACCATAAAAAGGAATTAAATTCGGTTATTTGTAGAGATGTGGATGGACCTAGAGACTGTCACACAGAGTGAAGTAAGTCAGAAAGAGAAAAACAAATACTGTATAATAGCTCAGATGGTACAGATGAACTTATCTACAAAGCAGAAATAGAGTCACAGATGTAGAAAACAAACTTATGGTTACCAAGAGGGTAAGGGGGAAGTGGGACGAACTGGGAGATTGGGATTGACATATATACACTATTATGTATAAAATAGATAACTAATGAGAATGTACTGTATAGCACAGGGAACTCTACTAAATGATCTGTGGTGACCTAAATGGGAAGGAAATCCAAAAAGAGGGAATATATGTGGAATCTAGAAAAATGGTACAGATGAACCAGTTTGCAAGGCAGAAATAGAGACACAGATGTGGAGAACAAACGTATGGACACCAAAGGGTGAAAGTGGCGATGGTGGTGGGATGAACTGGGAGATTGGGATTGACATATATACACTAATATGTATAAAATAGATAACTAATAAGAACCTGCTGTATAGCACAGGGAATTCTACTTCACTTTGCTGTACAGTAGAAACTAACACAATGTTGCAAAATAACTATACCCCAATAAAAAAATTAAAAATTAAAAAAGATATATTCTCTTAACAACATTCATATATAACATACAGCAGTGTTAATTACATTTATCATGTTGTATATTACACTCTTAGTACTTACTTATATTATAACTGGAAGTTTGTTCCTTTTCACTACCTTCATCCCATTCCTCCCTCTCCATACTTCCAGCCTCCTGTAACCACAAATCTGAGTTATTTTTCTGTGAGTTTATTTGTATGTTTGTTTTTTAAGTATAATTGCCCTACAACTCTATGTTACTTCCTGGAACACAACATAGTTGTTGGATATTTCTACACATTTAAAAATGATCACTATGATAAATCTAATTATCATGTTACCATATGAAGTTATGACATAATTATTGACCATATTCCCCACACAGAAATTTTATACCCATGACTCATTTATTTTAAAAGTAAAAAATTTTACCTCTTCATCTCCCTTACCTATTTATCTCCTTCCCCCCCACACTCCTCCCCTCTGGCAAGCACCTGTTTATTCTATGTATCTATAACTCTGTTTCTGTTCAGTTATGCTTGTTTATTTGTTTTGATTTTTAGACCCCACTTATAAGTGAAGTCATACAGTACTTGTCTTTCTCTGTCTGATTATTTCACTTAACATAATACCCACTAGGTCCATCCATGCTGTCACTCAGTGCAAGATTGCATTCTTCTTAATGGCTGAGTAATATTTTGGCATGTGTTTGTGTGTGTGTGCGTGTGTGTGTATCACATTTTCTTTATCCATTCACCTATTGATGGGCACTTAACTTGCTTCTACATCTTAGCTATTGTAAATAATCCTGCAATGAACATAGGGGTGCATATATCTTTTCAAATTAGTGTTTTCAATTTCTTCACATAAATACCAAGGAGTAGTATTGCTGGATCATATGGTGACTCTATTTTTAACTTTTTGAGAAATCTTCATACTGTTTTCCAAAGTGGGTGCACCAATTTACATCCCCACCAATAGTGCATGAGAATTACCTTTTCTCCACATTCTCACCAGCATTTTTTTTTTTTAAAGAATAACCACTTCTGTAGGCTTTTATTTATTTATTTATCTATTTTTGCTGCGTTGTGTCTTCGTTTCTGTGTGAGGACCTTCTCCAGTTGCGGCGAGCCGGGGCCACTCCTCATCGCGGTGCTCGGGCCTCTCACTATCGCGGCCTCTCCTGCCGCGGAGCACAGGCTCCAGATGCGCAGGCTCAGTAGCTGTGGCTCACGGGCCCAGCTGCTCGGCGGCATGTGGGATCTTCCCAGACCAGGGCTCGAACCCGTGCTCCCCGCACTAGCAGGCGGACTCCTAACCACTACGCTACCAGGGAAGCCCTCACCAGCATTTTTTATATGTGATCTTTTTGATAATAGCCATTCTGACAGATGTGATATTATATCTCATTGTGGTTTTGCTTTTCATTTCCCTAATATTCAGTGCTGTTGAACATCTTTTCATGTGCCTGTTGGCCATCTGGATGTTTCCTTTAGAAACATGTCTATTTAGGTCCTCTGCCCATTTATTAATCAGGTCGTTTGTTTTGTTTTTTGATGTTGAGTTATATGAGTTCTTTGTATACTTTGGATATTAACCCATTTTCATATATATTGTTTACAAATATATTTTCCTATTCAGTAGGTGGCCTTTTCGTTTTGTTGTTAGCTTCCTTTGCTTGCAAAATCTCTTAGTTTGATGTAATCCCATTAGTTTATTTTTGCTTTTCTTTCCCTTTCCTGAGGCGACATATCAAAAAAATTGCTATAGATAATTACACACCAAATAAATAGACAATTAAGAAGAAATGGACAAATTAATAGAAATGTACAATCTCCCAAGACTGAATCAGGAAGAAATAGAAAATATGAAGAAACAAATTAATAATGAAATTGAATCAGTTATTTAAAAAATCACTCCCAAGAAACAAAAGTCCAGGTCCAGATGGCTTTATAGGTGAATTCTACCAAATTCTTAAGTAAAGGTTAACACATATCCTACTCAAAGTATTCCAAAAACTTAAAGAGGAAGGACTACTTCTGAACTCATTCTGTAAGGCCCACATCACCCTGACACTATAACCAGACAAGAATATCACAAAAAATTATAAATCAATATCACTGATGGACATAGATACAAAAAACCTCAACAAAGATTGTCAAACTAAATTCAACAATACATTAAAAGAATCAAATACCATAATCAATTGGGACTTATTCCAGTGGTGCAAGGATGGTTCAATATCTACAAATCATTCAATGTGACACACCACATTAACAAATTGAAGAATAAATATTATGTGATCATCTCAAAATATGCAGAAAAATGTTCTGTCAAAATTCAACATCCATTCGTGATAAAAACCCTCAATAAAATGGGTATAGAGGGACCATGTCTGAAAATAATAAAGGCCACATATGACATGTGCACAGCTAACATCATATTAAACTGTGAAAAGTTGAAAGCATTTCCTCTAAGATAAGGAACAAGACAAGGATGCCTACTCGCACCACTTTTTTTTTTAACATCTTTATTGGAGTACAATTGCTTTACAATGGTGTGTTAGTTTCTGCTTTATAAAAAAGTGAATCAGTTATACATATATATATGTCCCCATACCTCCCCTCTTGCGTCTCCCTCCCTCCCACCATCCTTATCCCACCCCTGTAGGTGGTCACAAAGCACCGAGCTGATCTCCCTGTGCTATGCAGCTGCTTCCCACTAGCTACCTATTTTATGTTTGGTAGTGTATATATGTCCATGCCACTCTCTCACTTTGTCCCAGCTTACCCTTCTCCCTCCCTGTATCCTCAAGTCCATTCTCTAGTACATCTGTGTCTTTATTCCCATCTTGTCCCTAGGTTATTCATGACCATTTTTTTTTTTAGATTTCATGCACATGTGTTAGCATACGGTATTTGTTTTTCTCTTTCTGACTCACTTCACTCTGTATGACAGACTCTAAGTTCATCCACCTAACTACGAATAAGTCAATTTCGTTTCTTTTTATGGCTGAGTAATATTCCATTGTATATATGTGCCACATCTTCTTTATCTATTCATCTGTTGGACACTTAGGTTGCTTCCATGTCCTGGCTATTGTAAATAGAGCTGCAATGAATATTTTGGTACATGACTCTTTTTGAATTATGGTTTTCTCAGGGTATATGCCCAGTAGTGGGATTGCTGGGTCATATGGTAGTTCTATTTTTAGTTTTTTAAGGAACCTCCATACTGTTCTCCATAGTGGCTGTGTCAATTTACATTCCTACGCACAGTTGCACCACTTATTAAACATAGTATTGACACTCATAGCCACATCAGTAAGACAAGAAATAGTAATAAAAGGAATCCAACTTGGTAAAGCAGAAGTAAAAATCACTGTTTAGAGGCGACATGATACTATACCAGAAAATCCAGACATTACAGAAAAAAAATGAGTAGAATTCATCATGGAATTCAGTAAACTTACAGGAAACAAAATTAATATACAAAAATCTGTATGTATCCTCTTCAATAAATGGTGTTGGGAAACTGCACAGCTACATCCAAAAGAATCAAACTGGATTACTTTCTCACACTATATAAAAAGTAAACACAAAGTGGATTAAAGATTTAAGCATAAGGCCTGACACCATAAAATTTCTGGAAGCAAATATAGGCACTATGCTCTTCTGTATGTCTTTTGATTCTTTCCAAAAGGTTCCATTTCTTTGTTGAGGTTTTGTAAGTTTTCACATGCTTCAAGTATGTTAGTTATCGCATATTGAAGCATTTTTATCATGACTGCTTTAAAATCTTTGTCAGATATTTATGTCTCTCATCTCTATCAACTGCAGTAGTTATTTCCATCTATTGATTTTTTTTATTCAGTTAACATCTTCCTGGTTCTTGGTATGAAGACTAACTTTTGATTGAAACCAGGATAGTTTTATATTATATTATGACTCTCTGGATCTTAATTAAGCCTTCATTTTAGTAGGCTCTCCTTTACACTCCTCCAGTAAGAGAAGAGGAGCAATGCCTAATTACTGCTAGCTGAAAGTAAAAGTTCCAATCTTCCACTCAAACTTCATTAACACTCAAGTATTGAGGGTCCTTATTATTACTCTTGGGTAGGAGTGGGAGATCTGGCTCCCCAGTTGGTTTTTGCTTCCATGGTGTGGATGGGCTTTTTATACACGGGCAATAGTAAAATTCCCGACATTCCACTAGACCTCCTCTGACCCTACCCCAGTATATCCCTTAACTCTATCTTAAAGAATATGTTAAATTTATAACTCCTTATTTATTTTTGTCAGATTTATAAGGATTATACTGAGATTGAGGCATTATAATCTTATATTAATAGTGTGTTTCTATGTCTGTGTATCTAATGTACATTTTGCTTCATAAATTAGATTGTTGTGTTTTCTAATAATAAATAATCAAATATAATTTTAATTTATGTTAATGTCCTTTTTTCACCCTTGCTAGGCTGCAAATTTCATAAGATATGAAAATACCATTCTTGCTCATTGCTGTATCTCTGTGCTTTGCAGAGTGCCTGGTATAGAGTAGATGTTCAATAAACATTTCTGAGTGAGAACATAGATACTGCACTCTACTTTATTTGTTTAATTAATTAAGTAAATTTATTTATTTTATTATTTTAATTAACTTTATTTATTATTGGTATAAAATTACTTTACAATGTTGTGTTAGTTTCTGCTGTACAATGAAGTGAATCAGCTATATATATATCTATATAACTCTCCCTTGGACCTCCCTTCCACCACCCCAGCCCACCCATCTAGGTCATCACTGACCACCGAGCTGAGCACCCTGTGCTATGCGGCTGCTTCCCACTAGCTATCTATTTTACACATGCTAGTGTATTTATGTTAAACCTAATCTCCCAATCTGTCCACAGTCCCTTCTCTACTGTGTCCACATGTCCATTCTCTATGTCTATGTCTCTATTCCTGCCCTAAAAATAAGTTGATCTCTACCATTTTTCTAGATTCCACATATATGTGTTAATATACAATATTTGTTTTTCTCTTTCTGGCTTACTTCACTCTGTATGACAGACCATATGTCCATCTACATCTCTACAAATGACACAGTTTTGTTCTTTTTTATGGCTGAGTAATATCCCATTGTATATATGTACCTCATCTTCTTTATCTATTCATCTATCATTGGACATTTAGGTTGTTTCAACGTCCTGCCTATTGTAAATAGTGCTGCAATGAAAATTGGGGTACATGGTGTCCTTTAGAATTGTGGTTTTCTTAGGGTGTATGTCCAGTAGTGGGATTGCTGTGTCATATGGTAGTTCTATTTTTTAATTTTATAAGGAACCTCCATACTGTTCTCCATAGTGACTTTCAATTTACATTCCCAACAACAACGTAAAAGTGTTCCTTTTTCTACACAGCCTCTACAGCATTTATTGTTTGTAGATTTTTTTGATGATGGCCATTCTGACTGGTGTGAGGTGATACCTCATTGTAGTTTTGATTTGCATTTCTCTAATAATTAGTAATATTGAGCATCTTTTCATGTGCCTTTTGGCTATCTGTATTTCTTCTTTGGTGAAATGTCTATTTAGGTACTCTGCCCATTTTTTCATTGTGTTGTTTGTTCTTTTTATACTGAGCTGCATGAGATTTTTGTATATTTTGAAGATTAATCCTTTGTCCATTGGTTAACTTGAAAATATTTTCACCCATTCAGAGGGTTGTCTTTACATCTTGTTTATGGCTTCCTTTGCTGTGCAAAACTTTTAAGTTTAATTAGGTCCCATTTGTTTACTTTTGTTTTTATTTTGATTACTCTAGGATGTGGGTCCAAAGAGAATTTGCTGTGGTTTATGTCAGAGTGTTTTTCCTGTTTTCCTCTAAGAGTTTTATAGTATCCAGTCTTACATTTAGGTCTTTAATCCATTTGGAGTTTATTTTTGCATATGGTGTTAGGGACTGCTCTAATTTCATTATTTTACATGTAGCTGTCCAGTTTTCCCAGCACCAATTATTGACGAGGCTGTGTTTTCTCCTTTGTATATTCTAGCCTCCTTTGTCATAGATTAATTAACCATAGATGGATGGTTTTATTTCTGGGTTTTCTATCCTGTTCCATTGATCTGGATGTCTGTCTTTGGGAGAGTACCATACTACCTTGATTATGGTAGCTTTATAGTATAGTCTGAAGTCAGGGATCCTGAGTCCTATAGCTCTACTTTTTTTTCTCAAGATTGCTTTGGCTATTCAGGTTCATTTTGTGTTTCCATACAAATTGTAAAATTATTTGTTCTAATTCTGTGAAGAATGCCATTGGTGTTTTAATAAGGATTTCATTGAATCTGCTGATTTCTTTGGGTAGTGTAGTCATTTTCACAGTATTGATTCTTGCAATCCAAGAACATGGTATATCTCTCCAACTGTTTATGTCATCTTTTATTTCTTTCATCAATATTTTATAGTTTTCTGAGTACAAGTCTTTTGCCTCCTTAGGTAGGTTTATTCCTAGATATTTTATTCTTTTTGTTGCAATGGTAAATGGAAGTATCCTTACTTTTTCTTTCTGATTTTTCTGTGTTATTTTATAGGAATGCAAGAGATTTCTGTGCTTTAATTTTGTATCCTACAGCCTTACCAGGTTCATTGATTAGTTCTAGTAGTTTTCTGGTGGCATCTTTAGGATTTTCTATGTCGTCTGCAAACTGTGACAGTTTTACTTCTTCTTTTCCAATTTGTATTCATTTTTCTTCTCTGATTGCCATGGCTAGGACTTCCAAAGCTACGTTGAGTGAGAGTGGTGAGAGTGGACCTCCTTGTCTGTTCCTGATCTTAGTGGAAATGCTTTCAATTTTTCACCAATGGGAATGATGTTTGCTGTGGGTTTGTCATATATGAACTTTATTTTGTTGAGGTAGGTTCCGTCTATGCACATTTTCCTGAGAGTTTTTATCATAAAGTGATGTTGAATTATGTCAAAAGCTTTTTTTGCATCTACTGAAATGATCACATGGTTTTTATTCCTTAATTTGTCAATATGGTGTATCACATTGATTGATTTGGGTATATTGAAGAATCCTTGCATTCCTGGCATAAATCCCACTTGATCATGCTGCATGATCCTTTTAATGTGTTGCTGGATTCTGTTTGCTACTGCTTAGTTCAGGATTTTTGCATCTATGTTCATCAGCGATATTGGTCTGTAATTTTCTTTTTTTGTGATATCTTTGGCTGGTTTTGGTACCAAGGTGATGGTGGCCTTGTAGAACGAATTTGGGAGTATTCCTCCCTCTGCAATTTTTTGGAAGAGTTTGAGAAGGATTGGTATTAGCTCTTCTCTAAATGTTTGATAGAATTCGTCTGTGAAGCCACCTGGTTCTGGAATTTCATTGTTGAAGATTTTTAGTTACAGTTTCAATTTCATTACTTGTGTTAGGTCTGTTTATATTTTCTAATTCTTCCTGGTTCAGTCTTGGAAAATTGTACCATTCCAGGAATTTGTCCATTTTATTGGCATATAGTTGTTTTGTAGTAGTCACTTCTAATCCTTTGTATTTCTGTGGTGTCAGTTGTGACATCTCCTTTTTCATTTCTAATTTTATTGATTTCTGTCATCTCTCTTTTTTTCTTACTGAGTTTGGCTAAAGGTTTATCAATTTTGTTTATCTTCTCAAAGAACCAACATTTAGTTTTATTGATGTTTGCTATTGTTTTATTCATTTCTATTTCTTTTATTTCTACTCTGATATTTATTATTTCTTTCCTTCTACAGACTTTGGGTTTTCTTTGTTCTTCTTTCTCTAGTTGTTTTCAGTGTAAGGTTAGATTTTTATTTGAGAATTTTCTTATTTCTTGAGTTGATATTGAATTGCTATAAACTTCCTTCTTAAAACTGCTTTTTTTGTGTCCCATAGGTTTGGGTCATTGTGTTTTCAGTCTCGTTTGTTTCTATGTATTTTTTTAATTTATTCTTTGATTTTTTTGTGATCTTATGGTTATTTAGTAGTGCACTGTTTAGCTTCCATGAATTTCTGTTTTTTACAGATTTTTTCCTGTAATTTATTTCCAGCCTCATAACGTTGTGGTCAGAAAAGATGCTAGTTACAATTTCAATTTTCTTAAATTTTTCAAGGCTTGATTTGTGACCCAAGATGTAATCTGTCTTGGAGAATGTTCTGTGTGCAACTGAGAAGAAAGTGTATTCTGCTGCTTTCAGAGATGGAATGCCCTATAAATATCAATTAAGTCTTTCTGGTCTGTTGTGTCATTTAAAGCTTGTGTTTCCTTATTTATTTTCTATTTGGACAATCTTTCCATTGGTATAAGTAAGGTGTTAAACTCCCCTACAATTATTGTTTTACTGTCAATTTCCCCTTTTATGGTTGTTAGCATTTGCCTTATTTATTGAGGTGATCCTACGTTGGGTGCATAAATATTTACAATTGTTATATCTTCTTCATAGAGTGACCCTTTGATCATTATATAGTGTACTTCCTTTGATCCTTTAATCATTATATAGTGTACTTCCTTCTCTTTTGTAATAGTCTTTATTTTGAAGTCTATTTTATTCTATATGAGTATTGCTGCTCCAGCTTTTTTTTGATTTCCATTTGCATAGAATATCTTTTTCCATCCCTTCACTTTCAGTGTGTATGTGTCCCTACAGACTGAATGGGGTGGATCTCTTGTAGACAGCATATATATATGGCTCTTGTTTTTGTATCCATTCAACCAGTCTGTGTCTTTTGGTTGGAACATTTAATTCATTTACATTCAAGGTTATTATCAATATGTATGTTCCTATTACCATTTTCTTAATTTTGGGTGGTTTGTTTTTGTGGGTCTTTTTCTTGTCTTGTGTTTCACACCTAGAGAAGTCCCTTTAGCATTTGTTGTAAAACTGGTTTGGTGGTGCTGAATTCGCTTTTGCTTGTCTGTAAAGCTTTGTTTTCTCTGTCAAACCTGAATGAGATCCTTGCTGGATAGAGTAATCTTGGTTTTAGTTTTTTCTCTTTCATCACTTTATGTATATCCTTCAAATGCCTTCTGGCCTTCAGGGTTTCTGTTGAAAACTCAAGTGATTACCTTATGGGGATTCCTCTTTATTTATTTATTTATTTATTTATTTATTATTATTATTTTTTAAAATTTTCCCTTACTGCTTTTAATATTTTTTTCTTTGAATTCAATTTTTGTTAGTTTGATTAATATGTGCCTTGGTCTGTTTCTCCTAGGGTTTATTCTGTATTGGACTCTCTGTTCTTGCTGGGCTTGGGTGACTATTTCCTTTCCCATGTTTGGAAAGTTTTCCACTATAATCTCTTTGAATATTTTCTCAGACCCTTTATTTTCCTCTTCTTCTTCTGGAATCACTATAATTCAAATGTTAGTATGTTTAGTGTTTTCCCAGAAGTCTCTGAGATTGTCTTTAGTCTTTTCATTCTTTTTTCTTTGTTCTGCTCCTCGGCAGCTATTTCTACCATTCTGTCTTCCAGGTTGCTTATTTGCTCTTCTGCCTCAGTTATTCTGTTATTCATTCCTTCTAGTGTATTTTTCATTTCAGTTATTGTGTTGTTCATCTCTGTTTGTTTGTTCTTTAGTTCTTCTAGATCTCTGTTAAACATTTCTTGTATTTTTTCAATCCATGCCTCCATTTTATTTCCAAGATTCTGGATCATCTTTACTATCATTACTCTGAATAATTTTTCAGGTAGGTTGCCTATTTCCTCTTCATTTATTTGGCTTTGTTGGTTTCTACCTTGCTCCTTAATCTGTGAGATACGTTTTTGTTATCTCATTTTTTTTGTTGTTTTTTTGATGGGTGAGTTTGTGTTCCTGTCTTACTGGTTGTTTGTCCTGAAGATTCCAGCACTGGAGATTGTAGGCTTTTTGGTAGAGCTTTGTCTTAGTGCCGAGATGAGGACCTCCAGAAGACCTCACTCTAATGAATATCCCCTGTGGTCTGCAGTTCTCTGTTAGTCCAGTGATTTAGACTCAGAGCTCCCACCACAGGAGCTCAGGCCCAACCCCAGGCTCATGAACCAAGATCCTGCAAGTGGCACAGGGCAGGAAAAAAAAAAAAGAAAAAAAAGGAAAAAGAAAGAAAAAAATGAAAAAGGAGCAGAACTTTAACAAAGAATAAAACAGAAAATAAGATTAGAAAACTAACAGATATGTTAGAAAGAATAAAAAATATATATACAGATGAAACAACAACCAAAAGGTAAAACAGGACCACAATAGTAAAAAAGAGGAGAAAAAAAAAGCCAGAAAAGTCCTTGGCTGTGGGAGGCAAGGCTTAGTCAGGGGTGGGGTTTAGGTGGTAGGCAGGGCCTATGCCTAAGACCCAAAGGGCCGGAAAAAGCCCTGGGGGTGGGTGGTAGTTGGGGCTTAGTCTCAACACAGCAGGAAGTGCCCAGGAGTGCCTCTGGCCTTGGAGGGTGGAGGACAAGTTCCAGGAACTTAGCAGGCTCACTGTGCCCGAGTGGGCAGGGGAAATGCTAGGTGCATTCCCCCCAATCCCTGCAATCCTGGAAGGCACCTCCCTGTTGGCACCTGTTCTTCTTTCCCCCTTCCTATTCCCCTAGGACCCATGCAGCCTGAGGGGCCCCTGGAAGGCTGGGGACTAGACCCAGTAACCCAAGAGTCTTCTTGGGGCTGAGTGGGTGGGGAAAACACAGATGGTTTTTCTCCTGATCCCCTGGTCCCAGAGGCTTTGCCCTGTCTGTCTCTCCTCCTCTTCTCTCCTCCTCCTTCCCTCCTACGCCTGTAGGATCCTTGAATCCAGAGGGAACCTCAGAGGCTGGAGGACCAGACCCGGGAGCCCATCCGGCTTTCTGGGGCCGAGTGGGTGGGGGAAAATCCCACGGTGCCTCCTTTGATCCTCTGATCCCAGATGACCCCTCCCAATTTGCCTCCTAATTCATTTAATTATCTCTTGTACTAATAATCTCCTATATCCTATATTCCTAGGTTATAATTTCCTAAAGGGCAGAATCTGTGATCTGCTTCTTTATATCACTCACAGAGTTCATAAATATGTGTTAAACATATTAATAAATCTTCTGACTTTATGATTTCTTTCCTGCTACTAACTTTGTGTTCGCTTTGTTCTTCTTTCTCTAGTTGCTTTAGGTGTAAGATTAGGTTGTTTATTTGTGATTTGTCTTGTTTCCTGAGGTAAGATTGTATTGCTGTAAACTTATCTTTTAAAACTGTTTTTGCTGTGTCCCATACGTTTTGCATCATCATGGTTTCATTTTCATTGGTGTCTAGGTATTTTTGGATTTCCTCTTTGATTTCTTCAGTGATCCATTTGTTATTTAGTAGCATATTGTTTAGTTTCCACGTGTTTGTGTTTTTTACAATTTTTTTCTTGTAGTTGATTTCTCATCTCATAATGCTGTGGTTAGATAGGATGCTTGATATGATTTCAAATTTCTTGAATATACCAAAGCTTGCTTTGTGGCCCAGCATGTGGTCAGTCCCAGAGAATGTTCCATGTGCACTTGAGAAGAACATGTATTCTGCTGCTTTTTGAGGGAATGCTGTACAAATATCAATTAAGTCGATCTGGTCTAATGTGTCATTTAAGGCCTGTGTTTCCTTAGTGATTTTCTGTCTGGATGATCTGTCCACTAATGAAAGTAGGGTGTTAAAGTCCCCCAGTATTATTTTGTTACTGTCATTTTTTTCCTTTTCTGGCTGTTAGTATTTGCCTTATATATTGGGGTGCTCCTATGTTGGATGCATATATATTTACAATTGTTATATCTTCTTGGATTGATCCCTTGATCATTATGTACTGTCCTTTGTCTCTTATAACAGTCTTTATTTTAAAGTCTATTTTGTCTGATATGAGTATTGCTACTCCAGATTTCCTTTGAGTTCTATTTGCATGGAATACTTTTTACCATACACTCTCTTTCAGTCTCTATGTGTCCCTAGGTCTGAAGTGGATCTCTTGTAGACAGCATATATACAGGTCTTGTTTTTGTGTCCAATCAGCCACTCTATGACTTTTGGTTGGAGCATTTAATCCATTTACCTTTAAGGTAATTATCAATATGTAAGGTAATTATCAATATGTATGTTCCAATTGCCATTTTGTTAATTGTTTTGCATTTGGTTTTGTAGGTCTTTTTTTTTTTTACTTCCTCTTTTGCTCTCTCCTCTTGTATTTTGATGACTAACTTTAGTGTTTTGTTAGATTTCTTTTTCTTTTTTGTATGTGTCTATTGTAGATTTTCAGTTTGCAGTTACCATAAGGATTTGATATACCTGTCTATATATAAACAGGATTGTTTTAAGTTGCTGGACTTTTAGTTTCATATACATTTCCAATATTCTGCATTTGGGCTCTTCTCACAATTGCTGGTTTTGATATCATATTTGTGTGCAGATGATTTCCTACATTTACTTTTTGTTTCCTTTTACCAGTGAACATTTCCATTCATAATTTTCTTGTTTCTTTTTGTGGGCTTTTGTTTTCTGCTTGGAGAAATTCCTTTAGCATTTGTTGCAAAGCTCGTCTTTTGGTGCTGAATTCTCTTAGCTTTTGCTTGTCAGTAAAGTTTTTGATTTCTCTGTCAAATCTGAATGAGAGCCTTTCTGGGTAGAGAAATCTTGGTCGTAAGTTTTTTCCTTTCATCACTTTAAATATATCTTACCACTCCCTTTTACCCTGCAGTGTTTCTGTTGAGAAATCAGTTGATAACCTTATGGGAGTTCCCTTGTCCATTATTTGTTGCTTTTCCCTTATTACATTTAATATTTTTTCTTTGTTTTAAATTTTTGTCAGTTTGATTACTATGTGTCTTGGCAGGTTCCTCCTTGGGTTTATCTTGCCTGGGACCCTGTGTGCTTCATGGACTTGGGTGACTGTTTTCTTTACCATGTTAGGGAAGTTTTCAACTATTATTTCTTCAAATATTTCCTCAGGTCTGTCTCTCTTTCTTCTCCTTCTGAGTTGCCTACAATGCAAATATTGCTGCATTTAATATTATGCCAGAAATCTCTTAGACAGTCTTCATTTCTTTTCAATCTTTTTTTTTTTTTTACCCTGTTCCATAACAATGATTTCCACCATTCTGTCTTACAGGTCACTTATCCATTCTTCTGTGTCAGCTACTCTGCTATTGATTCCTTCTAGTGAATTTTTCTTTTCAGTTGTTGCGTTGTTTGTCTCTGTTTATTTATTCTTTAGTTCTTCTAGGTCTTTGTTAAATATTTCTTACATCTTCTCAATCTGTGCCTCCATTCTTTTTCCAAGATCTTGGATTATCTTTAGTGTCATTACTCTGCATTATTTTTTTCTGGGGGATTGACTATCTCCAGTTAACTTAGTTGTTCTTCTGGGGTTTTATCTTTTTCCTTCTTCTGGTACATATTCTTCAGCGGTCTCATCTTGTCTAACTTTCTGTGATTGTGGTTTCCATTCTGCAGGGTTGTAGTTCTTGCATCTGCTCTCTGCTCTCTGGTGGATGAGGCTATCTAAGAGGCTTGTGCAGTCTTCCTCATGGCAGGGCCTGGTTTCTGGCTGCTGGTGGTTGGACCTGGTTCTTGTCCCTCTGGTGGGTGTGACCATGCTCAGAAACACTTTAAGCATCTTGTCTGCTGATGGGTGAGGCTCTGATTCCAGCCTGTTTGTTGCTTGGTATGAGGCATCCCAGCACTGGAGACTATAGGCCGTTGGATGGTGCTAGGTACTGCGGGGGAAATGGTAGCGTCCAAGAGAGCTCACACCAGTGAGTACTCACCAGAGATGCAGCTGTCAGTGTTTTTGTCCCCACAGTGAGCCACAGCCACCACCACCACCACCCCCCCCCCCCACGCCTTCACAAGAGAACCTACAATACTAGCAGATAATTCTGACCCTGTTTCTTATGGGGTCACTGCTTTTTTTGCTGGGATCTGGTGCACATGTGACCTTGTGTGTGCCCTTCCAGAGTGGAGTTTCTGTTTCCCCCAGTCATGTATTCAATCCTCACTGGACTTCAATGTCAGATTCTCTGGCAGTTCTTCCTCCCATTGCTAGAACACCCAGGCTGCAGAGCCTAATGTGGGACTCAGGACTTTCACTACTGTTGGAGAAGTTCTGTGGTATAATTATTTTCCAGTTTGTGTATCACCCACCAAGTGGGTATGGGATTTGATTTTATCATGATTGCACATCTCCTACCATTGTTGGTATGAACTCTTCTTTGTCTTTGGGTGTCGGGTATCCTTTTTGGTATGTTCCAGCATTTATTACTTTTGTTGTTTTTGTTGATGGTTATTCAGCAGTTAGTTGTGATTTTGGTGTTTTTGTAAGAAGGGATGTGCACACGTCATTCTACTCCACAATCTTTGAAGCAAGCCCTCAACTGGATTGCTGTGGTTTTTTGATGTATAAATATGAATGAGTTGTAAATTTACTGTAAATTGCATATTTTGGTAGAAAAGTATCTTTCTCTGTCATATTTAAGGCTTTTGGGCTTCAATTCTACTTTGTCCAATATCAAAATATTTATTCTTGCTCTTTTCATTTTCCTAGAAGATCTTTTTATATATTTTACTTTTTGACCTTTGTGTGTTACCTTGTTTTTGATGTTTCTTTTTTATAGATCTTAGTTAGATATTGTTTTGTGAGCCAAATTCAAAATCATTTTCTTTTAATAGGTAAAATTAAACCTTTTCATTTTTATTAATGTGATTGATATGTTTGGTTTGAATTTGCTATAATATTTTTAATTAGGTGTATTTGTTATATTTTCTGTGTTTTCCTCTAAAAATATGCATTTATTTCTCTTTAATAAAAAAATACAGTATTTAGAATTTTAAAAAAAATTGTTCTAGTGGCAGCTTTTTAATTACCCTTGGTACCTTATTTTTTTTTATTATTATTATTTTTTTGTTTGCGGTACGCGGGCCTCTCACTGCTGTGGCCTCTCCCGCTGTGGAGCACAGGCTCCAGATACACAGGCTCAGCAGCCATGGCTCACAGGTCCAGCCGCTCTGCGGCATGTGGGATCTTCCCGGACCGGGGCATGAACCCATGTCCCCTGCATCGGCAGGTGGACTCTCAACCACTGCATCACCAGGGAAGCCCGGTACCTTATTTTTTTATGCAACATTTTGCTATACTCTTATCAGTTTTATTGGTATTATTTAATTTTTTATATTGCCTAAATAACAGATGATGAGCTTATGGTATTTTTCTCTTTCCTTCTTCCTTCTCTTTACTTACAAAATTGAATTATTTCCCTTTGTCGGAAAAAATAAATAAATAAAACACATTTGTACATTAGTTTTCCTCTTGTCTCCACCTTTGTTTCAGTAGTAGATGCAAATTTGCATATTTTAAAATACTCAACATCAATTCTATTGCTGACAATTTTCCAGTTACCTCTTAGCTGAATAAATCTTACCCTCAGTAGATTCCTGAAGAAACTCTCCTCAGTGCAGAATTGCATACATTCCTCAAATTCTTGTACATTAAAACTTTAATTTCTATAGCCTTGATATTTGAAGGATAGTTTGGTTTAGACATAAAATAATTGGTTCACTAATATTTTGTTACATGATACTCTATTATTCCTTGTTTTATATATTAATTTTAGGAAGTCTGATACCAGTCTAAATTTTGCCTTTTAAATTATTTTGTTTTCTGCATATAAACCTCAAGGATTTTATCTTTAATTTTCAAATGGAATACCATTATTAGCATATGTCTTGACATTATTATTCTGATTAATTTTTTTTGAATTTTCACTGACTTCTTTCAATATACAGATTCTTATTTTTCTATTTTGAAAGAGGTTCAGATATTGTTAATGTTATTTTTAATTTATATCTCCTTCTATTTCCACTACTTTTTCTGTGACACTTTTTACATTTATTCTCAACTCATTCATACACTTTTACTTGTTTTCCTGTCTTTCTTCAATGCCCTTTATTCAATTTCTATTGCTATCTATCTTCCCTTGGACATCTTGTAACTTATTATTTGTATCTGAGCCAATATGGTACTTTAGTTTATTTCTTTCATGATTTAATCAAGTCTTTTTTTTTCATTTCTTTCAGGGTTTTTTTGGTCTATTTTTTCCTTAGTTTTGTTTTTAGTTTCTAATTCAAAATAAGTTTTAATACTTTCAAATACTTGTTTAGTGTGTTTAATTCATTCATCTTATAGTTTTTTCTGCTTCATGTTTCCTACTTGGAGGGAATATTCATCAGATCCTATATGTTGAATTTGGTTTTCTGTGTTTTGGGTTTTTTTTCAATAGGTCCGTATGGATTTGTTATTCTCCCTCTTGTTTTTTTTTTTTTTTTTCTCTGTTTGGTTTTGTTTTGTTTTCATAATCCCAACATGTGAGTGGATTTTTTTTTTTTGATTGTGTGTTTTGGTGTGGGAAAGGAGGTGTTTGGGGACTTCCAATTTAGTAGTTCTCTTCTGTTTCGGAACACTCTGTATTTTCTCCTTTGGTTACATTTCTCATTTACCATTAAATTCCTAAATTACCATTTAATTGGATTGTCCTTTCAACCCCTCTGCTTTCCCCTAGAAGCTACACATCAAGAAAATTGTCTTTTCAAACATATGCAATTTTAAATCCATTTTCTGTAATCTGTGCTTATAAATAGCTGATTATTATTATTTTTTTTATGTGAGGGGCAGCTTAGACTTTCTAGTGAAGTTTTGTGATCAGCCTTGTGCCTTCTTCACTAGTTTCCCCTCATCTCTGCAGTTTTTCTCAGTCTTCCTTTGCTTTTCAGAAAGACCTGTGGTCGGATGGAGTTGAGGTGGGAGGATGAAAGATTGTACATGGGAGTTGGTGATTTTTCTCTTTTTACTTGTAGTTTTTTTTTTTTTTTAAGTTTGGGTATTCTCTGTCTTCAGGTAATATGGAAGGCATGATTCCTGTGTATATTTGTTTTTCCCATTTTTGTTCTCTATTTGTTCTCTATTATTTTTCAGGAACTAATGGAAGATGATTAGATAAGTGGTCACCATTTTCTTCAGCTACCCCGAAGTGTTTGTTTAAGGTTATTTTACCAAAGATGTTTTTGCATAAATAAATTTGTGAGTATATAACTTTTTGGCCTTTTTGTCTTATGACCTGCCTTGAAAGGTTTTTAACATTTGTAAGTTTGATGACAATAATATTTCCCTAAATTTTACTTCATTTGTTAATTTTTATTCTTTAAAAATTTATGCTACAGTAAAACTCCACTACGTGGTGGTAAGTAGGATTCTAACATTTATATGTTTTCAAAGTAGAGCCAACTGTTTCAAAGCAATTACTGCAAATAGTCATTTTCACATGGTAAGTATTTTGAGAGGAAAAAGAGAATTAGAAAAATTGAGAAGAACTTAGGTGAAAAAAAAATGTGAGTTTAAGTGTCTTACATTAGTTTTGCCAGTGGCTAGATATGTAGAACTCTTCACCACTTCAGCCGTTCTTTCCAAAGCTTTTCATATGCAATTATTTGCCAAGATCATTCCTAGGATACATTCATAAGATAGAGAGTAAGCCATTTTACCCAAAACTAGCTAAGGCTTTCTCTCTCTCTCTCTCTCTCTCTCACACACACACACACACACACACACACAAACTGAGGAAGGGAGAGAAGCATGGTAATAGAGAGATAAATGAATAGAAAAGTTTGGCTTGAATATCTACTTTTGTACTTCTTTGGATTAAGGCAATTAAGTTTCAGAATCATGTATAAAGCGCACAATTTGAAAATATAAAGCTCATGTAGTTTACACACATTCCTGACTTTTCCAATCATCTCTATCATAATTTAATCACCTATCAGAATCATAAAACTAGCCATTTTTTAAAAATCTTTTTCAGTTCTATGTTGAACTGGGCTCTCTAACATTTATTAAATAGTACCCTAGAGAACAGATCCATAAATTTTTAATACTTGTAGTAACTAAAATTAGAATCTCAGGTTAATGAGGAATGATCTAGCAATGCACTAGGGAATTTGTAATGATATGTGGAGAGAAAGAAGACATTATTGGATGAAAAGTATAATAACATGTACTATAATTTGTAAAATGGCATCCTTAAACTATAAAAAGAATAACATTTACGTTGTGGATGAAAATTGGGAGATGGGATTGACATATATACACTACAATGTATAAAATATATAACTAACAAGAACCTACTATATAGCACAGGGAACTCTACTCAGTGCTCTGTGAGGACCTAAACGGGAAGGAAATCCAAAAAGGAGGGAATATATGTATACATATAGTTGATTTGCTTTGATGTACAACAGGAACTAACACTACATTATAAAGCAACTATACTCCAATTTAAAAAGAAGAGAAACAATACATTTCAACTCATTATCTTAATTGCCTTTTAGTATGATATCCACTGCAATCTAAGAGAATGGAAAGAAAGCAGTAAAGGATTTTTTTTTTTAAAGGAAAGAAAGAGAATAGATAAGAATAGATGGGGCTTCCCTGGTGGCGCAGTGGTTGAGAGTCTGCCTGCCGATGCAGGGGACATGGGTTCATGCCCTGGTCTGGGAGGATCCCACATGCCACGGAGCAACTGGGCCCATGAGCCAGAATTACTGAGCCTGCGCGTCTGGAGCCTGTGCTCCGCAACAAGAGAGGCCGCGATAGTGAGAGGCCCGCGCACTGCGATGAAGAGTGGCCCCCGCTCTCCACAACTAGAGAGAGCCCTCGCACAGAAACGAGGACCCAACACAGCCAAAAATAAATAAATAAATAAAGCAAACTTTAAAAAAAAAAAGAATAGATAAAAGAAGTCTGACATATTCATAACTGCAAACAAGAGCAATCTAACTGAAATTTCAAATTGATTTGCAAATTTTAAACTATAGTACCTTTTGGCAAAGAAAATATTAGTTATGAAGTTAATACTTCTAGATACTTAAGGTGCTATACAAACTAAATTTAAGTAATATGTCTCCTCATCTGTATTCCAACATTTATTTTCTTACCCAAACAGGATAATTTTAGTCATATAAATATACTATGTGATAACTTTTTGAAAAATATAGCCTTTGTGAGCATATAACAATCTCTTATTGATAAGAGTTATATAAGAAAAATGTTGATTACCATAAATAAAATATATTATTTGAAATTTATAATTTTCAGTTTACTTCAAATTTAATATGACCACAAAATAATAAGAAACTCAGTTTCTTAAACTCTTGGTAAGAAAAATATTTAAGAATACAAGTAATAAAAAGCTATAATTAAAAAATGATACACACTTAACATTACTCTCTATTCAATGTCTCTGAAGTGAAACTATTTCTGATTTAAATGTACTCTGTATTAAAAGTGATTACAAAAATTTTAATACATGGTCATACAGCAGAACCTAGAGAGGGTAGAATTGTTTGGATTAATCAGTTGCATTAATTTTTGTTTAAATATTGAGGATCCCAGTGAATTGACTACAAAAGGCAACTGATTAATTATGTGATTAGTCCGAGAAGTTATTTCATTTTTGAAGCTTAATTGTTTCATATTTAGGGAAGTCTAGGCCTTCTAACTCCATGACTTTATCATTTTTTAAAATGTTTTATATTATATAAAACACTGCTATGTTTTTAAAATTATGATTGGCATTATTAGAAATAATAATAAGTAATAAATGTTAATTTAATAATAAATCACAGCTATTTTAATTTTAAAACATGTTAATATTCTGTAAACAAAATTAGGTTTTCTGAGTTAGGCACTTTCTTTTATAATAGGGCAGTTAATAATCTTCAAAGAAAGATGTACATACACAAGGATTCCGCAAGATGGTGTTTTGGGGAATGGGAAAATATTAGGGAATTGGGGAATGAGAGAATATTAGAATTTCTACTCATTTTTATTTGTTGTATAATATTTTTATTTTCTATTTTTATACATGTTATAATGTATATAGATATAGTTTATAACAGCACTGTCCAATAGAACTTTCTGCAATGATTGAAATGTTCTATAAAGTAGAATGATAGCCACTAAGTATATATGGCTGTTAATAACCTGAAGTGTGTACAATACTATTAATGAGTTGAATTTTTTAGTTTATTTAATTTTAATTAGTTTAAATTTAAATTTAAATAGTTACACATGGCTAGTGGCTGCTCAACTGAACAGTGTAAGTCTATATCTATATAATGGTATATACATCTATATCTGTTTATCTATCTATCTGGTAACTTATATATTATAAAGTGATTTCCTTTCTTACTCTCTTCCTATTCCACATATCTTCCACTGCAGATTTATGAACATTTATTCTACCACAAACAGAAAAATTAAATAAGCACCAGTGACACTGATTCTCCACACTACCAATGGCGAACACTTCTTCAGTCACATGGAGATTTTTTTTTTTTTGTATTTTGCAGTATGATACAATTACATGATACACAAGAACAGCCACTGCCTGATGTTCATTGAGACACAGGGCCAATGACAAAGCTACAGGCGCACACAGGCTGAGATTCTCTGGGAGCTTGCTGTTCTCAGTGTTCTACCTTCTAGGTTTTATTTTCCAGCTTTCAACGTCCCTTGGGAATAGTGGCTGGGGCACTTTTCTGATGAATGTTAACACATAAACTCAGTTGAAGTGTGGAATCAAGCAGAGAGCTCAGGTAGGGTTCATTTTTCCATTGCTACTTTATAGGGCTCTTGGTTACATCTTTTGCAGCAAGAAACAAGAATTAAGAGAGAGTTACTCTTATAATTCTACTTTCCTGGGTATTAAACTTAATTGGAAACAATTTCAAATACTTATTAGAAAATTTCCTTTGTAAACTTATGAATGCATCTTTTTTTTACACTCTAGCAGACTTTGGGGGCCACAATACTGAATTTGAAAGAAGTAAATAACTTGTGGAAGACAAAGAATCACAATAAAATGTTACTGTTTTTGTTTTATATGATGAACAGATACCCAGATTCTCTTCAGTGATGTGCCTTGTGTGGTATGAAGCAATTGACAATTTAAGTAATTATGTGTGAGTGTGTGGTGTGTGGGTGTGCAAGAGGGAATCATTATATAATGAAGATTATTTTTCTCATTTGAGAATTTTCTTCTATTGTCCATTGTTTTAGTTTATTTAGAGGTAGATTCATTCTTTCCTGAAATTAATATAAAACCAAATTTTGGCAGTATCAAATAAGGACATTCAATTTGATAGATGCATATTCACTAAGTAGAGTAGAGAATTTAGGAATCATGGCACTAATTTCATGTTTGCAAATTGTAAAAGGCAGCTTCTATAATGATTAAAATATACAAGGATTTCTGAAACATTTGAGTCAATGCAAACAAATTATTTCAAGCACCTTGTGCTAAATGGAAGTCTTAACAAATTCCTTTGTGACTGGTCCTTGTTTCTCCATCCCTAGTAATTCCACCTCCTCAAAGTTTCGTTTTCACTATTGTCCCCAAATCTCTCACTCACATTTCCTATAATTAAATTTTAACTAATTCATAAGATACAGGAAATTTTTGCAGTAATTGGGCTTTAAAAAATAGTTCTAAGATGTTGTATTTGTGTATTTTGAATTTATTTTCCATAGGGATGGGTCTGTGGTAACCAAAGGAAACTGATTTGTGTGAATGAACTATAATACTATTTGTGATGGTGGAAAGAAATGAATTAGGCAATATATATTCATATTCTGGCCTTTATATGTATTTTGATCTTAGATCTAATATACTGACTATGAAATATTTTTTTTCTTTTTTTTTGGCGGTACACAGGCCTCTCATTGTTGTGGCGTTTCCCGTTGTGGAGCACAGGCTCTGGACGCGCAGGCTCAGCAGCCATGTCTCACGGGCCCAGCCATTCCACGGGATGTGGGATCTTCCCCGACTGGGGAATGAACCCGTGTCCCCTGCATCAGCAGGTGGACTCTCAACCACTGCTCCACCAGGGAAGCCCTGAAATAATTTTTAAAGTCCATATATAGTACAAATGTAAGAATTTTCAAACATAGCAGAATAGAAAGACATGAGTTCACCTCTTCTTATGGAAACACCAAAGTCACAACTAACCTCTGAACAACGATTGAAAAAAAAAACACACTAGAACTTACCAGAAAAGATACCCTATGTCCAAAACAAAGAAGAAGGCACAAGACAATAGGAGGGGTGCAATCATGATAGAATGAAATCCCATACTCATCAAATGGGCAACACACAAACTGGAAAATAATTATACCACAGAATTTCTCCCACAAAAGTGAAAGTTCTGAGTCTTATCTGAGTCTTATCTCAGGCTCCCAAGCCTGGGGTTCTGGTGTCTCCCAGAGAATCTGGCTTTGAAGGTCAGCATGGTTTGATTGCAGGAATTCCGCAGGACTGAGGGAAACAGAAACTCCATCGTTAGAGGGTACACATAGGGTCTTGTGCACACCAGACCCCAAGCAAAAAAGTAGCCTCAAAAGAGTCAGGGCCAGAACAACCTGCTAGTACTAGAGGGTCTCCTGAGGAGGCAGGGGTGGCTGTGGCTCACTGCAGGGACAAATACACTGTTGGCAGTATTTCTTGGGAGTACTCATGGGTGTGAGCCCTCTTGGAGGTTGCCATTTTCACACCAAGACCTGGCCCCACCCAACCACCTGCAGGCTCCAGTGCTGAGATGCATCAGGCCAAATAACAAACAAGGTGGGAAAACAGCTCCACCCATCAGCAGACAAGATGCTTAAATTCTTCCTGAGCCTGATAAACACACCTCCTGACATGGCCCTGCCTACCAGAGCGATAAGCCCAAGCTCAACATACCAGTGGACAGGACCCAGTCTTTCCCACCAGGAAGGCTGCAAAAGCCTCTTAGACAGCTTCATCCACCAAGGGGCTGACAGAAGAAGCAAGAACTACAACCCTGTAGCCTGCAGAATGGAAACCACAATCACAGAAAGTTAAACAAAATGAGACAGCAAAAGAATATGTCCCAGATGAAGGAAAAATATAAAACCCCAGAAGAACAACTAGGTGAAGTGGATATAGGCAACCTGAAAAAGAATTCAAAGTAATGATAATAAAGATGATCTAAGATCTCAGAAAGAGAATGGAGGCACAGATTGAGAAGGTACAAGAAATGTATAACAAAGACCTAGAAGAACAAACAAACAGAGATGAACAACACAAAAACTGAAATGAAAAATACACTCGAAGGAATCAATACGAGAATAACTGAGAGAGAAGAGGTACAGTCTCCCAAGAATCATACAAAATAGGAACAGACCAATCACAAGTACTGAAATTGAAAATGTGATTAAAAAATTCCAACAAACAAAAGTTCAGTAACAGCTGGCTTCACAGGTGAATTCTATCAAACATTTAGAGAAGCGTTAACACCTATCCTTCTGAAACTATTCCAAAAATATTGCAGAGGAAGGAACACTTCTAAACTCATTCTATGAGGGCACCACCACCCTGATACCAAAACCATACAAAGATACCACAAAAAAAGGAAAATTACAGGCCAATATCACAGATGGACATAGATGCAAACATCCTCAACAAAACGCTAGCAAACTGAATCCAACAGTACATTAAAAGGATCATACACCACAATCAAGTGGGATTTATCCCAGGGATGCAAGTATCTTTCAATATCCACAAATCAAACAATGTGATACACCACATCAACAAACTGAGGAATAAAAACTATTTGATCATCTCAATGAATGCAGAATTTGTTAAATTTCTGAAATTTAACAAATTCATTTAACATACATAAAATTTTATTTTTTTCAAAATTTAACACACATTTGTGATAAAAAACTCTCCAGAAAGTGGGCATAGAGGGAATATACCTCAACACAATAAAGGGCATATATGACAAACATCATTCTAAGTGGTGAAAAGCTGAAAGCATTTCCTCTAAGATGAGGAACAAGACAAGGATACCAACTCACTCCATTTTTATTCAACATAGTTTTAGAAGTCCTACCTACAGTAATCAGAGAAAGAGAAATAAAGGGATCCCAACTTGAAAAAGAAAAATTAAACTGTCACTCTTTTCAGATAACATGATACTATACATAGAAAACTCTAAAGATGCTACCAGAAAACTATTAGAACTCATAAATGAATTTGGTAAAGTTGCAGAATACAAAATAAATACCCAGAAATCTGTTGCATTTCTATACACTAACAATGAAAGATCAGAAAGAGAAAGTAAGGAAACAATCCCATTTACCATTTAATCAAAAGAATAAAATACCTAGGAATAAATCTATGTAAGGAGGAGAAAGACCTGTACTCTGAAAAGTATAAGACGCTGATGAGAGAAATCAAAGATGACACAGATATAAAGATACACAATGTTCTTGAATTGGAAGAATCAATATTGTTGAAATTACCACACTCCCCAAGGCAATCTACAGATTCAATGCAATCTCTGTCAAATTACCAATGGCATTTTTCACAGAACTATAACAAAAAGTTTGCAATTTGGAGACACAAAAGACCCCAAATAGCAAAAGCAATGTTGAGAAAGAGAAATGGAGCTGAAGGAATCAGGCTCCCTGACTTCAGACAATACTACAAATCTACAGTCATGAAAACAGTATGGTACTGGCACAGAAACAGAAATCTAGATCAATGGAACAGGATAGAAAGCCCAGATATAAACCCTTGTTATGCTCTATGCTCTATTAATCTATGACAAAGGATGTAAGACTATACAATGGAGAAAAGGTAGTCTCTTCAATAAATGGTGTTGGGCAAACTGAACAGTGACATGTAAAAAAGTGAAATAAGAACATTTTTTAACACCACACAAAAAAAGTATACTCAAAATGGATTACAGACCTAAGTGTAGGCCTAGATACTCTAAAACTCTTAGAGGAAAATATGTGTAGAACATTCTTTGACATAAATTGCAGCAATATCTTTTTCAATCCATCTCTTAGAATAATGGAAATAAAAACAAAAAAATAAACAAATGGGACATAATTAAACTCAAAATATTTTTCACATCAAAGGAAACCATAAACAAAACGAAAAGACAACCCAAAGAATGGGAGAAAATATTTGCAATGATGCTACTGGCGAGGGATTCATCTCCAAAATTTGAAAACATCTCATGCTGCTCAATAACAAATATACAAACAATCCAATCAAAAAATGAGCAAATGACATAAATAGACATTTCTCGAAGGAAGACATACAGATGGCTAAGAGGCATATGAAAAGATACTCAACATTGCTAATTATAAAAGAAATGCAAATCACCTCACACCAGTCAGAATGGTTATTATCAAAAATCTACAAAAAATAAATGCTGGAGAGGATGTAGAGACAAGAGAACCCTACTACACTGTTGGTGGGAATGTAAATTGGTACAGTTACTATGAAGAACAGTATGGAGCTTCATTAGAAAACTAAAAGTAGAGCTACCATATGATCCAGCAATCCCACTCCTGGGCATATATCTGGAGAAAAACATGGTTTGAAAGGATACATGCACCCCAATATTCATTGAAACACTGTTTACAATGGACAAGACATGGAAGCAACCTAAATGTTCATCAACAGAGGAATAGATAAAGATGATGTTATACATATATACAATGGAATATTACTCAGCCATTTAAAATAATGTAATAGTGCCATTTGCAGCAACATGGATGGACCTGGAGATTATCATACTAGATGAACTATGCCAGAAAGAGAATGATAAATATCACATGATATTGCTTATATGTGGAATCTAAAAAAAGGATACAAATAAACTTATTTACAAATCAGAAACAGACTAGCAGACTTAGAGAATGAACTTATGGTTATCAGTGGGTAAATGTGGCAGGGAGGGAAAGATTGAGAGTTTGGATTGACATGTACACACTGCTATATTTAAAATAGATAACCAACAAGGACCTACTGTATAGCACAGGGAACTCTGCTCAATATTTTGTAATAATCTAAATGGGAAAAGTATTTGAAAAAGAATAGATGCCTGCATATGTATAACTGAATCACTTTGCTGTACAGCTGAAACTAACATGACATTGTTAATCAACTATAGTCCAATATAAAATAAAAATTAAAAAAAAGAATTTACAGTTGTTCTTGCTCCTATTCCCTCACTATCCATAATTCACAGGGTGAGTTATTTTTATTTATATCTCTCTAAGTAAGTCATACGCACACACCCCACACTGAAACGCAGCACCTTCCATGCAACCCCATTGCCAAAGTCTTCCAAAAGGACCTACAAAAGTTTTACATACTGGAATACTCCAAAACAGTGCTTAGAATGAATATAACTATTTGTACCTTTATAATTATTGTCTCTGAGGCCTTTTTTTGTTGTGGTAAGAACATTTAACACATAATCTACTCTCTTAACAAAGTTGTAAGTTCACAACACAGTATTGTTAACCATAGACACATAGTTGTGCAGCAAATCTTCAGAAATTATTCATCTTGCAAAATTTAAACTATATACCTATTGAACAGGAACTCCTCATTCCCCACTACCCCCAAATCTTGGCAATCACCATTCTAATCTTTGATTCTATGAATTTTCTTATTTTAGATTTTTTATATTAGCAGAATCATGCAGTATCTGTCCTTCTGTGGCTAGTTTATTTCACTAAGCATAATGTCCTATAGGTTCACTCATGTTTTTGTATATGACACGATTTTCTCCCTTTTAATGCTGAATAATATTCCATTGTTTGTATATATCATACTTTCTTTATCCATTTATCTGTTAACAGACAATAAGTTATTTTTCTATCTTGGCTATTGTGAATGATGCTGCAATGAACATAGGAGTTAAAATCTCTTCAAGATCCTGATTTCAATTATTTTGGATATATACCCAGAAGTCAGAATTCTATTTTCAATTGTTTGAATAACCTCAATGCTGTTTTTCCATAGCTATTGCACAATTTTACAATCCCACCAACACTGTTCAAATTTCCCAATTTCCCCACACCCTTGCCAACACTTACAATATTCTTTTCTCTTTTTTATTGGATAATCATAATTCTGAGAGGTGTGAGAAGATATCGCATTACATTTTTTACTTGCATTTCCCTGATAATTAGTAATGCTGTTCATCTTTCTATTCACCTGTTGGCCTTTTGTATGTCTTGTTTGGAGAAATGTCTATTCCATTCATTTCTATAGTATTCAGTTGGGTAATTTGATTTTTGCCTTTTTTTGGGGGGGTTGCTATTGAGTTGTAGAAGTTCTTTATATATTTTGGATATTAACTTCTTATCAGATGTATGGCTTGCAAATATTTTCTCCCATTCTGTATGTTGCTTTTTCACTCTACTGATTGTTTCTTTTACTGTGCAGAATATTTTTTTAGAGTTTTTAGTTTCATAAAAATATTGAGAGAAATATGCAGTAATTTTCCACATAACCCCTGCCCCAACACATGCATAACCTCCCCCATTATCAACATCACTCATCAGAATGGTAATTTTGTTACCAAGGATAGACATACACTGACACATAATCACCCAAAGTCTATAGTTCATTATGGTTCATTCTTGGTATTGTACATTCTATGGATCTTAACAAATGTATAACAATATATGGATTTAAGCAAATGTATAAAGACATATATGAAATTATTATAATCTCATACAGAGTATTTTTACTACCCTAAAAATCTTCTGTGTTTGTCTATTTATCTGCCCCACCCTTGAAAGCCCCTAATTTTTTAAATTGTATTCATAGTTTTGCCTTTTCCAGAATGTCATATGTTGGAATGATACAGTATTTAGCTTTCTCAGTTTGGCTTCATTCACTTAGTAATACATATTTAAATTTCCTCCATGTCCTGTCATGTCTTCATAGCTCATTTTATCATCCTGCTGAATACTATTCCATTTTACATATGTACCACAATTTATTGATTCACTTACTGAAGGACTTGATTGCTTCCAAGTTTTAGCAATTATGAATAAAGCTGCTATAAACTTCTGTGTGCAGGTTTTTCTCTGGACATAAGTTTTCACTTCTTTTGGTAAATTCCAAGGAGTGCAATTGTTGGATTGTATGGTAAGAGTATGTTTAGTTTTGTAAGAAACTGCCAAACTGTCTTCCAAAATGGCTGTAAAATTTTGCATTCCTACCAGCAATGAATAAGAGTTCCTGTTGCTCCATATCTGCATGTATTTGATATAGTCAGTGTTTTGGATTTTGGTCATTCTAGTAGCTGTGTAGTTGTATCTCGTTACTTTAATTTCCTTTCTTCTGATGGCATATTATGTGGAACATCTTTTCATATGTTTATCTGCCATCTATGTATCTTCTTTGGTGAAGCACCCTAAAGTGTTTGGCTAAATTTTTAATCAGGTTGTTTGTTTTCTTACTGTTGTTTTAAGAGTTCTTTTTATATTTGGGATGCAATTCTTGCAAATATTTTCTCCCAACCTGTGCTTGTATTCTAATTTTCTTGATATTATCTTTCATAGAGCAGAAATTCTTAATTTTAATTAAGTCTAGTCTATTATTTTTTTTCTTTCATTGATCAGGTCTTTGGTGTTGTATCTAAAAAGACATCACTATACCCAAAGTCATCTAGGTTTTTTCTTATGTTATATTCTAGGAATTTTACAGTTATGTATTTTTAAAGTATGTGTATGATAAATTTTGAGTTCTTTTTGTGAAGGGTGTAACGTCTGTGTTGTAGAAGTTTTTCAGTGTGATACAGTTCAACTTACCTATTTTTTTCTTTTGTTGCTTATGTTTTTTATGTCACATCCAAGAAACCCTTGCCAAAAATAATACCATGAAGTTTTCCTCTATGTTTTCTTCTAGGAGTGATAATTTCACTTCTTACTGTTAAGCCATTAATCTATTTTGAGTTGATATTTGTATATCATATATAATAAACCTTCAATGTTATTCTTTTGCAAATGGAAAATCTGAACAGACCTATGAGTAAAGAGATTGAATCAGTAATCAAATTATCTCAACAAAGAACAGCCCAGGACCTGATGGCTTCATTGGTGAATTCTATCAAATATTTAAAGAGGAATTAACACCAATCTTCCTCAAACTATTCCCCAAAATTAAAGAATAGGGAACAATTCCCAATTCATTGTCTAAAACTCGCATTACTCTGAAAAAAAATCCATACAAAGACACAAGAGAAAAAAAGAAAAAGAAAGAAAAACTACAGGAAAATATCCTTGATGAATGTACATGCAAAAATCTTAACAAAATACTAGTAAACCAAATGCAACAGCACGTTAAGATCATACACCATGACCAAGAGGGATTTATCTGTGGAATGCAAGGATGGTTAAACATATAAAAATTAATTAATGTGATACAACACTTTTGCAGAATTAAGAATAAAAATCACATGATCATCTTAGTGGAGGCAGAAAGTGTATTTTTAAAATTCAGTATGTTTTCATTAAATAACTCTCAACAAACTAGGAGTAGAAGTACTTCAACATAATAAAAGCTATATATGAAAAGCCAAAAAATAACGTCATACTCAATGGTGAAAAACTGAAAGATTTTCCTGGAAAAATCACAAAATAATACAAGGATGCCCACTCTCACCATTTCTAACCAATACAGAGTCTGAAGTCCCCAGAATAACTAAGCAAGAAAAATAAATAAAATGCATCCAAATTAGAAAGGAAGAAGAAAAATTATTTCTGTCTGAAGATGACATGTTCTTATGTGTAGAAAATCCTAAAGATTCCATTAAAAAACTGTTAGAACTAAGAAACAAATGTATTAAAGTTGTAGGATAGAAAATCAATATAAATATAATAATTCAACATAGTTATAATTACATATTATAAATTCAGGCATGTAAACTGGTATATCATCATGAATCTATGATGTTGTAACAAGGAATTGGTATAATAGGAGATGTAAAGATATTTTATACATATTTGTGATAAAATATTTTATGGGCCTATTTTTATTCTTGATTTGTTTATTAAGTGTGAACTTTATGCATAAAAATCTTTGGAAAAAATTAGCAAAAACACTGTTGGATTACTACAGTTGCAGTGAACTTCACTATGATTTGTATATACTAGAATTTACCTGGAAAGAGAGGGGGAAAGAAATTTAGTATTTTAAATAAAAAAACTGCAAAATGTCTTGAAAATAAAAAATATATATACTATTATAATATTTTCTACTGATTTGCTTTTATAAAGGGAATTAGAAGTCAAAAGATTTCATACTACCAAAAATAGTCTCTTTAAGCCTCTTATACTTTTTGTCTTGTTTAAATGTAATGGGTGGTGGGTTAATGACCTTTCAAAATCCCTTCTAGGACTCTCCTTCAATAAATATCTCAAAAAGAAGGAAAGGGGAAATAAGACACTTTGATCTTTACTTATACATAAAATGTGTTTCTAAAAATGTATGAATAATTACATACAAAATCATAAATTCTCAGTTATAATTTTACATCTGTGTTTTCCCACAGGAAATATTTGACTCTAATGCATGATAAGTACCACACTTAAGAATTATAACATTTACTTTAAGTAGCTGTATATCTTGATTTGTGTGTAGTCTGTATTTTTTAAAATTTATGATGTTAAGACATTTAGTTTAAAATGTAAGCAATACAGAACAAATGTACTCAGTCATTGAAAGCACACATTCAATCAATAATCCATTTTAAAATTGGAGAACTCATTAAGTCCTAGGTTTTTCTGGAGATCATTGTTACAAGGATGAATAAGACTCAGTCACTGCCAAGAGAGTGATGTCAGCAAGTGGAGTATGAAGACCTGAACCCTCCTTCACCGCACAAACACATCAATTCAGTAGTAAATCAAGGATAAATTCCCTTTGGGAAAAATCCAGAAACTAATCAAAAGGCTCCTGCACCCCTGGTGAACATGAAATTAGACCCACTGCAGCCAACAGGGAGGTTTAGGACAACATCTTTTTTTTTTTTTAATAAATTTATTTATTTATTTTTGGCTGTGTTGGGTCTTCGTTGCCACACGTGGGCTTTCTCTAGTTGCAGCAAGTGGGGGTTACTCTTTGTTGTGTTGTGTGGGCTTCTCATTGTGGTTACATCTCGTTGTGGACACAGTCTCTAGGCATACAGTCTTCAGTAGTTGTGGCATGTGGGCTCAGTAGTTGTGGCTCATGGGCTTAGTTGCTCTGTGGTATGTGGGATCTTCCTGGACCAGGGCTTGAAATTATGTCCCCTGCATTGGCAGGCAGATTCTTAAACACTGCACCACCAGGGAAGCCCTAGGATAACATCTTGACAGAATCCCTACTTATGAGACAGTGATGTATGATCAAGAATAAAGTGAAGAAATCTTAACAGAATTAGAAGCCACAATCAAAAGTATATATTATGAGAGTATATATTATGGGAGTCCCAGAAGGAGAAAAGAGAAAGAAACAGAAAGCATACTCAAATAAACAGTGGCTGAAAACTTCACAAATCTGTGGAAGAAACTGGACATCCAGGTCCAAGAGGACCAAAGGAGACAAAATATGTCTCATTGAAATCCATTCTGAGACATATTATAATCAAATTATTAACAGTCAAAGATTGGGGAAGAATTGTGAAAGTAGCAAAAGAAAATGACTCATCCCATTGAACAGAATCCCAATAAATTTACTGTAGAATTTTCAGCAGAAATTCCTCAGGCCAGAAGGCACTGGGCTAATATATTCAAAGTTATGAAAGGAAAAATATTTCAACCAAGAACGCTATACTTGAAAAAATCTCTCTGAGATAGATTTTTCCAGACAAACAAAACTTGTGAGAGTCCATCACTACTAGACATGCCAAGAAATGCCAAAGTGAATTCTTCAAGTTGAAAGCAAAGGAGCTAAGCAGCAAAATGATAGTATGAGAATGTATGAAACTCACTGGTAAAGATAAATATATAGACAAATGCATAATTCTGTATTACCATAGTGGTGGTGAGTAAATCAATTCTAATTCTAGTATAAAAGTTAAAAGACAAAAGTATTAAAAATAACTATATCTAAAAAGCATGCTAAATGATACATAGTAAGAAGAGATGTAAATTATGAAAACAATAAGTAAGTGAGTGTTGGAGAAGTAGTAGGCAGTTACTGTATACAAATGCTTTTAAGTTGACATCAGCTTAAAATAGATGGTTATAACTTTAAGATATTTTATGTAAACCCTAGAGAAACCACACAAAAGTGCATATAAAACTTATACAAAAGAAAAAGGGAAAGGACTCAAACCATATCAATAAAAAAAATCAAAAAATCATAAAGTAAGACAGTAAGGGAGGGGGACCTTCAAGATGACAGAGGAGTAAGATGTGGAGTTCACCTTCCCCCACAACAAATACATCAAAAAAAAAAAAAACCTCTACATGTGGAACAACTCCTACAGAACACATACTGAATGCTGGCAGAAGACCTCAGACTTCCCAAAAGGCAAGAAAATACCAACATACCTGGGCAGGGAAAAAGAACAAAAAAAAAAAGAAAAAAACAGAGACATGAAATAGGGATGGGACCTGCACCTCTGAGAGGGAGCTGAGAAGGAGGAAAAGTTTCCATACACTAGGAAGAACCTTCACTGGTAGAGATGGGAGGTGGATGGGGGGGGGAAACTTTGCAGCCATGGAGGAGAGAGTGGCAGCAGAAGTGCAGAGAGCAAAGTGGAGAGATTCCAGAACAGAGGACTGGTGCCGACTATCACTCACCAGGCTGAGAGGTTTGTCTGCTCACCCACCAGTGTGAGTGGGGACTGGGAGCTGAGGATCAGGCTTTGGAGGTCAGATCCCAGGGAGAGGACTGGGGTAGGCTGCGTGAACATAGCTTGAAGGGGGCTAGTGTTCCACAGCTAGCTGGGAGGGAGTCCAGGAAAATGTCTGGACTTGCCTAACAGGCAAGACACCATTTTTTCGGAGTGCATGAAGAGAGGGGACTCCTTCCCTGTCTGCTGACAGAAGGCAGAGCACCGCCTAAATGAACTCCAGAGACAGGTGCGAGCCATGGCTATCAGCATGGACACCAGACACAGGCATGAAACACTAACGTGGCTGTTGAAGCCACCAAGAAGCCTGTGTTCAAGCACAGGTCACTATCCACACCTCCACTTCTGGGAGCCTGTGAACCCGCCAGTGAAAAGGTCCCGTGATCCAGGAACAAATTCCACAGGAGAACACACAGTGTGCCTCAGGATGTTGCAACGTCATGCCAGCCTCTGCCTCCATAGGCTCACCCCACATTTCAATCATAACTACTGTAACCCTCTCTCCCCATGGCCCAAATAAGCAAGTGCCCCTTAATCAACCACTGCTTTAATCTTGTCCTGTATGGGTGGGAACAGATTCTTGAGGGCGACCTATATGAAGAGGTGGAGCCAAAACCAAAGCTGAACATCAGGCGCTGTGTGAACAAAGAAGAGAAAGGGAAATCTCTCCCAGCAGCTGTAGGAGCAGTGGATTAAATCCTCACAGTCAACTTGATGTACCCTGCAACTATGCAATACCTGAATTGACAATGAATCAACCCAAAACTGAGGCGGTGGACTTTGGGAGGAAATGTAGACTTGGGGTTTGCTGTCTGCAACTGATTTGCTTTTCATTTTTATGTTTATATAGTATAGTTTTTAGCACTTGTTATCATTGGTGGATTTGTTAATTGGTTTGGTTGCTTTCTTCTTTTTAATTATTATTTTTTTAATATTTTAATTTTAATAATTATTTTTCTCATTTTATTTTCTTTTTCTTTCTTTTTTTTTTCTTTTTTCTTCTGAGCCATGCAGCTGACAGGGTCTTGGTGTTCCAGGCTGGTGTCAGGCCTGAGACTCTAAGGTGGGAGAGCCAAGTTCAGGATATTGGACCACCAGAGACCTCGGGTCCTACATAATATCAGTCAGTGAGAGCTCCCCAAGAGATATCCATCTCAATGCTGAGACCCAGCTACACCCAATGGCGAGCAAATTCCAGCGCTGGATGCCCCAGGCCAAACAGTTAGCAAGACAGGAACAGAACCCCACCCATTAGCAGATACGCTACCTAAAATAATATTAAGTTCACAGACACCCCAAACACACAACCAGATATGGCCATGCCCACCAGAAATACAATATCTAGACCCACCTACCAAAACACAGGCACCAGTCCTATCTACAAGGAAGCCTACATAACCCACTGAGCCAACCTTACCCACTGAGGACAAACACCACAAACAACAGGAACTAGGAACTTGCAGCCTGTGCAAAGGAGACCTCAAACACAGTATGTTAAGCAAAATGACAAGACAGAGAATTATGCAGCAGATGAAGGAGCAAGGTAAAAACCCACCAGACCAAACAAATGAAGAGGAAATAGACAGTCTACCTGAAAAAGAATTCAGATGAATTATAGTAAAGATGATGGAAAATCTTGGAAATAGAATGGAGAAAATAAAAGAAACATTTAAGAAGGAACTAGAAGAACTAAAGAGCAAACAAACAATGATGAACAACACAATCAATGAAATTAAAAATTCTCTAGAACGAATCAGTAGCAGAATAACTGAGTCAGAAAATGGATAAGTGACCTGGAAGCTAAAATAGTGGAAATAGCTAGTGAAGAGCAGAATAAAGAAAAAAAGAATGAAAACTATTAGGACAGTCTCAGAGACCTCTGGGGCAACAATAAAAGCATTAACATTGGAATTATTGGGGTCCCAGAAGAAGAAGAGAAAAAGAAAGGGACTGAGAAAATATTTGAAGAGATTATAGTTGAAAACTTCCTTAATATGGGAAAGGAAATAGTCAATCAAGTCCAGAAAGCAGAGACTCCAAAACAGGATAAATACAAGGAGAAACACGCCGAGACACATACTAATCAAACTACCAAAAATGAAACACAAAGAAAAACTATTGAAAGCAGCCAGGGAAAAGCAACAAATAACATACAAGGGAATCCCCATAAGGTTAACAGCTGATCTTTCAGCGGAAACTCTGCAAGCCAGAAGGGAGTGGCAGGACATATTTAAAGAGATGAAAGGGCAAAACCAACAACCAAGATTACTCTACCCAGCAAGGATCTCATTCACATTGGATAGATAAATTAAACATTTACAGACAAGCAAAAGCTAGCATAACTCAGTACCACCAAACCAGCATTACAACAAATTCTAAAGGAACTTCTCTAGACAGGAAACACAAGAGAAGGAAAGGACCTACAGTAACAAACGCTAAACAATTAACAAAATGGTAATTGGAACATACATATCAATAATAACCTTAAATGTAAATGGATTAAATGCTCCAACCAAAAGACATAGACTGGCTGAATGGATACAAAAACATGACCCATATATATACTGTGTACAAGAGACCCACTTCAGACCTAGGGATACAAACAGACTGAAAGAGAGGGTTTGGAAAAAGATAATCCATGCAAATGGAAATCAAAATAAAGATGGAGTAACAAATCTCATATCAGATAAAATAGACTTTACAATAAAGACTATTATAAGACAAAGGACACTACATAACGCTCAAGGGATCAATCCAAGAAGACGATAAAACAATTGTAAATATTTATGTACCCAACATAGGAGCACCTCAGTACATAACGCACATGCTAACAGCCATAAAAGGGGAAATTGGCAGTAATACAAAAATAGTAGTGGACTTTAACACCCTATTTTCACCAATGGACAAATCATACAAAATGAAAATAAATAAAGGGTTTAAATGACATGTGAAATAAGATGGACTTAACTGATATTTATAGGACATTCCATCCGAAAACAACAGAATACACTTTCTTCTCACGTGCACACAGAACATTCTCCAAGATAGATCATATATTGGGTTACAAATCAAGGCTCGGTAAATTTAAGAAGATTGAAATCATATCAAGTATCATTTCTGCTCACAGTGCTATGAGTCTAGATATTAATCACAGGGAAAAAATGTAAAAAAATACAAAAACACAGAGGTTAATCAATATGCAATTAATAAGCAACAGATCATTGAAGAAATCAAAAAGGAAATTCAAAAAATACCTAGAAACAAATGACAGTGAAAACAAGATGACCCAAAACCTATGCAATGCAGCAAAAGCACTTCTAAGAGGGAAGTTTATTATAATGGAATCCTACCTCAAGAAACAAGAAAAATCTGAAATAAACAACCTAACTGTATACCTAAAGCAATTAGAAAAAGAAGAACAAAAAATTCCCAAAGTTAGCAGAAAGTTATCATAAAAATCAGATCAGAAATAAATGAAAAAGAAATGAAGGAAGCAATAGCAAAGATCAATGAAAGATCATGTTCTTGAATTGGAAGAATCAACATTCTGAAAATGACTATACCACCCAAAGCAATCTACAGATTCAGTGCAATCCCTATTCAAACTACCAATAGCATTTTTCACAGATATAGAACAAAAAAATTCACAATTTATTTGGAAACAAAAATACCCCAAATAGCCAAAGCAATCTTGAGAAAGAAAAAAGGAGCTGGAGGAATCAGGCTCCCTGATTTCAGACTATACTACAAAGCTACAGTAATCAAGACACTATGGTACTGGCACAAAAACAGAAATATAGATCAATGGAACAGGATAGAAAGCCCAGAGATAAACCTATGTACGTATGGTCACCTTACCTTTGATAAAGGAAGCAAGAATATACAATGGAGAAAAGACACCCTCTTCAATAAGTGGTGCTGGGCAAACTGGTCAGCTACCTGTAAAAGAATGATATTAGAACATTCCCTAAGAATATACACAAAAATAAACTCAAAATGGATTAAAGACCTAAATGTAAGTCCAGACACAATAAAACTCTTAGAGGAAAACATAGACCGAACACTCTTTGATATAAATCATAGCAAGATCATTTTCGACCCACTTCCTAGTGAAATGGAAATAAAAACAAAAATAAAAAAGTGACCTAATGAAACTTAAAAGCTTTTGCAGGCAAAGGAAACCATAAATAAGATGAAAACAACCCTCAGAATGGGAGAAAATATTTTCAATGGAAACAACTGACAAAGGATTAAGCTCCAAATTATACAAGCAGCTCATGCAGCTCAATATAAAAACAAACAAACAAACATCCCAAAATGGCAGAAGACCAAATAGACATTTCTCCGAAGAAGATATACAGATTGCCAACAAACACATGAAAGGTTGCTCAACATCACTAATTATTAGAGAAATACAAATCAAAGTCCAATGTGGTATCACCTCACTCCAGTCAGAATGTCCATGAAGAAAATATCTACAAACAATAAATGCTGGAGAGGGTGTGGAGAAAAGGGAACCCTTTTGCACTATTAGTGGGAATGTAAATTGATACAGTCACTATGGAGAACAGTATAGAAGTTCCTTAGAAAACTGAAAATAGAGCCACCACAAGACCCAGGAATCCCACTACCTGGCATATACGTTGAGGAAATCATAATTCAAAAAGAGTCCTGTACCACAATATTCAGTGCAGCACTATTTACAATAGCCAGAACATGAAAGCAACCTAAGTTTCCTTTGACAGATAAATGGATCAAGAAGATGTGGTACCTTTGAATATTACTCAGCCATAAAATAAAATTAAATTTAGTTATTTCTATGAGGTGGATGGGCGTAGAGTTTGTCATACAGAGTGTAGGAAGTCAGAAAGATAAAAATAAATACTGTATGCTAACACATACATATGGAATCTAAAAAAAAATAAACAGGTTCTGACGAACCTAGGGGCAGGACAGAATAAAGACACAGATGTACAGAATGGACTTGAGCACTCAGGGAGGGGGAAGGGTAAGCTGGGAAGAAGTGAGAGAGTGGCATTGACAATATACATTACCAAATGTAAAATAGATAGCTAGTTGGAAGCAGCTGCATAGCACAAGGAGAGCAGCTCCATGCTTTGTGTCCACCTAGAGGGTTGGGATAAGGAGGGTAGATGGGAGATGCAAGAGGGAGGGGATATGGGGATATATGTATATGTATAGCTGATTCACTTTGTTATACAGCAGAAACTAACACAAGAATGTAAAGCAGTTATACTCCAAAAAATATGTTAAAAAAAACAAAACCAAAAGCAAAACAAACAAAACAAAACAAAACACAAAAAAACATAGTAGGGGATTTCAATACTTCACTTTCAATAATGCATACAACATCCAGACAAAATATTTCCTTATTAAAGGAAACAGTGGACTTGAACAACATTGTAGTCCAAATGGATTTAACAGACAAATACAGATCATTCCTCCCAAAAGCATTGAGTTCACTTTTTTCTCAAGTGCACGTGGAAAGATTTCCAAGCAGATCACGTGTTATGTCACCAAAATAGCTGAACAAATTTTAAAAGATTGAAATCCTACCAAGTAACTTTTCTGACTACAATATAATGAAACTTGAAATTAATAAAAACAGTAAAACTGAAAAATTAACAATTATGTGGAAAGTAAGCAGCATACTATTGACCAACAATTGTGAAAAAGAAAAAGTCAAAAAGGGAAATAAGAAAATATCTAGAATCAAATGAAGATGAAACCACAACATAGAAAAACTCATGAGCTGCAGCAATGTTGTACTAAGTGGAAAGTTTATTATGATAAACATTTCCATTAAAAGAAAAATCTCAAATAACTAAGCTAACTTCACACCTTAAAAACCTAGAAAGAGAGCCAAAATTTAGCAGAAGGAAGGAAATAGCAAAGATTAGAGCAGAAATAAACAAAATAAAGAACAGAAAATAATAGAAAAAAAATGAACAAAACAAGAGTTGGCTTTTTGAAAAGATAAACAAAATTGACACTTAACTAGACTAACTTAGAAGAAAACAGGATAGACTCAAATGATAGAATCAGTAATGAAAGAGAGGAGACATTACAACTGATGTAGAAATAATATGGATCATAACATACTGTTATAAACAATTATATGCCAACAAGCCAGGTAACCTAGAATAAATAGATAAATTTCTAGAAACATACAATTTACCAAGACTGAATCATGAAGAAATAGAAAAGTTGAACAGACCTATAACTAGCATGGAGATTAAATCAGTAATCAAAAATATACCAACAATAGAAAACGTCACTTGTTTCACTATTGATTTCTACCAAATATTTAAAGATGATTTAACATCAATCCTCAAATTTCTTCAAAATATTGAAGAGGAGGAAAAACTTTCAAACTTATTTTATTTGACCACCATTATACTGTTACCAAAGCCAGACAAACACAAAATGAAAAACAACTATAAGCCAATATCCCTGCTGAACATAGATGCAAATATCATCAACAAAATGCTAACAAACAGAATCCAACAGCACATTCAATATAGAGTTAGAAGTCCTAGGCAGAGCAATCAAGCATTCGGAAAAATAAATGCATTCAAATCAGAAAGGAAGAAGTATAATTGTCCCATTTTGTAGACAACATGATCTTATATATACAAAACTCCAAAGACTTCATAAAAAAATGGTTAGAACAGTAAATTCAGTAAAGGTGCAGGATACAAAATCAACATACAAATATCCCTTGCTTTTCTGCATATTATCAATGAGCTACCCTAAAAGAAAACTAGGAAAATCATCTCATTTGCAATACACCATAAAGAATAAAATACTTAGGAATAAACTTAACTATGGAGATGAAAGACTTGTATACTGGAAACTACAAAAAATTGATGAAAGAAATTAAAGAAGACACAAACAAATGGAAAGGCAATCAATGTTCTTGCATTGTTAGAATCAATATTGTTAAAATGTTTATACTACCCAAAGCAATATGCAAATTCAATGCAATGCCTATCAAAATGCCAATGGTATTTTTTTACAGAAATAAGTAAAAAAAGGGCTTCCCTGGTGACACAGGGGTTGAGAGTCCGCCTGCTGATGCAGGGGACATGGGTTCATGTCCCAGTCCGGGAAGATCCCACATGCCATGGAGCAGCTGGGCTCGTGAGCCATGGCCGCTGAGCCTGCGCATCCAGAGCCTGTGTTCCGCAACGAGAGAGGCCACAACAGGGAGAGGCTCACGTACAGCAAAAAATAAATAAATAAATAAATAAAATAAAAAAATAAAATTCACATGGAATCACAAAATATCATGAATAGCCATACCAATCTTGAAAAAAGAATAAATCTGGATTCATCACACCTACTGATATCAATATATATTACAAAACTACAGTAATCAAAACATAAACACAGACATATAGACACAGATATATAGACAAATGTAACAGAATAGAGATCTCAGAAATAAATCCATAAATATAAGGTCAACTGATCTTTTACAAGGATTTCAAAAATACACAATGGGGAAGGATAGTCTCATTAACAAATGGTATATAAAAATTTGATATTGACATGCAAAAAAATGAAACTGTAATCTTACATCATACACAAAAATTAAGTCAAAAGTGATTAAAAGTTAAATGTTTTAAGACCCTAAACAATAAAAGTCTTAAACTAAAACTTAGAGGAAAATCTTAATGGCATTGGTCTTGGCAAAGATTTCATAGATATGACTTCAAAAGCACAATCAACAAAAATGAAAATAAACAAGTGGGGCTAGATCACACTACAAAACTTTGGCACAGCAAAGTTAAAAATAAACAGAGTGAAAAGGCAACATATAGAATGTGAGGACATATTTGTAAACCATATGTATGATAAGCGGTTAACTCTAAAATATACAAATAAGCCTTATAAGTCAATAGCAAAACAATTAACCACAGTCAAAAATGTACAAAGTGATGTATGGGAGACCCACTCCACAAGCCTGAGAGAAGGACACTTAACCCTCTAGAAATGGAACAACTCAAGAGTGCCCTCCAAGAAAGAGAAACTATAGTAACCAGGTTCTTCCCACACCCACCAACCTGGTCCTGCACCCCTTCTGGCCAAGAAACTGGGTGTCTCTAAAACAGTGGAACAGGATAGAAAGGCCAGAGATAAATCCCCCTATGGCCACCTAGTCTATGACAAAGGAGACAAGAATATACAATGGAGATAAGAGGTCCTGGGAAACCTGGACAGTTACATGTAAAAGAATAAAATTAGAACACTCCCTATCACTGTACAAAAAAAAAAATAAAGTCAAAATGGATTAAAGACCCAAATATAGGGCCAGATACTATAAAATTCTTAGAGGAGAATTTAGGCAGGACATTCTTTGACATAAATCACAGCAAGTTCTTTTTCATTCTACCACCTAGAGCAATGAAAATAAAAACAGAATTTTAAAAATGGGACTTAATTAAACTTAAAATCTTTTGCACAGCAAAGGAAACTATAAACAAAATGAAAAGGTCACCCTCAGAATGGGAGAAAAATATTTGCAAAAGAAGCATCTGACAAGGGATTAATCTCCAAAATATACAAACAGCTCATGCAGCTCAATATCAGAAAAAAAAAAATATACAAACAAACAACCCAATCAAAAAATGGGAAGAAGACCTAAATAGACATTTCTCCAAAGAAGACATGCAGATGGCCAACAAACACTTGAAAAGATGCTCAACATCACTAATTATTAGAGAAATGCAAATCAAAACTACAATGAGGTATAACTTCACACTGGTCACAATGGTCATCATTAAAAAAAATCTACAAACAATAAATGCTGGAGACGGTGTGGAAAAAAAGTTTACCGTATTGCACTGTTGGTGGAAATGTAAATTGGTACAGCCACTATGGAGAATAGTATGGAGGTTCCTTAAAAAATCTAAAAATAGAGCTACCATATGACCCAGCAATCCCACTCCTAGGTGTATATCTGGAGAAAACCATAATTTGAAAGGCTACATGCACCCCGATGTTCATTGCAACACTATTTACAATAGCCAGGACATGGAAACAACCTAAATGTCCATCAACAGAGAAATAACTAAAGAATATGTGGTACATATATACAATGGAATATTACTCAGCCATAAAAAGGAACAAAATAGTACCATTTGCAGAGACGTGGATGGACATAGAGATTTTCATACAGAATGAAGTAAGTCAGAAAGAGAAAAACGATATTGTATAATAGCTCAAATGGTACAGGTGAACTTATCTGCAAAGCAGAAATAGTCACAGATGTAGAAAACAAACTTATGGTTACCAAGGGGGGAAGAGGGGATGTGGAATGAACTGGGAGATTGGGATTGACATATATACACTATTATGTATAAAATAGATAACTAATGAGAACCTACTGTATAGCACAGGGAACTCTACTCAGTGATCTGTGGTGACCTAAATGGGAAGGAAATCTAAAAACGAGTGGATATAGATAGATAGATAGATAGATAGATAGATATAGATATATATGGATCTCTCTCTATATATATATATCCACATATATATATGGATATATATATACATATATATATATATATATATATATATGGATATATATATATACATATAACTGATTCAATTTGCTGTACAGCAGAAACTAACACAATATTGTAAAGCAACTATACTCCAATAAAATTAACAAATAAATAAATAAAAATAAAAACCTGGAAAACTGCAGCCCAAAAGACCAGCTCACTCTTAAGTGGAATGGACCCCATTTGGTGATGCAAACCACTCATCTGCCCGGAAGTTTCAAGAGGTCACTCTGTGGGGACATCACACTCCAGTGAAGGAGAACCCCAAACCCCAACCTCCAAAGAGACAACCTGGGGCAGTGGACTGCCTTGACTACATGTGTGAACCTCTCTTTGACCTGAAGCTTCTCTTCTGAAAAACAACAGATGTGTGTCCCAAAAGAGCAGACCACTAATTTCAAGAATTGCTGCGCTCAGAGGGGAGCTAGTGACCTTGACTGGGGAAACCTTATAAAACACTGTCACCATAAAAATGTTGGGCTTCCCTAGTGGCGCAGTGGTTGAGAGTCCATCTGCCAATGCAGGGGACATGGGTTCGTGCCCAGGTCCATGATGATCCCACATGCCATGGAGTGGTTAGGCCCGTGAGCCACGGCCACTGAGCCTGTGTGTCCGGAGCCTGTGCTCTGCAATGGGAGAGGCCATAACAGTGAGAGGCCCGCATACTGAAAATAAAATAAAAGTTAACAGCCACTGTGGTGATGGTGGCCAAGGAGACCAGCCTGGACTTTAAGCTATGATAAAAGTGTGCTGACTCACTGTCCAGTATGGTCCTGTGTGATCATGTTGCCATGGATTATCTGTTAGCTGCCTGGGGTGCGGGGGTCTGTGCAGGGCCAGTAAATCGAGCTGTTTTTATGTGGATGCAAGTGGCCTAATTGAAGAAAGTGCAGACAGACCACTGAGAAATGCCACTGGGCAGCAGAAACCAGGTAACCCAATCTGGCCGAACTGTTTGGAGCCAGTGTAAAGCCGGCCCACCCCTGCACCTCTGGGTTTGGACTTTTCCTGGGCCCCTTAATGACCTTTAGATTCTATAAAACTCCAAATGGCATTTGCTCAGGGATAGAAAAGGGCTGAGGCCTTGGGGCAACCAGATGTGTCTAACCGTGGCTGGAAGAAGTCCTGCTCCTCCCCCCAGGTCATGAAGACCCACACTCAGCAGGAAGCAGTTACAGGAGGTGGACCTACACCTCTCAGCACCCCTCAAGAAAGAGGAGAAGGAGAGACAGAGGAGAGATGTGTCCATTAACAAAGTCCATTAACAATTCCCAGGGAGTGAAACATAGAATCTGGGTCATAAAGCCTAACCTTTTTTCTTTTCTGCACAGGGTGCCTCATGCAGAGACCTCGCACCCAGCCCTTCAGACCAGAGTTCCTAGTGCAAAATGGCTAGGCCGACACCTCAGCTCAGTGGACCGAGTGCAGAAGTGCTGCACCCAGCACTTGGATCTGGAACCATGAGTCACATAGCTGTGCCCAGTGGGGAAGAACTCCACACCCCTCCCCACTTACAAGAACCCTTTAAAGCAGCTCTATTGATGGCGTTTCTGGAAGAGTGTGTTCTTTAGAATACAAGTTCACACCTGTCTATTATTTGATCAAAGAATAAAGCTTTCCTTTACTTCTGAACTGAACTTGGTCTCGTTCTGTTGGCATGAGGACACTGAGCAGAAGGACCTTGGTGGGAACCAACTTGGGATGGTCAGTAACAGAACAGGAATAAATAAAACTCTCTTCTGCCCAGTTATGGTGTGTGATATCTCCTAGAGACCTAGATATGGGAGAAACACTGGTCTAGTTAAAATAATTATTTGTTCCTTAAAATGAATGTAGTCTGCATAGTTCCCTTGAAAAGGATATCTACCCTTAGAAACTTGTGCCTCACCTCCTGATAGAAGCCAGGTGAGCTTTATAGACCTTCTTCCTCTACCAGATCAAAGACTTGAATAAACAGACACTCACAAACCTCTCAGAGCTGGGATTATTGAAGGAAATCCATTGTCCAGGAGACCCAGTCTCATACTAAACCCAGGAGCCAACAGCATCAAATTGTTTTCTCTTTCAGACACCCCTACCCTGCTGACATGTGCCTCAAAGAATGCCCCTGTTACTCTATACTGAATGATTTAGACTTGAAACTTGCATGAATGGCCAAGGGAATGGAGCCTGATTTAGGTGATGAGTGCTTCATGGGAATGAGTTTTTCCTAATGAGGATAGGTTTCCTGAGGAGATGGGTAGAGATTCACATGAAGAAAATTGCAAGGGCCCTCAATAAAAATTCAAGGGCAACAGGGGAAAAAAATGGCCTAAGTACTTGAATAGGCATTTTTTCAAAGACGTGCAGATGGTGAACAGACATATAAAAAAATCACTAATCACTAGAAAAATGCAAATAAAAACTACAATGAGATATCACCTCACACCTGACAGAATGGCTATTATCAAAAAACAAAAGACATTGTGTTGATGAGGTAGAGAAATTGAACTCTTGTACACTGTTGGTAGGATTATAAAATGGTACAGCCACTAAGGAAAACAGCATGGACTTTCCTCAAAAAACTAAAAATATTAGTACTGTATGATCCAGCAATCTTACTTTTGGGTGTATATCCAAAATAATTGAAATCAGAATCTCAAACAGATATCAACACTCCCATGTTCTTTGTAATACTATTCTAAATAGCCAAGATGTGGAAACAACCTAAATGCCCATTGATGATTGAATAAAGAAAATGTGTATTTTTCATTTCAGTTTTGTATTCTTCACCTCTAGTTGTTCCTTATATTTTCTCACTCTTTGTTTAAAATGTCTGACTTCTTGCTCTGTGTATCCATTCTTCTCCTGAGTTCTTTGCTCATCTTTGCAATCACTACACTGAACTCTTTCTCAAGTAGGCTGCCTATCTCCACTTCACTTAGTTCTTCTTCTGGGCTTTTATCCTGTTCCTTCATCTGGAAAATATTCCTCTGTTGCCTTATTTTGCCTAAGTTGCTGTTTTTATTTTTATGTGTCTGGTAGGTTGGTAATGTATCCTGACCTTAGAGAAGTGGCCTTTCACAGGGGACATCCTATGAGTCCCAGCAGTGCACTTCCTTATCGTCACCTGAGCTATATGCTTTAAGAGTTCCCCCTATGAGGGCTGCATGGGTCCTCCTATTGTGACAGGTCTTGTGGGCAATCTGAAAGACTTGGTTGTCCCCAAGTCTGGTTAGTTTCCAGTCACTGACTTGTGCAGAGGCTACTAGCCACTGGTTGGTGGGACCAGGTCACAAGGCAGCTGACTGAAGAACTGCAGGGGACCACAGGGCTAGTGCTGGCTAACTGGTGATCAGAGTCAGGAGCCAGGAGGTTCCACCCACTAGAGGGAAAAGTCAACTCCTGGGGTTAATGCCAACCTACTGGTGAAGAGAGCCAGGTTCCTGAGTCTGGTTGCAGGGATCCTGAGTCTGGTTGCAGGGCCCAGGGGGTCCCAGAGATGGTGTCATATTGCTGGTGGATGGGGCCAGTCCCTGACAGTTGGGTATGGGTCCAGGGTATCCCAAAGTTTGTGTTGGCTTGTAAGTGGGCAGAGCTGGCACCCTGCTGGTCCCAGGGCAGGGTCTAGCCTGTTGGTAAGCAGGCTGAGTCTGTGGGTTGCAGGATTATGTTTTTCTTGACTCCAGAGTCTGTCATCTGGTGTGTAAGACTGGTTCCAAGGCTAGAGCAGGCTCCCTGGAGGGCGGGACCAGGGCCCGGGCCATTGTGGAGCTGGTGCCTGCCTACATGTGGGTGGAGCTGGGTCTGGGGCCCTCTGGTGATCAAGGCCATGTCCAGAGATGGCTGTGGACTCTGGGGGTTTCAAGACAGGCTTTCTACTGTCAGGTGGGGTCGTGTCCCTGCCCAGTTTGTTGTTTGTCCTGAGGCGTCCTTGCACAGATCTCTACAGACAGTTGGGCCAGGGTAGGGCTGGGTCCTGAGGCTAATAACCTAGAGGGAGGATTCGACAATGGTGCTCACCAGCACTAGTTTCCATGTTATAGACAGGTTTCCCCAAAATGTCTGCTGCTAATGTCTATGTCTCCAGGGTGAGCTGAAGTTTCCTCTTGCCTCTACGGAGACTCACCAAGATCAGCAAGTAGGTTTGACCCAGGCTCATATCCAATTATTTATTCTTGCCCTGGGTCCCAAAGCATGTGAGATTTTTTGTGAGCCCTTTAAGAGTGAAGTCTCTATATCCCCCAGCCCTCTGGGGCTCCCAAGAGTAAGCCCCACTGGCTTTCAAAGCCAAATGTTCTGGAGACTCATTTTCCTGGTGTAGGATCCCCAGGGTAGTGAGCCTGATGTGGGGTTTGACCCTCTCATTCCTTTGGAGGAACCTCTGCAATTTAATGATTCTTCCATTTCTGGGTCACTCACCTGGGTATGGACTTGAGTATATTGGGAGTCCACCCCTCCTACCCATCTCACTATGGTTCCTTCCTTGTCTTTAGTTGCATGTCTTTTATGATAGGTTCCAGTCTTTTTCATCAATCGTTGTTCTGCAAATAGTTGTGATTTTGGTGTGCCTGTGAAAAGTGAGTGGAGGGTCTTTCTATTCTCTTATCTTAGCCAATCTCCAGATAATGTACTTTTAAAAAGAGGTACAAGAATATATATTTTGTTTTCTTTTTTTAAAGGTAAAACTAACTCATTTTATCATCTAATACATATTTATCAAATTGTTCTAATAAAATACAAGCAATTAACAAAAATAAGTTCTTATAATTAATCTCATTACATAAATGACATTCAGAGACTCCTTAGACAAGATTTGCTAAGGGCTCATTTACTTTCTGAGAAAATCTTTGAGGTCCACAATATGAGCTGTGTTATTCCCTATCAACTTTCAAATATTGCTGCAACTTTAACACAAATATTTTTAGGTGAGATATTCAGACATGTAAAGCCAGCGAGTACTTCAATAGCTTCATTGTGTAAAAGCAAAACTATTTTAAAACCACATGCTTAGAGTGAGATTTAAAGAACACAAGACATGACCGTGTTGTTTTTTAGGAAGCATGCTGATTTGATAGAGAACTGAGCCCTGGCTCTGCAGCTCTATGCTTCCAGTTTTATTTTAAATGTCTTTAAATTTTGCAGTTAATCTGAATTTTTTTAAAATTTCTTGTAAGCATTACTGGCTAAATTGGGAAGCCATTTTGTGACAATGGAATCAGCATTGGACAGGGTACAAGGAATTGTATATTTTCATCCCATTTAGGCCACTCTGAGGCCGTGGAGACTCAAATTTCAGTTATTTGAATCTTAGAATGTACTTCTTATAAGTGGCTTTGATTAGTTCTGTACTTCCCAAACAGTGTTTCACAAAATACCAGTTCTAAAGATCCAGTGACAATAAAAGCTTCCATATGCACATACATCTGGGAAGTGCTACATAGTGTATTTCATCTTGGAGAGTCAGAAACACTCTAGTTCTCTTAAAGCCTCCGAGAAGACCCACAGGAGAATTTTTTTTTTTAAGAAAGCAAACTAAACTGTTTAAAATTTTCTGATTCCGAATTTTCTAAATTTCACAAAAGAATGTCTTTTTCAACACATGACCCACTTTAATCCAATAGAAGTGGTTTAATGAACACACTATAGAAAACTTTAGCATAGATGATCTTCATTCTTTTAACGTTTCTTATAAAGATAGATCATTATATTTTTTTAAAACAATGGCATATAATGTTACAGAGCAGACTGAATAAATATAACATGCATACACTTATTTTCATAAATACTTTACAGATTGATATATTCTTAATATATGAGATTATCTAATTATCACCATAATCTATTAATTATTGCACATGGTGGGCTTTTTCTTATTGAATATTGTTGAAAATGTCTTTACTTCATGTAGAGGTGAAGGCAACTACTGCAAAGTTAACAAATACCCATGATTGTTTGTGACTAACAAGCTGAAGTATTGTCATGAGATTTTAGAGAGAAAATGTCTTTTACTTGATAATTTTATCTTGTGTTGAATTTTAGCTCCAGGCATTATTTTTTTATTTAATTGGCAGAGAAAGAAATGTTTATGTGATTATGATGAGCTCTGTTCTTATCAAATTTGGTTTACAGAGTCTTGGAAATGGTCACTCCATGGGGCTTTGCTGACTCTGGGTCTGCAAATATCAGTCACAGTTATATATTCCATAGTATCTTTGCACTACCATGAAAAATTCAGTTGTTTGCTCCAAGTACATTTTGTCTGATCCAACTTTGATATATGCTATATTGTGTATGTTCTCAGAAACCTGTGAAAGGAAAACTACTGTGATTCAGAGTTTAAAGTATTAAAAGAGGTAAATTTGTTTTTTTTTTTTGTTGTTGTTGTTGTTGTTTTTGCTAAACCACAAAATACATTCATTATCTCCTAAGCCAGTCAAGTTCGCCCAGTAGTAACTAGTTGTCCAGAGTATATTAAACACTTTAGGAATTGTTATTAACTCTTGTGGGCCAAAAGGGTGTCATTTTCTGCACTGAAACAGTAATAAATTATGAGTTAATTCATTTTTCAAGAGTGTTCTATTTTCTCTCAGCTTATAGCATAGACACTGGAAATATTTGGTTTGATATTTTCTAAAGTTCACCCTTTTACTCTATTTGTAATTTGGGGTTCTGTAGGCACTAAGAGGCAGTGACATTCAAGCAGAAAATCTTTAAGGGTAAACAAACTTTCTTAGCTGATTGATCTTTCTATCATTTGATCAGCATTTGGACATTTTAGATTCTGAAGGTCAAAAATAAATCTTTCTTATATTTATCCTTAGTCTAACTACATGTGCAAGGCCAATAATATGTGATAAATGTACTCAAGTAATTGTCTTCTCTAACAGCATAAAGTGTTTTTAATATAATAAATTCTCTTTTCCTTTCATTTTTAGAATAAACACAGTTAATGCATCCAAATAAATGAACTTCTATCGTTTATTTATGTTATTAGCATTTAATAATAATGAATAATTTATTATGATAAATGAACAATTTATTGTGATAAAGGGTCTTTTTTGGTACAGTCATACTTGATTTGCTGTAACAACATATCTTGTTTGGATATTTTAAATGTAATTATTTGAAAAATTTGTTAATATAACCTTTGAATGAAATTTTGTATTGGTACAGTAGCTTTGTATATCTCTCTCCTTACATATATTCACATACATATGTATCTATATTTATCTAGTCTAGGTGATTTTTTAATCTATGGAATATATACATATATATGACCTTTGAAGAGATCAAGTTTAACATACTGAAAACATATAAAAGGTCTACTTTTTTTTTCACTCAGCATCTATTCAGCATCATCTTATCCATGACGTTATTTCCATAACACAACTCCGATTTTGCCACTCCTGTCTTCAAAATTTTTCAAAACTCAAATTTGTTGAAATATATTACATTAGCCTAACAGTCAAAAATCTCCATCCTGGATCCCATGACTCCCCTGAGAGTTTATTTATGATATATTTTCTGTTTGGAATTTCTAATTCATAATTCATATTTGAATTATTTTTGTCAAAATACTATCCATTCTTCAAATCTATCTGACACTCCCTCATTCATGAAGTTCTTTTTAATTTCTCAGTTGAAAAGAATCTGTCACTCATGATGTGAGGGACATTTTAAACAATTTGGCCCTAGATAAATCTGCCAGTGGACTGTAGCCACATGAGTGAGGCCAAGTCCAAAACAACCACCAAGTCAACATAAAAAATTTTGAGAAATAATAAATATTGTTGTATTAAGGTACTAGGTTCTCGGGGTAGCTAACTATTGAGCAATAGATAGCTGATATTAATTGCTACCTAAGACTTCATGTACGTTTTAGTCAGTAAAATAAACTTGTCTTACAAGAATGCCTATGAAAATTGACCAGAATGACTTCATGACCTGCCTATGAAACTAGAGCATATGCACAAAACTTTCCATTAAGAAAGGCCATCAAGGGTTTCCCTGGTGGTGCAGTGGTTGAGAGTCCACCTGCCAATGCAGGGGACATGGGTTCGTGCCCCAGTCCGGGAAGATCCCACATGCCGTGGAGCGGCTAGGCCCATGAGCCATGGCCGCTGAGCCTGCGCGTCTGGAGCCTGCACTCCACAATGGAAGAGGCCACAAATGTGAGTGGCCCGCGTACCACAAAAAAAAAAAAAAAAGAAAGGCCATCATCAAACATATTATATGTTATCACATTTTTATGGGCATGGTAAATTTGGTCTTGCTATACATTTTAATTTTCTTGCAGTGTACTGAGGCTGGAAATCTAAGGACTATATTTCCAGACCCCTTTAAGCTAAAGTAAATTATATACTGACAATTGTATGCTGTCTGAAATTTCACTATTATAGAAAGTGAACACAAATATTTGGTGGAGAGCTATCTGATCTGCCACAAATACTCACTATGTACCTGGTACTGTGAGATTCAGCATGAAATACAATTTCATTAAACATTTAATTTGTTGAAGTAAGCAAAAGATTAACTGTATTTTTATAAAAGAATACATCCCCATGTACAAAACATATGGACAAGGATTTTCAGAGAAAATGGTTTTCCTCTTCTAGTATATTATTAGTTATATTGATATGCTGCCCCATTTTTGATAATGTAATAAATAATTAATAAAAATTCTCAGCATGCTTTGATAAATATTAAAGCATGTTTCTAAATCTTGCAGAATTCAAAAGGAGATGTAAAATAACCATGTGTTAGATAAAAAGAGAATGTACAGATGTTTAAGTTTTTTCAACATGAGAGCTAACATAGTTTTGTAATTAAAATGTGTCATCTATCCAACTAATTTAGGACATTAGAATACTTCCCTTTAATAACACAAACATATAAACTTGGGAAATAATTTAACCATTAAAAGTGTTGGAATATAACTATAAGCTTAGACTAACAGGAAAAGCTACATTAATTGTGTTTTATACATTTACATGGATCAAATTAAAATATTTTATTTTTAATGTAGGCAATATCAGGTTCAGATATGTGAGAAACATGACAGTGAAATAAAGTACTGACATAAAATAGAAAATGCTGGTGCTTTGAAAATAGATTTTCCTCACTAGATTTAATATATGAAAATTTGGATTGGGTAAATATGTACTGAGAAATATAGTGAAGTATTAGAATTCAATACAGAAGTTTCCCTATTGTAATCATCTTAACACTCTGAACTACTACCAAAAATACAATTTTGATTTACGTTTTATGAACATGAATTTAAAATAGAAAAACCAGGCTTCCCTGGTGGTGCAGTGGTTGAGAGGCCCCCTGCTGATGCAGGGGACATGGGTTCATGCCCCGGTCCAGAAAGATCCCACATGCCGCAGAGCAGCTAGGCCTGTGAGCCATGGCCGCTGAGCCTGTGCGTCCAGAGCCTGTGCTCCGCAACAGGAGAGGCCACAGCAGTGAGAGGCCCAGGTACCACAAAAATAAATAAATAAATAAATAAAATAGAAAAATCATATACACATCCCTTCTTAAGAATATATTTTATATTTTCTGCATACAGCATTGTAGTGAAAATGCATCTTCATTTACATGCATTCTAAAATCAGTCTGAATTTAACATTGAGGTGTTGCTAATTTGCTTCCACTGGGTCTCCCTTTGGGGGTTGAAGTGAACTTTAGCTTTTGAGAAGGGAAACTTTGATTCACAAAAATACAATTTAGGCTAACTCACAAGAAATGTTTTATGAGGAACCACATGTTTGAAATGTATTTAATATGTCTAGGTTAGGTGGTTTCCCTAAATGGATATCAATTCTTTTTCATTGCATAATTATTAGTTGAGGTCCTATTGTGTATCCAATGCTCTTTCAGGAGTCAATGATACAACAGCAAAAAAGACAATTATTGTGTCTTCTGTTGTAGAGTTTACATTTGGGTAGTTTCTACCAAAAAAAAATATTTTTTTCTATTTGCATGAGTACTTCCTGGAATAATAAAAATAACACATGGACCCCAAAATCATAATGAGTGCATAAAGTAGTTCCTTCTTTTAATTATATGTATTGGATTGGCTGCTCAAGAACACTTCTAAATGCCTTCATTCTTATATATGAATATAATTTTTTTCATTGCATACCTGCTGTGTGCCATGTATTGTGCCATGTAATTAGCACATTATTTCACTTAAGTCTTGCAAAAAACAGATGAAATAAATAATTGTTCCCATTTTTCAGACAGGAGAAATAAGACTGGAAATAGATAATGACAAAATTTAATTATCTAACATGTTAAGTGGTCATACTGGGATGCAAATTCAGTTCTGTCTGACTGTACAACCTGAAACCAGTCTACTAGCTTGCAAGAAGGCACTGTAATATCATATATTGCCTATAGATTTTATCAATATGCAATTTGATATTGGTGTGTTTCTTATCTAAATACTGTAGAGAGTTTTAAATATTTCAAAGCAAATCATTTGTTTTTCTCTCACAGAAGTACAGCCATTGCTCATTTAAAAGAAAAATACAAAGAAAAAAACAGCTATATTTCAAGAATAACATCTTTTAAAACCCACTATGGTTAGTATCAAAGTAATTAAGGAAATCACCAGGAACTCTTAATCAGCCTACTCTTAAAGTATTCTGACAGAAGTTAAAGCTTCTCTGGGTTACCCTTGTAGGGGTCCTTTGGGTTGATTAAATTGTCTTCTTGAGACTATCTCACATGGGGTAAAAATTATTCCTCTTGTTTCCAAACACCACCAAAAATCATGCTTTACTTACCACGAATGAGACCAAAGCCAATAAATGTACTTGCTCAAGATCTTAGACTTCTTTATCATTTAGAAGTAAAGTTATACTTGAACAAACAAACAAATAAAATTCAAGAGGCAAAAGCCAATCTATGATATAACTTTATTATTACCCCAAGGTACATTCTTCCTGAGCCCCCATTAGAACAACACTCAGTAGCATGGTCCACGAGAACTCTTGAGTGTAGTGCAGGGGAGGTAGTGGCTTATAGCCCAAGCAAAATGTAGGAATTACTATCGGTGAACTTGGGAGAAGCTGGAGCTCAGTCTGTATTAGCCACTTTTTTGCCTCTTCAACTCCTTTGTTAGATGCTGAAGCCACTCCAGCCTCACATCTTTTCTCTAGTATATTCCCATCCAAGAGCTAAAGTTATGAGTATCCACGACAGATTATTTTGAAAGACTTGCCAGAAAGCCACTCAGCTTAAAAACACATGTCTAGGTTGTGGAGGACTTTTGATATTTCCTATTTCTTATCTAGCATAACTTCCTTTTATGCTCTGTAACACAAAGCCAGAAATCCTGGAGTCTATTTTCATTAACCTCATGTTTTCGCAATTTGGTCAAAGTTTTGGATTTAGTCCCAACTTATTACAGGTTCTGCACAGCCTGTCTACTTCCTTTCCTAATACACATTTCTCTGTCTGGAATGCCCATCATCTTTCCTATTCTCTCTCTCCCACAAATCACAGCAATTTATTTATCTTTTAAGGCCCAGCTAAATGCTGTCTCTTTCATGAAATCCTCCCTTACCCTTCCAACAAGAATAAATCTCTTTTCTCCTGAACTACTGTAGCAATTTATTTTCCATTTTATGGCATTAAACTTGTTCTACCTTGTTATTATTTCTGTACGTTTTTGTTCTCTCTCCTAATTGTAGACATGGATCTTGATGGCAGGATCAAGCCAGATTTATCATTGGATTTCTACTGTGCTTAGCACAGGACTTTGCACTTTTTAACTATTCAAAAATATTGGTTGATATTCTGCATTCTCAGTTTCATTGAGTAAGCTTGTAAATCTCACTTCTCAACCTACTTAAGTCACCACACATACTTGTACAAACTGTTTAGGTTTCCAAGTTATATTTACTGCTTTTACCTCCCACTGTCACCTTTGGCGTTGTCTGCTCTGCACACTTTGCTGCCTAACTCTCTCACACCTCTGACCCTAAGAGAGATGGGGACTGTCATGTCTTGTGGTGGCCTTTCTCTAACCACAAATAACTTGTCCAAAAACAAGTACCTACTGAAAGTTACAAGGACTCTTTGATATAGCAGTGCAGATTGTTTCCCCTTTTTCCTGAGCAAAAACCGGATTTATAGGAGCAAGCTCCATTATACTGCACATCCGGAAGCCGGGTGTCCCCAATGGGAATGAAAATATCTGGCCCAATTTTCAAGTACCAATTCATGTTTTGTTTTTTTGTTTTGTTTTGTTTTGCTTGTTTTTTTTAAAGGCATGCTTTAAATGGTAAGATAAGTAAGACTATATGTAATGATCACTGTAACAAAAATGCACAGTTTGATCATCACTGAATTTTAAAACTGGAGGAATATTAGACATCATCACATCCAAAGCCCTCACGTGTAGCCTGAGACCTGAGGCTGTTTAAGTGGCTTGCCTAAGGCTTAGAACAAAAAATAGATCTCCAGACAAAGCTCGTCTAGTACATTTTCTAACCCACACTTCTGTCATTGTTGAATCAGATTTTCTCCTTGGAAAGATTTTCTATTTTATCTTTATTTATTTACTTCAGTTTTTAAAGCCATGGTGTATAAAATAAAGTTCTTAAGGTCAGAAATATTGAAGCTATCTACATAAAGCTCCTAATTTCTTCAAGAGTAACATAAGGACTGTGACTTTTTTTACTTAATATGTTTAATTCCTGCAGAAAAACTGGGGAAATAGATTAAGGTAGTGCCACGTGATCAAGAGATAATTTAACAAGCATTATTGTATAAATCACAACCTGAACATGGATCATTAGGTCCAACCTCAATGGTAGGTAACACAGAATATATGTTGAACTGCTATTTGTCTAGTGAAAATAAAATGATTTGCTGTAACTGCTTTATAAAGATTCTATAAATAATTATTTGTTTCCAGCTCTTCAAAATTTAAGATGGTCTCTCAAAGGTTCACAAAGTGGGAAAGGGGATCTGTGGAGATTATGCATCACTGGAATTCATTTTACTTTAGAGAAACAAGGTAAAACTGGTAAAGTATATTAATCGCACTTTTTCATGCACTTTTCATTTGTCATTAATTTTTATCATAAGGAAAAAACTAGATGAAAATTATTGAACATACTTAAAAGGAATACCAATATAAGAGACCAAAGAAGGGATACATGATTCATTTTCCTGAAAAGGAGTTTAGTATTTTGTCTTGCAAGTCAAGAAAATATGCCGAAATTCCACATGCTTGAGGAAATAGTGTATCTTGTATCTTGTCATTACTTAACAGAGACACAAAAACCTTAATGTGTTTATATTTGTAAAACACTTTGGGTATCTCATTTGAAATACGTTGGAAACAGAAAGTATAATATCTTGTTAGGAATAACTTGAAATAATTCCATTTAACACAACTGATATAACAAGCTAATCTATCTGTGAGCAGATCTATTTAATGTTTCAAAATGCATACTTTTCCTGTCTTTTCTGTTTCGTTCCTAGGCAGCACTCCACTTAATTTAACAGTGAATATTGTTGTCACTACAGTTTTGGCTGTTTTTCACTTAGACAGGACATAAGATGGCCATCAGAAAATAAAAAGTAGTTCTTTCTATTCTACAAAGTCTAAGATGTTGTATTTATTTTATACTATTCACAATAGGTACAGACAAATTTCTTCAGCAGTAACTGATACGATTTATATTTTATTTATTATAAAATGAGGTAATAATATTTTTGCAATGCCAAGCCTTCAAAAAGCAGCAGTCTAATTTGTTGATTCTTTATCTAGTTCTTAATTTTTGGGTGCAAAGTATCATGCTGCTTCTGTGCATTTATGCAAATAGAGAATGTATAATTTTTTACATATCATGGTATAAGATATACACTTAGTCACACATTCGCTTTATTAATATATGACAAGAATAAAAGCCTTTGCTTATTCACTTTCCTCCCTCTCTCTTTCTCTCTCTCTCTCCCTCTTTCTCTCCAACACTCCCTTTTTCTCTTTCACTTTCTCTGTCTTACACACACACAGATGAACACATATAACAACTTCGATTTCTATTTGACTAGATTAATGGAAATATTCTTCTGGAGAGAATGTGCAGTAGACTATGACTGGACAGTCTCATTTCAACAATAAATTAGAGAACAGTTTTTAATTGTAGTCTTAATTGTTTTTTAAAATTCACATATAACAACTTAGTTGAGACAATGATTTCAGATCAGCTTCTTAAGTTTCAGTTCATTGCAGTGGAACATCGTTAAAATAGTATGAATATGTTTATTAACAATAGTTTGTCTAGTCATGTGTTAAGGACATACTGAATAGTATATCCTGAGCTAGTGTGAGAATCAATTATGCAGGTTTTTCCAGATTATAATGAAAATAACCTAATATTTAAGTTATGGTAATGAAAAGGTTTCCATACTATGTAATTAAAGTAATAGCTTCAACATATCTAGTATAAACTCTTCTTATTCCATAAAAGGTATTATGCTAAACAAATAACTATATTTTTGTTTCAAGTTTTTATTGGTGATAAAGGCTGAGACTTTTTTTTTCTTTGCGGTACGCGGGCCTCTCACTGTTGTGGCCTCTTCCGTTGTGGAGCACAGGCTCTGGACACGCAGGCTCAGCGGCCATGGCTCACGGACCCAGCCACTCCGAGGCATGTGGAATCTTCCCGGACCGGGGCACGAACCCGTGTCCCCTGCATCAGCAGGCGGACTCTCAACCACTGCACCACCAGGGAAGCCCCAAGGCTGAGACTTTTTAAAAATAGTTATTTTTGCAAAAATGTTTTCTTACTAATTATTATACATCTTTTGGAATTCCCTGCTACTTTTGTCACATAAAGATAAATTTAGTAATTTGTGAGAAGAAAAGAAAGAAAAGTTCTGTCATTGCTTAAACCAGTACTTTTTCCCTCATAAATGAATTTACTTTTGTGGTCTCAACAAGGAGGCATGTTTTGCATGCAAATAGCAGGTGGTTATGGAGAGTTACTTTGACAGCTAATGTCTTGTGCTGCCTCAACATCTGCGGACTAAAAGAGGTTCTCTGTAGTATGAGATGCTGTTGAGAAAATGTAACCAATTTAAGTGGAGTTTTTCAACTAAGTTCCAAGCTTACTTTGAGGGACCATAGGGAGGGGTAGAATGAAAGAATAATTAAAAATGAAGTACGTTCTTGTTTTGGTGACAATTGACATAAAAGATCTTGAAAAGGCAAATAAGACAACACTAATTTTGAAGACAGAGTAGTTCTCAGCCAGCTTAGCTGGAAATTGTACTATTAATAAAAAGGAATAAGATTGATTTGCCTGAAAAGGGGGAACTGGATAATCAATAAAATAAAAGTGAAAATACCCTACAAGGGTACAATTTAAGTAATGGCATTTAAATGTTTTTTTAAATAAAATTATTCACAGAATAAAAGAAATCTTTGTATACTCTTGTAATTCTCACCTGGAAACATTTTATGTGTTACATGACACAAAGTTGCATGAATTAAAAATAAAAGGATATTAAATCATTGGAATACTTTATATTTACATTGTGAGGGCTTCACACATATTTATTGAATAGATAGTTTTTCAGGTGTTTTCCTTTATATGTATCCAAACAAATTATTTCATATGTCACTTTCATCTAGGTATTCCAATAACATAAGCCTACTGATCAATGTCCATGCCCTTAGAAAACAGTAATATAATGCAAATAAAATGTCTATAAACTCCCTAAAATTTTTTGTTCTCTTTTTTCTCTCAATTATGACTTATCATTAAAGTATTTTTTTTTTAAATTTCTATTCCTACTTCCTCCATTTTTTGCTGATTTTATCTTTGAGTTTCTCCTTCCTCTGTGTTTCTGTATCCCATTCCAGTGTATTATATCACCGCTCACACTGTATTTTAATTTTTTAATTTTATTGTTTCTATTGTTACCAAATTGTTGCCTGAGGATAGGTTCTGCAGCTTGTTCACTCACATCCCCATTACTTGGAACATAGATGAATGAGCTGATCAATGAATTTTTCACTTATGAAAAAGCAGATTGAAAATATGAAGATTTTTTTAAATTAAAATGCACAAACACTATGGTATCATTAATAAAGTTAATATATATTTTAAAAATAAAGTATAGGGTTAATGAGATTAGTGTTTCTTGAAACTCTTACATGTGCTAAGACATTTTTGGTATAATCATCCATTTAATATTCACACATACACACACACACATTTCTTGTGCAATGTGTCTTATTTTAAAGATATGGACATTGAAGATTAGAGAGTTCAAATAATTTTCCCAGTCATCTAGCTACTGAAAAATAGATCTAGGATTGAAACCCATGTCTGCCAGACTTCAAAGTCTCACGCTCTTTCTATAGTGCAATGCTCACTTTGCTAAGAGAGCATTTCTCAATATTGTCAGATTATAGAAATCATTAAAAACACTGATTCTTAAAGTTATAAGTATTGTAAGTTTTTTCAGTCTCTACTGTTAAAGTCAAATCTTTCCTGAATGCCTTCTTTTTCCTTCTTTCTATGGTTAGAACCAGGATAATAATTTCATCATCCTTCTTTCTATGGTTAGAACCAGGATAGTAATTTCATCAATGTCTGAGTCAATCAACAAGTTCTTCTTGCTGTTTGATGTTACCTCATATAATATCTTAGGACTTCAATTAAAACTCTTCTATATCCTTTTCTCATATGATATTCTAGCAGAGAATATTTATCTTTTGATGACCTTTTTGAATACTTCTCTGTGGGCAAATATGCCAATTCTGATTTTAAAAACACAGTGATTCTTCAATAATTTAGATTTGTTACAAATTATGCTATTGAAATATAAAAGGCTTACAAGTCTTATCATTTAGGAACTATAAGTTACAAAATTATCAAAACTAAATACAGGTCACAGAACTAAAATTAAATCCCTGTTACTTAAAATCATTTTTAGAAATAGTTTTTCCTAAGAATATGTAGACCCAATCTCCATGCAATTTTTAATATCCAGTAATTTAAAAGAGGAATGTTTCACATAAAGTGAGTTTTTAAATTATCTAGTGCGAAAACACCAGTACAAATAGAAACTGTAAGAGTCCTACTTACCAAGTAAATATAAGAACAATAAAAAGCTGTCCGTAGGACTGATCCTTCTTTGACTCCATAAATAGGAATTGGATATGGAACAAACTGTACAACCTTGATGTAAATTTATGTATTTTAATAATGCTAGCAATATGGTACTAAATACTAGAAGCCTTATAACACTTTTATTTTATTTTATTTTTAACATCTTTATGCAGTATAATTACTTTACAATGCTGTGTTAGTTTTTGTTTTATAACAAGGTGAAGCAGCTATACATATACATATATCCCCATATCTTCTCACTCATGCATCTCCCTCCCACCCCCCTATCCCACACCTTCAGGTGGTCACAAAGCACCGAGCTTATCTCCCTGTGCTATGTGGCTGCTTCCCACTAGCTATCTATTTTACATTTCGTAGTGTATATATGTCCATGTCACTCTCTCACTTCGTCCCAGCTTACCCTTCCCACTCCCCGTGTCCTGAAGTACATTCTCTACATCTGCATCTTTATTCCTGTCCTGCCCCTAGGTTCTTCAGAACCATTTTTTTTTAATTCCATATATATGTGTTAGCATACAGTATTTGTTTTTCTCTTTCTGACTTACTTCACTCTACACCTAGACAGACTCTAGGGCCAACCACTTCACTACAAATAACTCATTTCGTTTCTTTTTATGCCTGATAATATTCCATTGTATATGTGTGCCACATCTTCTTTATCCATTCATCTGTTTATGGACACCTAGGTTGCTTCCATGTCCTGGTTATTGTAAATAGAGCTGCAATGAACATTGTGGTACATGACTCTTTTTGAATTATGGTTTTCTCAGGGTATATGCCCAGTACTGGGATTGCTGGGTCATATTCTGTTTTTAGTTTTTAAGGAACCTCCATACTGTTCTCCATAGTGTCTGTATCAATCTACATTCCCACCAACAGCACAAGATGATTTCCTTCTCTCCACACCCTCTCCAGCATTTAAAAATATGGAATGTTTCATGAATTTGCATGTCATCCTTGCACAGGGGTCATGCTATTCTTCTCTGTATCATTCAAATTATAGTATATGTGCTGTCGAAGCAAGCACTGATTTTAAATAGAATGAAGTAAAGCTTATTTCTGCCTCCTTTTATTTATACCTAGGTAACTTGATGAGGTTTTTGGTTGAATTGGACGCATGACCTATAGAAAAGAAGAAAGAAAACCTCTTTTATTTTATAAGGTATTTTAAGAAACCTTATTGGTAGAGCAGTGATTGGAATTATAGCTATCCATTTTTAGGGACTAGGAGTGGGGAAATTTATTCCTCCCCTGCCTCTACGTTTCCATAAAGCTTAGCAGATGTCCCTGGGATAAGGAGTTAATTATTGGAGTTAAACACTCTTTCTTCAACTTTTACAGTGTCAGTGAAAGAAAGATTCTTTTGAATAATGTCACTGTACATTTTGTAAATTCAGAGGTAAAGATAGAATCAATTATGTTTTACAAGAACCTTTTTGTATGGTTCCACATGACAAATGCCTCACTGTATTTATGTAGTGAATGCATAATCATTTACTGTAACATAAAATCTATATAAACAATACATTTTCCTTTTTACATTGATTTCTATTTGTATCAAAACTAAAGTCAGTTCCAATCTACAGAAATAACAAAATCACATGCTTTCTAACAAAAAGGATGAAGGAACCAAACATCACGGGTCTTAAATGTATGAAGCAAGCATTGACAGAATCAAAGGAAGAAATAGAGAGCTCTACAACAATAGGAGACTTCAATACTCCACTTTGTTTTTTAAAAGTTTTAAAAAAAAAACAGCTACCACAATTAAGCTAATTAACAAATCCATCACCTCATATGTTTACTATATATTTTTGTGTGTGTGTGGTGAGAACTTTTGAGATCTGTTCTCTTAGCAAATTTCAAGTATTCAACGTTATTATAAACTATAGTCACCATAATGTATACTAGATCTCCAGAACTTATTCATCTTATAACTGAAAGTTTGCACCCTTTGATCAATAGCTTCCTTTTCCCCCCACCACTCAACATTTTGTAACAACCATTCCACTATCTGTTACTAAGAGTTTGACTTTTTTTTTTTTTTGATTCCACTTATAAATGAGATTCATGAGATGTTTGCATTTCTGTTTCTGGCTTATCACTTAGCATACTGACCACCAGGTTCTTCCATGTTGTCACAAATGGCAGAATTTCCTTCTTTATAAAGGCTGAGAAATATTCCAGTTTATGTGCGTGTGTGTGTGTGTGTGTGTATGTGCATGTATCATATTTTCTTTAACCATTCATCTGCCAATGGGTACTTAGGCTGTTTCCATTTCTTGACTACTGTGAACAATACTGCAATGAGTGCAAGTAGTGCAGATATCTCTTTGAGACATAGATTTTATTTCCTTTGAATATACAACCAGAATTGGGAATTACTGGACCATATTATATTTCCAGTTTTAATTTTTTAAGGAATCTCTTATTGTTTTCCATAATGCCTGTACAATTTACATTCCCACCAACAGTGTATAATGGTTCTCTTTTCTCCACATTATTTCCAACAATAATTATCTTTGACATTTTATAAAAGCTAACCTAACAGATGTGAAGTGACAAACTCATTGTGGTTTTGATTTGCATTTCCTTAATGATTAGTGATTTTGACCATCTTTTCATGCACATGGTGGCCATTTGTATGTCTTCTTGGAAAAATGTTGATTTAGTTCTTCTCTCCAATTTTTAACTGAATTGTATGTGTTTTTTGTTTGTTTGTTTGTTTGTTTTTTTGCTGAGTGGTGTGAGTTACTTGTCAAATTTTAATATTCATCCCTTATCAGATATATGATTTGCAAATATTTACTTCTATCCATAGTTGTCTTTTCATTTTTTTAATTGTTTCCTTTGCTATCCAGAAATTTTTTGAATTGGTGTGGTCCTACTAGTTTATTTTATCTTTTATTGCCTGTGTTTTGCTGTCAAATCAAGAGAAAAAAATAATAACATTGCAAAGATCAATGTCAAAGAGCTTTTCTTCTGTTTCCTTCTAGGAGTTTCATGATTTCATGTATTATGTTTGTCTTTAATCCATTTTTTAGTTGATTATTGTGCATGATGTAAGATAAAGGTCCAGATTCACTCTTTTGCATGTGGATATCCAGTTTTCCCAATGCAATTTATTAAACAGCCTACCCTTTCTCCCTTGCGACTTATTGACACGCTTGTTGAAAATTAATTGACCATATATATGTGGGATTCTTTCTGGGATCCTTATTCCATTCCATTGATCTATGTTTGTTTTTATGCCAGTACCATAATGTTTGGATTACTCTAGCTTTGTAATACAATTTGAAATCATGAAGTGTGATGCTTCCAGCATTGCTCTTGCCCAAAGTTGCTTTAGCTATTCAAGGTCTTCTGTGGTTCCATATGAATTTTAAGGGTTTTTTTTCTATGTCTGTGAAAAATGCCATTGTAATTTGATAGGGACTGTATTGAATCTGTAGATCACTTTTGGTAGAGTTGATATTTTAAAAATAATATTTCACCCAACCTATGAACATGGTATATCTGTCCATTTATTTGTCTCCTTCAATTTCTTTCATCAATATTTTATAGTTTCCAGTGTACAGATCTTTCATCTCCTTTGTTAAGCTTGTTCTTGTTTCATTCATTTTTTTAACATTTTTATAGGAGTATAATTGCCTTACAATGGTGTGTTAGTTTCTGCTTTACAACAAAGTGAATCAGCCATACACATACATATATCTCCATATCTCCTCCTTCTCGCGTCTGCCTCCCTCCCACCCTCCCTATCCCATGCCTCCAGCTGGTCACAAAGCACAGAGCTGATCTCCCTGTGCTATGTGACTGCTTCCCACTAGCTATCTATTTTACATTTGGTAGTGTATATATGTCCATATATACACTACCACTCTTTCACTTTGTCCCAGCTTACCCTTCTCCCTCTCCATGTCCTCAAGTCCATTCTCTAGTAGATCTGCATCTTTATTCCTGTCTTACCCTTAGGTTGTTCATGACCATTTTTTTTTGTTTAGATTCCATATATATGTGTTAGCATACAGTATTTGTTTTTCTCTTTCTGACTTACTTCACTCTGTATGACAGACTCTAGGTCCATCCACCTCACTACAATACACTGTTGGTAGGAATGTAAATTGATACAGCCACTATGGAGAACAGTATGGAGGTTCCTTAAAAAAAACTAAAAATAGAACTATCATATGACCCAGCAATCCCACTACTGAGCATATACCCTGAGAAAACCATAATTCAAAAAGAGTCATGTACCACAATGTTCATTGCAGCTCTATCTACAATAACCAGGACATGGAAGCAACCTAAGTGTCCATCAACAGATGAATGGATAAAGATGGGGTACATATATACAATGGAATATTACTCAGCCATAAAAAGAATTGAGTTGTTTTATTCTTTTTGACGGTATTGTAAATGGGATTGTTTTCTTAATTACTTTTTCAGATAGTTTATTGCTAGTTTGTAGAAATGGAAATGATATTGTAAATTGATTTTGTATCCTGTAACTTTATTGAATTCATTTACTAGTTTTAACAGTTTTTGATGGAAGGTTTTCTATATATAAATATATGTCATTTGGAAATAAAGACGAGTTTGCTCCTTCTTTTCCAATTTGGATACCTTTCATGCATTTTTCTTGACTAGATGATTTTTAGGGCTGCCAGTACTATGTTGAATAGAAGTAGAGTGGGTACGCTTGTTTTGTTTCTTAGAGGAAAATATTTCAGTTTTTCTCTATTGAGTATGATGTTAGCTGTGGGTTTGATATAGACTTCATTTATTATGTTGAAGTACATTTCTTCTTTATCCACTGTTGACAGGTTTTAACATGATTGAATGTTGAATTTTGTCAAAAAAACTTTTTTGGATCTACTGAGATGATCATATGATTTTTATACTCTATTTTGTTAACATGGTGTATCACATTTATTGATTTTGCATATTGAACAATTCTTGCATCTCAAGGATGTGTCTACTTGATCATGGCATATGATCCTTTAAATGTGCTATTGAATTTGCTTTTCTAATATTTTGTTGAGGAATTTTACATCTATGTTTATAAGGGATACTGACTTGTAAATTATTTTCATGTAGTGTTATTGTCTCGCTTTGGTATCAGAGAAATACTGCCCTCATAAAATGCTTTTGTCAGAGTTTGAGAATAATTGATGTTAGATCTTCTTTAAATATTTTGTTAGTTTCTTAGGATTCTTTGTATTCCTGTGGGATCAGTTATAATGCCTTCTCTTTTATTTCTGATTTTATTTATTTGAGTCCTCTCTTTTTTTCTTAATATAGTTAAAGATTTGTCAATTGGGTTTATCTTTATCAAAAAAAGCCATATTTATTCCTTTGACGTTTTCTATTAATTTCCTAGTCTATATTTCATTATATTTCTGCTCTTATTTTTATTATTTCCTTTCCTCTACTAACATTGAGCCTAATTTGTTTTTCTTCTTCAAGTTTTTTGGGGATTATAGTTGGATTGTTTAGTTTAAATATTTATTATTTTCTTAATGTAGGCATTTATAAGTATAATTTTCCCTCTTATAACTGCATCTCATAAGTTTTCCTCTCTTGTGCTTATACTTTTTTGCCTCAATAATTTTTCTTTGTTTTAATTTTTGCTAACCCTTTTAAAGTATAATTTACAATGTTCTGTTAGTTTCAGGTGTACAGAAAAGTAGTGATTCAGATATATATATATATATATATATATATATATATATATATATATCTTTTTCATATTATTTTCCATTATAGGTTATTACAAGAGAGTAAACATAGTTCCCTGTGTTAAACAGTAGGTGCTTTTTGCCCACCTATTTTATATGTAGTAGTGTGCATATTTTAATCCCAAACTCCCTATTTATCTATCCCTTGCCACTATCCCCTTTGGTAACCATGAGTTTGTTTCTATGACTCTGAGTCTATTTTTGTTCTGTAAATAACTTCATTTGCATCATTTTTTTAGATTTCACATATAAGTGACATCATATGATATTTGTGTGACTTACTTCACTTAATATGATAATCTCTAAGGCCATCCATGTTGCTGCAAATGACATTATTTCATTCTCTTTTATGACTGAGTAATAATCCATTGTAAATATATATACCACATCTTTATCAATTCATCTGTTAATGGACATTTAGATTGCTTCCATGGCTATTGTAAACAGTGCTACTATGAAAACTGGGGTGCATGTATTTCTTTGAATTATAGTTTTCTCCCGATATATGCCCAGGAGTGGGACTGCAGGATCATATAATAACTCTATTCTTAGTCTTTAAAGAAATCTCCATATTGTTCTCCATAGTGGCTGCACCAATTTAGCAACAGTGTAGTAGGGCTCCTTATTCTCCACACCCTCCCCAGCATTTATTATTTGTAGACATTTTAATGATGGCCATTCTGACTGGTGTGAAGTGATATCTCATGGTAGTTTTGATTTGCAGTTCTCTAATAATTAGCAATATTAAGCATCTTTTTAAGTGCCTGTTGGCCATTTGTATGTCTTCTTTGGAGAAATGTTTATTTAGATCTTCTGGCCTTTTTTTTTTTTTTTTTTTTTTTTTGTGGTACGCGGGCCTCTCACTGTTCTGGCCTCACCTGTTGTGGAGCACAGGCTCCGGATATGCAGGCTCAGTGGCCATGGCTCACAGGCCCAGCCGCTCCGCAGCATGTGGGATCTTCCCAGACTGGGGCACAAACCCGTGTCCCCTGCATTGGCAGGCGTACTCTCAACCACTGTGCCACCAAGGAAGCCCAAGATCTTCTGGACATTTTTTGATTGGGTCATTTGATTTGTTTGATATGAAACCATATGAGCAGTTTGTATATTTTAGAAATTAATCCCTTGCTGGTAGCATCATTTGCAAATATTTTCTCCCAGTCAGTAGGTTGTCTTTTCATTTTGTTTACAGTTTCCTCTGCTGTGCAAAAGCTTTTAGGTCTAATTATGTCCCATTTGCTTATTTTTGTTTTTATTTCCATTACTATAGGAGACAGATTCAAAAAAATATTTATGCAGTTTATGTCAAAGAGTGTTTTGCTTATATTTTCCTCTAGGAGTTTTATAGTATCTGGTCTCACTTTGAGGTCTTTAATCCATTTGATTTTATTTTTATATATGGTGTTGGGGAATGTTCTAATTTCATTATTTCACATGTAGCAGTCCAGTATTCCCAGCACCAGTTACTGAAGAGACTGTGTTTTCTCCACTGTATAGTCTTGCCTCCTTTGTCATAGATTAATTTACCATAAATGTGTGGGTTTATTTCTGGGGTTTCTATCTTGTTCTGTTGACCTATATGTCTGTTATTGTGCAACTGCCATAACCTTTTGATTAATGTAGCTTTGAAGTATAGTCTGAAGTCAGGGAGTCTGATTCCTCCAGCTCTGTTCTTCTTCCTCAAGATTATTTCGGCTATTCAGGATCTTTTGTGTTTCCATACAAATTTTAGAATGTTTTGTTCTAGTTTTGTGAAAAATGCCATTGGTAATTTGATAGGGATTGCATTGAATCTGTAGATTGTCTTGGGCAGTATGTTCGTTTTATTAATGTTGATTCTTCCAATACAAGAACATGGTATATCTTTACGTCTGTTTGTGTTGTCTTCAATTTCTTTCACCAGCATCTTATAATTTTCAGAGTACATGTCTTTTGCATCCTTAGATAAGTTTATTCCTAGGTATTTCATTCTTTTTGATGTGATGGTAAATGGAATTGTTTTCATAATTTCTCTTTCTGATATTTCATGGGTAGTATATAGAAATGTAACAGATTTCTGTATATTAATTTTGTATCCTGCAACTTTAACAAATTCATTGGTGAGTTCTAGTAGCTTCCTGGTAGCATCTTTAGGATTTCCTATCTGTAGCTTCATGCCATCTGCAAACAGTGACAGTTTTACTTCTTCTTTTCAAATTTGGATTCCTTTTATTTTGTTTTCCTCTCTGATTGTTATGGGTGGGACTGCCAAAACTATGTTGAATAAAATTGGTGAGAGTGGGTGTCATTGTCTTGTTCCTGATCGTAAAGGAAATGATTGCAGCTTTTCACCTTTGAGTATGATGTTAGCTGTGCCTTTATTATGTTGAGGTATGTTCCTTCTATGCCCAATTTCTGAAGAGTTTTTATCATAAATATTGGAACAGAAATAAATGAGGTAGAGATGAAGAAAACAACAGAAAAAAATCAATGAAACTAAAAGCTGGTTCTTTGAAAAGATAAATTAAATTAATAAACCTTTAGCCAGATTCATCAAGAAAAAAAAGGGGGAGGGCCCAGTTCAGTAAAATGATAAATAAAAAGGGAGAAGTAACAATTGACACCACAGACATACAAAGTGCCATAAGGAACTACTATGAGCAATCATATGGCAGTAAAATGGTCAACCTGGAAGAAATGGACGAATTTTTAGAAAGTTACAATATCCCAAGACTGAACCAGGAATAAATAGAAAATTTGAATAGACCAATAACCAGTACTGAAAGTGGATCAGTAATTTAAAAATTGTCAACAAACAGAAGTCCAAGACCAGATGGCTTCTCAGGTGATTTCTGTCAAGCATTTAGAGAAGAGTAAACACCTATCCTTCTGAAAATATTACCAAAAATTGCCGAGGAAGCAACACTGACAAACTTATTCTATGAGTCTTCCATCACCCTGATACCAAAACCAGACAAAGGTATCACAATAAATAAAATTATAGGTCAATATCACTGATGAACAGAGTTGCAAAAACCCTCAACAATACTAGCAAATCGAGTCCAACAATACATTAAAATGATCATACACTACAGTCGAATGAGGTTTATTCCAGGGATTTTCCAATATCCACATATCAATCAATGTCATACACCACATTAACAAATTGAGAAATAACCATATGATCATCTCAATAGATGCAGAAAAAAGCTTTTGGCAAAATTCAACATCCATTTTTCAAGATGTTTTTTTGAATTCCCTTTTTGTTTCTTCTTTCACCTATTGGTTGTTCAGAAGCATGTTCTTTGAGCTCCATGTATTTATGAATCTTCTATTTTTCTCCTATTATTGATTTCTAGTTACATACCATTGTAGTTGGAATAGATGCTTGAGATAATTTCAATCTTCTTAAATTTGCTAATACTTTTTTGTGAACTGTCATATGATCTGTTCTGGAGAATATTTCATGTTCACTGAAAAAAAAACTGTGTTTTCTTATGCTACCGGTTGGAATCTTCTGTATGTGTCTGTTAGGTCCATTAGATCTATTCAAGTCCAATGTTTCTTTATGATTTTATTCTGGATGATCTATCAATTATTGAAAGTGGGGTATTGTAGTCCCATATATTATTGTATTGCTCTATATTTCTCCCTTCAGATATGTTAATACTGTTTTATATATTTAGGTGCTCTGATTTGGGGTTCATGTATATTTACACTTATTATTTATTCTTGATAAATTGACCATTTTATTATCATGTAATAACATTCTATGTGTCCTGCTATAACTTTGACTTAAAGTCTAGTTTGCCTAATATAAGTATACCTACCCAGTTCCCTTTTGGTTTCCAGTTGCATGGAACATCTTTTTCTATCCCTTCACTTTCATTCTTTCTGTGTCATTAAAGCTGAAGTGAGTCTCTTGTAGACAACATGTAGTTGTTATTGATTTTTAAAATATATTCAGCCATTCTCTGTTTTGACTGGAGAATTGAATTATTGATGCATTTATTGCTATAATTTGTTTATTGTTACCATAAGGCTTAAATAAAACATCTTATGGCTATAACAGCCTATTTTTAGCTGATAACCACTTAATTTGGGTTGCATAATGTCTCAACAGTTTTAATCCTCCCACCCACATTTCATATTTTTGATGTTACAATTTACATTTTCTGGTTGTATATCCATTAACAAATTATTGTAGTTATAGGTTTCTTAAGATACTTTGCTCTTTTATATTTTTACTTGAGTTATAAGTGATTTACATACTATTACAATATTGAAGTAGTCTGAATTTGACCATATATTTACATTTATGAGCTTTTTTTCTTTCATATATTTTCATGTTACTAATTAGCATCTTTTCATTTCAACTCGAACTCCCTTTAACATTTCTTGTAAGGCAGGTCTAATGGTGATGAACTTCTTCAGCTTTTGTTTGTTTGTAAATGTTTCTATTTCTCCTTCAATTCTGAAAGACAGCTTTACTGGAATATATAAAATATTCCTGTTGTGCAGTTTTTTACATTTCACACTTTGAATGTATTATTCCAATCTCTCCTAGCCTAAAAAGTTTCTGCTGAAAAATCTATGGATAGCCTTATGGCAGGTGATAGGGAGGTTGTCCCTTGCATGTGACAACTCTCTTTTCTCTTGCTGCTTTTAAAATCATTTTTTTGCTTTTGTTTTTTGACAGCTTGATTATAATGTCTTGGTGAAGTTTTCTTTGGGTTGAACCTCATTGAGGACCTTTGAGTTTCATATACCTAGATATTCAAATCTCTTCACATATTCAGGAAGTTTTGAACAATGTTTTAAAAAAATAAACTTTCTGCTTCCTTTCTCTCACTCTTCTTCTTGGACTCCTATAATGCAATTGTAGGCTTTCTTTATGGCTTTTTATAAATTCTATAGGCTTTTTTCATTCCAATTCATTCTTTTTACCCTTTTTATCCCTTGGATAATTTCAAATGACCTATCTTCAAGTTTTTATTTTTTTTCTTATTTTTTGTGGTACATGGGCCTCTCACTGTTGTGACCTCTCCCATTGCAGAGCATAGGTTCCAGACACACACGCTCAGCATCCATGGCTCACGGGCCCAGCTGCTCCATGGCATGTGGGATCTTCCTGGACCGGGGCACGAACCCATGTCCCCTGCATTGGCAGGCGGACTCCCAACCACTGCACCACCTGAGAAGCGCCACGTTTTCTTATTCTTTCTTTTGATTCATCAAGTCTGCTGTTGAAGCTCTTTCTGCATCTGTAATTCAATCATTGTTTTCTTCAGCTTTAATATTTCTATTTGGTTCTTTTGAATGTTTTCTATCTCCATATTGAACTTGTCATTTTCTTCTTTTAATATTTTCCCGGTTTCATCAAAGTGTTTTTCTGTGTTTTCCTGGACTCACTGAACTTCTTTAGAACCATTATTTTAAATTATCTTTCACTAATTAGTGCATCTCCATTTCTTTGAGGTTGATTACTGGAAGTTTATTGTGTTTCTTTGGTGATGCCATGTTTCTTTGAATCTTCATGATTCCTGTAAGCTTGCATAGATGTCTCCACATTTAAAGTAGCCATTTCCTCTTCCAGACTTACAGATTGGCTTTAGTAAGGACAGATTCTCACTTATTTGTAGGGATAAATATTAGCATGCTGTGGCCCTGGGTCTAGTGGCAAGTGGGTCTAGGTTATCAATTGCAGTTTGTGTAGTGGCTCTGGATCTTGGAGTCATAGTTTCTTGTGGGCTTAAGTAGTTAGGGTCTGCATGACTACATAATGTAGGGGATCTGCAATTGCAACAACTGTTGAAGTCTTCAGCAGTGATTCCAGGTCCAGTGCAAGGAAACAGTACAATTTGCAGTCATAGCTGGGACCAGCAGTGTGCACTTGAGTGGCTGTGAGGGACAGTTGTAGGCACATGTGTGGCCACAGGGGCTGGTTGCAGTCACACTCATAGTGGTGAGAACCGGGTTCAGCATCAGGGGTCAGAGACAACTGCGGGTGCATATGCAACTACTGAAAATGGAACTGGCAACATGCACTCACACAGTTGTAAGGATGTGCAAAAGACAGTGCAGGCCAGTGACCTGGGTCATGACAGCTGTGGGTACATGTGCAGCTATTCAGGCTGGGGCTGGCAGTGTGCACATCATAGCTTCAGGGGTCAGCTGTGCTTGTATGTTTGGCAGCAGAGGCTGGTAATGGAATTTGCAGCAGGCTGCATGCATGAGCTCATCTGTGGGTGCTGGATCAGAGACATGTACATGTGTGGCCCCAAGGGTTAGCTTTGTGCTTGCATACTGCAGTGGAAGACAGCCTTATGTGTGCAGAGCTGCAAGGGTCAGGGCTGGTGACATGTACATGTGTTGCTATGGGGAGTGGGGTCAGTAGCATGCATGAACGTGGCTGCAAGTTCCTAAACCAGCTGTAAGCATGTAAGTGATAGCCATAGTGGGTCCTGGGGCTGGACAGTCTGTGGCACTGTTAGCCAGGGTGGCTCTGGAGGGTTTGGGGGCAGTGAGGAACTTGAGAGGGTGATGTTTGTAAAGACAAAAACCTGTTGGGCCCTCAGTGGAGAAAGCTGAAATATGTCCATGGTGGCTGTACTCGCTGTTGTTTTCCTCAGTGGTGAATGCTGTTGGGATCCTGTGAAGAACAGGACACTGCGGTCTCTAATGGCAAACCCTGTGGGATCACTAGTGATGAATGCTGTTGGGGGAATGTCCATGGTGCAAAAGGCTTATTTCCATCCCCTCATTTTCAGTCTGTATGTGTCCCTAGATCTGAAGTGGTTGTCTTGTAAACAGCAAATATACAGGTCTTGTTTTTGTATCTGTTCAGCCAGTACATGTCTTTTGGTTGGAGCAGTTAATCTCTTTACATTTAAGGTAATTATCCATATGTATGTTTTTATTGCTTTGTTGTTTGTGGTTTGTTTCTGTAGATGTTTTTTCTTCCCTTCCTCTTTTGTTATCTTCTCTTGAGATTTGATGACTAGCTTTAGTGTTGTGTTTGGATTCCTTTTTCTGTTTTCTGTGTGTATCTATTTTAGATTTTCGGTTTGTGGTTACCATGAGGTTTTGATATAGCAGTGTGTATATATATACACATATATATACACATATATATATGTGTATATATATATGATTGTTTTAAGTTGCCGGCCTTTTAATTTCAAATGCATTTCCAATATCCTGCATTTATGCTCTCCTCTCTCACAATTGCTGGTTTTGAAATCATATTTGTGTGCAGATGATTTCCTGCCTTTACTGTTAGTTTTCCTTTATCAGTGAGCTTTTCCATTCATAAATTTCTTGTTTCTAGTAGTGGGCTTTTCTTGTTTCTACTTAGAGATGTTCCTTTAGCATTTGTTGCAAAGTTGGTCTGGTGGTGCTGAATTCTCTTAGCTTTTGCTTGTCTGTAAAGATTTTGATTCTTCTAACAAATCTGAATGAGAGCCTTGCTAGGTAGAGTGCCCTTGGTTGTAAGTACTTCCCTTTCATAACTTTAAGTATATCATGTCACTCCCTTCTGGCCTGCAGAGTTTCTGCTGAGAAATTAGCTGATAACCTTATGGAAGTTCCCTTTTACCTTATTTGTTTCTTTTCCCTTTTTTCTTATAATATTTTTTCTTTGTCTTTAATTTTTGTCAGTTTGATTACTATGTGCATCCACGTGTTCCTCCTTGGGTTTATCCTGTATGGGACTCTCTTTGCTTCCTGAATTTTGGTGACTGTCTCCTTTCCCATGTTAGGGAATTTTTCAGCTATTATCTCTTCAACTTTCTCAGTTCCTTTCTCTCTCTCTTCTCCTTCTGGGACCCCTATATTAGGAATGTTGGTGCATTTAATGATGTCCCAGAGGTCTCTTAGGCTGCCCTCATTTCTTTTAATTCTTTTTTCTTTATTGTGTTCTGTGGCAGTGATTTCCACTCTTCAGGCTTCCAGCTCACTTATTTGTTCTTCTGACTCAGTTATTCTGCTATTGATTACTTCTAGTGTATTTTTCCTTTCAGTTACTGTATTGTTTACCTCTGTTTGTTCTTTAGTTCTTCTAGGTCTTTGTTAAATATATCTTGCTTCTTGCTTCAGAATGGATCCGTGCTTCCATTCTTTCTCTGAGATCCTGGATCATCTTTACTATCACTACTCTGATTCTTTTTTGTGTAGTTGGCTTATCTCTACCTCACTTAATTTTTCTTCTGGGGTTTCATTTTGTTCCTTCATCAGGGACACACTCCTGTGCCATATCATTTTGTCTAACTTTCTGTGATTGCACTTTTTGTTCCTCAGGCTGCAGTGTTGTAGTTCTTCCTGCTTCTGTTTTCTGTCACCTGTTGGGTGAGGGCTTATAAGACACTTTGGCAGGTTTCCTGGAGGGAGGGACATGTTCCTGCCGACTGGTGGATGGAACTGTGTCTTGTCCCTCTGGTGGGCAGGGCTATGCTCAGGAAGACTTTAAGCAGCCTCTCTGCTGATGGGTGGGGCTGTGTTCCTGCCATTTTGGCTGTTTCGTATGAGGTGTCCGAGCTCTGGAGCAGATAGGCTGTTGGGTGGAGCCAGGTCTTTGTGAGAAAATGGCAGCCTCCAGGAGGCTCACTCCAATGAGTATTCCCCAGAATTACCCCTGTCAGTGTATTTGTCCTCACACTGAGCCACAGCTGCCCCCTGCTTCCACAGGATATCCTTCAATACTAACAGGTAGGTCTGGCCCATCTCTTAATGAAGTCACTGCTTTTTTCCCTGGGTGCTGGTGCTCACAAGTCCTTCTGTGCACCTTCCAAGAGTGGAGTTTCTGTTTCTCCCAGTTTTGTGGGATTCCTGTGATCAAATCCTGCTGGCCTTCAATGCCAGATGCTCTTGGGACTCCTCCTCTCCTGTTGTCAGACACTCAGTCTGGGCAGCTTGACATAGGGCTCAGAACTTTCATTCCTGTGGTATAGTTGTTTTCCAGTTAGTGCATTGCCCTCCCACTGGGTATGGGATTTGATTTTATCATGATTATGCTCCTCCTACCATCTCATTGTGACTTATTCATTGTCTTTGGATGTAGGGTATCGTTTTAGTAAGTTCCGACGATTTTTTTGTAAATTGTTGTTCAGCAATTAGTTGTGATTATTGTGTTTTTGTGAGAAGCAGTGAGCTCAAGTCCTTCTACTCCATCATTTTGTCTCCTTCATGACATACTTTTTATGGACGGCTTAATTCTCAAATTTATAGTGATAACATTAATCAAGTAGGTGCTGTTTTAAAGGATGTAAAATTATGTAGTGTCCCAGAAGTGACAAAGGTTTAAAAACTTACATACAACCACATCAAGGGTAATTTTTAAATTAGTTAACCTTTAAGAGATAAAAACAGGAAGCTTATGGTGTATGTATGTTGCTTTTTTCTTAATCTGGCTCATATAAAAATGGGTCTTTATTATATCTTTATCTATAATTTTTATATGCCTAAATTAAACCTTAATGATATAAAAATAAATATATTATAAATGCACTTTTATAATATAAATGTCAATAGAAAATAAATGTAAATAGTATTATAAAAATATAAGTAAAAACTAAATTTAAAAACATGGAGAATATTACTCCATGATATTGGGAGGCCTGTAAGACTATAAACTCCAGTCTAGAAACTGTCCTGTTGCTTGATGAGAATAACAAAATTCCAAATATTCATGTAAGTAAAACATATCCAATCTGATAGGCCCTTTAAATTGAAGAAAGGAGAATTCCCTGGTTGCACATTGGTTAAGAATCTGCCTGCCAATGCAGGAGACACAGGTTCATTCCTTCCTCCAGGAAGATCCCACATGCCATGGAGCAACTAAGCCCATGCACCAGAACTACTGAGCCTGCTCTCTAGAGCCTGCAAGCCACAACTACTGAGCCCGCATGCCACAACTACTGAAGGTGCATGCCTACAGCCCATGCTCCACAACAAGAGAAGCCACCACAATGAGAAGCTCGCACACTGCAATGAAGAGTGACCCCTGCTCACTGCAACTAGAGAAAGCCCACATGCAGCAACAAAGACCCAATGCAGCCATAAATAAATAAATGAATACATACATACATACATACATACATAAATACATAAATATATTTATATTTAAAAATTGAAGAAAGGCCACTATTGTAATTTTTATTATGTGAGTGTTTCCTTTATTTTGCTGATTGTACAAAAAGAGAAAATCTTACTGGGATTTGCTACATCTCTAAATAACACGAGGCTCATTATGGTAAATAAAAGCCTTTGCAGCTCATAAGTAGAAGAAACATTTGGTGAAATACTTTACCTGTACAAGTTAGGTACGGTTAAGAGATAAATTACTTTATGGTCCTTTGGTTGAATGTTTGAATCCTAAATGTCTACAATGGATGACTTATTTAGTGCTTGCAGTCATATATTTAAAATGAGACCAGTCTGCATGATTTGTGTTTTACTCTAACTATATTATTTTGCTCCGTTGCAAGAATAAATCAGAGAGAAAGCTGTTTTTTTTTTTTTTTACCAGAGTTGGGATGTTTTCAGGAAAATGTTTTGGAGAAAGAGAGGGGTAACATATTTGACCATGTGTGAAAGGAAGAGATTCTAGTGATGGACACTGGGCACATTAACTGGCTAAGAAGAGGAGCGTGGGCATGTGGTAGATGATAGACAATAAAAATATTTTTCATTATATTTGTTACAATGAAAAATTATGATTCTGTGTGATGATGTGGAAGCACAGATAAATAGTTTTTCATCAAGTACAATTCAATTGTTCTAGTATATATGTGCCTATGATATCATAAAATAATTTCAACCTGTATGGCTTTATGTTTAACATTTTAATCAGAAAATGCCTTCAAGTACAGAACATTTCTAGGATATTCTGATGAAAATTCTAGCGATTTCAAATTGGCCAAAAGAGCATTTTAATAGCAACCTATTTAGAGCCTGGAGTTTGTGTTACACTCCTCTCTTTATCCTGATATTAAAATAGTATTGGTAACATTTGGAAGTAGTAAACATCTGAGAAGAAATGTGGAAGGAGCTGTAGACTCCAGTTCACAGTGTGTGGGCAGTGATTTTGCAGCAGATATCTGGAGGAAGTGGACAGTTAGAATATTATATTTACAACATTTTGCAAATCTGATTTCTTCTTTTTTTTTCTACTCAAAGATTATTTTATTTTGTAAATTACAAAGATTAACCCCCCTTTCATTTCTTGAATCTCTATGTCTTTCATCCCCTTTTAGATACAACTCCAAGTGGGCATTGCATTTTAAAAATAAATGGAGGTCACTCCAACTTGGAAGCCCATTTGTGAAGAAACACCTGCACAATTGCTTTCATTCATATGCTGTACTCATCAGTTTCACATCTGGAGTGTAATCTGAGAAACAATTATGATGCTTGTATGGAAACGCATACATCTGAATTAATTTACAAAGTCTTTAAAAGTCAAAGAAAAAGTGGTATATCTCATTGGACATATCCATTACAAAGACTTCAATATTTAGGAATATATTTTTTATGGTTAATGACATGGTTGAACTTTTAACGTTTTTCTCAGTATTTGAATGTGCATATCTCTTAAATGGCTGACACTTTATATTTGCATAATCTTTACAAGATTAAGAAAATGAAAAACAAACAAACAAATGGACTCTCTATGTGTGCATGTGTACAAATCTTTTTTCTACATACTTTTTTTTCCTTTTTGTAATAATATACTTTTCACCCGAAAAACACTGTAATTTCACTGATACACAGAAAAAGCTGTTTTGATTTTTATACTTTTGCTTCTATATTGGAATTCCAGGCCATCATTGTAAAAAGTATTTCAAGTAAATATAACACAGCTTTCACTAATGTTTTGATTAATACTTTTTTTTTCTCAACTAATGTCAGAATTTTCACTAGATTTGAGGAAACTGTTTGAAAAACAGAGCTCTGGAAAACTTGGTTTACTTAATCCTATGCACATTATGAATACTGGCTGTCTCATTCTACAATTACATAACTTTGAAAGAAGACAGTATCTCATAATGGCTAAAAGCTAAATTTCTGGAGTCAAAAGAACTAGGTTCGAATTATGGTTCCACAACTTACTATGCATTTTATCTTAGAAAAGTTATTTAAAATCTTTAAGTCTCAGATTGTCCTCTGTAAAATGAGGAGAATAATAATATCTACCTGCTGGAATTGTGGTGAGGATTAAATGTAATAATGTTTTTATGAGACACTTAAAATAGTGCCTTGCACACAATAAACACTCAATAAAAACTGTTAGCTATGATTACCCATGGTATAAATATTCCCAGCCCCTTCTATTGCATGCTTTATGTGAGGTATAGTTTTAGATATCTACTCCAAAAATGCTGTTTATGGCCTGAAAAATAGTGAGAGAATAGGAGCACATTGTACTGCTGTTCAGGATTAGGGCAAGGGTTTAAGCACTCTGTGCAAGCCTATAAAAAGAGAATAAGCCTCTAAAGAGACTTTGTCATTTCACTCTTGTGCCATGAGGTACAAGAGTGGAGGACACAGGCCAAGGCAAACGGGTATGAGAAACTTGTGGCAGTAATTAATGTAGTAGTAGCTGTTATGGCCAAAAGTAGAAGTCAGTAGTCACTGTGTGAGGAGTGGATAGGGGAAAAATTCCTAAGTTAGATCAAAACACTCTAGTCTAGCTGATACATCTGGGTTCTTCTCTGGTTCCCCATAATTATCAGCTTAATTATAGGATGTTTATTTTGTCTCCAAACCTTATTATAATCTGAACTTTATCTTCCTTTAAAGAGCTGTGTCCTTCCTCTATTTTCTTTTTCCCCAAGAATATATAAAATAGGGAGCTTTTCCAGATTTTAATTTTATTTTTATTATTTTAATTAGATTGCAAAATATAGGATTAAGAAACATGGCATCATATCCCTTCTTTGATATTAACCAAACCTGTTCACACTGAAACACCACAAAACGTCTATTCTTCTCCCACTTTTTAAAAATAAGCTAGTATAAACATCAAATGAAAATAATGTGGCTGCTGTTTTTTGGTTGGATTGTTTTATAGTGTTGAAATTATTTTATCAACCCTATTAAAATTATATTACTCTCTTCTGTACTGAAGGATGCATTTAAAATATGATAGATTTAATTTAGATAAATTTGAGGTCATTGAGAAAAGGAAACAAATAATGTTCTACTAGAAACTTCATACATGGAAACTGCTCATAATAAAAATAAGGTATTTGACTGTCTACACCTTGAAAGTTTTGATATGTTTAATTCTTCTAAATCTTATAATACCTTAAAAGAAAGGTACAGTTTCAAGGTACAACTAATTTGATAATAATAAATACTTTCTAGAAACTGTATATGAACCACAAAGGCATAATATGCCTGATGTAATTTCTGATTATCATTTCACTAAAAACGCTAATAAAACAATGGAAAATGATAGTTCAGTTTAATGTCTTTGTGGAAAGAAACATACCAAGTTCATAGTTGTCCTGCTTATGGCAATCTATGCCATGAGATTCAGTGAAATATATTGTGAAGAAAATGGACCATGGAGTCGGTTGTATCATATTGGACATGCTTTTTAATCACACTGTCTCGCCATTTCCTCTTATGAAAAAAAACAGAAATTAAATAACCACATAATACATTTGTTTTGAATCTTAAATTAGATAATATATATAAAACACATTATCTAGCACATACTTGGTGTTTATAAATATTTGATTTTCCCTTCCATGTCTGTGAGAGGAATAGAGAAATTAGTAATCAAGAAATGGTTTTATATTGGCTAAATTGATTTTGAGAATTTTTAAATTTTCAAACATCATAGTTTCCATTAGTCAGTGAATTGATCAAACTAAACAAAATAATCCATGTGATCCAAAGTCTCATCCATTTATCAATTAAGATTCAGTGGTTAAATAACTAAGGTACAACAAGCATATCTGTGTCACTGTATATCTGAGAATCAGATAAGGTTAAATAAAAGGATCAAAGAAAAATATTGAAAAAATATATTCCTGTTAAAAGTACTAACAAGATCGAACACAATTTCATTATTTTGTGTAAATGTTGCTATTATGAACCACAAACTGTAAACCAGACAGAAAATGTTTCTTTGAGACAGGACTACATGCTCTGTAAAATAGAGCTAAATAAGAATAATATCCTTATCACTAGCTTTTAAAACCTTTATACTCTAGAAGAAGTAATTAACCTTTTTTGACTTATGCAGAGAAGATTTTCAGTTGGAATTATTTTAATTATTATGTTAATAATCTTTAGTATCTGTAGGTTTTTGCATCATCATACTTCATATTACTCTACATATGTTCCATATATAGATAAAAGGTTTTCAGTGGTTTAGAAATGTTATAGGGAAAAAAATATTTCTGAACAAATGGAATTCTTATGGATATAAATTTTTAAGAGAAATTTATTTTATTGTTCAGGGTCAATTGTCCATTATTCTTAATAGGAGAGAAATGAGAGATAAGTAGAATCTGTAGGTAGATTGCAGCCTAGTCAGCCATTTAAACAACTTTTCTTGCCAGACATTTTATCCCATTTATTAACCAAAAGCAAAATTAACTAATTTGCTATAGAGGATCATCTTCTTCCACGTTGTCATCAATTATTCATTGATAGAATTATTAATCATCATAAAATGCGACTGTTATAGTTAGATAATTTCAATGACTTTACTGAAAACAGGTATATATTCTGGCTATTTTGGGCTGCCTATACAACCCTTTTAGATTGGTCATCTGTTGTGACTTAGAACTTATCCTTATGATATTAAATGGAATGAGTTTTCCAGGTATCCATACGCCCTGTTAAATTCAAATAATCAGAAGGCTTTCCTCAGTGCTTTCTGAATTGGACATGCAATCTACCCAAAATATACACTTTCTACCACATTTTTTAAAAAACAACAAATACTAGCAAACAAAATAGCTTGCTTGATATAGATAGGGTAACTTCCCCAGTAAATTCTACAAAATACTTAAGGAAGGATTTACAATGCTACATAAACTATTCCATAATATGGAAGAAAAGGAAATAACCTCTAATTAGTTTTATGAATACAGCATAACCCTGATATCAAATCCTGACAAGGATATCAAGAGAAGGAAAAATCTCAGGCCAATCTTCATCATGAATGTTGATAGAAAGATTCTAAACATAATATTAGCTATATGGATCGAGAAAAAATAAAAAGAATAACAAATTGAAACAAAGTATGTTTATAATAATACAAGATTATTTTAACACTAAAAAAATGACCAATGAAAATTAACACATTAACTGATTAAATGAGAAAAGCATATAACTATTTAAACTGATAAAGGAAACATATTTAATAAAATTTAACAACTGCCTGTGATTGAAAGTTTAAAATGCTAGAAATAAGAGCAAATTTCCTTAATCTGATAATGTGTATCTACAGAAAACCTACATCAAACCACATCAATAATAGTGAAATGCTGAAAGTTTTTAATCTGAGGCAGATAATGACATAAGGATGCCTGGCATCACCACTTTCTACCTATTCTACTAGAGGTTCTAGCCAATAAATTAAGGTAAATAAATAAATAAATAAATAAAATTAAGAGTATCATTATTCAAAATAAAATAATAAAGCTTTTATTATTTCCTGATGCCATGATTGGCCACTTAGAAAATACAAAAAGTATCTACATATAAATCATCAGAATTAATGCAGGTGTTTAGCAATTTGTTGACTAAAGGTAGAAATATAAAAACAAATTCTATTTCTATATCCCAGCAACAGTTAGAAAGTGACATTTAAAATATTTAATTAACAATAATATCAAAAATATCAAGCACTGATACTCATGAAAATTGCAGGAGCTATACACAGAAAACTACAAAATATTTCTGAAAGAAACTAAAGAAGATGTAAATAAATGGAGGATTATACCAAATGTATGACTTGTAAGATCCTGTATTGTAAGGTATAAATTTCCCAAATTATTCTATAGATTCAATGAAATCCAAATAAAATTTTCATCAAGTTTTTTTGTCAAGTTGACAGCATATTCTAAAATTTACACAGAATCACAAATGACAAATTATTCCACACACTTTTGAAGAATTAGATCAAGGTGGCTTGATGTACTATACTGAATATCAATATTTATTATAAAGTTACATCAACAGGAATGTGTTAGTAGTTCAAGTGTTAGCGAGTCCAAGCTCACTCTGCTCACTGCATGATGGGCCAATAAATTGGAGATGAGGTGTTGAGGCAAGGAATAGCGAGTTTATTTGGAAAGCTGGGCATCCAAGAAAATGGCAGACCAGTGTCCTAAGAGTACCATCCTATTGGGGTCTGGATGCTAGTTTCTTTTATAGAACAGAGAGGGGCAGGAAGTGACCAAGTAAAGAAAAAGGCCATAAGTCTTGCAAAATATCTCCTGGTTTTGGCTAGCCTCGTGGAGGGGATGCATTAACTTCTTCTTTTCTGCAGCCATTCACAGGTGGTCAGTGTCAGCATGTCTCCCTGTGAGCTGAACAGAGACACTTTAGTAACATTCAGGCAGAGGGCCTTTATGTATGCCTATAGCTACAGACTGAACAAAAGCAATGGAAGGCAAAGGTAAAAGGAAAAGGAATGGATCCAATATGGAGTCAGATTTTGTTTTTCCCTGTTACACAAGTATGGCCAAATAGACTGATAAAACAAAAAAGAGCACCTAGATATAATCCCACACATATGTGTTCACTTGATTAATGCCAAAAGTGGCAGTGTACCTCAATGTCAGTAACATACTGTTTTAATTAATGTAACTTTGTAACATATATTTGAAATTAGGAAATGTGATGTCTGCAGGTATTTTTTTCTTCCTTCTCAAGAGTACTTAACCTCTTTAGGGTCTTTTATGGTTCCATATTAATTTTAGCATTGTTCTTAATATTTCTGTAAAAAGTGTCACTGGGACATTGATAGGTTTTGCTTTGAATATGTGCATAACTTTGGGTAGTACAGACATTTAAACAAGTTCATTTCTTCTAATCTATTAACTCTGGATGTCTTTACATTTATTTATGTCTTCTTTACTTTCTTTCATTAACGTTTTGTAGTTTTCAGTATACAGGTCTTTCAACTTCTTGGTTGTTTGTTCTTAAGTGTTTATTTTTGATGCCATGGTAAATTGGATTTTTTCTTAATTCCCTTTTGAGATAGTTTGTTATTAATGTGTATAAATTCAACTAACTTGTGTATGTTGTTTTGTATCCTGCAACTTTAATGAATTCATTTATTAGTTTAAATTTTTTGTGTGGAATCTTTATGGTTTTACACATATAAGATCACATCATCTGTGTAAATAAATTTACTTCTTCCTTAAATTTTGATTGATGTTTATTTGTTTTTATGTTTGTTTGTTTCTTTCTTTCTTCCATAACTGCTCTAGTTAAGACTTTCAGTACTATATTGAACACGAGTGGTAAGAGTGGGCATACTTGCCTTGTTCCTGATCTTAGAGGAAAATCTTTCAGTTTTTCACCATGGAGTGTGATATTAATAGTGGGATTTTCATATCTGGTCTGTGTAATATTTAGGTAAATTTTGTCTATAGCTAGTTTGTTGATTTTTTTTCATGAAAGGGTATTTAATTCTGTCAGATACTCCTGACATTAATTGAGATGATCATGTGATTGTTATTATTAATTCTGTTAATGTGGTGTATCACATTTGTTGATTTTTATATGTTGAACCATCCTTACATCCAAAGGATGAATCCCACTTGATCATGCTGTATGATACTTTTAGTGTGCTGTTGGATTTATTCTGCTAGTATTTTTTAAGGATCTTTTAAACTATGTTTATCAGGGATATTGATCTATAAATTTGTGTGTGTGTGTTTGCCTTTTGCTAAAAAATGACAAAAATAATAAAAGTTATGCATATCAGGTAGGAATAAATAAAACTGTCATGTTTTCAGATGACATGATTATCTATGTAGACAGTCCTAAAAGTTATGAACAAAAATCTAGGAATTAATAACATTATAGTATGATTGAAGGATACAAGGTTAATATGCAAAAGTTAATGGCTTTCTTGTATACAAGCAAATAATAATTTGAATTTGGAACTAAAAATGCAATGCCATTTACGTTAGCACAAAAATTAAAATAATTAGGTATAAAACTAGTAAAATATGTACAACTGCTATATAAGGAAAATTATAATACTCTGATGAAAGAAATCACATATATAAATAAATGGAGATATCTAAAATACTTGCAATATTCACCTCTAGATTCAACACAATCCCAATCAAAATTCCAGTTAGTTATTCTGTGGATATTGAAAAGCTGATTCTAAAGTTTATATATAAAGGCAAAAGACCCAGGATATTCAACACTATACTGAAGGAGAAGATGAACTCAGAAGTCTGACAACAACCAACTTCAAGACTTACTATAAATCTAGAGTAATCAAAAAGTTTGATATTGGCAAAAAAATTAGACAAGTAGATCAATGAAACAGAATATAGAGTCCAGAAACAGTCAACTGTTCTTTGAGACAGAAGCAAAGGTAACTTCATGGAGAAAGGATTTTTTTTCAACAAATAATGCTGGAACAACTGGAAAATCACGTCAAAAAAAAAAAAACAACAACAAAAAAGAAGCTAGACACAAGCCTTGCACTTTTCACAAAAATTAACTCAAAAAGGAGTATAAATCTACATTTAAAAGGCAAAACTATAAAACTCTTAGAAGATATCATAGGAAAGCACTTAGGTGAACTTGGATTTGGCAGTGACATTTTAGATACAGCACCAAAGGCTTAATCTGTGAAAGAAATAATTGATGAACTGGGCTTAATTTAAATTAAGCACTTATGTTCTGCAAAAGGCATTGTCAATACAATGAAAAGACAATCCACAGACTGGGAGAAAATATTTGCAAGAGACATATCTGATAAAGGAATCTTATCTAAAATATATAAATAACTCTTAATAACACAAACAACCTGGCTAAAAATGGGTCAAAGACCTTAAGAGACACCTCAAGAAAAAAGATATATAGATGGAAATAATCATATGAAATGATGCTCCCCGTGAAATATCATCAAAGAAACACAAGTTAAAACAAGAATGAGATACTATTATGCACCATTTAGAATTGCTAAACTCCAAACAATAGCAATACCAAAGGCTGGAGAGCATGTGGAGTTAGAGGGACTCTCACTCTTGCTGGTGGGAATGCAAAATAGTATAGACACTTTGGAACATTTGGTAATTTATTATAAAACTGAATATTGACTTGCCATACAATCTATCAATTGTGCTCCTTTATATTTCCGCAAATGAGTTGAAAACATATATCCACACAAAAACCTGCACACAAATATTTTTAGCAGCTTTATTCATAGTTGCTAAAACTTGGAAGTGATCAAGATGTCCTACAATAGGTGAATGGATAAGCAAACTGTTGTATGGAATATTATTCAGTGATAAAAAAGAATTTGAGGTATTAAGCCCAGAAGACATGGAGGACCCAAAATGCATAATCCTAAATGAAAGAAGCCAATCTGAAAATGCTGCATACTCTATGATTACAACTATATAACATCCTGAAAAAGACAAAACTATGGAAACAGTAAAGGATGAATCATTGCCAGGGTTGGGAAATAGGAAGGAAAGATGAATAGGTGAAGTACAGAAGATTTTGGGGACAGTAAAACTATTCTGTATGATACTATAATGGTGGATACATACCAGTGTACATTTGTCAAAACCCTTAGAATGCACAATGCAAAGAGTGAACCCTAACATAACTCTGAACTTTAGCTAATAATAATGTATCAATATTGGCTCATCAATTGTAACAAATGTATCACAATAACGAACGATGTGAATAATGGGGGAACTGTGTGAAGGGGTGTATGGGAACTCTTTGTACTTTCCACTCAAGTTTTCTATAACCCTTAAACTGTTCTAAAAATAGTCTATTAATTTAAAAAAATACTTAACAATTATTATGAATGTTTTATTCCTGGTCTTATTTCAACATGCTTTATGTTATAGTGGAGAGAGTTTGTGCTTTGAAATTAGATATATATATGGTCAAATTCAGGCTCTGTGATATATCTGTTACATGGTATTGGAACATTTACTTTGTCACTATGAGTCTCACTTTCCTCATCTGTAATTTGGTCTTGTTGTGTTCATTAAGGGTGTATGTGGACTTTTTCTATTTCTTAGTTTTTATATATAGGAAAATTTTATGTAAGTTGACATGTTTGGGTCAGCTATTACTTGTCTTTTATCCCTTTTTCTTCCTCCACTTCCTGAAGGAGTGGGCTCATTTGTTCTCATACTGTTATGGTCAATATCGGTTTATGTGAGGATAAACAGAAGAGGTTTTCCCCACTAGAATATTGTTACGGGGATGTGCCTAAGGTAAAGCATTTTTGTTTTGTTTTCAAATCCTGGAGTTTGGGATTGATATGCACACACTACTATATTTAAAATATATAACCATCAGGGACCTACTGCATAGCACAGGGAACTCTACTCAATATTCTGTAATAACCTAAATTGGAAAAGAATTTGAAAAATAATGAATAATTTTATGGCTATAACTGAATCAATTTACTGTACACCTGTAACTAACACATTACTGTTAATCAACTAGACTTCAATATAAAATAAAAAGTATTAAAAAAGGATGATTTTAGGGAGTGCTTAGTGAGAAAAAAAAACATACAAATTTAAGACTAAAACACAGATAAGTTCTTCACCATCCTGAAGAGTTCTCATTCTCTCTCTCTCTCTCTCTCCTTTCTCTTCCCTTTTGTACTATCCCACTGTTGATATTTGACATTGAGTCTAAATATTAAAAAAAATATATATCTGTCTTATATGTACATAGAATTTTGCTACTTATGAAGCACTGGCACATTTCTTATTTCACTTAATGCTTACAAAAACCCTGTGAGTGGTTGTGGCCAAAGTCTGAACTATGACTAATTATGATTATGCAACATACATTTCTTCAAGTGTTTGGTGGATACTTGACAATTCTATGCAGTTTAAAACAAGGAATAGACATTCTTTCTCCATTTCCTTCCCTATCTTCTGAATTTCGTGATTCATTCTTGATCTGTAGCCAATAATTCTGCTTCACGTTAAGGGATTTTTAAGTATGTGTGTGTATGGGAGCATGCATGTTCCTTATTTTTGTTGTTGTTATTGTTTGTAGTAGAAACTTTTTTGTTGCCATTATCCCTCATCGTTCCTCTCTGGCCCATTTATTTAAATCATTATTTTTATTTTCACATTTGTGTTTACACTATAAAATTTTGAACTTATACAGTAAGATTTTTATATATGTATCATATTATACAAGGTAATGTTTTATCTAATCTTAAGATAATAGGTTCTGGTATCTAACACTCTATTTGCCCTAAGAAGTACTAGACCAGTAGCTTTGCAATGGGCATGTTTTAAGATGACATTTACAGTTGCATTTTTCAGTCTGCCTTATAGTTTGTCACTTATTTTTTTTTTCTGTAATGTTTCCATGTGGCTATTTTATTCAGCTAAAAAGGAAAAATTATATTTACATATGCAATTTAGTTAAGTGGTCAGAATTTTATTGTCTCCCTTTTTAATAATTCTCCTATTTCTGAAACAGATATTATGGAAATATCTGCACTCATTAATCTCATCTTAGACGTGCATCTCCATTAGCTCAGTACTCTTAAATGGGCAGATCTTCTTATCCTACAAATGGATATATAAGATATGGAAATCGATGTGCTGGTTAGTAATATCAAATTAATTATTAAGCTGGTAAGAGAGTAAGAGAAGAGAAATAAATATGGAGGAGGCATTTTGAAAAGGAAGAACTAGAATACTTGTTATTTTTAGGAAATGTGGTTCTGAAGAAACTCCATAGACAACTATTTTCACTAATAAGAATTTAGAAAGATGGCTTGGAAATAAATCAATGTAGAAAAATCAGTTGCTTTCCAGTATATTAGCAATAGCCAGTCAGAAGGTAAAATATAACAATAAAACTATAAAAGAGCTAATGGTAAACCTGTATTAGTTTTCTATTGCTGAACAGCAAATTACCACACACACAACACACCTTCTACCCCCCCCAAAAAAAAAACAGTAAGAGGATTTAGAAGCTTGTCTTTTTTTTCTCCCTTTAATCACCAGGCTTATTTTTTTTCACTAAAAATTGTAATAAAAATGTATCATTTCACCATTTTTTCTATAACATTTTCAAAAAGCAGATATTATTTTTGAAAATATTTGAAAAATAAAATTTTATAATAGAACATGGGCTCACAAGGTTACTTGGAGCCAATACATCGAAAGACATTTCTTTCAGAAGAATTTTCCAGCATAGTTGTGAAGAAGAGATTTATACCTGCAAAGTGCCAAACTTCAGTTAGAAAAGTGACCAGAGATCATAATGATTAAAATGCTGATAGCATGGAATTGTTTTACTGGTGGCACTGATTTGCCATTGCTCTTTTGAGATGATGGCACATTTTTACTTTAATCTCATTTATATTTTGCTATGCTTTAATAAATTTTACCCGATAATTAGGCAATAGAGTATACAACATTAAACTTTGTAAAAAAGTTCATTTCCAAGGGATACTGTTAAGTATAATAGACAGGATTTAGAATGTGTTGGTCTTGGAATTTTTATCATATAACATTATATAGACTATTGTAATTGAAATGTTAGTGTTTTAGAAATTTAACATAATAAAACTAGAGTTTCATTTTTTGTGTGTGTGCCTGAGGGATTAGATATCCATCCTGTAACTGTAACAGAAAGCTTTAGTACAACACTTAAGCATATTTAAGACTATATTTGATTCAAGAGACTGCATTGGTTAATCCTTGAATGGAACTCACCATAACTACTTGCTATGTCTTGATTTCAATCAAATGTACTTGTTTTTTTCACTGTAATAAAGTCTTATTAATTTGAATTCTACCTATTTGTAATTTATGATAACTTAAATATAAGACTGAGATAAAATTTCCTTCTATCATTTATATGAATAAAGTATTTGCTTAGGAAATTAATCATTGAATCAAAATAGGTAGTTAATAAAGATAATAAAATACTTTAAAACCATGCTTACAGTGCACAATTGCTTATAAAAATCAATATTTTGATTGCTGATTAGTTTTACCTATGAAAAATCTTATTTTATTGGATTTGTGATACAGATTTAATAGTGGGCACGGTATTGAAACCTTTTCAAGTTAACAGATATTTATTAAGCATCTTGTGCAAAATAAAAGACAAGACACTGTAGGAATGCATTAAAAGCTTAAGATGTGATTCTTACGTTTAGGGAACTCACAGTTGTGCAGGAGAGCTAGAAGTATGAACATTAAACAATTTGAAAATATGAGATGAAGAATATAGCATAAATGGAGGAGATAGAATTGACCTCGAATCAGCTAAATTCCCAGAATCATTTTGCAAGTATTGGATGTAACATAGGATTGTACAAGTAGGTAAAATCATGAAGGTCTATGAATACCAATTAGAATGAAATGGAAGAGACAGACATTATAGAAGTTTCCCATAGAGAATATTACTTAGATTTTCAATGGATGCATTGGGAGTAGAGAAATAAATATGTAAAATATGGTTAATATTTATATACAGGGTGTGAAAATATTTTCATTAACATAATAAGGCTATTGTATACAAAGACTTACATGACATGAGTTTGTAAAGGCAATTAAATTAGTTTAGAACATATTTAGTCCAAAGATAAATGTCTGATTCTTTTACCTCTGTTCACATCATCCCTTTAAATTACCACAAGGTTTCTCACACTATTATAATACTTCCCTCTACTACTATATTACCTTTATAGGATGAATGTTTATTTCCCCTCAAACTGCTTATGTTGAAACTATTTGGATTTGGAGACTTTGGGATAATAAGGTGTACATGAAGTCATTAAGGTGGAGCACTCAGTATGGGATTAGGATCCTCATAAGGAGATGAGTGCCCAGAACTCTCTCTCTCCATCTTGTGAGTATGTAGTATGTAGACAGCCATCTGCAAACTAGGTAGCAGGCCTTCATCTAGAACATGATCATGCTGGCACCCTGATCTTAGATTTCCAGCCTCCAGAACTGTGAGAAATAGATGTCTGTTGTTTAAGCCACGCAGGCTATGGTAGTTTGTTATAGCCCAAACAGATGAAGACAACTACCGCACATCAGAATGGGTTATGCTGTCTCCAAAAACTTGGCCTCTTTTTCAAAGATTCAGTGACAATGTCATGTCATTTTTTGTACTACAAAGTACCAAATATCATATAGAATTTCTCCACATTTTGGGAGACATTTTGAATTTACTGATATTAATCTCAAATTGGAAGTGGTAGTACTAGCAATTTCTGAAGTCTGTCTCTCACTGATTTGAGGGTTTTAATTATTAAAGCTACTTACTCAGAACCCCCTATACTATTAATGAGTATAGTGGGACAATAGATGGCTTGAAAACAGAGTCTCAGAAATAACATCCTCTATTCTTAACAAAACATCAAATGGTCACTCTAGCTTATAGTTCTTCTTTCCACTAAAAGATATAGCACAAGAAGGAATGGAGTGGGAGAAAAGAGAAAGATTAAAGAAACAGAATAAATAATTGTCAGAATTGCACTTTATTTGATAATGAATTTGATAGCTGTCTTAACATTGAAAACTAGAAGAATTTGTTATTTCATCCTAGTTTACTGCTGACATTTATTGTCATTGCAAAACCCGATTAACTGTCAATCTTTCTTCAGAAGGCCCTAGCTGCATATTTCCCAACAACACAAGGATGCAATGATCCTTGAGAGATTTAATAATATGTGAATCCCTTGAGACGATGATTCATCATTTCCCAGTTTATCAGTGAGCAAGTATTTATTGAGTACCTACAATATGTGAGGCATTCTGAAGTATAATAAAGAGGTATAATTAATTTATTCATTTAACAAACATGTTTGAGTGCTTAATAAGTGACCAATCTTGTTCTGGAGAACAAAAATACAATCTAGATGGGAATATTAACATGTGAAACAAGCAGAAAATGATATTTTAAATATTTAAACTTAGTCTAAGTAATATAATGTAAATTTCAGTACAAAAAAGGTTTATTACATATATGTGGGCTAAGAAAATGTCATAAGAAAAAATCAGTGAGCAAAGCATGAAAGGTATACCTAAAAGTTCTATGAATCTAATAAGATTAAACGTAAAAATGAGAAAAATATCTCCTAGCCTAAAATTTTTACAGAATTTTGAGTAGCAGTTATTGAAAACCTATATGAAAAATTAAATATAAAATGTGTTTCTATTATTATTTAATCTACATGGGTAATATAGTCTTAATGAATCCTAGACCTACAATGCCTCTTAGGGCTTACATTATCCAACTTTATTTTGTAAATGACAAAAGTATGGCACAGGCAAATCCTGAACTACTTTATGTAAATTAATATTTTTCTCTCAAAAGACATCAAAGAAAAAATAAATCTTCTAAAAAATAAAGATATTATTTTAAAGGAAATTATCTTTACAGGCACACTACCTGGAAAAAAGATATGAATTTTATGTTACATTTTTAAGATATTTTTACATTTTATTTTTTATTAATTTTTTTTAATTGAAGTATAGTTGACTTACAACGTTGTGTTAGTTTCAGGTGTACAGCAAAGTTAATCTGTTATACATATAATTATAGCCATTATTTTTTAGATAATTTAACCATATAGGTTATTAGAGGATATTGAGTAGAGTTCCTTGTGCTATATAGTAGGTCCCTACACTTTCAAGATGGGAGATAAGACTTTAGGACAGAAGAGCTGAGATCTAATAATTCTTGACTTTACATTTTATAACATAACCAAATCAAAATTGATGAAGATAGTGTGCACTAACCATGGAGTTGGAATAAGACAGTCGTCATGTAAGTCTTTCAGTTTCTGAATGCAAATGTATAGTTTAATAAATTTGGAAAGCAGAACAAATTCTGTTCCAGAACACTAAGTTAAAATTCTCTGTGATAATTAGCAAAACAAAATATCTAAGATCCAAAGCAATCAGATAGGCTAGCAAAACAAACAGAATTGCAAGTTCCAGGCATTTTCACTGCAGATCAAAATCCAAAGAAAGCATTTATCTTAATCAGAATCTACTTCCATCTCTAGCTTACACATACTGTGTACAAATATGACAGCAATGTAAAATTAGGCTATGACTAGTGTGACATAGGAAAGCTGCCCACATGTCTGTTTGCCAGGAAATCAGCCAAAATAGTAAAGCCATAATGGAAATTCCCTTACAATGCTAAAATGAATGGAGCAGCAGTTCATCCCTAAGCCAGTTCAAATTTAACTGTAAATTTGACAAATTGAGTAGTGGTTATTCATTTGTTTTAGTTGTGTTTGTTTGTTTTGTTTGTTTTTGCCTAATTTGTGTTAGAATTAGCTAACTATATTCTTGTTCTAACGTTTGAGATTTTACACAAAATGTAGTATGATATTTTCTCATTAGTTCAAATATTTTCTAGCTTTTTTCACTTTATTATAATTAATATTAACAATAATGCCAAAAACAATTCAATCACTTATCTTCAGATATTATGGCTTAGGTTAATAAAATATAAATATTTTAATATTACTTTTCTTTTTTTATTTGTTTTTTATGTAGAGACTCCTTTCCTCACTCTGTATCACTGTAGTGTCTATATTTAGAAACAGTAGTCCATCAGAATATTAAGATAAATATTTCCAATTTTAATCTTAGAATGCTACACTGAAAATGAAGAAAACTTGTCAGTAGTTTTCTAGATTCGAGAGTTTAGAAAAATATTTTTTTTTTTTTTTTTTTTTTTTTTTTTTTTTTGCGGTATGCGGGCCTCTCACTGTTGTGGCCTCTCCCGTCGTGGAGCACAGGCTCCGGACGCGCACACTCAGCGGCCATGGCTCACGGGCCTAGCCGCTCTGCGGCATGTGGGATCCTCCCGGACCGGGGCACGACCCCGTGTCCCCTGCATCGGCAGGCGGACTCTCAACCACTGCGCCACCAGGGAAGCCCCTTAGAAAAAATATTGAGAAATAAGATATTAGAAAAATCTTTCAGAAAATTTCCAAATGAGAAGGAAAAGGATATTTAATTACTTCCTTTGAATCAAATATTTAGAACTATCAATTTTTGTTACTGAATTGCATTTTATATAACAATATCCTCTTGCTAATTTTTCAAATGACTATAAAAACAATAAGTAATTAAGTAGGAGTTCTCTCTATCATACAAATTTTATTTAATTTTTATACTAAGCTTCCCATATATCTTTTCATTGCCAAATCTAAATATCAAATCTTACAGACCCCAAATATTATAGATATGATTTTTCCTGGAGAATATGTTATATAAAAAGTGATTCAGAATTCATTCACTATAGGTTACTCTGCAACATGGAATATTCCCCAAAGGTAAAATGTCATTTGGGTTTGCAAAGAACTTGCAATTTTATTTTGTATATGGATACTCATAAAATGTTTCTAAAACAACATTGAGAATTCTACAAAAACATTGAAAAGGGAATAACAGATGAAACTTTAAAATATCCCATTTGAAGTTACAGAAAATTATTGGATACTTTCTTACGGTTCTGTCCCTCTAGAATATGTGGATAAAAACACAGTGGAACGTGAATGTTTTGCTGCATTGTCCAGATATGGTTTAAAAAAAAATCATCAAGTGACTGCTGCTACTGAAATATTTTTTTTTCATTTTCTTTTTTGTTCGTTTGTATTTTGCTAGAACCGGCTGGCATCAGAAGCTGACTGACTATATAGATAGAAAAAAGTGAGACTCAAACTTAATGTAAATCATTTTTATGAAATATCAATATGTCATCAATTTGGATGTTATTTGTGGCTTTACATGATAGATTTTGAGTAGTTTATAATTTCAGCTATTTTTATGATGAACACAATTTTGAGTAATTTCTCTATCATTCTGGTTCTTTAATACAGGTTCTTAAAAAACTAAATTTATTTTCTCTTTTCCATGGTTTACAGCTTCTTCTATTAAATAGGCTATTGGAAAATCAGCCCAAGAATTTGAAACTGCATTAAGTAATTTCTTTTTTTTGCTTATATTCAAGTTATCAAAAATTGAACAGTTCTTGGCATTTATTAAATGTGTATATTATATGATACACAATATATGAAACCTTATATATTAAATATATGTCATCTTATTTAATCAACACAACAGATCTATGAAGGAGGCATTACAAGTATTTTACAGAAGAGAAAACAGGCTCAGATAGAGTTAGTAACCTGCTAAAGGTCAAACAATACCAATTTTGACTTTTACTTCTTTATTTACTTCTTTGACTAAGTTCTTTCATGTTTAAGAATGTTTATTAAATGCTGTTTACTGGCATTTCCATAACAGTTTGGTAGAGGTAAGTATATCATACAATTGATTAGAGTGTTTTTTTTGTGTTTCTTTTAATGAAGAAGATCAAAGAAACCTATACTTGATTATATATTAAACCAAAGTGCAAATTGAAATAAAACTTGGGAATTTAGAAAAGCATATTTTATACTATATTAATATGTTTTTCTTAATCTCTCTACTAATCTAGCTACTTTTTAGAAATGTATTGTAAAGTAGTTCACTTCTAAATATGTGAATTGTGTGTATTAACCATACACTTTATTTCCTTTCCTGTAGGTTATTTGCATTTTATAAAAGTCAGTTCCATCCTGTCCTAAACGAATGAAAGAAATAAAAACAAAACAAAAAAAATAATGATCTTTTTAATGCAACCAAACTAAAATACCCAAAATTTTCAAATATGTTCTTCAACAATATTTAAAATGGAAAGGTAAGAGTAAGATAAATTTTTATAGTACTTTCTAAATATGGAAGAACTTACTTCCTTGACACTTCCAGCAATTTTGTGTGAAGAAAGAACTATTTTTTTCTGATTAAAACAAACAACAAAACCAAAATATGCTGGATTCAGGGCTTGTTTAGCTTTGTACATGGTGCATGGTGATTTCATGAAGGGTTTACTTCATTGCTATCTAATAACGTAAGAAATACTGAAGTTTAAAAGCAATTAACTCAGTAGTGCAGGACCTCTTTTGACATTTAACAATTTGGCTTATTAGTCAATTGACACACTATCAAATCTACTGTTTAAAACATTTTGAAGATAAGAGACACGTTTTAATCTGTATCATTGTAGAAGTATATATGTGTGTGTGTGTTTGTGTATATATATATATATATATATATATATATATATATATATATATATATATATATATATAACTTAGGCAAATGATCTTCAAAATGTTTTGCAAACAGTAGTTTCAACTTAGGCAATATTTTCACTAACATCTGCATGGTAAAATAAAAATATAAGCAATGTTCTTCTATTTAGTGCTCAGGCTGGGATTTTAACAAAACTGAAATCTTAGCTGAAATGCGCTATTCCTATAGAGAATGTTAGTTGTTCAAAATATAAGTTTGACAGTGATGTTTATGAGGTAGTGAAAACTAAGCATGTTACTACATTTTACTTAATGAAAAATGTGTGTTCACTGACAGGTTGAATTTGAACTGTTTATTGGATTGTTTACCTAAAAAGAAAATAGGAATATGAGAGAATATGACAGGTGATAAGGAAATTATTCCTATAAAGGAGATACTATAAAGCATCCCATAGTACATTATATTACAAGGAAAAAATGAATCTGGATAGGACCCTAAAATAGGACGGTCAAGAAAAGGTAGCAGCATAAAATTACAACACAGTGTTGTATGAGGAAGATTAATAAGAAGTAGAGGGTGGGCAACATGAATGATTGGAAGGCACTGAAATGAAACAGTTTCCTTCAAATTGTATTTATGACTAATTCCCTGATATTCTTAAAAATAAAATAATGTAAGACTGAGCTAATTAGGATGAGTCACTTATGATTCTTACCCCAAATTAAGACTCTAGCCTCACCTCAGATTTAAAACTAAGCCCCAAGGATTAAATCTCCTTGATAGAAATGGATTTGGGGACTTTTATTAATATTCTCTAAAATACTTACACTATCTCAAAATGCTGGCAACAAAGATATAACATGTTATGAGGAAGACAAATGCAGACTGTAATCATTAAATGTATGTTGTTTAAGAAAGAAAGGCACCTTAAAAATCTGTACAAAATACCCATTTTTAAAATCAAAAAAACATCTTTTCTACTCTATTCTTTTTTTTTTTACATCTTTATTGGAGTATAATTGCTTTACAATGGTATGTTAGTTTCTGCTTTATAACAAAGTGAATCAGTTACACATATACATATGTTCCCATATCTCTTCCCTCTTGTGTCTCCCTCCCTCCCACCCTCCCTACCCCACCCCTCTAGGTGGTCACAAAGCACCTAGTTGATCTCCCTGTGCTATGCGGCTGTTTCCCACTAGCTATCTTTTTTACGTTTGGTAGTGTATATATGTCCATGCCACTCTCTCACTTTGTCACAGCTTACCCTTCCCCCTCCCCATATCCTCAAGTCCATTCTCCAGTAGGTCTGTGTCTTTATTCCTGTCTTACCCCTAGGTTCTTCATGACATTTTTTTTTCTTAGATTCCATATACTCTATTCGAATGGATTATATATCTTGCTGCCTTTCATAAAAAAATGGTGGCAATTTTTTTAACCAAATATATTTTTTTAACTTTTATTTTATATTGGAGTATAGTTGATTTACAATGTTGTGAGAGTTTCAGGTGTACAGCAAAGTGATTCAGTTATACATATATATGTATCTATTCTTTTTCAAATTATTTTCCCATTTAGGTTGTTAAATAATAGTGAGCAGAGTTCATCTGCTAAGCAGTAGGTCCTTGTTGGTTATCCATTTAAAATGTAGCAGGGTGTATATATCAGCACCCAACTCCCTAACTATCCTCCACCCCCACCTTTCTGCCCTGGTAACCATAAGTTCCTTCTCTAACTCTGTGGGTCTGTTTCAGTCTTGTAAACATGTTATTTTGTATCATTTATTTTTAGATTTACACATAAGGGATATCATATGATATTTCTCTTTCCCTTTCTGACTTAATCCACTCACTATGAGAATCTCTAGGTCCATCCATGTCACTGCAAATGGCATTATTCCATTCTTTTTAATGGCTGAGTAATATTCCACTGTATATATGTACCACATCTTCTTTATCCATTCTTCTTTCGATGGACATTTAAGTTGCTTCCTGTCTTGGCTACTGTAAACAGTGCTGCAATGAACATTGAGGTGCTTGTATCCTTTCAGGCCATGTTTTTCTCTGGGTATATGCCTAGGAGTGGAATTGCAGGTTCATATGGCAGCTCTATTTTTAGTTTTTTAAGGAAACTCCATACTCTTTTCCATAGTGACTGTACCAATTTACATTCCCACCAACAGTGTAGGAGGGTTCACTTCTGTCCACACCCTCTCCAGCATTTATTGTTTGTGGATTTTTTGATGAGAGTCATTTTGATTGGTGTGAAGTGATATCTCATAGTAGTTTTGATTTGCATTTATCTAATAATTAGTGATGTTGAACATCTTTTCATGTGCCTCTTGGCCATCTGTATGTCTTCTTTGGAGAAATGTCTATTTAGGTCTTCTGCCCATTTTTTGACTGGTTGTTTGTTTTGATAATATTAAGCTGCATGTGATGTTTGCGAATTTTGGAGACTAATACCTTGTCAGTCACACCATTTACAAATATTTTCTCCCAATCTATGGGTTGTCTTTTCATTTTGTTTATGGTTTCCTTTGTTGTACAAAAGCTTTTGAGTTTAATTGGGTCCTGTTTGTTTATTTTTGTTTTTATTTCCATTACTCTGAGAGACGAATCAAAAAAGATATGGCTGTGATTTATGTCACAGAGTGTTCTGCCTATGTTTTCCTCTAAGAGTTTTACAGTGTCTGGTCTCACATTTAGACCTTTAACCCACTTTGAGCTTATTTTTGTGTATAGTGTTAGAATGTTCTAACATTCTAACATTTTAACATTCTAACATTTTGGTGACTTTAGCTTTGTAGTATTGTCTGAAGGCAGGAAGCCTGATTCCTCCAGCTCCGTTTTTCTATCTCAAGGTTGTTTTGGTTATTTGGGGTCTTTTATGTCTCCATACAAATTTTAAGATTTTTTGTTGTTGTTGTTCTAGTTCTGTGAAAAATGCGATTGGTAATTTGATAGGGATTGCATCTTTCACCAGCATCTTATACTTTTCGGATTACAGGACTTTTGTCTCCTTAGGTAGGTTTATTCCTAGGTATTTTATTATTTTTGATGAGATGGTGAATGGGATTGTTTCTTGAATTTCTCTTTCTGATATTTCATTGTTAGTGTATAGAAATGCAACAGATTTCTGTGTATTAAATTTGTAAACTTCAACCTTACCATATCCATTGATGAGCTCTAGTCGTTTTCTGGTAGCATCTTATGATTCTCTATGTATAGTATCATGTCATCTGCAGTGACTGCTTTACTTCTTCTTTTCCAATTTGAATTCCTTTTATATCATTTTCTTCACTGACTACTGTAGCAAGGACTCCGAAATCTATGTTGAATAAAAATTGTGAGAGTGGACATCCTTGTTTTGCTCCAGATTTAGAGGAACTGTTTTCAGGTTTTCACCATTGAGTATGATAATAGCTGTAGGTTTGTCGTATATGGCCTTTATTATGTTGAGGTATGTTCCCTCTATGACCCCTTTCTGGAGATTTTTTTTATGATAAATGGGTGCTGATTTTGTCAAAAGCTTTTGCTGCATCTATTGAGATGATCATATGATTTTGTTCTGCAATTTGTTGATGTGGTGTATCATACTGTTTCATTTGCAGATACTGAAAAAAATCCTTGCATCACTGTGATTAATTCCAGTTGATCATGATGTATGGTCCTTTTAATGTATTGTTGGATTTGGATTGCTAGTATTTTATTGAGGATTATTGGGTCTGTGTTCATCAGTGATATTGGCCTGTAATTTTCTTTTTTTGTGTTATCTTTGTTTGGTTTTGGTATCTGGGTGCTGGTGGCCTCATAGAATGACTTTAGGAGTTTTCCTTCCTCTGCAATTTTTTGGGACAGTTTCAGAAGGACAGGTGTTAGCTCCTCTCTAAATGTTTTGTAGAATTCACCTGTGAAGCCATCAGGTCCTGGACTTTAGTTTGTTGGGATTTTTTTTTTTTTTTTTTTGCGGAACACGGGCCTCTCACTGTTGTGGCCTCTCCCGTTGTGGAGCACAGGCTCCAGACGTGCAGGCTCAGTGGCCATGGCTCACAGGCCTAGCCACTCCGTGGCATGTGGGATCTTCCTGGACTGGGGCACGAACCCATGTCCCCTGCATCGGCAGGTGGACCCTCAACCACTGAGCCACCAGGGAAGCCCCTTGTTGGGAAATTTTTAGTCACAGTTTCAATTTCAGTGCTGTGACTGGTCTGTTCCTATTTTCAATTTCTTCCTGGTTCAGACTTGGGAGATTGCATTTTTCTAAGAATTTGTCCATTTCTTCCAGATTGTCCATTTTATTGGCATACAGTTGCTTGTAGTAGTCTCTTATGATACTTTGTATTTTGTAATGTCAATTGTAACTTCTTTTTCACTTCTAATTTTATGATTTGAGTCCTCTACCTTTTATTCTTGATGAGTCTGGCTAAAGATTTATCAGTTTTGTTTATCTTTTCAAAAAACAAGCTTCTAATTTCATCGATCTTTGCTATTGATTTCTTTGTCTCTATTTCATTTATTTCTACTCTGATCTTTATGATTTCTCCCCTTCTACTAACTTTAGGTGTTGTTTGTTCTTCTTTCTCTAGTTGCTTTAGGTATAAGGTTAGGTTGTTTATTTGAGATTTTTCTTGTTTCCTGAGGTAAGATTGTATTGTTATATACTTCCCTCTTAGAATGGCTTTTGCTGTGTCCCATAGGTTTTGGATTGTTGTGCCTTCATTTTCATTTGTCTCTAGGTATTTTTTTATTTCTTCTTAGATTTCTTCAGTGATCCATTGGTTGTTTAGTATCATATTGATCAGCCTCAATGTGTTTGTGTTTTTTACAGTTTTTTTCTTGTAGTTGATTTCTAATCTCATAGCATTGTGGTTGGAAAAGATGCTGGATGTGATTTCAATTTTCTTAAATTTACAGAGGCTCACTTCATGGCCCAGCATATGGTCAATACTGAAGAATGTCCTATATACACTTGAGAAGAATATGTACTCTGCTGTTTTCAGGTGGAATGCTCTATAAATATCAATTAAGTCTATCTGGTCTAATGTGTGGTTTAAAGCCTGTGTTTCCTTATTGATTATCTGTCTGGATGATCTGTCCATTGACGAAAGTGGGGTGTTAAAGTACCCCAATATTTTTGTGATACTCTCGATTTCTCCTTTTATGGCTGTTAGTATTTGCCTTATATATTGAAGTTCTCCTATGTTGGGTGCATATATATTTACAATTGCACTGGAGCTTATAGGCTGTTTGGTAGGGTTAATGGTGGCCTCCATTTGGCCAATGAGTAATTCCCAGAACTGCTGCTGCCAGTGTCTTTGTCCTGGTAGTGAGCCACAGCCAGCCCCTTCCTCTGCAGACCATCCAATACTAGCAGGTATGTCTGTCCCAGTCTCTTATGGGGTCATTGTTTTTCTCCCTTGTGTGTGCCCTCCAAGAGTGGAGTTTCTGTTTCCCCTAGTCTTGTGGAAGTCATGTAATCAATTCCCACTGGCCTTTAAAGCCAGATTCTCTGAAGACTCCTCCTGTTGCTGGACCCCCAGGGTAGAAAACCTGATATAGGGCTCAGAACTTACACTACAGTGAGAGAACTTCTGTGGTATAATTTTTTTTTTTTTCAGTTTGTGAGTCTCCCACCCAGTGGGTATGGGATTTGATTTTATAACAGAGACACTCCTACTACCATCCCATTGTGGCTTCTCTTTTGTCTTTGGATGTAGGGTATATTTATTGGTAAGGTCCAGAATTTTTTGTTGATGGTTGTTCAGCAGTTAGTTGTGATTCTGGTGTTTGCATAAGAAGGGGTGAGCACACGTCCTCCTACTCCACCATCTTGAACTAATAATCTAACCAAATGTATTCTTAAACTATTGTGTTGGCCAAAATGTTCATTCTGTTTTTTCCATAATATCTTACAGAAAAATCTGAATGAACTTTTTGGCGAGCCCAATAGAATAACTGAGTATTCTTGAAGAATTAACTTCAGGGACACATACCTATTTAAAAACATGAACCCAATCATCCTGATGTTTTTTTCACATTGCCATCCCAGTATATTTGCCTTATACAATGGCATTGTGGTATATTTTTCTGGGCTTCTGTCCTTTGGTCTTCAGACAGCTCAAAAGTTCATTTGATTTGCATTTCTACTGGTTAGATCAAATTTAGAAAAGACCAACACATGGGGAAACTTTATTATTTTTAGATAATACCTATTTATTTCTACTCTTAAGATTTGTAGGACCAGATTATGTTTTTTCATCCTCCCGTTCAATCTTCATTTCCTACTGTCTAGTCCTCTTATTTGTCTTAATATAATGTAGTCAAATATTTTTAAAAAATATACCCTCAATTTACCCTTCCTTTGTAATTACCCTCTCCTCCCTTCCTTCTTTTTTTTCTTTTTCTTTTTCTCCTTCTTTCTCTCTCTATCTTTTTTTTTTCTTTGCAGAGCAATCAAAAACTAACTATGTGCATCTTGCTTCTACCCATTTCTGAGCTCCTCACTTTCTAAAGTTCTTTTACAAAACTTACTTGTTTTTAAATGAATACTTAAATTTTCTCTGGAATAATTTAACATGTCCTAATTGAACTCAATAGTGCTTATTTTCTGCTATGAGGCAAATTCAGATGTCTTCTTCTTTGATATCATTTCAAAACCTTATATAGCCATCCCTAATAAAATTATATACACTGAAAAATATAGAAATTATAACAATATTCTTATAGGCTTGTACACCTTTGGGGCTCTTCTTCCAACTAGTATACCAAATCACAGGTCATTTTGAAGTTATACTCAAAATCCTGGAAAAATCACTTTTGCTTCCTCTCTCACTCTTAAGATAAATATTTGTCACCTTATTCCTGTGGTTATTACTTGTGATGGTTATCATTCTTCAAGATAAATATTACTCCTTGGTGGGAGCCACTATGCCATATTTTATTCACAGGGATGTATTTTATTATGATATAGCCAAACAAGACTGGTACTTCAAATATTATTTACCAAAACATCTAATAACAAGTAACATTTCATCTTTCTCAGTTTCATCATGACTGTTGCCTGGACAACAGTCATTTCTGTCCCTTTAGTTCTATTTTAGGCTTTGATTTACATACTGGAATTTTTTTCAATGTAAACAAAGATGAAACTCAGTTGCTTTTTAAAGGTTCAATAGTCGTCTGCTTCTTTTGAGTTGTCTTGGAAGAGGTCAGATTTAAGCATCCCTAGTCCTAAAAAGCCTACTCAGAGATTATTAAAACCTGATTTATCCTAATTGGGAATACTTTAGCTCCTGATCCGTTAGTATCTGAATGACTACTTGTTCGATGAACTTCTGCTTTACTGATATCTCCTCTAATCTTCAGTATTTCGTTTCTTCTGCTTACTTTGGATTTAATTTAATCCTCTTTTTTTTCCAGTTTCCTAAGGTGGAAGCTTAGACTACTGATTTTAAACCTTTTCTTTTATTCTAATACAGGTATTGAATGCTATAAATTTCCCTCTGAGCAATGCTTTTACTGCATCCCACAAATTCTAAGTTGTATTTTCATTTTCAATAAACTCAAAATACTTTAAAATTTAGCTTGAGATTTATTATTTGACCCATGTGTTATTTAGTCTCCAAGTATTTTGGGATTTTTCAGATATCGTTCTGCCATTGACTTCTAGCTCAATTCCATTGTGATTTGAGAGCATGTATTATACGATTTTTATCATTTTAAATTAGTCAAGGTATGTTTTATGGCCCCAATTGTAGTTTATCTTGGTGAATGTCCCATGTGAGTTTGAGACAAGTGTGTATTCACTTGCTTTTGAATAAAGTATTCTACGGATGTCAAATAGACCTAGTTGATTGATGGTGCTATTGAGTTCAACTGTGTCCTTACTGATTTTCTTCCTGTCGTATCTACCCGTTAATGATAGAAGGGTGGTAAACTCTCCAGGTACTATGGTGGATTCATCTATTTCTCTTTACAAATCTATCAATTTTAGACTTATGCATTTTGACACTTGGTTGTTCGATGCATATAATGTTAGGATTGTTATACCATTCTGGAGCATTACTCCTTTATCATTATGAAATGCCCCTCTATGTTCTTGATAATTTTCCTTTCTCTAAAGTTGGCTCTGTCTGAAAGTAATTTAGCAGCTACTCTTGTTTTTTTCTTTTGATTAGTGTTAAGATGGTATATCTTTCTCCATCCCTTTAATACTAATAAATATGTTCCTTTAAAATTAGTTTCTTGTAGACAACACTTATTTTGGCCTTGTTTTTTGGTTCATTCTGAAGACTTCTGTTTTTAATTGGTGTATTTAGGTTATAGATATTCAAATGATTATTGGTAAAAACTAGATTAATTTCTAATATATTTGTTTATTGTTCCTATTTGTTTCCTCCACTCTTTTCTGCCTTGTGGTTTTAACTGAGCCTTTTATGCAATCCCATTTTCTCTCCTTTCCTAGAATATCAATTATACATTTTTTAACATCTTTATTGGAGTATAAATGCTTTAAAATGAATGGTGTGTTAGTTTCTGATTTATAACAAAGTGAATCAGTTACATATATATATATATATATATATATATATATATATATATATATATATATATATATATATATATATTCCCACATCTCTTCCCTCTTGCATCTCCCTCCCTGCAATCCTCCTTTTGCCACCCCTCTAGGTGGTCACAAAGCACGGAGCTGATCTCCCTGTGCAATGTGGCTGCTTCCCACTAGCTATCTATTTTATATTTGGTAGTGTATATATGTCCATGCCACTCTCTCACATTGTCCAAGCTTACCCTCCCACTCCCCGTGTCCACAAGTCCATTCTCTAGTAGGTCTGTGTCTTTATTCCCATCTTACACCTAGGTTCTTCATGACCACTTTTGGGTTTTTTTTAGATTACATATATATATGATAGCATACGGTATTTATTTTTCTCTTTCTGACTTACTTCACTCTGTATGACAGACTCTCCATCCACCTCACTACAAATAACACAATTTTGTTTCTTTTTATGGCTGAGCAATATTGCATTCTTCATATGTGCCCCATCTTCTCTATCCATTCATCTGTTGATGGACACTTAGGTTGCTTCCATGTCCTGGCTACTGTAAATAGAGCTTCAATGAACATTGTCGTACATGACTCTTTTTGAATTTTGGTTTTCTCAGGGTATAGGCCCAGTAGTGGGATTGCTGGGTCATATGGTAGTTCTATTTGTAGTTTTCTAAGGAACCTCCATACTGTTCTCCATAGTAGCTGTATCAATTTACATTCCCACCAACAGTGCGAGAGGGTTCCCTTTTCTCCATACCCTCTCCAGCATTTATTGTTTGGAGATTTTTCAATGACAGCCATTCTGACGGGTGTGAAATGATATCTCATTGTAGTTTGGATTTGCATTTCTCTAATGATTAATGATGTTGAGCATTCTTTAATGTGTTTGTTGGCAATCTGTATATATTTTTTGGAGAAATGTCTATTTAGGTTTTCTGCACATTTTTGGATTGAGTTGTTTGTTATTTTGATATTGAGCTGCATGAGGTGCTTGTAAATTTTAGAGATTAATCCTTTGCCGGTTGCTTCATTTGAAAATATATTCTCCCATTCTGAGGGTTGTCTTTTGGTCTTGTTTAGGGTTTCCTTTGCTGTGCAAAATATTTTAAGTTTCATTAGGTCCTATTTGTTTATTTTCTTTTTTTTTTCAATTTCTCTAGGAGGTGGGTAAAAAAGGAACTTACTGTGATTTATGTCATAGAGTGTTCCGCCTATGTTTCCTCTAAGAATTTGATAGTGTCTGGCCTTACATCTAGGTCTTTAATCCATTTTGAGTTTATTTATTTTTGTTTTTATTTTATTATTTTTTTTACATCTTTATTGGAGTATAATTGCTTTACAATGGGGTGTTACTTTCTGCTTTATAACAAAATGAATCAGTTATACATATACATAAGTTCCCATATCTCCTCCCTCTTGGGTCTCCTTCCCTCCCACCCTCCCTATCCCACACATCCAGGTGGTCACAAAGCACTGATCTGATCTCCCTGTGCTATGCGGCTGCTTCCACCTAGCTATCTATTTTACGTTTGGTAGTGTATTTATGTCCATGCCACTCTCTCACTTTGTCACAGCTTACCCTTCCACCTACCCATATCCTCAAGTCCATTCTCAGGTAGGTCTGTGTCTTTATTCCCGTCTTACCCCTAGGTTCTTCATGACATTTTTTCTTCATAGATTCCATACACCTGTGTTAGCATAAGGTATTTGTCTTTCTCTTTCTGACTTACTTCACTCTGTATGGCACACTCCAGATCCATCCACCTCATTACAAATAACTCAATTTCATTTATTTTTATGGATGAGTAAGATTCCATTGTATATATGTGCCACATCTTCTTTATTCATTCATCTGATGGTGGACACTTAGGTTGTTTCCATCTCCTAGCTATTGTAAATAGAGCTGAAATGAACATTTTGGTACATGACTCTTTTTGAATTATGGTTTTCTCAGGGTATATGCCCAGCAGTGGGATTGCTGGGTCATATGGTAGTTCTATTTGTAGTTTCTTAAGGAACATCCATAATGTTCACCATAATGACTGTACCAATTCACATTCCCACCAGCAGTGCAAGAGTGTTCCCTTTTCTCCACACCCTCTCTAGCATTTATTGTTTCTAGATTTTTATGATGGCCATTCTGACCGGTGTGAAATGATATCTCATTGTAGTTTTGATTTGCATTTCTCTAATGATTAATGATGTTGAGCACTCCTTAATGTATTCATTGGCAATCTGTATATCTTCTTTGGAGAAATGTCTATTTAGGTCTTCTGCTCATTTCTAGATTGTTTTTTTTTTTTATTGAGCTGCATGAGCTGCTTGTAAATTTTGGAGATTAATCCTTTGTCAGTTGCTTCATTTGCAAATATATTCTCCCATTCTGAGGGTTGTCATTTGCTCTTGTTTATGGATTCCTTTGCTGTGCAAAAGCTTTGAAGTTTCATTAGGTCCCGTTTGTTTATCTTTGTTTTTAGTTCCATTTCTCTATGAGGTGGGTCAAAAAGGATATTGCTGTGATTTATGTCATAGAGTGTTCTGCCTATGTTTTCCTCTAAGAGTTTGATAGTTTCTGGCCTTACATTTAGGTCTTTAATCCATTTGGAGCTTATTTTTGTGTATGGTGTTAGGGAGTGTTCTAATCTCATACTTTTACATATATCTGTCCAGTTTTCTCAGCAGCACTTACTGAACAAGCTGTCCTTTCCCACTGTACATTTCTGTCTCCTTTATCAAAGATAAGGTGACCATATGTTTGTGGGTTTATCTCTGGCCTTTCTATCCTGTTCCATTGATCTATATTTCTGTTTTTCTGCCAGTACCATACTGTCTTGATTACTGGAGCTTTGTAGTATAGTCTGAAGTCATGGAGCCTAATTCCTCCAGCTCTGTTTTCCGTTCTGAAGATTGCTTTTTCTATTTGCGGTCTTTTGTGTTTCCATACAAATTATGAAATTTTTTGTTCTACTTCTGTGAAAAATGCCATTGGTAGTTTGATAGGATTTGCATTGAATCTGTAGATTGCTCTGGGTAGTAGAGTCATTTTCACAATGTTAATTCTTCCATTCCAAGAACATGGTATATCTCTTCATCTATTTGTATCATCTTTAATTTCTTTTATCCCTGTCCTATAATTTTCTGCATAAAGTTTTTTGTCTCCTTAGGTAGGTTTATTCTTAAATATTTTATTCTTTTCCTTGCAATGGTAAATGGGCCTGTTTTCTTGATTTCAATTTCATATTTCTCATCATTAGTGTATAGGAATGCCAGAGATTTCTGTGCATTAATTTTGTATCCTGCTACTTTACCAAATTCATTGATTAGCTCTAGTAGTTTTCTGGTAACATCTTTAGGATTCTCTATGTATAGTATCATGTCATTTGCAAACAGTGACAACATTACTTCTTCTTTTCCAATTTGGATTCCTTTTATTTCCTTTTCTTCTCTGATTGCTCTGGCTAAAACTTCCAAAATTATATTGAACGAGAGTGGTGACAGTGGGAAACCTTGTCTTGTTCCTGATCTTAGTGGAAATGCTTTCAATTTTTCACCATTGAGGATGATGTTGGCTGTGGGTTTGTCATATATGGCCTTTATTATGTTGAGAAAAGTTCCCTCTATGCCTACATTCTGCAGTGTTTTTATCATAAATGGGTGTTGAATTTTGTCAAAAGCTTTCTCTGCATGTTTTGAGATGATCTTATGATTTTTCTCCTTCGATTTGTTAATAAGGTGTATTACATTGATTGATTTGCATATATTGAAGAATCCTTGCATTCCTGGAATAAACCCCACTTGATCAAGGTGTACGATCCTTTTAATGTGCTTTTGGATTCTCTTTGCTAGTATTTTGTTGAGGATTTTTGCATCTATGTTCATCAGAGATATTGGTCTGTAGTATTCTTTCTTTGTGACCTCCTTGTCTGGTTTCGGTATCAGGGTGATGGTGGCCTCGCCGAATGTGTTGGGGAGTGCTCCTCCCTCTGCTATATGTTGAAAGAGTTTGAGAAGAATAGGTGTTAATCTTCTCTAAATATTTCATAGAATTCGCCTGTGAAGCCATCTGGTCCTGGGCTTTTGTTTGTTGGAAGATTTTTAATCACAGTTTCAATTTCAGTGCTTGTGATTGGTCTGTTCGTATTTTCTATTTCTTCCTAATTCAGTCTTGGCAGGTTGTGCATTTCTAAGAATTTGTCCAATTCTTCCAGAGTGTCCATTTTATTGGCATAGAGTTGCTTGTAGTAATCTCTCATGATCTTTTGTATTTCTGCAGTGTCAGTTGTTACTTCTCCTTTTTCATTTCTAATTCTATTGATTTGAGTCTTCTCCCTTTTTTTCTTGATGTGTCTGGCTAATGGTTTATCAATTTTTTTATCTTCTCAAAGAAGCAGCTTTTAGTTTTATTGATCTTTGCTATCGTTTCCTTCATTTAATTTTCATTTATTTCTGATCTGATTTTTATTGTTTCTTTCCTTCTGCTAACTTGGGTTTTTTTTGTTCTTCTTTGTCTAATTGCTTTAGGTGCAAGGTTAGGTTGATTTTTCGAGATGTTTCATGTTTATTAAGTTAGGATTGTATTGCTATAAACTTCCCTCTTAGAACTGCTTTTTCTGTATCCCATAGGTTTTAGTTGTTCATGTCTCCATAGTCATTTGTTTCTAGGTATTTTTTTATTTCCTCTTTGATTTCTTCAGTGATCACTTCCTTATTAAATAGTGCATTGTTTAGCCTCCATGTGTTTCTATTTTTTACAGCTCTTTTCCTGTAATTGATATCTAGTCTTATAGCGTTCTGGTCAGAAAAGATACTTGATACAATTTCAAATGTTTTTAACTTTTCCAAGGCTTGATTTCTGACCCAAGATATGATCTATCCTGGAGAATGTTCAATGAGCATTTGAGAAAAAATGTGTACTCTATTGTTTTTCGATGGAATGTCCTATAAATATCAATTAAGTCTATCTTGTTTAATGTATCATTTAAAGCTTGTGTTTCCTTATTTATTTTCATTTTGGATGATCTGTCCATTGGTGAATGTGGGGAGTTAAAGTCCCCTATTACGAATATGTTACTGTCGATTTCCCCTTTTATGGATGTTAGTATTTGCCTTTTGTATTGAGGTGCACCTATGTTGGGTGCATAAATATTTACAATTGTAATATCTTCTTCTTGGATCGATCCCTTGATCATTATGTAGTGTCCTTCTTTGTCTCTTCTAATAGTCTTTATTTTAAAATCTAGTTTGTCTGATAAGAGAATTGCTACTCCAGCTTTGTTTTTGGTTTCCATTTGCATGGGATATCTTTTTCCATCCCCTTCCTTTCAGTCTGTATGTGTCTCTAGGTCTGAAGTGGGTCTCTTGTAGACAGGATACATATGGGTATTGTTTTTATATCCATTCAGCCAGATTGTGTTTTTTGGTGGGAGCATTTAATCCATTTACATTTAAGTAATTATCAATATGTATGTTCCTATTCCCATTTTCTTAATTGTTTTGGGTTTGTTATTGAAAGTCTTTTCTTTCTCTTGTGTTTCTTTCCAAAAAGAGTTCCTTTAGCATTTGTTGTAAAGCTGGTTTGGTGGTGCTGATCTCTCTCAGGTTTTGCTTGTCTGTAAAGGTTTAACTTTCTCCATTAAATCTGAATGATATCCTTGCTGGGTAGAGTAATCTTGGTTGTAGGTTTTCCTCCTTCATCACTTTAAATATCTCCTGCCATTCCCTTCTGGCTTGCAGAGTTTCTGCTGAAAGATCTGCTGTTAACCTTATGGGGATTCACTTGTGTGTTATTTGTTGTTTTTCCCTTGCTGCTTTTAATATGTTTTCTTTGTATTTAGTTTTTGATACTTTGATTAATATGTGTCTTGGCATATTTCTCTTTGGATTTATCCTGTATGGGACTCTCTGTGCTTCCTGGACTGATTTACTATTTCCTTTCCCATATAGGGAAGTTTTCAACTATAATCTCTTCAAATATTTTCTCAGTCCCTTTCTTTTTCTCTTCTTCTTCTGGAACCCCTATAATTTGAGTGTTGGTGTGTTTAATGTTGTCCCAGAGGTCTCTGAGACTGTCCTCAGTTCTTTTTATTCTTTTTTTCTTTATTCTGCTCTGCAGCAGATATTTCCACTCTTTTATCTTCCAGGTCAGTTATTCATTCTTCTGCCTCAGTTATTCTGCCATTGATGCCATCTAGAGTATTCTTAATTTCATTAATTTTGTTGTTCATCATTGCTTGTTTCATCTTTATTTTTTCTAGGTCCTTGTTAAATGTTTCTTGCATTTTATCTTTTCTACTTCCAGGATTTTGGATCATCTTTACTATCATTATTCTGAATTCTTTTTCAGGTAGACTACCTGTTTCCTCTTCATTTGTCAGGTCTCTTGGGTTTTTATCTTGCTCCTTCATCGGCTGTGTGTTTTTTCCGTCTTCTCATTTTGCTTATCTTACTGTTTGGGGTCTCCTTTTTGCAGGCTGCAGGTTCGTAGTTCCCGTTGTTTTTGGTTTCTATCCCCAGTGGCTAAAGTTCATTCAGTGGGTTGTGTAGGCTTCCTGGTGGAGGGAACTAGTGCCTGTGTTCTGGTGGATGAGGCTGGATTGTTTTTCTGGTGGGCAGGTCCACGACTGGTGATGTGTTTTGGGGTGTCTGTGGATTTATTATGATTTTAAGCAGTCTCTCTGCTAATGTTTGGGGTTGTGTTCCTGTCTTGCTAGTTGTTTGGCATAGGTTGTCCAGCACTGTAGCTTGCTCATCATTGAGTGAATCTGGGTGTGGTGTTGAGATGGAAATCTCTGGTAGATTTTTGCCATTTGATATAACGTGGAGCTGGGAGGTCTCTTGTGGACCAGTGTCCTGAATTTGGCTCTCCCACCTCAGAGCCACAGCACTGACTCCTGGCTGTAGCACAAAGAGCCTTTCATCCACTTGGCTCAGAATAAAAGGGAGAAAATGTAGAAAGAAAGAAAGAGGATAAAAGAAAAGAAAGTAAGATAGAATAAGTTAAAAAATAATTATTAAGATTTTTTCAAATGTAAAAAAACACACAAACAAACAAACAAACAAATAATGGATAGATAAAACCGCAAGATAAATGTTGAAAGCAAATCTATACAGACAAAATCTCACTCAGAAACATACCCATACACACTCACAAAAAGAGGAAAAGGGTAAAATAAAATAAATCTTGCTCTCAAAGTCCACCTCCTCAAATTGGCAGTTTTCTTTGTCTATTCAGTTATTCCACCGATGCAGGGTACATCAGGTTGATTGTGGATCTTTAATCTGCTGCTCCTGAAGCTTCTGGGAGAGATTTCCCTTTCTCTTCTTTGTTCGCACAGCTCCAGGTGCTCAGCTTTCGATTTGGCCCCACCTCTATGTGTAGGTCTCCAGAGGGTGTCTCTTCTTTGCTCAGACAGGACGGGGTTAAAGGAGCTTCTGACTCAGGGGCTCTGGCTCACTGAGGTCGGGGGCAGGGTGCAGATGCAGGGCAAGCCTGCATCAGCAGAGGCCAGCGGGATGTTGCACCAGCCTGAGGTGCACCATGCGTTGTCCTGGGGAAGTTGTCCCTGGATACCGGGACACTGGCAGTGGCAGGCTGCACAGGTTCCCCGGAAGGGGGGTGTGGATAGTGACCTGTGCTCTCACACAGGCTTCTTTGTGGCAGCATCAGCAGCCTTAGCGTCTCATGCATCTCTGTGGTCTGCGCTGTTAGCCGCAGCTCGCTCCTGCCTCTGGAGCCTCTTTAAACAGCACTCTTAATCCCCTCTCCTTGCACACCATGAAACAAAGAGGGAAGAAAAAGTCTCTCCAATTATACTTTTTAAAAGTTATTTTTACTGTTTTCCCTTTAGTTTGCCTTATACATTTACACTTAATCCAAGTCCACTTTCAAATAATATTGTACCACTTCACAGATAGTACAAGTAACTTATAACAACAAAGTATTCCTAATTCCTCCCTCTCATCCTTTGTATCATTAAGTAATCCCTTCATTTCACCCAACATAAGCTATAACCATTGAATATTTTGTTCCTATTATTATTAGAATAAGTTGTTATCTGTTAGATCAATTAAGAATAAGAAAAAATAGCTATTTTACCTTCATTTATTCGTTTTTTAAGTTTTTTTTCTTTCTTTATGTAGATTTAAGTTTCTAATTTATATTATTTCCCTTCTCTCTGAAGAACATTTAACATTTTTTTTTTACAAAGCAGGTCTTGCAACACCAAATTCTTTCAATTTTTTTTTTGTTTGAGAAAGTCTTTATTTCTCCTTCACTTTTGAAGGACGATTTCTTAGAGTACAGAACCGAAGGTTGTTATTTCTCACTCCAATCCATTCTTGACACAATACAGTGGACTTTCTTAAATTAATAACTGATTATTTGATTCTTCTGCTTAAAAGTCCTCAATGGCTCCTTCCCACAAATAAAAATGTCAAAACTCCTTAACAGTGGAGCTGTCCCCTTCATATCTTCCAAATTGACTCTCACTACTCTTTCCTCTTGTATTAAACTTTTTTTTTTTCCAGTCACAATCTAATTTTTTCACTCCTGGAATATTTCAGAGTACCTTCTTTCAGATTTTCAACATTTTCTCTTCTCTGACTAAAATATTTCACCATGTCTCTTACCCTGGCTAACTCCTATGTGTATCTTAGATACCAGCTACAACACCACTTCTTCTCATACTCTCCCTGACTTCCCCTGCTTTCTCCTCTTAACTCCATACACTATTATAATTGTCTGTTTCTGCCAATGGAATGCAAAATCTCTAATCGGAAAAATTGTGTATTTTATTTACTATGATATCTCTAACCCTTAGCATAGTGCCTGAGATATAATAGATGCTCAATAAAAATATGTTAAATGAATGGAATTGATGGATTTTTTAATATCTACTAAATATCAGATGCCATACCAATTACCCTGTATACTATGGAGGAATGAATACTGTAATAAGTCGGTGAGGATATTTATATAAAATTGTTTGCTAAACTCTAATTCTACAACAATATGTTCTGTAATTTTATATCTGGCAGCTAGGGATTATGACAGATGATAATATATTGTAATCAAAATATTCACTTAAAACTTCAGATGGGAAAACTTACCAATTTGATTAACTAAAAATATAGATTCTTTGCTGTTGTTCAAAAGTTTTGATTCTTCATCATAGGTCATATATCAACAACCAAGACAAATTCAGGGAATCATGAAAGAAAGAGAAACTTTAAAATAATTATATATGAGTGAAGTAAGAGGTCAGATTTATAGATACCTTTTAATATGTATACAAACAGTCTGAAAAGTGAATTATAAATTTCTTTAAGAGTGGGGATTTCACTGTAATTTTATTTCTTTTGTATCTTTCATACCATTTGGTTTGTAATTCACTCCATAGAAGATGGTCAAAAAACAAATGTTTACTATATGCTTAAAAATGTGTTTGAATTTTCTGAAAATTCAAGGGTAATGTGTCAGCCCAACTTTTAGAGTCCTCTCTTCTACCTGTCAAAAGTTCTTACATTAAATCATTGCCTTTTCTTTTGTCAGTGTTTTATATAGCTCAATATTTTTTTCTATTATGTGAGTGATTTACATTTTTAGCTCAGTAGTTTACTTAAACATGAAAAAAATCAAGTTAGTATTGGTTAAAATAAGACATAATATAATCTTAATGTTACTTTAATATCTTCATTACTTTTGTTTTATCCCTTCCAATTCTCATTTCTTTCATCACAAGTTTGTACTGGAAAAGCAGGCTTATTGTCCAGAAGCATTTCATGTGAGAAATATCATATGCACTAGTCTGTTTCTTTTAAATTTAATATGTATGAGTAACTTATAGAACATACTTGGGGTTATCTAAAATATCTATCCTAAATACATCATATTCCCTTGGTGAAAGTACCAATTAGCTTTCAAGATTTCAGTTATTTAATGCTTATTATTACTCTCCTATTCTTTTTTTCTAAGGAATGTTTCCCAATCAATTTCCCTGAACTATGGTGCTTTACAGTCAAATATTCTTGGACTGCTTTTTTTCTCTAGTTCCTGAAATGCTAGAAAGACTGCAGTAGAAAGAGAAGGCAATATTTTGGGCCCAGATAGTGGCTAGAAATAGTAGATATCTACAGAGTTGGCAAATTCATCTTTATTTGAGGATTTAAGATAATCCATGAAAATTCAGTTCTATAATGTAAAAAATTAGTTGTGTATCCTCTCCAGACTCTAACTGCAATTTCCCCATAAGTGCTTTTAATTTAAAAATTTCCCAGAAAAGAGGCTTTGTGGAAGAAGAATCAATATGCACAATGATTTATTTATTTTTTAAATAAAAATTTTGTGAGCAAAAGGAAAAAAGGATGTGAAGATGTAAATAACACCAGATCTGCCGTGACATTTTAATGTTTGTTTTAGAAAAAATAATATAGATTGATTTACCTGTTAACAGGTAGGTAAGAACAAAGAATTAAAGAATCACTTCTCTAAATTCATGTGATATGGCCAAAAATAAGAGAATGGATGAGGTAGGCATTCTAAATAGATTTCCATTTCTATGATTCCCTGAGAATACTTTATGATGCAGCAAAGTCAAACAGAGAAAGAATCAATGTTCTTTCTGAACTTGAGCATGTTGTCTTATTTCTCCTTCTTATAATTCATAAACACAAGTAAAATTTCCTGGTGGCAGTAGTATTTTTAAGACGATTTCATGGTGTATGCAGATATCAGAAAGTTTAAATTCAAAGTACCCTTTTAAAAATTGTCAATTTGATCATTTCTTTTTACTAATTAATTCATATTTGAGATCTATGTAACCCTAGGGTATAAATTAACTGATTAAAGAAATCCGTAGTCTTTCAATGTAATGGTTTCCAAACACCATGATTATATACCACACTATTTAAAAAAAATAGCAAGCAGCCCCATATATGTATGTATGTATGTGTATTCATAATTATATGTATGTATTACTATAGAATATAATATCATCTTTAACATATAGACAAACAAAATATCAAAGGTTGAATGGCATAGTAATTTTTGCTTTCACTAAATATATTAACAGTAATTAACATTAACAAAATTAGCAAAAACATTGGCAATAACATATAGCAACTGCAGTATAACTATATTAGCAGTAACATATTTAGTGACAGCAATGTGATTGAATGTGACAAATCTGATTAATCATGGTTTTTATCTGTCATTTGGCCAATTAGAGACTGCAGTAGTAGTTGGTGTCTCAGCTCTGCTATTCTCTTGATATTTTCTTGGTACCTTATATCATCTGCAGTACATGGTTGCTTTGAAGGGATCTTTTTAATAGATTATTCTTTTGTGAGGGTTGCTTTAAGTAAAACAAGATACCATGACTTGTAAATCCACTTAAATAGGAACATGTGATCTGACCTATATCACAATATGATGTAATGGAACACATTTTCTTTGCCACCACTGCTATCTTGGAAAGCTATTATTTTGCCCTCAGTATGCTGTGAGACCATGTGTCATAATTTACTCTCTGACATTAGAACCAGTGAGGGCATTAATATCAATCAGCATGTAATATATTAGTAAAGACTGCTTACTTATTATTTAAAGATAAATAATAAATATTAAGTTTTGTCTACATCTCAATAGATTATCTTGATGATATTACACTTTGAAGTGACTTCTTCTTAAAACATTTTTTCACCCACTTAAAATTTCCCAAAGACTAAGATTTGGGCTCCAGTATTTTTCCTTTTATTCATCACTAACTCAAGATATTTTGAGTCTTTTTGAAATAAATTATTATCAACAACCTTATATTATAAGTAAGATCACCATTGCAATTTTACAAATGAAGAAACAGAACCTCAGACAAATTAAATTATTTGTTGAGTTCCATCAGCTAATATGTACTGAGCTGGATTGGACCAAAGTCTAATTAGAGCCCATGTTGTCAAATGCTACAGTATACTATCCCTTAATTTAGAAATTATCCAGCAAAGAATGGAGAAACTCATGCTGAACTGACATATGTAATTCATGTGTTAATAATAACAAGAACAATAATAATTAATCATAATAGTAAGGAGTAATCCTTACCATGCAGTTATTATATGTGAAGTATTACAGTAAATTCTTTACATTTCTCATTGAATCTTTATTACAACCCTAAGAATTGAGTGCCCTTGCCTTAGTCAACTTGGACTGCCATAGTAAAACACCACAGACTAAGTGGCTTAGGCAACAAAAATTTATAGTCTCAGTTTTGGAAGATAGAAGTCCAGTAGCAAGGTATCAGCATGATAGATTTCTGGTAAGTATTCTCCTCCTGGCTTGTAGATGGCTGCCTTTTCTCTGTATCTTCAATAGTTGAAATACTGGGATAGTGGTAGAGAATGCTCTCTGTTAGTCTCTTCTTATAAGGGCACAAATCTCATCATTAGGGTCCCATCCACAGGATCTCATCTAAACCTAACTATCTTCCAAAGGCCCCATCTCCAAATACCACTACATTGGGGGGTTAAGGTTTGAACATGTGAATTTTGGAGAGACACAATTCCGTTCATAACAACTCATTATTCCCATTTTACAGATGAGGAAACAAATCCTGGACAGGTTGAATAACTCACCTAAAATCACTTAGTTTGTCAGTGGCCAAACATGGACTAGAATATAAACAATATGAAGATGTATTGCAAGATTCTATCCAAAATAAAGACCAAGAATGCAGTTATCCTGTGACTATCATAATTATTTTAATGGGATCTACACAGTGCTCACCTTGAACCAATCAATTTACTTACTGCAAGGAAAAGCATTTTCAAGTAGGTTGTTTGGTACCTTGGACAAAATTAATCATTCAGTTAATTGAACTTTTCACTTTTAAAAGGGTTACTTTTATTTCCTAAAGGCAGATTGGTTATACTAAGTATTCAGCCCATGTAATATGATAAAATGTGTAGTCAATTAATCATGTCTGTCACTTTAAACACTAAAGCTCTTCTGGGCACTCTTCAAGGAGAAATCAAGTGTAATATTTTCCAGTGATTCAGTCTGTCATTAATAATATGGATTATGTATCACTTTTCATCTGTGCCAAATAAAAATGGGATAAACATTGACTCTAGCCTTTAGCAGAGGATCCAAAAGCAAAAGTTAAATGTCATTAGAGTTGTAATAGAAAACACTAGTTGAAAGGACTGGGTACGAACTTACCTTATGCTCAAGATAATCATATTTAACAAAACCACTAATTCAGTCATAAACCCGGTATTTTTGCTTGTTTGTTTATTAAAATGTGTATGTCTACTCTTGGGCTTCTTGAAGATCATGAGGAAATGCAGGAGGATTAGTAGAAAAAGTGATTTCCTTAATGTGTTAGGCAAAATAATGGTCCCCCAAAATATCCATATCCTAATTCCTGGAACATGTGTATATGTTACCTAACATGACAAAGGGGTTTTATGGTAGTAGATGAAGTTAAGGTTGCTAATCAGCTCACCTTAAAATAAGGAGATTATCCTTGATGATTTCAGTTGATTCAGAGCAATTCCAAGTGTCCTTAATAGTGAAAGACTACTACAGAAGAGTCAGTGTCAGACTCGTGTGATGTAAAGACTCTACAAATTTTGCTGACTTTGTAGATGGAAGGGGATCATTGGCCAAGGAGTAAAGATAGTCTATAAAAGCCAAAACAAACAAACAAAAAACCAAATAAACAAACAAAAAACAGTCTGTAAAAGGTAGTCTGTAAAAGCCAAAGCAAGATACAGATTTCTCCCTAGACCCTCCAAAAGGAATTCAACCATGCCCAAAACCTTGATTTTACCCCCAGTGAAACTGATTTTGGACTTCTGATCTCCAGACTGTAAGATAATACATTTGGGTTAAGTCAATAAGTTTGTAGTAATGGGTTAAGACAGAAGTAGAAAACTAATACACATAAGACTTGAAAAAATTCTGGGTCAACTGCTTGATATCCTAGGAAATCATTTTTTTTAAAGGAGAGCAACTGTCTGATATGATGATTTAAAAATAAAATCAGAATATTTCAATATTTATAGTGAGGTAAAGTCAAATATATTATATATGAGTTGTAATAAAATGTGCAGCGTAAAGGTTTAAATGTAATAGCAATACCTTAATATTATATAATTAAAAAGCAATTTTACGCTCTAGACTCAGCATTATGCATATTTGATAAAAAATCACATTTTCATTGTTTTTTAAAAAAGATTATCTCAGGAATTCACTGGTTGTCCAGTGGTTAGGACTCCATGCTTTCACTGCCGAGGACACGGGTTCAATCCCTGGTTGGGGAACTAAGATCCTGAAAGGTGCATGGCCAAAAAAAAAAAAGAAGATTAAAAATACATTGTCTCCTGGATCTTTCAGGGTGTTTGTCCTATCAGCAAATGTTATGTGACATCACTTTCTACTTAACTGATTCAAATAAACCTAGATCAATCTTGACTTCTTGTTTTTCTTGTGCTTTTCCATCCCCCACCCTCCATCTCACACACACACACACACACACACACACACACACACACACACACACGTTCCTTTGCATACAAGGCATACCAGAATTTTGTCTCAAGGGATTCTCTCTCTAGTGAAGTCAACAATGTTTCAATTTGGTCACATCATTCAAATGTAGATTAAATATGAAGTGAAAATAGTGGTTCTCTTCTCATTCATGCCTTGTCTTTTGTTCTCCCTCTCACTCTTTCTCTCTTTCTCTCAAACTCTCTCCATCCCTGTATCTTCTCCCAAACGCTCAGACCCTGTCTTCTCTCCTGGTAGCCAAGTATCCTGAGTCAGTTAGACAACAAACTGCCTTCCTGTCATTTCCTTCCTTCTAAATTTCCCAAAAATATGTCTCATCATCCCAGAAACCCATTTACTCATTTGTGATTTAAGTTTATTCAGGTAAATAAGTATTTGAGTAGAAGAATTTTTCTAAGTTTTTATTTTGAAATAAAACATAAATCTGCAAGTTCAAGAATTTTCAAATATAGATTCAATGGAAGCTGCAAAGAAATGTGCAATGAAGCCCCATGCACGCTTTACCCAGCCTGTCCCTAATGTTAACATGCTGCATAACTTTAATGCACAGTCTTAAGTCCTGCCTGAAGATTTTCTTTTATGTTGTTTTCTAAAAGTTTTACAGTTTTCTAGTTTCCATTTAAGTCCATGACCATTTAAGCCTCTTTTATTTTTTTAATGGTGTGAGGGTTAAGTCAATGATCATTTTTTTTTTTTTGCCTATAGAGATCCAATTACTCCAGAACCATTTGTTGAAAGACTATCCCTCCTCCATTAAATTGCTTCTGCACCTGTATCAAAAATTAATTGGGTTAAAAACATTTAACTGAGCATATTTATGTGGGGTTCTATTCTGTTCCATTGATCTATATGTCTATACTTCCACCAGTATCAGCTGTCTTGATTACTGTAGCTAATTAAATATTTATTTGAGTAAAATCATGATTTATTACTTCAACAATTTTTCTGAGCTAAGACCACTTTGTACCTTTACAGAAAATAATTTCAATAATTCCAAAGGGAGAGAAAGAGCACACACACACAGAGACACAGACACAGACACAGACACACACATTATACCACAAAGTTCCCAGGCATAAATGGCAGTATTATCTTTCCAAGTAGCATAATCCTAGAAATAAATTACCTTTCATAATGTCAGTTCTTCTTCAAATGACAATCTACACCCCCCACACTATTCCCAAACACTTATTAACAAATTTCTCCACAGTTGAGTGAATTCGAATTCTTATTCCTTTTATTTCTTCTTTTTGTTTAGTTTCTTCTCCAGAGTCTTGTAAAATGTGTCTGTGTCTATCTATATTTAATCTTATGTCCATTATATGTTTCTAACTTCAATTACGTTTTCTTCTATCTGAGTGCATTTAATTACATCTTCATAGATTTAATGTTTTGTGCATTATTTTTAAACATAATAATATTTTTATTTACAAAAGAAAATATGTTGGGAATTTCCTGGTGGCCTAGTGGTTAGGATTCTGGGCTTTCACTGCTGTGGCCCAGGTTCAATCCCTGTTGGGGAAACTGAAATCCCACAAGTTGAATGGCGTGGCCAAAAAAAACAAAAAGATGTTATTTCTATTCTTATTATTAAGCAGTATGTACTCACTGTAGAATAGCTAGAAATTGTAAGAAAATAATCAAATATAAAATGAAAACCTCCCATAATCCTACCACTGAGAAAACATAGTGTTTGTTAATATGTTAAAGTATATCCTTACAAATTGCCTGTCTGTCTTTTTCTCTATCTCTCTCTCAGTAGAGAGTTTAATATAAAAAAAAGATAAAATATGTGGGGATTGGAATATAGAAATAGAAATATAGAGATACAGTGGGCTTTTATTATTTGTAGACTCCACATTTGCAAATTTGCCTGCTTGCTATCAGTACTACAGAAGAGTCTGTCAGTGATGTGATACGAAGACTCTACCAACTGTTACTGATTTTGAAGATGGAAAGAGACCATCAACCAAGGAGTGCAGATAGTCTATAGAACATGATGGCATGTTCCCAGCTGAGGTCAGAGAAGGCAATACTTTAACTTGTTTCAGCTCTCGTGAAGTAAACATGCTTCCTTTTTGTCTACTTAGTTCCATATTTTTTTTTCTAATTTTTGTGCTTTTTGTTGGTATTCCACTGTTTAAAATGGCCTCCAATCATAGCAGTGAAGTGCTGTCTAGTGTTCATACGTGCAAGAAAGCTGTGATGTGCCTTATGAAGTAAATACTTATGTTAGAAAAAACTATGTTTTTCTATCTGCATATACAGAGGACCAACTATAAATTATATGAGGATTTTTGCCTGGGTGGAAGGTCGGCATGCCTAACCCCCATGTTTCTCAAGGATCAACTATACATATTAAAGTGTCTTTAAAGTGAAAGTGAGACACACATAAAACGAGTTTACATATTTATAAGTTAAAAAATACGTTGTGACCAGAGTCTCACAGGAACTTAATCCTTTATTTCCTCTAGAAGCAATGGTTTAGTATTTGCTAATTAAGTGTTTGTTGCAACTTTATAGACCATAACTACCATGAATAATGAGAACTGACTACATATCTCTTGTGAAAATAAGATCCTACAGTACACATTGTTTTCTCTACACTTTTATTTCCTTTGTTTTCCTTTTTCTATAACATGACTTTAGATGGCTGCATAAACACCCTTTAAATGTTATATGCAAGCACATTTCTGAAAATATCCATTAAGGCGTTCATATGACTATTGTCTTTCTTTTTTTATCTATTTGTACAAAGTTTTATGCTATTTCTCTTGATTTAAGATTGTATTCCTTGGAAGTCTTCTAGATGAATCTTGTTATCTTATTTCTGTTCTGCTTTAATTGTCTTAGAAATTTCCCTTTTCAACTTGTCTCTTCCCTTGGACCTTAAATAGAATAACATTTTCAAGACAATCCCAGTCTATATCCTTGGCCTATTAGAAAATATTTATTCCTTCTCTGCACTCTTCTTTAACTTTACTCCCTAGTTTATTTCTAATTTTTTCTATCATAACTTATGCTTTATTTATTGATTGACTAATTATTTGTTTCTCACCTCTCCTTCATTCCTGTTAGTACTATGCCTTATTGAAACTCTCTTGTGCTGCAATTTTTTTTTTTACAGAATTATCTTTCCATTCCTTTGGAAAATTTTGCTAGCTCAATTATGTCATATTATTTTTCTTTTTGGGTTCTTAACACTGGGTCAGTCGTGATAACATCATTTTTATTATATGACCTCATCTTTTGGCAAATGGCATATTGTTTCCTTTCTTATCATAGAACTTACCACCAATATTTTTATATAAAGTAGTCCCTTAAATGAAAATTTTTCGTGATTACACAGTGCATTCCAATGACTTCCTAAATCACAGTAAAGTACATATGTACATATATATGTACACATTAAAGTACATATATGTACCCCTTAACAAGCAATTTCACTTCTGCCCTTAAGTGTGAAATATCTGACAGTTTAACACCGTCCTTTTTGTGGAGCATCTATTTGTGATAACTATATTGTTCAACCAAAATTTTCCATCTCTAACTATTTATAAGTTTATGAGATGAATTCCTACCTGAAGAGAATAAAAGATGTCTATATCCTTTGTCTAATCAGTAGAACCACTAGCTAAGATTTTCTAATATTCCTGATCATCCTTCTCTTGATGCATTTTCAGGTATCACCTGAAATTTTCTCTACTGATCCGGCAATCATATTAGTATTTTACTCATAGGAATTGGAATGCCTACAAATAAAACTCTTACATTAAACTAATTATAGTGATAATCATCATAATTCAGGCCATGTACAATTAACACAAAACAATTAATTTAGAAATTAATCAGATTCCTAACACATACTTGCTTGTTGTTTACCTTTTCTCAATCATGTATGTAATGAAACTTTACTGCAAAATCTTCACTATACCTTCCCCACCCCACTGCAGTTCCTTCAATACTCTTTTCTGACTTTAACTTGTGGAGAAAGCAAAATAAAAACATTAATATCGACTCCTTTCTTTCAATCTCCTTTTTCTCCCCCACTGCCCGTTATTTAACCTCTGTTTATTTAATTCTGCCCCAAAACTTACATTGATTTTTGTGGTTTCCTTTACAAATTCTTTTTGCAGCTGGTGAATGGAACTAAATATCTACCTCAAATAACATCAGGGAAACAGCATTTTCCTATCCTGTCTATTGATGTCTCTACAAGGAAATCACTTCTATCCTCTGAACTGACTTTAAAGTCAGTTCTATATGTCATGTACACACTTACTCAGTACTTGATCACAACTTCCATCTCCTGGACAGCTTATACCTCTTTACAACTCATATCTTATATGGACCTTATGGTGTTCTTCCCATCCTTTTTCTCATTATAGATAACATTACATTAACTTAAATCAGTGATATATTCTGCTAGATGTCATATGATTTTTCATCTCTACCAAGCTGCAGGATATAATTAATTAGTCAAGCTTTTTCAACTTTAAAAAACAAATAAAGGCACTAGTTACCTCTATAAAAGTAGTTTATTGTAAGGGCACAAAGGAAAATAAAGACATTAAAAAATCTACCTATTACAAAGTCAGTACCCATGGAAACTGGAAAGCCATTTTAGAGTATATGAAAGAACTATAATCTTAAAGTTCCCTCAACAACAGGTATCCATTGCTTATTATGTCAACATCCTTCCATTTAGATAAATAATTTAATCATTCCTCTGCTTGTAATGCTTCTGTAGGCACCCAGAGTCCGGCCATTTTTTTTTCTTTTTTTAGTTTCTGCTTTATAACAAAGTGAATCAGTTATACATATACATCGGTTTCCATATCCCTTCTCTCTTGCATCTCCCTCCCTCCCACCATCCCTATCCCACCCGTCGAGGCAGTCACAAAGCACCGAGCTGATCTCCCTGTGCTATGTGACTGCTTCCCACTAGCTACCTACCTTTCATTTTGTAGTGTATATATGTCCATGTCTCTCTCTCGCTTTGTCACAGCTTACCCTTCCACCTCCCCATATCCTCAAGTCCATTCTCAAGTAGGTCTGTGTCTTTATTCCCGTCTTACCCCTAGGTTCTTCATGACATTTTTTTAAATTCCATATATATGTGTTAGCATACGGTATTTGTCTTTCTCTTTCTGACTTACTTCACTCTGTATGACAGACTCTAGGTCTATCCACCTCATTACAAATAGCTCAATTTCATTTCTTTTTATGGCTGAGTAATATTCCATTGTATATATGTGCCATATCTTCTTTATCCATTCATCTGATGATGGACACTTAGGTTGTTTCCATCTCCGGGCTATTGTAAATAGAGGTGCAATGAATATTTTGGTACATGTCTCTTTTTGAATTATAGTTTTCTCAGGGTATGTGCCCAGTAGTAGGATTGCTGGGTCATATGGTAGCTGTATTTGTAGTTTTTTAAGAAACATCCATACTGTTCTCCATAGTGGCTGTACCAATTCACATTCCCACCAGCAGTGCAAGAGTGTTCCCTTTTCTCCACACCCTCTCCACCATTTATTGTTTCTAGATTTTTGGATGATGGCCATTCTGACTGGTGTGAGACGATATCTCATTGTAGTTTTGATTTGCATTTCTCTATTAATGATGTTGAGCATTCTTTCATGTGTTTGTTGGCAGTCTGTATATCTTCTTTGGAGAAAAGTCTATTTAGATCTTCTGCCCATTTTTGGATTGGGTTGTTTGTTTTTTTGTTATTGAGCTGCATGAGCTGCTTATAAATTTTGGAGATTAATTCATTGTCAGTTGCTTCATTTGCAAATATGTTCTCCCATTCTGAGGGTTGTCTTTTGGTCTTGTTTATGGTTTCCTTTGCTGTGCAAAAGCTTTGAAGTTTCACTAGGTCCCATTTGTTTATCTTTGTTTTTATTTCCATTTCTCTAGGACATGGGTCAAAAAGGATCTTGCTGTGATTTATGTCATAACGTGTTCTTCCTATGTTTTCCTCTAAGGGTTTCACAGTTTCTGGACTTACATTTAGGTCTTTAATCCATTTTGAGCTTATTTTTGTGTATGGTGTTAGGGAATGATCTAATCTCATACTTTTATATGTCCCTGTCCAGTTTTCCCAGCACCACTTATTGAAGAGGCTGTCCTTTCTCCACTGTACATTCCTGTCTCCTTTATCAAAGATAAGGTGACCATATGTGTGTGGGTTAATCTCTGGGCTTTTTATCCTGTTCCATTGAACTATCTTTCTGTTTTTGTGCCAGTACCATACTGTCTTGATTACTGTAGCTTTGTAGTATAGTCTGAAGTCCAGGAGCTTGATTACTCCACTTCCGTTTTTTGTTCTCAAGGTTGTTCTGGCTATTCGGGGTCTTTTGTTTTTCAAAACACATTTTGAAATTTTTTGTACTAGTTCTGTGAAAAGTGCGAGTGGTAGTTTGATAGGGATTGCATTGAATCTGTAGATTGCTTTGGGTAGTAGAGTCATTTTCACAATATTTATTCTTCCAATCCAGGAACATGGTATATCTCTCCATCTTTTTGCATCATCTTTAATTCCTTTCATCAGTGTCTTATAATGTTCTGCATACAGGTCTTTTTTCTCCTTAGATAGGTTTATTCCTAGATATTTTATTCTTTTTGTTGCAATGGTCAAAGGGCCTGTTTTCTTGATTTCATTTCCAGATTTTTCATCATTAGTGTACAAGAATGCCAGAGATTTCTGTGCATTAATTTTGTATCCTGCTACTTTAACAAATTCAATGATCAGCTCTTGTAGTTTTCTGGTAGCATCTTTAGGATTCTCTATGAATAGTATCATGTCATCTGCAAACAGTGACAGCTTTACTTCTTCTTTTCCAATTTGGATTCCTTTTATTTCCTTTTCTTCTCTGATTGCTCTGGCTAAAACTTTCAAAACTATGTTGAGTAAGAGTGGTGAGAGTGGGCAGCCTTGTCTTGTTCCTGATCTTAGTGGAAATGGTTTCAGTTTTTCACCATTTAGTACGATGTTGGCTTTGGGTTTGTCATATATGGCCTTCATTATTTTGAGGAAAGTTCCCTCTATGCCTACTTTCTGCAGTGTTTTTATCATAAATGGGTGTTAATTTTGCTGAAAGCTTTCTCTGCATCTATTGAGATGATCATATGGTTTTTCTCCTTCAATTTGTTAATATGGTGTATCACGTTGATTGATTTGCGTATATTGAAGAATCCTTGCATTCCTGGGAGAAACCCCACTTGATCATGGTGTATGATCCTTTCAATGTGTTTTTGGATTCTGTTTGCAAGTATTTTGTTGAGGATTTTGCATCTATGGTCATCAGAGATATTGGCCTGTAGTTTTCTTTCTTTGTGACATCCTTGTCTGGTTTTGGTATCAAGGTGATGCTGGCCTAGTAGAATGAGTTTGGGAGTGTTCCTCCCTCTGCTATATTTTGGAAGAGTTTGAGAATGATAGGTGTTAGCTCTTCACTAAATGTTTGATAGAATTTGCCTGTGAAGTCATCTGGTCCTGGGCTTTTGTTTGTTGGAAGATTTCTAACCACAGTTTCAATTTCAGTGCTTGTGATTGGTCTGTTCATATTTTCTATTTCTTTCTGATTCAGTCTTGGCAGGTTGTGCATTTCCAAGAATTTGTCCATTTCTTCCAGGTTGTCCATTTTATTGGCATAGAGTTGCTTGTAGGAATATCTCATGATCTTTTGTATTTCTGCAGTGTCAGTTGTTACTTCTCCTTTTTCATTTCTAATTCTATTGATTTGAGCCTTTTCCCTTTTTTTCTTGATGAGCCTGGCTAATGGTTTATCAATTTTGTTTATCTTCTCAAAGAAGCAGCTTTTATTTTATTGATCTTTGCTATCATTTCCTTCATTTCTTTTTCATTTATTTCTGATCTGATCTATATGATTTCTTTCCTTCTGCTAACTTTGGGGATTTTTTGTTCTTCTTTCTCTACTTACTTTAGGTGCACGGTCAGATTGTTTACTTGAGATGTTTCCTGTTTCTTAGGGTGGGATTGTATTGCTATAAACTTCCCTCTTAGAACTGCTTTTGCTACATCAAATAGGTTTTGGGTCATCATGTCCCCATTGTCATTTGTTTCTAGGTATTTTTTGATTTCCTTTTGATTTCTTCAGTGATCACTTCGCTATTAAGTAGTGGATTGTTTAGCCTCCATGTGTTTGTATTTTTTACAGGTCTTTTCCTGTAATTTATATCTAGTCTCATAGCATTTTTGTCGGAAAGGATATTGATACAATTTCAATTTTCTTAAATTTACCAAGACTTGTTTTTTGACACAAGATATGATCTATCATGGAGAAAGTTCCATGAGCACTTGAGAAAAATGTGTATTCTGTTGCTTTTGGATGGAATGTCCTATAAATATCAATTAAGTCCATCTTTTTTTAATGTATCATTTAAAGCTTGTGTTTCGTCATTTATTTTCATTTTGAATGATCTGTCCATTGGTGAAAGTGGGGTGTTGAAGTCCCCTATTATGAGTGTGTTACTATCGATTTCCCCTTTTATGGTTGTTAGTATTTGCCTTATGTACTGTGGTGCTCCTATGTTGGGTGCATAAATATTTACAATTGTTATATCTTCTTCTTGGATCAATCCCTTGATCATTATGTAGTTTCCTTCTTTGTCTCTTCTAATAGTCTTTATTTTAAAGTCTATTTTGTCTAATATGAGAATTGCTACTCCAGCTTTGTTTTGATTTCCTTTTGCATGGAATATCTTTTTCCATCCCCTTACTTTCAGTCTGTATGTGTCTCTAGGTCTGAAGTGTGTCTCTTGTAGACAGCATATATATGGGCCTTGTTTTTGTATCCATTCAGCCAATCTGTGTCTTTTGGTGGGAGCATTTAGTCCATTTACATTTAAGTTAATTATCAATATGTATGTTCGTATTCCCGTTTTCTTAATTGTTTTGGGTTCGTTATTGTAGGTCTTTTCCTTTTGTTGTGTTTCTTGCCTAGTGAATTTCCTTTAGCATTTGTTGTAACACTGGTTTGGTGGTGCTGAACCCTCTCAGCTTTTGCTTGTCTGTAAATATTTTAATTTCTCCATCAAATCTGAATGAGATCCTTGCTGGGTAGAGTAATCTTGATTGCAGGCTTTTGTCCTTCATCACTTTAAATATGTCCTGCCACTTCCTTCTGGCTTGTAGAGTTTCCCCTGAAAGATCAGCTGTTAACCTAATGGGGATTCCCTTTTGTGTTATTTGTTGTTTTTCTCTTGCTGCTTTTAATGTGTTTTCTTTGTGTTTAATTTTTGACGGTTTGATTAATATGTGTCTTGGCATATTTCTCCTTGGATTTATTCTGTATGGGATTCTCTGTGCCTCCTGGACTTGATTAACTATTTCCTTTCCTATATTAGGGAAGTTTTCAACTGTAATCTCTTCAAATATTTTCTCAGTTCCTTTCTTTTTCTCTTCTTCTTCTGGAAACCCTATAATTCGAATGTTGGTGCATTTTATGTTGTCCCACAAGTCTTTGAGACTGTCCTCAGTTCTTTTTATTCTTTTTTCTTTATTCTGTTCTGCAGCAGTTATTTCCACTATTTTGTCTTCCACCTCATTTATCCGTTCTTCTGCCTCATTTATTCTGGTGTTGATCCCATCTAGAGTATTTTTAATTTTATATATTGTATTGCTCATCGTTGCTTGATTCATCTTTAGTTCTTCTAGTTCCTGGTTAACATTTCTTGAATTTTGTCTGCTCTATTTCCAAGATTTTAGATCATCTTTACTATCATTATTCTGAATTCTTTTTCAGGTAGACTACCTATTTCCTCTTCGGTTGTTAGGCCTGGTGGGTTTTTATCTCGCTCCTTCACCTCCTGTGTGTTTTTATGTCTGCTAATTTTGCTTATCTTACTGTGTTTGGGGTCTCCTTTTTGCTGGCTGCAGGTTCATAGTTCCCATTGTTTTTATTGTCTGTCCCCAGTGGCTAAGGTTATTTCAGTGGGCTGTGTAGGCTTCCTGCTGGTGGGGACTGGTGCCTGTGTTCTTGTGGATGAGGCTGGATCTTGTCTTTCTGGTGGGCAGGTTCATGTCTGGTGGTGTGTTTTGGGGTGTCTGTGGCTTTATTATGATTTTATTCAGGCACTCGGGTAATGGGTGCGGTTCTGTTCCTGTCTTGCTAGTTGTTTGGCATAGGTTGTCCAACACTGTAGCTTGCTGGACGTTGAGTGAAACTGGGCACTGGTGTTGAGATGGAGATCTCTGGGAGATTTTCGCCATTTGATCTTATGTGGAGCTGGGAGGTCCCTTGTGGATCAGTGTCCTGAAGTTGGCTCTCCCACCTCAGAGGCACAGCACTGACTCCTGGCTGCAGCACCAAGAGCCTTTCATCCACCCGGCTCAGAATAAAAGGGAGAAATATTAGAAAGAAATAATTAGTAGAAGTAGGTAGAAAGAAAGAAAGGAAGAAAGAAACAAAGAAAGAAAGAATGAATGAAAGAAAGAAAGAAAGAAAGAAAGAAAGGAGGGAGGGAGGGATGAAGGAGGGAAGGTAGGAAAAAAAGAAAGAGAGAAGATAAGTAAAATAGAATAAAGTATGATAAAATATAATAGAGTTATTAAAATAAAAAATAATTTTTAAAAATAATTTTTCAAAAAAAAAAATGGATGGATAGAACCCTGGGACAAATGGTGGAAGCAAAGCTATACTGACCAAATCTCACACAGAAACATACACATACACTTTCACAAAAAGAGGAGAAGGGGAAAAAATCATAAATCTTGGTCTCAAAGTCCACCTCCTCAATTTGGGATGATTTGTTGTCTATTCATGTATTCCACAGATGCAGGTTACATCAAGTTGATTGTTGAACTTTAAACCGCTGCTTCTGAGACTGCTGGCAGAGATTTCCCTTTCTTTTCTTTATTCTCACAGCTCCCGGGTCTCATCTTTGGATTTGGCCCTGCCTCTGGGTATAGGTCGCCGGTGGGCGTCTGTTCTTCACTCAGACAGGACGGGGTTAAAGGAGCAGCTGCTTCAGGGACTCAGGCTCTCTCAGGCCTGGGGGAGGGAGGCATACGGATTGCGGGGCAAGCCTGCAGCAGCAGAGGCCAGCGTGACATTGCACCAGCCCGAGGCACGCTATGCGTTTTCCTGGGGAAGCCATCCATGGATCCTGGGGCCCCGGCAGTGGCGGGCTGCACTGGCTCCCCAGAAAGGGGGTGTGGACAGGGACCTGTACTCGCACACAGGCTTCTTGGCGGCGGCAGCAGCAACCCCAGCGTCCCACTCCTGTCTCTGGGGTCCGTGCTTTTAGCCACGGCTCGCGCCAGTCTCTGGATCTCCTTTAAGCAGCACTGTTAATCCCCTCTCCTTGCGCACTAGGAAACAAATAGGGAAGAAAAAGTATCTTGACTCTTTGGCAGGTCCAGACTTTTTCCCGGACTCCCTCCCAGCCAGCCGTGGTGCAGTAACCCCTTCAGGCTGTGTTCATGCCGCCAGCCCCATTCCTCTCCCTGCGCTCAGACTGAAACCCGAAACCCGAGCCACAGCTCCCAGCCCCGCCTACCCCAGCGGGTGAGCAGACAAGCCTCTCGGCCTGATGAGTGCCGGTCGGCACTGATCCTCTGTGCGGGAATCTCTCCACTTTGCCCTCCGCTCCCCTGTTGCTGTGCTCTCCTCCACTACTCTGAAGCTTTCCCCCTCCACCACCCACAGTCTCCACCCATGGAGGGGCTTCCTAGTGTGTGGAATCCTTTCCTCCTTCACGACTCCCTTCCACTGGTACAGGTCCCGTCCCTATCCTTTTGTCTCTGTTTATTCTTTTTTTTTTTTTGCCCTACCCAGGTACATGGGGGAGTTTCTTGCCTTTTGGGGGGTCTGAGGTCTTCTGTCAGTGTTCAGTAGGTGTTCTGTAGGAGTTGTTCCACGTGTAGATGAATTTCTGGTGTATCTGTGGGGAGGAAGGTGATCTTCGCATCTTACTCTTCCACCATCTTCCCCTCTCCTCCTGGCTCTTTTCTAACTCAGTGCTTATGCTAATGTATTGCTTCTTCTGCCCCATTTCTTCTGTCTCTTTGCTTCTATACTATTAACCAGTATTCATTATCTCTCTGAATGTCTCATGTCCAACCCCCCATATCCAGTCACTATATAGTGTACAGTACACCTTTTGGGCAGAATTTTCATGTTAGTTATCTAATAAGCCAGCAATCAGCCATTAGATATTTGTGTAATAGACATCGAGATGATTCACCTAAATATCCACTTCAAGGGAGGACTTGTTACAGCTTCTAAGAGTGCTGTCAGCAAACAGTATCCACCTGCCAGATGCTTCCATGTTTCACTCAGGTGCAGAAACCTGACTTGCTACGGAGTAGGCCCTTTATGTGGTGGACAAAATCCAATGGCTGACCTCAGCAGAGTGGTAAAAACCCATTCATTTCAACTCACTATGGAACATTTTGACAGGCAATATATTCTTCGGAGCTTCATTTAGGGTTAACTGTGGCTTTGTTGACCTGCATTAAAGTTCAACTTCTCTTGCTCAATTCTACTTCCTCATTCTCACTTCCACAGATACTGATCCCTAATAAATACCCTATAGACTAAACTCCATCTCAGAATCTACTTCCAGAGAGCCCAACCTATGTTATTTGGAGCCAAAATGTTTCCAAACAAGCAGGTAATGAGGTTTCAGAGATCACTCATTCACTGTCTGGCTGGCAATGAAGACCCTACCACTCTTCCTGGGTGGAACACAGACAGATTACCTAGCAGAAGATGGCAGTCCACTTATTAAAACTCAGAAGTAAAATAAGATAGTATACTTGCAGAAGAGAATGAACTAGTTGGAATGATTTATCAGATATTTGATAAGGGGGGAATAGTAACTATGGAATCATTGTAAATGAATGGCTATTGCTAAGTATCATTGATACCCAAGAAAAAGATAATGAAAAACTTCAGGCAACAGAGAAGTATTTGGAATTCAAGTGTGAAAGCCAGAAGGCTTCCCTGATAGTTTACAAATAGAATCTCATTTTCTGAGCAAGAGGGCCTCAAAAGCTAAGGCCCCAGAATGGCCAGTTTCCAAAGGAGATTAAAATGTTCCATAAGGTTGGTGTGTATGCCAAAGACAAAGCACTAATGGAGGAAAAAATAGAGCTTTTTTATACTGAACATAGACAGTTGAGAGGATGTTCCTCCCAAGTTTTGAAGCTTCGGACTTTTATGAACACCTGGAGCCTGTAGAATTGGCTTACTCCTCTCTGTTAAGAACTTGAAAGTTCTCCTTGCTCAAAGATAATGTCGAGGAATCTCTCCCACATGGCAACATGTTTCCCCTCTGATCACGGTTTTTCACTGTGTCCCCTCCTGGTTACTAGTTGAATTACTAGGGCTAACATGCCATATAATCCATAATTAGGTCCATGCTGGTCCTAAAATGGGACGAAACTGAGTATACCCCATAGAAGCTGCCAGATCCTGCCAGCATGAGCCAGGGGAGTATATATAGGACTGATTTCTGAGGATCTTAGTTCAAGGAGGCCAAAAGATTAGGTGAGAGAAGGGAAACATTGATTTGGTAATATTTTCCTAAAATACAGGGTTTATCACACTGGCAAGGATCCTAGGAAATGATGTGAACTCACTACCAGAATGGCTTGTAGAAACATGAAAAAAGTAATGGCCATAATTGCTATGGAAGATAGTTGAAGAAGGAGTTATAAAGCTCTGGGGCAGGGCTGGGACTAGGGTAAAGCAAATGAGATGCCTGTGGCTCAAAACCTAAGTAGAAATTTATTCAACTCTGAGAATGAGTGCCTTTTTAAATTTTGTGCCTTAAACCATTGACTCTTGAGACCACTCACTCTCAAGGTTGTTGCAAGTGCAGAGTCAGTAGTTGCATGCTCCTGAGAAATTTTGCACCTTAGGCATTTCTCTCTCTTCATCCTAATTTAGGCTTTGCTCATGAAAGTGGGTGTTCTGGAGTAGATATACTACATAAAGCTGGAAAATGCACTGGATGATTAAAGACCTGGAGGATAAAATATTTACCAAGGTCATCAAGAATTCACTAGTGTGAGGGGCACAAGCATCACTAAAAATCTCAGTGGTGCCTCTACCCTGAATATAAGGGCTGATGGTAGGAGAGCCCATTACAAAACTAGGCTGACTGACAGTAATGAGGGTGAACAATGAGAACTCCAAACAATACAGGTCAGGTGGTGGTATTTAACTGTCCAAAGCCAGATAGACGCAATTTTTGTAATGAGTAGTAGTGTCAGAATAGTAGCCAAGGGGGTCTGACCCACAGAAAATTATGGTTATAGTTAATAAAACATTGTGTTCCTAGGGACAAAATAGAAGGACAGCTAACAAGCATTGTACCATGAGAAGATATCAACAATAGAATACCAGGGGTATGAGGACTGTAGTGCCAATAACAAAGTCATGATCCCTTGCCCATTCCCAAATCTGGGCCAGTTTTCAGACCGAAATCTATCCTTAGAAGAGGATGCCAGGTCCTCCGAGGGAAATGCCCAGCAACAATCACAACAGGTATGCACAGCAATGATTCTTCCAAATAGTACTCAAAGGGATCAATAACCATGTACTCAGATAACTGTAAGCTGTGGAAAAGGGATTTCCCAGACTTGTGGAGGACTACTAGACGTAGGGTTCAAATTGCCATTGATACTTGGAGACAAAGTGTTATCACGGCTCCCAGTGAGAATGTAGGCAAAGCTCACTATGTAATAGATGGAGTCCTAAGGTCCAGTGTACTGAGGATTTCCTGCATCAGTGGACCCATCCATTGATTATTTCCCTTAGTCCCTGAATGCAAAATTGGGGTTTATATATTTAATAGTTGGTGTACCTCACTCATTGGGACCTTATCTTGTGGTGTAAGAGTTATAATATTATGGAAAACTAAGTAGAAGCCTCCAAAACTGTCCCTTCTTTCTACAAGATACTAAATACAAAATGGTATAGCATCCTAGGGGAGGGATGGTGGAAACTAGCACTGTCCTTAATGATCAGTTTTCAAGGATGATGGTACCCATCCTAGCTCTATTTAGTTCACCAGTTTGGCCCCTACAGAAATCAGATAGATTCTGGAAAATATGTGTACTGACACAACCTCAACCAAGTAGTAGCTTCAATTTCATCCCTTCTTCTGGATGTATTACCTTTGCTAGAACAAACTAACATAAGCTCAGGAACATGGTGTGTGGCCATTGATTTAGGAAATGTGTACTATTTATTATTATCAGAAAAAGATGATCAAGAGGATCAGAAATAGTTCACATTCGCACAGAAAAAGCAAAATATACATTTACCATTTTGCTCCAGAGTATGTTAACTTATCTGTCATCTCTTGCATTATAATTCAAGATCAGAGCTATTTAGACAACCTACAGCATATTGCATTGATAACAACATTGGTGATATTATTATACTAATCAGGACAAATGTGCAAAAACTGACCAGCATACAAAAAGCCTTGTGAAGGCAAATGTGCTTCAGAGAAGAAGATAAACCCTATGAACTTTCAGGAGCTTATCACATCAGTTACATATTTAGGGGACTAAAGAGCATGCTGAAACATCCTCTCCAAAGTGAAAGAAAAAATTAATATATTTTGCACTTTCCACCATGATGAAAGAAGCACCATCCTTTATAGGTTTTTCTGGGTTCTGGAAGCAGCATATTCCAAACCTGGGAATACTGCTGTGGTCCATATACCGTTAGACTGATGGTAGCCAGCTTTGAGAGGGGACCAGAATAAGAATATGATCTGAAGCAGTTCCAGGATGCAGTACAAGCACCCTTGTCCCTGGGCTACATGACTCAGCAGACCCAATGATATTAGACTGGCCTGTGGTGGGAAAAGATGCCATGTGGGGTACATGGGCAATTCCATGGGAGAGAGAAACAGAGGCTCTTGGGGATCCAGAGCAAGGCTATTCAATATGCAGTAGAGAATTATTCACCTTTTGCAAAACAATATCTGGTGTGAAATTTGGTCCTGGTCAAGACAAGTGCCCTGAATACAGGACATCAAATGATCATGCATCCAGAACTGTCCATCGTGGGCTGAGTTCTGTCATGCCCAACAACTCATAAGGTCAAGTGGGCCCACAAGCATTCTAACTTAAAATGGAAGTGGTATATCTAGGATTGAGCACGAGCAGGACCAGAGGACATAAGCAAGCTACGTGAGCAAGTAGTTCACACACTATGACATTTACCATTGTTTCATCAGTGTCCTGCCCCCTCAACACACACCTACTTCCAAATGTGGAATTAATTATAATATGCTGAGAGAAAAGAAAATGGCCCGAGCTTGGTTTGCAGATGAGCCAACTTGATATAAGAATGCTTTAAATGGCAATAGCAAGCAAAATCATTCCAAATGAGTAGAGCCTCGGGAGGTGCACTTGATCATCCAGGTTTGTGAAAGGAAAAATGGCCTGAGGTTAGAATATATTTAGACTCACAGACCATGGCAAATAACCTGGCTGACTAGTCAGGGGCTTGCATGGAGAAAGATTGTAAGATCAGGGTCTAGGAGATCTAGGGTGGATACATGTAGATGCAGATAAGGGAAGACATGAATTGTGAATAATTTTGTATCTTAATGACTTCTAGAGAGAATATACCACGGAAGAGGCACTAAAGAACCAAGTATACAAAGTGACTTGGACAGTTGGCTCAGGTCAAGCTTTGTCATCAGCCACTTTAGTGCTGACATGATGGTCACATGAATGGAGGATCCACAGTGGAGGGGTTGGAGGTTATACATGAACCCACCAGGATCAGCTTCTATTTATTAAGGATTATTTAGTTACCATTGCTCCAAAATGTTCAACCAGCTAGCAGTGGAGATCAAAGCTGTGTCCCCAGTATGTCATTATTCTCAATGGCACCAATTGGCATTTTGATGTCAAGTGGACACAACTGCACCTCTTCCATTATGGAAGGAACAGAGATTAGTTCTAAAAAAGAGTGACTTATACTAAGGGTATACTTTTGCCTTTACTCTCCATAGGGTAACAGTTAGTACCACTGTCTAAGGGCTTACTGAATATTTGATCCATTGGCATGGGATTACACATACCATCACATGTGATCAGAAGACGTTGTTTATAGCAATGGAGGTGCAGGAGTGGGACTATGACCATGGGATCCATATCACATACTACACTATCCAGAAACTGAAATCCTTCTAAGAGTTTTGGAACAGACTGCTAAAGGCACAGATGAAATGACAACTTGGAATAATACTCTGCAAAGATGGAACATCACAATACAACTCATTGAATCAAAGAACTTTGTATGACACGTTGTTGTCCAAAATAGATAAAATACATGAGTCTGAGAACCAAGGTGCAGAAGCAGAATTTGTCCTACATGCCATCGCTCTCAATGAACCATGGGGGGAATATGTGCTTCTCATCAGCACAACTCTAGGCTCTTCAATGTTAAAAGTACTGGTCACTAAAAGAGAAACACTTTTGCTGGAGAGCACAGCAAAAGTCCTTTGAACAGTGGCTGCCACCTGGACACTTTGGGAGCCATAAGGCATCAATATTTTGACAGGGGCAATTGATTCTTATCATCAGGAGGAGGTATGGCTGTTGACAAGCAATGACAACAGATAGGAATATGTATGACCTTCACATAATCAACTAAAGTGCCTTTTTGTATTCCCTTGCCCATTATAACAGTAAGTGAAAAAGTGTAGTTATACTGGCCTGAGAAGAACACCAGAGATGCAGACCCCTTAGAGATGAGGACTTATGTCATACCACTAAGACACTGAAACCAACAAAGTTGGTAAATGAAAATGAGAAAAATTTAGACTGGTTATTAGAAGAGGAAGATAATAAGTATCTGTTCTGGCCTCAATAGCAGCTACCACAACAGAGACTCTTAGTTTGCCCTACTAATATTCTTCTTCTAAGTTTTTCCCAGGAAGAGAGATCCACTAGAATCCCAGAGGAGTTGCTTCCCAAAAGTATATGAAGAAATGGATCTAGTGGCACAAATGTTGGACTATGGATTCAGAGATTCATGATTCAGATTCCCCTTCAAGGAAGGACTTGTTGCTTCAGCTACTAGGAATGATGTCAGCAGACAATTTCTGTCAGATCCTTCCAGGTTTGCCTCAGCTGCAGAGAGACACATTATCCAAGGGTGTATTCTTCATAGTATGGCCCTTATTCTAATGACTGGTCACAGTGGGTTTATAAAGGCCAGCCAGTTTGACCCATTGTGGGGTATTCTGAAGGGCCATTTATGCTCCACAGCTTTCCATGTGTCTTTCCAAGGCTTTTTTGGACCTGAATTTTATAGTGTGAATCACATTTCTTTTGTTTAATTTAGTCCTAAATATTTAACATTTTGGATGCCATTGTTAATGGAACTGTTTTCATAATTTCTTTTTCAGAAAGTCCATTGCTAATGTATAGAAATATCATTGCTATTTGCATATTCATGATATATTATGTACCAGTTTATTAATTTATTAGTTTTTTTTCTGTGGATTTCTTGGGATTTTCTATATACAAGATCATGCTAGTTGTGAATAAAGGTAGTTTTACTTCTTCTTTTCCAGTAAGGATACCTTTTATTTCATTTTCTTGTCTAATCTCCCTGGATAGAACCTCCAGTACAATGTTGAATTGAACTGGTGAGAATGGAAATTTTTTTTTTTCTTTTCTCTTGGGAGGAAAGCATTCAGTTTTCCACCATTAAATATGATGTTAGTTTTGAGATTTTTGTAGATGCTCTTTATTAATTTGAGAAAATTTCCTTGTATTCCTAGTTTGTTGAGTGTTTTTAGCATGAATGAGTGTTATATTTTTATCAAATGTCTTTCTGTATCTATTGAGATAATCATTTGTTTTTTAGCCTTTATTTATTATTATAGTGTTTTATATATTAAATAAGTGAAATAGTCTGTCCAAAGTCACATAGATAGTGTCAGGACCTTAACTATAACTTATATATTCTATATTAGATACAATGTTCTTGGAAACCTTGTCTAAAGTGAGTTCCTGATAGCATTAATAATATTAAAAATAATAAGTTCACTGTACACTTTTTATGTATTAAGAACTTTTTCATATATTAATTCACGTCATTCTCACAACACTACAATTAGGTATATACTACCATTATCCTCAGTTTGCATGTGGTAAAATTTATACACAAAAATGTTAAATTACTTGCTCAATCTAGTATTGCTAGGAAAGGCAGAATGAGAATCCAAATCATACTGTGTGTGCCTTTAACTACTACACCCTGCTAAATACACTATGCTAAAAGTTCCATGAGGTACTCTGAACATATTTCATTTTCAGTAAGTATAGAGAAAGAGGTGTGTATCATATTTCTCCCTTTGAAAATAGTACAGTTAGTTTTAGCTTATTAAAAATCTAAGTTCTTTAATAATGAAATCTAATGAACTTTATTGAAATTTGTCTAAATTTCTATGATGATAGATAATATGTTTGCTTTATTTTAGCATCCTGAGAATATTCTGTGCTACACCATGCTATTTGGCAGAGGGTTTATCTTGTAGGAGCCACTGACACTTTAAGGTCAACAGAAATTGAACTGATGTCACAGTTATCTGTAAAAAGTGAAGAGATTATTAACCAACTTCAAGTTTAGATCTCTTATCAAGACGATGAAGACAGGAATTAGCTGTGTGAAGCAAAAAAATATGTTTTGTTTATTGGTCATTTGTGAGTAAAAATTAGGCTGATCTGAAAACATCGGGTGAAAATGAACACATGTAAGAACTGTTTTTTTCAAGCTACTTCTGAGGTTGGCAGATGTAATGCAAGATAATCAATCATTAAATTGTTTTTAAAAGTTTGCTGGGGCTTCCCTGGTGGCGCAGTGGTTAAGAATCCCCCTGCCAATGTAGGGGACCCGGTTTCCATCTGGGAAGATCCCACATGCCACAGAGCAACTAAGCCCGTGTGCCACAACTACTGAGCCTGCGTTCTAGAGCCCACGAGCCACAACTACTGAAGCCCGTGTGCTTAGAGCCTGAGCTCTGCAGCAAGAGAAGCCACTACAGTGAGAAGCCCACACACAGCAAAGAAGATTAGCCCCTGCTCACCACAACTAATTTAGAAAGCTTTTTATTATATCCTGAGAATAATTCCCTACCTCCATTCCCTTCCTAAGTGCATACCTTCCTGGAATGATTGAACCAATGTGCATAATAAAATTGCCATAAAATAAAAAATGCTTAGTTTATGGTGGAGGCCAAAGACCCCTCTGCTGTATCTTACCACGATTTTATTAACCAGGATAAATCAGTTGAAATTATTTACATTTCCCCTGCCAAGAGCTTGTAGAAAACTTTTATAAATTTAGATAAATATACTTGTAAGTCATGAAGGCATTATACTAACCTTTGTGCCATTTAGTGGTTTTATTAGTCATTATGTTTTCTGGTTCTAGCATTTGGGACAACAGATCTGGAATCTGGTGGAATTTTCTACCTGTTACTTAGAAACATAATCTGGATATTAAAAAGTATATTTGTCAATTTCCATTATCATTTCCATTACCAAAGTATGCAAACTACAATATATAAAAGTTCTTTGTTGTGCTTTCAAAAATTTTCTTGATATATGGATTGCCAGAAATTAGCATGTTTATTCTGAAAATTGAATATAGAATTTTATGATAGCTCCCTGGTGTTTGTATTCTTGGTTGTAATTTGTATTTCTGGGTAAGAAGGAGGTTAGGTTGATTAAGAATTTCATTACCTCTCATTTTTAATGCAAAGTTTTCCTGCTTAGTATACTTTCCATATCCTCAAGGAAATCAAATTGATGCTATATTGAAAGACAGAGTGATTCTATCACAATTGTCTCACAGTGTCCTTTTACATTTCTGTATAGATTATCTTTTATGAAAGCAATTAAAAGCAACACTGAGTTGAGTCTGATTTCTCTTCTTTCTCATGGGGAGAGTAGTGCTTTCACAGCACAGATGTGATTGAGTCATTCTTATGGGAGCTAATTGTGTAAACATCTTAAGATGGTTTCTTAATCTGAGGAAATTCAGGAATATGCAAACTTGAAGAGGAAAAAATTTGTGTTTTTTTACTAAACTGAACTTCAGCATTTCCATTAATTATTGATGCAAGCAACAAATCACAAAAGTCGTAGTCTTATGATTCTATCTCCAATAGAAATCAAAAATATTTTCATATCACATTACAGTTGTTACATGAAATAGCATTTATACTCATAACTCCAGATTTATGTTATTTATTAGAATTTGTTATTAAATAGATCAATACAAAAAGGCATATATTCTGATATCATAATTGTATCACAAATTTAAAAAAAATTCATAACTGCATTTCAATATGATTGGTTTATTTTGTAATTCTGTTTATTTTATTTTACACATTTTAAAGTATTGTTCTGTTAAGAATTCCACAGGCTTCACCAAAGTGCCAAATATGTCCCTGGCACAAAATGGTTTAAATCATCGACTTAGGGAAAGAGAATTGTTGCCAAAGACTAGAAAAATGGCTTGAATTTTCCTGCAGTCTTCAACCTTCCTCCAAGTGCCCAGGAACCAATTAAAAAACTCTATAAAACACGGGCACACCATTCATATAAGATTAGCATTACCCTCTGATCCAAAAAATGATACAAGAAATGCCCAAAGCCCCCCTAGCCTGCAGTACCTTGCCTAATTCCAAGGATCTGAAGTTCCCAACATTAACTTCCAAGACTCAAGATCGAAGTCCATTTCAACTGGGAAAAATTATTATGAAATTAGGTATACTGATAATTGCACCAAAGAGGAGATAGTGCACCTGTGTTTTCCCTGACTATATGGTCTTGAAGAAATAACCTCTTTATTTTTTACCTCAATTCTTTCACTAGTAAACAAAGTACATAATTCTTTTATAGTGTATATTAGATAGTAGTTTCTAAGGGACAAATGAACTTCTACTAAGACTAGTAGAAATGTCATGGAAGGAGACATGTGATCATCAATATGAGTAGAAGAAATGGAAAATAGACTAACAGAAGCTGGACTTGACATGAGCAGCCCACACATGGAAATAAATAACATAATGATATCATGACTTGGACACAAATTACACAGGACATGCGGGAGAAAGGAAGGAGGTGAATAAAGGAGAGTAGATGTTGCCTCACAGGAGTTTCAAAATGCAGAAGACAGTAGATGTTAGAGTGGAGGCTGAATGCTAAAGAACTAAAATACTTACTAAACACTAAAACACTTTAAAAATAAATGTCAAAAATTTTACACTGAGATACTATTATTATTATGTTTCATTATAATAAAATCAAAAGGCCAAACGTAATAGATCAAAGACAATAAGAGAGGACTGGCACATATTCCATGTGATATCAAACTATACATTTTACTCTTCCTACAACACAGCCATGCTTATGCATTAATTCATTCAAAAAACAAATTTATTTATTTGATGATACAAAAATATTATTAATCACCTACATTGTTCCTTCTTTAATGGAACTTTCAAGTGTAGATAAATATTAAATACAATCATGGATAATATAATTTTATATTAGGTGGTAAATGGGGGATTTTAGCTAGGGTCTCTCGTATGATATAATATTTTAGCTGAGTCATGAGAAGAAGCAAATATTGACTTAGGCCCTTTAATGTGCCTGAGCCTGTGCTAGCCACAGAAAATGGAGCTTACATTAAAAATAGGAGGTATATTAAAATATTAAAGAAGTAAATAAGTAAGATTATAACAGACTTTAAATGTGCCATAAATGAAAGGAACAAGGAAATAAAACAAAGAAAGTGATATTCAATGGTAGTTACTTTAACTAACTAATGTATGATGGGAACAGTATTTCTGGCAGAGAGAACAGCAAGTGTGAAGGATCTGATTTAGGAGAGAGCTTGATATTGGGATCAGTCCACTTGTAGCTAGATCATAGGAAGTGGGGAATGATCTTACACATGTAGTTGTAATAAATCATATAGAGAAAGCCCCTGTATCTATTATTCAGTTTACCCCAATGCTAATATCTTGTAAAACTATAGGACAATATCATAACCAGGATATTGATATTGAAACAGTCAGGATATAGAACATTTCTATCACCACAAGGATCTCTCCTGTTGCTCTGTTATAGCTGCACCCACCTCCTTCTCCTCACCACTCCCAACTCTGACCCCTGGCAACCACTAATTTGCTCCTCATTTTTATAACTTTTTCATTTCAAGAATATCATATAAATGGAATCATCATATAGTATATCACCATTTGGAACTGGCTTTTTCCACTTAGAAAACTTTTTGGAGCTTCATCTATATTGCTGTGTTTATCGATCAATAGTTCATTCTTTTTATTTATTTATTTTTATTATTTATTTACTTATTTATTTGCAGTATGTGGGCCTCTCACTGTTGTGGCCACTCCCATTGCGGAGCACAGGCTCCCGACACACAGGCTCAGCAGCCATGGCTCACGGGCCAGCCGCTCCGCAGGGCATGTGGGATCTTCCCAGACCGGGGCACGAACCCGTATCCCCTGCATTGGCAGGTGGACTCTCAGCCACTGCGCCACCAGGGAAGTCCCATTCATTTATTTTTTATTTCTGAATAGTAATCCATGGTATAGATTTACCAGTTTATCTGACCGTTCACTTATTGAAGGACATTTGGGTTATTTCCAGAATTTGCTATTATGAATAAAAGTTGATAGGAATGTTTGTCTACAATTTTTTAAGTGAAAATAAGCCTTCCTTTCTCTGGGATAAAAGTCCAGAAGTGCAGTTGCTGAGTCATATGGTAGTTACACGTTCAGTTTAATAAGAAATTGTTTTGCAGAGGGCCAGTACCATTTCACATTCCAACAGTGTATGAATGGTCAGGTTTCCTTGTATCCTCAGTATTTTGTGCTGCCTTTATTTTTTATCTGGCATCCTGATAGATGTGTGTCTATCTATATTCTGATTGATATATTATTGTGGTTTCAATTTGCATTTCCTTAATTACCAATGATGTTGAGAATCTTTTAATGTGCTTATTTTCTTTCGTGCTATCTGTATATGCTCTGTACTGAAATTTCTGTTCATATATTTTGCCCATTCTTTAATTGGATTGTTTGCTTTTCACTGTTAATTTTTCAGAGGTCTTTATATATTCCAGATACTAATCTTTCATCAGCTTTGTGATTTAAAAATATTTTCTTTCACTCTGTAGCTTGTCTCTTTATCCTGTTAACAGAATCTTTCTCAGTGCAAAAAATTTGAATTTTGATGAAGTTCAATTTATAAATTTTCCCTTTTATGGATTGTGCTTTCGATGTCAAGCCTAAAATGTTTTTTCCTAAGCCTAGATCGAAGATTTTCTCCTGTTCATTCTAAACATTTTGTAATTTCATGTTTACATTTAAGTTAATGATCCATTTTGAGTTATTTTATTTATATATATATATATATATATATATATATAGTGAGGTTTTTGGTTGAGGTATTTTTTGTTTGTTTTTTTCTTTTTAGTCTGTGAATGTCCAGTTGATCAACACCATTTGTTGAAAAGCCTATTCCTTCCCCATTGTGTTGCTTTTACATCCTCGTGAAAAAATCATTTGGGCACATTTGTATAGATTTATCTGTTTTTTCTGTTCTGTTCACTTGATCTATGTGTTTCTCCGTCTCCCAGTACCACACAGTGTGGATTACCCTAGCTATTTAATGTCTTGAATGTGGGTAGAATATTTCCTCCAATGTTAGCAAAATTGTTTTAGCTTTTCTAGTTTGGAAGTCATTTTAATGAATATGAATGTTATTCCAAGAACAGCAAGAAAGTGAAGTGACTTGTTTTACACTTTAAGATTACATTTTTTCCTACTGTGTGGAATCTGAACTGTATGGGCAAGATATCAGTTAGGGATTGGTTGTGATTGTTGTAACATAGATGGATAAAGGTGAAAGCAGTAATGATAGAGCAAGCAGGGCAGATGTAAGATGTATGTTGGAGATAGAACTGACAAGATTTATTGATGAAATAGACACTCTGAGGAGGAAACAGGGGAAAAAGAATGGGTAAATGACTCAAAGATGTCTTCCTTTAGTAACTAAGTGGATGTTGGTGATGCTTATTGAGATGATGGACATTGGGGAAGAAATTGTTATTATTATTATTTATTTATTTATTTATTTTTGGTGAGGGGGAAACCAAAAGTTTCTTTAAGCCTGCTAGTTCTGAGATGGCTATCAGTCATTCAGTTAGACATGCCAAAAAAGCCAATGGTTATATAAGGCTGAGCTCTTTCAGATGACAGATTTTGAATAGAGAGGCTCACATTAAAATAAGTAATGTCATGATAAACATCAGTCTAGATAAATCAGTGAGCATCCCTGCAATAAAAGTGAAGAATTCATGTACATACTTAGAAACTTTCTTCAATTTTTCATAACCATCTCCACCTCCCTAAATCAATACAATTTTTAGAGACCTGTCTCCATTGAGTTTTTCAAAAATTTTTACATAGACTTCACTAAAAACAACCTTATTTACAATCACCATGATCTATGGTAGGAATGGAGGTGGCCAGTAATCTGGCAAGTTGGTTAAGTGGAGAAACATACCTCCACTTTATCATGAAATTACTTATTTTAATTATTTAAATAATGAAATATGTTAAATATACAGGAGACGAGAGAATAATAGAAACCTATTTATCTATCACTTCTATAAAATAAAATTTAATTGGTTAAATGGAGGAAAACTTCTCAGACTTCCCTGGTTAAGACTCTGCCTGCCAATGCAGGGGACACGGATTCAAGCCCTGGTTTGGGAAGATCCCACATGCCGCAGAGCAACTAAGCCCGTGTGCCACAACTACTGAGCCTGCACTCTAGAGCCCGCGAGCCACAACTACTGAAGACCACGTGCCTAGAGCCTGTGCTCCGCAACAAGAGAAGCCACCACAATGAGAAGCCCGCACACTGCAACAAAGAGTAGCCCCCACTTGTCGCAACTAGAGAAAACCCTCACACAGCAACGAAGACCCAATGCAGCCAAAAATAAATAAATAAATTTATCTAAAAAAAATTATCTTGTACTCCCTCACTTTTAATAATTTTTAGTTGAAATTGTAACTTTCTGGATTTAAAATATCTACATATTGTAATAATTGTGCCTTTCCTCTTCTAATCTTAACATATCTGGGTTATTTTTGTTTCCAGTTTTCACTGACTACAAATTCCAGGAAGCTGTTTACAAATAGTGATAATAGATACTTGGGATACGTTCTAGACATTAACGGGCAAATTAAGATGTTTTTATCGTATTGTGGCAACACCTTTCATGAAACACAGAAGTGTACTTTAACTGAAAAAAAATATTTATGCCTGGTTATTTAGGAAGAGAGAACTATGTATATTTTTGTAAGTCTAATTTATAGGGCCTAAGGAGGAGAAATGCAAAGGAATACAATAATCATGGTTTGAAAAAAAAATATACTCTCTGGAAAAATAAATATGACCAGAATGTGAAATATATTGTTAAAAAAAATAAAACTAGTAATCATAAAAATACAATTTAATATATATATATACATATATACATATACATATGTGTGTGTGTTTTTTGTGTGTATGTTGTAAAGATATAAGGATTTAATCAACTGAAAGATGTTTGAAACATAATAAATGTCTCTACCCAAATACTAAGAATTGGTACCAAGTGTTACAGTGTCGAAAGCAATTCCTTTTCTCCTTTTGATTCTGGGGAATGATTTTATGGGTTCTAAAATCTAGATTTATCAATGCATTTTCAGCTCTAATAGCTCTGTCATCCTGGCCTAGTAATTCCCGGGGTTTGTACATAAAACAAACCTCTGTGTTTCTGACAGTCTGTAAGAAAACCACATCCTGTTTTCAGAGTGGTAACTATTAGATTACCTTAAAAGTGTCTCACTTCTAGAAGAGCCCTAATACACATGCTCCATAAATTGTGTTTTAAATATTGTATTAAATAATTAAGCCTGATATTAAGCCCAAGAGTGATAACAGTAGAACAGAGTTTAACTGTTGGATATAGGTACAAGGTCAGAGTACTTTTGCCTCTTAAATGAGTGTTCCATTCAGAAATATGATCTGTGTATTCAACAATTTACCTATCTCCTAAATCTTTTCAGGAAGCCTACCATCTCTTCAGAAATATACCACTCTAAGATTTAACTGATATAAATTTTACTGAAATCTAATTTACTGTCATCTATTTATGATGAAACAGTAGCATTATACCAAAATCTTTTTCTTGATTGATGAGTATTTTTTTTAATACCATGAATGTGCCTCTGAGTCTTCAGTACTATTTACCAGGGTTAGAATTTTGATTCTAGATCTTTCTTTTTTAAACATATACATCCCTGGTGGAAAGTGAGGCAATTCTCCAAACTATAGTGGAAATATTCCCTGAAAAAATGCTCAACCTTCTTTGTACTAATTTTAAGCTAACAAGATAAAATAAAATAAAACGTTCTAATCTAAAATTTGCATCTCCCTCCCTTAGTACCTAATCCCAAGAGGAAGCTGTTACATTAAGCTGTCTTAATGGCTAGTGTGAAGAGTATTTCTCATTCTAAGAAATGGATGTTCTGTGTTATTGATTAACACGTAGAGAATTTGATTATTGCAAATAGTTCTCTGTAATCTAATCAACTCTAGGGGAATTTAAAAAACTCCTCTTCTCAACAACAACTCTCATGCATGACTTGGCCTTGATTTTCTGTAATCTTCTGCCAAGAAGGCAAACACCCTTAGAAGTTAACCAAGTTTCTCTAAGCACCTAAATATAACAAGTTGTCTTACAGGAAACATAAGTTATCCATATGTGTATAAATGATTATATAGTAGTGTATTTCTCCCATCATCCTTTTGGAATTTTAAACAAAGACATAATTAAATTGTACACATCATTTCTAAGTTCCTATAGCTACACTTAAAATTCTAAACCAATTGTAAAAATATTCAAAACTAAGCCACTCTAACCCCAGTGCTTATCTACCATCCTTCTTACCTATCACCTAAAAAAAAAGTATACAAATTAACATTCACGAGCGACAGATATGTAAGTACTAACAAAATCCTGGGTGGTAGGTTTTCATAGGAGAATAAACCCAGCCTTTGCTTTTGAGATGCTCATGGTCCAGTGAAGGAGAAAGACATGTCAACAAAGCACTACAGTGCAAGATGACAAGTGCTGTAATAGAGATATACACAAAGCATTCTAGGAACACAGAGAAGAGAGTCACTATCTCTACCTGAGAAAACCAGAAGGATTTCATAAGCTCAGATGTTAAAAATACTCAGAAAGACTCATCTCATAATAATGCCCAAGGGCAACTTGTTAATCACACGGTACACTGGTCGTTTTCTGTGTTGAATCCCAAGGAATTTCATTCTTTCATATTGGCAGACAAACCAAGCTCTGAATTCAGCTGAACATGGGTAATGTTAAGTGTGGGCCTCTTGCAGAGAAATTTTGTTCACTGCATCCATCTTTCTAAAATTAATTTTATTTGAATGTCTTTAGACAATTCATGTTCCCAAGTTTACCATATATACTATACTACTCCCTATTGTCCCACATGCGGCCAGCTTCATTCATTGATTTTGTTTGGTTCTGCTTGGCATGGTATTTTATTAGTCCTCTACTAAGATTTTAAATGTAAGACATTTCTACAGAAAAAATTAACACCTTCAAGAAATAAGACTGCTTAGTAAGAATATAGGAACCCCAGTGGAGAAAGTAGATTTTGATCATTGTATTAAAAAAATTGTACTCATGGAGACATTTAAAATACAACCAAGAAGTACACATCCCTGAACTTTTTTTTTGGGGGGGGACAGAGATTTGATCAAATGGCTCTAAATGACAAGAACCAAAAATAGTTTTTTTTTTTAATATTTTTTACTGGAGTTTTTATATTTAAAATAAGGACTCCTGATGACTCAATGATGTAAGAACATGTTTTAGGCCACTAATTATATTTGAGGATATAATTGTATTATATTTGAGGATAAGTAGTCTGACACCAATTCCAATGTGTGGGTTTTTCAGCACCACCAAGCAACTCTCAGACACCAGCTGCGTGTCTATAATTCAACTCAATTCTGTCACTGTCCACCAAGAGATAATGTCAGACCCACAGGTTAAGGGCTCAGTCTTGTAAGACTGCCCCCACTTCTGACTCCAATCTCAAGTCCAGGTTGTTACCTGTGCTTCTGACCAGCTAGCTATAAATCAGAGGTTCCCAAGACCCCCTTTTGTGTTTGATTAATTTGCTAGAGCAGCTCAGAGAAATAAGAAAAACATTTTAATTACTAGATTAATGGCTTATTATAAAATGATGTAACTCAAGAACAGCCAGATGGAAGCAATGCATAGGGAAAGGTTTGGAAAATGGGCATGGAGCTTCCATGACCTCTCAGAGCACACTACTGCCCCCACATCTCCATGAGTCCACCAACACTGAAGTTCTCTATAACTCATCCTTCTGTGATTTTTATGGAGTATTCATTACATAGGCATGATTGATTAAATCATCAGCCATTGGAAATTGATTTAAATTCGAGCCCTTTCCCTTCCCTTCTTTTGAAGTCAGGGAGGTGGGACTGAAAGTTCCAACCCTCTAATCATGTGGTTTGTTCTCCAGATATCCAGTCCCCCTCCTTAGGTGTGGTCAGAAAGTCACCTCATTAGCATAACAAAAGACACCTTTATATCTAGCTCTAAACACTTAGAAGAGCCCAAGATTTTTAGGAGCTCTGTGCCAGAAACAGGGACAAAGTCAAAATATATACTTCTTATTATAAATCACAATATCACAGGGAGCATGAACATATGTTGTCTTTCTGGCTTTCCTAAATCTAATCATGTAGGTAGATGTCCCATTAGTCAGAATTAAATACAACTTTGGTAACATTATATTAGTGTAAGCTGTTTATGGAACACATTCCTGAAAGGTGACATCATCTAAAGGATAATTCACATTAATCAATATTATCCCAAAGTCACTCACGTAAATATTGTTTTTGAGACCATGATTTTTTTCAGTTACTTTTAATAACAAAGAAATGAGGTTTATTTTGACTCTAAATGTTGGATGCAATGAATATACCTAATAAACCTTCAGATCTCACTCTGCATTTAGAATGCCTTTTAAACTAGCACATAATAAAACTTCTAGTTTGCATTTCTACATTGCCCTGAATTTTTGAAAAATGGGGAAAAATGAATTACATCATTACTTTGTTTTTTTAATACAGCTGTAAGCTGCCTTTTAAATTGTACCTGTATACTTGTAATTTCCTGTGAACTAAGAAAATAATGATAATTTTCCATTATTGCCAATATAGTAGTCAGTAGTTAACCAGCTCACTTGACTTCTTCAGGGTGATAACATAATAAATGAATCTGGAAATGTGTGCTGCTTGATGCTTTTTAATAATAGTCTACTGATCATAGATGACAAGGATTAACTTGCAACAGAAATAATGAATCAATTAATATGGGCTCATGAGCCCTGAGGCAAGCTCTGTGTATGTATGTATATTTGTGGGGTTGTGCTTTTGATCACTGGTTTAGTAAAGTAATGGCCAGAAAGTCTGCTATAATCTTCTTAAAGTAAGCAGGTATCTAATTACAGTTACATCTTATTAGATAAGTATTCATTGAGCATACAAATTTTTAGTAGTGAGGATAGAAAAAGACAATGATTCTTTCAATACCTTTATGGTATTGAAATACCTTTAAGATAGAACCAGATTTAAAGTAAGTGCTGTGGTCAAACACAGAAATTTGATGGTGAAGAAGTGACTTAAAGTGTCAAATGTCTGACACATTCAAAGGAATGCTATTGTCCACATCAACATATACCTTCTTCTTCCCTGCTTTCACAGAGGCAGAAGAACTCCAGATAAAACCCTGCTTAGAAAAATCCCATCAACTCATTCATATTAAAGGATGTCTAACTCACTACTTTGTCTCTCCCAGCAATATTTGCAGCTAAAAATATGTCTACAAACAACAGGTGATATTTGACCCAAAGGAACAAATGTATTGATTACAACTCCAGAAATCAGTGATAGCAGAAGCATGCCTAGAAAGAGGTCATGATCAGGGTAAAGTGTTCCATATATTGCCTTCTTTTCTGCTTTAATAATTTATATACGTGATTTTCTTCTAGACAGCCCCATACATACTAGATAGCCCTATACATGCTAATTTGATATACTGTATATGTAAAAGGGCTTGTATAGATTTAAGAGAGTCTCATAACTAACTGAAAAACACCATATAAAAAGAAGAGATTATTATCATATTGAATGCACATCTTAGGTCTTTTGGCACAGCATGTAACATTAATCCCTTCTCCCCAAGTATGTGCTTCCCATAAGCTATTAGGAATTGATCTCAGAGATAGATTAGGGCCTCCCAAGGCACAGGGAACACTTTTAATTTGTCATGACTAAAGAACACTTCTGAGACAAAGAATTTTTGTGTCTGTCTGTTTACATGTATGTTGTATGTGGAGTGGGTAGGGGTGGTGAAGTAGAGGTATTACTTGCTCTCTTAATTGCATACCATACAGATAACTTCCCATTAGATTTTAGTGCTTACTCTGTTCTAGGCATTGTGATAAATACACATTTATCTCAAGCAACTCTTCCATCAAACCCATTGAGTTGGGGCCATTGAATGCTAGTTTCACAGATGGGCAATCTGAGCTTCATAGAAGTCAAATAGTGTACCATGGATCACACAGCTAATGAGTGTTGGAGCTGAGATGCAAACCCAAGTATGTCTGATGTCTGAGCCTCCACAATTAATCAATATACTAAATTTTGTCCACTGATAGTGAATAATGAGATATTTCATACTATTAGGAAGAGCTAACTTTTATGGAGTACTGCAATGTTCTAGGCACTATGCTGGATGCTTAACTTGTATCATCTCATTTAATTCTGACAGTAGCTGAATGATGTTGCTACTATTTTAATTACCATTTTACAAATGAGAATACTGAAGTTTAGGCAGGTTAAGTAATATTTCAAAGTCTGGTAAATATGGAGTTGAACTTACCACTGGATTTGTCAATTCCAGAAGCCTAACTTTTAACAATTAATATGTTTCCCCATCATAAAACACAGTTCAGTATCCGTAGATACTATAATGAAATGACATGCAGAATTCTATTTTGGCCTATCTATAACTTACTGTTAAAAAGGTATGGGAAATTGAATCTCTTTGTGTTTCTATGGTAAAAATTGACATTGAATACTGATTCACAAATTTTCAGTAATTGTTCCTTTGGTGTAGTGCACATTATTTATTCATAAAAATGTTTACTTAGTACTCACTCTGTTTCAAGTATTGTTTTGGAATCAGACAAAAAGTGGCCAGAAATCCTTCTTCTCATGTAAATTATATTTTGGTCATGGAGAGGTGGCAATAAACAAGCAAAAAAATGAAAATATAGTCTTTCATATGCTGATAGTTCCTATGGAAGAAAATAAAACAAGAAAGATAAATGGTGTGCTGGGTGAAATGTGGGTTGATTGTCATTTTAATTCCCATGGTGAGGCAAGATGACAATCGAAGGCGATATCTGAACAAAGTCCTATAGGATACATGAAGATATCAATAGAAAGAACATTAGAGGCAGAGGAAACACAAGTGCAAAAGTTCTGAAAGAGGAGGATCCTTGTTTGAGCAAAAACTAGTGAAACAAGGCCAGTAAAAAGACAAGTGGAAGGAGTAATATATGAGATCAGAAACATAATGAGAGTCAAATTTTGTAGAATAAAATACGCCATTGTAGGGGAATTTGTATTTATTATTAGTGAAATAGAGTGCTATTGCAGGATTCTGAGTAGAAGGCACATTTTCTACTTAAGTTTTAAAAGGATTTCTGGTTCCTGTATAGTGAATAAACTGCTGAGGAATGAGGGGAGGAACGGAGCCCACTTAGAAGGCTATTGCAGGAGTGGAGAAATCTGATGATGGATAGGGGATGATGGTGGTATGTAGCAATAGGGGAGGTGGTGAGAAATGGTCAGAGCCTAGATTTACTTTGAAGGCAGAACTGGCAAGATTTGATGATAAATTTGGAAAAGCTTATTTATTTGGATTAAGTAATTAATTTGTATATCACCATATATAAAATATTCTAACATTAATGATTACAGAAAAAATTTCTTCACTTTAAACAATTATAGATAAATATTATTTCATTGGCATTTGAAATAAGCATATTTAATGTCTCAGTGTCCTTTTAGGAGGGTTCATATTTATAATGTAATGACATTTCTATTGACTTAATATGTTATTACAATATAACCCATTTTCCAGAGATGAGATAACTCCTATTTACCTAAGTGACATTTAAAAACCTAATACTTATATTTTATACAAAAATCCTATATTACTATGTGCATTGTATTTATACTCACATAATCTACTTCTCTTTGGGGAACAATAAACGCTTATAAAACATAAGGGTTTTAGTATTATAAAGCAGTTTTATATAAAATTATCCAATGTAATCTGAACAATAAATTGGGAAGTAGTTCTATTCTCAAACATAGATAAGTTGAATGGTGTTATATTGTAATGAAAGTATTGAGTATTGAGAAGAGGACTTGACGTGGTTAGTTATGTAACTACAGCACAGTGAATAATACATACAAGGTGTTTAATAATGTAGAATGAATGACTGTGCTCAGCCTGACTCATTAACAACATTATATTGTTCTACTTCAATATTTTATTATAACATTTTCATCTTGTCTCATAAGCCATTGTGTTTTCAAAAGTTTATAAGCATTCGCTAAAAAATGACTGAGTTTTCTACTCAAAATGCTTTGCACTGTTCACAGTTTGATATACTCCTGGCATACATTAGTTATCTATTGTGGCTTAAAAATATTATCACAAACTTAACAGCTTCAAACATGTTTAACATTTCAGTTTCTGTCTGTCAAGGGTCTGTACATGGCTTAGTTGAGTCCTCTGCAAGGTTGCAATCAAGGTGTCAGTTAGGGCTGGGCTCTCATCTAAGAGAAGACAGGAGAAGAATCCACTTCCAAGTTCACATAGTGGCTTGCCGAATCCAGTTCCTTACAGGCTCTCAGACTAGGGTTTCAGTTTCTTGCTGGTTGTCAGCCAGATCTGTCTTTAGTTCTTTACCATGTGGCCCTCTCCATAGGGCAGCTGACAACATGGAAAATTTCTTCTTCAAATCCAGCAAGAAAGAACGTCTGTTAGAAAGACAGGTTGCAATCTTATGTAATGGTATTCATGGATGTGATATCCCATCACCTTTGTTGTTCTATTGGATAGGAGTAATTCACAGTTTGTGGCAATGCTCAAGGGGAGCATTACAGAATAACAATAGGAGATGAGGATCATGAGGCCCATGTCCTGACATGGTACAAATGCATAGGAATAATGACAAAATATAAAAATAGAAGTTAAAAAATATAAACCTGAACATTTTTTAAATTCTGTGGATGAGAAACAAAACTGAAATTCAAACTCAAAGCAATAAACAGGGTTAAAGTCACAGGACTTTTAGAGTCACCATCAGAAGACAAGCCATGATGGATTAGATCTTAGCTCAAGTGGGAAAAAAGGAACTGAAAGTGTTCAGCAAAAGAAGAGGGACTAGAGTAATAATCACTTTTTGAAGCTGGCTCCTGGAGGAATGACCAAACTCCCCAACTGAAAAAGAACCTGAGAAAATAAATTGTTATACATCACTTCCCAAAACATAAAACATGGGTATCAAGCAAACTGCAGTCTCAGGAATGAGGAGGATATATGCATAGTCTTAGAACGACTGAGTTACTGACTTCGTGATTGAATCTGTTGTATTCCAAATATCACTTAAGATGAAGACCTTGAAATTTCTATATGAGTCCAATTTCTGAGGATGCTCCACATCTTTTTTTATTAAGTAATTGAAAAGTAAACAATAGTGAGATATCACTATGCACCAATTAGAATGGCTAAAGTCCAAAAAAATTGTCACTATCAAATGCTAATTAGGATGTGGAGCAACAGGAACTCATATTTACTGATGAGAGGATTGTAAAATGGTGCAGCCACTTTTGGAGACAGTCTGGCAGTACCTTACAAAGTTAAATAATCCAGCAACAGTGCTCTTAGTTATTTACCCAATTTATTGGAAAATTTATGTCCACATAAACCCTACATATGAATGTTTATAACAGCTTTATTTATAATCAGTGGATGAACTGATAAACAGTGGTACATCCATATGATGAAATATTATTCAGCCATAAAAAGAAATGAGTTATCAAGCCACAAAGAAAAAAAATGTATGAATCTTAAGTGCATATTACTAAGTGAAAGGAGACAGTCTGTAAAGGCTACACACTATATGATTCCCATTATATAGCAGTATGGAAAAGGTAAAATTCTACAGACTGTAAAAATTTAGTGCTAAACACGGGCTTGGCAGGAGAAGGAGAGGGTTGAATAGATAAAGCATATTGGATTTTTTAAGGAAGTGAAACTTTTGTATTATACAGTCAAGGTGCACACATGACACTATGCATTTGTCAAAACCCATGCAAATTTACAGCCTGGAGTGAAATATTATGTATACAAAATTTTAAAAATCTTTTAAGAGGTTGGGGGAATCCCATAACAGAATGAAGGATATGACAAAATAATCTAACTGTATTACAGACATATGAAACAACCTCACTGAGAGGGGTGAGGGAAGATGTGTTGACTTAAGTAATGTTAGAAATAAGTGGAGTCTGTAAAACTAAAGGCAAACAAACTGTATATAATCACTATATACTAGTTGATAAAGTTGTTTCCCTTGGAAGTAGGGGTTAACAATTCTAATAATACTGTACATGTATAAAGAAATTGAGCAATTAAGCTAGTGGGAGCCAAGTTTCTCACTGTTGATGTAGGATAAAAATATAAGGAAGGAGGGGAGGTTAGGAATATTCATGTGTTAATGGATTAGAATTGGAACCATCAGTATGAGCTCATGTTTAGGTTACGATAAATACAGATGGCTATGTATGTAAATATTTGTAAATTATATAAACATGTGTATATACAGGGGTTCGTGTACACACATATATTTCCTTGCATCTTGTAATACTATAAAGTAAGAAAGAACTAAAAACAATCACACAAACAAGCAAAAGCCCCAAACTCTCATATTTATGAAGATCAGTCAAAGGGATAAAAGACCCATCTGAAAAAGTTCCCAATGGCCAAAGCTGGGACAGCTTGAGCAACAAAATGAAGATGTATTGAATTATAACCAAAAGTATAAAATAAATATCAAAGAGTTCATACTGATGTGAATAAATAAGCAAGTAAATAAATAAATGGGAGAGAATAGACAACTATCCATTGCAGAAGAACTCCAAATAATTTATGTAGATACTCCCCCTTCAAGAAGGTGAAAGGTAACTCTCCACTCCTTAAATTTAGGCTGAAAACAGTGACATCCCTCCAAAGAGTACAGTATAGAGGAGGGAGAAAAAAGACTACTGTTTAATGGAGAAACTGTATAAACATTATTTCAGCCAGGTGATCAGGGTAAACATCAACAGTGATAAATCATGTTGAGAGTATGTTCCCTTTATATGATGTGATGAGAATAGCACTTTATCATCTCTGTGGTTTTCCTCACCAGAACTCATAAAATCAGTTTAGTCATGAGAAAAAATCAAACAAATCTCAGTTGAGGGAGGTTTTACAAATGCTCTGACCAGTACTTCTCAAAACCATCAAGGTCATCAAAAGGAATCAGAGGAACTGCCACAAACAATGACAACTAAACATAATGTGGCATCCTGGATGGGATTCTGGAAGAGATAAAGACATTAGCAAACAATTGAGGAAGTCTGAATAAAGTATGGACATTAGTTAATAATAATATATCAATATTGTTTCAATAGATCCTATCAAATAGAATGCCTGAAGGGTAAAACAACAAAGACAGTAAATAAATAATTGAAAAAAAAAATAGCTACAAATTTTCCAGAACTGAGAAAAGACATGAGCACTTAGACTCAAATAAGTAAGATAAAAAGATAAACATACATTTGGTCATATAATATTGAAACAATAGTACAAGCTAATAGGAACAAAATGTAGAGATTACTGACAAACCAAAAAAAAAAAAATCCAAAACATATGGTTATATTTCAAAAACTGGAGTAAATTATTTGAAAAAATTTATATTCATAATAAGCTATCTTATAAACTAGGAATAGAAATGAACTTTGTCCACATGACAAAAGGTACCTATTCAAATCAATGTAAGATGTATATAGTACTGGCTAAGATAAATCCTGAAGCCAGACCACACTGAAAATCTGTCTCTGCTTCTGAAAGGCTATGCATGATTTTGATACACCACATCTTTCTTTATTTCAGAAATAATAATATTTACCCATGAAATTCGATGGAAGAGATAGGGGTATATGCAAAATGCTTAAACTATTTCCTGACACATAGCAATAATCCAATTAATATTGTTGATGTTATTATTATTATTATTAATGATAAGACTCGAGCTAGAAATGAGAACAAGTTGTCATCTGTTACCTAAAAGTGATAAGTTATACAAGATTGCAAGAGGAAGAGACAAAATTTTCATTAAATTTAGAAAATATAATATTATTCCTAAAATTCTCAAGAGAATCAGGAAACTGTAAAAGTAATTATGGAGTGAATAAGATTGCTGGAAACAAGATAAGCTTATAGGGGCTTCCCTGGTGGCACAGTGGATGAGAGTCTGCCTGCCGATGCAGGGGACACGGGTTCGTGCCCCGGTCCTGGAAGATCCCACATGAAGCTAGGCCCGTGAGCCATGGTCGCTGAGCCTGCACATCCGGAGCCAGTGCTCTGCAACGGGAGAGGCCACAGCAGTGAGAGGCCCACGTACCGCAAAAAAAAAAAAAAAAAAGAAAAGAAAAGAAAAGAAAAAAAAGCTTATAAAAAATAAACAGCATTCCAATAATTTGCAATTAGGAAATTTAATAGAGAAAATAATGTCAGAATAATTTGCAAGTTTTCTAGTTTTCTTTGTGCAATTAATTTCTATTTCATACATCATGGTCAGAAAAAATATTTCATAGGATAATTTAATGTAATCATTTTAAATTTATTAAGACTTGTTTTGTGGCCCAGCATATGATCTATTTTCAAAAATATTCCATGTGCACTTGAGAAGAATGTATGTTCTTTTGCTTTTGAACAGAGTGTTCTATATATATCTATTAAGTCTATCTGCTGTTTAAGGCCAATATTTTCTTATAAATTTCTATCTGGATGAATTATTCATTGATGTACGTGGGGTATTAAAATTCCATACTCTTATTACACTGCCGTCTATTTCTCCCTTAAGGCCAGTTAAATTTAACTTAAACTAATTTTTTACATGTAAACTTTTCTAATTAACTTCTAAAGTACTTGAAAATTGGCTCTGCTCAATCATTCTAACCTTGTGTAATAATGATAAAGGTTATATGCATAATATTTGTTAAGCTCTTTGCAATGTGCTTTGAAAACAGTATCTTATTCAATTCATATATAGTGTTCATTGATTCATTTTGTTAAAGCACTGATAGTTTTATGCCATTTCATTTCTCAGAAGCTCTCAGTGTTGGATTTATGTTTACATAATAAATATTCACACTTCTCAGTCTATTATTTAACACCCCCCATGATTAGATCCCTATTAACAGGTTAGATGTTAAGAGAGTAAAGTGAGTGATTATAGGAGACCTGGGGTTTCAAGTAAGATTACATCTGCCTTCAAGAATCTGTTACTTGCCTTTATTCAGGTTTCTGGAGGTAATAAAACTTAACAGTCCATAAGCCATCAGAACATCAAAGGTGGAAAAATCTGTCAGGCAGGCCAGGAACTAGAAAATTAGTTATAATTAATGTAGAAATAACGTTGGAGACTGATATAACCACAGATGGATTAAAAGGGTAAAAATCAATGAGTATCCATAGTGTCTGTGGACTCAACAGATTGATTCACTCTTCATGGAAGCCTGTGTATTTCAGGAAATTTGAGTGGAAAACCTAGATTCACTATAGGTTGCTAAAATTAGGGCACTGTTTTCTTTAATTATTTTTCCAGAGCTCCACTAGCCTAATGTGAAGTTTGCCATTTTTATATAAATAAATGTGGTGCTTTTAGTTGAAATAAGTCAGTTCATATTTATTTTTAATTATGAATATGTAACAAAAAGCACAATTCTAATGTATACAGGATAAACTGATCTCTCGAATTTCTTTTCCTTCTCTCACAACAAATTCCATATAAATGAGGTTGCAAAACTAAATCAACTCTTCTTCAAACCAATATTTTAATTTTTCACCCATTGAGTATGACCTTCATGCTGCCAAATAAATTTCCATTTGGTCTTGTCACAGTGACTGAAAATTTCCATTACTGAAAACATGGAAAAATTATCAAGGAGGGTACAATCAAGGCCATTAGCACCTTGGTTACAATTAAGCATCTATCTTTCTCAAGTTTATACCACTAATAAATGACTAAGTGTAAAGTTTAACTCCTTTGTACTATATAAATTCTCTTACTTCCAAATTTCAGTGCCACAGTTTCAGCTTAATCAAGGAATAAACAGCAAATGTTGCCCTTCTAGTCTAGCTCTAAACTCAGGAAAGCAGTGAGTATAAGACATATAATTATACACTAATAGATAAGTATCAAACACTAAAATTCTGTCAGCCTGGATCAAAGATCTGTTTAGGAGCATGATTGCTGAAAACTATTTCAGCAACTGGATGGGGAAAAGAAATATACACTCATCTTTGTGATCATGTAAGTCTCTCTGGTACTAATGTGTGAACGATTGATGTGTAAGGTAAAGCAGAGCAATTATTGAATATTCATTAGTATATATGGATATAGAAATAGGCTTTGGCACACCAGTACTAATTTTCTCCTTCTCCTGATCTATAAACAGGAGTAAATATTCCTTGATTGAGTGAAAATCAACCAGGACTTCTAGGGATTTCCGTTTTAGTGCAGATTAAAACTTTATACTTGTGGTCATCATGGATTGACTGCTGAGGCCTTTATCATCACCAGATTATGGATGGTTACACCCTCTATAATCTATGAGTAAGAATATCATCTTTGGTTATCTGAAAGGGACATGACCTTCCTACTATGAATCCACCATCTCATTGAAAATAAATGTCTTGTGGTGTGTGTGTGTGTGCACGTGTGTGTGCTTAAATGACTAGACTATTTCAGAAGACAATGTTTGTCCAACTCATATACTGCTTTATAGTGTATGGAATTTTAAATATAATTCTTTCAAACTAAATGTAAATGCTTAAAAATAAAATCAATTCCCTATCTTTACTTGTTGATCTCTAGTAAAGTCGTTTCATGGAATTGATTTTTGTTCTGACCCTTTATCCCATAAGAAGTGAGTAAACATATAATTTTTGCTCTTTCTCTTTGAAAACTCTTTATGTCCCCTTCTTTGAAGACAATATATTGGCAGAAAATTGTTCAATAAATTTGCTCCCTAACATTGCATTACATTCCCTTTCTTATGCTTTTGTCTACTTCCAGTAGATTTTAGAAAATTTACAGCATTTAATCTTTCAATAACAGGTTGATCAATTAAAAATAATATATTGGTATTCATTTTGTTATATCTGTCACTTTTATTTGACTTTAATATAAAGTTATTTTTTATTTACTTTTGTCAACATCTTGGTATTCTGGATACTACTTCTCCAGAATTGTCCTTATATTTTAAATTTTTTGAATATTTCTGTCACTTCCCAGTCTAGACTTTGTACATTTAGAGGGACTATTTTGTTCAACCATGGGAGAACAGAGTAATTACTGATAGTTTTGCTGACTTCATGTTATTTGCTTTATCAAAACCTAGAGACAATTTTCTTTCTCATAGATATCATTTCATTCAAATATGACAGTGGAGGAAAATCTCCAGCCATAAAATTGTAGAGGCAGAAGTCCTCTTTAGATTTTAAACATAAGCATAAGTAGCTCTTCATTTTTGTAACTCAGTATATTTTTGAAATCTCTTTTACAAGCCTTATTTCTCTCTAACTTATTTAACTTATTAGGAGAATGAAAACTTTCTGAAAGAGAATCCAAATTTGATCCATGTCTATAAACCCTACAGTGCCTTACAGTGAATGTACAATAAATGACTTTAATGCATAAATATGAAAATTAAAATAGGTGCCAGTGAAATGACCTTAATGATTAGATATTCAGTCCCATGTACTATATCATAGGACCTCATCCTATGAGAGATGCTGTAGTGAATGCAAAATAAAAAGTCAACAATAAATCTTTTTAGGAAAGTAAGTTCATGTAAGAAATATATAATAAAATTAGGCATGTGTCAAGTCATACTTCTAGACAAGATGGAGTTACAAGATCCAACTTTATCATCATGCCTGAAATAACAACAACAACAACAAACTAACAAAATATAAAAAATATTTTGCAAGACACTGTACATCAGGCAACAAAGGATGGTGATCAATGAGATAAGGAACATAAAGAAAATGAAGCTAATATTGTTCTAGTTACTGTCTTGAATGAGTTTCCTGGTCACAGCACAGGGGGGATGAATCCAGAACAAACACAGCAGATTCACTGAGGTGAAGAGAAAAATCCATGGAGGCTAAAGTAGCCCATTTATTCCACACCAAGTACTGGAGAGGAGAAAGCTGCAAGGAAAGAGAACTTCAAAGACATACAGATATTTCCCCTTGAATAGTCAGCTGACTATTGGCATTCTTGGAAAGAAACTATCTAAAGGTTGGAAAAAAACAGCCTGAAAGAAATAGAGAGAACTGCTCTCGTGGTCACATGGGGCTAGAAATAGTCCTTGTTTTCACTAACTAGGCAAGAAAACATCAAGATTCATGGGGAATTGGGTACAGTACTCAGTAGTGTCTTGCCTGTATCATGGGAAATAACCCTAGGCTGAGCAATGCCCTGGACCTGCCTAATAAACCTTAAAAACAAGACCTCAAAGGATCAAACTGTTTTCAAGTATCTTAACTGTGCCCCAGAATAAAGCTCAAGAATGCTTGTAAGAATACATAAATATTTAGCACTGGGCTTCCCTCGTGGTGCAGTGGTTGAGAGTCCAACTGCCAATGCAAGGGACACGGGTTCATGCCCCAGTCCGGGAAGATCCCACATGCTGCAGAGCGGCTAGGCCCCCTTGGCCACTGAGCCTGTGCATCCAGAGCCTGTGCTCCACAACGGAGAGGCCACAACAGTGAGAGGCCCATATACTGCAAAAAAAAAATATATATATATATATATATATATATATATATATATATATATATATATATATATATATATATATATTTAGCACCAACAAGGTAAAATTCATAATGTATAGCTAACATCCAATCAAAAACTTCTAGACATGCAAAGAAACAAGGAAATATAAAACCCATGATAAAGAGATTAATTAATTAACTGAAACTGACCCAAAGCTGGCACAGATTTTATTTTTATATTTTTTGTAGAATTACTATTAAATTTAGTTATTCAATAAATTTATGATATAAATACTACAGAGATGTGTTTTAAAAGACCTTATCAGTTAGATACGCTAAAACAGGACAAATGACATGCCTGAGATTTGTTTAAAATACAATAACAAAACAGTTGAAGCTGGGTTATGGATTTATCTTGGAGGGTTAATTATTAATTAATTTATTTATTTATTTATTTATTTATTTATTTATTTAATGCCCCCATGTTCTTTATGTTTTTTAATTTTTGAATTTTATTTTACTTATTTTTTTATACAGCAGGTTCTTATTCATCATCAGTGTTATACACATCAGTGTATACATGTCAATCCCAATGGCCCAATTCATAAAACCACCACCCCCACCACCCTGCCGCTTTCCCCAATTGGTGTCCCTAAGTTTGATCTCTACATCTGTGTCTCTATTTCTGCCCTGCAAACTGGTTCATCTGTACCATTTTTCTAGGTTCCACATATATGCATTAATATATGATATTTGTTTTTCTCCTTCTGACTTACTTCACTCTGTATGACAGTCTCTAGGTCCATCCATGTCTCAACAAATTACCCAATTTAGTTCATTTTTATGGCTGAGTAATATTCCATTGTATATATGTACCACCACTTCTTTATCCATTCTTCTGTCGATGGGCATTTAGGTTGCTTCCATGAGCTGGCTATTATAAATAGTGCTGCAATGAACATTGGGGTGCATGTGCCTTTTTGAATTATGGTTTTCTCTGGGTTTATGCCCAGTATTGAGATTGCTGGATCATATGGTAATTCTATTTTTAGTTTTGTAAGGAACCTCCATACTGTTCTCCATAGTGACTGTATCAATTTACATTCCCACTAACAGTGCAAGAGGGTTCTCTTTTCTCCACACCCTCTCCAGCATTTGTTGTTTGTAGACTTTCTGATGATGCCCATTCTAACTGGTGTGAGGTGATACCTCATGTTGTTTGATTTGCATTTCTCTAATAATTAGTGATGTTGGGCAGCTTTTCATGTGTGTCTTAGACATCTGTATGTCTTCTTGGAGAAATGTCTATTTAGGTCTTCTGCACAGTTTTGGATTGGGTAGTTTTTTTCTTTTTCTTTTTTTTTTTTTTTTTCTTGCGGTACGCGGGCCTCTCACTGTTGTGGCCTCTCCCATTGCGGAGCACAGGCTCCGGACATGCAGGCTCAGTGGCCATGGCTCACGGGCCCAGCTGCTCCGCGGCATGTGGGATCTTCCCAGACCGGGGCATGAACCCGTGTCCCCTGCATCGGCAGGCGGACTCTCAACCAGTGCGCCACCAGGGAAGCCCTGTTTTTTTAATATTGAGCTAAATGAGCGGTTTATATATTTTGGAGATTAACCCTTTGTCCATTGATTCATTTGTAAATATTTTCTCCCATTCTGAGGGTTGTCTTTTCATATTGTTTATGGTTTCCTTTGCTGTGCAAAAGCTTTTAAGTTTCATTAGGTCCCATTTGTTTATTTTTGTTTTTATTTCCATTACTCTAGGAAGTGGATCAAAAAAAGATCTTGCTGTGATTCATGTCAAAGAGTGTTCTTCCTATGTTTTCCTCTAAGAGTTTTATAGTGGCCAGTCTAACATTTAGGTCTCTAATTTATTTTGAGTTTATTTTTGTGTATGGTGTTAGGGAGTGTTCTAATTTCATTCTTTTACATGTAACTGCCCAGTTTTGCCAGCACCACTTATTGAAGAGACTGTCTTTTCTCCATTGTATACCCTTGCCTCCTTTTCATAGATTAGTTTACCATAGGTGGGTGGGTTTATCTCTGGGCTTTCTATCTTGTTCCATTGATCTATGTTTCTGCTTTTGTGCCAGTACCATACTGTCTTGATTACTGTAGCTTTATAGTATAGTCTGAAGTCAGGGAGTCTGATTCCTCCAGCTCCGTTTTTTTCCCTCAAGACTGCTTTGGCTATTCAGGGTCTTTTGTGTCTCCATACAAATTTTAAGATTTTTTTGTTCTAGCTCTGTAAAAAATGCCATTGGTAATTTGATAGGGATTGCCTTGAATCTGTAGATTGCTTTGAGTAATCTAGTCATTTTCACAATATTGATTCTTCAAATCCAAGAACATGGTATATCTCTCCATCTGTTGGTATCATCTTTAATTTCTTTCATCAGTGTCTTATAGTTTTCTGCATACAGGTCCTTTGTCTCCCTAGGTAGATTTATTCCTAGGTATTTTATTCTTTTTGTTGCAGTGGTAAATGGGAGTGTTTCCTTAATTTCTCTTTCACATTTTTCATCATTAGTGTATAGGAATGCAAGAGATTTCTGTGAGTTAATTTTGTATCCTGCAACTTTACCAAATTTATTTATTAGCTCTAGTAGTTTTCTGGTGGCATCTTTAGGATTCTCTATGTATAGTATCATGACACAGATTTTAGTATGATCAGGGAAGGGCATTAAAGTAAATGTTACAGGATATATAGGGACCAAAATGGCAACGTATAAGGCTTCTGACATCCCCTCCTCCAATGAAGATACCAAAGATACTATTATGCATGGAGAAAATATCTCTGAAAGAAATCCAGCAACTAGCTGAGTGACTCCTACACATCAGGCAAATAAGAAAATTCATACATCTAAATGGGCAGGAAAGACTGAGACACACTCTCTCCATAAATCCCACCCTTGGCAAAACACTGTACATTCAGGAGGGAACTCTTAATTCCCAGCTTTTGCCTGATAAGTGAAGGGTTTGTACTCCAAATCTAGCACCCTACTTTTAAGACTTCCATCCAGTAAATAGGTTCCCCAAACACCTTGCTCTGAGGTCAATGAGGCTTGGTTAATGAGATCTACGAAGTCATTAATTGGCTTATCTCACTTTCTGCAGCTAACCCCTAAGGCTCAGTGCAGAGAGAGCAGGCAAAAAATGTGCATCTCCCAGTCTTTCCCTGAGACAGGTTCATCTGCACATTTTGAAAACTGATGCCTGAAGGTCAGGCTTCTAATTCAGCATGAATCTAGAGTCTGGCTGTGATTTTCTTCAGAGATGGGGGAAGCTGGTGGACACCTCCCATGTTTTCTCCCTCTAGCCCACTCTAAGGCACCAGTTTCTTCCCGGAAGGAGCTTGTACACATGTCTGGTGCCCTATCTTTTGCAGCTATTCCCCAAGTAATGGGCCCCTGGATAACCTGGCTCCATTAACCAATAGGGTATGCATTCACAGGTCCCACAGGACTGTAACAAATAAAGGAGGAGTTCTTAACAGGCAGAGGAACATCCCTCCCCTGTGGCTATACACCCAGATGCAGAGCAGATGGCACAGGAAAAAGTACCCATCTCCAAATTTTTCCATCAAAGGGACTTATCTACGTACTTTCCCAGCTGCTCCCTGAAGGTCTGGCTTCCAATCAGCCTGTATCTAGATGTTGAATTCAACTCATCCCTCCCCTTTTGGACACTGATGGGTCTTGATCCACCATCAACTATTGAGAGACTATTACAAAGAAGGAAGTTTGGACATCACAAGGGTTTAAGAGACAGGAATGAGCTCAGAGTGGGCTGATTGACAAGGTACATCTCATACTCAAGACCATTCTGTCAAGAATTGGAAAAGTGGCTATATAATCTAATATGCAGAAACCAACAGAGGGTCAAGGAAAATGAAGAAACAGAAGAATATGTTTCAAATAAACAAACCCAAAACAAAATAAATCTCCCAATACAAATCAATAAGATGGAAATTAGTGATTTATCTGATAGAAAATTCAAAATAACAGTCATAAAGAAGTCACCGAGATAAGGAGAGCAATGGATGGAAAAAAGGAGAATTTGAACAAGGATATAGAAAGTACCTAAAAAGTACCAAAGGGAAATGATAGAGCTGAAGAATACAGTAACTGAACTGAAAATTCAATAGAGGAGTTCAACATCAAATTAGATGAAGTGGAAGAAAGGGCCAGTGAACTAGAAGAAAGAGCAGTGGAATACTTCCAATTAAAGGATCAAAAAAAAAGTGAAGATAATTTAAAAGAATATGGGGCAATCATGGAGCATCATCCAGGAGATCAATGTATATATTATGGAAATCCAAGAAGGAGAAGAAAGAGAGAAAGGGTCAGAAATCTTTTTCAAAGAATAATGTATAAAAACTTCACTTAACTGTAGGGAAAAAGACATTCAGATCCAGGTATCTCCCAGAGTTCTAAACAAAATTAATCCAAGCAAACATTATAACTAAACCATCAGAAGTTAAAGACATGGAATCTTAATAGTAGTATGAGAAAAACTACTTGTTTTGTAGAAGGAAATCCCCATAAACCTCTAAGCATATTGTTCAGCAAAAAGTTTTGCAGGCCAGAAGGGAGTAGAATGATATATAAAAAGTGATGGAAGATTAAAAACTGCCAAGCAAGAATATTCTACCCAGCAAAGTTGTCTTTCAGAACTGAAGGAGAAATAAAGAGTTTTCCAGACAATCAAAAACTGTAGGAGTTCATCATCACTAGACTGGCCTTATGAAAATGATTTAATGGACTTTGTCAAGCTGAAGAAAAGGGATACTATCTAGTAACAGAAAAACATATACAAGTATAAAACTCAGAGGTAAAAGGAAATATATAGTTAAATTTATAATATTCACGCTCTAATGGTTGTGAGTAAATCCCTTATAAATCTAGTATGAAGATTAAAAGACAAAAGTGTTAAAAATAACATTACAATAATTTGTTAATAGATATATAACATAAAAGATGTAAACAGTAATATCAAAAACATTGTATGGGAGGGAGTGTAAAAATGTATAACTCTTGTATGACTTTGGAGTTAAGTTTTTATAAGCTTAAGGTAGACTCTTATAAACATGTTTTATGTAAATCTCATGGTAGTAACAAGCAAAAATGTGTAGTAGATACACTAAAGATAATGAGAATGGAATCAAAGCATTCCACTACAGAAAATCAAGTTACAAAGGAAGATAGCAAGAGGAACTAGAACTTAAATGTTTTTGCCAAAACAAAGTAAATATGTGAAGTAATGGATGCATTATTAGCTCCATGGGGTCATCCTTTCACATGTCTATGTATATCAAGTCATCTTGTACACTATAAATACATTACAATTTTATTTGTCAATTATACCTCAATAAAACTGAAAAAAGTAATGTAGTTATTACAACTTTCTTCTATATAGACGTGGAAGGTATTAGAAAAACCCACATCAAACTTGTAGAGATAAAAAATAAAATACTATCTTAAATGAACAGAAGAAAAGTAAAAAGAACAGAGCATCAATGAGTTATGGGACAATTTCAAGTGACTTAATGTGTATATAATTGGAGTTCTCAAAGCAGAAGGGCAAGAATGGGTTAGAGAGAATTTTCTTGAAAAAATAATGGATGAAAATTTGCCATTTTTGAGGTAAACTACGAAATTATAAGTTCAAAAACACCAAGAAAAATAAATATGAAAAAACTATACCATTGTATATGTATTACTAATGCATCACCACATTAAAAGTTACCCCCCCCAAATAACAACTTAAAATAGCAAATGTTTATTGTCTCAGAGTTTTGGGGTGTTAGGGTTCCATGTGCAGTTTACCTTAGTGCTTCTGACTCAGGGTTTTATTAGGTTGCAATCAAGGTGTCAATAGGTCTTCAGTAATCTTATAGTTCAAATGGGGATTGTTCCTCTCCCAAACTTATTCACATGGCTTTTGGCAGGCCTCAGGTCATTGTTGACTGTTGGCCTGAAACATCAGCTACTAGCTATACATGCTTCTCTATAGGGCCATTAACAACGTGGCAACTGTCTTCCCTCACAGCAAATGATTGTGTCATCAAGAGAGAGAATCACCAAAGACAGAAGTCATTCTTTATGTAACCTCATCTCAAAAGAAATAACATATCAATGTTGCCATATTCAGTTTTTTAGAAGTGACTCATTAAGTCTAGTTCACACTCAAGAGGAGGGAATTACAAAAGAACATGAATACCAGCAACAGAAACCATTGAGAGCCATCCTTAGAGGGTTGCCTACCAATTGAGGCATGAGTTCCAGGAAGCTGCATCAAATTGCTAAAACATCAGTGACAAAGTGAAAACCTTAAAGGCAGCCAGAGGAAAAAATTACACATTGCATACAAAGGGACAAAGATAAGAATTACAACTGAGTTCTTGCTATAAAAAATTAAAGCAAGAAGAGAGTGGAACAATGTATTTAAAGGCCAGGAGGGAGAAACTGAAGGGTACTAATATAAGATTCTTATACTATACATGAAGTAGTATCATATTATTGATGGCTTTCTATTGTAAAAGCAATAAATTTATTTTACTGTATTAAAAAGCTAACAAAAAATTAAAATGAAAAAATACAGTAAAAAAGAGAAACCATATGATTATCTCAATAGAAATAAAGAATTTGACAATCAAAGGGAAATACCCAGTAAAAACTTAGAAGATAAAGTGAATGTTTCCAATCACAGTTTGTAATGGTAATTGACTGCAAAGTTTAAGGGGAAGTTCTAAAAATGAATAGATTCTTTGAGGACTTGTTAGTATATTCTTTTCAGAAACTTTTACTTCTCTATTTAGTATTACATAGTGGCCTTGACATTGTTTTAGTGCTTCTTCAGATCCTGTCCTTACTATGTTGAAATTGGTTCAGGCTATACATAAATTATATAATTATCTTGAAATTGAAGAAGAAAACTGCTACTTAGATTATTTCTGTGAGATTGAAAGGTGACTTGCTTCTTTGTTCTTTATCTCAAAACACATTGTCAATTTCTCAAACAAATGCTTTCATCTTTGCATTACTTTAAGACAAATTCAAGATCTTCATATTGTGAAAAGCTGAAAGCATTCCCTCTAAGATCAGTAACAAGGCAAGGATGTCCACTGTTGTCATTTTATTCAACATAGATTTGGAAGTCCTAGCCCCATGGCAATCAGAGAAGAAATAGAAATAAAAGGAATCAAAATTAGAAAAGAATAAATAAAACTGTCACTGTTTGCAGATGACATGATACTATACATATAAAATCCTAAAGATGCTACCAGAAAACGACTAGAATTCATTAATGGACTTGGTAAAGTTGTAGGATACAAAATTAATATACAGAAATCTCTTGCATTCCTACATACTAACAATGAAAAATCATAAAGAGAAATTAAGGAAACAATCCCATTTACGACCACATCAAAAAAAAAAAAAAAGAAATACCTAGGAATAAACCTGCCTAAGGAGACAAAATACCTGTACTCTGAAAACTATAAGATGCTGATGAAAGAAAACAAAGATGACAAAAACAGATGGAAAGATATACGATGTTCTTGGATTGGAAGGATCAATATTGTCAAATTGATTATACAACCCAAGGCAATCTATAGATTCAATCCAATCCTTATCAAATTATCAATGGCAATTTTCACAGAACTAGAACAACAAAAAATAATAATAATAATTTGTATGGAAACACAAAAGAGCCCAAATAGCCAAAGAAATCTGGAGAAAGAAAAATGGAGCTGGAGGAATCAGACTCCTTGACATCAGACTAAACTACTAAAGCTACAGTAATCAAAACTGTATGGTACTGGCACAAAAACAGAAATATAACTCAATGTAACACGATAGAAAGCCCAGAAATAAACCCACATATATATGGTCACTTAAACTATGACAAAAGAGGTGAAAGTATACAATGGAAAAGAGACAATCTCTTCAGTAAGTGGTGCTGGGAAAACTGGACAGCTACATGTAAAATAATTAAATTAGAACATTCTCTAACACCATACACAAAAATAAATCAAAATGGATCAGAGACCTAAATGTAAGGCCAGACACTATAAAACTCTTACAGGAAAACATAGGCAGAAAACTCTTTGACATAAACCACAGCAATATTTTTTTAGATCCACTTCCTAGTGTAATGAAAATAAAAACAAAAATAAACAAATGGGACCTAATTAAACTCACAAGCTTCTGCACAGCAAGGGAAATCTTAAACAAAATTAAAAGACAGCCTACAGAATGGAAGAAAATATTTGCAAATGAAATGACTTACAAGGGATAAATATCCAAAATATACAAATAGTCATGCAGGCCAATATCAAAAGAGCAAACAACCCAATCAAAAAATCGTCAGAAGATCTAAATAGACATTTTTCCAAAGAAGACATACAGATGGACAAAAAGCACATGAAAAGCCGCACAACATCACTAATTATTAGAGAAATGCAAATCAAAACTACAATGAGTAGTTTGGGGCAGTTAGAATGGACATCATCAGAAAATCTCCAAGCAACAAATGCTGGAGAGGGTTTGGAGAAAAGGGAACCCTCTTGCACTGTTGGTAGGAATGTAAACTGATACAGCCACTATGGAGAACATTATGGAGGTTCCCTAAAAAACTAAAAATAGAAATACCATATGACCCAGCAATCCCACTACTGGGCATATACCCTGAGAAAACCATAGTTCAAAAAGATACATGTACCAGTGTTCATTGCAACACTATTTAAAATACCCAAGGCATGGAAGCTACCTAAATGTCCATAAACAGAAGAATGGATAAAGAAGATATGGTACATATATACAGTGGAATATTGCTCAGCCATTAAAGGAACAAAATGGCGCCATTTGCAGCAACATGGATGGACTTAGAGATTATCATACTAAGTGAAGTAAGCAAAGACAAATATCATATGATATCATTCATATGTGGAATCTAATTTTTTTTAATGATATAAATGAACTTACTACAAAACAGAAACAGACTCACAGATATCAAAAATAAACTTATGGTTACCAAGTTTGAGGAAGGACCTTTGAGGAAGGACCCCGTTGCATTGCCAAAAATGTATACTGTTAATATTTCTCTCAGCCTTCCCCAAATAAAGTTACATGGCCTTTTAGGGTAACTGTGCATTGGGGAGAAAGAAATAACTAGGTTTTTCAGTGATTACTGTACACTGGCTCTGAACTGACACTAATTCCCTGAGACCCAAACATCATCCTCCACCAGTCAGAGTGGAGGCTTACAGAGGTCAGATGATCCATGAAGTTTTACCTCACATCCATTTCACAGTGGATATAATGGCTGCCCAAGCCCATTCTGTGCCTATTTCCCCAGTCCTAGAATGCATGATTGGAATAAACATACTCAGTAACTGGCAGAATCACCACAGTTGTTTCCTGACCTGTGAAGTGAGAATTATGGAAGGAAAGGCCAGGTAGAAGCCACTAGAACTGCCTCTGTCTTGGAAAATAGTGAGCCAAAAGCAACATTCTATTCCTGGCGTGATTGCAGAGATTAACACAATTATCCAGGGCTTGAAATATGTAGTGGTGTTAATTCCCACCACATCTCTATTCAACTTACCTATTTCTCCTGTGAGAAAGCAAATGAATTTTGAAGAATGACAGTAGACTATAGTAAACTTAACCAGATGGTGGCTCCAATTCCAGCTCCTGTTACAGATGTGGTTTAATTGCTTGAGCAAATTAACTCATGCCTTGCTGACTGGTAAGCAATTATTTATTTGGCAAATGATTTTATTCTAAATTTCTGTTAATAAGGATCAACAGAATCAGTTTTTTTTTGTTGTTTTCAGTCTGGCAAGGAAACTTTCACTCTCCTGCTTCAGGGGTATATGAACTCTTCAACCCTATGTCATAATTTAGTGAGCAGGTAACTTGGTCGACATTCCTCTCCACATCACATCACACTGATCCATTACATTGATGACATTTGGCTGATTGGACCTAGTAGAAAAAAGTAACAACTATTTTAGATTATCACAAAATATTTGAGTGTCAAATGATGGGAAATACATCCAACAAAAATTCAGGGACCTTATACCTCAGTGAAATTTTTAGGGGTTTACTGGTGTGGGGCTTGTGAGATACCCCTTCTAAGGTAGAGGATAAGTTCCTTCATCTGAACCCTCCTAAAACCAAAAAAAAAAAAAAAACAAAAAAAAAAAACAAAGAAGAAGAAAAATGAGCTTCTAGTGAGCCTCTCTGGATTTGAAGACAACATATATCTCATTAGGGATTGTATAATCCCTATTGATCTATATTCATTTATTCTGAATTTTGTTTTGCTAGTTCAAATCTAATTTTGAGTTCCGGCAATGAATTTTTCACTATGGTTGTTGTAATTTTTAAATCCTGAATTTCCATTTGGTTTATTAAAAAAAATAATTTCTACTTCTTCATTGATAGTCTCTATTTGGGAAGACATTCTTTTCATATCTTACTGAACCTCTTTAATATCACATCCTTTAATTCTTTGAACATATTATTATGGCTTCTTTGAAATTGTTCTCTGTTAAATTTGAATACTAGTTATACTCACAGGCAGTTTCTGTTATCTGCTTTTTCCCCTGAGTATGGTTTACATAATCATGTTTATTTAAAGTCTCAACATTTTTGGTACAAAACTAGAAATTTTAAGAAATATCAATATATTATAACAATTCTGGAAATTGATTCCTCTCTCCACTTTCTGGGGCTTTTCACTTGTTATTTATTTTCATTGTGACTTGGTTAGGCTATTTTAGTGAAGTCTATTTCTGCCCACAATATGATGCCTTCAGTGTTACTCTACAGAGAGTACAGCCTTATGCATGTACGCAGTTTCCCAGGGATGACTGTGGTTTTAGTGAGTCCCTCTTTGACTGTCTCATTCACTCATCACTCTGTTAAGCTGTCTGCTACATTTGGAATTAATACCTCATCCTCCAGTTTACACTATTTACAAGATACTTGTTCTATTATTTTTGACAATGCCATGAACATAAGTTGCTCAGCAGTCTGCTCCAATTAAATTTCGACAAACGTAATGTTTGAGGCAAAGCGTCAAAGTTTTTTCTTATTCAATGAGGGTTCTTCTTACTTCTTTCCCTCTGTTGGATGTGTTGGCTATGGATAAGCCTGTTTTTCATAATTAAGATGAACTATTATTTTTGAGAATTCCCTTTGACTTGAACTTCTCCACACTCTGTTTTATATAAAGTCAGTTCCTTATGGGAGAGCCCTGGAGCTCTTTTTTGTTATTTGACTACCTCTCCCCCTCAGAAAAAGTTTTGAGTGACTACTCGGGGCACTGAGCAAGTCAGTAGCATCTAGTGTTTTCAGGTTACCTCTCCCTGCATAAAACCTTTTACCTACCTGAGAGGTGGATCAAGGCGCATCATGATTCAAAGTATTACTAGCCTGATGTGTCTGGGAAGGAGCCCCTGTCCTATGGATAGGTGTTATGTGGAGGAAATGAGTACATGACCTCTTATCCAAAAACACAGGGGATTTAGCTTTTTCAATTTGGAATTGAAGGAGATGATAAATGCTACCATTTTGCCCCATCTGGTGATATATAGTAACACTTGATAGGAAGGTGGACCTATCTTAGCCACGCCTGCTGAGATGGAGGTTACATCAAGCTGAGCTCGAGAGATGGGAGGGAGTAGGTCAAAAATCAAATGCCACAGTTTCTCATTGTTCACATAAAATTATAGTTGACTTTTTAAATAAATATTTCTTCATTTGTTGTTTGACCTTAGGACAACTTTAAAAATTTTATCATTTTCACAAGATTTTCTTGCTCCATTGTGGAGTGGATCCACAGAGCTTCACACTCACACCAGATGAAGAATAATTCTTTATTTTTTACCTTATGTGTTTTTCTCTTCCAGTATCCTATCCAGAATACCACATTATATTCAGTTGCCATGTTTCCTTAGGCTCCTCTAGGCTGTGACACTTTGTCAGAATTTCCTTGTTATTGGTGACCTTGATGGATTTTAAGGAGTCAGATATATTGTAGGATGCCTCCCTACTGCAATTTGGCTGATGTTTTCCTCATGATTAGATTAGGATTATGGACTTTGGGGAGGAAGACAACAGAGGTAAAGTGCCATTTTCATAACATCATATCACATCTTGCAGGATATAGAATTCTGAGTTGGTAGATATTTTATTTCAAAGCTTTAATATTTCATTCCATTCTCTTCTTTTTTACTGATCTCTGACAAGAGGCACAATGTAATTCCTAACCTTATGCTTCTGTCACTTTTTAAGCATTTCACTTTATCTTTGGTTACCTGCAATTTGAATATGACATGTATAACTCTACATTTTTTAGTATTTATATTTTTGGTGTTCTTTGAGCTTACTGAATATATGACTTTTTGTTTATTTTATTTCAAGCATATGTTTATTTTTTAAAAAATTTATTGGAGTATAGTTGCTTTACAATGTTGTGTTAGTTTCTACTGTACAGGAAAGTGAATCAGCAATAGGTGTACATGTATTTACTCATTTTTGGATTTGCTTCCCATTTATGTCACCACAGAACATTGAGTAGAGTTCCCTGTGTTATACAGTAGGTTCTCATTAGTTATCTATTTTACACATAGTATCAATAGTGTATATATGTCAATCTCAATCTCCCAATTCATCCCATTCCCTCCCCCGCCCTGTCCTCACATGCATTCTCTACATCTGCATCTATATCCCTGCCTGCAAATAGGTTCATCTGCATTATTTTTCTAGATTCTACATATGTGTTAATATACGATATCTGTTTTTCTCTTTCTAACTTACTTCACTATGTATGACAGAGTCTAGGTCCATCCACGTTTCTACAAATGACCCAATTTCATTCTATTTTATGGCTGAGAAATATTCCATTGTATACATGTACCACATCTTCTTTATGCATTCATCTGTCAGTGGACACTTAGGTTGCTTCCATGTCCTGGCTATTGTAAATAGTGCTGCAATAAACATTGGTGTGCATGTGTCCTTTTAAATGATGGTTTTCTCAGGTTTTATGCCCAGTAGTGGGATTGCTGGGTCATATGGTAGTTCATTTTTTAGTTTTTTAAGGGATCTCCATACTGTTCTCTCTAGTGGTTGTATCAATTTACATTCCCACTAACAGTGCAAGAGGACTCCCTTTTTTCCACACCTGCTCTAGCATTTATTGTTTGTAGATTCTTTGGGTGATGGCCATTCTGACTGGTGTGAGGTAATACCTCACTGGAGTTTTGATTTACATTTCTTTAATAATTAGTGATGTTGAGCATGTTTAATGTGCTTTTTGGCCATCTGTATGTCTTCTTTGGAGAAATGTCTATTTAGATCTTCTGCTCAATTTTTGATTTTTTTATATACATTGAGCTGCATGAGTTGTTTATATATTTTGTAGATTAATCATTTGTTAGTTGCTTCATTTGCAAATATTTTCTCCCATTCTGAGGGTTGTCTTTTTGTCTTGTTTACGGTTTCCTTTGCTGTGCAAAAGCTTTTAAGATAAATAGGTCCCATTTGTTTATTTTTGTTTTTATTCTCATTACTCTAGGAGGTGGGTCATAAAGGGTCTTCCTGAAATTTATGTCAAAGAGTGTTCTGCCTATGTTTCCCTCTAAGAGTTTTATAGTATAGGGCCTATGGCCTTACATTATGTCTTTAATCCATTTTGAGTTTACCTTTATGTATGGTGTTAGGGAGTGTTCTAATTTCATTATTTTACATGTAGCTGTCCAATTTTCCCAGCAATAATGATTGAAGGGGCTGTCTTTGTGCCATTGTATATCCTGGCCTCCTTTGTCATAGATTAGGTGACCATAGGTGCATGGGTTTATCTCTGGTCTATCTATCCTCTTCCATTGATTTATATTTCTGTTTTTGTGCCAGTACCATGCTATCTTGATTACTGTATCCCTTAACAATAGTTTGAAGTCAGGGAGCCTGATTCCTCCAGCTTCGTTTTTTTTTCCTCAAGATTGCTTTTGCTATTCGAAGCCTTTTGTATTCTGATAGAAATTGTAAGATTTTTTGGTTCTAGTTCTGTGAAAAATGCCATTGGTACTATGATAGGGATTAAATTCAGTCTGTAGATTGCTTTGTGTAGTATAGGTATTTTGACAATATTGATTCATCCAATCCAAGATCATGGTATATCTCTCCATCTGTTTGTGTCATCTTTGATTTTTTAAAATCAATATCTTACAGATTTTTGCAGGTATTTTGCCGCCTGAGGTAGGTTTATTCCTAGGTCTATTATTATTTTGTTACAATGGTAAATGCGATTGTTTCCTTAATTTATCTTACTGATTATTCATTGTTAGTGTATAGGAATGCAAACGACTTCTGTGTATTAATTTTGCATCCTGCAACTTTACCAAATTCATTGATGAGCTCTAGTAATTTTCTGCTGACATCTTTAGGATTTTCTATGTGTAGTATCATGTCATCTTCAAACAGTGACAGTTATACTTCATCTTTTCCAATTTGGATTCCTTTTATTTCTTTTTCTTCTCTGATAGCTGTGGTTAGGACTTCCAAAACTCTGTTGAATAATAGTGGCAAGAACAGACACCCTTGTCTTGTTACTGATTTTAGAGGAAATGCTTTCAGTTTTTCACCATTGAGAATAATGTTTGTTGTGGGTTTGTCATATATGGCCTTTATTATGTTGAGGTAGGTTCCCTCTGTGCCCAATTTCTGGAGAGTTTTATCATAAATGGATGTTGAATTTTGTCAAAAGCTTTTTTGGCATCTATTGAGATGATCATATAATTTTTATTCTTCAGTTAGTTAATATGGTGTATCACATTGAATGATTTGTGTATATTGAAGAATCCTTGCATCCCTGAGATAAATTCCACTTGATCATGGTATATGATCTTTTTAATGTGTTGTTGGATTCAGTTTGCTAGTATTTTGTTGAGGAATTTTGTGTCTATATTCATCAGTGATCTTGGTCTGTAATTTTGTTATTTTTTTATATATTTGTCTAGTTTTGGTATCAGGGTGATGATAGCTTTGTAGAATGAGTTTTGTTGTGCTCCTCCCTCTGCAATTTTTTGGAAGAGTTTGAGAAGGCTAGGTGTTAGCTGTTCTCTCAATGTTTGATAGATTTCACCTGTGAAGCCATTTGGTCATAGACTTTTGTTTGTTAGAATATTTTTAATCACAGTTTCAATTTCATTACTTGTGATTGCTCTGTTTGTATTTTCCATTTCTTCCTGGTTCAGTCTTGTAAGGTTGTACCTTTCTAAGAATTTGTCCATTTCTTCCAGGTTGTCCATTTTATTGACATATAGTTGCTTGTAATAGTCTCTTATGCTCCTTTGTATTTCTGAAGTGTCACTTGTAACTTCTCCTTTTTCATTTCTAATTTTATTGATTTGAGTCATCTCCCTTTTTTTCTTGATGAGTCTAGCTAAAAGTTTAACAATTTTGTTTATCTTCTCAAATAAATAGCTTTTAGTGTGATTGATGTTTGCTATTTTTTTCATTTCTATTTCATTTATTTCTGCTCTGATCTCTATGATTTCTTCCCTTCTACTAACTATGGGGTATTTTTCTTCTACTTTCTCTAGTTGTTTAGGTGTACATTTAGGTTGTTTATTTGAGATTTTTCTTGTTTATTGAGGTAGGATTTTATTGCTGTAAACTTTCCTCTTAGAACTGCTTTTGCAGTATCCCATAGGTTTTGGGTCATGATGTTTCACTGTAATTTTTTTCTAGTTATTTTTTATTTCCTCTCTGTTTTCTTCAGTTATCTCTTGGTTATTTAGTAGCATATGTTTTAGGCTCCATATGTTTGTGATTTTTTCAGTTTTATTTTTTCCTGTAATTGATTTCTAATCTCATAGCTTTGTGGTCAGAAAAGATGCTTGATACAATTTCAATTTTTTCTTAAATTTCCTGTGGCTTGATTTGAGACCCAAGATGTGATCTATCTTAGAGAATGCTCCATGTGCACTTCAGAAGAAAGTGTATTCTTCTACTTTTCAATGCAATGTCCTATAAATATCAGCTAAGTCTATCTGGTCTAATGTGTCACTTAAGGCTTGTGTTTCCTTATTAATACTCTTTCTGGATGATCTTTCCATTGGTGTCAGTGGAGTGTTAAAGTCCCCACTATTATTGTGTTACTGTAAATTTCCACTTATATGGCTGTTAACATTTGCCTTATGTATTGTGGTGCTCCTATGATGGGTGCATAAATATTTACAATTGTTATATTTCCTCTTGGATTGATCATTTGAACATTATGTTGTGTCCTTCCTTGTCTCTTGTGAAAGGCTTTACTTTATAGTTTATTTTGTCATATGAAATTGTTATCCCAGCTTTCTTTGATTTCGATTTTCATTGAATATCTTTGTCCACCCCTCCCTTTCAGTTTGTATGTGTCCCTAGGTCTGAAGTGGGTCTCTTGTAGACAACATATATATGTGTCTTGTTTTGGTATCCATTCATCTTTTGGTTGGAGCATTTAATCCACTTATACTCAAGGTAATTATCGATTTGTATGTTCCTATGACCATTTTCTTAATCGTTTTGGGTTTGTTTTTGTAGGTCCTTTTCTTCTCTTGTGTTTCCTGCCTAGAGAAGTTCTTTCAGCATTTGTGTCAAAGCTGGTCTAGTGGTGCTGAATTCTCTCAGCTTTTGATTTTCCTGTCAAATCTGAATGAAAGCCTTGATGGGTAGAGTAATCTCACTTGTATTTTTCCCTTTCATCACTTTAAATGTATTCTGTTACTCCGTTCTGGTCTGTAGAGTTTCTTCTGAAAGATCAGCTGATAACCTTGTAGGGATTCCTTTGTATGCTATTTGTTAATTTTCCATTGCTGCTTTTAATATTTCTTCTTTGTATTTAATTTTTGATAGTTTGATTAGTATGTGTCTTGGCATGTTTCTCCTTGGCTTTATCCTCTTAGGACTTTCTGTGCTTCCTGCAGTTTATTAACTATTTCCTTTCCGATGTTAAGGAAGTTTTCGACTATAATCTCTTCAAATATTTTCTCAGACCCTCTCTCTTTCTTTTTTCTTCTGGGACCCCTATAATTCAAATCCTGGTGTGTTTAAAGTTGTTCTAGATTTCTCTGTGACTCTCCTCAATTATTTTCATTCTTTATTCTTATTCTGCTCTGTATCATTTATTTCCATCTTTCTAACTTCCATCTCACTTATCCATTCTTCCTCCTCAGTTATTCTGCTATTGATTCTTTCCAGTGTACTTTTTTTTATTAGTTTCTGCTTTATAACAAAGTGAATCAGTCATACATATACATCTGTTCGCACATCCCTTCCCTCATGCATCTCCCTCCCTCCCACCCTCCCCATCCGACCCCTCCAGGCGGTCACAAAGCACCGAGCTGATCTCCCTGTGCTCTGCGGCTGCGTCCCACTATCTATCTACCTTACGTTTGGTACTGTATATATGTCCATGCCTCTCTTTTGCTTTGTCACAGCTTACCCTTCCCCCTCCCCATATCCTCAAGTCCATACTCAAGTAGGTCTGTGTCTTTATTACCGTCTTACCCCTAGGTTCTTCATGACTTTTTTTTTAAATTCCATATATATGTGTTAGCATACAGTATTTGTCTTTTTCTTTCTGACTTACTTCACTCTGTATGACAGACTCTAGGTCTATCCACCTCATTACAAATAGCTCAGTTTCGTTTCCTTTTATGGCTGAGTAATATTCCATTGTATATATGTGCCACATCTTCTTTATCCATTCATCCGATGATGGACACTTAGGTTGTTTCCAGCTCCGGGCTATTGTGAATAGACCTGCAATGAACATTTTGGTACATGTCTCTTTTTGAATTATGGTTTTCTCAGGGTATATGCCTAGGAGTGGGATTGCTGGGTCATATGGTAGTTCTATTTTTAGTTTTTTAAGGAAACTCCATACTGTTCTCCATAGTGGCTGTACCAATTCACATTCCCACCAGCAGGGCAAGAGTGTTCCTTTTCTCCACACCCTCTCCAGCATTTATTGTTTCTAGATTTCTTGATGATGGCCATTCTGACTGGTGTGAGATGATACCTCATTGTAGTTTTGATTTGCATTTCTCTAATGATTAATGATGTTGAGCATTCTTTCATGTGTTTGTTGGCAGTCTGTATATCTTCTTTGGAGAAATGCCTATTTAAGTCTTCTGCCCATTTTTGGATTGGGTTGTTTGTTTTTTTGCTATTGAGCTGCATGAGCTGTTTATAAATTTTGGAGATTAATCCTTTGTCAGTTGCTTCATTTGCAAATATTTTCTCCCATTCTGAGGGTTGTCTTTTGGTCTTGTTTATGGTTTCCTTTGCTGTGCAAAAGCTTTGAAGTTTCATTAGGTCCCATTTGTTTATCTTTGTTTTTAGTTCCATTTCTCTAGGAGGTGGGTCCAAAAGGATCTTGCTGTGATTTATGTCATAGAGTGTTCTACCTATGTTTTCCTCTAAGAGTTTGATAGTTTCTGGCCTTACATTTAGGTCTTTAACCCATTTTGAGCTTATTTTTGTGTATGGTGTTAGGGAATGATCTAATCTCAAACTTTTACATGTCCCTGTCCAGTTTTCCCAGCACCACTTATTGAAGAGGCTGTCCTTTCTCCACTATACATTGCTGCCTCCTTTATCAAAGATAAGTTGGTCATATGTGCGTGGGTTTATCTCTGGGCTTTCTATCCTGATCCACTGATCTATCTTTCTGTTTTTATGCCAGTACCACAGTGTCTTAATTACTGTAGCTTTGTAGTATAGTCTGAAGTCAGGGAGCCTGATTCCTCCAGCTCCGTTTTTCGTTCTCAAGATTGCTTTGGCTATTCGGGGTCTTTTGTTTTTCCAAACAAATTTTTTGTTCTAGTTCTGTGAAAAATGCCAGTGGTAGTTTGATAAGGATTGCATTGAATCTGTAGATTGCTTTGGGTAGTAGAGTCATTTTCACAATATTGATTCTTCCAATCCAGGAACATGGTATATCTCTCCATCTATTTGTATCATCTTTAATTTCTTTCATCAGTGTCTTATAATTTTCTGCATACTGGTCTTTTGTCTCCTTAGGTAGGTTTATTCCTAGATATTTTATTCTTTTTGTTGCAATGGTAAATGGGAGTGTTTTCTTGATTTCATTTTTAGATTTTTCATCATTAGTGTACAGGAATGCCAGAGATTTCTGTACATTAATTTTGTATCCTGCTACTTTACCAAATTCATTGATTAGCTCTAGTAGTTTTCTGGTAGCATCTTTAGGATTCTCTATGTATAGTATCATGTCATCTGCAAACAGTGACAGCTTTACTTCTTCTTTTCCAATTTGGATTCCTTTTATTTCCTTTTCTTCTCTGATTGCTGTGGCTAAAACTTCCAAAACTATGTTGAATAAAACTGGTGAGAGTGGGCAGCCTTGTCTTGTTCCTGAACTTAGTGGAAATGGTTTCAGTTTTTCACCATTGAGGACAATGTTGGCTGTGGGTTTGTCATATATGGTCTTTATTATGTTGAGGAAAGTTCCCTCTATGCTTACTTTCTGCAGGGTTTTTATCATAAATAGGTGTTGAATTTTGTCAAAAGCTTTCTCTGCATCTATTGAGATGATCATATCGTTTTTCTCCTTCAACTTGTTAATATGGTGTATCACATTGATTGATTTGCGTATATTGAAGAATCCTTGCATTCCTGGAATAAACCCCACTTGATCATGGTGTATGATCCTTTTAATGTGCTGTTGGATTCTGTTTGCTAGTATTTTGTTGAGGATTTTTGCATCTATGTTCATCAGGGATACTGGCCTGTAGTTTTCATTCTTTGTGACATCCTTGCCTGGTTTTGGTATCAAGGTGATGGTGGCCTCGTAGAATGAGTTTGGGAGTGTTCCTTCCTCTGATATTGTTTGGAAGAGTTTGAGAAGGATGGGTGTTAGCTCTTCTCTAAATGTTTGATAGAATTCGCCTGTGAAGCCATCTGGTCCTGGGCTTTTGTTTGATGGAAGATTTTTAATCACAGTTTCAATTTCAGTGCTTGTGATTGGTCTATTCATATTTTCTATTTCTTCCTGAGTCAGTCTTGGCAGGTTGTGCATTTCTAAGAATTTGTCCATTTTTTCCAGGTTGTCCATTTTATTGGCATGGAGTTGCTTACAGTAACCTCTCATGATCTTTTGTATTTCTGCAGTGTCAGTTGTTACTTCTCCTTTTTCATTTCTAATTCTATTGATTTGAGTCTTCTCCCTTCTTTTCTTGATGAGGCTGGCTAATGGTTTGTCAATTTTGTTTATCTTCTCAAAGAACCAACTTTTAGTTTGGTTGATCTTTGCTATCATTTCCTTCATTTATTTTTCATTTATTTCTGATCTGATCTTTATGATTTCTTTCCTTCTGCTAACGTTGGGGGTTTTTTGTTCTTCTTTCTCTAATTGCTTTAGGTGCAGGGTCAGCTTGTTTACTCGAGATGTTTCCTGTTTCTTAAGGTGGAATTGTATTGCTATAGACTTCCCCCTTAGAACTGCTTTTGCTGCATCCCATAGGTTTTGGGTCATCATGTCTCCATTCTCATTTGTTTCTAGGTATTTTTTAATTTCCTCTTTGATTTCTTCAGTGATCACTTCGTTATTGAGTAGTGTATTGTTTAGCCTCCATGTGTTTGTATGTATTTTTTACAGATCTTTTCCTGTAATTGATGTCTAGTCTCATAGCATTGTGGTCGGAAAAGATACTTGATACAATTTCAATTTTCTTAAATTTACCAAGGCTTGATTTGTTACACAAGATATGATCTATCCTGGAGAATGTTCCATGAGCACTTGAGAAAAATGTGTATTCTGTTGTTTTTGGATGAAATGTCCTATAAATATCAACTAAGTCCATCTTGTTTAATGTATCATTTAAAGCTTGTGTTTCCTTATTTATTTTCATTTTGGATGATCTGTCCATTGCTGAAAGTGGGGTGTTAAAGTCTCCTACTATGATTGTGTTACTGTCGATTTCCCCTTTTATGGCTGTTAGTATTTGCCTTATGTATTGAGGTGCTCCTATGTTGGGTGTATAAATATTTACAATTGTTATATCTTCTTCTTGGATCGATCCCTTTATCGTTATGTAGTGTCCTTCTTTGTCTCTTCTAATAGTCTTTATTTTAAAGTCTATTTTGTCTGATATAAGAATTGCTACTCCAGCTTTCTTTTGATTTCCATTTGCATGGAATATCTTTTTCCATCCCCTTACTTTCAATCTGTATGAGTCTCTAGGTCTGAAGTGGGTCTCTTGTAGACAGCATATATATGGGTCTTGTTTTTGTATCCATTCAGCCACTCTGTGTCTTTTGGTGGGAGCATTTAGTCCATTCACATTTAAGGTAATTATTGATATGTATGTTCCTATTCCCATTTACTTAATTGCTTTGGGTTCCTTATTGTAGGTATATTCCTTCTGTTGTGTTTCTTGCCTAGAGAAGTTCCTTTAGCATTTGTTGTAAAGTTGGTTTGGTGGTGCTGAACTCTCACAGCTTTTGCTTGTCTGTAAAGGTTTTAATTTCTCCATCAAATCTGAATCAGATCCTTGCTGGGTAGAGTAATCTTGGTTGCAGGTGTCTCTCCTTCATCACTTTAATTATGTCCTGCCACTCCCTTCTGGCTTGTAGAGTTTCTGCTGAGAGATCAGCTGTTAACCTGATGGGGATTCCCTTGTGTGTTATTTGTTGTTTTTCCCTTGCTGCTTTTAATATGATTTCTTTGTGTTTAATTTTTGACAGTTTGATTACTATGTGTCTTGGCATATTTCTCCTTGGATTTATTCTGTATGGGACTCTCTGTGCCTCCTGGACTTGATTAACTATTTCCTTTCCCATATTAGGGAAGTTTTCAACTATAATCTCTTCAAATATTTTCTCAGTCCCTTTCTTTTTCTCTTCTTCTTCTGGAACTCCTATAATTCGAATGTTGGTGCATTTAATGTTGTCCCAGAGGTCTCTGAGACTGTCCTCTGTTCTTTTCATTCTTTTTTCTTTATTTTGCTCTGCATCAGTTATTTCCACTATTTTATCTTCCACCTCACTTATCCATTCTTCTGCCTCAGTTATCCTGCTATTGATCCCATCTAGAGTATTTTTCATTTCATTTATTGTGTTTTTAATCGATGCTTGATTCATCTTTAGTTCTTCTAGGTCCTTGTTAACTGTTTCTTGCATTTTCTCTATTCTATTTCCAAGATTTTGTATCTTGGAAATAGAATCTTGGATCAGCTTTACTCTCATTATTCTGAAATCTTTTTCAGGTAGACTGCCTATTACCTCTTCATTTGTTAGGTCTGGTAGGTTTTTATCTTGCTCCTTCACCTGCTGTGTGTTTTTCTGTCTTCTCATTTTGCTTATGTTACTGTGTTTGGGGTCTCCTTTTTGCAGGCTGCAGATTCGTAGTTCCCGTTGTTTTTGGTGTCTGTCCCCAGTGGCTAAGGTTGTTTCAGTAGGTTGTGTAGGCTTCCTGTTGGGGGGGACTAATGCCTCTGTTCTGGTGGTTGAGGCTCGATCTTGTCTTTCTGGTGGACAGGTCCACGTCTTGTGGTGTGTTTTGGGGTGCCTATGACCTTATTATGTTTTTAGGTAGCCTCACTGCTAATGGGTTGGGTTGTGTTCCTGCCTTGCTAGTTGCTTGGCATGGGGTGACCAGCACTGTAGCTTGCTGGTCGTTGACTGAAGCTGGGTGCTGGTGTTGAGATGGAGATCTCTGGGAGATTTTTGCTGCTTGATATTATGTGGAGCTGGGAGGTCTCTTGTGGACCCGTGTCCTGAAGTTGGCTCTTCCACTTCAGAGGCACAGCATTGACTCCTGGCTGAAGCACCAAGAGCCTTTCATCCACCCGGCTCAGAATAACAGTGAGAAAAAGTAGAAAGAAAGAATTAGTAGAAGAAAGAAAGAGAGAGGGAAAGAAAGGAAGAAGGGAAGAAAGGAAGGAAGAAAGAAAGAAAGGAGGGAGGGAGGGAGGAAGGATGGAAAGAAAGAAGGAAAGAAAGGAGGGAGGGAGGGAGGAATGAAAGCAAAAGGAAGAGTGAATGGAAGAAGGGAGGGAGGGAGGCAGGAAGGAAAGAAAGAAAGAAAGACAGGAGGGAGGGAGGGAGGGAGGAAAGAAAAAGAAAGTGGAAAGAAGAAGGGTGGGAGGGAGGGAGGGAGGAAAGAAAAAGAAAGGAGGAAAGGAGGAGCGGAGGGAGGGAGGGAGGAAGGGAAGGTAGGAAAGAAGAAAGAGCAGGTAAAGTAAAATAGAATAAAGTATGAAATATAGTAGTGTTATTAAAATTAAAAAGTAATTATTAAAAAAAACATGGACCGATAGAACCCTGGGACATATGGTGGAAGCAAAGCTATACAGAGAGGATCTTACACAGAAGATTACACATACACATTCACAAAAAGAGAGCAGGGGGAAAAATCAAAAATCTTGCTCTCCAAGTCCACCTCCTCAATTTGGGATACTTCATTTTAAAAAGAGGAAAAGGGCGAGAAGTCTGAAATCTTGCTAAGTCCACCTCCTTAATTTGGGATAATTCGTTGTAAAAAGAGGAAAAAGGGTGGAAAGTCTTAAATCTTGTCCTCAAAGTCCACTTCCTCAATTTGGGATGATTCGCTGTCCATTCATGCACTCCACAGACGCAGGGCACATCAAATGGACCGTGGAGCTTTAATCCGCTGCCTCCGAGGCTGCACAGAGAGATTTCCCTGTCTCTCCTCTCACAACTCCCGGGTCTCAGCCTTGGACCTGGCCCCGCCTCTGCGCGTAGGTCGCCGGAGGGCGTCCGTTCTTCGCTCAGACAGGACGGGTTTAAAGGAGCCGCTGATTCGGGGGCTCTGGCTCACTCAGGCAGAGGGGAGGGAGGGGCGTGCAGTGTGGGGCGGGCCTGCGGCGGCAGAGGCCGGCGTGACGTTGCAGCAGCCCGTGGCGCTCCGTGCGCTTTCCCGGGAAAGCCGTCCCTGGGTCCCGGGACCCCGGCAGTGGCGGGGTGCACAGGCCCCCCGGAAGGCAGGCCCGACAGTGACCTACGCTCGCACACAGGCCCCGTGGCGGCGGCGGCGGCGGCGGCGGCGGCGGCAGCGGCGGCAGCAGCAGCAGCAGCCCCAGCGTCCCACGCCCGTCTCCGAGGTCCGCGCCTTACCCGCGGCTCGCGCCTGTCTCCGGCGCTTCCCCCAGCAGCCCTCTTAATGCCCTCTCCTCGCGCACCAGGAAACAAAAGGGAAAAAGGTCTCTTGCCTCTTTGGTAGCTCCAGACCCTTTCCCCGGACTCCCTCCGGGCTAGTCGTGGTTCACTAACCCCTTCAGGCTCTCTTCCTGCCGCCAGCCCCAGTCCTCTCCCTGCACTCCGACTGAAAGCGATACCCGAGCCTCAGCTCCCAGCCCCGCCCGCCCCGGCAGCCGAGCAGACAAGCCTCTTGGGCTGGTGTGTGCCTGAGGGCACCGATCCTCTGTGCCAGAATCTCTCCGCTTTGTTCTCCGCACCCCTGTTGCTGTGCTCTCCTCCGCTACTGCGAAGCTTTCCCCCTCCGCCACCTGCAGTCTCCGCCCGCGAAGGGGCTTGTAGTGTGTATAAACCTTCCCTCCTTCACGGCTCCCTCCCACTGGTGCAGGTCCCGTCCCTATCCTAATGTCTCTGTTTATTCTTTTTTTCTTTTGCCCTACCCAGGTATGTGGGGAGTTTCTTGCCTTTTAGGGGGTCTGAGGTCTTCTGTCAGTGTTCAGTAGGTGTTCTGTAGGAGTTGTTCCACGTGTAGATGAATTTCTGATGTATCTGTGGGGAGGAAGGTGATCTCCGCGTCTTACTCTTCCGCCATCTTCCTCCGGGTCCTCTCTAGTGTACTTTTAATTTCAGTTATTGTGTTGTTAATCACTGTTTGTGTGTTCTTTATTTCTTGTATGTCTTTGTTAAACGTTTCTTGTATTTTCTTCATTCTGTTTCCAAGATTTTGGATTATGTTTACTTTCATTACTCTGAATTCTTTTACAGGTAGATTGCCTGAAAAATAATTTTTTTATTTAGTCTTTATTTACCTTGTCTTGTAGGTTTTTATGTTGGTCCTCATTTATTTGGTCTTGCGGGACTTTACATTGCTCCTTCACCTGCAACGTATTTCTCTGTCTTCTCATTTTGTCTAACTTACTGTGTTTGAGGTCTCCTTTCTTCAGGCTACAGGGTCATAGTCCCTCTTGCTTCTGGTGTCTGCCTTCAGTGGGTGAAGTTGGTCCTGTGGCTTGTGTAAGCTTCCTGGTGGGAGGGACTGTTGCCTGCATTCTGGTGGGTGCAGATGGATTTTTTTCCTTTGATGGGCAGGGCTGCATAAGGTAGTGTGTCTTGGGATGTCTGTGGACCTAGTACAACTTGGGCAGCCTGTCTGCTGATGGGTAGGTTTGTGTTCCTGTCTTGCTTGTTTTTTAGCATGGTGCATTTAGCTCTGGAGCATGCAGGCAGTTGGGTGGGGCTGGGTCTTGAAGTTGAGGTGGAGACCTCTGAGAGAGCACTCACCAATTAATATTCCCTGGAGCCAGGAATTCTCTGGCATTCAAGCATCCTGCACTAGCACTCCCACCTCATAAGCTCACGTCCAATCCCCGGCCTGGGAACCAGGACCCCAGAAGCCACACAGTTTGACAAAAATGGGTAAAAAAAAAATGCAGGAATAAAATAAAACATACATACATAACCCAAGACAAATAACAAAGACAAAAACAAGCAAACAGCAATAGCCACAAATATAAACAAACAAAGAGACAAATAAAACCCCCAGTCAAATGGTAAAAGGAAAACAAAACAAAAACTAAAAAAACAAAAAAATACAAAAAAAGAAACACAAACATACAAAATAAGAAACAAAAATAAAAACAGAGAAAATAGAAAACAAGAGAAGAGCCAGAGAAACAAAAGAATCCCAAACAAAATCAGACAATTAAAAACAAAACTAGCAAAAACAAAAAATAAGGAAAACAAGAAAAAAGCAGAATGCAAAAATGAAGGAAAAGTCAAAGAAAACACAACAAACAAAAATAATAAAATAGAGAGTAAAATGAAAAAATATATAAGAACAAATAGAACAAAGAAAAAAAAGATAAAAAACAAAATAGAACAAAGGGGAAAAAAAGGAAAAAAACAGAGCAACAAAATGGTAATGTAGAAATAGAAATATAAAAAAATAAATATATTAAAAATTATTTTTAAAACTAAAAAATTAAATATTAAAAACATAATAATAGGGCCTCCCTGGTGGCGCAGTGGTTGAGAGTCCGCCTGCCGATGCAGGGGATACGGGTTCGTGTCCCGGTCTGGGAGGATCCCATATGCCGCGGAGCGGCTGGGCCCGTTAGCCATGGCTGCTGAGCCTGCGCATCCGGAGCCTGTGCTCCGCAACGGGAGAGGCCACAACAGTGAGAGGCCCGCATACCACAAAAAAAAAAAAAAAAAAAAAAAAAAAAAAAAAAACATAATAATAAAAAAAGGACAAAACAAAACTTTAAAAAAATAGTAATAATTATATTTTCCTGGGGTCTCAGCTGTCAGTGTCCTCACCCCTGCCATGAATCACAGCCAACCTCCGCTTCCCCAAGAGGCCCTCCAAAACCTCTAGGTAGGTCCCTGGTCCCTCTGTGGGCCCTGTGTAGGCAGCTCAGACTCTGACTTGGCCCTACTCCCATGTGTACATGTCCTCAAATTCCACAGCTGCTAGAGCTAGACTGGTTTCAGTTTTGGGAACACTTATTGTCCATTCACATATTCCATAAATGCAGAGTTTACCAAGACAATCACAGGGATTTAATCTTTGGTTTGTTCAGCTGCATGGAAAGATTTTTGTTCCTCTTCCTTAGTCACCCCACCCCTGGGGCTCAGCTGTAGTTTTAGTCCCAACTCTGTGTGTGGCCACCCACAGGCGTCTGCTCCTGAGGCTGCCCTGGAGAACTCAGGTCTGCCCCCGTGAGGATAGTGTGTAGAGGTAGCACAACTGCCTGGGTCACAGGGTCCCCTGTGGCAACAAGTGTGTGGGAAAGCTCTTCCTCTCCTCTCTTTTCCCCTTCTTTCTTTCATCCTACCCAGTTATGTGGGGATCTTTCTTGTCCTTTCTGGTGTCTAAGGTCTTCTACTAGTGTTCAGCTGGTGTTCTGTGAGAATTCTTCTATCTGTAGATGTATTCTTGATGCATTTGTGGAGAGAGATGAACACGTCCTTCTACTCCTCCACCATCTTGGTTTCCCCTGAATCTATGATTTAGTGTCTGCCTGTTATTTTGGAAAAATTTCAGCCATTATTACCTCAAATATTTTTTCTATTCTGTTCTCTCTTCTCCTTCTGTTATTCCATTTATGAGTGTGTTACATGTTTTGAAATTGTCAAATTATTTTGGTATGTTAAATTCTGGTTCTTCATTTTGTTTTTTCTTTGCTTTTCAGGTTGGGAAATTTCTACTGACATATCTTCACACCCACTTGTTCTTCCCTCAGCACTGTCAATGGACTGATGAGCCCACCTAAGGCATTATTCATTTTGTTTTTATTAGACATTTTATTTTGATTATTCCTTAGAGATTCCATTCTCTGCTTAAATTTCCCATCTGTCCTAGCACATCATTTACATTTAAATTACAGCTCTTAATATATTAATCATAGTGGTTTTAAATTCCCTATCTGAAAATTCCAAAATCTGTGTTATATCTGAGTCTGGTTTTCATGTTTGCATTTTCTGTTTGCTTATAACTGTTAGTATAATTTGTAATTTTTTTAAAGCTGGACATAATTTATTGGGTAAAAGAAACTTACTTAAATATGATTTTAATGTAATGTTTTAAGTTAATCTGGCTAGGAGTTATGCTGTGTTTAATATTTCCTGTAAATGTAGATGCCAGAGGTTTCAATTTCCTCTAATGTCCTTGTTGTTCTCTCTTGTTGTTTTAGTATTTCCCTATAAACTCCTTCTTAAATATTGTCAGTGTATTGCAATTCTTTCACCTGTAATTAATTATTATTATATGGGACCCTGTTTACATTGCAGTAAGGTATGGGGGTGAGGGAGTATTCTATAAATTTATGATTACATTTCAATCTTTTAGTTATGTCTTTAGGCTGTGATTTGACAGTAAGGTAAGAGGGGCCTGTAGTTGAATAATTGCCCAGTTACCCACTTGAATAGTTATTCAAACAATTTGGAAGAGGCACTTATGAAGTCTTTTTTTCTTTTTAGAATAAACCTTTGTTATGGATAACATTCTGGATATATTTCAAAATGATTATATTTCTCCTCCCAGCACCAGAAACACAAATAGATTTTCCTTGGCTCTTCACCATTAGCATCTGCTGATGTTACCAACAGCAAAAGCCACGAAAGTGTGTGGGTGATCCCAAAACTGAATACCCAGGATTTTCTCACTTTCAGATTTTTCCACATTCGGTCTCCAGTAGTTTATAAAAATTGCAATTTAAGTGGTCCTAAAAGTTTTAGCTACTTCTCCTCCAGGTAAGCTGATATCAGCTGTGATACCTTGTACTCTCCCATCTCTCCAGATTTCAGCATGACAGTCTTCTTCTATGTGAAGTCAGTTATTTGTGAAGTCATTGACTTCCAGGTTGTTTGGCTTTTTCTTGTTGAAGGGAGAATAGTGACAATATCCAAGATCTTTATAAGTTAGAGCTAAAGAGGGAATTCTGCATTGATTTGTTTTTGTCACTGTAATATACTAAATAATAGCTCAGTTAGCTGAATGAATTAAGAGAGACTCCAGATTGGCTAAATGTAAATATCAAAATAATCTTATTTAAATTTAAATATATTATTTTAAATGGTTATCTGCAGACTGCTACCTCATTGTTGTGCTTCAACACCATAATTAATTTTAACTAAGGAAATATATATATTTAATGATATTAACAATCATGGGAATTAAAGCCAGTTCTATTTTAATGATGTTTAATTTCCACTGAGGTTCAGAATATAGAATCTTTCATAAATTAATTTTATTTAGTACTGAGGAAAACATGGTTCTTATTTCAAAACGAAAATGACACTTCAAGGGTAATAAAGGTGTGATTTAATAAATATTTGTACAGGTCATTATTTTGAGAAAAGAGGCATAATTTGGAAACACTGGTTACATCTTTAACTAATATACCTCAAACAGGAATCTATGCTTTATATACTCTATAGAAATCTCTCTGAGGTATATTTAATTCCTGAAAAAAAAAATTCACTGTCAAATATTACCATGTTCTACTTGCTATGTACATGTAGTACACATGATGTTGAGTATAACATGATTAAATAGCACTGCTTCTGAGCTTTTCTTATTGTGGTTAGGCGTGGACTTCCATGTTATTGAAAAGGATTTATGACATTTCCCTGTTTATTCAATAATAATCTGTTTTCTGTACAGAAAACAGGCATAAAGTACTTATTGTCATTAAAAGTGAGGTAAATTTCCCTCTCATTGTCCTTTCAAGAGAAAACACCTCTCACTGACCAAAAAAAAAAAAAAAAACTAATAGATAGAACAGAGATACTTACAAAAGTATAAAATTAGATTCTCACCTCATCTCTTACACCAAAACTTTAAGCGTTGAAACATTAAGCATAAGAACATATGAAAAGCTATTAGAACACTGCCTGTCACATAAGCACTCAGTAAATATGAGTTATTATCTGTGATAGTAGCATTATTCAGTTCAACAACTTTTCAGAATATTTAGCCAATATGTATAAAAATTAAAATGCCTCTTTGAGACAGCCATTTCATATCTAGGAATGTATACTAGATAAATAACATAAATACAATTTAAATTTGTGATATACACAAACAGACATACCTCCCCAAGAGGTTTTCCTGCTCTGTTGGTGCATATTAAAACACTTAAAGCAACCTAAATCACTACTAGAAACATATTATTAAATACTTTGGTAGGAAGGATTCTACTATTCCATCCCAAAATATTCCCACTTCCTGATTATATAGGTTATACTATATAATTCCCTCTCTTTGAGTGTCTCTGGAACATGTGAATACAATGGGATATTACTCCCATTAATATGTTAATAATCAGTTGACTAAGAGTTAAGCAAAATAAAGATTATCTTGAGAAAGCATCACCTAATCAGTTGAATTCTTAAAAGGGACTGAGCCTTTCCTGAAAGAATTGATTTGAAGCATAAGAGTGATACTCTTACCTGTACCACAGTGTTCATTGCAGCACTATTTACAATAGCCAGGACATGGAAGCAACGTAAGTGTCCATCAACAGATGAATGGATAAAGAAGATGTGACACATATGTACAATGGAATATTACTCAGCCATAAAAAGAAATGAAATTGAATTATTTGTAGTGAGGTGGACGGACCTAGAGTCTGTCATACAGAGTGAAGTAAGTCAGAAAGAGAAAAACAAATACCATATGCTAAAAAATATATAGGGAATCTAAAAAAAAAAAATTCTGAAGAACCTAAGGCCAGGACAGGAATAAAGACGCAGATATAGAGAATTGACTTGTGGACCTGGGGAGGGGGAAGGGTAACCTGGGACGAAGTGAGAGAGTAGCATTGGCATATATACACTACCAAATATAAAATAGATAGCTAGTGGGAAGCAGCTGCATAGCACAGGGAGATCAGCTCAGTGCTTTGTGATCACCTAGAGGGGTAGGATAGGGTGGGTGAGAGGGAGACACAAGAGGGAGGGGATATAGGGATATATGTATACATATAGCTGATTCACTTTGTTATACAAGAGAAACTGACACAAAATTGTAAAGAAATTATACTCCAATAAAGATGTTAAAAAAGAAAAAAAGAGTGGTACTCTTGCTTGACTTGAAGGAACAAATGGCCAGGATATAGAGAAGTTGATATAACAAGGAATGGCTAGATGCTGAAAATAGCCTTTTGCTGATAGCCAATAAGAAAGTAAGAATTACAGTCTTACAAGCACAGAGAATTAAATTCATCTAACAATCAGTGACGAGAACATCAGTGAAAAAGTTGGAGTAAAAACCTCAAAAATTTTCTCTCCTCCTTAATAGTAATTAGAAAACTGGCAATTCTTTCCAGAACCACGTGTTTCAGAATTCCTGGAATTACCCCCCAAATTGCGTCAATCCTGAGACTATGTATTCAATATAAATTGGCCAAATTTTATTAGAATAGTGATCTTTGTAGTGTTTTAACATTCCTTGTCCACACCCCTTGCTCTCCAACATTGTAGTTACATTGAAAATTAACTGCCCACATGTACAATGAAGACCCATATCCTAACAGAAACCAAAATTAGCAAAATAGTGCTGAAGCTCCTGCAAATCCTCTTTCATAAAGAACTGTCAGTGTTTGGTCTTTCTAGTAGTATTCTGGAAGACCTGATATGGAATATTACATACATTTGACCTAATTCAGAGATTGTCCAGCACAAGAAACATTTTCTCTGGGAGCATTTTTTCAGGCAATTGCAGGCAATTGTTTAAGTTCATGACTACCTGAGGTGGTAGATCAATAATGAGGCAAATATGCAAATCAAAAACTTAAAGTTAAAAGTTGCAGCATGATGTATCCATAGGGACTTTGAAATGTTCTGACATATTTCTGGAATCTAGAAGACCAAGAATATGCATAACACTATGCACATGTCCAAGGCTGTATGCATGCTTAGAAAAAACCTGAGAAGGCTCTATGCTCTCCAGTCTGTCAAACGTTTATGTTCTGCACATGGAGGAAGTAAAGTATAAGGCTGGAATCTCAGTTGCCCATCTGAGTGTTGAAGGCATGTACTAATATGCACACAGAGCCTCTCAGCAAAAACTGGGCATCTATTAGTTCCTGGTGGCTAAGAAAATCTCTACCCAATTGTTAGGTGATCACTAACATAACTCAGCATATAGGTCAGTGATGACACACGACAGAGAATAGTCTTCATAGAATTAGCTGTGGATAACTAAACAAAAAACAACAACTATAAAAAACATCACCAATAACAAATCCTGGGGAGAGTAATAATCTGATATCAAGAGTTACCACATTATATTATTTAAAATGCCTATTTTAAACAAAAATAAGAAAGAGTCAAAAAAAGAAATGAAAACACAATAATAAAGTTGGAGTGGCTATCAGACAAAATACACTTTAAGACAAAAATTATTGCTAAAGGAAAACAAAAATATTTTATAATTTTTCAATCCATGAAGAAGATGTAACAATTATAAAAAGATAAACACCCAATAATAGAGTCTCAATGTATATAATGCAAATGTAATAGCACTGAAATAATTGAAGGGCAAAAAGGTTAATTGAACAAAAATAGTTGGAGACTTCAATAACAGATAGAAAAAATAGAGAAAAGATACAAAGAAAATAGAGGACTTGCAAAACACACGAAACCAGTAGACCAGATATTTATACAATATTCCTTCCAAAACAACAGAATATATTGTATTCAAGTGTGTATGAAACATTTTGCAGGATAGACCATATGGTAAGCCATAAAACAAGTCGGAATAAATGTAAAATGATTAAAATCATATAAAATATATTCTACAATGAAAAATAGAATCAAAATAGACATTTTACAAATACAGAAGAAAATTTGTAAATTCACGAATATGTAGAAAATAAATACCATACAAATAAAAAAGCAATGGATCTAAAAAGGAAACAAAATGAAACTGGGGAATATTTTTAGATTAATGAAAATAAAAATGAAATGTGTCCAAACTTATGTGAAACAGTGAGAAAAGTGCTAGAAGGAACTACATATAAACACACTTATATATAAACAGGAAGAAAGATCTCAAAAAAATAATCTAAACTACCACCTTAAGAAATTAGGGAAAAAAGAGTAAACTAAACTCAAAGCAAGCAGAAGGAAGAAAATAATAAATATTATAGCAGAAAAAATGAAATACATAATTAAAAATTAATAGAGAAAAAATTGTTAAACCAAGTTAGCTCTTTTAAAAACTGGAAAAAAAAACACAAAACTGATAAAACCTTAGCTACAATGACCAAGAAAAACAGACAAGACAAAGTATTAAAGTCAAGAAGGAAAATAAGACATTCATACAGCCCTTACAAAAATAAAAATATATATTATAACAAATGCATATTATTATAAGTAAACAATTGTATATAAGCAAATTTGATAACTTACATGAAATAAACAAATTCTTAGAAAAATACAAACACAAACTACCAAAAGTTACTCTAAAAGAAATAGAAAATCTGAATCTACCTAAAACAGGAGATTGAATTAGTAATCAAAACACTTCCTACAAAGAAAGGAGCCCAGGACCAAATGGCTTCACTCGTGCATCCCACCAATCATTTAAGAATTTAAAAGAATTCTCCAGAAAATTATCCAAAAAGTAGAAGAGTGATCACTTCCCAAACCATTCTATGAGGCCAGTATTAACTTCTCTGATACCAAACTGAAAAAACATCACAAATCCCTTATGAATACTGACATAAAAATATTCAGAAATATACAAGCCAACCAATTCTAGCAGCCTACCAACTAGGGTGGTTTATCCCAGGATTATCCCAGATGGGTTTATTGTAAGAAAATCAGTCAAAATAATTCAACATGTTAATAGAATAAAAAGAAGAAAATCCACACGATTATCTCAGTAAACACAGAAAAAAGCTTTTGATCAATTCCAACACACTGTCATGATTAAAAAAAAAAAAAAGCTCAAGAAACTAGGAATAGGGCTTTCCTGGTGGCGCAGTGGTTGAGAGTCCACCTGCCTATGCAGGGGACACAGGTTCATACCCCGGTCCGGGAGGATCCCACATGCCATGGAGCATCTGGGCCCATGAGCCATGGCTGCTGAGCCTGTGCATCCGGAACCTGTGCTTCACAATGGGAGAGGCCACAACAGTGAGAGGCCTGCATACCACACACACACAAAAAAAGAAACTAGGAATAGAAGGGAACTTCCTTAATTTAATAGAGTGTATCTATGAAAAATGTACAGTTAACATACTTAATAATGAAAGACTAAACCTTTCCAGCCTTTAAGATCAAGAACAAGACAATGATATACACTCTTATCATTTTTACTGAAAGCCCTAGGTGAATCAATTAGGCAAGAAAATGAAATAAAATGCATCTAGATTAAAAACAAAGAAGTGAACCTATATCTTTGCAGATGGCATGATCTTGTATGTGTAAAATCCTAAGGAATCCACTACTAGAGCTAATAAACAAGTTCAAAAAGTGTGAAGGAATCAATACTCTAGAAATTAACAACCAAATATGAAATTGTGAAGCAATTTAATTTACAACAGCACCAAAGAGAATAAAGTACATAATAACAAATATTAAAAATTAGCAGATCTCTAAAATGAATACACTGAAAACTGTAAAACATCATTGAAAGAAATTAAAGGTTAAATAAACAGAAAGATATCTCTGTGTTAATGGATTGGAATACTTAATATTGTTCAGATAGCAATACTTCCCAAGGCAATTTACAGATTCAATGCGAAGCTTATCCAAATTCCAACAGCATTTTTGTAGAAATTGACAAGCTAATGCTAAAATCAATATGGAAATTCAAGGAACCCAGAAACCAGAACTGTCAAAACAATCCTGCATAAGAAACAATTATGGAGGTCCCAAATTTCCCAATATCATATTTTCCTACAAAAGTACAGTAATCAAGGCAGTTTGGTATTGGCAAATCAAGGGACATAAATGGGCATAAATGGATTAAAATTGAGATTCTAGAAATAAATCCAGAATTCTACAGGCAATTGATTTTTAACAAGAATGGCAAGATAATTCAATGTATAAAGAATAATATTTTCAACAAGTGCTCTTGAACTCCTTCCTTACAACACAGAAAGAATTACTCCAGAGTTAATCAAGGAACTACATATAAGTGATAAAACTATAAAACTTGTAAATGAAAGCATGGGTGTAAATTTTCATGACTTTGGGTTCTGCAAAACCTTCTCAGATATGACAACCAAAGTACAAGTGATAAAATAATAGGTAACCGAGACTTCATTGAAAGTGAAGTCTTTTGTGACCCAAAGAATGCTACTGACAAAGTGAAAAACTAATCACAGAATGGGAGAAAATATTTGCAAATCGTACATCTGACAAGTAAAATATCCAGAGTATGTAATTTTTAACAATAAAACAACAAATAATTTAATTTAAATGGACAAATAATTTAAATAAATATTTCCCCAAAGAAGACATAAAAATGTCCAATTAGCACAGGAAATATGCTCAACATTGTTAACCATTGGACAAATTCAAATGAAAACCATAATGAGATTATACTTCACACCCAATGGGATGACCATAATAATAATAATTTTTAAATGTCAATAACAAATATTGGCAAGGATGTGGAAAAATTAGCACTCTCATAACATTGTTGGTGGAAGGATAAAATAATGAAGCCATTGTAGAATACAGTTTGTCAATTCTTTAAGAAAGTTACCATAGACTAGTTGACATAGAAACTCCTCTCATAGGTATATACCAAAAAGAATTGCAAGCATACGTCTACACAAAAACTTGTACATAAATGTTCATAGCAACATTATTACAGTAGCCAAAAAGTAAAAAAAAAATTGTTTTCATAGATGAATGGATAGACATAAGGTGACATAAATATACAATGGAATATTATCAAGCCATAAAAAAGACTGAAGTACTGATACATGGTACAACATAGATGAACCTTGCAACATTATGCTAAGAGAAATAATGAAACATAAAAGACCACATATAGCATAATTTGATTAATAAGAAATGTCCAGACAAGGCAAATCTATATATAGAATATGTAAATTAGTGGAGAGCTGGGGCTGTGGCCAGGGGAAAATGGGGAGTGACTGTAAATAGTTATGTAGTTACTTGTGTAGGGCAATGAAAATGTTCTGGATTTAGATAGTGATGATTATCTTACAAATCTTGTGAATGTACTAAAAATCATGATATTCTATACTTTAATGAATTCGATGGTATGTGCATTTTATGTTAAATAAAAAGCTACAAAAGATCTTTGAAGATAATTGAGAACATTTAGGTTTGCCTAGCTATTATACAATAATAGAGAATAACTGCCAATTTCCATAAGGTGAAAATATTATGGCTATAAAAATATGTCATTATTTTTTGGTGATGTGTTCTGAATTTTTAGGCAGAAAGCTTGTGATATTTTCAACTTACTTTTGTATGGTTTAGCAAAAAATATTTTTTGCATGTATATATATAAAGCACTGTTAACAAAATATTAATTGTTCAATCTAGGTGGTGGATACCAGATGGTTCAATGTATTTCCTTTTACTTTATTTTGAAAAAAGTTATAAAATAATGTTGGGTAAAAAAAGATTAAAATTCTCACTACTATCACCATAATTTCTTGTTTATTTTTTCTCATAATTATGGAGAGACATTCAAATATTATATATCTCTTGATTTGATAGGAAATGAACTATATTACTTATCTATTATGTATTCTATACAAAACTGTATACCTTAAAATTATCAAGTCTTTGGGGCAAAATTCCAGCTTAGAAGATTGAGTACCCTTATAAAGAACACCATTAGGAAGCAGTAAGAAAAATCCAAAAAAATGATGTTCTACAGGACAGCTGGCCTGGTCATTACAATAAATCTGTGTCCAGGGAAAGGGAATGTTTTAGATTAAAAGAGATTTAAGATATATAACCACATGCAGCCTTTGTTTCTAGAGTAAACACTGGTTTAGGCAAACAAATTATAAAGGACATTTCTTAGATAAATGGAATGATTTGAAAGTAGACTGAATAATAGATGGGAGATAATTTTATTGATTTGGAAAGGTAGAGATTGTTAAGGAAAAAAACATATTGCTAAGTCATATATAAATGTGATCACATTTTAATGGAAGTACATACATATATAAAAGGATTTTATATATAGATAGAGGGAAAGAGAGAGAGTCAGATCCACTAAAATGTTATAATCTGTGTTTTCTAGGTTGTGGGAAAATGTTCTTTTAGTTTTTTCATTAAAAAATATTTTGGCTGTTTTTAAATTTTTCTACACTTTATATACAGTAATTACAATTTAAAAAAGTAATGTCTTAATAAGTGTCTTCCTGAAAGCAAACAAACAAACAAAAAACAGCAACAACAATTCTGAGCTTGGAAGATTTCAAACGTCAGATCAGATCACAGTTTCAGCTGGCAACTTGATTTCAGTTTCAGCTTTCTGATGCTGAAGACTGAAGCTAGTTGATATATTCTTGGACTTCTCACCTACAGAAAATTTGAAACAATAATTTTTTTTAAGCTGCTAAGCTTGTGACATTTTCTTATTCAATAATAGAAAACGAATATAAATGTATTTTGATATAACCATACAATGGAATAGTAAGCAGTAGAATGAGGTAAATATCCATGTAAGTGATCAAAAAGAGATCTAAGATAAAATATTTTGTGAAAAAGATGAGACATGAAACATATTTGTAGAACACTTTCATTTAAGTAAAAAATAAATGGATATATATGTATACTTTGGGCTATAAGTTATAGAAATCTTAATTCCAATTAAATAATAAGGTCATTTATTATATCACATGACAAGATATCCAGAGGTTGTGTGGACTTCAATTTAGTTGAATCAATAGCTCAGTATTGCCATTAACTACCATTATTATATCCATGTTCTACAAAAGGAAACTAAAGTTCAGAAAAGTTATATAATTTGTCCAAAGTTACACAGCTGGTAAGCAACCTGGTATTCACACCCAGGAAGTCTAGATCCAGAGTCCATTCACTTCACCACTTTCTTTTTTATGATCTTTTTTAACAACTTTATTGGAGTATAATTGCTTTACAATCTTATGTTAGTTTCTGTTGTATAGCAAAGTGAATCAGCTATATGTATACATATATCCCAATATCCCCTCCCTCTTGCGTCTCCCTCTCACCCTCCCTATCCCAACCCGCTAGGTAGTCACTAAGTACCAAGCTGATCTCCCTGTGCTATGAAGCTGCTTCTCACTAGCTATCTATTTTACATTTGGTAGTGTATATATGTCCATGCCACTCTCTTTCTTTGTCTCAGCTTAACCTTCCCCCTCCCTGTGTCCTCAAGTCCATTCTCTAAGCCTACATCTTTATTCCTGTCCTGCATCTAGGTTCTTCAGAAACATTTTTTTCTTTTTTGTTTTAGATTCCATATATATGTGTTAGCATACCGTATCTGTTTCTCTCTTTCAGACTTACTTCACTTTGTATGACAGACTCTCGGTCCATCCACCTCACTAAAAATAACTCAATTTCGTTTCTTTTTATGGCTGAGTAATATTTCATTGTATATATGTGCCACATCTTCTTTATCCATTCATCTGTTGATGGAAACTTTAGTTGCTTCCATGTCCTGGCTATTGTAAATAAAGCTGCAATGAATATGGTGGTACATGACTCTTTTTGAATTATGGTTTACTCAGGGTATATGCACAGTAGTGGGATTGCTGGGTGGTATGCTAGTTCCATTTTTAGTTTTTTAAGGAAGCTTCATATTGTTCTCCATAGTGGCTGTATCAATTTACATTCCCACCAAGAGTGCAAGAGGGTTCCCTTTTCTCCACACCCTCTCCAGCATTTATTATTTGTAGATTTTTTGAGGATGGCCATTCTGACTGGTGTGAGGTGATACTTCATTGTAGTTTTGATTTGCATTTCTCTAATTAGTGATGTTGAACATCCTTTCATGTGTTTGGTGGCAATCTGTGTACCTTCTTTGGAGAAATGTCTATTTATATCTTCTGTCCATTTTTGGATTGGGTTTTTTGTATTTTTGATATTGAGCTGCATGAGCTGCTTGCAAATTTGAAGATTAATCCTTTGTTGTTGCTTCATTTGCAAATATTTTCTCCCATTCTGAGGATTGTCTTTTCATTTTGTTGATGGTTTCCTTTGCTGTGCAAAAGTTTTTAAGTTTTACTAGGTCCCATTTTTTTATTTTTGTTTTTATTTCCATTTCTCTAGGAGGTGTGTCAAAAAGAATCTTGCTGTGATTTATATCATAGACTGTTCTATGTTTTCCCCTAAGAGTTTTATAATGTCTGGCCTTACATTTAGGTCTTTAATTCATTTTGAGTTTATTTCTGTGTATGATGCTAGGGAGTGTTCTAATTTCATTCTTTTACATGTAGCTGTCCAGTTTTCCCAGCACCACTTATTGAAGAGGCTGTCTTTTCTCCATTGTATATTATTGCCTCCTTTATCAAAAATAAGTTGACCATATGTGCATGGGTTTATCTCTGGGCTTTCTATTCTGTTCCATTGATCTCTATTTCTGTTTTTGTGCCAGTACCATACTGTCTTGATTACTGTAGCTTTGTAGTATAATTTGAAGTCAGGAAGCCTGATTCCTTCAGCTTCATTTTTCTTTCTCAAGATTGCTTTGGATATTCGGCATCTTTTGTGTTTCCATACCTACTAGAGCTAATCAATGAATTTGGTAAGGTAGCAGGATACAAAATTAATACACAGAAATCTCTTGCATTGCTATACACTAATGATGAAAAATCTGAAAGAGAAATTAAGGAAACACTCCCAATTACCACTGCAACAAAAATAATAAAATACCTAGGAATAAACCTACTTATGGAGACAAAAGACCTGTATGCAGAAAACTATATGACACTGATGAAAGGAATTAAAGATGATACAAACAGTTGGAGAGATATACCACGTTCTTGGATTGGAAGAATCAACATTGTGAAAATGACTATACTACCCAAATCAATGAACAGATGCAATGCAATCCCTATCAAACTACCAATGGCATTTTCCACAGAACTAGAACTCTTCACCACTTTCTTAAGGCCAGCTCCCAAATAGTCATAAAATGCCTGGCAGCACTGAGTGTGGCATCATGCTTCTTTCTTCAAATCTAGTAAGAGCAAAAGTGTTTCCTCTTACAAGAGATTAAAAGTGTATTCCTGCAGTCTGATTGGGCCAAATGAGATCAATTGCCCATTCCTGGATCTGTAATAGTGATCAGGGGAATGCCATATTCCATGTCTTGATTATTATAAGGCACACCTGGAGACAGGTGAAGTCAGCTTTCTCTGATTTTATCAGAATAAGCCAGAATTAATGAATATTTGTGTGTGCAATCAACAGTATAAAAATATGTGTATGTGTCTATAAATGAACAATTTCTAGAGGAGTAAACAGGAAGCTATAGAGGGTTATTTCTTCGAAGGAATGGAATTATGTGGATTTGTGGAGAAATTAAATTTTCTTTATATAATACCACTTTTGATCCTTGAATTTTTATTGTAGATATAGGTTATTTTCATAACTTAAAAATATTATAGAATAGCACTTAGGTTATAACCCCATTTCTTTTAAAACGTTTGAATGCTTATATGATCATATAAGTTTGCATATGCAAAACAAATGTTTTGCCAGGCTCCATGTCATGTTTTACAAACAGCTACCTAAAAGCTCTGACATAATGTTATGAAGAAAGTCTGCATAATATTTTAAAACACAATTTCTTTCAGAACAAGTTGCTTTTTAATCCAATCCTTTGTTGAGTGTGTGTATTGAGGGAGGGAGATTTTGTCATTGTCATTGTGCATTCAGCAGCATCTCTCTCCTCTCCTGTTAGATACTAGTAGCACTTTCATCATTTTGTGACAACAAAAAAGGCTCTAGGGCTTCCCAGGTGGCGCAGTGGTTGGGAATCTGCCTGCCAATGCAGGGGACGAGGGTTCGTGTCCCGCACCGGGAAGATCCCACGTGCCATGGAGCGGCTGGGCCCGTGAGCCATGGCCACTGGGCCTGCACGTCTGGAGCCTGTGCCACGCAACGGGAGGGTCCACAGCAGTGAGAGGCCCACGTACCGCAAAAAAAAAAAAAAAAGGCTCTAGATATTGCCAAAAGACCCTTGGGACAAATCTCAAATCTCTCCAGTTAAGAACAAATCTATATAGATTATAATAAATAATATATAGATTATAACAAACATGTTTTGTTTAAGTAACTGAGATAATTTTAGCAAGAGTTGGTGAATTCAGCAGATTATATTATGCTCTTTCACCACATACATCTTTAGATATCTACCATAATCTTATAATCCAACCTCATGTTTTATTTTTGCCTTCACTGTGACTATTTATACCTTGCTCATGCCTTTAAATATTCTCATTAAAGAAATCTACTTTCAAAAAAACATTGTTGACTAAATTTTGTGTTTGCCAAATGATAATTATAGAACTTTTTTTAAAAATTGTATTTATTTATTTATTTTTGGCTGTGTTGGGTCTTCGTTTCTGTGCGTGGGCTTTTTCTAGTTACGGCAAGCGGGGGACACGCTTCATCGTGGTGCACGGGCCTCTCACTGTCATGGCCTCTCTTGTTGTGGAGCACACGCTCCAGATGCACAGGCTCAGTAGTTGTGGCTCACGGGACTAGTTGCTCCACGGCATGTGGGATCTTCCCAGACCAGGGCTCGCACCCATGTCTCCTGCATTGGAAGGCAGATTCTCAACCACTGTGCCACCAGGGAAACCCAGAACTTTTAACTACATAATTTTAAAGAATCTCATGATTCTCAAAATAGCAATTAGTGTCTAATTGCAAATTCCTTTTCTACAGAACAGAATTACATTAATTTAAGAGAGAAATAATCACAAGACTTTGTTGTAATCGTTTTTATAGTCATGAGTTTTAGGTACATATCATTAATTGTCCAACTAGAGAAAAATAACAAAATAAATTGTTAAAAATAAAATATATGATAAACATAATGGTAAAGGTGAAAATGTTTTCTCACACCTTATTTAATCAAGACTCACTCCCAGTTTTTAGTTTTTATTTGTTCTTTACTTAGCATTCACCTTAGAATCCTTAGACCACTTCCCTGTTGATTTACAAAATGTTCAGCAGAGTGACAAAGGAAAAATGCAATTGTGGTATAAAAAGGTCATAGAATTTAATAAATGTTCTTTAGCATTTTAACTAAGTTTAGGCCCAGCAAGGTGCTGAAACTTGAGAATAAATGGAATTTGATATTTTTGAAAGATTTTACTTGAGCATAGGAAAGAATTTTAAGCAAGATAAGATGTAATAACAAAATAGTTAACATTTATGGAACTATTAATATACTCTAGGCAATGTTTTAAATAACTTCATTAGATTTTGTAAATTAATCTTCACAATAATCTGGTGGAACAAATACTATTATTATTCCCATTTTACAGATGAGCTGTAAAGAGAAGTTATATAAATTGATAAGTCACATGATTAATAAATTACAGATCCAAGGTTTAAATTCCAGTGTTAATACTTCTAAAGGTTATGCTTTACTGATAAGAGTAATTTAAATTTGCAATTGGAGATGGCAGAGGAAGGGGAAATTTTTTCCAGTGCAGTTTGATTAAAATAATTTAATTGGGTATGATGTACATTGTATTGATATTTTGGATTGACACATTGCTTTTAAAACTAGTTTATAGTTGATATTCGAAAATGTTATTCTATCATAAATGTTATTCCATCACACATTTTTTAGTATGGATTAAAGTAATATAAAGTAATCCAAATTGCTAACAATTTAATCATCTTCTTGTCCTTGACTTTATCCACAGTTATTTCTTTAGACAAAATAAAAGTGAATATTTCCAACATATATTATTAATACTTTATATTTATATGTAAATAAATGTAGTAATTTGACGATTTTATTTCCATCAATTAGTTCATTTATATGTCATATTAACTCAATAAGACAGAAAGTAAAGTCAATTATCATGCCCATTTTACCAACATATTAGTACTAACTCAGAGGGAATTAATGATTGCTCAGGATCCATTGCATGCTGGTAGATGCAGCACTAGAATTCATGCTTCCTAATCTTACTACTGTCTTCTTAAAACACATTGCTGCCCAATACACACTCATATAAAATATATAGGATAGCTAGGGGTGGCACAGTATTTCTGCCAGTTTTGCCATGAGCCAGTCTGGCAATCTTAAGTGCGTTGGTCAAAAGGAGAAACTGAATTGACCTTTTATTCATGGAAACACTGATTTTGTATTGAGATATTCCCAGAAGGCTAGTGACACATGTGCCTAACAGAAGCAAACTTAAATTCTCTTTGGAAAAATATATGACCATTTTGAAACTCAAAGCAATTCTACAGTTTTGAAATACAATAATATGAAGACAATCTAAAATAATCAGGTGTTTAGCAATATGAACAAAAACAAAAAGAATAGAGACTATTCAAACAGATCCCTAAAGGGGGGTCTATATATTGGATTCATATGATACAGCTTAAAGATAAATATGTTTACAATTTTCAAGGAGTGAAATAAATTGAAAATTATTCTCTCAAAGAGAGTAGGGGTGGAAATTGGGAAGAATCAAGAAGGACCTATCTGGTGTAATTGTAATTTCTGTATTTTAATAGATTTCTGCATGGGCCAGAACTCATAAGCAGTGTACTTAAAATTTGTGTATTTTATTGCGTATGTTACTGTCCTTCAAATGAAAATGAAAATAAATAAATAATAAATATTTATTGAACTCTATGTAATTAAAAGTGTGCTGAAATATTTGGAGATAAGTGTAGTGATGTCTTTAAAATTAATCACAAATAAAGTAGATTGATGAATGGCTATATAGATGGATAGAAGGATAGTTACATGACTAGCAATTTTAGTAAAATATTAATTGAGAAATGTAGGTAGTGCATTAAGGTTGTTTATGATAAAATTCTTTCAGCTTTCAGTACGTTTGAAAATTTTTATAAGAAAATGTTGGGGAAATAAAAATATAAAATTATATGAATATAATTCATCACATTAGAAGTTCATCAGTTTTATCTAATAGAGGCAAAGAAAAATTTTGATAAAATTTGCATGAATTCATGATAAAAACACCTAGCAAAAAAAATCAAAGGAAACTATTAATTTGGTTTAACATATCTACAACTAATATTTTAACAAACTATTTGCATATTAATAAAATGTTTAAAACTTTCCCATTGAGGGCAGGAATAAGACAAGTATGCCTGAAATCACCAGTTTTATTACCCATTTTATTTGGAAGTGTTGCCAGTACAGATATATATATATATACACACATACACATATCTAATTAAATATATAATAATAAAATTATTTATTAAATATATAACATGTTAAAATTAAGAAAAAAAAAGCTACTGTTTTCAGTGATATGGTTTTGTATATAAAGAGTACAAAAGGTAAATTATTAGAATCAATTGTTAAATTATAATTATCTTTGAATTATTCCTTAATATTATCTAGAAGATAATATAGCACAATATTTAAATAACCTTGGGGTAGGTAAGATTTTTTTAAACAGTACATAAAATGAACTAATCATAAAAGACAAGGTTTATATAGTGCCCTTAAATAAAAATAAGAAGATATTCACTAAGAGAATGAAGAGATGTCAAAGAGTGGGAGAAGATATTTGTAATACAAATAATTGAAAAGATGTTTTATAAATACTTATAATTCAAAAACAGCCCAAAAGTAAAACAGTAAGTACCTAGAATAGATATTTTCAAAAGAAGCTATCTGCATTGCTCAGGGCTCTCCAGAGGAACAAAACCACAGAACTAATAGGATGTATGTATATATTGTATATATATTCTCTCTCTCTCCCTCCCTCTCTATCTATCTATCATCTGCCTATGTATGTATGTATGTATGTATGTATCTATCTATCTATCTATCTATCATCTATATGAAAGAGGGGGAAAGAGAAAGAGAAAGTGATTTATTCTAAGGGACTTGCTCACAAAATTGTAGAGTTGTAGAGGCTGACTAATCCAAAATCTGCCAGGTGAGCTGGCAAGCTGAAGACCCAAGCAAGAGTTGATGCTGCAATTTAAGTCCAAACACAGTCTAGTGACAGAATTATCTCCTCTGGGGTTAAGTCAATCTTTTTCTATTAAATCCATCAGCTGATTGGATGAGGCTCATCCACATTATAGAGGGTAAACTGTGTTATTCAAAGTCTACTGATTTAAATGTTAATCTCATCTAAAAAATATTGTCACAGAAACATCTAGAATAATGTTTGAACAAATATCTGGGTACCATGAATTATTCAGTTTGACACATAAATTAACCATTGCACTATCCAAGTGGCCAATGAACATAAGCATCCTGCTACTAATAGGGAAAAAAGCTAATTTAAATGGCAATGAGAAACTAACACACACACCACAATGACTAAAATTTGGGGGAAGATGTGGAATTGTGAATACATACAATTTGCGGGAAAAGGTATTATGTACTGAAGATAAATTTGTATATTCCCCATGAGTTAGAAATTCCACTTCTAAGTATATACCCAACTGAAATGTGTGTACCAAGAGGAACATACAAAAATGTTCAAAATACTGTTATCCTTAATACATCCAAACTGGAAATGACCCAAAAGCCCATCATCAAGAAAAGGGATAAACTAATTGTGTTATATTTCTACCATGAAGTGTTACAGAACATCTAAAATGATTGAATAATAGTTAATGCAGCAACATGTTTGAATCTTAACAATGTAACTTTAAGCAAAATAATCTAGTCACAAAAAATGTATTCTGCATCACTGAATCCAGTTACATAAATTTCAAGCAACAGGCAAACTAAAGCTACACTATTATGTTTAGAAGTACTTGCTTAGAGAAACAAGGAAGAAAAACAAGGAAGTGATTCATATACAAGTGAGCATAGTTATTATATTTGAGAGAATGGAGGGAGTACTAATGAGGAGGCAGGATTTAGGGGAGATTCTGTGGAGATGTCAATACTTTTTCATTTTTTGACCTGGTTGTATTCTACACAAGTGTCATTAATTTGTAATGAAATCAAATGTATCTCATCCATTTTTTCCTTCTTTCTTATCTTTCCTGTTCCATTACCTTCTCCAGCTAAATACTCCAATAATTGAGCTATAATTTATATGCACTGATCTATTTTTAGGCACTCTTCAGGATATTCAGATGTCTTCAGTTTCTGAGAATGTAAGTTATAGTTATAATTGTCCACACCAGCTGTAGTTGCTAAAATGTTTCTCATTGAAAAACATGCTTTTATCACATTGTAGATCAGCCTCATTTTCTTTCTCAATGAACAGACTCATATCCATCCTTATAGTAACTTATTAAATGAACTTTGGCTCCTGATCCCCCTGCCCCCTTCATGCTGTAATAGATTATCAGAACATGACACAAGTCCAAGTAGCCCAACAGTCCTCTCCTACAAAGTAGACAGAGCTATATATACCAAGCACTGTACATTCATGAATACTCCAAAACACTCAAAAAAAGGATATTAAGAATTCATCCTCATAGTTTAATTTCCTTAGTTCATTTTTCCTTTAGATTCTCATTTCTTTTTACTGAGTCTTCACCATATATATGGTTTCCTTTTATTTCTATTTTCTATTATCAACAAGATGTTAGAACAGATAGTACTGTGAACTTTCCACCATTTAAAAAAAAGTTTTTGAATTTGGAAAATGCAACACAAACTTCCATTTCTTTGTTAGATGAGGTTGTATTCTTCTCATATTCCATCTGTGAGCTGAAAAAATGTATTCCTTATCTTCCTCTTTCAGAGGGATCAAAAGTGTATTATCTTTGAAAAATTATGGTAATAATTCAGAGAATCAGAAAGTATATAGAGAATCTAAAGTTTATACTATGATTGCAAATGAAATAAGAATCCACAGCGGTATTGACATGGTGGGATAAAGGCATCAGGCTATGAATGAAAAAATAAGAAATATTTTACAATATACAAGCTCAAAATTTCCAAGAATACCATGCCTAAATTGTAGTTAGTTTTGTAAAGCTTTTGGTTAGTTAAATAATGGGTAATGATACCTATAACTTTTGAAATTTTGTGAGGATTATTGGAATAACATATAGAAAATACCTGACACAGTGTTTAGCATTTAGTAGTGGCTTAATAAATATTTGCCTCTCTTCCATTAGAACTGTGAATTTGGACAAATTATATTGATTGAGGCCAAAGCACCTCTCTTGGTTCAAAAGCGGGAATCCACATTTGAAAATTATATGATTTTCAGTTATCTTTTGCATGTTATGTAAGATAGTAAAACATTAAGGATGGATGTTTATGTGGAAGGCAAGAAAATGACTGTAAGTGAATATTTCCAGATTCCAAATAAATTTTTGAGGCTTAGGAAGGAGAAATCAGAATTCCTGGGAATTCTTGGGAATTCTTAAAATCATGAGTTATGTATTTTTTGTCAGTTTGATACTGTGTATCTCAGAGTGTTCCTCCTTGGGTTTATCCTGTCTTGGACTCTCTGCATATTCTGGACTTGGGTGACTGTTTCCTTTCCCATGTTAGGGAACTTTTCAGCTATTTATATTATCTCTTCAAATATTTTCTCAGGTCCCTTCTCTCTCTCTTCTTCTTCTGGGACCCCTATGATGCAAATGTTGATATGTTTAATGTTGTCCCAGAGGTCCCTTAGGCTGTCTTCATTTATTTTCATTCTTTTTCTTTATTCTGTTCTGCAGCAGTGATTTCCAGTATTCTGGCTTCCAGCTCACTTATCTGTTTTTTTTTTTTTTTTGCCTCAGTTATTCTGCTATTGATTCCTTCTAGTGTATTTTTCATTTCAGTTATTGTGCTGTTCATCTCTGTTTGTTTGTTTTTAGTTCTTCTAGGTCTTTGTTAAACATTTCTTGAATCTTTTCGATCCTTGCCTCCATTCTTTGCCAAGATCCTGGATCATCTTCACTATCATTATTCTGAATTCTTTTTCTGGAAGGTTGCCTATCTCCACTTTATTTAGTTGTTTTTCTGGGGTTTTATCTTGTTCCTTCTTCTGGGACATAATCTTCTGCCTTTTCATTTTGTCTAACTTTCCCTGATTGTGGTTTTTGTTCTGCAGGCCACAGGATTGTAGCTCTTATTGCTTCTGCTCTCTGCCCTCTGGTGGATGAGACTATCTAAGAGGCTTGTGCAAGCTTCCTGATGGGAGTGGCTGGTGGTTGGTAGGGCTGGGTCTTGTCACTCTCATGGGCAGGGCCCACCAGTAAAACTTTAATCCTCTTGTCTGCTGATGGGTGGGGCTATGTTCCCCATATATCAGTTGTTTGGCCTGAGGCAACACAGCACTGGAGCCTACAGGCTGTTTGGTGAGGTTAATGACGGCCTCTGGGAGGTCAATGAGTAATTCCCAGAACTGCTGTTGCCAGTGTCCTTGTCCCCTCAGTGAGCCACAGCCACCCCCCTGCCTCTGCAGGAGACCTTCCAGTACTAGCAGGTAGGTCTGGCCCAGTCTCTTATGAGGTTTAGGCAGGAGATAGATGGGCCCCAGGCTGAACAGTTTCTCCCTTGTGGACGGAAAATCCATAATAGCAGAAACTCCATAAAAATAGGATGATTGAGGAGACTGGGCCCTCCCCAAATAAGAGATAAAAGACCACATATTCCTCATTCTTGAAGTCAAGGAGACCTCCTCAACTTCACATGCACAGAAAGGCTCCTTGGAGGTCAAAAACGGAGGGGGTGCCACCCCATGGTAAGTGATGTCAACTACCCATAGTCCTCTTCTCTAGAATCCATCTTGGCTAAGAGATGTGCATGCACACATGGGAGGACCCTGAGATATACCATATACGGATTCAGAACCATGAAAAGCAAGATGATTGGCCAAAGGAAACCCTGAAGAAATACCCCATAAAAGTGATTCAATCTATCATGAGGGTGCAAATCTCTCTCTTAACCCACCTGTGTGTCTATCCACACATACTGTATGCTTTTTCCTCCGAATAAACACTTTACTTGCTTTATTATTTTCCATCTCTATGTGGAAATTCTCTTCTATACAGCTGATGGGTCAGGGCCTTGTCACTGGCCACTGGCCCCTGGTGGTCTGGTGGCTCGGATTCAGCACTCTCACTGCCACAGCCTGACCTCAATTTCTGGCCAGAAACTGAAATCCTGTTTAAAGCTGCTGCAGGCCGAGGCCACCCGAGATCAAGGTTACTGCTCCCTCCCCCTGGGTCCTGGTGTGCACAAGATTTTGTGTATACCCTCCAAGAGTGGAGCCTCTGTTTCCCCCAGTCCTGTGGAAGTCCTGTAATTAAATCCCACTGGCTTTCAAAGCCAGATTCTCTGGGGATTCCTCCTCCCACTGCCAGATCCCCAGGCTGGGAAGGCTGGCATGGGGCTCAGAACCTTCAGTCCAGTGGGAGAACTTTTGTGGTATAATTATTCTCCAGTTTGTGGGTCGCCCACCCGGCTGTTATGGGATTTGATTTTATCACGATTGTGCCCCTCCTACCTTCTCACTGTGGTTTCTCCTTTGTCTTTGGATGTGGAGTATCATTTTTGGTGTGTTCTAACATCTTCCTGTTGATGGTTTTTCAGCAGTTAGTTGTAATTCCAGTGCTCTTGCAAGAAGGGTGACTGCACGTCCTTCTACTTAGCCATCTTGAACCAATCTCTCGAGTTATGTATTTTTTAAAACATTTTACTAACATGTTTTAAAACAATAATTAGTGATCTTAATAATAAACAGGGAATCATTTTTTCCTATGATAGAGTTACAGTAAAAGTTCCAGACACATTTTTCATAGAAAAAGATAAAACTATAAATGCATGTGTTACTATTATCATGAGCCAATGTAATATGAAAATATTATACACCTCAATAACATGTAAAAATATCTTCCTAATACAGACATGATCATGTTTCTTCTTTTTTCATATTTTTAATACAAAATAAATGACAAATAAAAATTTTTGACCTTCAAAATATCAAAAATCATATAGAAAACTTTTAATATTTAAAAGTAATTCATAATATTAAATTTTAAAGTACACAAAGCATGCATTGCTCTGTTTTATATACTTGATTTTTGTATCATTGCAAACATTCCAGACAGAAAATTTTATTTCATTCTGCATTGACATTGGTTGAAATGTTAGGAATGCGTTTCAAATATCTTCCAGTTAGCCATTAGGATTCATGTTGTTTCAGATTTTGTTTGTTTGCCCTGATTTTGGTTTTGTAATTGATATTAACATAGCTTTTTCTAATTCAGATTTAATCAGTTTCTGATCTTTTTACACAGTATTCTACAACAACACTCATATCTTCTCTTGGCATCTCTTCTGATAAAGCATTTACAAAGAACTGTGGCCTATTGAAAACATTCAAACACTGGAAAACATCAGCAAATATTATTGGGTAATATTAAAATAACTGAAAATTCAAATCTGCTGGCAAGTTTAATAGCACTATGTGGAATCATTTGTCAAAATTGCCAATTTAAAGACTTACTTTGCTTCCAAACCTTTTTTCTTGGAAATCCACTTATAAGACTTGTATAAGGTATATTATGCACATACATTTATTTTCTGTGCAAAAATCATTCACTTAGCAACAGACAAGGCAACAGGTACACATTTATAACATAACAACAGTGACAAGAAAGACTGACTGAATAGATTATGACTGCTTCCTTCCTGTGTGTTCTGTGTCCCTGGAAATGTTAAACTTAACATTGATTCAGCAAGTCAGTGTTGCCTCTTCTTGCTTTCAATTTTATGTTAGTGGATACCATAGAACCTGTAACATGTCTATGTTAATTCCTAGTTTACTTCTCACAGGAGATTTATAATACTTTTTTTTCCTGTTTTCCAATTTCTCAAACAATTTTTCTCTGTGTTCAGTAGTTAGAAAAACATCAAGAAATGCTTAGAGAAAATTTTTTCATAGAATCACTAATTATGGTGACCAATGAAGCTGAACTTGGATTACATTTTGTATTTAATATGACCCCAAGAAATAACACTTGTATTACATACTTGAGTAAATCTAGAGTATAAGTGCATATTACTTGGTTTGCCATTTCAGTTGGGCAATGGATCAAAAGAAAAAGTATTTGAACACACTCTCTTCTAAATAAGTGGTCAAACCACTCTGACCTCATAAATCAGGTTCTAAATCCCAAGAACTGACTCTATGTGAGAACAGAAAATACTGGAGCAGAACTGTCAAAAGTTCATTGTGTATAATACTTGTGCTTTCAGACTGAATGTTTTCTCTGGGCTCATTCTAATGATAGTTGAATATTGTACATTTTTATACCTAGATAAATAGTTGTTCGTATGAAAGTTAGAAAGTGACTATCTTTTTTGCTAAATATCCTTCTATTTTATTTGTTCAAAAAGCTTTGAAAATTAAAACCAGAAAACTATTGATATTATTTTTCAGCCCCAAGATACTACTAAATATTTCCAGACTCCTTTCTATGTACAGTTAACATTCTTTCTTTCTATATCTGAACCTCCTACGCACACTCTTTTGATGTAAAAACTGCAGGCAAAAAAAAAAAATCTCATTTCATGCATTTTTATTTTAAACCTTTTAAAAAATGAATGATATAGGTCAAAAGAAGCCATATATTAAGGGAATGGGGTGCATGTATGTAAAAAACTAGAAAAAAGTGAATGCAAGATTACATACCCAGTTATTACTCCCCATAAATTCACTTCTATGGTTAATAATTTCTGATTAAAATGACTTAATACAATTGCAAGTTAAAACTACAATTTTTTTGTCTTACAGTTATAATATTTAGTTTTGCAATATAATCAAATATTATTATTATTTATTTATAAAATTAGCCATTTGGTATCCTGGAGGTTGAAGTAGACTTAATATGTACTTTTTGTACAGAAGTAGATTTAATATGTATTTTCTGTACAGATAGAAAGTGAAATTATATCTACTCTACTACAAAATGTTCTTTGATTTCTTTGTGATGATTGGAAAACTATTTTTACCTCAGTTAAGTAAATTTGTTCTTGGTTAGGGCCTTAGTCATATATTTCAGAGGAAATCGATAAAAAGTTGAAATAGTAATGCTTAGGTAATTAATTATTTTCACATCCCTCCATCCAATCATTTAGTTCAGAAAAAAGAAACATTTATTTTTTACCTCCTACATATCAGGTATTTTGCTAAGCATAATGTATAAGGAAATTTTTCTATGAGAGGAAACTCTGACAAGGAAACTGAGGGCTTTGACTTACATTTTTATAATACCAAAAGAGAAGGAAAATCAGGTGCAAAAATTTACCAGACGATTGTATGGTAGTGGTGGCAGTAGAGGTACTGATATGTATGAGAGGTAGTGTTTAGGAATCTATTACAACATGTTGAGTATTTAAGTATGAAAAGTGATTATTTACTCAATAAACACTTTGTTCTATAAAGAAGATACGAAGACAAACAAACAAAACAAAAAGTAAATGTGTTTTTTTGTTTTGTTTTGTTTTGTTTTCTTCATTGAAATAAGCCATTTTGGGAGGAAGGTAACACCAAGGTGCAGATGAAGACAACGGAGACTTTGTTTTGCTTTGTTTTTTTAAATAATTTGTTTATTCCTTATCTTCCTTCTTTCTCACCCGATGTAAAGATAACAATAACATAAAACAAGGACCTATGTTTTCTAAAAGTAATCAAAAGAATTTATTTAAAAAATCAAAAGTTTATAGTCTAAATTGCTTTTTAGTCTCACGCATTGGAGATGGATGATTTTAAAAGAAAGTCATATACATAGCACTGAATTCTCTTCAGTTTACAATTGATGAGTATGACAAGACACACTCATCTATTATCTTTCTGCATTTCTCCCATAAAACTGTGCCTAGGCACCAGTATCTGATCACCATCAAATTGGTGTGATGAATTGGGAGATTGTGATTGACATATATACACTAATATGTATAAAATGGATAACTAACAAAAGCATGCTGTATAAATAAAATAAAATTTTAAAAAATGCCATTCAGTGCAACACAGAGTGTTTTCTGAGTCCATGCCTACCCTAGCATTTTTTAAAGATGACATTCAATTTTTGTAGTATCCCAAAATTAATGCATTCTTCGTCATTTGTTTTGCATACACAACACCATCTGCTTCTTAGATTCCCAAATGTCTGCTTGATATGTTTTGTTTCCCATTCCAGAAAAGTACCACTTGTGTTACCAGGTCTCTGGAGTGCCAGCAGAAACACACAATTTTTACCAGTAATGGCATAATGAGATACATCACACACTTTACTAACAACAGGGACTCTTGTCTGCCATTCCAAATTGATGTATGCTACCAGAAACAGCCAAGCACCTGATATTTACAGATTCTATTCTCATCATTACCCCTTCCTAGAGGACTAGTAGGAAAAAAAAAAAGTCAGGTGCCACCACCTTTCCTTAATTGTTTGAAAATGTACCATTTCTACATAACTCGACTGTGACAGAATTGTTCCCTTTCTCAGAAAGGGATCTTGAACCATTTCAGTCCAACATTGTAAATAACCCAAGGTAACTTGGAATAAGCATTGTTAGTAGTATATGAAAGAAAGCTCCAAACTCTATAAGGTATAGCTATCCCTCTGGCATATGCTGGATTACTCATTCATGTACTTGCAGAATCTTATGAATGAATAGCAATAAAACTGAGGAAATAAAGGGGGCAATATGAAAACCTCTTGATAATAAAGAAGTACTCTTAATCCAAAGTATCTCTATAATTTTATTATTTATTTATTTTTAAAACATCTTTATTGGAGTATAATTGCTTTACAATGGTATGTTAGTTTCTGCTTTATACATTTAGAAACACATATAGTGGTGAAAGAAGGTCATCAGTGTTAGTTAATGAGGCACTGATTCATTTAATTAAAAAAAGCAGAAAAGAAAGAAATCTAATGAAAATGATAAAATTAAGTTTATCAGTGACAAGGGGAACAAAATGTGTCTCTTTGTATAGAGATTCAAAGAGCACAGCTATAGTTATGGCTGATTTACCTAGAACGCAGGCAATTTAAAAGTTGCAACCCCCTGAGAGAACTGAGTGGATCAGGAAAGAAAGTGTAGCCAGACCAGTATACAGTTACAAAGTATTATCTGTGGAGAATTTCAGATACTTAAATAGTTGACTCTAGGCTCTACTAGATTACAGTATGGATACAGAATCCAAGAAAGGAGGCATCAAATTTCATTGCACTCTGGTAGTGGCCTAGGATAGAAGACTAGAAATAGAGAATGCTTGGGCCTGAATTTACTTTAACAAGGGATTTTAAGCGACTCGAATCTGCAATTCGGTTGCTTCCCAATCTTCTGCAAGCTGCACACCCACTCTGTGCCTTTGTTTTCCCTTTCTATTGACAGACTCCTTAACCAAACTTTAGTCAGGCTTCTCTGAGCCCTCTCTGACTATATCTCAATCTTGTTCCCCTTCCTTTCTTTGACCTGCATAGCCCAATTTTAGCAAGAATCCTGCTAAGTCAGTTTACCAAGAATGTTCACCCTTGATATCTGATTATCTTAGATATCTGAAAAAATTCCTCATCCCCCACTCTCAGATATTTGATCATCCTGGCCTGCCTTAAGCAAGAATCCTATTAAGTCACTTTAGCAAGAATCCCCCTACCCTTGATGTCTTTTATTAATTTCCATCCACCAACAGGCCAACATTCCCTACCCCACTAGTCTTCACAGGTATTGCAATAGTCCTGAATAAAGTTCTCCTTACCATTTTAACAAGTGTCAAAATATTTTTAACACTGTAAAGAGTGAGCTTGGAATAAGTGTAAAATACATTTCCAATTTTTGGTTATCATATTACTTTGAAAACTGATTTTTTCCTTGTGCCTATAAACTGGGTTGTTTAAAAGCTCTGACTTCTATTGCTTATCCAGGATTTTTCAGAGTGTAAAATTGGCACCCACTTACTGACTTTTCTAAGCTTCTGAATTGTGGAAGGAAAATCAAAATCGAGTGGTTATTGCTAAGAGAGCTCTCGAAAGCAGAGCCGGGAGGCCATTGAGAAAGTATGACTTAGGCACGTCTCAGCCTGGATAGAATCTGACTTCCTGATAATCTGCTGTTCTAATGAAGGTATCCAGAATATCTGCCAGAAACTCAAGATATTTATCGGGCCCTAAGCCTAAACTAACTCTTGATAACCTATCTCCTTATAGAAGAGTTACCCTAAAACTGCATGTAACAGCCATCTCTTAAAAGCAAATATTTCCCTTCTCATGTAAGAGAACAGCCTCATGGCTTTTACCTTTAGAATCCCCTGGCTCTTCTTCTTCCCTGGACACTTTGGTTTTACTCAAATCTGTGTCTGCTAAATTGGAATTCTCAACACCACAAATAAACTCTTTTCTTATTTGCAGTCTCCTATATTTGTGGGTTTTCTTTTCTTTTCCTTTTTTTTTTTTTGGTTGACTGAATGAGGGTAAAACTAATTCAAATTTTATATCCTAAAACAACAACAAAGTCTTCCAAACCATTAATTCTCAGAAACAAAGTTTACATGTTCTTTCACTAACATATAGTCTCCCTACCTTCTTTTCTTTGCAGAAATCTGAAAAACGTTCCATAGATCCAACCTATTTTGTTGGAAAGAATTGCTTTTCATGTGACAAAATTCTACTTTACATAATCCCTAGTGGCAGAGTGGCAAAAACAGTATGTCAGTGAACCTGCGTCAACTGAATGAGTGTTTCCAGGCTGTTTCAATTACCACCTTGTTTTAAATTCAAGAATTTAGTAACATTAGAAAGTCACTGAATGATTCTATACAGAAAGAGAAGCATGAATCCAAGACTGATGACCATGATTACAGATACTCATGAGAGTGATTAGCTTATGTACAAATCACATATGGAGAACAGTTTCTGAAAATGTCAATTAAATTCTTATAAAATGCATGCTGCCTCTTTTACAATTATAATTTAATTAAGCATTTGATACTGTAAATATACAAAAAAGGACCAGAAGGAAATAGCCACCTTTCTCTAGCCTGTTTATTAAGATATTGAACAAACATGAAATAAAATAACACTGAGGAGGCAAATCTTTGAAATCCTTAAGCCAAAGAAGAATCTCACCTAGAAGTTTCTAACAGGCAAAAAATGATCACACACAGATGCATCTGGTTTATTTCCACTGCTGTTTGTGAAACAAAGGAATTTTGTTTCAATGAATTCTTCTAACATAATGAAAATATAGATACATTTATAAAGATAGATATAGATAGATGAATTCAGAAATGCAGAAAAAAACAAGATTCAACTTATAATGATAACTAAGTACTCTATTTGAGGTAATCTGTGCAAAAGTGTGGTGTTTTAGATATAGTTCTATAAATTATGTCATTTGTTCCTTAAAAAATTATATAAGTCTTGTTTCCAGTTCTCACAGAGCTTCAATAGTATGGTTGAGATAACAGGTTGGAAAGGAATAACTATGATCATCATAGTATAGCTGTGAAAATACAGAATGGACCTTCCATTTAAGAAATTACCGCTTAATTAGAATAGTACAGAATATATGTAGAATGTGCATTTACATGCAGTCAACTTGCTATTATATGGCCCACTGGCCCACTTTTCTTTCCCCAGTAAAGTCTTCTTCACAAATAGTTACTGGCCCTCACTCAAATTTTGAGTGTAATAATTTGTAGGCAACAATTTCTAATATAGAAAGAAATCCTGATGGCTCCTATGTGTGTGCTTGATTTAGCCTTAGAGGGCTAGCTTTACTGCCCCGTAGGCTTGATTCAGTCCTTTAAAGGAATATCACAAGTCTGGTGTTTGCTTGCTTATTTGTTTGTTTCCCTTGCTCGTTTCCTCTACTAATGCTATTTGTTCTATTTAAGCTGTTTAATGAGATACTGGAGTAATTTCTTTACATTTATAATTGTAAATACTTGCAGGCTGCCACTGTTTCATCTTCATATATGTTTTCGTTCCAAAAAAACACCCTTTTATTATATTTATTGAAAAGCTCAGTTTACAAAGAGAGGGCATGATATCCATATCATGGTCTATAACTGAGCCAATCACTTCATATACTATTCTAATATTTCTCAAATATATACTTGTTCATAATGAATAGTGTGGAATGCTAAATCAAAATAATTTTAAAAATTATTTTTGCTTTTCCAGTGAAGCTAGAAATATGTTAAAGAAGTGTTGGTTTTACAGTCTTTTCAGTCTTGCCCACTGTCTAAAAACAAATATGCATTTAGCAACAGACACATTCCACTCCTTCATACCATTCAATCTGAGAAATAATTATGATGAGACAAAATGCTAAATATTTTTTGAAATATGTAATTGCACACTTCAAACACAACACTGAAATGTGATTATAATTTACAGAAAAGTTTTAGCTCTGGCAAATTGTTTAATCTTTTCTAAAGGGTATATTCCTGAGTCATTTTAAAGTTTCACTTCTTATAAGTAAGGCAGAACATACTTTCCATTTATTCACAGTTAGATTTAATTGTGATTAAATCACATAACAAAAAGTAGTCTGAAATAAAAAGGGCTTTGCCAATACATTTAAAGTGGGAAAATATAATCTAAGAAATTATCACTCTGTCAGAAGTTGAACTTTTTAGATTAATTACAGAATGAAGTGGGTGGGGTGAAGGAGGAATAGGAAGAAAATGGAATTTAATCAGTGGGGAATGATTGCTGTATCAAGAGCAAAATAAAAATTTTGGTGATACAAGAAAATCTGGCAAAATATCTGATGGTCTTTAAAATAAAGCCTTTAGTGATACCATATGCCCTTTAGAACATATTGAAAGCTATATTAAATTGAGAAAATTTAAAATATATTAGATAAATAGAATTAAAGTCAGAGTAAAGGAAAGCAGTCATTAATTGATTCGATATTTCATCTGAAAAGATAATACAGTAAAATATATTTTTAGGGTTACCATATAGCATGAGCTATACCAAATAGTGATTAGGCTGATTTTTTTTGGATGTGTATTTAGTTACAAATATATATTTGTTGTGTATGTTTATCTTCAGAACACATTAACTTCAAACTTTTCACACACTTGCATTCATTAAATTTTTAACATATATGCACACACATACACATACAACACATATTTTGAGTGTGGCAACCAAATTTGTAGGTGCCAGGAATACATTAGAGAGTAATAGACACATTCCATTTTTCTCATAGAAAATACATTCTTGTAAGAGAAATAATTTTTAAACAAATTATGACAGAGACATTGAGCTGCATGAGCTGCTTATAAATTTTGGAGATTAATCCTTTGTCAGTTGCTTCATTTGCAAATATTTTCTACCATTCTGAGGGTTGTCTTTGGGTCTTGTTTATGGTTTCCTTTGCTGTGCAAAAGCTTTGAAGTTTCATTAGGTCCCATTTGTTTATCTTTGTTTTTATTTCCATTTCTCTAGGAGGTGGATCCAAAAGGATCTTGCTGTGATTTATGTCATAGAGTGTTCTGCCTATGTTTTCCTCTAAGAGTTTGATGCTTTGTGGCCTTACATTTAGGTGTTTAATCCATTTTGAGCTTATTTTTGTGTATGGTGTTAGGGAATGATCTAATCTCATACTTTTACATGTCCCTGTCCAGTTTTCCCAGCACCACTTATTGAAGAGGCTGTCCTTTCTACACTGTCCAACTACAACACAATCCAAAAATGGGCAGAAGACTTAAATAGGCATTTCTCCAAAGAAGATATACAGACTGCCAACAAACACATGAAAGAATGCTCAACATCATTAATCATTAGAGAAATGCAAATCAAAACTACAATGAGATATCATCTCACACCAGTCAGAATGGCCATCATCAAGAAATCTAGAAACAATAAATGATGGAGAGAGTGTGGAGAAAAGGGAACACTCTTGCACTGCTGGTGGGAATGTGAATTGGTACAGCCACTATGGAGAACAGTATGGAGATTCCTTAAAAAACTACAAATAGAACTACCATATGACCCAGCAATCCCACTACTAGGCATATACCCTGAGAAAACCATAATTCAAAAAGAGACATGTACCAAAATGTTCATTGCAGCTCTATTCACAATAGCCCAGAGATGGAAACAACCTAAGTGTCCATTATCAGATGAATGGACAAAGAAGATGTGGCACATATATACAATGGAATATTACTCAGCCATAAAAAGAAATGAAACTGAGCTATTTGTAATGAGGTGGATAGACCTAGAGTCTGTCATACAGAGTGAAGTAAGTCAGAAAGAGAAAGACAAATACCATATGCTAACACATATATGGAATTTAGGGGAAAAAAGTGTCATGAAGAACCTAGGGGTAAAACAGGAATAAAGACACAGACCTACTTGAGAATGGACTTGAGGATATGGGGAGGGGGAAGGGTAAGCTGTGACAAAGCAAAAGAGAGGCATGGACATATATACAGTACCAAATATAAGGTAGATAGATAGTGGGAAGCAGCCGCATAGCACAGGGAGATCAGCTCAGTGCTGTGTGACCGCCTGGAGGGGTGGGATAGGGAGGGTGGGAGGGAGGGAGACGCAAGAGGGAAGGGATGTGGGAACAGATGTATATGTATGACTGATTCACTTTGTTATAAAGCAGAAACTAATAAAAAAAATTATGACAGAGGCAAATGGTTGAGCACACTAGGTAATTGTTGTAAAGGGAAAATAAGTTGTCCTGTGAGATTAAATAATAGGGGACATAATCTCCAAGTTGTCAATGAAGGTTTTCATATAAAAGTGAAAGTTAGCTGACACCTGAAGAATGTGTCAGCATTAATTTGACAAAGATGGAAAGGAAAGGTCATTCCAGCTAGATAGACTAGCATACACAGAAAGGAAAGGGACATGTATGAGAAAATGAAAGAAGACTACAGATAAAGCAAAGAGTTACAAACTTAGACTATAGAAGTAGTGTGAGAACATTAGAAAAGTTAGCTAAATTCTAAGTCTGGTAAAAAAACAACAGAATGGGATGACATTTTAAGGTTTAAATTTTGAAAAGATCACTTTGCCTACAGTATGAATTGTTCATTTAAAAGTCACAAGAATGTATGAGATGTAACCTATTTATTTATTTATTTTAAATTGTACAATTTTCTTTTTTTTTAATTTATTTATTTTATTTTTGGCTGCCTTGGGTCTTCATTGTTGTGTGCAGGCTTTCTCTAGTTGCAGCGAGTGGGGCTACTCTTCATTGCAGTGCACAAGCTTCTCATTGCAGTTGCTTTTGTTGCAGAGCACGGGCTCCAGGCTCATGGGCTTCAGTAGTTGTGGTGCTCTGGCTCAGTAGTTGTGGCCCACCAGCTCTAGAACACAGGCTTAGCAGTTTTGGTGCATGGGGTTACTTGCTCTACGGCATGTGGGATCTTCCCGGACCAGGGATTGAACCCATGTCTTCTGCATTGGCAGGCAGATTCTTAACCACTGCACCACCAGGGAAGCCCAATGTAACCTATTTAGGGGTTTATTGATATATCTTCCAGTCAAGAGGTTATGATAGCTCAGACTAAGATGATAACTAAAGAGATAGAGAAAAGTATCAGGTTAATAAATATTAAGGTGGGAGGACTTTTGTTTCCCTAGAATATAGTGAGCTAGATATTTTAGGTGGCTACCTTCCAAAAAAGAAATTAAATTATGAATTAAAATAGGTTTTGAAATGTTGTTGGACTTGTGGGATAGAGGCTGAAGAAGAGGAAAAATACTCCATATCTGAAATATGAACTAACAAAGATCACACATCAGCACTGCAGGCACAGACTAGTCCTTAGCCTCATATCAAAGAAGAGAAGCTCAACAGCTGACATTTATTAAGCTCGGAAAACTATAAATGGATTGAATTGACCAAATGACTATAGAATCCTTCTGATTCTTATAGATACACAGGCAAGTCCTCTGAGGGAAAAGGAATTATCTAATTTTGCATCCCTGTATTTTCAACAGACTAATAGCAACAAATACGGATTCATAGAAAGAACATTAGTGGTTTCCAGCAGCTGAGGGGAGTAGAGAATGAGGAATGACTCCTTAATGGGAATGAGGTTTCCTTTTGGAGTAATGAAAATAATCTGGAACTAGATAGTAGTTATGATTGAACAACATTGTAAATATACCTAAAGCCACTGAATTGTAGATTTTATTTTATAAATAAATAAATAAATAAATAAATAAATAAATAAATATATATATATATATATATATATATATATATATATATATATATATATATATATATATATATATAGGCCGTACGGCATGGCTTGCAGGGTCTTAGTAGTTCCCCCACCAGGGATCAAACCCGTGACCCCTTCAGTGGAAGCATGGGGCCCTAACCACTGGACTGCCAGGGAATCCTAGGCCTAAATTTTATTTGTTTATTTTTAAATTTTGGCTGTGTCGGGTCTTAGTTGCAGTGCATGGGATCTTCCTTGCAGCATGTGGGCTTCTCTCTAGTTGTGACGCATGGGCTCCAGAGTGCATGGGCTCAGTAGTTGCAGTGTGTGTGTTCTCTAGTTGTGGTGCACAGGCTCTAGAGCATGTGGGCTTAGTTGCCCTATGGTGTGTGAGATCTTACTTCCCCAACCAGGAATTGAATCCACATCCCCTGCATTGGAAGGTGGATTCTTAACCACTAGGCAACCAGGTAAGTCCCTGAATTGTAGATTTTAAAGTGGTGAATTTTATGGGAAATTTTCCTCAATTAAAAAACGTGAATGGGTTAAGTAATCCAATCAAAAGTCTGAGGTCCTCAGAATGGGGTATTAAAGTTCCCTACTACTGTTATATTATTGTCAATTTCTCCCTTTATATCTGTTAGTATTTACTTTATATATTTAGGTGCACCTGTATTGGGTTCATATATGATAACTAGTATAATTTCCTCTTCTTGTATTGATCCATTTAACATTATATAATGCACTTCTTTATCACTTGTCACAGATTTTATTTTAAAGTCTATTTTATCTGATATGAGTACCGCTACCCCCACTTTCTTGTTGTTTATCTTTGCATAAAATATCCTTTTCCATCCTGTCATTTTCTGTGTGTGTCTTTAGCTCTGATGTGAGTCTCTTGTATGCATCTTATGAATGAGTCTTATTTTTTTTCACCCAATCAGCCACCCTGTGGCTTTTGATTGGACGATTTAGTCCACTGACATTTAAATTAATTATTGATAGATATGTACTTATTGTCATTTTATTACTTGTTTTCTGGTTGTTTTTGTAGTTCTTCTCTAATCAGTTTTTGTTTTTGTTTCTTCTCTTGTGGTTTGAATATTTTATTTAAAAGTATCCTTGTGTTCTTTTCTTTTTAGTTTTTGCGTACCTGTTGCAGGCTTTTGATTTGCAGTTACCATGGGGTTCATATATGTTGACGTATAACTATATCTACTTGTTTTAAACAGGCAGTCATTTAAGTTCAAACACATTCTAAAAGATCTACTTTTTTCTTCCCATCCTCCACATTGTGTGCTTTTGATGTCATATTCTACAAGTAATCCCTTAAATGTTTGTTTTAATTATAGCTGCTTTTACTTTTACTTTTTTTCTTTGTATTTTAATCTTCTTATTGGCTTGTTTAAGTGATCCTCATTCCTTACTGTAGATTTGCATTTCCTAATGGGGTTTTTCCTTTCCTATATATTCTTACTTCTTTTCCATTTAGAGAAGACCCTTTATCATTTATTTTAGGGTAGGTTTAGTATTGATGAAGTATTTTAATTTTTGCTTGTCTGAAAATTTCTCCTTCGATTCTAAATGATAATCTTGCTGGGTAGAATATCCTAGATTTCAGATTTTTCCTTTTCAGCACTTTGAATAAATTATGCTACTCCCTAGTGGCCTGCAAACTTTCTGCAGAAAAATCAACTGACAGCTTTATACGGATTCCCTTGTATATGACTTTGTTTTTCTCTTACTGCCTTTACAGTTCACTAAATTTTCCATTTTAATTATATATCTTGGTGTAGATCTGGTTTGGTTCTTCTTATTTGGGACCTTCTCTGCTTCCTATATCTGGATATCTGATTCCTTTTTCACATTTGAAAATTTTTCAGTCATAATTTCTTCAAATACACTTTGGATGCCCTTCTGTCTCTCTTCTCCTTCTAAGACCCCTATAATGTGAATGTTATTATACTTAATATTCTCACAGACATCTCTTAAACTGATCTAATATTTTTTAGTTTATTTTTTATTTTTTTGCTGTTCTGATTTGGTGATTTCCATTATTCTGTCTTTCAGATGACTTATTCATTCTTTTGTATCACTTAGTCTGCTATTCATTTTTTCTTGTGTGTTTTCAATTTCAGTTATTGAATTTGTACAATTGAATATGCACAGTAGCATAACTTTATAAAATGGATATGATATATACACAAACTGGCTTGTGCAAGTCCAGAAGGCACAAGTAAAAGTTTTACAAGCAACTGAAAATGACAGAATAAAGTAATAGAGACAAAATATTGTGAGATCATAATAAAATCAAATATTAATTTTATTTGTTGATTAGAAGGCAAACTTTATGGGTGAAATAAATCCAGCAAAGCTTAAAACAAGGAAAATAGAGATTAACCCATGTAATAATATTTACAACATAAATGAAAATAGAATATTCAATAAAGTTCACCGATATGTTAAAGAATAATATAACAAAATATACAATTTAGAGGTTATTTCAGTAGTGTTAGCAAAGTTCATTTTTGGAAATTTATACAATTTATTATATTTAATAAGGTAGATGAGAAATGTCTCAAACTTAGCTTCATAGATATAAAAGGCCGTTGGTAAAATCCAACAACTATGTCTAATTACAAGAATGTACATTCCATAAAATAAGAATTGAGATATGCACCTTAAACCAAAAGTCAGTTTCATGATTAAAGGTGAATTAAGATCAGGAAAAATACAAAAGTTCCAGCTATCTCCTCTACTACTTAACATTTTTTTCTATATATGCTAGCTGTTTTAGTAAGGCAAGGGAATTATATGAGAAATATAAATATTGACAAGGAGTAGGTAAAATCAATATTTACCAAATAAATTGTATGCCAGGAAAACCCAGAGAATCAACTAAAAATCTATTAGAGACAATCATTAATCCATGGCTCGTGCTTGTTGTATAATTAAAGTATAAAAATAATTAATATTGTTTTCTATAACATATGATCTATATACAAATGATAAAAATTAGAAAATATAATAGAAGAAAATATATCATTGATAATATCAAAAAGCATATAATGCTGAGGAATAAACAATATCAAACGTTTAAGCCCTGTATAAAACTCTAAAACTCCACTGAAAGGCATAAATAATTTGGCTAAATAGAAATTCCTTTCTTTAAATAGAAGTACTAAATATAGTAAGAGTATCAATTTCCCCTTAATTGATTTTAAAATGTATCCAATGTCATCCAAAGGTATAATTTAATTTTCTAATTTTTGGAGCATGGCAAATGATGCTAAAGCTCTTAAAGAAAAACATTTAATAAAATCCAAGAACATCTTACAAAGTAAACAATGAAGGAAATTTTGTTATTTATATTCTGTTTGAATCTCCAGTTCTACAATTCACCCATCTCTCTCTTGTTCATCCTTGGAGGCTGACCTGTATGGACTACTTTAGTGGGCCCCCTTGCCCTCTGGCTTCTGGTTGGGTTTAGCCAATGGAGGACTCTGACAGAAAACTGGATAGTAGGGAATGAAGATGAGCTACTTATTTCCTAACCTCCTTCACTATTTAGTTACAGCAGATTGTTTTTTGCCTCTATCGAAAAACACAAATTCTAGAAGTTTCTTCCCTCTTTCTCTAAATATGTTGTGTTCTGTTTTGTAAATGCTCCCATGACTTACCCCTTTATTCTGGATAATAATCATTCCCACTCAGGTGTCCCTAAACTGTATTCATACTTTTTAAATTAGTCTCACCTTTAAATTCAGTTTAAGTGTACCATCTGTTTCCTGCTGAGATCACAACTGATACAGTAACAGACAAGAGAAGTGATCCCAGGAAACAGACCTTCAAAATTAAATTCTGGGATTGACTTGCTCACATATTTGAAGACCCCAGATATAATCTTCTTGACAGGAAATAAATTAGACAGAAAGTGACTCTTTGACCATCCTGAACTTTGTGTTGTCTGATTTAAAAATCATACAGTTGGATACGCACAGTAGCGTAACTTTATAAAATGGATATGGTATATACAAGAACTGGCCTGTGCAAGTCCAGAAGGCACAAGTAAAATAACTGAGTATAAGGCTCAGACTACTGTTCTTGCTGCTTTGCTTTCTCACCCAAAACTCATACAAATGATGGGGTCATAGAAGGTTTCCTTTTTTTGTTTTTTGGAGTACACGGGCCTCTCACTGTTGTGGCCTCTCCTGTTGTGGAGCACAGGCTCCGGACGTGCAGGCTCAGCGGCCATGGCTCATGGGTCCAGCCGCTCCACGGCATGTGGGATCTTCCCAGACTGGGGCACGAACCCGTGTCCCCTGCATAGGCAGGCCGTATCTCAACCACTGCACCACCAGGGAAGCCCAGAAGGTTTCCTTTTAACCAATTAATGATGGGGCAGAAAGCTGAAGTCCTAGTTTACAGATAGATTTGCCTGGCAGACCAGCACCATAGATGGCATTGAATTACAGTCCCATTAACATGTGGCTTTGAAAGACAATGTTGCAGGGATATTCTTCCAGTGGGCAGAATATAGCTTTATATTTTGCTTGGAGGGAGAGATTACCTCAGGTATGGATCTGCAATGACTCCCAGGTAGCAGTTAATAATTTGGCTGTTTGGTCAAAAAATGAAAAGCATAGGATTGAAAGAGCAATAGCACGCAAGTGAGATATGTTGACAGATCCCTCAGAATAGGTACATAGGATGAACATATACATGGGCCACATAACCGCCCCCTTCAGGAATTTCTCCAATGGAACATGATCTTTAATCAGGTAAACAAGATGACATATCTTCAATGTCGGTTAGTCTCCTTTCCCACTCACCTTGGCACTTACTCAATGAGATCGTGAACTAAGTGTCTATTGGTGGCAGGGATAGTTATCAATATTATGTATTAAATCAAAAACTTGGACTTCCTTTCATGAAGGCAAATAAACAGAAAAGTATTTATCATTTCACTAATATCCATAAAATAAAATTAAAACAATGGTGGGATAATCCTTTAAAATATGAAAAGAAAAACTTTAAGAAATTTGAGAAAACCCAGGCTTGTTAAAGGTGTAAAATAAAAGACAATCTCAGATGTTATGGTACAATTTTTCTGGGGTTTGTTAGTAATATAAATCAATATGTAAAATGTTGATTACTTTTGATATATAGAAAACTGACTTTTAGGAGTTTACACTAAAAGGACAATTTTATAGGTTTGAAAATATGTCCACATAAAGATTCATCTTAAGACAATTTTTAATAGAGGAAACTTGAAAGATCACCTAAATTCCCCTTGATGGGTTTGGATCAAAATAATTCTAGTACATCAATTGTCATTACAGTTATTAAAATTATAATATATAGGTCCATTTCCTGAAAAAATGTACAAACGATATCACTGAGTAAAGAAAAATAAGTTACAATACATCAATTATCTTATTTATATAAACTCTGATAGATAAATAGCTTATCTTTTCTGAGATTTCTGATGATTGTTATTTTTCTTATACTATTTTTTGGCATTTCAAATACTACAGTGAACATGCAATATTTTTATAAAACATTCAAGGTTTTCTTCAAAGAAAAGTTTATTTTCTTTGAAATATGCTTTTTAAAAATGTCATGCAATCCTATTGGATTTGTACTTATTTGGCAGGAACAGATGTAAAGTGCTTTCAACCCTACTGAAATTTGCATAATTTACTTCTTCCAATGATTCCAATGACAAAAATTTTCAAAGAAAACTGTATCTTGAAGTCATTATTAGTTCCATTAAAATTGGCATTTATGTCCAACTCTATTCTTACTGAGAGAAATGAAAATTCACAATGAAGTTACTTTAAATATTGTACCTTTGTTACTTATTTTTCCACGTAAATTTCTAGGAAAAAGGCCAGCTCAAGTGGCATTATTCCTTTTGGAGTTAGTCCTTTAAAATTTGTTTTGGACCTCCTAAAATGACTGATTTTGTGTGATTTTTATTAGAGCAGACTTTAGGGATTTTGAATTTCCCCTATTTACTTGTTTTGTTATTGTTGTGAATTAAAAAAAACCTATCATTTTAGTGTAAATTAGAATTATCTGGCAGACTATGAAAAATAGAGATTTTTGGCCTATCCCAGTGATTCTAATTCAGTAGGTCTAAAGAATCTTTATGTTTAATAAACATGCCTGGAGATTCAGATACAGATGGTCTATTGATGGATGAAAGATCACTTAAAGTATCTGAGAATAGAAATGAAAGCACTCTTCTCACCCTAGTACTTTTTAGCATGCCTAGAGAAAGAGGTATTACTCTTGCTTTAAGAAGGTTAGTAAGGTTCCTTCACAAATTTTGAATTTGGTGACTGGATCTAATTTGTTGTTATGGCTGAGTTTTATGAATCTCTCAGGTGATCAATTATAAACTCATTCATAAAGCAACCAAAGAGGTCACGAAATAATTACTGTTCAATAAATTGTTATGATTATAATTATTTGACTACCAATGTGACTGATTCTCCTGTTGTATATTGTCTAAACTGTATAATGTGGTTCCAATCTATGAGGCAGTTATTATTTATAATACTGGTTCTCGAACTTGGATGCACATTTGGTGAGTTTAAAGAAAAAAACACTTATACCTGAGTCCCAGAGATTTTGATTTGTGAAACTAAAGTCTATTAAAAATTTTTAAAGCTCCCCAGATGATACCAATGTGTAGTCAAGGCTGAGAACCACTCCTTTGCAAGACTGGAAGAATACAAACTCAGAATTGCTACAACCTGGGCTTAGTATGCTTCCATGTAAGTACGTATGGTACTAGGATTCTATTCAGTAGACCAATTTAATGCAATGCCATGAATTCATTTCTCAGATGCTGTTTCTCTGAGATTTTAATTCCCAATAGTTGCAATTTCAAAGAGCATTGGATCCATACTTTAGAATATAAGTTTCTCAAGGATGCAAAGTTTGCCTTATTTCTATATACCTTGGATAGGCCTCAGGTCTTAGCTAAAACCTTGACCCCGCTGCTTCCTATGGGTACTTAACAAATGTTATAAATAAAGATTAAACTCTTTTTCTTGAGCTAGGGACAATCAACAGGGATCTGTCTTTCCTGCAGGGACTACAACTGAATGTAGTTTGAAAGAAAAAGCAAAAAAGTTCAGCTGTGGATGAAAGCTCCTTCAGGAGAGAGGAAAGATGATGATTAGCTCTGTAGTGTCATATTCATGCTGAGAAGTTAACCTCTCATAAGAACCAAACTCTGTTTGAGATAGAATTGTCTTCTGGAAGAACTCCAACTAACAAGAGCCCTTCACCCTCTGCACTTTAAAGAATGCAGTGCTATTTGTATTCTGTATGTATTTTTAAGGCTGACAACAGGGAGTCAAATTCAGTGTTCAAAAACAGGACTCTACTTAAATTCTGAAAGGCACCAGCTATAAGAAGCTTCTTTCTCTTCTTTACTTCTTCTCTTCCTTTTTACATAGACCACCAGAAGGCTCTTACATTGGTTTCTTTTTCTCATTCAGCTCCTAAAATCTCTGTTTCTAGTATGAAAAGAATGTTATCAGAGCAATCGTTAAGATAAGATTATCTCTTCTTCAAAATTTGAGTGAATCTTTTGTACAATTAAATGTACCTTTAAAAAAATACATTTGAAACTTGTGCTGTTAACTTTATCAGAATTTTGCATAACTGATTCATATATTTTTCAAATGCAGAGGGTCTTTTATACTTAAAAAAATCTATAATTTCATATTCTTTTGGAGGATATCCAAACATTGAAAAGAACAAGATATTGTTGAAAGAGTAAATTGTTTTTTGACTAACTATATTATGATATAATTGACATATAACATTGTGTAAGTTTAACATGTACAAAGTAATGATGTACATGTACAAAGTAATATATATATACATATTGTGAAATGTTTACCACAGTAAGGTTAGTTAAGACATCCATCACCTCACATAGTTACAATTATTATTATTAATATTACTATTATTTTTGTTATGTTGGTGAGAAGTTTTAAGATCGCACTTAGCAGCTTTTGAATATACAATATTGTATAGTAAACTATAGTCACCATGGTGTACGTTACATCCTCCAAACTTATTCATCTTATAACTGGAAATTTCTACCCTTTGACCAGCTTTGCACATTTCTCCCACCATCCCTGTCTCCCACCCTGGCAACCACCAATCTGCTCTCTGATTCTATGAGTTAGATTTTTTATACTCCGCATAAGAATGATATCCTACAGTATTTATATTTCTCTATCTGACTTATTTTACTAAGCATAATGACATCAAGGTTCATCCAATTGCCACAAGTGGCAGTATTTCCTTTTTCTTTAATAGCTGAATAGTATTCCAGTGGTGTCTGTGTGTGTGGGTGTGTTGTGTCTATTCATCCATCAGTACAGCAATAGACACGTTGTTTCCATGTATTGATTATTGTGAATAATGCCACAATGAACATTGGAGTGCAGATATCTCTCTGAGATAGCGATTTCATTTCCTTCAGATATATACCCAGAAGTGGAATTGCTGGATCATAAGGTACTTCTATTTTTAATGTTTTAAAGAATTTCCACACTGTTTTGCATAGTGGCTGTACCAATTTGCATTCCCACCAACAGTGTACAGGGTTTTCTTAACTCCAAATCCTCACCTCACTTATTATTTCTAGTCTATTTATAGTAGCCATTCTAACAGGTGTGAGGTGATATCTCATATTAATTTCCTTGATGATTAGCTATGTTCAGAACCTTTTAATGTACCTTTTGACCACTCGACTATCTTATTTGGAAACATGCGTATTCAGGTTCTTTGCCCATATTTTATTCAGATTATTTGGTTTTTTGCTATTGAATTATATGATTTCCTTATCTATTTTACATATTAACCTTTGTCTGATACATGATTAGCAAATTTTTTCTCCCATTCGATAGGTTGCCTTTTCATTTTCTTGATAATTTGTTTTTCTATGCAAAAGCTTTTTAGTTTGATGTAGAACTACTTGTTCATTTTTTCTTTTGTTGCTTGTGTGTCTTATCCATAGAATGAATGCCAAGATCCATCTCAAGGTGTTTTTTTCTCTCTGTTTTCTTCTAGGAGTTTTATGGTTTTAGGTCTTCATTTAAGTCTTTAACATATTTTGAGTTAATTTTTGTGAATGGTGTAAGATATGGATCCCATTTGATTATTCTGCATGTAAATATACAGTAGTTGCAGTACCATTTATTGAAGAAAATATATTTTCCCCTTTGAGTATTCTGGGTTCCCTTTCTGACCATATATGCATGGTTTTATTTCTGGGCTTTCAATTCTGTTTCACTGGTCTACATGTCTGTTTTTTGTTTATTTGTTTGTTTTGGGGGGGGTTCACAGACCTCTCACTGTTGTGGCCTCTCCCATTGTGGAGCACAGGCTCCAGATGCGCAGGCTCAATAGCCATGGCTTGCGAGCCTAGCTGCTCTGTGGCATGTGGGATCCTCCTGGACTGGGGCACGAACCCATGTCCCCTGCATCGGCAGGCAGACTCTCAACCACTGTGCCACCAGGGAAGCCCTACATGCCTCTTTTTATGCAAGTACCATACTATTTTGATTACTATAACTTTGTAATATACTTTGAAATCTGAAAGTATGATGACTCCATCTTTTATATTCATTCTTAGGATTGTTTTGGCTCTTCAGTTCTTTTATGATTCCATAGAAATTTTAGGATTGTTTTCTGTACTTTTGTAAAAAATGCCCTTGGTATTTTGATAGGGATTTCATTGAATCTGTGCATGGCTTTGGTTAGTATGGGCATTTTAACAATATTAATTATTCCAATCCATGAACATAAGATACCTGTTAATTTACTTATTTTCATCAGTTTCTTTTGTTAAGGTCTTAGTTTTCAGTATACAAATCTTTCACCTCCTTGGTTAAACTTATTCCTAAATATTCAAGTGTTTTTGATGCTATTGTGAGTGAGATTTAAATATTATTTTTTCAGATTCTTTTTTAGTTTACAGAAACAAAACTGATTTTTGTATTTTCCAGTAATTTATTGAGAATTTTTGCATCTATATTCATCAAGAATCTTGGCTGGTAGTTTTCTTTTCTTATAGCGTCCTTACCTGGCTTTGGTATCATGGTAATGTTAGTCTCACAAAATGAGTTTGGAGATGTTCCTCCCTCTTTTATTTTTTGGAAGAGTTTGAGAAGGATTGATGTTAATTCTTCTGTAAATGTTTGGTAGAATTTACCAGTGAAACTATTGGTTCCTGGACTTTTCTTGTTGGGAGACTTTAGATTACTTATTCAATCTCCTTACTTGTAATTGGTCTGTTCTGGTTTTCTATTTCTTCATGATTTGGTCTTGATAGATTGTATTTTTCTGGGAATATATAAATTTCTTGTTGGTGTATAATTGTTCATAGTAGTCTCCTACAATGATTTTTCTTTCTGTGATTCAGTTGTAATGTCTCCTCTTTCCTGTACAAGTTTATTTCTTTGGGTTGTCTCTCTCCTTTTGTTGTTAGTCTCACTAAAGTTTTTCACTTTACCTTAAAAAAGAAAAAAAAAAAAGCTCTTAGCTTTGTTAATTTTTCCATTGTTTTCTTATTCTCTATTTCATGTATTTCTGTTCTAAGCTTTATTATTTCCCTCTTTCTGTTAGCTTTGGGATTAGTTTGTTCTTCTTTTCCAACTTTCTTCATATGTAAAGCTGGGTTGTTTAATTAAGAACTCTCTTTTTACTTAAATATGAATTTATCACTAAAAACTTTCCTCTTAGAACTGCTTTTGCTGCATCCCATAAATTTTGTTATATTGTGTTTCCATTTTTGTTTGCTTCAAGGTATTTTTTCCCATTGATTTCTTCTTTGATCCATCAGTTTTTCAGGAGTGTGACATTTAATTTTCATGTATTTGTGATGTGTCCAGATTTCCTCCTGTTATTGATTTCTAGTTTTATAAATTTATGTTCTGAAAAACAACATTTGACATAATTTGCATATTCTTGATTTGTTGAGTCTTGTTTCAGGGCCTAAATTATAATATATCCTAGAAAATTTTTCATGTGGGATTAGGAAGAATATGTACTGTGATGCTACTGGAATATACTGTATACAGCTCTATGGTCTATTTGGTCTACAGTGTTGTTCAAATTCCTCATTTCATTATTGATTCTCCATTTGGATATATTTACTCTTGAGTTTGGGATATTAAAGCCCTCAAGTATTAATGTCTTGTTGCCTATTACTAGCTTCAAATATATGTTTAGATAGATGTTGGATGTGTATATATTTAAGATTGTTATAAATTGTTGATGAATTGACCTCTTTATTAGTGTTTAATGACCTTATGTATCTTTTGTTACCATTTTTGGCTTAAACTGTATTTTTTTCTGAATGAAGGATAGCTACTCTTGCTTCCTTTGGGTTACCATTTGCTTGAAATATATTCTTCCATCCTTTCACTCTCAGTCTATGTCTTTCTTTAGAGCTAAAGTGACTTATAAGCAGCATATCTTGGATATTTTTTTTTGTCTATTCAGACATGCCTCATCTTTTGATAGGATAATCCTATCAATTTGCACATAAAGTAATTATTGATAAGTAAGCACTTACTATTGACATTTTGCTATTTTTTTTCTGACTGTATTGTAGATTCATTGATCTTGCTTTCTTTCCTGCTGACTTTTTGATTTGATGACTCTTTGTGACCATATGCTTTGAATCCTTTATCATAATCTTTTGTGTATCTACTACAGGTTTTTCCTTTGTGTTTACAATGAGGTGTATATAAAATATCTAATAATTATTTAATCTTATTTTAAGCTAATAACAACTTATTTTAGATAGCATACAAAAACTTTATACTTTTGTCTCTCCCCCACATCTTTTAGGTTATTGATGTGACAGTTTACATCTTTTAAAAAAGTGTATCCAACAGAAATTAATGTAATTTTTTTATATGTATATAAATAGAAAGACAGATGGAGGTATTGGGATAGACATATAATGTATTACTGTTTATTATGATTCCAAACGTTTGAAAGCCACTGACTTTCAACAAGGTTGCCAAATATTTTCTATAAAGGACCACATAGTAAATACAATAGGCCCTGCAGGTTACATATAGTCTATAAGCATATTCTTCATTGCTTTTTTAATAACTCTTTAAAAATTTAGCAACTATTTTTTAGCTCATGGGCCATACTAAAATCAGCTATGGGCCAGATTTGGCTCATAAACCATATTTTACCAACCCTTGTCTTAGAAAGTAGATTTAAGTTGCTATATTACAGTAATACTAAGAACTAAGTGTATGGTTAACTTTTTAAAAAACTGTAAATCTGTTTTCCAAAGTGGTTGTACCATTTTACAATTCCAAAAGCAATGTATGAGAATTCAAGTTCCTCCTCATCATTGCTAACACTTGATATTGTCAGTCTTTTTTTTAATACTAGCTATTACAAATGGTATGTTGCAGTATCTCATTGTAGTTTTAATTTGTATTAACAACATCTTTTCATGTCAAGCATATTTTCCTGTGATTTTTGCTTTTCTGGAAGCATATATTCAAATCTCTTCTGTTTCCTTCTAATTTTATTGGATTGTCTTCTTATCATTGAGTTGTATGAGAGTTTTATAAATTCTAGTTACAAGATGGTCTACTTCATTCTGGCCTCCATGGTTTTTGATGAGAAATTCACAGTCACTTGGATCATTATTCCCTTCTAAATAATGCCTGGCTTTTTTTCTGAGAGATTTCAACCATTTTTCCTCTGTTTTTAGTTTTCAGCAGTTGTTTTATGATGTTTGAGTTCATCCTGTTGGGGTTCACTGAGCTTCTTGAATCTGTAGGTTTATAACATTTGCCAAATTTGAGAAGTTTTCAACCATTATTTCTTCAGACATTTTTCTGCACTCACCTCTTTCTCCTCTCCTTCTGAGTCTCCAATGACACAAATCGTGCCCTTTATTATTGTCCCACAGGTCTCTGAGGCTCTGGTTATTTATTTTTTTGATCATTTCTTGTTATTCAAATTGAGTAATTTTTATTTATCTATCTTTAAGTTCACTAATTCTTTCCTTTATCACCTCTATTCTGGCATTTTGCCTATCCAGGGTGAGTTTGTTTTTTGTAATTGTATTTTTCAGTTTGAAAATTTCTCTTTGGTTCTTCTTTATATCTTTTATTTCTTTGCTGATTAATTCTCTCTTTCCATTCATTTCACAAGTGTTCATCCTTACTTGTTGAAAGATTTTTATAATATCTAATAAAGAATTTAAGTAATTCCAACATCTATGTCATACTGACATTGGCATCTGTCAATTGTCTTTTTCCTATAAGTTGAGATAGTTTTTTTTGATTATTTGTATGCCAAGTATTTTTATTGTATTCTGGAAGTTTTGAATATTGCCTTAAATCTTATAGAGAATATAATATTTTTATTTTAGCAGGCAACTGGCCTAGTTGGATTCATGCAGAAAGTTCAAACTAACTTTCCATTGGTGTGGTTTTAATGTCAGTTTTGTTTTCAGAGACACTGCAGTGCTTTTCAGATCTGTCCTCCATGTGCTCCACCTAGTGGCACATCTGGGCTGTGGCCTATTTCTTAGCTCAGTTCTCAAACTCTTTTTGCATAATGTTTCAGATCAAATCCATGCAAGGACAGCTTGGGATTGTGAAAGGTTCATAAACAAGTTTATAGGGTTGTTTTCCTGAGCTCTGCCCTCTCCATGATCTCCCCACTACTTTGGAGTTTTCTCAGGTGTGGCTTTCCTGGGCTTCCCTTGTGGCACAGTGGTTAAGAACCCGCCTGCCAATGGAGGGGACACGGGTTTGAGCCCTGGTCCAGGAAGATCCCACAAGCTGTGGAGCAACAATGCCCATGTGCCACAACTACTGAGCCTGTCCTTTAGAGACCCCAAGCCACAAGTAGTGAAGCCTGCTCGTTTAGAGCCCATGCTCCACAACAAGAGAAGCCACCATAATGAGAAGCCTGTGCATTGCAATGAAGAGTAACCCCCGCTTGCCACAACCAGAGAAGAGCCTGCATACAGCAACGAGGACCCAACACAGCCAAAAATAAAATAAATTAATTAAAAAAAAGAAGTGGCTTCCCTTTTTAGTCCTGTAGCTTGAAAAGTGGGGCTTTATTTTTCCTTCTCTGCCAGATAATTTCTGCAATGACAGTTGTGTTCAGAGCCAAACAATGGATATTTACATTACTCTCTTGGAACTGCATCTCTTCCAGTTAGAAAAATTTTATTCCCTCAGAGATTTTAGTGCTTGTGGTCGAGATGCTGCCATCCCATCACTACCACAAGATCCCAATTTTTCTCCTCAAGACTAAACTACAGGACTTCTGGGCTTCTCTTTACCTGTAGCAATGACCATTACCAGGTTCTCCCTCCAGGCTGAGGAAGTAAAGAGAAAAACAAAATTGGTAAAATCCCCACTGGTTAGACAGTACATACATAAAATTTTGTTCTTTCTCAATACTGTGTCTTTCAATTCATGAACACTATATATCTCTCTATTTATTTAGATCTTATTTAATTTTTCTCAGCAATAGTTTGTACTTTCCATACACAGATATTGCACACATTTTGTTAAATTTGTCACTAAATAATTCTAAGTATATATATTTTTAAACTTTGATCTTTCACTCATTTCTCCCACCTCTAAATTCCCCTGCCTCTATCAACCATCAATCTGTCCTCTGTATCTATGAGCTTGTTTTTGTTCTGTGTTTTATTATTTTTTTATATATCACATATAAGAGAGATCATATAGTATTGGTACTCTGTCTGACTTATTTCACTTAGCATAACACCCTCAAGGTCCATCCATGTTATCACAAATGGTAAGATTTCTTTCTTATTTTATGGCTGAATAATATTCCACACTTCTTTATCCATTCATCTATTGATGGACACTTGTTTCATACCTTGGCTATTGTAAATAATGCTGCAACAAACATAGAGGTACATCTATCTTTTTGAGCTAGAGTTTTTATTTTCTTCAGATAAATAATCAGAAGTGGAATTGCTGGATCATATGGTAGTTCTATTTTTAATTTTTTGAGGAACATCTACAGTGGATTCATCAATTTATATTCCCACCAACAGTCCACAAGTGTTCCCGTTTCTCCACTTCCTCACCAACCTTTATTATTTCTAGACTTTTAGTAATAGCTATTCTAATGGGTGTAAGGTAATATCTCATTGTGGGTTTCATTTATATTACTCTGATGATTAACGATGTAGAGCATCTTTTCATGTATCTATTGGCCATCTGTAGATCTTTTTTGGAAAAATATCTATTCAGATCTGCCCATGTTTTAATCAGATTGTATGGGTTTCATTTGTTTGTTTGTTTTTTGCTATTGAGTTGTATTTACATATTTTAAAAAATGTACACCAAATAAAAAGTTGTTGTAATTAGGATTATTTTTAATAAGTTTATTTTTAACTCTTAAGCTAGGGCTATAAGTGAATTACACACCAACATTACAATTTTATTGAATATGATTTTGACTATATATGAGCAATTACCAGTGAGTTTTACATGTTCAGATGTTTATAAGAATGTGATTGCCATCCTTTTTTTTTTTTTTTTTTTTTTTTTTTTTTTGTGGTACACGGGCCTCTCACTGTTGTGGCCTTTCCTGTTGCAGAGCACAGGCTCTGGATGCGCAGTCTCAGCAGCCATGGCTCACGGGCCCAGCCACTCCATGGCATGTGGTATCCTCCCAGACCGGGGCATGAACCCACGTCCCCTACATCGGCAGGCAGACTCTCAACCATTGTGCCACCAGGGAAACCCTGACATCCTTTTATTTCAGCTTGAAATGCCTGTTAGCATTTCTTAGGAAGCAGTTCTAGTGGTAATGAACTCTCCAGCTTTTGTTTGTTTGGGAAAGTTTTTCTCTCTCCTTCATTTCTGAAGGACAGCCTTGCTGGGTATAATATTCTTGGTTGATAGTCTTTTTTCCCCACTATTTTGAATATTGTCATCCCATTCTCTCCTAGCCTGTAATGTTCTGTTGAGAAACCCCCTTATAGTCTAATGGGAGCTCCTTTGTATGTAATGAGTCATTTTTCTCTTGCTGCTTTCAAAAATCTCTCTTTGTCTTTTATATATGACAATTTAACTTTGTGTCTTGGTGTAGCCATTTTTGGGTTCAACCCTAAAATGGACCTCATGAATCTTGATGTATATTTCTCTCCTTAAGTTTGGGAAATTTCAGCCATTATTGCTTTAAAAGATTTTTTTCCCCTTTCTTTCTCTTCTCCTTCTCGGATTCCTATAATACATATTTTGTTTCTTTTGATGGTATTTCATCATTCCCATAAGCTTTCTTCACTCTTTCCATTCTTTTTTTTTCTTTTTTTTCTTTTTGCTTCTCAGACTGAATAATTTCAAATGACTGATTTTGTAGTTCACAAATTCTGCCTTCTGCTTGGTCAAATCTGTTATTGATTCTCTCTTTTGAATTATCCAATTAAGTTACCATATACTTACACTCTAGGATTTCTATTTGTTTCTTTGTGATTTTCTTGGATGATTTTTATTTCTTTGTTGAATTTCTCATTTTTAATACATTGTTTTTCTAATTTTGTTTAGCTGTATGTGTGTTCTTATAGTTCACTAAACTACTTTAAGAGGATTATTTTGAATTATTTGCCAAAAATTCATAGACCTCAATTTCTTTAGATTCAGTTATTGGAAAGTTATTAGTTTTCTCTGGTGGTTTCATGTGTACCTAATTTTTCATGATCCTTAATTTTTTGCATTGGTATATGGGCATTTGAGAAAGCAGTCTTCTCTTCCAAACTTGACAGGTTTACTTTGGCAAGGAAAGACCTTTACCTGTCATCACAGCTTGGGGTACTTGATGAATCTGCTAGTAGTGTCCAAAGACAGGCAAGTCTTTCTATTATGGTCTTTCATTGCATGAGATCATTGCATGGGCTCTAAGGTCAGTGACAGTGCCATTGGCTGTGCTCCACATTGAGTGATCCTGCAGGTTGGGTTCCAGATTCAATTGGGGTCACTGAGTGAGTTCCCTGATTGTGTGGGGTTGCTGGTTATGCTAATGGCCAGGTGGGGTCACTAGCTTGGTTCTGCAATCACCTCTGGTCAGGCGATATCACAGGATTTTTTTTCCTGGCACAGTGGTGCCACTTGCACAGTCTAGGATTGGGCAGTGATATAGGTTGTGCTTCACAGTTGTTCATGGTTCTATGAGGCTCAATCTATGCACCATGAACAGATGGTGCCACTAGCTAGATTCTATATTCAGAAGGGGCCACAGGCAGAGCTTCACATCAGATAGGGCTTTAGGCTGTGTTCTGCTATTGGGTGGTGCTACAGGCTGTACCCCAAAGTTGGGAAAGATTGCAAGCTAGTCTTCATGATCAGATTGGCCACTGGCTTTACTCCACTGATATGAAAATTCACTGGGCAGGCTGTCTTGTCAGAAGTGGCTTCCAGTTGTATCCTAGTATTGGGTGGGACTACAGACTGTGCTCTGAAGTCAGGCTGGGCTGTGGGCTGGGTTCCATGGCTGGGTAGCACCATAGGTGGGCTCTGAGGCTCCCCCGTATCACTGTTTCAGTTTCCTGATTATGCATGTCCAAAGGCTATACTTAATAGTTGGGTAGCATTACTGGTTTAGCACCCTGCCCAGGAAGGACTGTAGGATGGGCTCTATAGCTGCCCAGGTTCCCTGGCTTAGCTTCGTTTTCGAGCAGAACTGGAGACTATATTCAGCAGTTGAGTGAGGCTGCAATTTTGCTTTCCTCCCTAGGCTGGGCCATAAAAGGGACTCCATGCTTAGTACAGCTATTTCACTTGGGACCCAAATCTCAGGCCGAACTGTCAACCAGGTTACCTGGCCAGTTGGGACCACAGACTTGACTCTGCAGATGGCAGAACTGCTTCCTGGCATCTCTGTTGGGGTGACATTGCAAGCAGAAATGTTGTCTGTCAAGATCTGTGCTCTGATTGCTGTAAGCTCCACCCCCGTTCTCCATCTCAATTTGACTCCCAGTGGTTGAGTCCCCAGATTCCTCCTATGATCCCTGTGTGGTGAGACATGAGTGGGCTTCCTGGGAAATGACCTTTAACTCTAATGGAGCTGGATTTCCACCCTGGGTTTCTTTCCCACTGGAGAAACCGTAGGATGAGTGGTTCCCTCTTGGTGCAGTGCTGTGCCAGCCTGGGGCAGGGGTACTGTGGTCAGAGTATAGCCACTCCTCTTACCTTTATAATGTGGTCTTTCTCAGTCTTTGTGGTCCAGGGGGTGCTTCAGTCTCATTCCTGAGTTCTGGGATTTTCACAATGCTGTCTTGTCTATGGATGGTTGCTAATTGGGGTTCTTGTGAGAGGGATTGAAGTTGGGAACTACCTATGTCATCATCTTGATGACATCACACTCAAGAGAAAATTGTATACATGACAAAGAAATTAGGTGTTCTAATCAAATAATTGTGGGATGTTTCTTTCTCTCTCTCTCTTTCCCTCATATATGTGTATGTATACAGATACGTATGTACATACAATTGTTCATTCATTCATTCTTCCACTATTTATCAATAACTACTCTATTCCAGATCTTCTTCTAATCAAGAGTTTGGATGCATTAGAAAACAAAACAGAGAACCTTGCCCTCATGAAGCTTCTATTCATGCAAAAAAGAAGTGAAAATAAACAATATTTGAGTGTAAAAGCGTCTACAAAATAAGTCAGCACTGAATATAAATATAAAAATTTGGGCTTTGTCAGTATACAGACGTTATATAAATGCATGATGCTAGATAACATTGCTGAGGATATTAATGCATACAAAGAAGGAAAGGAGTCCACAGACTGAGCACTATGGCACTGAAGAATACAAAAATCAGCATGGAATTCTGAGGAGCAACAACTGGGTAAGAGGAACATGAAGAGTGAGCTGTGTCTTGGAAACCAAATAAGGAAAGTATAACAATTGTGTTAAATGCTGCTAATAATTTGGTAGGATGAGGATTGAGCCATTGGAATTAGCAATGTTAAGATGATTGGCATTCTTGACAAGAGCAATTTCAGTGAAGTGGTTGGATTAAAAGTTGGATTGGAGTGGGTTTAAGAGATAATTTGAGGACAAGAAATGAAGAAAGTGAGTATATACGACCAGTCTGAAATATTTAAAACAAAACTTACAAAAATATATACTAAGAATGTATATTTATATTTCTTATTTGAGTTAGGAAGTTTTGGGGGCTTTTATACTTCTTCAGAATAATCATTAGAAATGCTGAGTAATAGACTAAGAGATAGCAAAACATTTACTGTTTTAAGAATCTGGTTGATAAAGATATTTATCATGGTATGTTAAAGCCATACAACAAAATTTAGTTTTGTGAAACATAGATCTCACAAGGAATTCTGTAGAGTAAAATAGGACTCAAAGAAATTATTCCTTTTGGGAAATACACTGTACTTCCTATTCAATAATTTGTCAATAGTTTTATGTAATTACTTTTTATGCCATAAAACCCTATTGGAAATGCTGTCAAAGGGAATACATACTTACCCACTAAATTTAAATATTTTTTCTTGTGAAATGGTCTTTTGAAAAATTATACAAAGAACTAAACTATTCAAATTATTTATTTAATTCAAACAGGAAGAAAAATGTGTCAGTATCATTGTTCAAGCTAAAGCTATAATTAGTATCAAACTAGTATAGCTCTTCAGCTTCAGATTCACATGACTGTGTCTAAGTTCTCCAAAATATTACTTTTTCAGAAATGACGTAGTAAACAAACAATAAACAGCAAAGCAAAACTATTCAAAGTACCATTAAAAAGAATCACAAAGGCCCTTAAAAATATTTAAAGTTAAGCATAATATCCTAGTAGGCAATGGTTCATGTTCTACCATACACTGCTTTAAATAGATACAATGGCACAACCAGTCATCCCCAAACTGGTTCAGCTAACTTAAGAACAGAGATACATGTAATAGTAAGATAAAATTGGCTTGAAATTGTTGTCCACCATTGTTATATGAGATATAATATAGCAGTGGTTAATAGCTCAGGCTCTGTAGCCAGACTCTATAGACTGACCCTGACATTTGAAGGTTGAGTATGGAGAAATACAAGGATGTTTAATCTATCTCCATCCTCAAGATATTTCAAGCTGGTTGAAAGGATAATAAATGTGTAGAGGGATTAAGATTATCCACAGTATAGTTTGGGGCTATAATGAGTAATGTGAGTTTTGCAGGAAAAGTTCAGCATTTTACTAAATATATTTTTTAAATATAAAATAACCAAATACTGTAAATTGATTGAATCAAATGTTCTCATTATAGTTTGTAGGTGTTTTAGGTTGCACTGTTTACTGAACATAAAGGAGACCATTCTCTTTAAATTCAGTACTTCACAATTACTTTTGACATTCAGTATTTTTTTCTGTTTTGCAGGAAATTAAAACTGCAATTACAATGATTGATATTCTCATGAACTCACCTATTTGCACCATTATAAAACTTTGCAGGTTTCAAGGTATATGTTTGGAGTAGAATAAAATTAAGGAGGAAAGATAATATGTGATGCTGCTAACATATTTTTGCTGAGTCTTTTCATTTAAGGTTGCCAGCTAAAATACAGGACACAGTTAAATTTGAATTCCATATAAACAATGAATAGTTTTTAGCAAAAATTTGTCCCAAATATACATGGGGACATTTTCTTGGTGATTCATAGTACTTTCAGTTTGTATAAAAAGTACAAATTCATAGTACTTTCACTATTATTATTTTTCACCACTGTAAATTCTGTAGGTCATAAAATTTTCTTTGGTTAACCCAGAGCTAATTGTATGTCTTTCATTTTGATGGGGTTGGGAAGGCCAGGCACAACAGTCAATGGATACTGTAGAAATAACAATGTATCTTCCAATTTTATGACTGACATCTTCAAGAAATAATTTATATTGGAAAGATTTTACATTGATTTTTGCAACTCAAAAAACACAAAAGTACATTTCACACACATACTAACATTCTTATGAACTAAATACATTAAAATTAAAATATTCACCAATGGTCAACTAATCTATGAGAAAGGAGGCAAGAATACACAATGGAGAAAAGACTGTCTCTTCAATAAGTGGTGCTGGGAAAAGTGGACAGCTATATATAAAAGAATGAAATTAGAACACTCCCTAACACCATACACAAAAATAAACTCAAAACGGATTAGAGACCTAACTGTAAGACCAGACACTATAAAACTCTTAGAGGAAAACATAGGAAGAACACTCTTTGACATAAATCTCAGCAAGATCTTTTTTGATCCACCTCCTAGAGTAATTGAAATAAAAACAAAAATAAACAAATGGGACCTAATGAAACTTAAAAGCTTTTGCAAAGCAAAGGAAGCTACAAACAAGATGAAAAGACAACCTTCATAATGGGAGAAAATATTTGCAAAGGACAAAGGATTAATCTCCAAAATATATAAACAGCTCACGAAGTTCAATATTAAAAAAACAAAAAAGCAATCAAAAAATGGGCAGAGACTTAAATAGACATTACTCCAAAGAAGACATGCAGATGGCCAAGAAGCACATGAAAAGCTGCTCAACATCACTAACTGTTAGAGAAATACAAATCAAAACTACAATGAGGTATCACCTCACACCAGTTAGAATGGGCATCATTAGGAAATCTACAAACAACAAATGCTGGAGAGGGTGTGGAGAAAAGGGAACCCTCTTGCACTTTTGGTGGGAATGTAAATTGATACAGCCACTATGGAGAACAGTATGGAGGTTCCTTAGAAAACTAAAAATAGAATTAGTATATGACCCAAAAATCCCACTACTGGGCATATACCCAGAGAAAACCATAATTCAAAAAGACACATGCACCCTAGTATTCATTGCAGCACTATTTACAATAGCCAGGTCATGGAGGCAACCTAAATGCCCATCAACAGACAAATGGATAAAGAAGATGTGATATATATATATATATATATATGACGGAATATAACTCAGCCATAAAAAGGAATGAAATTGGGTCATTTGTAGAGACGTGGATGGATCTAGAGACTGTCATACAGAGTGAAGTAAGTCAGAAAGAGAAAAACAAGTATAGTATATTAACCCATATATGGGGAACCTAGAAAAATGGTACAGATGGAACAGTTTGCAGGGCCGAAATAGAGACACAGATGTAGAGAACAAATGTATGGACACCAAGGGGGTAAAGTGGCAGGGCGTTGGTGGTGGTGGGATGAATTGGGAGATTGGGCTTGACATATATACACTAATATATATATATATATATATATATATAATAGATAACTAATAAGAACCTGCTGTATAAAAAAATAAAAATAAATTAAATTTAAAAAAATCAAAATATTTATACATAATTTTTATCATACTACTGATGATAGTTTTACAAAAAATATATACATCTGTATTTTTACTTCCTTTTAAACAGATTTTCCACTAAAATAGATTATCAGTAACTCATTTTAAATATCATAGCACAGTGTATAAAGCAATAAAGGAGTTAAGAAGCTAAAATTAGAGCAGAGATAGTATTTGGATGTGATATGTGTACAGTTTGGTTGTCAGAGAAAAAGAGCTTTGAAAATTATTCACCACACTCTGGATATTAAAAAACTCTTAGAATGTGTGCCAAACAGTGTTTCATTTTTGACAGTGTATATTACTTGACAAATGAAGAAGTGATTACAATTAGCTACGCAACAAGTAAATCTTTTCTAATGGCAGTCATCCAGAACTAATGTAGATGGTTGTGGTAAGCAGAATTCCAAAATGACTTCCTAAGAACCTCCACTCAAATCTCCTGGACTGTGAATGTGATAACATGCTCATTATTACATTATTTTAAATGGCAAAAGATATTTGCAGATGCAACTAAGTTTACTAATTATTGACTTTGAGTTAATCTAAAGACCTAATCTAATCACATGAGCCCTTTAAAAGGAAAACGTTTTCTCTAGCTGGTAGCAGAAAGAAAAGCCAGAGAGTTGGAAAGCATGAAGATTCAACACATCATTGCTGTCTTTGAAGGTGGAGGGGCCACATACAGGAACCTGAGAGTAGTGCCTAGGAACTGAGAGTCTTCCTCTAGCCAACAGCCAGCAACCAAATGAGGACTTCGGTTCTACAGCCACAGGAAACAATTCCACCAACAACCTGAATGATACTAGAGACAGATTTTTCTCCAAAATTCAAGTAAGGATTACATCTCTGCCAACATCTTGATTTCAGTCTTGCGAGACCCTGAGCAAAGAACAAAGATATGTTGTGTCTGAAATTCTGACTTACTGAACTGTGTGCAAAACAAGTCTTTTTTTAAGCTATTGCATTTTTGATAGTTTGTTAAACTGATATATTAAATTAATACAATGGCCAACTAAGAAAAACTAATGGGGTGATTGAAAAAGAAGTATTTTGTCTATTATTACTGTTTTCTGAATCTGTCAGCTTACATAGGTTATGCCTTTCCTTTGAGGGAAGCAGAAACAAAAAATTTTTTTTTTCCTTCAGAGGAAAATTATCTGTACATTCTTGAAACCAGAGCTACTGTGAAATATGACATATGATTTTGTTAGACCAATTGGCACCTTTTTGCTATGTTCCTCCCATGCTAAATTTATAGTTGGTCTAGAAAAAGCCAAAAGAAAAAGCCATTTTGGAGAGCACTTCTAGGTCTTGGGTCCATGCTGAAGATTATAAAACTGCTGCCAAACTTTTAAACTCTTCAGAGCTTCTTAAGATTAAAATATGGCAGATTTTAAGTAAGCACGTCTCAGCCTTCTGTCCTAATATAAAACTTATAAGACAACTTCTGTCTGCATGTATAACCACTAAATCTAGATTTAGTCATCCCTCTGAATTTCTCTTAGGGCTTCCTTAGTCAAAGCACAGACGGGAAGACTCTCTGACTCATGCCCTCTAGGTGGCCCAAGAGCCTAGGGCATAATAGGATTTTAAAAAGAACACTTCTTCCAGCAAATACCATGATGTAACCATCTTTAATAAATTATGACAAAATAAACACTTCTAAAGTCTGTGCAGAGTTGACTATAGGCAAGTCACAAGAAGGAGGGATTGAAGGGGAATTTCTTTTACTTCCATATGTGGAATCTCCTATGTAAATAATTTGAGGGCTTTCTTAGTCATACTTAATAGCTACATCAGCAAGTTTTGTCTAAAAGTACCTCAATTTAATGAAGAGTATCTGTTCTGAATAAAGAGACAACTGTTAGGTTTAGGGCACATCCACACTTTAAATTAATAAGGATTAATTTAGGAAATTAAACTGCCAATCTGAAGTTATAACATAGACATTCTAGATACAAGAAGTTATGGATATTCTGCCAAAGAAGGAGATATGATCATTTAAACTAATAATTAGGATGTGGGCTCTCATGTTAAATTGTCTGCCTTAGTAGGTAGAAGCTGGAGGAAGGGACAGGAATGAGAAGTAAAATATATATATATATCAACAACAACAACAACAACAACAAAAACCTCTTATTCTTAAAGGTTGAGCAAATATAAGAACAAACAAGTCTTTCTTTGTTTAGCTCTGTGACTAAAACTCCAAAGATTGAATGATTTAATGAATATTTAGTAAGCTCCTATTATGTATCTAGCACTCAGAGATAAAATTATAATTTTGACTCAATATGCAGAATTAGCTCTCTGCACCTTTTTATCCTTTCTAGCCTTTTGCTAGAAAGGTTACTGTTCTTTCTTTTACTCTTTTGCTATAATTATTGTTACCAGGTTGGCATGCATTGCGTTAAATAGCTTCAAATGAGGAGGTCAGTAGAAGACCCAGACAAGCAATCTCAGTCCTTGTGAGAGCAAGCAAGGAATCGCAGACTACCACTTCGGGTTTAAGCACAAAGAAAAGTTTATTAAAGCATAGTTACACTCCCCCAGGGAGAGCGGGCTCTTTCTGTGAAGTGAAACCAGCACTCCTGTACGGGCTTAAGGGTGTTTATAAGGAGCATTCTGTGAAGAGGTGGGATGACAGAGGATCATTATTTGATTGACAGTCCTGAATTATGTAACAAGTTCATTATTGCACATGTCCTTACCCTTGATTCACTAAGAAATGCCCACCTGGGCAGGTGTGCAAAACCATGTGCAGGTTTTTTTATAATGATGGTATAATGAGTTTGGGATTACTAATAGGTTATACACCTGTCTGGTCTGGATATGCACATCCTGGGGAAGTTCCCTTGTGTTACTGTGATCCCTCTTTATCAGGAAAATTTGCTCACCACCTAACTATAGTTTTGCCCATTCTAGGTAGGGTCAGGGGAGGGTCCCCAGATGGTTGAGGTATAACTTGACTACTACCTCCTTGTCTTTTCACCACTGTCAGCTCCTCACTGCTAATGTCAGGGGAGGGTCCCCTCATGGTTGGGGTGTGACTTGATTATTCCCCTCTTGTCTTTTCGCCACTGTCACCTTGCTGCTAATGTCTGACTGACTACCTAACACTCCCCCCTTAAGGATATGGCACCCAATTTTTTGGGACATGAGTGATGACTGCTCTGGCTGCTTCCCGCTGGTAAGTGGTGGAGTTTTGATTGGGTCCCTCCTCTTGCTCTCTTTCAACTAGGAGGTGGGCAGGAGTGATGACCATCAAGGTGTCCCATGTAGATCTCAGTCTCAGGGCCAGGCTGAATGAGCCGGTAGCCACCTCGCAGAACCATTTGAAATCGAACAGCCTGTATGCATTCTGAAACAAGTCAAACAAGCAGGTAAATGATACAAGGGTCTAACAACAAAACAAAGGCTATCAGGACTAATGGTCCCAACAAGAGCAACAGCCATGTCCATATCTGGGTCTCCATAGAGGAGAGGAGGAGAGAAAGCCAGCTAGATCCATCTCCTGCTGTCTCTTTTTGATCTTCTATAAGTTTGATGTTTTTCTTTAAAACCAGAAGGTTTTCTTCAACCTGGCTGGAGGTATTAACATAGAAGCAGCACATTTCATTTAGCAGGGCACAGATACCCCCAGCCTCAGCTGTTATAACATCAAGGGTCCTCCTATTTTGTAAAACCACCTCAGCCAGAGAATCTAGGTCTGACTATTGTTCCTCAGTGGCAGCTACCATAGCCTTCCAGGATTCCTGGACCATTATGGTAAGATTGAGAATGCACCTCTCTAAGAGGGGTATACTTGCAAACCAAAAAAAAAATCCTTTAAAGACACTGTGGATAACTTCAGGACAATCAAGAATTGGGTTATCATGAGCATGTCCCTCCCAATCAGTGGTTCATTTTTGTCTCTTTTGGACAAGTTTCAAGGCTTCTTCGAGGAATGACTCAAGCTTGGGAATGCCTCCTGAGGAAGCAAAATCCTTTGTAGCCATAATGGTTGCCTCCAGGACAGCAGCAATGATCATGCAGGTGCTCCTCCAAAGTGTGAGAAGATCTAGATATACCGTGTACCACATAGAAATGAAAATCCAGTGTCCCTCAAGGATACCCCCGTTGTGGGTCCCAAGAGCCAGGCCTTGACTTGTTTGTAGTTTTCCTCCAGAAAAAAGCTAGGGTCCCATGGCTTAGGATTATATTCAGAAGGCCAAATGCCGAGGAATTAATCGTCTATACACAAAGGGGAGAATCCAGGTTCTGACTGATTATGAGTGTGATGGGGGTATTGACATAACAAATTTCTGAATATTAACTGTATTATATTATATTTTGGAAGAGGAGCTTGCAGGGAGGTTAGGTTAAGTAGGTGTCCAGTTGTCACACCAATCCCTACATATTCAGTTCCCAGGGCTGAGCTGTTTATGGGGATATGGTCCTCATTAATATATATTTTTAGTTGCAGTCTTCCTTGAGTTTGCCCAGTACAAAGTGAAATTACCTTCGTGTACATAGCATTCATCCTCTTCTGACCAGGGATCCCACCCCAGGCTAGTCTGATTAAAGTTGAGGGTATATTTACAAAAGGAATCATTTAACCAGCCCAAGGTGGGTCCCCTTGTAAGGAAAGCCTACCATAGAGCATTTCATAAGGGCTAAGGTTAAGACCTTTGGGGCTCTGTTCTGATCCTTAAAAGAGCAATAGGGAGGGCTTCCTTCCAACTGAGGGAAGTCTCTTGGGTTATTTTTCTGAAGGTATTCTTTAAGTGTTGGTTGGCTCTTTCTACCTTTCCTGAGGACTGGGGTCTCCAGGAAGAACAAATATCTAGAGCTCAATATCTAGAACCTTAGATATCTGCTGAGTAATGTGGGAAACAAAGGCAGGACCATTATCACTCTGAAGAGACAATGGGAGGCCAAATCTAGGGATGATTTCAGTTAAAAGCTTTTGGTCTACCTACAAAGCTTTTTCTGTCCTAGTGGGGAAAGCTTCCACCCAGCCGGTAAAGGTGTCCACAAACACCAAAATGCACTAATATCCTCGGTAGGGAGAAACCATTGTAAAGTCCATTTACCAGTCTTCCCCTGGATATGTTCCATGTCTCTGACCCAGAAGGGCCAACGGGGGTGCCTTAGTTCCCTGAGAATCGTTAGCCAGACAAGTAGGGCATGATGAGGTTACCTTATTAACTACATTTTAAAGTCCCTTCCCAGAGAAGATAGGAGAAACAATCTGGTATAAGGCATCTCTCCCTAGGTGACAGGTCTCATGCAAAGATTTAATAATTTTCCATTGGATCGATTGGGGCAGGCGAGTTAAGCCCTCTCTCTGGTACCATCTGTCTGGGTCAAGGTGCTACCCATGATTTATTTGATCTCCTCAGGCAGATACAATGGGGAAGGGAGAGAACTAAGCAAAGGAATTAGGTTCCCTCTATCACAAAAGGCTGAATTGTTGCCTGTTGGGCAGCCTGATCAGCTAGCCGATTTCCTTTTGGTATTCCATCGTCACCCTTCTTGTGACTTCTGCAATGAATCACTGTTACCTGGGAAGGCTTGAGGACTGCCTCCAAGAGGTAAAGAATTTGAGGTCCATACTTAATTGTGCTGTTTCTTGCCGGCAGGTAGCCAAGTTCCTTCCAGATAGCAGCATGAGCATGCAGAACCAAAACAGCATATTTAGAGTCAGTATATACATTAATGGCCTTATTTTCACTCAGGGATAAGGCTTGGGTTAAAGCAATTATTTCTGCCAATTGGGCTGAGGTCCCTGGGGGAAGAGTCCAGACCTCAATAACTTGTCAAGGAGACCATCACATACCCTGCCCTTCTACATCCTTCAGAAATAAAACTATTTCCATCAGTGAACCAAACCTCCTCAGGGTTTTGTAGTGGAATATCAGTTAGATCTGGTCAGGGCAACAAGGAATGACATATTATATCTTCACATTGGTGAACTGGTAGACCTTCTTCAGGTAGGGGCAGCAGGATAACCGTATTTAAAGAGGAGCAGACCGTGACACGTAGGTCTGGATTCTCCAACAGTAATGTCTGATATTTGAGGATCCTGCTATCTGTGAGCCAGAAATGGCCTTTCCCTTCCAAAAGAAAGGTAACCTGATGGGAGGTATATACAGTCAGGGGTTGCCCCAACATAAGCTTGGAGGCTTCTTCCTCCAATAAGGCCAAAGCAGCAACTACCCTAATACAGCTGGGCCATCCAGTGACCACTGGGTCCAGTCTCTTTGACAGATATCCTACAGGTCTCCGGACAGGGGGAAGTTCCTAAGTTAAGACTCCTAAAACCACCCCTTGTTTTCCTTCCACAAATAGTTGGAAAGGTCTATCAGTTCTTGGGATTCCCAAGGCTGGGGCCTGAGATAGTAATGTCTTTAGCTGTTGGAAAGCTCGGGTTTCTAGTGTCCCAGATCAGAGGTTTAGAGTCAGATTTTCCTTTCAGAGCCTCATAAAGAGGTTGTGCTTTTAGTCTATAGTTAGGAATCCATAGTCTGAAATACCCCGTGGGGCCTAAAAAGGCTCTGTTTTAGGGTAGTTGGTTCTGGCAGATCTAAAATCCCTTGTATTCTATCAGGGGAGATACTTCATTCCCCTGGGGAGAGGATTACTCTCAGATATTTGACTTCCTGCTGTGCCAATTGGACCTTGGACTTAGAGACTTTATAGCCTTGTTTGGCCAAAAAATTGAGGGGTTGGATAGCATGAGTTAAGGCTCTCTTGTGGTCTGGGGAACAAATAAGAAGGTCATCCACATACTGGATGACAGCCCTTTCCTCCAGGTGTAGATCTTGGAGGTTCTTGGCCTTCTTGGTCTCCAGCTTATACTTGGGCCAAGTGATGTTGCAGAAAAAGATTATTCTCTTTTTCTTTAGTGTGTCAGAGTCAAAGGCCAACCAGGTATTGAGGATGCAGCCTAAGGGAGTGTCACGCGGTTGGAGGCCAGACGTTTGGCTACCCATCTGGAAAGAGAGAATACACAACACTGAGGTCAAGGGAGTCTCAGCATCCTAATATCCCTGACCGCCTGCAGGAGAGGGCGTCCCCTCTTCCTGGTACTATTGGAGGGCCCTGGCCATAGACCTCCAGGACTATTGTCTGTTCCCTCTGGCCCCAAGGGCAGTGTACCAGTAGAGATCCTCGTGCCTTACTGGCAGTGAGGACACACAACATTCATGGAGAGTAACAGACCATGTGCCAATGGTTGTGTCACCTATAGAGATTCTCTCACCTGGATGAGCAATTTGTCCGGTAGAGGGAATACACAGCTTTGAGGCTGTGTCACCAGTAGAAATTCCCTCACCTTAATGAGAAGTTTGTTTGTACTCTCTGGCTCCTCAATCTCATAATAACGTGGTTATCCCTCTTTTCCCATTGCCAGTAGGCTAGAGCTCCTATGTGGGTGATCAGGACCGTAAAGGCAAGTCCCTGGAGATTTCTGACAGGCTGGCAGTTAGCAAGGTCTGGGTAGTGGTGTGAATTGTTCTGGGTGGCCAAGTGGAGGAAGAGTTGGTTCCCCTTAAGAACCAGGCAAAACAGGTGTTTGAGACCACAAGGGAAAAATGAGGGGATCTCAAATAAGACTGGTCTGGCCAAAAAGGGGTATCTCTTCAAGGTTGGGGCACATGGAACTGCTGAGAGGCCTCACAAATACACCAGATTGGGTGTTTCGGGTGGCTGCCAGACTGATCTGTCAACAGAAGAAAACTCCTTTGAATCTCAAAAGAGGAAAGAAGGGCCCGGAAAAGAAAGTGGAAAACCTCCCAGAGTCCCACAATTGATCTCGGTTCCAGCGGTTCCAGCCAGTGATAGAAAAAATGATTAGGAGGTCCCAGTAAGTTAAGCCGGAGAGAGGTTTGAAGCCTTCTCAATAGCCATAATTCAAGGAAGCTTGTCAAGGAGGTTAGTTTGACAAGAGAGGTGTAAATATTTTTTTTTTTTTTTTTTTTTTTTTTTTGTGGTACGCGGGCCTCTCACTGTTGTGGCCTCTCCCGTTGCGGAGCACAGGCTCCGGATGCGCAGGCTCAGCAGCCATGGCTCACGGGCCCAGCCGCTCCGCGGCATATGGGATCCTCCCAGACCGGGGCACGAACCCGTATCCCCTGCATCGGCAGGCGGACTCTCAACCACTGCGCCACCAGGGAGGCCCGAGAGGTGTAAATATTAAACAGAGTCTGAAGGTGGCAGTTTGTCCAATGTCACTGCCAGCAGTGGTGAAGGACACAAGTGAGAGGTCAGAGAGGAGAGTTGTGGGTAGGAAAATAATGGGTATGGATCTCCGGGGAAAAGCATTTTGGTGTATCAGATTAGCGCCGCCACACACACAGCAGCCCTTTCTCAGGCCTATTAAGCAAGGAGCAGAGGCATGTCCCGAGTTATGTAACAAGTTCTTTATTGTGCATGCTCTTACCCTTGATTCGCTAAGAAAAGCCCACAGTTGGGGGTGGGGGTTAGTAAAACCGCAGGCAGATTTTATTATAATGATGATATAATGAGTTTGGGTTTACTATAGGTTATATGTCTGTCTAGTCTGGGTGTGCACAGCCTGGGGAAGTTCCCTCCTGCTCCCTCTTTATCAGGAATAGTTGCACACCACCTGATCATAGTTTCTCCCGTTCTGGGTGGGGTAAGGGGAGGGTCCCCAGATGGTTGGGGTGTAACTTGACTACAGCCCCCTTGTCTTTTCACCACTGTCACCTCCTTTCTGCTGATGTCTGACTAACTACCTAACATTATGATCTGATGTATATTCCAGAGGACTCGAAATGGAATTATTTTCAGATTTTACTGCGGTAATAATTTTTAAGGCATACTTCCAGTGAATTGAGTTCAAAATTTTAATATTTAAATCTCAGATCTTTTTCACAGACTTTGATCCTTCCATCCTTCTTTATCCAACTTTGGGTCAGTGGTATCACAGGCATCACAGGCACTTAAGGAGTCTTAGGCTTCCTTTTTTGGAACTAATCAGGATAACTCCCTCCCCGCTGCTCAACTTTCATCAATTTAGGCAAAAAGATAAGGAGGAGTGGGGAGAATAGAAAGGCTACAATTTTTTTTTTAAATTTTCAGTCTCATAATTTCCTGGATCCATCTCAGGAGAGCGTTGACTCTCATTTGATTCAGTGTTTGCACACAGCAACACAGCTGTTATTTGGTTCCTCTGGCTTAACTTTCTTCAACAGCAGCAAAAACAAAAGCTTTTTCTTTTGGAGAAATTCTGTTGTGATGATTGAGTTAATTTTTTCTTGCAGTATCCAACTGCTGTTCTCCTTTTTCCTCAAGGATCTCTAGCTATTAAATGTCCTCAAATTCAGTTTCCAGAATTACTTCTATACTGCCTCCCACCTGGTTGTTAGTAACTCCAAATTTATCTCTCTTTATTATAATACCCTTTTACTAATAGCCCCAAATTTATCAGAGATTCTTAGATGCCATACATACCTGGAAAACCTACATTGCTTCCACTCACACTTTTGAAATTTGTCTCTTCATTTCCTAATATTTTCATGATTCCAATATTTCAATCATATTTTTTTCTCCTCAATTTATTTTTTGCCATAGTCCATGACAAGTCCTAAGAAACAGTACACTTTACAGATCAGCCTTTGCCCTGGAGATACAACGCATGGCTAATATCTCACTGTACTTATTTATTGATTGATGTAAGTTGTCCAGAATTAATCATAGCTTCTTGTTCATGTGACTCGCTCATCATTGATCTGTGATATGATTTTATTTTATTTCACATCTATGTATATATGTATGTATGCACATATGTATGTATGTATCATCTACCTCTGTACATATTTAGTTCTGATAAAATGAAAAACTGTGAATTCACTACAAACATGAGATGTAAAATACTAAAAATATATTTCTAGTTATATGCATCCCTTAACATCTCTTTGATTCCTGCAAAAGAGATAAACACTTTCATAATTTCATATTTATCATTCCATCATTTCCTTGCTTTTATTAAAATATATATGTTCATATCCACATATCTAGATATCTATATCTATATATTTTCCTACAGAATACACAGGATTTTTTTCTTTTTTAAAACCATGATGCCCTTCATTAAATTCTTTGTTAAATATTTTAAAAATAAACCTATTTTAGCAAAGTTTAGATTTACAAGAAATTTGTGAAAGTAATGCAGAGAGGTTCCATATTCTCCAAATTCATTTTCCCTCATTATTAACATCTTATTGTCACAATTAATGAATCTACATTGATACATTATTACTTTATTTAGATTTCTTCATCTTTTTCCTAATATCCTTTTTCTTTACTTCCAGGATCCCATCTAGGATACCAATTACACTTAATTATTATGTCTCCTTAGGCTTTTTTGGCTGTGATTATTTCCAGACGTTTCTTGTTTTTGATAACATTGACAATTTTAAGAGTACTGATCAGACATTTTATAGGCTTTCCCTCAATTGGAATTTGTCTGATGTTTTTCTTATGATTACACTGGAATAATGTGTTTGAGGGGGAGATAACAGAGATAAAATGTCATTATGATCACATATCATATCAAAGGTAGATACTATCAACATAGTTTATGACTGTTGATGCTGAACTTGATCATCTGGCTGAAGTAGTATTTGTTAGTTTTCTCTACTTTAGTTAGTCTCTGCCCCATTCCATACTGTATTCTTCAGAAAGAAGACATTATGCATAGCCCCCTTTTAAGGAGTAAGTAGCTATATTCTCTTCCTTTAATGTGGATCATCAGAATACTTTATTTGGAATTTATCTGGGTTGAAGATTTGTCTCATCTCCTCCATTTATTAATTTATTCAATCATTTATTTATATTAGTTTGGAATCATGAAGACTTCTTTTATACTTTAAGTTACAATCTAATACTACTTTGTTGAGTTATTCAACTTGTTCCATCATTGGTGATTGAAAACTCTTTCAATTAGCTTGTTTGTACCTTTGGTATGTTCCCATTAATGTTTTTTTTTTTTTTTCTATTAAGCACATCTTTACTTTTTGGCCCTGCAAGATGCTCCAGACTCATCTTGTATTTTTCCTTCTTCAGTCATAGAATCAGCCAATTCTCCAAGGATCCTTGGTCCTTTTATTGGAGAAAGGTATTAGAAACCAAGATCTTGGCACTAAGCATGATTTTTGCTATTGGAGTATCACTTCTTCTAGGCCACTTCAGCTGCAAAAGCAAAATAATATAAATGTGTGTAAGCTAACCTGTTCATACACACACACACACACACACACACACACACATATATATATATTTCTGTATATAATCATCTGTATCTATATTAAGTTACACATGAGTTCATACTGATGTTGCCAACTCTATTACCAGAAGGATCATTATAGCCTCCACCTCTTGGTTATCTATAAATCCAATCTATCAAGGAGAAATTTGGTTCCCACCAGTTGCTATCCATTTAATTAATTGTTATTTCCAGAATACGTTTATAGCAGTATCACAACAGTTAACCCATATCCCTGAGTGAAGCCATTTTGTCAACTACAGTACAATGCTTATGTACACTTTTTTTCCTTAAACATTATAGATTCCACTCATTTCCATGGTTATATTGGTCAGCACATTTTCCTCCATTCCCCTTAATGAGGTGGTATCATATATGTATAATACAGTTAGGTTGTTTTGCCATATTCTACATTTCATCATGGGATATCCTGACTTCCTCTATAATTTTAAAATTTGCATTCCCAACTGTTTACTCTTCATAAAAAGTGTAAAATTCTATGGGCTTTAATAAATGCATATGTCATCTATTCACCATTACTGTATTGTTCTCTTTCATCCCCAGCGGCGTAGACTACATTTCAGTTCTGACACTAACTACGTGGAGTAAGTGTTGAACTCCACATATTTAAGGAATCAGTCATCCAGAAAACTGCCCTTACTTCTGACAACAGGCACACTTCAGGGGGCCCCCAGGTCACATGCACTTCTTATTAACTGGTTACAAATGCACAGGTTGTCATGACTTCCTTGAAAATTCACTATAACTACTCACAGGACTCAGGAAATTCTATACTTAAGAATTACAGTGTTATTACAAAGGACACAGATCAGAAACACTCAAATGAAGACACACATGGAATAAAGTCTGGGAAGGAATTTAGAACTTCTTTGTACTCTCCTCAAAAATCTGAGTATATTAATCTCCTGGCATATTAATGTATTTTCCAGCCAGGAAGCTCCATTGAGCCTATACGTCCAGAGGCTTTATTGGGGTTTTCTTTCATATGTGTGATTGATTAACTCATTGACCATGCAATTAAATTCAAAATGCTCCTCTTCTTCTGCCCTCCCTAGATGTCATGCTGACCCAAATTTCCAATCTTCTAATCAAGCAATTGGTCTTTCTAATGACCAGACTCATCCTGAAGCTATCTAGGGGCCTACTCTAAATCACATCATTAGCATAACAAATATATTTTTATTAGCTAGAGAATTCCAGGAACTGGAACAAACACTGAATGCATATTTTATATAACACAAATATTATACAGAATAGTTTCACTGTCTTAAAAATTACCCAAAGTTCGACCTATTCAACCATCCATCTTTTCTCCTGAAATGATCTTCTTACCATATCTAGAAGTTGTTTTGGGACTGACTTCTTTCACTTAACAATGCACATTTAAGATTAAGCCACATTTTTCATAGCTTGATAGCTCATTTTTCTTTCTCATTGGATAATATTTCATTGTATGAATGTATGAGAGTTTGTTTACATATTCACCTGTTGAATAAATTATTAGTTGCTTCCATTTTTTGTCATTATAAATAATGCTGTGATAAACATCTGCTTGCATTTTTTTTATACGGGTATGCATTTTCAAATCAGGTGAGTAAATACATAAGAGAGCACAATTACTAGATTGGATGGTAAGACTATGTTAACTTTGTAAGAAACTGCCAAATTCTATACACCATATACTGACAATGAGCAATCAGAAAGAGAAATTAAGGAAAGAACCACATTTACCATCACATCAAAAAGAATAAAGTACCTAGGAATAAACCTACCTAAAGAGATAAAAGACCTGTAATGAGAAAATAATAATACACTGACGAAAGAAATTGAGAACAACACTGGTGAAAAGATATAATGTGCTCATCAATTGGAAGAATTAATATTGTTAAAATGACCATAGTATCCAAGGCAATCTAAAGATTCAATGCAATCCCTATCGAAATACTAAGGGCATTTTTCACAGAACTAGAACAAATAATTTTAAAATTTGTGTGGAAATACAAAAACCCTGATAGCCAAAACAATCTTGAGAAAGAAGAACAAAGCTGGAGGTATCACACTCTCTGACTTCAAACTATGCTACAAAGGTACAGTAATCAAAACAGTATGGTACTGGCACAAAAACAGATACATAGATCAATGGAACAGAATAGAGAGCCCAGAAATGAATCCACACTTATATGGGCATTTAATGTGCAACAAAATAAGCAGGAATATACAATGGGGAAAAGACAGCCCCTTCAATAAATGGTGTTGGGAAAACTGGACAGCTTCATGCAAAAGAATCAAACTGAACTAATCTCTCACACTATGCATGCACAAAAATAAATTCAAAATGGATTAGAGACTTAAATGTAAGACATGAAACAATAAAACTAGAAGAACACATAAGAAGTAGGGACTTTGACATCAGTCTTAGTAATATTTTTTTGGATCTATTTCCTCAGGGAAGGGAAACAAAGGTAAAATTCTTTAAATGGGACTACAACAAACTTAAAAGCTATTGCACAGTGAAGGAAACTATCAACCAAGTGGAAATACCAACTAATGAATGGGAGAAAATACTTGCAAATGATATATTCGTTAGGGGGTTAGTATAGAAAATATACAAAGAACTCATGCAACATAACATCAAAAAAATAAACAACCCAATGAAAAAAAATGGGCAGAAGTCCTGAATAGATATTTTTTTCTGAAAAAGACATACAGATGGCCAGCAAACACATGAAAAGATATTCAACATCACTAATCTTTGGGAAAATGTAAATCAAAATGAGTTATCATATCACATCTGTCAGAATGACTACTATCAAAAAGACAACAAATAAAAAGTGTTGGTGAGGATGTAGGGAAAAGGGAACATTTGTGCACTTTTGGTGGGAGAGTAAATTGATGTAGCCAGCCACTATGAGAAATGGTATGGAGTTTCCTCAAAAAGTTAAACATAGGGCTTCCTTGGTGGCGCAGTGGTTGAGAGTCCGTCTGCCAATGCAGGGGACACAGGTGTGTGCCCCAGTCCGGGAAGACCCAACATGCCGTGGAGCAGCTAGACCCGTGGGCCATGGCCACTGAGCCTGTGTGTCTGGAGCCTATGCCCCACAACAGGAGAGGCCACAGTAGAGACAGGCCTGCATACAGAAAAAAAAAAATGTTAAACATAGAAGTATCATATGATCCAGCAATTTCACTCCCAGGTATTTATCCAAAAAGCCCCCAAAATACTAATTAGAAAAAATATATGCATCCTTATGTTCATTGCAGCATTCTTTATGATAGTCAATATATGGAAGCAACCTAAGTGCCCATCAATAAATGAATGGATAAAAAAGATGTGATTCAATATTATTAATCAACTATACTCCAATATAAAATAAAAAGTTAAAAAAAGAGGTGAAGTATATATATATATATATATATATATATATATATATATATATATATTCCAGTGTGTATATATACACTGGAATATTACTCAGCCATTTTTAAAAAAAGAAATCTTTCCATTTACAACAATATGGACCTAGAAGGTATTATGCTAAGAGAAATAAGTCAGACAAAGAAAGATAAATACTGTATGATTTCACTTATATGTGGAATCTAAAAAACAAAGCAAATGTGCAAACAGAACAAAACAGAAACAGAACTATAGATACAGAGAACAAAGAGGTGATTGCCAGCAGGGAGGGCTGTGGGAGGAGGAAAAAATAGGTGAGGGAGATTAAGAGGTACAAAATTCCATTGCAAAATAAATGAGTCATGGATATGAAGTGTGCAGTGTGGGGACTATAGTCACTAGGTAGTATCCTTGTATGGTGACTTATTGTAACTAGATTTATCAAGGTGATCTACTTGAAACGTATAGAAATATCAAATTACTATGTTGTGTAATAGGAACTAACCAAGGGTTTTAGGTCAATTATACTTCAAAAACAAACAAATTAGTAGAAAAAGAGATCAGAAAAGACAGAAACTGTCTTTTCTTCATTGTATATTCTTGCCTCCTTTGTCATAGATTAGATGACTATAGGTGCATGGGGTTATCTCTGGGCTTTCTATCCTGTTCCAGTGATCTATATTTCTGTTTTTGTGCCAGTACCATACTGTCCTGATGACTGTAGCTTTGTAGTATACTCTGAAGTCAGGGAGCCTGATTCCTCCATCTCCATTTTCCTTTCTCAAGATGGCTTTTCCTATTCAGGGTCTTTTGTGTTTCTATGAAAATTATAGAATTTTTTGTTCTAATTCTGTGAAAAATGCCATTGGTAATTTGACATGGATTGCATTGAATCTGTAGATTGCTTTGGGTAGTATAGTCATTTTGAATGATATTGATTCCTCCAATCCTAGAACATGGTATATCTCTCCATCTGTTTGTGTCATATTTGATTTATTTATCAGTGTCTATAATTTTCTGAGTACAGGTCTTTTATCTCCTTATGTAGGTTTATTCCTAGGTATTTTATTCTTTTTGTTGCAATGGTAAATGGGATTGTTCCCTTAATCTCTCTTTCTGGTATTTCATGGTTAGTGTGTAGGAATGCAAGAGATTTCTGTGCATTAATTTTGTATCCTGCAATTTTACTGCATTCATTGATGAGATCTAGTCATTTTCTGGTAGCATATTTAGGATTTTCTAAGTATAGTATCCTGTCATCTGCAAACAGTGACAGTTTAACTTCTTTTCCAACTTGGATTCTTTTTATTTCTTTTTTTTTCCCTCTGATTGATGTGGCTATGACTTCCAAAACTATGTTGAATAATAGTGGTGAGAGTGGACACCCTTGTCTTGTTAGTAATTTTAGAGGAAATGCTTTCATATTTTCAGCATTGAGAACGATGTTTGCTGTGGGTTTGTCATATATGGCCTTTATTAAGTTGAGGTTGTTTCCTTCTATGCCCACTTTCTCGAGAGTTTTTATCATAAATGGGTGTTGAATTTTGTCAAAAGCTTTTGCTGCGTCTACTGAGATGATCATATTGCTTTTATTTTTTAATTTGTTAATATGGTGTATCACGTTGATTGATTTGTGTATATTGAAGAATACTTGCTTCCCTGGGATAAATCACACATGATCGTGGCGTATGATCCTTTTAATGTGTTGTTGGATTCGGTTTGCTAGGATTTTGTTGGAGATTTTTACATCTATGTTCATCAGTGATATTGGCCTGTAGTTTTCTTTTTTTGTGATATGTTTTACTGGTTTTGGTGTCAGGGAGATGGTGGTCTCATAGGATGAGCTTTGGGTTATTCCTTCCACTACAATTTTTGGAAGAGTTTGAGAAGGATGTGTGTTTAGTCTTCTCGAAATATTTGATAGAATTCACCTGTGCATCCATCTAGTCCTAGACTTTTGTTTGCTGGAAGATTTTTTTTTTTTCAGTACGCGGGCCTCTCACTGTTGTGGCCTCTCTCGTCGCGGAGCACAGGCTCTGGACGCACAGGCCCAGCGGCCATGGCTCACGGGCCTAGCTGTTTCATGGCATGTGGGATATTCCTGGACCGGTGCACAAACCTGTGTCCCCTGCATTGGCAGGTGGACTCTCAAGCACTGAGCCACCAGGGAAGCCCTGCTGGAAGATTTTTAATTGCAGTTTCAATGTCATTACTTGTGATAAGTCTGTTTATATTTTCTGTTTCTTCCTTGTTCTGTCTTGGAAGGTTGTACCTTTCCAAGAATTTGTCCATTTCTTCCCGGTTGTCCATGTTTTTGGCATATAGTTGCTTGTAGTAGTCTTTATAATCCTTTGTATTTCTGCGAGCTCAGTTGTAATTTCTCCTTTTTCATGTCTAATTTTATTGATTTGAATAATGTCCTTTTTTTTCCTGATGAGTCTGGTTAAACTTTAGCAATTTTGCTTATCTTTTCAAAGAACCCACTTTTAGTTTCATTGATCTTTGTTCTAGTTTCCCTTGTGTCTATTTCATTTATTTCTGCTCTTATCTTTATGATTTCTTTCCTTCTATTAACTTTAGGTTTTGCATGTTCTTCCTTGTCTATTTGCTTTAGGTGTAAGTTTAGGTTGTTATTTGAGATTCTTCTTGTTTCTTATGGTAGGATTGAATTGCTGTAATATTCCCTCTTAGGACTGTTTTTGCTGAATTCCATAGATTTTGGGCCATTGTGTTTTTATGGTCATTTGTTTCTATATTTTGATTTCCTCTTTGATTTCTTCTATGATTTCTTGGTTATATTTTAGCATATTGTTTAGCCTCCATGTGTTTGTCTTTTTACAAGTTTTTTCCTGTAATTGATTTCTAATCTCATAGTGTTGTGTTCAGAAAAGATGCTTGATATGATTTCAATTTTCTTAAATTTACTGAGGCTTGATTTGTGACCCAACATGTGATCTATCCTGGAGAATGTTATGTGTGCACAAGCGAAGAAACTGGAATCTGCTATTTTCGGATGGAATGCCCTATAAATATCAATTAAATCTTTCTGGTCTATTGTGTCATTCAAAGCTTGTGTTTCCTTATTTATTTTCTGTCTGGATTACCTGGTCATTGGTGTAAGTGGGGTGTTATTGTCCCCCACTATTATTGTGTTACTGTCAATTTCCCCTTTTATGCCTGTTAGCATTTTCCTTGTATATTGAGGTGGTCCTATTTTGGGTGCATATATATTTACAATTGATATAACTTCTTCTTGTATAAATCCATTGATGATTATATAGGGTCTTTATTTTAAAGTCTAGTTTATCAAATGTGATTATTGCTACTCCAGCTTTCTTTTGATTTCCATTTGCATGGAATATCATTTTCCATCTCCTCACTTTCAGTCTGTATGTGTCCCTAGGTGTGAAGTGGGTCTCCTGAAGACAGCATGCATATGGTCTTGCTTTTGTATCCATTCAGCCAGTCTGTGTCTTTTGGTTGGAGCATTTTATCCATTTACATTTAAGGTAATTACCAATATGTATGTTCCTTTTGCCGTTTTCTTAATTGTTTTGGGTTTGATTTTGTAGATCCTTTTCTTTTCTTGGGTTTCCCACTTAGAGAAGTTCCTTTATCATTTGTTGTAGAGCTGGTTTGGTGGTGCTGAATTCTCTTAGCTTTTTCTTTTCTGTAAAGATTTTGATTTCTCTGTTGAATCTGAATGAATTCCTTGATGGATAAAGTAATCTTGGTTGTAGGATTTTCTCTTTCATTACTTTAAATATATCCTGCCACTCCCTTTTGGCCTGCACAGTTTCTGCTGAGAAATCAACTTATAACCTTATGGGGATTCCCATGTATGTTATTTGTTTCTTTTCCCTTGCTGCTTTTAAATTTTTTTTTCCTTTGAGTTTAATTTTTGTTAGTTTGCTTAATGTGTGTCTCAGCATTTTTCTCCTTGTGTTTATCATGTGTGGGACTCTCTGTGCTTCCTGGACTTGGGTGACTATTTATTTTCCCATGTTAGGGAAGTTTTTGACTATAATCTCTTCAAATATTTTCTCATACTCCTTTTTTTTTGCTTTTCTTATTCTGGGACCCCTATAATTCGAATGTTGGTGTGTTTAATATTGTTCCCGAGGTCTCTGAGACTGTCCTCAATCCTTTTCATTCTTTTGTCTTTATTCTGCTTCTAGCAGTTATTTCCACCATCTTATTTTCCAGCTCACTTATTCATTCCTCTACCTCAGTTATTCTGCTATTGTTTCCTTATAGTTTATTTTTCATTTAAGTTATTGTGTTGTTCATCACTGTTTGTTTGTTCTTTAGTTCTTCTAGGTCCTCATTAAACATTTCTTGTATTTTCTCAATCCGTGTCTCCATTCTATTTCTGAGAATTTGGATCATCTTTACTATCATTACTCTGAATTCTCTTTCGGGTAGGTTGCTTATTTTCTCTTCATGTATTTGCTCTTGAAGGTTTTAACATTGCTCCGTTGTCTGTAACAGATTTTTTGTTGTCTCATTTTTTTTTGTTGAGTGGGGCTGTGTTCTTCTCTTGCTGGTTGTTTGGCCTGAGGCATCCAGCACTGGAGTTTGAAGGCAGTTGAGGGGATCCATGTCTTGGTGCTGAGACAAGGACCTCTGGGAGACCTCACACTGATTAATATTCCCTGGGATATGTAGTTCTCTGTTAGTTCAGTGGCCTGGACTCAGCACTCTCAACACAGGAGCTCAGGCCTGACCCCTGGCCTGGGAACCAAGACCCCACAAGCCATGTGGTGTGACCAAAAAAAAAAAAAAACAGAAAGAGCAGAACAATAACAAATAATGAAAAATAAAATAAAATTAGAAAAATAAAAATATATTAGAAAAAATAACAAGAAAAATGAAACAGCAAAACAGAATAGAACCACTACAGCAAAAATATAAAATAAAATAAAGAAAATTAAAAATAAATAAAAAGTAAAAAATAAAAAATTTCCTGGTACCTCCTCTATCAGTATCCTTGCCCCCACAGTGAGCTACAGCCTACCCCCACTTCCCCACTAGGCTTCCAAGTCCTCTAGGTAGGTCACTGGATCCTCTGTGTCATCCCTACCTCTTCATGTGCTCCTCTCACCATTGTCTGTTTCTATAGCTCACCCGGAACACATGTGCCTGCTTAGGCCAGCTGGGGTGCAGGCCTCCACAGGCACATCCACAGGTGCCAGTGCAACATGCAGAGGCCTTGGAAGGTGGCAGCACTCTGCTCACCTGGATTTGCATGGCCATAGGTGGTCCTATCAGGGGTGGGAACTGCAGGGGCAGGCACAGTTGGAAGAGGTAATGGATGGGGGCAGTGCTTGGCCCACCTGGACCATGCGGCCAGAGGAGGCCCCTTCAGGGTGGCACATGGGCTGCCAGGACCCACTTGGCCAGTGGAGGCTTTGGTGTAGGTGGGGCTCAGGCCCAGGACCCATGCAGTTGGAGGAGGTCCCTGGGCGGAGGCTCAGCCCCGGGACCAGAGTGGCCAGAAGAGGCCTTGGTGGAAGGAGCTGTGGCCCGAGACCCGCATGGGCGGAGGGTGCCACAGGGTGTGGGAGTTCAGGCCCTGGACCTCAGCAGGCTTGCCAGGGCCTGAGAAACATGGGGAGATGCTGGCCATATTCCCCTCCAATTCCCCAATCCCCTGAAGGTTCCTCTTTGTCTCCACTGATCCACTTGCCATGAGTGGGCCCCTCCGAGCATGGGAACCCCCACCCTCTCCCAGCCCCCCCTCAGGGGTGCCAGTCCTGTCCAGTCTCCACCATTCTTCCCCCACTTCTTCCATCCCACATCTTATTTGGTCAAGTGGGGATTCCTTCCGTCCCCTTAGGTGTCCAAGGTCACCCACCAGCGCCTAGTAGGTGCCCTAGTTGTGAGGAGATGTGAACTCCATGTCCTCCTACTCTGTCATGTTACTCCAACCCTGTAAGTATATTTTGGATACAAACACTTTATTGGATAAGTGTTTTGCAAATATTTTTTCTCAGTCTGTGGCTTGTCTTTTTATTCTCTTAAAAGTATCTTTTATAGAGAAGCTTTACATTTCACATAAATTATGCTTTTTGTTTTTGGATATAAAAATTTATCACTAAACTGAAGGTTTTTCTTTTTTTGGACATGCAACCTGTGGGATCTTAGTTCCCTGACCAGCAATTCAACCCATGCCCCTGGCAATGAATGTGTGGTGTCCTAATCCCCGGACCACCAGGGAATTCCCTAAACTCAAGGTTATATATATATTTTTCCTATGTTTTCTTCTAGAGTTTTTATAATTTTGTATTTTACTTTTCAGTCTATAATCTATTTTGTGTTGGCTTTGACTTACTGTCTAGCATCCTTTCATTTCCACCTGAAGGATTCCTTTCAGCATTTCTTGTAAAGCAGATCTAGTAGTAAAGAACTCCCTCAGATTTCATTTATCTAGGAGTGCATTCGTTTCTCTCTCATTTTTGATGGACAGTTTTGTCAAATATAGAATTATTGGTTAACATTTTTCTGTTTCAGCCCTTTAAATATATCATCCCATTGCCTTGTGTTCTCCAAGATTTTGCTAAGTAATCCAATAGTAGTCTTATAAAGAACGCCTTGTTCATGATGACTCACTTTGTTCTTGATGCTTTCAAGATTCTCTTTGTCTTTGCCTTTTGACTGTTTAATTATAATGTGCCTCAGTGTGGGTCACCTTGGGTTTATGCTGCTTAGAGTTCATTAAGCTTGTTGGATTTGTGGATTCATGTATTTTCTCAAATTTGGGAACATTTTGCTCATTATTTCTTCAAATAATTTCCATGTTTTTTCCTTATTTTTCTTCTCTTTATGGGACTTCTATGATGCATATATTGTTCCACTTAATATATCACATATGTCCTTTAGGCTCTGTTCTCTCTTCTTCATTCTTTCTTATTTTTACACCTCACACCCAATAATTTCAAATGACCCATACTTAGTTTGCTAATTCTTTCTTCTGCTTGATTGAACTTGATCTTGAACTCTTTTTGCAAATATTTTGATTCAGTGATTGTATTTTTCAGCATCAACATTTTTGTTTGATTTCCATTTATAATTCATTTGTCTGTTGATATTCATATTTTATTCATATATTGCTTTCTTAATTTTCTTTAGTTCTTTGTGTTTTTCTTTAGATGTTTGAGCACATTTAAGACAGTTCTTTAAAAGTTGCATCTAGTAAATCGATGCCTGTATTTCTCCAGGGATGGTTTCTGTCACTTTACTTTCTACCCTTGAATGGGTCATATTTTCCTGTTTCATTGTATGCCTTGTGATTTTATTGTTGAAAACTGAGCATTTGAAAAAACTGCCTCCCCTCCCTGTCTTTGCAGACTTGCTCTGGGCCAGGGAAGTCCTTCACTAATCAGCAGGACATTTTTTGGAGCCTTGGAATCAGCCCAATACAAAGGTTCAATGTCTTCTTAGGGCTTTTCTGAGCAAAAATCGTGCCTTGGCCTATGTGGGGTTTTTTGTTTTTTTGTTTGTTTTCTTTTGTTCTGTTTTTTATCCTCCCTTATACACAGCTGCTTTTAAATGTTTTTATTTCCCAAAGAGTCTCATCCTAGCTTATCCTTGGGACTTTAAATTCTCTGTTGTTTGTTTCCATTCATGTTCTCTTACTCTAGGTACTCATAGTTCTTTGTCTTTCTGCAGCATATAAGAGCAGTGTTCACCTCTTTCAGCTACATTTCTCCAGCTGAGATTCAAGGCTGGCTAAAGAGAGAACATTCCTTCAGGCAGCTACCCAAACACATTAGAACATTTCAAATAATGTCTTCTCTCTACTTCCTAGAAATTTATGGAGGGAATTTGGAACTAGGCTGCCTCTTCCTACAGACCATGATACACCAGGAAAGGGGTGGGCAATGGTAAACAAAAGCATTATAAAATTTCTTATTTTGAATATAGCTTTTTTACTTGATAGGATGTTTGCTAGGTTGCTATAAACATTTGACTGTTTTGAAAGCTGTCATAAGGTCACGTTAGCAAGCTTTTGATTACATTTTGATGTTTACATAGAAGAACAAGGTATTGTTCTTCTTCTGAGTCTACCATTTTTCTGATGTCACTATCAGACTTTGATCTATTTTTATAAATGTTACATGTCTATAAGACTTTGTTGAAATTTCCGACAAAGAAGATAGACATTTTATTTTTCCTTGTACAGTTCACCCTTAAACAATGGGGGGTAAATCCACATATAACTTGTTCTTGGCCCTCTATATCTAGGGTTCCTCTGCATTCACAGATTCAACCAACTATAGACTATGTAGTACTGTAGTATTTACTATTGAAAAATATCAGAGTGTAAGTGGACCCATGCAGTTCAAACTCATGTTGTTCAAGAGCCAATTGTACTATCAATTTTTGTTATGCATCTTTTGATATTTTTTATACTGTAATAGGGTTTGCCAGAGAAACAGGGTCAATAGGACATATATAAATATGAATTAGAAGGGTATCCCAGAGAGAGGCTGTGGTGCTTCAACTGTCCATTTTTGCTAAGGACTGTATATCAGGCAGAACAATACGTAAAACAGGTCTGAATCTTTTCTTCCCCTATTAACTGATTGTAAGAAACTTTCTTTGAAGCCATAAGTGCAAGCTGGAAGAGAGCAGGCTGTGTAGCAGGGGTGGGGATTGTGGGCTTTTGGGCCACTTCTTCATGTAACTTACTTGTGCCTTCAGGCCTGCTTGGGACTGATCATTAATATACAACCATCATTTTGATAATGGAGTGTTGCTGAACATGCCAAACTTCATGGCGTGGTTGATCAGACAAAACCCAGTTCATGATGGATAGCTCAGGTCACGTGGTAATTTGGTGGTCCATGGTGAAGCATTCAGTTTCTACTAAGGCCCAGTAGCAGGCCAACAGCTGTTTCTCAAAGAAAGGTAGTTAACTGTGGATGATGTCCAAAATCCTAAAAGCCTGAGCCATGAATACCTATAGAGGCCTACCAAAGCATTTTTTATCTGTGACTGCAACTTCAAACACTAATGAATCTGGTGGATTATATGGCCCAAATGGCAGAGCAGCTTGAACAACATCCTGGACCTGCTACAGAACCACTTTTTTCTGGACCCTGTTCAAAACTAGCAAATTTTGGGGAGGTCACCTGGTAAATGGGCCAGAGTAACACATCCGAATGAAGATTATGTTGCCTACTAAAATCAAGGAAGCCCACCAGGCATTGTTCCTCTTTTTTGGTTGTAATAATGGCCAGATGTAGTACCTTATCCTTCACCTTAGAAGAGACTTGTTGATATGCCCCACATCACTGGACCCCTAGCAATTTCTCTGAGGTAGAAGGGCCCTGAATTTAAGTCATTTTTATTTACCACCCTATGATATAAAAATGTCTTACCAATAAGTCTAGAATAGTTGCTACTTTCACTCACTAGTTCCAATCAGCATAATGTCCTTAATATAAAGGACCAGTGTAATATATTGTGAAAGGAAAATGTGACCAAGATACCTGTGAATTAATTATGACCTAGGGCTGCAAAGTTGATATAACCCTGAGGTAGGAGGGTGAAGGTATATTACTGGCCTTGCCAGCTTAAAAGCAAACTGATTCCGGTAGACCTTATGACAGAAATGGAAGAAAAGGCATTTGTTAGATCAATAGCTGTATACCAGGTACAAAGGATGTGTTAATTTGCTCAAACAATGAAACCACATCTGGTATAGCAGTTGCAATTGTCACCACCTGTTTAAGATTATGAGAATCTACTGTTATTCTCCAAGATCTTTCTGTTTTCTGCACAGGCCAAATAGAAGAGTTGAATCGGAGAAGTAGTAGGAATCAACACCCCTGAATTTTCCAAGTCCTAGATGGTGGCACTAATCTCTGCAATCCTTCCAGAGATGCTGGGCTTTTTTTAAAAAAAATTATTATTATTATTTTTTTTAATTTTTGGCTGTGCTTGGTCGTTGTTGCTGCACGTGGGCTTTCTCTAGTTGCAGAGAGCGTGGGCTACTCTTCATTGTGGTGTGTGGGCTTCTCATTGTGGTGGATTCTCTTGTGGTGGAGCATGGGCTCTAGGCATGCAGGCTTCAGTAGTTGTGGCTCACAGGCTCAGTTGTTGTAGCGCACAGGCTTAGTTTCTCCATGGCATGTGGGATCTTCCCAGACCAGGGGTCGAGCCCGTGTCCCCTGCAATGGCAGGTGGATTTTTAACCACTGCTCCACCAGGGAAGCCCAATGGTGGGCTTTTGATGTACTATTTTATTAGGTGCCGGCAGTTCTAATGGTTTCTACTTTGGCCTTTCCCACTATAAGAGCCCTTATTCCACAGGTCAGGGAACCAGTGTGGGATTCTGCCAGTTACTAAGCATATCTATTTCAATTGTGTATTCTGTAACTGGGAAAATAATGACAGGATGGACTCAGGGACCCACTGGAACCACTGTGAGACATATGAGAGCTAAATCTCTATTGATCACCTGATGTCCATAAGCCCTGTTTCTGACTGGTGAGCTACAGTGACATTTTGAATCTCCTGCTATCAGTGCCAATTCAGAGTTAGTGTCAGTACTCCCTGAAAAGTCTGATTATTTCCTTTCTCCTATGTACAGTTAGCCTGGTAAAAGCCTGTAGGTTCTCTTGGGGCAGGCTGGGAGAAGGATTGCAGTATAAATTTTCAGTTGTATACCAGGGTTCTTCCTCAAGCGTACCTGACTTCCCCTTTATTCAAATTTGTTCTGGGTCTGTGAAGTGACTCAAGTCTGGAAATTGATTGAGGGGCCATGTTTCTCTGTTTTTATGATTTGAGTTACAGTTTTGTTCCCTTTACATAGATCATTTCCACTTATACAGATCAAGTAAGAATTTACTAGGCTTTCCTATCTATTTCACTCCTAGGTACACAATGATTAGCCATCCAATACCCTAGATCTGTGCAAGTCACTATTCTGATTGCTTCTTTGACTTTGTTGTCCATCACAGTAACCATATCCAACCCAATTTACCTTTGTTGGTTGAATACAATCACTTAGTCCCTGCCATCTCAGGATACAATTACTCCCATTGCATTTACGTTTTCCACTGATTGGCTGTGGCTTTCTCTTTTAAGGTCTGACCTACAAAGGAAAGCAATCACTGAGATCTTCAAGGATATTGGAGCTCTCTTCACAAATTTAGTCCTCAAAGTATTGGTGAAGTTAGTCATTTGGACCCTCTTATTGTGGGCGAGTAGGTCTTAAATGACAGACCCACTCTAAGATCCCAAACTCCCTAAGCTGAAACCAAGCAGGACCCTGTGGGTCCCTCCTGGGTACAACTCCTTTCCATGTTCCCTGTTTTTTGTTTGTAGGAAATAGGCTTCATTCAGTCTCCTTGACCTTCCCTGATTTCCAAAGGGCAGATTCAAGCAGTTATTAATCAAGGAAAGGAGGGAATGCAGAAACAAAGGAGGAGCAGTCAATAAACAATAGTGCAGCCATTAAAGCAGGGTCCTGGTTCCTCTTCAAGGAATATACATAACAATATCTTTCAGTTCTTCTGTAGGAACTAAGGTCTCCCCCAGGTGGAAGATGGTAACTTCAGGCTGAGCACAAGATTCCTGGAGCACGGCCCTGTTATCTCATCACCAACCAAAAAGAAGAAAGTCTGCACACAGTGGAAGGTAATGGCTCTGACCCCTTCCCCAAATAATTATCCCTTTAAAAATTTTCATGGTTGAAAGAATCTTCTGAGTTGGTTTTTGGACATGAATCTGCCTTCTCCCCAGGTTGCTGGTCTCAAGAATAAAGCAACTTTCCTTTTCCAAACAACACTTGTCTCTCAAGTATTGGCTTTCAATCAGCGAACAGCCAAACCTGAGTTCAGTAACAAATCCATATAAGTAAATTTGGACTGTTGCAATTTTATGTTCCTCCCTCCATAATGCCAGTTTCTTATTATCAATTTCCACACATGTTTCCAGGATTTATGCCTCTATAAATTAGAAAATTCAAGGAGTTTTTATTTTTTGGTGTGTAGCACAACTCATGGGTTACACTTTGTATCTCAGCTTCAGGAACTTGCAACTAGTTAAAGGTCTAGAAGCCAAGATGGGTAGTAGGGATGGCTCTTAAGAAGAATCAGCATTGTCTTGCAGAACAACTACCTCAGGGGAGGCAATTACATTTTCCTCAGGCAATTCAAGTTTAATCACCTCAGATGGAGGTGGAGAGGTCTCTCCCATTAGAGGTGGAAAGGCTGCTCCCAATGGGAGGTGGGACGGGGTGGCTTAGCCTCTTTTATGGCAAAGAAAACTCAATTGAATGTAGGGGATCAATATTCTGAACTTCATTAAGGTCTTCCTACACATTATCATCCACATTATTTTGCATTCAACACCCTGATTTTAACAGTAGACACCCTGTGAAGGTGGGAGTTCAACTTGTGTTGTAATACGGTCAATACCAGAATGAAGTTCTGCATTTGATTTTTAGCAATTTTAGATCTACAACTACAGAAAATAAAGCTATTCTTCAAGGTACACCTAGAAGTTCTTAGGTCATTTATGCAGAGCTTGAGCTATCTGGACATCCCTTCGCCCAGTCAAGTTGGGATACATTTAATTAACCATCACAAATACCCACATAATTAAAATCATAAGATTATCTTGGTGAACTGAATCTTTTATCATTATGTAACTAATCTCTCTTTTCCTAATGATGCTTTTTTTATATCTGTCATGTATTATAAAGAGGATACACCAACAGTTGTATTTTTATGATGTGTTGATTACCATTCTTTTGTTCTCAACCTTCTGTGTCTTTTTTTTTTTTTTTGGATGTGGTTTCCATGTATGAAATATAAAAATGGTTTTCATTATTTTTGTTACTATTATTATTAATGTTACTCAATCTGTAAATCATTATCTTTTAAATGGTCAATTTAGTCTATTTATTGTAAATATTTAAATATTTGCAATTGTTTATACTATCTTAGTTTTTTATTTGACTCAATGTGTTTTCATCTTTTTATTACTAATAACTCATACATACACTTTCACAAATTAAAAAAAAGCACAGATATCCATATCAGATATTCATGCCTTCTTCCTAACTGAAGATCAATGTTAGACGTTCTCATAGTCCTTGATCTCACAACAGCCCATGCCCCTAATATCATGTCATTATTTTGTATTATTTGACATTAGGTAATTAGGGATACAATTTTTTTTTCCTTTCTCTTTATTAGCTATATTTTTTAGAAAACATTGTCAAGGTATTTAAATCCATGTTATTTTGCATATCTCTTTCTGCATCTCCTTTATGTATTTCTATTATTATTTTATTAGATGCTCCAAAACTGTTTTAAAACTGTCTTTTAATTGCAAACTGTCTGAGGCCTCTGTGCCTGTGTGTATTTTTCTATTATGCTCTCACATTTTCATGGTAATTTGGCTAGGTTTAAACATTCTACTTAGAAAACTATCTTCTTACATGGCTTTACAAAATATCATTCCATTGTCTTTTTTTATCTAGTGTTGCTTTTGAAAAGTCTGTTAAGCTGATGCTTGTGCCTTTTTTAAGTAATCTCTATTTGGAAGTTTTTTTCTCTTTGCCTTTTATATTCTTAAATTTATCTAATTATCTAGGAGATATTACTGTCGTTTCTCCTATTAGTCTTTTTTTAATGTACTATTTTTCAGTATATATTATTTATGAGCTATTATATTTTCTGAAACATTTTTTTCCTATATATATATATATATATTTTTTTTTTCCATTTTAGTTTTTCTCTTTCTGGGGCTCAGATTACAAAAAAATACCAGTCAGAAAGCATGGTCTCTGAAGATTAAACATTTGAGTTCACATACTTGTTCTCCCATGTACTAGCAAATTACTTAATCACTTTGTACCTCAGTTCCTTTACCTAAATGAAAATGATGACAGTAGATCTGACCTCATAAGATTTTTGTACTCACTTTTCCTGGCCCATATTTAGCAGTTATATGTGTGTTTGCTACTGTTCTCCTAGGTTTACCTTTTGTTTCTTATGCATTTTCTATTTCTTCTGCCATTTCTGTTTCCCTCTGGAAATTTTGTCAGTCTGGTTTCCCAACTCTCTAATTCATTTTGCATCCATAGCTATTTCAACAATTATATTTTTCATGACTAAAATTTCTATGTATTTATGAATTTTTGTTCTTGTTTCCTATTACTAAATTTTTCCTTATAATCGTCAGTATGTTATTAGGCTTATTAAATTTAAATATTCATGTTAAATAAATAATATAGTCTAAAATCTCTGCCTCCTAGAGTATTTATAATCCAATTATTTTTCTAAAATTGTTGTAATTTGTCAAAACAAACAAACAGATATCCTATCAGAACTTCTTTGACTTCTATTTTGGCTTGTGACACTTGCTTAAGTCTGAATGACAACGCTTATCGTATATCAAAGGCTGGCCAGACTCCAGTCTGTGTCAGCCACATGCTTCTTCTAGTGTTAAACTCAAATAGAAGGAAGGAGTGAGTCCTTGAGTAAAGAGTTCTAAGTAGATAAACCTCTCATTATCATGTCAGTTTTATATCCTCCTTCCAGGCAATTTTTAAAGACAGTACCTGGACTTTGGAACCTGAGGAAAAAATCAACATGTGGAGTAGGTATGCCCTAGATCAGTAGTCTGAAAACAAATACACAAACAAACAAATAAAACACTGAGACAAATTCACACCAGACCTAACCTGATTTTGTATGTGCTCTTAGTTAAGAATTGTTTATACATTAAAAAAAAAAAACGAAAAAGAAAATACATGTAGACATATATGTGAATCCCAAAACCTAAAGTATTTACTATCTGGCCCATTACAGAAAAAAGATTCCTAACTCTTGCTTTAGATTATAATAATAATAAAAAAAAAACATCCTGAGAGTTTGGAGCAGAAACAGAGGAGTAAATGCTCAGGGCTAGTCAAACTCCTCTCTGGAACAGTTGCTGTACTGTTTTACCCACATGAACACCTGAGCTATGGGTTTGGAACTTTGCCACAGTGTGGCATAGTGAAGAAGCAGGTGTTGATTAACCTAGGGCAATGGCAATTGATACTGAAGAGTGAAATTCAACTTTTTTTCTAATATATTCAACTTTACACTCTCCATACACATGCACAAAAAAATACACTCCCATGAATCCAAAACGATTTCCATTTTCTTAGGAAGTTTTTCACAATTGATATTTCTTTCCCAGAAAAATTCTTACAACTATTTTGGTTATTTATTCTGATTTTCTCTTGAGGGATTGAGACAGCAACTCACACAAATCCACCATCTTGAAAGGAATCGAATTGAGAATAGTGATTTTTTAAACTGTCTGAATCTTTCTGTTTTTTTTTTCTATAACACTAAAGATAATTCAAACAGGTGCTTTGATCTCAAACTAGAGATATTTTCCAACTTGCTCTCAGTTACCAAAAAAGGAATATTAGAGGCATTCTTAGCACCCAGTTAAGGACTCCAACACCTGTATGCTTGGGTTCTGTCACTCTTCAGCTGTCTGATCTTGGGCAAGTTACTTAAACAGTTATCTGTAAAGTGGGAGTAATGATAGTAACTACTTCATTGGGTTGTCATAAATATTAAATAAATGAATATTTGTAAGGCACTAAAAATAGCACATGACATATTGTAGGCATCATTAAAGTGTTTATTAAATAAGAACAATAAGGAAAATGTAAAAACATATATAGGAACCAGTATATTTATCAGTATTATAGTACTACAGCATTGCATGTGCTTGAATTGTATTTGCATTTCAATATAATGTTTATACAATATAATCTGGTACTTCAAGAGTTTTGATAAGGCTATTTACATTGTGATAATCCAAACATTTACAATTTTATTCATTCTTTTATTCTGTCTTCTTTGGGAGGTCAAAATCTGACTTCTGGTCTGCAAATATGAATATTCATAAAACACTATGAATTTATGATCATTTCATATTTTTTGTTGCACAAAATACATTATTTTGTGATTTCTAGTGTTCAAGAACATAATTCTTTACTAAAGTTTGGATTGTAATTTGTCAAAGCAAACAAACAAATATCCTATCAGAACTTGGAAAGAGTGTTTAATATAACTGTTATTGATATTTCTTGAAATAAGAAGGCTCAAAACCAAAGAGCTATTTGCAGATGTCCATAACATGGTTCTGATAACTTGTACTGTAGGGAAGGGAACATTTTCACTTCTTCCTTTCTAGGTTTGTTGGCTGGCTTAATAATTAAATTAACATAAGTCAGATAAATAAGAGAAAAACAAATTTAATCTCATATAGATGGAAATCCCTTAAAAATATGAGACTGAAAGAAATAACCAAAGCTCCAAGTTTTTATATTTTTTAGACAAAGAAACAATAGATGTATGAAGAATTGATAAGACAAAGGGGTTTAGCTTTGAGTTAGTAATTAGTGACGTAGCAAGATTTGTTTAATATAGGCTTCTTGGCCCTAAGTTCCTTATTTCTGTTTATAAAGAAGCCTTCTACCCTCCTGGTACAGGGAGGGTACCTTTCATATGGGAAATTTATCTCCTGCTTTCATGGGGACAAAGGAGGGTTAGAGTGTCCTCGCACTGGCTGTTTCTCAAGTAACTTTAATTCAAAATGATCAGTACGCTAAAGTGGCATATTTTGGGATGGAATATTCTACTCCCCTTTAGGACTGAAGTGGAAGTAATTTCTAAGCATCTTTAAAAATTTCTGCATGATCTCATTGTATGATTCTGTTTTCTGATAATTGATTTTCTGTCTGTAATACTTATAAGTGTAGATATACTTGTATATCTAAAGGAGCTCAAGAAATCATATATTTTAAAATTTCCAAAAACTTATGATAATTTCCCAATACGTATTACTTTGTACAGCAGGGACACATTTGGATAATTCCTTTAAATAATAAGAATAATTAGATAACATACAGAATGTAAAGCCAAGAATTATGGTAAAAGAAAGAAACATAAGAAGCAATGATCATTCAAAAGGGAATATAAAACATTATATTTCCTAAAAGACTCTGATTACTTCTTGGAAGAATATAATCTTTGTTCCACAGGGACCATTGTGATTTAAAATCAAAAGAGAATATTTAATTTTGAAAAAGTAAAATCTGGAAATTTTGGATTTAGCAGCAAGACTCTATTTTATGACAAATGTTTCAATACATATCTTACAACAACAAAGAACAACAAAACTGGTATTGATATGTTAGTATTTTGTTAACCTTGAAAATGTGTCTTTTCAGTACTCAGTATTTACAAGGTAGGATATATTCCAAAAGAGTTCTTGATCTTTAATTAGTTAATCCTTATGACATTCTTGTGACATAGGTCAGTACTTTGAAGGGGAGAGGATTTATCTTTACAAAACAACACTCTGAGGGTGCTCCATAGGAAACTATACAAGTTCAGATGGTGGGTGGCTAAAGATTATTAAATCATTGATATGACTTTGAAGCTAGCCATGCTCTTTTATTGTTTTTTTTTCTTCTTAAATACTAAATTTCTATCAAGACTATCAAAAGCAAAATAAAAACCAATTACTGTGAAGCCATTTGTTTCAAATTTAGAAAATTAACAAAGACTAAGCAAAGCCTGTGAGTTAAAATAACCTGGTCTTGAAACTGTACTCCATCCCTTTCTCAAATATACTAACAAGGACACAATATTTAACTTCTCTGACTGATAGTTATTTCTGATTTTTAAAGTTAGTTAATATTGTATATTTCTAGGAGTATAAAGAGACTGGATGAAATTATATATGAAGTAAATAAAAAGTACTTAGCACTCAATAAATATTAGCTATTATTTCTGTTAGATTGATGATATGATAAAATGAGGAAGAAGAAGAGGAGAAGAGGAGGAGAATTGTGCCACAAATACAATTTATGTTTACTTGGTTTAAAGCTTTAACTGTTAAAGTTGAGCTTTCATAAACTTCAGATGTTTACAAAAGAATAATGTCTATAATAAGCATTGAAGTCAACAACACATAATCCTCTGTGATACCCTGGAGTTGTATCTATACTGACAGAGAGAGAGGAACTATAAGTCAATGCCTGGTAACAGATGATATAGTGAGAAAATCCCACCTAATAAGCACAATCTTCTTAGGGCATAGTGGAAAATTTATTCTAAAAATTATATGGATGCAAGGAAAGAAGGATAACCAAGACATCTTCAAGAAGGACAAAGTTGGGAATATGCTCTACCAGAAATAAGATTTGTTTACTATCAGATCACTATGACAGCATGGAACTAGCCAGAAAGACAAACCAACACATCAAATAAGAAAACTCAGAAGTAGACAAAGCATATACATAAACTTTACATATGACAGAGCTGACATTGCAGATGAGCACTAAATGCACTATTTGACAAATTCTGCTAGACAATTGGTCATCTATTTTGAAAAATAAAATCAGTTCCTTACCTAAAGCCAAATACAGATACCAATTCCGTATGGAATAATGACTTACATCTATGAAACTAAATTTTAAAGCTTTTAAAAGAAAAAAAGCCTGTATGACCTTGTGATGAAAAAAGTTTCATAAACAAGACACAAAAAGGACTAACCATGAAAGAAAATTTAAGTAAATCGTGTCTTAAAATTAAAATACCAAAATAAAAAATAAAATGACAGCCAGAAAGTATATATTTCCAACAAATTATCAGCCACAAGATTATTAATATTAATAATTTATGTGTATATTATTTTTCTAATTGACTCAGACATTTAGCACTAACTTGTCTTAAAACTTCTTTTGACTCTCTACATTCTGTTCTCTACATAGCAACCTGAATAGTATTTTAAAAATATGTCAGGTCATGTTACACTTCCAGTGAAACTGAAATTACTAATCATTTCAGACAGAGTAAATGCCAAAGTCCTGTTAGTTCTCAAAGCTCATCTACTACTACTTCCCCTTGCTCACTTTGCCTCTGGCCATACTGGCATCCTTGCACTTCCTTGAATATGTCAGGTACACACTGCCCACTAGGATCCTTTCCTGACTTTTTACTGTAACTGAAACTTTTCCCTATCAGGTATTCTCCTGAAATTTCTTTATTTTCTGTAGGTCATTGGTCAAGTAATCCCTTCTTAATGCAATGTACCCTGACCACCCTATTTAAAATTGTACTCATTCCTTTTCTGGGCACATCCATCTTACCTTGCTCTTTTTTCTATACCACTGTTTATATGCTAAGATTATCATAACAAAATACCTTAGATTGGATGGCTTAAACAACAGAAATTTATTTTCTCACAGTTCTGGATGCTGGAAGTCCAAATCAAAGTGTCAGCAAGTGTGGTTTCTCCTGAAACCTCTCTCCTTGGCTTCTAAATGGCTACTTCTTGCTGGCCATTTGTCTTTGCACATGCACTCCTGGTGTCTCTAGGTATGTCCTAATCTCCTCTTTTTATATGGACACCAGTCAAATTGGTTAGGGTCATTTTAATTACTCCTTTAAAAGCCCTTTCTCCAAATACAGGCATATTCTGAGGTACTGGGAGTTAAGACTTCAACATATAAATTTGAGGAGGGACACAATCAGTCTATGACAAGCACTTATCATTTTACAACATAAAATGTATTCATTATTTAAACGGTTTTTGTATTTTACCCCTCAGAATAACAGCAATATTGTTATTTTTTCCTGTTTTGTTCCCTGAAGGACCCTAAGTACCTATTTTAATGCCTGGCATGTAATTGGTACACAATAAATAGTTGTTGAATGAATAAAATAAATTTTTGTATAGTAAATAAATGGTAATAAACCAAATATTCATAGATAGGATAATGGATAAATATATTGTGCTATGATCAAGCAATAAAATTATTCCTAATTCTTAACATATGACTCTCCTGGAGATCCTGTTAAATGCAAGTTCTAATTCAGGAATTCTGTAGTGCAGCCCAAGAGTCTGCATCTGACAAACTTCCAGGTGATTCCAATGCTGTTGTTCAGGGAATGACAGGAAGACATTGTATAGCTAGTCTATACACAAGGAAGGTAAATGAATCTCAACAATTTTAGAATGAAATGAAACTTTAAGTGTAATGATCAAGTTATAAGAGAATATATATAGTATGATTCTATTTATGAAACTAAAAGAGCAAAATGAAACAATATATGGTAGAAGGATGAATTATTATATGTGGAAAATCTATAAAGAAAAGTAATGAATAATACAAAATTTACAGTAATGTTACAGCAGAAGAGTGTCAACTACAAGTTGGCACTTGCCATGGGCATTTGCCATCTACTCTACAAGGATTAAATCAGTTGCTGCTGCAGCTGCTGACCCTCAACATCCTCTTAAAGGAATTCAGGGTGGAGATCAGGAATGAGACACTCTGTGCTCTGGAAAAACTAGCAAAGCAGGTTTTCAGATTGTTAGATATTTTCAGGAGCTGATTTTAGGAACCCAATTCTTGCATCCCTTATATCTAGAAAAACACTAAGTTCCTTCATGGTGACGTCTGCTCCTCGTGACTAGCAGTAACCCTCATCAGAACTTTTGCAAAAATATGTGCTTGATTGCATGTACTCCCTCTTCATCAAAATCACATATATATTGACCTCCCCCTCCCCCACACCTCATTGGAGCAGTTTTTCAGAGTTATCTGAAATTCTTTCTCCTATGCTACAGTCCTCATTTCTCACCAAATTAAACTTAACTCGCAACTCGTACGTTGGGCAATTTTTAAGTCAGTAGGGTGTAGAAGGGGGATCAGTTTGGGAGGGACATCCAGGGATGTTTAGATTTATTAGTTCATCTTATATTTTACTCATTGATAAGTAATTATTTATTTGTGCTTTTAAAAATCGTTGCATATGTAATGAGCACTTCTGTATGTCTAGGACATGTTTTACAAAGAAAAGAGGAAACAGCAATAAGAGGTCAAAGAGAAGAAGAGAGAACTAAAAAGAGAATGAACACACAGAAACAAAATATCTTGCCCTTGTGTTCCAAACATTAATCAGGCTCTAATCAATGCTGTGTCACAGAGAGAAATTAGAATTAGTTTTTGCCCATAAGTAGCTCTTGGCCTAGTGAAGACAAATGTTTGAAAACATGTGAAAAGAAGAAGCAGTTTCTCTGTGTATTTTCTAACAAAGATTAAAATGGCACATAAGTTTTTCATAGAAAAATAAAGTCAGATTTTTTCTTTTAAAATTTTGCATCATAAATTATTTTTGACTGCTCACACACTGGCTTTAACTCCTTTCAGTCATGGTTACTGTAGGTGGTGTAAATATCTTGTGACTGGTATGCAGTGGAGATATCTTAAAGTACCTAGTTAAAAAATACACTTTTAACACTAAAATATGAAAAGTTGGCTTTAGTATATTTCTGTATGTTTTGTGATTTGGCTTCTCAGGTATCCTTGGGGCTTTTAAAAACATATGCTGTTGGAAATGCCATTTACAGGACCACTTAGGGAATCTTACAAACATGAGAAATTGGCAGAGAGAAATAACACTATACCCCTGAAGTTATTTCTTTAATTTAAACCATTTCAAAACATGAATTTTGTCATTAAACAAAACTCACTATCTTTCCCAAATGTTACATTAGTTAGACAGGAATAGTGTAATACAAGCTTTCATAGCATTTACAATTCAGGAAAACTTTTCTTGGAGTAATGTAGTATATTTAGATGGACATTGACTGGATGATTGTCTTCATAAAAGATGCAGCCATAAATGGAGCATTTTCAGTGCATAAAAGTGATTAATATGGGCCCTGAAAGAGCTTCTGTACTGTGTACTGATTCAGTAGCTTCACTCACAGAAAGAGTAGAATTTTGGGGTTTACAGATAATATGTTCGCTTCATTTCTCTAACTCTTTAAATGGCACATATTTTGCATTGTCAAATAAAAACAATGCAGACTGAATAAGGAGAGACTTTTATTTAAAAGGATTATTGAAAGGTGGGGGGAACTACTGTGATAGCGATGATGCTGTGACTGTAAGATCTGCAAACTCATAAGTCAGGCAGAAAGAAGATTTCTTTTTATAAAGAAGAATAAACAAGGTTAAAATGAACTGGGTGTAGGTCAAGTGGTAAGAAAGGGTGGCATGACTGGATAATAGATGAGAAAATATTTCACATGAGGACAGACTCTTTTCAAGAGGGACTTTGGGACTTCCCTGGTGGGGCAGTGGTTAAGAACCTGCCTGCCATTGCAGAGGACTTGGGTTCAATCCCTAGTCTGGGAACAGACCACATGCCATGGAGCAACTAATCCCCGTGTGCCACAAGTAGACTCTGTTCACATAGAGCCCGTGCCCCACAACAAGAGAAGAACTTTACTTCCCAATGCCAAACACTTTATTAGATTTTGTCTTCTATATTCAAATGCCTTCACATTTAAGATTTTTTTTTTATTTAAAGAATATTCAGAAAAGGCTAAATATTTATTTTATCTTGGTGAACACAGTTTACATGTGAATGCTTTAGTAATCTTTGATAAAAGATAACCTACTGTATAGACATATTTTTAAGGACAAAATAAATATTGAAACAGATGGATTGAAGATGTTCTTGTTACACAAAAGTAAATTTCCACTTCCTTATAGACCCACTCAGTGTGGCCTGAGCAGTGGTGAATGAAAATCCTTCCAGTGAGCTGAAACTCAAACAGTCCATTTGATAGTTTACTTTAAATGGAAGAATAAATAGTCTGAGATATAGATAAACATGGATTCCGAGACAGTAATGAAAGGCTTAGTTGAGTATACACAGACCTTCAAGGAGAAAAATTAGACGATTTGAGGAAGAAGCATATAAATGTATATGTATAAATGGCCATGAAGTGCAAGGATATTTGGGTCTTATTTTAATATTCATCAGGGCATCTACTGCCAAAGAGGCACATAGAAACTAGGTGGGGCCATGACTTTTCTGGTGCAGGTTCAGCCACTGTCTCTGGCCACCCCAGTGCTTGCATAGTAAATCCATGAATACACTGGACATGTTGGAAATTGTAGAGAAGGGAAAAGTAATTTCCATCTATCTGTCAGAGTTCTTGGCTGAAACCACTGCAATAAAAGAAAGATTAACAAAAGAAAAACAAACAGAAGTTTATGAACATGATATAAGTCATGTATACCTGGGAGATACCCAGGGGGAAATGAAAAACTTAAAAAGAGGCTTGAAACTCTGGCTTATACAGCATCTTCAACATATAACAATAAATTTGTAGAGAAATGGCAGAAAAAAGGAAAACAGTTTTAGGCTTCCAAGGAAAAAGACAAAGGCTAGTTAGTAAACTTCATTATGTAGACTCCTCTGGTGTCAACTCCAGGCTTATAGGGTCTAAAGTTGTTTCTGATAGATGGCAGAGAGCAGAAGCAAGAAGAAATACAATCCTGCAGAACAAAAACAACATTAACAGAAATATAAACAAAATGAAAAGGCAGAGGGCTATGTATCCAAAGAAGGAAAAATATAAAAACCCAGGAAAACAATGAAATGAAATGGAGATAGGCAACCCTTCTAGAAAAAAATTCAGAATAATGATAGTGAAGATGATCCAGGACCTTGGAAAAAGAATGGAGGCAACTATAGAGAAGATGCAAGAAATGTTTAACTAAGACTTAGAAGAATTAAAGAACAAACAGCTAGAAGAATTAAAAGCAAAAAAACAGAGATGAGAAATACAATAACTGAAATGAAATATACACTAGAAAGAATCAATAGCAGAATAACTGAGGCAGAAGAATGGATAAGTGACCTGGAAGACAGAATGGTGTAATTCACTGCCATGAAACAAAATAAAGAAAAAAGGATGAAAAGAAATGAAGACAGCCTAAGAGACTTCTGGGACAACATTACATGCACCAACATTCACATTATAGGGCTCTGAGAAGAAGAGAGAGAGAAAGAACCTGAGAAAATATTTGAAGAGATTATAGTCGAAAACTTCCCTAACATGGGAAACGAAATAGCCACACAAGTCCAGGAAGTGCAGAGAGTCACAGTCAGGATAAACCCAATGAGAAACATGCTAAGACACATAGTAATCAACTTGACAAAAATTAAAGACAAAGAAGAACTATTAAAAGCAACAAGACAAAAATGACAAACAACATACAAGGGAACTCCCAGAAGGTTAACAGATGATTTCTCAGCAGAAACACTACATACCAGAAGGGAGTGGCCAGATATATTTAAAGTGATGAGAGGGAATAACCTACAACCAAGATTACTCTACCCAGCAAGGATATCATTCAGATTTGATGGAGAAATCAAAAGCTTTACAGACAAGCAACAGCTAAGAGAATTCAGCACAACCAAACCAGCTTTACAACAAATGCTAAAGGAACTTCTCTAGGAAGGAAACACAAGAGAAGGAAAAGACCTACAATACCAAACCCAAAACAATTAAGAAAATGGTAATAGGAATATACATATTGATAATTACCTTAAACGTGAATGGATTAAATGTTCCAATCAAAAGACACAAGCATGCTGAATGGATGCAGAAACAAGACCCATATATATGTTGTCTACAAGAGACCCACTTCAGACCTAGGGGCACATACAGACTGAAAGTGAGGGGATGGAAAAAGATATTCCATGCAAATGCAAATCAAAAGAAAGCTGGAGTAGCAATACTCATATCAGATAAAATAGACTTTAAAATAAAGAATGTTACAAGACACAAAGAAGGACACTACATAATGTTCAAGGGATCAAACCAAGAAGAAGATATAAAAATTATAAATATATATGCACTCAACATAAGAGCACCACAATACATAAGGCAACTGCTAATAGCTATAAAAGAGGAAATCGACAGTAACACAATAATAGTGGGGTACTTTAACACCTCACTTACACTAATGGACATATCATACAGACAGAAAATAAATAAGGAAACACAGCTTTAAATGTCATAATGGACATGATATATTTAATTGATATGTACAGACATTCATCTGAAAACAACAGATTACACTATCCTCTCAAGTGCACATGGAACAGTCTCCAAGATAAATCACATTTGGGTCACAAATCAAGCCTCTGTAAATTTAAGAAAATTGAAATCATATCAAGCATATTTTCTGACCACAACGCTATGGATTAGACATCAATTAAAGGAAAAAAAAACGTACAAAACACAAACACATGGAAGATAAACAATACGCTACTAAAACTTTGTTATAAAGCAGAAACTAACACACCATTTTAAAGCAATTGTACTCCAACAAAGATATTTAAAAAAAATACAGTATGCTACTAAATAACCAAGAGACCACTGAAGAAATCAAAGAGGAAATCAAAAAAATACCTAGAAACAAATGACAACAAAAACACAAGAATCCAAAACCCACGGAATGCAGCAAAAGCAGTTCTAAGAGGGAAGTTTACAACAATGCAATCCTACTTCAAGAAACAAGAAAAGTCTCAAATGAAAAATCTAATCTTACACTTAAAGGAACTAGAGAAAGAAGAACAAACAAACCCCAAAGTTAGTAGAATGAAAGAAATCATAAAGATCAGAGTAGAAATAAATGAAATAGAAACAAAGAAAACAATAGCAAAGATCAATAAAACCAGAAGCTGGTTCTTTGAGAAGATAACCAAAATTGATAAAGCTTTAGCCAGAGTTATCAAGAAAAAGAGGAAGAAGACTCAAATCAATAAAATTAGAAATGAAAAAGAAGTTACAATGGGCACCACAGAAATAAAAAGCATCATAAGAGACTACTACAAGGAAATCTATGCCAATAAAATGGACAACCTGGAATAAATGGACAAGTTCTTAGAAAAGTACAACCTTCCAAGACAGAAACAGGAAGAAATACAAAACATGAACAGACAAATCACAAGTAATGAAATTGAAATTGTGATTAAAAATCTTCCAACAAAGTCCAGGACCAGATAACTTGACAGATGAATTCTATCAAATATTTGGAGAAGAGCTAATACCCATCCTTCTCAAACTCTTCCAAAAGTTGCAGAGGAAGGAACACTCCCAAATTTATTTTACAAGGCCATCATCACCCTGATACCAAAAGCAGAAAAAGATAATGCAAAAAGAAAAGTACAGAGCAATATCACTAATGAATATTGATGCAAAATTCCTCAACAAAATAATAGCAAACAGAACCCAACAACACATTAAAAGGATCATACACCATGGTCAAGTGGGATTTATCTCAGAGATGCAAGGATTCTTCAGTATATGAAAATCAATCAATGTGATACACTATATTAACAAATTGAAGAATAAAAACCATATGATCATCTTAATAGAAGCAGAAAAAGCTGTTGACAAAATTCAACACCCATTTATGTTAAAAACTCCCCAGAAAGTGGGCATAGAAGGAACCTACCTCAACATAATAAATGCCATATATGACAAAACCATAGTCAACATCATTATTAATAGTGAAAAACTGAAAGCATTTCCTCTAAGATCAGGAAAAAGACAAGGATGTTCACTCTCACCACTATTATTCAACATAGTTTTGGAAGTTCTAGCCATGGCAATCAGAGAAGAAAAAGAAATAAAAGGAATCCAAATTGGCAAAGAAGAAGTAAAATTGTCACTGCCTCCAGATGACAGGATAGAATATACATAGATAATCCTAAAGATGCCACCAGAACACTACTAGAGCTAATCAGTGAATTTGTTAAAGTAGCAGGATACAAAATTAATGCACAGAACTCCCTAGCATTCCTATACATTAACAATGAAAGATCAGACAGAGAAATTAAGGAAACAATCCCATTCACCATTGTAACAAAAATAATATAATACCTAGGAATAAACCTACCTAAGGAGGTTAAAGAACTGTACTCAAAAAACTATAAGACACTGATGAAAGAAACTAAAGATGATACACACAGATGGAGAGATATACCATGTTCTTGGATTGGAAGAATCAGTACTGTGAAAATAACTATACTACCCAAAGCAATCTACAGATTCAATGCAATCCCTATCAAATCACCAATGGTATTTTTTTAAAACAGAACTAGACCCCAAAATCTTAAAATTTGTATGGAGACACAAAAGACTCCGAATAGCCAAAGCAATATTGAGGGATAAAAGCTTTGCTGGAGGAATCTGACTCCTTGACTTCAGACTATAAAACAAAGCTACAGTAATAAAGACAATATGGTACTGGAACAAAAACAGAAATATAGATCAATGGAACACGAGAGAAATCTCAGAGGTAAACCCACACACCTTTGGTCAACTAATCTATGACAAAGGAGGCAAGGGTATACAGTGGAGAAAAGAGAGTCTCTTCAATAAATTGTGCTGGGAAAACTGGACAACCGTATGTAAAATAATGAAATTAGAACACTTCCTATCACCATACACAAAAGTAATCTCAAAATGGATTAAAGACCTAAATTTAAGGCTGGACACTATAAAAATCTTGCAGGAAAACATAGGAAGAACACTCTTTGACATAAATCACAGGAAGACATTTTTTGACCCACTTAGAGTAATGGAAATAAAAGCAAAAATAAACAAATGGAACCTAGTGAAACTTAAAAGCTTTACACAGCAAAGGAAACTATAAACAAGACGAAAAAAACCTTCAGAGTGGGAGAAAATATTTGGAAACAAATCAACGGACAAAGAATTAATCTCCAAAATATATAAACAGCTCATGCAGCTCATATTACAAAAACAAACAGCCCAATCAAAAAAATGGGCAGAAGACCTAAATAGACGTTTCTCCAAAGGAGACATATAGATGGTCAAGAGGCACATGAAAAGCCACTCAACATCACTAATTATTAGAGAAATGCAAATCAAAATTACAATGAGTAGGATGGGCATCATCAGAAAATCTATAAACAACAAATGCTGGAGAGGGTGTGGAGAAAAGGGAACACTCTTGCACTCTTGGTGGGAATGTAAATTGATACAGCCACTATGGAGAACAGTATGGATGTTCATTAAAAAACTGAAAATAGAATTACCATATGACCCAGCAATCCCACTACTTGGCATATATCCATAGAAAACCATAATTCAAAAAGACACATGCACCCCACTGTTCATGGCAGCACTATTTACAATATCCAGGTCATGGAAGCAACCTAAATGCCCATCGACAGATGAATGGATAAAGATGTGGCATATATATACAATGGAATATTGGCCACGAAAGCAAACAAAATTGAGTCATTTGCAGAGACTTGGATGGACCTGGAGACTGTCATACAGAGTGAAGTAAGTCAGAGAAAAACAAATATCATATATTAACACATATATGTGGAATCTAGAAAAATGGTACAGATGAACTGGTTTGCAAGGCAGAAATAGAGACACAGATGTAGAGAACAAATGTATGGACACCAAGGGGAAGGGGGAAGTAAGTGGTAAGGGTGGTTGTGGGATGAATTGGGAGATGGGGATTGACATATATACACTAATATGCATAAAATAGATAACTAATAAAACCTATTGTATATATATATTTTTTTAAATTAAAGTTGTCTCTGGTGATTAATTTTTGTCCTTTCAGGTAGAGAGGGATACTTAAACACTTTTGTAAGTCTTTCTTTTAGGCAAATAAGCGGAGGGCAGAAAGCTTCTCTTGTATATGTTCCTTCTCAGTTGCCTTCAGCTGAAAATAATACTTATGTCAAAACAGCACATTTCAGGGTGACATATTCTGCTCCCCTTTAAAGGGTTGGAGGCTATGCTGGGCCAAACAATTTTGATTCCCTTTCTCTACAACTGATAGCTTTTTCTACTATTGAGTGTCTAACCTGCCAGCAATAGAGATCAAATCTGAGTCCTTGTTATGGCACTCTCCCTCAAGGAAACCAGAAATCTACCTGGAAGATGGTTGATTACTTCAGACCCTTTCTACCCTGGAGTGAGGAGTGATTCAGTCTTACAAGTATCGGACACCTACTCTAAATGTGGTTTTGCTTTTAATGCTGGCTGTGCCTTAGCAAGCACCATCATCTGAAAGATTTACAGCAAACCTGTAGAGTTGCCTCAGACTAAGAGACCTAGTTTTAGGGCAAAGGAGGTGCAACAATGGCCATGTGACCATAGGAACATTTGGTCCTGCAGTATGCCGTATTACTAGAAATAGAAAGTTGAATAAAATAATGGAATGTCTTATTAGAACCTCTGCTAATGTGACAAGTTTGGAACAATACCTTTTAGGTTTGGTGTATTGTCCCTCAGAATGTGATAGATACACTGAACAATTGACTAAAATATGACAATCTCTTCCCTAAAGCTAAAATACACAGTCTGGGATGTAAGGGATAGTACAAGGATTAGTTCTTCTCAATATTATTTCTAATAATCCACTTGTGGTATTTATTTTTCCTGTCAGTACATCCTTACCCTATTCTGTAATAGTATTCCTGTTTCCTCGAGGGATTGGGAAGCACTCTTATCAGGAGACATACTTAAAAGTTTTTCTTAACTTGAAAATTATCAGTTTACACTCCTCTTACTGGTATATCAGCAGACAAGGAAAGGAGTTATCAAATTGACGGGGACAACTGACACTGATTATCATGATTATTTTGATTGCTACTGTACAATAAGGAGCAGGAAGGAGTATATAGGTAACTCAGAAAGATAACTGAAGAACCTCTTGCTTATACTATTTTCAGTAGTATGGAAACAGAGAGCAATATCCAAAAAGGCATATAAATACTGTAATTGGAATAGACCTAATAAGAAACACTCTATGAGAAATGTCCATTGATGAGCAAATTAAGAAAGAAAAGATAGGTTGAGATGCAGCTGATAGAGCCACAGGAAATAAAAGAGGGGCATACTGATTGTATTAAATGTGAGCCACAGTTCTTTAATTCTATGATATGTGACTTATATGTATATGTTAATATATAAAATAATGATAATTTATAATGTGTAATCAATTTTACATTGGTTTTCTAATTTCCTTATTTAAACTTCACAGCAAATATGTTAAGGGAGATGATAGTAATAAGTCAATTTTCAAAGTATTGGGTGGGCCAAAAGTCTCTTTCAGTTTTTTTTTTTTCTGTAAGTTGGCTCTAGTAGCACCTAGAGTTGTCTTTAACTTCATTTGAAACAATTTTGTTAGATTTTATATGACAGCTGTTATATCAGCATGCATTTAAAAAAAAGACCTCAAAATTGGTGAATTTTTGTGTAACCATTTTAATATTGAAGATGGAAGGAAAAATGCAACATTTTCAGCATATTATGCTTTATTATTTCAAGACAGGTTAAAACGCAACAGAAACACACAAAAATTTTGTGCAGTGTATGGAGAAAGTGCTGTGACTGATCGAAAATGTCAAAAGTGGTTTGTGAAGTTTTGTGCTGGAGATTTCTCGCTGGACAATGCTCCACGGTCAGGGAGACTAGTTGAAGTTGATAACAATCAAATTGAAACAATAATTGAGAACAGTCAATGTTATACCACACAGGAGATAGCCGACATACTCAAAATATCCAAATCAAGTGTTGAAAATCATTTGAACCATCTTGGTTATGAGAATCAGTGTGACGTTTGGGTTCCACATAAGTTCAGCGAAAAAAACCTTCTTGACCATATTTCCACATGTGATTCTCTACTGAAACGTAATGAAAATGTTCTGATTTTAAAACAAATAGTGACGGGTGATGAAAAGTGGTTACTGAACAACAATGTGGAATGGAAGAGATCATGGGACAAGTGAAATGAACCAACACCAACCACACCAAAGGCCCGTCTTCATCCAAGGAAGGTGATGTGTATATGGTGGGATTGGAAGGGAGTCTTCTATTATGAGCTCATTCTGGGAGACCAAGTGATTAATTCCAACAAGCACTTCTCCCACTTAAATCAACTGAAAGCAGCAGTCAACAAAAAGCATCCGGAATTAGTCAATAGAAAAAGCATAATTGTCCATCAGGATAACGCAAGACTGCATGTTCTTTGATGACCAGGCAAAAACTGTTACAGCTTGGCTGGGAAGTTCTGATTCATCTGCCATTTTCACCAAACATTGCATCTTTAGATTTCCATTTACTTTGGTCTTCATAAAATTATCTTAATGGAAAAAAATTTCCATTCCCTGGAAGACTGTAAAAGGCACCTGGAACAGTTCTTTGCTTAAAAAGATAAAGTTTGGGGAAGATGTAATTATGAAGTTGCCTGAAAAATTGTAGACAGTAGTGAAACAAAAGGGTGAATATGTTGTTCAATAAAGCTCTTGGTCAAAATGAAAAATGTGTCTTTTATTTTTACTTAAAAAACCGAAGTCACTTTTTGGCCAACCCAACAACACAATTAGTATGGTTGTGAAAGAAGATTCAAATACATGTCTAACTTATTCTAAATAAAGTTGTGTTTCTCATAATTCCTTCCTGGGTTCATAAGACATAAGTGAATAATATTTCATACTTGTTTGCTTATCTGTATACAATTACATGGTTAGAACAATCCCATTTGTATGGAGCAGTAAATCCTGGTGTGGTGCCTAAATCCTGGCTCATCTATACTGAAAATGAAGAAACAGTGAATGAAGGGAGGGGCAATATTTAGATTTCTGCTCTTGCTATCCAAAACATTCAAATAAAAGAATCAATTCAATAATAAAGGGCATTTAGGGAAAAGGAAGTAGGGCACAGTGAACAAGATTAAAATTTCTTTGGTGTCTTGGAAACAAGCTCCATAATGCAATAGGAAACAAAACAAAACAAAAAGAAACAAACAAAAAAACCCTCGGGCTTCCCTGGTGGCGCAGTGGTTGAGAGTCTGCTTGCCAATGCAGGGGATACGGGTTCATGCCCCAGTCTGGGAAGATCCCACATGCCGTGGAGCAGCTAGGCCAGTGAGCCATGGCCGCTGAGCCTGTGCGTCCGGAGCCTGTTGCTCCGCAACGGGAGAGGCCACAACAGTGAGAGGGCCGCATATCGTAAAAAAATAAAACAAACAAAAAAACCACTTAGCTAAAGACTCTGGAAATCAGGTTTCAGAAGATGATGATATGGACTTCCCTGGTGGTCCAGTGGTTAAGAATCTGCCTTCCAATGCAGGGGATGGGGTTATATCCCTGGTCAGGGAACTAAGATCCCACGTGCGTGGGGTAACTAAGCCCATGTGCGGCAACTAGTAGCCCACAAACCACAACTAGAAAGAAACCCCCGTGCCATAATGAAGAGCCTGTGTGCCGCAATGAAAGATCCCACATGCCTCAATGGAGATCCCACGTACTGCAGCTAAGACCCGACAGCCAAATTAATTAATTAATTAATTAAAATATACTTTAAAAAAAGATGATGGTGATATTAGAAGCATTCTTATAGGTCACTAATGTTTTAAGAAATCCTAATGTATCACAACTACTGATTTTTCTGTTTTCAGTTAGTTCTGCTTTCAGTCAGTTTTTCTTTTCAAAACTTTGGCCTTTAAGCAGGAAAAGAAAAAAGTTTCTTCAGCTTCTATAACATGTATTCCCAGTAAAAGAATGATTTTGGAAAGACACTACAATATGCTACATTCAGAAAGTCTGGCAGTACTTCTGGATTTTCATTTATGTTAGTTACAATAAGCAAATGACATCAAGGAAAGAAAGGTCCCAGAGTAATTTAAACAACTTTACTTTTAATACATCATTATGGAACACTGCTTTTAAAAATTGAAGTAGTGATAACATAGAGATTTATTCTTCCCTTAATAATAATTATTGGTCTTTCTAATATCACAGACTATATTTCAGAAATAACTGGTTAAAACCCAAGTTAATAGAGAAAATGCACCATAATATTGAAAAGTACAGCATAAACTTCTCTCCTAATGCAGCTTAAGTTTTTTTGAAAAAGAGTTAGTCTTTCCACCTATGTATTAAACAAGATGCTAAATAGACACTATATTGTAGCAGAAAAGTTTGGTTAGGAATGAATATGTTATATTTGCTAATTTATGGCCATGAATTATAGATATTGTATAAAACAGTGTTGGGCTGAAATTCATAGATGCTGTTTTATCAAGTGAGTAAAATGTTTAACTCTTTTCATAAAACAGTAACACAGAGTTCCTCGGTAGTTTGCCAAAAGCCAGCATTATTAAAATGTTGATTTAATTATTTTATTAAGTTTAATATTAGTCTTATATTAATTCAGAACAAATAATCACAGACTTATCAACTAAAATCAATGTACATTTATTAGTTTACAATTTCTGTGGGTCAGGAATCTGGGGGTGGTTAAGCAAGCTCTCTCAGAGTCTCACAAGGGTGCAATCAAGATATCAGCTCGTCTGAGTTTATATCTAGAGACATAAATGGGGAAAAAATCCACTTCCAGGCTCATTCAGGTTGCTGTCAGAATTCATTTCCTTGCTTCTGTAGGACTGTGAGTCCCACATTGTTGCTGACCATTGACTGGAAGCTGCCCTCAGATGCCGGAAGCTGCTCATAGTTCTTTGTGAGTTGGCTTTTCCCAACATGGTCACTTTTTCAACAAGCCAGAAAATCTGCTAACAAGATAGAGTATTTATACAACATAATGTAATCTGGGGAGTGACAGTTCATCACTTTTCTTAAATTAGTCTTTTCATCAGAAGCAAGTCACAGGTCTCACCCATAATCAAGGAGAGTGGATTACACTATGATTTGAACACCAGGAGACAGAGATCATGGGGGGCTACATTAGAGTATGTTTTCCATAAAGTTTATTTATTTATTGACAAAATAAATGCATACATAATAGGAATTAGAATATAATTGGATATTATTTTGGTTCTGAAAATATGCTGCTTTTCTAGGTTAATAGTTTTAGGGAAACTATCAGGTCAGTAATGGTTAATCCACTGGGCTTCTTTGATTTTACTCCTTATTTCACTACAAAATAAATGTTTTCTTTTAAGTTAGCAAAATTAGTGTAATATTCCAGTTTTTAGTGCAAGGTTCTAGTCAAGTTCCTGATAGAGTAGTATCACTAAAACATACATGCATAATTGTATTTTATAGAAAAATTGTCAGTAAATGCAATACTTCCCTCATTCATCAACTCTGGTTTCTATATAAAATTTAGATTTTTTACAGGGTATTTATCTGCAAGGAAAAAAAGAATAGGTTTTAGTTCAAACTCAAGAAACTTAATTTAAAATTTTACTGGAAAATTATATCAGTTTCTTGTACTGATGAACACCAAATGGATATGTAGTACTCTAATGTAATTTGATATAACCAATACTGTTTTATATGTTATTTTTGTTTTAAAGCTAGATGTCAAAAATGTGAGGGGGACAATTATCAGATCAAATGAAATGAAAAAAAAAAAACGTTTTCCTAAATACAATTGTCTCATGGTGTTATTTAGAGGCTCATCTAGCCAAACAAACCCAATTTGTGCTACATTTTCTCCAAGAATATAAAACTTTAACTCCTCTAAATTATTTAAAGGGATCCTCTTAGTTCAGCAGTTATTGATTAAATATCTACTATCTAAGAAAATATGAAATTTCATTACAGTTATATCTTTGGACAAATTTGCACATTCTTAAATAATGTAATTTAAAAAGGAAACTGCTAAGAGTATTTTCTCAATGTCTCGACATTTCAAAAGGTCCCAAGAGTATGAAGGAGTGAGTGTATTCCATTTTTGTGAGACCAAAATTTTATATTTCTCTTCCCAATTGATTTAATGTCTTTTAAGTTCTCCTCTCCTCATACTCATCACTGTATTTGATATTCATCATTTTTTCAATGATTATTTTGGATAAGCAAAGAAGAGAGAAATACAATGCTCATCCATAATGAAATTACTTTCTGAGTTTATCAAGTTAGTGGTTTATGTAGTAGTTTGGTTTTCTCAGATATTTTCTGATGTTTTTGGTTTAACTAAATTTGAAATAATAAATGGATGATCAAAAAAAGCTTTTAATCTGCCTCACTTATATAAACTACCTCTGTTCATAATTATACCGTAAAAAAAAATTGACCTTATTTGGAAAATCAGTATAGTGTAAAATAATATTGATTAGTGCATGTTTCTTCCTTTCAGTTACATGGACAATCCAGGTGAGAATAAAATTTATGAATTAATAAAATCTCAGGTACTTTTAAAGCAAAAATCTCTGGTTGATTACAGTTTTTGGCTGAGACTTAAGCCTGAATTCTTTTCTGATTTATCCTTTACTGCTAAAAATCACTATAAATAAGATGTTTTTTTCTTTGATAATTACAGGTCTTTTCCAAAGTCTGTAATTAAGAATACCTTTTAAATATTAAGAGACATAAACATGTAGATGCTGTAAGAGATATGTGGATATGTATGAATCATAGGACATATCCTGGAAGAGTCAATACATGCTGACTCCAGAAATTATTAGTGAATACAGCTCATCAATATCTCTGAGGATGCATTTCTCTAAACTCAAAATAATTTGCATACTATGCCAAAATACCTACAGTAAATTACATTTTATCATCACATAATAGACCTTTTGTATGTTTATAACTGAGATACATTGTGAATAATATTGTCCATCTGAAATGTAAGCTGCATAAATGTAATTATAAATATAAACCTGTATATAAATCCATAAATGTTGCTTTGAGAGGTGATGAAAATGTTTACTAATTAGAAACTGCCCAAAACCCAGAAACTATCAACATCTGTATATCAAGATAAAACAGCAACTATAATAATATATTAAATTATCTATATTAAGTCCATTTGTTTTCATTTCAAGTTTTTATTTCAATTATTTGTACAAGTACCACATTACCAATAAAGCAGACTCCTCTCTGTATATTTTCTATTGAATGTTTAAGCAACTTTTGGTATTTCTGTGAAAAGATAATAAGATAATAAGCAATATACTTAATAATTTTTTCTCTGGTTCTCTCATATATATATATATATATATATATATATATATATATATATACATATAAATTCTTCTAATGTTGATGCACATCTTAGGATTATTTTAAGTTTAAAGCAAAAATGTCTACCTTATTTTGAATTGTTGACAGTTGACTAGTCACAGAATTTGCTTTCATTATTTTATATTTTTATTTAATGCAATTCTAAGCTCCAAATATGTATTTCACTGAAGCAGTAATTGTACAAAATGAATTTTGTTTATGTGATTAGATTATTATATTCTTCTTGAATATTATACAAGTTAGTGTCAGTTAATTTAGAGATATAAGTTGCCACATACTTTTAATTTGCTTTTGTGGTAGAATCAGAAGCAGAAGATAATTTGCTGATATTATTTAGATGGGAACAGGGCACAGCTTCTAGTTATTGACATACTTCATATTTATATAAACAAAGGAAGTAAAAGTTTGAAACTCAGTAAATATAAAATTAGAATACTTTTACAATATATAAGTTAGATCAAATAAAATAATAGGTGGTGAACTCTATGTAATTAGTGTAAAGGTAGTAATTATTTTATTTTTCATGCACTGAAAATCAGGCAGATATAAAAATAATATGCTTATGTAGATACTTTAAATAAAAAATGGATCTTGTTATTCATAGTAGTAATATATAAAACAAGTATAAAAATACAGACCTATGACCAGTAATAAGGGCAAAAATAAGTGCACACACACAAGCACATACACATATATGCACACACCTTCATATAAACACAATTGTGCCTGGAAAGTCAATTATGTCCAGAAAAATAATTGAAAGAAATAATTTTATTTTGAGAAAACATGAAAATGATATTCTTTATTAAAATAATCTGTCATCTTCTTGGAAGCTATATTTCATGATATAGAATTTCATACTGTTCAGCAGTTTTAATCTCAAGCCCCATTAAGCTTTTTTAAAAAGATGAAGAAAATATCTTTGTCAATAGAAACTTGCATCAGTTCTGAAATAGAGTGAAGCAATTCCAGTAGTTAACTGCAATGCTAGGGGATGCCTGGTTATGGGGAATGTGTGTCAGGGGAGGGAGGTGGTACTTGGCATGATTTTTTCCAAGTATTTTATATATTTAGAAAGAGTATGAAAAAGAAAACAAAATAGACTGATGAATCAGGTACTGTGCTTGGATTATACTTCCACAGTTTCATTTAATCAGACTTCATTCTTCACAGGAACACTATCATGAGGCCATAAAGCTAGATTATTTTGGTAAAGTTTATTGTTTGTGGGAGAGGCAACAGACAGGATTTCAATTTGAGAAACAACCGTATTGAAATATTTTCTTGGGAAGAAATGAGACCTTGACTATTTAAATTCTATAAGGTATATATTATTTAACATGAATATTAATTATTGGCTTTAGTTTTCCAAATTTGGTTTATAATACTCCTTAAATAAGAATAAAGACAATTATTTCCTTAAATAATGTGAATGATAGTTCATCATTCAACACAACAAAATAACACTTTTTACAAGGGATTTCACTGTCTTATTTTCATTTAATTATTTCATCTAATTTTAACATGTTGCTATAATTATTTGACAAATATGAAAACTAAGAGATAGGTTAAATAACTTTCAAATGTCACACAGTAAATCATGAAGCTGGAATTAAAGCCCAGATCATACCAAAACTTAACATTTTTAAAATTCAGTCTTCTATATTTCTTTCCCACTATTTGCTAAGTGCAGATTTTGTTTGTTTGTTTGTTTAAGATATTAAAGGTAAGCTAGTATCTTAATAAGGCTAGGCCAAGAAGACATATGGAAGTTGATATTCTGACATATGTTTAGTAATGTTTTTATAAAGGGCATTTTTTTTTTCAGAAAAAAAAACTCTAGATCATATGAAGTTGGGAAACTGGACTGCACATTTCAGCAAAAGACTATGTAATTTATTTTAATTTACAGTGAATTCATTATTTAAAAATAATGAATACTACATCACAGGTAGTATTAGTATCTTATAATTTAAGAAATAATCCTAATTCCTTCCTCCCATCTCTTGTATCATTGCTGTCATTCATTTTACTTACATATAAGCATACCTAAGCAAATATATATGATACATAAATGAGCAAATAAAATAAAATACATTGTTATTATTATCATTTTGAACAAACGCTTATCTGTTATATCAATTAAGAATAAGAAATATGAAAATTTTGACTTTGCTTTATTTGTTTCTTGTTCAATGCTCTTCCTTTCTTTATGTAGATCTGAGTTTCTGACCTATATTATTTCCCTTCTCTCTAAAGAAGTTTTCTTAACATTTCTTTCATTGAAGGTCCTCAGTTTTTGTTTGTCTGAGAAAGCCTTTATTTTAACTTCACTTTTGAAGGATAATTTTGCAGGGTACAGAACTCTAGGTTGGTGTGGGTTTTCTTATCTCAGCATTTCAATTATTGCATTCTATTCTATTCTTGCTTGTATGGTTTCTGAGTAGAAGTCAGATGTGATTCTTATCTTTGTTCCTCTAAAGGCAAGATTTTTGTTTGTTTGTTTGTTTTTAACTCTGGCTTCTTTCAGGATTATTATTATTTTTGATTTTTGATTTTCTGTTCTTTGAAGATTATATGCCTAGGTGTAGGCTTATTTGTTTCTTTCATTTTTTCCGACTTTGTATTCTGTTAGCTTCCTGGATCTGTGGTATGGTGTCTGAAATTAGACAAATTCTCAATCATTATTGCTTCAAATATTTCTTCTGTTCCTTTCGTTCATCTCCTTCTGGTTTTCTCATTACACATATGTTACACTTTTTGTAATTGTCTCATGGTCCTTGGATATACTGAGTTTTTTTTTTCAGTCTTTCTTCTTTTTCCTTTTTGTTTTTGAGGATTCTATTGATATATCCTCTGCTAAGAGATTCTTTCCTTGGTCATGCTCAGTCTGCTAATAGACCCATCATTCTTCATGTCTGTTACAGAGTTTTTGATATCCAGCATTTACTTTTGCTTCTTTCTTAGCATTTCTTTCTCTCTGCTTACATTGCTCATCTGTTCTTGCATGCTATCTATTTTATGCATTAGATTCCTTAACATAGTAATCATAGTTGTTTTAAATTCATGACCTAATAATTTCAACATTCCTACCATGTCTGGTTTTGGTGCTTGCTCTGTCTCTTCAAATTGTGTTTTTGTCTTTTAGTAGGGCTTATAATTATCTTCTTCATATCCAGACATGATGTTCTGGCTAAAATAAACTTCTGTAAATAGGCCTTTAGTATATGATGGTGAGGTATCAGGGGAGAGGAAGTGTTCTAGAGCTCTATGGTTAGGTCTTATTCTTTCAGGGAGCCTATGCCTCTGGACTCTGAACTTCACAAGTGTTTCTCAGTTTTTTTCTTCCCCCTACCCTGCATTAAGTGGGATAAAATGGCTAATGTGGGCTGGAGTTGTGTATTTCCCTTTTCCCACATTAAAAACTAGAGCTAAATTACTTCCCCCAGGTCAGTTATGCTCTGATAATACTCCAACTGGTTAGGCTCTGGTTAAATACTTTCTCCTGAAGACAGGCTTGTTTAAGAACTGGGTACCTTGACATATTTCAAAGTGGTTTCTTTTCACTGCTCCCTCCTGGAAGTCTGAGGGGATCTTTCTCTGATGTTCACTGTGGGAGCCTGGTTGAGCTCTCAGACCTATACTGGAATTGGATCCCACAGGGGTTTCTGCTTCTCAGTCTTTTCTCTAGTAATTTGTTATGCCATGTATTCACCTGGCAGTTTCTCCAATCTTGGGCATAGTGGTTTGCCCTATGTCCTCCCCTCTGCTACAGATCCAAGAAGATTTTTTGAGTTTTTCAATCTGTCCAGTTGAACTTCTTAGGATGGAGTAGTGACTTTCAAGCTCCTCTCATGTGGAACCAAAAACTGGAAGTCCTCTAAAAAAATTTAATGAAAAACAAGTGAGAATTAGAGAACTTGAATATATTTTCCAAGGTCAAAGTCAGTTCTAACTCCAAAGTGTGTACACTGCTCCTAGAGGATATTTCTCCTAATATAATGTTAAAAATGACAAATAATAATTTAAGATATGTATTTATCTTCAGGCTAAGACTTACAGAAAATTTGCAGGCTGAAGTTACATGGTCTCAAACATATAAGAAAGAAAATTTAATCACTGTGTGTTATTATTGTGCATTTTAATTGAAAAAGAGTTATTTAGATACATGAATATAACACTTTTCTGTCCATTGTTTTTAACTTTAATAAATGCCAGTTTTTTACACTTTTCAGTGAAAATTTTGAGAAACCTATAATTGAAATCATACTAGAGAAATATTTAATGACAGTGAGAATTTTATATTTCATTTACTGACACACAAAATTTCAATATTCCATGTGGTAAATCAATTTTAGATTTTTTTGATAGAGGAGATATGTTTATTTAACACAATACATCCCTTTCTACAAACAAGCAGCAGAATAACTCAAAAAAAACTCAAAACTTATTTCCATTTGACATCATTTTAGATATTTTTTCATGTGAGTTCAACCATTTAACCCTTTAAATCTTGCACAAAATAATTTCATGCCTAAGTAAAAATATTTGAGATCAAAAGCATAGTCTGCAAAACAAGCAGGCATGATGACCTTTGTCTGCATGTGTGTATTCATTAAATATGAGTGATTTTGTGGAAATAAGAGTAAAGGGCACTTCATAGAAGAAAAAAATAGTTGAAGGAACATGAGTGAACTCTTTGTACATGTATTGCTCTATGCCAACTTTTAACCTCAGGAGCATAATAATCTCTACCCTGAAAAGAGAAATCCAAATATCAAAATATCTTGGAACATGGAAAATTCAGGAAGAAATATGATTTCTTACTGAATTACCAGTTATGTGTCTCTATCTAAGAGCAAAATATGTCATAACCATAACCCTGCACCTTTCCCTGCAACAGGATCTTCTACTCCATATTTTGCTCCTACTCTGACATTAGGTTCAACATCTCCAGACTGTACATTTTTATAGCCAAAGCTTTACAAACAAAGAGTACTCTCATTCTTAGGATGATTCTTTCTAGTGGTTTTAATGAGTTTGTGTGGTAACAACTGTCTTTTTTCTGTGTATTTGTCACCAAAATTTTTGTGAAGACTGTCTTGAAACTTCCGTTTTTCTCTGAAATCAAAACTATCATGACAATCAATATTCTTTCCAGATTATTGATATTAGACAGAATGATCTATTTGTTTATATTAAAGATTAACTTTTTTGAGGCATTTTTAATCATTACTATAACCTTAGAGAATGATGTTTTTTTAAAAAAAACAGGACAGCAGGTGCAAAATGGATTCACTTATGCTAAGTCCCATGTCACCAAATCAAGACTAAATTACAGTTTTGGCTCTCCCAGAAATGGAATCTTAAACCAGTAAATCAGAAATTGCCTGATCAGTGCTAGTTAGGTAGTCTTCCTGATACCCCTGCTATCCCCTAAAGGAAGCTGACTATAAACAATCTGCTTTTTTGTCTTTTATAATTCCCTTGTTTCCTCTTCTTTCTGCCTATATGTCTCATTTTTAACAGCTCCTGAAAGTTCCTTTCTATCTGCTACATTGGATACTGCCTAATTAGAATCGATTTTTGTTCAAACTCTTAAGATTGTTAATATGTTTCCGCTTATCTTTTAACAGTTCTGATGTCAGAAGAGTGAACTGAGAGTAAACACCAGAGGCCCCCAGGAGAAAGGAGAAGCCAGGCAAAGGTACCCAATGAACCCTGTGAGCTTGCTGCGTTTTTTCTCTCTTTGGAGGTCATGCATAAGTCCCTCTCAGATCACAACTCCACAGCTTTTGTGTTATGAGCTTTCGTACTTTAGTTCATGATTTATTTTTCTGCACTGAGTCTGAAAACTGGCCAGAGTTGGATTGGGTCCAACAGAGAAACCAGGCTGGATCTGACTTAACCTGGACTGGGTGCAGTGTGAGACCTCAGGTGAATAAAATTCTGCTTGAAGGCTGAACAAACAGGTTAACCTTACCAAAGATAATCTAGAATTACAGTGGCCACAGTGGAGAACTTTTAACCTAGAAAACCTAATCTATTTTCTCTAGAAAAAAAGTGATCTCAGCCTAGCACTCACCCTAAAGGGTAGAGGAAAAATTATTTTTCCCCCTCTACCATTTATGGTGATCAGAATGAGACGTGCTGGGATACCCCACTTACTCCAGAGCCTGCAGATTGGATCCTGGGAAAACTGGCAGAAGCTGGCAAAGGGTGGAGAATTCTTACCAAAGTCAGATCTCCCAGATCTCTATCTGTAGTGCCTAGTTGAGAGATGAAGGTAATTTCACATTGTCCTTTCCTTTCCAAATTCAGATTGACAAGCATAAAACATCTATAAGCATGAGATTTTTGAATTGTGACTTATGAATTTGCTTTTGGGTACTCATTTGTTGTTGGACTTTTCTCTCCCAGGGACAGCTATTGCCTTCTTGATTGTTTCAAGTGGTGTCCTGAAAACTTGTCTTGGCAACTGTCAAATTGAGATTCTCTAAACTATGGCCAGACAGAAATGTGGATTCCACCCAGTTTGCAGCTAGATATGGCTAGACAGAAGTTTGGGTTGCACTCCATTTGCAGCTAGGATCCTATTGACTATTGCCAGCTCTCAGCAGAATTGTCAGAATCTTTTTTTTTTTTTTTGTTATCTTTGGTAATGGCTCTGGTACTTGAGAGGGTAGTATATTTTGCACCCTCTTTGTGGATGCCATTTTTATCCATGTGGTTGTTTGATACTGCCAGAAATATTTACTCTTTGTCCTGGCTGAAGCCTGACAAGATATTGAAAAAGACTTTTATTAAGTAGCTCTATGGTCAGAAGTTGGCCATATTAGATACTTATGTTCAGAGTCTGGGAGGAACTTCTTTAAGTCTTCTTCCTGGAGCCAAAATGAGACTAATACACCCAGGGGGAAAGAAAAAAAAACATTCTGAAGACATAGTGGAAGAATTTACTAAACCATTCCAAAGACACAGAACTCTAAGTCTGCAACACGGGAATCTTCTGATTTTCTTCTTAATTAAAGGTGTTCTCCATAATATTAAGAAGCAGATTGAAAATAACATACTTATGTGAGTGGGTCAGGTTGCCATCCAATTCTTTGAGGAATTAAAAACAACTATACTTGTCTTACAAATCAAGTCTGTATAAGAACAGAATTGTGACTCTAGAAATAATTCAAAGCCTACCTTTCATTTTCACCAATCCCCAAACTTACCCTATTCATCTCAAGAAGTTTTCAGATATTATAAAAGATCTGGACTTAGGGAGAACAATTCCTTCTTGGTGGAACTTGCATTCTTTCTCCGTGTCTTTATATGTATATATATATATATATATATATATATATATATATATATATATATATATATATCCTACTTGGTCTTCTTATTGGAAAGAAAAAGAAAAGAAAAGAAAACAGACTATTTAAAAACTAGTCATATAAATTTTTTTTAAAGTCTCTTCCACAAATATTAGTAGCAAAAAGCTTTAGCCATCTAAGCAGGTAACCTTAACTTATTCTATTCCATCTTCCAGAAACACAGTTTGGATCCAATTGTTCTTTTTATAAACTAGTGAGTTTTGTGTGATTGCACCTGTCTCATACTTAAAATTTTAAAACAAAAGCTATAAGATCTCTGTTTACATCTGTCTCTATGTTTATGTATGTCCATGTAGATGTGTTATAAATGTGATTTTTCTACCTTCAAATGATAATTGCCAAAATTTATTTGTAAAGATTTCTATTTAATTGGCATAGCGACAAGTGTTTTATAAATCAAGTATACTCTCAGAAATATAGAAACTAACCCAAATGTTTTGTTTTTTTTTTTTCAAATTCACATGATTGGGCTTCCCTTGTGGCGCAGTGGTTGAGAGTCCACCGGCCGATGCAGGTGACACGGGTTAGTGCCCCGGTCTGGGAAGATCCCACATGCCGTGGAGCGGCTAGGCCCGTGAGCCATGGCTGCTGAGCCTGTGTTCCACAGCGGGAGAGGCCACAAGAGTAAGAGGCCCGCATACCAAAAATATAAATAAATAAAAATTCACATGATCTAGGATAATATTTAACAAGTAAGGCTAGTTTAAATTTGTTGGTTTAATTAAAACAAACATGTGTTTAGAGTTATTAACATTTAATATAATACTTTTATTCGACTTAGTTTACTAAAAGTCAAATAAGCTCATGTTACCTGTTAAAGAATTTGTTAGCCAGAAAGATAACTTAAGATAGTTAGCTGTTTAATGTCTCTTAAAACTTTCATAACTAATCTAAACATAATTGTTAAGAACCAGTGAATTGAATAGCTGTAAGATAAAAGTTTATAAATAAACTGGTCAACAATAATTATACTTTATTGCATGTTTACCAAAATAGTTCCCAAACTCTTTTTGGTAACTTGAAACCTTCAAGTATACAGAAATAAATTAAATTAAGGCTATTTATTGAATATCTAGATCATTTCCAAATAAGATAAAATACTGAAACAATTACTGAATATAGGTTTATCCAATTTTGCCTTTTTTTACAAATGAATTAAAGATATTTGGCTCTATTAGTAAACATGTTTTGTGTCACATTAAAACATTTACTATGAAGAAGACTATACTTCTAGAAGTTATGAAATTTATTTATAAATTAGCCAATCCACAGAATTCTAGTGTAACAGATAGTCCACAATTGCTTACTTCTTAGTTTTCACTAAGAATTAAGGATTCTAAGGGTTAAGAATTATAATCAATGTATGTAATTAAAACTACTTAGAAAAAATAAGGGTGAAACAACTGTGTGTAAAAACTAGGTAAGGCAAGTGAAATTATTGATTGTTCCAGAAGGAAAAAGAGGAAAAAATGTAGGACAAAATCTGAATGGATATTAAAAAAGTTGTAGGAGTTTTGCAGAAAAGAAAACTTGGAAAAGGAATTTCATGTATGGTCAAGCTGGCTAAATTTGGAATAGCTTTAATTAAGGTAAAAAATGAATTTTAGCATAAAAAGTACACTGGTGAAAAATTAGAATTTGGTTTTCCCTCTGTTAAAAGAACAAAATGTTCCTGGGCTATGTCTGCTCCAAATAAGAGATTGTGAAAGGTTTTTTTATTTGATTTGTATTCACCTTTTGGTTAATCTATGTAGAAAGCAAAGATTTTGTGTCTTACCAAAGTAATTTACTGTGCTTCACACTGTCTTTATCAGGACTTAATGTTACTTAAGAAAACCCAGTCTTCTCAATATTAAAAGATCTAAGTTTTATTCACAACTGTGTAACCCTCTTTATTTGTCTTTAAAATCTTTTATTGTCACTTTGGATAAATAAATAATTAAGTATAACTTTATAATGATCTATGCTTCTATTTAGTCAAATATTCAAACCTTTTGACAAGTACCCCAAATCAAATTCCACATGGAGTCTTTTTGACCTCAAAGGATTAACCTCTCACCTTGTAAAAGAGAGATGTTAAACTAATTAGGTTTATTTGGTCTATTAATTTACATAAGAAGCATTATCTAAAAAGTGATAATAAACTTTCTTAGGTTATATGTGTATGGATGCAAGCTATTAATATGTGTTCTAGAAATTGTATGAAATTCCTAAAAACCTGATATGTCCTCGTATAATATTATCAATCATAGTTCCAGTTACCATCTTAAAATATGTCGTAGAAATTACCAAATTCTCATGTCAATTCTATTATAATGAACTCTCATCAGAACTTTAACAATGGACATTTTTTTTGTCTTTTGAGGTATGTGGGCCTCTCCCGTTGCGGAGCACAGGCTCCGGATGCGCAGGCTCAGCGGCCATGGCTCACGGGCCTAGAAGCTCCGCGGCATGTGGGATCTTCTTGGACCGGGGCACGAACTCGTGTCCCCTGCATCGGCAGGCAGACTCTCAACCACTGTGCCACCAGGGAAGCTTTGATTATAATTTTTATGACTTGTTTGAAACATTGCTTGTTCCTTAATTTTTGTTTTTACAGATTTAAGGAGACATTTTTCTTTTAAGCTATCTATGACTTACAGCAATTTGATAAAGTATAATTTTGTAAACAAAGATGACACATTTATTTTCTTCTCCCTATCTGACCCCTCAAGAATTTGGAAACTCTTAACGAGTATTCTTTTTTTATGGCAAATAGTTCTTTGAATAATTTCAATAAGATTATTTTCTCCTTGTAAGAGGACACAATTGGAAATGTTGGTTATATTACCAAGGTTTTGACTGGAATGTCATATTTGAGAATGTGCATATAATCAGATATGAGAGGACAGTCTTAAGGAACTCATGTTGACTTCTGGAGCCAATAAAGTCGTTGGAAAAAAAGTCTGATACCTTGCTTTTCAGGGTTCCTGGCAGTCTTAACAGGTAATTAAAGAAAGTCACTTTCTGGCTGGCCCAAGAACCTCAAGATATTTGAGGGGTCTCGAGAAGACAGGAATTCATTCAAATCTATAGGGATTGCATGCAAAGTCTATTCTCTAGAATAGAAGCCATTTTTGTTAAAATATTTCATAAGCAATTAAAAGAAACCAGAAGAATATACTACAAGTATCACTGTTGGTTACCCCTGGGAACTGGCATTTTGAGTGATTTTTAATTTCTTTTTTTAGCTTGACCATATTTCTATTTTTTTCAATGACTATATATATATATATATATATATATATATATATATATACATTTGTTGTTGCAGTTATAGGAAAATAGAACAATTCTCTGACTTGTACCTCCCCAAGAAGTTTAGAGTGAATGAAATTCACAGATCACTAACTATTCTTTGCATCTTAATAGATTTCTTTGAGTTGTTAATTATTCCAGGCCTATAACCATTCAACATATCTTACTGTGGTTTGAAGTATAAGTAAATATTGTTTTATTTCAGTTGACTGATTATAAATCAAAGAATGAGTAATGAGTAAGATCACAAGTTCAGTATTTTAGTAATTCAGTAGCAAGCCAAATGGCATGCAAAGTACCATGCTACATGAATAACTTCTCTTCTATTTCATAAACCTGAGAAAACAACAACAATAAGAGAGTTAATATGTTTAACTGCAAAAATTCTTTAGCACCATTATATTTTACTCCAATTTCATCCTCTGGCCTTGAGCCATTTTTGGTGGTTATTGAGTTGAATCACAGATAATTTGTGAAGCATTAAATGTCATTTTTAAATTCATTTGATTAATCACTCATATTATTATTAGAATCCCTTTCTCCATATTTTGTTTCCTGCTCTTCACCTACTTTATATTAGATTAGTTCCTACATCATGAGCGGCATAATTTTTAGAATATTTTCCTCTAAAGAGTAACAATAAAGGTGACTCTTGTTCCAATTTTAGAATACATAGGTATATCAACTCTGAGGAAGCTGAGTAACCTTTGAAAGGTTTCCTAATGAGTAATAACTCAAGGATAAGATAGCACATTTATCAGGAATATAAATAGGGCAAAAGGCGGCAAGAAATATATCCAGGACTGAGTTCAGAAACCTGTAAGAGAGACTATACTTTTCATAAAGAAATGCAAATTGGATTTTCAATTGGCTATTATTCACACTGGGACCTAGGTTAATCATTTAATGTTTATCAAATACAGTGAAGGGTAAATGTATAAATAGCTGTGCTGTCCAAAGTTTTCCAGAGTACTAACTTTTATCACTATTATATTAAATTTCTTACAAGTAGTCTTTTCACATTTCTATGTTTCATTTATCTTTGACTTCTTTTTTCTTCTTCTTGTTTTTATACATCTTTATTGGAGTATAATTGCTTTACAATGGTGTGTTAGTTTCTGCTTTATAACAAAGTGAATCAGTTATACATATACATATGTTCCCATATCTCTTCCCTCTTGAATCTCCCTCCCTCCCACCCTCCCTATCCCACCCCTCTAGGTGGTCACAAAGCACCGAGATGATCTCCTTGTGCTATGCGGCTGCCTCCCACTAGCTATCTATTTTACATTTGGTAGTGTATATATGTCCATGCCACTCTCTCACTTTATCACAGCTTACCCTTCCCCCTCCCCATATCCTCAAGTCCATTCTCTAGTAGATCTGTGTCTTTATTCCCGTCTTATCCCTACATTCTTCATGAATTTTTTTTTCTTAGATTCCATATATATGTGTTAGCATGAGGTCTTTGTCTTTCTCTTTCTGACTTACTTCACTCTGTATGACAGACTCTAGGTCCATCCACCTCACTACAAATAACTCAATTTCGTTCCTTTTTATGGCTGAGTAATATTCCATTGTATATATGTGCCACATCTTCTTTATACATTCATACGATGATAGACACTTAGGTTGCTTCCATCTCCTGGCTATTGTAAATAGAGGTGCAATGAACATTTTGGTACATGACTCTTTTTGAATTATGGTTTTCTCAGGGTTTATGTCCAGTAGTGTGATTGCTGGGTCATATGGTAGTTCTTTTTGTAGTTTTTTTTAAGGAACCTCCATACTGTTCTCCATAGTGGCTGTACCAATTCACATTCCCACCAGCAGTGAAAGAGTGCTCCCTTTTCTCCACACCCTCTCCAGAATTTATTGTTTCTAGATTTTTTGATGATGGCCATTCTGACCGGTGTGAGATGATATCTCATTTTAGTTTTGATTTGATTTGCATTTCTCTAATGATTAATGATGTTGAGCATTTTTCCATGTGTTTGTTTGCAATCTATATATCTTCTTTGGAGAAATGTCTATTTACATCTTCTGCCCATTTTTGGATTGTTTTTTGTTTTGTTTTGTTTTGTTTGTTATTGAGCTGCATGAGCTGCTTGTAAATTTTGGAGATTAATCCGTTTTCAGTTGCTTCATTTGTAAATATTTTCTCCCATTCTGAGGATTGTCTTTTGATCTTGTTTATCTCCTTCTCTTCTGTTACTCTTTCTGTTTTGTTTTTTTGTTTGTTTTTTGTTTTTGTTCCTCCTGTGTATTGCCTAATTTTCTGTTGTTGTTTTTGTACATGGGCCTCTCACTGCTGTGGCCTCTCCCATTGCAGAGCACAGGCTCCAGATGCGCTGGCTCAGTGACCATGGCTCATGGGCCTAGCCACTCCGCAGCATGTGGGATCTTCCCGGACTGGGGCACGAACCCGTGTCCCCTGCATTGGCAGGCTCTCAACCACTGCACCACCAGGGAAGCCCTGTTGCCTACTCTTAATTCCCTTAGCTAGGTTATCTCAGCTAAAATCAGCTCTCCTCTTTATGTTACCTCTCCTTTATCGCCTAAGCTTTGACTGCTTTCTTGTCAGGACTACTACCTACATACAGTTTCTGTGCTTGTATTGCATTGTTTCTTTCCTTCTCAATTTGACAAAATTAAATTTTGTACAATTCTTGAAAATTTTCTTTGTCTTTGCATACATATTTTGTTTGTTTGTTTGTTTTCTTAATAGGTGCAATAATTTAGTCTAAATATCTGCAACTCCTTTACTTGGTACTCTTTCACTTCTCTCCTTCCTCTATAAACTACCCTTCCTCTGACCATTTCAATGAAGTCTTTTTTGCCTTGTTTCTTGGCTTTTTTCTTCTTGGCTAATTTTTAACTTTAATGCTTCCTGTATGGACATAGTATGGTCCATTACTAGAGCAGTGTAGGCTTTCACCTTCCTCCAATCCAAACTATCAAAGAAAAAGATGAAACAGAACAAATTCAAAACAAATTTAAAACTACACTTAGAACATTGCTGTCAAAAAGTCCCCATGTTATAGGAACCCTTCTTACTAAGACTAAACATATTGCATAAACTACAACTTTGCGGGGAAAAAAAAACAGACATAAGTTTCTGTGACCTTGGATTTTGCATTGGTTTCTTAGATATGGCATCAAATGCACAAGCAACAAAACCAACAAAATAAACTGGACATTATCAAATTTAAAAATTTGTGCTTCCATAAACACCTTTTAAGAAAGTGAAAAAACAACCTGCAGGTGGGAAAAAAATCATATATCAGAAAATGGATTTGTAGAATATATAAAGAACTCTTACAACTCAATAATAGAAACACTTAACCCAACTAAAACTGAGCAAATATTCTGAAAAGCCATTTATTCAAAGAAGATATACCAATAAACACATGAAAAGATGATCAATATTATTAGCCATGAGGGAAATACAAATCAAACCACAATGAGATCTCACTTAATACCCACCAGGATGATTATAATAAAATGAAAAAAATCAAAACAAGTTTTGGTTAAGATGTGGAGAAATTGAGCCCTCACACTCTGCTGGTACAAATATAAATGGTGCAGCCACTTTGGGAAACAGTCTGTCAGTTCCCTAAATGGTTAAACAGAATTACCATGTTATCCAACTCCTAGGTATATATCCCCCAACTGAAAACATATATCCTCACAAAAACCTGTATGAAAATATTCCTAGCTGTTCATAATAGCCAAAGAATGGAAAGAGTCCAAATGTTTCTCAATAGATAAATAAAATGTGGAATATCCACACAGTGGAATGTTATTCAACAATAAAATAGAATGAATTGCTAATACATTTTATAGCTTGTATGATCCTTTAAAACATTATGGTAAGTGAAAGAGTAACACAAAGGATCATATATTATATGTTTCTATTTATATAAAATATCCAGAATAGGAAAATCTATAGAGACAAAACATAGATTTATGTTTGCCTAGGACTGGAGGGAATGGGGATATTTCGAGTGACTGCTAAATTTGTGGGATTTCCTTTTGGTGTAATGAAAATGTTCTGGAATTGTACAGTGGTGATGTTTGCACAACTTTGTAAATGTACTAAATGCCATTGAATTGTATTATATGTGAGTTATATCTCAACAAAGCCATTATAAAAAAAAATCAGTTACAACTTTGTTCTAAATTGGTCCAAGTCTACAATACCCGCTACCCCTCACTATACCAACCTGGATCATCAACAAAGCCAATATACTGTAAACCACTAAAGATTGATTGATAGAGACCAATAGAAAAGCTAGACCCAAAGGAGTGATGGTTCATTTTAAGAAGAGATTATATTTGGCTAACCCTCACACAAAAACAGGTTCTTCCAGACATTTTAATTTAGTGTAAGTCACTCATCCAAAGTTCAGAAAATATCTTTTTTCCCAACATACCTGGGATCTTCAAGCTCCAAAATGACCTCTAATGATACCTCTATTCCACTTATGCTAGCATTCAAAACTACCCATAACTTAAAATCTCTGAATTACATATCCAGCCTAGAACATAGATATATCATAATTATTATCTTGCCATTCTTATTGATTATATTTCCTCAATGTATTGTGCTTTAAGTCAGTAATTCTGAAATACACCAACTATCAATTTCTCTTCTCCAATGTTCTGGTTGCTCAGCACTGCTGGGACACTGTGAGGTCATGGTTTCTAATATTAATTAAATCTTTAATACTATCTTTTATACTTATATGTGCCTATTGTAAACTTCCTTTGTCATTATCCATAATGGATTTTCAACTTTTTAATTGTTTTCCTCAATTCTACCACACTCAGTTGCTTCTGATGATTTGTTCACAATGTTCAGGAAAACTAGAGGCCATATAGAAACATCTCCCTTAGATTTTGCCCATTACCCTACAAACTAATCTCATGTACAGGTACCAATTATTTGTTTTCAGATTATCTAATTATCTTCCTCAATACTATGAATGACATCCTTACCAACCTGTCCTTCAACTCTTCACCTCCAACTTTTAAAAATTATCTCATTAATATGTTGATCCTTAACCTTCTCTTCTTTTATATTCTCTTTCTCCTCAGCATATAATGTACTTAATTTCCTCATTTTTAAAACAGGCAATGAACACTTAGGCCTTCTCTAGCTAGCATACAATGTTTCTTCCCCTTCAAACTAAATTCCTTGAAAGACTGGGTTTCATTCACTCTCTACCTTTCATTATTGCTTGTTCATTCATCTATCCATTCATGTATTCAATATATATTTTTTAACACCTATTCTATGGCAGGGACTTGTTACATGTTCTGGAGATACATCAGTGCATAAAAGTGACAAAGATGTTGCCCTTCATGAGCATGTGGTTTACATTCTAGAACAGATAACTGAAAAAAAAATGTATCACCATCAGATGGTGATTACAGGCACTGGAGAAAATGAAGCAGTAAATGGATAGAGAGTTCTGAGGGTAGTAATGATGTTTTATATCATTTATTATGTTCAGGGAAGGCCTACCTAATATGGTATAGAGGCTGAAGGAATGGAGAAAGATAGTCACTTGAAACTTGCGGTAAAAGAATTCCAGGCAAATGGAACAGTGAGTGCACAGGCACTCCAGAGTGGGTGGGTGTGCTTGATATACTTGGGAAAGAGCAGCTGAATCAGAGATAACAAGAGAGGAGTAGTAGGAGTTGAGAACAGAGAGGGAATGATAGGAAGTCCTGAGAACATGTAGACTCTTTCAATCCATTTTAAGATAACTTTGCTTTTCTTTCTTATTGCAATGGGAAGAAATTGGAGTTCTTTGAGTGACAGAATCTGACCTATACTAGCGGGTTTCTTTGAGTTCCATGTGGAGAAATATTTGTGGGAGCCAAGCAAAGAAACACACAAGTCAGTTAGGAAGCTATTGAGATAATCTAGAAGATATGCTGTTGTCTGGACTCATAGTGTCTTTGGAGAAATGTCTATTTAGGTCTTTTGTTCATTTTTTTGATTTATTCTTTTGATATTAAGTTGTATGAGCTCTTTGCATAGTTTGGATATTAACTCCTTGTCATTCATATCATTTGCAAATATTTTATCCCATTCTGTGTGTTGTCTTTTCATTTTGTTTATGGTTTCCTTTGCTGTGGATGCAAAAGTTCAAGCTTTTGAGTTCAACTAGGTCCCATTTGTTTATTTTTGGTTTTATTTCCATTACTCTGGGAGAGTGATTGAAAAATATACGGTTGCGATTTATGTCAGAATGTGCTCTGCCTAGGTTTTCCTCAAAGAGTTTAACACTGTCCAGTCTCACATTTAGGTCTTTAATATATTGTGAGCTTATTTTTGTGTATGGTGTTAAAGAATGTTCTAATTTTTTTATTATTTTTTTTTTATTTTTACATGTAGCTGTCCAGTTTTCCCAGCATGATTTATTGAAGAGACTGTCTTTCCACCATTGTACAGTCTTGCCTCCTTTGTTGTAGATTAATTGACCATAGGTGTGTGAGTTTATTTCTGGGCATTTGAGACTGTTCCACTGATCTATATTTCTATTTTTTGCCAGTGCCATATTGTTTTGATTACTATAGCTTTGTAGTATATTCTGAAGACAGGGAGCTTGATTATTCCAGATATGTTTCTCTTTCTTAAGGTTGCTTTGGCTATTCTGGGTCTTTTGTGTCTCCATACAAATTTTAAGATTTTTTGTTCTGGTTCTGTGAAAAATGCCATTGGTAATTTGATAGAGATTGCATTGAATCTGTAGATTTTTTTGGGTAGAATAGTCATTTTGACACTATTGATTCTTCCAATCCAAAAACATGGTATATCTTTCCATCTGTTTGTGTCCTCTTCAATTTCTTTTATCAGTGTCTTATAGTTTTCAGAGTACAGGTCTTTTGTCTCCTTAGGTATGTTTATTCCTAAGTATTTCATTCTTTTTGATGCAATGGTAAATGGAATTGTTTCTTAAATTTATTTTTCTGAACATTTTTGTTAGTGTATAGAAATGAAACCTGCAAGTTTTGTATTAATTTTGCAACATGCAACTTTGCCAAATTCATTGATGAGCTCTAGTAGTTTTCTGGTAGTGTCTTTAGGATTTTCTATGTATGCTATCATGTCATCTGCAAGCAGCAATGGTTTTAATTCTTCTTTTCCAATTTGGATGCCCTTTATTTCTTTTTTTCTCTCTGATTGCCATAGCTAGGACTTCCAAAACTGTGCTGAAAAATAGTGGCAAGAGTGGACATCCTTGTCTTGTTCCAGACCTCAGAGGAAATGCTTTCAGCTTTTCACCTTTGAGCATGAGGTGAGTTGTAGTTTTGTCATATATGGCCTTCATTATGTTGATGTATGTTCACTCTATGCCCACTTTCTGTAGAGTTTTTATCATAATTTGGTGTTGAATTTTGTCAAAAGCTTTTTCTGCATCTATTGAGATGATCATATGGTTTTTATTCTTCAATTTGTTGATGTGGTGTATCACTGATTGATTTGCAGATATTGAAAAATCCTTGCATCGCTGGCATAAATCCAACTTGATCATGGTGTATGATCCCTTTAATGTATTGTTGGATTCAGATTGCTAGTATTTTGTTGAGGATTTTTGGGTCTATGTTCATCAGTGATATTGACCTGTAATTATCTTTCTTTGTGGTATCTTTGTCTGGTTTTGGTATCAGGGTGATGGTAGCCTCATAGAATTGGTTTGGGAGTCCTCCTTCCTCTGCAATTTTCTGGACCTATTTCAGAATTACAGGTGTTAGCTCTTCTCTAAATATTTGATAGAATTTGCTTGTGAAGCCAACAGGTCCTGGACTTCGTTGGGAATTTTTTAATCACAATTTCAATTTCAGTGCTTGTGATTGGTCTGTTCATATTTTCTATTTCTTCCTGGTTCAGTCTTGGGAAATTGTACTTTTATAACAATTTGTCCATTTCTTCCAGGTTGTCCATTTTATTGGCATACAGTTGCTTGTAGTAGTCTGTTATGATCTTTTGTACTTCTGTGGTGTCAGTTGGAATTTCTCCTATTTTATTTCTAATTTTATTGAGTTGAGTCCTCTCTATTTTTCCTTGATGAGTCTTGCTAAAGGTTTATCAATTTTGTTTATCTTTTTAAAGAACACTCTTTCATTTCATTGATCTTTCGTATTGATTTGTCTCTATTTAAGTTATTTCTGCTCTGATCTTTATCATTTATTTCCTTCTACTAACTTTAGGTGTTGTTTGTCTCTCTTTCTGTGGCTGCTTTAGGTGTAAGGTCAGGTTATTTATTTGAGACTTTTCTTATTTCCTGAGGTAAGATTTTATTGCTCTAAACTTCCCTCTTAGAACTGATTTTGCTGCATCACATAGGTTTGGGATAGTTGTGGTTTCATTTTAATTTTACTCTAGGTATTTTTTGATTCACTCTTTGATCTGTTCAGTGATCCACTAGTTATTTAGTCGCATATTCTTTAGCCTCCACAAGTTTGTGTTTTTCACAATTTTTTTTCTTGTAGTTTATTTCTAATCTCATAGTGTCGTGGTCAAAAAAGATGGTTGATATGATTTCAATTTTCTTAAACTTAAACTTAAACCACATGCCCAGCATGTGGTCAATCCTGGAGAATGTTTCTTGTGCACCTGAGAAGAATGTATATTCTGTTGCTTTGGGTGGAATGCTCTATAAATATCAATGAAGGCTATCTGGTCTAATGTGTCATTTAAGGCCTATGTTTCTTTATTGATTTTTTGTCTGGATGATCTGTCCATTAATGAAAGTGGGGTGTTAAGTTCCCCACTATTTTTGTGTTACTGTTGATTTCTCCCTTTATGGCTGTGAGTATTTGCCTTATATATTGTGGTGCTCCTATGTTGGGTGCAAATATATTTACAGTTGTTATATCTTCTTCTTGGATTGAAACGTTGATCATTATGGGGTATCCTTCTTTGTCTCTTATAACAGTCTTTATTTTAAGTCTGTTTTGTCTGATATGAGTGTTGCTACTCTAGCTTTCTTTTGATTTCCATTTGCATAGAATACCTTTTTCCTTCCCCTCACATTCAGCCTGTGTGTGTCTCTAAGTGTTAAGTTGGTCTCTTGTAGACAGCATATATATGGGTCTTGTTTTTGTATCCATTCAGCCAGTCTTTGTCTTTTGGTTGGAGCATTTATTCCATTTGAATTTAAGATAATTATTGATATGTATGATCCTATTGACATTTTAATTGTTTTGGGTTTGTTTTTGTAGGTCTTTGTTCTTCCCTTCCTCTTTTGTTCTCTTCTCTTTTGGTTTGATTACCATCTTTAGTGTTGTGTTTGGGTTGCTTTTCGTTTTTTTGTGTTTATCTATTGTAGTTTTTCAATTTGCTGTTCCCATGAGGTTCTGATACAGTAATTTATATATGTACAAGGTTATTTTAAGTTGCTGGTCTCTTTCCTGCCTAAATAAGTTCCTTTAGCCTTTGTTGCACAGCTGGTTTGGTGGTGCTGAATTCTCTTAGCTTTTGCTTGTCTGTAAAGCTTTTGATTTCTCTGTCAAATCTGACTGAGAGCCTTGCTGGGAAGAGTATTCTTGGTTGTAGTTTCTCCCATTTCATCACTTTAAATATGTCATGCTACTCACTTCTGGCCTGCTGTTTCTGCTGAGAAATCAGCTGATAACCTTACAGAAGTTCCCTTGTACATTATTTGTCATTTTCCCTTGTTTTTAATATTTTTTCTTTGTCTTTAATTTTTGTCAATTTGATTACTATGTGTCTCATTTTGTTCCTCCTTGAGTTTATCCTGCCTGGGACTCTCTGTGACTCCTGGACTTGGATGCCTGTTTCCTTTCCCATCTTAGGGAAGTTTTCAGCTATTATCTCCTCAAATATTTTTCTCAGGTTCTTTCTCTCTCTCTTTTCCTTCTGGAACCCCTATAAGGTGAATGTTGGTGTGTTTAATGTTGTCACAGAAGTCTCTTAGGCTGTCTTCACTTCTTTTTATTCTTTTTTCTTTATTCTGTTTCACTGCAGTTATTTCCAGCATTCTGTCTTCCAGGTCACTTATCCATTCTTCTGCCTCAGTTATTCTGCTGTTGATTCCTTCTAGTGCATTTTTCATTTCAGTTATTGTATTATTCATCTCTGTTCTTTGTTCTTTAGTTTTTCTAGGTCTTTGTTAAACATTTCTTGAATTTTCTCAGTCCTTGCCTCCATTCTTTTTCCAAGATCCTTGATGATCTTCACCATCATTAATCTAATTATTTTTCCATTAGGCTGCCTATTTACTTCACTTAGTTGTTTTTCTGGGGTTTTATATTGTTCCTTCATCTGTGACATATTCAATCTCTTCCATTTCATTTTGCATAAAGTTCTGTGATTGTGGTTTCCATTCTGCAGGCAGCACTGTTGTAATTCTCCTTGCTTCTGCTGTCTGCCCTCTGGTGAATGAGGCTATCTAAGAGGGTTGTGCAACCTTCCTAATGGGAGAGACTGGTGGTGGGTAGAGCTGGGTCTTCTCCCTCTGGTGGGCCGGACTGTGCTCAGTAAAACTTTAATACACTTCTCTGCTGATGGGTGTGTTCCTGCCTATTGGTTGTTTGACCTGAGACAAGCAAGCAATGGAGCCTAAAGTCTGTTTGGTGGGGCTGATGGTGGCTTCCAGGAGGGCTCATCCCAATGAGTACTTGCCAGAACTGCTGCTGCCAGTGTCTTTGTCCCTACAGTGAGCCAAGTCCACCCCCCAACTCGGCAGGAGATTCTCCTGCAGTAGGTCTGTCCCAGTCTCTTATGGGGTCACTGCTTTTTTCCTGGTGCACAGGTCCTGGTGTGCAGAAGACTTTGTGTGTGCCCTCCAAGAGTGGATTCTGTTTCCCCCAGTCCTATGGAAGTCCTGCAATCAAATCCTGCTGACCTTCAAAGCCAGATTCTCTGGGGGCTCCTCCTACTACTACCAGACCCCCAGGCTGGGATGCCTGATGTGGGGCTCAGAACTTTAACTCCAATGGGAGAACTTCTGTGGTATAATTATTTTCCAGTTTGCAGTTTGCCCACCCAGTGGGTATGGGATTTCATTTTATCACGATTGTGTCCCTCCTACCGTCTTGTTGTGGCCTCTTTGTCTTTGGATGTTGGATATCTTTTTTGGTAGGTTCCAGCATTTTTTTGTCGATGGTTGTTCAGCAGTTAGTTGTGATTCTGGTGTTCTCATAAGAACGGATGAGCCTACGTCCTTCTACTCCACCACCTTGAGCTTATCTCTCTAATTCTTAATATATTTTGTTATGATCAAATTGTACTTCAACATTATTTCTATAATCATCATGAAAGTATATACCTCTGAAGAGATAAACATTTTACTTTCATTGTAGCCACTGACCTGCAAAGATATTTATGTGACCATATAGGATACATATTATTGCTAAACTAGGAGAATTTAATAAAAATAATTGTATAAGTGACCAAATTAATAATTAATATTTTATTAGTATGTATATATATATATATTTATATATATATAGTGTATGTGTATTATTTCTCTCTGTCTCTCTGTCTCTACTTATCTATTTATCTATCTACCTCTCCATGAAAATTTAGTTACGTACATTTCCCTATAGCTGTATAGACTTCAATTATGCATTGCCAGATAGTAGGACTCCCTTGTAGTTCCTTTCACTTCTATTTTTCTAGGAGTTTTTATTTATATAACTCATAATTGAGTTTTCAACTTAATCAAGTGCTTTATGATTTTCTGAGAGAATTATTATCTCTTTTATTCTCTTTATTGTGAATTACATTGGTAATTTTTTCTAATGTTGGAACATCCTTTCATTCTTGGAATAAAATACATCATAATGTACTAGTTTTTTTAAAAAAAATATCCTGATGGATTCTGTTTGCTATTACTTAGAATTTCCCAACCTCTATTCTTAAGAAATGTTGACCTTTAAATCATTTTTCTTTTTTTTTTCTGATGTGTATTTGTGTGTATGCTTATTTGGTATTTTCATGCCATTTTAGTATTATGCTATCTTAATTATTCTGTATGTTTTTATGGGAAATTCATCCACACCCATTATTTAATTTATGATATTATGAGTACTTTAAACTTATACCTTCAGTCCAGATAATTAAGTTTTCTATTTGAACATCTAGCCTCCTCTGTAATATCTCATCTGGCTTATTGCAATGGTGTCCTGTTTTTCCTGATTTTACTTTCACCCTCTCAACTCATCTCCGAAACTATCATAGGCATTTTTTTTTTCCTGAATTACAAACCTCATTATGTTACTTGCCTGCTTAAAATGCTTCAGTGGCTTCCCATCAACTTGAGGATAAAGATTAATCTCCACACTTGTGATGAACTCCTCTTTCTATTCTTACTATTGTTTATATTTCCAGCCTCAACTCTTATTATTACTTTTTTTCCCAAATATAATAATAATTTTACTTCTTCTAAGGAACCATGCTTTCCTTGGTCTCATTATTTTAAAATATCCTTTCACTGTTCTTAAATCTTAATTAGATCTTTGTAATTCAACTAGAGCATTATTTCCTTTCAGAAACATTTTCTAATTTACCTTCCCCCACAATACTAAGGAAAAAACCCTCCCTTTATGTTCCTTCTTTGTGACCATCTTATATCCAGTGCACTTATAATTTTGTATTGAACTAGTTAATTATTTTTGCCTATATTCCTCAATACATTAAGATGCTTGAGGGCACTTGCTATACATCTCTGTATTTTCAATCTTAGTACATTTCCAGGCACAAATTGGATAATTGATAAGTATTATTGAATAAATAAAATTCATAAAGCTACTGTGAAAACTGAACAGCTGGGATAAGAAGGAGCTGATGCTACCCTGACCAAATTCTAAGTATAAATGACAAACTGGAAAGAAAGTAGAATCTGGGACAGCACAAAGAATACAGGTGACCCTTGAACCATGAGGGGATTAGGGGAATCTACCCTCTAGGAAGTTGAAAATCTTCAAAGAATTTTACAGTTGGTCCTTCATATCTGCAGTTCCACATCTGTGGATTCAACCAACCACATCTGTGGATTCAACCAACCACAGTGTATAGTACTTTAGTACATATTTATTGAAAAATATCTGTGTAAAAGAGGGCCCAAACACTGTTCAAAACCATGTTGTTCATGGGTCAGCTGTAATTAAAATTAATTAGACTATATCAGGTCGGTTCTGGAGTCCATTTAAGTTTTGCCAAATTTTCATTGAAATGATAATTATAAAAACAAATACCATAATAGTAATTAAAATGTATTTAGCACTTACTATATTCCAGGCACTGTGTTAGATAATTTGTATTAATCATCTTATCCTCATATTAATATAAATAAAATTATGCCTGCAAGAAAACTTGAGTTTGGAAAGATTAGCTTAAATGGTAAGGATGGGAGTTGTCTCCAGGCTTATCTGGCATCTGATTTTTTTACTCAACCCACAAGTCATCTCTTGTTTCTTTACAGTTCTAGTCCAATCATAATTGCTACCATAACAGCAGAAAAATTCATGTCATCTGATATTATCTGTAGTAGTATATAATTATAAATCTTATTTTTCTTAGTGCAGAATGCCAATTATTTTATGTTTAAACTAACATATATTATTCTATAAATATTTAAACTGAAGTTTTATTTACTACTTGGTATCATTGAATAATTGCCAAATTATGATTTGAAAATAGATGTTAATGATCTAAATAAGTTTAATGATTTATGTATTGTCCATGTTTGTGTCCTTTATACTATTGAGTTAGTCCTCACTCTATCTGAAGTGTTGGTTTAAAAGTAAATTAGGCAGGGGCTTCCCTGGTGGCACAGTGGTTGAGAGTCTGCCTACCGATGCAGGGGACATGGGTTCGGGCCCCGGTCTGGGAAGATCCCACATGCTGTGGAACAGCTGGGCCCATGAGCCGTGGCCACTGAGCCTGCGCGTCCGGAGCCTGTGCTCCATAATGGGAGAGACCACAACAGTGAGAGGCCCGTGTACCGAAAAAAAAACAAAAAGTAAATTAGACAGTTTTAATATTTTCCTTTAATACCTTTTAAAATAAAGTTGTTCAGAATGAGTCTAGTGTGTGAGATTTAAAACAAATATATAGATTCCCCATGCCTTTACATGACACAGCTGTCATTCTAATGCCATTGGAAAGCAGTTTTACTTCACAGGTGTGTAGTTTCCTTTTAGAATACATAAACAATGCAATCATTTATGAATTAAGTCAGCATTTGGGTGAAACATTACTATCAGATATGATTTGAGGGTTTCTGAAGAGAATAAGCTTCAATTTAGGGTAACATCTGGATCCTGTTATTTCAATAACTTTCCTCTGTTGTAAAATGCTACCTAATATGTACCTTCTGTCATTCTAATTAGTTTAGCTGTTATTGTAAGCTCCTGTCTTTAGTATCTCTGCTTTGAATCCATGTGAGTATCAAAATTACTTAGAAACTAGCAATTACACAATTTTAAAGTCTGGGACCAGATGGTTCCTTTGGGTTAAAACTCAAACTGATAATGTGATTTTTACATATGCATTTAACTTATTCTATCTCAAGCTATTTAATTTAGTTTATTTGGTAATAATGTTAGCACTATTGTCTCTCTGTTCATTTAAAAAATAATTAATTAATTATGTTAGTTATTATTTTTAAAATTGTGGTAAAATACTCATAACATTAAATGTCTTAATCATTTCAAGTGTTCAGTTCATTGACATTAAATGCATTCATACTGTTGTGCAACCATCACCATCATCCATCTCCAGACCTTTTTTTATCTTGCAAAACTACAACTCTATAACCATTAAATGATAACTCCCCATTCCCCCTCCTCCAGTCCCTGGCAACCGTATTTCTACTTCCTATCTATATGTATTTGACTCCTCTAAGTACTACATATAATGAAAGCGTACAGTATTTGTCATTTTGTGACTGGATTGTTTCATTTAACATAATATCTTTAAGGCTCATCTATATTGCAGCATGTGTCAGATCTTTTTTTTTTCCTTTTTTCCATTGTATGTATATATCACGTTTTTTTTTTTTTTCATCCTTGATGGGCACTTGGGTTGATTCCACCTTTTGGCTACTGTAAATAATGCTGCTATAAACATGAATATATAGCTATCTCTTTGAGACCATTTTCAATTATTTTGGGTATATACACAACAGTGGAACTACTGTAACATAATTCTATTGTGCATAGTAATTCTATTTCATTTTTTCAAGAACCGCCATACTATTTTCCACAGGAGCTGCACCATTCCTGAAAACACTGAACTAGGGTTCTTATTTATTGACATCCTTGCAACTACTTGTTATTTCTATTTTTTGATAGTAGTCATTTTAATGGGTATGGTGTATATCTCATTGTGGTTTTGATTTTCTTTCCCCTATTGATTTGAAGCTTCTGATTTGAAGGTGTTGAGGATCTTTTCAGCTGTTTACTGGCCACTTGTGTAGCTTCTTCGAAGAACAGACAATTCAAGTTCTTTGTTCATTTTTTAATTGGGTTGTATTTTTTGTCATTATGTTGTAGGCATTCTTTATCTATTCATGATATTAACCCCTGCTATGTACTGAATGGTGTTCACTGTCCAAATTCATATGTTGAAGCCCTAATCCCTCAGTGTGATTGTATTTGGAGATAGGGCCCATAAGGAGGTAAAGGGGAAGTGAGGTCATTGTCGATTGAAAAAAAATGCACAGCATAAAAGTTGAGAATTATGTTTTATTTGGTCGACTTAAGCTGCATACAGCCTCTCAGAGAGCTCTGGGGGACTGTTCCAGCAAGGTAAGGGAGGAGCCAGGATATGTAGGATTTTCTGCCAAAAAAAATAATGTAGTTAAACATCAAAAGATTAATGCTAATCACAAAAAAACAACTTCTCAAGTTAATGACTTCAGTGTTTTTCTATGTATGGGAAAATGCAAGAGTCCAGACTTATTGAAATAATTTCTTTGATATATATCTTAACTATCTAGCTCCAGGATCCTGTTTTTCTCTGCCCTGAATTCCCTTCAGTGTACACTGTTGGGGGTGGCTGCAGTGGCAGATGGCTTTATGACTCAACATCCTTTGCTTACTGAAATGGAAGGTGATATTGTCTGTCCATATCACAGAGGTGGGGCTCTGATCCCATAGGATTAGTGACCTTTTAAGAAGAGACACCAGAGAGTTCTGTCTTTCCACCATGTGAGAATACAGCAAGAAGATGACCATCCATAAACCAGCAAGTGTGCCCTTACCAAAAACTGACCCTTCCAGACATTGATCTAGGACTTCCAGCTTCCAGGACTGTGAGAAAATTAATTTCTGTTGTATAAGCCACCCAGTATATGGTATTTTATAATGACAGCATGAACAGACTAATATAACCCTGTATCACATGTATTATTGCAAATATTTTTCCTATTATGTGAGTTGCCTTTTCACTCTGTTGATTATGTTCTCTGATATGCTGAAGAGTTTAATTTTCATGTAGTCCAATTTATCTATTTGTTCTTCTGTTGCCTTTGCTTTAGGTATTACATATAAGAAATCATTGCCAAATCTGATGTTATGAAGTTTTTCCTGTTTTCTTGTAAGAGTTTTTATAAATTTAACTCTTACATTTAGGGCTTTTATTCATTTTGGCTTAATTTATGTATATGGTTTAAGGTAAGGGTCCAACATTGTTCTTTTACATGTGGAATTCCAGCTTTCACAATACCATTTGCTGAAAAGACTACTATTTCCTCATTGAATTGCCTTGGCACCCTTGTCAAAAACCATTTGACCATATGTGACAATTTACTTTTGTGCTCTCTCTTCTATTCCAGTTGTCTACATGTTTGTCCTTATGTCACCACCACACTGTTTTGAATACTGTAGATTTGTAAGAAGTTTAAAATCAGGAAGCATGAGTCCTCCAACTTAATTTTCCATTTTCAGAATTGTTTCAGCTTTTCTGGCTCCCATGAGATTCCATATGAATTTTAGAAAAAAAAATTCTATCTCTGAAAAAAATGTGGCATATTTCTTAATAATATTAGGTCAATAAATCCATGAATATCAGGTATCTTTTCATTTATGGATATCTTATTTAATTCCTTTCAGCAATATTTTGTGGTTTTCAGAGTACAAGTCTTTTGATTCCTTGGTTAAAGTTTAATTCTAATATTTTATTGGTTTGGGTGTATTATAAATAAAATTGTTTTCTTAAATTCCTTTTCAGATTATTCACTCAGAGTATATAGAAGCACAGCTAAGTTTTGAGTGTTGATTTTGTATCCTGCAGTTTTGCTGTATTTGACTATTAGTTCTAACAGGCCTTTTGTGTGTCTGTGTGTTTGGGTGTGTGTCTGTGTGTAAATCTTTAGGTTTTCCTACATATAAGATTATGTCATCTGTAAAAGAAATAATTTCACTTCTTTTTTTTCCCAATTTTAATGCCTTTATTTTTTTATTATTTATTTATTTATTTATTGTCTAATTGCTCTGGCTAGGACTTCCAGTACTATTTTCAACAGAGGTGGCAAAAAACAGGCATCCTTGCCTTTTTCCTGATCTTAGAGGAAAAGCTTTCAATCTTTCACCAATGGGTATGATTTTACCTGTGGGTTTTTCATACATGGTCTTTATTATGTTGAGGTCATTTCCTTCTATTCCTAGATTTTTGAATGCTTTCATCATAAAAGGTGTTAAATTTTGTCAATTTATTTTTCTGCATCAATTGAGATAATCAAGTAAGTTTTGCCTTTGTTTTTATTATTGCAGTGTTTGACACTGATTGGTTCTCTCAGGGTGAACTGTCTTTATATTCCAGGAATAAATCCATATTTCTCCTCATATATAATCCTCTTAATGTGCTGTTGAATTCTGGTAGCTAGATTTTGTTGATCGATTTTCATCAATATCCATCAGGAGTATTGGTCTGTAGTTTTCTTTTCTTGTAACTTCCTTGTCTGGCATTGGTCTCAGGGTAATGCTGGCCTCATAGGATGAATTTGTAAGTTTTCCCTCTTGAATTTTAACATTTCATATTTTTTCCCACGTATATACAAACTATATACTATACAAATATATAATCACTTTGCATAGATGGTTACAAATTGTCACATTAACACAACAGGGATTACAGGGTCATTTCTAAACTTGCTTTTTTCTTATCTTATGTTCTGAAGTTGAAATTTCAAATGAGTTTCTTCTTCACAGGTAGCAGTCCTATCTGGTTCATCCTTCCCTTTCCAGACACATTACAGCTGAATTGTCATTGAAAAATAGTGAGAAAGGTACTGGGTTATATACATGGCTTTGACACTATGGTAGGCAGAATGATGGCTCCCACTCACAATGATGCCCATGTCCTAATCACAGGAATGTGTAAATATTTTACATGACATTGGAAAAATTGTCTTTATAAATATAATTAAGGTATAGAGGTTACCCTGCATTATCCAGGCAGGCCCAATCTAGTCACTTAAGCCCTTAAAAGCAAAGAAAAAATAATTTTTGCTTTTGGCTGTGTTGGGTCTTCATTGCTGTGCACAGGTTTTTCTCTAGTTGCTGCAAGTAGGGGCTACTCTTCATTGCGGTGCATGGGCATCTTATTGTGATGGCTTCTCTTGTTGCAGAGCATGGGCTCTAGGCCCACAGTCTTCAGTAGTTGCAGTACACGGGCTCAGTAGTTGTGGTGTGTGGGCTCTAGAGTGCACAGGCTTCAGTAGTTGCGGCTCGTGGGCTCTACAGAGCAGGCTCAGTAGTTGTGGCACACGAGCTTTGTTTCTTCAAGGCATGTGAGATCTCTCCAGACCAGGGCTTGAACTCGTGTCCCATGCATTGGCAGGTAGAGGACCGCCAGGGAATTGACCACCAGGGAAGTCCCAAAGAACATTTTTGATCTGGAGTCTGAGATGCAGCAGAAGGAGAAATCAGAGATTAAATATATTTGCCCGGTATTGCTGTAAGGAGCTACATGGAAAGCGTGAGAAGGGAGATGAATAGTATCTAGTAAGAAAAACACCCTTGCCCACAATTGGTAAGGAAATAGGATCTTAGTCGTATAACCCCAAGGAACTCAATTTTCCAGCAAATTCAATTATCTTATAAGTATATTTTTTACAGATCCTACAGTAAGAAACACAACTCTACCAACACCTCGATAAGAGTCTCATAAGATCCTGAGCACATGACCCAGTTGGGTCTACCAAGATTTCTGATCCTCAGAAGCTGTGACATAATAAATCTGTCCAATTTTAAGCAGCTAAGCTTGTGTTTATTTATTATGGAAGTAACAGAAAATTAATACTGACACTCACTAGTTGTGTGTCTTTGGAAGAGCTAACTAAACTCATAAGACTTTGTGTCTTAACTAATTCATCAAGTATTTGAGTGTTTTCTTTTGTATATGTTATTAGTCATTCAAAGACATCTGTGGAAAGATATATAGTTGATTAACACACAATCCTTATTTTATCTAGAGGTAGTACTATAAATGATGGCTAAGGTATCTTCAGGTGCTAAAATTTTATAACTGTATTTTAAACATATATCACATGACTGCCGATAATATTTCAGGGAGGCTGAATGATGGTATTTAATCCCCTCTTTAAAATAATTCGTGATTCATAGTACTGATATTTGAGTCCTTGGCGATGGTCATTCTGAACTTTTAGTTAAATCCTGTTAAAAAAACAGTCTTTAAATATTAATAACATCATACCATAAATAAAAAATTGAAGTAAATTACATGGAAAAATGACATGGAGAAATATGCACTATAAATCTAATAGTGAAAGAACCAGAAAGAAACACTATCAGAAAAGTTATAACATATTTGTTTTTGTTTTGTTTGGAAGTTTTATATTTTATTTCAGAAAAAAAAATTAAAAGTTTATTCAGCGAAGAGAACTTTTAATATAAGGGAAGAGACTTTGAATTACAAATATTTCATTTGATGTCCATAAATATAAGTGACATCTAAATGAAAAGAATTGCAGAATTCCCAAACAAAAAGTGACTTTAGCAGTTTGAAGTAATTTCAGAAAGCTTTGCATTCATAATAAACTTTGTTTTCATTTTAATCTCTAAATTGAAATTAAATGTGCTAAAGATGGTTTTTAAATTTTACAGATCTAAAAGCCATAGTAAGAGCCATCTTTAAAGATAATAGTTTCACCTTTTAATAGGTAGAATGCATTAAACATAGCAAAATGTATTATTTTTACAAAAAAGAATCACAGGGCTTTCCATCCACAGGGATTGGATAACTAAATACTGACGACTTCAAGATATATTTTTAGAATAACATCTATTGCAATTTCAGTTTGTCAGTCATGCAACCAATTAAAAATCAGTTTAATACTATCTCTAGAGATAGAGTGTAGAATTAAAATCAATATGTGCATTCATCTTAACTAACTGGATATTAGAGGTAACATCTTATTAAAATTAGTGTTGATACAATACAAAGTTGAAATACAAAGTTGTTCATGGCAGATGGCCCAGAAACTATTCTTTCTTTGTTTGATTAAAATGCATATCTACCAGTACTTCAATGATTTTTCTCTAGGACTTCTAAATGGAATATGCATTCTGTGATAAAAAAAATGAATCATGAAATAATGTATGTGTTCCTTGTGAGTGAGGTGAGTTTGAGCTGAGTTTCAATTGAATGACTCATGCTTTATTTGCACTGCTATTAACTAACAATCACCCTTTAACTCCCTTTAGTCTTTCATATCTTAAGCATTCCAAGCACCTAAAGTTACCCAAATTCCCATAGCAATTATCAAAAGAAAACAAGTGGATAAATCCTACAAGAAAAAGAAAGAACAACTAGAACACAAAATTATCTTATGTGCATTACACCTCATTTTACCTCCCCCTCTTAAAACAGTGGCTATATGTTAGTAGATTGTTGATATAGAAGCTGTACTTATAGATCTTACACACTTGTATTTGAATTTTAACGATGTATTTTCTGTAAATAAAATTTCATTACTAGAAAGAATGGTTGGCATACACTCTGGGAAATCTGGTGACAACTAAATAAAAAAAATAAGTTGGAGTGAGAGTGTCCATAAAAATATGGGAAATAGCTGGATTACTACTCTCTTAAGTGTCATAAGATCAGATAGCAAGGGAAAACACTATGACTTACTTTTTTTTTAATGTCATTTTAACAAATAGAAAGTATGCCCTCAAAAAATGACTTTATTGTTTCATACAGAATTGTTGGATTTTTCCTGTTTTGAGTGACTAGTTTTTCCTACACTGTTAGTCATGCACTGAGGACCTTAGGTAACCAGGGCAATATTAACTCAAGTAACATGGGAGGAAATGTATTTAAGCATGACCACAACCCTTGACCACCCTAGAAGTGCATTTGTCTAGGAATTAATCTTTTGTGGAACAGTGTTACTTCAAATGTTCAAGTACAATTGACCTTAAAATTGACCAAACAATTCCCTATACTTAAAATTGTGAAATGATATAACTCAGTGACATTATGGTAAACTGATCTGTATTTAAGGTGTTGCCCAAAATATTGGATAAAATGACAAAAATGTTCACAATTTTATGGCATCGCTTCAATGACTTGTATTATATTTTCTGGGAAACAGCATGATTTTGAATGGTATTGTTTCTAGAGCAAGGACTAAGGCACAAGAAAGACCAGCTATGTGACCTTACACAAATGATTTACACTGTACGTTAATAGGTTTCCTGACATAAATTAGTAATTTTAAATACTTAATGTTCAAAAGTGTTGTGTACATTAAAGAAGATAACATATGCTAGACATATAGAGAATATAAGGGACCTCAACTAAAGTTAATCTGCTTTGCCTTCTATACTTCTTTATTACAATGAGATTATTAAATGGTGTTTTAAATTTATACATAACATATACTTTTTAAAGTACATTTACATCTATCACTTCAGTAAATCCCCTTAAACTAAAACTGTGGAATTTGTAGCATTATAATAACCATTGAGTTTCCCATAACGTTACATAAAAAACACAGAAAAACTATGCAGAAAAGTTAGATGACATTCCCATCGTCATATGGTGACTGATATATGATTTAAACCTAATCAGTTTTCTAACTCAAAGGCTGCTGCTCCTTGTATTGTATTGCACTGCCTTTCAAGAACATTTAAACACTATTAGGAAAGAACACATGACATCCAAACATAAGATCTGAAAAATGACAGAAACAGTCACAAATGTTGGGAAAAAATTTCAGAGGAAGGATAAGGTTGAACCCTTGTTTTCCAGAGTTTGTGTCCAAAATTTTCAGGGAATGTATAACTTCTGCTATCTGTTGATCGACATACTAGATGAATGACAATGGTATTCTATTTGCTCCATATGGAATGAAAATCTTGTACTCTCATTCCTTTTTTTTCAATCTTTAAATATCAGTGACACATTTGTCTAAAATGATTTAGGTATAAACTGCTTGAGTGTGGACCAGATGATATTTTAAAATTTAGCTTGCTATTATTCTTAGCTTCCTAAAATTAATGTTTATAAAGTTTATGAGCTATTTGTTTATTTTATATATTTCCCCCTTTCTGTGAAAGCAAGAGCAAGCTAGAAATAATTAATGGCCCATTATTTTGTTATTGATTTATTTTATGTTTCAGTTATCTAATTCACTTCAGTAAATCTTTATATTTAGCACTACCATGCTGGTACTTATGGTTATCCAATGGTGAATGACAAAAGGCCAGTCATACTCACAGAGAGCTTAGGATGAAGACTGAAGATAATGTGAGATGAGACAAAAGTGGTACACAGGGATGAGACCATATAGAGCTTTAAAAGCCAAGTTAGATATGCTCATCTTTATTTTAATAGCAACAGAAATGCTCTTAAAGTGTTTTAGGCAAGGGAATAAGGCTTTCAGGTGAGAAAGAGGAGAGACAAAAATCACATTGGTGTTGTGAAATGGTCCTTCCTGAGGGGAAGGAAATATTATTTGCATCTCAAATATCTACTTCACAGTAAATAAATAGAGGGAATATAACTAACTTCTTATTTTTGTAACACTTTATTAAAGTATAGCATACATGTAGAAAAGTATATAAAAATATATCAGGTCAATGAATTATCTTAAGAGAAAACCTCATGCAACCCCCACACAAGTAAAAAGGTAAGATATTACCAGCACCCTGAAATAACTCTTCAGGCTCCTTCTCAACCGAAATCTCTTCCTTCTAGAAAAGTAGCCAGTATTCTGACTTCTAAAATCATAGTATAGTTTTACCATTTTATTTTGAGATTTACATAAGTGGAAGCATAAAAATGTATTATTTTATGTCCAGTTCTTTTTGATCAACATCATTTGTGAAGTTCATTCTTACATGTAACGGTATTTTGTTTATTTATTTATTTTTTCTATCCAGTAAGCCATGAAATAAATATGTCACAATACATGTGTACATTCTACTGTTGGATATTTGTGATGCTTGCAGTTTGGGCTAATGAATAATGTTACAATGAATATTCTGTTACATGTAATTAGGTTTACATAATCATAAATTTCTGATAGGTATATACATAGGAGTGAAACACAGTGGTCATAGGTTCTGTATATATATAAATTTAGTAGATAATGCAGAGAGTTTTCCAAAGTGGTTATACAAATTTATATCGCTGATGTCAGTATATGAGTTCCAACTGCCCCATATCCTTGCCAATATTGTTATTATTTTAAAATATGTTATTCTATCCAGTGGGTCTATCACTGGAAAGATTTAACTTTAATTTGTATGTACCAAATTACACAGGTTCAAAATTTAAAAAAAAACATATTTCATAGAATGAAAGTGAAAATAGATAAATCCATCATAGTGGGAGGATTTAACACATCACACTGAGTAACTGATATAACAAACAGAAAAAAAATTGTCTTCAGAAGATTTAATCAACAAAATTCACAAAACTGACCATATTCACATATTTGACATTGCAAAAAACTGTTAAATCGCTATTATTTTCAAATGCATGTGTAACTTTTACCCAAACTGAGCACAATATGGGTCATAAAACAATCTAAACAAAGCTCAAAACACTGACATCATTCAGAATGTATTCTCTTGCCACAGTAGAATTAAACCTGAAATCAGTAACATAATGAAAAAAGATCCAAATATTTAGAAATTAAAGAATATACTTCAAAGCAATTCAAAGTCATCACAATGAAAAGTAGAACAAAATGTTTTATTAGAAAAAAAGAACATACAACATATTAAAACTTGTGGAACAAAGCAAATCTGTGCAGAGAAAAAATATATCAATAACTTTATATATTAGAAAAGGTAGATTATTAACCAATAGTTATTGAATTACAATTTAATTGAATTGAATTAAATTACAAAACAATTCATCTAAAGAATGAGTAAATGGACATATTATTACATACTAAAAAAGTAGAAGAAAGAAAATAGTAAATATATTAATGTAAGTCACAAAAAACACAATAGAAATAATTAAGAAGGATAAATGTGGACTCTTTGAAAACTCATGTTTGATAGGCATTTAGCAAAATTGAGCAAAATAAAAATAAGTAAATACATTGATAGATATATAAGTAAATAAATTAAATGTCACAAATTTTAAACAAAAGGGATCAAAAAGTGGTATCACTATATATTTTACAGATACTGAAAAGATTTTAAAAGAATATAATGAACAATTTAACAAAAGTAAATGTAAAACTTTACATAAAATTTATGAATTCCTAGAGAAACCTAAAAGACCAAAACTGATGAAAAATAAAATAAAATAAAATGAACACTACTGTATTATTAAATAAATTAATTATTTTAAAAATTAAACTATTAAATTGGCAACTAAAACCCTTCCCACAAAATTCTATAGTGCCAAATATACTCACTAGTGAATTCTACAAATTTTAATGAAAAAAAGACACCAATTTTACAGAACTTCATCTAGAAAAACAAAGAAGGAAGGAGAGGGAGAGAGAAAATAAAAGGGAAATTGAAAGTGGGAAAGAGAGAGAGAGAGAGAAATCAATTTATGGGACCAGGATAACTCTGTAAAGAACAAATAACAGGACAGGAAACTTAGAGACTAATCATTTTTATAAACATCAATACAAAAATGTTAAAGAAAATAAAATGAATCTAATGATTTTTTAAAGTATAGTATATTATGAGCAAGTTCGGTTTATTTCAGCATGCAAAGTAGATACAATATTTAAATAAAAACCAATATGTTTCATCACATTAATAGAATAAAGTACAAAATCATCTTCATAAATGCAATGCAGAATAAAGATTTGTACAAATTTTACAATCATTCATGGTAAAAACCCTTTGTAAAAGAGGAATGAATATAAGGAATTTCTTTAATCTAGCAGAGTACTTACAAAAAGTAGTTCAGATTAAAATATCAAATACTACTAAAAGGCTTATACCTAAAAATATCAGCATCCAACATCATCAGTATTTATTGCTGTTCCTGTTTCCCAGAGTCAACAACATTCATCAAATTTACTTATTTTCCTTAGTGTTTGCTTCAATATATCTAAATATCTTTAAATTTTATTTCACAGATATATCATTCATTCAACTCTTCATCTTTCCAACTGTTTTGTGTGTGTGTGTGTGTGTGTGTGAGCCAGTTGCACAGCTTTTATTATGGGATTTTACTTTCCCTCTCTCTCCCCAACTCTCTCTCTCTCTTTCTCTCAACACTTAATCCAGCAACTTCTTAAGAAAGAATCCATGGAAAGTAAATTTCATGTCTGAAAATCTTGTTTTATCCGTTGTATTTAATTGATGGTTTACTGGCTTATACAATTCTACATCAAAAGCATTCCTCTCAGAATTTGTATAAACACTGTGGAAAACTGTCAGCATTATCTATTAATTTATATATATATGATCCTATGACTACTGTATTTCACTCCTATGTATACACTCAACAGAAATTTATGATTATGTAAACCAAAATACATGTAACAGAATATTCATTGCAACATTATTCAATGGAAAAGGATAGAAAGCCCAGAGATAAACCCACACACCTATGGTCAATTAATCTATTACAAAGGTGGCAAGACAATACAATGGAAGAAAGAGAATCCCATCAATAAATGGTGCTGGGAAAACTGGACAGCTACATGTAAAATAATGAAGTTAGAACACTCCTTAACACCATACACAAATATAAGCTCAAAATGGATTAAAGACTTAAATGAAAGACTGGACACTATAAAGATCTTAGAGGAAAACATAGGCAGAACACGACTGTTTGTTTTTATTTTTTCAGTCTTTTTTTTTTACATCTTTTTTGGAGTATAACTGCTTTACAATGGTGTATTAGTTTCTGCATTAAAACAAAGTGAATCAGCTATACATAACATATATCCCCGTATCTCTTCCCTCTGGAATGTCCTTCCTTCCCACCCTCCATATCCCACCCCTCTACCTGGTCACAAAGCACCAAGCTGATCTCCCTGTGCTATGTGGCTGCTTCCCACTAGCTATTTATTTTACATTTGGTAGTGTATATGCCAATGTCACTCTCACTTTGTGCCAGCTTACACTTCCCCCTCCCAATGTCCTCAACTACACTCTCTAGTAAGTCTCTGTCTTATTCCAATCCTGCCTCTAGGTTCTTCATGATATATATATATATATATATATATATATATATATATATATACACACACACACATACATACACAGAGAGAGAGAGAGAGATTCAATATATATGCATTAGCATATGGTATTTTTTTTTCTCTTTCTGACTTACTTCACTCTGTATGACAGACTTTAAGACCATCCACCTCACTACAAATAGCTCAGTTTCATTTCTTTTTATGGCTGAGTAATATTGCACTGTATATATGTGCCACCTCTTCTTTATCCATTCATCTGTCAATGGACAATTAGGATGCTTCCATGTCCTGGCTATTTTAAGTAGAGCTACAATGAACATGTGGTACATGACTCTTTTAGAATTATGGTTTTCTCAGGATATATGCCCAGTAGTGGGATTGCTGGACTGTACGGTAGTTATATTTTTAGCTTTTTAAGGAACCTCCATACTGTTCTCCATAGTGGCTGTATCAATTTACATTCCCACGAACAGTGCAAGAGGGTTGCCTTTGAGAAGCAAGAAGAACTATAATCCGGCAGCCTGTGGAACAGAAACAACATTCACAGAAAAGTAGACAAGATGAAAAGGCAGAGGGCTATGTACCAGATGAACGAACAAGAGAAAACCCCAGAAAAACAACTAAATGAAGTGGAGATAGGCAACCTTCCAGAAAAAAGAATTCAGAATAATGATAGTGAAGAAGATCCAGGACCTCAGAAAAGGAATGGAGGCAAAGATCGAGAAGATGCAAGAAATGATTAACAAAGACCTAGAAGAATTAAAGAACAAACAAATAGAGATGAACAATAGAATACCTGAAATGAAAACTACACTAGAAGGAATCAATAGCAGAATAACTGAGGTAGCAAAATGGATAAGTGACCTGGAAGACAGAATGGTGGAATTCACTGTTGTGGAACAGATTAAGAAAAAAAGAATGAAAAGAGATGAAGACAGCCTAAGAGACTTCTGGGACAACTATAAACACAACAACATTCACATTATAGGGGTCACAGAAGGAGAAGACAGAGAGAAATGACCAGAGAAATTATTTGAAGAGATTATAGTCGAAGACGTCCATAACATGGGAAAGGAAATAGCCACCCAAATCCAGGAAGAACAATGAGTCCCATACATGGTAAACCCAAGGAGAAATCTGCTGAGACACATATAATCAAATTGGCAAAAATTAAAGACAAAGAAAAATTATTGAAAGCAGCAAGGGAGAAATGACAAATAACCTAGAAGGGGACTCCCTTATGGTTAACACCTGATTTCTCAGCAGAAACTCTACAAGCCAGAAGGCAGTGGCATGGTATATTTAAAGTGATGAAAGTGAAGAACTTACAACCAAGATTACTCTACCCGGCAAGGATTTCATTCAGATTCAATGGAGATATCAAAAGCTTTACACACAAGCAAAAGCTAAGAGAATTCAGCACCACCAAACCAGCTCTACAACAAATGCTAAAGGAACTTCTCTAAGTGGGAAACACAAGAGAAGAAAAGGATCTACAAAAACAAACCCAAAACAATTAAGAAAATGGTCATAGGAACATACATATCGATAATGACCTTAAACGTGAATGGATTAAATGCTCCAACCAAAAGACAGAGTCTTGCTGAATGGATACAAAAATAAGACCCATATATATGCTGTCTGCAAGAGACCCACTTCAGACCTAGGGACACATTCAGACTGAAAGTGAGGGGATGGAAAAAGATATCCCATGCAAATTGAAATCAAAAGAAAGCTGGAGTAGCTATAATCATATCAGATAAAATAGACCTTAAAATAAAGAATGTTACAGGAGACAAGGAAGGACACTACATAATGATCAAGGGATCAATCCAAGAAGATATAACAATTATAAATATATATGCACCCAACATAGGAGAACCTCAATACATAAGGCAACTGCTAATAGCTATAAAAGAGGAAATCAACAGTAACACAGTAATAGTGGGAGATATTAACACCCCAATTACACCAATGGGCAGATCATCCAAAATGAAAATAAATAAGGAAACAGAAGCTTTAAATGACACAATAGACCAGATAGATTTAATTGATATTTATACGACATTCCATCCAAAAACAGGAGATAAAAATTTCTTCTCAAGTGTGCATGGAACATTCTCCGGGATAGATCATATCTTGGGTCACAAATCAAGCCTCAGTAAATTTAAGAAAACTGAAAACATATCAAGCATCTTTTCTGACCACAATGCTATGAGATTAGAAATGAATTACAGGGGAAAAAAAAGTAAAAACACACAAACACATGGAGGCTAAACAATACGTTACTAAACAACCAAGAGATCACTGAAGAAATCAAAGAGGAATTCATAAAGTACATAGAGAAAAAATGACAATGAAAACACCACGATCCAAAACCTATGGGATGCAGCAAAAGCAGGTCTAACAGGGATGATTATAGCTAAATAAGTCTACCTCAAGAAACAAGAAAAATCTCAAATAAACAATCTAACCTTAAACCTAAAGGAACTACAGAGAGGAGAAAAAACAGAACCCAAATTTAGCAGAAGGAAAGAAATCATAAAGATCAGAGCAGAAATAAATGAAATAGAAACAAAGAAATCAGTAGCAAAGATCAATAAAACTGAAAGTTGGTTCTTTGAGAAGATAAACAAAACTGAAAAACCATTAGCCAGACTCATCAAGAAAAAGAGGGAGAGGACTCAAATCAATAAAATTAGAATTTAAAAAGGAGACGTTAAAACAGACACCGCAGGAATACAAAGCATCCTAAGAGACAACTAAAAGCAACTCTATGACAATAAAAAGGAAAACCTGGAAGAAATGGACAAATTCTTAGAAAGGTATAATCTTCCAAGACTGAACCAGGAGGAAACAGAAAATATGAACTGACCAATCACAAGTAATGAAATTGAAACTGATTAAAATTCTTCCAACAAACAAAAGTCCAGGAGCAGATGGCTACACAAGTGAATTCTATCAAATATTTAGAGAAGAGCTAACACCCATACTTCTCAAACTCTTCCAAAATATTGCAGAGGAAGGAACACTCCCAAACTCATTCTATGAGGCCACTGTCACCCTGATAACAAAACCAGACAAAGATACTACAAAACAAAAACAAAAGCAAAAAAACACTACAGACCAATATCATTGATGCATATAGACACAAAAATCCTCAACAAAATACTAGCAAAGAGAATCCAACAACACATTAAAAGGATCATACAACATGATCAAGTGGGATTAATTCCAGTGATGCAAGGATTCTTCAATATATGCAAATCAATCAGTGTGATACACCATATTAACAAATTGAAGAATAAAAACCATATGATCATCTCAATAGATGCAGAAAAAGCTTTTGACAAAATTCAACACCCATTTATGATAAAAACTCCCCAGAAAGTGGGCATAGAGGGAACCTACCTCAAAATAATAAAGGCGGTATATGACAAACCCACAGCAAACATCATTCTCAATGTTGAAAAACTGAAAGGATTTCCTCTAAGATCAGGAACAAGATAAGGATGTCCACTCTCACCATTATTATTCAACATAGATTTTGAAGTCCTACCCATGGCACTCAGAGAAGAAAAAAGAAATAAAAGGAATACAAATTGGAAAAGAAGAAGAAAAACTGTCACTGTTCACAGATGACATGATACTATACATAGAGAACCCTAAAAATGCCACCAGAAAACTACTAGAGTTAATCAATAAGTTTAGTAAATTTGCAGGATACAAAATTAATTCACAGAAATCTCTTGCACTCCTATACACTAATGATGAAAAATATGAAAGAGAAATTAAGGAAATACTCACATTTACCATTACAGCTAAAATAATAAAATACCTAGGAATAAACCTATCTAGCATGACAAAAGACCTATATGCAGAAAACTATAAGACACTGATGAAAGAAACTAAAGATGATACCAACAGATGGGGAGATATACCATGTTCTTGGATAGGAAGAATCAATATTGTGAAAATGACTATACTACCCAAAGCAATCTACAGATTCAGTGCAATCCCTATCAAGTTACTAATGGGATTTTTTATGGAACTAGAACAAATAATCTTAAAATCTGTATGGAGAAAGAAAAGACCCTGAGTAGTCAAAGCAGTCTTGAGGGAAAAAAACGGAGCTGGAGGAATCAGACTCCCCGACTTCAGATAATACTACAAAGCTACAGTAATCAAGACAGTGTGGTACTGGCACAAAAACAGAAATATAGATCAATGGAACAAGTTAGAAAGCCCAGGGATAAACCCATGCACCTATGGTTAACTAATCTATGACAAAGCAGGCGAAGATATACAATGGAGAAAAGACAGTCTCTTCAATAAGTGGTGCTGGGAAAACTGCACAGCTACATGTCAAAGAATGAAATTAGAATACTCCCTAACACCATACCCAACAATGAACTCAAAATGGATTAGAGACCTAAATGTAAGACCATACACTATAAATCCCTTAGAAGAAAACATAGGAAGAACATTCTTTGACATAAATCACAACAAGATCTTTTTTGACCCACCTCCTAGAGTAACGGAAATAAAAACAAAAATAAACAAATGGGACCTAATGGAACTTCAAAGCTTTTGCACAGCAAAGGAAACCATAAAGACGAAAAGACAACCCTCAGTATGGGAGAAAAAATTTGCAAATGATTCAACAGACAAAGGATTAATCTCCACAATATATAAAGAGATCATGCATCTCAATATTAAAGAAACTATAACCCAATCCAAAAATGGGCAGAAGACCTAAACAGACATTTCTCCAAAGAAGGTATACAGATTGTCAATAAACACATGAAAGAATGCTCAACATCATTAATTATTAGAGAAATGCAAATCAAAACTACAATGAGATATCACCTCACACAAGTTAGAATGGGCATCATCAGAAAATCTGCAAACAACAAATGCTGGAGACAGTGTGGAGAAAAGAGAACCCTCTTGCACTGTTGCTGGGAATACAAATTCATATATCCACTATGGAGAACAGTATGGCAGTTCTTAAAAAAAAAAACTAAAAATAGAATTACCATATGATCCAGCAATCATGCTACTCAGCATATACCCAGAGAAAACCATAATTCAAAAATACACATGCACCCCAATGCTCATTGCAGCACTATTTACAATAGCAGGGTAATAGAAGCAACCTAAGTGCCCAGCGACAGATGAATGCATAAAGAAGTTTTGGTACATATATACAATGGAATACTACTCAGCCATAAAAAGGAATTAAATTGAGTCATTTGTTGAGATGTGGATGGACCTAGAGACTGTCATACAGAGTGAAGTAAGTCAGAAAGAGAAAAACAAATATCATATATTAATGCATGTATGTGGAACCTAGACAGTTGGTACAGATGAACCGGTTTGCAGGGCAGACGTTGAAACACAGATGTAGAGAACAAACGTATGGGCACCAAGGGGGAAAAACTGCTGTGGGGTGGGGATGGTGGTGTGCTGAATTGGGCTATTGGGATTGACATGTATACACTGATGTGTATAAAATTGATGACTAATAAGGACATGCAGTATAAAAAGCAAACACACAAACAGAAAATAAAAACATCTAATACTATACTTTCATTGGGTTATTAGTGTAGAAATATGTTAATATAAATGTTTCAGACCTTACATGATATTTCTAAAAATCTTATATGTTCTGGTATAATGTTATGAGTCATAATTCTAGTTATTACTTTAAAATGTATATCTCAGAAATAACTAAATTTCCTTGGCAATTGCATTATTATGAACTTTCATCAAATTTTTTACCGTGGTCATTTTTAAGTCTTTTGTCATTTACAGACAGTTCTGTGTGTACTCTAATGCTTTTGCAAAAATGTTCCTATAAAAGGTTTTCATCTTCAAAGAATTCATGGAAAGGACTCTGACAAATACAGGTTTCTGGTAACTGACTATACTGTTGAATTGAAAGAATAAGCATTTTCAGAACTCTAATGGAAAACTGATGAATTCATAAAAGTGCTAACAAAAGATCAAGATGAAAAAATTATTAATTGCATGGGACTGCATGAACTGATGAGGTTGATTATAATTTTTGTGATTTTCTGTTTGAATATAAAAACAAATCCCACAAGGACTCAGAATCAAAAAATATACAACTCAGTTTTCACTGTAAAGTAATGGACCTGTTACAGTGGAGGAATACTGGACTGAATGTCAATATTATGACATAGTATGAGTATGTTTCATGTTTGGTAATTGCAATCATTGTTGCTTTTGTTGTGGTCATCCATTTACAATGCTTGGTGTCAGTTTATCTCTTGTAAAAATAAAATACAGTGTGTGTGTGTGAAAAAAAAATATATATATTGAGTATAGTTCTCTGTGCTTTACAGAAAAAGAAAAAGAGGGTTACATTTTCTCCACACCCTCTCCAGCATTTATTTTTTGTATATTTTTTGTTGATGGCCATTCTGACTGGTGTGACATGATATCTCATTGTAGTTTTGATTTGCATTTCTCTAATGATTAATGATGTTGAGCATTCTTTCATGTGTTTGCTGCCAATCTGTATATCTTCTTTGGAGAAATGTGTATTTACGTCTTCTGCCCATTTTTTGGATTGGGTTTTTTGGTTTTTTTGATATTGAGCTTCATGAGCTGCTTGTAAATTCTGGAGATTAATCCTTTGTCAGTTGTTTCATTTGCAAATATATTCTCCCATTCTGAGGGCTGTCTATTCGTCTTGTTTTTGGTCTCCATTGATGTGCAAAAGCTTTTAAGTATTATTAGATCCCACTTGTTTATTTTTGTTTTTATTTCCATTTCTCTAGGAGGTGGCTCAAGAAGGATCTTGCTGTGATTTATTTCATAGACTGTTCTGCCTATGTTTTCCTCTAAGAGTTTGATGGTGTCTGGCTTTACATTAGGTCTTTAATCCATTTTGAGTATATTTTTGTGTATGGTGTTAGGGAGTGTTCTAATTTCATTCTTTTACATGTAGCTGTTCAGTTTTCATTCTTTTACATGTAGCTGTTCAATTTGCAGTCAGGAAGCCTGATTCCTCCACCTCAGTTTTTCTTTCTGAAAATTGTTTTGGCTATTCAGTGTCTTCGTTGTGGAGGACATTATGGAGTTTCCTTAAAAAAAAATCTGTGCATTCTTCTAACAAAGTTAACTACTGAGAAGTATGACACCTATGAGCTCTAATGTTTTCTACTGACTTTTAAAATTTTAATGTTTGGAGATTCTACAATCTCTTTATCCATGATTCAGAAATTTCATGATACTGTGCTTTGGGGTGTAGTTCCTCTTTCCTTCATCATGCTGTTTATTTTGTTGGACACTTCCAATTGGGAGATTTAAACTATTTTCTTTTCTTTATGTTACTATTAGTCATATGTTTGAATTCTTGTAGTGACTTTCTAAATATTTAATCTTCCTTCTCTCTCTTTTTTTTTTTTTTTGGATGCACCACACAGCTTGTGGGATCTTAGTTCCCTGACCAGGGGTCAAACCCGTGCCCCCTGCATGGGAAGCATAGAGTCTTATCCACTGGACTGAAAGGGAACTCTTTATCTTCCTTCTCTTTTTTCTTCCATTTTATTATATTTTTGTTCTACTTTCTGGGAATTTTTAAACTTTATTTCCAAAATATTTATTAAAGTTTTGTTTTGTGGTTAAATATTTTAATGTCCAATAGCTATTTCTTAATTTTCTGATTTTTCCATATAATCTAGTAATTGATTTATATATAAAAAAGATCTTTTCATTTCTCTGTGGATATTATGTTTTTTTATGATTTCTTCTGTTCCTTGAATTGATTCTAATTTGTCCATTTTGTTCCTATTTGTTTTGGTTCTTTCTTTCATCTCTGGTACCCCTCTCAATAATCTTGTGTACCTGACATGCCCATTCATATTTAAGAGTGAGGACTTAAAATCTTCAAATGCACTCTGTTTAAATGATAGTGCTCATTCCAGCATGAACATGTGAATAACTCACTGTTTTGTTGATAAACCCAGAAATTAGTTTCTAGAGGTCTTTTCTCTGAAGTTATTTAATTTTTCAGGAAAGCAATCCTACAAACCCCTGCTTGGGGCTCTATGAATGTCTTCCCTAGTTCTGGAAGTAGGGTGGTGTACTAAGCTTGATGTCTCACTAAGCAATGTAAACTTTTATACCTTTTGTTTTCACCACTCTACCTCATGAAATGTAAGCTATAACTTCTATTATTTTTAAAAACCAGTGCCTCTGTACCTTTCTCATTATTTTTATTCCCTAGATTCAAAAATATTGGACAAACTACCTTTGGCTGACAAATTTCCTAATGTGAAAATTTTTATTCTCAGAAAGTTTAAGACATAAGATTCAGCAATCCCACTCTTATCTGAATAAAACAAAAACATTAATTAGAAAAAAAATGCATCCCTATGTTCCTTGCTGTGTTATTTATGATAGACAAAATGTGGAAACAACCTAGGTGCCCATCAATAGTTGAATTGATAAAGAATATGTGAGGGCTTCCCTGGTGGCACAGTGCTTGAGAGTCCGCCTGCTGATGCAGGGTACACAGGTTCGTGCCCTGGTCCGGGAAGATCCCACATGCCATGGAACAGCTAGGCCTGTGGGCCATGGCCACTGAGCCTGCATGTCCGGAGCCTGTGCTCCGCAACTGGAGAGGCCACAGCAGTTAGAGGCCTGTGTACATATATATATATATATATATATATATATATATATATATATATATATATATATATATGTATACACACACATACAAAATGGGATATTACTCAGCCATAAAGCAGAATAATATCTTGCCTTTTGTGATAACATGGATGGATCTAGAGAGTATTATGCTACATGAAATAATAATCCAATGAAGACAAATACTCATATAAACATATAATTTCACTTATATGTTTAATCTGAAAAAAAACAAGTAAACATAACAAAACAAAAACAGAGTTATAGATAGAGAGAACAAAGAGGTGGTTGCTGGGTGGGGGCAGGGGGTGAAGAAATAAGTTAGGAAGATAGTAAGGTACAAATTTCAATTGTAAAATAAATGACTCAAGTATGAGATGCACAGTGTGGGAAATATAGTCAATAACTTTGTAATATCTTTGTATGGTGACTTATTGTAACTAGACTTATTGTGGTAATCAGTTTGAAATGTATAGATATATCAAATCACTGTGTTGTGTAACAAGAACCAACATAGCATTGTAGGTCAATTATTCTTGAAAAACAAACTAACAGAAAAAGGGATGAGATTTGTGGTTACAGGAGGTGGGGAGTATGGAGAAGGGGAATTGAATGAAGGCAGTCAAAGGTACAAACACAGTTATAAAATAAATTAGTACTAGGGATTTGATGTACAACTTCATAAATATAATTAACCCTGATATATGTTATGTATAAAGGTTGTTAAGAGAGTAAATCCTAAAAGTTCTCATCATACGAAAATGTTTTTTCTATTTCTTTAATTTTGTATCTATCTGAGAAAATGGATGTTCATTAAACTTACTGTGATAATCATTTCATGATTCATGTAAATCAAATCATTATGCTCTACTCCTTGAACTTATACAGTACTGTATTTCAGTATGATCTTAATAAAGCTGGAAGAATAAAAAAAAATGTTTGACAGGAAATCAAGGGAAACGTTTGTTACAGAATAAACAATATGCATTTTTTTCTGTAACAAGTGGGTATATAAACCCTTTAAAATACTTCTGTTGATCATAATTAATCAAGAGTGATTCTTATAGGACAATTATTATAATTTATATCTAAGGAATATGAAGTCAGAACCCAGATGCCCAGGTACCAGGAAGGTCATGCATAATGTCATAGTTTGAACCAAATGAATAGGAAATGATCATTTACAAATGTAGTATGAGTCTACTGGCACAATTGCATTCAAAGTTATAGTGTAATTAACTGGGTGAGTGCCAGGGCATTCATGACAGTTGTACCCAGAGCTGACCTTTAAATTTGAATATTCAATTGCCCCTTTTATGCAGGCACAGTAAAAGCATGCAAAGAAATTAGGAAAAAGTAAAGTAATTGAGATGTATAATATTAAACAAGTTTATTTTTCTTTGTTTTGTTTTGCTTTAAACACTTTAAGTAATATTTTTGTATTGTCTTTAACAAGTATAACATAATTAAATCTTTTTTTTTTTTTTTTTTTTTTTTTTTTTTTTTTTTTTTTTTTTTGCGGTACGCGGGCCTCTTACTGTTGTGGCCTCTTCTGTTGTGGAGCACAGGCTCCGGACGCGCAGGCTCAGCGGCCATGGCTCATGGGCCCAGCCGCTCCGCGGCATGTGGGATCTTCCCAGACCAGGGCACGAACCGGTGTCCCCTGCATCGGCAGGCGGACTCTCAACCACTGCGCCACCAGGGAAGCCCCATAATTAAATCTTTTTACAAATACTCTAAATCAAATGTTTTCAATGTATTTCCAAAACCTAGAAGCAATGCTACATTTATTCTCCTTCTACAAGAGATATTTCCATTCACCATTATTTCTGAACTCATGTAATTCATCTTAGATATACTTTAGTGGCATTTATCTATTATTTTGCTTCTAATCAGTCCTGAATAAAGCTAAATAGGATTACATTTTCAAAACTTGAGTTAGAAAACAATCTATCCCAAACTGATATATTAAAACCATTCTGAGATACTAATCTGTTGGGAAGTAAAATTAAGTTTCTATAGAGCAAAATGTACTTGACTACGTAGGTGGTCCATGGCATGATAACACATATGGATCATAGCATAACCATTAATGACCCATGTCTCTTTTTAAAATGTTAGAGTTCTTGGAAAGTACACTCCGTAAAAGTCCATTAGAGAAATTTTGAGCTCCAGACATATAGTCTATTCATTACTTTCAAAATCTGCCATGTACTATCTCATCTTCTTGCTTCTGCTCATGTAATTCTAAATATATTGTAAAATTATTAAAGTCTGAAGATGGTGTACCTCTTACAAACATCAGTCCCAAGCATAACAGACTAAAACAGTAAGTTTTCTGCTTGATGATTGACTGGAATAGCCTGGCATATGCTCAAAATTTTGATGAATAAATAATGACTAGGCACAAATTAATTAGATTTCTTTTACTCAATAATATTTAGCCAGTTGTAAGATATGTCTTTTTTATTTGTATTTGAATTAGTTCTATCAATATATTTTAATTACTGTGTGAAATATGATTGTTTCTATATATGTAGAAAAAATTATATATATATATATATTTTTTTTTTTTTTTTTTGCAGATCTACATGGATGATATTTCTGGCTAGTAGAAGGGACATCTATAGTGAGGGAAGAGCAGCATATAAATGGGATTTCAATTAATGCTCAACAGTCTAATTTATGGAGCTCATATATTTATTAGAATTGTGATTAGAAACTGATGTCCCTGAGCAGGCTTACAAAGTTCATTGAGATTTCCTTCTTGGTTCTACCTCTTTTGTCTTCCCAACAAAACTTGGAAAGTAGTGCTTTGGTGTTTTCTCTGTTCAAAGATTTAGAGAACTTTAATCTTTATACTCATTACCTGAATTTTGGAAGTAATAAACCAAAAATAAAATTGAAGACTAATATAGTGTTGCTGATTATTTTTCCTGAGGAAAAGAAAATAAAACATATAAGAACACAGTAACGATACCAACTTCCAGTTATTATGCTAATTGCAGTGTAAAACAATTGACATTTTAACACCACAGAAATAGAAGGAAGTAAATTCAGAAAGTAGAGAAAGATATAGTCACACTAATATAAGTAACAACAAATACATATATGTATGAACTTTATATATATATACATACATATGAACATATATATATATGTGGATATGTATGAAATAAATTTGAAAAAAAATACCAAATATTTTACCAATATAATATTTTGTGATATTACTTTGCTTTCTTGATACAAAAATGTTAGTTTGAAGATTATAGTCGATAGTGAAATAACAGAAAGTAAAGTTTGATTACAATTTGCTCTCAAACTTTATTTTCATAGAGTCATTATTGAAAACCCAGATTTACATAGGTGTATTGATGAAAATCATTAATTCCCATAATGCAAGTGCAACTGCATATGTTAACAATATACCCCTTCATTTGGAGAACAGAAGTGATTATTAAGAATGAATGTAGTGTTTTTCAGATTTTTATAATCACCAAGTGCAGGATCAGAGGAATAAACCAAACAGTGCTATCTGCTGCATTTCATTTGAAACTCCAAGCAAGTTATAAACGTTGTTACAAAGTGCAGAGGTCTTCGCCTGGGGAATACAATAACTCTGTGGTCATGTGGACACTTTCCAAGTGGGACAAAAAGTGGGAAGCAAGCAAGATAATAGAAACACTGATAAATCTGTACACAAACTGATAGAAAATAAGAGACCATCCAACCAGATTCTTTGTCTTTCTGCCTCATTAAACATGACAAATATCAGCAAGTGAAGATAGTGTCTTGATAGGTGGTCCTGAGATAGGGCTCTGAGCCCAGTAGCTTATATAGAATGTATAGGAGATCCAGAATTCTATACATATCCTGGTGGTGGAATGTAGAGATGTTTGGAACAGCAGACTTGAAAGTGAGGATACACATACATTACCAGAGAATATACAGTTTTAAGAGAATCAGTTTCCCTTTCCTCAACTTCTATGTGTTTTATTAAAACCGTTCTAAGATCAAGTCTTTTTTTTTCCTTTTCTCTAGGATCTTCTTTCTTAACAGTCTTTAGTCCTATTTTATAAAAAAAAAAAAAAAAGGAATATTTTCTACCCATCCTCATTTTAATGTGGCTTATGACTTCTGGATTCAGAAAGGAGAACCCCTAAGGCAACAAAATAAGGAACAATTCTAAATACTGGTATCTGGGTTCCTTTAAAAAAATGAAGGGGGAACTAATGGAGTTTCATAGATGATAGAACGCTGCTATTCTTATCAAATAAGTCAGAAGAATATCAAATAATTGAGTGACATTCCTATAGCAAAGCTCTTTCCATTCCCATCTACTATTTTATGTAAAGTTTCTGCATGGTTTATGTCTGTAAAAAATAAAATATAATGCTGAACTCTGTTTATAAGCCCATGAAATAATTGTGCATATTCATCTCAATAGACACATTTCCAATACAATTATATATTTTTTTATATTTAGTAATCATATACACTTTATATTATATTTATGTGTTTTGAGTAATGTCCCATGAATAATTGTAATGGTAAATAAAACCAGAAGAAATGTTAACACTTTGAGACATATAGATTTAAAAAAAAATAAAAACAACAATTAAAAGTGACAAAATACATATTTTTTTTTCCAGAGAAGTATTATAGTAACCCTTATATGACTATTAGTATAAGAATCTATGAAGAAGATGGATTGGAAAGAAGACCTTAAGAATGGAAAAGATTTCTGACTTTTATAAAAGAACTTTTAATTTTTTATTAATGGATGGTAGAGATTATCAAATTGCCATATATTTGGATTCCAATAGTACTTTTAAAAGTGTGATATAATATTTTTATTTGCAAATGTGAATATTTATAATACACCAAAATTACAACCTCTTCAATTATTTAAAATTATGATAAAATTTTCACATGTAAAACTAAAAGTACAGGTGCTGCAGGCTTGTTTTTTATCACAATACTTTTAGAGGTTATCCAAGCAAAATCATTTAAATACCACTGACCAAGAATGGTTCTTGTATAAGATTAATATTTATACCCAGTACAATTTGAATGTTTATTTGATGTCTAGCATCTATAATTCAGAAAAGGATTATGGACAAAAGTAGGAATAAGTATATTGGAGTAGAAACTAGAATCTGGTGCTCGTCCTACCCTGTGATCTTCAGCTTATCCCCTATTCTGTTTAGTCATCTTTTTCTATCTCTAAATGAAAAAAATGACCAATATTTTGTGAAATATAGTGAGATGTTCAGTGTTTAATAAACCGAGTTGACAACAAGAAGCACCGACTTCTTGAGCCAGATTGTTGTTTTAAGTATAACCATAAGACTGCCTGCTATCGTCTGAATATGTCCACCCCAAATTTGTGTTGAAATCCTAATCCCCAAAGATGAAGTGGGGGCTTTGGGAGGTGCTTTGGTCATGAGGGTGGAGACTTCATGAATGGGATTAGTGTTCTTATAAAAGAGATCCCTTCCAACTTCCACCATACTAGGATATGGTGAGAAGTCTGTGATTAGAAAGGGCCCTCACCCAACCATGCTAGCACTCTGATATCAGAATTCCAGCCTCCAGAACTGTGAGAAATAAATTTCTGTTGTTTATAAGCTACCCAGTCTGTGGTATTTTGTTATAGCAGCCCGAATGGACTATGACATTGCCCTAAAACTTATTTGATCTACTTTAAAATTTTATTGCTATTGCTTTTAACTCAGAAACACATTTTATTAACAGGAAGAGTTGTCTGAGTGCTTACCTTTCATCAGCTATCCTCAAAAATGTTCCTAATGTAATGTCTTAGAAAACAATTTATATGAACTGTTTCCTCCCTGTAGGAATTGTTGAATACTGTAAATGCAAAGAGGATTGCTGCAAGAGACCTTTCCTTTTCATGAGACAATAATTAGATCTTCCTTTTCTGGGGACAAAGGATGAGGATTGAGATTTGCTGTTTTGAAAAATCTTCATTTTTTAAAAAAAAAATTTCCCATAACTTTCTCAATATCAGTAAATATTCTTCCACAGAATTATATTATATATCACCTCAAACCAAACTAACATAGATACTGACTGACTGTAGAGTTAAAAATATGCTTATACCTTTTTCCAAACAAATATTCACTGTATTTTTCACCATCATTGCTTTACTTTAATATTGGTTAGTATTTATTGAGCACTTAGTGTCTATAGGCATTAGGATGTGTTGGTAAAATTTTCCCAATAGTAAAGAAAAAGAAAATAGCCCACATACGTTAGTGCTCTGCTGTTGAACAGCTGGTCAGTTTGCCAAATACAAGTAATTTCCTCAGTGTCAATTGTGATCTTGTTTTCCAGTAGTGACTCATCTACTAATTTAATTATGATGTAGGAAAATTCAATTTCATTGTAGTTAGATGAGGCTTATGTTTGATATATTTCTGGTTTTCTTAAAGCCTGCCTGAGGAGATTGACTACCTTTTCTTGATTCTATCCTTTTCAAAAAATGTCCATTATCTTTAATTTCTTTGACAGCTAAACCTTGAATAAATGGTCTCTGCCTGCACTCTATATTTCCTCACTCTTTGTGTCCTCATTAACTCTCTGCAAATCTGATTTCGCCATACCATTCCACATAAATTGCTTTCTCCAAGATCACCAATGACCTCTCTAGTCAAACCCAATGGCATTTACTCAGATCCTTTTCAAACTCTCTGTGTTACTTGACATCATTGATTATCCTATACCTGAAATCCTTCCTCACCCTTAGGTACAATAAACACATTACCTTGTTTTCCTCCTGCTTCCTTGCCAAAAGTTTTTTTTTTTCTTGTTGCTCTGTTGCCTAAAGTCATTCATTAAACAAATGTTTATTGAGCTCTAGACCTTATGCTATGTAAAGCTAGGTAAACATCTGGGGATACAACTGGGAATATGAGTAGATCTCTAGTTTCGTAGGGGGGTAGTGACAAACAAAATAAAACAAGGTAATTTTTATGTATTACAAGTGTTATAAAGATAATAAATCTGAGTGATATAGATGAGAGTGACTGTAAGTATGGGAGAGATAACAGGCATTGGAAGGGAGGGTAGTTTCCTTTAGTTTTAGTTGTCAAGTAAGGACAATGTCAGGAGGTGATACCTTAGTAGAGACCTGAGCTGATTCAGAGGAGCCAGCAATTCTGATATATGATTGTGTGAGAATGTGCCAAGCAGACATAATTACAATGCCAAGGTGAAAATAGCTTGGGTCACAATAGGAATTGAAAGGCCAGTATAACTGATTAAAGTGGGTAAGGAAAAAAGAAGTAGAAAATGAGATCAGAGAGGGAGGTAGCATACAGATCATGGCTCTGTAGACTATAGTAAGGTGTGTGACTTTTATTATAAATATAATAAAATTCATCAAAGCTTTATAAGCGAGGGAATTATATGATGTCATATGATCTGATTTACATTATAAAAAGATCACTCTGCCTGCTGTATGGAATATAGGTTGTTAACAGCATTCAAGAGAAGAAATAGAACAGTTAGGATATTGCAGTAGTCTAGGGGAGAGGCGATGATTTCTTAAATGCACTGGTGACAAAGGGAAAGTAATTAATTTGAGATATGTTTTGGAGATAATGTTGACAGGTATTGCTGACAGATTATATGTAGTGAAGTGGTGAGGACAATAAAATGATTAGGGACGACTCCTGAGCTTTTGGCTTGAGAAAATGGGAGAGTAATAGAGCCACTGACTGAGATATATTGATATGAAGAGACTAGAAGAGAAATTCTTATTAGGGAGAAGAAATTCCAATCTTATATTTCTGATATCCACAGGATCAGTCTTTGGTTTTCTGTTCTTTTCACATTCACCTGTTGGGATACTTAATTTTATCTCAAGGCTTTTATGCTAAATATTCAGAAATCTACCTCTCTTACCCTGAATTATGTAAATTCTCTTGCTTTATATCAAATTTTATATGGAAGTGGCATTTAATTAAAATTTGAATGAGAGGGAAAAAAATAACGGAATGAGTTGTTAAGCTTCTTGCTATTGGTGAAATGATTAGTGGTTACCTTAATGTGTTCACTGTGATCTTTAAATACTAATTCATACAAGAATATTTTAAAGAAAATGGAAGTGTTATACTTTCTTTGATAAAGGAAACAAATAGTTTATAAGGCAGCCAAAAAGGCTTATAGGCTTTTCCTTCCAGAATTTCACCCAAATATTAGCAGAATATGTGATTTTAAACTTTGTTAAATACTCAGGGTCCCTGGATCAAATTCCAAAAATGTGTGTGGGGGCTTCCCCACACCAAGAAGCAATTCTTGGATGCCAGCAAAATGTCTGATAATTCAATTCAGTTCTGACACTATCTACCAGGAGAAAGGAACAGATTCCACAGGTAAAGGGCTCAGTCCCACAAGACCACCCTCTATTTCAGATGCCTTTTGCAAGAGCAGGTTCTTACCTGTACCTCTAACTAATCGGTTACAAATTGAAGGTTTCTATGACCCCTTCAAACTCAGGATTCCAATTTGCAAGTCCAGGTTTTACCTGTACTTCTGATCAACTGGCTACAAACCAGAGGTTAGCATGCCCCCCAACTCATATTCAATTAATTTGCTAGAGTGGCTCACTCAACTTAGGAAAATGTTTGTTCATTAGATTACCAATTTATTATAAAATATTATTAAAGGCTACTAACCAGCTAGATGGCGATACATAGGGCAAGTTCCTGAAAAAGGAGCTTCTGTCCTCATGAACTTGGGGCCTGGCATGATGGCATGCAATAGTATTCCGGTCTCCCCATGTGGAAGCCCTCTGAAAAAGTACCAAAAACTGTCTTTCTGTGTTTTTATGGAAACTTCATTTCATAGTCATAATTGACAAAACCACTGGCCAAAGAGGATTGATTTAACCTCAATCCCCTCTGCCCTCCCTGGAAAACCAGAGGATCGGACTCAAAGTTCCAAACCTCTAAAAGTCACCTTCATTAACGTAAGCCCAATTGTGAAAGAAAGGGTTTGTTATGAGTAACACCATTCATCTTAATGTCCCTTAAGCACTTTTTCAGGAACCGAGGACAAAATACCAAATATTGTAACAAAATATGCTCCCAACGCCTTTATGGATCAGATAATTCAAAGGTTTTGGGAGCTGTGAACCAGGAACTATGGATGGAGACCAAATAAATATGAGAAATATATTTTGGTCATCTGAATGACTATATATATATATATATATATATATATATATATGTTTGATAAATCACAATATCACAATTCCTTATTCAACTAATATGCCACCAATAAACATACATAGTCAAAGAGCCATCTCTGGGCTTCCCTGGTGGCGCAGTGGTTGAGAGTCCGCCTGCCGATGCAGGGGACACAGGTTCGTGCCCCGGTCCGGGAAGATCCCACATGCCGCGGAGCGGCTGGGCCCGTGAGCCATGGCCGCTGAGCCTGCGCGTCCGGAGCCTGTGCTCCGCAACGGGAGAGGCCACAACAGTGAGAGGCCCGCGTACTGCAAAAAAAAAAAAAAAAAAAAAAAAAAAAAAAAAAAAAAAAAAAAAAAAAGAGCCATCTCTGTTCATTGTTCAATTCCTCTTTTTGTTTTCATTTACCTATTAAAAACATTTGCTTTTGTATGCTGTATCTGTCTTAAGACTCCTTTATTTACATATGTCTCACTATAGTAGTGGTACTAGGATTTTTTATAAAGAATTTAGTAATATAAACAAAAATGTTTAAAAATGTAAGAATTGAAATGGAGACAAAATTGTCATTGTTTGTGGATATACTCATCTACTTAAAAAGAACAATAAAATCAACATATCCCATTGAAACCTATAAGAGTATTTAGAAAATTGGTAGATATAAGATCAACTTTGAGCATTTCACTTCCCAATCAATAACAAACTAGAAATATGTCATTTACATTGGCAAAAACAACTATGAAGAATCTATAAATTATATATATATATATAGTCTAGAGAATATATGTAATCTTTATGGAGAAAACTTTAAAAGCTAATGGTGGATGTAGAAAATCATCTGAGTAAATGGAAATACTTTCCATGACCTTGGATGAGATAATAATGTTGTAAAGAAGCCAGTTGTCCAAAAATTAGTCATTAATTTCAATGGAAAGGAGAGATCATATAATAGAAGATACTGAGATAATTGATTCCCTATACAGACAAAGATAAATCCAGGTCTCAATTTAACCCTATATGCAAAAATATATTCTGCATAGGGATAATCACCTAAATATGAAGGATAAAGCTGTAAAGTTACTTGAATTAGGATGCTATCTTTGAATAACAAGGAGTATTTAAGCAAAACTTTAAAAAACAATCTGTGATAAAGAAAAAGAAAAGGAAAATAAAGGAAAAAAATAATTATATAGAGTTTTCAGTTCTACAAAGTACATTATGAGACATTGGAAGAAGAATTTTGCAGTGTTTGCAACTGACAAGGGACTGATACAAACTAAAAATCAGAGGGAACACCTATACATCATTATGTTGCCTAAGACAAGTTGAACATATTTTATTCACCTTAAAGGTGACCAGGCTGGATTTTAATGACTTACAAAACCGAAAGAAATGTTCTATACATGCTGATATTCTGTACTATCCTGAAGGACTCTTCTATATTTCATGGTTAGATTGTATTTACAACAAAATCACTGAAGTTATGCTCCCCCCCACCACAGAGAGTGGAGCCTCCAGGATGATGTTAAAGAACAATTGGATTGTGGGAACATCTTTTAGCTTTGGGACCCCAGGAGACTTAGATAATATATCTTACATATTTAATGCTAGAACTATGATGATTTTTTTTTCCCATCAGAAACACTAAGCACTTGACTGGATCTTACAGACCCACAATATGGTAAATAATTATTATTCATCATAAACATATGCCAGTCTTTTCATGGGATGCCACAGTGTTTCTGGGCTCAGGGCTCTCAATATATTTCTGTTCTTTTCAAATCATTCAAATTAATAAGTATTTTTAGCTTGCTTTTTAGAACTGAATGATGTGCTATCACTGTGGAGGTGCTTCTCTGCAGCCTTTTGGAACTGGCCACTCTGTGGGCTTATCTGCCCTTTTTGCAAAACAAACCCAATGATTTTGGTCACTACAATATACAGGAATACCGTGCAAATAAATGAGTCTGGACTATCTTTCAAAGCTAGGTTACCAGGAATATTATCTCTCTAGTTTCAAGAGCCATCTATCATATTAAATTGATCCTTAAAGAAAAGAGCCATATACTTTAAAACTTCACATTTATGTTTATGGACAAATGTTTCCAATGAAATGATCCAACTTTACCTAAGACACTATTTTTCCTATAGGCATTTATACCTAAAACTTGAAGATTTATATTTTTAATATTTTTAACAATAATTAAGCTTTCATAAATGAGTTCAATCATCTTATAACTTTTAATAGAATCTATGAAATTGAAAAAAATAAAAATTCCTCCACATTAAGTTTACTATACTGACCTAATTGCAGAGAATAACTTTTATTCACCTCTCAAGCAAATAGTTGCATAAAAATTCCAGCCAGGTAACAAAGATTTAACAATGTTACAGAAGGATAAATCTATAATGTGAATTTCTGTTATTCCAGAAGCATTTCAAATCCATGTTGCACATCTGCAGACATACTGGATTTTGTGATTTCTTTTTCTCCATAAGAAAATCTAGATTTTTGACTGTATCTTATGGAACATTCAGATACCACGTACCAAAAACAAGTTCTTAACATTTTACAGACTGTACAGTCTATCCCAGAGCTTCTCTGAACTTTTCTAGACAAAGCTAGGGAAATAAGCATAGATGGTATGCAGAAAGTGTATCTCTTCAATAAAAAAATAATAAGCTCTTCCTTAAAGTATTACATTTACAAGTGATTTGAAATTAAGATAAAAGAGAATGAAAAATCTAAATATAATACACAGAATGCTCAATGAATTGTCTGGGGCACTTATTATAAGAGACTCTCACTTTAATTTTGATCCCTATAATTTAATATTTTACCACCGTAACTAAAAATAACCTACCTTGCACATGTATCGGGGGACAATTATTTTATCTTTGTACTTCAAATACACATCGATTCCATTATATTTATGTTTTCAAAAAATCAAATATCCTTTCCCCTTCAAAGGGCTTCTTCCACATTTTTTGAAAACTTCCTTCCGTGACAATTTCTTGTAACTTTTAAGATATACGACTCCTCAAAATTATGACACACATTATAGAAATGGATTATTGGGAGGCTTTCTGGTTGTTCAATTGTTAAGACTTTTTGTTTCCACTGCAGGGGGTGCAGGTTCAATCCCTGGTCAGGGAGCTAAGCTTGCACAAGCTATGTGGTGCAGCCGAAAAAAAAAATGAATTATTTAATGTGTGCTTTTATCCTGAATTGATACAAGCTCACTCAGAATGGGACTGTTTTCCCTTATATATTAAAAACTCCAATGTATGTATAAGAACTCATTCATCTCACATTGTGAATCTTCTCCTTTCATACATGGTATGATTAATTGCATAAGTAAATTATCAGATGATAAAATATTCCATTACTGGGATAATGACTACTTAGAAATGTAGAAATGATTTACATTTTTGTTAATACACTAAGTTCAGTTATCATTTTTTTTCTTTTCCAATATAGTTTATTATAAGATATTGAAAATAGTTCCATGTACTACAAAGTAGGACCTTGTTATTTATTTTATATATAGTCGTTTATATCTGCTAATCCCAAGCTCCTAATTTATCCCTAACACTGCTTCCCTTTTGGTAATCATAAGTTTAGTTTCTATGTCTGTGAGTTTCTATTTCTGTTTTGTAGATACATTCATTTCTACCTTTTTTTTAACTTCCACATGTGATTTGTCTTTCTCTGTCTCATTTACTTCACTTAGTATGATAAACTCTAATTCCATCTGTGTTACTCAGTTAACCGTTTTTTAATTTAATTTAGAAATTTTAAATCTATAATTTTAGTAAAATTGACTTGTAATGTTTTGTACTATCTTATATAACTTTGATATCAAGTTCATGCTACTTTCATAAGATGAGTTGGGAAGCTTTTCAACATTTAAAGTTTTTTTCTGGAAAAATTTCCATAAGTAAGGATTATTATTTTTTTTCCTTAAAAAGTTGTTATAACTCACTTTTAAAACCATTTGTGTGTAGAGGTATTTTTGAGGGGGATGGGAGTGTTTCTCGAACATTTTGATTTCTTTAAAGACTTTAGTATTTTTTTTCAGGAATATATCTATTTGCTTTATAATTCAAACAAATTTACATATAGTTTTTCATGGTTTTTGTTAGATTTTTAAGCTTCACTTATATCTCAAGTTATCAACTTTTTCCTGCATTTTATTTATTTTCTTTATCTTATTTTTTGTAACAGCTTTATTGTGATATATTTCACATGCCTTGCAATTAACTCACTCAAAGTGTACAATTCAATGGTTTTTAGTATATTCACAGAGTTGTACAACCATCACCATGATGAAATTTAGAACATGTTCTTCACTCCAAAAAAGAAACTTCATACCCTTTAGCTACTATGTTGCAACTCTTCTATCTTCTCCAAATATAGACAATCACTAATCTGAATTCTGTCTCTATGGATTTGCCTATTATGGACTTTTATATAAATAGAATCATATAACATGGGGCCTTTTATGTCATTTATGTCACTTAGCATAGTGCTTCCAAGGTTTATCCATGTTGTAGTATGTATCAGTATTTCATTCCTTTTTAAAGTTAAATAATATTCCATTGTATGGATATGCCACATATATTTAAACATTAATGATTTGGTGGAAATTTGAGCTGTTTCCACTTTTTGACTATTATGCATAATGATGATATGAACATTTTATACCATTTGCTTCTATGAATATATACTGTCAATTCTCTTTGATATATATCTAGAAATAGAATTTTGATATCATATCATAACTGGTATGTTTAACTTTTGGAAGAACTGCCAAACTGTTTTCAAAAGTGACTGCATCATTTTATATTCCCATAAACAATATAAATTTCTTGAAGTTCTTTCCAACACTTGTTCTTATGTGACTTTTTAATATTACCATCTTCATGGGTGGGAAGTGGTATCTTAGTGTGTTTTTTAATTTGCATTTCCATAGTAACTAGTAATGCTGAAAATGTTTTTATTCATGTACTTTTAGCAATTTGTATATCTTCTTTGGAGAAATGTCTTTTCAGATACTTTGTCAAGTTTTAAAATTAGAATATTGTCTTTATTATTAAACTGAGTTCTTTTATATATTATAGATACTAGTCCCTTATCAGACATATGATTTGCAAATACAATCTCTCATTATGTTGGTTGTCTTTTCACTTTCTTGAAAGAGAGTCCCTTGAAGCCCCAAAATTTTTAATTTTGAAGCCTAATTTATCTATTATTTCCTTGGTTGCTTATGCTCTTGGTGTCATATCTAGGCCATCATTGACTGCTATGCTTTCTTTTGAGAGTTTTATACTTTTAGCTCTTATACTTAGGTCTTTGATTCATTTTGAATTAATGTATATGGTATGAAATAGGGTGCCAAATTTAATCTTCTGCATGTGGATATCTAGCTGTCTCAGCACCTTTTGTTGAAAAGACTATACTTTCTCTATAGAATTGTTTTGGCATCCTTGTCAAAAATCAAATAACCATAAGTATGAGAGTATTTCTGAACTCTCAGTTCTATTTATTGTTCTATACATCTATTCTTACAACGTTACCACACAGGGTTGTTTACTGTAGCTTTGCAGCACGTTTTGATTTGGAGATATGTGAGTCCTTCAAATTTATTTTCCTTTTTCAAGATTGTTTCAGTGATTTTGTGTCTCTTGAGTTTCCTTATGAATTTTAGGATCAGCTTGTCGGTTTCTATAAAGAAGTCAGATGAGATTCTGATAAGGATTATGTTGAATCTATAGATAAATTTGGGGAGTATTTTCATCTTAATAATTTTAAGTCTTCTTACCCATAAACATGGGTGTCTCTCTAAATGTTTAGAGTGTTATCAAGTGTACTTTTTACTCACAGTATTCCTTTGAAATCACTTTGTGGTATTACAAATAAATTGATTACTGTGAATATCTACTTTCACTATATTGACCAATATCCCTATATAACTGTTTCTATAATTTTAAGGGAAATGACTCAATGAATGTGATCAGTACTAATTACTGACTATGAATAAGAGTCTATTACTTTGGGCTTCCCTGGTGGCGCAGTGGTTGGGAGTCCGCCTGCCGATGCAGGGGACACGGGTTCGTGCCCCGGTCCGGGAAGATCCCACATGCCGTGGAGCGGCTGGGCCCGTGAGCCATGGTCGCTGAGCCTGCGCATCTGGAGCCTGTGCTCCGCAACGGAAGAGGCCAAAACAGTGAGAGGCCTGCGTACCACAAAAAAAAAAAAAAAAAAAAAAAAAGAGGTCTATTACTTTGATAACTGCACATTGATTTGTTTAATGAATAACAATATTATATCTTCCTCCTTCCACCATAGGCAAATATAAAACTAGACAAAATATATGAAGCAACTGTCTTCAGGCAGTGTTCAATGGGCAGTTAAAGGATATGATCCTTGAGAGAAGGAAATAATATATGGAAAACTCCACAATTTATTTTGAAATTCCCCTCAGGATACTTTCCTAATTGTAGCATAGGGAAATGGAACCCAAAGAGCCACCAGTGGTTTCACAGAGCAGAATAAATAAGGTAGAGTTTAAAATTGCTGCATTAAAGAGAAGAAGGAGCTGCACAAAAAATGAGTTAAAAAATATTCATAGGGGTCCCTTGGTGTATACAGCTGAATACAAAATCATGTATGAGTAGGATGACATTAAATGAACCCTAGAATAGAACATAATATAAATCTGTGAGTTGAATAGAAATTTTGGAGGTCATGTAGCACTACAAAACATTGGCATTCCAAGTGTCCAGAGCATCAAGTCCATATTGAACACCCTTGTCACTCAGTGTGACCAGAGAAAGGACAAAAATTCAGTAGAACTACACTTGGTCCTAATAAAGCAAGAAAAGGATGAAAAACTAAGTCCAAAATTAGAAGGAAGAAAATAATAAAGATTAGGCCAAAAATAAATAAAGACTAGAAATAAAATATCAATGAAAATAAAAGCTAGTTTTTTTGAAAAGATAAATTAAACTGAGCAAGCTTTAGCTAGATTAAGAAAACTAAATAACAAATTAATAAAATTATAATGAAAGAGAAGACATCAAATCTGATACTACCAAAATACAAAGGCTCATAACAGACATCAATTAAAAAATATATGCCATAAAATAGATAACTTAAGAAAACAAACTCCTAGAAACACCTTACAGAGATTGAATCATGAAGTAATAGAAAATCTAAACAAACAAATAATGAGCAAGGAGATTAAATCAGTAATTAAAAATCTCTCAACAAATAAAAAAAACAGACCCAGATGGCTTCACAGATGAATTCTACAAAACTTTTAAAGAAAAATTAATTTCAATCCTTTTCATACTCTTTTAAAAAATTTGAAGAGGAAGGAACCTTTTCAAATTTACAAGATCAGCATTACCCTGATAACAAAGCCAGACAAGGAAACTACAAGAAAAAATTTATAGGCCAAAATTGTTGATGAATGTAGAAGTAAAAAGTCTCAACAAAATGTTAACAAACTAATTCAGTAGCACATTAAAAAAGCAACATATCACAGTCTACTGGGATTGGACACTGGGATGAAAGAATGGTTCAATATGAGCAAATCACTCAATGTGCTACACTACAGAAAAACAATAAAAAAATAAAAATTCTATGAGCATTTCAGTAGATGCAGAAAAAGCATTTGACAAAATTCAGTATTTTTTCATGATAAAAACTTTCAACAGATTAGGTATAGAAGGAATGCATCTCAACATAATAAAGACTGTATATGAAAAGCCCACAGCTAACATCATATGCAACTATGAAAAGTTAAAAGCCTTTTCTCTAAGATTAAGAACAAGTCAAGGATACATAATCTCACTATTTCTGTTCAACATAATTCTGGAAGGCCTAGTCATAGCACTTAGGTAAGATAGATAGATAGATAAATAAATAAATAAACAAACAAATAAATAAATAAATGGAATCCAAATCAGTAAATAAGTTATCTGTTTGTAAATTACATGATATATATATATATATATATATATATATTCTACAAAAAAAACTATTAGAACTAAGAACTGAGTTCAATAAATTTGCAGGATACAAAATGAGCATACAAAATTCAATTGTGTTTCTATACACTAAGAAGAAACTATCTGAAAGAGAAATCAAGAAAGCAATCCTATTTTTAATAGTATCAAAAACAATAAAATACTTAGTAATAAATTTACCCAAGTAGGTGAAAACCTGTACACTGAAAACAGCAAGACAATGAAAAAAACTGAAGAAGACATGAATAGTTGGAAAGATATTCTCTGTTCTTGGAAATAATATTGTGAAAATGTTCATACTACCCAAAGTCTTCTACAGATTCACCAAAATCCTTTCCAAATTCCAATGGCATTTTTCTCAAAAATAGAAAAAAAAAGCTATCCTAAAATATATATGGAACCACAAATGACCCTGAAAAGCCAAAGCAATTTTGAGAAAGAAGAACGAACCTGGAGGCAATACATTTCCTGAATCCAAGCTATATTACAAATTTATAGTAAACAGAGCAGTATGGTTCTGGCATACAAACAGGCACATAGATGAGTGAAACAGAATAGAGAGCTCAGACAAAAACCCATGCATGTACAGTCAACTAATATTTAACAAGAGCACCAAGAACACATCATGGGGAAAGTGTCATTCTCTTCAATAAGCACTGCTGGGAACACTGGATTGCCACATGTTTAAGTATGAAATTTGTTCCCTATATTACACCACTCACAAAAATTAATTCAAAATAGATCAAACACTCGAGTATAAGACCTAAAACTATAAAACACCTAGAAGAAAACATAGGAAAAAAGATCCTTGACATTTATTGTGGCAATGATTTCTTGGGTAAGACAGCAAAAGCAAAGGCAACAAAAGCTAAAATAAAAAAGTGGGACTACATGAAACCAAAGAGCTTCTGCACAGCAAAGGAAACACTCAATAATTTGAAAAGACAATCTACAGAATAGGAGAAAATATTTGCAAACCATATATCTGATAATGGGTTAATATTCAAATATGTAAAGAACTCAAACCACTCAATGGTAAAAAACCAAACACTACAATTTTTGTTTTAAATAGACAAAAGACCTGAATAGACATTTCTCCAAAGAAGACTTTCAAATGGACAATAGGTATATGAAAATGTTTTAAACATTACTACTTATCATCAGAGGAATAAAAATCCAAATCAAGCACAATGAGTTATCAACTCACACCTTTTAGGATGACTATTATCAAAAAGAAAAGAGATAACAAGTGTTGGTGAAGCTGTCGTGCAAACTAGTTGTGGGGATGTAAATTGGTGCAGTTACTATGTAAAACAGAATAAAGGTTCTCAAAAAGTTAAAAATAGAACTACCTCACTATCCAGTAAGCCCACTTCTGGATTTTTATCTAAAAGAAATGGAAAGAGGATATCAAAGAGATACTTGTACTCTGATGTCCATTGCAGCCTTACTCACAATACCCAAGATGTGGAAACAACTTAAATGTCTTTTGATGGATAAATGGATAAAAAATTATATATATATATATATATATATATATATACATAGTGGAATATTATTCAGCCACAAAAAGGAAGGAAATCCTGAAATTTGTGAAAACATGGGTGAACCTGAAAGGGAATTATGCTAAGTGAAATAAGCCAGACAGAAAGAAAAATATTGTAATATATCACTTACATGTGGAATCTAAACAAACGAAAAAAGCTAATACATAGAAACAGAGAATAGAATGGTGATTGACAGGTGCTGGTGGGACGGGGAAATTGGAAGATGTACATCAAAGGGTACAAATATTTAGTTGTAAGAATAAGTTCTGAGGATCTAATGTGACTACACTTAATGGTGACTATAATTAATAATTCAGTATCGTACACTTGAAAGTTGCTAAGAGTGGATCTTAAGCCTTCTAACCTCACCACACACATACACACACACACAATTAAAAAGAGTTAAGTGAAGTGATTAATGTGTTAATCATATTTATCTTGGTAATGATTCCTCAATTTTTGTATATATATATGTACATCAAATGACCACATTATATACTTTAAATATACAAAATTATATGTGTTAATTATTCCTCAATAAATTTGGGGATAAAGGGAAAGCAATACCAAACGTTTCAAAAAAGTGTAAATAGAAATTCATCAAACAAAACTTCTGCTCATTTAAAAAAAGAATAGGAATGCCTAACCCCACAATGAACAATCTTCACTATATATTTGGTAAGGCTTTGTGTCAAGAATATATGATAGTCCTCTTTAATTAAATAATAAATAGGAGAACAAGCTCACTAAAATGTCCAAAAGATTTGAATACACAATTGGCAAAGGAGGACACCAAATAGCCAATATGTAGATGACAAGGTGCTCAACATTATTAGTCATCAGAGAATGCCAAAATAAAACAAATGTATGTTCTCTCATTTACTTGATTGGATAAATGAAAAGGATTGACAAATCTAAATGTTAATGATGGTGTGGAGGAATCAAAGTTCTTATATGTTGCTGATGGGATTTTAAAATGTTACAACTACTTTAAAAAACTACAAGTTTGGAAATTTCTAATAAATTTAAATTTACATTTGTCCTGTGACAGAAATTAACCCTACTAGGAATGGACCTAAGTAACAAGCAAACAGATATCTACACAAAGACTTGTATAAATGATTATAACAGTTTTAATCCTAATAGCTAAGTCTAGAAACAAGCCAAATATACATCAGCATATAATGTATAAACAAATTGTCATGTATTCTTACAGTGGACTAATAGTGTTTACTAATAGAGAATGAACTACATGTAAAAACATGAGTGAACCTGAAAAATATTATACCGAATGAAAAATGCCAGGCACAAAATTGTACATATTATATGATTCTATTTATATGAAAATCTCAAATACACAATATCAAATATTTTAATAAAAATCAAAACAATGGTTTTCTGGAGGAGGTGTTTCAGAGAGGGATTTGGAAACAGTATGTACAATAGAACTTTCTGGGGTGATGGAAAAACTCTATCTTAGTATATTAGGATTATGAATTAAGGGAGTATATGACTTTGTTAATTAAACTCATGGAACTATACATTTATCATCTGTGACTTTTATTATATTCAAATTTTAATTAATAATATATAAACTCAATGTAAGTATAAAAATAAGTTCAAATGTAAAGTGTATAGAAAGTAATAAAATATATTTTTTTATTTATTATACAGTATCAAAAAGAAACATTTAATTCCATTCATAAGTCATCTTTCATATTCTAGACATATATTACTCAGGATAAACTCTCTTAAATTTAAACACAACCCATTTATGCAAATTGAATTCTGCAAAACTGGAGATTTATAAGTGTTCTGAGGAATTTTTCATCATTTCAGTTAATTCAATTTTCAAAATACAATCCTTAGCACATTATTGTAACCAAACATTTAACAAGGACTCTTAACCTGGTGTGCTACAAATTCTGCCAAAATATGTCTGCTATTTACACAGGCCTCAAGAGTCCAATGAATAAAATCAATTCATTTTACAGTCTCATAACCCTATAAAATCCCTCAAGTGTGTTATAGACAACAAATTCTCAGCAGCATTACTCATTTTATACAACAACAAGCCATATAAATGTGGCTCTACCATGATACATGAATTAATTTTTAATATTTCATTGGGAACTTAATTGTATGTAGATGTATTTCAAAACCATGTAGCATTTCCTGGCACATATTTTTCATACATAGATATTGGGGATTTGTTTATACCTATTAGTTAATCAAAATCTTGCAAGTGGATTTTTGTGCCTCATACTCCTGGAGATACTATAAAAAGTTTCCTTCACAATATAAACTAGGTATAGGCTTTTGAAGGCAAACTTTGACCCTGTGTTCCCATAAAAGCATTTCTGTTACCTTCTTATATAAATACCCAGTAACATAGTGAAGTATAATATTAAATCTTCTCAGTCTTTTAGCATCTCTTTGTGAGAATATGTGAGAAACCATTATTTTGGATATGAATTTGATATTACTTCATTGATTAGAGACCACTCAGGGTATTTGCCATTGAAATTACAGACCAAAGACCTTAACAAAGATGATTGCCCTATTTCTACACTTTTTTGGCTCATTGATGGTGATCACTAATCATCAAATCATATATCTCATTGTCAATAATGTAATTATTACATTAGGGAAGAAACATTTGCCTCCTTCTGTAGGAGGCTTTGAAGTTTTTGACAAAAATCCCTGTCAATATGCACAGATATAAATTTCAGCTACAAATTTCAACTGAAAGGTTTTGCAACTCAATAAACTCAAAATTCTAATTAATTTAATTATCTCAATTAAAAGTCAAGTAGCATCATATAATTCTCCCTCTACTTTATAAACATGACAAATTTCAGGTAAGATTTCATTCCCATTACATTTTATCAGCCACATGAATAGCTGTCAGAATACTGAAAAAGTTAACAATTCACACAAAAAAGCTTCCTTCAGTCTATACTTAGTTGAGACCAATGTTACATGTCCCTAGACATGTACATTCCTGACCACTAGAAATTTTGAGCAGGATTTTATTAGTTTTCTATTGCTGCTAAAACAAATTACCACACTTTTAGTGGCTTTAAGGAGCACAATTTTATTATTTTATAACTCTGGAAGTCAGAAGTCCAAAATTATTCTCACAGGGCTAAAATCAAGGCATCAGCAGGATTTATTCCTTCTGGAGGTTCTAGAGGAGGACTATTTCCTTGTTTTTGCCAGCTTCTAGAGGTTCTCTGCATTCCTTTGCTGGTGGCTCCTTCCCCCATCTTCAATGCAGCAATGAAGCATCATTCAATTTCTCCCTGTCTCTGTCTCTCTCTGCTTCCTTTATCACATAACCTCTGTTTCTTTCTTTTCTGCCTCCTTCTTTTGTTAATTTTTTCCTAATTTTTATTAAAATTTAGTTGACTTACAATGTTGTGTTAGTTTCAGGTGTACAGCAAATAGATTCATATATATATATATATATATATATATATATATAAATTCCTTTTTCAATTCCTTTCCATTATAGGTTATTACAAGGAATCGAGTATAGTCCCCTGTGCTATACAGTAGGCACTTGTTGTTATCTCTTTTATATATAGTAGTGTATGTTTTTTAATCCCAGACTCCTAATTTATCCCTCCCCCCTTTCCCCTTTGGTAACCATAAGTTTGTTTTCTGTCTGTGAGTCTGCCTCCCTTGTATAAGGACTCTTGTGATTACATTGGGCCCACCCAGATAATCCAGGATAATTCACTCATCTCAAGATTGTTAACTTAATCACATCTGCAAAGTCCCTTTTACTGTACAAACTAACATCTTCACAGGTTCTGGGGATTAGGATGTGGACATCTTTGGAGGGCCATTTTTCCAGTCTGCCATAGACTTGTTTGCCATCTATGCCAATGGACACCACAGACAATTTTCCAAGTCTTAACTTTTATTTAGAGAATGCAGACCTCTTAATAGTATTTCTTCTACTCCATATATATATATGGAATGAAGATACAAATTATGTCTTTCAGTAACTTCAATTTTTAGATAGCTCTCTTTGAAAATATAAGAACCATCACCTTGCAGTCTTAAGCCACCATAGAGACCATTACTTCATGGCTTTTCACATTCATTTAAAACAAATCCACACAGTAAATATGTTCCCTATTATTACAGAACTTCCACATCATAATTGAGTTTATTCTTCCCTTATCATTTAGCTGTATATGATAAATGAATCTTGAAGTATATGTCAGTTACCCTTCAAATTCTTTCCTGTTTGTTGTTGACAAATTCAATTAGCCAGGTTTGCACCTGTAACCCATGTAATATGTATCTATAAAGCTGTAGAAATATAAAGAATAATTTAAAAAAACAGTAAGCTCAATAGAATTTGATTCAGTTCAGAGGAATTGTTCTGGACAAATTTTGCATTCGATTACCAAGGATTACTTTACTGCTTTAAGTTAAACACTACTGAATGGGTTTTCTCTGCCTTAGAGGCCTGAAGAGGCATATAGTGGTCATAGAAATATTCAGTCCATTAAAATTAATTCAACCCCATTGCCACAATGGTGGCACATTTCTTTTACTTCATCATAAAAGTTTAATTAATGCATTAATTATATTTTCAAGAACACCAATCTTTTGAGATATCCTTTAGTTATCCAGAAATCCATCACCCTAGAAGTTATTGTGGTCCCTTAAAAGGTGTTTCTCCATTCCTTTGTTCTTAATCTCTTTACAGATATCCTATACAGTAAAGGCAGTCAAATTATTCAGGCCTACAAGTTATAGGTTTACTCCTTTAAATTTAAGATGGTCCAGCAATTATGACTCAGGTGCATATCAAAAGGTATGCTGAAGTTTCCAAATGCATCCATTTGACTGTTCATAAACATATGTGTGTGTCTGCATGTTCATGTGTTTGTATGTCCACATGTGTCTTTCTCTGTATACTGTTATACAAGTATATTTTAGGTTTGGGAGAAATAATAACGATACAATTTTCCTAGCTGTTAATGTTAGAGCACTTCCTTAAACTTATTTCTGCATATTAAGAGATTTAAAGGTTTCCCAAATTATCCACCATCATTTTGTCACATTTCCTTTTAACTGAATCAAATCACTTTACAGTGAAGTAGCTCCATAAAAGTATCTTCTGTTCTTTAAAAATGAATCAGCTATTTATAAGAATTCATCTGTACCAGTAAAATAGAGTAGTCTACATAATGTTATGCAATTTATAATTATTTCACTTTGGAGGTGTTTCTCCCCAATGCAATATTTCTCTAGATAGTTTGAACATACTTGACCCTTTTATTCACCTACTTACAGGGTATCTTAAGAGGGGCTTCTATGTCTTACAGTCACACAAACATCTAGCAGAAACGGTCTACATCACATTGATTCTTCAGAGGTTATTTTTTGAGGTCATCATGGGCAATTGTTCACAATGTCTCATAAAACTGTGTCAATTGCCTCCATTTATAGAAACTCTATGATGATGTGTATTACAATTTTGAGTAATACAAGAGTTTGGAAATCTCCATATTAAGATGAAAAGTGTCTTGGTGTGGTTTTGTAACACATTTTGGACAAATTATGCACAAGGAATCTGGTGGATTAACTGACAGCCCATTATTGTATGTTATTCTTGAACTCTTTCACTTTAACAAAATGAACCTCATTTAATTTCACACTGCTATGCCTACAATTCTTTCAGAAAACGATAGGTTTTCAGTGGTCTCATTAGAAAAGGCAATAATCCCCTTTACAGGGCCACTTTCCTGGATTTGTAAAAACATAAAAAAATAAAAATACCTCATATCTTGTAATGAAACCGTCCTCTTAATTATTTTTAATGACCTGCATTAACGGAGTAATTCCAGAGGAATCCTCCTTTACCATTTAGGAATGCAAAATTTACCAAATAGATTTTTCTAAAAATTTTAATTTTAAGGTTTTCAAAAGAATGTAATGATTTTTTAAAAGAAAATTTGATTAAGGTATTGTGGTTATGTTTCCTTGAGGAGTCCTTTTCTTTTTGAGGTGCACAAGGAAATATTGATGGATGAGGTGACATAATGTCTGGAACTGGTTTATGACTATCTACAAAGGGGAATGAGAACATCAATAGGGATATACATGAGACAAGAGTGCCCAAGAGTTAATTGTTGAAAGTGGGTCGTGAGTATATGCAAGGGCTCATTATATTATTCTCCTTATTTTTACATATGTTTGAAATTTCACATAAAGTGTTTTCTTTTCTTTTCTTTTCTTTTAAATTCCATTTGTCAGTGTCAATATTGTCATATTTCTGGTCGGAAAACAACAGTGCATCAGAGGATGTATTAAGTTGACTAGATGTGCCACCAGCACCAAAGAAAGTGACAATTGGAGTTAGTTAAATATCTATTACACTAGGAGGGATCATACTGCTTTAAGAACAAAATCAGAAACACAAAGTTAAATTTATCAAATCTGATTGGCACAATAATGTCAACATTTCTTATATATGTCTGACATTCTCCTTTGCATATAGTTTCCCAAATTTTCTAAGCATATCATAATTCTGTTTTTTTCCTAAGTAACAAAATTTGGAAAACCCTTTGGTTTCCTGTACCACCCTCTTTTAGTCTGCCACCACCCTGTATTCTCTTTCATTTAGCCCTCTCTTCTATATACCTGCTGTGAACTACTTAACACGATAATCAACTGCTGGGCCTCCATATTAACAAGCAGCAAATCATATTTAAAACAGACATTTATTTTGTTCCAATGTGTTTCAGTTGCATCTAATATGTCAGTAAAATGCTGACCTAAAAAATAGGGAAAAAAAGAATGTCTACCTCTACCAGCATCTTTGTGGAGGGAAGAAAAGGGTACACTTTTGCCAGTCAAACACCCAACATTACCCTACCTGCCAGACACTGTCTCATGTGGTTGTCCTCTGTGACTAGTGCTCCTTGACATGTGGTGTTACCATCTGCCACACTGACACAGCCACTCTGGTAGTCACTTCATAAACGAAGAGACAAATCATTATGTATGTGCTATTAACTTAGAAAAAATACACAATATTTACTCAGTAACTTCTTATCATATAACAAAGAACTACTGAAGTAATTCATAAATATTGATGTATAGTATAAATATAAACAAAGTAAACATATTATCAATGAGCATTTCTTTGGATATACATAATATAAATTAAAAACCCAAATGTGAATCCAAAAAAATGCTCTTTAAGAATAGCTGCTTATTAAACACATTTAAGATCATTTAATATACTAACTCAATAAATATTTATTGAGTGCCTCCCATATGATGAGCAAAGTTCTAGGCATGGGAAATACAGTGATGAACTAAGGAAACTAAGTGGTACCCTCATGAAGCTTATATTTTATTAAAGAGCTCAGACAACATGCAAGTATATAAGTATTAGTCAGCTTAATGCCTCATAAATGATATCATGAAATGAGGGGAGTGCTCTACAGACATGTTCATTTTCAGCAAAGGTATAAGCACCCACTCTTAAAAATGCGAACATAAGGACTCTGAGATCTTAAGTCTTGGAACTAAGATTCTCATTCTTTTTTGTATTTGTTCCTCACTGTCTTTCTTACAGATCCTTGGAGAGAGCCCTACCTTTGTGGACTAGCAGGTAGTTTCTACCCACAGGATCTTTCAGCCTTGAATTGAGGTTTAAAATCCCCACATCAGGTATATCTCTTTTCTCCCCTTCAGAGGGTGATATTTCCAGCTACAGAGTTTCATGAAAGTGTCTCAAGCTACATGACAGTATATCCCAAAGAGACATAATAAATTATTTTTCAAGAAATGTACACTTGTCAATTAAATTGCATTTTAGATAACTATGTATATCCTACACAATTTCTGATATTGGTCATTGCAGTACATGTTAAAAATTATTCTGACACTTTGTTAAAATGGTAACGACAACTTTGTTCAAGACTATTGCAATAGGTGTCAAAATTATCATAATAGGGGAGACAGATAAGGCTCAATTCTGAATACAGTAAAGATCACTTGGAGATTTATACCCAGGAAGCAGAGTGGGGAGATCAGTGGATGTAAAATTTATAACAGGAGATATCAAGGGTAGAGGGATTCTTGCTAAACTTATTTAACAGGATTCTTGATGAAGGCAGGCCAGAATGATGAGGTATCAAGGGTAAGAGGAATCTTGCCAAACTGATTTAGCAAGATTCTTGCTAAAACTCGGCTAGGTAGGCCCGAAGATAGGAAGGGGACCAAGGACAAGGACTAGTCAAAAAGAGGGCTCAGTGGAGCCTGTCCAAAATTTGGTCAAGGAGAGTATTTGTCATATGGAATATGTCCAAGTGCACTTAGAGTTGTGAGCCACATCTGCTCTGTCTGAAACAGACAAAGATGAGATGGAATTATTTTCTTGAAATGAAATCTACTTTACAAATAATCAAAAAGTGATGTTTTTAATGAGATCAACAAACTTTATAAGTTACCATTTCCTTCCTTTTACTAGATAATTAAAGCACCCAGGCAGTTTTACACTACCCCTCATCATTTTCAGAACATTACTCCAGCCCTCAAAAAGATCAAGCATATGGTTTTGGAAAAATTGAGCAAAAATTTTAAAAGACTTATTTTAAATGTCACCATGGTTATTCTGTGACTTCTGCTTTATTATAGTAGAAGAGTTGACTGGCTCCTATGTTCATTTTCTAAAAGCAAAAGCAAAAACAAACAAACAAACAAAAATCTTGAGGGCCCATTACTTTATCTGTGACAAATGCATAATAACTTCTATAAAACTGACAAAAAATAAATCTCTTCTGTTTGCATTCATTATATGCAGTTATATAGTTTGCTAAAATATTTTTGTTTGATAAACCTATTTCCATATACTCCATTTCATGAAGTTAATGTTCAAAACTCATGGGCCCATTTAATGGTTTTACTTGACTGTGGCATAACAAAGTGAAACCAAAAATAATATCTTAGCAAATCCACATTTTTTTTTTTTTGTGGTACACGGGCCTCTCACTGTTGTGGCCTCTCCCGTTGTGGAATACGGGCTCTGGATGCACAGGCTCAGCGGCCATGTCTCACGGGCCCAGCAGCTCCACAGCATGTGAGATCTTCCCGGACCGGGGCACGAACCCGTGTCCCCTGCGTTGGCAGGTGGACTCTCAACCACTGCGCCACCAGGGAAGCCCCACATTTTTTTTTAATAATTAGTAAAAGTTTATTTTTCATACACCAAAAAGACAGCTTGCAAACCGGGAGCACTCAAACCAAAACACTGAATGAGGCTCAGGGTTATATTTTTATAAAGCTGGGTATATTGTGAAAAAACAGTACCATTTATTCTTCACAGTTGTTTGTTATAATGTTATAATTTTCAGTGGTTACATCATATCAACCTTGGGAAACAGTTCAATTGCAAATCTACATTTTATAAGAAAGGAGAAACAAGTCATATCTTGAGGGTGTGGGTATGAAAAGGAAAAAAGTTCATATAAATAAAAAAAGAAATCATGCCTTAACATATTTGCCTTGTGAGTTTGGGTGCATTTGACATTGAACTTCCACTATAAAGGAAGAGAAAAATTATACTAAAAATTCAGAGAGGAACAAAGGCAGCACATTTTTAGGTGGGTGGGGACACTGTTCCCAGCCTGACTTGGCATCAAAGTAATCTAGAATGCTTTGCTAATTTGCAGTTTCTGGACTCTAATATCAGGAGATATTGGTTCAATATGTGATTCTATGCAGCTCACCAACTCAAATTTAGGAACACCACCTTAGAATATAGGAAGCCATGATATTTTAGAGCCTAGAAAGAATGAAATTAAAAAGGCATGTGCTTTAAATTTTGTAGCAGAGCCCTCCATTTGAAACATCAGGTAGAAATTTTTACTCAGAAACTTGGAGAATAGGGTCAGCGAGTTAGATAATTTTTCTTCCTTTTTTACAGTATCTTTATATATTTTTGATATGAAAAATTACATATCATTTACATGCCAATTGTAACATTTAGTAATATAGTAATTGTCTATAAACCCGCCAAAGATAAACACAATCCTAAATCTTGTGTTTTCGCTCAAAAAGAAAATACTATTTATACAAGTTCTGTAAATATTTTGTAACATTTTAAATGGACTAGATCTTTTTATTTTATTTTATTTTATTTTATTTTTTGTGTTACATGGGCCTCTCACTGTTGTGGCCTCTCCCGTTGCGGAGCACAGGCTCCGGACGCACAGGCTCAACGGCCATGGCTCACGGGCCCAGCCGCTCCGCGGTATGTGGGATCTTCCCAGACCGGGGCACGAACCTGTGTCCCCTGCATCGGCAGGCGGACTCTCAACCACTGTGCCACCAGGGAAGCCCATAGATCTTTTTAAATTCAATATTATGTTTCCAAGAATTTTTCAGTGAAATATGCAGTAATATATCATATTCTGATGTAGAATATTCCACTGTGTGAGCAAACCTTAATTTAATTAAGCTTTCTCTGATAGTGGGACATTTGTACTGTTTTCAGCCTTTTGTTATTATGAACATCACTGTAATAGACATTATATCCACATCTTCTGGTACTCATGAACTAGTGTTTCTTTTGGACATACACCAAGGAGTGGAAATATGACCATGTTCAAATGAACAAGATACTAACAAGTGTTTCTTTTTTTAAAGGATTATGTTTAATTCCCATTATCTCCAATATCATCATTATCAGACTTCTTAGTAGTTTGCAAATCATATGTACTTTAAACGACCTTTCACTGTGGTCTTAAATTTCCTTGGTAACTGAGAATGATTGGAAATAAGTTGCTTTTCATATACTGTGTTGTTTTTTCTTGTTGATTTGTGGCAATTCTTTTTATTATTTATTTATTGTTTTAAAAAATTATTTATTTACTTATTTATTTATTTTTTGCTGTGTTGGGTCTTCATTGCTCGGGCGGGGGTTACTCTTCATTGCGGTGCACAGGCTTCTCATTGTGGTGGTTTCTCTTGTTGTGGAGCATGAGCTCTAGGCTCATGGGCTTCAGTAGTTGTGGCACATAAGCTCAGTAGTTGTGGCACACGGGCTTAGTTTCTCCACGGCATGTGGGATCTTCCTGGACCAGGGCTCGAACCTGTGTTGCCTGCATTGCAAGGCAGATTCTTAACCACTGCACCACCAGGGAAGTCCCATAGAAATTCTTTATATATTCTGCATACCAGTCTTGTGTAAGCTACATGTATTGCAAAAACCTCCATCTACCCTGAGGCTTTTTACACTTTATAGTGTTTTTGTTTTGTTTTCTATTTCTTACCTTTTATTAAGGAAAAATTTAAATGCATTAAAAGTAAACTGAAGAACATAATGAACCTCTATGTGCCATCAACCAGCTTCAATGATTATCAATATAACACTCTTATTTCATCTCTACTTCACCCACTCCCCACAAATGGCAAAAATGAAGGAAATACTTCAACAATGTTTATCCCCTAGATTAAGCATGATGCCCCAGCAAAATCAAAGGTATGAAAATACCATACTTCCCCATATGCACTTGGCTGGTTTTATTTGTTTTTCTTGGTTTGCTTTATTTTAAGGCAACCTGGCATGTTAACATTTCAGTATCACTACTTATTTCATGATGTCATATGGACATTAAGAGAATTTTTGAATTTTTCTTTTGGCTTTGCCACACAGCTTGCCAAAGGATCTTTCTCTGACCAAGGATTAAACCTGGGCCATGGCCGTGAAAATGCTGAGTCCTAACCACTGGACTGCCAGGAATTCCTGATAATTTTTTTAAAGAAATAAAATTAATTCTGTATATTTGCTACAGAGACAGAAAAAGGGATGTTTTAGAAGAAAATATTTTGTAATCCAATTATTCCATATTATACTACAAGCAATAATTAAATAGCAGCTTGTAATATCTATTACTACTGTCTGTTTTGTACAAAATTATGTCATGATGACAAAACTATGGACTTTTTGAGATGTGAACATGAACCAAAGGTAGGCTTTTTTGGAGGCTATATGTACCAAGCTTTTACATGGTGAAAATTAAAGAATATGCACTGTAGATTTAGTTTTTAAAATTTTGTGAACAAACTCTGTTTTCTGTTTATAATTAACATATATATGTAATTATTTTCTTCTCTTCCTGAGAAATACAGGTGTCAGCTCTGAAGTATTAATATTGAAATCCAGTAGAGAATTTACATTTTTAGTTATTTTAACTTCCATTGTATTGCCAATTAAAGAGCTAACTCAATCACAAAGTATAATGTACGTGCTCCTTAAACCACTCAATGATTTTCTTAAGAAAAGTAATGTAGAGATACAGCACTAAGCTGAAAAAGAAGAAGAAGAAGAAGAAGAAGAAGAAGAAGAAGAAGAAGAAGAAGAAGACGAAGAAGAAGAAGAAGAAGAAGAAGAAGAAGAAGAAGAAGAAGAAGAAGAAGAAGAAGAAGAAGAAGAAGAAGAAGAAGAAGAAGAAGAAGAAGAAGAAGAAGAAGAAGAAGAAGAAGAAGAAGAAGAAGGAGGGGCAGGAGGAGGAGGAGGAAGGAGAACCTTAATCTAACTTTATAAAAAATATTATTTCTCTGGATTACCAAGGACACAAAGCTCAACTACTAATGTTAATAAAGGTAATAAAAAGAATGAGATCCTATTAGTTGAAAATAATAATATATTGTTTTTTATTTAAAAGGCCTTGATATCAAAATGTTAATTTTGAATAATAATTGATTCACAGGATCAAGAGCTATGGAGGATGGAAGTATGTGGAAGCATTTGATATGCTTTGCTTCCAATTTCATACTAAATGGGCAAAGAGCCAACATCATTTGGAAGCTCACTTTGAGAGTTCTGTATCACTAAAGTAGAAGCAATACATAGATGGTCTACCTATCTACTTATATTATATTTGGAAAAGACCATATTAAATATTCTGAAATTAATGCCATTTCAGGACTGCCCATCATATTACTAGACATTTTATATTTATGTTTACTTTTTTTCCCTAAAATTCAACATGATTTTTTTTAATGGAGAGGAACGGTTTTGATTCACTTCACTATAAATAAGTGTTCTTTAACTACTTATAAGGTGAGATAATCTGCTGAAAACAGGCTTTCAGACAATGGAGAACAACACATCTGGATTTTTACTGTCTGGGAATACATCAACAAAAAAAACAAAACAAACAAGCAAACAAAAAATAGATGTTATTTAACATTGTTTTTCTCAGAAGATGTCAGCTAGTTTGAAACATCTTTTGGTGTGTTTTTTCAACTAAATTTTATTTTAGTACTCTAAACTGATTTTTGATTTTCATTTCTATATCACTGAGAGAGCCCCCAGACTGGAAGTCAGAAAATCCATGATGAAGTTTCTTTCTTTGTAATCTGTATACACCTGTATAATCATTTTTTTCTTTTTCTTTTGTTTCACAGGTTTTTAAAATTTTTATTGGAGTATAGTTGATTTACAATATTTCATTAGTTTCTACTGTACAGAAAAGTGTACACATATACATATATACACTCATTTTTAGATTATTTTCACATATAGGTCATTACAGAGTATTGAGTATAGTTCTCTGTGCTATACAGTAGGTCCTTATTAGTTATCTATTTTATGTGTAGTAGTGTGTATATGTCAATCTTAATCTCTCAATTTATCCCACCCCCGTGCTTTCCACCCTGGTAACCATAAGTTTGTCTTCTACATCTCTGACTCTATTTATGTTTTGTAAATAAGTTCATTTGTACAATTATTTTAGATTCCACATATAAGCAGTATCATATGATATTCTCTTCTCTGACTTACTTCACTCAGTATGGCAATCTCTAGGTCCATCCATGTTGTTGCAAATGGCATTATTTCATTTCTTTTGATGGCTGACTAACATTCCGTTGTGTATATGTACCAAATCTTTTTTATCCATTCATCTGTCGATGGACATTTAGGTTGTTTCCATGTCTTGGCTACTGTAAATAGTGCTGCAATGAACATTGGGGTGCATGTATCTTTTTAATTATGTGTTTCCCCAGTATATGCTCAGGAGTGGTTTTTCTGAATGATATGGTAGCTCTATTTTTAGATTTTTAAGGAACATCTATACTGTTCTCCATGGTGGCTGCACCAATTTACATTCCCACCAACTGTGTAGAAGTGTTCCCTTTTCTCCACACCCTCTAGAGCATTTACTTTTTGTAGACATTTTGATGATAGCCGTCGTGACCAGTATGAGTTGATACCTCATTGTAGTTTGATTTGCATTTCTCTAATAATTAGTGAGATTGAGCATCTTTTCATGTGAGTTTTGATCATCTGTATGTCTCCTTTAGAGAAATGTCTATTTAGATCTTCCACCCAGCTTTTGATTTGGGTTCTTTGTTTTGTTTTGTTTTTGATATCGAGCTTCATAAGCTGTTTTTATATTTTGAAGATTAACACCTTGTCGGTTGCATCAGTTGAAAATATTTTCTCCCATTCTGTGGGTTGTCTTTTCGTCTTGTGTATGGTTTCCTTTGTTGTGAAAAAGCTTTTAAGTTTATTTAGGCCACATTTGTTTATTTTTGTTTTTATTTTCATTACTCTAGGAGGTGGGTCAAAAAATACCTTGCTGACATTTATGTCAGAGAGTGTTCTGCCCACGTTTTCCTCTAAAAGTTTTATAGTATATAGTCTTATGTTTAGGTCTTTAATCCATTTTGAGTTTATTTTTGTGTATGGTGTTAGAGAATGTTCTAATTACATTCCTTTACATCTAGCTGTCCAGTTTTCCAAGCACCACTTGTTGAAGAGACTGTCTTTTCTCCATCATATATTCCTTTGTCATCAATTAGGTGATCGTAGGTGCCTGGGTTTACCTCTGGACTTGGTATACTGTTCCATTGATTTATATTTCTGTTTTTGTAACAGTACCATACAATTTTGATGACTGTAGCTTTGCAGTATAGTCTGAAGTCAGGGATCCTGATTCCTCCAGCTCTGTTTGTCTTTCTCAAGATTGCTTTGGCTATTTGGGATCTTTTTTCCATACAAATTGTAAACTTTTTTGTTATAATTCTGTGAAAATGGTATTTGTAAATTGATAGGCATTGCACTGAATCTGTAGATTAATTTGGGTAATATAGTCATTTTGACAATACTGATTCTTCCAATACAAGAACAAGGTATAACGCTCCATCTGTTTGTGTCATCTTTGATTTCTTTCATCCTTATCTTAATAGTTTTCTGAGTATAGGTCTTTTGCCTCCTTTGGTAGGTTTATTCCTAGGCATTGTATTCTTTTTGATGTGATGGTAAATTTGATTGTTTCCTTAATTTCTATTTCTGGTGTTTCATTGTTAGTGTATAGACATACAAGAGACTTCTGTGTATTAATATTGTATCCTGCAATATTACCAAATTCATTGGTGAGCTCTACTAATTTTCTGGTAGCATCTTTAGGATTTTCTATGTGTAGAATCATATCATCTGTAAACACTGACAGTTTCACTTCTTTTCCAATTTGGACTCCTTTTATTTCTTTTTCTTCTGTGATTTACGTGGCTAGAACTTCCAAAACTATGTTAAATAAAAGTGGAGAGAGTGGACATCTTTGTTTTGTTCCTGAATTTAGAGGAAATGCTTTCAGCTTTTCACCATTGAGAATGACGTTTGCTGTGGGTTTGTCATATATGACCTTTATTATGTCATTGTAAGTTCCCTCTACACTCACTTTCTGGAGAGTTTTTGTTATAAATGGGTGTTGAATTTTGTTAAAAGCTTTTTCTGCATCTATTGAGATGATAATTTGGTTTATATACTTCAGTTTGTTAATGTGAGGTATTACATTGATTGATTTGCATATATTGAAGAACACTTGCATCTATGGGATAAATCTCACTTGATCATGGTGTATGATCCTTTTAATGTGTTGATGGGTTCAGTTTGCTAGTTTTTTTCTGAGGATTTTTAAATCTATGTTTATCAGTGATATTGGCCTGTAATTTTCTTTTTTGTGATAACTTTGTCTGTTTTTTTTTTTTTTTTATCAGGATGATGGTGGCCTCATAGAAAGAGTGTGGGAGTGTTCTTTTTCTTCAGTTTTTTGGAAGAGTTTCAGTAAGATAGGTGTTAACTCTTCCCTAAATGTTTTATAGAATCTGGCTGTGAAGGCTTCTGGTCCTAGACTTTTGTTTGTTGGAAGATTTTTTTTAACATCTTTATTGGAGTATAATTGCTTTATAATGTTGTGTTAGTTGCTGTCACAGTTTCAATTTTATTACTTGTGATTGGTCTGTTTATGTTTTCTATTTCTTCCTGGTTCAGTCTTGGAAGGTTATACTTTTCTAAGAATTTGTTCATTTATTCCAGGTTATCCGTTTTTTTGGCATAGAGTTGCTTGTAGTAGTCTCTTATGATTCTTTATTTCTGCAGTGTCTGCTGTAACTCCTCCTTTTTGATTTATAATTTTATTCGAGTACTTTCCCTCTTTTTTTTTTGATGAGTTTGGCTAAAGTTTTATCAATTTTGTTTATCTTCTCAAAGAACCAGTTTTTAGTTTACTGATCTTTGATTTTTTTTGTCTCTATTTCATTTATTTCTGCTCTGATCTTTATGATTTCTTTCTTTCTACTAACTTTGGGTTTTGTTTGTTCTTCTTTCTCTAGTTGCTTTAGGTATAAGGTTAGGTTGTTTATCTGAGATTTCTCTTGTTCCATGAGGTAAGGTTGCATTGCTATAAATTTCCCTCTTAGTACTGCTTTTCTGCATCCCATAGGTTTTGCATCATTGTATTTTCATTGTCATTTGTCTCTAGGTATTTTTTGATTTCCTCTTTTATTTCCTCAGTGATCCATTAGTGGTTTAGTAACATATTGTTTGTGTATTTTCCAGTCTTTTTTTCCCCTGTAATTGGTTTCTAATCTCATATTTCATGGTCAGAAAAGATGCTTGAAATGATTTCACTTTTCTCAAGTTCACCAAAGTTTGATTTGTGGCCCAAGATGTGATCTATTCTGGAGAATGTTCTATGTGCACTTGAGGAGAAAGAGTATTCTGCTGATTTCAGATGGAATGTCCTATAAATACCAATTAAGTCCATTTGGACTAATGAGTCACTTAAAGCTTCTGTTTATGAATTTTCTGTTTGGATGATTTGTCCATTGGCGTTAGTGGGGTGGTAAATTGCTACATTATTATTTTGCTATTGTCAAAGTCCACTTTTATGGCTGTTATCATTTGCCGTATATACTGGGGAACTCCTATCTTGGGTGCATACAATTGTTAAATCTTCTTCTTGGTTTGATTCCTTGATCATTATGTACTGTCCTTCCTTGTTTCTTGCAACAGTCTTTATTATAAAATCTATTTTGTCTGATATATGTATTGCTACTCCAGCTCTGTTTTGATTTCCATGTGCATGAAATATCTTTTTCCATCCCCTCACTTTCAGTCTCTTTGTGTCTCTTGGTCCAAAGTGGGTCTCTTTTAGATAGCATATATATGGGCCTTGTTTTCGTATACAATCAGCCAGTCTTTGTCTTTTTGTTGACACATTTAATCCATTTACATTTAAAGTAATTATCAATATGTATATTCCTATTGCCATTTTCTTAATTGTTTTGGGTTTGTTTTTGTAGGTATTTTTTCTTCCCTTCCTCTTTTCTCTCTTTCCTTGTGGTTTAATGACCATTTTTAGTGTTGTGTTTGGGTTGCTTTTTCTTTTTTTGTGTGTGTATCTATTGTATCTTTTTGTTTCGCATTTCCCATGAGGTTTTGATATAGCAGTCTATATATATACAAGATTGTTTTAAGTTGCTGGTCTCTTAATTTCAAACGCAATTCCTATTTCCTGAAGTTGTACTCTCCTCTTCTCATGGTGCCTTTTTTTTATATCATATTTGTGTGTGGATGATTTCTTAGTTTTACTCTATGTTTGCCTTTGCCAGTGAGCTTTCTCCTTTGTGATTTAATTTTCTTGTTTCTAGTTATGGCCTCTTTTTTTCCCACCGCCTATAGAAGTTCCTTTAGCATTTTTGGTAAAGCTGGTTTGGTGCTGCTGAATTCTCTTAGCTTTTCTTGTCTATAAAGCTTTTGATTTGTCTGTCATATCTGAATGAGAGCCTTGCTGGGTAGAGTATTCTTGTTTGTAGGTTTTTCACTTTCATCACCTTAAACATACCATGCCACTCCCTACTTGCCTGCCGAGTTTCTGCTGAGATATCTGATAGCCTTATGGGACTTCCCTTGTATATTATTTGTTGCTTTTCCCTTGTTTATTTTATTTATTTTTTTGTCTTTAATTTTGTTAGTTTGATTACTATGTGTCTCAACGTGTTCCTCCTTGGGTTTATCCTGTTTGGGACTCTCTGAGCTTGCTGGACTTGGATGACTATTTCTTTCCCATGTTAGGGAAGTTTCCATCTGTAATCTCTTCACATATTTTCTTAGGTCCTTTCTCTCTCTCTGCTCCTTCTGGTATACTTATAATGTGAATTTTAGGAGAATTTAATGTTGTCCCAGAGGTCTCTGTGACTATCCTTATTTATTTTCATTCTTTTTTCTTTATTCTGTTCTGTGGCAGTGATTTCCACCACTCTGTCTTCCAGCTCACTTATTCATTCTTCTGCTTCAATTATTCTATTTATTCCTTCTAGTATATTTATTATTTCTGTTATGGCGTTGTTCATCTGTTTTTTTTTCTTTACATCTTCTATCTCTTTGTTAAAAAAATTCTTGTATCTTCTCAGTGTGTGCCTCCATTCTTTTTCTGAGATGTTGTATCTCCTTTACTATCATTACTCTGAATTATTTTTTAGGCAATCGCCTATGTCCATTTCATTTAGTTGTTCTTCTGGGGTTTTATCTTGCTCCTTCATCTGCAACATATTTCTCTGTAGTCTCATTTTCTCTACTTACTGTGTTTGTGGTCTCCTTTCTGCAGGCTGCAGGATCATAGTTCCTCTTATTTCTTGTGTTTGCTCCCTGTTGGGTGAGGTTGGTCCAGTGGCTTGTGCAGGCTTCCTGGTGGGACGGACTTGTGTCTGCTCTCTGGTGGTTTGGAGCTAGGTCTTATCTCTCTGGTAGCTATGTCAAGTGTGTTTTGAGGTGTCTGTGAGTTTAGTAGGACTTTAGGCAGCCTGCCTGCTAATGGGTGGGGCTGTTTTCCTGTCTTGTTCATTGTTTGGCCAGAAGTGTTCCAGCACTGGAGACTTCAGGTCATTGGATGGGGCCAGTCTTTGTGCCAAAATGGGGACCTCTGTGGAGTTCATACTGATTAATATTCCCTGGGGTCTCTGCTACCAGTGTCCTTGCCCCCACAGTGAGCTACAGTCAACCCCCGCCTCCCCAGAAGACTCTCCAAGACCCCTAGTTAGGTCTAGCCCATGTTCCTAATGAGTTACTGCTTTGTGCTTGGTCCCAGTGCATGTGAGACCTTGTTCGCATCCTCCAAGAGTGGATTCTCTGTTTCCCTCAGTCCTGTGGAGCTCCTGCACTCAAGATCTTCTGGCCTTCAAGGCTAAAATGCTCTGGGGGTTCCTCCTCTTGATGCTAGACCCTCAGACTGTCTTGGAGGGTTATTTTTATGTGGGGACATCTTTGTGTAGCCTTCAGGGTTTAATGTTTTTTAGTATGGATGTCTGTCACCTCTTTCTTCAGGGTATGCTAACTGTTATCGCTTTGATAGGGTTTTTTACTGGTGTTGTGTTGACCAGAGCCTGCCTCGATTTTGAGCAGGGCCTCCCCTTTACTCTGTGGTTGTCACTGCCTTGTCAGGTGTGGGGTCTACTCCTTACTTGTTGGAGTAGATGTCCCTAGATCTGTTTCTTAGCTACGTTTTTGATTTGCTGTGCTAGGTAGGAAGGATTGGAGCACTCCCACCTGGAGAAAAGTCTCTGAATCTTCTTCCTCTGGAGATGTTTGCCTGTGAGAAAGCTCTGTTGTGCCACCTTTTACCTGTTTTGTGAGCTCACAAGTTACTCTGCTGTTGACACTGCTCTCAGCCTCACCTTAACCTGGGTATGCTGGCAATTGGCCCTGGTGTCTGTCCAGCATTGTTTTTACCAGACCACTAGCATAGATCCACTGAAGTCAGGTCCCAGGATTGAAGTAACTGTGGATCTGGACCCACTGTCGGTACTATGGGGGCAGCTCAGACTCTGACCTGGCCCAACCCCTGCTTGTACTTGCCCAGAAAGTCCACACCTGCTAAAGCTAGACCTGTCTCAGCTGTGGGAGCACTCCTTGTCTGTTCTGAATTTCTGTAGGCACTGATTTTACCAAGCCAGTTGCAGGGGTTTAATCTGTGGTTCACACAGCTGCAAGAAGAGATTTCAGCTCTTCTTCTTTAGTCACACAGCCTCTGGGGCTCAGCTTTGCTTTCAGCCCCACCTCTACGTATGGGTCACCTGCATGCATCTACTCCCCACCCAGGTGAGAGGGGGTGGAAGTAGCTAATGGGAGTGCAGGAGCCCGCACTGGGAGGAGGGGGCAGAGGTGACAACTGACTGGGGCATGCTTGCCTACTCAGGTGGGAAGGGGTGGAGGTGGAGTCCGCGGGTGCATGGGCCAACATAGGTGGGAGCCCCTTCTAGTGCCTGCAGTGACAGGGAACTTCAAGTGGAGAGATGATGTAATGGCAACCCTGCCCTTCACGTCACTCAACAATAGCACTTTGCTTCTATAGTGGTCTGGGCTTCGTCCATGAGTGTCCCCAGTTTCTGAGCTCCCCACTCCCATCCCCTCAGGGTGTCTCCATGCAGTCAACAGCAGTCATCTCCCTGGGTCTGCTGTCCAAACCCCATGTTCCAGCACCCATGCCTCATCCACACCAGCAGACACCTATCTCAAGCTGAGGTACACAGGGCTGTGGCACAGACCATCTGTGTATGTCTCACTCTGTCCCACACACCACAGACCAGGTGCTGTACTGTCCTCTGGGTCCCCAAAGCTCCCCTTCTGTCTCAACTTATCTCCTCTCCAGTTAGGGAGCTTCCCTGGGTGCAAAAACCTCTCCTCTCCTTCAGCTCCTCCTCCAGGGTTGCAGGTCCCATCCCACTTGCTTTTTTCATTGTTTCTGTTTCTCTTTTGTCCTACCCAGTTACATGGTGATATTGCTTGTCCTTTTAGGTGTCTGATATCCTCTGCTAGTCTTCAGTAAGTGCTCTATGAGGATTGTCCCATTTGTAGATGTATTCTTGATGCATTTGTAGTGAGAGGTGAATGCCATGTCCTCATACTCCACCATCTTGACTCCTCCCCCATATTTTTTCTTATATGTAGCAAAAACATTTTTAGTGAGATCAAATCTAAGAATATTTTCTAAGATTTTGTTATTATATATATTTTTTCATGCTCTCATTATGGATCTCTAACATACTTGATCTTTAAGCCATTGGATACCAAGAGAAAAGTACAATAATTGCTCCAAAAGAATCTGGGGAATTTCAAATCAAACAGGAAAATTTGTCCTTTCTAAAATTTTGGGCCAATATTCTTATCTTGTTTCTATAGTTTGATTTAAATCAGAGAAATTCTAAGGATACAACTACATACATATAGAGAAGTAAAGAATGAAGTCAGTTTTGGAGACTTCAAGGCAAAAGGGATTTTTTAAATTATCTTGATGACAATAACAATGGAAATAATGAAATGAATGTTTTAAACAAATATTTAGTTGTTAAGGTTTTTTTCTTATGGTGAAGCTGTCAATTAATGGCTTTCCTTTCATTTTCATAACCTGATAAAAGGAGGAAAAACAAGCAGAATTCAAAATACACATATACGCTTTTTAAATATATTGCCAAGATTCAGGTGCATGTGTGTACTTACCAAATAAGAGAAGATCTGTAGAGAATATCTTCCATTACAGTTATTCATATCAAATGGGGTCAGAGAACAATAGGTTTTATTAAGCAATCACATAAGACACTATATCAAGATTCCCCAGCACCATATAGATTTTCCCAAAGCCTATAGTTAGGTAAAAAAAAAAACCATCAATAGCAATATATTAATTCCTTTTCTAAATATGAATAGCATCTTTACTGTTTACTAAGTCAATGTATATCAATTGTAAAATATCTAAAAAAACTCAGAGAATTAATAAAGAAGAATCAGACATGGAGAAATCTAACAAGTAATCTTAGGTCATTTGACAATACCATAGTTTAAGTTGTTTTTCCTGTTTACTTTTCATGTGATATTATAATGTTACCAGGTTGTTGTTTTTCTTGGGGGGGGGAGGGCATTAAGCACCTTAAAAAATGATTCTAATGGTCCAACACTGTCTCTAAGTGTGTTAATTTAACTCATCTCCGGTTATTGAACATTTAAATTGTCTTGTTTCTATGATATAAAAAATACTGAAGTAAATATCTTTGTGCACTTACTTATAAACACTTCTCTCATTACTTTTTTAGAATATATTCTTAAAATTGAACAGTTTATAAAAGAAGAAAGGTATGTCTTCAAGGATTTTGCTAAATTTCCTTGCAGCAAGACTATACCAATATATTCTTTATAAAATTATATCACAGAATCTTTTTGTTTTCTTACATCTACCAACTTTTGTTATTATTATTATGAACAAAACATGATAATCTGGTAATTGAAAATCCATGTATTTTATAACAAATATTTCTTTAGATATTGTCTTTTTATGTATCGTCCATTTTCATTCCACCATTTGTGAATTTTTAGCGCCTGTCCTTTCAAGTCTCTACTTTTGAAGAATTAAAGAAGTAACATCTGAAAGAGAGGCCTAGTTTTAGCAAATAGTAGACAGAACTGCCCCAAACTGACTCGTCATTGTGTATTGTCTCAGTCTGTTCAGGTTACTATAACAAAATGCCATAGACTGAGTGGCTTATAAACAATAAACATTTATTTCTCACAGTTTTGGACGCTGGGAAATTCAGTATCAAGGTGGTAGGCTCAATGTCTGCTGAGGGCTCAAATCCTGGTTCACAGACAGTACCTTCTAGTTGTAACTTCACCTGGTAGAGGGGGTAGGAGAGCTCTCTCTCTCTCTGGCCTTTTTAAAAAGGGCATTAATCTCATTCATGAAGGCTCCACTCTCAGGAACTAATTATTTCCTAAAGGCCCAACCTAAAATTACCATCACACTGAGAATTAGGTTTTCAAAATATGAATTTTCGTGGGACACAAACATTCTATCTATAGCATGGAAAAATGGTATTTTATAGATACTAAAAAATTTTGCCCCCAATTGTTAATTCTACATGTCCTAAGAGCTTAAATTCTTCCTTGAGATTACTTTTCAATGATTTAAGGATTCAGGAGTGCTGGCTTTTAACCTCATAAAATGTACCTTAATGATATGCCATGGTAATCAAGGTAAAAATTACAAAGATAGAGAATCAGCTTAATGAGAAATTACTATCATTGTCCCTATTTCGAAACTTAGGTTATATTAAATTTTTCCCACATAAAAGTATCTTAGGACTTCCCTGGTGGCGCAGTGGTTGAGAGTCCATCTGCTGATGCAGGGGACATGGGTTGGTGCCCCAGTCCAGGAGGATCCCACATGCCGTGGAGTGTCTGGGCCCGTGAGCCATTGCTGCTGAGCCTGTGCATCCAGAGCCTGTGCTCCACAATGGAAGAGGCCACAACAGTGAGAGGTCTGCATACTGCAAAAAAAAAAAAAAAAAATAGTGTCTTAGTAAGCATCTATACCTTAGTCTTTACCATTTTTCACTGAGCTGTTGAACTAAAATAAATAAGTAAATAAATAAACAGACACAGTAATTAAGAACTATAATCAATGACAAAAAATAAAAAGAACTTGCAAAAATAACTAAGCTTTTAATAAAATACAAATAAATCATTTTAACTCCCCAAATATAAAGAAAATGTAAAATATGAGGCTGCATATTTACAATGATAATCCTACCTTTCTAGCTACTTCTTTAAGTCAAAGCTTAGTATGTCCCTTCTTGTGCTCTTCCTTCTACATATAATGTTTTCATTTGTCCCCAGAAACACTATATTCTTTAAGGCCCAATTTGAATGTCATCCTTTCCATGAAACTATTTTAGAGCTTCCTGTGCCAAAACACCAGTGTACATTGTTCAGTTTCACATGTTTTGAAGTAACTATCACCCAAGTCTTATTTTCAAACTCTTGAGAAAGGTGTTTTATTTACCTTTGTATCCATAGACCTTACAGGTTTTGGTATATTAAATATGCTCAACTGAATTGTGCTGAATAAATGCATTAACTGATGAATTAATTTAAGAAAATCTGGGAGGGGCGGAGTCAAGATGGCATACGAGGAAGATGTGGAATTCGTGTTTCTTCACAACTAGGGCACCTACCAGACACTGGTGGGAGACCATGGACACCTAAGGGGCCAGAAGGAACCCCCAGCGACTGGGTAAAACGGGGGGCATGGGGGGAGTCAAGGGGGACGAGAAGTGGAGGTGACACGGGACTGGTATCCCTGAGGGGCAGCTGGGGGAGGGGAAGGGATCCCATGCCCAAAGGCGGAATTTGGGGAACCACTGGGAAGGCAGAGGATAAAAAGTTAGCCTGGCTAGGTTTCCCCTGCCCACTTGGGCCCACAGAACCTGCTGAGATCCTAGGCATGATCCTCTGCCCACCTAGGCCCCCTCCAGCTGCACAGGTCCTGAGGGAGTGGGAGGGAGGGAAGGAGGAGCAAAAGTAAATTCCATACCTCTGGGACTGGCACCCATGGGGTGGCTGGGGGAGGGAAGGAGTTCTTACACCCAGTGGGAACCACCCATAGTTAGGGGTCCAGCGGCCACGGGGGAGACCCTGGGAAAGTTGGTGGGGGAGGGGCACAAAGGAATGGAAGGGAATACGGCCAGTGCTTTCCCTGTCCACTTAGGCACTGGGAAGCCTGTTGGGCTCCTGGGACTAATTATCTGCCCTTGGAGCCTCCCTTCTGCAACACAGAGCCAAAGCCCCACCCCTACACCCCCACCCAGGACCCTACCTCTACACTCGGAGACCCCCTCCAACAAGCTGAACCTAAATCCCACTCATAGACCCTCACTCAAGGCCTTACCTCCAAACTCCAGAACTCCACACTCCAGAGGCCCTCCTTTCAACATGTTGCCTCAACCCTTCTGTGCAGGTCCTAAGCAGAGGCCCGCCCCAAGGTTTAAAGTTGCCCCATCTAGGCCACACCCCCAGGGCCATTTCTGGCTACGTGGGTCTAAGCCTAGTCCCAGCCCCGGGCTCAAAAGTAACCATCCCACCCACTTAAATCCTGCCCCACCCTAAACCCCGCCCCTTCCTAAGTTCCCTGCCCACCTAAACTCCACCATCATAGCCAAGGTTTTTTATTTTTTTTATTTTTTCCTCTTTTAGATTGGTGTTCTGTTTTACCTTGTTGATTCATTGTTGTTGATTCTTTTGTATTTTTATTTTTTTCCTACTAAATCTTTCATTTTTCTAATTTTATTTTATTCTTTATAATTTGATATTGCTTTGGCTTCTCAACACTCTCACCCCCCCCCCTTTTCTTTTCTTTTTTCTGTTGTGGTTTTATTTTACCTTGCTGCAGTTGTTTCACTTACTGTTTATTTTTCCTAATATATTTTTTATCCTTCTAATTTTATTTTGGTTTTTATTCTTTGATATTGTACTGCTCCTTTTTTTCTTTCTTACTTTTTTTTTAACCGCTCCATGAAACTTGTGGTATCTTGTCCCAGGCCAGAGGCTGTGCCCTAGTTCCTGTGGTGGGAGCTCTGAGTCCAAAACCGCTGGACTAACAGACAACCAAAGACCCCAGTGAATATTCATCAGAGTGAGACCTACTGGAGGTCCTTATCTCAGCACCAAGACCTGGCTCTATACAAATGCCTGCAAACTCCAGGGCTGGATGCCTCAAGCCAAAAAACGGGTAAGACAGGAATACAGCCTCACCCATCAAAAAAAAAAAAAAAAAAAAAGAAAGAAAGAAATGACAAAAAATATGTTAAAGAAGAAAGAGCAAGGAAAAAACCTAAAACATCAAATAAATGAAGATGAAATAGGCAACTTACCTGAAAAAGGATTCAGAGGAATGATAGTAAAGATGATCCAAAATCTCAGAAACAGAATGGAGAAAAAACAAAAAGAAATTAACAAGGATCCAGAAGAACTAAAGAGCAAACAAACAGTGATGAACAACACAACTACTGAAATTAAAAATACTCTAGAAGGAATCAATAGCAGAATAACTGAGGCAGAAGAACATAAAAGTGAGCTGGAAGATAAAATGGTGGAAATAATTGCCAGGGAGAAGAATAAAGAAAAAGAATGAAAAGAATGCAGGACAGTCTCAGAGACCTCTGGGATAACAATAATGCACCAACATTCAAATTATAGGGTTTCCACAAGAAGAAGAGAAAAATACAGGGTATGAGAAAATATTTGAAGAGATTATGGTTGAAGACTTCCTTAAAACAGGAAAGGAAACAGTCAATCAGGTCCAGGAAACATAGAGAGTACCATACAGGATAAACCCAAAGAGAAGCATGTTGAGACACATATTAATCAAACTACCATAAATTAAATACAAAGAAAAAAATATTAAAAGCAGCAAGGAAAAAGCAAAAAAAAAAAAAAAAAAAAAAAATACAAGGGAATGCCCATAAGGTTAACAGCTGATCTTTTAGCAGAAACTCTGCAAGCCAGAAGGGAGTGGCAGGGCATATTTAAAGTGATGAAAGGGAAAAATCTATAACCAATATTGCTCTACCAAGAAAGGATCTCATTCAGATTCGATTGAGAAATTAAAACCTTTACAGACAAGCAAAAGTTAAGAGAATTCAGCACCACCAAACCAGCTTTACAACAAATGCTAAAGGAACTTCTCTAGGCCGGAAACACAAGAGAAGGAAAACACACACAAAAACACAGCAAAAACAATTAAGAAAATGGTAATAGAAACATACATATAGATAATTACCATAAATGGAAATGGATTAAATGCTCCAACAAAAAGACATAGACTTGCTGAATGGATACAAAAACAAGACCCATATATATGCTGTCTACAAGAGACACACTTCAGACCTAGGGAAACGTACAGACTGAAAGTGAGGGGTTGTAAAAAAATATTCCATTCACATAGAAATCAAAAGAAAGCTGGAGTAGCAATTTTCATATCAGAAAAAAGAGACTTTAAAATAAAGACTATTACAAGAGACAAAAAAGGACACTACATAATGATCAAGGGATCAATCCAAGAAGAAGATATAATAATTGTAAATATGTATGCCCCCAAAATAGGAGTACCTCAATACAAAAGGCAAATGCTAACAGCCAGAAAAGGGGAAATTGACAGTAACACAATCATAGTAGGGGACTTTAACACCCCACTTTCACCAATGGACAGATCATACAAAATGAAAATAAATAAGGAAACACAAGCTTTAAATGACACATGAAACAAGACTGACTTAACTGATATTTATAGGATATTCCATTCAAAAACAACAGAATACACCATTAGCCAGACTCATCAAGAACAAAGGAGAGAAGACTCAAATCAACAGAATTAGAAATGAAAAAGGAGAAGTAACAACTAACACTGAAGAAAGACAAAGGATCATGAGAGATTACTACAAGCAACTCAATGCTCATAAAATAGACAACCTGGAAAAAATGGACAAATTCTTAGAAAAGCCCAACCTTCTGAGATTGAATGAGGAAGAAATAGAAAATATAAACAGGCCAACCACAAACACTGAAATTGAGACTGTGGTTAAAAATCTCCCAACAACCAAAAGCCCAGGACCAGATAGATTCACAGGCGAATTCTATCAAACATTTAGAGAAGAGCTAACACCTACCCTTCTCAAACTCTTCCAAAATATAGGAGAGGGAGGAATACTCCCAAACTCATTCTATGAGGCAAACATCACCCTGATACCAAAACCAGACAACGGTGTAACAAAGAAAGAAAACTACAAACCAATATCACTGATGAACATAGATGCAAAAATCCTCAACAAAATACTAGCAAACAGAATCCAACAACACATTAAAAGGATCATATACATGATCACTGTGGGGTTTATCCCAGGAATGCAAGATTTCTTCAATATATGCAAAACAATCAATGTGATACACCATATTAACAAAATGAAGGATAAAATTCATATGATCATCTCAATAGATGCAGAAAAAGCTTTTGACAAAATTCCACACCGATTGATGATAAAAACTCTCCAGAAAGTAGGCATGGAGGGAAACTACCTCAACATAATAAAGTCAATATATGGCAAAATAACAGCTAACATCGTTCTCAGTGGTGAAAAACTGAAACAATTTCTTCTAAGATCAGGAAGAAGACAAGGTTTCCCACTTTAACTCCTATTATTCAACATAATGGTGGAAGTTTTAGACACAGCATTCAGAAAAGAAAAAGAAATAAAGTAACCCAAACGAGAAAAGAAGAAGTAAAACTGTCACTGTTTGTAGATGACATGATACTATACATAGAGAAATCTAAAGATGCTACCAGAAAACTACGAGAGCTATTCAATGAATTTGGTAGTGTCACAGGATACAAAATTAATGCACAGAAATCTCTTGCATTCCTGTACACCAATGATGAAAAATGTGAAACAGAATTTAAGGAAAACTCACATTTTCCATTACATCAAAAATAATAAAATACCTAGGAATAAACCTACCTAAGGTGACAAAAGACCTGTATGCAGAAAACTATAAGACAATGATGAAAGAAATTAAAGATGATACAAACAAATGGAGATTTATACCATGCTCTTGGATTGGAAGAATCAACATTGTGAAAATGAGTATAATACCAAAGCAATCCATAGATTCAGTGCAATACCTATCAAACTACCAATGGCATGTTTTACAGAACTAGAACAAAATATTGCATAATTTGTATGGAAACACAAAAGACCCCAAATAGGTAAAACAATCTTGAGAAAGAAAAACAGAGTTGGAGGAATCAGGCTCCTGGACTTCAAACTATAGTACAAAGTTACAGTTATCAAGACAGTATAGTACTGGCACAAAAACAGAAATATATATCAATGGGACAAGATAGAAAGCCCAGAGATAAACCCTTGCACATATGGTCACCTTTTCTTTGATAAAGGAGGCAAGAGTATACAGTGAAGAAAGGACATCCTCTTCAATAAGTGGCGCTGGGAAAACAGGACAGCTACCTGTAAAAGAATTTAATTAGAACACTCCCTAACATCATACACAAAAATAAACTCAAAATGGATTAAAGACCTAAATGTAAGTCCAGACACTTTAAAACTCTTAGAGGAAAACATAGGCAGAACACTCTATGACATAAATCACAGCAAGATCCTTTTTGACCCACCTCCTAGAGAAATGGAAATAAAAACAAAGATAAACAAATGGGACTTAATGAAACTTAAAAGCTTTTGCACAGCAAAGGAATCCATAAAGAAGATGAAAAGACAACCCTCAGAATGGGAGAAAATATTTGCAAATGAAGCAACTGACAAAGGATTAATCTCCAACATATACAAGGAGCTCATGCAGCTCAATATCAAAAAAAAAAAAAAAAAAAACACCATCCAAAAATGTCCAGAAGACCTAAATAGATATACAGATTGCCATCAAACACATGAAAAGATGCTCAACATCACTAATCATTAGAGAAATGCAAATCAAAACTACAATGAGATATCACCTCAAACCAGTCAGAATGGCCATCATCAAAAAATCTAGAAACAATAAATGCTGGAGAGGGTGTGGAGAAAAGGTAACCCTCTTGCACTGCTAGTGGGAATATAAATTGATACAGCCGCTATGAAGAAAATTATGGAGGTTCCTTATAAAACTAAAAATAGAACTGCCATATGACCCAGCAATCCCCCTACTGGGCATATACCCTGGGAAACCAGAATTCAAAAAGAGACATGTATCCCAATATTCATTGCAGCACTATTTACAAAAGCCAGGACATGAAAGCAACCTAAGTGTCCATTGACAGATGAATGTATGAAAAAGATGTGACACATGTTTACAATGGAATATTACTCAACCATATATAGAAACGAATTTGAGTTATTTCTAGTGAGGTGGATGGACCTAGAGCCTGTCATTCAGAGTGAAGTAAGTCAGCAAGAGAAAAACAAATACTGTATGCTAACACATATATACGGAATCTAAAGAATAAAGTGCTTCTGATGAACCTAGGGGCAAGACAGGAATAAAGACACAGATGTAAAGAATGGATTTTAGGACACGGGGAGGGGGATGAGTAAGCTGAGATGAAGTGAGAAAGTAACACTGACATATATACACTACCAAATGTAAAATAGCTTGTGGGAAGCAGCTGCATAGCACAGGGAGATCAGCTAGGTGCTTTGTGACCACTTAGAGGGGTGGGATAAGGAGGTTGGGAGGGAGATGCAAAAGGGAGATGATATGGGGATATATGTATACCTATAGCTGATTCACTTTTTTATACAGCAGAAACTAACACAACATTTTAAAGCACTTATACTCCAGTAAAGATGTTAAAAAAAAGGAAAAAAAAAAGAAAATCTGGGAACTATTTAAATACATGGATATTTCAAAGTTTCAAAAGAAACATTTGATAACCAGAAAATTCATCAACTCCTAAAAACAATTGAATATCTGGAGATTTTTCTCCTTGATATATCAAAGCAATTAATTTTTTTTTTTTTTTTTTTTTTTGTGGTACACGGGCCTCTCACTGTTGTGGCCTCTCCCGTTGCAGAGCACAGGCTCCGGACATGCAGTCTCAGCAGCCATAGCTCACGGGCCCAGCCACTCCACGGCATGTGGGATCTTCCCGGACTGGGGCACGAACCCGTGTCCCCTGCATCAGCAGGCGGACTCCCAACCGCTGCGCCACCAGGGAAGCCCTCTTATTTTTTTAATTTATAAAATAATAAATCTGGGATTCTATCCAACCCGGTAAAAGGAAGCAGAGAGCAAATTTTCTACTTAATTTATTTGGAACCATTTTCACACATTGGTTTTCTCTACTTTTTCATTCTTATTTATTCAAGTATGAAAAATATTATATTTCATTGGCTTTTATTGGCCTTACAATTCAATTTTATGTTTCTTTTAGTAATCTTGGAAGTTATGCCCAACAATCTTTTCCCACTCTCTTCTGTAATTCAGTTTATTCTCCATTTACTAAACTAGTGCTGCACGTATTCATCTAGTAGTGGGGTTATTGTGAATGATATGGAAATTAATAAGGCACCATCTGTGCTCTCAAGGAACTTATAATCTATTTCAAGAATGAAATGCATATATACATTACTAGTGGTTTTATAATTATGTGGTTAATAAGTACCATAAATGAAATATCATCAAATACCTGAGAAACAGGTTATTAATTCTGCCTGGAGCTTTCAACCAAGAGCATACAATTGAAGAATGCCTTAAAGGAAAAGTAAGATCTTAGTGGAAGAGAAAGGAGGAAAGAAGAACTAAGTCATGAGCTTGTAGACTATGTTAGGTCATCTACAACTAATTGTTTTAAAAAGTCATATTAGGAGGAGAAAATGGGGAGTGAGAATTAAAAGCAAATTATTGTCAAGTTTAGATTTTAAACTCAATGTTATAGAGTTCAGATTTTGCATTCTGGAGCCAATAAATATCTTAGAACACAGAAGTTACAAAAACTGCCTTACCCATTAAAAGTTAACTTTGGTAAAATTGTGAGTTGAATAAATAGTCTGCAGCATCTGGTGCCCAGAAGAATTGGGAGGTTGTGCCAATAATAACTGATCCATGATTACTTAGGCATAGGTAAGAACTGGAGGTAAAACTGATAAGATTTGGTGACTAGGTGGATAATAGAATGTTAATTGCCAGATTTTTAGACCAAATAACTCAAATAAGTGAAAATTATCCTTAACCATGAGTATAAACAATAGTTTGTTTTCCCCACAGGAAAAATATCCCATGCAAAAAGATAATAAAAAAATTATTTAATGGTGCAGGAGCCATGTGATACATCTTGCCTTTCACTTTTTACTGTTTAATCCATAGCATGAATAAATAGACTGATAAAGTTCAACTAAAATTATAGAACAATTTTTGGTGAGATGAGTTTGAGACCTGTCCTGACTCTCCTTTTTACCTTACATAACTCCTTCTTCTTGTCCTTTCTTGATTAATTCTTTAGATTTCAACATTCTGGATACCATATTTAATCAACTCAGTCAATTTGCCAAATCCAAAATTTCCCGTTCTTTCATCTCCCCTCAAAATTGGCCTCTCTCCAAACACTGGCTTGCATGTGGAGAAATTAGATCTCTCATATATGGCTGGTGGGAATATAAAATGTTCTAGCCACTCTGAAAAAATGTTTGGTAGTTTCTTATACAACTAAATATGTACTTAGCATATGAGACAGATATCTTATACTTGGGAATTTATCCTAGAGAAATAATAATTTATGTCCACACATAAACCTGTTTATACATGCTTTATTTGTTATAGCTCAAAACTGGGAAAAAATTCAGATGTTCTCCAATGAATGAACAATTAAACAAACTTGGTACAGCCATACCATGGAATATTACTCAGCAATAAAAATGAACAAAATTTTGATATACGCAACCATTTGGACGACTGACCTGGGAATTGTGGTGAGCGAAAAAAGCAAATTTCAAAATATCACATACATACTATATGATTCCATTTATATAACATTTTTAAATGATAAAATTATGGAAATGGAGAGCAAATTAATGGTTTCCAGGGATCAGGAATGGTGTTGAGCAGGGAGGAAGGTGTGACTATAAGGCAGAGCACAAGAGAGATCTTTGTGGTGGTGGAATATTTCTGTATCTTGATTGCAGTGAAGGTTATTTGAATCTACACATGTAACAAAATGGCATAGAACGCACCTTGTATTAATGTCAATTTCCTGGTCTTGATGGTGTCCTATAATTCTGTAAGATGTGATCCTTAGGGACAATTGAGTGAAGAATACATGGGACCTCTCTGTACTATCTTTTCAATTTACTGTGAATCTATAATTACTTAAAAATAAAATGTTAAAAAATTAGTCTTTGTTAAGATTTATATTTTTCCTCCAGGACCGACTTCATGGGCATGCAACATGTTTATAGGCATAGGGTCCCACAGAAGCACCCTGAGCCTGCTTTACTGCTCTGCTGTTTCCATGTTAAAATTCTTAACTTCTTAGCAAGGGGTCCTCCACATATTCATTTTGCACTGGGCTCCACAAATTATGTATCTGGTACTGATTGCCTTACTTTGTTCCTGATGTTTGTTTAAGACAGCATCAAACTTTACTTTTCAAGTAACTCTTAGAGAACTTGACTCATTAACAGGTAGAATTTTACTATTTTAATCATCATTTAAGACAAAATTTCCCATTCATGTTCCTTCACTGCAAATATCAAAGAGAAGGCTGCCATTCTGAGGAAGTGGTCACAGACCTCAAAGAGAACACTACAGCTCAAAATGAAAAGAATAATCTGATTTTTATTTAATTAAACACAAGCCAGATGATAAACATAAAGAAATAACTTTAAGGGTATCTTCTCAACATATGTGACTTTTCAGATGAAAGAAAGTAAAGAACACTTTGATCAACATATTTTAAAAAAAAATTACTATATTTTTTTCATTATGAATCTTCATACAACTCAGGACATTCATCCTTTTGATTATAAATTTCACATGCTTTTTGAGTTGGATCAAGGATACTTCCATCTTTCACTAGAAGAACAATTTTAAGTGATTGATTATGGTAAAAACAATGAGAAGAACAACTTAAAGTTTTTTTCAGGATAGCACTTAAGATACTCGCTTCACACATGTTTCATGGATATTTGAATTGCTCCTTTGATAATGCTAAATTTATCTGCATATTAATACACATTTAAAAACCAGAAAAGAGTAGTTCATCTGGAATTTTTAAATGCTCATCCTATAGCTTCCTTACTCCAGTGGCAGAGACGGTAAGGAGTGGTCCCTTTCCTAGTGCTAAAGGAAAGAGATAAAACTGGGAACTAGGAATGACAAAGAGAAGAGCTTTAAATCTTCTTATGCTGGTCTTATATTTCTTTCTCCAAATTAAGCATGTGTAAATTACTCTGGTAATACTTCTGCTTCCTCTTACTACTCCTTTCTCTGTTTTCTTGTTCCCTTGCCTCCTTCCTCCTTCCACACCACCACAGAGAGGTAGACTGTGGTTATAGGAGTTAAGAATAAGACTGCTATTCAAGTTCATCATCATACCACTATCAACCTCAAAATTAAGATAATCAGGGCTCTACTTTGATGTTTGAAAGTTTGCTTTCTTCATCTGTACCTTATACCCAAGTTATTTTTCTTCCAGTTCTATATAATATTACTTTAATTGTAAGTTTGTTTCCTAATCAGGATGATCAATTTACATGAAAACTGCAAAAGAATTCATTATACATGAAACAATTTGCTCTGCAGTTTATGAGGAGAACTTTAAAAATAATTTATATCCTTTCCAAAATTTTCTAATTTAAATATGAACTGATACATGTAAGGATAAAAGATATAGGCAAAGCTACTTCAAATGATGATATAAATGCTTAATGGTGATTTAAATTTCCTATATGTACATATAATTGAATAGAGGGAAATTCTGCCATTTCTATTATAATCCAATGTTTTCACTGATTTTCTCAAGAACTAATATCTCATAAAAATATTATAATACATTTCTGATATCAAAGCTTTCCAGAACATGACAGAGAAAATTTTCCAAAGGAAATTATGTCTCCATATTTCCAATCATAATTTGAATTTTTAAGTCATTAGGCAAGCAAAGTTTCCTCTAAAAAGCTAATTTCTGTGTATTTCATAGCTACAAACATTAAAACATTGAACAATTCTTTCCATTAAAGAAACAAACCAAAAACAAACCAACAAACAAATACACTGTCTAAACTTTCCAGTGCAGTGTTGTAAAATTCTCTAGAGTGAAAGCTGCTTTGTTATTGCCATTGATATTGTGCTCAGGAGGATTTGGCTGAGGATGGAATTTCCATCTGGAAACTACCCTACTGATAATCTTCGATAGTTTTATTGGCTTAATACTCTAGAGACAAGTAAATTCTCCAGTTGGCTCCTTAAGATACAGCTAAGTTTGAACTCCTCCAGAGAATCTCTGTAGGGAAGACATGGACTAACTGCCTTGGAAATTATGATGAAGTAGAAATTCTACATATATAATGAAGGATTCTATGATTTTTTTTAAACTAAGTCTTGATTTTCTTATTTTTTTCTATTTTTATTTATTTTTGGCTGTGTTGGGTCTTTGTTGCTGAGCAGGATTTCTCTATTTGCAGCAAGCAGTGGCTACTCTTCATCGTGGTGCAAAGGTTTCTCATTGTAGTGGCTTCTCTTGCTGCGGAGCACAGGCTCTAGGCATGCGGGCTTCAGTAGTTGCAGTATGCAGGCTCAGTAGTTGTGGCTCGCAGGCTTAGTTTCTCTGCGGCATGTGACATCTTCCTGGACCAGAGATGGAGCCCATGTCCCTTGCATTGGCAGGCAGACTCTTAATCGCTACACCACCAGGGAAGTACCTATGATTACTTATTATACTCACTTTTAATAACATGTCCAGGCAGAGTATTATGAATCTCAGTGTTACAGTAAGATGTGTCATAGAAGATCACTTTGCTTTAATTATTATCATGTTTTAAGGAAATTCTATCAGTGATAGTTTCTCTGCTCAACACTTGCACATTATTTTTAAACTGTGACTTTTTTTCTGATTAAAATGAAAACATAAGCCACTCCTGTATCACTTTGGGTAGTGAAAAGGGAAATAATTGCTCTGCAAGATGTCTGAGATTCAAAACCATGCCACAAAACTGATGAATCAATCAAAAAAGCAAATTTTTTTCAACGTTAAGAAAAACACTTCATTGTGAGAATCATTAGCAAAAGTTTGAAGAATTTTAATTTAGTGTCATATAATAAACCAGGTGGTGGATGTTAGTCTCGGTACTCTTAACTTTTCTACATACACAATTAAGTACAGATTTGTTGCAAAATATTCATTATGGTTTCATTGACTTTCAGGCTGCCATCATGTTTAAAGTAGCACATTTTTTAGTTCAGTCTAGAAAGGCAGTACAGAAACTAGAAAACATTATTTACTCAAATATTTAGAAAAACTGACAGTTAATTATTTTAGTCAGATCATTTAATGGGGAAATATGTATGAATAGTCAAACAGATCATCATATTAATCTATATGATTTAATTTTGACAATAAAAGAAAAGCAGTTCAGTAAAAATAAGCCCAACTATAATTAGTTCTAAGACAATTGACTTTGAGTTAATTTGTATCAAGCCCAGACTCTAAACATATTTTTATCTAGACTATTTTTTCATGATATTTACATTTGGCCTATTCCAGCTTTCTCCAAAGAAGGAGGGCAGCACATCAGTAGTAGAGCAAACAGAAAGAAACTTCCCCTCCTATGAAACCACAATGTCTTTGTTTCTAAAACATAGTCTAATGCACTATAAATAAATAATAAAGTAGAACATTCTCTAACACCACATACAAAAATAGACTCAAAATGGATTAAAGACCTAAATGTAAAATAGGAAACCATAAAAATCCTAGAGAAAAACATAGAAGGGACACATTTTGACATAAATTGCAGCAATATTTTTTTGGGTCTGTCTCCTAAAACAAAGGGAATAAAAGGAAAAATAAGCACATGGGACCTAATTAAATCTAAAAGCTTTTGCACAGCAAAGGAAACCATTGAAGAAACTAAAAGACAACCTACAGAATGTGAGCAAATATTTGTAAATTATATGATCAGTAAGGGGTTAATATCCAAAATACATAAATGGTTCATAAAAATCAACATCAAAAAAAACTTATTAATAAATGGGCAGGAGACCTGAATAGACATTTTTCCAAAGATGACATACACATGGCCAACAGGTACATGAAAAGATGCTCAAACATCATTTATCATCAGAGAAATGCAAATTAAAACCACTGTGAGCTATCACCTCACAGCTGTCAGAATGGCTATCATCAAAAAGAACATAACAAATGTTGGAGAGGATGTGGAGAAAAGGGATCCCTCCTACACTATCAGTGGAAACATAAATTGGTGCAGCCACAGTGGAAAATAGTATGGAAGTTTCTCAAGAAACTAAAAAGGGAACTACCATATGACCCAGCAATTCCACTCCTGAGTATATACATCTGAAAAAAAAAAAACCTAAAATACTAAATCAAAAGATCCAGGCACCCCAATGTTACTAGCAGTGTTATTTACATTTGCAAAGATATGGAGGCCAGCTAAGTGTCCACTAACAGATGAATGTATAAAGAAGAATTTGTATACACACACATACACACACACACACACAATGGAAGACTACTCAGTTAAAAAAAAAGTGAAATTTTGCCATTTGCAACAACATGGATGGTCTTGAAGGATATTATGCTAGGTGAAATAAGTCAGGCAGAGAAAGACAAATACTGTATGATATCACTTATATGTGGAATCTAAAAAATATAACAAACTAGTGAATATAACAAAAAGAAACAGACTTACATATATAGAGAACAAACTAGTGGTTATCAGTGGAGAGAGGGAAGGGGGGAAACACAATATAGGTGTAGGGGATTAAGAGTTACAAACTGTTATGTATAAAATAAATAAGCTACAAGGATATATTCTACAACATGAAGAATATGGCCAATATTTTATAAAAACTATAAATGGAGTATAACCTTTAAAAATTGTGAATCATTTTGTTATACACCTGTAACTTATATAATATTGTACATCAACTACACTTCAATTTAAAAATCCTAAAAATTCAAAATAATAATAAATAAAATATAGCTTACAATTCTTTTTAGTTTACTTTTTACTCTTTTATTTTTCTCAATAATATAAGCATATTAGATTTGAAGAAGCTTCCAGAAGGATAATAAAAATGATGTCCTGGAATCAGAACATCATTTGATTCCTGGAATCAAATGATGTCCTGGAATGATGATGGAATCTCAAAACTAGAATTAGGGGTTCCTCTTCTGAAGATGAAAATGTTTAATTTTAAGACAAATCAGAGAGATGAAACTACTGACAAAAATTTGCCACAGGCATACTAGTTCCTTTTCCCCAAGGAAGGAAACAGGATGAAGTTACTAATATCAATAGACTTTATAAAATTCATGAATGAAGGATGCATAATAAATTAATATATAAACCTAATTAATTTATAAGATAAAACTTTTTCCCAATTATAAGAGTAATAAAGTATCACTATCAAAATTTTCAAAATCAGAAAAGCATACTGAAATAGAATATCTAGACATTCTGAAAAACAAAAAAACTTTATGAATTTGTTATGATATATTCTTCCAGTTTATTTGTTTTGTGTTTTGTTTCCATTTACCAGTACAAATATTTGAGGACCAACCTACGATGTGCCAGACTCTGAGACACAATATTGAGCAAAAATAGTGTCGGTTCCCTGCCTTCATGGAACTTGTAGCTTAATGGGGGAGACTGGTATTAACCAAATAACTAAAAAAACAAATTTAATGTAGTTTGCACTGGATGGGATATAGGGTGACCAACTAAGAGGCTTGTTGCTGTGACCCTGATGAGAAATGGGCTTAGTTCTTGGTGGTAGTTGAAATGAAAAGAGGTACAGGAATCTGTGAACTTTGCAGTCAGTTATATTTATTTGCACACTCCATTAAGTACCTAAATAACTGGGATCATTGTTATCAAACAAATATTACATAATGGTTTAAGATTTTAAAAAGTTTTTTCCTCCTTTTTGGAGTTTTGTGCAATTATACTAGTGTTGGCAGGCTCACAGTAATAAAAGTCTTTTAAAATATTTGTAGTATGAAAAATCATAACTCTGTGGATTTATGACAGAAATAACCCAATTTAAATTCTCACTAATTTATAATTTGTCCTGTAAAGTTAACCCTCCCCAGGTGGGTCTTGTTATGCTTAGTTAAAAAACAAATCATCAATTTGAAAAATTTGGAGATTAAAAATCAAGGTTTATAATTAACAAACATGTTATATAACATTTTCTCCCAGTTTGAAATGCATTCTAACTGATGAAACATTTCAAAAAACAACATGCTTGAGTCAGTAAAGTTAACACTTCTGAAATGAAAATTTCCTTTCCTCTCTATTCTCTTTTTCTCTGAAACAAAACATTGAATAATTATTTTTAAGGAAAATGTGTCACTAAAAATCAATCTCTTTCTGATATTTCCTATGAATTTTATCAAAAACCATATAATTATAACTCAGCAATCATTGAAAAGAGTGCTTTATTTATATATTATAAAGATGCATGTTGAATAAAAACCTGCTGCAATAGAAAACATCACTGAATTTTCAAACTTTTTATTCAATAAATTTGAAAAATAAATATGCCCAAGAAATTAAATTTCTTGGAATCTCTTCTAATGTTATACATCTGTTTTGGTCTCATTTCCATAAGGGTCTAGTTAATCTCACCATTCTGGAGTGATTTTAGAAAATGGTACCCAATTTTTTCTAATTATCTTTATATGACAAATATTTCTTAAAATAAATGATCATAAAATTATTAATTTATCATTAAATAATAGATAATTTGATGAGCAATGTAATTAAGTTTTCCACTAGAAAAAAATCACCCTAAGTATTGAAATATTTTTTAGACTAGAATCTACAAGGTAAATTGCAATGCAGTATTTGATTTCTCTTGTCCTCCCTAATCCAAAAAAGAAATGTATATTTCTTTCTCAATTATTTGTCTATAAGGCGACACAGAAAGAGTTAAAATAAGCATAGGTAGGTACCTGCATATGTCTCCCTGGAGAGATATTTAAATTATAAAATCAGTACTTCATCACTGACATTAGTTTGATCACAAGCTAAAATCAAACAGTGAATATGCTCTGGCCATTAAAGGCCCATCTCAGACACAAATTTGTTTAGGGCGGAAAAGTAAGAAGTGTTCTAATTCAATCAAAGAACTAGTTACTAAAGGTGTTTTAAAGGGTAACATCAAGCAAAGTTTGCAAACCAATTAGTGTAGTGGATATAGACATTTACACATCCCATTGGCAAGAGCACTGATATCTATTTGCATTTCTAATTGAGAATTTGGTGGCTGTCAAGAGATTTGCTTCTTCTCTGAGCTGATAAAAGAGTAAATTCACATTGCTATGGGTCACTAGGCAAAGATTAGTGGAATCAGAACATTACCTGTGGAAGTAACTTAATTTTTTAAGCTGCTTTCCAGCTCAGCGGATTTTTCAAAAACTCCCCTTATAATTATTTGCAAACTCTTTACTTATAAGCTTTAACTTAATGATTTCCTTTTAGAATTTTTAAACTGCACCATGTTCCTTAAAGCCACTTAATAGAACATGCTATTAAATATGTTAGGGCAAGAAAGTCACATGAAATAAGGACTTGTAATCCCTCTGTAGTTAGATTAAATATAATTTTAAAAACTGAAATAAATAGGCATAGAAACTGAATGAAGTAGGTAATAAAAGCACACAAATACAACTTTCCTATACTTAATGAGTCAATTGTTTTAAAATGTGTCCAAATATGCAATATATTTTATAGTATCCTATTTTAAGTTACGATGAATTGAACATTAAATGCACATGCTTCATAAATATACTTGATTGTAAGTCTTGAAGCCATGTTTGTCTTAAATCCAATTAGAAACCAATGGTGAAAGATTTTAACTATTACCCATGTGATGATATTCCCTCTGGGAAAAGGAAATATTACAGAACCTCAGAATTGGGAATGAGACTCAAAGGTGCTCTAGTAAAAAGATGTCTTCCTTCTCTCTGCCTTCAGTTTTCTAAATGCTACACTTTCTTAGAGGGAATCTTCCAATGCAGATTGAAATAGATGACAGATTCCTAGGATAAAAAGCATAGGTGCCCAGAAACACTGTCCTTTGGTGGCATACATGATTATTGTATATGGATCATTTATTGCCTTTAATTACCTCCCTTCTTTACTCTGCTAAATTATTTGAGATTCCCACATTCTGTTTTAAACTTCTCTGCTTCCAGTAGGTACCTAAAGAAATGTATTTGTGTTTCTTCAGTGAGAATACACATCAATCCATTGGTAATCATTAACTTAGAACCCAGATTGACTCATCAAATTACAATATTTAATAAAGAACTGTGTCCTGAGGTAAGAAGGATCAGGACAGGTGGTGGAAGAGAAAAACTAACTGAAAGCTATTAGTTCAAGCCTTGTTGAAACCTTGTGACTTGAGAAAAGGTCAAGATGACTATTCTATGAGGAATAATAATGTTAAAAATCCCACAGTGTAGACTAAGGAAGATCATAGTTCAGTTTTGTTCTGAGAACCATTTACTGATCAAATTCACAGAAGGTATGGGTAAAATAAGGCTGTGGTTATTGTAGGGCAGTATATAGGTACTGCAAGACTGGAATTTTAGTTTAGCAGCCCTTAGTTGGTCAATTTGGTTTAGCAAGACAAGTGGGGAGGAGCAGTTGGAGCTAAGGTGAAAAATGTGTAGTCCTGCATCATGTTTCACAAAGGAAAGGCAAGTTTGGATAGTGGAGGAAGAAAACAAGTGGGACTTGTCTATTACATAGGGAAATGCTGTGAGACAGTAGGTCTGAGTAGAGTGAAATGTGGCATTTACAAATTTGGGGTCAGCATGAGGATATTGGATGCCTGGGGTGATGGGTGTTTAGGAAAAGTGCCAAGAGAGATAGAAAAGGATAAATAAGAAACAGAGGAAAGCAAAAGACACAGACCAAGTACAAATTTCATTCTGAGTACATTTCACTGCTTAAAACAGTTATGTCTTTTCTCTTTCTTCTTTTCTATTACCTGTTTTACAAAAGCTATGGATGGTTCTAAAGCTATAGCCCCAGATGATGCTGAGCCTAAAACTACTTGGTCAAATCCAGAGAAGAGAAGCAGGAGTGGGCATTTGAACATGTCCAAACTAGAGCCACAGTTCGTTTTTTAGAATGGCTTCTTCTCCAGGAGAATGTGCATTAGGCATGTGCTTTTGCTGCATTCCTCTATAACGTTTCAACTGTTAGTCAATGGCTTTATTGCAAATGTTAGTATTAGACACTGTGACACTGTGGAGATAACAAAGAATATAAACCTGTTCTTTACTCTGATGGAAAGAAAAGATGAGACCTTTAGTCTGGCCTTTCAATATCTCAGATACCTTAGGGATTTTTTGATTTAGGCTTCTGTCGCATATATTGCCACCAAAGCTCAGCAGAATTTTTTTCTTCAGTACTTTAAGGTTAAAGCCTGTATCAACTTTTATTCAGCTGTCACCTTTGCCCTGTTTCTTAGTGCCCTAGTCTATTCATCCTTCACTATTCCTGGAGTGTTTTCTGAATAAGAGAAGATGCCCCAGGGGTACACACTAGCAGAACGTTAGGCTATGTATAGTATATTTTTCTATTTTATTCTTAAATGTCTAAGTATAATAAAGAGGGTTGATAAGTTCACTGAACCATAACTGCAAATCACAACAGCAGGCACTGTCCACAGGCTCTACAGTCTCTGGCAATGCTCACCTGGACAAGTCTTCCTAAAGATAATTAAAAGTAAAGATAGTTCTTGTTAAACCTCCATGATTTACCTAATTATGCACTGAAATTATTAAATGGTCCCTGAAAGGGTGGTGAAGAACTCTTTGCAGTGTTTTGGACTATTGTACTATTACCTGCTCACTCAGAAATGGTGTTTTCCTCTTTGAGCTTGAGTGTTTTAAACAAATCGGAACGTTTTAAAAATCTGCGTGTTTTAAACAACTTATTACACTTAGTAAAAGTTTTTCTGAATATAGACTAGGCCAAAATGTAAATCATGAGTTCATTATAACAACTTTAATGGAGCTACTTTCAAGGTTAGGGAGCAAACACCCAAGAAAAGTTCACTGATTTATAAATCCTGCAAATTTAATTAATATATTTCTATGCAAATAAATGTCTTACTCTAACCTTGTAGATGTTTAAGTTAATTGTTGTTACTAAATTGGGAGAGTTGATAAATCGTGAGAAATACATACTTTCCCAAGCTATTTCTTGCTCCCCTGGAATGATCTGATATATTTTAACCTTGTGCATTCACTTTTTTTTATCATCTTTATTGGAGTATAATTGCTTTACAATGGTGTGTTAGTTTCTGCTTTATAACAAAGTGAATCAGTTATACATATACATATATCTCCATATCTCCTCCCTCTTGCGTCTCCCTCCACCCCTCCTTATCCCACCTCTCTAGGTGGTCACAAAGCACCGAGCTGATCTCCCTGTGCTATGTGGCTGCTTCCCACTAGTTATCTGTTTTACACTTGCTATGTTCACTTTTGAAATCCTATACTTATCACACTAGATTTGATGATAGTTTTTAAAACACTGTGTCATATTGGAGAAAGAGATATTTTCATTTATTGTAAGTCACGGAATATATACTAATCTGAATTAGACTGTCTCATAATTCTAGAACTGTATTTCTCTATTAAGTATATTCATGATTTAAAGCACATATTATACTGTGGCATGCAAAGAAACAAAACATTTTTCAATGGTACTTTTTAAAAAAAATCATGAATTTGGAAGGATAATATGACTAGGTGATAAGATACATGACAGGTGGTCAATGCAAAGCATAAGTCTGTGTCAGGAAATCTATTACTATTTGCTGGAAAGAAAGACTATGGGAAACTATAATAACCTGAAGATAGAAACAATCAGATGATGAAGCAATGCTGGTTATCCATTCTCTCCACACTCCTGCCAGGAGCAGCCAGTCTTAGTATGAGCTGAATGCTTACCAAAATCATGAATGTAGCCCCTGGGACAAAGAATTTACCTGAGCTCTGGGCCAGACTTGGGCAGCTGGTGGTATGTTGTGGATTGCTTGAGTCCTCTATTTCTCGGCCTTCTCAGAATTCTATGTATAAGATTATTATAGCAATCAGAAACAACCTTATGTTTCACCACCAAGTCCACTAGTCTCTGAACATCTGTGCCTTTACACTTCCTACCATCCTTTCTCCATATTCCTTTGAGATGTGTAGCTTTTTGGATGATAGGAACTTTATAAATCCTCCTCTCTTATTTCCAGAGTAGAGTTGCAGCAAAATCTAGATCAGTCTAGCAATTCCTCCATTCCCTGCTAGATTTAGGACGCCAAATTCAGTTTACATCTCAATTTGACACCACTTTTTATGTTACAGCCTCCAGCCCAATATCAATATGACAAACTAAGGAAGCTTCAAACAGGGAAGGAACATGGCAAAACTACAGCACATTATTGTTCAAATCTGGGTGCTGCCACTCACTAGGTATATGAGTCTGGGAAAAATCATTTCAATTAATTCAGGCTTAGCTTCCTTATCTATAAATTGGACATGATAGAATCTAAGTTTCATTTCAAGTATAGCATCCTCTCAGTGTAAGTATTTTAAATTACCTTAGAAAGTTGAATATATCAGATTTATAATCCATATGGCAAGCATAAAATGTGATAGAGGCCAAGACAGGCCAAGACGTTCCTCAGTATTAAGCACTTTAGTAAATATATTAGTTCAGAAAAGTGAAAGGTTATCAGCAACTAGATTAGCTAAAATGGGCTTCTAGGGGTATAAAATAAACTAGGTTCTGAAAGAACCTATACTGTTTGGATTAACTGAAAGAAAGAAGGAAGCTCTGCTAAATGGAGTGAAATAAAGGCCTGGAGTAAGAGTAAACATGATATATTGTTAAGTGGAACAGACCCACTGAAACAGAAGGTTCATATTTGAGAGTAGCTGGGGATCAGTCTCATTCTAGGTGATGCTCTTATAACTAATCAATAACCAATCAATGAGAAAAATAATCAGAGGAACTATGTGGCATAGTGGAGGAAAAAATTACCTTTGTTTATTTCCTAACAGTTACAGCTCCAACCTCCATGATTGAACCATTCAAATGTCCTCTATCTATACATTCCATGAACATGTATTTATGTTCTAAGTGCCAAGCATTCTGCTAACTGCTGGAGATACAGTTATGTTCTTAGCTTGTAAGAAGCATAAAGAAAAATAAGAAAATCATGTGAGAGCAATGTTATTACGTATCTGTAGGGAAATTATTAACTATATAATATATTATTTGTGGAAAACTGACTCTCCTTATTGTGTAGGACAGAGTCTTGGGTGGGCCTTCATGATAACTGTCTCCTATTATTCACTCCCTTATGTAATTGTCTTCCACTTGAGTGTGGGTGGGAATTGTGACTTGCTTCTAACCAACAGAATTTAACAAAGGTGTTGGGATGCCATCTCTGTCTTACATAAGACTGTAGCTTCTGTCTTATTAGCAGACCCTCTTCCTTGCTGGAATTGATGAAACAAGCTTCAGTGATCTGCATTGCCATATGTAGAGGCCCACATGTCAAGAAAATGAGGGCAGCCTCTGACTAACAGCCAACAAGGAATCGAGGCCCTCAAAACAACAAGCCACAAGGATATGAATCCTGCTAATAACCATGTGAATTTGGAAGCAAATCTTTTCCCAGTTGAGCCTTGAGTTGAGACCACAGTCTTGACTGTAGCATTGTGAAGGACCCTGAAACAGAGGAACAAACAAGGCTGTGCCAGTGTCCTGACTCAGAGAAACGGTGAGATAATAAATATGTATTGTTTTAAGTAGCTAAATTTCTGATAATTTGTTAAGTAGCAATATACTAGTAATGACTCATACAACTATGACCAAAAAAAGCAAAAAAAAAAGTTTTCTACCTTACAAAATAGGCAGAAATAAATTTCCATACATTTAAAACCCAATCATGAAAAATAAAACAAAAGTTCTTAACCACTATAATAAAATAGCAAACCTATGACCTCAGGGTAGGAAAAGATTAACTTAAACACAAAAAGCACAACTCATAAAGTGCTGATAAACTTTGAATGGCAAAACGTATCATAAATAAATATGAAGCACAATGTGGAAGAATATATTTGAAACATATAACAGAACTCCAACATATCAATAAAAAAACTTCAAACAAGAAAATGACCAAACACATGACCAAGCAATTCATAGAAGAGGAAATCAGAATGGCCAAGAAATATAAGAATGTATGCTCAAAATCACTAAAAATTAAGTAAATACAAATTAAAACCGAATTATATACTCACACTCATCAGACGGCAGAATAATTAAAAATTAGAAAATACTTAGCACCAATGATAATATAGTGAACTAGGAACTTTCACTCACTTCTTGATGGAAGTGTAATTAACACAATCCTTTTGATATGCAATTGGGAAATATCTAGTGAAATTAAAATTGCATATAATTAACATCTGAGTGTTTTCACTCCTGGTCATATATAGTAGAGAATCTCATACATCCATAAAAGGAGACATATATAAAAATAGCCATTTTACTATTTTTTCAAAGAATGAAAAAACATACAAACTGCTAGGACCTCAGTTGAGCCAGGAAAGAGAGCTTGGCTGTCAGAAGTCAGGAGTAGCCAATTAAAACAACAAGCCAAAATGAAAGAGTTTAGCCTTTGATCACTTACTGTGATGGTATGTAAACCAGAAAAAATGCCGACTATCTTGTTCCATTTTCTCCCAAGGAATACACGCTCATCCAGGATTAGGTAGATCAGTGGGGTCAGGCAATCTCATTGTTGAGAGAGCCCTGAACAAAAGGCTCCAAGCAGCTTCATAGACCCAGGGCCAGAAGGCAGAAAAAGGGTTAGGGATGGAAAAGTACTAGGCAATGAGTCAGAGTGGAAGAAAAGTATCTTCCACTTTCCCCCCTTCTTCCCCAATAAGAAGTCCTTGGTAGAGGCACCTGAATGCTTCAGGTAAAGAGACTTAGGAATGAAGGCATGAGGCTAGGAGTGCAAACACGTGAAGAGCATGACCAGCCAGAAGAGCCTGAGTCCTAGACTGTAACTCCCCTTGGAGATTGCTATGAACTGGCCGGGCCTCAAGTCTGGTGTGAGGAGGGCGGATTTCCCCCTTGAGGCTTGCCAAGTAAAACCTTTGCAATTGCCTATACTTGGGCATGAAAAAAATCACAGATTGTTTTTTAACCATAAGCTCATCTCCTAAAATACATGAAGCAGCAGGAATATGGATAACTTAAAAACAAAACAAAAGCTAAACTATTATATTCAATAAAATGAAATTCTCTACAGCAATTAAAATTGTACTATAACTGCATGTATAAAAACAGATTTCTAGGACATAATTTTTGTGAGTAAAAATAAATTGTACAAAAATGGACAGTATGATGTCATATGTGCAAATTCAAAATTATAAAACACATATATTTAATGAATATTAATATAGTAAAACTATATTTTAAAAAAATTGATGGGAGGATGCATGTGAATTTCATAAAGTTTGTTGCTGCTTCTGGAGAGGTGATGAGGGGAACAGGACGGGGGGATGAACAAAGGATATTTCAAGATGATTTGACATTTGGTTTACTCTGAAGCAAATATAGTAATAGAAGCATTTGTTAATTCTGGGTGACAGGTAAGTGTTATTACACTGGTGTATGTTGTTATTTTGTTTTCTGTACTTTTAAGTATATTAAAAATATTTCCAAAAGTAGCTGGCTGAATGTATGTATGTGTACACAGTATAGATGGTAACTGAGTTAAGAAGCCTTTACTAAAAGTGAAACATTGAGCTTCTCCATATGGTGTATACATAATCAAAAACATTTGAAGGGAAGAATTAGCCTCACAAAAGTGTTGGCAGTAGTACAGCAACATCAACCTGCTTTTAAATTGGAATCTTGATTATTTTCAACTTCTTCAGGCTTTGGTTTGGAGAATTCTGGTTACAATTTAAAAAGAGAGCGGGGCGTGAAAAACAAGACACTTAAAATCCATTGAAATAAAATACAAAATATTAATTTCAATATGAGTTCCTATTTTGAAATGCTGGCTTCCTGAAAATATAACCAGTAAACCTGTCGATACGGCAAAGCTGAGTTTATTGCTTACTATGATAAAATATATCGCTATCTCGGTAGTGTTAGAAATGTCTGGAGTGGGGAGGACAAAGTCACAATTATTATGAGGTTTTAAGGTTTGTCTTGAGATGGTTTCTTCAATGTGTGGGCTTGATTAGGGTTGGATAATAATCATGTTATAATAGTTAAGGATTAATGTCACAGCCATGTGCAGGTTTTGAGGTAAAGGCTTGGAAGAGTGTACTCAGTTATCTGATGCTATTCATTGGGAAACTGAACAACTGAAAATGGGTTTGGAGGAAGTTCTTGAGGGGAACAATAAAGTTATTTACAACTGTTATCTTCCTGGGCAAGAGTTGGAATAGTAAAGTCATGTTAGTGAAACCTGCCTAAAAGTATAGTTGTTAGTGTCCATCAGAAGCTGTGTGTAGATGGTTTGATTCTCACTATAACAATGTGGTACTAGGCTTCCCTGGTGGTGCAGTGGTTAAGAATCCGCCTGCCAATGCAGGGGTCGCAGGTTCGAACCCTGCTCCAGGAAGATCCCACATGCCGCAGAGCAACTAAGTCCGTGTACCACAACTACTGAGCCTGTGATCTAGAGCCCATGAGCCACAACTACTGAGCCCATGTGCCACAACTACTGAAGCCTGCGCACCTAGAGCCCGTGCTCCATAACAAGAGAAGCCACTACAATGAGTAGCCTGTGCACCACAGCAAAGAGTAGGCCCCCACTCACCACAACTAGAGAAAGCCTGCACAGCAACGAAGACAAAATGCAGCCAAAAATAAATTTAAAAAAATAAATAAAATAAAAATATGGTACTACCTCGAGTTCCCTTCCACTATACATTATAATTAGAATGATTTCTATTTATGGTTTTGTGATGATGAATTATAAAGCTTAGATGTTATTATTTAAACCTTTTATTTAAATCCTATGTTTCTGAACATTCTTTGTAATTTTTTTCTTAAAGAAAAAGTATTTCTTTGTAACAGTTATAAGAGAGGTATGCATTATTTACCTTTTTGTTATTTTGTTATTAATGTTTCATAAAATTATATTTTATTAAACTGTTCATTATGTGTTATGAAAGGTGTTTGGTAACAGGAGGGACAAAGGAAATGTAAAAATACTCCCTTATTATTGAATTTTTTATCATTTAGACTTGGGGAGAAAATGAATCAAAGATACAGACAAAATTCACTTCACATATATTTCAGGGTATATATTCATTAATTTGTTAAATAATTATTGAATGCACACATGAGAATAATCCAGTAAGTGATAGGATGTCACTTGTGGATTCTAGACTTGGGTTTCAATTATCAAAACAAACAAACAAGAAAAAAAGTGTAAGAGTTTGAGGGAGTGTATTATCCATTTCTAGCTTCTATAAATTTGATGCTTGAAATCTGCTTTACATATGTCTGTCACACCTTGCTCTGGACAACCCCATAAGGTGTCTGAGTCACCTTGCTTTGGCCTCCTTCCTACCTCATCGATCCTCCCTCCTCAGGAAAAATCCTCCTCCTAGGTACATGCTTTTCAAATACAAAGTGACCAATCCAGAGCCCACACTCTGAACCATCTCCTTTAAAAGGCTCTCATACTCACTACCTACCTGCCATAAATACCCAAAGTCAGGTACCAAACAACTAGGAGGAGCCCATATACACCAGAGCCTGCTGAAATTATTCAAATGAGCCAATCCTAAACTTGCCTACCCTGCCTCTCCCGTGCCTTATTGCGGAAACCACAATAATTGCTCTTGCCTAAAGTTCTTTCTGATCCACTGCATGCTTCCCTGTGGGGCTCACGTATGGTATGCATCCACCTCTTGGGAACCGTAATAAACTATCTCTTCAAAGGCAATCACCTCCTGAACACTTGGCCTTACTATACATCAAATTTTTTATTAATGCACTATATTTTAAAATAGGGGGTTGGTATATATATTTTTATGAGGGTATGGATTTTTTTAATTTTATTTTTTTATTGAAATATAGTTGATTTGTGATATTACATTAGTTTCAGGTGTATAGCATAGTGATTAAGGATTTTTACAGTTTATATTCCATTATAGGTTATTACAAGATAATGGTTATAATTCCCTGTGCTGTACAGTATATACTTGTTGCTTATCTATTTTGTACATACTACTTTGTAACTGTTAATCCCATACCCCTAATTTGTCCCTCCCTCCTTTACTCTCCCCTTTGGTAAGCACAACTTTTCATCTCTATGAGTCAGTTTCTGTTTTGCATACACATTTATTTGTATTATTCTTCAGATTCCAAATATAACTGATATCATACAGTATTTGTCTTTCTCTGTCTGACATTTCACGAAGCATAATATTCTCTATGTCCATCTATGTTGTTGTAAATGGCAGAATTTCATTCTTTTTAATGGCTGAGTAATTTTCCATTGTGTGTGTGTGTATATATATATATATATATATGTGTGTGTGTGTGTGTGTGTGTGTGTGTGTGTGTGTATACCACAATTTCTTAATTAAATCATTCATTGATGGGCACTTGGCTTGCTTCCATGTCTTGTCTATTGTAAATAGTGCTGCTATGAACATTGTGGTGCATGTGTCTTTTCAAATTAGAGTTTTCTCAACATATATGCCCAGGAGTGGGATTGCTGGATTATACGGTAGCTCTATTTTTGGATTTTTAAGGAAAATTTGTACTCTTTTCCATATTGGTTGCATCAACTTACATTCTCACCAACACTGTAGGCAGCTTCCATTTCCTCCATACCCTCTCAAGCATTTATTATTTGTAGATTTTTTGATGATAGCCATTCTGACAAGTATGTGGTGATGTCTCATTTTTGTTTTGATTTGCATTTCTATAATAATTTAGAGATGTTGAGCATCTTTTCAGGTGTCTGTTAGCCATCTCTATGTCTTCTTTGGAGAATGTCTATTCAAGTCTTCTATTTTTTGATTGGTTTGTTTGTTTTTTTGATGTTGAGTTGTATGAGCAGTTTATGTATTTTGGATCTTAACCCCTTGTTGGTCACATCATTTGCAAATAATTTCTCCCATTCCATCAGTTTTCTTTTCATTTTGTCAATGGTTTCCTTTGTTGACCAAATGCTTTTAAGTTTAATTAGGTCCCATTTGTTTATTTTTTGCTTTTAATTATTTTGCCTTAGGAGACAAATCCAAAAAAATATTGCTACAATTTATGTCAAAGAGTGTTCTGTCTATATTTTCTAGTAGTTTTATGGTTCTAGGCCTTACAGTTAGGTATTTATTCCATTTTGAGTTATTTTTGTATGTGGTGTGAAGGAACATTCCAATTTCATTGTTTTACATGTAACTGTTCAGTTTTTCCCAGCAACACTAGTTGAAGAGATGGTCTTTTCTCCATTGTATATTCTTGCCTCCTTTGTCATAGATTCATTGACCACAGATGCGTGAGTTTATTTCTGGGCACTCTATTCTGTTCCATTGATCTATGTGTCAGTTTTCATGCCATGTCAACATGACAATTTGATTACTGTAGCTTCGTAGTATAGTCTGAAGTCGGGGAGTGTGATACCTTTCTTGTCATTTCCCTTTGCATGAAAAATCTTTTTCCATTCCCTCACTCTTAGTCTGTGTGTGTCTTTAGCCCTGATGTAAGTCTCTTGTAGGCCAAATATTGAAGGTTCTTGTTTTTTATACAGTCTGCCACCCTATGTCTTTGATTGAATCATTTACTCCATTGACATTTAAAGTAATTACTGATAGGTATATACTTATTGACATTTTATTACTTGTTTTCCACTTGTTTTTCTAGTTCTTATCTGTTGACTTCCTCCTTTTTTGTTTTTGTTGTTGTTCATCCTGTTGTGGTTTGATGATTTTCTTTTGTAGTATGCTTGGGTTACTTTATTTTATGTTTTTGTGTACCTATTATAGATTTTTGATTTGTGGTTACCATAGGGCTCATCTATGTTGACCTATAATTATACCTGCTTGATTTAAACTGGTAGGCATTTAGTTCAAGTATATTCTAAAAATCTACATTTTTTACCCCCCTACACACACCTTTTTTGTTTTTGATGTCACATTTTACATCTTCATGCTTATCACTTTACTGTTTTTTGTAACAATAGTTGCTTTTACAACATTTTGTTTTCCAATCTTTATAGTGGCTTATTTAAGTGATCTTCAATCTCTGTTATATATTTGCCTTTCCTATTGGAGTTTTCCCTTTCCTATAGATTCTTACTTCTTTTCCATTTAGAGAAGACCGTTCAACATCTCTTCTAAGGTAAGTTTAGTATTGATGCATTCTTTTAGTTTTTGTTTCTCTGAGAAGTTATTTCTTTCTCCTTCTATTCTAAATGATACTCTTGCTGGGTAGAGTATCCCAGTTTGCATGTTTTTCTCTTTCAGCACTTTGAATTTATCATACCACTCCTTTAAGGCATGCAACATTTCCACAGAAAAATTAGCTGATAGCCATATTGGGATACCCCTATATATGACTCTTTGTTTTCCTCTTGCTGCCTTTATATTGACAATTCTCCCTTTATCTTTGACTTTTGCCATTTTCATTATGGTATGTCTTGGTGTGGGTATGTTTGGGTTCATCTTGTCTGGACATGTGCTCTGTGCTTCTTGTACCTGGATTCTGTTTCATTCTTTAGGTTTGGGAAGTTTTCAGCCATGATTTTTTCAAATACACATTTGATACTCTTCTCTCTCTCTTCCCCTTCTGGAACCTATATAATGCAAATTTCTGTGCATTTGATGTTATCCCAGACATCTTGTACATTTTACTCAATTTTTGTTTCATTTGTTTTTCTGTCTGCTGTTCTTATTGAGTTATTTTCATGACTGTATCTTCCAGATCACTTATGCTTTCTTTTATCATTTAGTCTGCTATTCATTGCTTCTAGAGTCCTTTTTATCTCAGTTATTGAATTACCTATCTTTGATTGGACCTTCTTTCTAGTTTCTTGTTAAAAAAAAGATCTGTGTTTATATCAATTATCTTCCCTAATTCAGTTAGTATTTTTGTTACCAATATTTTGAATTATTTGTTTGGTAGATTGTTTATTTCTGTTTCTTTCTTTTTTATCCAGGGGTTTTCTCTTGCTTTTTCAACTGAGAGTAGTTCCTCTGCCTTTTCTTTTTACTTAATTTATCTGTCTCTTTGAATTTAGGTGAAAGAGTTACCTACTGTGATCTTGAAGGAGTGTTCTTATGTGGGAGCATCCCTATGTAGGCTGTGTGTGCCCAAAGCCTTTGGTGGGAGGGCTGGATCTGATGTAGACACCAGTCACATCTTTTCTCAGGGTGTGCTGGCAACTGTCATCTTGTTAGGAGATGTGGCTGGTGATGGATGAACAAAAGACTGCACAGGATGTGAGGTGAGTCTTCCCCTCTGGGAAGATGGCTCAGTGGCCATCACCATTTTGTCGGTAGGGGGTGGGGGGAGTCGGCTCGCAAGTTCCTGGAGTGGAAGTCTTGAGTATCAGGTTTGAGTGCTCTCTTTTCCTTTTAAGTTTGTGTTTTTCTTTCTCCCTGCACTGGATGGAGGGGAATACTGAAGTAGGTGGCTCATAAGTTTACAAAGGCTCAATGCTCTGCCTGTGTATGCATCTGTGACTCCACTCAAAGTCAGCTGAGGGTTGTGTCTTTCCCCTTATCATGGCTGCTCCAGATCTAGAGTTAGGCTGTGGTATGGAGTTGGTGGAGCCAAAGCATTTTCCTGGCTTGAACTGGGGAATAAAATGAGGTGGTGGCCAGAATTCCAGCAGTTATACTGTTGTCAGAACTCTGGGTTGTTTCTGGGGTTCCACTTGAATAAGTGCCAACAATGGCAGCTGCCACTCCAACTGAGCTGCACTCCATGCCCCTGGGTCACCTCCATCTGCCTAGATCAATTTTTTTCCCAGGTCCTGGACACCCTAGATCCAGTGCCAATCTGTGTCATGGAGTGAACAGGGCCAGAGTGTTTGCTTGGCTTGGACTGGGGAAGTGGCAGCAGCTATGGAAGACCACTCTCCACTCTGCCTGGGAGCAAACCAGCACGCATGCGCTCTTCGTGAATAGAATCTAAGCTTTTCCAGCTTTTCTATCTGTTGCAGAAGTTCTCCAAGCAGCCAAGGGAGCTTGTCTCTAACATGTAGGAACCCAGGACTGTGATGTTCAGTCTGTGGCTCAACCCACTTACTCCTCAGGGTGAGTGTCCACCTGTGTGATCTCCCTTTTCCTCTTAGTCCCCTCCCAGGGTCACAGGTCCCTTCCTGATGCTTTTCTTCCCATGATACTCTATTACATGTTTCTTTCCTGTAGCCTTGGTTATATAGGAATCCTTACTGCAATTTCCAGTTAGTTTTCCATGAGAATTGTTCCACTTCTAGATGTATTTTTGATGTGTTCTTAGGGGAAAGGTAATGAGCTCCAATTCTTGCTCCTCAATCTTGATCTCCCTCTGGATATATTTTTTTGACTCTAGATAACATTGCTGTGATTTCACACACACACAAAAATTACCACTTTAAAACTCCAAAAGTAGGAAGTACCTAAGGCTAGAATAAATGTAAAGTTTTATCTAAGAAATAATAATTAGCATGAGACATTTATAATATACTAGCTACTAAGTTAAACCTTTATGACCATTATTTCATCCAAATTTCATTCTACGTTATGTTCATTACTCTCACCATTTTATGGAATAGAAAACTGAGGCTCAGGGAGATTGAGTGACATGCTTAAGATCACAGAGCTTACAAGTGGCAGAATTGATATTCAAAGCTAGACAGATGAAGTTTACGCCTGCTTAACACTCTTCATAATTGTGCACAAACATTTTCCTAGGGTAATAACAAATCACAAATATAACAATGATGATGATAATAATATAACAACTGATTGTTGTTGCAAGGTGTTAGGTAATATTATATGGATAGAAAATGATGGATTCAGGGTTCAAACTAAGGCTGGTTGACCTAAAAGCTTGTGCTCTTTTGGGTATCAGCATTATTTTTCTCATCTTGCTCCACCACAGTAAATCCTCCATCATGGGAGCCACTATGTTGCACAATAACAAATCTCCCTAAGACAATTAAATCCTTTTGTCTTGAGAAAGTGAAAATCAATTTGGCATCTAAAACATTTTTACCAATATTATAAAATCAGGTTATTAAAAAAAAAGACCAAAATTTTGAAAAAAATTACACTCAACCAAAGGATGAAGGTACTTTTCCAAAGTGTTTAGTCTTTATATATCCAAACATATTCATTTTTAGTATTTAAAATTTGGTTTAATGATTTCCCTAACCATGTGTTCCAATGCTTTGTTTTGTTGTTCCCTCAACCACTGTAAATTTTTAGTATCTGAAGACCTGCTTAAACTTTGAAATTCCGGTAGTGCTCTGCTCTCCTCTTTCTAGGTTCAACTCATTCTCAGTTCCCCTATACATGTTTCTGTCATAATCTTTGTGTTCTTGATCTTTTAGCTGGTACCCAAACCATGTTTCTATTACTACTACAACCAAAACTCAGACTTTTCCACTTAAACCTTTTAAAATCTTAGGTGATAGAATTTAATTATATATTTTTCCTCAGTCATCTACTTCTTTTGCTAATATAGGCCTAATTTTTCCCAATAACACAACCTCTAGTCTCCTTCTCTTAAAAATATTATCCTAGAATTGTTATAAACATATATCTGTTATACATTTGTCTTATAGACTCATTTTATCAGAGCAGCTTAAATTACTTATTATGTGGATGAAAAGACTGAACACAGTGCTTGATAACTTAAAAAAGATCAATACACATTTGTGAGAATAAATATCTTCTTAGAGATACTATAAATTGATAACTCTCTAAAATCCCCCAAAATATATAGGAAGCTAATTATTTTTAGTCACCTAATTCAAGAGCCAAGTGATCTGATGGTGTAAAAACAGAGGAGAAATACAATCATGTACTAAGCAGATTTATTACCAATAGAATGAATTTCTGTTCATTGAAATGCAAATTTTCTAATAAAATCAAGAGAATTTTATTTGTCTATAGCTTTGAGACATGGAGCAAGTCAAAAAGTCTCTAAGCCTCTGTTTTATTATCTATATAATGAGAATGATAATAGTCTAAGTTTAGTGCAGTAGCTTTGACTGAGTTGATTAAATTTAGTAACATCTTAAAATTGTGGATACAATATATATATATGAATAAATATCAGCAAGGTTAAAAACTGAAACTAAAATCTGCAGAAACCTTGAAAATTACTTTGCCTTCAAAATATAAATATTTTTCGATTGAGTTTGGTAAAAATCATTGAAATTGTTTTTATTGTTTTTGCTTATTTGTTTTGAGGTTCTATAACTTTATTTGACAATCAACAGTTAATTCTCATCCACATTAACTGTCTGTAGCTTTTTGAAAGTGGTGACAGGTACATAAGGTAACCAACATATAGAGCTTGTTTAGTGAATCTTCATCTTCATTACAATTTCTGCACAACCACACACTGATACAGTATGGGACATTCCTTATTGCTTTGGTCCAGACAGCTTTGTTGAGCCTGGTGTCAATGTGTACATCTGGAGTTCTCATCTCCTTCATGGCAAATTTCCAGATTTCTTTGAGTACCTGAGGGCACGGTTCTTGAAACCCACTCCATGGATGTGCTTATAAATGTTGATAGTGTATTCTCTGGTCACCACCTCATTGATGGTGGACATGCCCTTCTGCTTATCACCTTTTTTTCAGGAGCCATTCTGCCAGGCTTGGTTTGGAAAAAAGGTGTTTTTATTGTTAAATTGTATTCTGGTCCACAGTTAATCAGTGTAGGATAAAATATATGACAAAAGCACCTTATTAAAGAAAGTGAACCCTTTCAAGAAAGTCATAAAGACAAATTTTTAAATTATAAATAGGAAAGGTATTTGTGTTTGTGTGTGATTGTGTGTGTGAGAGAGAGCATGAGAAAAAGAGTGAGAGAGGAGCAATTTACTGTTATATTATTACATTTTTCTTTAAAGATAACTGTAGTTTCACATGTAATTTTAAGAAGTAATACAGATTCTCTATACCTTTTATCTGGTTTTCCCCAATGGTAACATCCTGTATAACTATAGTACAATATGACAAAAGGAAAATTAACATTGACACAATCTACAGACTTTATTCAGATTTCATCAGTTTTATACAGACTCATTTGTGTGTGTGCTTGTGTGTGTGTGTCGTTCTATGTTATTCTTTCTACTTGGTTGTGGTATATGTTTATACTTTGCTGCATTTTATTTGCTAATACAGTTGATGTTTTATGAAATTGCCACAACCTCTGAATTAGAAAATGCTGAACCATTGCTCTTAAGGAAAATATAGGGTTAGGTTTATTTAAGCTTCTTTTCACATGATTTTTATCAATGGATCAATACATAATCTTACTTTATGTGTGTTTCTGTTTAAAGACATGTTATTACATATTGTTGATTCATTAACGTTGAAAACATGACCAGTGCTACAACTCATGCCTATAGGAAGCTTATCTAACAGGCATATTTGCTTTGCAAGGCACATCAGAGCTTACTTGGGTTTAGGAATATTAGACAGCTCTTTAGCACCATGCTTAGGGACAATTGTAAACAGTGAAATCACCAAAAAAAGACACAAAAATGTGGAAAACTTGGCACTAATTAGACCACAATAGGGGCATTTGTTTACAGTATGAAACTGAAACAAAAGACATAAAAGCCTTTTTCAAACTTAGGTGAGAATTTGCATATCAGGTGACTCAAAGTTTTCACCTCTTTGCACATGTCTGCTAAATGAGAATGAAAGAGGCATGAATATTGATTTTGTAGTTATAAATAAATTTTTAGTGAGTAGGAAAATTTGCAAATACAGAATCTGTGAATAATAAGCATAACTGTATTTTGTTAAAGATTTTTGTGTCTAAGTTTTGAAAGAATAATGGCCTGTAATTTTTCTTTTTTTACTGTCATTGTCTGGTTTTAGTATTAGGCTAATATTGGTCTCATAAAAGGAGATAGACAGTGTTCCATTTTTTATAAGAGATTATCAAAAGTAATTGTTGCCTTTAATTTTTTTAGAAATATTCTCCAGTAAATTTAGCTGGGTCTGGATTTCTTTTTCAGGAAGATTTAATTTATAAATTTAATTTCCTTATTAGTTACAGGGCTATTCAAATTATCTATTTCATCTTGGTTGAGATTTGGTAGTTTTTGAGGAATTGGTCCATTTCTACTAAGTTGTTAAATTTATGAATGTAAATTTGTTCATAGTATGTCCTTATTACCCTTTTAATGACTAAAGGAATAGTAGCAATATTCCATTTCATTCCTGAATTTAGTTATTTGTATCTCCTCTCTATGTTTGCCTGTATTGTCAGAGGTTTATCAGTTTTATAATTTTTTCATCTTGTTTCATTCATCTTCTCTATTGTTTTCTTGTGATTTCCAATGCTGTTTCCCACAGTGGTAGAGGTACTTTTCTTGGCTGGTTTACCTGTTATCTCTAGGTGGGTGATAGGATACTCTGGCCCACATCGACAGAGAGTGCTTCTATGGACCACTTCTTGTCCTAGGATCTTCTACTTAATATCCTCTGTAGAGTTGCTGAAATACCTGTTGTCTGTTTCTTGGGAAAGGGAGTTTCATACTGTAGTCATCCCATCAAGCTATTTGTTTCCAGAGGAATTATCCTTCTTGCTGCATTCAGGTGGGAAAAAGGACCCTCTAGCCCACAGGGATGGAAGGTACTTCCCAATGCTGGGCCAGGCAGCCGGTGTTTATAGGTGGGTGAAAGGCCTTTGGGGAAAGAGAAGACTTCCCTGATACAAGCCATTTGTTGTTAGTAGAATCACCCCTGCCAGTGCCACAGGGCTGTCTAGTATTATTGTTGAAATTTTCATTAAATCCAGAAGAGGAATTTCTTACTTGAGCCATCTTCTGCTGCTATTTTGAATGTTTAGCTATGCTGGGCCGGGGTTGCCTTCTTCTGCTGTGTGGGGTGCTGTAAGGCACTAAACCACTCTGTTTTTACTTTACTCCTGAAGTTGTTGCATTATTTCCAGGACTTATAATTGTATTTAGCAGGATAGAGTAGAGATGAGTCTACAGAACCTTTTCTGGACCTTAAGCTCTAAATTATTTTTGAAATGGATTTGGAGGAAATTTCTGTTTGTTAATAATTTCTACAGTAAAAACCTGAAATGAAAATCATCAAAGCAATGTTTTGTCCACAGAAAATTTTTGAACAAATATCTGCTCATATTTAAAGCTAACCAGAAACAGAAAAGAAAACCGGAAGAATATGCAAAGAATCAAAATAACAAGGTGCACTTGGAAGCATTTCAATTACAAGAAAATGAATAATATCATTTATAAGATGTTGGTGGTTTCCATAAATAAGCTCAGAAAAATCTTATCAAGGGAGCATAGGGAATTCATACTGGTTTATTGTTGAATCTCATGTAGAATTATAGTGATAAGGAAAAGAATAAGATTCCTGAGGAAAGATGTGTCAATCCTTGAGTAGAGTCAAAATTCATATGAGTATATTTCTTAATTTATAGCTCTTGCTACTTGCTTACATTTGTTATAAATGAAAGATCACATACTATTATAGTGATACTATTATAGTGAAACAAGACAAATTCCAGATTGAAAGTTATTAGATAGGAAATGTTAGACTTAACTTCTATAAATTATATCAGAAAATAGTCACATGAAGTCTGCAGATAGCCTAAACTTAATATATCATAAATATTTATTTTTTAAAGACATCATATTTTTCCATATGATATTTATTTTTATTAACATTGAACTCCATAAGCAGTGTATACATCAAATATGCAAATATCTTTACAAATGGTTGTAACATTCTAATTAGCACATGGGCAACAAGGAATAATAGGTCTTTTTGATAACTATGTTTGAGAGTTGACCACTGTCTTCAAAAGAATCAGGAATGCAACTATTTGGACTCTAAACTAACCACGACTATTGACTCTATTTAGGCTGTTTGTAGTGTGAAAACCAGAGTGCTCCCTGTGGGGGAGTTTGTGGACAATATTCTTAACATGTATTTGAAGAATAGAAACTGATAGAATGCTGAGACAAGAATGGCAAGAAATTATGTGATTTCTACCCTTTTTTTCAGTTACAAGAATAACTGAAATTGAACATATAAACAATTCATGAGAAACATCTGTTTCTCCAACCTTGATGAAACCATCCAAAATTCCCACACAAGGCTTGTTCAACAGTCTTTAGCTATACTTTTCATGAGGAGTTCATTCTTAAGACTAGATATAAAATCAGAATGACATATCAATAGCTGATCTGGGAGAAAAGTCCATCTGAGTGAAAATGGTATAGATATTAGCTTTTTCTCCTAGGGCACAAGCTGACTTATTAGAAATGCCATGAAATCGTGGTGTCATTATACTCTTGATAATATGAGCATATGTGATCTTACACCCACAAACTGAAACATTTCCATGTCTTCTAAGATATAAATCTCATTGATTCTCAATAGAAGGTCTCTGTTTTGCATTAGATTAACATTTAATCTGCTTGGGTTGACATCTAGGGATCTACTGTGACAACAACAGGACCAGTTGCAACTAGAGTAACCACTGAATATTTCTATACTATTCTGTGTCATTATTTTTGGAGGAAGTAGAAAACAGCTCAATAATAAGCATTCTCATTTATCATTTATCTTATTCCTCTACTTTAATACAGACTAAGTATAGAGATTACCTAGCATATAATGAAGCACTATAACAGCAAACTGACTAATATATGTCTATATTTATACATCTACATATCTATATATATGAAAAGTAAATCTTTGGCCAGGGCAAGTAAGAACATTGCTATTTTTTGTCTTATCATTCCCCACTTTTTGCTCACTATTTTAAAAATCAAATAGAATTTATATTTGTGATATGTGAACTTTAGTATAGTTTACCTCTCTTGTTAATAAACATCACATTATAGTCTCCACTACTTCTAAATTGCATTCATTTTTTAATTGAACTTAGATGATCTCATTGTATTTAGAGAAAGTTATACCTTTTTGAACTTCCAATTTCTACTTGTTTTTTATAATGCTCCCCTCAATGCCCAGCTTCTCTATGAAGCATTTTTCTGCCTTAGTGAGTTATCCATTCTCTGAATTAGCATAATATTTATAGTGTATACAAATTAATTTAATAATTATATATTATCAAAATTTTTCTTTTTTATACTAAAATCAAAGTTTATCACCTAAACAGTAACCTGCTTAATGGCAGAAGCCATGTTAATAAGTTCAAGTGAAAAACAGTGATCTAACAATTACCTATTTGTCTAATATTTTTAGATAGACCTGGAGTGTTTAACAAACTTCATGGATAATTAATAAACAACAGATTAGTTGCCCAATATTGTGAAACCCGTTATTGTTCTCCAGGAAATGTATCAATTCAATCTGAAAGAAGGCTTAGTTGAAAGAATGTAAGGCTCTGTTAGAAAAGAGGTGAATAATATGAATAATTCCCCTTGATAAGGTATTTTCTATATCAATACTTAAGTAAACAAAGACTTTGAGATAATCATGTAAAAGATTCAATGTGAGAGCAATATATCAGTAAAGAGAATATCCTTCTTTTTTTTTTTTCTAAAGAATGAAAAGCCTAATTCTTCATGTCTTCCCAAATATTTCTAAGGAGAAAGAGTTACAAAAAAGCTATTAAAATAATTAACAACAAAAATAATAACATTGAAAGCTTAGATCATTTTGATAGTTGTTTGTTTTCCATAGTCCTAAATATGAAAATCTGTTCTAGTTGGCTACATTTTTCATAATATGGAGTTAAAATGTTTTAAAAGTCAAATTTATGATGGCAAGAGCCATCACTCATGTACTATCAATCAAAACTGTGATAATAAAACAAAATTGTAATTTTCATACTAAAATTGCAAAATTTAACACTTCACTTGCACAGTATATAATAGTATACTGTATAGGTCAAAATCTTCCTTTTATTTTTATGGTCTACTTGTGTAAATGAAGTTTAGTTTTCATTAATATGATACAAATAAAGAAAGCATTACTGTAAATAAAAGCACAGTGAAAATAACCTTTGCTGGGAAAACTTTGCTTTTTAACATTACGGTAGAAAGTTACTTAGCCTTTTACATCCTTCCTAAAGTGTGTGGTTTTTAACTAGACAATGTAAATAACTTAAAAGCTGAGGTGAAAAAGCCTTTATGAGTTATGTCATCATTATGAAAGAACATTTTTCAGAAACAATTTGAAGCTTTATGGTTTTCTGGTTGAAGATATTCCTGTTACTAGATAGAAATGAAGTTCAGTGAAAACTTACAACTCAATACAAATGAAAATGAAGTTTGGTTGAAATATTCATTTGAACCACCATTTCCTCAGAATGAAAGTGCTATTTTTCCCATCATTTTTTAATAATCATACTTTGAAAATGACAATAGTAAAGAAACAACCTCTCACAGTGTCTCACAAAAACATCAAAAATGCCAACAAAGTTGAACACAACAAAAGTGTATAGTGTCAACTGCTTATAAACTAGCATAATTGAGCAGTAAAAGGAATAGTTACTTAAAACTTGGAAAGGCTTTATTCTCCATGTTAAGAACAAATTCAGTTAACATATGGGTACTCTGAAAACCTGTAAAAAAGAAAAATATTCTCCTAGCTGTCAAATCTCTTATCTTTACAAGAATATGAAGTTCTATCTAAAAGAACAGGGTAGGTAACTCCATCAAGCTGATGGGTTGTGAGGAAAGAGATAGACTGGCCCCAGGCTGAGCAGCTGGAGTTTGTCCCCTGTGCACAGACACTCCAAGATAAAGATAATAGCAGGAGCTAGGAGGAGGTGAGCCCTGCTCAGATAAGAGATAAAGAGACCACATATTTCTCATTCTCAAGTGACTGTGGGGAAAAAAAACACTCTAGGCCTGTTAGTCAGACATTAACAGCAAGGAGATGACAGTGGCGAGAAAGACAAGAAGAAGAAATCCAGTTACACAACCAGCCATCTGGGGACTATCCCTTGACCTCACCCAAAAGAGGCGAAACTATAGTCATGTGGTGGGCAGCTTATCCTGATAAAGAGGGGCACAGTAAGACGAGAGTACTTCCCCGGGCTGTGCATGCCCAGACCAGACAGGTGTATAACCTATAGTAAACCCGAACTCATTATACCATAATTATAATAAAATGTACATGTGGCTTTGCCCGCCCGCCCCACCAAGTTAGCGTTTCTTAGAGATTCAAAGTAAGAGTATGTGCAGCAGTAAACCTGTTACATAGCTTGGGACTGTCAAGCAAATAATGATCCCCTGTCACTCACCCCCACCTCCCTGCAAAATGCTCCCTAAAAAGCCCCCTTAAGCCCGTATAGGAATGCTGCTTTCAATTCGCAGAGTCAGCCAGCTCTCTCTCTCTCTCTCTCTCTCTCTCTCTCTGAGAGTGAACCTATGCTTAAATAAACTTTTCTTGGTGCTTAAGCTTAACGTGGTACTTTGCTTACTATGGTGGAACAGAGATTGCTGGTCTGGGCCTTCCATTGACCTCCTCGGTTGAAGCTATTTTGTTACAAGCACGATCACAGGCCAGTGACAGGCCCAAATAGAAAATGAAGTTTTTCTAACATTTTATATTGACTAGACTTGGACTTGAAACCAAATCTTTCTTATTTTCCACTAGAAAATGCATTCTTTCCTCCTTTGAATGAGATGGAGAATATTGGTGCCATCCACAGGAAATTCTGGTACTGATTAAGTTTCTGAAATGACCTAAGCCAGGTGTTTCAAAACCCATCTTGTTATTATAATAACCTGACCTACTTCTGTAGGAAAACAGATTTCCAGGTCTCACATCAGAAATACCAAAAAGAAATATTACTGGGGCTTCCCTGGTGGCGCAGTGGTTGAGAGTCCGCCTGCCAATACAGGGGACACGGGTTCGTGCCCCGGTCCAGGAAGATCCCACATGCTGCGGAGCGGCTAAGCCCGTGAACCATGGCCGCTGAGCCTGCGCGTCCGGAGCCTGTGCTCCGCAACGGGAGAGGCCGTGACAGTGAGAGCCCCCCCCCCCAAAAAAAAAAAGAAATATTACTGCTCCTTCTGGGAGGTAGCTAAGAAGTAATGTTTGTGAATCACTGATCTAAGGACTGTAATTACATAGAGACTCCAGAGCTTAATGATTGTTAATAGTTCTTGGGTTCAAATCCCTGTTCTACTACTTTGTGTACTCTCTGGAAAGTGGCTAAAGTTCTGTGTGCCTCACTTTCTTTATTTTTAATGGATATACCTAACAGTTTTATTTAAGGATTATGTCAGTTAATATAAAATAATTTTAACAGTGCCAGTACCAGGAAAACACTCACTAAATGTTAGTATCTGCCTTGTCTTTGTAGATTTCACTTGCAATGACTCTCCTGCATGAATCCTGGACTTCAACAAAAATTGGACATATCCCTTACAGTGCTTCAATAAATACTGGTGAAATTAAGACTAATTTGACCCCTACAACCTGAGTGGTTTGAAATAGTATAAATAATCTGAAACACAGGAAAATGGTTATTATATTGGGGTGAATTGTAGAGTGTTTGGTATTTATAATTTTCCTCCACAGTTTGATATTGAAGGAGCACAACACATAATAGAAAAGTTTTAGTATACATATAGTCTCAAAAATTAAATGCTATTTTTGAAATATATGAAAATCATATCTAAGTCTATTTCAAGCAACATTTGTAAAGAAAAAATTGATTTTGAAATTATAACTGATTGGTACTCATAAATTTTAAAAGTACATGGATTACTGATTTCACCTTAGTGGAATGAATATAATACTGCCACAAAGAAAATTTACAATTATTTTCTCTCTATCTCTTTCTTTAATTAATTTTAAATTAGAAAGGACATAGCATTTAGTTGTGAGAAGATATGGCATACATATTTTCTTTTCTTTTTTTTCTAACATCTTTATTGCAGTATAATTGCTTTAAAATGTTGTGTTAGTTACTGCTGCATAAAAAAGTGAATCAAATATATTTATACATATATCCCCCTATCACCTCCCCCTTGTGTCTCCCTCCCACCCTCCCTATCCCACCCCTCTAGGTGGTCACAAAGTACGGAGCTGATCTCCCTGTGCTATGTGGCTGCTTCCCACTAAATATCTATTTTACATTTGGTAGTGTATATATGTCAACGCCACTCTCCCACTTCGCCCTTTTTAAGTTTTTTTGTTTGTTATTATATTTTCATTTAAATTGGTTTATAGTTGTTTTACAATGTTGTGTTAGTTTCTACTGTACAGTGAAATGGAGTTCCCTGTGCTATACAGCAAGTTCTTATTAGTTATCTATTTTATAAATAATACTGTATATATGTCAATCCCAAACTTCTAATTCATCCCACCCACACCACTCACGTTCCCCCCATGGTGTGCATACATTTGTTCTCTACATCTGTGTCTCTATTTCTGCCTTGCAAACTGGTTCATCTGTACCATTTTTTTAGATTCCACATATATGAGTTAATATACGATATTTGTTTTTCTCTTTTTTTAACATCTTTATTGGAGTATAATTGCTTTACAATGGTGTGCTAGTTTCTGCTTTATAACAAAGTAAATCAGTTATACATATAAACATGTATATGGTCACAAACAACCTAACTGATCACCCTGTGCTATGCAGCTACTACCCACTAGCTATCCACTTTAAATTTGGTAGTGTATATATGTCCATGCCACTCTCTCACCTCGCCAGAGCCTCCCCTACCCCTCCACATATCTTCAAGTCCATGCTCTAGTAGGTCTGTGTCTTTATTCCTGTCTTACCCTTAGGTTCTTCATGACATTGGTTTTTTTTTTTTCTTTTTCTTAGATTCAATATATATGTATTAGCATATGGTATTTGTTTATCACTTTCCAGCTTAGTTTGCTCTGTATGACAGACACTAGGCCCACCCACCTCACCACAAATAACTCAATTTCTTTTCTTTTTATGGCTGAGTAATATTCCATTGTATATATGTGCCACATCTTCTGATCCATTCATCTGTTGTTGGACAATTAGGTTGCTTCCATGTCCTGGCTATTGCAAATACAACTGCAATGAACATTTTCGTACATGACTCTTTTTTTTTTATTAGTTTCTGCTTTATAACAAAGTGAATCAGTCATACATATACATCTGTTCCCCCATCCCTTCCCTCTTGCATCTCCCTCCCTCCCACCTTCCCTATCCCAACCCTCCAGGCGGTCACAAAGCACCGAGCTGATCTCCCTGAGCTATGTGGCTGCTTCCCACTATCTATCTGCCTTATGTTTGGTACTGTATATATGTCCATGCCTCTCTTTCGCTTTGTCACAGCTTACCCTTCCCCCTCCCCATATCCTCAAGTCCATTCTCAAGTAGGTCTGTGTCTTTATTCCTGTTTTAACACTAGGTTCTTCATGACATTTTTTTCCTTAAATTCCATATCTATGTGTTAGCATACGGTATTTGTCTTTCTCTTTCTGAGTTACTTCACTCTGTATGACACACTCTAGGTCTATCCACCTCATTACAAATAGCTCAGTTTCATTTCTTTTTATGGCTGAGTAATATTCCATTGTATATATGTGCCACATCTTCTTTATCCATTCATCTGATGATGGACACTTAGGTTGTTTCCATCTCCGGGCTATTGTGAATAGAGCTGCAATGAACATTTTGGTACATGTCTCTTTTTGAATTATGGTTTTCTCAGGGTATATGCCTAGTAGTGGGATTGCTGGTTCATATGGTAGTTCTATTTTTAGTTTTTTGAGGAATTTCCATACTGTTCTCCATAGTGGCTGTATCAATTTACATTGCCACCAACAATGCAAGAGTGTTCCCTTTTCTCCACACCCTCTCCAGCATTTATGGACTGTATACGTTTTGATGATAGCCATTCTAAGCAGTGTGAGATGATATCTCATTGTAGTTTGGATTTGCATTTCTCTAATTATTAATGATGTTGAGCATTCTTTCATGTGTTTGTTGGAAACCTGGATATCTTCTTTGGAGAAATGTCTATTTAGGTCTTCTGCCCATTTTTCGATTGGGTTGTTTGTTTGTTTTTTTGTTTGTTTGTTTGTTATTGAGCTGCATGAGCTTCTTGTAAATTTTGGAGATTAATCTTTTGTCAGTTGCTTCATTTGCAAATATTTTCTCCCATTCTGAGGGTCGTCTTTTGGTCTTCTTTATGGTTTCCTTCACTGTGCAAAAGCTTTTAGGTTTCATTAGGTCCCATTTGTTTATTTTTCTTTTTACTTCCATTTCTCTAGGAGGTGGGCCAAAAAGGATCTTGCTATGATTTATGTCATAGAGTGTTCTGCCTCTGTTTTCCTCTAAAAGTTTTACAGTGTCTGGCCTTACATTTAGGTCTTTAATCAATTCTGAGTTTATTTTTGTGTATACTGTTAGGGAGTGTTCTAATTTCATACTTTTACATGGACCTGTCCAGTTTTCCCAGCACCACTTATTGAAGAGGCTCTCTGTTCTCCACTGTATATTCTTGTCCCCTTTATCAAAGATAAGGTGACCATATGTGCGTGGGTTTATTTATCAAGGTAAGGTGACCATATGTGCGTGGGTTTATCTCTGGGCTTCCTACCCTATTCCATTGATCTATAATTCTGTTTTTATGCCAGTACCATACCTTATTGATTAGTGTAGCTTTGTTGTATTGTCTGAAGTCAGGGAGCTTGCGTCCTCCAGCTCCATTTTTCGTTCTCAAGATTGCTTTGGCTATCCGGGGTCTATTTGTTTCCATACAAATTGTGAAATTTTTTGTTCTAGTTCTGTGGAAAATGTCAGTGGTAATTTTATAGGAATTGCATTGAATCTGTAGATTGCTTTGAGTAGTAGAGTCATTTTCACAATGTTGATTCTTCCAGTCTAAGAACATGGTATATCTCTCCATCTATTTGAACCATTTTTAATGTCTTTCATCAGTGTCTTATAATTTTCTGCATACAGGTCTTTTGTCTCCTTAGGTAGGTTTATTCCTACATATTTTATTCTTTTTGTTGCAATGGTAAATGGGAGTGTTTTCTTGATTTCACTTTCAGATTTTTCATCATTAGTGTACAGGAATGCCAGAGATTTCTGTGCATTAATTTTGTACCCTGCCACTTTACCAAATTCATTGATTAGCTCTAGTAGTTTTCTGGTAGCATCTTTAGTATTCTGTATGTATAGTATCATGTCATCTGCAAACAGTGACAGCTTTACTTCTTCTTTTCTGATTTGGATTCATTTCATTTTCTTTTCTTCTCTGATTGCTGTGGATAAAACTTCCAAAGCTATGTTGAGAAAGAGTGGTGAGAGTGGGCAACCTTGTCTTGTTCCTGATCTTAGTGGAAATGTTTTCTCTTTTCCACCATTGAGGACAATGTTGGCTATGGGTTTGTCATATATGGCCTTTATTATGTTGAAGAAAGTTCCCTCTATGCCTACTTTCTTCAGAGTTTTTATCATAAATGGGTGTTGAATTTTGTCAAAAGCTTTCTCAGCATCTATTGAGATGATCGTATGGCTTTTCTCTTTCAATTTGTTAATATGGTGTATCATGTTGATTGATTTGTGTATATTGAAGAATACTTCCATTCGTGGAATGAACCCCACTGTCTTGCTAGTTGTTAGGCATAGGGTGTCCAGCACCGTAGCTTGCTGGTCATTGAGTGAAGCTGAGTCTTGGTGTTAAGATGGAGATCTGTGGGAGATTTTTGCCATTTGATATTACGGTGAGGTGGGAGGTCTCTTGTGGATGAGTATCCTGAAGTTGGCTCTCCCAGTTCAGAGGCACAGTGCTGACACCTGGCTGGAGCACCAAGAGAATGTCCTCCACACGGCTCAGAATAAAAGGAAGAAAAAATTGAAGGAAAAAAAAGAAAGAAAGAGGATAAAATAAAGATCAAATAAAATAAAGTTTTTTTAAATAAAACATAGTTATTAAGAAAAAAATAAGTAAAAAAAAAGTATTAAAAACTAGATGGTGGATTGGCTGAATGGATACAAAAACAAGACCCATATATATGCTGTCTACAAGAGACCCACTTCAGACCTAGAGACACATACAGATTGAAAGTAAGGGGATGGAAAAAGATATTCCATGCAAATGGAAATCAAAAGAAAGCTGGAGTAGCAATTCTTATATCAGACAATATAAACTTTAAAATAAAGACTATTAGAAGAGACAAAGAAGGACACTACATAACGATAAAGGGATCGATCCAAGAAGAAGATATAACAATTGTAAATATTTAGGCACCCAACATAGGAGCACCTCAATACATAAGGCAAATACTAACAGCCATAAAAGGGGAAATCGACAGTAACACACTCAGAGTAGGGGACTTTAACACCCCACTTTCACCAATAGAAAGATCATCCAAAATGAAAATAAATAAGGAAACACAAGCTTTAAATGATACATTAAATAAGATGGACTTAATTGATATTTATAGGACATTCCATCCAAAAACAACAGAATACACATTTTTCTCAAGTGCTCATGGAACATTCTCCAGGATAGATCATATCTTGGGTCACAAATCAAGCCTTGGTAAATTTAAGAAAATTGAAATTGTATCAAGTATCTTTTCCGACCACAATGCTATGAGACTAGACATCAATTACAGGAAAAGATCTGTAAAAAATACAAACACATGGAGGCTAAACAATACACTACTCAATAACGAAGTGATCACTGAAGAAATCAAAGAGGATATAAAAAAAAATACATAGAAACAAATGACAATGGAGACACGACGACCCAAAACCTATGGGCCACAACAAAAGCAGTTCTAAGGGGGAAGTTTATAGCAATACAATCCCACCTTAAGAAACAGGAAACATCTCGAGCAAACAACCTGACCCTGCACCTAAAGCAATTAGAGAAAGAAGAACAAAAAACCCCCAAAGTTAGCAGAAGGAAAGAAATCATAAAATCAGATCAGAAATAAATGAAAAAGAAATGAAGGAAACGATAGCAAAGATCAATGAAACTAAAAGCTGGTTTTTAGAGAAGATAAACAAAATTGATAAACCATTAGCCAGACTCATCAAGAAAAAAGAGAGAAGACTCAAATCAATAGAATTAGAAATGAAAAAGGAGAAGTAACAACTGACACTGCAGAAATACAAAAGATCATGAGATATTCCTACAAGCAACTCTATGCCAATAAAATGGACAACCTGGAAGAAATGGACAAATTCTTAGAAATGCACAACCTGCCAAGACTGAATCAGGAAGAAATAGAAAATATGAATAGACCAATCACAAGCACTGAAATTGAAACTGTGATTAAAAATCTTCCAACAAACAAAAGCCCAGGACCAGATGGCTTCACAGGCGAATTCTATCAAATATTTAGAGAAGAGCTAACACCTATATTTCTCAAGCTCGTCCAAAATGTAGCAGAGGGAGGAGCACTCCAAAACTCATTCTACAAGGCCACCATCACCTTGATAGCAAAACAAGGCAAGGATGTCACAAGAAAGAAACCTATAGGCCAATATCACTGATGAACATAGATGCAAAAATCCTCAACAAAATACTAGCAAACAGAATCCAAAAGCACATTAAAAGGATCATACACCATGATCAAGTGGGGTTTATCCCAGGAATGCAAGGATTCTTCAATATATGCAAATCAATCAATGTGATACACCATATTAACAAATTGAAGAAGAAAAACCATATAGTCATCTCAATAGATGCAGAGAAAGCTTTCAACAAAATTCAACACCCATTTATGATAAAAACCCTGCAAAAAGTAGGCATAGAGGGAACTTTCCTCAACATAATAAAGGCCATATATGACAAACCCACAGCCAACATTGTCATCAATGGTGAAAAACTGAAACCATTTCCACTAAGATCAGGAACAAGACAAGGCTGCCCACTCTCACCACTCTTATTCAACATAGTTTTGGAAGTTTTAGCCACAGCAATCAGAGAAGAAAAGGAAATAAAAGGAATCCATATTGGAAAAGAAGAAGTAAAGCTGTCACTGTTTGCAGATGACATGATACTATACATACAGAATACTAAAGATGCTACCAGAAAACTACTAGAGCTAATCAATGAATTTGGTAAAGTGGCAGGGTACAAAATTAATGCACAGAAATCTCTGGCATTCCTGTACACTAATGATGAAAAATCTGAAAGTGAAATCAAGAAAACACTCCCATTTACCATTGCAACAAAAAGAATAAAATATGTAGGAATAAACCTACCTAAGGAGACAAAAGACCTGGACCTGAATGCAGAAAACTAAGACACTGATGAAAGAAATTAGAGATGATACAAATAGATGGAGACATATACTATGCTCCTGGATTGGAGGAATCAATATTGTGAAAATGACTCTACTACCCAAAGCAATCTACAGATTCAATGCAATCCCTATCAAACTACCACTGGCATTTTTCACAGAACTAGAACAAAAAATTTCAAGATTTGTTTGGAAAAACAAAAGACCCTGAATAGCCAAAGCAATCTTGAGAACGAAAAACGGAGCTGGAGGAATCAGGCTCCCTGACTTCAGACTATACTACAAAGCTACAGTAATCAAGACAGTGTGGTACTGGCACAAAAACAGAAAGATAGATCAATGGAACAGGATAGAAAGCCCAGAGATAAACCCACGCACATATGGTCAACTTATCTTTGATAAAGGAGGCAGGAATGTACAGTGGAGAAAGGACAGCCTCTTCAGTAAGTGGTGCTGGGAAAACTGGACAGGGACATGTAAAAGTATGAGATTAGATCATTCCCTAACACCATACACAAAAATAAGCTCAAAATGGATTAAAGACCTAAATGTAAGGCCAGAAACTATCAAACTCTTAGAGGAAAACCTAGGCAGACCACTCTATGACATAAATCACAGCAAGATCCTTTTGGACCCACCTCCTAGAGAAATGGAAATAAAAACAAATATAAACAAGTGGGACCTAATGAAACTTCAAAGCTTTTGCACAGCAAAGGAAACCATAAACAAGACCAAAAGACAACCCTCAGAATGGGAGAAAATATTTGCAAATGAAGCAACTGACAAAGGATTAATCTCCAAAATTTATAAGCAGCTCATGCGGCTCAATAGCAAAAAAAACAAACAACCCAATCCAAAACTGGGCAGAAGGCTTAAATAGGCATTTCTCCAAAGAAGATATACAGACTGCCAACAAACACATGAAAGAATGCTCAGCATCATTAATCATTAGAGACATGCAAATCAAAACTACAATGAGATATCATCTCACACCGTCAGAATGGCCATCATCAAGAAATCTAGAAACAATAAGTGCTGGAGAGGGTGTGGAGAAAAGGGAACACTCTTGCACTGCTGGTGGGAATGTGAATTGGTACAGCCACTATGGAGAACAGTATGGAGGTTCCTTAAAAAACTAAAAATAGAATTACCATATGACCCAGCAATCCCACTACTAGGCATATACCCTGAGAAAACCATAATTCAAAAAGAGACATGTACCAAAATATTCATTGCAGCTCTATTCCGAATAGCCCGGAGCTGGAAACAACCTAAGTGTCCATCATCGGATGAATGGATAAAGAAGATGTGGCACATATATACAATGGAATATTACTCAGCCATAAAAAGAAACGAAACTGAGCTATTTGTCATGCTGTGGATAGACCTAGAGTCTGTCATACAGAGTGAAGTAACTCAGAAAGAGAAAGACAAATACCGTATGCTAACACATATATATGGAATTTAAGAAAAAAAATGTCAAGAAGAACCTAGGGTTAAAACAGGAATAAAGACACAGTCCTACTTGAGAATGGACTTGAGGATATGGGGAGGGGGAAGGGTAAGCTGTGACAAAGTGAAAGAGAGGCATGGACATATATACACTACCAAACGTAAGGTAGATAGATAGTGGGAGGCGGCCCCATGGCACAGGGAGATCAGCTCGGTGTTTTGTGACCGCCTGGAGGGGTGAGATGGGGAGGGTGGGGGGGATGGAGATGCAAGAGGGAAGGGATGGGGGAACAGATGTATATGTATGACTGATTCACTTTGTTATAAAGCAGAAACTAATAAAAAAATAAAAATAAATAAATAAATAAAACAGGCGGTGAAAGCAAAGCTAGAGAGACAAAATCTCACACAGAAGCATACGCATACATCCTCACAAAAAGAGGAAAAAATAATATGTCTCGCTCCTAAAGTCCACCTCCTAAATTTGGGATGATTTGTTGTCTATTCAGGTATTCCACTGATGCAGGGTACATCAAGTTGATTGTGGAGCTTTAATCTGCTGCTCCTGAGGCTGCTGGGAGAAATTTCCCTTTCTCTTCTTCGATCACCCAGATCACGGGTCTCAGCTTTGGATTTGGCCCCACCTCTGTGTGTAGGTCACCTGAGCGTGTCTGTTCTTCGCTTAGACAGGATGGGGTTAAAGCAGCAGCTGATTCAGGGGCTCTGGTTCACTCAGGATGGGGCGAGGGAGGGTACGGATGCAGGGCAAGCCTGCAGCAACAGAGGCCAGTGGGATGTTGCCCCAGCCTGAGGCATGCCGTGCGTTCTCCCGGGGAAGTTGTCCCTGGATCACAGGACCCTGGCAGTGGCTGGCTGCACAGGCTCCCCAGAAGGGAGGTTTGGAGAGTGACCTGTGCTCACACACAGGCTTCTTCATGGTGGCAGCATCAGCCTTAGCATCTCATGCCCATCTCTGGGGTCTGCGATGTTAGCCGCAGCTCATGCCCATCTCTGGAGCTCCTTTAAGCAGCGCTCTGAATCCCCTCTTCTCGCGCACGAGGCAACAAAGAGGGAAGAAAATGTCTCTTGCCTCTTCAGCAGGTCCAGAGATTTTCCCGGACTCCGTCCCGGCTAGCCGTGGTGCACTAACCCCCTGCAGGCTGTGTTCACACTGCCAGTCCTCTCCCTGCCCTCTGACCAAAGCTCGAGCCTCAGCTCCCATCCCAGCCCGCCCCTGCGGGTGAGCAGACAAGCCTCTCGGGCGGGTGAGTGCTGGTTGGCACCGATCCTGTGCGGAAATCTCTCCACTTTGCTCTCTGCACCCTTGTTGCCGCACTCTCCTCCATGGCTCTGAAGCTTCCCCCCTCTGCCACCCTCAGTCTCCGCCTGCGAAGGGGCTTCCTAGTGTGTGGAAACCGTTCCTCCTTCACAGCTCCCTCTCATTGGTGTAGGTCCCGTCCCTATTCTTTTGTCTCTGTTTTTTCTTTTTCTTTTTTTTTTCTGCCTTACACAGGTATGTGGTGAGTTTCCTGCCCTTTGAGGGGTCTGAGGCCTTCTGCCAGTGTTCAGTGGGTGTTCTATAGGAGCAGTTCCACGTGTAGATATATTTCTGATGTATCTGTGGGGAGGAAGGTGATCTCCGCGTCTTACTCTTCAGCCATCTTCTCCAGCCTCTTCCTGTTTTTCTTCTTCTGACTACCTGACTCTGTATGACAGTCTCTAGGTCCATCCACTTCTCTACAAATGACACAATTTCATTCCTTTTTAGGTCTGAGTAATATTCCACTGTATATATGTACAATGTCTTCTTTATCCATTTGTCTATCGATGGACATGTAGGTTGCTTCCATGACCTAGCTATTGTAAATAATGTTGTAATGAACACTGGGGTGCATGTGTCTTTTTGAATTATGGTTTCTCTGTGTATATGCCCAGTAGTGGGATTGCTGGGTCATATGGTAATTCTAATTTTAGTTTTTTAAGGAACCTTCATATTATTCTCCATAGTAGCTGTAACAATTTATATTCCCACCTACAGGGCAAGAGGGTTTGCTTTCCTACTCACCCTCTCCAGCATTTATTGTTTTTTTTAGATTTTCTGATGATGCCCATTCTAACCGTTTTGAGGTGATACCACATTGAAGTTTTTATTTGCATTTGTATAATAACAAGCGATATTCAGCAGCTTTTCATGTTCTTTTTGGCCATCTGTATGTCTTCTTTGGAGAAATGTCTATTTAGGTGTTCTGCCCGTTTCTTTATTGGGTTTTTATGTTTTTTGATATTGAGCTGCATGATCTGTTTATATATTTTGGAGATTAATCATTTGTCTGTTAATTTGTTTGCAAATATTTTCTCCCATTCTGAGGGTTGTCTTTCATCTTGTTTATAGTATCCTTTGCTGTGAAAAAGCTTTTAAGTTTCTTTAGGTCTGAGGTTTATTTCTGTTTTTATTTCCATTACTTTAGGAGGTGGGTCAAAAAAGATCTTGGTTTGGGCTTCCCTGGTGGTGCAGTGGTTGAGAGTCCGCCTGCCGATGCAGGGGACATGGGTTTGTGCCCCGGTCCGGGAAGATCCCACATGCCGTGGAGCGGCTGGGCCCGTGAGCCATGGCTGCTGAGCCTGCACGTCCGGAGCCTGTGCTCCACAACGGGAGAGGCCACAACAGTGAGAGGCCCACGTACCACAAAAAAAAAAAAAAAAAAAAAAAAGATCTTGCTCTGATTTACGTCAAACAGTGTTCTTCTTATGTTTTCCTCTAGGAGTTTTATAGTGGCCGGTCTTACATTTAAGTATTTAATCCATTTAGGGTTTATTTTTGTTTATGGTGTAAAGGAGTATTCTAATTTCATCCTTTTACATGTAGCTGTCCAGTGTTCCCAGCACCACTTATTAAAGAGACTGGCTTTTCACCACTTTATATCCTTGCCTCCTTTGTCATAGATTAGTTGACCATAGATGCATGGGTTTATCTCTGAACATTCTGTCATGTTCCATTGATCTGTATTTCTGTTTTTGTGCCAGTTCCATATTGTCTTATTTATTGTAGCTTTGTAGTATAGTCTGAAGTCAGGGAGTCTGATTCCTCTAGGACTGCTTTATGTTTTTCTCAAGATTGCTTTGGCTATTCAGGGTCTTTTGTGTCTCCATACAAATTTCAAGATTTTTTGTCCTAGTCTGTAAAAAATGCCATTGGTAATTTCATAGGGATTGCATTTAATTTGTAGATTGCTTTGAGTAGTATAGTCATTTTCAGAATATTGATTCTTCCAATCCAAGAGCATGGTATGTCTCTCCATCTGTTTGTGTTATCTTTGATTTCTTTCATCAGTGTCTTATAGTTTTCTGAGTACAGGTCTTTTACATCCTTAGGTAGGTTTATTCCTAAGTATCTTATTCTTTTTGTTTCAGTGGTGAATGGGACTGTATCCTTGATTTCTCTTTCTGATCTTTTGTTTTTAGTGTATAGAAATGCAAGAGATTTCTGTGAATTTATTTTATGTCCTGCAACTTTATCAAATTCATTGATTAGCTCTAGTAGTTTTCTGTTGGCATCTTTGGGATTCTCTATGTAGAGTATCATGTCATCTGCAAAGAGTGCCAGTTTTACTCCTTCTTTTCCAATTTTGATTATTTTATTTCTTTATCTGCTCTGATTGCTGTGGCTAGGACTTCCAAATCTATGTTGAATAATAATGACAGGAGTGGACATCCTTGTCTTCTTCCTGATCTTAGAGGAAATGATTTCAGTTTTTCACCATTGAGAATTATGTTTGTTGTGTGTTTTTCATATATGCCCTTTATTATATTGAGGTAGGTTCCCTCTAGGCCCACTTTCTTGAGAGTTTTTATCATAAGTGGGTGTTGAATTTTGTCAATAGTTTTTTCTGCATCTGTTGAGAGGATCATATGGTCTTTAATGTTCAGTTTGTTAATGTGGTGTATCACAATGATTGATTTGCATATATTGAAGAATCTTTGCATCCCTGGGATAAATGCCACTTGATCATGGTGTATGATCCTTTTAATGTGGTGTTGGATTCTGTTTGCTAGCATTCTGCTGAGGACTTTTGTGTCTATATTCATCAGTGATATTGGTCCATAATTTTGTTTTTTTGTAGTATCTTTGCCTGGTTTTGGTATCAGGGTGATAGCCTTGTAGAATAAGTTTGGGAGTGTTTCTACCTCTGCAGTTTTTTGGAAGTGCTTGAGAAGGATGAGTGTTAGCTCTTTGGTAAATGGTTGGTAGAATTCACCTGTGAAGCCATCTGGTCCTGGACTTTTGTTTGCTGGAAGATTTTTAATCACAGTTTCAATTTCATTACTTGCGATTGGTCTGTTCATATTCTCAGTTTCTTCCTGATTGAGTCTTAGAAGTTTATACCTTTCTAAGAATTTGTCCTTTTCTTCCAGGTTGTCCATTTTATTAGCATGTAGTTGCTTGTAGTAGTCTCTTATGATGCTTTGCATTTCTGTGGTGTCCTTTGTAACTTCTCCTTTTTTATTTCTAATTTTATTGATTTGATTCCTCTCCCTCTTGATGAGTCTGACAAAAAGCCTATCAACTTTGTTTACCTTCTCAAAGAACCAGATTTTAATTTTGCTGATCTTTGCTATTGTTTTCTTTGTTTCTATTTCATTTATTTCTGCTCTGATGTTTATGATAACTTTCCCTCTACTAGCTTTGGGTTTTGTTTGTTCTTCTTTCTCTAGTTCCTTTAGGTGTAAGGTTAGATTGTTTATTTCAAATACTTCTTGTTTCTTGAGGTAGGATTGTATTGCTATAAACTTGCCTCTTAGAACTGCTTTTGCTGCATCCCATAGGTTTTGGATCATCGTGTTCTCACTGTATTTGTTTCTAGGAATTTTTTTAAATTTTCCTCTTTGATTCTTCAGTGATCTCTTGGTTATTTATTAGCATATTATTTAACCTCCATGTGTTTGTGTTTTTTACAGATTTGCCTGTAATTGATTTCTAATCTCATAGTGTTTTAGTTGGAAAAGATTCTTGAAATGATTTCAATTTTCTTAAATTTGCTGAGGCTTGATTTGAGACCCAAAATGTGATCTATCTCGGAGAATGTTCCATGTGAACTTGAGAAGAAAGTGTAATCTGCTCTTTTAGCATGGCATGTCTATTAAATATCAATTAAACCTATCTGATCTATTGTGTCATTTAAACCTTGTGTTTCCTTAGTAATTTTCTGTCTGGGTGATCTGTTTATTTTTGCAAGTGAGATGTTAAAATCCCCCACTATTATTGTGTTACTGTCAATTTCCCCTTTTATACCTGTTAGAATTTGCCTTATGTATTGAGGTGCTCCTATGTTGGGTGCATATATATTTATAATTGTTATATCTTCTTCTTGGATTGATCCCTTGATCATTATGTAGTGTCCTTCCTTGTCTCTTGTAACATTTTTTTATTGTAATGTCTCTTTTATCTGATATGAGTATTGCTACTCCAGCTTTCTTTTGATTTCCATTTGAATGGAATACCTTTTTCCATTCCCTCACTTTCAGTCTGTATGTGTCCCTAGGTCTGAAGTGTGTCCCTTGTAGACAGCATATATACAGGTTTTGTTTTTGTATCCATTCAGGCAATCTGTGTCTTTTGGTTGGAGCATTTATTCCATTCACATTTAACATAATTATCCATATGTATGTTCCTATTACCATTTTCTTAATTGTTTTGGATTTACTTTTTTAGGTCCTTTGCTTTTCTTGTTTTTCCCACTTATAGAAGTTCCTTTAGCATTTGTTGTAGAGCTGGTTGAGTGGCCCTGAATTCTCTTAGCTTTTGCTAGTTTGTAAAGCTTTTGATTTCTCCATTGAATCTGAATGAGATCCTTGCTGGTAGAGTTTTCTTGGTTGTAGGTTCTTCCCTTTCATCACTTTAAATATATCGTCCTACACCCTTCTGTTCAGAGTTTCTGCTGAGAAATCAGCTGTTAAACTTATGGGAGTTCACTTGTATGTTATTTGTCATTTTTCCCTTGTTGCTTTTAATATTTTTTCTTTGTGTTTAATTTTTCTCAAGTTGATTACTCTGTGTCTCAGCGTGTTTCTCCTTGGGTTTATCCTGCCTTGGACTCTCTGCTTTTCCTGGACTTAGGTGTCTATTTCCTTCTGATGTTAGGGAAGTTTATGAGTATAATCTCTTCAAATATTTTCTTGGGTTCTTCTCTCTCTCTTCTCCTTCTGGGACCCCTATAATGTGAATGTTGTCCCAGAGGTTTCTTAGGCTGTCTTCATTTCTTTATTCTGTTCTGTGGCAGTGATTTCCACCATCCTGTCTTACATGTCACTTATCCATTCTTCTGCCTCAGTTATTCTTCTATTGATTCCTTCTAGTGCATGTTTCATTTCAGTTATTTTATGGTTCATCCTTGTTTGTTCTTTAATTCTTCTAGGTATTTGTTCAACATTTCTTGCATGTTCTCAATCCTTACCTCCATTCTTTTCCTGAGTTCCTGGATCAACTTCACTAACATTATTCTGAATTCTTTTTCTGGAGGTTGCCTATCTCCAGTTCATTTAGTTGTTTTTCTGGGTTTTTATCTTTTTCCTTCACTGAGACATAGTCGTCTCCCTTTTCATTTTGTCTATCTTTCTGTGATGGTGGTTTTCATTCCACAGGCTGCAGGATTGTAGTTCTTCTTGCTTCTGCTTGGCATAACTATTTTCAATTAGGTATTAGCAATTAGATTTTCATTTCTTTTGTGTTTTTTATTGTAATTTCAAAATAGAGGTATAATTTATATACAATAAAATGTAAAGTTTGATAAATTTTCACCACAGTTCATTCAGATAACACCTTGGTGAAGAAGCAGAAGATGCCCCTTTCTAATCAATCCACTCACCACAGACAAACAATGCTCTGATTTGGTTTACCATAGGTTAATACAGCATATCACAGAACTTCAAACAAGCAATATCACAGTATCTACTCTTTTGTCTGGCTTCTGTCCCACATATAATATTTTAAAGATTAATCCATGTTAATTGTATTTCAATCAATAGTTTGTTCTGTTTTATTGTTGAATAATAGTTCATCATATGAATAAACCATACAAAGTTGTTTGCCCATTCACCAGTTGATTGGTGTTTGGGTGTGTCTGATTTGGGGCGATTACAAGTAAAATTGTTGTGAACATTCTTATATAGGTGTTTTTGTGTATGTTTGTTTTGCTTGTGAATATATGCACTCATATTCCTTCATTATATACTTAGAAAGTGAAGTGCTTGCTTATAAAATGTGTGTATATTTAACTTTACAAGGAAATGCTAAATAGTTTTCCAAAATTGCTGTATCATTTTACATCTCATTCAGGATTATATGTGAATATTTTTACTCCACATTTTACCAGCACCTGGTGTTGTCAGCTTTTTAATTTTAACACTTCCAGTTGTTGTAAAATATCATCTTATTCAATTATAATTTTGCATTTACTTGATGAGTAATGATGTTGAACATCTTTTAATATGCTTATTAGCATATAACCACTTTTGTGCCATAACCAGTTGTGTTCCCTCCCATTTTTTCCATATATTTACTTATTTTTTGGCAAGAAAATTTAAGTTATACTCTCTTAGCAAATTTAAATGTGCAATAAAGTTATCAGTTATAGTCATCAGAGAATATACCGGACCCCAGACATGTTTATCTTATACAGTATCTGAAAGTTTATATCCTTTTATCATCCTCTTCCTATTTTCTTCACTCCCCAGCCCCTGGTAACTACTTTTCCATTCTCTGATTCTGTGACTGGGACATTATTATTATTATTTATTTATTTCTACATACAAGTGATACCGTGTGATATTTGTCTTTCTCTTTCTGGCTAATTTCACTTAGGATGATGCCTTCCAGGATCATTCATGTTGTCACAAATTACAGGATTTCCTTCTTTTTTTAAAGGCTGAATAATATTCATATATATATATATAATATCTCACATCTTTTTTACCTATTCATCTGTTGATGAATACTTAATTCCATGCCTTGGCTATTATGAATAATGTTGTTATGACATGGGAGCACAGATATTTATTTTCTATAATGATTTTGTATCATTCTGCTTTTGACTTCATTTCCTTGACTATTAGCTATGTTGAGCACCTTCTCATGTACATGTGTGCCATTTGTATTTCTTTGAAAAAATGTCTATTCAGAACTTTTGTCCATTTTTTATTTATTTTTATTTTTATTTTCTTGCTATTGAGTTATAAGAGTTCCTTGTATATTGCAGATACTAAGCCCACATTGGTTTGCAAATATTTTTTCCCATTCCATATGCTGAATTTTCATTTCATTGATGCTTTTCTTGGCTGTCCAAAAACTTTTGGTTTTATGCAGTCTCACTTGTTTATTTTTGCTTTTATTCTCTTTTCTTTTGGTGTCAAATCCAAAAATTCATACCCAGTATCCATGTCAGGTAGAATATTCCCCATGATTTCTTCTAGAAGTTTTATAGCTTTAAGCTTTACGCTCAAGTATTTAATCCATTTTGTGTTTAATTTTGTTTATTGTGTAATGTAGTGGTCCAGTTTTAATGTTTTCAATGTGGTTAGCCAGTTTTCCCAACACGAATTCTTACAGAGAATAACTTTCTATACTCTGTATTCTTGGCTTGGGTTGATTTCTGGATTTCAATCTGTTTCATTAATTTATTTATTTGTTTTATGGTATTGGCATAATACTATAATATTTGTAACTATAATTTTGTAATATATTTTGAAAGTAGGGAGTATGATGCCTCCAGCTTTGTTCTTTCTCAAGATTGTTTTGGCTACTTGGTCTCTTTTATGATTCCATACAAAATTTAGGATTGGATTTCCTATCTCTGTGAAAAATGTCATTGGAATTTTGAGAGGGATTTGATGTTGATTTCTTTTTAATGTAAAAAGGGTTAATTTATAATAATAAGTGGACTATTCAATCAAGAAGACCTATCACAATAAATAAGTATTTCTGTACCTATAACAGTTTTAAAATGGTGGAGAAAAATCTACAGAATTAAAAGGGAAAAATTGATAAAGCTATAAAATAGGTAAATCTATAGAAATAGTTATTTTAGATAGAAAATATTGATAGAAATTGGTAGAAAAATTGGTCCATACATAATTGACAGAGCAGTTAGTCAACTATTAACTAAGAATATAGAAAATATTAATAATACTATTAAACAGCTTGACCTAATTGATGTTTATAGATCACTACACTCAAAGAGAGCAGAACACACATTCTTCTCAAGTTCACAAAAAACCTTCACAAAAATAGTCCATATAAAGTACTATAAAATAAGTTTTAGGGCCTCCCTGGTGGTGCAGTGGTTGAGAGTCTGCCTGCTGATGCAGGGGATACAGGTTCGTGCCCCGGTCCGGGAGGATCCCATATGCTGTGGAGCGGCTGGGCCTGTGAGCCATGGCTGCTGGGCCTGCGCGTCCGGAGCCTGTGCTCCGCAACGGGAGAGGCCACAACAGTGAGAGGCCCGCGTACCACAAAAAAAAAAAATAATAAGTTTTAATACATGTAAAATTATTGAGAGCATTTGGAACATATTACCTGAACACAAAAGAATTAAGTTAGAAATCAATAACAAAAACATGCATTAGGGCTTCCCTGGTGGTGCAGTGGTTGACAGTCCACCTGCCAATGCAGGGGACTCGGGTTCGTGCCCCAGTCCAGGAAGGCCCCACATGCCACAGAGCAGATAGGCGCATGAGCCACGGCCGCTGAGCCTGTGCATCCAGAGCCTGTCCTCCACTACAGGAGAGGCCACAACAGTGAGAGGCCCACATACCGAAAAAGAAAAAAAAAAACATACTATATATATATATATATATATATATATATATATATATATATATGAACATCTTTGAGTATAATTGGTTTATAATTGTGTGTTAGTTTCTGCTTTATAAAAAAGTGAATCAGCTATACATATACATATATCCCCATATCCTCTCCCTCTTGCACCTCCCTCACACCTCCCTACCCCACCGCTCTACCTGGTCACAAAGCACTGAGCTGATCTCCCTGTGATATGCAGCTGCTTCCCATTAAATATCTATTTTACATTTGGTAGTGTATATATGTATATGCCACTCTCTCACTTCGATCTAGCTTACCCTTTCCCTTCCCCATGTCCGCAAGTCCATTCTCTACATGTGCATCTTTATTTCTTTCCTGCCCCTAGATTCTTCAAATACATATATTATTTTATTTTTTTTAGATTCTATATATATGTGTTAGCATACGGTATCTGTTTTATCTTTCTGACTTACTTCACTCTGTATGACAGACTCTAGGTGCATGAACCTCACTACAAATAACTCAATTTTGTTTCTTTTTATGGCTGAGTAATATGCCATTGTATATATGTGCCACATCTTCTTTATCCATTCATCTGTCAATGGACTCATAGGTTGCTTCCATGTCCTGGCTAACGTAAATAGAGCTGCCATGAATATTGTGGTACTTGACTCTTACTGACCTATGTTTTTCTCAGGGTATATGCCTAATAGTGGGAGTGCTGGGTCGTGTATGGTAGTTCTATTTTTAGTTTTTTAAGGAACCTCCATACTGTTCTCCATAGTGGCTGTAGCAATTTATATTCTCACCAACAGTGCAAGAGGGCTCCCTTTTCTCCACATCTCTCTAGAATTTATTGTTTGTAGATATTTTGATTATGGCCATTCTGACTGGGTTGAAGTGATACCACATTGTAATTTTGATTTGCATTTCTCTAATGATTAGTAATGTTGAGCATGCTTTCATGGGTTTGTTGGCAATCTTATTGTGTTCTTTGGAGAAATGTCTAATTAGTTCTTCTTCCCATTTTTGCATTGGATTCTTTGTTTTTTTTAAATATTGAGCTGCATGGGCTGCTTGTAAATTTGGAGATAAATCCTTTGTCTGTTGCTTCATTTGCAAATATTTTCTCCCATTCTGATGGTTGTCTTTTAGTCTTGTTTATGGTTTCCTTTGCTGTGCAAAAGCTTTTAAGTTTCATTAGGTCCCATTTGTTTATTTTTGTTTTATTTCCATTTCTGTAGTAGGTGGGTCAAAAAGGATCTTGCTGTGATTTATGTCACGAGTTTTGTATGTTTTCCTCTAAGAGGTTTATAGTGTCTGCTCCTACATTTAGGTCTTTAATCCATTTTGAGTTTATTTTTGTGTATGGTGTAAGGGAGTGTTCTAATTTCATTCTTTTACATGTAGCTGTCCAGTTTTCCCAGCACCACTTATTGAAGAGGCTGTCTTTCCTTCATTATATATTCTTGCCTCCTTTATCAAAACTAAGTTGAACTTATGTGTGCGGGCCTATCTCTGGGGATTCTATCCTGTTCCATTGATCTATATTTCTGATTTTGTGCCAGTAACATACTCTATTGATGACAGTAGCTGTGTAGTATAGTCTGGAGGCTGGGAGCCTGATTCCTCCAGCTCCATTTTCCTTTCTCAAGATTGCTTGGTCTCTTTGGGATCTTTTGTGTTTCCATACAAATTGTGAAATTTATTTTCTAATTCTGTGAAAAATGCCGTTGGTAGTGCGATAGGAATGCACTGAATCTGTAGATTGCTTTGGGTAGTATAGTCATTTTCACAATGTTTTTTCTTCCAATCCAAGAATGTGGTATATCTCTCATTCTGTTTGTATCATCTTTAATTTCTGTCATCAGTATCTGATAATTTTCTGCATACAGGTCTCTTGTCTCCTTAGGTAGGTTTATTCCTCAGTATTTTATTTTTCTTTTTGTTGCAATGGTAAATGGGAGTGTTTCCATAAATTCTCTTTCAGATTTTTTATCATTAGTGCATAGGAATGCAACAGATTTCTGTGGATTAATTTTGTATCCTGTTACATTGCCAAATTCATTGATTAGCTGTAGCAGTTTTCTGGTGGCATCTTTAGGATTCTTAATGTATACTATCATGTCATCTGCAAACAGTGACAGCTTTACTTCTTCTTTTCCGATTTGGATTCCTTTTATTTCTTTTTCTTGTCTGATTGCTGTGTCTGAAACTTCCAAAACTATGTTGAATAATAGTGGTGAGAGTGGCCATCCTTGTCTTGTTCCTGATCTTAGAGGAAATGGTTTCATTTTTTCACCATTGAGACTGATGTTGGCTGTGGGTTTGTCATATATGGCCTTAATTATGTTGAGATATGTTCCCTCTATGCCTACTTTCCGGTTGGTTTTTAACATAAGTTAGTGTTGAATTTTGTCAAAAGCTTTCTCTGTATCTATTGAGATGATCATATGGTTTTTCTCCTTCAATTTGTTAATATGGTGTATCACGTTGATTGATTTGCATATATTGAAGAATCCCTGCATTCCTGTGATAAGCCCCACTTGATCATGGTGTATAACGCTTTTAATGTAATGTTGGATTCTGTTTGCTAGTATTTTGTTGAGGATTTTTGTATCTATGTTCATCAGTGATATTGCCTGTTGTTTTCTTTCTTTGTGACATCTTTGTCTGGTTTTGGTATCAGGAAGATGGTGGCCTCGTAGAATGAGTTTGGGGGTGTTCTTCTATCTGTTTATTTTGGAATATTTTGAGAAGAATATGTGTTAGCTCTTCTCTAAGTATTTGATAGAATTCACCTGTGAAGACATCTGGTCCTGGGTTTTTGTTTGCTGGGAGATTTTTAATCACAGTCTCAATTTCATTGTTTGGTATTGGTCTTTTTATGTTTTCTATTTCTTCCTCATTCAATCTCAGAAGGTTGTGTTTTTCTAAGAATTTGTCCATTTCTTCCAGGTTGTCCATTTTATTGACAAATAGTTGCTTGTAGTAATCTCTCATGATCTTTGGTATTTCTCCAGTGTCAGCTGTTATTTCTCCTTTTTCATTTCTAATTATATTGATTTGAGTCTACTCCCTTTATTTCTTGATGGGTCTGGCTAATGGTTTATCATTTTTTTTATCTTCTCAGAGAACCAGCTTTTAGTTTTATTGATCTTTACTATTGTTTTTTTTTTCATTTATTTCTGATGTGATCTTTATCATTTCTTTCCTTTTGCTAGCTTTGTTTTTTTGTTGTTGTCCTTCTCCTTCTTTCTCTAATTGCTTTAGGTTTATGGTGAGTTTGTGTATTTGAGATGTTTCTTGTTTCTTGAAGTAGGATTGTATTGCTATAAACTTCCCTCTTTGCACTGCTTTTGCAACATCCCATAGGTTTTGTGTCATCGTGTTTTCATTGCAATTTGTTTCTAGGTATTTTTGATTTCCTCTCTGACTTCTTCAGTGACCTCTTGGTTATTAAGTAGTGTATTGTTTAGCCTCCATGTGTTTGTATTTTGTACAGACTTCTACCTGTATTTCATATATTTTCTTAAACTTTGTGGTCAGAAAAGATACTTGATATGATATCAATTTTCTTAAATTTACCAAGACTGGATTTGTCACCCAAGTTATGATATATCCTGGAGAAGGTTCCATTAGTACTTGAGAATAAATTTTATTCTGTTGTTTTTGGATGGAATGTCCTAAAAATATCAATTAAGTACATTTGGTTTAATGTGTTGTTTAAAGCTTGTGTTTGCTTATTTACTTTCATTTTGGATGATTTGTGCATTGTGAAAGTGGGGTGTTAATGTCCCCTACTATGATTGTGTTACTGTTGATTTCCCCTTTCATAGCTGTTAGCATTTTCCTTATGTATTAAGGTGCTCCTATGTTGGTACATATATGTTTACAGTGTTATATCTTTTTCTTCGATTGATCACTTGATCATTACATAGTGGCCTTCTTTGTCTCTTGTAATAGTGTTTATTTTAAAGTCTATTTGGCTGATATGAGAATCGGTAGTTCTTTCTTTTGATTTCCATTTGCATGGAATATCTTTTTCCATCCCCTCACTTTCAGTCTGTATTTGTCCCTAGGTCTGAAATTGGTCTCTTGTAGACAGCATATATGCGGGTCTTGTTTTTTTGTCCATTCAGCCAGACTATGTCTCTTGGTTGGAACATTTAATCCATTTACATTTAAGGTAGTTATCAATATGTATGTTCTTATTACCATTTTCTTAATTGTTTTGGGCTTGTTATTTATTATACCTATTTTCCTTCTCTTGTGTTTCCTGCCTAGAGAAGTTTCTTTAGCATTTGCTGTTAAGCTGGTTTGGTGGTACTGACTTCTCTTAGCTTTTGCTTATCTGTAAAATTTTGATTTCTCTCTCAAATCTGAATGAGATCCTTTCTGGGTAGAGTAATCTTGATTTTAGATTTTTCCCTTTCATCACTTTAATTATGTCCTGCCACTTCCTTCTGGCTTGCAGTGTTTCTGCTGCAAGTTCAGCTATTAACCTTATGGGTATTCTCTTGCATGTTATTTGTTGTTTTTCCCTTGCTGCTTTTAATATTTTTTCTTTGTATTTAATTTTTTATAGTTTGATTAATATGTCTCTTGTTATATTTCTCCTTGTATTTATCCTGTATGGGCCCGTCTGTGCTTCCTGGAGTTGACTGACTATTTCCTTTCCCATATTAGGTAAGTTTTCAACTCTAATCATTCAAATATTTTCTCAGTGGCTTCCTTTTTCGCTTCTTCTTCTGGGACCCCTATACTTTGAATGTTGGTGCATTTAATGTTGTCCCAGAAGTCTCTAAGACTGTCCTCAGTTCTTTTCATTCTTTTTCTTTATTTTGCTCTGTGGTAGTTGTTTCCACTATTTTATCTTCTAGGTCACTAATCCTTTCTTCTACCTCAGTTATTCTGTTATTTATTCATTTTAGATAATTTTTAATTTCATTTTTTGTGTTGTTCATCATTGTTGTTTGCTCTTTAGTTCTTCTAGGCCCTTGTTAAAGGTTTCTTGTATTTTCTCCATTCTCTTTCCAATATTTTGGATCATCTTTACTATTATTACCCTGCAGTCTTTTTCAGGTGGACTGCATATTTCCTCTTCATTTGTTTGGTCTTGTGGGTTTTTACCTTGCTCCTTTATCTGCTCGGTGTTTCTCTGTCTTCTCATTTTGCTTAACTTACTGTGTTTGGGGTCTCTTTTTCGCAGGCTGCAAGTCTGCTATTTCTGTTGTTTTCTGTGTCTTCTCCCTCTGGCTAAGTTTGGTTCAGTGGGTTGTGTAGGCTTCCTGGTGCAGGGGACTAGTGCCTGTGTTCTGGTGGATGAGGCTGGATCTTGTCTTTCTGGTGGGCAGGAATGCATCCTGTGGTGTGCTTTGGTGTGTCTGTTAACTTATTATTATTTTAGTCAGCCTCTCTGCTAATGGATGGGGTTGTGTTCCTGTCTTGTTAGTTGCTTGGCATAGAGTGTCCAGCACTGTAGCTTGCTGGTCATTGAGTGCAGCTGGGTCTTAGCATTGAGATGGACATCTCTGTGAGAGCTTTCACCATTTGATATTACTTGGAGCTGGGAGGTCTCTTGTGAACCAATGTCCTGAGCTCAGTTCTCCCACCTGAGAAGCACAGGCCTGACACCTGACCAGAGCACTAAGACCCTGTCAGCCACAGAGTTCTGAAGAAAATGGAGAAAGAAATAAAGATAGAAAGAAAAAACCTAAAATTATATAAAATAAAGTTATTAAAATAAAATTTGAAAAGCTTATTAAAATAAAAAAAATTGAAAACTTATTTTAAAAAAAAGAGAGAGAAAGAAGAGAGAAACCAGCCAAACAAACAAAATCTACCAATGCTATCAAGTGCTAAAAACTATACAGGAAAAAAACAAATACAAAAATGGACAGACAGAACCATAGGAGAAATGGTAAAAGCAAAGCTATACAGGCAAAATCACAGAAAGAAGCGTACACATACACACTCACAAAAAGTGAAAATGGAAAAAAAATATATATATATATATAATATAAAAAGAATGAAGAGGGCAACAAAATCAATAAACAAATATATGAATGATATTAAACTCTAAATACTAAAGTATGATAAACATAAATTCATAAATAAATTAGATGCAGAAAGCTAACCCCAAGTCTACAGTTCCTCCCAACGTCCACCTCCTCTATTTTTGGATGATTCATCGTGTATTCATATATACCAGAGATGCAGGGTACATCATATTGATTGTGGAAATTTAATCCACTGATCCTGATGTTGCTAGGAGAAACTTCCCTTTCTCTAATTTGTTTGCACAGCTCCTGGTGTTCAGCTTTGAATTTGGCCCCGCCTCTGCATGTAGGTCACCTGAGGGGGTCTGTTCTTTGCTCAGACAAGATGTGGTTACAGGAGAAGCTGATTTGGGGACTCTGGCTCACTCAGGCCAGGGAGAAGGAGTGGTACGGGATGTGGTGTGAGCCTTTGGCGGCAGAGGCCAGTGTGACTTTGCAACAGCCTGAGAAGTGCAGTGTGCTCTCCCGGGGAAGTTGTCCCTGCATTACGGAACCCTGGCAGTGGTGGGCTGCACAGGCTCTCGGGAGGAGTGGTGTGGATAATGACCTGTGCTTGCTCACAGGCTTCTTGTTGGCTGCAGCAGCAGCCTTAGCATCTCATGCCCATCTCTGGTGTCTCTGCTGATAGCCATGGCTCGTGCCCATCTCTTGAGCTTATTTAGGCAGTGCTCTGCCTCTCTCCTTGCAAACCCTGAAACAACTGTCTCTTCACTCTTAGGCAGTTCCAGATAATTTCCCAGACTCCCTTCTGGCTAGCTGTGGTGCACTAGCCTACTCCAGGCTGTGTTCACTCAGCCAATCCCAGTCCTCTCCCTGGGGTCTGCCTCCAAAGCCCAACCCTCAGCTCCCAGCACCCACCTGCCATGGCGGATGAGCAGACAAGCCTCTCAGGCTGGTGAGTGCTGGTCAGCATCAATCCTCTGTGCAGGAATCTCTGCTTTGCCCTCTGCTCCCCTGTTTCTACACTCTCCTCCATGGCTCTGAAGCTCCCCCCGGCCACCATACCCAGTCTGCACCAGTCAAGGGTCTTCCTAGTATGTTGAAATTTTTCCTCCTTCACAATTCCCTCCCTGAAATGCAGGTTCCTTCCATATTCCTTTGTCTCTGTTGTTTTCTTTTTTCTTTTGCCCTACCCAGGTACGTGGGGTGTTTCTTGCCTTTTGGGAGGTCTGAGGTCGTCTGCCAACGTTCAGTAGGTGTTCTGTAGGAGTTGTTCCACATCTAGATGTATTTCTGATGTATTTGTGGAGAGGAACATGATCTCCACATCTTACTCCTCCGTCATCTTGAAGGTCTCAGGAGAGATATTTTAGATATTGATTTCCTGCCCATTTTCAAAGAAATCCTTCTCCACATGTGAGCTATAAATTATTACTAGGATAGGCAAACTTTGTTTATCCATGATAGTCCTAGTTTATTTCAATTGCTTCAACAACCGAACTACTTAGTACCCTCTCTTAACTTTGTATAGGTTTGGACAAAAAATATTATGTTACAGTGTATAAATTGTCCTAATGCAACTTCATTTCTTGTCAGTATCTCTCAAATTTCAATATCATTTGGCATCAGATATAAAAAATAAGGGTGCTTAGCTTAAGATGATTAATTTTTCCTCAGTCTTTGTTAAAAATAGTTTTTAAAATCGTGAGATTTCCTATCAGTTTACTCCTTTCCTACTTACCTTATGAATCAATGTACCTAATAGTAGTAAAGAAGAGTTCTTGATTATAATCTCTACCAATCGTGAGTAATAATGCAATGTTGTTTGAAAATATTTCTTTGTGTAAACAAGGCAGGACTTTAAATGCATTTACTTTATTGGATTAATTAAAATGACTATTTTAGTAATAAATAATTACTATTACCTGTTTATCTTTGAGATCCTTAATAGATGCTAACTTGTTATTAGAAATATCTCATTAGAATAAACCACCTGAGAAAAATATTATTTATTTTCACCTTTACTGTATGGCTCATAATATAAAATCTCAAGAGGAAAAGCTTTATGTCATTCTAAATACTTTGGATTTATAGAAATCTCTACATAGGTAGATACATGCCTTTTTTCTATGCAGAATATAGAATACTAATAAAGAGAATAAAATGTTCATATATGACAATGTAAAATTTTATACATGGAGAGTCCAACAAAACAATGAATAAGCTATAGTAACAAAATAATGCATCAAGGCTTGCACACATCTATAAAGCAAATAAAATTGGTTCTTAATAAAAAGACTGATGGGAAATATCACCATTCAATTTTTTCTAATAACATTTATGACAAAATAAATACTAAAATCAGAAATATAATGGCACAGATATTAAGAAGGATGCAGCAATTAAATGTATTTGAGCATTTTAAAAATACCAGTTTGTTGAATATGACATAAATCTGCTCATATGATTGGGAATGATGACAATTTTATTCCTTGGAAATCCATCTAATCTCTTTGGAAGTCACTGATAATTTTCATTTTCTTCCATATCCATATTTTCTTGTAAGTAGCACAGTTTGCTATTAGCATATACATTCACATGTAAAATAATTATTTATATATCAACTCAAAGAAAGGAACACTATCATAATATTTTTGACAAGATAACTGTTTTTATGACAGTCTAAAACAAGAAAATTAAAGGAATGTCATTAACTGGTTTTCAATGCAGTAATACTGAGCTATTTTATTAATTTGGCTTTTATTTAGCCTTCCCATAATAGTATCAAAGTTTAAAATAAAATTTTTGATTGATTTCTCTTTAAAATTGTGTCCTATAAAAGAGCTCATGAGAAGTTAATGGAGTTATATTTTCTTTCTCTCTTTTCTATTGATAAATTTTAGAGATATAGATATTATATTATGTTATATTATATTATTACATATTATTATATATAATAAACACAATATGTTTGTTACCTGAATTCTTCCCTATGTTCATTCATCAATGATATTCTTAGTTGCTGTTTGTTTCCCTATAAGTTTGTTTCACTGACTATTTTTTAAGTGACTAGCAATAACGTTCACAAAGTTAAATATTTCAACCAGAAAATAAATTGTAAAATAGTCCAGAAAATGGATGCTTATCATAAAATAGCTTAGCTAATTTAAAAAATTTTAAAACATTTGCAGAAGCTTCCATATTAGAGCTATGAATATAGTCTTATAAGGAATATAATATAGTTTAGAAAAAAAAGAAATCTAATGAAACAGATGAGCTCTGACCATTTACATAAACCAGCTGCAGTTATTCCCTAGTTTATACAATCATTACAGTTGATTCTTTAAAAATCATTAAAGGAGAATTTGGCAAAACTTTTTCATCATTCAGGCAGCCAGAGTGAGTTGATCTACCATGCTAGTCTTTAGAATTTTGTATCAGTATATAAACAGTCATAATTTTACTTTATATTCTAAATTTCATGTAAATAAATATAACATATAAAACAAATATACAGCTGCAGAATATCAGTTAAAATGCTTTCTTTTATGTTTTTATATTGGAAAGGAAACTGTTCATGTTTTAGTGTATGATGTCCATTCACTCAATTCCTCACCCTACTCCCACAAGCATATATTTCTTTAATTGCTGGAAACTAAAGATTAATTTGTAAAGGGAATTGATTTCTCAGTTGAACTCTTTTTAAAGAGATCAAAAATAGACACTTCTCTAAATAACAAACATCCTCTGTCAAAATTTTCTTGCTGCGTTATACATATTGAAATTCTACGGTACTAGAATGATTGATCACAGTGTTAGGAAATAATAATACCAGCCTACAAAATAATTGGTGTCAATTATACTTTGTTCATGTGAGTAATCTATTTGTGTCATTTTTATTTAAACTTAAAAAAAATGGTTTGTTGAGAATTACTATAAAATGAAACAGACACAATTTTTTTTTTCTCAATACAAAACTTCGTGAAATAAAAGGCATTCTGAACTAAACCATGGGGTGTAAAGGACGAGACATTTTACATAAATGAAAATGGCACTTTGGGGAATTTCCTTGTGGTCCAGTGGTTAGAATTCCATGCTTTCACTGCCAAGGGCTGGAGTTCGATCCCTGATCAGGGAACTAAGATCCTGCAAGCCATGTATCATGGCATCCCCCCAAAAAAGCACTTTGTTTATTGACATATCAGAAACCTGGAAAGCCAAAGTAGTTCTAGTACTTAGGCATGAATAATTCATACCTGAATAACAATACTACAAATATAAAGATTATTAACATCTGAAAACACAACTAAGAAGATATATTCAATGTTAGATCCCACATGTAACCTGGAATACATACCTCTGACAGCAATTCAGAGTTCTGGACCTGGATATTTCCAACCTAAAATTATGTTCATATCTGCTTTGTGACTTTTCACTTCTTCAGGAAAAACACCCAGGAAACCTGAGAAATTGTCATGGGTCCCCAAGGGACAGGGAAAAACAAAAGCAAAACTTTAGAAACCGAGAAGAAAGAAGCAAGACTGAAAGAAGGCTGTAAAGCTGAGCAGAGACTTCAGCAGCTGCAAGATGCTGGTGAATTCAAGAATCACCAATATAAAGTAGCTCAGTAAACACCTAAAACTTTCCATTGAAACCCCAGAAAAGTCATGCTGTAAGAGAAAGGCTCATGTCCCAGAACTATGGGCTCTGTCTTAGACTTAAGAGCAAGATTAAAAATACCTACTCCAACAAAGGCTAACACTTAGTGTCCACTGCGACAAAGTGCTTCATCAGTAATTTAACTACCTGGAAGGAGAAAACTTAATCCTCCTTAGAGGAAAATAAGAAACTGCAGAGCCTCTACAAGATACTTTTCCCAATGGTCAGTATATAAACATAAATTACTAGACAAATGAAGAAGTAATAAAACGTGACACAAACTGAGAGTCAAAAAAAAAGTCAATAGAATTGCACAAATGCAAACAATTTAAGTAGCAGATATCTATGTTAAAAATTATCATAATAAATATATTAAAGAATCTCAAGAAAATGTGACTATAATGAGTAAAGATATGGAGTACTTTAGAAGACACCTTGAATATCTAAGAAAGAAGCAAAAGAACAAAAGGCTCCATGTAATATCAAACAATGAAAGCTCTCCCAGAGATCTCCATCTCAACTGTAAAACCCAGCTCGAATCAACGACAAGCAAGCTACAGGGCTGGACACTGTATACCAAACAACCAGCAAGACAGGAACACAAGCCCACCCATTAGTAGAGAGGCTTCCTACAATCATAATAAGGTCACAGACACCACAAAAGACATCACCAGATACAGTTCTGCCAACAAGAAAGACAAGATCCATCCTCATCCATCAGAACACAGAGAGTAGTCCGCTCCACCAGGAAATACATAACCCATTAAACGAAACATAGCCACTGGGGGAAGACACAAAAACAATGGGAAATACAAACCTGCAGCCTGCAAAAAGGAGAACCCAAACACAGTAATTTAGGCAAAATGAGAAGACAGAGAAACACACAGCAGATGAAGGAGGAAGGTAAAAACCCACAAGAGCAAACAAATGAAGAGGAAATAAGCAGTCTACTTGAAAAAGAATTCAGAGTAATGATAGTAAAGATGATCCAAAATCTTGGAAATAGAATGGGAAAAATACCAGAAACATTCAAAAAGGACCTAGAAGAACTAAAGAGTAAACAAATAATGATGAACAACAGAATAAATGAAATTAAAAATTCTCTATAAGGAATCAATAGCAGAATAACAGAGGCAGAATAACGAATAAGTGACCTGGAAGATAAAAGAGTGGAAATAACTACCACAGAGCAGAATAAAGGAAAAAGAATGAAAAGAATTAAGGACAGTCTTAGAGACCTCTGGGACAACATTAAACACTTCAGCATTCAAATTATAGGGGTCCCAGAAGAAGAAGAGAAAAAATAAGGGACTTAGAATATATTTGAGCGATTATAGTTGAAAACTCCCTATATGGAAAAGAAAATAGTAAATCAAGTGCAGGAAGTGCAGAGTCCCATAGAGGATAAATCCAAGGACAAACATGCCAAGACACATATTAATCAAACTATCAAAAATTAAATACAAAGAAAAAATATTTAAAAAACCAAGGGAAAAATAACACATAACATACAAGGGAATCACCATAAAGTTAACAGCTGATCTTTCAGTGGAAACTCTTCAAGCTTGACATATTTAAAGTGAAGAAAGGGAAAAATCTACAACCAAAATTACTCTACCCAGCAAAGGTCTCATTCAGATTCAATGGTAAAATCAAAAACTTTAAAGACAAGAGAAAGCTAAAAGAATTCAGCACCACCAAACCAGATTTGCAACAAATGGTAAAGGAACTTTTTCTAGGCAGGAAACACAAGAGAAAGAAAAGACCTACAATAATTAACCAAAAACAATTAAGAAAATGGTAATAGGAGCATACATATCAATAACTACCTTAAATGTAAATGCGTTAAATGCTCCAAACAAAAGACATACACTGGCTGAACGGAAGCAAAAACAAGACCTATATATATGCTGTATACAAGAGACTCAGTTCTGAGCAAAGGACACATATAGACTGAAAGTGAGGGGATGGAAAATGATGTTCCAAGCAAATGAAAATCAGAAGAAAGCTCGAGTAGCTATTCTCATATCAGACAAAATGTACTTTAAAATAAAAACTATCACAAAAGAAAAAGAAGGATAATTCATATTGATCAAGGGATCAATCCATGAAGAAGATATAACAATTGAAGTATTTATGCACCCAGCATAGGAACACCTCCATACATAAGGCAAATACTAACAACCATAAAAGGGAAAGGTGACAGTAACACACTCATAGTGGGGACGTTGACACCCCACTTTAACCAATGGACAGATTATCCAATATGAAATACTATAAGGAAACAAAAGCTTTAAATGATACATTAACAGGATGGACTTAATTGTTATTTAAAGGACATTCCATGCAAAAACAACAGAATACACTTTCTTCTGAAGTGCTCATGGAACATTCTCCAGGATAGATAATTTCTGGGGTCACAAATCAAGCCTTGGTAAATTTAAAAAAATGGAAATCGTACCAAGTATCTTTTCTGAACACAACATTATAAGACTAGATATCAATTACAGGAAAATATCAGTGAAAAATACAAATACATGGAGGTAAAACAATACACTACTAAATAACCAAGAGAACACTGAAGAAATCAAGGAGGAAATTTAAAAAAATATCTAGAAACAAATGACAGTGAAAACAAGACAACCCAAAACCTATGGATGAAGCAAAAGCAGTTCTAAGAGGGAAGTTTATAACAATACAATCCTAGCTCACAGTACAAGAAACACCTCAAATAAACAACCTAACCTTACACCTAAAACAATTAGAGACAGAATGACAAAGAAACCCAAAGTTAGCAGAAGGAAAGAAATCATAAAGATCAGATCAGAAATAAATGGAAAAGAAATGAAGGGAACAATAGCAAAGACCAATAAAACTAAAAGCTGTTTTATTCTTTTTTTATTTTATTTATTTTTTGTTGTTGTTCTTTTTGCAGTACACGGGCCTGTGGCCTCTCCCACTGTGGAGCACAGGCTCTGGACGCACCAGCCCAGTGGCCATGGCTCACTGGCCTAGCTGCTCTGCGGCATGTGGGATTTTCCCAGACCGGGGAATGAACCCGTGTCTCCTGCATCGGCAGGTGGACTCTCAAGCATTGCACCACCAGGGAAGCCCTAAAAGCTGTTTTTTTTTTTGAGAAAATAAACAAAATTGATAAACCATTAGCCAGACTCATCAAGAAAAAAAGGGAGAAGCCTCAAATCAATTAAAATAGAAATGAAAAAGGAGAAGTAACAACCGACACTGCAGAACTACAAATGATCATGAGAGATTACTCCCAGCAACTATAGGTCAATAAAATGGATATTCTGGAAGAATAGGCCAAATTCTTAGAAAAGCACAACCTTCTGAGACTGAATGAGAGAGAAATAGAAAATATAAACAGACCAATCACAACACTGAAATTGAGACTGTGATAAAAATCTTCCAAGAAACCAAAGCTCAGAACCAGATGGTTTCACACGCAAATTCTATCAAACATTTAGAGAAGAGCTAACACATATCATTCTCAAACTCTTCCAAAATATAGCAAAGGGAAGAACACTCAAACACTCATTGTATGAGGCCACCATCACCCTGATACCGAAACACGACAAAAATGTCACAAAGATCAAAAACTACAAGCCAATATCACTGATGAACATAGATGCAAAACTCCACAGCAAAATACTAGCAAAAAGAATCCAACACTACATTAAAGGGAACATACAACATGATCAATTGTAGTATATCCCAGAATTGCAGGGCTACTTCAGTATACACAAATCAATCAAGGTGATTAACCATATAAACAAATTCAAGGAGAAAAACCATATGATAATCTCAACATTTGCAGACAAAGCTTTCTACAAAATTCAACACTTATTTATGATAAAAACCCTCCTGAAAGTAGGCATAGAGGGAACTTTCTTCAACATAATAAAGGCCATATATGACAAACCCACAGCCAACATCGTTCTCAGTGGTGAAAACCTTAAACCATTTCCTCTAAGATCAGGAACAAGACAAGGGTGTCCACTCTCACCAATATTATTCAACCTAGGTTTGGAAGTATTACCACAGTAGTCAGAGAAGGAAAATAAATAAAAATAATCCAAATTAGAAAAGAAGAAATAAATCTGTCATCTGTTTGCAGATGACAGGATACTATACATAGGGAATTCTAAAATTGCTCTCAGAAAATAACTAGAACTAATCAATGGATTTGGTAATGTAGCAGGATACAAAATAAATGTGCAGACGTCTCTTGCATCCCTATACACTAATGATGAAAAATCTGGAAGAGATATTAAGGAAATACTCACATTTACCATTGCAACAAAAAGTGTAAAATACCTAGGAATAAACCTACCTAAGGAGACAAAAGATCTGTATCAGGAAAATTATCAGACGATGAAGGAAATTAAAGATGATACAAACAGAAGGAGAGATATACCATTTTCTTGGATGGGAAGAATCAACATCGTGAAAATGGCTATACTACCCAAAGCAATCTACAGATTCAATGCAATCCCTATCAAACTACCAATGGCATTTCTCCAGAACTAGAACAAAAAATTTCACAATATGTATGGGAATACAAAAGGCCCCCAATAGCCAAAGCAATCTTGAGAAAGAAAAATGGAGCTGGAGGAATCAGGCTCCTGGACTTCAGACTACACTACAAAGCTACAGTAATAAAGACTGTATGGTACTGGCACAAAAACAGAAATATAGATCAATGGAACAGGATAGAAAGCCCAGAGATAAACCCACACACATATGGTCACCTTATCTTTGATAAAGGATGTAAGAATATACAATGGAGAAAATTCAGCCTCTTCAATAAGTGGTGCTGGGAAAACTGGACAGCTATATGTGAAAGAATGAAATTAGAGCACGCCTTAATGCCATACACAAAAATAAACTCAAATTGGATTAAAGACTTAAATGTAAGGCCAGACATTATAAAACTCTTTGAGGAAAACATAGTCAGAACACTCTGTGACATAAATCACAGCAAGATCCTTTTGGACCCACCTCCTAGAGAAATGGAAATAAAAACAAAAATAAACAAATGGAACCTAATGAAGCTTAAAAGCTTTTGCACAGCAAAGGAAACTATAAACAAGATAAAAAGACAACCCTCAGAATGGGAGAAAATATTTGCAAATGAAGCAACAGACAAAGGATTTATCTTCAAAATTTACAATCAGCTCATGCTGCTCAATATCAATAATAAAAAAAAATCCAAAAATGGGCAGAAGACCAAAATAGACATTACTACGAAGAATATATACAGATTGCCAACACACACATGAAAGGATGCTGAACATCATTAATATTGGAGAAATGCAAATGAAAACTACATTGTGGTATCACCTCACACCACTCAGAATGGTCATCATCAAACAATCTACAAACAATAAATTCTGGAGAGGTTGTGGAGTAAAGGGAACCCTCTTGTACTCTTGGTGGGACTATAAATTGATACAGCTACTGTTGAGAACAGTATGTTAGTTCCTTATAAAACTACAAATAGAATTACCATATGACCCAGCAATTCCACTACTGGGCATATACCCTGAGAAAACCATAATTCTAAAAGAATCAAGCACCGCAGTGTTCATTGCAGCACTGTTTACAATAGCCAGTGCATGGAAGCAACCTAAAATCCATCAACTGCTGAATAGATAAAGAAGATATGGCACATATATACAATGGAATATTACTCAGCTATAAAAAGCAATGAAATTGAGCTATTTGCAGTTAGGTGGATGGCCCTAGAGTCTGTCATAGACTGAAGTAATTCAGAAAGAGAAAGTATTGTATGCTAACACATAAATACGGAATGTAAAAAAAAAAATGTTTCTGAAGAACCTAGGGGCAGGACGGGATACATACATAGAGTACGGACTTGAGGACATGGGTTGGGGGATGGGTATGCTGGAATGAAGTGAGAGAGTGGCATGGACATATATACACTATCAAATGTAAAATAAATAGCTAGTGGGAAGCAGCCCTATAACACTGGGAGATTAGATCAGTGCTTTGTGTCCATCTAGAGGGGTGGGATAGGAAGTGTCTGAGGGAGACACAAGATGGAGGAGGTATGGGGATATATGTATATGTATAGTTGATTTACTTTGTTATAAAGCAGAAAATAACACACCATTGTAAAGCAATTATACTACAATAAAGATTTTTAAAAATAAATAAATAACAAATTATCTTTCCCTATTCTATATATCTATGTGTTTATGTAACTCTATATGAATGTATCTATCTATCCATGTATCTGTCATTTTTCTTAAATCTAATGTATAAATGCAATATATATTTTACCAGTGTAAACATTCAAGTTATTTGCTGATATAATGAATTATTTCCCTTTCTTCAGTAAAGACTAACATAAAGATTGTATTTAAACTAATATAAAGGGAATGTCAATGCATCTATATAGGTGTCAAATCTGAGTCCTGAGTAACGTGCTCCTACTCTTCTCTTTGTTTTGCTAGTTGTATATATTACAAAAACTTTTAAAGGTAAAGTAAAAATGAGTATAAAAAATCCAGACATATATATCTTATTTATTACTTTTTTTTTTGCTTTTCCTCCAAGAAATTTAGAAATCATGGATAAAGATCTTGGGAATGATGAGATTAAAAATAAAATATGATTCAAAAGAACAGTAATGCATGTTTAACATGAAAATATTTTTTAAGCCTTGATAGCTTTTACCTATCTTGTATTGCTTTTCAGACTTTACCCCCTTCATCCTTATACATTGTCTCCATGTAACCATATTGTGAAGATTCCTAAGGCAAGAATTAATATTCCTAACTAGTTAGTATAAATAAGTTTCTAGCTACAATGTTTACTTTTTTAAAGGGAATATATATTTCAAAATTAATACACAGTTCACGCAAGTTGTAACATATGGTTCCTTAAACATCCTCACTCCATCCCTCTTTTCTTGTTTTTTTAACAGAGAAAACCAAGTAAAATTTTCCACAGCACAATGAAATAAATAAAATTTAAAAAATAATGAAATGTCTTCCTTTTCCCTAAATATTTCACCAAAAAGAGTATATGAAAGCAACCAGTATACCACTTCCCTTCTTTTGGTCAAAAGTAAACACACGTATTTATATATGATTTCTCTTTTCAATTCAATCTTGGTATGGAATATGATGCTATATATATAGTGAATTCACTTGTATTTATACAACTCACCTCATCATTTGAAGTGGATTTGCAAGCGGATATTTTTCAAAATTAACACTTACCAAACATACTTCCTTATGATAAGGATTTGGAGAGATATTTTCCACAGGAGGGCAGGAAAGCAGGGGAGGCTTTGATACTCATCTGTTGTAGAAGTAATTCATCATGTTAAATTGATGAATTTAATAAGAGTGCCTATACTTAAGTATATCTCCAAACAATTTGTAACTCACTTTACACATTCACTTTTTTAATGTAATTTTAAAATTTTTATTTTATAGTGGGGTAGAGTTGATTAGCAATGTTGTGTTAGTTTCAGGTGTACAACAATGTGATTCAGTTATACATATAGATGTATTTGTTCTTTTTCAAATTATTTTCCTATATAGGTTACTACAAAGTATTGAGCAGAATTCCCTGTGCTATACAGTAGGTCCTTGTTGGTTATCTATTTTAACTATACATGTGTACATGTCAATCCCAAACTCCCAATCTGTCCCTCCCTCCCACCTTTCCCCCATAGTAACTGTAAGTTCATTCTCTAAGTCTGTGAGTCTGTTTCTGTTTTTTAATTTAGTTCCTTTGCATCATTTTTTGTAGATTCTACATATAAGTGATATCATATGAAATTTGTCTTTCTCTGTCTGTCTTACTTCACTTAGTATGATAATTTCCAGGTCCATCCATGTTGCTGCAATGGCATTATTTCATTCTTTTTAATGGCTGAGTAATATCCCATTTTATATATTTACCACATCTTCTTAATCCATTCATCTGTCAATAGACACATAGGTTACTTCCATGTCTTGGCTATTGTAAACAGCACTGCAATGAATATTGGGGTGCATGTATCTTTTCAAGCCATGTTTCTCTCTGGATGTATGACCCAGAGTGGGATTGCTGGATCATATGGTTGTTCTATTTTTAATTTTTGCTCACCCTCCATGCAGTTCTCCATAATGACTGTAACAGCTTACATTCCCACCAACAGTGTAGGAGGGCTCCCTTTTCTCCACACTCTCTCCAGCATTTCCTGTTTGTAGACTTTTTGGTGATGGCCATTCTGACTGGTGTGAGGTGATATTTCATTGTAGTTTTGATATTGCTAATTATTAGAGAAATGTTAATAAAAAATTTAATGTAAAATTTTTAAAAATTAAATTAAAAGTTCTACAATTTTTTTTAGTAATACATCAAATCATTAATAATTAATTTGCTATGGTCGGGGGTAGTATGCAAGTGCAGTATATAGACCATGCCACTGAGGGATCCCAATATTTACAGTATTCTATTAGATACAGAGTAGATAATCAAGCAGACTGAGGAAAAAATAAAGGCTAATGTTTCCAATCCTGTCATCAGAATCGCCAAAGGACGTTGTTACAAAAGAGTAGAATTCACAGTGGGCAACTTTCCTTTGATTTTAGGACTGTATGCTCTTCTGCGAATAAAATCTAATCCTGATGTCTCATTCTTTACTTTATTTCTAAAAGAAAACTTCTAAGTGTGTTTTATTGCTAAAGTCAGTCAGACTAAAAACTATACACCTTACTAACTACAGTTTCTTTTGTCATCATGGCAATTGTTGACAGTAAAGGTTAGGGAAGTAATTTGAATATTTTAAAACTAAATCTATTTGAAAATTAACTTGCATCCCCACAGCACTCAGCCATAAAAGGCAGATAAGAGGATGCAATTCAATCAGATAAAATCAAATCTTCAACATGGCAGTAAAATAATACTCTGATAACTAAATGGGTAATAGGAAATACAGCTAGATTGATGGCTCTAACCTAGACTCATATCTGGAGACATTGCTGGCTGTCATAGTTGGTAGTGGTGTTACTAACATCCAATGGGTAAAGGCCAGGTGTGATGCTTCAATGCACAGGAGAGAAACACACAACAAAGTATTATTCAGCTTTAAGTGTCAGTGGAGATTGGAAACATTAAGCTAGACTACAGGTCAAGAGAAATTTTTTTTTTGGTATGTAGGCCTCTAACTGTTGTGACCTCTCTCGTTGTGGACCACAGGCTCCAGACGCACAGGCTCAGTGGCCATGGCTCACGGGCCCAGTCGCTCCATGCCAGGTAGGATCTTCCTGGCCCGGGACACGAACCCATGTCCCCTGCATCAACAGGAGGACTCTCAACCACTGCGCCACCAGGGAAGCCCAAGAGAAATGATTTTTGAACATAAGAATATCTTTGTGTAAATACATCTAATATGATTGTGAAAATTATAACAACAGTGTTAATCCCAAGGACAGGTCTTCCTTGCAAATATTGTTCATTCATTGCAACATTTCTCCGGATTCATACCCTCTGTGAAAACTTCTGTGGACCTGATGTCCAATTGAGTTACTTCTTCTTCTATGCTGCTGTTGTACACAGTATGCATACTGATATTTTTCATTGTAAATGTATAACACTATCGTGTACTTATTTGATTAACATAACTATCATTGCTACCATACTGAGAGAACTTTAAGGGATGACATTATATGCTATTCATTATTTACTACTAGAACATAGAACATTGACTAGCAAATATTCATTAAATGTTTCTTGAATTGTGCTGAACTAAATATTAAGAAAATTAATTCCTTATTTTGGATTTGAAATAACCTCTAAAGCAGTAATTAAATAGTATGACCAAAATAACTATTTCTAAATACTATGACCATGCTATTCCAGCTACTGTAAAAAGCAGGTCAGAAATATTGGATTTTTTTTTCATTCTTAAAGGAAAAAAAGGGCTTCCCTGGTGGCGCAGTGGTTGAGAGTCTGCCTGCCGATGCAGGGGACGCGGGTTCGTGCCCCAGTCTGGGAAGATCCCACATGCTGTGGAGTGGCTGGGCCCATGAGCTATGGCCACTGAACCTGCACTTCCAGAGCCTGTGTTCCACAACCGCAGAGGCCACAATAGTGGGAGGCCCACATACCACAAAAAAAAAAAAAAAAAGGAAAAAAAAGTCAGACTCTTAGGGTAGTGTTTAGAGGTTGTGCCTAAAGAAAATTATCATTTACTCTTTGGACTTGTGAAGAATTATATGCAGGTAGTTGCTATTGTTTCATGTAATTTAATAGAGACAGAAGACTTTTACTTTTCTCTAGGTTTACTATGCCTGCAAAAGTTGGAGAAAAGACCTCAAGAACTGCCAATGAGGATTGTAGGATAATAATTTTACCTTTATAGATGAGATGATTAAAATTTGCAAATAATTAATACCTCTCAGTTTACTTTTTTCCAAGCTGAATAATTCCCAGGTTATATTTGCATGATATAAATAAAGAAAAAATACCAATTTCAATTTTACATTAACAGTAAGACTCCATCACCTTGATCCCAAAACCAGACAATGATATCACACAAATAAAGAAAATAGGCCAATATCACTGATGAAAATAGATGCAAAAATCCTCAATAAAATACTAGCAAACCAAATCCAACACTTTAAAAGGATCTTACACTATGATCAAGTGGGATTTATCTCAGGGGTACAAGGATTCTCCAACATATGTAAGTCAATCAATGTGATACACCACATTAACAAACTGAAGACTAAAAACCATATGATCATTTCAATAGATGCAGAAAAAGATTCTGAGAAAATTCAGCATTTATTTATGATAAAACACTCCAAAAAGTGGGCATAGAGGGAACCTACCTCAACATAATAAGTGACATATACAACAAACCCTCAGCAAACATCTTTTTCCATGTCAAAAAACTGAAAACATTTCCTCTACGATCAGGAACAAGACAAAGATGTCGACCCTCACCACTTTTATTCAACGTAGTTTTGGAAGTCCTAGCCATGGCAATCAGGGAAGAAAAAGAAATAAAAGGAATCAACTTAGAAAAGAAGAAGTAAAACTGTCAATGTTTACAGATGACATGATACTATACATAGAAAACCCTAAAGATGCTACCAGAAAACTACAAAAGCACATCAATGCATTTGGTAAAGGTGCAGGATACAAAATTAATACACAGAAATCTCTTGCATTTCTATACATTAACAAAGAAAGATCAGAAAGAGAAATTAAGGTAGCAATCTAATTTACCATCACATCCAAAAAATAAAATACTTAGGAATAAACCTTCCTAAGGAGGCAAAAGACCTGTACTCAGAAAACTATAAGATATGGATGAAAGAAATCAAAGATGACACAAACAGATGGAGAGATATACTATGTTCTTGGATTGGAAGAATCAAAATGACTATACTAACCAAAGTAATCTACAGATCCAATGTAATCTCTATCAAATTACCAATAGCATTTTTCACAATATTAGAACAAAAAAAATGTACAATTTGTATGGAAACACAAAAGACCCTGAATAGCCAAAGCCATTATGAGAAAGAAAATGGAGCTGGAAGAATCAGGCTCCCTGACTTCAGACTATATTACAAAGCTACAATAATCAAAATAGTATGGTACTGGCACAAAAACAGAAATATAGATCAATGGAACAGGATAGATAGTCCAGAGATAAACCCATGCACCTGTGGTCAAATAATCTATGACAAAGGAAGCAAGAATATACAATGGAGAAAACACAGTCTCTTCAAGAAGCGGAAAACTGGACAGCTACATATAAAATAATGAAATTAGAACATTCTCTAACACCATACACAAAAAGAATCACAAAATGGATTAAAGACCTAAATATAAGACCAGATACTATAAGACTCTTATAGGAAAACATAGGCAGAACACTCTCTGACATAAATTACAGCAAGATCTTTTTCGATCCACCTCCTAGAGTAATGAAAATAAAAACAAATTAAACAAATGGGACCTAATGAAACTTAAAAACATTTGCACAGCAAAGGAAACCATAAACAAAACAAAAAGACAACCTACAAAATGGGGGAAATTATTTGCAAACAAAGTGAACAAAAGGGATTTGTCTCCAAAATATACAAATAGCTCATGCAGGTTAATATAAAAACAAACAAACAAACAAAAACCCCAAACAACCCAGTCAAAAAATTGCTGGAAGATCTAAAGAGACATTTCTCCAAAGAAGACATACAGATAGCCAAGAGGCACATGAAAAGATGCTCACCATCACTAATTATTGGAAAACTGCAAATCAAAACTAAAATGAGATATCACCTCACACCTGTCAGAATTGCCATCATCAAAAAATCTACAAATAATAAATGCTGGAGAGGGTGTGGAGAAAAGCGAACCCCCCCCTACACTTTTGGTGGGAATGTAAATTGGCACAGACACTATGGAGAATAATATGGAGGTTCCTTTAAAAACTAAAAATAGAGCTACCATATGATCCAGCAATCCCACTTCTGGGAATATATCCAGAGAGAACCATAATTTGAAAATATAAGTGCACCCCAATGTTCATTGCAGCACTAATTTCAATAACCAGCACATGGATGCAACCTAAATATCCATCAATGGAGGAATGGATAAAGAAGATGATGTATATATATATATATATATATATATATATATATATATATATACACACACACACACACACACACACACACACACACACACACACAATGGAATATTACTCAGCCATAAAAAAGAATGAAATAATGCAATTTGCAGTGACATCGATAGACCTAGAGATTATCATCCTGAGTGAAGTAAGTCAGACAGAGAAAGACAAATATCATATGATATCTCTTATATGTGGAATCTAAAATAATTGTACAAATGAAATTATTTTCAAAACAGAAATAAAGTTACTCTGTAGAAAAAGAACTTATGGTTACCAAGGGGGAAAGGTGGGGCCAGGGATAAATTGGGAGACTGGGATTGACATATACACACTACTATAGATAAAATAGATAACAAATAAGAACCTATTGTATAGCTCAGGGAACTCTACTGAATACTCTGTAATGACCTATATGGGAATAGAATCAAAAAATAGTAGATATATGTAATATATGTATAACCAATTCACTTTACTGTACAGCGGAAACTAACACTTTGTTAATCAACTATACTCCAATAAAATTTAATTTTCAAAATGCACAAAAGAAGAAAAAAACTAGTAGTAAAAAGTCTTTCACTCAAAAAAAACCCAGTAAGTCTCATCAAAGATGCTAGACTAAGTTGTTAATTCTAGGTAATGTTCAGAGTAAACAAAAATGCTTTGGTAAATTTTGTGGCTTCAACATCAAACGTTCCATAAAGAACCAGAGGCAGAATTCAGATCTTTATAGTATCTAGTAGACCCAAATGGAATACATGTGAGGAGGAAAGGACAAATTTATATGCAATATCACCTAGTTTCCCTAACTGATACTTCACCCCAGATAGTCTCTTTGGTGTAGGCTACTGAACAAGATTATAAACAGTTGCCTGCTCTCTCTGACCTCATCATTTATTCTGCCTTTTCTAAAATAAAAAAAATATTCATTTTTATTTCTCTTGAGTCCTCTTTACAAGAGCAGAGGCCTAGGATAGAGAAAAATTCTCATACTTCAAACCTGAAATCCTTGTGGATGGGCGAAGGAGAAAGTTGAGCAGCTTTGCCTATCTCCCAGCCTTATAAACACCATCCATCAGTCCCTAACTGTGCTTCTCTCATTGTTGTGAAAATTTACTTTTCCAATGAACATTTATATGCATTTATTTTTAAGTATTTTACTTAATTTTGTTTTATTTTACTTTTAGAACTTTTTCCTCTTTGCTACAAGAGTATATTTGACTTTGGGAGATAGCATGAACTAACTTGTAGGGAGTTTCACTGCTTATTGGAACCTTCCTATTACTATCATAGTCATTCAATCAATCCTGAAGGATGAAGAGGTAAAGTTTTCAGTGGTGAAGGCTTTCTTTGCTATTAATCTTGACATTTGGTGCAATCCCTACATCACTGCCTCTGAATCAAAAGGAGAAATGGGAGATGCCAAAATCTCTTTTTCCTACTTTCTTCTGTAACCAAGTACTAAATGAAATTTTTATCTGTGTAGTGGTGAACAAAGAAGCATATACTAACCCCGAGAAGCATATACTTCTATGTTTCCTCATAAGCAGAAATAGTTGTATTCTGTAGATCAGGGTGACAAAGGCCCTAGAATGTATCAGTTAATCCATATTCTAAAGGTATCCCTAAAATGATACTGATTGCTGTTTTGGCAAATAAAATATCAATGTAATTTACCAATTTTCTTAGACTTATAGAAAAATTTTACAGTTTCAGGTTTTACATTTAAGTCTTTAATCCATTTTAAGTTATTTTTTTATGTGTGGTGTAAGAAAGGGTTCCAATTTCATTATTTTGCATGGGACTATCCAGTTTTCCAAGCACAATTTATTGAAAAGACTTACCTTTCTCTTTTGAGTATTCTTGGCTCCTTTGTCAAATAGTAGTTGACTGTACATGGATGGGTTTATTTATAGGCTCTTGATTGGTCTGTGTGTCTGTTTTTACACCAGTACCATACAGTTTGGATTACTATAACTTTGTAATAGGGTTCAAAATCAGGAAATGTGATGCCTCCAGGTTTGTTCTTCTTTCTCAAGATTGCTTTGACTATTTGGGGTCTTTTGTTTTTTCATTCAAGTTTTAGGGTCTTTTTTTTCCCATTGGAATGCTGATAAGAATTGCATTGAATCTATAGTTCTCTTTCAGTAGTATGGACAGTTTGACAATATTAATTCCTTCAATCCATGAATATGGGATATATTTCCATTTATTTGTGTCTTCTTCAATTTTTTTCATCAATGTCTTATATCTTTCGTTGTATAGATCTTTCACTTCCTGGGTTAAGTTTATCCCTAAGTATTTCATTGTTTTTGTTACTAATGTAAATGAAATTTTTAAAAATTTATTTTTCAAATAGTTTGTTGATAGTGTATAGAAACATAACTGATTTCTGTATTTTGATTTTGTATCCTGAAACTTTACTGAGATTATTTATTAGCAAGGAGTGTGGCTGTGAGAGTGGAGCCAAGTATGGGGCCCGCTCAGGGTCTTGGGAACACAGAGAGGAGCGTCTGCTGCTGGGACCCTGGACCCTTGTGACTATGGGCAGACGGTGGTTTTGAGGCAGCTGGAGCAGAAAATAGGGCCTCTTCAGTGTATCCAGTGGCTCGGATGGTGGTGTCTCCTGCTGGGGCACTTTGCCAACAGGACTCTTCATGGACTGCTGCTGGGTCAGGCTGGAGCCCATTTACAGGCCAGTTTTAGAATGTACCTATCAAATTTATTGGGATTACCTCAAGGGCTCCCAGTCTGCAGCCAAGAAGGGATAGAGCCAGTTCACACACTACATCAGGGTCTACAGCCAGGACTGAGGTCTGTATGCCTTTTACCTGAGGCATAGGTGGGCATATCTTTCCCTAGGTCCCTTGGTATATGGTACTGGTACCAGGACCAAGACCTACTGAGGCTGTAGTTGAGCCATCTGTGTGCAGGCCTTCCTTCTGAAACAGCTCTGCTCAGTCTTGGACTGTACCAGGTTTCACAAACTCTTACCATGATCCCAAAGCTCCCTCTGAGGCCCTTTTATCCATGGATGGATGCCAAATTATTGTTCTGGGGGATACTAACAGGGAACATCTTATGCAGCTATTTTGCTCATGTTTATGAAAAAGTTTTAACTGAGAAAAATTTCTAGGCTTCTCATAACCACAGATAGACTCTTCACAAATAAAAAAGAAAACATCAGAGTGAGTTTTGTTACTTAAACTGGAGGACTGAATAAGGATTTTATCACATAGTTAAGGATTTATGGCAAAGATATCGTATAGTAAATAGGTATTTCAATTTCTTTAATTATGGCTCTAAATTGTGTATTGCCTTTTTATCTATAAGGATTACAGTATCAGCTTCATACTTGGTGCCTGTAAAATATAGATTTACTTATATAAGAAGTTAAATAATCGAGTGTAAAATATTCTTATCTAAATTTCTCTGTAAATTACAATTGAAGGGGGTCTTCTTTTTGAATCAAAAGGTTATAAGCTAAGTCATGAAGTCCAATTGAAGGTAGTAAGATTTTAAAACCTAGATACAAACAGCTTCCAAAAAGATGTTTATACACTCAATCAGTTTCTAGAAACTCTTACTTCTCAAACTGGGTTGTTAGTACATGTATTAGATATAGCAGAAAAACAGATACAATTTAAAACCTTTATATGTGTTATCTTCCATTTCTGGAAAATATTGAAAAACTATAACTTGTGACATAATTAATAAAAGCTACAATAAGGACTATTATTTCCTTCCCTACATGTAAGATTATATGAAAGTCCAAATTAGCAAGATGTATTATTTTGTCCTTTCATAGGTTAACAAAATGAGGGTTACATTTAGAAAAGAACTAGACTGCAAAAATGCAACAGCATTTCTCCTTTTGCTTGACTCAGGTTTCAGTTTCATAACTAAGGCTTGTTTCAGCTGATTAAAAATATTGCATAATGCACAACAGTGTATAATGCATAATTACTTCCTCTGCTAAGTAGAACTTTCTCTTAAACTCAGAGACTTTAAGTCAAGCAAAAATTACAATGCTATATTGAATACAAATAACACCTCTTTAAAATATCAGCAGTCAATATCTAGAAAAGGAACACTTGAACTCTTAGCACCACCATAATGACTCAGCATTGATTTGGTATGAAATTAGTGCCCAATATAGATTTTGTCAAATGTTACTTCTGGACTAAATTAATTTATCTTTCTATATTAAAAGTGTAAGATATAGATGTACAAAAAGGTTTATCATATGCATGTTCTAAAATGGTAAAATTATGTGGCAAAGAAATATGAGAGCACATTTCATATTTATTTTCTCGAAACTTCATCACAATTATGTCTTACTGCAGTTTAGAGAGAATAATAATGATAATACATCACTATAAATAAGGGTACATAAAATATAGAAACCTTATTGTAATATTAGGGATAAGAACTTGATTTTAGTGTTAGAATTATATTTATTTTTTATGTTAACTTAGTGGAATATGCTTGAGAGTTTTAACATAAGAATTTGAACTGATAGTTACATTAGAACTGTGTGATTATGGCCTTTTGCCAAAGTGCATTTGCAAAGTATACTCTTTATAACATATTGATTTTTATAAAAATATAACATATATTTCTGTTATATATCTATATAACATAGATATAACACTTAAATGAAAGTACATTTTGTGTTTTCATTTCACATTTTACTCTTAGTAAAATCAGTTACCATTTAACCCTTGAAATTCCATTAATTCTTCAGCTCATTGCTTAAGCCAACTACTGAGCTTTTAAAATTGGAAATTACAGTTTTTAATGTAAAGAAGTTTAATGCAATTCTTTATCAAATATTCTTGGTCATTTATTATGGACTCATGTTCCTTACTCAGACTTCTGATGCTATATTTTTTTCCATCAGAAATCACTGATCACTTCTCTCTTTCTATTTATCTAATTTAAACTTTAATTTATTATAATTAACATAAAATAAAATTGACCTTTTTGTGTATAGTTCTATGAATTTTAACCACTACTACAAACAGGGAACAGAACTATTCCATCATTCCCAACCCTTCCATATGCTATCTTTTTGTTGTTATACTCTCTCTCCACCCTTAACTCAAGGAATTTAGAACAATCTTGAATTTTTGAAAATGGCATACAAATGAAATCATGCAGTATATTATATATTTAGATTGGATTCTTTCACATAGTATGATGACTTGAGATTCATTCAAGTTGTTGCACATATCAATCATTCATTCGTTTTACTGCTAAGCAGTATTCCATTAGGTGCATATATGGTAGTTAGCTTATCCATTTACCCAATGAAGGACATTTAGGTTGTTTCCAGATTTAGGTGATTATAATTACAGCTGCTATAAATGTATTTCTACAGGTTTTTGTGTAAACATAAGTTTTAATTTCTCTAGAGTAAATTCTTAGAAGTGAGGTTGCTAGCTCATACACTAAATGTATGTTTAACTTCATAAGAAACTACCAAACTATTTTGCAGAGCTCCTGTATCATTTTACCGTTTCCTCCAGCAATGCATAAGAGTTCAAATTTCCCTGCATTCTCACTAGGTAAAGTATCTCTTAAAATGTTTTGCACATTTTAAAATGAGTTTTATGTTTTTTCACTATTAAATTTTGAGAATTATGTATATATTCTGAATATAAGTCCTTTGTCAGATAAGTGATTTCACACATATTGTCTGCTAGTTTGTACCTTGTTATTCATTATTTTACCAGTGTCATTTGTAGAGCCAAAGTTTTAAATTTTGATTAAGTTCAATTTATTTATTTAGTTTTTAATGAGTCATGATTTCGGTGTCATATCTAAGAATAATTGTATAATGCCAGGTCAGGAAGTTTTCTCACATCTCTTTTCTAAACATTGTATAATTTTACATTTGACATTTAAAGCTATTTATGATCCATTTTTAGTTAACTTTTGTATAAGGTTGGAAGTTTTGGTCAAGGCTTTTTTTTTTCATATGGGTGTTCAAATTTCACAATATTGTTAAAAGGACTATCTCTTTTCCATTGAATTGCTTTTCAACTTTTTTCAAGATTCAACAGATTACATTTTTGTGGGAATACTTCTAGACTATATATTCTGTTCTACTGATTTATATATCTTCTTTCACCTGTACTGTGCTGCTTTGTTTACTGTAGCTTTATAGTAAATATTAAAATTGGTATTGTAGTTTCTCCAGCTTTATTCTTATTTAAAAATAATAGTTTCAACAATTCTAGTGACTTTGCCTTTCTATATCAACATCAGAATAAGCTTTTTTATATCTACAAAAAATCACACTGACATTTTCATTGGAATTATATTAAATCTATGGGTCAATTTGTAGAAAATTGATATCTTTCCTATGTTGAGTATTCTAATGAAAGAATGTAGTATGTCTCTCTGTCTAGGTCTTTGATATCTTTTACCAACGTTTTGTAATTTTCTACATACAAATCCTGCATATGTTTTCTTAGAATGCTTTATACCGTAAAATTTTATTTTATGAAATAGCTTTACTGAGATATGACTCATATATCATACAATTCACCCATTTACATTGCACAACTCAATGCTTTAATACATTTACAGGATTTCACAACCACCATAACAGTCTAATTTTAGATTAAAATCCTGTATCTATTTGCAGTAAAGCTGCATTTATTCTCCCCACACCAAACGCAGTCCTAAGCATCCACCAAACTACTCTCTCCAAATTAGCCCACTCTGGGCATTTCATATAATAGAATCACACACTATGTGGTTTGTTTGTGACTGGCTTCTTTAACTTAGCATAATGTTTCAAGAGTCGCCTATGTTGTAACATGTTGCAGTACTTTTTTGTTGTTGTTGATTAATATTTCATTGTACAGATATCCCACATTTATTTATCAATTCATCAGTTGATGGACATTTGGGTTGTTTCTAGTTTTTGTCTATTATGAATAATGCTGCCATAAACATTTCTGTACAATTTTTTGTGTGGATGTATACATTCAGTTCTTGGGTATACAATTAGAAGTAGGAATTTTAGGTCATATGGCAACTATGTATAACTTTTTGAGGAACTGCCAGACTGTACAATTTTACCTTTCCACCAGCAATGCATGAGGGTTCCAATTTCTCTATATCCTTTTCAACATGTGTTACTGTGTGTCTTTTTGATAATAGCACACCTGTGGGTGTGAAGTGGGATCTTGTAGTGGATTTTATTTGCATTTACCTAGTTACTAATGATGTTGATCATATTTTCATGTGTTTATTGGCCATTTGCATGTTTTTAAAGGAATAGGTTATTTATTGAAGTGAATGTACATGGTTTTGAATTTCTGTTTCCAATTGTTCATTATCTTTACATAGAAATGCGACTGGTTTTGTGGATTGACCTTGTTTCCTGGGATCGTGAAAAATGTACTTATTGGTTCTCAGATACTTTTGTAGATTCATTGGAATTTTTTAATTTGTATTGTTTTCCTAGGGCTGCCATAAAAAATTAGAACAGACTTGGTGGCTAAAAGAATAGAAATGTATTATCTCACTGTTCTGGATGCCAAGTCTAAAATCAAAGTATCGGTAGAGAAATACCTCTCCAAAGGCTGTAGGGGAGAATTTTTCCTTGTCTCTTCCGGATTAAGGTGCCTGTCTCTTCTTCCTCCCTCACCAGAATTGCTTTTAAAATTTATATTTCCACTAACAATCACTTTAAGACAATTTAGCCTTTTTCTACTATACACATCAAAATTCTTCCAGCTTCTGTCCATTACACAATTCCACAACCACTTCCATATTTTTAGGTATTTGTTACAGCAGCACCTTACATCCCAGTACCAAATTATGTATTTATTTCCTAGGGTGACCATAACAAATGACCACAAACTTTGTGGTTTAAACCAATAAAAAATATATTGTTTATTGGAGACCAGAAGTCTGTGAGGAAGTGCTCCCTCCAAAGGCTCTAAGGAAGAATCATACTTTTCCTCTTCCAGCTTCTAGTGGCTGCTTGTAATCCTTGTAAACATATCACTCCAATATCTGCCTCCATCTTTACATTGACTTTTTTCCTCTATGTCCTGTCTTCTCATAAGGACACTTGTCATTAGATTAAGGGGTACCTGGACAAATCAGGATGGTCTTATCTTGAGATTCTTAACATAATTACATATCCAAAGACTCTTTTTTCCAAGTAAGTTCATATTTACATGTTCTGGGTGGGCATACCTTTTGAGGAGACATCATTCAACATATTACAAATACTATACACTCACACATACAACCAAGAAAACAATAAAAGCATGCTTAAATTACCACTAGGTATATTCTTTTAGGCTGTGTATTTCTGAGATTATAAGTAAATAATTAATGAGAAAGGAATACAAAGATTGGTGATGTATTGTTCTTCATAAGTTCAGTAATTTATTCTCTGGTTCAATATTTTTATCCATGATATTATTCACATGTCATAAAAATCATCTTTTAACGTATAAAATTCAGTGGCTTTAGGATATTCACAAAATTTTGCAATCATCACCATTATCTAATATGAGAATATTTTCATCATCCCAAAAAGAAACCCCATACTCATTAACACTCATTCTTCATTCTCCATCCTCTGATTTCCTATCAAACACTAATTTACTTTTTTTCTGTATGGCTTTAACTATTCAGGATATTTCATATAAAAAGAATTGCACATTCTGTACTTTTTCTGAATGACTAACTTAGCATAATATTTTCAAAGTTCATTCATGCTATAGCTTTTTCAGCACACCATTCCTTTTTGTGGCTGAATAATATTCCATTTTATGGATGATATACCACATTTTGTTTGTCTATTCATAAGTTGATGGACATTTGGAAAGCTTCTACTTTTTGGCTATTATGAATATATTACTATAAATATTTCTATACATGTTTTTGTGTGGACATATGCTTTCAATTTTCTTGGGTATACACATAGGGGTGGAATGGCTCAGACATTTAGTAGGTCCAAGTGAAATTTTTGATTATCTACAAAACTTTTTCCAAAATAGTTGCATCTATTATCTGCTGGCTGTTTCAAAAGAGAACCAGAAATTTCGAACTAACACATTTTTTATATGATATGACTTGCTTTCTATTTAGACAGATATTTAAATGTAAAATAAAAAGCACACATGCAACATCATAAACCCAAATTTTAAATGTTTTGCATTATACTGTGCAAACTTTAATGAAAAGTAAAACTCTCTCTATATATTAATATGCACACACACTTATACAGCTTAGTAAGGAGGTTTTATTGCTCCTTACATAGATGTGTCAATTTGTACATTTTCTTTTAAGTAAATTCTTTAGAGTAAGACACAAGATTTATTTGACTGGCTAAAGCATATCACTTAACTTTATGGGCTTCAAGTCTTCTAAGGTATTGATGTTTTTCTATACCATATTACAGTTATTTCATTTATAATGAGATAGTTACAACATATTTTACTTTATTATGTTTTCCAAATTAATCAAGTCAGAAATATACAATGTGAAATAGACAAATACTACTGTTGCTCCTACTCTGATGCTTTTTTTTTCTTTCTTTTTTTTTTTTTTTTTTTTTTTTTGCGGTACGTGGGCCTTTCACTGTTGTGACCTCTCCCGTTGTGGAGCACAGGCTCCAGACACGCAGGCTCAGCAGCCATGGCTCACGGGCCCAGCCGCTCCACCACATGTGGGATCCTCCTGGACTGGGGCATGAACCCATGTCCCCTGCATCGGCAGGCGGAATCTCAACCACTGCGCCACCAGGGAAGCCCGACTCTGCTGGTTTTTATAATGATTCCTTATTGGTAATTCCAGACCATTTTAACTTGTAATTTCTATACTCAGTGTCACAAAAGTTTAGTGTAATCTTCAAAGGTTATTTTAATATATAATTTTTTGCGTGTGTGTGATTCCAGCAGAACTTTCAAACTATACAAAAATATGTCACAAAGGACTAAAGGCTTCAAATTTTCATTTTGAGAAATAAAGATATATCAAATTGATGGTATTTAAAAAATGTAAATAAAAAGATCTAGTAGCATCAGTTGCCAGAATACCTTATTTTCATTCCTGTTTAAGAGTAGTGCCACATGCAATATGATCCCTGCTTCTCTTATGTGTGAATAAAATTGTTACCATATAAGCTAACATTTCTTTTCACAGTAATTCACACCCACAGCCTGGATATCATGTACACTCCTAGATACATGAGTGTTTTTTTTCCTTAACCATTAATCTGCCAAGCAGCCTGACTCTAAATGTTGTACATTGCAATTATGTATTTTCTTTAAACATCAATGGTTGTTTATGTAGTGCACCTTATTTTTATAAATATTAAAATATTGATAAATAAATATTTATATTATATATATATACATAAGTGCATATATAAACTGAATAAAAATTACATGCACATTTGAAAATAAGTTTAGATTTACAGAAAAGTTACTCATTAACATCTTTCATCTCCTTTGTTTATTTGTCAAAACTAAATCCATACTTTATTCAAATTTTATGAGTTTTTCCACTAATGTAATTTTTCTGTTCTAGATCTAGAATCCCATCCAAGATGCTATATACCAATTAGATGACATGTCTCCTTAGGTTTCTATAGACTGTGAAATTTACTCTGACTTCCTTGTTGTTGTTGACCTTGACAACTTTTAAGAATACTGATCAGGCTTGTAGAATGATCCTCAATTGAAATTTAGCTGATGTCCTTTGAATGATTATACTTAGCTTAAGGTTATTTAGGAGGAAGACCACTAAGATAAAGTGTCATTATCATCACATCATGTCAGGATTACTTTCTATCAACATGACATATGAAGGAGATCAGACATATGCCACACCCAAATATGCCATTCTGACATATTATTTTGAGCTGAAGGCAAATGAGAATAAGCAGGTACAAGATGAACTCTCTGCCCTCCCTCTATCTACTGGAGGAAAAGATCATATATTCCCTTGTACAGGGGTCCCTTCTCCTACTTCCAGAACCATGAAGGGAATAATAACCTCATCACCAGAGATAAGATGGCACTGAGAAAGAGTCTACACAAACTTTGTTAATAGCCTTCATCTACAGTTAGTTTCCCATATATTTGCCTTCCTACAATTTTTCACCCCTACAAGTTCAAAGTTCTTATTCTTTATCTTGTTACAACTCTTTAAATTTATCCTCCTTATTCAAATATAAAACCCTCCATACTTCTTCATTTAGTCGGGGATTTTTCTATTCTTTCTAAGAAGTCTCCACCTCACCTGTGCCATATAAAACTTCCAACAGCAAGTAAATTCACATACCTTTTCTCCTGTTAATCTTTATTTTTTCAGTATAATTTACAGGGCCCCAGAGAACTTAAGATACAGGAAAGATTTTTCCTCCCTTATCTGTATCACTGTTGATGTTAACCTTGGTAGGCTGAGGTATTGTTATGCTGTTTCTTCACTATAAAGTTAGTCTTTTCCCACTTTTTTACACTGTACTCTTTTGATTTATTTATGTAAGTACATATTATTAGATTTTTTATACTTTGGATTAGTCTCCAATACTACTTTATTTTTTTTCTCAAATTGTTCCAGCTTTTTCATAATGCTATATTAATGGAATTATACAATGTGTAACATTTTGGGTCTAGTTTATTTCACTTGGGAAAAAGCAATGCTATTGCTGGAATCAGTAGCTCATTCCTTTATATTTGTTTCTATTTATATTCCTTTTAAAGTTCAATCTGAGATTCCTTCTGAAAATTTCCAGCAAAGCCAATTTAAAAGTACCTATATGGTCAATTACACTTAAGTACAAATCAGGCAAAGTTTATTGAAACTGGACTTATTTTGCATAAAAATTGGTCTTAATTTGACTATACTTGGTAGAGATGAGTGGTTTTGGAGAGAAAAATTATGTTTCAATAACATACCATTGTGAATATGAAGTTCTAATGCTGTTAATTGTCTTTGAGTTTTGTATTTACTGTCTAAGATTCACTTCCTAGATGGGTCCTTGTTACTATGTTATTATTATTGTAAAGTTCAATTGAATTATTAAAAGAACATTCTAAACTTGTAAGTTTATCACAGTAACCTATTTTGGGATGAAGACCAGATGCTTCATGACCTACAACCAGAAGATTATGCATACTGGAAAAAGCATCATTTAAAGGACTCTTCCAACCTGGATGGAAAGACCCTTTTCAGGTATTCTTGCTCATGAGCAGCAAAACTGAAGGGAATTCACTCTTGGATTAATATTTTCCACTTTAGAAGGACCCCTGAAATGGACTTGTACAAAGAGAGGACTGCTGACCTCAAACTCCCCTTAAAACCATGCTCAGACAGGGGAGAAATGACACCCACACAAGGATGGGAAGAAGACAACATCAGAAAGAGAGAGCTATCCGAAGATGTTGAACCTGATGACCTGTCGGACTATATGATTATTTATAGTGTTTTCTTGATTTATTGGACTTTTGCATATCAATCAAATGTTTTTTTCCTCTCATGGGTACAGTCCTATGCAGAATTTAAAAATCAATCCAATTGCTAAATTTGTGGTCACTTACCTACACCCATACTTCTGGGTTTCTCCTGTCCAAGGCTCTGATCAGATGGCCCTTAGGAAATTTATTCTAGAAGAAAAAATCTATAGTTCAGTTTGGGACACTATTGATACTATGAGATGGGATCCTCTCACTCAGCCAATCAATCATACTTGCTCTGACAATGAACATAAAAATGATTTTTCTTTAAAAGTTACTCAAACTCAGTCAGAGCAATGAGCTAAATTTCACTCAAAAATTATAACCTCCCACTTATTAGGAGGGCCCTTCCATCAGTTATGGGATGGACTTATATGAGTAATACAAGGTTATGGTCATTTAAGTTTAAAGGCTTCCTTCCTTATGTTGGGAAAAAATAAATCATGCTAAGAATATTCTGCCTAATACACTAGGAAATGAGTCTGAGTGCCTTTAAACATTTTCAATATAGCATTACCCATAAAGATAGTGATTGGTATGGAACAAACTGGGTCAGATGACCAGGTATATACTGAACTGCACCTAATGAAAATTATTGGCTTAAATTCTTACTTATAACTTTATTAATGCTACTACCTATTACATATATTCTGCCTATTTTACAAGATTGTTGTTTCTGGCATTACCCATGTTTAACTGAGCCTCTGACAAAAATAATGACTAAATAACTTAAAACAGTGGACCAAATACATAGTTCTACATGAGAGTTTTTTTTTAATTGAAGTATAGTTGATTTACAATGTTGTTTTATTTACAGGTGTACAACAAAATGATTCATTTATGTATGTACTATATATTATCTGTATAAATATTTTTCAGTTTCTTTTCCTATAAAGGTTATTATAAAATATTGAGTATAGTTCCCTGTGTTATATGGTAGGTCTTGATGTTTGTCAATTTTATATATAATAGAGTGTATATGTTAATCCCACCTTCCTAGTTTATCCTTTCCCCACACATTTCCCCTTTGCTAAGCATAAGTTTGTTTTCTATGTCTGTGAGACTATTTCTATTTTGTATCATTTTTTTATTTTTATTTGTATCATTTTTTTTAGATTCAACATATAAGTGACATCATATGACACTTGTCTTTCTCTGACTTATTTCACTTAGTATAATTATCCTCTAGGTCCATCCATGTTCCTGCAAATGACATTATTCTATTCATTTCTATGGCCAAGTAGTTTTCCATTGATATATGTAAAGCATCTTTATTCATTCATCTCTCAATGGACATTTAGGTTGCTTCCATTTCTTGGCTATTATAAATAGTGTTGCATTGAACGCTGAGGTGCATATATATTTTAAATTATAGTTTTCTCTAGATATATGCCCAAGAATGGAATTGCTGGATCATATGGTAGCTTTAGTTTTAGTTTGTTTGTTTGTTTGTTTGTTTGTTTTTGTGGTATTCAGGCCTCTCAATGTTGTGGCCTCTCACGCTGCAGAGCACAGGCTCTGGACATGCAGGCTCATGGGCCCAGCCGCTGCATGGCATGTGGGATCTTCCTGGACCAGGGCACGAACCCTTGTCCCCTGCATCGGCAGGGAGACTCTCAACCACTGCACCACCAGGGAAGCCCTAGTTTTAGTTTTTAAAGGAACCTCCATACTGTTCTCCATAGTGGCTGTACCAATTTGCATTCCCACCAACACAGTAGGAGGGTTCCCTTTTCTCCACACCTTCTTCAGCATTTACTGTCAGACTTTTTAATGATAGCCATTCTGACTAGTATGAAGTGATACTTCATTGTAGTTTTGATTTGTATTTATCTAATGATTAGTGAATCTGAGCATCTTTTCATGTGCCTTTTGTCATTCATGTGTCTTCTTTGGAGAAATGTTTATTTAGATCTTCTGCTCACTTTTTTATTGTTTTTTTTTTTTTTTGAGCTGTATGAGCTGTTTGTGTATTTTGGAGATTAATCCCTTGTCAGTTGTATTGTTTGCAAATATTTCTCCCATTCCGTAGATTGCTTTCCATTTTGTTTATGGTTTCCTTTGCTGTGCAAAAGCTGTTAAGTTTAATGAGGTCTTGTTTGTTTATTTTTGTTTTTATTTCCATTATTCTAAGAGGCATATCCAAAAAAATATTGCTGTGATTTATGTCAAAGTGTGTCCCGCCTATGTTTTTCTCTATGATTTTTATAGTATCCGGGTTTACATTTAGGCCTTTAATACATATTGAGTTTATTTTTGTGTATAGTGTTAGAGTATGTTCTAATTTCATTCTTCTACATGTGATTGTCCATTTTTTCCAGCACCACTTATTGAAGAGACTGTCTGAGAGGAAATTATTTCAGCTTTTCACCACTGAGTATAATGTTAGCTGTGGGCTTATCATATATATCCTTTATTATGTTGAGATATGTTCCCTTAATACCCGCTTTGTTGAGTTTTTGTCATAAATGGTTGTTAAATTTTGTCACACCTTTTTTGGTGTCTATTGAGGTGATCATATGATTTTTATTCTTTAATTTGTTAATGGGTATATATCAGGAGAAAATGAAAATTTGAAAAGATACATGCACCCCAATGTTCATTGCAGCACTATTTATAATAGCCAAGACATGAAAGCAACCTAAATGTCCACTGACAGATGAATGGATAAAGAAGACATGGTATATATATATATATATATATATATATATATATATATATATATATATATAATGGAATACTACTCAGCCTTAAAAAAGAATGAAATAATGCCATGTGCAGCAACATGGATGGATTAAGAGATTATCATATTAAGTGAAGTAAGTCAGACAGAGAAAGACAAATATCATATGGTATCACTTATATGTGGAATCTAAAAATTGATGCAGATGAAGAACTTATTTACAAAACAGAAACAGGCTCACAAATTTAGAAAACAAATTTATGGTTATCAAAGGGTTAAGGTGGGGGAGGGATAAATTAGGAGGTTGGGATTAACATATACACATACCTACATATAAAATAGATAATCAACAAGGATCTACTGAATAGTACAGATAACTACTCAATACTTTGTAATAATCTATATGGGAAAATAATCTGAAAAAAATAATAGATATATGTATATGTATAACTAAATCACTTTGTTGTACACTTGAAACTAACACAACATTGTAAATTAACTGTATTTTGATATAAAGTAGAAATTTAACGTTTTTTAAATTAAAAAATAATAAAAAAAATAAAGAGGATCCAAAAATATTTGACTTACTGGGGTTCTTTTTTACCATACTACTATAGAATTATTTTAAATTGTGAAATTATATCAACAATTATTGAGCACTAGTTACGTAAAAGATAGTGGCAGTGAGTAGGATGCAAAAGTTGTTCAGTGTTATGGTTCATGCTTTCAAATAACTGAACAAAGTTTAAGGGAATAAAGCATAATCACATGAATACTATTTTTTAAATGATTGTAATAACTAAACATTATCTAAAGAGAAACCAGGCTGTCTTTAAACAACTGAAAAGTTAATGCTGTAAACATTGGGTGCTATGAATTTGGAAGGCTGAGTAATTGCTGTGACCTAGAGGAAATGATATTATGAAACTTTTTGGAAAGGAAGGATCTGAGCTTATCTTTAGTGGTAGGACTTATCCAGGAGGAACAAAGTGAAGATGGCTGAAGGAACAGAAAAAAATGGAAGTGTAAAATCACAAGATCTATTAGCTACCAAGAGGACTGGTTTGTTGAATAAATGATTTTTACAATAACATGGATATATTTTTATTATAAATCTCACCAAATAGTTGTTTACTTGCTATATGTTAAACTGTTCACTTTCAGAAGAATTAGTGGTATATTTTAATGGTTTTTAAGCTTTTATTTAACATTTGATTCTCTTTTTCCTCTAAACAAATGTAACTTGGAAACTTGATTTAGCACAATAATGCAATAGCAGCATTCTTTAAATAGTTTGGTGGGAATTATGTTGTTACTTAATGAATCCTTGCAGTACCAACATGTAGACTTGGGGATCCATTGAGCAAAATATGAAAACAACTCTTTTATAGAAATAGTTGGAGAGGCTGTTTATGATTTCTTTTACTACAGAAAACTTGGGGGTATATAGCTTTACATAGTAGGAGATATGTATGAAAAGTAAGTTAAGGCTTGGTAGTGGAGAATAGTAAACATATTCCTGTAGATAATGGAAAACCATTGAAGAGGTAGGAAAGACCTGCAATTAAATAAATATTCTAGGAATATTAGGCATACTTTGAGCTTTACAATGTGGGGACACAATTGTCTGAACAGTAGTTTGGTAAAACAAAAAAATGATTGTTTTCCTTCATACACTATTTCTATTATATCTATATAATACTTGTCAGAATGAATACTTGACTTCAACCTATATTCCCTTAGTAAAAAAATCTGAAAGAGACTTCAGAATTGCAGAGGTCAATCCAATATAACAAATATTATATTTTCAAATAATTACATAAAACCAAATACTTGGTTCAATATTGCCTAATATTTAAAACAACATTTTAAGTCATATTCCAAGGCATATAATAACATTAGATGTTTTCCCCTAATTCCAAATTCAGTGTTTCTATGAAGATACTTCACTAGTACATTATTATTTATGAGTTGTTAAACTTTTGCCAGCAAGTCAGATATTATAACAACCAAATATTCTCATTATACAAAATATCATCTTACTTATATAGATGAGATACAGGGGTACAAGAAAAGCATTTGCAAGAAACAGCAATTTCTTACTCAAAACTCATTATACCCTCAGGGTATTTTATACTCTTACTATAGTTATTTTTAAAGATTTTATATTATACTTGTAGTGAGTAGTCAAGACATGCAATAATAAGACAAAGTAAATAGATATATAAGCTTTATTTTTACTTTAATCCACATTTCATAAGCCATCCCTTATTAAATAAAATCCATTCAATGTGTAACAAATATTTATATATTATTACATAAGATTATAACAGCAGTAGTTAATTAAAATATCATATGCAGAATAAATGAAAGGCAGTTTTGGATCTTTCCTTATACTGCAATACTTTCTTTGAAAAATGTAGACTTGTTCTCTGTATTCAAATAATTTAGAGATTTTTCAGAAGATATTATTCAAATGTACTTTATAGTACAGACTAATGTACTCCTTCAGGTTGGTACTATCTTCTTTTCAAAATTAAGATTCATATTTTTGTTTTATTGTTCTTATTCAGAAAGAAACTAGAAATTCATCAAGATTTTTAAACTATTTTGTTTAAGATAAAAAAGTTCTAGCCTATGAATTAATAAAGCATTTTACAAACTAAAGTTTATTCAGTCAGGAAGTGGATGGGAGTCCAAAATAAAAGTTTCCTGAGTTGTTTCAATTAGACCATTTTCTGTGCTTCTGCTCCTCTGTGGAGATAGATAGGCTGCATTGTCTCAAAATCTCAATTTGACAGCCTTAAAAAAATCATGTTAGAAAATAGACTTAAAGAATATTTAGAGTGTTCTGCCTATATTTCCTCTAAGAGTTTAACAGTGTCTGGTCTTACGTTTAGGTCTTTAACACAGAACACTGCATGATATAAATCACAGCAAGATCCTTTTGACCCACCTCCTAGAGAAATGGAAATAAAAACAAAAATAAACAAATGTGACCTAATGAAACTTAAAAGCTTTTGCACAGCAAAGGAAATCATAAACAAGACAAAAAGACAACCCTCAGAATGGGAGAAAATATTTGCAAATGAAGCAACTGACAAAGCATTAATCTCCAAACTTTACAAGCAGCTCATGCAGCTCAACATAAAAAAAAAAAAAAAACAACCAATCCAAATATGGGCAGAAGATCTAAATAGACATTTATCCAAAGAAGATATACAGATTGTCAACAAACACATGAAAGAATGCTCAACATCATTAATCATTAGAGAAATGAAAATCAAAACTACAATGAGATATCACCTCACACCAGGCAGAATGGCCATTATCAAGAAATCTACAAACAATAAATGCCAGAGAAGGTGTGGAGAAAAGGGAACACTCTTGCAATGTTGGTGAGAATGTAAATTGTTACAGCCACTACGGAGAACAGTATGGAGTTTCCTTAGAAAGCTAAAAATGGAACTACCATATGACCCAACAATCCCCCTACTGGGCATATACCCTGAGAAAACCATAGTTCAAAAAGAGTCATGTACCTCAATGTTCATTGCAGCTCTATTTACAATAGCCAGGACATGGAAGCAACCTAAATGTCCATCAGCAGATGAATGGGTAAAGAAGATGTGGCACATATATACAATGGGATATTACTCAGCCATAAAAAAGAACAAAACTGAGTTATTTGTATTGAGGTGGAAGGACCTAGAGTCTGTCATACAGAGTGAAATAAGTCAGAAAGAGAAAAACAAATACTATATGCTGACACTTATATATGGAATCTAAAAAAAAAAAAAAAAGATCATGAAGAACCTAGGGGCAAGACGGGAATAAAGACGCAGAGCTACTAGAGAATGGACTTGAGGATATGGGGAGGGGGAAGGGTAAGATGGACAAAGTGAGAGAGTGGCATGGAAATATACACACTACCAAATGTAAAATAGATAGCTAGTGGGAAGCAACCACATAGCACAGGGAGATAAGCTCGGTGCTTTGTGACCACCTAGAGGGGTGGGATAGGGAGGGTGGGAGGGAGGGAGATGCAAGAGGGAAGAGATATGGGGATATATGTATATGTATAGCTGATTCACTTTGTTATAAAGCAGAAACTAACACACCATTGTAAAGAAATTATACTCCAATAAAGATGTTAAAAAAATATTTAGAGAATTACAAGTAAAGACTAAAGGTGTGTGTCAGGATGCATTTAAAAAGACTCTTACTTCATGGACTTCCTCGGTTGTGCAGTGGTTAAGACTCCACCTGCCAGTGCAGGGGACGCGGGTTCGAGCCCTGGTCCTGGAAGGTCCCACATGCTGTGAAGCAACTAAGCCCATGTGCCACAACCACTGAGCCTGCGTGCCTAGAGCCCATGCTCCGCAGCAAAAGAAGCCACCACAATGAGAAGCCCACACACTGCAACAAAGAGTAGCCCCTGCTCACGGCAACTAGAGAAAGCCTGTGTGCAAGACCTAAAGCAGCCAAAATAAATTTAAAATATAAATAAAATAAATTTTAAAAAAGGCTCTTACTTTAAAACATTCTATCAATAACAATATTTTAGGTATACAAAAAGTTATAGAAATAGTTATATAGTTATAGTTATAGTTATCTTCTGTATTTTAACTATGAGGAAGGGGTCAGTTCCTATGATCAATAACACCAAAAGCTTTTACATACATTATAGAAAATTAAAAAAATAAATATATAGTGTTGCCAGTTTTGCCTATAAATGTCCTTATTGAATCAGTAGTGGAGTTCCTTAATTGGTACAAGTCCCTTTATTTTCAGAGCAATGAAATATGGGAAACACTCTTTCATTTACAGGAGAATTTTTCAGCTACATTCTTACAACTTTGACAAATATACTTCACTATAAACCTGTAACTACCTAATATCGTACATTTTGGAGGATTTTGTGCCATTACTGTTGATATAGAAATGACCTGTCTTATTTTGTTCAACATGAGAAAAGAAAATGGGTTAAGTGTTTAGAACTGAACATCTTATTATACTTCACTAAGGAGACAAAGTGTATTTATTATAACCTCAATACGGCTAATGGAAAAAAGATGTATAGGGACTTTGCTCTTACATATTGGGAAACATGCAATGATATATGTATATATTCAATACAAATTTATAAATATATTAATCATAGTTACATGTTCACAAACATTAGTACCTCAGTTCTGCTTCTGCCCTATTTAGCTGTTCACATTTAGTAATGCTGCTGATAATATTGTGACCTCAATTTTTCCAACAATAAAATTAAGTTCCATTTCCTTTTAAAAATTCTATGATCTGTTGTAAACAATTACAGGTAAAAATTTAAATAAAACAAAATTTTGGATTTTTTTAGCTTTCAAAAATTTGTCCCTAAGAAGTTATTTGCCATCAATTTATAAAAGTTTAATTTGCAAAAATAGTCTTAGAAAAGCTAAGTATTTCCTATTAAATATTTTTTTTTGCTGAATTTTAAGTGGTTGTCACAAAAAGCTGGCTGAGTTTGTAATTTCCAGTGCTTATCACGGATTTTTCTAGATAACGTAAGACATCTCAGGAATACCTAAGATTAGCACCACAAGTAGTTCTATATAATTTTTTATTAAAATCATTATTTACTAAAATATTACATTTTGAAATGTGGATTCAAACACAGGGAGAAAGAAGATAAAGGCCATATGTACTCCTTGAATAAAAGTTAACATTAAATAACTTTTAAGTGTTAACTGTTATAGTCTAAATATATCTGTCTTTCCATGGAGATGGACTCATTCCAGTTATGGGGGGTAAAGGTTTTGCTATACCTATGTGAAATCTTAATTCAGAACACAAAATTCTCTTTGTTTCTCTCAATAACTGATCTCTAATTTTTTCCCTCATGAATCTTCAAAATTCACTGTGCTGAAAGTCACAGAACCTACATTGATTCCATACCTAAACAACTGAAAAATTTATTTTAGAAGAAAATTTCTCATTCTATTTGAGAGGTGCAAATTTGTGTTTATTGGTCTTTACAAACAGGTACATTCATAAAAATAGTACATTATCTAAATATTAACATATTTTGTCTTGTAAAAAGACCCTTAATCAAAGGCTTTAAGCTGAAATTTTAAGTAGAATAAAGCCGGAAGAAAACATAAAATATATTTCTCCAAATTTCAAAGTAGGAGAAATAGTAACATTTCAAATCTGCCCAGAAAATCATAAGCATTTCTAAAATAAATTTAAATTTGAAATATTAGATGGCTAGAATTAACTTGTAATTATGAGATATAACAGGACAACTGAAAAATACATAGTACAAAAAGAATGTTAAATAAAATTAAGAGTTTTGAATTTCAAATTAATACAGAATAAACTTCGATGGAGGGACATATTATTTACCTCTATCTTTAAACATCTTTATTGGAGTATAATTGCTTTACAATGGTGTGTTAGTTTCTGCTTTATACCAAAGTGAATCAGCTATACATATACATATATCTCCATATCTTCTCCCTCTTGCGTCTCCCTCCCACCCTCCCTATCCCACCCCTCTAGGTGGTCACAAAGCACTGAGCTGATCTCCCTGTTCTATGTGTCTGCTTCCCACTAGTTATTTTACATTTAGTAGTGTATATATGTCCATGCTACTTTCTCACTTCGTCCCAGCTTACCGTCCCCCCTCCCCGTGTCCTCAAGTCCATTGTCTACGTCTGCATCTTTATTCCTGTCCTGCCCGTAGGGTTTTCAGAACCTTTTTTTTTTTTTTTTTTGATTCCATATATATATGTTAGCGTACAGTATTTGTTTTCCTCTTTCTGACTTACTTCACTCTATATGAGAGATTCTAGATCCATTATTTACCTCTTTAAAAAAAAATCAAGTTCTACAGTTTAAAATCACAGAGATAGAGCACCCTGGGTATTTCCTAAGAAATAGCAGTTTAAATTTAAAACAATAAAGTTGCTGCTCAGTTTTAGTTGATAAGAACATTTTGTTGTTCTTGCTGTAAGGGCAAATCTCAGCTCTAATGCTCGCTTGTAATTAGAAGAACTTTCAAAGTGAATTTGGAATTTTTTCCTTATGTTTGATCCCTTTAAATTTTGGTCGTCAAATTGTCAGGGCAGCACAGCCTCTTCCTAGCATCCACTTGGGACTTCTGATATTGGTGTGAAGATTGCCGTCAGTTGTCTGAATGGCAGGTAACCAGTAATGATCTATGTTTTTCTTATGCAAAATTGTGGACTGTTATCAAAAGAAGAGAAGTACTATGAATCATTAAAGTGTGAGCTTGCCATTCCAAACACTGTCTTGAAGATATGTACAGTTAAATCAGAGGTCTTTTATTAGTGATGAGAATAAAATTGAACAATTTATTGGATCTTTTACATTTCATTATGTTTTCAATGTATTTCAATTGTTCAGCATTTTAATGACATCTACCTCATGAAATATTTAATCTGAAATTTAGAGTGATATGGCCTTTTCCTTTTAAGAAATATAATATGCTATTTATCTCCAAATTTGAATTGGTGGTGTATGCTGCTATTGATCTGCATATTAAAGCATCATTGATGTGATAGTACAAAAGCAGTTTTATGCTGCACTGCTTTTAACACTCAAACTGCATGGAAAGGCTGATCTTATAACATCTCAAATTACTCATTTTGATCTCAAGGGAAAAGTTACAACAATCCTATTAACATTGATCTCACTCAAAGGAACTTGAAACATAGTACAATATTAACTTCCTTTTTTTTAAATTAAACTATTTTTAAAGTAAGAAGAGTTATTTCTTTTTAAATCTGCATGCAAAGAATAATCACAGGTCAGATTATATCTACAGAACAGAGTAATTCCAGTTAGACCCTAAGTACCAAAAGTAGTTGACAATGTATAAATGTATCACTTAAATGCTTATAGGCACAAATTTATAACAGGTGACTAGAGAAAGAAATAATTGTTTGCCAGTGCATCTTCTATATCATTTAAATTGGTTTCTTAGCATTAAATCACTTATAGTGTTAATAATACATCAATTGAACTCTACCATGCAATCATTACTACATTGAGAAGGTCATATTCTGTTCCATTTATCATAATCAGGTTACACATTAAGAAAAGTCTTACAAACATATAAATTGACACACCTTTTTAAGTAGTTCAATTTTTACAAAGCCTTCTTTTCAAAAAAAAAATAATTTTCTTTCGGTTAAAATTACCCCTCTCTGCCCCATTCCAGCAGATTAGATATAATTCTATCCTTAAAATTTTGACACAATATATTTCGGGACTATTTCTGTAGCATAATGTGAGTTATACCTCTATCCATAAAATAATTTGACTACTATATGCTAGAGGTATTCATGGAGGTCAAATCATTTTGCCAGCTATAAATAACTTTAGCAATACCACATTTGATATAGGTGAATTAGATACTAAAGTATATATAAAGGTGTAATATTCAACATATAGTAGTAATAGTATTGGATGTGGAGTCAAGAATTCCGAAGTTTGAGACCCCATATAACCATTTATAAGCAGTGTGAAACTACAAGTGAGCTTACCTTTCTCTCATCTTCAGTTAAATCATATCAAAAATACTCTGCCTGAATTAGAAGATGTTTGACAGTTTTAAAGTTGGTGAAGGATGTGAAACTGCCTAGCGCAGATTCTGTCACATAGTAGCAACTCAGCCACTTAAAAAATCTGAATGTAAATAAGTCTTATAGAGATTTCAAGATACAATTTAATGATACCAAATCTATGCAGTTTGGTCACACTGTAGGACAGTTTCCAAAATGCTAATATTGAACAAATATTAGCAGAAAATAATAGATAATTTATTTTTATTAAAAACATTCTACAGCATATGTTTGCTAATATAACTTGTGACATGTATGATCTGTTATTTTCTGTTTACATTACCAATAAGTAATTTAGATCTGTAAATTCAAGATGTTACAAAATTCTTCATCAAATATAACATACTCTAATTCTCTTTGATATAGGAAGATATTAGACATGTAATTAGGACTTGAATTTGAGAAGTTTTTTACAGCTACACAAGTGATCATTTGAAGTTATACACTTGGAAATGTGAGAATTCATGGAAGAGCCATCGATTCTTGTGGTATACTTAGTTATAAATATTTAGTGTACACATTATAGACTAAAATAAATGATTTGACACTCATGTTTCTGGAAAATCTTCTCCAGTCATAAGTTCTCTGAAGGCAGGAATCATGCCTTATTTATGTGTGTATCCTCAGCACATAGCACAATTCCTGACACAAATTTGGATTCACTAAGTTCCTATTGATCGACTGAAATAATAGAACATTGCATCATTAATTACTTAGGAATAAGTGATGCTAACCTAGTTTTCCAAGATGTAGTTATCAGAAACAACACTACTACTGCTAGGATGAATTTCCCAAAAGAATGACTTTGGTGAGATAGGGAGGTTGGTGATGAGTGTGTGTGTGTGTGTGTGTGTTTATGTGTGTATTCTGTGTGTGTAATAAGAAGATTGGAAAAGGAAAGGAGGGATACATAGAGTTGTGTATTAGAAGACAATACAGAAGAGATTTTGAGAATGGAATTTTTCACTAGTTACACCCTGTTTTACAAGATAATGGGTATAATAAACATCTGCTTTTTTTGGTTTGGAGACTGCTTCTGAACTACTAAAATGCATATACATGGTATGCCATTTAGCGGGAAAGGAATTTTCTTTCAGTTATTATGTAGCATTGTCTGAATTGGTGATACTGAAATACATAAGCTTAATTAATTGATTCAATTAAAGAATATGAAAATTAATTATATTGAAGATGCATAAAGCCTTCTTCATAGGATTTCTTTCACAGTACATTTTAAAATATATTTCTTTTTCTTTTTAAAAATATTGAAGTATAGCTGACATGCAATACTATAATAGTTTCACATGTACAACATATTGATTTAACATTTATAAAAGTTATGAATTGATCCCCCATGATAAATCTAGTAACCATTTGACAACACATAAAGTTATCACACTATTATTGACTATATTTCCTATACTGTACATCACATTCCTGTGACTTGCTAGTTTTATAAATGGAAGTTTGCATCACTTAATTGATTTCACCTATTACACCGAACCCTCAAACTCCTTCCCCTCTGCTTGCTCCCCTCCCCCAGTTGATTTTCTGTATCTATGAAGTCTGTTTCTATTTTGTTGTATTTATTTGTTTGTTTTGTTTTTTAGATTTTACATATAAGTGAAATAATAAGGTATTTGTCTTTCTCGGTCCTATTTCACCTAGCATAATACCATCTGGATCCATCCATATTGTCACAAATGGCAAGATAACATTCTTGAAAGAGAAAGACAAATACCGTATGCTAACACATATATATGGAATCTAAGAAAAAAAAATGTCATGAAGAACCTAGGGGTAAGACAGGAATAGAGACACAGACCTACAAGAGAATGGACTTGAGGATATGGGGATGGGGGAAGGGTAAGCTGTGACAAAGTGAGAGAGTGGCATGGACATATATACACTACCAAACGTAAAATATATAGCTAGTGGGAAGCAGCCGCATAGCACAGGGAGATCAGCTCGGTGATTTGTGACCACCTAGAGGGGTGGAATAGGGCGGGTGGAAGGGAGGGAGATGCAAGAGGGAAGAGATATGGGAACATATGTATATGTATAACTGATTCACTTTGTTATAAAGCAGAAACTAACACACCATTGTAAAGCAATAATTCTCCAATAAAGATGTAAATAAATAAATAAATAAACAAAGGTTTAATAGTATATCATTGTATACATATATACCATATCTTCTTTATCCATACATTTATTGATGAAACTTTAAGTTGCTTCCAAATCTTGGCTATTTTAAATAATGCTGCAGTGAATATGGGAGTGCATGTACCTTTTCAAATTAGTGTTCTTGTTTTCTTTGGATAAATACCTAGAAGTTGAATTGCTGGATCATATGTTTACCCTATTTTTAATTGTTTGAGGAACCTCTATACACATTTTCCATAGTGGCTGCACAAATTTATCTTTCCACCAAAATTACACAATTGTTTCCTTTTCTCCACATCCTCTCCAACAACTGTTTTCTGTTATCTTTTTGATAACAGCCATTCTGACAGGTGTGAGGTAATATCTCATTATGGTTTTGATTTGCATTTCCCTCATGATTTGTGTATTAAGCACTTTTTCTTGTGTCTGTTGGCCATCTATATGTCTTCATTGGAAAAATATCTATTCACGTCCTCTGCCCATTTTATAATCAAATTGTTTGTTTTCTTTGACAGTCAGTTTATTAATTCTTCATATATTTTAGGTATTAACCTTTTCTTGGGTATATCATTAGCAAATATCTTCTCCTATTCACTAGGTTGCCTTTTCATTTTGTTGTTGGTTTCTTTCATTGTGCAGAAGCTTTTTAGTTTAGTTAGGTTCCATTTGTTTATTTTTGCTTTTGTTGCCTTAGGAGACATATCCAAAAAATATTGCTAAGGCTGATGTCAAAGAGCATACTACCTATATTTTCTTCCAGGAGTCTTATGGTTTCAGGTCTCACACTTAAGTTTTTAATTCATTTTGAGTTTATTTTTTGTACAGTGTAAGGAAGTGATCCGCTATCATTTTTTTTGCATGTAGATATCCAGTTTTCACAACACCATTTATTGAAGAGACTGTGTATTCCCCACTGTATATTCATGTCTTCTTTTTTGTAAATTAATTGATCACATAAGCATGGGTTTATTTATGGGCTCTCAATTCTATTCCATCGATTTAAGTCTGTATTTGAGCCAATACCTTATAATTTTGGTTACTATAACTTTGTAGTATAATTTGAAGTTAGGGCACTTGCTATCTCTGGCTTTGTTCCTCTTTCTTAAGATTGTTTTAGCTATTCAAGGTCCTTTGAGGTTCTATACAAATTTGGGTACTGTTTATTCCAGTTCTGTGAAAAATATTGGTATTTTGATAGGGATTGCATTGAATCTGTAGATTGCTTTGGGTAGTACAGATGTTTTAAAAATATTAATTTTTTTTCCAATCCATGAGCATGTTATATCTTTTCATTTCTTTGTGTCATCTTCAATATCAATATCTCACAGTTTTCAAAATACAGGTATTTCACCTCCTTGGTTAAATTTATTACTAGAAATTTTATTCTTTTTGATCCAATTGTAAATGACATTTTTCCTTAATTTCTCTTTCTAATATTTTATTATTAGTGTATATAAAAGCAAGATATTAATTTTGTATCTTACAACTTTACTGAATTCATTTATTAGTTTTAACATTTTTTGGTGGATTCCTCAGGGTTTTCTTTAAATAGTATCATGTTATCTGCAAATAGTGATGGTCTTATTTCTTCTTTTTCCAATTTGGACAATGTTTATTTCTTTTTCTTTTCTGATTGCTTTGGCTAGGGCTTCCAATATTGTGATGAATAAGTGATGAGAGTGGATATCCTTGCCTAGTTCGTAATCTTAGAAAAAAATGTTTTCAACTTTTCGGTATTGAATGTGATGTTAGCTGTGGACTTCTCATATATGACTTTTACTATGTTGAGGTATGTTCCCTCTATGCCCACTTTGTTGATATTTTTAATCATAAATGGATGTTGAATTTTGTTAAATGCTTTTTCTGCATTTAATTAGATTACTATATTATTTTCATCCTTTGTTTTGTTAAAGTGGTGTAGCTTGGGCTTCTTTGGGAAACTCTTCATGCCTCCTTCAGTTCTGAATGATAATCTTGCCAGGTAATATATTTGTGGTTGTATTTTTTTTTTCCTTTCAGTACTTTGAATATATATTGTGCCAGGCCTTTCTGTCCAGTAAAGTTTCTGCTGAAAAACCATGTTATAGTTTTATGAGGGTTCCCTTGGACATAATTAGTTGTTTTTCTCTTTCTGCTTTTCTGAGTCTTGGTGTGGGTTTCTGGGTTCATCTTTTTTTGGGACTCTCTCTTCTTCCTGGACTTAGATGTCTCTTTTCTTTGCCAGGTCAGGGAATTTTTCAGACATTATTTCTTCAAACAGATTTTCTATACCTTTCTCTTTCTATTCTCCTTCTAGGACTCTTACAATGTGAATGTTAGTATGCTTGATATTGACCCAGAGATCTCTTAAACTATCCTCATTTTTTAAAATCATTTTTCTTTCTGCTCTTTCAATTGGATGATTTCCAGTAACCTGTTTTTCTGATGCATTTGTCTTCATCTTCTAATCTACTGTTGATTCCCTCTAGTGTATATATATATTTTTAATTTCAGTTATTGTATTCTTCAGTCCTGATTGGTTCTTGTCTATATTTTCTATTTCTTTGTTGAAGTTCTCACTGAGTTCATCCATTCTTCTTCCAAGATTGGTCAGTATCTTTATGATTATTTCTTTGAACTCTTTATTTGGTAAATTGCTTATCTCTGTTTCTTTTAGTTCTTTTTCTTAGGTTTTCTCTTGTTCTTTCATTTGGAACATATATATATATATATATATATATATATATATATATAGATAGATAGATAGATTTCTTTTTTTTTTTTGGTGGTACGTAAGCCTCTCACTGCTGTGGCCTCTCCCGTTGTGGAGCACAGGCTCCGGATGTGCAGGCTCAGCGGCCATGGCTCATGGGCCCAGCTGCTCCACCGCATGTGGGATCCTCCTGGACTGGGGCACGAACCCGTGTCCCCTGCATTGCCAGGCGGACTCTCAACCACTGCACCACCAGAGAAGCGCAAAACATATTTCTTTCTCTTCTTATTTTGTTTAACTCTCTTCTATATATTAGGTTTATCAGCTAAGCACCCCTGTCTTGTATAAGTGGCTTTATGTAGAAAGTGTCCTATGGGCCCCAATGGGGTAATTCTCTTTAGTGACCAAAGCCAGATGCTCCAGGTGTATCCCCTATATGGGTTGCATGTATTCTCCTGTTGTGGTTGGGCCATGGTTGCTGTGAACATGATGATGATTTGCTTTGGCCCCCACTCCATCTGCCTGCATGGTTCAGCTGGAAATTCTGTATATTCCCTGGTGGGTGGGGCTGGTACTCAACTCAGCTGTCTATGAGACCTGGATGTCACTGGCACATTGGTGGGCTAGGCCACAGTTCCAGCTGTCTAAGAGAACTGACTGTGACTGCTGAGGGTGCACTGGTGTGCAGGGTTGGGTCCGTGAAGTGGGAGACACTTTTAAGAGTGCAGATGCTCACTGAGGCCACCCACCAAATGGGGTGTAGTAGGCCCACTTTGAAAGGGAACTGGTGCCAGCCAGGGTTGCTTGCAAGGTGGAGTGGGACAAAAATCACTTTCCAGTGGTTGGTTGGAATGCTCACCTTGGGTGGGGTTTCCCCTCAGGGAACGTGGAGGTTGGGTATATTGTGTTAGCTAAGGTGATGGAAAGTTGAAGAAATGGTGCCTGCCAGCACTAAGCCAACTAGGTGTAAGGAGAGAAAAAAAAATGGCACCCACCAGTGTTTCTGTCCCTGGAGAAATTTCCACCAATTCCCTGCTTCTCTGGCACACACATTAAAATTGATCAATCAATCTCCTTCTTATATGACTGAGGAGTTTTTCAAGCTGTGGCTTCTGCACTGGGACTCATAGCGACTTAGTTTTTACATGAGCAGTTCAAGAGTGGAGTCTGTTTCCCACAGCCCTCAGGCTTTTCTGGCTGTAAGACCCACTGGCTTCAAAGCCAGAAATTATAGGGGCTGGCCTTCTCAGTACAGGACCCTTGGGCTGGGAGCCTGTACTTGGGCTTGGACCCCTCACTCCTTAGGGAATCTCCATGGTTGTGATATCACTCCCACTTCTGTGCCACCACACTAGTGGTGTGGCTTCTGACTGGACTGCACCTCTGTCTTCCTACCTATCTCAATGTAGCCTTTTCTTTATATCCTTAGTTGCAGAAAATCTGTTCTACTAGTTTTCATGTTGTTCTCAGAGATAGTTTCTCAATATGTAGTTATAGTTTTGATGTGTCTGTGAGAGATGGTGAGCTCAAGACCTTTTACTTCACCATCTTGATCTGGACCTTCTCTTTCACATTTTAATTAGAAGTTTCAAAGATAAAAGTCTGAATTTGAAATTTTGAATGATAAAACGTTGGAAATTATGAAATATGTTTTTCAATTATTTTTGACAATAGTGAAGATAATGAGGAAAATATTTCAGCTATACATAGAATTTGAGAGGGTAATTGATCAATTTCAACCTTATACATAGATTAATGTTTCATTGCTTTTACTAATAAAAATAAACTATATTCAATTTTAATGTTCTTGAATTTCCTATTCTCCCTCAATTATGCCATACAGTCATTTTCCTCAATAAGTCTCTTTTATGATATACTTTTTGAGACCAAAAAACTGTAACTTACTGGCTCTCTGTTCCCTTAATATCACATTTGCCAACAGGATAGACTTCAAAGTGCCTGAAAATACTTCCCATGAATGTATCAAACTACTTTGAAAAATAATCAGCATATTAAACAAAGAAAGGTAATCATGAGAAAAGCTCCTTGAAATAGTTGACGGTTAATATAACATGAGGTTTATAAGCAGAAGTTTTGCAATCAGACTTCCTGGGCTCAAATTGTAGCTCTGTTACAATCTAACTCTGTGACGTGAGGCAATTTTATGTGTCATTTCTTCATCTGCAAATTCAGGTATAATAATAAGAGTATCTCCTAGGGTTGCTGTGGTAAATAAATGAGTAAACTACCTAAAGTTTATTAGGCACTTTTTGTTAGCTATTATTGATATTAGTACTAGTGTTAGTATTAGTATTAGTATTTCTTACAAGGTCCATACTAATGACCTAAGTTTCCATAAGATTAATTCTGTTAACTAATACCACACAAAACTCATAAGTTAATTAATTACTAATTCTTTAGTTACCTTTTTAAGGGAAAAAATAAATTATTATTTTAGATTATTTTGGATATTTGGAGATCAAACTTATAGAACTCTGTTCCCTTTGACTTCTTCTCAATTTTAAATAAATTCAGCTCCATTAATGTGATAATTAAAATTTATCCTACCACTTTATAAAGGGATAACTCTACCACGCTCATTTGTCTGTCCCTCTAAAATATATCAGCCCTATTATTCTGGAACTTTAATCAAAATATTAATGTGTTTCGAAGGTCTTATTTCTAGCATCTGGAACAGCTATTTCACTGAATTCTTCTCCTACTTATTCAAGATATAGCATACTCTCAGAAATTATGACAAAAAATGGAGTCTTAAAAGAACCTGACTAATTTAACAACATTTTTCAGAAGCTGAAGAAGAATAATTGAGACCTTACCTCTTTATAGGTAATTAGGAAAATGTAAATCAGAGTAAAATATTTGGTAATGCTAATTTTTGGCAAGAATATGAGGGAAGAGAGAATTTTATACTCTTTCGATGAGAATATAAATATGTCACAACCACTTTGGATTATAATTTGACATTACCATTTCTAGATGTATATTGTAAAAATAATATTTTATGTGTGTAAGGAGAGATGAACAGGGATTGTCACTGTGTCATTGTTTATAATAGCAAAAACTGGGAAATAATCTAAATGAACAACAATATGTATTTTAAAATGTAAATATATTTATAAAATTTAGCAAAATTAAGAAATAACAAATGTAATAAATATACATGTATCAGTGTAGATAGTCTAAAAATCATTGAAAAGATAAAGAGTTGCTTGAAAATTTATATAAAACATACAATCCACAAACAAGGGTCCATATTAATTTCTAGTTTTAGTCACTCTGTGGACTTTGAGTGGACTTTTGTAGGAAATGTTCTATGCATCCCAGCAGCACACTTCCCTATTGTCACCAGAGTTACATGTTCCAGGGTTGACCCCTATGTGGGCTGTGTGGGTCCTTTTGTTGTGGAAAGTTGATGCCTGTGGGTGGTCTGGTAAACTTAGTTGGCCCCCAGTCCAGTTGGGTCATGAGGCAGCTAGCTGTGGATCCTGGGAATCTCTGGAGCTAGTGCTGGCTCACAGTTGGGCTGAGTCAGTGTCCACGAGCCCCGGAGGCTGATGCCTGCCCACTGATGAGTAAAGCCAGGACCTAGGAATAATGCTGGCCCACTGGTGAGCAGAGTCAGGTCCTGGGGTGTGGTTGCTGGGCCTAGGTGTCCCAGAACTGGTGTCAGACTACCCGTGGATGGGCTTGGTTACTGACATAGTTGGCTGTGGGGTTTGGGGTGTCCTGAAGCTTGGGCTGGTCTGCTAGTGGATGGGGCCAGGGACCAGGAGCTCCCAAGACAGTTGCTGGCCTGCTGGTTGTTGGACTGTGTCCACAGGATATAAGGCTGCAGTTGTTCTGTGGCTGTTGTTTACCTGTTATTGTGTGAGGTTGGTCCCAAGGACAGAGCAGGCTTGCTAGTGGACAGAGCCCAGGGGATTCTGAGGTTGGTGCCTGCTCACTGGTGGGTGAATCTGGGTCCTGGGACCTCTGGCTGTAGGTCCCTGAGGGTCCCAAGTCTAGTGTCTGTGCAGAGGTGTGTGGGGCCGTGTTCTCGACACTCTGGTGGGCATGGCCATCTCCAGGGTTGGTTGCAGGCTCTGGGGGTCTGTCTGCTAGTGGATGGAGATGTGTACCTGCCCCGCTAGTTGTTTAGCCTGAGGCATCTCAGTACAGCTGCCTACATGCTGTTGGGCCAGGGAAAGTCTGAGTCCTAAGGCTAATAAGCTAGAAGGAGGATTCCAAAATAGCACTTGCCAACACCTTTGTCCACATGGTAAGATGAGCTCCCAAAAATGGCTGCCACCAGTGTCTATGTCCCCAGGGTGAGCTGCAGTTGCTGGCTGCCTCTCTGGGAGACTCACCAAGATCAACAGGTAGATATGACCCAGGCTCCTTTCAAATTACTGCTTCTTCCCTGGGTCTTAGATCTTGTGAGATTTTGTGTGTGCCCTTTAAGAGTGTAGTCTCTATTTCCACCAACCCTCTGGAACTCCTAAAAGTAAGCACCACTGGATTTAAAGCCAAATCTTCTCGGGTAGGGGCTCATTTTCTCAGCATAGGACTCCCTGTCTGGGGACCCTGAGGTGGGCTTCAGACCCCTCATTCCTTAGGGAAACCTCTGCAATTGTAACTATTCTCCTATTTGTGGGTTGCCTACCCAGGGTTAAGGGACTTGACTATATTGCAACTCCACCCCTCTTAACCATCTCACTGTTGTTCTTTCTTTGTATCTTTAGTTGTAGAAAATCTTTTCTGGTAGGTTATGTTATTTTTCATCATGGTTGTCACGCAAATAGTTGTAATTTTGGTATGCCCATGAGAGGAGATGAACTCAGGGTCTTTCTACTTTGCCATCTTAGGTGATCTAGACCTCAGGCATTTTCAAAGTGTTGCCTACTCCAGTTTCATGTAATGAAGACTGCTTTTCTTGTCAGTGCATTCTGGGAACCAAATTGGTTGTTGCTAATGTTACTGTGGTCTACCAAGTTTAGATATTACTAATTAGTATCTAAAAAGCCTATTAGTGCTTTCTTCTAGTGGCTTTTAGGGTATGGCATGATCATTATACACCATGTAATAAAAGATTAGAGAAATGTCCTGCCATGATAGGGTTAATGAGAAATTTTAGAAGAGAAGAATGAAGGAGTTCAGAAGGAGTAGAGATAAAATAACATAAATAGGGATCAAATTAATATACTCAACTTCAGGTCTGTGATGAATTGGGATGATAGTTGCAACCCTGGATACTCAAGGGAATCCCCTAATAAGAGTCGTGGAGAGAGGAAAATGGCAAACTATATTAAAGCAATGGGATGCTGGTACCAATCAGCTGGTCAAGGTCCTTGACTCTTACATTCAATTTGATGATGGAGAATATCAAAGCGATTCTACTTAACCAAGAAAAAAATGTAGAAGATGACCAACTAGTTTATCTGGCCTTCCCATGGAATATGTGGAGACGTACTCAGTATAATCAGAGAAGTTCTTGTAATCTGCATCCATTACGAACCTGTAAAAAGATGATTTATAATCACTAATAATATTCAGGAGAGGACTATTGATTCACAGATTTTTTAATTGGTTTCAGAAAATGAATATGGCAACATACAAATAACTGTATAATCATTAAGAATAAGACTACAGAAGGAAATGATTTTGTAATAAATTCAACCTTTCCTATGCTTCTTTGAAAAGTTATATTTTCTAAATATGTCTTTGATTTGGGCACCAATGGAATGTCTTCCAGTTTAAAAGTAGTTTTGACATTCCTTACAAAGCCTATAGTATAATATAAAATATGTTGTTTCATAGAGTGTGATACTGTGTGTATGTATTTCAAGTTAAGCCAACACTCAGAAAGCATACTAGAAGACTAGTCAGCTAATATACTAATGAAACATGTATAATCGTGTGGTGCTCCACAAGTGTTACATGAAAAAGAGATGTGCCCTAGAAATGACTACTGGCATATTTCTGATATTGATGTTTACATATATCTCAATCAATAACAGTTGAGTATTCTCACAGTGACAGATGGATTTTTGGTGAAAATTAGTAAATAGTAGCCTGTGATAGTGGCATGATCAATGTTAGTTATATCTTCTCATTAGTGAAATTAAAGTTATTCATGATAAGAAGTTCAGCTAAAATATTTGAAGACATTCCCTATCCTTGCATGAAACAGAACATAAAATCTGTTAGAATCATACACATAGGTATGATGCTCCAGTCTAAGTTGTTAAGTGTTTCTGTGGCCAGCTGTGAACTCTGGATTTTTTTGCTTATTGCCAGCTATGTGGATGATAGAATGTAGTCTCGGAAATCTTAGTGTTTGCCTCAGAGTACCTTCTTACAAAAGGTGATTGTAGGAGTACTGAAAATCCAGAGACTTGGAGATAATTAAATCCTAAAAATAGGTTGTTAAGCTGTTTATTTTAAGACAATTAAAAGTAATTAGTTAATAAGTGCCCATGTTTGTAAGAATTTGATCTGAGACTTGTTAGCATTATAATTCACTTTTACTCAAATATTTAATGGCTACTTTTAACTACCAGAAAGAATCTGAGTTGTACGCAACCATAGAGATTAGGTTGGTTTACAAATGCTTAGTCCACTCCTACCCCCCAAAATTCATTATTTTGAAGGCAATAGCTCAGTGTCACATGGTGTGTATGCAAGCAAAAATAATTTTTAGATATGCTGCCCAATTTTGTCAATGTTTATACCTGAGAATGCATACTATTATTTAAATGTCAGAATATTGAGCTGAATGATTGAGTGGGTCTTATTGTAGAGCACAACAAATTAGACTTTCTGAAAGTGAAAGGTAAGAGGCTTAGTTTGTCATCAAGTCTCCAGTAAAAATGACTAGAAGAATACAACATATGTGAGGATCTTGACTCTTAAGTATATAAGAGAATGTGGTCAGGGCTGTTAACATTTCCACTCAGATTATCACACAGTGTTATGTGACTATCAGATTTATACAATTTACTGGTGATGCAATGCTGTTCTTTAAGTATGCTACCAGAATAGTATAGATTTTTAAAATATTCCAAAAATTCAGACATATAGAGAACAATGTGATTTACTGTATTGAAATTTCCTTTGTACTTCCACTCAAGAATTTTCAAATTACAAATTGTTCATAGGTTTTGTAATAACTTACATTTTAGTGGCAATTTATTTGCCTTCCTTATGTATATGTGTAGGCTATAGGGGCAACATTTTTTAAACAAAAGAACAATATAATAGAGGTCAGAATGTCTTTGATTAAGTCCTAGTTCAGTCACTAACTAGCTGTGTGAGTTTAAGTAGGTCATATTTTTGTGAAAGAAGGAAAATAATATTTATTCTACCTCCAACAAAACAGTTTGTGTCAGTTAATAATGAAATCCCTTGAAAGTGCTTCAAATGTTATTTTTTAAGGTTGTCATAAGTAGTCTCAATCTTGACGTGTTTTGTAATTTTCACAATAAATGAGAAATGCCACCAGTATTTAGTGTGCAGATGATGCTAAATATGGCATGATGTCAGTCCTGTTCAATGAGAACTTGTTCAAACAAAAGTGTCAATAGTTTTTCAGTTGAGAAACACTTTATTAGAGTGTTTTGCCCCTAGCCCTTTAAGCCAAATTATCCCATCCATGACACAATTAGCTCAGATTTTAGGGAAAAAAAAAAAAAAAACACAAATAACACAACTAGGTTCGTTTGGACTCTCCTGACTATGAAAACTCTTAACCCGTCCACCACCAACACTATGAACTATTATCACACTTGTTCTTGCACTTATCTCAGTGAACAAAGACTCTTTTTATGGGAGCCCAGTTTTGATGCCCAATTATAATTACCATTGGTTTTGTAATACCCAGATTCTCATATTACAGTATCCTTGGGCATTTTTAAAGTTTTGGTTACTCATTTGCTATCAAGATTGCCCATTTTGTTGTTTGGGGTAATGACTTCCAATTTCAGGACCTAGCCTCAAAGAATACCATTCACACTTTAACCTCTCTATCTCTCCCATCCTCAGATATTCTAACTCTTATCCTATAAGCAAGACAGAGTAAAATTTAAATAATGAAGCCAGTCTAGAGTTACACATTTTTGTACCTGTAGAATTTCAGAATCAAAAACATCATAATATCTCCAATCCAGCTTCAAATGTAATGCAGAGCTCATGTGTATTATAGTCTTAAATAAAGATAAAGAGTTGGTTTGAACATTTTCAATCATGGAAATGTAAATAGGTTATTCAGTGCCACTTTTGAGTAGTTCTTATTTTTAGGAACTTTTTCATATACTAAAAGGAAAACCTTCTCGTAACATACATCAATTTTCCTGATTTTGCCCTTTAAATCTATAAATAATATGTGATCATTTTCTGCAAATATTTTTTATACTTTAAGATATATATATATATATATATATATCATGTCTATAATCTACTCTATATAATATCATTTTATAAATTAAATTTAATAATATTTCAAAAGCTTTGAATCTGTAAAAGTTAGTCTATTGTTTTATATTTTTGTTAAATGTCCCTTTTATATATTCATCCAAGTTATCTATAAAAGTTCTAGGCAGGAAAGAACAAAGTAATAAGCCCTGTAAATTACCTATAAAAATTGTCTCTGTAGTTTGGCAGTGCTGTATTATTCATTTAACTAATCAATCACTTATGTGTCCTGACATCCAATCCATATTTTTGCACATATTACATAAAGTTTTTATGACGGCTTAGAGATTTTTCTTTATCTAATTACCTAGTAATCTGTAAGAAGATACAGTTAGATGAGCTTGACAAACACAATAGCAACTAATATTTATTTTGGACAGATGTGCAGCTTGGCCTCAGCCAACCCAGGTACTTAGATGAGATCAAGTTTTCTCCTTCTATTTGCCCTATGGTTCTCTCTGTGTGTGGATACTTTCAGCTCTTTCTGAAACATATCATTAAAAAAATTGAAAATATTGCTGCCCTAATTTATATATATTAACATTGTATTGTTTCAGCCACCTGGGGAAAGACTATGTGACTCTCCTGTTCTTGAGTCCAAATTCCCAGTTAAAGAACTCATTTTGTCAGATTGATTTGTGTTTATTCTTAATGAAGCAATTATGAACAGAAACAATCTAATACTTGTACTTACCATGGCAGCTGCTGGGATAAACTGTAAATGAAGGAAATATCAGTATCTATAAAAATGAACTATAGTGCTGGGCATGCAATTCCAAACATATTCATTATCTTGGTGTTTGTCAAAACAATGAGATGGGTTAGTCTTAACTAATTCTTAGTTAACCTACAGTGGTTTTCAATGTAAAATGGTTGACTAAAAGTTGGATTGCTCTTTAAGGTTTTAAAAAATTATCTATTTAATAATCTCTTTTAGATATTTCCCAGAAATTAATGTTAAACTCACTGTATTGTAGTTTCTGAAATCCAATTTTATCCTCTTTGAAAATTAGAACAACTCAACTACTTAATCTCCTTGTACCTCTCTACTTTTTAGGATTCCTTGAAGATTAATGGCAAAGATCTGCCAAACAATTTTCATGAACAGGTAAAAAGGAAGAAGGAAATTTTTGGTTTGCTTTCTGTGTGTCATTCGCTAAAGCTTACAACATCTTGCTCACCCTTTCTTTCTTTTTTTAATGGCCATGAATATATAAAAGTACTAGCTAACATTTACTAAGTGCCAGAGGCTGTTCTAGGACTTTATGTAGGTTATTTCATTTAATATATCCCAGAAACCACCTGAGATACTTACTATATTATTCAAATGTCACAAATGAAAAATATGAGACAGAGAAGCTCAAGATACCATAATTAATAAGTGTAGCAGCCAAGATTTTATTCAGACAGTTCACCTCTTAAGTACTAGGTAGGCTACCTCCTAAGAAACTTAATATTTCCCTTAATAGTTTTCCATAGATATCAATATAGTACTATTTCTATTGTTATAGGTGTTATTCCCAGAATATTGACTATACTCCAAATAAAGGGTGGAGTGTCATCATATAATAACTGGCATATCACTGCTACACAGCTGATAATTTCCTGAAAAAAATAATCCTTTTTATTATTTGAAAGACCAACTTTCAATCCAATTTTTATCTTATCAGAATATAAAATTTTTGCCAAGGGGACTTATATTCATAAACTTTCATTTAATGTATTAACTAAGAGTGTGGTTTATTATTACTGATTTTTTACTTTTTGTGGTGAGATACCTTGAAGATTCAAAGACTCTTTAGATAATTTAAAATATTTTAAGCAATTCTAGGATGAATCATACTCATAATCCCAGTCTTCAGTCATAGGAATCAGTACATAAGACATTCCCCAGTAATCACATAGTTTCAGTTGAATTAGCCTTCTGCAATGGTTCAATATTTTAAGTTAACTGAAATCTCAGACATATTCAATTCCTCCAACCATCACTATCCAACTAACAATTGCTTATAAATTTAGAAGCAAAAAAAATCTCAATTTTCTAACCAGTGTGTTGTTCAACTATTACCAAACATAGTGATTTTTTGTTTGTTTGTTTTTAAAGAAAAACTCAATATTAACCTTCTAAATCAAAGATTAATTGATATTCCATCAAACACTGAATGTGAGATTTTTGTTTTTCAGAATAGGTACAGAGTTAAAAATAAATAAATAAATAAATAAATAAATAAATAAATAAATAAATAAATAAATAAATGTGAGCTTGAATTCTACTTAAAATATGATTCGGAAATATTTTATTCTCTCTTCTCAACCCAACAGATTTATTGTATTATTGATAAAATACCTGGGAGATTGATGTCAATGTCAATTTTCCTGCCTGTGTAAATAGCTCTAATGTACCTATGTTGTGTACACTTGTCATCTGACTGCTGAAGAGGCTTAACTAAGGATTTGCAGTAACTAAGGATTTGCAGGGTTCCAGAGGGACACTGGAATCATATTTGCTGGGAAAGTTTTGATCTACATTCTCATTCTTGCCTCTCTTTCAGTTTGTGAGGATAATATAAAGAACTGTGGAAATTGCATTCTTATCAGGCTTGGAGCTCTAAATACTTTGCCTTGATCAATGGCAAAAACTAATTTTACTTTCTCAGATATGTCAAAGCCATATCTGACCTGGGACTAATTCTTTCTACTGCACTGAAAACTGTAGCCATTGTTTAACACACTGATAATATCCATTTATCTTTGAAAGGCATTTATTAAAAACCTACCCACAAATTATTTTGATATCAGCTTGAGAATGTAATCCTCATATTCAGTTACTGAAATAACTATAGTATAATACTGTGCCTAAAGTATTGTTTATGTGCTTTATGATATATGGCAGTGCCTTGTAGTGGAAAAAATTTGTACCTTGTTTTCAGACATACCTGGCTGAGATTCCTAATTCCATCATTTTTAGTGGTGTAATCATAGAACAATTTACTTACGCTTTACATTTTTGTCAAGAATTGTGAAGATTCTCATATTTTGTCTTCTTTACAAGCTAACAAGTTAGCCACCAGAGTTCCATAGTAGCTGACAGAAGACATGAGACTCCAGAGTTACATACAAATAACTTTATTACTCACAACAGAGCAAGACTCATGAATATGATCATATGAGTGTCAAGTTTTGTTGTCTCCAAGTGTCATGGATTTGATGTGAAATGATTCAGATGGATGCCATGCATTCAATGATTTTGAATCACAGCTGAAATACACTGAACTTAGGGTACCCATACATTTTATAATGGACAGTAAGTATGCCTGATATTTTATTAAACTGGAGAAAAAGTATGTATTCTCATTGTTACATAGGAAGACACCATCTCTATATTTCAAGGCTATTTTCTACACGTGTCCTTGAAAAGATAGTCTGGAACGAAGGACAGTTGTTTCTTTCTCTATCAACAGAACCATGATAGGCTCATGGAGAATTGTCTCCCAACAATTCTTCAGCTCTAAAAAGGGCAAAACGTTTTCTATTCTAAAGAGTTTTTTTATATAAAATTAAACACGCTATCCTTTATAAGGGCCCTAACCCAGTAACTGACACAGTGAATGGTCTCAAAAAATTATATCTTCTTATTCCCTCCCTCTTCACTTTTATTAAAACTTGTACAATCAACATGAACAATGGAAGACCTAATTATTTTTAATTCTACCAAGCCCTATCATGTATTTTAGGTCATCAGAATATGAGCTACATGGTAACTCTCCTGTTGTAGTTGCAATTGTACTGGGAGATAAAGTTACTTACTCTAAAGAAGCAGAAACTAATACACCATTGTGAAGCAATTATACTCCAATAAAGTTGTAAAAAAAAAGAAATGAATTTTGAACAGCTTATATAGGTTATACCAGTTTCTAACAAAACTGGGATATTTCTCTGTGTCTTAACAAATTACAGCAGTGCTGACACACACTGATGCTCAACAAATATTTATTCAATGCAATGATTGATTAATAGCAGGTGTGCAATCTTTGGTCAATGTAGAATGAACTGTGAACTCAGTATTTTGTTTGAATTTGTAAAATATATTTATGAACAATCCATGGCAAATAAATGCATTTTAAAAGGCATTTATGATAGTTTACAAGTATATACACAATTTTAGATACACAAATGTCCTGAATAACATTTTTTAAAAAACTTTATTAAGAAAAAGTTAAAGCATAGCAAATATATGTTCACACAAGTGTTAAGAAAGATGATTCCAATAGTCTCAAAAATGAAATGACTCTTTGAGACAAGGAAATAAGCTTTTTTACGTTAGATAATACTTGGATCTAAAATCGAATCTGGAAAGTTTTCAGAGTTAATGTATGAGGAACTTATTCACTGCTATGAGATATTTTAGTATCTACAGAGACTACCTGTGAAAACTATGATCAAAGTTAATTTAGCAAGAATGGAATTTGGATTAAACAGGCCACTTAAGTGGCATATCTTTTCATAAAAGTATGGTGTGATATTTTGTCAAAATTGGTAATTTGGTCTTTCAGGATATATCCAACATTTTACGTTATTTTGAAGCATCTTAATGGAAACGCCAATAACAGGAAAATCAGAACTAATTTGAAGGAGTTGGAAAGTGCTAAAAGTGATCTCTCTTAAATATAACACACACAAACATTAGCTAGTAGACAGCATTCAGAGTATAAAAGGCTATAGAATTGATAATATTCATGATAATTTTAAGAATCTGTAATTTACTTGCATTTATGTCCTTGAATACCATTAGTTACTTGGTATAAATCTGATATATTTTATAAAATGACCTCATTGGTAAAGTTAGAGAAAAGAAATAGATGCTAACTGGTAAAAGTGTATTTTTACAGAATTACATTTTTGTAGTAAGTTTATCAATATAGGAAAAAAGTGGACTTTGATACATTTATTTTTCAGGAGTTGTTCCCTTAAGCTTTAATACTGAACCAGAGTAGTGTTTAGGAAAAGGAACTTGGGTATTAAAATGTAATAGCCTTGTGTTCTTGTACCTTTATAGTGATAAGCCCACCACAGCCTATTTCACTCATTGTGTACAAGTAATAATTCTTAACAAAATACAAAAGCAACTACCTGAGGACTCTTAAAAAAAAAAAAAAGGAACATTTTGGATCAGAGTCAAATCATGGAGCCGTGGCCTGCCTGGGAGATGAAATTCCTATTTTGTTCTCTTCTCTTTCAACTTCGGCCAGGGTTGGTGTTGGGGAAGCTAGTAAAGTAGTCTTCTTCAGGCTTCAGAGGTGGCACTAGGCCTCTCTCTGACCCGACAGTGGTGCTAAAGCTGGCTGCATGCCAAACTCCTGAGCTACACCCAGACCAGCAGGGGTGGCACCCGCACACACTGTAAACCACTAGATAAACAGAGAGTAAGTCATGGGGCTTCTTTCACCTTGAGGGTCTAGCCAGCCTCCAGGGATCAAGACCATTCCAAGACTTACGAGTTAAAACCAAGGCATTTAGGACAATAACCAGAGTTGCAAATTTGCACGCAGACTGATTGTTATCAGCCTGTGGCCTGGAGCTAAAAGCTAGGCTCCTTCGAGTGGCAAACTGAAGCCTCAGCCTTGGGGTGGATGTACAGGCGGGGACCTTTCCAACTGGGACTCCAGATTGCTGTTCAAAGAGACTCCCCAGCTCTGCTTGGGTCTGGATGTAGTTGCTTCCCCAATTTGGTGATGTATAAACTTCTATCTTTACTATTCTTTCTTAGTTAGTTATACTATTCTTTTCTTAATTAGCATACTGTAATCTTTGCTAATTCAATAAACTCTCTCTAAATTCTTGTTTAACTGAGTATAGAGTGATTATTTTGCCAGCGAATCCTACGAATCTTGAAACTGAAAGTCAGGCTTTCAGCAAAACAGTTGGTCCAGTCACAGAACCATGAGACAGAGAAGAAACATAGATGACTAAATAGCTAATGCAATCCTCACCTTTCTGTCCAGAACTTAGAAAAAGGACTGAAGAGTGGGGGGAAACATCAAAAAGAAGAAAGCTGAAAAATAAGCAGCACTAATTCTATAAGTCTGGAGGTCACCTCTTAGTTGTGTATGCTCAGTAAAGACAAAAATCAGCATAGAAAAGACTTTTAAAACTGAACTGAAATTGGCACCGCTGCCCACAGAAGATAAAACAGAATTCAGAGTTGGAGCCTAAATGTTTGGACTGTATGCTAAAACAAATAAAGCAACATTCTTCCTCTAGAGGAAAATAACAGGACTCAAATTTATACATAATATTATAAAAGTCCAGAATAAAATTTAAAATTACTTTACACAGAAAGAAATGTGACAATTTTCACAGAAAAATACTGTCAAACATTGACAACCACAAGATACCCAAGTGTTGAAATTATCAGAAAAAAACATTAAATTAGCAATTATAACCATTGTCCATGAGGTAAAAGTAAATACACTTAACGTAAGTGGAAGGTAGATCTCACCAGTATATTTATATCCATGTTTATGTTATATATATATATATATATATATATATATATATATATATATATATACACACACATATGTATATAGATATATGTATATAATAAAAAATAATTGGGTAATTTAGAACTGAGAATACTATATCTGAAATAAAACAGTTCATATGATGGGCTCAGTAGCAGATTGGAGAAAACAGAGAAAAGAGTGAGTGAATTTGAAAGTAGACCATTAGTAATTATCAAATCTGGAAAACAGAGAAAACAAATGAAAAGAAAAATAAACTTAACATCAGGAACTAATGGGAAAATATCAAAAATTCAAACATATGAGTCATTGTAGTCACAGAAATAGAACATTTCTAAACTGTATCCCTGGGATGGGTAACCCAAGTAAAACACAATAGTTTCCTTGTGTCCCTTGTGCTGCAATTCTGGGGAGGACAAACTAGCTGGCATTCGTACTATAGAGAATCTATGCAAACAGAGAACTTCAGAGATCTACAGAGGCTCTCCCTCTAGTATTCAACTGAGTAGTGATAAATGCAATTATGTGAGGAAATTATCAGAGTCTAAGGAAAGATTCATCCAAAAGAGTTAGAGGAATCAATCCTAAGAGCTCATAAATAGCTAGGAAGAATGTCTGTTTCCAACAATAGAAAACTTTATAATTCATGGGCATCAGATAGAGTACTGAGTAGGGTCTTACATATGTGGTGGAGAAATGTAGTTCTAAAATATATTTTTGAGTCTCTTCTAACAAATCTTAACAAGACCAAAAATATCAAATGGATTCTAAATAACCAAATTGTGACCCATAACAAAGCTCAAAAAAGTTTATAGGAAAACAAAATATCCAACACTCACATTTTAAACTTCACAATGTCTGGAAAGCAATTCAAATTAACCAAGCACACAAAGAGAAAGAAAAATATCAATTAACATTGAGGAGAAATTGATTAATCAAAACAGATCCAGAAATAAAACTTGTATTATTTTTAGTAGACATGATATTAAAACAGTTATTATAACTGTATTTCATATGTTTAAAAAGCTAGACAAAATATTAAACATGTTAGGTAGAGAATTGGAAGGTATGAAAAACAACTCAGATTAAACTTCTAGAAATGAAAACAAGAATGCCTGAAATTAAATATTTACTGGATTGGATAAATGGCAGCTTAGATGCTGCACAAGAAAAGAGTTCTAAATTCAAAGACAGAGCAATAAAAAAACATGTAAAATGAATCAAAAAAAGGTAAGTCTAAGATAATAAACAGAACATCAATGAGTGGTGAGACAACTTTAAATTGCCTAATGTACCTAAATGGCTTTGAAAGAGATGAAAAAGAGGGACAGAAAAATATTTAGAGCTGTAATGATTGAAAATGTTCCAAACTTGAGGAAAACTAATAAACTCACAGCTCAAAGAATCCCAAACACAATAGTCATAAAGAAAAGAAAAACTAAGGTGTGTAATATTAAAATTTTTCAAATCCAGAGGTAAAGAGAAATCTTTCAATCAGCAAAAGGTAAGACAGTTTAAGTATAAACCATCATTTGAAAGCTCATAAATTTGAAATACAGTATTATTCACTATAGTTACCTGTTATCAGTTATACATTATATTCCTCAGTGTTCTCCAGAGAAACAGAAAATATAAGAGAGATTTATTATAAGAATTGGTCCACACAACTATGGAGGCCAAAAACCAAAGAGCCAAAAAAGTCACAGTCTGCTCTTTGCTAGCTGAAGAACCAAGAAAGTCACTTGTATAATTCAGTCTGAGTCCAAAGACTTTGAAACCAGAGGAGTAGATGTTGTAAATTTTCTAATCTCTTCCAAAAACACCCTCACAGACCCACACAGAAATAATGTTTTACCATCCCTTAGCTTAGTCAAGTTGACACATAAAATTAACCATCACATGCATTCACAATGAAAGTGACAAAATTTGCTAATGATAGTAAAAATAAAGTTGAACCTTCTAGAGCAGTGCTTTGCAGACTTTAGTGTGTATTAGAATTTTCTAGTATTATGGTTTTTATTGCACATTCAAAGGCCTTAAACCTAAAAATCCAGTTTTGTTAAGTTTATAGTAAGATCTACAAATATTTTAATAAATTATTATTTTTATTGAGGTAAAATTAACATGTAAGAAAATATGAAATTCTAAGTGTTCAGTTTGATGTACTTTGACAATTGTACACACATGACTATCAACCAAAACAAGATATAGAAACTAGATATAATCTGGCTTCTTTCATTCAACTTAATAGGTTTTAGACTCTTCCCTGATGTTTTGTATATCAGTATGTTTTTTTTCTTTTTATCACTGAGCAGTATTCCACTGTATAATATACTACAAATTACTTAGCCATTCATCTGCTGGTGGGCATCTGGATTGTTTCCAATTTTCTGCATATTATGAATAAAGGTGCTATATACACGCCAATTAATAACTTCAAGTAGACAAATGATTTCATTCCTTGGGGCAGGTGGTAATTACATAGGAATGGAGCTGGTGTGTCATAGGCTAGGTGCATACTTAACTTTTAAAGAACTACTAAACACTTGAAAGCACTTCACTTTCCCACCAGCAATGTATATGATTTCCAGGTGCTAAAATTTATTAGTATCTGTCCCTTTCATTTTCATCATTTTAATGTGTAGTGATATCTCATTGTTGTTTTAATTTGAATTTCCTAATGTCTAGTTATGTTGAGGATATTTCAGATGTATATTGGCCATTTGTATACCTCATCTTTTGTTTCAAATCTGTTCAAATCTTTTGACTAATTTTTTATTGGATTGTTTTGTTCATTATTCATTTATAGTACCTGTTTATACATCTTGGTAAAAGTCTTATGTCAGATATATGCACTGCAAATATATTTTACAGATTGAGGTTTACACATTCATCTTCTTGATTGTGTGTTTTGATAAACAGAAGTATAAAAACTGTATTAAGTCCTATTATTATTTTTTGCCATTATGGTTAGTACTTGTTGTGACCTGACTGAAAAGTCTTTGCATAACCGAATGTGAAGATTTTCTTCTATATTCTATATATATCTATTTTTGTTGTTGTTTGTTTGTTTGTTTTGTTTTGTTTTACACGGGCCTCTCACTGCTGTGGCCTCGCCCATTGCGGAGCACAGGCTCCGGACACGCAGGCCCAGCTGCCATGGCTCACGGGCCCAGCCACTCCGCAGCATGTGGGATCCTCCCGGACTGGGGCACGAACCTGCATCCCCTGCATCGTCAGGCGGACTCTCAACCACTGTGCCACCATGGAAGACCAATACATATTCACTATTTTTTTCTAACACTCTTGTGGATCTAGCCTTTAAGGTTTGGTCTGTGATCCACCTTGAATTATTTTCATTTAGGGAGTGAAGTAGGGGCATAAATCACAGGGGCCTTTCCTCTCTTAGCTCTGTTCCTCTGCCTCCAAACTATAGCATATTAACACATAGATGCTTTGAAGTCCTGTAAGAAAGTGTTGAAGGAAATTGTTCAGTTACCGAGGTTCTTCTGGGTTCCTGTCCACCAAACTATCTTGTACATAGCCATTAAAAGTCTTAAATGTTTGAGTGGTTTCTACTTGTCTTGTTTATAATGGATTTCTTTTTCCACCACTCTACATGGGGAGAAATTAATCATGAGTCTCCTCTCTCCTATAAAGGGCTAGACACTCTCTGTATTTTAGTTAGTTTGAATTTCCTTACATCCTCAGATCTCTGGTGAAAGAGAAAAAAATAACTCTGCCTTTGTAGGTTATCTGGCTTATTCTTGGTGTTAGGGAGAAGATGATCATGATTCTTCTACATCCTAAGTGAAATGAGAAGTCCTTAGAAATTACTCAAATGCACGTGGTTCTAGGTTCTTTCTTTGAGAAAAACTACTATGTAGGAATGACAGAATTTCAGCACCATTTCATTCGAAATGTCCTGATCCCTACACTGATGTATAACAGGAATTTATCAACCAAAAAAATTGAGATAATATTCCAGTTGAGCTACCACTCTGGCTGATTTGTGGAAGATTTTTCTATACACAAAGCCACTGTATTATTTTCTCTGTTTTATAGATAAGTCTACAATGTATAGGAAATTATTTTGTCTAAATTTACAAAACAAGTAGCATAACTCATCTGTGGATCTTTTTGCTTTGTGAAAACACAATATATATAGAAGAGAGGCAATAAACACTAATGTCCATATAATATAATCTTACAAATGTGAAGATTTAGTTTTCCAATCTGTGTTTTTTTCAAATAATCCTATAATTTTCATATCTGTATTTTCTAATGCAGAGTATCTGATGTATCTCAAAAGCTTACCTAGAATAAATCAACAGACTACGTGTTTCTTACTTTTTCTTTTTTTAGTAGAAGTAATGTTTGGTATTGGACTCTCTAGAATTTTTGAAGAACTGACTCCAGTTAGGCACTGTTTCATATATATATATATATATATATATATATATATATATATATATATATATATATATATATATATCCTTTACATAATGAAGCATTTCTTCAACATAGGGCAGGCAATTTGTAATATGTTAGGGGCTTTGAATGTTTCAAGGTAAGCACTTTTCCATAAAAACTTTCTGTAAAAGGAAAACTAATTTTTGTACAGTCAGAAAAAACAGCTTGAGATTGAATGCATAATTTGAGTATCCATCATGCTGTTTTTAATCACTTGAAACAAAGAGGATTCAAATAAAATTATAATAAATAATTCATGATTAAGTTTAATGAATGACTGAGTACTTCCCTTAGCATTATTAAACTTTAGCTTGGTTTCCTTAGTTTGTGTATCCTATGTATAGAAATTCTCAAAAGGGTGTTGGTGTTTTGGCAGTGGTGGATAAATAGTGAATAATCTATTTATCAAACAAGGAGTCGACTAAAGTTTTCAAGCATGAATAACAAATATATAAAAATCATTAGAAGCTTAAATTGACAGTTCATGTCAATTATAACGTTCATCTATGTGTGAGTGGATCCTATATCACTGCCTTATGTATACTTATTCAGAGGATAGAGCCCCATTATCTTGTATAAAAGTAGCTTCTGAAATAACCAAAACCATGGCAATGCAGTCTTCAACTGTCTTTTTTGTTTTATTGATGCTTGAGCTGTTAGAAATATCACAAAGGGGATATTTCACTGTTGCAGATGAATAATAGATGTTATCAGTTTGTTGAATATCTCACAATATGGCAAATCTTTATAGGACATTTCTTAATATTATTGAACTTTACATTTGATAATAGATACTGAAGCGTTCAGAATATGCCACCCTATAATATGCCACAACTTTATCTCTGCCACGTGGCAGAAATATAACCTTGGATCAATCACTTAATCTATGCCTCATTTGTTCCATCTGTAAAATGAACATATTGATAGCACTTGCTTGATGAAGTTGTGAAGGATAACTCAATAATATAATATTGACATGATTAGCACATTGTAATGCAAATATTAAATGCTAACTATTATTTTCTATATATTTTTTCACCTATAAGTTTGAGAATGACTTGCATACTGGGAAATATAATACACATACACATGCAACCTACATGTGTATGTGTATATAACCGCATACAGTAAAACAGAACTTGGATCTGTGCCTTAATTTATCATTGTGAACAAAAAAAGATAATTGAAGTATTAACTTATGATTTATGCTTCCTATATTTTATTTCCTTTCATTCCAAGGAGATCTCTAGCTATAACCTTTCGGTAACCTTGTCTGGCTGAATATTCCCAGATAAGCTTTCTTCCTTCCCTTTTATTTTTAACAGCTTTATTAAGTTATAATTTATACATCATAAAACTCACTTATCTAAAGCATACAATTTAATATTTTTCTTATATGTTCAAAGAATTGTGCAACCATCACTCTAATCTAGTTTTAGAATATTTCATAACTTCGAAAAACAATTCCATTAGAAGTCGCTCCTCGTTTATCCTGCTTCTCACTTCAGACCTCAGAATATTATGATTTAAAGCCATTTTCAAGGTCCAATAATTATACGATAGCTTCAGCTGGATTCAAGATAACAAATACTACTCATGTTTAAATTTTATTTTCTTCAGAAGAGAAGAGAGAGTTATTCTATGGGAAAATATTTTTTTTATATTTTAAAATTGAAGTATAGTTGATTTACAGTGTTGTGTTAATTACTGCTGTACAGCAGTGATTCAATTATACATATATATATATATATTCTCTTTTTTATTACGTTTCAACTATGGTTTATCATAGGATATTGAATATAGTTCTCTGAGTTATACTGTAGAGCCTTGTTTTTTATCCATTATATATGGATATATATATATATATATATATATATATATATATATATATACTTACTTTGGTTAACCTTAACCTCTCACTTATGGTGAAATATTTTTGATGTGATGAAAAATAAGCTTATTTTTGTATAACCAGATACATTGACATCTGAAAACTGTAAAGAAGAATTTTTTGCATTAATATATTTTTATTATCCAAAATTGAAAAAAAATGTTAATTCTTTATAGGCAGGAAAGTGAACAGCAATCATATAAAGCATATGACCCATGTCTACTATTTTGTTTTAACATCTTTATTGGAGTATAATTGCTTTACAATGGTGTTTTAGTTTCTGCTTTACAACAAACTGAATCAGTTATAGATATACATATGTTCCAATATCTCTTCTCTCTTGCACCTACTTCCCTCCCATCCTCCATATCCCAACCCTCTAGGTGGTCACAAACCACCTAGCTGATCTCCCTGTGCCATGCAGCTGCTTCCCACTAGCAATCCACCCTACGTTTGGTAGTGCATATATGTCCATGCCACTCTCTCACTTTGTCACAGCTTACCCTTCCCCGTTACCATATCCTCAAGTCCATGCTCTAGTAGGTCTCTGTCGTTATTCCCGTCCTACCTATAGGCTCTTCATGACATTTTTTTTCGTAGATTCCATATATATCTGTTAGCATACGGTATTTGTTTTTCTCCTTCTGACTTACTTCACTCTGTATGACAGACGCCAGGTCCATCCACCTCACTACAAATGACAATTTCGTTTCTTTAAATGGCTGGGTAATATTCAACTGTACATGCATGCCATATCTTCTTTATCCATTCATCTGTTGATGGACACTTAGGTTGCTTCCATGTCCTGGCTATTGTAAGCACAGCTGCAATGAACACTTTGGTACATGACTCTTTTTGAATTATGGTTTTCTCATGGTATAGGCCCAGCAGTGAGATTGCTTGGTCGTATGGTAGTTCTATTTGTAGTTTTTTAAGGAACATCCATACTGTTCTCCATAGTGGATGTATCAATTTACATTCCTACCAACAGTGCAAGAGTGTTCCCTTTTCTCCACATCCTCTCCGGCATTTATTGCTTCTAGATTTTTTGATGATGGCCACTCTGACTGGTGTGAGATGATATCTCATTGTAGTTTTGATTTGCATTTCTCTAACGATTAATGATGTTGACCATCCTTTCATGTCTTTGTTGGCAATCTGTATATCTTCTGTGGAGAAATGTCTATTTAGGTCTTCTGCCCATTTTTATATATTTTTTCTTTGATATTGAGCTGCATGAGCTGCTTGTAAATTTCAGAGATTAATCCGTTGTCAGTTGCTACATTTGCAAATATTTTCTCCCATTCTGAGGGTTGTCTTTTGGCCTTGTTTATGGTTTCCTTTGCTGTGCAAAAGCTTTTAAGTTTCATTCGGTCCCATTTGTTTATTTTTGTTTTTATTTCCATTTCTTTAGGAGGTGGGTCAAAAAGGATCTTGCTGTGATTTACGTCATAGAGTGTTCTGCCTATGTTTTCCTCTAAGAGTTTGATAGTGTCTAGACTTACATTTAGGTTTTTAATCCATTTTGAGTTTATTTTTGTGTATGATGTTAGGGAGTGTTCTAATTTCATACTTTTACATGTACCTGTCCAGTTTTCCCAGCACCACTTATTGAAGAGACTACGTTTCCTCCACTGTATATTCTTGCCTTCTTTATCAAAGATTAGGTGACCATATGTGCATGGGTTTATCTCTGGGTACTCTATCCTATTCCACTGATGTATATCTGTTTTGTGCCAGTACCATTCTGTCTTGATTACTGTAGCTTTGTAGTATAGTCTGAAGTCAGGAATTCCTGAAGTCCATCTTGCTTAATGTATCATTTAAAGCTTGTGTTTCCTTATTTATTTTCATTTTGGATGATCTGTCCATTGGTGAAAGTGGGGTGTTAAAGTCCCCAACTATGATTGTGTTACTGTCGATTTTCCCTTTTATGGTGCACCCCAAAACAATGGTCTATTTTCCTCTTAGGCAGGTCCAGACTTTTTCCCAGACTCCCTCCCAGCTAGCTGTGGTGCACTAGCCCCCTTCAAGCTGTGTTCTCGCCGCCAACCCCAGTACTCTCTCTGCACTCCGACTGAAGCCTGAGCCTCAGCTCCCAGCCCCCATCTGTCCTGGCTGGTGAGCAGACAAGGCTTTTGGGCTGGTGAGTGCTGGTCGGCACCAATCCTCTGTGCAGGAATCTCTTTGCTTTGCCTTCCGCACCCTTGTTGCTGCACTCTCCTCCATGGCTCTGAAGCTTCCTTCCTCTGCTACCCGCAGTGTCCGCCCACAAAGGGGTTTCCTAGTGTGTGGAAGCGTTTCCTCCTTTACAGCTCCCTCCCATTTGTGCAGGTCCTGTCCCTATTCTTTTGTCTCTGTCTTTTCTTTTTACTTTTGCCCTACCCAGGTATGTGGGGAGTTTCTTTCCTTTTGGGAAGTTTGGGGTCTTCTGTCAGCAATCAGTGTTTGTTCTATAAGAGCAGTTCCATGTGTAGATGTATTTCTGATGAATCTGTGGGGAGGAAGTTGATCTCCACGTCTTACTCTTCCACCGTCTTCTCTCCTCATGTCTACTATTGATACACATTTGTTTTCTTTAATACCCAGTAATGTGGGTTTTTTCCTCTTTAAAGTAATCTTGTGGTAAGTTTTGTAGTTTACCCAATAATCATTTATACTGCTGAATTATCTTTCCAATTATTAATACATAAAATGCATTATTTGGGTATATATGTTCTTAGATATATACATATATATCACAGTGGAATAAAAAATCTTGACTCAATAAATAATTATGAGTGTATAATGTATATGCTGTAGTAGCTCCTCTTTACTTAATATTATTTTGTATGTATGTCATATTAATGAGCTATTTTAGATGTGTTGGAATTCTCAAAATTGTGTAATCTAATTCTGAATGGTACATGCAGAGAAAACCTTAACTTTGAATGATATGTCTATATAAGTCAAATATGTGTGTGTTTCTTTCAATATCATTCAAAGTAAATGTGAATAAATTGTAAAATATTTTTGCCAAGCCACCACAAATAAGTAAAAATTTTATGGAAAAGAGAATCAATGAAGAATACAGGATTGTAAGTTTAAACAGGCAGGATATTTTCTTGTAAACACACTTTTGAAAGTAATTTTCACAATACTATTCACTTTTGGTCAAGTAATTCAGATGAATAAATAAACAACCAGCTCTTGAGTCACTTCATCTCTGTTGTGAAAAGGAGGTTTGCCCAAATGTTAGAATAATACTTCTTTATTGGCCCTGAGAAGGAAGCTTGTACTAGAAGAGTTTCCAAGCTATGGCATATTTTTAGGTCCAGAATGTTTTCCCTCTTCTATATCCACAGTCATTCCCTAAGCCAGAGTAGGAGAAGGTGTTGAAATTAAGCCATCTGTGGGAATTTGACCCAGTGGCAGCCAATTAGAAATTTTTGGTTTGAGATGTCATGAATGTAACAAAAACAAATTTTGAAAACAAAGTTTTTCTTAAAGGTTTCAACAAGTTCCCGCATTAATGCATGTATAAGTATACACACACACACACACACACACATACATATATACAAATACACATCTCCTTTTGAAATAAAAGTATATGGCCAAATATCCAGCAAATATCTCTTTGCAAATAGATTGTTTTCAATTGAAGCAATATTTGAATTGTACTTTTTCCATCTCAAATTCTATGAAAGTTCATATGTGTAAACCATTAATAAATTTCAAGATCTGTCTAAATCAGATTTACTTGAAATGACAGAAACTGGCATTTGTTTCCTGTTTTATGGAGTAAACCCAAACTATTAACAAAAACATTAACTGCGCTAATTGTTATTCAAAACTATTTGTTAAAATTCCTAAAATATACTGTGAAACGAAGCTAACTTATATAAAAATAAATTCTTATGCAAATATAAGAATAGGCTTATAAACTAATATTTCAGTTTTGTATTCATACTTTTATTTTGACATTAGTGAAATTTTCAACGAATAAAGTACTGCATAAGGCTTCAAAGAATAAGTTCACTTGTATTTAAATATTCAAATATAAATTATTAGATGAAAAACTGCTCTTTTAATAGTTAATAAAAATCACCATTGGATATAATTGAAAGGCAAAACACTTACATGCAAAATTCTGGATAAAAATCCTAAGGCTAATGCATCTATCAGTCTACTGTTATGAATATATAGCTGTCCAAATTGGCTATCAGAAAAACAGAGGCTTAAAAGTCCTAGGTTATGCTATTGTCTAAATGACTCACATTGTTCAACAAACTTATGTTTAGGGCAGCTTCTTGTTGTGGGATTTTTGTAGCTCTTACTAATCAGTCTCACCAACAAATATTAATAGTGAAATGCTTCTACAACCATAAAATTTCCACCATAAATGTGTATTGGAAACCTGTGCTTGAACTGTTTTGAAGTACTATATAATCAAGGAGGAGATGTTCTGTGTTGTAACAGCACCATTCTAATACACTATAACGTCAATCGTGGGTGAATTTAGCTTTCAATCTACTGGTATATCATGATTGTTTTTATTCGATGACAACAATGTATAAGCATCATAAATTTTATTTTTAGCAGTAGGAAAGATGATTTTTAATGCAAAATGTTGGCATCTGGTTTCCCTGGTTTAGAAGATTGCCAGTTTTTGTACAAAAGAGAACCAGAGAAAGATACAAGATCATATTCATTTAAAAAAATGAACATATAGAGCCCTAAAAATGCCATGGAACTAGTTCATTGTCCTAACCATTTTCAAGAACAAGACTGAAATTGGTTATCTAAGTAAACCAATGTCAATGGCTAAATTAAAAAGAGAAACTTGGAGAAAGCCTATTTCTTAATATGTCTTTAACATACACATTTTCAAAAGAGAAGGCATACATATTGTAAAAATTTATTGCCTTTGAGTCTATATAAAGGGGAAAATGTTTGCATACTCAGAATAATACAGACCTTTTTAAGAAATTGTGTCAGTGAAAAGTTTGTAGTTTCTATTTAATTGCCCACTGAACTATAATATGCAATCTGATTTTACATAAAAAACAATCAGAGAGATATATATCCAAGGCAAAAGGACACATGATAAGATAGGTATAGATCAATATTTAGAAATATAATAATCAAGTAATATAAAGGAGAAAAAATAATGTAATAGATACAAAATTTGATTATTATACTTGTAATATATGGCAATGTAGTGATGATGACATACATAATGTGTCTACCCAACTGAAATTTTATGGAAAATAAGAACATAGAATTACTAATTTCTCTGAATTGCCAAGTTTGCTTCAGCATAACTGAGTGTCTGAAGTTATCAAATTGTACTGATATTAATCATGTAAGCACTGCCACAACACAATGCACGCATATCTCATTTTATTGAATTTCACTTTAATGTGCTTTGCAAATATTACATTTTTTATAAATTGAAGTTTTGTGGCAATCTTTCATGGGGCAGTCTATTGGCACCATTTTTCTAAATGCTTGTGGCAGCCTAGCACCAAGCAATCTATCAGCACATTTTTCCAACTGCATTTGTTCACTTCATGTCCTTGTGTCACATTTTGGTAATTCTTGCAATATTTCAAACTTTTCCATCATTATTATATTTGTTTTGTGGATCTGTTTTCAGTGATCTTTGATGTTTCCATTGTAATTGTTTTAGAAATAAAGTATTTTTTAATTAATGTATATTGCACACTTAATAGAGTATAGTATAGTGTAAATGTAACATTTACATGCACTGGAAACCAAAAAATTTATGTGTCTCACTTTATTGTGGCAGTCTAGATCTGAACCTACAATACCTCTGAGGTATGTTTGTATATAACAGTTTAGTTACTCCAAAAGCTATTCTGTAATCAATCATTTATCTCTGACCCCCACACCAAGCCACTGGTAACAACTGATTTGTTTTCTGTCCCTACAGTTTTGCCTTTTTCAGAATGTCATATAAATACATATGCAACATTTTGAATCTTGCTTCTGTCACTTAGCACATTGCCTTTGAGAATCATGCATGTTATTGTGTGTATCACTAAATAATTCCTTTTTATTGCCTAATACAATTCAATTGTATGGATGTACAAATGTTTATCCATTTATCAGTTGAGGGACATTTGATTTGTATCTAATTTTTGTAGGTAACAAAAAAGTAGCTATAAACATTTGTGTATAGGTATTTATTTGAAATATTTTCTTATTTCACTATATAAGAGTGTAATTTCTGTGTATTATAAGTATATATTAAAGTATAAATATATATTAACATTTACAAAATATAGCCAAAATATTTTCCCAATTAGATGTATACTTTTGTATTCCCAACAATAATATAATATTTGTGAGTTACAGTTGCTCAGCATCCTCAGAATTTTTTGTTGTGTTTTGTTTTAGTCATTCTCATTGTGGTTTTAAAATGCATTTTCCTTAAAATGCTGTACACTTGAAACTTATATAATAAAATAATAAAAATGCATTTTCCTAATGACTAATGATATAAAGGAGTTTTCATGTGCTTACTTGCCAGCCATACTTCCTTTGTGTTGAAGTTTTCACATTTTTTTGTCCATTTTAACTTGCAGTTTTTGATTTTTGTTCTTAAATATTTCGAGAGTTCTTTTTATGTTTTGGATAGAAGACAATTATCAATTACATAATTTGAAAATATTTTATCCCAGTCTGTGGCTTGTTTTTTTACTCTCTTAAGAGTGTCTCTCAAAGAGTGTAATTTTTTTTTTATTTTGATGAAGTCCAGCTCATTTTATCAACTGTGTTTTTATTATTGCATCTTGGAAATCTTTGCCTAGCTCAAAATCACAAGAATTTTCTCCTACAAATTTTATATTGTTTTACATTTAGATTTGAGTTAATTTTTATAAAGTGAGAATAGTATGGATAGAAGTTATTATTATTGCTATTATATTTGTATGGGGATATCAAATTGATCCAACATGACTTTTTGAAATGATAATCCTTTTTTCATTACAATGCCTTTGTGCCTTTATAAGAAACACATTGTCCACATATTAGTGGATCCACTTCTGTTCTCCTTATTCAGTTCTGTTGATGGAGTTGGCTCTCTTTTCCTAAAATTACACTGTTTTGATGAATGTATCTTTATAAATGTTTGAAATTAATTAGTAAGAGCCTTCCAGGATGGCAGCAAGATGGCAGACCAAAAAATTCAAGGCCTTCATGCCCCCATTGAAGCATCAAGTTAATAACTACATTCTGACTAATATAATTTTATTGGAGCTGTGTAAGACAGTCAAGGATCTGTAGTAACCAAGCAATAGCTCAAATCATGAAAAATAAAACTCAAAACAGTAGCAAATGTGTCCTTTTTGCTTGTCCTTGCCCTACCACCTACCTAGCACAGCACATGTGGGAGGAAGTGATTCCATTTCTGCTTCCCTCTCTCAAGGAAATTGTTTTTAATCTTCTGACATTTTATGGCCTATTCTAGGCACTGGATTTTTTGTCGCTTGACTCAGAGCTCAGATGGAAAGGCAGCTTGATTTACATATCAGGTTTTTAGCCACAGAAGGCAGTATCGAATGCTGTGGCAAGTGAAAACTGTAAGGAAATGCAGAGGCATGGGTAACTGAGGGCAAGAGATTACAGGCAGAGGAGTACAATCGAACATCTAAGGTTCTGAGAAGATATAGGGATGAGAATACTAGGGTAATTAAAAAATGTAAAAGCAGCTGTGTATACAGGGGAAATTGTTAAAAACCACACATAGAGGACCAGGGAAGTACATGCCCAGAAAAGCTGTAAAAAGACCTTAAGTCCTGACATTGTGCTGATTAGTGAAGTTCTTTCCCAACATGGATTAAGTCTTCACAGACTGGGAAAGGTGGATGTGTTTTCAAATGCCCAATTTTCATCAGATATTGCAAGACAAAGAAATGGTAAAAATGGTCCATCCAAAGGAACAAAGCAAATCTCCAGAAACTGGCCCTAACGAAACTCCAGTTTTGAGCTTATTTGACAAAATATTTAAAACAACTATCTTCAATATGATCACAAAGATAAAGGAAAACACACGCAAATAACTAAAGGAAATCAGAAAGAAATAATATATGAACAAAATGAGAATATCAACAAAAAGGTAGAAATTATAAAAGACTAAAGGGATTTATGCTACATCAACAGGCTGACCAATATATACATTAAGGAAATCCCAGAATATGAAGAGAGAGAGAAAACGGTAGTGAGTCTGCTTAAAGAAATAATAATTAAAAACTCACCACATTTGAAGAAATTTTGGATAACAAGGATATGAAAATACAATAAGCTCAATAAGTCTAAGTAGGATACATTCAGAAGACTGACAAGACACAAGATATAATCCAACTGTCAAAAGCCAAAGACAATACAGAATCTTGAAAATAGTGAGAGAAGTGACTCTAATACAAGGGATCATCAATAAAGTTATAACCTGATTTGTGAGCAGAAACCTCACAGACTAGAATGCAGTAGGATAATATATTCAAAGTGCTTAAAGAAAAAAAAATGTTACCCAAGAATTCTATATAGGGCAAAAATGTCCTTCATAAATAAAGACATAAAGACATAAAGACATTTTCAGATAAACAAAAGCTGAGGGAGTTCATTATCACTAGATCTGTATGATCACAAGTATGAAAGGAAAACTTTCAATTTGAAATGAAAAGACACATTGATAGTAAATTGAAGCCATACAAAAATAGAAATTTTTGATAAAGGTAAATACATGAAAAAATAAAAAACAAACATTATTTAATTATTGTTTGTAACTCTATGTTTCAGTCTTCTATAGGATTTAGAAGACAAATGTATAGAAAGTAATTTTAAGTCTACATAAATAGGTACAAAATATATAAAGATGTAATTTGTGACATCAATGACATAAAGGAGGGGGTGGAGCTGTAAGGGAGAAGAGTTTTTATGTGTGATTAAAAGTTAAGTTAGTATCACTTCAAAATAGATTGTTATAAATGTAGGATATTGTATGTAATCCCCATGGTAACCACAAAGAAAATATCTATAGAATAGATGAAAAAAGAAATGAGAAATAAACAAAAACGTGTCTATATAAAAAATCAAACCACAAAGGAAGGCATTAAGGGAGAAAATAAGAGACCAAATAGCTATAAGACATATAGAAAGCAAATAACAACATGACAATAGTAAGTCCTTCCCTATCAATAGTCACTTTAAATATAAGTGCATAAAGTTCCTTAATCAAAAGTTATATATCTGCAGAATTGATCTAAAATAAAAAAACAGGTTTCAACTGTATGTTCTCTTCAAGAGACTCACTTTAGATCTACAAATTGTCATAGCTTGAAAGTGAAAGGATAAAACAAGATATTCCACAAAATTTGTAACCAAAAAAGAGCAGGGATAGCTCTACTAGTATTAGAAAAAATAGACCGTAAGTTATAAGCTGTTACTAGATACAAAGGATATTAAATAAAGGGTCAATTCACTTTACAATGAAGCTATAACAACTATAAGCATACATGCACCAAACATCAGAACTCTTAAACAAATAAAGCAATCACTGACAGAATTGAGGGCAAAAATAAAATCTCTACAGTAATTGTAGATGGATTGAAAACCAAAAGGTCAATAAGGACGTAGAGGATTTGAACAACACTATAGACTAATTGCACTTAACAGATAAAAACAGAACAGTCCACCAAGCAATAGAATACTCATTTTTCTAAAATGCACAAAGTATATTCTCCATGATAGATTATGTTAGGCCACAAAATGCCTTAATAAATTTTAAAAGTCTTTAAATCTAACAAAGTACCTTTTCCTATCACAATGGGTTAAAAACTGGAAAAATCCTCAAATATGTGATAATTAAACAATAAAAACTCCCCCCAACACACACCCTGTGTGTGTCTACTTTGATATGGGCTGTCTCCTAATTCCCCAGTTTGTCTACTCTGACCTTATATATTTTCCTTATCCTCAGGTGTGTCCACATTGACCTGGGAAGTCTCTCTAATTTTGTGGTGATTCTTCACTAAACTAGAAAATCTCCATTATTCTCCTGGTGTGTCTAAACTGATATGAGGTTTCTCCTTAATTCCCCAGGTGTGTCTATTCTGACCAAGGATGTCCTCTTAGTTCTCCAGGTGTACCAACCCTGACCAGTGTTGTTTCCTTAATAATCCTGTTGTGTGTACCCTGACTTGGTGTGTCTCCCTAATACCCCAGATGTGTCTACTTTGGCTTGGAATGTCTCCCTATTCCCCAATTGTGTCTACACTGACCCAGGATGTCTTTCTAATTTCCCAGGTTTGAATACACTGACCTGTGACTACTCCCTTAAAATTCCTCACGTGAGTTTACTTTGTCCAGGGATGTCCCCATAATTCCATGATGTGTACCCTGACTAATATGACTTACTAGTAGCCCAACTTTATTTACCTTGATCTGAGATATCTCCCTAATTCTGTAGATGAATCTATCCTGACCTAAGATGTTTCCATAATTTACCAAGCATATCTTCCTTGACCTGGGTGGTTTCTCTAATTTCATAAATATGTCTACCCTTATTTTGGATTTCTACTAAATTTTATAGGTGTGCAACCATGAACTACGATGTCTTTAAGTGTAACTACACTGGCCTGGGGTTTCTCATTAGTTCCCAAGTATATCTTATCTAGGATTTCTTCCTACTTATCCAGGATTGACTAATCTGGCCAGTAATGTATCCTTTATTTCTCATGTCTTACTACTCTTACCTAGGGTTTCCCTGACTGGTGAGCTTTGATGCCTTTGCCTTGTTTTCAACTTTATGAGGTACATATTCCACCTTTTACCTTTAAGAAAAACGTCAGTTGTAAGACTTTGGTGAATGTCCTTGTCGGGTAGAGGAAGTTTCCTTTATTCCAAGTTTTCTGGGATCTCTTACTAAAAAATTGCTGCTGAATTTAATCAAATTATTTTTGCAATTCTTCTGAGATGATCTAAAGATTGTTCTTTTTTAGTATGCAAATATGATGAATTACATTGACTAAATTTTCAACTTTGAACCAATATTTCATTCTCTGATGAAACATTACTTGTTCGTGATTCATAACAACACATTGTTGTCAACATTTAATACAATCTAACTTTGATTATTGGCATTGTAATACATGTGAAGTGGTATCTTATTTTTTTAAATTTTAATTTCATGGCTGACTAATAATGTTTAACATTTTTATGTATGTATTACATAATTATATATCTTCTTTGATAAAACATTGATTCATATATTTTGCCCATAGTTTAATTAGATTATTTTAACATCTTTATTTGAGTATAATTGCTTTAGTTTCTGCTGTATAAAAATGTGAATCAGCTATGTGTATATATATATCCCCATATACACTCACTTTTATATCTCCCTCCCACCTTCCCTATCCCACTACTATAGGTGGTCACAAAGCACGGATCTGATCTCCCTGTGCTATGGAGCTGCTTCTCACTAACTATCTATTTTGCATTTGGTAGTGTATATATGTCAATACCACTCTCTCACTTCGTCCCAGCATACCCTACCACCCCCACCATGTCCCCAAGTCCAAGTCTTTATTCCTGTGCTGTGCCTAGTTTCATCAGAACCTGTTTTTTTTTTAAATTCTATATATATATGTATTAGCATGTGGTGTTTGTTTTTTCTCTATCTGACTTAATTCACTCTGTATGACAGACACTAGGTCATCCACCTCACTACAAGTAAATCAATTTTGATACATTTTTTATGGCTGAGTAATATTTCATTGTATATATGTGCCACATTTTCTTCATTTGTCAATGGACACTTAGGTTGCTTGCATGTCCTGGCTATTGAAAATAGTGCTGCAATAAACACTGCGGTACATGACTCTTTTTGAATTATGGATTTCTCAGGGTACATGCCCAGTAGTGGGATTGCTGGGTCATATGGTACTCCTATTTTTAGTTTTTTAAGGAACCTCCATATTGTTCTCCATAGTGGCTGTATCAATTGACATTCCCACTAACAGTGCAAGAGGGTTCCCTTTTCTCCACACCCACTACAGTGTTTATTGTTTGTAGATTTTTTGATGATGGCCATTCTGACCAGTGTGAGGTGATACCTCAATGTAGCTTCGATTTGTATTTCTCTACTGATTAGTAATGATGAGCAACCCTTCATGTGTTTGTTAGCAATCTGTATACTTTCTTTGGAAAAATGTTAATTTAGGCCCTCTGCCCTTTGTTGATTGGGATGTCTGTTTTTATGATATTGAGCTACGTGGGCTGCTTGTATATTTTGGAGAGTAATCCTTTGTCAGTTGCTTCGTTTGCAATTATTTTCTCCCATTCTGAAGGTTGGCTTTTGGTTTTGTTTATGGTTTCCTTTGCTGTGCAAAAGTCGTTGTTTGATTAGGTCCAATTTGTTTATTTTTGTTTTTATTTCCTTTCTCTAGGAAGTGGGTCAAAAATAATCTTGCTGTGATTTACGTCTTTGAGTGTTCTGCCTAAGTTTACCTCTAAGAGTTTTATGGTGTTTGGCCTTACATTTAGGTCTTTAATCCATTTTGAGTTTATCTTTGTGTATGGTGTTAAAGCGTGTTCTAATTTCATTCTTTCACATGTAGCTGTCCAGTTTTCTCAGAATGATTATTGAAGAGGCTGACTTTTCTCTATTGTATACTCTTGCCTCCTTTATCAAAGATAAGGTGACCATAAGGGCATGGGTTTATCTCGGGGCTTTCTATCCTGTTCTATTGATCTATATTTCTGTGTTTGTGCCAGTACCATAATGTCTTAATGACTGTAGCTATGTAGTATAATCTGAAGTACAGGAACCTGATCCCCCAGGCTCCGTTTTTCATTCTCAAGAATGCTTTGGCCTTCTTTCTCTAATTGCTTTAGGTGTAAGGTTAAGTTGTTTATTCACGAAGTTTCCTGTTTCTAAAGGTGGGATTGTATTGCTATAAACTTCCCTCTAAGAACTGCTTTTGCTGCATCCCATAGGTTTTGGGTCGTCGTGTCTCCATTATCAAATACTTATAGGTACTTTTTTATTTACTCTTTGATTTCTTCAGTGATTACTATGTTATTAAGTAATGTATTGTTTAGCCTCCATGTGTTTGTATTTTTTACATATCTTTTCATGTAATTGATATCTAGTCTCATAACGTTGTGATCGGAAAAGATACTTGATGCACCATCACCCTGACCCCAGAACCAGACAAGGATGTCAAAAATAAAGAAAACTACAGGCCAATATCATTGATGACCTTAGATGCAAAGATCCTCAACAAAATACTAACAAACAGAATCCAACAGCACATTAAAAGGATCATACACCATGATCAAGTGGGGTTTATTCCAGGAATGCAAGGATTCTTCAATATACGCAAATCAAGCATGTGATACACCATATTGGCAAATTGAAGGAGAAAAACCATATGGTCATCTCAATAGATACAGAGAAAGCTTTTGACAAAATTCAACACCCATTTATGATAAAAACTCTCCAGAAATTAGGCATAGAGGGAACTTTCCTCAACATAATAAAGACCACATATGACACTCCCACTGCCAACATCATCATCAATGGTGAAAAACTGAAAGCATTTCCACTAAGATCAGGAACAAGACAAGGTTGCCCACTCTCACAACACTAATTCAACATAATTTTGGAAGTTTTAGCCACAGAAATCAGAGAAGAAAAGGAAATAAAAAGAATCCAAATCGGAAAAGAAGAAATAAAGATGTCACTGTTTGCAGATGATATGATACAATACAGAGAGAATCCTAAAGATGCTACCAGAAAACTACTAGAGCTAATCAATGAATTGGGTAAAGTAGCAGGATACAAAATTAATGCACATAAATCTCTGGCATTCCTATGCACTAATGATGAAAAATCTGAAAGTGAAATAAAGAAAACACTCCCATTTACCACTGCGACAAAAAGAATAAAATATCTAGGAATAAACCTACCTAAGGAGACAAAAGACCTGTATGCAGAAAATTATAAGACACTGATGAAAGAAATTAAAGATGATACAAATAGATGGAGAGATATACCATGTTCTTAGATTGGAAGAATCAGCATTGTGAAAATGAATCTACTACCCAAAGCAACCTACAGATTCAATGCAATCCCTATCAAACTACCACTGGCATTTTATACAGAACTATACAAAAATTTCACTATTTGTATGGAAACACAAAAGACCCCAAATAGCTAATGCAATCTTGAGAACGCAAAATGGAGCTGGAGGAATCAGGCTCACTGACTTCAGACTATACTACAAAGCTACAATAATCAAGACAGAATGGTACTGGCACAAAAGCAGATATACAGATCAATGGAACAGGATAGAATACCGAGAGATAAACCCACACACATCTGGTCACCTTATTTTTGATAAAGGTGACAAGAATATACAGTAGGGGAAACACAGCCTCTTCAATACGTGGTGCTGGGAAAACAGGAGAGGTACCTGTAAAAGTATGAGTTTAGATCACTCCTTAACAACATACACAAAAATAAGCTCAAAATGGATTAAATAACTAAATGTAAGGCCAGAAACTATCAAACCCATAGCGGAAAACATAGGCAGAACACTCTATGAAATAAATCACAGCAAGATCCTTTTGGACCCACCTCCTAGAGAAATGGAAATGAAAACAAAATAAACAAATGGGACCTAATGAAACTTCAAAGCTTTTGCACAGCAAAGGAAACCATAATCAAGACCAAAAGACAACCCTCAGAATGGGAGAAAATATTTGAAAATGAAGTAATTGACAAAGGATTAATCTCCACAATTTATAAGCAGCTCATGCAGCTCATTAAGAAAAAACAAACAACCCAATCCAAAAATAGACAGAAGACCTAAACAGACATTTCTTCAAAGAAGATATACAAACTGCCAACAAATACATGAAAGAATGCTCAACATCATTGATCATTAACAAAAAGCAAATCAAAACTATAATGAGATATCATCTCACACCAGTCAGAATTGCCATCATCAAAAAATCTAGAAACAATAAATCCTGGAGAAGGTTTGGAGAAAAGGTAACACTCTTACACTGCTGGTGGGAATGTGAATTGGTACAGCCACTATGGAGAACAGTATGGAGGTTCCTTAAAAAACTACAAATAGAATGACCATATGTCCCAGCATTCTCACTACTGGGCATATACCCTGAGAAGACCATAATTCAAAAAGAGTCATGTACCAAAATGTTCATTGCAGTTCTATTTACAATAGCCCGGAGATGGAAACAACCTAAGTGTCCATCATCAGATGAATGGATAAAGAAGATGTGGCACATATATACAATGGAATATTACTCGGCCATAAAAAGAAATGAAATTGAGCTATTTGTAATGAGGTGGATGGACCTAGAGTCTGTCATACAGAGTGAAGTAAGTCAGAAAGAGAAAGACAAATACTATATGCTAACACGTGTATATGTAATTTAAGAAAAAAATTTAAAAATGTCATGAAGAACCTAGGGGTAAGACAGGAATAAAAACACAGACCTACTAGGGAATGAACTTTTTGATATGGGGAGGGAGAAGTTTAAACTGTGACAAAGCGAAGCATGGACATATATACACTACCAAATGTAAAATAGATAGCTAGTGGGAAGCAGCTGCATAGCACAGGGAGATCATCTCAGTGCTTTGTGACCACCTAGAGGGTTGGGAAAAGTAGTGTGGTCAGGAGGGACACGCAAGAGGGAAGACATATGAGAACATATATATATATATATATATATATATATATATATATATATATATATATGTATGTATAACTGATTCACTTTGTTATAAAGCAGACACTAACACACCATTGTAAAACAATTATACTCCAATAAAGATGTAAAAAAAAAAAAGATTGCTTTGGCTATTTGTAGTATTTTGTGTTTTCATACAAACTGTGAATTTTTTTGTTCTAGTTCTGTGTAAAATGCCAGTGGTAGTTTGATAAGAATTGCATTGAATCTGTAGATTGCTTTGAGTAGTAGAGTCATTTTCACAATGTTGATTCTTCCAATCCAAGAACATGTTATATCTCTCCATCTGTTTGTATCATCTTTAATTTCTTTCATCAGTGTCTTACAGTTTTCTACATATGTGTCTCTTGGCTGCTTATGTAGCTTTATTTTTAGGTGTTTTATTCTTTTTGTTACCATGGTAAATGGGAGTGTTTCCTTAATTTCTCTTTCAGATTTTTCATCTTTAGTGTATAAGAATGCAAGAGATTTCTGTCCATTAATTTTGTTTCCTGATACTTTACAAAATTCATTAATTAGTTCTCATAGTTTTCTGGTAGCCTCTTTAGGATTCTCTATGTATACTATCATGTCATTTGCAAATAGTGACAGTTTTATTTCTTCTTTCCTGAGTTGGAGTCCATTTATTCGTTTTTCTTCTCTGATTGCTGTAGCTTAAACTTCCACAAATATGTTGAAGAGTAGTGGTAAGAGTGGGCAACCTTGTCTTTTTCCTGATATTAGTGGAAATGGTTTCAATTTTTCACTATTGAGGACGATTTTGGCTGTGGGTTTTCATATATGGCCTTTATTATGTTTAGGTAAGTTCCTTCTCTTCCTACTTTCTGGAGAGTTTTTATCATCAATGGGTGTTGAATTTTTTCCAAAACTTTTTCTGCATCTATTGAGATTATCCTTAGTTTTTTATCCTTCAGTTTTTTAATATGGTGTATCACATTGATTGATTTGCATATATTGATGAATCCTTGCATCCCTGGGATAAACCCCAATTGATTATGGTGTATGATCCTTTTAATGTGCTGTTGGATTCAGTCTGCTAGTATTTTGTTGAGAATTTTTGCATCTATGCTCATCAGTGATATTGGCCTGCAGTTATTTTTTTTTGTGTGACATGTTTGTCTGGTTTTGTTATCTGTGTGATGGTGGACTAATAGAATGAGTTTGGGAGTGTTCCTCCCTCTGCTGTATTTTGGGAGAATTTGAGAAGGATAGGTGTTAGCTCTTCACTAAATGTTTGATAGAATTTGTCTGTGAATCCATCTGGACGTAGGCTTTGGTTTGTTGGAAATTTTACACCACAGTTGCAATTTTAGTGCTTGTGATTGGTGTGTTTATATTTTCTATTTCTTCCTGGTTCAGTCTTGGAAGGTTGCCTTTTCTAAGAATTTGTCAATTTCTTCCAGGTTGTTCATTTTATGTGCATATAGTTGCTTGTAGTAATCTCTCATGATCCTTTGTATTTCTGCAGTGTCAGTTGCTGCTTCTTCTTTTTCATTCTAGTTCTGTTCATCTGAGTCTTTTTCTTTTTTTTTCTTGATGAGTCTAGCTAATTTTTTATCAATTTTCTTTATCTTCTCAAAGAAGCAGATTTTAGTTTTATTGATGTTTGCTATCATTTCCTTCATTTATTTGTGACCTGATTTTTTTGATTTCTTTCCTTCTGCTAACTTTGGGTTTTTTTAGTGCTTCTTTCTCTAATTGCTTTTGGTGTAAGTTTAGGTGTTTTATTTGAGATTTTTCTTGTTTCTTGAGGTACGTTTGTGTTGCTATAAATTTCCTTCTTAGAATTGCTTTTGCTGCATCCCGTAGGTTTTTGGCCAACGTGTTTTCATTGTCCTTTGTTTCTAGGTATTTTTTTAAAATTTCCACTTTGATTTCTTTAGTGATCTATTGTTTATTAAGTAGTGTATTTATTAGCCTCCATGTGTTGGCTTTTCTTTTCATTTTTTTTTTCTGTAACTGATATCTAGTCTCATAGTGTTGTGGTCAGAAGAGATACTTGATACAAGTTCAATTTTCTTAAATTTACCAAGGCTTGTTTTGTGACCCAAGGTGTGGTCTATCCTAGAGAATATTCTATGAACACTTGAGAAAAAATTGTATTCTGATATTTTGGGATGGAACATCCAATAAATGTCAATGAAGTCCTTTTTCTTTAATGTGTTATTTAAAGTTGGTGTTTCCTTATTTATTTCTATTTTGGATGATCTGCCCATTGGTGAAAGTGGACTCATAAAGTTCCCTAATATTATTGGGTAACTCCTGATTTCCCCTTTTATGTCTGTTAGCATTTGCCTTATGTATTGACGAGTTCCTATGTTGGGTGCATAAATATTTACAATTATTATAACTTCTTCTTGGTTTGATCTCTTGATCATTATGCATTGTCCTCCTTTGTCCCTTTAATAGTCTTTATTTTAAAGTCTATCTTATCAGGTATGATAATTGCTATTCCAGCATTCTTTTGATTTCCATTTGCATGTAATAGCTTTTTCCATCCCTCACTTTCATTCTGTAGGTGTCCCTAGGTCTGAAGTGGGTCTGTTGTAGATAGCATATATATGGGTCTTGTTTTTGTATCCATTCAGCCAGTCTATGTCTTTTGGCTGGAGCATTTAATCCATTTGCATTTAAGGTAATTATCAATATGTATTTTCCTATTACCATTTTCTTAATTGTTTTAGGTTTGTTTTTGTAACTCTTTTCCTTATCTTGTGTTTCCTGCCTAGAGAAGTTCTTTTAGAATTGTTGTAAAACTGGCTTGGTGGTACTGAATTCTCTTAGCTTTGCTTGTCTTTAAAAGTTTTAATTTCTCCTTCAAATCTGAATGAGATCCTTGCTGGGTAGAGTAATCTTCATTGTAGGTTTTTCCCTTTCATCACTTTAAATATGTCCTGCCACTTCCTTTTGGCTTGCAGAGTTTCCTGCTGAAAGGTCAGCCTTTAATCTTATGTGGATTCCCTTGTACGTTATTTGTTGCTTTTCCCTTGCTGCTTTTAAATTTTTTCTTCTTATTTAATTTTTGATAGCTTGATTAATATGTTTCTTGGCATATTTGTCCTTGGATTTATCCTGTATGGGACTCTGTTCTTTCTGGAGTTGATTGACTCTTTCCTTTTTCGTATTAGGGAAGTTTTCAACTATAATCTCTTCAAATATTTTCTCAGTCCCTTTCTTTTCCTCTTCTTCTTCTGGAACCCCTATAATTCAAATGTTGATGCATTTAATGTTGTCCAAAGTTCTCTGAGACTGTCCTCAAATATTTTCTTTCTTTTTTCTTTATTCTACTCTGCAGTACTTATTTCCACATTTTTTACCTTCTAGCTCACTTATCTGTTCTTCTCTCTCAGCTCTTCTGCTACTGATTCCTTCTAGAGAACGTTTAGTTTCATTTATTGTGTTGATCATCATTGTTTGCTTGCCCTTTAGTTCTTCTAGGTCCTTGTTAAATGTTTCTTGTATTTTCTCCATTCTATTTCCAAGATTTTGAATCATCTTTACTGTCATTACTCTGAATACTTTTTCAGGTAGACTGATTTTTTTCCTCTTCTTTTGTTTGGTGTGGTGGGTTTTTACCTTGCTCTTTCATGTGCTGCATATTTTTCTGTCTTCCCATTTTGCTTAACTTGCTGTGTTGGAGTCTACACTTTGTAGGCTGCAGGTTCGTATTTCCTGTTGTTTTTGGTGCCTGCTCCCAGTGGCAAGGTTGTTTCAATGGCTTTTTTAGGCTCCCTGGTGGAGGGGACTGGTGCCTGTGTTCTGGTGGTTGAGAATGGATCTTTTACTTCTGTTGGGCATGACCATGTCTGGTGGTGTGTTTTGGGGTGTCTGTGAACTTAGTATGATTTTAGGCAGCCTCTCTGCTAATGGGTGTGTTTGTGTTCCTGTCTTGCTAGTTGTTTGGCATGGGGCATCCAGCACTGAGGCTTGCTGGCCGTTGGGTGGAGCTTCATCTTAGCATTGAGATGGAGATCTCTGGAAGAGCTCTCATTGATTGATATTACATGAGGCTGGGTGGTCTCTGGTGATCCAATATTCTGAACTTGGCTCTCCCACGTCAGAGACTCAGGTTTGACACCCAGCCAGAGCACCAAGACCCTGTCAGCCACATGGCTTACATCTAAATGGGTTAAATTCTCCAATCCAAAGGCACAGGGTGGCCGGCTTTCTGTACTCCACTCAGTCCTCCAGCCGGGCATTTTCTTCTGGGCCTGGTCGATATGGAGAGCCTGCTTTGGATCCAGGTCCAGCTGCATTCTGTAGCATCTAGAAGAAGCAGCTGTCATCCCCATCCTCCCCTATTCCTGCCACAACTTGTCACGATCCTGGAGCACCCAAGGTTCTGCCCCTCATGCTCAGTTTAACTGGATTGCTCTTATTCTTATTGAGGTTGTAAGAGTTATCTGTATATTCAGCCTACAAGTTATTTATCAGATTGGCAAATATTTTCCCTCAGTCAGCATGATTTTTCTTTTCATTTTGTAAATGATATATTTTGAAGAACAATACTTTGAATTTTAATGATGTATAATTCTTCAGTTTTTTCTTTTATCATTATGCTTATGGTGTTACATTTAAAAAGTCGTACCCTAACACAATATTTCTCAACAATGGCACTATTGACATTTTTGACCATAAGTTCTTTGTTTTGTGAGGATATCCTGTACATTACAGGATGTTTAGCATCTTCCCTGGCTTCTGCCCACTAGACACCAACAACACTTCCCTGGTTTTAAGAACTGAAAAAGTCTTTATACATTGCCAAATATGCATGATGGGAGCAAAATCTCTCCTAGTGGAGAACCACTTGCTTAAACAAAGGTATTTTGTATTTTCATCTATGTTTTCTTCTTAATTATATATAGCTTCAGCTCTGACATTTATGTCTCTGAACAATTTTAATGTTGATTGAATCGTGTGAGGAATGTGATAAAAGAAATTTTTTGCTTGAAATTATCCAATTGTCCTGCCATTATTTTTCAAAATATTTACATTTCCTCTTAGAATTGCCTTGGTATATATATTTTAAAATTAACTGACCATTAATATAAAACTTTATTTCTGGACTCTCAATTTTGTTCCATATATCTAGCTGTCTATTCATATGCAATTAACACAATGTCTTGTTAAGTATAGTTTTACAGTAAGTTTTGAATTTGGGAAGTGAAAGCCTGCTAACTTTCTTCTTTTTCAAGAGTGTTTTGGCTTTTCTGGGTCTTTTGCATTTCTCTATAAATTTAAACATTAGTTTGTCAATTTCTTCAAAGAAAAGCTGCCAGAATTTTGTACAGATATATTGAATTGCAGATTTATTTGGGGAAAATTACCATCTTAAAAGTATTCAGTCTTCCAATCCCTGAACATGGAACATCTCAACATTTATTTAGATCTTAATTCCCCTCAGCAATATTTCTCAAATTATAGAATCCACATTTACCCCTTCTTTTGTGAGCATATTATTCTCTTTGATACTATATTATAGAAGTATCACTTTATTCTATTAAGTGAAGTAAGCCAGAGAGAGAAAGACAATATTATATGATACCACTTATGTATGGAATTAAACAAAAATGATACAAATGAACTTATTTACAAAACAGAAATCGACTCACAGACACAGAAAAAAACTTATGATTATCAAAGGGGATAGTGGGAGGGGGGAGAAAATTAAGAGTTGGGAAATTAACATATACACACTACTATATCTAAAATAGGTAAACAACAAGACCTACTGTATAGCACACGAAACTATATTCAGTATCTTGTAATAACCTATAATGGAAACAAATCTGAAAAAGAATATATATATATATATATATATGTATATGTATATATATATATGTGTGTGTGTGTGTGTGTGTGTATGTATGTATGTATAAAGGAATCAATTTGCTGTACACCTGAAACTAATACAACATTGTAAATTAACCATATATATATATACATGTATAACCATATATATATATACATATCCAAAAAAATAAAGAACACACAAAAATTTGTATATCGCTTACCCTAACTCCTTTGCAATATCTCAGGTCACTGTAGTGGTAAAATTCTTGCTGGAAATTATCTTCAAGTAATGCCCCCTGGTTAAAAGACATTTCACACTGGGTGAGATCTGCATCAGTTCAAATACAGACAGTCTTACAAGTGGGGTCTTTGAGGGAATTTCTATAGAGGTAAAATTATGACAAGTCATTGAGAATGAGGAAATGAACAGACTTCAGCTCTGTTCTTCTTCCTATCTCTTTCAGGTTGCTAGAGAACTATAGGTGTTAATTTCCAAGGCTGGAGAATAAAATGGGACTAGGGCAAGTTAAAATGCTGCATAACTCACTGTTATTACTGAAATTCAACCATTTTTCACAAATTAATGCTCCTTGGCTTTCTTTGAACTTTTGGCTAGTTTTCAGAATAGTACTGAGAAAGTTGATTCTAACTATTTTTGCTAGGGTGGGCTTTTTTGTGGGGTTGCTTTTATAGAAAAGATAATAATTTTCATATATTCTCACTTTCCCAGTTTTACTGACAGTATCTTGATCATTGGTTCTTGCTCTAGTTTCAATCATATAAGCTCTGTGGTCTCCTGGTGGTTTTAGGTCTTTCACATTTAATGTGATTAATAATACAGTTGTATTTAAATTTACCATCTTGCTAATTATTTCCTACTTGTTGCATCTGGTTTTTCTTTTACTTACGTTATTTAAGTATGTTTATGTTTCCTTTTTTTCATCTATTGTATCTTTTATTTTTCCTCTTTTTTTTAAGGTTTATTTCTGGTTGTCTTAAGATTTTCAATACACCATTGTTAAATAACTGATATTTACTATCAAATAACGTTTCACAATATCTGGTGTAGTGTAAAGACATTAAAACAGTATGCTCATAATGCCTCTCCACCATTCTTTGTGTTATTATTGTCACAATTTTTTTCTTTCACATGTAGTTTAAACACAGTATATTTGTTCTCACTTTGCTGTATAAAATGAGTTCTATTTTATATTAATTAAAAGTAAGAAAACTAATTTTATATTTATATCCATTTATGCCATTTCCAGTGCTCTTTTGTGTGTGTGTGTGTTTGTACATATGTGTGTGTGTGTCTGTGTTGATCCCAATTTTTGGTTGATATAATGCTATTTTTTGCTTAATAAATTTCTTTAACATTTATGGTAGTGTTGATCTCCTGGTAATACCTTTTCTTTCTTTCTTTTTTTTTTGAAATCTGCCTTTATTTCTCCTTATTTTGGAGCATATTTCATTATATACAGGATACCTGTTTGATAACTTAAAAAAAGTTTAACTTGCTGCTCTTCAAAATTGTCATTCCATTGTCTTCTTGTTTGTCTGCTTTCTGATGAAAAATCTTCTGTAATTCGTAGCCTTTTTCCTCTGTATATAATGCATCTTTTTTCTGGTTGTCTTTTCAAGTTTCTTTTTGTCTTTGGGATTCAGTAGTTTAAATATGATTCTTCTAGTTACAGTTTTACTGGTGAGAAGACATCCTACTTGTGTTCTCTGAGCTTCTTGCCTCTGTAGTTTATTGTTGATTATCAATTTTTGGAAATCCTCAATCTGTTTATTTACATGTTTATTCTGCTTTATTCTTTCATTCTCTTTCAGTTATTCCAATAACACATATATTAAACTGCTTAATATTTTACCATGGCTCTTAAATACACTGTTAATTATTTTATTATATTATTTTTCTTATTTTCCAGTTTAGCTAATTTCTATTTATTTATCTTCACGTTCAATGATTCTTTCTTTAGACATGTTGATTCTACTGAGGAGTCCATTATAGGCATATTTTATTTTATAATCATAATTTTCACTTCTAGCAATTCCTTTTGATTCTTTCTTATTGCTTACATCTATTTATCAGAAGTACCCATGTGATTTTACATATTGTTTATCTTTCCAAGTAATACCATTAACATGTTAGTCACACTTATTTAAAATGTTCCTTTTGATTATTTCAACAGTATGTCATACTGTTACTGAATTAAGTCCTATGGACCCTGCTCAGGCCCTAGGATAATGAAAAAAGAGGTAAAATCACCACTTTTGTTTTCACCCTTCCTCTCCTTTTTATTCTGTTTATCCTTTTATAGCTAGTTCCACAGTTTACCAAATCACTGTATTTTTTTTTTCATTCAAGATAATGTCCAAACCTCTACAGCTTCACTTGTCACCACTTTTCCATCTCTAGCTCTTTTATACTGTATCAATTCAATGGATACCATTATTCTCACTCTTGTACTTTTTTTGGTCTGAATTTTCCTAACTATTGTTAAAAGATAAACTGAGGCATATTAAATGTTTTTTAAGTTTATGTGAGCACAAATTAATTCAAATTAGACAGCATGCAATCTAGAAGATAGAAAGGAGCTCCAAGGAGTTGTAAAAAATAAAAGATTTTAAGGGCAGAAGGGAGCAGAGTAAAGAAGTTATACTAGGGAAAAAAGTGGGTTTGCTACTGCAACTTTTGTTTCCTTTAGGTGATAGCAGGTGTCTATCAGGCAGATTACTTAACTAGTGCTGGTCAGTCAATTCCTGATTGACTGGCTTAAGATACCATTTCTGGGAGAGCTGAAACTGTACTTATGAAGCTGAGCATAAGTAACTCCATTTAGGGCCTGTTTTGTTGATTTTAGCACTGCATTTCTGGCTTATCTTTACTTATTCTTTAGGTTTTAATTTAAATATCATCTCATATAGAAAGTTTTCTTCTTTACTGAGTATATATGTCACAAATTAGGTCCTTGTTAAGCATTTCTTGAATAATTGAAAAAATACAGAACCAAATTTTAAATATCATATGTGAAAAACCCAAGTACATATGTCAGAGAAAATGGCAATGTCTTATGAAGGATTAAGCAAAATTATTGTGTTTTTCCCCTTTAATGTGGGTTGCTTGTTGAAAGATTTTGTGAGGTTCTACATAGAAAAGCATATTCACACCAAAAATATATATAGAGAGAATCAAACTTTATTCAGTTCCAGTAACAGGATCCCTTCAATTTAGTTATGAAAATCCTATCACCCAGTAAGTATAATTCTTCTGAGCTCCTGTGGTTAAGGAGCAAAGAAAAGTTATTGATTTTTAAAGACTTGTGTAGTTAGGTCCTCTGCTAATCCATTAAGCAAATGCAAAGCACCCTAGGGCTAGAGAGACTCCTGCTTTTTGCATTTTCTACTAAATCCCTCTATTTTCTCACCTTGGTAGCTACATTTGCCTACTTAGCAGCATGAATGGTCACTTGTTATTCATGTACCAAAGTGTAAATTACTGAATGCAGCTCTATGTGAATACTCATTAATGCACGGCTCTTTTGTGTCTGCCACCCTTTAATTCATTTTGCCACACTCCATGCACACAAAAAACTGAGTTGAACAGCATTCTGAAATACACTTAACAGTGACCAAATGTAATTTTCTCATTCATTCACAAATGTAAAATATATTTAAAAAAAGTTTATGAAATTAAGATATTTTCCTAAATAAATCATTTTGTTTAACTCTATACAGGTGTATGAAGTACATTATTTGCATGGTAAAACATGCATGTTACAAACTTGCTTTGAATTTCTAAGTACTTCTATTACCATAACTGTCCCAGAGCTGCAGGTGCACAGGATATTTACTCCAAAAGCAAGAATAATGTATGAATTATTCCCTCTTCTAGCTACTTCCCCTCCTTACTTCACAGCCTGATAGTCTGATAGTAAATAGGACTATGTTCAAAAAAGAGGGACAAGAAAGAAACTTTACAATTTGTGCCAAATAACTTTAATCCATCTAAGAAGGACATAAATTAATCCTCTCACCACCCTTCCACCTCTGAGCATGAAGCTAGACACAGTATTTGTGCCTTGGGTCTTTAGGTGCTCTTATTCTTAAATAAATTGAATGACCTTCACCGATTTCAACCACTAACTGGTTCAATTCATTAACAACATATTTTTATGGTTCTCCTTCCTTCTTAATGTAAACTTAATGAAATATCCTGGTTTATGTGTTGCTTTCCCACAAAAGTGGAAGTTTGATCAGAATTCTCTGTGCATTAAACAAAAGGAAACAGATGAATAAGACCTGGGCATATTTCAAAAAGCTTCATGATTTGTTAATAATACAAATTGCTATTGAGTTACTGACACAAGGAAGAGAAACACTTTCTATCAGTTGTGTGTTTACATGATGACCTGTTTGCATTTTCAAATATAAAGTTTGATTTTCTGGCAATAACTTTTAATTGGTTTGAGTAATTTTGTAAAGAAGAATAGTCAAGTATCCGTTCTGAATAAGTTCTTGTTTTATTTAGGTATGGGTGAGGAGAGAAAGTAAAGAAAATTCTTGTCTTTGTACTGTACTAAATAATTTGAGATTTGTTGGATAAGATTACATTCAAATACTGAGTGAAAAAAAAATATGTTGCTTATTTTCTTCTGGTTCCACCAAATGAAATTATAAATCTCTTTGTAAAGATTAGTTTATTTTAAATTCTCATGTAAAATTATCAAATATACACAAGCCCGTCTAGGGCTTCAGAACAGGCCTCCCCAAGATGTGATGGAATCAAGGTAAAAAGATTATAGGAAAATTGGTGTATTTAACAGGCTTCATATAAAATTACTGAATCTCTTTTACCTGATTGTATTGTGCGGATGGACATTGTATCTCACTGGGGAACATTTACCCTACCTAGTAATATAAAACAGAAAGCATGTAAACCCATTCTTCAAGTACTATTAATTGGACATGCTAAAGGGAATCAACAAAATTGCATTAGCACAACAAAAAAATCTTTTGATTTACATCTTAGAAATCTCATTGTTATAAAGGAACAAATTGAGGGTAATATAGTTGAATGAGTGGATTAACCTATGATGTCATTTAAGTTACATCTTACAAATCTTTGCAAAACTGTAAATGCAGCTCTAGAGGCAGTTCAAATTCTATCTGTTCCTTTTCATCAGTTGCCTATTTATGTCAAAAGACTTGTAACCTCTCCAGGAACTCTTATCTAGAAGACCATCTGCAGTTCCTAAGACTGAAGGAAAAAATAGGGAAAGGGGGCTTTTTATAAATACAAACTTCTATAGAAACACCCTTGCCCAAAAGTCTGGTTCAAAAAAAATTTTAAAGCAAAAACTATAAGGTCTCCAATATTTATCTGTATGTCTGTGTATGTATGTTATACATATGGTATTTTTCTACCTTTAGATGATATTACCAAAATTTAATATAAAAATGCTCTATTTAATTAGCCTGAAAACAAACAAACACTATATAAATTGAGTATACTCTCAAAAATATAGTAAAAACTATCCCAAATATTTTTTTTTTGATTTTACATAATCTAAGGAAATTTTCTGTAAACAAAAGATAGTTCAAGTTTGTTGGCTTAATTAGTACTGAAATGTCTTTAGAGTTATTAACATTAAGTATAATACTTTTCTCCTACCTAGGTTTATTTAAAATAAGCTCATGTTATCTCTGTACAAAATGTTTCAGCACAAAAAAAGAAAAAAATACTTAAGATGATGGCTAACTGCTTTAATGTCTCCTAAAAGCTTCATGAGTAATCTCAATATGATTGTTAAGAATAAATGAATTAAATTGATATAAATGAAGTAAGAGCTGTTTGGTGAACTTTTAAACAATGACTATTTTATATGTCTACTTAAGTAGTTTGCCGAATCTCTTTGGTAAGTTCCATCATTAGAATTTTGCTAAATTAAGTTAAATAATGGGTTAATTTAAATTCATTGACTATCTAGATCATTTTCAAATAAGATAAAACATAGAATCATTAATTACTGAACATAGGTTTATCTACTTTTGGCTTCCTATTGCAGAGAAACTAAAGATAAATTTGGATTTGTTAGTAAACATATCTTGTGCCACATTGAACGTTTCTACTATTAAAAAGGGCACATTCCTTGAGAAATTTTGAAATGTATTCGTACATTTTCCAATCTAATTAATGCTCATATAACAAACAGTTTACAAGTGCTTACTTCTTAGTTTTCACTAATAATTAAGATTTCTAATGGTTAAAAATTCAAATTGATGTATGCAATTAAGACAGCTGGAAATAATAAGAGACAGCTCTGTATGCATGGAAAAAATTTTTTTTGGATAAGAGAAGGTAATAAGAGATATGGAGATGTGTTTTTGTGAAAAAGAGAGAGAGACTGAGACTTACATTGTGTGGTAAAGTTGGCTAAAATTGCATGAATTTATTAGAAGGTTTATGGAACCTTTTGTTTTGCCTTTCAACTCTTTAATTGTCACGTTGGCCAAATAGATAATTAAGTATAGTTTCATAATAATCTGTGATCTCATTTAGGTAAGGGTCTAAAACTTTTGATATTTTTGGCAAACTTCCCAAAATCAAATTCGAAATGAAATCTTTTTTACCTCTAGCTACATTTAGGATTTTTCAGAGACCCCCTGAAACATCTCAGAAGATTTTCTCCTTCTCCTTATAAAACAGAAATACTACACTAGTTAGGCATGTTTGGTATGTAAAATTACATGTGAAACACTGTCAAATAAGTGACACTTCTTAGATTATGTTTACGTGGAGATATGTTACTAACCTAAGTGTTACAGAAATAATATGAAATTCCTAGAAGTCTGATACAACTTACTGATATGTCTTGGTGTAATGTTATCAGTCATAATTATAATTATTATCCTAATATATTGTATGTCACAGAAATAATCAAATTCCCGTGTCAGAGTCCGCCCTGCTTTGACGGCTGTATGGGCTAAACTGCTGAAGACAATGAAGAAGGGTCTTGGGGACCAGGACGTGAGGGGGTTTGCATGGCATTTACTATCCTATCTTTATGGTAATCTGATATTGAAAAGAGTGTTGATATGTCGTTTGACGGTGTATTGAATTTTCAACCAGCAGCATTGCCCGCCTGAGTTACATCTTGTGAGGAGGCTGAAGTGGCCATAACTTGGCTTCCCTGGTGGTACAGTGGTTAAGAATCCGCCTGCCAATGCAGGGGACATGGGTTAGAGCCCTGGTCTGGGAAGATCCCACATGCCACGGAGCAACTAAGCCCATGTGCCACACTACTGAGTCTGTGCTCTAGAGCCTGCAAGTCACAAGTACCGAGTCTGCATGGTACAACTACTGAAGCCTGTGCACCCAGAGCCCGTGCCCAGAAACAAGAGAAGCCACCAGAGTGAGAAGCCCGCACACAGCAACGAAGAGCAACCCCCGCTCGCCGCAACTAGAGAAAGCCCGAGCGCAAAAACAAAGATCAAATGCAGCCAAAAACAAATAAATAAATAACTTTATGAAAAAAACATAACATCTATATTGAGATTTACTTCACATATCATGCAATTCACCCATTTAAAGTATGCAATACAGTGGTTTGTGGATATATTCACAGAGTTTTATGCAACCATCACCACAGTCAATTTTAGAACACTGTTCTCAACACCCTCCTTCCCCAAATCCCATACTCATTGGCAGTCATTCCCCATCTCCCACCCCAATCCTCCAGCCTTAGCAGCTACTAATCTACTTTCTGTCTGTATGAATTTGGCTATTCTGGACATTTCATATAAATGGAATCATAAAATATGTGGGTTTTCATGATTGGCTCCTTTAACTTAGCATAATGTTTTCAGAATTCATTCATGTTGTAGCATGGAGGAGTACTTCATTTTTTTAGAAAAGTATTATTTGTTCATGTATTTTTATTGTTGAATAGTATGGATATACCAAGTTTTATATATCTGTTTTCAATTGATAGCCCTTTTTGTTGTATCCACTTTTTGGTTACTGTGAATGCTGTTGTTATGAATATTCATGTACAGATTTTAGTGTGACAAATGTTTTTATTTCCCTTGGATTTATGCCTAGGAGTAAAATTCCTGGGTCATGTGGTAAGTATGTTTAACATTTTGAAGAGCTGCCAAACTCTTTTCCAGAGCGGCTGCACCACTTTGCATTCCTATCAGCAGTGTACAAAAGTTCCGATTTATCCACACTCAACAACACTTGTAATTTTCTGTGTTTTTGATTATAGCCATTCTATTGAGTGTGAATTTGTATCTCATTGTGATTTTAATTTGCCATTCCCTGATGGCTAATGATGTTGATCATCTTTTCATGTGTTTGTTGGCCATCTGTGTATCTACTTTGGAGAAGTGTATATTCAGATCATTTGCCCGTTTTTAGTTGGGCTGTTTGTCTTTTTTAACTATTGAGTTCTAATAATTCTTTATATATTCTAGATGCAAGTTCCATGTCAGATATATGCCTTGCAGATGTATTCTCTCATTCTGTGGATTATCTTCACTTTATTGAAGTGCAAATATTTTCAATTTTGATAGTGTCCAAATTTATTTATTTTTTCTGTTTTCTTCTTTTTTTTTTTTTTTTGGTCATGCCACACAGCTTGCAGAATCTTGGTTCCCCGACCATGGGTTGAACCCAGACCCTGGCAGTGAAAATGCTGAATCCTAACCACTGGACTGTCAGGGAATTACCTCCATTTTTTTTTCTTTTGTTGCTTGTGCTTTGGTGTCTTATCTAAGAAACCATTGCCTAATTCAAGGTCACAAAGATTTATGCATATGTTTTCCTCCAAGGGTTTAATAGTTTTAGTTCATACATTTAGGTCTTTGATCTGTTAACTTTTGTATGTATATATGTATAAATTTTGAGTTTATGCAGCTTCAGTCTTTTGCATGTGGATATCCATTTGTTCTAACATCACTTACTGAAAAGACTTCCTTTCCCCATTAGGTTGTCAAGCGTCTTTATTAAAAATCAATTGACTATAAAAAAGTACCCGTGTTAATTGCATTATAATTAACTGTAATCAGATCTTTAGCCATGGCCATTTTTAAGTCTTTTTAAGACAGTTATTGTTTTCTCTGATGATTTTATAAATATGTTTCATCTTCAGAGAGATTTACAGAAAAGACTTTGACAACTCCTCTAAAATATAGGTTTCTGATAACTTTCAAATCATAAAGTTGAACTGGGTAATAATTTACAGGACTCTAATGAAGAAACTGAAGGCTCCATAAAACTGCTAAAAATATCAAGATAAAGAATTAGTTACATGGGATTAAATAAACTGATGAGGATGATTATAATTTTTATGACTTTTTATTGCTGGCTCTTTAATGCTTTGATTTCCAGATACAAGAAAACCTTTCCACTTAAGCTAACTATGACTTACAGTAATTTGGTAAAGTATACCTTTGTAAACAAAACTGAAGCATTTATATTTTCCTCCCTACCTGATATGTACAGGCTTCAGAAACTCTTAGTGAGTATTCTAATTTTCATGGTAATATAGTTATTTGCATACGTTCAATAAGAATCTGTTCTCCTTATATAACAAGACACAATTGGAAACTGGTTATATTTCTAAGTCTTTGGCTGGAATGTCATATTTGAGAGACATGTGCATAGACTCAGATATGACCACACAGTTTAAAAGGAACTAAGATTTACTTTATGGAGCCAATAAAGCCCCTTGGAAAAACAGCCTAGTACATTGCTTACAGGGTTCCCAGCAGCCTTACCAGGTGAGTAAGTAGGTCACTGAGTGGCTGCACAGCAGTAGACGTGAAGATTGTCTATGCATGAGCTGTTATTGTGATTTCTCTGAAGTGTATATCAAGTTGTCTAACTTTATCTTGCATGGCTTCAGAAAAAGCAGATATTTTGGGTACCTTGAGAAAAGAGTAATTCACCCAAATCTATCAGTATTGCAAGCAAGTCTGAAGGCAAGTTATTGGCTTGGCTTCCTGCCCTCCAGAGGCATTTAAAAGTTCAACCTGGAATTTCTCATGAAAAGTTCTGGCAAAGCAGATTAAATGATTTGTTATGATCAATCATTATTCTTGCTGTACTTATGTAAAAAATGAGAAAAAGTTCATTAAAACAATTTATTTTGCAAAACAGTTATTCTTAATTTGGCTCTCTTTGGTAAAAAATGAGGGTGATTTTAGAGAGAAAAATTATGTTTCAGCAATATACTTTTATGGATATTAGATTCTATTACTAGCTATTTTCTTTGAAGGTTTGTAAACTGGACTGGATCCTGAATTGTATTAGTTTCTTCCAATATTTGGCTACAACTCTCCAAACTAATATTTCTAATTTTTCTCCCAACTTTCTGACTTGAAATCATTAAGAACTTAATCTACTCTTTTTCTGAAGGAATGCAAGCTAAAGTTGGACAACTAGATATATACTTCAGAGAAACTACAATAACAGCTAACGTATGGACAATCTTCATGCCTTTTACTGTGCAGCTACTCAGGAAGATCAACGGAGATATTCAAACTGCAAACCAGAAAAATGTATCAGATTGTCACTGCCTGCCCTCATTCCATCTGAAGATTCTTTGAGCTAGACCTCTAGACTTTTTTTCAATTAGCTGCCTTCAGAAGTAAGAAACTAGGATTGTAGTCTATTCTAATTATTAACCATTATTTTTCTTTTGTTTCCACAGAAATGCCTCTTATTAAATACCTGATCACTTTCACCATAGGCCTAACTTTGAGAGCCTACCAGCATCTCTGCCTCCTGAAATGAGAAACAACACTTTAACTGAACTTACCTAGTCTCAGGACTAAAAGACAGGTTCAATGAGATGGAGCAAACTACCAACTCAACTTCTGGACTGTGAAAATTCCAGGGAAGTTTCAGAGTAGGGAACTGTAGGGGTACAGAACAGACCTCCCCAAGATGTGCCACTTTGACATGTGGATTATTTTCAGCTAAAGTTAAAAGAGATCCAATAGACTTCAGAAGAACTACTGCCACTCCCTCAACTACCTAGTATAATTTAAATTAGAGATTTTTCCCAGAGAAAAAGAGTTTTTACCAGAGATAAATTTTATCTAAAAGTCCCCATCCTTATGGCAGGGCAAATATTTAATTACCAAACATCTGCTCTTCTTATTGTCTTGTGAATGAGCCTCCTGTCATAGAAAGACCCCAGGTCCCTATCCCATTTCTTAGCTCAGGATTGTATATATACCCCATTTTACCTTTCTGTCTCTGAACACCTCTGTATGTGGGATTCCTGTATGTATGAAATTAAATTGGCTTTTTTCCTGTTAATCTGTCACATACCAATTTAATTCTTAGATTAGCCAAAACCTGGAAGGGTAGAGGAAAATTTACTTCCTCTCTGACCAGTAAGTTTGAGCACAAATACAATCTTTTAAGTAGTTCTGGAATTACCTAATGAATGAACACTTAAATTAATGAGTGAATTCTATATACAGGTTGTAAACTATGAACTGGATGTTACAGAAGCAGCAACTTGGAGGAAGCCAAGACTTGGGAACTGTTAAACCTTACCCTTGATTTTGCTTTGCTTGGTTGTCATACTTCCCATAGAAGCATCGATATAGTCTTTTTGTAAAGTAATAGTGGTGGAACATAACAAAATAGAGAGTAGAATTCTTCCTCTTTACCTTCACAATCTAATATAAAAACATGTAGGTTTTGTCACTTCTTTGGGTCTTCATTCCTTATGAAGTCTCTTGTGTCATGTAAGACTTGTATTAAATAAATTTGTATGCTTTTATCCTATTATTCAGTCTTATGTTAATTCAACTCTTAAGCACAGCTAAGGAAAACCCTCAGAAGGTAAAGGTAAAATTTTGCCCACCATTAATTGAGAAACATTTATGAACTAGGCACTGAAAGGGAGTGGAATTTGCCACCCCAAAATACATCTCTTTGACATAGGATGATTTCAGGTGGATTCTTTTTAAGAACTGCAAACACACGGGAAGCTCTGAAAACCAAGTCAAAATGTACCCTTTTATAAGAGATATTTACATCTATAAGGGAAATCTCCTTTTGCAAGAGTGTCTCCCTTGCTGTACCAGGAAAAAGGGGATAACGCTAAATCTCTAGAAACTCTTATCAACTGAGAAAGCAGTGACATAAAACTGCATGACAACCTTACCCTTGTTTACTGTGCTTTTCCTGCTCATATCCCATAACTGACTCCCCACCCCCAACATCTTCTTTTGTCTTTAGCTGAAGATGGTATTTAAGGCAATGGCTTAAATTTTGGAGAGTTACTCAGTTTTCCTGGGTCTCTCCCACGTATACATTCTATTAAAATTTTGCTTGTTTTTCTCCTGTTAATCTGTTTTATATAAATTTAATTATTAGACCAGCCAAAGAACCTAGAAGGTAAGAAGGTCAAACCTTTCCACTCCTGCAGCTCTATGCTGTATGCTGGGGAACATAGCACTGAAAAAGACATGTGACTTTATCAAGCTTAGTTTTGGAAATACACAGCAGCAGATAAGTGGTTATATCACTCTTCCTACATTACAAATGGAATAATCTGTCATCATTTTGCTCCTTCTACTACATTTATAGTTCTGTTGCTTTTGATAAAGATAAAATTATCTTTTTCTTTTAATGAGCATGTTTATCTTGATGAGTGAATACTGAAACAGAAGAAAAATCTAATACTCATTAATAGCTAGTTTCCTGTATCTCAAAGAGAAATACTATTATGGATAACCATTTTGAAAATGGTTTCTATTTTCTATCAGAAGGAGATTTAGGATAAGCATCTTGTTTTTAGACCTACATCAAGTTTATTATGGTGGGAGTGAATGAAAAGTACTATATGGAAATTTTTGAGTTCTTGGTGGAAAATAAATCATATTATTGAGTGACATTAGAATAGTTCTATGGAAACAGGCACAAACAATCTGTGCACATACAATGCTAGGTACAGATAGATTTAGTAGTTTTAATTGAGAGAATAAATATATTTGTCCTAGAATGTTATATGTCTTTTCCCCTGATGGAAGAGGTTTGATGAATTTCAAATCCACATAAAAATACTTGTGTTATAATTCTGAATTCTTACTGTATAATATTTTCTATACATATCTAAGGTGCTTTATTTGCATTTGATACCAATTTGAAATACATACAAATTAATAGCTATCAAGTTACATCCTATTTCATAGGAAATAATGCTATGCAAAAACAATATTTAAATTCATACAGGAGCCCCATAAGAAATGACAATGATATTCTTTGTTTTCAACAGCACAGCTTCAATGGTATTACCAAAAACGTATTCTTCTAATGTCCTTTGTTTACACCTAAATGTATCACAGCCTTACTAAGAAGAGAGACTGTTCAGTATTCAGTAAATTCTTAGTCATTTCTTGGTAGGCAGAAAGGGATTTTAGCTGTTGTTGTTGTTAATAACATACACTTTGGGGCCTTCATGATAGTGGAGGACTAAGACATGGAGATCACCTTTCTCTCCACAAATATATCAGAAATACATCTACATGTGGAACAACTCCTAGAGAACACCTACTAAACACTGGAAGAAGACATCAGACTTCCTAAAACTTAAGAAACTCCTCACGTACCTGCTTATGGCAAAAGAAAAAAACAGAGACAAAATAATAGTGACAGAGCCAGCACTTCTGGGAGGGAGCTATGAAGGAGGAAAAGTTTCCACACACTAGGAAGCACTTTCACTGATGGAGATGGGGGGAGTTGGCAGGGGGAACTTTTGGAGCCACGGAGGAAAGCACAGCAATAAGCTTGCAGAGGGCAAAGTGGAGAGATTCCTGCAAAGAGGGTCAGTGTCGACCAGCACTCACCAGCCTGAGAGGCTTGTCTGCTCACACAGTGGGGCGGGTGGGGGCTAGAAGCTGAGGCTCTGGCTTCACAGTTCAGATCCCAGGGAGACGACTGGGGTTGGCTGCATGAACACAGACTGAAGGGGGTTAGTGTGCCACAGCTAGCTGGGAGGGAGACCAGAAAAAAGTCTTGAACCACCTAAGAGGCAACAGACAATTTTTGGGGTTTGGGGGTGCATGAGGAGCTGGGATTCAGAGCACTGCCTAAACTAGCTCCAGAGATGGGGGGAGCCCTGGCTATCAGGGTGGACCCCAGAGACGGGCATGAGATGCTAAAGCTGCTGCTACAGGCACTGAGAAGCCTGTGTACAAGCACAGGTCACTATCCACACCTCCCATCCCAGGAGCCTGTGAAGCCCACCACTGCCAGGGTTCCGTTATGCAGGAACACCTTCCCCAGGAGAGCACATGGTGCTCCTAAGACTGTTGCAATGTCATGCCGGCCTCTGCCGCCAAAGGCTCTCCCCACATACCATATGCCTCCCTCGTCCCAGCCTGAGTGAGCCAGAGCCCCCTAATCTGCTACTTTAACCCCATCCTGTCTAAGCAAAGAACAGATGGCCTCAGGCGACCTACACACAGAGGTGAGGCTAAATCCAAAGCTGAAACCCAGGAGCAGTGCAAAGAAAGAAGAGGAAGGGAAATTTCTCCCAGCAGCCTCCAGAGAAGCAAATTAAATCTCCGTAATCAACTTGATGTACCCTGCAACTCTAGAATACCTGAATAGACAATGAATCATCCCAAATTGAGGTGGTGGAATTTGTGTGATTTTGTCTGTATAGCTTTGCTTTACCATTTGTCTTAGGGTTCAGACTGTCCTTTTTTTTTCTTTTTTTTAGTATAGTTTTTAGAGCTTATTATCATTGGTGGATTTGTTTTTTGGTTTGGTAGCTATCATCCTTCTTTTTTTATTTTGAATTAAATATATATATATATATATATTAATTACTAACTTCACTTATTTTTTTCTTGCTCTCTTTCTTTTTTTCTCCTTTTTCTTCTGAGCTATGTGGCAGACAGGATCCTGGTGCTTCAGCCACATGTCAGAATTGTGTCTCTGAGGTGGGATAACTGAGTTCAGGACATTGGTTGACAGACACCTCCCAGCTCCATGTAATATAAAATGGAGAAAACTCTCCCAGAGATCTCCATCTCAACACTAAGACAAAGCTCAACTTGATGACCAGAAAGGTACAGTGCTGGACATGCTATGCCAAACAGCTAGCAAGACAGGAGCACAACCCCACTCATTAGCAGAGAGGCTGCCTAAAATAATAGTAAGGTCACAGACATGACAAAACACACCACTGGACATTGCTTTGCCTACAAGAAAGACACGATTCAGGCTCATCCACCAGAGCACAGGCACCAGTTCCCTGCACCAGGAAGCCTACACAACCCACTGAACCAAACTTACCCACTAGAGGTAGACAACAAAAACAATGGGAGTTATGAACGTGCAGCCTTCTAAAAGGAAACCCCAACCACAGTAAGTTAAGGAAAATGAGAAGAGAGAGAAACACACAGCAGATGAAGGATCAAGGTAAAAACCCAACAGATCAAAGAAATGAAGAGGAAATAGGCAATCACCTGAAAAGGAATTACGAGTAATGATAGTAAAGATGATACAAAATCTTGGAAATCGAATGGAGAAAATATAAGAAACGTTTAACAAGGACCTAGAAGATCTAAGGAGAAAACAAACAATGATGGACAACACAACAAATCAAATTAAAAATTCTCTACAAGGAAATGATAACAGAATAACTGAGGAAGAAGAACACATAAGTGACCGGGAAGATAAAATAGTGGAAATAACTACTGAAGAGCAGAATTAAGAAAAAAGAATGAAAATAATTGGGGACATTCTCAGAGCCTGCTGGGACAACATTAAATACACCAACATTCGAATTATAGGGGTACCAGAAGAAGAGAAAAAGAAAGGGACTGAGAAAATATTTGAAGAGATTATAGTTGAAAATTCCCTAATATGGGAAAGGAAATAGTTAATCAAGTCCAGGAAGCATAGAGAGTCCCATACAGGCTAAATCCAAGGAGAAACACACCAAGACACATATTAATCAAACTATCAAAAACTAAATGCAAAGAAAATATATTAAAAGCAGCAAGGGAAAAACAACAAATAACATAAAAGGGAATCCCCATAATGTTAACAGGTGATCTTTCAGCAGAAACTCTGCAAGCCAGAAGGGAGTGGCAGGACATATTTAAAGTGATGAAAGGGAAAAACCTACAATCAAGATTACTCTAACGAGCAAGGATTTCATTCAGGTTCAACAGAGAAATAAAAAAATTTACAGGCAAGCAAAAGCTAAGAGAATTCAGCACCACCAAACCAACTTTACAACAAATGCTAAAGGAATTCATTTAGGCAGGAAACAAAAGAGAAGGAAAATACCTACAATAACAAACACAAAACAATTAAGAAAATTTTAATAAGAACATACTTACTGAAAACAACCTTAATTGTAAATGGAATAGTTGATCCAACCAAAAGACATAGACAGGCTGAATGGATACAAAAACAGGACTGGTATATATGCTGCCTACAAGAGACCCACTTCACAACTAGGGACACATACAGACTGAAATAGAGGGGATGGAAGAAGTTATTCCAAGCAAATAGAAATCAAAAGAAAGCTGGAGTAGCAATTCTCATATCAGACAATACAGACTCTAAAATGAAGACTATTACAAAAGACAAAGAAGGACACTACATAACAAGGGATCAATCCAAGAAAAAGATAGAACAATTGTAAATCTTTATACAACCAATGTAGGAGCAGCACAATACATAAGGTAAATGCTTACAGCCATAAAAGGGGAAATTGATAGTAACACAATCATACTAGGGGGCTTTAACACCCCACTTTAACCAATGGAAAGATTATCCAGAGTGAAAATAAATGCAGTAACACAACCTTTATATGACACATTGAACAAGATGGGCTAAATTGATATTATAATATATTCCATCCAAAACAATAGTCTGCACATTATTGTCAAGTGCTCATGGAACATTCTCTAAGATACATCATATCTTGGGTCATAAGTCAAGCCTTGGTAAATTTAAGAAAATTGAAATCATATCAAGGATCTTTTCTGACTACAACACTATGAGACTAGATATCAAACACAGGAAAAAAATTGTAAAAAATACAAACACATGGAGATGAAACAAAACAATACTAAATAAGCAAGAGAGCACTGAAGTAATCAAAGAGGAAATAAAAAATATCTAGAAAAAATGACAGTGAAAACACGATGACCCAAAACCTATGGGATGCAGCAAAAGTAATTCTAAGAGGGAATTTTATCGCAATACAACCCTACCTCAAAAAACAAGGAAAAAAAACTTACACCTAAAACAAATAGAGAAAGAAGAACAAAATACACAAGTTAACAGAAGGAAAGAAACCATAAAGATCAGATTAGAAATAAATGAAAAAGAAATGAAGGAAACAATAGCAAAGATCAGTACAACTAAAAGCTGGTTCTTTGAAAAGATAAACACAACTGATAAACCATTAGCCAGACACATCAAGAAAAAGAGGTAGGAAACCGTGAGAAGATGGCAGAAGAGTAAGATGTAGAGATCACCTTCCTTCCCACAGATACATCAGAAATACATATACACGTGGAACAACTCCTACAGAACACCCACTGAAAGCTGGCAGAAGACCTCAGACCTCCAAAAAGGCAAGAAGCTCCCCACGTACCTGAGTAGGGCAAAAGAAAAAAGGATAAACAGAGACAAAACAATAGGGATGGGACATGCACCAATGGGAGGGAGTTGTGAAGGAGGAAAGGTTCCCACACACTAGAAGCCCCTTCACGGGCAGAGACTGTGGGTGGCAGAGGGGGGAAGCTTGGGAGCTGTGGACGAGAGCAGAGTAATAGGGGTGTGGAGGGCAAAGCGGAGAGATTCCTGCACAGAGGATCAGTGCCGACTGGCACTCACCAGCCCAAGAGGCTTGTCTGCTCACCTGCCAGGGCAGGTGGGGTCAGGGAGCTGAGGATCAGGCTTTGGTTGGATCGCAGGGAGAGGACTGGCAGCATGAACATAGCCGGAAAGGGTTATTACTGCACCATGGCTAGCCGGGAGGGAGTCGTGGGGAAAGTCTGGACAAGCCGAAGAGGCAAGAAACGTTTTCTTCCCCCTTTGTTTCCTGGTGCATGAGGAGAGGGGATTAAGAGCGCTGCTTAAAGGAGCTCCAGAGACGGGCGTGAGGTGCGGCTATCAGAGTGGATCCCAGAGAGGGGAATGAGACACTAAGGCTGCTGCTGAAACCAACAAGAAGCCTGCGTGTGAGCACAGGGCACTCTTAACACCACCCTTCCAGGGAGCCTGTGCAGCCCACCACTGTCAGGGTCCCGGGATCCAAGGACAACATCCAGAGGAGAATGTATGGTGCGTCTCAGGCTGGTGAAATGTCCTGTTGGCCTCTGCCGCCGCAGGCTCACCCCTCAACAGTACCCCTCACTCCCCTAGGCCTGGGTGATCCAGAGGCCCTGAATCAGCTGATCCTTTAAGCCCGTCTGTCTGAGCTAAGAACAGAAGCCCTCAGGCGACCTACACGCAGAGGCAGGGCCAGAACCTAAGCTGAACCCCAAGAACTGTGCGAACAAAGAAGAGAAACGGAAATCTCTCCCAGCAGCCTCAGGACCAGCAGATTAAATCTCCAATAATCAACTTGATCTACCATGCATCTCTAGAATAACTGAGTAGACAACAAATCATCCCAAATTGAAGAGGTGGACTTTGAAAGCAAGATATATTACATTTTCCCCTTTTTCCTCTTTTTGTGAGCATGTAAGTGTATGCTTCTTTGTGAGGTTTTTGTTTGTTTGTTTGTTTGTTTGTTTTTGTGGTATGCGGGCCTCTCACTGTTGTGGCCTCTCCCGTTGCAGAGCACAGGCTCCAGACACACAGGCTCAGCGGCCATGGCTCACAGGCCTAGCCGCTCTGCAGCATGTGGGATCTTCCCAGACCGGGGCATGAACCCGTGTCCCCTGCATCGGCAGGCGGATTCTCAACCACTTCGCCACCAGGGAATCTCCTGTGAGGTTTTTGTCTGCATAGCTTTGCTTTCACCATTTGTCTTAGGGTAGTGTCCTTCCTTTTTTTTTTAATTTAAATTTTTTTCCTAATGATTATATTTTATTTTTTATTTTAATAACTTTTTTATTTCATCTTACTTTATTTTATTTCATTTTCCACTCTTTCTTTCTCTCTTTCTTTCTACTTTATCTTGCTTTTATTTTGAACCGTGTGGATAAAAGTCTCTTGGTGTTGCAGACAGGAGTCAGTGCTGTGCCTCTGAGGTGGGAGAGCCAACCTCAGGACACTGGTCCACAAGTGACCGCCCAACTCACCATAATATCAAACGGCGAAAATTTCCCAGAGATCACCATCTCAACAATAACACCCAGCTTCCCTCAATGACCAGCAAGATGCAGTGCTGGACACCCTATGCTAAACAACTAGCAAAACAGGAACACACCCCTACCCATTAGCAGAGAGGCTGCCAAAAATCATAATAAGGCCACAGAAACCCCAAAACACACCACTGGATGTGGTGCCCACGAGAAAGACAAGATCCACCTCATCCACCAGAAAACAGGCAATAGTCACCTCCACCAGGAAGCCTACAAAACCCATTGAACCAACTTTAGCAACTGGGGAGAGACAACAAAAAAACAGGAACTACAAACCTGCAGCCTGCAAAAAGGAGACCCCAAACACAGTAAAATAAGCAAAATCAGAAGACAGAAAAACACACAGCAGATGAAGAAGCAAGGTAAAAGCCCACCAGACCTAACAAATGAAGAGGAAATAGGCAGTCTAACTGAAAAAGAATTCAGAATAATGATAGTAAATATGATCCAAAATCTTGGAAATAGAAAAGAGAAAATGGAACAAACATTTATCAAGGACCTAGAAGTATTAAAGAGGAAATAAGCAATGATGAACAGCACAATAAATGAAATTAAAAATACTCTAGAAGAGATCAATACCAGAAAAACTGAGGCAGAACAACGGATAAGTGACCCAGAAGATAAAATAGTGTAAATAAATACTGCAGAGAAGAATAAAGGAAAAACAATGAAAAGAATGGAGGACAGTCTCAGAGACTTCGGAGACAACATTAAGCTCACCAACATTCGAACTATAGGGGTCCCAGAAGACGAAGAGAAAAAGAAAGGGACTGAGAAAATATTTGAAGAGATTACATTTGAAAACTTCCCTAATATGCGAAGGGAAATAGTTAATCAAGTCCAGGAAGCATGGAGAGTCCCATACAGGATAAATACAAGGAGAAACATGCCAAGAAACATATTAATCAAACTGTCAAAAATTAAATACAAATAAAACATATTAAAAGCAGAAAGGGAAAAACAAAAAATAACACACAAGGGAATCCCCATTAGGTTAACAGCTGATCTTTCCGCAGAAAATCTGGAAGCCAGAAGTGACTGGCAGGACATATTTAAAGTGATGAAGGAGAAAAATCTACAACCAGGATTACTCTACCCAGAAAGCATCTCATTCAGATTTGATGGAGAAATTAAAACGTTTACAGACAAGCAAAAGCTGAGAGAGATTAGCAACACCAAACCACCTTCTTAGCAACACCAATCCAGCTCTACAACAAATGCTAAAATAACTTCTCTAGGCAAGAAACACAAGAGAAGGAAAAGACCTACAATAACAAAACCCAAAACAATAAGAAAATGGGAATAGGAACATGCATATATAGATAATTACCTTGAATGTAAATGGATTAATGTTCCCCCGAAAAGACACAGACTGGCTGAATGGATGCAAAAACAAGACCTATATATATTCTGTCTACAAGAGACCCACTTCAGACCTAGGGACAAATACAGACAGAAAGTGAAGGGATGGAAGAAGATATTCCATGCAAATTGAAATCAAAAGAAAGCTGGAGTAGGAATTCTCGTATCAGACAATAGAGACTTTATAATAAAAACTATTAGAGGAGACAAAGAAGGACACTACATAATGATCAAGGGATCGATCCAAGAAGAAGATGTAACAATTGTAAATATTTATGCACCCAACATAGGAGCACCTCAATACATAAGGCAAATAGTAACAGCCATAAGAGGGGAAATTGACAGCACCACATTCATAGTAGGGGGCTATAACACCCCACTTTCAGCAATGGACAGATCATCCAAAATGAAATAAATAAGGAAACAAAAGCTTTAAATGATACATTAAACAAGATGGACTTAATTGATATTTATAGGACATTCCATCCAAAATAGCAGAATACACATTTTTCTCAAGTGCTCTTGGGACATTCTCCAGGATAGATCATATCTTGTGTCACAAATAAAGCCTTGGTAAATTTAAGAAAATTGAAATTGTATCAAGTATCTTTTCTGACAACAATGCTATGAGACTATATATTAATTACAGGAAAATATCTGTTAAAAAATACAAAAACATGGAGGCTAAGCAATATACGATTTAATAACCAAGTGATCACTGAAGAAATCAAATATTATATCAAAAAATAACTAGAAAAAAATAACAATGGAAACACAACAACCCAAAACCTATGAGATGCAGCAGTAGCAGTTCTAAGAGGGAAGATTAGAGCAATACAATCCTACCTTAAGAAGCAGGAAACATCTCGAATAAACAACCTAACCTTGAACCTAAAGCACTTAGAGGAAGAACAAAAAAAAAACCCAAAGTTAGCAGAATGAAAGAAATCATAAAGATCAGATTAGAAATAAATTTTAAAAAATGAAGGAAACGATAGAAAGATCAATAAAACTAAAAGCTCGTTCTTTGAGAAGATAAACAAAATTAATAAACCATTAGGCAGACTCATCAAGAAGAAAAGGGAGAAGACTCAAATCAATAGAATTGGAAATGAAAAAGGAGAAGTAAAAATTGACACTGCAGAAATACAAAGGATCATGAGAGATTACTTCAAGCAACACTATGCCAATAAATTGGACAACCTGGAAGAAATGGACAAATTTTTAGAAATGCACAACCTGCCGAGACTGAACCAGGAACAAATAGGAAATATGAACTGACACATCACAAGCACTGAAATTGAAACTGTGATTAAAAATCTTCCAACAAACAAAAGCCCAGGACCAGATGGCTTCACAGGCGAATTCTATAAATATTTAGGGAAGAGCTAAGGCCTATCTTTCTCAAACTCTTCCAAAATATAGCAGAGGGAGGAACACTCCCAAACACATTCTACGATACCATCATCATCCTGTTACCAAAAACAGACAAAGATGTCACAAAGAAAGAAAACTACAGGCCAATATCACTGATGAACATAAATGCAAAAATCCTCAACAAAATACTAGCAAACAGAATCCAACGGCACATTAGAAGGATCATACAATATGATCAAGTGGGGTTTATCCCACTTGAATGCAAGGATTCTTCAATATATGCCAATTAATCAAAGTGATACACCATATTAACAAATTGAAGGAGAAAAACCATATGATCATCTCAGTAGATGCAGAGAAAGCTTTCAACAAAACTCAACACCCATTTATGATAAACACCCTGCAAAAGTAGGCATAGAGGGAACTTTCCTCAACATAATAAAGGCCATATATGACAAACCCACAGCCAACATTGTCCTCAATGGTGAAAAATTGAAACCATTTCCACTAAGGTCAGGAACAAGACAAGGTTGCCCACTTTCACCATTCTTATTCAACATAGTTTTGGAAATTTTAGCCACAGCACTCAGAGAAAAAAAAAAAGGAAATTAAAGAATCCAAATCAGAAAATAAGAAGTAAAGCTGTCACTGTTTGCAGATGACATGATACTATACATAGAGAATCCTAAAAATGTTAACAGGAAATAACTAGAGCTAATCCATAAATTTTGTAAAGTAGTAGTATACAATATTAATGCACAGAAATCTCTGGCATTCCTATACACTAATTATGAAAAATCTGAAATTGAAATCAAGAAAACACTCCCATTTACCATTGCAACAAAAATAATAAATTATCTAGGAATAAACCGACCTAAGGAGACAAAAGACCTGTGTGCAGAAAATGATAAGACACTGATGAAAGTAATTAAAGATGATACAAATAAATGGAGAGATATACCATGTTCTTGGATTGAAAGAATCAACATTGTGAAAATGACTACTAGCCAAAGCATTCTACAGAATCAATGCAATCCCTGTCAAACTACCAATGGCAATTTTCACAGAACTAGAACAAAAAAATTAACAATTTGTATGGAAACACAAAGACCCTGAATAGCCAAAGTAATCTTGAGAATGATAAATGGAGCTGGAGGAATCGGGTCCCTGACTTCAGAGTATACCACAAAGTTACAGTAATCAAGACAGAATGGTACTGGCAGAAAAAAGAAAAATATTGATCAATGGAATAGGATAGAAAGATGAGCAATAAACCCATGCACAAATGATCACCTTATTTTTGATAAAGGAGACAGGAATGTACAGTGGAGAAAGGATAGCCTCTTCAATGAGTGGTGCTGGGAATCCTGGAGAGGTACCAGTAAAAGTATGACATTAGAACACTCTTTAACACCATACACAAAAATATGCTCAAAATGGATTAAAGCCTTCAATGTAAGGCTAGAAATTATCAAACTCTTAGAATAAAACATAGGTAGAACACTCTGACATAAATCACAGAAAGAACCTTTTTGACCCACCTCCTAGAGAAATGGAAATAAAAACAAAAATAAACAAATGGGACCTAGTGAAACTTCAAAGCATTTGAACAGCAAAGGAAACCATAAACGAGACCAAAAGACAACACTCAAAATGGCAGAAATTATTTGCAAATGGAGCAGCTGACAAAGGACTATTCTCTGAAATTTAAAAGCAGCACATACAGCTCAATAACAAAAAAAGGAACCACACAATCGAAAAATGGGAAGAAGACCTAAACAGACATTTATCCAAAGAAGACATACAAATTGCCAATAAATACATGAAGGAATTGTCAACATCATTAATCATTAGCGATATGCAAATCAAAAGTAAAATGAGATATCATCTCCCACTGGTCAGAATGGCCATCATCAAAAAATCTAGAAACAATAAATGCTGGAGCAGGTGTGGAGAAAAGGGAGCAAAATTGCACTGCTGGTGGGAATGGGATTTGGTACAGCCACTATTGAGAACAGTATGGATGTTCCTTAAAAAACTACAAATAGAACTACCATATGACCCAGCAATCCCACTACTGGGCATATACCCAGAGAAAACCATAATTCAAAAAGAGTCATGTTCCAAAATGTTCATTGCAGTTCTATTTACAGTAGCCAGGAAATGGCAGCAACCTAAGTGTCTATCATCGGATGAATGGATAAAGAGGATGTGGCACATATATACAGTGGAATATTACTCAGGCTTAAAAGAAACGAAATTGAGTTATTTGTAGTGAGGTGGATGGAACTGGAGTCTGTCATACAGAGTGAAGTAAGTAAGAAAGAGAAAGTCAAATACAGTATGCTAACATATATATATGGAATCTATAAAGAAAAAAACAAATGTCATGAAGAACCTAGGGGTAAGACGGGAATAAAGACATAGACCTACTAGAGAAAGGACTTCAGGATATGGGCAGGGCAAAGGTAAGCCGTTATAACGTGAGAAAGTGGCATGGACATATATACACTACCAAATGTAAGACAGATAGCTAGTGGGAAGCAACCGCATAGCACAGGGAGATCAGCTAGGTGCTATGTGACGACCTACAGCAGTGGGATAGGGAGGGTGTGAGGGAGGGAGACGCAAGAGGGAAGAGATATGGGAACATATGTATATGTATAACTGATTCACTTTGTTATAAAGCATAAAGTAACACACCATTGTAAAGCAATACTTCTCCAATAAAGATGTAAAATAAATAAATAAATAAATAAATAAATAAATAAATAAATAAATAAATAAATAAATAAATATTTAAAAGACACAAAAAGGAAAAAGAGGTGGAAGACTCAAATCAATAGAATTAGAAATGAAAATAAGAAGTTATAACTAACACTGCAGAAAGACAAAGGATCATGAGAGATTAATACAAGGAACTATATGCCAATAAAATGGGCCACCTGGAAGAAATGGACAAATTCTTAGAAATGCACTACCTGCCAAGACTGAATCAGGAAGAAATAGAAAATATGAACAGACTAATCACAAGCACTGAAATTAAGACTGTGATTAAAAATCTTCCAACCAACAACAGCCCATGACCACTTGGCTTCACAAGCAAATTCTATCAAACATTTAGAGAAGAGATAAAACATCTCCTTCTCAAACTCTTCCAAAGTATAGCAGAGGGAGGAACACTCCCATACTCTTTCTATGAGGCCAACATCTCCCTTTTACCAAAACCAGACAAAGATGTCACAAAGAAAGAAAACTACAAGCAAATATCACTGATGAGCATAGATGAAAAAGTCCTCAACAAACTACTAACAAACAGAATCCAACAGCACATTAAAAGGATCATACACCATAATTAAGTGGGATTTATCCCAGGAGTTCAAGTGTTCTTTAAACTACACAAATTGATCAATGTAATATACCACGTTAACAAATTGAAGGAAAAAATAAATTAAAAAACCCATATGATCATCTCAATAGATGCAGAAAAAGCTTTTGAAAAATTAAACAGTCATTTATGATATAAACCCTGCAGAAAGTAGGCATAGAGGGAACATAACTCAACATAATAAAGGCCATATATGACAAATCCACAGCCAACATCATCCTCAATGGTGAAAAAATGAAACCATTTCCACTAAGATCAGGAAAAAGACAAGGTTGCCTACTCTCACCACTCTTATTCAACATAATTTTGGAAGTTTTAGCCACAGCAATCAGAGAAGAAAAATAAATAAATGGAATCCAAATCAGAAAAGAAGAAGTAAAGCTGTCACTGTTTGCAGATGACATTACACTCTACATAGAGAATCCTAAACATGCTACCAGAAAACTACTAGAGCTAATCAATGAATTTGGTAAAGTAGTAGGATACAAAATTAATGCACAGAAATCTCTGGCATTCCAATACACTAATGATGAAAAATCTGAAGGAGAAATTAAGGAAACTCTCCCATTTACCATTGCAACAAAAAGAATAAAATACCTAGAAATAAACTGACCTAGGCAGACAAAAGACCTGTATGCAGAAAAGTAGAAGACATAGATGAAATAAATTAAAGGTGATACAAACAGATGGAGAGATATATGATGCTCTTGGATTGGAAGAATCAACATTGTGAAAATGACTCTACTACCCAAAGCAATCTACAGATTCAATGCAATCCCTATCAACAACCAATGGCATTTTTCAGAGAAGTAGAGCAACAAAAAAAATCACAATTTTTATGGAAGCACAAAAGACCCCAAATAGCCAAAGAAATCCTGAGAAAGAAAAACAGCTGGAGAAATCAGGCTCCCTGACTTTAGATTATACTGCAAAGCTACAGTAATCAAGACAGTATGGTACTGCCCCCCCCAAAAAAAATAATAAATAAATATAGATCAATGGAACAGGATAGAAAGACCAGAGATACACCTACACACATGCGGTCACCTTATTTTTGATAAAGAAGGCAAGAATATACAATGGAGAAAAACACAGCCTGTTCAATAAGTGGTGCTTGGAAAACTGGACAGCTACATGTAAAAGGATGACATTAGAACACTCCCTAACACCATACACAAAAATCAAATCAAAATGGATTAAAGATCTAAATGTAAGGCCAGACACTGTAAAATTTTTAGAGGAAAACATAGGCAGAACACTCTATGACATAAATCACAGCAAGATCCTTTTTGACCCACCTCCTAGAGAAATGGAAATTCAAACAATAATAAATAAATGGAACCTAATGAAACTTAAAACATTTTGCACAGCAAAGGAAACCATAAATAAGATGAAAAAACAGCACTCAGAATGGGAGAAATGCAAATGAAGCAACTGACAAAGAAATAATCTGCAAAATATACAAACACCCCATGCAGCTGAGTATCATAAAAACAAGCAACCCAATCCAAAAATGGACAGAAGATGTAAATAGACTTTTCTCCAAAGAAGGTATACAGATTGCCAACAAACCCATGAAAGGATGCTCAACATCACTAGTCATTAGAGCAATGCAAATCAAAACTACAATGTGGTATCACCTCACACCAGTCAGAATGGCCATCAACCAAAATCCACAAACAATAAATGCTGGTGAGGGTGTGGAGAAAAGGGAACTCTCTTGCATTGTTGTTGGGAATGTACATTGATACAGCCACTATGGAGAACAGTATAGAGGTTCCTTATAAAACTAAATATAGATCTACAATATGACCCTGCAATCCTACTACTGGGCATAAACCCAGAGAACACCCTTATTCAAAAAGATTCATGTACCACCGTGTTCATTGCAGCTCTGTTTGCAATAGCTTGGACATGGAAGCAACCTAAGTGTCCATCAACAGATGAATGGATAAAGAAGATGTGGCACATATATACAATGGAAACTTACTCAGCCATAAAAAGAAATGAAATTGAGTTATTTGTAGTGAGATGGATGGACCTAGAGTCTGTCATACAGAGTGAAGCATGTCTGAAAAAGGAAAACTAATACCATATGCTAACACATATATATAGAATCTAAAGAAAAAAGAAAGAAAGAAAGAAAGAAAGAAAGAAAGAAAGAAAGAAAGAAAGAAAGAAAGAAAATGGTTCTGAAGAACCTTGAGGCAGCACAGGAATAAAGATGCAGACATAGGGCTTCCCTGGTGGCGCAGTGGTTGAGAGTCCGCCTGCCGATGCAGGGGACGGGGGTTCGTGCCCTGGTCCGGGAAGATCCCACATGCCGCAGAGCGGCTGGGCCCGTGAGCCATGGTTGCTGAGCCTGTGCGTCCGGAGCCTGTGCTCCGCAACTGGAGAGGCCACAACAGTGAGAGGCCCACATACCACTAAAAAAAAAAAAAAAAAAAAAAAAAAAAAAAAAAAAAAAAAAGATGCAGACATAGAGAATGGACTTGAGGACATGGGGAGGGGGAAGTGTAAGCTGGGACAAAATAAGAGAGTGGCATGGACATATGTACACTACCAAATGTAAAATAGATTGCTAGTGGTAAGCAGCCGAATAACACGGGAGGATCAGCTCGGTGCTTTGTTACCATCTAGGGGGGTGGGATACGGAGGGTGCGAGGGAGACACAGGAGCGAGGAGACATGAGGATATATGTATATATATAGCTGATTCACTTTGTTATAAAGCAGAAACTAACAAACCATTGTAAAGCAATTATACTCCAATAAAGATGTTAAAGAAAGAAAAAGTACAGTTTAAAAAAAAAAAAAAGAAGCATCCTGCAGTTTGGCTCTTAATACTTTTACATATGTCTAATTCATTATATTATGAGCTCTTTGAAGGTAGGAATAGTACCTTATATTCTTTTCCTTGTATCCCTAATCCTGAACCTAATTCATTTATATGAATTAGTACATTTACATAATTTTTATTATAAGAAGTTCAATAAATACAGGTTTAAATGTATTAAAAATAGCATACCCTTATTCTGTGTTGTATGTTTTATTTTATGTTGTGATTGCAAGTATTTTATTGATTGTAACTACAAGAATTACCACCAACTTATAATCCACATAGGAAACTATGCTTGCAATTGTAGGTCATTTATAATTAACATGCCTTTTTCTGAAATGATACTTGTTCAACTGAGAATTGTAAGAGAAGGTGAGTTTAAATTTTTTTAAATTGTAAACTTCAAAAATGTTAATTTCTTCATAAAACAAATGTGCTTGATATATAATTATTTGGCAAGATGCCACAAAATATGTATAGACATTTATGCGAAAATTTACCAATTTCTCATGGCAGCAGATGAAAAACATAAAACTTTGCTGAGAACGGTAAAAGTAAAAATATGTGAATATGTCATAAAGTATCTACATGATTAATTTTCTTTTGAGAAAGTACTAGTATAGCAAATTGTTGATAGTTATTTTTATACAGTTTTTAATATTACAAATGCTTTTTTCAAGTAAAATCTTATAACCCTAGGTAGTATCATTTATGAATAAGGCATTGTGTATTTCAAAGATTCCAATTTATCAGACTTATTATTTAAGAAATATTGGCTACTGATTATTCATGATTTTTTTTAGGCTTAGTTTTCCTTCTCTATTGGTAATATTCACATTGTGCTCTGAGGTTTAGTGTTGAAGTAATAAGTGATTTTGTGTTTTGAAGACTAAACTTCTTAAAGCTATGCCAACTGAATCTGAACCAAATGCTTAACCTGCTTGGATAGATAATCATGAGATTCTTCATTTTTACATTATTTCCTGTGAGATGCTTTAGCAATTTATAAGGTATCTAAATTTGAATCTATAACTACCTAATGTATTGTTTTTTAGTCCTATTATAGTTTTTTTCTCCCCAATAAATTAGGTCTGTTTTGCAGTTGCTTCAAAATTGTCCAATTTAGCATACACTCCAAGATGGCAAAAGAAAGACTGGAAACAGAAGGACTAAGATCATGTCCTAGATATATCAGTGCATGGATTTGTGACCTTGGAGAATATAGTCAAATTTTCTAATATTTTGTTTTCTTATTTGCAAATTATTCTATCTTACAGAGATTATCTTGTTTGTTTTGACTATCATTTCTGTTATAGGCAGAGCACATATACTCTCTCTGTCTCTTATCTCCTTTTCTCTATTTTGGAAATTTTTGACTCAATCTTCATCATAAAGTTCAACATTCAGATTGCCTACTTAGGGTTTCTGGTTGATGGCATGTGGGGTTCAAGAAGGCAACAATAAATTAAATATGTTAATATTAAACCAGTCTGTAAGAATTGTTTTTGTTATTTTCAAGGCTTTTTTAGAAAAATTTTAACTCCCTTGCTGTGCATGAATTTAATACATGGATTTCTTCATTTCTAGTACCTGGGTCCATCAGGCCCTAATATTCAGTGTTAAACTCTTAGCCTCAAAGATTTGTATATGCTCTAATTATTGGCATTTTGTACATTTGCTACTATTGTTTTATTGAAGTCATATGATTCAATCTAATAACAGCTTTCCTGCTGATAATTATTGGCAAAATTCCATTCAATGATGAATTATTTTGTAAATACAATATTTTAATATGTTTAATTAGCAATCTCTTATATGATTTTCCCACTGTTAGTAATGTTTGTTCTTAGTAAAATTAAGCCCATAAAACATTAGTTCTTTGAGGAACCACATCATGAAATTCCTGGTTTCTTAGCAAATATGTTCATTTGATAAATGTATAGAGATTAATTCATCTGATCCTATTACGGTCAGTTTAGCAATAGTGTTGAAGTATGAAGTTGTAAACTTTGCCCTTTACATGAGGATTATTTTAGATAATTTAGGTCCTGAAAATTGTAAATTCTTATAGCATTACAACCAATTGGTCTGTAATCATTGTCATTAGTTACATCCAGTAAATAATGTGAAAATATTAACCATGTGGAAAATACAAGCTAAAGCAAAATTATTGATTTACTATTATAGCTAGAAGCCTTATCTTCAATTAAGAAGTTGCTGGGAACTAGTGATTATAATAATTACTTCAGTAAATAGCTAGTGAATAAAAACTGCTATAACTCTTCCAAATACATTATACAAAACCATTAATATTTATATGAACCTTACACTACCTTCAACAGATTTCATTATATTTGTGACTTTATATCCATATAAATTATGTCTTTCATAATCTATAGCTTACCTTCTTTTTTATTTTGACAATTTAACATTTTCAATACACTGTTTCAAACATTTTAAATACCTAATGTTCAGGTAAATTTTCCTTGTTATATAACCAATTGTATTTTTTAGATCAAGGAACTTTTCAAATTTTCTGAGCAGTAAATCTCAATGACTAATTATGTTTTAAATGGGTTATTATACTATATTCAAAAAATATGAGTATACTGAACATTTAAAATAAAATCTAAGCTTACATATGACTAAAGATGATTTATGACTACATTTTCTAGTTCTCATGTTCAACTAATGCACAGAAAACTCACACTTCCTCATATCAGGATTTATTATCAAACTGAAGTTCTTTTAATGTAGTACACATCTTTAATCCTCTAAGTGGCTTTTCAAAAACACAGAATTTTAAAAAGAAAAGTAAATGATTTGAAGATATATGTTAGTCATAATCATAAACCTCAGGTTACTTAAAAAAATAATTTGCAGCCATTGTTTAGGTCAAAATATTGTTTGAGCAAAATTTTCATCTCTGAACCAAGATATGAAATATACATTAATGTTTTGATCTTGAATATTTAAAACATTTTTTTTATCTTGGGAGGTTATGTGTTTTACTCAAAATGGATTAAATAAGCTTAAAATGGATTAAAGACCTAAATGTAACGCCAGGCACTATAAAACTCTTAGGGGAAAACATAGGCAGAACACACTTTGACATAAACCACAGCAAGATCTTTTTTGACCCACCTCCTAGAATAATGAAAATAAAAACAAAAATAAACAAATGGGACCTAATGAAACTTAAAAGCTTTTGCACAGCAAGGGAAATCATAAACAAGACAAAAAGCCAGCCATCAGAATAGGAGGAAATATTTTGCAAACGAAGCAATTGACAAATGATTAATCTCCAAAATACACAAACAGCTCATGCAGCTCAATATCAAAAAAACAAACAACCCGGGTTTCCCTGGTGGTGCAGTGGTTGAGAGTCCGCCTGCCGATGCAGGGGACATGGGTTCGTGCCCCGGTCCAGGAAGATCCCACATTCCACAGAGCGGCTAGGCCTGTGAGTCATGGCCACTGAGCCTGCGTGTCCAGAGCCTGTGCTCCGCAACGGGAGAGGCCACAACAGTGAGAGGCCTGCGTACGACCAAAAAAAAAAAAATTCCAATTATAGACAGAAGGCCTAAATAGACATTTCTCCACAGAAGATATACTGATTGCTAACAAACACATGAAAGGATGCTCAACATCACTAAACATTAGAAAAATGCAATTCAAAATCACAGTGAGGTATCACCTCATACCACTCAGAACGGCCATCATCAAAAAATCTACAAGCAATAAATGCTGGAGAGGGTATGGAGAAAAGGGAACACTCTTGCACTGTTTGTGGGAATGTAAATTGATACAGCTGCTACGGAGAACAGTATGGAGGTTCCTTAAAAAACTAAAAATAAAACTACCCTATGACCCAGCAATCCCACTACTGGGCATATATTCAGAGAAAACCATAATTAAAAAAAAAAAACATGAACCCCAGTGGTCATTGCAGCACTATTTACAATAGCCAGGACATGGGAGCAACCTAAATGTCCATCAGCAGAGGAATGGATAAAGAAGATGTGGTACATATATACAATGGAATATTACTCAGCCATAAAAAGGAACAAAACTGGGTCATTTGTAGAGATGTGGATGGACCTAGAGAGTGTCATACAGAGTGAAGTAAGTCAGAAAGAGAAAAACAAATATCATATATTAATAGATATATGTGGAATCTAGAAAAGCTGTATAGATGATATTATCAGCAAAGCAGAAATAGAGAACAAATATATGGACACGACGGGGAAAGGGGTGGGGTGGGGCGAATTGGGATATGGGTTTGATGTATTTACATTATTGATACTATATATAAAATAGATTACAATGTGAGAACTTACTGTATAGCCCAGGGAACTCTACTCAATATTCTGAGGTGATTTAAATCAGAAGGAAACCCATAAAAATGGGATTATATGTGTATGTATAGCTGATTCACTTTGCTGTACAGTGGTAGCTAACACAACATTATAAAGCAACTATAATCCAATAAAAAATAAGAAAAAGAAGAATTAGTTTGAAACTAAAAGAAAATAAAAAATACAAAATAAAATGTTACTCACTGGGCTAAAATCAGCGTGTTTGTAGAGCTGTGTTCCTTTCTAGAAGCTGTAGGAGGAATAAATTTCCTTGACTTTTCCAGCCTCTAGAGGCTGCCCCAATCCTTGCCTCATGATTATTTCCTAAATCTTTAAATCCAGGAATGGTAGGTTGAGGACTTAGCACATTGGATCACTATATCCATTGTTTCATTGCCTTCTTTGTCTTTGACACTTCTATTTCCCTCTTTCACACACACACACACACACACACACACACACACACACACACACACATATATATATATATATATATATATATATACCATTTTGAAAACTTGAGATGGAATTTAAAAAGATAAAATTTACCATTTTTATGTGGTGCTTAAATTAGTTTCTTCAGTGGTTTTTAGTATACTCACTATAATGTGTTTCTCTATTTCACTTTTAAAAACTCTCATGATTATACTGGGGCCACTTGGATAATCATTCTATTTTAAAGTCTTCAGATTAGCAAGCTTAATTCCATCTACAACTTCATTCACCTTTGCCATGTAACTTAATATATTTGCAGGTTTCAGGAATTAGCATGTGGATTTCTTTAGAAGGCTATTATTCTGACTAATGCTAACACTTTTTAGGTTTGTTACTTTATGATGCCACCTAAAATCAGTGACTTTTTTCAGTTGTTTCACTGATAAAATGGGGGTGATATTTCTTGCTTTATCTACCAGAAAAAGTGTTATGAATATTAAAAAGTATAAAGCTTCTGGTATTGTCTTCTAAAATATACAACAGTATATGAATATCAGGTGTTGATTATGTACTATGTTACTTTTTAAATGTCATTATTTATTTATTTATTTAATTTATCTTTTTGGCTGTGTTGGGTCTTATTTTCAGCACACAGGATCTTCACTGAGGCATTTGGGATCTTTTGCTGTGGCATGGACTTCTTTCTAGTTGTGGCACATGGGCTCCAGATTGCATGGGCTCTCTAGTTTTTTATCATGCAGGCTGTCTCATTTAGGTGCACAAGCTCAGTAGTTGTAGTATGTGGGCTTAGTTTTGCCACAGCATGTGGGATCTTAGTTCCCCAACTTGGGATTGAACCCACATCCCCTGCACTGGAAGGCATATTCTTTACCACTGGACCACCAGGGAAGTCCCCAAAATGTCATAATTTAAATCAGAGGTACGTGGAATTTGTACCCTTGTCATAAGAGGTCCAATTTAGCCTCATGTAAATCAATTAATTTAGAAGACATCCTCACACCATACACAAAAATAAACTCAAAATGGCTTAAAGATGAAGACAGGATACCATAAAACTCTTAGAAGAGAACATAGGCAAAACATCCTCTGACATAATTCGTACCAGTGTTTTCTTAGGTCAGTGTCCCAAGGCTATAGAAATAAAGCCAAAATAAACAATAGGACTTCATCCAATTTTTAAGCTTTTGTAAAGCAAAAGAAACCGTAAAAAAAATGAAAATACAATCTACAGAATGGGAGAAAATGTTTGCAAATGATGCAAAGGACAAGGGCTTAATTTCCAAAATAAACAAAAAGCTCATACAACTCAATAACAAAAAGAGAAAAACAAATACTGCATGCTAACACATATATATGGAATCTAAAAAAAATGGTTCTGAAGAACCTAGGAGCAGGACAGGAATAAAGATGCAGATGTAGAGCATGGACTTGAGGACATGGGGAGGGGGAAGGGTAAGCTGGCACAAAGTGAGAGGGTGGCATGGACATATATACACTACCAAATGTAAAATAGATAGCTAGTGGGAAACAACCACATAGCACAGGGAGATCAGCTCAGTGCTTTGTGACCACCTAGAGGGGTGAGATAAAGAGGGTGGGAGGGAGATGCAAGAGGGAGGAGATAAGGGGATATATGTATATGTATAGCTGATTCACTTTGGTAAAAAGCAGAAACTAGCACATCATTGTAAACCAATTATACTCCAATAAAGATGTTAAAAAATAAATAAATTTAAAAAATGAATCTTAAAAAAATACATAAGGGATGTCAATGTAAGTAGCAACATGTTCAACTACAGATTAATAAATAAAAAATTAAAGGAAAAACAAAAACAAAAAAACCCCACAAATGAACAAAAAAACACCCCAATTAAAGAATGGACAGAAGACCTAAATAGATATTTCACCAGTGAAGACATACCAAGAGGCACCTGAAAATATGCTCAACATTGCTAATTGTTAGAGGAATGCAAATCAAAAGTAAAGTGAGGTACCACCTTACACCAGTTAAAATCACCATCATTAAAATGTCTACAAATAACAAATGCTGGAGAGGGTGTGCAGAAAAGGGAACCGTCCTACACTGTTGGTGGGAATGTAAATTGGTTCAGCCACTATGGAAAACAGTATGGAAGTTCCTTAAAAAACTAAAAATAGAGTTGCCATATGATCCAGCAATCCCAATCCTGAGCATATATCCAGAGAAAACTATTAGGTTGGCCGAAGAGTTCATTTGGGTTTTACTGTAAGGTATGGGAAAACCAAACGAACTTTTTGGCAAACCCAATATAATTTGAAAGCATACATGTACCCTAATGTTTATAGAAGTACTATTTACAATAGCTAAGATATGGAATAATTTAAAGTCAAATTTAATGAAATAAATATAAGCAAAATAGAGAAAATATGTGTGTGAATGCATGCTTACACATTTGTGCTTCTGTGTCCATGTATGAATATGGGTTGCATGTTAAAATAATAATAAGTTGGGAAGATGAATAATGATAAATAATGATAAAGAGAGTAGAATTCAGAAAATATTAAACAACATTAATCTTAGCTCCTTAGTGATCAAAATAATTCAGTTTTATAAACTCAGAACAGAGAAGGATTACCAATGGTCGTGGCTTTACATTAATTTTACTTCACAGTGATATATATTCGTGATGCTTCCAACATTGGAAATATCCATTTAACAGTATTTATCAAGTGCCCATATATGCCACACAGGGAGGGGTATGAAAAATCATACCGTAGTCTTTGATAATTATGATCTCTCAGATACTGGTGAATCACAAATGAAAACCAATCAAGTATACAACAAGGACTTTAGAAAAGATATTTACAAAATATTTGTGAATCCCAAGGGAGATAATGCTTACATCTGTCTCAAGAGCTACTTCATTCATTTTGTTTGAGTGGAGCATCATAGGCTGAGTCAGATTTTACCAGACAGAAAACGGCATTCCAGATAATGAATGGCAGATAGAGAGATCTGGAAGCTGGGCAGCCTTATTCTTTTACTCCAACTTGACCAAAATATAGTGAACTACATAGATTAAAAGCATTATGATACTGCCAATTTCAATATTGTGAAATTAATACTCTCATTGTAAGAATGCTGTGGAAAATATAGAAATAGGATTTCACCTCTGACTCCCAAAACAGATATTTGTTGTCTAGCTAAACATTTGATTCAGACATAAATAATTCAACTTTCATTTATTTTCTTGCCAAAAATGTACATGAATTTAGCAAATGGCATTTGTTTACATTTTCTTTTTCAAAGTTGTTCAATTTTTAAATATGCAAGGAAAGATATAAATGGAAAATATTTAAATACTCACATTCAGGTTCTTTTTGTACATATCTCATGAAATAATTTTACCAGCTTCATCATTCATATCCTCAAGGTCAGTGAAATATATTATTGTGCTTATAGGAATAGTGTGTTAAAATTTGATCTTATTTATTGAGATTGATTTAAAATAACTTACCTCTTCAAATGTTTAATGAATTACATCAAGTCCTTTGTTAGGAATGTATTTTACAAATATGTTCTCTCAATCTGTTACTTGTCTTTTCATTTTCTTAATGATGTCTTTTTTAACATCTTTATTGTAGTATAATTGCTTTACAATTGTGTATTAGTTTCTGCTTTATAACAAAGTGAATCAGCTATACATACACATATATCCCCATATCTCCTCCCTCTTGCATCTCCCTCCCATCTTTCCTATCCCATCCCTCTAGATGGTCACAAGGCACCGAGCTGATCTCCCTGTGCTATGCAGCTGCTTCCCACTAGCTATCTATTTTACATTTGGTAGTGTATATATGTCTATGTCTCTCTTACTTTGTCCCAGCTTACCCTTCCCCCTCCCCATGTCCTCAAGTCCATTCTGTACATCTGTGTCTTTATTCCTGCCCTGCCCCTAGGTTCTTCAGAACTTTTTTTTTTTTTTAGATTCCATATATATGCATTAGCATACGGTATTTGTTTTTCTCTTTCTGACTTACTTCACTCCATATGACAGATTCTAGGTCCATCCACCTCACTAAAAATAACTCAATTACTCAGACTTAATGATGTCTTTTAAAGTGCAAACTTTTTAAACTTTAATAAGATAGAATTTACTATTTTCCTTTATTTGGGCTGTGGCTTTTTGTTTTATCTAAGAAGTCTTTGCGTATCTCAAGTCTGAAAGATTTTCTCCTATATTTTCTTCTAAATGTTTTACTCTTTCAGCTCTTAAGTTTGTGGTCAGTTTTTAGTTAATTTTGGTTTATGGTGTAAAGTGAAGTCTAAGTTCTAATATTTGCATTTGGACATGCAATTGGCCCAACACCATTTACTGAAAAGATTATCCTCTTTGAACTGCCTTGGTATCTTTTATGGTCATCAACTAGTAATTAATGCAAGAATATACTTTTGGACTCTCAGTTATTTTCTTTTAATCTATATGTCCATCCTGTGCAAGTAACACTTCATCTTGATTACTATAATTTTATGATAATCTTTGTAGTTTGAATGTGTGAAACCTCAAATAATGTTCTTTTTCAAGATTGTTTTGGCTATTTCTGTGTTTTTGCAATTCCATATTAATTTTTGAATCTTCTTGACAACAACTGCAAAAAGCTTGCTGGATAATGAAAACTGGCTAAAGATTGCATTTATACATATATCTATTTGGGAGGAAATACAATCATAGTAATGTTAACTCTTCCAGTTCTCAATCATGGGATATCTCTCCACTCATTTAAATATTCCTTAATATCTGCCAGCAGTGTGTTACACTTTCCAGTGTACATATTCTTAACTTCTTTTTCCAAATTTATTCCCAAATGTTTTATTATTTGTGATGCTATCATAAATGACATTTAAATAATTTATTTTCAAAGGGTTTATTGCTATTATATAAAGAAGTAATTGATTTTATATATTGTTATTGTATTATGCAGCCATGCTGAACTTGTTTATTAGCTCCAATTGTGCGTGTATGTGCATGTATGTGTGAGTGAGTGTATGTATCCTTAAGATTTTCCTTATTAAAGATTGTGTCTAGTGCAAAAAGAAAGAATTTTACTTCTTTTTTTCCAACCTAGATGTCTTTATCTCCTTTTCTTGCCAAACTGCCAGGCTAGAACTTATAATACAACGTTGAATAAAAGTGAAGAAAGCAGAAATACTTGTCTTATTCTTAATTTTAGAAGAAAAACTATCAGTCTTTCACCATTAAGTATAAAATAGTCTGTATTTTATTCTTAGATAATCTTCAACAGATTGAGGAACTTCTTTTCTATTCATAATTTTCTGAGAGTTTTATCATGATTGAATGCAGGGTATTGCCAAATGTCTTGTCTTTATCTATTGAAATAAGCATATAGTTATTGTCCTTTATTCTATTAGTATGGTATATTAAAGTTTTTACACGTTTATTTAGATGTAATTGACATATAACAATGTGTGAGCTTAGGTGTACAACGTGATGATTTAATATATATATATATAGAGAGAGGAATGATTACCACAGTAGAGTTAGTTAATGCAACCATCACTTCACATAGCTACCAACTTTATTTGTGTGGTGAGAACACTTAATATTTACTATCTTAGAAACTTTCAAGTGCACAATACAGTATTTTTAACTATAATAACCATGTTGTACATTACATCCCCATGACTTATTTGTCTTAGAACAGAAAATTTTAACTATAGTAACCATGTTGTACATTAGGTCCCCAGGACTTATTTGTCTCAGAACAGAAAAGTTGTACCCTTTGACCAAGATATTTCCTTTTTCCCCAAACCCCACTCCTGACAACCACTAACCTACTCTCTGTTTCTGAGTTCTGATTTTTGTACTTTCCACATATAAGGGAGACTATGCAGTACTTGTCTTTCTCTGTCTTATTTATTTTACTTAGCATAATACCCTCAAGTTTTATTCATGTTGTGACAAATGTCAGGATTTCCTTCTTTTTGATGGCTGAATAACATAATATTCTTATACATAAAACATTTTCTTTATCAACCCATTTGTAGACACATACTAAGGCTGTTTCCATGTTTTGGCTATTGTGAATAATTCTGCCAGTGAATATAGGAGTGCAGATCTCTTCAAGATAATGATTTCTGTACTTTTGGATATATACCTGGAAGTCCAAAAGTGGAATTATTATATCATACGGTAGTTCTATTTTTAATATTTTGAGGATTCTCCATACTGTTTTCCATAGTGGCTGTACCAATTTACATTCCTACCAAACACTGCACAAACATCCCCTTTTCTCCACATTCTAGCCAGCACTTGTTATCTCTTGTCTTTTTATAACAGACATAATAACAGTTGTGAGGTGGTGATTTCTATTCACATTTCCCTGATGATTAGTAATGTTGAGCAACTTTTATGTACCTATTGGCCATTTGGATGTCTTCTTTGGAAAATATCTATTTAGGTATTTTGCCCAATTTTTAATCAGAATATCTGTGGTTTTGCTGTTGAAGTTCATGAGTTCTTTATATATTTTGGCTATCAGATACATGGTTTTCAAATATTTTCTCCCTTTCCATAGTTTGCATTTTTATTTTGTTGATTGTTTCCTTTGCTCTTCAAAAGTGTTTTAGTTTGATGTTGTCCCACTTGTTTATTTTGCTTTTGTTGCTTGCGCTTTTGGTGTCAAATACAAAAAGTCATTTTCAGGACTAATGTCAAGAGCCTTTCCCCTATGTTTTGCCAGAATACCCAGCCTACTGGCCTGCCTGGGGTATTTTATACTTGCCTTCTTCCACAATCCTGTGAACCAATTTCCGTAAAATCTCTCTTGCTCTATTGCTTCTGTTCTCTGGAATATCATGACGAATGACTCATACAGATTCTGATACTAAGAATGTTTTTAGAAGAATAAAATTATGAATGAGTTTTCTGAATTGATTCTTCGGTTTCTGGATTTTGTTCTCTAATCTGACAATATTTGAAAGCACTATGGACTCGTTTTTCAGTAGGAAAGGCAAAACCAATAGTCCACAGCATGATGTGGCAATAGAGATATGCAAAATATCATCATTGGATACTTCTAGTCAAATACCAATATGAGGCAAGGTTTTGATTGATCATGTATTTGATACCTTAGAACATTTTTGTCTAACTAAGAAGCACAATGATCTTGGTTTATTGCTCTTAATTGAGTTGGACAAATCAGGAAAGAAAAGTATAAGCTTAGGGATTTAAGTTCTCAACTCAACCACGACATAAATTACCTGACAATTTCTATGTCTGTTCTGAAATAAAATTTTATCTCATGTAACTGCAGATCTGAGACTGTAAAAAACAAACCCAGAATGTCATCCTGCAAGTGGATGACTTTCAGCACAAATTGTAGTATCAAGCTTGTAGGATGTCTACTATTAAAGTGAGTCCTCAAACCAATTCTGTGGTTATTTTTCCAGTTCCTTGATGGAAATATACATACTCAGCAATTGATGGTTCCCTGATCTGTGGAGTGAGGGATTTATGGTGGGAAAGGCCAAGTGAAAGCCACTAGAACTGCCTCTAGCTACAAAAATAGTAAACTTAAAGCAATACCACATTCCTGGAAGGATTACAGAAATTAGCTCCATCATCAAGAACTTGAAAAATCTAGAAGTGGTGATTCCCACCACTTTCCCATTCAACCCACCAATTTTGCCTGTGTCTAAAAAACAGATGAATCTTGGAGAATGACAATGGATTACCATAAGATTAACCAGATGGTGACTCTACATATGCTGTACCAGTTATGCTTTCATAGTTTAAGCAAATTGACGTCCCCTCATACCTGATATGCAGCTATTGATTTGGTAAAGGCTTTATCTCCACACCTGCTGTTAAAGACTACAAGCAGCAGTTTGCTTTTAGCTTGCAAGGTCAGAAATAAAACTTTACAGTCGTTCCTCAGAGGTATATCAACTCTCCAGCCCTATGTTATATTTTAGTTTGCAGTGAACTTGACTACTGTTTCTTTCCACAAAGCATCACATTGGTCCACTACATTGGTGACTTTATGCCGGACAGACCTAGTGAGCAAGAAGTATAAACTACTCCAGAACTTAATGGTAAGAACTTTTCAGGTCAGCAGATGGAAAATAAACCAACAAAAATTCAAGGGTTTCTACCACAGTGAAATTTCTAGGGATTCAGCCATATGGGGAATGCACAATAAGATAAGCTATAAAAGAACCCTCTTACAACAAAAAGAGTAGCACAATGCCTACTAGGCCTCTTTGGATTTTAGAGGCAACATATATATCATCTGGGTGTGTTATTCTGGCCAATTTACTCAGTGATCCAAAAACTTTTTGAGTTTTGAGTGAGTCCCAGAATAAGAAAATGCTCTGCAACCTATCCAGGTTTCTGTGCAAGCTGCTCTGACACTTGCGCCATATGATCTAGCAAATCCAGTGGTATTTAAATAGATAGGAATGCTGTTTGGAGACCTTGACAGGCCCCTATAGATTAATCTCAGTGCAGATACTTAGTATTTTGGAATAAAGTCCTTCCTTCTTCTGTAAATAACTAATTTCCTTTTGAGAAAGCTTTGGGATTGCTACTGGGCCTTCATAGAGATTGAATGGTTAACCATGAGGCACCAAGTTACCATGAATTCTGAGCTGCCCATTGCGAAATAAATGTTGTCTTACCTACCAAATCATAAAGTGGAGTGTATTCAAAAGCACTCCATCATCAAACGGAATTGGTATATGCATGGCCAGGCACATGAAGACCCCAAGGAATAAGTAAGTTACTTGAAGAACTGTGCCATATGTCTGATTCCCACTCCTACAACACTACATTCTCTCTTCCAGTCTACAGCTATGTCTACATGGAGGACTCCCAAAGATCATTTGATGGAGGAAAACTTGGGGCTGGTTTACAAATGATTATGCATGATATGCAGGCATCACCTGAAAATGGACAGCTGTAGCACTATAACACTTTTCTGGGGCATCCTTGAAGGACAATGGTAAAGTGAAATCTTTCGAGTGGGCAGAATTTTGCGTAGTGCACTTGGGTGTTCATTCTACTTAGAAGGAGAAATGATCAGATATGCAATTTCCATACTGATTTATAGTGGTAAATAATTTGGCTGGATGGTCAGGGACTTCTAAAAGATATGATTAGAAAATTAGTGGTAAGAAGATCTGGGGAAAAATGAATAGACCTCTATGACTGGGTGAAAAACATGAAAATATTTGTCCTATGTGAATGCTCACTAAAGGGTGACCTCAGCAGAAAGGTATTTTAATAATCATATGGGTAGGATTACCCACTCAGTGGATATAAGTCAGAGTATTTTCCTAGCCAGTCCTGTCATTGCCCAATGGCTCATGAAAAAAGTGACCATGTTGACAGAGTTTGAGATTATGCAAAGGTTCAGCAACATGGACTTCTACTCACCAAGACCAACCTGAGTACAGTCTTTGCTGAGAACCCTATCTGGCAGCTACAGAGACCAACACAGAGTTCTCAATATGGCACCATTCCCCAGGCAGATTGATTATATTGGACTGCTTCCATCACTAAAGGGACAGGATTTTCTTCTAACTAACTGGATTAGACACTTACACAGGATATGAAATTGTCTTCCCTGCATGCAATTCTTTGTCCAAAACTATCAGCCCTGTACTCAGAGGATGCTGTATGCACCATGATCGTATTCTACAGAGAATTGCTTCTGATTAAGGAACTCACTTCACAGCAAATAAAGAGACAATAGTTCCATGATTTGGGGACTCACTGCTGTTACCATGTTCCCCCCTCATTCTGAAGCAGTGAGCTTGATACAACAGTGGAATGGCTTTTTAAAGACTCAATTACAACACCAGCTTGGTGGCAACACTTTGCAAGGTTGGGGAGAGGTTCCTTTGTATATTCTGAATCACCATATGGTTGGTTCTGTTTCTCCCATAGCCAGGATTAACGGGTCCAAGAATCAAGGAGTTTAAATGGGAGTAGCACCACTCACTACTTCCTCTAGTGATCCCCTAGTCATCCCCAGACTACTTAATTTTTTTGTTTTATCATAAGAGTAGATGAATGACATATTAGTAAATGTACTCTCACTTTTACAAGTAAATGTGTTCAATTTATATTAATTTGATATCAGAATCATCATACAATTTATAAAATTAAAGTTTATTAGTCACCACTGAATTAATTTTTAAATAGTATTTTAATTTTTAAAATATCTAGAAATAGATCTTAATTTTCACATTAATGGTTAGGCAAAATGCTGAAAATATATGCAGCTGAGTACTGTCTCCATGAATCAATAATGAATCATTGAAATTTACACATTTTATTATATTATTCAAACTGGGACAAAGAGCTAAGAGCTATTCATAACACAGGTATCTTTTACACATAAATATTTTCTTTTTTTCTCTAGTTTTTATTTATAAAAAATAAAGCTGCGGGCTTCCCTGGTGGCGCAGTGGTTGAGAGTCCGCCTGCCGATGCAGGGGACACGGGTTCGTGCCCCGGTCTGGGAAGATCCCACATGCCGCGGAGCGGCTGGGCCCATGAGCCATGGCCACTGAGCCTGCGCGTCCGGAGCCTGTGCTCCGCAACGGGAGAGGCCACAACAGTGAGAGGCCCGAGTACCGCAAAAAAAAAAAAAAAAAAAAATAGAATAAAATAAAATAAAATAAAAAAATAAAGCTGCTATGAATATTCTTGTACACGTCTCTGTATGGGCATATACTGTCCTTTCTTTTCTGTAAATATCTGAGAGTAGAATGATTGGGTCATAAGGTAGGTATGTGTTTAAAGTGTTTCATCCTGTGTATTTGAAGTCATTTTGAACTTACCAAAGATTTGAAAATATATTACAGAAAGTTTGCATATACTCTTTGATTGCATTCCCCTAATGTTAATATTTTACATAATCGTGGTACATTTATCAAACTTAGAAATTAATATCGGTATATTATTATTAACTAAATCACAGACATTTTTTAGATTTCTCCAGCTTTTTTTTCTACCTGTGTCATTTTCTTGCTCTAGAATTTAATCTAAAAACACACATTACCTTTAGTTGTCATGGCTATTCTTTATGTTTTGAGCACAATAATATCAATCAAATGAAGTTCCTGAAGTTTAGGTTACATAATTAACTTCTGGTTTAAGGAGGACCGAAAGATTCATAAAGTTGAAACCTACATTTTAGCATGTATTATTTAACCCTTTTGAGTCAGTCTGTAATCATACCAGACTATTAGAAATCAGCATGTTGCAAAGTCTTCAGAAAAAGTGATTAACTAAGTTATTTCTTGTTATAAAGTCTGTCTTATACTTGTAAAATGTATTATTGGCTGCAAGAAACAAGTTATATTTGAATAAGTAGTCAAGATGTTCATCTATTTTCCCAAAATTTAAACATTTCAAAAGAAAAAAGGAGCTGAAGGATAATGCAAAAGTAATGGTAGGGTAATGCTGGGGCATTCATTAAAGAGAGAAATTGACTTCTGAAAGTTATTCTTACTTTCCTTTTTCAATGAAGTTTGGGTTAATTAATTACACAGCACAAAGAAAAAATAAGAAATTTATTTATTTATTTGTTTGTTTGTTTGTTTGTTTATATGTGATATATATAATGCTTTCTATGTGCCAGTCAATTCTCAGAACAAATTGCTGTTAGTAACTCATTTCATTTTCACAATAATCCTGTGAAGTAGGCATCATTATCATTTTTAATTGAAAATAAGATATTAAGAATTCAAGCAAGTAGTTCTTAAAACTCTAAATGGCCAAGACAGAATTTCAATATAACAATCTGATTTCAGTTGATGTCTCTTAAACAATAAACTCTGATTTAAATGTAAAAAAATATAAATGTTACTAGTTTTAGTATATACCGAATACTATCTTAATATTTTACATGTATTATTGCATTTAATGTCCACAATTCATCCTATGATATAGGTACTATTATCATTTTTATTTTATAGTTAAGCATCATGCCTAATTTCATATAATAATAGGTAGTAGAGTTGGGGTTTGTTCTCAGAGAATGTTAACTCTAGAGCCTGACCTCTAGGCTGCTATACTAGTGGCTAAGAGCATGGGCTTTGGAGATAGAGCTTACATTTATAGATTTGAGAGGGAGGAATATCACAGCGACTAAAAAATTTTATCCAGTTAAGTTGATTTGAATATTGTATTCTCTAGTTTTACCTAAATTAACAGTCACAAAATGCACAAATGCATTAAAATTCTTGCAAAGAAAATTGAAAATAAAAATAATGTAAGCATGAGTGACAAGTCTAAGATTCGACACTTTTACTCCATCAGCCACATTAAAAGATTTTTAAAACAGACAATCCAGTCAGATTTTATAAGAAATTAACCAAACTACTGAATTTATCATGAAGAATATATGCTAAAATGCCTGTGACTAATATTATGTGGCACCTCTAGGCAATTTATGATATATGTATGAAACTGGAACAATTTGTAAGATGTTTAAAGACTAATTTCTCTAATATTCATAGAAATTTCTGGAATATTTTCAGTAATATTTAAAGTCTGGAATACTGAATCCAGTACTTTACAAAATTGACTATATGATAAATATTTACAAACTTCTTTCAGGGTTTCTCTCTATGAACAAAAGATAAAATGTTTATGCACCATAATAGAAACACTGTCCTTACTGCTTTTGTATAAATGGCTGAAATAATTTATTGAAAAAGATATGGTTGCAACTAAAATGCAGTTCGTTTCAACAAATATTGTTGGAAGACATATATAAAATATTGCTGAATATCTATAGATAAAGACTTTAAAATCATGTAGGTTAAGTGAGCTTTTCCACATTTTATAAAAGTAAATATATTTCTAACATGTTGCAAATAATAGTTACTGGATTCTGTTTAAATAAACTGTGCAAATACTCCTTTTCCATGAACCAGTTAAAAACAACAACAACAACAACAGATGTATCTGAGATGGTATATATTCTTACCAGTAATGATTTATTTAATAAAAACACTGTTTGATGGGAAAATTTATAAATGTAAACACTGAAGGAAGAACTGTTTTACATAGACTAATAGAAGGATTCCAGGCTAATTATACAAAGGTAGCAGTACACATATAGTTACAAAGAAATTGAAACTGTATATAGATGAGCTATGCATTTTTTCTTTCACATAAAGACAAGTGCTCAAAATTTGCTGATTTCTGTGATGAAAAATACCTGTTAACTTTCTAGTAGATTTTATGAAAAAATAAATGCTCAACTTATTTTTTTTTTCTTTTTTTGCGGTACGCAGGCCTCTCACTGTTGTGGCCTCTCCCGTTGCGGAGCACAGGCTCTGGACGCGCAGGTTCAGCGGCCATGGCTCACGGGCCCAGCTTCTCCGCAGCATGTGGGATCTTCCCAGACCGGGGCACAAACCCGTGTCGCCTGCATCGGCAGGCGGACTCTCAACCACTGCACCACCAGGGAAGCCCCACTCAACTTATTTTTTAACACAGCCATTTTCAAACATTTTGTTTTCAAGACTTCTTTACAGTATTAAAAATTATTGAGGGCCCCAAAGAGTTCTGTTTCATGTGAGTTAATATCTATCAATATTTATTGTATTAGGAATGAAAGCTGAGAATTTAAGAAACATTTTATATATTAATTCAGTTAAAATACAAAAAATAACCCATTGCATGCCAATGTGAGTAACATTTTTCATTTTCCAAGAAAATATTGAGGAGTGGTAGTCTTTTTTACATTTTTCAAATTTCCCTAAAGTTTAGCTCAATAAAAAGCAGATGAATTCACATATTTGCTTCTGCATTCAATGTGCTGTGACATGTTGTTTTGGTGGAAGCACATGAAGGAAATCTGATCTCACTAAGATATATAATTACAAAGGTGAAGAAATTTTAAATTTTGAGATAATTGTGGAAATTCTTTGAAAAATACAGCAAAAAATTACAAGAAGTAGTTTCCTAAATTTTAGTTGTAATGTGGAATCTGAAACCATATCTGTTACATTAAAATCTATTCATCTACCTTATACTCTGAATACAACTTTTTAACCCAGGCAAGATTTCATAATGCCAGGAATTAACCAGTTGAAAAATATTGGTGAGTTATGCAGAATTTCCAAATATTGAAACACCATATTATAATACATATAATATAAGAATATGTAAATATATACAGTTTTCCCTCACTATCTGAAAGTAAAGCATTCCTATGAAACGTTTCATTACCTGAAAGGACATAAATCAAAGAAGCAATTATCTTAATACACATCTTGCTAACGTCTGCAAAAAATAAATGAAGATCAAGAAGAAGTGCTCATAGACACAGTTCAAAGTTATAGCAGATACTGAGATGCTGAGTGTAATTCCCAGGTAAGGAGGTAAGGAGCTTGGCTGTGCCATTCTCGCTGCTCTGGGTGCCCATTGCCTCTGTAACAGCTCGCTGCAAAACATATGCTGAACACTATTTTCGATTTTCACCTTTTTTCATAAAAGCAAATATCCTCTTCAGATTTCTTCTGGACAGCAAAACAGGTACTAATTTAGGTCTTTCATAAAGTGAAGCAGCATAAAGTGAACTTGCAAAGAACTGGGGATACATGTATATATATATATTATGTATTGGGAACCTGTCATGTTCACAGTGGTGAATACAAGCTGACATATGCAGATACACGTTTCTTATCATTCTAATACTTCCCTGAAAGTTTGACTTTTGTTATTGGCATAACACTGACCTTGAAGTGACAGACCCACTTATTTAATTTATGAAATAATGTCTGCCAAATATCTAGGTATCAGTAACCATACTCAGTCATTCTTGCTAGAAAGAACAGAGTTTCATAAAAAAGAGGTCATCTCACAACTCAAACAATGACAAAAGTGGTTTTCCTTATGACAGCCATGGTACTTTGGCATAAAGCAAAAGTGTTTATGTATATTTTCCATTTCATTAAAACGAATGTGTGAACTTTAAATATCATCAAAACGTGTACTCAGTGGTTAAAATTTAAATAAAATTAATAATATTTACTGCTTTTTTTTACATCTTTATTGGAGTATAATTGCTTTACAATGGTGTGTTAGTTTCTGCTTTATAACAAAGTGAATCAGTTATACATATACATATGTTCCCATATCTCTTCCCTCTTGCATCTCCCTCCCTCCCACCCTCCCCATACCCTCTAGGTGGTCACAAAGCACTGAGCTGATCTCCCTGTGCTATGAGGCTGCTTCCCACTAGCTATCTATCTTAGGTTTGGTAGTGTATATATGTCCATGCCACTCTCTCGCTTTGTCACAGCTTAACCTTCTCCCTCCGCATATCAAAAAGTCCATTCTCTAGTAGGTCTGTGTCTTTATTTCTGTCTTATCCCTATGTTCTTCATGACATTTTTTTTCTTAAATTCCATATATATGTGTTAGCATATGGTATTTCTCTTTCTCTTTCTGACTTACTTCACTCTGTATGACAGACTCTAGGTCTATCCACCTCATTACAAATAGTTCAATTTCGTTTCTTTTTATGGCTGAGTAATATTCCATTGTATATATGTGCCACATTTTCTTTATTCATTCATCTGATGACGGGCACTTAGGTTGCTTCCATCTCCTGGCTATTGTAAAGAGAGCTGCAATGAACATTTTGGTACATGACTCTTTTTGAATTATGGTTTTCTCAGGGCATATGCCCAGTAGTGGGATTGCTGGGTCATATGGTAGTTCTATTTGTAGTTTTTTAAGGAACCTCCATACTGTTCTCCATAGTGGCTGTACCAATTCACATTCCCACCAACAGTGCAAGGCTGTTCTCTTTTCTCCACACCCTCTCCAGCATTCATTGTTTCTAGATTTTTTGATGATGGCCATTCTAACTGGTGTGAGATGATATCTCATTGTAGTTTTGATTTGCATTTCTCTGATGATTAATGATGTTGACATTCTTAAGTAAAACTGGCATTTTTTTTCATGGCTGCATGGCAGTGAAGAAATAAAACATACCTTTATACATTTTACTGTTCCAAACTTGATTTATGTTATGATGCCAGTAGTTGTTTTTGCACACATTGACACAATGAAAAACACAATGTATTATTGTGAAAAGATGAATTATTATTATGAAGATAGTTTTGATCTTATAAATCTCCTGAAAGTGTCTCATGGTCTTCCAAGATATTAGTGAACCAAATTTTGAGAATCTCTACATTAACATACAAGTGACATTTTAATAATGAGTAAAGATGTAACTGACTTTTGAAAGAAACACACGTACAGAGATCATTCTGAAAAATAATACATAAATATATACATATTGTTTTATTAGCTATTTTCCAAAAATCAATGTTATATATATATTTTTTTACAAAAGTGGAATATATTCTAAAGTATATAAATATTTTCCTCAGAGTTTAAGTGCATTCTGACTCTGATTATTGAATACAGAAAAATAAAACAGCTTTAGAATATCAAGAAAAACTGACATAAGATTAAACAAAAATATCTTGTGTATTGGCAGATGATTTTGAAAAATAAAAATCATGATAAAATAAGCAGAGTCAATAAGCAAATTTTCCCTTTTAATCTTTGTGATTTTGTTAGTTATACTTTCATTCATGACAACCATTATAATTTTTAAAAATTAGTTAAATAATAAAGTTTATTTCTCTATTAAATAACATTTTAGTAAAAGCAAAAATATTTTTGAATCACTATTAAATAATACAACATAAAGATTAGTTTGCATTTTAATTAATTCTTTAATTTTGTAAATTTTCTGTGTTTTGTAACATGCATAAGTTCCGGGGCACATCCTCATAATTATAATATACATATGTATAATGCATGTTTATGTGCATTTGTGTAATACATGAACACATGCATATTGGAGAAATACAGTCAACTTTGTCACGTAAATGTTGAAACTTCTTCTTTCAATAGACGTGTTAGTTCTAGATATTATGCTGAAGAAGAAATGTCCTTGCAAAATTTGGAAGATAGATAAAAAGAAATAACGGTTTCAGATATTTAAGACAAATACAATTCATATATGGAATATGAATAATGCCTACAAAATATCATTCTCAGTTTTTATAGTGTTTAATTTTCCCATCACTAGTAACACTTGAGTTTTAAGAAATTACAGTTAAAAAATTAAATATGTCAACCAAATAAAGTAACTTAATAACCCCAAACCGTTAGGTATCCCAAATAAAAGATAAGAATTCCTCAAGAGAATGAGCATGAGGGAGTTTCTTTGAAGAATATGCCTGTGTGAAATGACGCAGGGGAAATATGGGTGGGGAATGGCAGATGGTCAGAAGAGTAGAGCAACTCTCAGAACATTTCCTATTCTCAAATTTTCCTTTAGTCAGTACTGTAGATAATTTTTTGTTAGTATTCAAAGTGAAATGAAATTGAAGTAATACATTCATTGGAACCAAAAACAAGTCCTGCATCCCGTTTTTATTTAAAGAAAAAATGTGTTTTGAATTTCACTTTAACATATATTTTATGAAGTCAAATTATTTAAGAGCTTTAGAATTTTAAAGGCAAGTTTTAGACATGGTAACTATTTTGAACATGCAGATTTAGGATGAAAAATCTATGTGGGTTTAAAATAATGGACAAGTCTATGTAGAACAAGCACTGTGCAATGTTATATATTAAATAGAAATGAAAGTAAATGACATCATTGTGGCCATAGGCCTGTTAAGTGAAAAAAATAAATCTCCATTACAAACTAGAAAAAAACAATCACTTAATCATCTGTCAGTCTCCAGAGAAAATGAGCTAGTTCCTGAGACAGACAAACATCTGGCAATTTTTCTGGAACACTTTATCTTTATGCCCTTACAAAAGGTGAAGTAGACATAACACCTCATTTCATCTCCCAAAACTGAAATATAATCAAGATTTTTCAAAATTTGTATTGAAATCTCTATCACCATTTACCCAAAAGAACAAAATGACATTCATTAATTAACTTCACTTGTTGTTAAATATTATTTAGGATGTCCTCATCTTTCCTCTTAAGATATGAAGATTAAATTATTCTAGATGATAAAATATGTAGCTACTTTGCCAATTTATATTGGCAAAATACAAAACTTGGTCTCTGGGAGGTTATTTTGAAAACGACTGTTAATCATTTGAAACTGAAAGGCATTTAAAGTAAAATACATTGCATCGTTCTAATTATTTTCCTATTGACATAAAATATAACTTCGCAAAGTACATGATTTTGACAATAAAATTACTGAAGTGACCTAAAAATTTTTTAAAAAGTTATAACAACTTCTCTTTCTGGCACTATACTGTAGTGAGCTAGATATTCTGAAGGAACTCCCTGCTTCAAAACAACCAAAACCTTCATGAAATATGATTTGAAATGTATTGTTTGCCTCACAGGAAGGGCAGAAAAACTCTCTATCCTCCCCTCTTGCTCCCCCCCCCCAAAAAAAATCAGTAAATACGCATAACACAGCCTTTGTGCTGGATTGTGTTATTAATCAACTTGTAAGTATAAAGCCTACACTTCTCAAAATCTCTTGCCTGCATTCTTATGCATTAGAGTTGGCTAAAAGATAAACTTGCACAAGTTTTAAAGGGCCGAAATCAAGCAGTGACCATTATTATAATAATATTGTTATAGTCATATACAGTGACAGACAGATACAGTTGTGACAGACAGGTCACAGCTTGTCCTTATTCTCCTCTACTTTTACCCAGTTCATCTCTGACAGTTCTTCTCTGATTATCAGCCACAATACCAGGTCCCCCAACAGATGTTTGGCTGTGGACTCAGAGAGGCAGTAACTGTACAGACATCAATTTCCTATAATAATGACAAAAATAATGATATCTAACTCAGAATGGGGTGGAGCAAAATGCTTGACCAGAGTAATATGTAGGTCCACAGAGAAGTAATCTAAGTAAAATTATTTAATGCTTTTGTAATTTTCCAGGAAAACAGGGAAAAGGCTATTATTAAAATCTAATTATGTGTCAAAAAATTTCCCAGTAACCACTAAAAGCAAGGAACAGACTATAGAAGTTCAAAATCAGTAGCGAGGGAAAAATGATCGGAGAATAGCGACCCAAAACTTTCCATCAGTTGTTTGAAAGCAAAGGAGAAAATGAAATATGGAAGAAAAAAAAAAAGGAGGGAATCCACACATAAGACAATAGAATCAAGTCTAAATATATTAATAACCACAGTAAATGCAAATAGATAAATTTACCATTTAAAAAACACAAACTGAAATAGAGTATTGAAAAGAAGAAGAAAAGAAAAGAAGAATCATCCAATTTTTTTAAAGAGGCATGCATAAAACACAAGGTCACAGAAAGATTAAAAGTCAAAGGATGGTGTTTCTAGTATAGAAACAGTGTTGATTCTTCCAATCCAAGAACATAGTATATCTCTCCATCTGTTTGTATCATCTTTAATTTCTTTCATCAGTGCCTTATAGTTTTCTGCATATAGGTCTTTTGTCTCCTTAGGTAGGTTTATTACTAGGTGTTTTATTCCTTTTTTTACAGTGGTAAATGGGAGTGTTTCCTTAATTTTTCTTTCAGATTTTTCATCATTAGTGCATAGGAATGCAAGAGATTTCAGTGCATTAATTTTGTATCCTGCTACTTTACCATATTAATGGATTAAGTCTAATAATTTTCTATTAGCCTCTTTAGGATACCCTATGTATAGTATCATGTCATCTGCAAATAGTGACAGTTTTACTTCTTTTCCAATTTGGATTCTTTTTATTTCATATTCTTCTATAATTGCTATGGCTAAACCTTCCAAAACTATGTTGAATTATAGTGGAGAGAGTGGGCAACTTTATCTTTTTCCTGATCTTATTGGAAAAGGTTTCATTTTTTCACCATTGAGAATGATGTTGTCTGTGGGTTTGTCATATATGGCCTTTACTACGTTGAGGTAAGTTTCCTCTATGCCTACGTTCTGGAGAGTTTTTATCACAAAAGTGTGTTGAATTTTGTCTGAAGATTCTTCTGCATCTATTGAGATTATCATATGTATTTTCTCTTTCATTTTGGTAATATGGTGTACCACATTGATTGATTTGTGTTTATTGAAGAATCCTTGCATTCCTGGGATAAATCCAATTTGATCATGGTGTGTGATTCGCTTAATGTGCTGTTGGATTCTGTTTGCTAGCATTTTGCTGAGGATTTTTGCATCTATGTTCATCAGTAATATTGGTTGGGAGTTTTCTTTTTTTGTGACATCTTTGTCTGGTTTTGGTATCAGGGTGATGGTGGCCTCATACAATGAGATTCTGAGTGTTCCTCCCTCTGCTATATTTTGGAAGACTTTGAGAAGGATAGGTGTTAGCTCTTCTGTAAATGATTGCTAGAATTTACCTGTGAAGCCATCTTGTCCTGGGTTTTTTTTTTGTTGGAAGACTTTCAATCAGAGTTCCAATTTCAGTGCTGGTGATTGGTCTGTTTATATTTTCTATTCCTTCCTGATTCAGGCTCAGAAGTTTGTGCTATTCTAAGTACATGTTCATTTCTTCCAGTTTGTCCCTTTTATTGGCATATAGATGCTTGAAGTAATCTCTCATGGCCCTTTGTATTTCTGCAGTGTCAGTTGTTACTTCTGCTTATTCATTTTGAATTCTGTCTTCTCCCTTTTTCTCTTGATGATTCTGGCTAGTGGTTTATCAATTTTGTTTATCTTTTCAAAGAACAGACTACTAGTTTTGTTGATATTTGCTATTGTTTTCTTCATTTCTTTTGCATTTATTTCTGATCTCATTTTAATGCTTTCCTTCTTTTTGGGTTTTTTAATTCTTCTTTCTCTAATTGCTTTAGGTGTAAGATTAGGCTCTTTATTTGAGATTTTTCTTGTTTCTTGAGGTAGGCTTGTATTGCTATAAACTTCCCCCTTAGAAATGCTTTTGCGGCATCCCATAGGTTTTGTACAATCGTGTTTTCATTGTCATTTGTTTCCAGGAAATTTTTGATTTCCTCTTTGATTTCTTCAGTGAACTCTTGGTTATTTAGTAGTGTATTGTTTGGCCTCCATGTATCTGCATTTTTTACATTTTATTTTCCTGTAATTGATATCTAGTCTCATAGCGTTGTGGTCACAAAAGGTACTTGATACAATTTCAATTTTCTTAAATTTACCAAGGCTTGTTATGTGACCCAAGATATGATCTATCCTGGAGAATGTTCCTTGAGCTCTTGAGAAGAAAGTGTATTCTGTTGTTTTGGGATTGAATGTCCTATAAATATCAATTAAGTCCATCTTGTTTAATATGTCATTTAAAGATTGTGTTTCCTTATTTATTTTCATTTTGGATGATCTGTCCATTGGTGAAAGTGGGGTGTTAAAGTCCCCTACTATTATTGTGTTACTGTCGATTTCCCCTTTTATGGCTGCTAGTATTTGCCTTATGTATTGAGGTGCTCCTATGTTGGATGCATGCATATTTATAGTTGTTATATCTCCTTCTTTGACTGATCCCTTGATCATTATGTAGTGTCCTTCTTTGTCTCTTGTAATAGCCTGTATTTTAAAGTCTATTTTTTCTGATATGAGAATTGCTACTCCAGCTTTCTTTTGATTTCCATTTTCGTGGAATATTTTTTTTGATCCCCTCACTTTCAGTCTTTATGTGTCCCTTGGTCTGAAGTGGGTCTCTTTTAGACAGCATATATATGGGTCTTGTTTTTGTACCCATTCATCCAGTCTATGTCTTTTAGTTGGAGCACTTAATCCATTTGCATTTAAGGAAATTATCAATATGTATGTCCCTATTACCATTTTCTTCATTGTTTTGGGTTCGTTTTGGTAGGTCTTTTCCTTCTCTTGTGTTTCCTGCCTAGAGCAGTTCCTTTAGCATTTGTTGTAAAGCTGGTTTGGTGGTGCTCTATTCTCTTAGCTTTTCCTTGTCTGTATAGGTTTCAATTTCTCTGTCAAATCTGAATGAGATCCTTGCTGGGTGGAGTCATCTTTATTGTAGTTTTTTTTTTCCTTTCATCACTTTAAATATGTCCTGCCAGTCCTTCTGGCTTGCAGATTTTCTGCTGAAAGATCATTCTTTAACTTTATGGCAGTTCCATTGTATGTTATTTGTTGCTTTTCCCTTGCTGCTTTAATAATTTTTTCTTTGCATTTAATTTTTGATATTTCGATTAATATGTGTCTTGGTGTGTTTCTCCTTGGATTTATCCTGTATGAGACTCTCTGAGCTTCCTGGACATGAATGACTATTTCCCTTCTCATATTGAGGAAGTTTTCAACTGTAATCTCTTCAAATATTTTCTCAGTCCCTTTCTTTTCCTCTGCTTCTTCTTTGACCCCTATATTTCGTATGTTGGTGCATTTAGTATTGTCACAGAGGTCTCTGAGACTGGCCTCAATTTTTTCCTTCATTTTTCTTTATTCTTCTCTGCAGTAGTTATTTCCACCATTCTATCTTCCAGGTCACTTATCTGTTCTTCTGCCCCACATATTCTGCAATATATTCCTTCTAGAGAATTTTTAATTTTGTTTATTGTATTGTTCATCATTGTTTGTTTGTTCTTTCATTCTTCTAGTTCCTTGTTAAACGTTTCTTGTATTTTCTCTATTCTGTTTCCAAGATTTTGGATCCTCTTCACTATCATTACTATGAATTATTTTTCAGGTAGACTACCTATTTCCTTTTCATTTGTTTAGTCTGGTGGGTTTTTACCTTGCTCCTGCATCTCTTGAGTGTTTCTCTGTCTTCTCATTTTGCTTAACTTACTGTATTTGGGGTCTCCTTTTCGCAGGCTGCAGGTTAATAGTTCCTGTTGTTTTTGGTGTCTGTCCCTAGTGGCTAAGGTTGGTTCAGTGGGTTGTGTAGGCTTTCTGGTGGAGGGGACTGGTGCCTGTATTCTGGTGGATGAGGCTGGATCTTTTCTTTCTGGTGGGCAGGACCGCATTTTCTGGTGTGTTTTGTGGTGTCTGTGAACTTATTATTATTTTAGGCAGCCTCTCTGCTAATGTGTGAGGTTGTGTTACTGTCTTTCTAGATTTTTGGCATTGGGTTTCCAGCACTGGAGCTTCCTAGTCATTGAGTGGAGCTGTGTCTTAGCGTTATGACAGAGATCTCTGGGAGCACTCTCACTGATTGATATTACGTGGGGCCAGGAGGTCTCGGGTGATCCAATATCCTGAACTCCGCTCTCTCACCTCGGAGGCTCAGGCTTGATAACTGACAGGAGAACCAAGACCCTGTCAGCCACACAGCTCAGAAGAAAACGAGGAAAAAAGAAAGAAAAAAGTAAAATAAAATAAAGTTATTAAAATAATGTATTTAGCAAAAATATTATTAAAATAAAAATATTAAGTAATAAAATAGAATAGAACAACCAAACTTATAAACAAATCCACGAATGTTAACACGTGCTAAAATCTAAACTAAGATAAACATAAAAATCAGAAACTAGTCAGTTGCATACAGCAAACCCCAAGTCTATTACTGCTCCCAAAGTCCACCACCTCAATTTTGGGATGATTCATTGTCTATTCAGGTTTTCCACAGTTTCAGGGTACATCACATTGATCCTGAAGTTTTAATCCACTGCTTTTGAGGCTGTAAGGGGAAATTTCCCTTTCTCTTCTTTGTTCACACAAGTCCTGCAGTTCAGTTTTTGTTTTGGCCCTGTCTCTGCATGTAGGTCACACTCTGGCATCTGTTTTTCACCCAGCCAGGTGAGGGTTATAGGAGAGGCTGATTAGGGTGCTCTGGCTCACTCAGTCTGGGAGGAGGGAGGGTTACAGTATGTGGGGCGAGCCTGCAGTGGCAGAGACCAGCAAGACATTGCAAGAGCCTGGGGCACACCTTTTGTTCTCCCGAGGAAGTTGTCCCTGGATCATGGGACCCTGGTAGTGGCAGGCTGCACAGTCTCCTGGGTGAGGGGGTATGGATAGTGACCTGTGCTTGCACACAGGCTTCTTGATGGCTGCAGCAGCAGCCTTAGCATTTCATGCCCATCTCTGGTGTCTGTGCTGATAGCCGCAGCTGGCGCCAATCTCTAAATCTCGTTTAGGCAGTGTTCTGAATCTCCTCTCCTCGCATACCCAGAAACAATGGTCTCTTGCCTCTTAGGCAGCTCCAGAACATTTCCTGGACTCCCTCCCGGCTAGTTCTGTTCCACTAGCCCCCTTCAGGCTGTGTTCACGCAGCCAACCCCAGTCATCTCCCTGGGATCTGATCTCTGAAGACCTAGCCTCAGCTTCCAGGCCCCACAGGCCCTGGCGGGTGAGCAGACCAACCTCTGAGGCTGTTGAGTGCTGGTTGGAAAAGATCCTCTGTGTGGGAATATATCCACTTTGCCCTCTGAACCCCTGTTTCTGCCCTCTCCTCTGTGGCTCTGAAGCTTCCTCCTGCCCACTCCCCATTTCCGCCAGTGAAGGGGCTTCCTAGTGTGTGGAAACTTTTTCTCCTTCACAGCTCCCTCCTAGAGGTGCAGGTCCCATCCCTATTCTTTTGTCTCTGTTTTTTTTCTTTTTTCTTTTGTCCTACCAAGGTATGTTGGGAGTTTCTTGCCTTTTGGGAAGTCTGAGGTCCTCTGCCAGTGTTCAGTAGGTGTTCTGTAGGAGTTGTTCCACATGTAGATATATTTTTGATGTATTTGTGGGGAGGAACGTGATCTGCACTTACTCCTCTGCCATTTTGAAGGTCCTCCTCCTTTTTTCTTTATATGCCCATGTATTGCTTTGCAAAAATCAATTGAGTATATTTGTGTGAGTCTATTTCTTTTCTCTGTATTCTGTTTATTCATCATTTCTGTCCTTTAGTTTATACCATACTTTTTTAAGTTTTGTAACTTTATAGTAAATCTTGAAATTGGTTAACTTCAAGGAACTATCTAAGTATTGTAACTTTATAGTAAATCTTGAAATTGGTTAATTTTAAGGAACTCTACTAGAGGACTCATGTCCTCTAGTATAGTTATTGACAAAGGCCTTATCTAGTCTAGATTCCATGCTTTTCCACATAAATTTTATAATTATTTTGTAAATAAATACACACAAAAAAATTTGTGGGATTTTGGTATGACTTGTGTTGAATCTATAAACCAATAATTTACATCTAAACCACACTGAGACTTCCATATCATGGACATAGAGCATCTCCATCAATTTGATTTCCTTGATGTGTGTTTTATGTTTTTTTTTTTTTTTGCATACAGATTCTATAGAGTAAATATTATATTGCTGATATATAGGAATTTTTTTATTTAAGTATGGTTGATTTACAGTGTTGTGCCAATCTCTTCTGTACAACAAAGTAACTCAGTTTTACACATATATACTTTTTTTTAATATTCTTTTCCATTATGGTTTATCTCAGGAGATTGGATATAGTTCCCTGTGTTTTACAGCAGAACCTTGTTATTTATCTATTCTAAATGTAATAGTTTGCATCTACCAACCCCAATTCCCCAGTCCATCCCTCTGCCTCCCCCACTCCCCCTTAGCAGCCACACGTCTGATTGTTAGGTCTGTGAGTCTGTTTCTGTTTTGTAGATAGGTTCATTTGTGCCATATTTTAGATTCCACATATAAGTGACATCATATGGTGTATTTCTTTCTCTTTCTGGCTTACTTCACTTAGTATGATAATCTCTAGTTACAACCATGTTGCTGCAAATGGCATTATTTTGTTCTTTTTATGGCTGAGTAGTATTCCATTGTATATGTGTACCATATCTTTATCCATTCATCTGTTGATGGACATTTAGGTAGTTTCCATGTTTTGACTATTATGAATAGTGCTTCTATAAACATAGAGATGCTTGTATCTTTTTGAATTATTGTTTTGCTGGGTATATGCCCAGAAGAGGGAATGCTGGATCATATGGTAACTATATTTTAAGTTTTCTGAGGAAACTTCATACTGTTTTCCATAGCGGCTGCACCAACTTACATTCCCACCAACAGTGAAGAAGGGTTCCCTTTTCTCCACACCCTCTCCAGCATTTGTTATTTGTAGACTTAATTACGACCATTCTAAGTAGTGTGAGTTGGTACCTCATTGTAGTTTTGATTTGCATTTCTCTGATAATTAGTGATGTTGAGCACCTTTTCATGTGCCTATTGACCATCTGTATGACTTCTTTGGAGAAATGTCTATTGAGGTTTTCTGCCCATTTTTCAATTGGTTTGTTTGTTTTTTGTTGTTGAGTTGTATGAGCTGTTTGTATATTTTGGAGATTAAGCCCTTGTCAGTCAAATCATTTGCAAATATTTTCTCCCATTCCATACTCAAAATGGCTTAAAGACTTAAACATACGACATGACACCATAAAACTCCTAGAAGTGTGCATAGGCAAAACATTCTCTGACATAAATCATACCAATGCTTTCTCAGGTCAGTCTCCCAAGGCAATAGAAATAAAACCAAAAATAAACAAATGGGACCTAATCAAACTTACAAGCTTCGGCACATCATAGGAAATTTTATTTTATTGCTGATATATAGGAGAGCCTTTAACGTATATATTGGCATTGTGTCCTGCAGTCTTATTATTTATTTATTTTAAAAGACTTTTAAATTTTATATTGGAGTACAGCCAATTAACATTCTTGTGATAGTTTCAGGTGCACAGCAAAGCAACTTAGTCATACATATACATGTATCCATTCTCCCCCAAACTCCCCCCCATCCAGGCTGCAATAACATTGAACAGAATTCCCTGTGCTATACAGTAGGTCCTTGTTGGTCATCCATTTTAAATACAGCAGTGTGTTCATGTCAATCCCAAACTCCCTAACTATCCCTTTCCTCCACCCTTCCCCCCTGGTAACCTTAAGTTTGTTCTTTAAGTCTGTGAGCCTGTTTCTGTTTTGTAAATAAGTTCATTTGTATCAATTCTTTTTAGATTCTGCATACAAGCAATATCATAATATATTTCTCATTCTCTGTCTGACTTACTTCACTCAGTATGACAATCTCTAGGTCCATCCATGTCGCTGCAAATGGCATTATTTCATTCTTATTAATGGCTGAGTAATATTCCATCATATATATGTACCACAACTGCTTTATCCATTCATCTGTCAATGGACATTTAGGTTGTTTCCATGTCTTGACTATTGCAAACAGTACTGCAATGAACATTGGGGTGCATGTGTCTTTTTGAATTATGGTTTTCTCCAGACATATGCTCAGGAGTGGGATTTCAAGTCATATGGCAGCTCAACTTTTAGATTTTCAAGGAACCTCCATAGTGTTTTTCACAGTGGCTGTACCAATTAACATTCCCACCAACAGTTTAGAAGGGTTCCCTTCTTCCACATCCTCTCCAGCATTTATTGTTTGTGGATTTTTTGATGATACCCATTCTGACTGGTGTGAGGTGATACCTCATTGCAATTTTGATTTGCATTTCTCTAATAATTAGTGATGTTGAGCATCTTTTCATGTGCATCTTGGCCACGTGCATGTCTTCTTTAGAGAAATGTCTATTTAGGTCCTCTGCCCATTTTTGATGGTGTTGTTTGTATTTGTATTGATGATATTAAGCCACATGAGCTGACTGTAAATTTTGGAGACTAATCCCTTTTCGATCATATAATTTGAAAATATTTTCTCCAATCTGTGGATTGTCTTTTTGTTTTGTTTATGGCTTCCTTTGCTGTGCAAAAACTTTTGAGTTTAATTAGGTTTTATTTGTTTATTTTTGTTTTTATTTCTTTACTCTGGGAGACAGATCAAAAAAATATGTTCTGCCTAGGTTTTCCTCTAGCAGTTTTACAGTGTCTGGTTTTACATTTAAGCCTTTAATCCATTTTATGTTTATTTTTGTGTATGGTGTTACAGAATGATCTAATTTCTTTTCTTTGCATGTAGCTGTCCAGTTTTCACAGCAAGATTTTTTGAAGAGACTGTCTTTCCAACATTGTATAGTCTTGCCTCCTTTGTTGTAAATTAATTTTCCATAGGTGAGTGGTTTTATTTCTGAGCCTTCTATCCTGTTCCATTGATCTATATTTCTATTTTTGTTCCAGTCACATACTGTTTTGATGACTATAACTTTGTAACATAGTCTGAAATCAGGGAGCCTGATTCCTCCAACTCCATTTTTTCATTTTCAAGATTGCTTTGGCTGTTTGGGGTCTTCTGTATCTCCATACAAATTTTAAGATTTGTTTGTTCTAGTTCTGTGAAAAACGCCATTGGTAATTTGATAAGTATTGCATTGAATCTGTAGATTACCTTGGGTAGTATAGTCTTTTTCACTATATTGATTCTTTCAATCCAGGAACATGGTATACCTTTCCATCTCTTTGTGTCTTCTTTGATTTCTTTCTTCAGCATCTTATAGTTTTCAGGGTGCAGGTCTTTTTTCTCCTTAGGTAGGTTTACTCCTAGGTATTTTATTCTCTTTGATGCAATGGTAAATGGGACTGTTTCCTTGATTTCTCTTTCTGATCTTTCATTTTAGTGTATAGAAATGCAACAGATTTATCTGTATTTATTTTCGTAGCCTGCAATTTTACCCAATTTATTGATGAGCTCTAAAAATTTTCTGGTAACGTCTTTAGAATTTTCTATGTATATCATGTCACCTTCAAACAGTGACAGTTTAACTTCTTCTTTTCCAATTTGGATTCCTTTTATTTATTTTTCTTCTCTGATTGCCACAGCTAGAACTTCCAAAACTATGTTGAATAAAATTGGTGAGAGTGGTCATCCTTGTCTTGTTCCTGATCATAGAGAAAATACTTTCAGCTTTTCACCATTGAGTATGATGTTAGCTGTAGTTTTGTCATATATGGCCTTTATTATGTTGAGTTATGTTCCCTCTATGCTCAATTTCTGGAGAGTTTTTATCATAAATGAGTGCTGAATTTTGTCAAAAGCTTTTTCTGCATCTATTAATTCAAAGAGAAGTTTGGAGATTTCTTGAGAGTTTTTGACACTGTCAATCATGTCTATTGCAAATTAGGACAATTTTTTTGTCTTGTCTTATAGCTAGAACTCCCTGTATAATGTTCAATATAAGGAGTGAGAATAAGCACTCTTTCCTTGTTGTCAATATTACAGTTAAAGCATTCACTCTCTCACTCTCTCATCTATGGTGTGAGCTGTACATTTTTCTTATATAGCCTTTATTGAATTAAACAGTTGACTTTGGTATTTGTCTTGTAATTTTTTATGAAATGTCAGACATTTTGTGTAGAACTCTAGAGATTGAGATAAAATGCATTTACTCCTGGCGATAGGTATTCCTCATCATTTGTCATTTCATCTTTGTGGGATTTTAGTTAACCTAGTCAGATACTTACTGTATTTGTATTTTGTTGTTGCTATACTTGCTATCAGTGCCCTCTAGTTTTCAATTCGTCAAGAAACTTTATGTCATTGCCTTGTTTTTAGTGAAGGTGTTAATTCCTGGAGAGTATTCCTCAGTATCAATGCTCCACAGTCATCTTTTGGTAGTACCCATATGCCTATGCCACAGAGTGTCTCTATTCACATGTTTGTTCATTCCTTCAGTAATATAATAATATTGTTTGTTAGTCAGCTATGCCTGTGTTGGGAGTAAGGAAGGCTTTTCTCTGCTGTAGTGGTCCCACCTCAGTGTAACTCTGGCCTTGTTTTCCTTGGACTACAAGTAGGACTTTCTCTGTGTTTCTGTATTTCTTTCTGTTGCAACTAAATTCTGCTTGTATCTGTGCCTGGTCTTGGGCAGGATTTCCTAATGGTAGTAGACCTCAATTTAGCCTTGGTATAAGATTTTTAAGCCAAAATAGTTTACTGTCCTACTCCCAAGGTTAGAGAGTGTTCCTTCTACTTTTATGTCTCTATTACTTTGCCTTGAGCATGATAGTTGTTCCTACTGTCCTCGTCTTACTCCAACTCCCCCCAATGCATTGTAAGGATTTTGCTTCATACAAAAAATAATAATTTGGGGAGTCTTGGTGTTTCATGTTGATTCTTCCACAACCACTGTTCACCTGTCACATGCAGACTATCTCATGAAAAGTTACTGAATTTCCTTAAAAAAGAGTTTTAAGAGAGTTAACACTCCTTCTGCGTAAGATATTCAGTCATTCTAGTCTATTCTATTAGCTCACACATGGAATTTTATAGTTCATAAATTAAGTTAGCCAATTGATTCTTATGTGCTTGTATGGTGGCCAGTGCTTCCTACTCTCAAGCTCCTCTGCAAGTGAGACAATTGATATTCCCATTATTTGTCAGGGAGTCTTTACTATTTTTCTGCTTTTGTTTTTCTTTTTTTTTTTTAATTTCAGTTTATTCAGATAATTTTTGGGTTTTTTTCCTGTAGTCTTTTTTTGTCAAGCTGCTAATGTTATTTGCAGCTTTCTGCTATGTGCCTCCATTCTCCACAGAGGTGTCTTGATGTCTTCACTTTTGAGCAGTCTTAAAGCTTTATTTTAAAACAGTGTGATAGTATTAAAAAGATACACAAACAGCCCAAAGAAACAAAATAAAAGAGCTCAAGAAATAGCCACACATATGAGAAACTTGATAAATGAAATACAAGAAATAGCATATTAATAACAAATATTATATTATTATTTTACTGATTATAGAATACTTATCCCAATAGTACAAAAATTAAAGTTTCTCTACATTATTCTATACACACAAATCAATTTTTAATCTATTAAAAACTTGTGGAACATGGACACATGCACATTTATATATATATATATATATATATATATATTCATGTATATGAACATAAAAGAATATAGTTTTGAGCGTAAACCTCTAAAATAGGCACAAAAATATTTAATCATAGAACACTGATAAACTCAAATTTATTAAAAACTTTCTCAGTATTTTATATAGGTAAAGTAAATGCATTAAATGTATTTGAATTTACTAAATTAATTAATTTTTATTATTAAAATTTACTCAATTTATTAATTAATTAAAGTGTACTAATTTCATGCTTTTCTTAGATTTTTGAGCAACAATAATAACAAATGTATTCTACTAAATAGTGACCTTGAACACTAAACCAGTGAGTAGTATCCCATATATTTGCATGTTAAGTTTGGGGAAGGGGAAGAAGGATCGGGACAGATTTTGAAAGGGAATATCTGTCTCATGGGCATAAGTCCTATGAATAGAATTTCATGCTTATAACTGAATTAAATGAGTGTTATTCAAATAAAAATGTAAGAAGTGAGACATCAGAAAATGTGGAGTAAGAAATTTGAAAATCATCTCTTCCACAAAATCAATGAATATACTGGAAAAAAAAGTATAAAAATCAACTTCTTTTTAGAATTCTGGAAATTTACCAATGACATGCAAAAGTCTAAGGACACTATATTCAATAATAATGTATAATTAATTAATTAATTAATTAGTACCATATTTTCTCTCAATAAAACCATCAGTTATGAGACAAAGAGATTTTCAAAATTACAACTTAGAAGTTATTTTTTATAGTCCTATCACTACTATCTAAATTACAGTATATTTGACAGAGCAATAAAATACATTTGGTTTTGTTTTTTGCAAGTTATTACAGAAAAATTTTTAATTGTTTTAGTAAACATTTGAAAATAATGTGCTTTGTGGTTCTATTTTATCCACAAGACTATTTGTATACAGTTATATAGAGGCCATTCCAAAAGTTATATAATATACATTGCCTTGTAGCAAATCACCAACCCAACAATGAAGAAAAATTTTCAGATTTTCAGTACCTTTGGAATAAAATTTTATATTTAGTTAATTAAATATTGTTTATTTATTATCCTTATTCTTTTTTCTTGTGATATTATTAGACTTTATGTTGTTTGTCTTTCTTTGTAGAACTATACTCGTGTATCTTTTCAAGGTATCAAATGCTTCAGTAGTAAGCTCAATTTTTTTCTTTGTTTCTGAATATTACATGCTTTTTTTCTTATCATTGTTTTAGTTTATATAACAAGACCATACAATACGAACATGAGCAAAAGTGTACATGCATTGCATTATATTTTAAAGTTACCTCTAGTAGTATAGTCAGAGACTTCTATGTCTGATTAACATGGAGCAACAGAGACAGGATATACTTTGTAACTTAAAATAACCAAAAACACAGATACATTATACAGAAGATGATTTACAAGATACTTCACTTCAGGCATTAAAAGACAGTGATTCGAGAGTTTGGAGACAAATGATGTAAGCCCTATAATCACCCTAGTGTCTCAACTTAAGAAAATTTCTAAGCCATGGCTCAGGGGTGGGGAAACAGTGAGAATCCTAGTGGACTCACAGTGAGGAGAGGAGAGGGAGTAAAGATAGTGGGGATACCATGAGAGCTAGATTTTTCAGAATCATGTGGCAGAGGAGAGTTACCTACAGTGAGAATTCTGGAGATCTATAGGTGGTCCCACTGCAAATATTTCATAAGAGTAGTGATCAGTGCAGATTTATGAGGAAACTAAACAATGTCAATTAAAGAACTTTTGTCTTGTGTTTATACGGAAATAAGACCTGTGCAGATTCCCACCAGCCACAGAGAAAAAATGCTTAAGTTACGACTAGACTAGTGTTTGACCATACAACTGGAAATCATAGCTTAGCTGAGTTGCCACACACATTTTGACCATCACTGTCCATCCCTTGTCAACTGAGCACCCATACACATCTCATTAAACTCTACTCAATCTCCAAATATAATAACAATGTCACACTTCCACTTAACATGATACAATTGTCTTGTGTACAACTGAAAACGCACTAACCTTCTCTTCAAAAAAGGATTCAGAGTTCTTGGGTGATGTTCACTCTTCTTGATATTCTCTAACTTAAATACTATGATGCAATGTTAATAATACTTAAATATTATAATGGAAAGTTAATACATCTTATATCAATATATCTTATATAATAGAGGAAAAGATATTAAATGCACAAGCACATTCATAAATATAAATAGCATAAGGAAGAAATGCTCAGAACCATTACAGTCCTTGTTTTTGCAACTGGTCATGTGGTCATATCTGTTATCTTAAACTACTTTCTTTCACAACCCATTCCATATCCCCTTTGCTTTCATCAGCAGCATGGCCTTAGCTGTGTTTCTCTACTGGGGAATGGGGACATGGTGAGCTTTTCTCAACTATTCCACTTTGATAGTCACTGAGGAAACAAACTGGGCCTTAATTTAAGTGATCCATGATGCAGCCCTGCCTGTGTTTCCTGACTTGTATCCACAGATGGTTGACCCTATCCACTGGATTATTAAAATCTTCCTCTGCTGGGGTCACCTTTTGGTGAGCATTCTTATGGGACACAAATATTTTCATGATTTTTGCCCAATCAGAGACAAATATGGACATACCTCTCTTTCCCAGACATTACCATTTTTCTAAGCATATTCCTTTCAATTCCCTGATCATTCAGCCTATCCACTGACCACAGTCCATTAGCTAATACACAGTCACATATCTGGCCATATTTCCTTCCAAGCAAAATAAACAACCAGGTGCACTGCTTGAAGTTCTGCCCCTGGGAGGATTTCCCTTCATCATTGTTCTTCAAGGACATCTCAGAAAGGGACTGTATTGTTGCAGCTGTCCACTTTTGGATGATACATGCACATCACACAGAACCATCTGTAAACTAGGCCTAAGATTTCTCTCCCTCAGACAATTGATCATAGGAACTCCCAGTGAAGACATAGATATGTGATGGGAGAGAGAAAGTAATGTAGCAAGAATAGAGAGTATGGGAATTTGGGCCACTTCATGTAACAATATGCTTTCAGGTCCTGCGAATGCTACTTCTCTTTAATGATGGAATGTTTCTGTGCACACCTAAATTTAAGGCTTAGTAAGTCAAACAAAACCCAGTTCATGTAGATCTGTGTCTTTATTCCTGTTTTACCCCTAGGTTCTTCATGATATATATATATATTTTTTTCAATGCAAGAGAGAGGCATGAACATATATACACTACCAAACGTAAGGTAGATACCTAGTGGGAAGCAGCCGCATAGCACAGGGATATCAGCTCGGTGCTTTGTGACCTCCTGGAGGGGTGGGATAGGGGTGGGAGGGAGGGAGATGCAAGAGGGAAGGGATATGGGAACAGATGTATATGTATAACTGATTCACTTTGTTATAAAGCAGAAAGTAATACACCATTGTGAAGCAATTATACTCCAATAAAGTTGTTTAAAAAAAAAGTTCTGGGCTTCCCTGGTGGCGCAGTGGTTGAAAGTCCGCCTGCTGATGCAGGGGACGTGGGTTCGTGCCCCAGTCCGGGAAGATCCCACATGCCACGGAGCGGCTGGGCCTGTGAGCCATGGCCGCTGAGCCTGCGTGTCCGATGCCTGTGCTCCGCAACAGGAGAGTCCACAACAGTGAGAGGCCTGTGTACCGCAAAAATAAATAAATAAATAAATAAATAAAATACACACACAAAAAAAAGTTCATGAAGGATAGCTTAGGTTGCATTGTAACTTCTTGGCCCATAGTTCAATATTCAGTCTTTACTAAGGTCGATTAGCAAATCAAATCATTTCTCAAGTGGTGCTAAGACCATTCAATTGGGAAGAATACTCTTTTCAACAAATAGTGCTAGAAAAAGTGGATATCCATATGAAAAATAAGGAAATCGGACGCTTACCTTTCACCATACACAAAAACTAACTAAAAGTGTATCAGAGACCTAAATATAAGTGACAAAAATATAAAAATCTTACCAGAAACATAGAGGTAATTCTTTATGAACTATGTTTGGCAATAGGTTCTTAGAACTAAAAGCACAAGAAACAAAAGGAAAAAAATAAATTAACTGAGTTTCATCAAAATTAAAAATTTCTATGCTTCAAAGAACTCTATCAGTAAAGTGAAAAGAAAGCTTTGAAAATGGGAAAAAAATATTTTCAGGTCATATATCTGATAAGGTACAGTAAGTCCCCTACATAAAAACCTTAAAGTTGCAAACTTTCAAAGATGCGAACGTGTGCTCGTGTGTCCAATCACGTAAGTTAGTTCATGTGTCTGGTGTACATTGTCATGTGCATGCATCCTGTACAAGTGGTTGTGCTTTTGTGTACTTTACTGTACAATACTGTATAGAGTACAGTAGTACATTATCTTTATTTCAAACCCGGGATGTCATCTATGACAAGAAAAAGAGAGCTGCTCTCCAGATATCACTAGATCATTTTTTCAAGAGGATAGATAGAATTGAATCCAGCAAGGAACCAGAACCTGTGCCATCAACCCCAGGCATGAGCGAAATTGCAGCTTGCCCTCCATCTCCTATTGCTGATGATCCTTCAGCTCTACTATCTCCCACCTCCTCTCTCTCCTCCAATCAGTAAATCTTCTTGCCTGTTCACTCGAGGCCAGCACCTGTATGCCAGCTGTTGTACTGTACTAGTGTACTTTGCAAGGTACTGTACTATACGTTTTAATGTGTTTATTTTTTGTGTTTGTTATGTATTATTTGTGTGAAAAGTATTATAAACCTATTACAGTACAGTACTATATAGCCGATTGTGTTAATTGGGTACCTAGGCTAAATTTTTTGGACTTAATGAACAAATTGGACTTCCAAATGCACTCTTGGAAGAGAACCCCTTTGTATGTAGGGGGCTTACTCTATTTGCATCTAGAATATATAAATAACTTTTATAACTAAATAACAAAAAGAGAGCTAAATATTAAAAAAGGACAAAAAATCTGAATAGATATTTCTCCAAAGATATACAAATGGCCGATAAAATTTAGTCATCAGGTAAATGCAAATATAAACCACAATGAGTCAAAAACCTTAACAGACACACCTTACTAAGGAAGATATATAGATGGCATATAAACATGAAAAGATGCTCCTATCATATATCATAAAGGAAATGAAAATTAAAACTACACACCTATTAGTAGAGACAAAACCCAGAACACTTACAACACCAAATACTGGTGAGGATGTGAAACAATAGGAAGTCTCATTTATTGCTGTTGGAAATGCAAAATAGTAGAGCCACTTTGGAAGACAGTTTGACAGTTTCTTACAAAAGTAAACATACTTTTGCAAACCTAAACATAGTCTTCCATGCAATCCAGAAATTGAGCTCCTTAGTATGTACCCAAAGTAGTTGAAAACAAGTTTATGCAAAAACCTGCACACAGGTGTTTATACCAGCTTTATTCATAATTGTCAAAACTTGGAAGCAACCAAGATGCTCTTCTGTACATGAATGGATAAATAAACTCTGATACATCCAGACAATGGACTATTATTCAGTGCTAAAAAGAAATGGACTATCAAGCCACTAAAAGACATGGAGGAACCTTAAATAATGCATGTTGCTAAGTGAAAGAAGCTGATCTGAAAAAGCTACATACTGTATGATTCTAAATACATGCTACTCTGCAGAAGGCAAAAGTGTGGAGACAGTAAAATGATCAGTGGTGGTAAGGGGTTGAGGAGGGGAGGGATAAATAAGTAGAGTCCAGATGATTTTTAGGTCAGTGAAAATACTCTTTATGATACCATAATATTTGATAGATGTTATTATACATTTGTCAACACCCATATAAGGTACAACACCAAGAGACAATCACAATGTAAACTATGCACTTTGGGTGATTATGATATGTCAATGTAGGTTCACAAATTGTAATAAATGTGCCGTACTCTGGTGCAGTAAGTTGATAATCAAGGAAGCTGTGCACGTGTAGGGGCTGGGGATATATGGGAAATCTCTGAACTTTCCCCTCAATTTTGCTGTGAACTTAAAACTGCTCTAAAAATAAAACCTTAATTTTTTAAAGAAATTACACACACAATGAGATACTGTATCATGCTCACTAGGATATCTGTAAACAGAAAGTCAGACTGCAACCCCTGTTGATAAGAATGAAGAGAAATAAGGCTGTCATATACTGCTTGTGGAAGAGTTAAAAGAGTTAAAAGTTAAAAGGCTTTGTTAAATGGTCTGACAGTCTTCAAATGGTTATCCATAGTGTTCACATATGGCTCAGCAACTTTACATATCCAAGAAAAATAAAAACACATATTCACACACAAAAAATAATTGTATACAAATGTTCATAACAGCGTTATTCATAATAGCTAAAAGGTGGAGCAACCCAAATGTCTATCAATGGATGAATGAATAAACAAAATGTTGCATATGATATATATATATATATATATATATATATATATATATATATATATATATATATAACAATGTGCCTGAACCTTGAAAACATTATTCTAAGTGAAGTAATCTCTTCATAAAAGACCACATATTATATGAATTCATTTATAAGATGTCTGACATAGGCCAATCTGTAGCAGTAGAAAGTAAACTGCATAAGCCTGGAGGAATAGGGGTAATAGCCAAAGGATAAGGGACTTGTTTTTGAGGTGATGAAAATGTTCTAAAATTGACTACAGCTTTGGTTGCACATATCTGTGAATATACTAAAAATATTAAATTGTACACTTTAAATTGATGGATTGTATCTTTTGTGAATTATATCTTAATAAAAATTTTATAAAATAATATTATGCAGCCTTTAAAATATTTAAAAATGCATTTACTACTCTTTAAAAATTACATTATATTAGATTTTCCAACTACAGGAAATGAAATTGTATTATATCCACAATCATGCAGGGTCTTTGTATTTTCAAAATACAGACTTTGTATAGTATGATTATTTGAACTACCTTATTGTTCTAACTTTGATTTCTTTCATTAAGAATAAATATTTTTCATGTTTATTAGCTTTGGATTAATTTTTCTTTGAACTATTGTTTATGGCCTAAACCAAATTTTCTTTTTTATGCCAATTCAAATCCACTCTTCATTTCCTCTAGTGAATTCTTTTGTTATTTTACTTTCTAACTCCAGAATTTCTTTTCAAACATTTTTATTCCTTTAATGATATTCTCTGTTTGATGAGAGAGTGTCATCAACCTTCTTTACTTCTTCAATCATGGTTTCCTTTAGTTCTTTGAATATATGTAATGTTTACTTTGAAGTATTTGTCAAATATGACATTCAGTCACTCTCACAGGCAGTTTCTATTGTTTACTTTTTTTCCAGTGCATAGAGCATGGATCATACTTTGCTCTTTCTTTGCATGTCTTTATTTATTTTTATTTTTATTTTTTAAAGAAACTGGACATTTCAGATAATATAGAGTGGCAATTCTGAGTATTGGTGGCCCCAATCCTTGTTATTATTATTTACTTGTTTAGTGACTGGCTGAATTATATTAGTGAAGTCTATTCCCTTTCCTGACACAGTGAGAAGCCTCTAATGATGCTCTTCAGAGGGCATGACCTTGGGTATTCCCACAGTCACCCTGAGATGACAGCAGGTTTGGTAGAGCTTTCTTCGATTGTTTTCTTCCTTGACCATACTTAGTTGTTAAGCAATTCAATTGTAAACTGACTGCTTTATTTTTTCAACAATGCCCTGGTGCATAAATTGCTCCACAGTTTGATCCAAATAAATCCTGGCTTTTTCAAGGGATATTTTGTAAAGTCAGGGTTTGAGATTTGTTCTAATGCCAGAAAGGCTCTCAGCAATCTCCTTCCCTGGTTCTCTCTGATAAACTTGCCATCTTAGAGTTTACCTTACATCTTCAATGGATCTTGTTTTTTATTAAAATCTCCATTGTTTTTGAGTGGACCGATAGGCTTGAATTACACCACACTTTGCTGCAAATGAAGTCAGTTTCTTTCAGAAGTAATTCAGAGCTTTCTGTTTTAGGAGCTATTTTTCCCCCCAGAGAAAACCTCCAAGCCGTGGCTCTGGATGGGGAATAGGTATAAAAACATGCTTCTCTTAACTTTAGAATTTGGACCTCAATGAAGGAAGCAAGTAGCCTCAGTTTTTCTTGACTTACCTCTCCTCACATAGAACTCCCACTATATGATCCAGAGTAAGGAAAATCAGGGCCCCAGTACTCTCAGTAGTGCTTCACCCAACGTAGATTTTTCCACAAAGTGCAGGCTGGAAGAAAGAAGCACCCACCTCTCAAATGAAGTTTCCTAAAACTTAGCTTCAGCAACAGTTATCTGAGATAAGAATTAGAAATGCCAATGTCCTATCTCTCCTGGCAAGATATCCCTCTAACTGGGATCTGGGGGGTAGAGGGATCCATGTATTCTTGCCTGCACCATTATGGAATGGAGTTTCCATCTTTCTGAGCTGGGAAGTAGGAAGGAGATAGTGGTATTTGAAGTCTGTAGTTCCAATACTGCAAACTCTTGTTGCTCTTACCAAATTTTAGTGGATATTCTTGAATGAGTATTTCTTTCTTTGCTGTATGCCCTTAGAACCATTTCCAGGAACTTTAAATATTTGATTTTAAAAAAGAAACAATTTTCACCAGTTTCCCAGGGAGTCAGTTAGCAGAGTTCCTTATACTTTCAGGCCAGAAGTGGAATTCTTGGTGCAAATTTTGAAAGAAAATTTGGTAATATCTATCAGAAATTTATAAATATAAGCACTTTATCCATACATTTCTATGATTTGGATGAATGTAATACATTTTTATTAGGTATTGTATGTAGTAACTAAAAATGAAAACAAATTAAATATCATTAGTATGGGAATGGTTAATATATTTAATATATTTTAGTCTATTTAACATATTAAATATAGTATCATACATTCATACAGTGAAATGTCATTCCTCTATTAAAACAGATTCTTAATACTATTTGATAAAGATCTCTGGTGTATTATAACCTGAAAAATAGCAAAGTGCAAGACAGTATTTATAATTATTGCATCTGTGTAATCACACAAAAATACAATACAACATACATATACATAACTATATATCAAACATACAGTTATGCACAATTTTTTTCTGTAATGATTAATAAGTTACCTATAGGCAGATGGCCAGAATTGATGAATGTGTCAACTGAAAAAACTGTACAACTTAAAAGTTGAGAATTATGTTTTATTTGGAGGACAAAACTGAGGACTTCAGTCCAGAACACAGCCTCTCATATAGCTCTGAGAGACTGCTATGAAGAGGTAAGGGAGAAGCCAGGATACATAGGAGTTTTTGCAACCAAAAGACCAGGTAGTCAGAATTTCAAAAATTACTGTTAATTACAGAAAACCTGATAAGTTAAGGGATTTAGTGTTTTTCTATGTATGGGAAGAAGCAAGAGTTTGGGCTCACTGAAATCATTCCTTTGATGTGCACATCAGGTCTCTAGGGCCAGTAACTGTGCTTTCTCATCCTGAGTCTCCCCAGGGTGCACTGTCAGGGGTGACTACAGTGGCTGACTGCTAGCTGGCAGGCATATTGTTTCTATCCTGAGTTCCCTTGGGGCTCACTATCAGGGTAGCTGTAATGTGATGGTTTGATGGCTGTAACATCCTTTGTTTACTGATATGGCAGGCAACAATTTTTCATTAACAAATGTATCTCTTTTTCTATGATAAGACTTTTTAAACCATGTTTACCTCTTTTATTTATTAAATAAAATGTGTAGTTCAGTAAAGAATCTCCATTATCATCAAGATAGTTACTTTTGGAATAGAAATGTGACAACTCTGTGCAATACAGGAATATTTACTCTTTGGATTTTCAAATCTTGGATATTTATCCAAAGATAAGCTAACTTCAGAAAACATAATAATATAGCTTGAACACACAAGACTGAATATAGTTTATAAACCTGTCTTTTTTATTACATGTATTTCATTTTAGCATTTATTTTGGAATATCAATGTGATATCATCTTACTAGTTGTCCTATCATACCTATGTTTTCATTGATTTTTAAACCAGGAATAATGTGAGTGAAAAACTTTTCTGTTGCTTGCAGTCACATCATAAAATTTGAAAACATCTCAGAAGCAGGGTGATAATGCATTTATGTTCCAGTAATATTATACATGAAACATTTCTTTGAAATGAGAATATCTTATGTAGATACTTCAGGCTTAGAAAAAGAAGTTAAAAACTCCTTGCTCCAAGTAAAGCAAATGAGAGAAGCTGGATATACTGTTACAAGGTGATGGTTTCACGCTACCTCAATTGACTTCCCACAGCAAATGTTATACTTGCATACTTAAAGTTGCATTTCCAGGACTTCCACTTTCAGGAACTGCTGTAAATATGATGGAGTGAGAAATACATATCTCAAGAAGTACATGATCCTATGATTCCAGTTGGTTTGAAAATAGAAAGTTTAGTAATTTCTCTTCTTTAGAACCAAAAAATAATTTATTTGGTTCACATTAGCTGATCTCTGCTACATAATAAATATTTCTTAAATCAAATTAAATCAGACTTACTACCCCTTCCTTAAAATGGAAATTAAACAAAACTTGCAATAAGGGGAGATGTTGTTTTGTCATAATACATTGAAGAGTCTAATTTTTCTTGAATCTGAAGAATGTATACAAGTAAGATATGAAGCCATATTACTTATTCAAGAATGAACCCTTTGCTATGGTCAAAATTAGATCTAAATTTTAGTTGGAACAGTAAGAAGATTTATGATAATTATATTTCTTTTTACTTGTTGCAATATTTCTTTTTACTTTATTGATTAAAGAAATGACTCCTTAGATTCCAACCATTTTGGCTAGTTCTGTTGCACTGATCATTTTACTAAGCTTATAATGGCATATATGAAATAACATGTTATCAATAAGCTTTCAGTGAGGTTATCTTGATTGAAATCAAACATTTTTACTCAGTTTTTCAAGTGCACACATTCTGATTTTAATATATCTCAGACCATGCTAACCCTGAAAAATAGCAAATTTATAGTTTTTCAATGATTAGTAGAATTAAAGAGATAGTGCTAATGGCCATTTCTGAAACTATTGCTAAAGGATGTAGAATTTTGCCCACTTGGTTGATACTGCAAGACTACTAGTTGTGATTAGAAATCAACAGGCAGGTTGGAAAATATAACAAAATGCTAGTTTTCTTTCTCATAAAAGAATTCAGCATGAAATTTCATCTGTAAAATTGAGGTTCACCAGAAAAAATATAAATCTGAAAATAGAAATATTTTGGCTATGTAAAGAATTTTATGGCTTTACAGCTAAATCTTAAGTATGTCAGTGTTATATACTCTGTGCAGAAAATTTATTCATTTGGATTAAGTACAAGGAAGTTGGCATAAGATCATGGAAGTTCTAAATTATGGTCTCCTCTCAAAGAAAGAAAACTTAGGTACAGGTCTTATGATTCTTTTATTTCCAGCAGCTAGCATGGTGATTTGCATATAGGGAGTGTCCATAAATATTTGATAATGTTGAACTGGTTTTCTAATTACTAGTTTGCTTAAATTAATAAGTAAGAACAAGTTAAAATTTCATATACAATGATATGTCAATAAATAAGACCTTCAAGAGTCCCTGAGAGGGATTGAATAGGATATTCTCTTAAGTAAATTGTACATGTATCACCTGCAATTATGATTTCTCTATTGATTTGTATGTTTTCACTGAGTGAAGAGTGTATTGTATAAAATTAAGTCAGTATGTTTTCTGAGTATGTTAGTATAGGTTCTAAAAACGTTCTATCCACAATAATATTTTAAAGTAAAAAATAGCAAAAAAGAACATATATATATATATGATATGTGTATGTGCAAGTATATATATTTCAACACATTTTTTTGAAATGTACCATATTACATATTTGTTCCTTCTGAAGCAAGCGCTTGGGAGAATGATTGATAATAGGACTCTTCCACTGAAAAGATAGTAATAGTATTGGATATGCTTCCTGCTGATATAATAAATAGTATTGCTGCTATTTAATGCTTTGATTAATAATGCTTGGAAAAATATACACATTTTGCTAACATGGTTTACTTCTTTTGGCAGTATTTTCTTTTTCTTTTTTTTTAACCTCTTTATTGGAGTATAATTGTTTTACAATGTTTTGTTAGTTGTTGCTGTATAACAAAGTGAATCAGATATACATATACATATATCCCCATATCCCCTCCCTCTTGCATCTCCAACCCACCCTCCCTATCCCACCCTTCTAGGTGGTCACAAAGCACTAGCTGATCTCCCTGTGCTATGCAGCTGCTTCCCACTAGCTATCTGTTTTACATTTCGTAGTGTATATATGTCAATGCTACTCTCTCACATCGTCTCAGCTTACCCTTCCCCCTCCCCATATGATCAAGCCCATTATCTACATCTTCATCTTTATTCCTGCCCTGCCTCTAGGTTCTTCAGAACCATATTTTTTTCAGATTCCATATATATGTGTTAGTATACAGTATTTGTTTTACACTTTCTTACTTACTTCACTCTGTATGACATACTCTAGGTCCATCCACCTCACTACAACTAACTCAGTTTCATTTCTTTTTATGTCTGAGTAATATTCCATTGTATATATGTGCCACATCTTCCTTATTCATTCATCTGTCAATGGGGAATTAAGTTGTTTCAATGTCCTGGTTATTGTAAATAGTGCTGCAATGAACATTGTGGTACATGACTCCTTTTGAATTATGGTTTTCTGAGGGTATATGCCCAGTAGTGGGATTGCTGTGTCATGTCATAGTGCTATTTTTAGTTTTTTAATGAACTTCCATATTGTTCTCCATAGTGGCTGTATCAATTTTCATTCACACCAACAGTGCAAGAAGGTTCCCTTTTCTCCACACCCTCTCCAGCATTTATTTTTTCTAGACTTTTTTTTATTAGTTTCTGCTTTATAACAAAGTGAATCAGTCATACATATACATCTGTTCCCATATCCCTTCCCTCTTGCATCTCCCTCCCTCCTACCCTCCCTATCACACCCCTCCAGGCAGTCACAAAGCACCGAGCTGATCTCCCTGTGCTATGTAGCTTCTTCCCACTATCTATCTACCTTACATTTGGTAGTGTATATATGTCCATGCCTCTCGCTCGCTTTGTCACAGCTTACCCTTCCCCCTCCCCATACCCTCAAGTCCATTCTCAAGTAGCTCTGTGTCTTTATTCTTGTTTTACCACTAGGATCTTCATGACATTTTTCTTCTCTGAAATTCCATATATATGTGTTAGCATACGGTATTTGTCTTTCTCTTTCTGACTTACTTCACTCTGTATGACAGACTCTAGGTCCATCCACCTCATTACAAATAGCTCAATTTTGTTTCAATTTATGGCTGAGTAATATTCCATTGTATATATGTTCCACGTCTTCTGTATCCATTCATCCAATGATGGACACTTAGCTTTTTTCCATCTCCAGGCTATTGTGAATAGAGCTGCAATGAACATTTTGGTACATGACTCTTTTTGAATTATGGTTTTCTCAGGGTTTATGCCTAGTAGTGGGATTGCTGGGTCATATGGTAGTTGTATTTATAGTTTTTTAAGGAACCTCCATACTGTTCTCCATAGTAGCTGTACCAATTCACATTCCCACCAGAAGTGCAAGAGTGTTCCCTTTTCTCCACACCCTCTCCAGCATTTATTGTTTCTAGATTTTTTGATGATGGCCATTCTGGCTGGTTTGAGGTGACACTTCATTGTAGTTTTGATTTGAATTTCTCTAATGATTAGTGATGTTGAACATCCTTTCATGTGTTTGTTGGCATTCGGTATATCTTCTTTGGAGAAATGTCTATTTAGGTCGTCTGCCCATTTTTGGATTTGGTTGTTTGTTTGTTTGTTTGTTTTTGATATTGAGCTGCATGTGCTGCTTGTATATTTTGGAGATTAATCATTTGTCAGTTGCTTTGTTGGCAAATATTGTCTCCCACTCTGAATGTTGCCTTTTCATTTGTTTATGGTGTCCTTTGTTGTGCAAAAGTTTTAAGTTTCATTAGGTCCCATTTGTTTATTTTTTTAAATTTCCACTTCTCTAAGAGGTGGGTCAAAAAGGATCTGGCTGAGGTTTATGTCATAGAGTGTTCTGCCTATGTTTTCCTCTAAGGGTTTTATAATATCTGGCCTTACATTTAGGTCTTTAATCCATTTGAGTTTATTTTTGTGTATGATGTTAGGGAGTGTTCTAATTTCATTCCTTTACATGTAGCTGTCCAGTTTTCCCAGCACCACTTATTGAAGAGGCTGTCTTTTCTCCATTGTGTACTCTTGCCTCCTTTATCAAAGATAAAATGACCATATGTGCATGGATTTATCTCTGTGTTTTCTATCCTGTTTCATTGATCTATATTTCTGTTTCTGTGCCAGTACCATAATGTCTTGATTACTTTAGCTTTGTAGTATAGTCTGAAGTCAGGGAGCATGATAGTCTTGGTTTTGAATTACTCTGATTTTATATTCAGTATAATAACACTGTCAGTCTGCAGTACTTTATTATCAAGGACAAAACTGTTGTCTGTGACACATGGTAGATAACTCTCTGTTTAGGACTGAAGTACTGGGTAATTAAGGATTTATTTCTAACTCATTATTAAATTTTTCCTGTAAATTTGATATGGACTTTTTTTCTTTCTATGTTCCTTCTCCAGATATGGAGGCAACCTAAGTGTCCATCAATGAATGAATACCTAAAGAAGTTGTGGTATATATATATATATATATATATATATATATATACACACACACACAATGGAATACTGTACAGCCATAAAAATAATGAAATCCTGCCATTTTCAACAATAAATATGAACCTTGAAGGTATGATGCTAAATGAAATGAGTCAGAGGGGAAAGACAAATACCATATGATTTCACTCATATGTGGAATCTAAAAAAAAAATTAAAAAACAAATAAACAAAAATCTTATAGATACAATGATCAGATTAGTGATTACTGGAGGGGTAGGGGGTTAGGGGCGTGAGTGAAATCAGTGAAGGAGGTCAACTGTATGGTGATGGATGGTAACTAGGTTGGTAATGATGATCACTTTGTAATGCATACAGATTTCAAATTAAAATGCTGTACACCTGAAACTAATATAACAATTTTTTAAAAGTAATTTGCGGAGAAAAATAAATTTATTAAAGCACATTACATAACTTCACAGACCCTACAAGAAAGTGATAGAAACATGTTCATAGGCTATGCAGCCAGGGAAATTCCCAGAAAGATACTGTTGAGCTGGTCTGGTGTTGATATTACTGTTACCATAATGTTACAGAGACTAATTGGCTATGCATATTAAGGCTAGAAACTTTGAAGCCAGAAACTGTCTGTAGATATTATTATACATGACTTAACTGAATCCATTTGCTGCCTAGTTCTTCATATTATTAGTTTCTTATGAAAAATATGGTGCACTTTTTGTCTTAGATCTGTGACTTACCTGAAATGGAAGCTCAGTAATCTTGGTTTTGTTTTCCATGGTGGTTGGGAGGTGGTTTCAGCCTCATTAGGCAAGAAATGTCCAAAACATATACAAAATATTCACAGGTGTTCAGTAGCCAAAATAAATTATATAAAACCAGTATAGCCATTTATTTTTTCTCTGTTTTATGCAGTCATCAGCATCGGACACTGATCAGGATATATAAGATAATCAAAATGAACTATTGTCAATGATATATTGTTGTCAATTTATCTGTATAAAAGGATAGCATAGGGGCTAAGATTCATGGGTTTAATGGACATCTAGAAAGACTAGTTTTGTCCTTATTTCAAATTGAACTTTTAAAACACCACTTTTTTCATAGTGCATTTCAAAGTCAAGTTGTGTGTGTGTGTTACCAGATGAAAAATATAATGGTTGAGATCTCTAATAAGTTAATTCTTGTAATTTTTTCAATGGCATATATTGTACTACTAGTTATCAGGCACTTTGTAATGTATTCTGGCTACTTGACATAGATGACTAAGATAGGAAATAAATTCACTACATGGAGAATATGAATAGCACATTTAAACAATATATTTTATTATTGTTATTGATATATTCTCATTATCATGCTTTTGTATTTTCATTCCATGTTGTGGTGCCCCATGCAAATTATATGATGGCCAGTATAATCTCAAAACGTCTTCTTCTGGAAATAGAAGAAACCTGTCATTATTTTTTTTTCTATTTTTCTATTTGACATGTTAAAGCTAGTGAAATTGAAATTATCTAATATACCCAATGTTCATACCATTACCAGTCTCTGAATACCTTTAAGATGTGACCTCCTAGTTGGCAGATTGTCCAAACTAAGGTTTATTAAGAGTTAACACTTTAGTAACAGAATTTCTGGCCTATTTGTTTTTAATCTAATGCAAAGACAAAATTTTTACATTAACCATACTGTTATGGTAACAGCAAGTGATGCCACAACTACTTCTGCTCAGCTAAGTGTATACAGAGGGAATAGCTGCCAAGGTGTTAACAGTACCAGGAATAGTCAAGAAAGGAGTTTTAATCTTTCTCTTATTATATAGTCTACAGCATAAAACTTCAATATCATAATTCTTTCTGAAGTCTAAGGAGAACACTTTGCATTAGTTGTTCTACTTTAGTTCCTATGGTGCCTCTTACTTTCATGTATTGGGAAAACTTTGTGCCTCAGATAAATTGTACATATGATGGACAATGATTATATTGGAAGCCTAGCCTATTGAAATAGATCCACAGTAAAATAAACACAGACACAGATGCACACACACACAAACACACACACACACACACACCCTGATGTACATAGGAAAAAGAAAAATAGTGAATAGATTTCATAGGAAAAAAGGAGAATATTGTAAGAGTTTTAAAAAGTGTAGATTATTAAAGGATTCTGGCCACTCAAAGGCATTTTCAGGAGTTGTGTGTACTGGTAATAAAAATGTTGGTACAAGAAAACATAGAGCTGTAGCAGACTCAAGAATATGTCACCTCTTCCATAAATGATACAAAGTAGTTTATAATTTGTATGAAAGAATATATGGGTCACATTTTTGATATTTCTAGACATTTGTCAACTTGTTATTTTATTTTACACCAAATTGACATTCATTATTCTTGGGTAGAAGTCATTTCACTTAATGTTGTTTCTGAAAGACTTCATGAGGAATCATTGGCATCCTGATTAGTAGAGTACCAAGACACTCTGGATTTATAAAAATCTGATATTGTTTTATTTCTGTTGTCAGGCAATTTAGCATTATGTTAAAAATAATTTAGGGTTAAGAAAAGCTGTTATAGAAGATCAATCAAGATGGTGGAGTAAGTAGATGTGGAGCTCACCTCCCCACATGAACACATGAATTATGCATCCACATGTGTAACAATTCTCACTGAAAACTGACAGGAAATTGGCAGAGAACTCCTATAAAACCAAGGTTGTAAGAAAGATATATAGGTAATTGGGTAGAAAGGGAAGAAAAATTATTGAATTAAGACCTATGCCCCTAGGAGGGGACTCAGAGTCAAAGGTTGAATACAAGGGAGGACACCCACCATTGTGGGTGAACAGTGAGAGCCACAGATTGGGCAGCAGAGTCCTGGGACCCTACATGAGGGAGATGAAGCCCTTTGGCTGGCTAGAGTGTCACTGGACTAACAGGAGGGTTATGGGAAGACTAGACTCCACTCATGAGGGTTGCATGTGAACTGGCTTGCCCCTGAGGCAAGGTGGAAAAAGGTCTACTCTATGGGCTGCTGGGGTTCCTATGACCACCTCAGAGCACCCCCGAGTCCAATATGAGCAAACAATCCAGGCCCACTCAATCCTTGTCAGAATGCAGCACTATATCTGGGTTGGCCATGACTGGGGAGAAGACTCGACTCTGGGATGTAGAGGTGACCTGGTCCCAGGGTGGAGCCTGGGTGGGGTGGTGACAGCTATTGTTGGTACTTACTCAAGCAGCACACCAGAAGCAGCCCAGATTCCTGGCAGCAGCTGCTCCACCACAGTTCACCCCCTAGTACATGCTGATAGTAAATGTGGGCAGCACCTACAATGTGGTGTGATTCTGCCATAAAGTGGGGACAATGGAGGCTAATGAAAGTGATTGGCTGTGATGGACAAAGTAGACTTACACCTGAGACTCTGAGCAGAGCAAGGGAAGAAATTTCAGGGGCCTGCAGAGGCAGTGTACCAGAGACATCTCAGAATTTCATCTGCAGACCATATGAGTTGAGAGCACACATAGGCCACACTAACATCAGCACTCTACCCCGTTGGGGCAAATGTTCTGGTTCTGGGAGAAGGAAAAACACACACCTAAGGGGAATAGAGCCCAGCAACTTGAGATCAGACCTCACCACCACAGGGAAGTGACAGTCAATGAAGCAGAGGGAAAGTCCTGACTCATACCTGGCTCCTGATCTAGCCCTCCATTTTCAGCCCCACCTCCTACCAAGGTGATAACTGCCAGCATACCCTTAGTAAAAATTTGAATTGTGCCCACAAGAAATCTAGCTCTCCCACAAAAGGCATTGGGTACATGCAGTCTGTGTAGGTATACTCACATATAAGAAGACATCTTCAAGACTATAATAGGTAACACTTTCACTTTCACTTAAACTCATAGAGACAGAGAAAGTTAAGCAACATAAAAAAAGGAACTACTCTAAATTGAAAGAGCAAGAGAAAAACCTCTGAAAAAAAAATAAACAATTTACCAACTAAAGAATTCAAAGCATTGGTAATAAAACATGTTAACTGAATTAGGGAAAAGAATAGATGTGCAGTGTGAGAATTTTAACAAGGAACTAGAAAATACAAAAAAAAAAAGAGACCCAATCAGAAATGAAGAAAAACAACAAAAACATGCTAGAAGGAATATGAAGTGATTCAGAAGAATGCATATGTGACATGGAAGGTAGAATAATGGAACTCACCCATTCAGACTAGCAAAGAGAAAAGCAAATTTAAAAAATTAAAACAGTTTAAGAGATCTCTGGAATAGCATTTGGCTTAACAATATTTGCATTATATGTTTTCCATAAGGAGAAGGGTGGGAGAAGGGAATAGATAATGTATTAGAGGAAATTATGCCTCAAAACTTCGAAAACCTGAAGAAAGAAACATATATCTAGGTTCAGGAAGCACAAAGGTTCCCCAAAAAGATGAACACAAACAAATCCACACCAAGACACATCATAATTAAAATGACAAAAGATGGATAAAGAGAGAATTCTGAAGACAGCAAGAGAAAAATAAAGAGTCATGTACAAAGGAACTCCATTGGGCTAACAGATGATTTTTCTGCAGAAGCTTTGAGGGACAGAAGGGAGTGACATGATATATTCAAATTGATGAAAGGGAAAATCCTGCAAACTAGGATATTCTACCCAGCAATATTATCATTTAGAATTGAATGAGAGATAAAGAACTTCTTGACAAGCAAAAACTAAAAGAGATTATCAATACTAAACCAACCCTAAAAGAAATGTTAAAAGGTCAGTCTTTTCTAAGTGGAAAACAAGTAAGAACCTATAGGAAAGTAGAAATCACACTAAGAAAGATAAATATATAGAGATGACTGATTATCAACCACTTAAAAAGTGAGTTAAGAAAGTTAAAAGACAAAAACTGTAAAAGAAACTATAATTACAATAAACAGAGGATAAACATGAAGATGTAAAATATGACATCAAAAGCACAAAATGTGAAGGGGGGGTAAAAATATAGATCTTTTAGATTGTGTTTGAACTTAAGTGACTACCCCTTTAAACCAAGTAGACATAGGCAGGGGTCAACATATATGAAGCCCATGGTAATTACAAATAAAAAACCCACAAGAGGGCTTCCCTGGTGGCGCAGTGGTTGAGAGTCCGCCTGCCGATGCAGGGGACACGGGTTCGTGCCCCGATCCCGGAAGATCCCACATGCCGCGGAGCGGCTGGGCCCGCGAGCCATGGCCGCGGAGCCTGTGTGTCCGGAGCCTGTGCTCCGCAACGGGAGAGGCCACAGCAGTGAGAGGCCCGCGTACAGCAAAAAAAAAAAAAAAAAAAAACCCACAAGAAATAAACAAACACTGAAAAAAAGAAAGGAATGCATGCATAGTACTAAAGAAAATCATGAAACCACAAGGGAAGAAACAAGAAGAAAACAATGAGTAAAATAGAACTACAAAACCAATCAAAAAAACAAGTAAAAAATGTCAATTTGTATATACCTATCAGTAATTCTGTCTGTTGAGTAAATGCAGCAATTGGAAGATGTAGAGTGTCTGATTGGATAAAAAAATACAGGATGCATCCATAGGCTACCTACAAGAGACTCACTTCAGAGCTAAAGACACAGAAAGACTGAAAGTGAGATCGAAAAAAATATTTCATGCAAATGGAAACTATAAGAAAGCAGAGACAGCAATACTCATATTAGACAAAATAGACTTTAAAACAAAGGCTATAACAAAGGACAAAGAAGAACAATATATAATTGCAAAGGGATCAGTAAAAGAAGAGGATATTACATTCATTAACATATATGCACCGCATATGGAAGTACCTAAATATATAAAGGAAATACTAAGAGACAAAAAGGGAGAAACTGACAGCAATATAAAAATAGTAGGGGATTGTAACACCCTACTGACACCAAGGGACAGATCATCCAGACAGAAAATCAATAAGGCAACAGTGGTCTTAAATAACACAATAGACCACTTGAACTTTACAGATATCTACAAGACATTCTATCCAAAAACAGCAGAATATATATTCTTTACAAGTGCACATGGAAGCGTCTCCAAGATAGACCATACACTAGGCCACAAAACAAGTCTCAATAAATTTAAGAGGATAAAATTTATGTCAAGCATTTTTTTCTGAGCACAATGGTATGAAAGTATAGAAAGAAAAATGGGAAGAGAACAAAAACATGGAAACTAAACAGAATGCTACTAAAAAAACAATGAGTAAATGAAGAAATCAAAGGAAATCAGAAAACACCTTGAGACAAGTTAAAATGGAAACAGAATTTTCCAAAATTTATGGAATGTAACAATTTGGGGATATTCTCTCTCTGAATGCATTCTGTATTTTTAGATTAATGATTTCTAATAAAGTTTTAATTTTCTCCATAAAACTCTTGCAAATTTACTGTTGGAATTAACTGTAGTATCTTATATTTTTTGTTGCCATATAACTTCTACTTTTTTTTACTATAGTTTTTGATTTTTGCTAGTTTATAGAAATAAAATTGGTGTTTACTTGTTTCCAGAACTTTATTAAATTCTTATTAATTCTAAAAACAAAGCAGTTCTAAAAGAGAAATTTATAGCAGTACAGACCTTCCTCAAGAAGCAAGAAAAATCTCACATAAACAACCTAACCCAGCACCTAAAGGAATTAGAAAAAGAAGAACAAACAATGCCCAAAGTCAGCATGAGGAAGGAAATAATAATGATCAGAGAGGAAATACGTAAGCTAAAACTAAAAAAAAAAATAATAATAATAAAAAAATAAAAAAGATTAATGAAACCAAGAGCTAATTTTGAGAAAAGATAAATTTATAAACCTTTATCTAGGCCAACCAAGAAGAAAAGAGAGAGGACAGAAATAAACAAAATAAGAACTGAAAGAGAATTAATAACCAATCCTAGAGAGATACAAAAAATCATAAAAGAATACTATTTACAGTTTTATGCCAACAAATTGGACAACCTAGAAGAAATTGAAAAATTTCTAGAAAAATACATCCTGCCAAGGATGAATCAAGACAAAATAGACAACTTGAAAATTGCTATTAGTGAAATTGAATTTGTAAAACAAACAAACAAACAAAAATCTCCCACCAGACAAAAGTGCAGGACTGGAAGCTTCACTTGGGAATTCTACCAAACATACAAGGAGTTAATACCTATCCTTCTCAAACTATTCCAAAAAATTGAAGAGGTTGAAACACTCCCAAATTCATTCTATGAGGCCACAATTACCCTGATTCTAAATCCAGAAAAATATACTACAAACAAAGAAAATTACAGGCCAATATCTCTGATAAATATAGATGCAAAAATTCTAAAGAAAATATGAGAAAACTAATGCAACAATATAGAAAAGGAATCATACACAGTGATCAAGTTGGATTTACTCCAGGGATGCAAGGATAGTTCAATATTCACAAATCAAATAATGTGGAATATACCACATTAACAAAAAGAAGGATAAAAATCAAATGATAATTTCAAATGAGGCAGGAAAACATTTGAAAAAAATTCAACATACATTTGTGATAATAACTCTCATCAAAGTGGGTATAGATGAAACATATTTTGACATAATGAAGGCCATTTATGGCAAGCCCACAGCTAACATCATACCTAATGATGAAAAGCCGAAAGCCTTTCTTCCAAATTCAGGAACAGGAATAGGATGCCCACTCTCACCACTTCTATTTAACAAAATATTTGAAGTCCTAGCCACAGCAATCAGACAAGAAAAAGAAATAAATGGCATCCAATTTGGAAGGGCAGAAGTTAAATGTCACTATATGCAGATGCTATGATACTTTATATAGGGAACCCTAAATTATTAGAACTAATAATTAAATTCAGCAATTTTGTAGGATACAACATTAATATACAGAAATATGTTGCTTTTCTATACATTAATAATGAACTATCAGAAAGAGAAAGTAAAAATACAATCCTGTTTAAATTCACACCAAAAAGAATAAGTTACCTAGTAATAAACCATGAGGTGAAAGATCTATACTCTGAGAGCTATAAAATTTTGATGAAGGAAATGGACTATGCTACAAAGATATGGAAAGATATCCTGTCTTTTTGGATTGGAAGAATTAATATATTTTAAATGTCCATAATACCCAAAGCAATCTACAGATTTAATGCAATCCCTATCAAAATACACATGACATTTTTCACAGAACTAGAACCAATAATCCTAACATTTATATAGAACCACAAAAGACCTAAATTGCCAAAACAATCTCGAGAAAAAGAATAAAGCCTGAGGTAACACCATCTTAGACTTCAGACCTTACCACAAAGCTACAGTAATCAAACTAACATGTTACTGTCACAAAAACAGACACATAGAACAGTGGAACAGAATACAGAGCCCAGAAATAAACTCTCACACCTACAGTCAATTAATCTTCAACAAAGGAGGCAAGAATATACAATGAAGAAAAGACAATCTCTTCAATAAGTGATGCTATGGAAACTGGACAGCTACATGTAAATCAATGAGATTAGAACATTTCTTCACACTGTATACAAAAATAAACTCAAAATGAATTAAAGACCTAAATGTAAGACCTGAAACCATAAAACTCCTAGAAGAGAATATATTCAGAATACTCTTTGAATACATCATAGCAATTTTTAAGATCTGTCTTCTTATAAAAAAGAAATAAATGCAAAATTAATTTTTGTGAGCATATTGTGTTGAATTTATTTTTTTAAATATAGGCAAATGAACACATAATATTTTATTCAAAAATAAAGTATAGCAAGAGTAATTTCACCATATGTACAAGTTTCAGTTGCTAACACTTCCAAATTTCAAATGCAAGTGATCCTATATTTGTCTTCTAGTCAGCATTTCATGCCAGCACTTTTGTTTTCATATAGTACTGCAGAAAAAAAAAAATCACTTCCAGTGAGTGAAATAACCATGTGCTATTGCAAACTCATTCAGAGGCAGGTTGCCAGTCATATCATCTCAGAATATTTTTGATTTCAGAGCCCTTTAGAAAACATAATACCTGCCACATATGCACATACAAACACACATACACATATATGCACAAACACACACACACATACATACACACTAGCAATTACTATGAGGCAAAGCTTTCTCAAGTTTTCTCCAACAGAAATATCCAGTTGTGTGTACCTGCAACTGGAACAAGTGATAGAAAATGAAAATCGTTATTTGGATAGAAATTGCAACTATTCTATGAAAATTTGATCATGGCTTGTATTATGTTGAGCCATATGAAATTGCTATTTATGTAGTTCAAATGATGTTAATTATTAGCAATTTCATATGGTTTAATATATTTAATATTATTACTATAATACCCAGTAAACATTTATTGACAAAGCATGCATCTCCTTTTATTTTAGTAGAGGTTATCATGTTTCAAAATCATACAACCCTTTAATGTTTGATCGTTGTGGCTATATCATGATGACATAGTCATGTGGAATGAAATATTCAAACATTTTTTTGGATATCTCATCTACTTAACAAATAACAATAACTTTGTGTTTTATCTATTTTTTGAAAAATTAGTTATGACTTTAGGAAAAGTTTGACCAAATATTCTTTAGGGTTCTAATTTGTTGTCTAAATAATTTCTGGTCTATATTATGTGTAACACAACTTCCAAGAGTTCTTAACAGTTCTAACTCCAGGCTGTATATGAATCTGTTCCAAAGATTAAGACCTTGGCTTGGAGCCCAAACTAAATAGGAATTTTATTTTTAGAGGATCATATTTTGCTCTAATATTTCTTATTTTCTAATCATAACCCTACAAGTCTGTAACTTTTAGAAGGCCACAGGTCTTTACGTCATTAATAAAGTGAATTGTTTGGACAAGTTTATACTTAATATATACTGGTTCTAATATTCTGCTGGTGCTCCACCATCTCTACCATATATGCCATGCATAGGGATAAGAATTGGGTGATGTATCCTAATGCATATCAAAGCAACATATTCCTCCAATTACAAAACATAAGGAAGCATTCTTCACTCATCCAAAGTCTATTACTTACAAAATAAGCACCTCCATCTTCTGACTCTAAAAAATAGCTTTCATACATGTAATTTTATCAGACTACTGATATGTCATTACTGTAGCCTTTACTAATAGGATCAGTAGCACTTTATATTTTTCCTAGTAATTACTTCAATGCTTATCATAAAATAATTATGTGATGGCTATCTTCCAAATGTCTGTTCATATTTATAATCTTTATATAAATTGGGAACTGCCTGTATAGAAATTATATATTTATAATTTTTCATGTTAATTAACATAAATAAATATATTGCTTATTGGAAAGTCATACACACATAATCAAATAAATTATCCATGAATATGTGCTTATTTAATCTTGAGTGACTATTTTGTAAAAAGTTAATTGAAAATATTTTTATTCACAAAAGGCAGTTAGGTCTTAAAATTGTATACTTATAACTAAATAAAATCGAGAAATTTTTAAATAGAGTTTTAGACTCTTTGTTCTTTCATTTGCACCTTGTATAATACAGCAACAGTGCAAATAAACTGCTATTAATTGTATATCACTTTATTGCCTTCATGAAAACCATTGTTTGAAATGGAAAAAATTAAATTACCAGTGGATGCAAAAGAAATGCTATTTTTACAGGTATCTTAGACTATACAGTTATATCCACATGCTTCTAAAACAGTTAGCTTTAAGTAACATTATTGTCAAACAAATCTGAAAGAATTGTTTCCACATTTCATCATCGATGATAATAAAGAGGAGTCATGCAGTCTGTTCTTTAAGAACCTAGTCCTGCTTGACTAAGCTTGATCTGGAATTGCTCATGTACTTTAATGCCCTGTATCCTGTAAATATGTGTTGGGCCTGATATTATTTAAAATGATATTTTCCATAAAAATATATGTTGTAAATGTTTTCCTGAGAAAATACCAACAGAACTGGTAATAAATTTAAAGAGGAAGAAAATTTTGTAAACAATATTCTCTTTCTGAAAAATAACTAATCTTAAACTATAACCCCTCAGGCTAGAATAGAAGGAGGTATTGTTAGACCCAAAACACAGAAGTAGATACCTATTCTTGAGGAAGATAAAGGTAGAAAGACGTAGAGAGAGATCCTCTCCTCAATCAGAACTTACAATCACATTTGATTATGTTTAGTTCATATCACACTAACCGCTATAAAGTGAGAATGGATAAACTCTCAGTACCTATCAATGATTGTTATAATTCTGAGAGAATTATATCAGCATAAATTGCAACATAAACAGCCTATGACATGTACACATTTAGCATATATAATACTGTACACAAAGTAATAACATATTTGTTCAAATACACAGAATGAAGGACACATGAAACCCTGCTGATCTGAATAATTAGTTTGAATCTCTACAACATTGATCCACAGGATTAAAAGAGAAGATCTAACTTCTTTTTAGCAGTCTTTGCTATGAAATTACACTCTCCTGATTATAACGTCCCAAAAGATTATTTAATAGGTGTGTGACCTTGGCCAACTTAATTATCTTCTCTGCACCTTGTGTTAGTTATATATATAAAGTAACAATAATGTTCATGGGTTTGTTGTAACAATGAAATATACCTGTAAGTGTTAAACCTATAAAGCACTTTCCAACATATGAAAATGAATATCAGCTCTTATTTTTCTAACTGTATTGACATATTTAAAGAAGATGAATTTCAATTAATATAGGGATGAGAGCAAAGAAAAAAGAAAAGTACAGAGATTAATGGTGGCAGTGTCCACTGAACTGCATTCCAAAGAAGGACTTGGGTCCAATAATAGAGTCTGAGTACTTTTTTGGTCCTATTCAAAAGAAGAATTGTGGAGATATAAGTCAGGCAATTTTAGCTGAATAACATTGCATATTTGAGTTCTTTGTGGCTAGATGAACTTAGAAACCCCAAGAGGCATATCTGAGAAATAATTGAAGATCTAACTATAGGGAAAATTATTAGGCTTCTGTTTTGCTTAATGTGCTAACAGAAGCTAGGAACAAAATTATTTTGGAATATAAACTGGTATCTCAGAGACTATGTGAAATAAAAAAAAAGAGGAGGAGAAATGATAATCCTTAACTTTGGAGGAAAAGGAAAGACTTTTTTAAGGAGGATTTTGTAAATTTTTACCATTTTGTTTATGATATAAAACTTTTTATTAAACTCTCTCCTCATAAAATGTTCTTAAAATATTTCTGTCTTGTTAATGAAATGGGAAGTGTATCAACTTTGGAGATGTGGCAAAGTGTTGAATCCATCAAACTGGGTAAAAGGTCAGAACAAAGTCTGCCTATGTAGACATGTCTCTTCTGGGTCATACCTCAATCTAACTTGTCTTGTTGAGAGTCTGTGCTCAAAAAAGGCAACATTCTTATGACATATTGGCTTTTCATGTGGGTATTTTTACAGGAAGAGCATGTGCTATTTATGCAATTTGACTATTTTGGTCGGTGCTATATATTTTTTTTTATTTTAAATGAATAAATTATCTCAATTTGAGACATGCCTCTCCATGTACTTACATAATGGAATATTACCCAGAAGAGTGTATTTACTCTTTGTCTTCTGAAAACAAAATCAAGATTGAGAAAATTTAATGTTGAAAACAAAACTCTGGCCAATGTCAAATCCATGAATATAAATTCTAGGAAGGAGGGCTTTTGGTAGATATCCAAGAAATAAAACCTTAACCCCACAATGAAATTTCACTCATATTTCCCTGTGGAAACTGTATGGTAGATATAGTTTGCAGAAATATAGACAGAGTACACAGTAATATCTATAAATATGATAGTAGACTAATATGAAATAAATTTATTAGGTGAGGAGAAATGTAATAATATGTTATTTTATCATAATCTCCTATTAGTTAATATACTTAATCTTCTATTAGTTAATTTACAACAATTACAAAACTAACAACAAATAGAAAAACTAAAACTACCCTCCTTCAAACATATGAAGGTGTAAGAGACTGTCAGAACAGTGTACTAACAATACTGCATGTGATTCCATCAACAGTTTGTGAAAGGAATTGTTTTAAGGGAGCTATTATATTATATAAAATAAATGATCTTCAACAAATATTTGCTTTTTGAACATGTTATCATAAAAGTCTTACTCTTTATTCTCCTTTCCTTAAACAATTTCTTCTCTATCCACTCTTCTGTTGTATATTTGATCATCTAATGAATTACTGCTTCAGTGATGCATACTGGAAACTAAATTTTGTTTCCAGTAAAGTTAATTTTTTATTACAAATAATTCATAATGCTGAGGTTAAGACTCTGGCGATCTTAGAGGAAAAAAAAACGATTGTGAAATTTTGTACCCCAATAAAATATTCGAAATCATCTTATGCTACTTCAGAATGTTACTCCAGAAAATCAGTTTATCCAAGCTTTTATGTTAGTCAAAAGTATTTTCCAAACTTAATCTTTATATCCTCTTGTGATCATTAGCACTATATATAGTTTTAAAGCATCAGAGAACAAAGATGCCGTGGGGACATAAATGATCCCTTTTACTAAATGTTTTGGCTTTTTGACATTAGCATCATTTAATTGGTGGAGGAAGAGGATAAGGTGTTCAGTACTTTACTTGCAAACGTAATACATTTCCCTTTGGAAGCAAAGGAAATTACAAGGAAAAGACAAAAAATAGGAGTTTGAAATAGAGGATATATATCCTCTTATAAATAAAAAATATTATGCATATACAGTATATGTTATATATAATACAATATATAATAATTAAAACTGAAATGAGCCAGACGACTCCTAGGACAGCTAAATTCTGTTGAGAGGAGTGTTTTCACCCTTAATATCTTCTCTTAACCATCATAGGTGAAAGAAATTGACTATCTAAAAAAATTCATGACAAAGGAAAGTTATTCTCCAGCAAGAGAATAATTTTGTAGAAATCATAATATACAAATAATAAAATTATCATCAAGATTTTCATTGTTTTAACTAGAAAAATCCAGCAGGATATTTATTACTAATTAATTAATTTAATTAATGAGATATAGGTTATGACATTTCTCATCAATGTGTTCATATCTCCTCCTTAGATCTACAACAGAAGGCTAAGTTGTGTACTCCTGCCAGACCCATTGTAAGTACAGTGACCATCAGAGTCCTCCTTATGCAAAAATTGTAATGTACTAAGGGTCCCTGTTGCTGCACTGAAATCCACTGCTGAGTTTGCACTGAGGCCATGATTTCCATGGGCCACTCCCAGCAAACACTATATTAAGGATGTCTTGATCCTGGGTAATAGGAGACGCATCTGACAGGCAAATTTGCCTCTAGCATTCCCTGTTCACCTTGCTGATCTTCCTTTAGAATTCACTGCAGTCTAAGACAATTTTAACTAAGCTTCCTTCCTTCCTTCCCTTGGTCCACAAGACAATGAGGACTCAAAGTCATGCCTTGAATACTTGCATCACAGTCTGGCACTATCCCCAGCCTCCTGCAGGTTTCTTCCAATTTTCTTCCACAGACATTTTTCCTGTTAAATTTATAATACATATATACCAATTATTTTTTACATCTTTATTGGAGTATAATTGCTTTACAGTGGTGTGCTAGTTACTGCTTCATGACAAAGTGAATCAGTCACACACACACATATATTCCCATATCCCTTCCCACTCACCTCTCCCTCCCTCCCACTCTCCCTTCCCTACCCCTCTAGGTGGTCACAAAGCACCGAGCTGATCTCCCTGTGCTATGCGTCTGCTTCCCACTAGCTATCTATCATATGTATGGTAGTGTATATATGTCCATGTCACTCTCTCACTTTGTCACAGCTTACCCTTACCCTTCCCCATATTCTCAAGTCCATTTTCTAGTAGGTCTGTGTCTTTATTCCTGTCTTACCCCACGGTTCTTCATGACTATTGTTTTTTTTTTAGATTCCATATATATGTGTTAGCATACAGTATTTGTTTTTCTCTTTCTGACTTACTTCACTCTGTATGACAGACTCTAGGTCCATCCACCTCACTACAAATAACTCAATTTCATTTATTTTTATGGCTGAGTAATATTCCATGATATATATGTGCCACATCTTCTTTATCCATTCATCCAATGATGGACACTTAGGTTGTTTCCATCTCCTGGCTATTGTAAATACAGCTGCAATGAACATTTTGGTACATGACTCTTTTTGAATTATGGTTTTCTCAGGGAATATGCCCAGTAGTGGGATTGCTGGGTCATATGTTAGGTCCATTTGTAGTTTTTTAAGGAACCTCCATACTGTTCTCCATAGTGGCTGTACCAATTCACATTCCCATCAGCCGTGCAAGAGTGTTCGCTTTTCTCCACACCCTCTCCAGCATTTATTGTTTCTAGATTTTTGATGATGGCCATTCTAACCAGTGTGAAATGATATCTTATAGTAGATTTGTTTTGCATTTCTCTAATAATTAATGATGTAGAGCAATCTTTCGTATGTTTGTTGGCAATCTGTATACCTTCTTGGGATAAATGTCTATTTTGGTCTTCTGCCCATTTTTGGATTGGGTTGTTTGATTTTCTTTTGTTATTGAGCTGCTTGTAAATTTTGGAGATTAATCCTTTGTCAGTTACTTCATTTGCAAATATTTTCTCCCATTCTGAGGGTTGCCTTTTTGTCTTGTTTATGGTTTCCATTTCTGTGCAAAAGCTTTGAAGTTTCATTAGGTCGCAGTTGTTTACTTTTGTTTTTATTTCCATTTCTCTGGGAGTTGGGTCAAAAAGGATCTTGCTGTGATTTATGTCAGAGAGTGTTCTGCCTATGCTTTCTGCTAAGATATTGAGAGTTCCTGGCCTTGCATTTAGGTCTTTAATCCATTTTGAGTTTATTTTTGTGTATGGTGTTAGGGAGTGTTCTAATCTCACACTTTTACATGTACCTGTCCAGTTTTCCCAGCACCACTTATTGAAGCGGCTGTCCTTTTTCTGCTGCACATTCCTGCCTCTGTTATCAAAGATAAGATGACCATATGTGCGTGGGTTTATCTCTGGGCTTTACATCCTGTTCCATTGATCTATATTTCTGTTTTTGTGCTAGTACCATACTGTCTTGATTACTGTAGCTTTGTAGTATAGTGTGAATTCAGGGAGCCTGATTCCTTAAGCTCCGTTTTTCGGTCTCAAGATTGCTTTTGCTATTTGGGGTCTTTTGTGTTTCCATACAAATTGTGATTTTTTTTTTGTTCTAGTTCTGTGAAAAATGCCAGTGGTAGTTTGATAGGGATTGCATTGAATCTGTAGATTGCTTTGGGTAGTAGAGTCATTTTCACAATGTTAATTCTTCCACTCCAGAAACATGGTATATCTCTCCATCTACTTGCATCATCTGTAATTACTTTCATCAGTGTCTTATCATTTTCTGCATATAGGTCTTTTGTCTCCTTAGGTGGGTTTATTCCTAGATATTTTATTCTTTTTGTTGCAATGGTAAGTGGGAGTGTTTTGTTGATTTCACTTTCAGTTTTTTCATCCTTCGTGTATAGGAATGCCAGAGATTTCTGTGCATTAATCTTGTATCCTGCTACTTTACCAGATTCATTGATTAGCTCTAGGAGTTTCCTGGTAGCATCTTTAGGTTTCTCTCTGTATAGTATCATGTCATCTGCAAACAGTGAGAGCTTTACTTCTTCTTTTCCGATTTGGATTTCTTTTATTTCCTTTTCTTCTCTGACTGCTGTGGCTAAAACTTTCAAAACTATGTTGAATAAGAGTGGTGAGAGTGGGCCACCTTGTCTTGTTCCTGATCTTAGTGGAAATGCTTTCTGTTTTTCACCATTGAGGACGTTGTTGGCTGTGTTTTTGTCATATATGGCCTTTATTTTGTTGTGGAAATTTCCCTCTATGCCTATTTTCTGCAGGGTTTTTATCATAAATGGGTGCTGAATTTTGTCGAAAGCTTTCTCTGCATCTATTGAGATGAACATATGTTTTTTCTCCTTCAATTTGTTAATATAGTGTATCACGTTGATTGATTTGCGTATATTGAAGAATCCTCACATTCCTGGAATAAAACACACTTGATCATGGTATATGATCCTTTTAATGTGCTGTTGGATTCTGTTTGCTAGTATCTTGTTGAGGACTTTTGCATCTATGTTCATCATTGATATTGGCCTGTAGTTTTCTTTCTTTGTGACATCCTTGTCTGGTTTTCGTATCAGGGTGATGGTGGCCTTGTAGAATGAGTTTGGGAATGTTCCTCCCTCTGCTATATTTTGGAAGATTTTGAGAAAGATAGGTATTAGCTCTTCTCTAAATGTTTGATAGAATTCGCCTATGAAGCCATCTGGTCCTGGGCTTTTGTTTTTTGGAAGATTTTTAATCACAGTTTCAATTTCAGTGCTTGTGATTGGTCTATTCATATTTTCTACTTCATGCTGATTCATTCTTGGCAGGTTGTGCATTTCTAACAATTTGTCCATTTCTTCCAGGCTGTCCATTTTATTGGCCTAGAGTTGCTTGTAGTAATCTCTCATGATCTTTTGTATTTCTCCAGTGTCAGTTGTTACTTCCCCTTTTTAATTTCTAATTCTATTGATTGATGTTAGTTTCTCAGAGCACCTTGACTAACACCTCTTGCCCTTTGTGTAGTGAGATGGGACCTTCCTTAACCTACATTTCTTTATTCTCTGGAGCACATTGAATGAAATAAATTATCTGGTACACAAGAATCTAAGGCTACTATCTTAGGCAGGCATGGGTACTAGAGTTTCTTTTTCATGCTTGATTACATTATTTTACGTGTGAGGATGAAAGTTTCTAGGACAGAATATAAACTGACGGTTGCAATTAATTTCAGTTCCATCTGCTGTTCTCTGAGATGTTTAGATATTTTGTGTGTGCTAAAATTATTGAATAGTTACAACAAGATATATTTGGGGTGAGAAAATGTTGGGCAGGGAGTTGGTAAAGACTTGTGGAGATGTGGGAGAGAGCACATACCTTGCCCTATGCACCTTTTCCATTTGACTGTTTTTGTGTTATATCCTTTTACAATAAACTGGTGATCTAGTAAGTAAAAGCTTTCTCTGAGTTCTGTGAGACACTCTAACAAATTAACCAAACCAAAGGAGGAGGTCATGGGATCCTCTGATTTATAGCTTGTTGGTCAGAAACACAGGTAACAACTTTGACTTGCGAATGGTGCTTTAAGTCCATGGAAGGGTCACAAACTGCCAATTTGTAGCTGGTCGTTCAGAATCACAGGTAACAGCCTGGGCTTGTGACTGGGGTCTGAGGGTTTGGGGAATAGTTATATGGACTGAGCCATTAATCTGTGGAATCTGATGCTATCTTTAGGTAGACAGTGTCAGAAATGAATTATATTGTAAGACACCTAGCTGGTGTCCCCAAAATTGCTTGGTGTTGTCTGTGGGGAATCCCCCACACTGGAAATAAGGTGATCAGATCATCAAAATAACATTAAAAGGTGCTTTTTGGTTAAGGTACTCTATACATACCAAATTTTTTCGAAGATCCATATTAAGCTCCAACTTTAGAAAGCAGTAGCATTGTAACATCTCATTTTGGATATATAACAAAGAAAAGGCTATGTATTAAAATGTTAGAATAGCAATATCTAGATACCTATGTTCTCTATTTCTATCTTTGCATCACTGGCACAATGCAGAAGGTTTATTTACAAATTTTTTATCAAATAATTAAAAATAATTGTTAAATTGAGCAGGAACACTGGTCAGTTTGGCTAGTGCAAAGGTTAGAAAAGCCACCACCAACATTAAGTACACCAAGTTTATGGTGCTAATTTAATATGTCTGTGTTTAGTTATTTTGAAGAAAAATAATTTTAAAATGCCCCCAAGATTATTAATATCCTATTCATTTCCTAACCTTTCTATAATTCATGTTAAGCATCTTTCTGGAGACACTGTGAAACACTGAGTAGCTGCAGTTGGCAAGAAGACTATTATGTCTAGAATCTAGTCTCCTGAGAGGGTTCAGACACAGGACTTTATAAATTAAAATAGTCATTTTACAATATTTTTATTCATCTGAATGCATTTAGATATGTCCTTGCTTGCTCTTCCTCCTTCCTACAATAAATGCTTCCTATGTTGTCTTCCTCCAGAACATATAGAAGGTTATATTACTGCATTTATTAAATTATTTAACCTATTGAAATGATAAGGCTTGAGAAGGACTTCTGAAGTATGCTTCAGTGGCCTTGTTATTTGTAATCATATCTCCATATTTATGTGGCCTAATATATGGCTTGATGGCAATAAAGAGTTATTTGGTTATTTCTTTTTCTTATTTCTCCAGAAAACAGTCCACAACAGAACAAGTGAAATTTTCAAAGAGTATAATTTTAAAATGTAAATAAAAGTGAATTCCCAGTATATTGGGAATATATTTGTTGCTTAATATAATTTAAAAAACACTTTTCTTCCTCTTGATAATTGAAGCTTATTATTATTTTTATTATTATTATTATTGTTATTATTATTATTTTTTTGCTCCAATCCCTGCATGAGCTGGTTATAATGATTAGGGTACATTTATAAAATATGACTTTTTAATAATTGCAATGGAATCCTACTTGAATTTGGAATGGTACCTTTAGCTCTGGCAGAGTCTTTATACTGGAATACCACAAACTTTGTAGGGATGCAATTTCTTAGAGGAAGAAGAAAGGAGGCATCACACAGACACACATCATAGATAATGTACCCTGTCACAACAGTAGTTCCTTGGCACGATATATGGCAACAGAATTACCCTTATACTACCTAACTGAGGGATATAATTTATCTAGTCTGAGGAACTGTTGTGACATGTAATACATTCAGTGCTGCACATGTTCTGCATTCAAACACACAGGCTATGTGTTCACAAGAGTTAATTCTAACAATGAAGCTCTGTTGTTGTTGCTGTAACTGATGAATTATGAGGTTGTTATTTTATGGCAAAAATATTATTATGTGTTACCATCTCTAATGAATAAAAAGGGTCTGGAATAGAATTAGCTCTGATGCACAGTGGAGGGGAAATGTCTCAGCTTTGTTTGCTGAAAGCAGCTGAGAGTTATAGACCACCTATTTCATTACATGTGTGATTATGAATTACACTTAGATTCTTCTAATATTGGAATATCAGGGTAAGATGAAGTATATCTGACTTCAGGTATGATTAGAGTTAAATCTGAAATATAGGCAAGATTTATCAGAGTCACATATTTATGAACAGGTAATTAAATTCCATAGAAATTTTCCTGGAAAGCTACACAATTTTCCTAAATTATTCTATACAGTGGTTGATTTAATGTTCTTTATTTTGTCTGTGTGATAGTTAGCACCTTAAATTAATTTCCAAGTTTTTCTACCCAGTCAATTGGTCACATGATCAAATAATACTGATGTGCTGCTTTTAAAAATATATAATATTTTTACAGGGAGTGTAACCTTTAGATTATGTTCTGAGATCCATATACATTATAACAGCTGCTTTTAGATTCTCTTGGTACTTCAGAATCTAGATATATTTGGCTTGAATCCTTGCAAGCAGTTTACTTATTAAAGGTCAGATATTCTGTAAGATTGTTATGAAATAACTAAGGGGTGTAAAAATCTCATTGGCACTTTGTCAACTAACTTCTTTGACAGTGAAAATTCTGCTAATACACTGCATTGACTTGGAAGTAAATCTTGCCACATGTTGAATGCTTGGATTCTCTCTCAATCTTTTTTTTTCTGTAAAACACACACATTTTACAAAATTTAAACACATCACTGTCCTTTAATTAAATCTACTTAATATGTGGTTGGTAAAGAAGATGTAGAAAAACTCGAACATCAACTCAGATATTTCCATTAAAAATTACTTCATAGTTTTGTGTACTACTTCAATTTAACAAATAAGTTTGTGGCATTCTAATTTTAGATTCCGATTAATAATCTCATGTTTTTACAAGCATGTCACACAAAACTTAAAGATAAACTAGTGAAAATTCAGAAAAATGAAATTCTTTTTCAAGGGTAAAAGAGTGAAAGTATAATAGCATAATATATAGTTAACAATTATTTTTCATATACACGCTTTATATTAAATTTACAGTACCATGGAGCAAGGGCATTTTTTTCTTTTTCTTTTTTATGTTTTTAGTTGAGATATAGTTGATGTACAATATTATATAATTTACAGGTGTACAACATAATAATTCATAATTCTTAAAGGTTATACCCCATTTATAGTCATAAAATATTGACTATATTCCCTATGTTGCACAATATATCTTTGTAGCTTATTTATTTTATACATTATAGTTTGTACCTAACTGTCTTGCCCCTTCCCAACTCCCTCTCCCCACTGTTAATTACTAGTTTGTTCTCTTTGTCTGTGAGTCTGTTTCCTTTTTGTTACATTCATTAGTTTCTTTTTTTTTTTTTTTTTTGCCTTACGTGGGCCTCTCACTGTTGTGGCCTCCCTCGTTGTGGAGCACAGGCTACGGAAGCGCAGGCTCAGCGACCATGGCTCATGGGCCTAGCCACTCCGTGGCACATGGGATCTTCCCGGACCAGGGCACGAACCCACGTCCCCTGCATCGGCAGGTAGACTCTCAAGCACTGCGCCACCAGGGAAGCCCCCATTAGTTTCTTTTGTTTCTTAATTATTTTTTAAATTTTTATTAAAATATAGTTGACTTATACTGTTGTGTTAGTTTCAGGTGCACACAAAGTGATTCAGTTATCACACACCTATATATATATACATATATATATATATATATATATATATATATATGTATATATATATATTTTACATTCTCTTCCATTATAGGTAAATAAAAGACATTGAGTATAGTTCCCTGTGCTATACAGTAAGCCCTTGTTACTTATCTATTTTATATCTAGTAGTGTGTATACTTTAATCCCAAACTCTTAATGTATCCCTCTCTCCTCACCCCCTTTGGTAACCATAACTTTGTTTTCTATGTCTGTGAGTCTATTTCTGTTTCATAAATAAGTTCATTTATATCCTTATTTTATATTCCACATATAAGCAATGTCATTTGATATTTATCTTTCTCTGTCTGGCTTACTTCACTTAGTATGATAATCTCTACATCGATCCATGTTGCTGCAAATGGCATTATTTCTTTTTTATGGCTGAGTAGTATTCCACTATATATATGCCACATCATCTCTATTCATCTGTCAATGGATACCTAGGTTGCTTCCATGTCTTGGCTATTGTAAATACTGCTGCAATGAACATTGGGGTGCATGTATTTTTTTGAATTATGTTTTTTCCCAATATATGCTCAGCAGTGGTTTTTCTGGATCATATGGTAGCTCTATTTTTAGTTTTTTAAGGAACCTCCATACTGTTCTCCATAGTGGCTGCACCAATTTACATTCCCCCCTACTGTGTAGGGGTGTTCCCTTTTCTCTACACCCTCTTCAGCATTTATTATTTATAGACTTTTTGATGATGGTCATTCTGACTGGTGTGAGATGATACCTCATTATAGTTTTGATTTGCAATTCTCTAATAATTAGCAATGTTGAGCATATTTTCATGTGCCTCTTGGCCATCTGTATGTCTTCTTTAGAGTAATATCTTTTTAGATCTTATGCCCATTTTTTTTTTTTTTTTTTTTTTTTTTTTTTTTTTTTTTTTTTTTTTGCGGTACGCGGGCCTCTCACTGTTGTGGCCTCTCCCCTTGCGGAGCACAGGCTCCGGACGCGCAGGCTCAGCGGCCATGGCTCACGGGCCCAGCCGCTCCACGGCATGTGGGATCTTCCCAGACCAGGGCACGAACCCGTGTCCCCTGCATCGGCAGGCGGACTCTCAACCACTGCGCCACCAGGGAAGCCCCCTTATGCCCATTTTTGATCAATTTGTTTGGTTTTTTTGATACTGAGAAGTCTGATATTGAGCTCTTTGTATATTTTAGAGATTAATCCCTTGTGAGTCGCATCATTTGCAAATATTTTCTCCCATTCTGTAGGTTGTCTTTTTGTTTTGTTTATGGTTTCCTTTGCTGTGAAAAAGACTTTAAGTCTAATTGGGTCACATTTGTTTATTTTGTTTGTTTCTTTTCATTACTCTAGGAGATGGATCTAAAAAGATATTGCTGCAATTCATGTCAAAGTGTGTTCTGCCTATATTTTCCTCTAGGAGTTTTATAGTATCCTGTTTTATATTCAGGTCTTTAATCCATTTTGAGTTTATTTTTGTATATAGTGTGAGGGAATGTTCTAATCTCATTTTTTTACATGTAGCTTTCCCGTTTTCCTAGCACCACTTATTGAAGAGACTGTCTTTTAACCATTGTATATTCTTGCATCCTTTTTTTCATAGATTAATAAACTCTAAATGTGTGGGTTTATTTCTGGGGAATCTATTCTGTTCCACTGACCTCTGTGTCCGTTTTTGTGCCCGTACCATACTCTTTTGATTATGATACATTTGTAGTACAGTTTGAAGACTGGGAGAGTGATACTTCCAATTTGTTCCTTTTCTCAAGATTGCTACGGCTATTTGTGGTTTTTTGTGGTTCCATATAAATTATAGTTTTATTTGTTGTAATTCTGTTTAAAATGACAAGTATTTTGATAGGGATTGTATTGAATCTATAGATTAGGTTGTATGGCCATTTTTACAATATTAATTCTTCTACTCCAGAAGCTTGAGATACATTTTAATTTCCTTGTATCAACTTCAATTACCTTCATAATAGTTAAATAGTTGTTAGATTATATGTTTTTCACCTTGGTTAATTTTATTCATAGTTTTAAAATTCTTTCTGATGCAATTTTAAATGGGAGTACTATTTTACTTTCACTTTCTTATAGTTCATTACCAATGTATAGAAAAGCAAAAATTTTTTTTCATAAATTTGTATTCTGCAACTTTACTGAATTAATTTATTAGATCTAAAGATTTTAGTCTAGACCAAAGTTTTCTATAAAAAGTATTATGTCATCTTCAAATAATGATATTTATACTTCTTCTCTTCCAATTTTGTTGCCTTTTATTTCATTTTATTGTCTGATTGCTGTGGTTAGGAAATTTTATATAGATTAAATAGAAGTGTTGAGAGTGGGTATCCTTCCTTGTTCCTGAATTTAGAAGAAAGGCTTTCAGCTTTTCACCATTGAGTCAAATGTTAGAACAGTTGTCATAAATGGTGTTTTATTATGTTGAGTTATGCTCTTTCTATTCCTACTTTGATGAGACCTTTTATCATGAATGGATGTTGAATTTTGTTGAATGCTTTTCCTGCATCTATTTAGATGACCATGTGATTTTTAACCTTCTTGTTGTTAATGTGGCATATCACATGGATTGATTTGGGAATATTGAACCATTTTTGACTCCCTGGAACAAATTCAACTTGATCAAGGTGTACGATCATTTTTACATATTGTTGGATTGGGTTTGCTAATATTTTGTGAGGATTTTTGCTCCTATATTCATCAAATATATTGGTCTGTAATTTTATCTGGTTTTAGTGGTTTTGGTTTTAGTTATCAAGTATGGTAACCTCATAGAATGAATTTGGGAGTATTTCATTCACTTTAGTTTTTGGGATAGTTATAGAAGCATAGGTATTAGGTCTTCTTTATATCTTTGGTAGAATTCCCTGTGCATCTGTCTGATCCTGGACTTTTGTTAGCTGGGAGATTTTATTGCAAATTCGATTTCACATCTAGTGATCAGTCTGTTCAAATTCTCAATTTTTCTTAATTCATTCTTGGCAGGTTGTATGTTTCTAGAAATTTGTCCATTTCTTTGAGGTTGTCCAATTTTGGGGCATGTAACTGTAGCATCCTCTTTTGATTGTTTTTGTATCTCTTTTATTGGTAGTTATTTCTCCCCTTTGATTTTGCTTGTTTTGTTTTATTTTATTTTATTTTGCTTATTTAGTCCTCTCTCTTTTCTTCTTGGTGAGACTGGCTAAAGGTTTATCAATTTTTTTTAATCTTTTCAGTAAAACAGGTTTTTGTTTCATTGCTCATTTTTATTTTTTGGGTGCTTTATTTTTTGTGTCTTCTCTGATCTTTATTATTTCCTTCCTTCTGCTGACTTTGGGTTTTGATCATTCTTTTTCTAATTCCTTTAGGTGGTCATTTTTATTGTTTACTTGAGATTTTTCTTATTTCTTGAGGAAGGCCTGCACTGTTATAAATTTCCCTGTTAGAACTGCTTTGATTGCACCCCAGAGATTTTTGAGAGTTGTGTTTCCATTTTCCTTTGTTGAGGTATTTTCTGACTTCCTTTTTGATTTCCTCATTGACCTATTGTTTTATTAGTAGTATGTTGTTTACCTTCTATGTATTTGGGCTTTTCCCATTTTTCTTTCTGTAATTGATTTCTATTTTCATATTGTTTTGCTCAGAAAAAAATGTTTGATGTAATTTTATCCTCTTAAATTTGTTGATATTTGTTTTGTGTACTAGCATGAAACCTATCCTGGAGAACATTCCATGTGCACTTGTAAATAATCTGTATTCTGCTCTTTTTGAACACAGTATCTAGTAGATATCTATTAAATCCAAATGTTCTGTTGTGTCATTAAAGACCACTGGTTCCTTATTGAATTTCCGTCTGGATGATCTGTCCACTGATGTCAGTGCAATGTTAAAGTCCCTTACTATTATCATATTGTTGATTTCTCCATTTATGTTTGTTAGTATTGGATTTAAATGTTTAGGTACTCCTGTATTGTGTGCATACATGTTAATGAATGTTAGATCCTCTTCTTGTATTGATCCCTTTAGCATTCTTGATTGCCCTTCTTTGTCTTTTGTTATAGATTTTGATTAAAGTCTATTTAGCCTAATATTAGTATTGCTACTGCCACTTTCTTGTCATTTCTATTTGCATGAAATATGTTTTCTGTCACCTCACTTTCAATCTGTATCTAGCTTCAAAGTTTACATCTTACCCATTACTGTATTTTTTCTTCCAGTGTCTATGTCAAAATGTGATATTGGACTGGACTCAATAAGGACTGAACAGTTAGGTGGTACTTTTTGCTAATGTTAATTGATAATTTGGATTCCAAGACATCTATTTTTAAAGAAGAGTATCTTTTATTCTATCAGAAAGCTTCAATGATACAACATTTTGTGGGCTATATTGTAAGACCCAATCTCTGTTTTTGTGATTGTTCAAGTACAGCAAAATAGAGCATTTGTTAAGGACCTAATAAATGCAAAAACTCTGCTTCAGCCTTCTTATCTTGAGAGGCAACTACATATATATATGTGTATATGTATAAGTGATATATAAGTAATATATATTGCGTATATATGTGTGTATATATACACAATATATATCACTCAATCAGTGATTAAGGTATAGGACATTTTTAATGATAGCCTGTAAAGAGCTGACTTTGAATACTTAGTTGCCATTTCACCATGGCAAACGCAACTAGTTTCTTCAAAATGTACTAAAATATGAACATTCCAGTCTCAGAAAATGTGCTATGGTTGATGAGGCAATGCTATTCAGGGGTTAATATTATTTTGACAATTGTAATTTTTATTGCATTTTCCATACCAAAAGGCATTGGCATTGACAGCATTTAAATTTGGAATAATAAAAAGTACATAAAATAAAATGTTTTTTAAATTAAATACATAAAAGCTCCTTGATAATTGATTATAAACTAAATATGTAAGATATGTGTAAGCCAAACTCCTTTTATATTACATACATATCAGGACTCTGATGTTCTGTTGATTACATTTATCATATTTTTAAGCTCTGTATTAAAATCTGTTTATAAATTTAGTATTATTATGCAACAGCCAGTCTAGTACAAATTCTTAATAAAGAAATAAACCTGCCAATATGATAGATTTATTATATATTAGGCATGCACATTCAAGAAGTTTTACTTAGTGATGTTAGTAAAGGTGTATTTGAAAGTTACATTTAATTGGAAAAATCTTTTACCTAGTTCCAGTTGAGTAACTTTTTAAATAGTCTCATTTTAAAAAAATTACTGAATGTATAAACATTTTTGTTGATAGTATACTTGAGTTACTTTCCGTTCCATAATTTTGATTAGACAAAGTGAAGCATTGGAAGAAATTATGACACTTTCATTGAATTGAAGGATATCCTTATTTGATAGGGATGAATATAAGTAACTAGACCTTTATTTTTCAGGGTTTATGGCAAAACTTATCAAGTAGTGCCATTTCCTGAAAGTATGTACTTTAATAAACTGTGTTTTTATTATTTTATGTGATAGTACATTATGACCACAAGAAGAGAGAGAGGAATGGCTTAGGGAAAAAAATATTTATTATATTCAAAATACCTAGAGACAGGAGGTAAGGCAAGCCATTCAGGACCACATTGGAAAGACACCAAGGTGGTCAGGAGGCAGAAAGGTAGAAGACAGGAGAAAGGAAAGGTTAGGCCATGCCTTTATTGGGGTTCCTTAGGGAAAAACAAGGCAGGACAAGTTGAATAGTTTAGGATTGGCTAGTTTGAATGATTATGGTGGTTTTTAGACTATAGTGGTGTTCCCTAGTTGTCTGGTACTTAACCCTGGGATGATTAAGGCAGATGAACATTGTCTTCTAGGATGTATGAGCCAGATAGAGGAGGTATGACCCTGGATTTGTTAGTTTGCTTATCAAAGACATGTTTCTGTATAGGCCTTTTGCTATTTATAAAAATTGGGTAGCACCAGAAGAGGCAGACTTTTCTCAGCTAGAAAGTTATTTTTTTATCTTTTAAATAAAGTCAAAACATCATACTATACAGCAAATTTTAAAAATATTTATAATACACATGGTTTTATTGTACCTTAGACAAAGCCATAGTTAATACTAGTGATAATTGTAGGAATGGCAAATTTGAATTTATTAGTATATTGCCTGTGATTGTCAGTTTTCAAATTATATTGGACTGCTATGTTTATTTGCTATAACACTGAGAAACAAAAATATTATTTCTTTATATATATAAAAAATATATATTTAGTTACTCTGATTAATGTTTCTGCCCAGGGATTTTCATTTGGTTAATAAATGGACACACTGGGGAATACGAAGAATTACCCATCCTTAGATGCTTTAGAGTTTCACATCATCTTCAGGAACTGTTGGGATTGAAACTCTGTTCCTTTTCCCTTTCACAATGCTAGAGTCTGAAGGAGATCCAAAACTGCTTAATGTGAAAATGGGTAGATATACAGATCTTCCCCTAGGCCAAATGGCTCAAAGCGTTCAGAAGTGATTACAACAAATTCAAGATGGATTAAATAAAGATAGACAAAAGGCCTTCAAACCAAATCCATTTCTAAAAATTTTCAAGGTCAATTACAAGCCCAAGTCTTTAAATAGGTTCTTAAACTGACCTGGTTTCTCAATAGTAGGAATATCACAGGGCAAGAGAAAGTTACAGAATCTGTGCTCACTCTTGATCATGATATATTCAGTTATTCTGACATCTCTTTCAATTCCAAAGCAAGACTGAGAATGGCTTGCATTAGACTTTTAGAGTCGCATGTAAAGAACCTAAAACAGTATTTTCTACTATAAAATGAGGTAATGTCATATGTCCTTTGTTGTCACCTAGGAATGATAATTATTAACTTGATACAGATAAGGAAATCTAGTGAAATTTTACTCATACGTGAATCAATATGTAGCAATATGCCATTTACATACCCAGGAATAGAAATAAAACTTTTATTTGAGAGGACTTTATGGTTAAAACGATTACATACAATGAATTTGCAATGTTGCTCTTAGTTATAGTCAAATAAATGAGTCCAAGCTAATAAATGACATGTTTAAATAGAAGTAAATTAGCTTAGCAGAACTATAGTGAATGCTGAATTTACAGTAATCATTTGTAAATAGAGCCCTCTTTTCATTAGTATTTCTTGGCTTTACCTGAATAATTTCTGACAGTTTGGAAGCACAATCACAACTGTCATTAATTAGTGCTAATTTATTGTATTCAATACCCTGAAAATTGTATAACTAGGAATGTGTTTTATTTTAGACAATGTATTTCTATCAACTTTCTTTAAATATCTATTGCATATACTGGTCCTTTTCATTTTTCATCTATGGAATTGAAATTTCCAGTAATATATTATATATCTTACAAAAGTGAGTCTAGAAAATACTTTCCTTATTTTAAAGCACCTGTGATTTTAAAACTACTATTGATTTTTGGTAAGGAAAATATATTTGAAATATAATGTAAATTTATTGTTGGTATTTATTTTCACAATTCATCTATTTATTGCAATTGATTATGAGTAATAGTTGTGATGCCATTTTCATTTCAGAAATGCATAAGGATACCAAACTTTGGCTCTCAGATAAAATGTAGTTCCTTCTCAGAATTAATCGTGGCTGAGATCTTTTTTTTTTTTTCTGCTACATATGTTGTTGACAAGCAAATCCAGGTTACATTTAAGTAGTTTGAGACATTCACCATTCTAGAAAAAGTACAGATAGAAAAGTGAGAGGATATATTGTCAGCTTCACCTGTCATTCAGAGTCGAATTAAGACGTTGTTAGCTGGACAGCTACTCAAAGTGCATATACTAACCTAAAATATTATTGGAAAATTAGTCGGATGGAAACAGATGTTTGTGTTTGTGTGTGTGTGTGTGTGTGAGTATGTGTGTATTCCTCTTATGGAAATTGAAAATAATGTATAACCCACTGGTGATAAGTAGTAAAGCCCAGAAAAAGCATCTTTAGGTAACTGATACTAGATTGTTGCTGAAGTAAAACAAGTGCTGGCTAACTAGAGATACTTTATTTTCTAAGTGGAGCAAGCAAAGTTAAGGCCAGTCTTGAAGTTTTTATGACAACACACACTCACTGTCAAGGTTTACTTAAGTGTCTCTTACTCGATGGATTTTTTTCCTTTTCTTCTCAATATATATTGAATAATTATTTTTAAATATACATCAATCTATTAGCTTACCTGAGAAGTTCAAATATTTTTGTCCAGTCCTGCTGGAACTACTAGTTATTTGACATCTGAAATGTGCATCTTAATCACTTTGTCTATGAAATAATTGAACTGAGCTAAAAAATAAAAAAAAGTCATTTTCAGTTGTCAAATACTAATAAATATTATGTAAAATACTATATCAAGACAAATTTGAGCAAGATAAACTCATACAGTTTAGATTTTATTAAAGTGATTTGGTTGTGTGTGAACTCTAGAATCAGGCTGCTTTGGTTTTATTTCTGACTTCACTACTTTTATTGAGTGACCTTAGGCAAATTAACTTCTGCATCTCAGTTTCTTCATCTCTACAATGGGAATAATAATATGTGTTTAAAATGATTATCTTGAGTATTAAATAAAATATTTATCTACTCATTCAAAAAACAACTACTTATCACTTACCAGGCACTGTTTAGATGATTTGGGTTGTAAAAAAATAACTGACAAATTTTCCTGACCTCACGGAACACAAGTTTTAGCAAAGGAGATAAAAATAACCACAAACAAATATAAATAAAATATAGAATATGTTAGGTGTATAAGTGTTATGGAAAAATTAAAGTGGGGATGAAAAATAGGCAATGACAAGAAAGCATGGTGTAAACTTTCATAAGGTGACCAGTCAAGTCTTCCTTGAGAAGCTAGAATCTGAGTAGAGATATGCACGAGATGACAAAGACAGCCATACAGAATCTTGAGGATGGGATACGTTTTTAGACACAGCAAGGATGGTAGTATGGTACGATTGGAGTGAGTAAGGTATAATAGTAGGAGATGAGATCAGAAAGTTAAAAGAGGTCCCAATTATGTAGAGCTTCATTGACCTTGGTAAGGACTTTGCCTTTTACTCTTGCCTCTCAAATTATTTGAACAAAAAGTGATATAAACTGACTTTTGCTTTAACAGAATAAAACATCTGTTTGTTGTGTTCACAATAGCTTTAGGGGAAGCCAATGTAGAATCTGGAGAAGAGCTAGGAAATTATTGTAAGAATACAGACAAGATAAAATGGATGGTGTGAACCAAGAGAGCAATAGTAGAGAAGTATTTACAAATTCCCAGAAGAAATATATTATTGTAAGGAAAATGTGACAAAATTTACTGATGGATTAGGTATAAATAATGACAGGCAAAGAGAAGTAAAAGACACAACCCATACTTAGGCCCAGCCACACTCATCTAGGAGTTAGGAAAATAAAAATAATAAAACTACCACCTGCAAGGGCTACAAAAGAGTAAATGTCATCAGGGAAGATTTGGGTTTCAGGTAGAGCGAGAAAGTGAAAATACCACAGAAGTTAGAGTTGCAGAATATTTAGAGATGACTATCAGTTCCAGAGAGCCCAATGTCATGATTTCATAAGCTAAAGATGAATAGGAGATAGAGACAAAAGTTTGAATATGTAGCACCACATTGAAATTAAAGTCAAGGAAATACATTATGACCTGGAAACCGTGAATTTCTTGCAGATACAGACATAACTGGTGATATAGGACATAATCAAATGAGTCCTTATGGTCCCAATTGATGGTGACGCTTTAGTGTTGTGGGGAATGAAGGCGTTGGTCTATCCAGTAGCACATTGATTTAGGGGGCTCTCAAATGACTCTAGATAGTAGAGGCCTAAAGGCATTGGAAGGGCAGTAATACACTGATAAAAGATGGCTGTATTTTGATATCAGCCTATGAAGGAAATGGGGAACATAGGAACGTATCCAGCCAATTAGAACATGAAAAGCATGCATAGTATGAGTCATACTCAAGAATTCATGAGACTTTCACAATGGGGGTCGTTGGAATTGATGGGTCTCTTTTAAAGTAGACAAGCACATTCTTTATCCTTGGCAATGAATGTGTGTAAGCTGACAGAGGGGTAATCTTACTTTGCGCAAGGCTCAGGGGCTCCTTCTTGACCTCTACCAATGGAGGCATGAGAGACAGTAGAAGACAGAAAGTCTTACTCTGAGTGTCCAAGTCTTCCTTTTTATTCCCAACAATGAAGATAATCCATGTTAAGGTATTCAAACAGCCATATGCCATCACAGTCTTCTCTATCTCAGTAAATGGGAGCATCATACATACTAAAAAACATATTGGAGTCATTTTCTGACTTCTCTTTTCCTTTCTTGCCACTTATTATATGCAACAGAAAATTTTGCTGGCTCTCTTTTCAAACTATTTCTGGAAATGGGGCACTTCTCGTAATGACAACTGCTGGGGCCCCGATCCAAACCACTGTTATCTCTCAGCTGGATTATGGCAATACCCTCATAACAAATTCCCCTGTTTCCTCAAACTTCATCTTAGTCTGTTCTCAGCAGAAAAACAAAAGCGACCCTGTTAAAATGTAAATCTTCTATCACTCTTCTACTCATAACCCTTGCATCATTTTCCATCTCACTATGAGTAAAACTCAAATTTCTTATAAGGACTAACAAGTCCAGATGAGAAATGGTTATTGTCACTTCTCTTTGCTCATCCCCTATCTGTTCTCTATGGTCCTCAACTTCCATTCCTTATTCAACTCCCTCCACACCTACTTCTTTTTAATTCTAAGAACACACTAGGCTGATTCCAAAGGATGGTTTTTAACTTGCTTCTTTTTTCTCTATGGAATACTCTTCTCACTTTAATCCTTCATCTCCTTCATGTCTTGACTTAAATGTTAGCTTTTCAGTGAGTGTTTCCTGGCCATCATATTTGAAATGGCATTCCTGCTAACACAAACATACACACATGCTTGTGTCCTCATTCCTTGATTTACTATTTTTTTTTTTTTTTTTTTTTGCGGTACGTGGGCCTCTCACTGTTGTGGCCTCTCCCATTGTGGAGCACAGGCTCCAGACACGCAGGCTCAGCAGCCATGGCTCATGGGCCCAGCAACTCCGCGGCATGTGGGATCTTCCCGGACTGGGGCATGAACCCATGTCCCCTGCATCGGCAGGCAGACTCTCAACCACTGCGCCACCAGGGAAGCCCTCCTTGATTTATTATTCTCCTTAACAGTCTGACTTATCATATATTTTACCTAATGGTTGTGAATATAATCTGACTTCACCAATTTAATGTATATCTCCAAATGGCAGGAACGTTTGGTTTATTTGTTTTTGTTTCTATTCTGTTTATTGGTGTGTCCTCAACATCTTAAATTAGTGATAAAATATGTTTGTCATGCAATAAATATTTGTTGGGTAAGTTAATGAATAACTGAGCACCCTTTTACATGTTTTGTTGCTTTTTTTCTTATAGAAGAGCATTGGTTCAGAAGAATTATGTAGTTTGTTGTGCATTAACTTAAAAAACTCTAAAGTATGTAACACTAGAGACATGCAATCAGTTTTGAACTTATTAAATGAATGCATTACTCTTTATAAAAGTATTTTGTAGTGGATTTATCTGAGAAGAATATATTTTTTTGCTTAAAATGAGATATTTGAGCAAATGAGTAGTATATATTCACATTTTATTAATGCCTATTAAGATCAGCTTATAATTTTACAAATCCATTTATTATGTGTTTGTATGTATTGTTTGCTTTTAAATCTATGTGATTGATGCCATATTTTATTCATACTTTCAGTATGATTTTACCAAAATATCATGGGTCAAGAATTAACCAAATCTTTAAATATTTTGGGCACATAATGTTCATCACTTTTATAATTGACTGACTATAATATTTTGACCTATAGGGTATTTCTGGATATTTAAGTTATTTATAATATCACAGAAAGGATATTTCTAAAGTTACATAAAATATCCCTGGATATTAAAACAAAAACAAATCTCCACAGTTGATATTTTAATGTATTCTTAATTTGTTTCACTACAATTTTCTGAATAGAGGACAAAATAAAAACTATAGAACTGGATTGGTTCAAGATGGTGGAGTAGAAGGATGTGTGTTCACTCCTTCTTGCAAGAGCACCAGAATCACAACAAACTGCTGAACAATCATCGAGAGGAAGACACTGGAACTCACCAAAAAAGATGTCCAACATCCAAAGACAAAGGAGAAGCCACAATGGGAGAGTAGGAGGGGCGCAATCATAGTAAAATCAAATCCCCTAACTGCTGGGTGGGTGACTCACAAACTGGAGAACACTTATATCACAGAAGTCCATCCACAGGAGTGAAGATTCTGAGCCCTTCATCAGGCTTCCCAACCTAGGGGTCCAGCAATGGGAGGAGGAATTCCTAGAGAATTAGACTTTGAAGGCTGGTGGGATTTCATTGCAGGACATCAGCAGGACTGGGGGAAACAGAGAATCCACTCTTGGAGGGAAGAAACAAAGTAGTGTGAACATTGGGATCCAAGGGAAGGAGCAGTGAACCCATAGAAGACTGAACCCAACCTGCCTGCTAGTGTTGGAGGGGTTTCTGCAGAGGCTGGGGGTGGCTGTGACTCACCGTGAGGACAAGGACACTGGCAGCAGAAGATCTGGGAAGTATTTCTTGGCATGAGCACTCCCAGAGTCTGTCATTGACCCCACCAAACAGCTGTGTAGGCTCCAGTGTTGGGTTGACTCAGGCCAAACAACCAACAGGGAGGGAACACAGCCCCACCCATCAGCAGACAAGTGGATTAAAGTTTCATTGAGCTCTGCCCACCAGAGCAAGAGTCATTTCTACCCAACACCAGTCCCTCCCATCAGGAAACTTTCACAAGCCTCTTAGCTTCATCCACCAGAAGACAGACAGCAGAAGCAAGAAGAACTACAATCCTGCAGTCTGTGGAACAAAAACCAAATTCACAGAGAGATAGACAACCTGAAAAGGCAGAGGATTTTGTACCAGATGAAGGAACAAGATAAAATCCCACAAAAACAACTAAATGAAGTGGAGATAGGCAGCCTTCCAGAAAAAGAATTCAGGATAATGATAGTGAAGATATCCAGGACCTCGGAAAAAGAATGGAGGCAAAGATTGAGAAGATGCAAGAAATGTTTAAGAAAGACATAGAAGAATTAAAGAACAAACACTTAGAAGAATTAAAGAACAAACAGAGATGGACAATACAATAACTGAAATGAAAAATACACTAGAAGGAATCAATAGCAGAATAACTGAGGCAGAAGAACAGATAAGTGACCTGGAAGACAGAATGGTGGAAATCACTGCCATGGAACAGAATAAAGAAAAAAGAATGAAAAGAAATGAAGACAGCCTAAGACTTCTGGGACAACACTAAACACAACAACATTCACATTATAGGGGTGCCAGAAGGAAAAGAGAGAGAGAAAGGACCTGAGAAAGTATTTGAAGAGATGATTATAATCGAAACTTCTCTAACATGGGAAAGGAAATACCCACCCAAGTCCAGGAAGTGCAGAGAGTCCCAGGGAGGATAAACACAAGGAAAAACACACTGAGACACATAGTAATCAAATTGACAAAAATTAAAGACAAAGAAAAATTCTTGAAAGCAGCAAGGGAAAAATGACAAATAACATACAATGGAACTAACATAAGGTTAACAGCTGATTTCTCAGCAGAAACTCTATAAGCCAGAAAGGAGTGGCATGACATATTTAAGGTGATGAAAGGGAAGAACCTGCAACCAAGATTACTCTAACTGGCAAGGATCTCACTCAGATTCGGCAGAGAAATTGAAAGCTTTACAGACAAGCAAAAGCTAAGAGTATTCAGCACCACCAAACAAGCCTTACAACAAATGCTAAAGGAACTTCTCTAAGTGGGAAACACAAGGGAAGAAAAGGACCTACAAAAACAAACCCATAACAATTAAGAAAATGGTAATAGGAACATACATATGGATAATTACCTTAAAAGTGAATGCATTCAATGCTCCAACAAAAGACACAGTTTCGTTGAATGGATACAAAAACAATACCCATATATATGCTGTCTACAAGAGACCCACATCAGACTTGGGACACATACAGACTGAAAGTGAGGGGATGGAAAATGATATTCCATGAAAATGGAAATCAAAATATAGCTGGAGTAGCAACACTCACATCAAATAAAATAGACTTTAAAATAAAGAATGTTACAAGAGACAAGGATGAATGCTACATAATGATCAAGGGATCAATCCAAGAAGAAGATATAACAATTATAAATATACATGCACCCAAAAGAGGAGCATGTCAATACATAAGGCAACTGTTAATATCTATAAAAGAGGAAATTGACAGTAACATAATAATAGTGGGGGCTTTAACACCTCACTTACACCAGGAGACAGATCAGATTATACAAACAGTAAATTTATAAGGAAACACGAGATTTAAATGACACAAGAGACCAGAGAGATTTAATTAATGTTTATTTATATATATCAAAAAACAGCATATTACACTTTCTTCTCAAGTGCACACAGAACATTCTCCAGAATAGATCACATCTTGGGTAACAAATCAAGGCTCAGTAAATTTAAGAAAATTGCATCTTTTCTGACCACAATGCTATGAAATTAGAAATCAATTACAGGGAAAAAATATAAAAAACACAAACACATGGAGGCTAAACAATACATTACTAAGTAACCAAGAGATCACTGAAGAAATCAAAGAGGAAAGCAAAAAATACCTAGAGACAAATTACAATGAAAATGCAATGGTCCAAAAGCTATGGGATGCAGCAAAAGCAATTCAAACAGGGAAGTTTACAGCAATACAAGCCTTCCTCAGGAAACAAGAAAAATCTCAAATAAAAAATCTAACCTTACACCTAGAGGAACTAGAGAGAGAAGAACAAATAAAATCCAAAGTTAGCAGAAAGAAATCATAAAAATCAGAGCAAAAATAAATGAAATAGAAGCAAAGAAAATGATAGCAAAGATCAATAAAACTAAAAGCTGGTTCTTTGAGAAGATAAACAAAATTGATAAACCATTAGGCAGACTCATCAAGAAAAAGAGGGAGAGAACTCAAATCAATAAAATTAGAAATTAAAAAGGAGAGGACACAACAAACACTGCAGAAATAAAAAGCATCCTATGAGACTACTACAAGCAACTCTTGCCAGTAAAATGGACAACCTGGAAAAAATGGGCAAATTATTAGAAAGGTATAACCTTCCAAGACTAACGCACAAAGAAGTAGAAAATATGGACAGACATATCACAAGTAAAGAACATGAAACTGTGATTAAAAATCTTCCAAAAAACAAATTTGTTTGCATTGACAAATATACACTAATATGTATAAAATGGATAACTAAAAAGAACCTGCTGCGCAAAAAAATAAATAAAATAAAATTCAAAAAACAAAAAGTCTTCCAACAAACAAAAGTCCAGGACTAGATAACTTCACAGGTGAATTCTATCAAACATTTAGAGAAGAGATTATACCCATTCTTCTCAAACTCTACCAAAAATTTGCAGAGGACAGAACACTTCCAAACTCATTCTATGAGGCCACCATCACCCTGATGCCAAAACCAGAAAAATATACTATGTAAAAAGAAAACTACAGACCAATATCACTGATAAATATAGATGCAAAAATCCTCAACAAAATACTAGCAAACAGAATCCAACAACACATTAAAAGGATCATACACCATTATCAAGTGGGATTTATCCCAGAGATGTAAGGATTCTCCAATATATGCAAATCAATGTGATACACTGTATTAACAAATTGAAGAATAAAAACCATATAAACATCGCAATAGATGCAGAAAAAGTTTTTGACAAAATTCAACACCAATTTATGATAAAAACTCTCCAGAAAGTGGGCACAGAGGGAAATTACCTCAACACAATAAAGGCCATATATGACAAACCCACAGCAAACATCATTCTCAATGGTGAAAAACTGAAAGCATTTCCTCTAATATCAGGAACGATAAAAGGATGTCCACTCTCACCACTATTATTCAACATAGTTTTGGAAGTCCTAGCCATGGCAATCAGAGAAGAAAAAGAAATAAATGAAAACAAATTGGAAAAGAAGTAAAACTGTCACTCTTTGCACATGACATACTATACATAGAGAATCCTAAAGATGCCACCAGAAAACTACTAGAGCTAATCAATGAATTTGGTAAAGTTGCAGGATACAAAATTAATGCACAGAAATCTCTTTCATTCCTATACATTAATGGTGCAAAATCTGAAAGAGAAATTAAGGAAACACTCCCATTTACCACTGCAACAAAAAGAATAAAATGCTGAGGAATATACCTACCTAGGGAGACGAAAGACCTGTATGCAGAAAACTATAAGACACTGATGAAAGAAATTAAATACAACACAAACAGATGGAGAGATATACCATGTTCTTGGATTGGAAGAATCAATATTGTGAAAATGACTATACTACACAAAAAAATCTACAGATTCAATGTAATCCCTATCAAATGACCAGTGGCATTTTCTACAGAACTAGAGTAAAAAATCTTAAAATTTCTATGGCTACACGAAAGACCTGGAATAGCCAAAGCAGTCTTGAGGGAAAAAAACGGAGCTGGAAGGCTTCCCTGGTGGCACAGCGGTTGGGAATCTGCCTGCCAATGCACGGGACTCGGGTTCAAGCCCTTGTCTGGGAGGATCCCACATGCCGCAGAGTGACTGGGCCCGTGAGCCACAACCACTGAGCCTGCTGCGCGTCTGGAGCCTGTGCTCTGCAATGGGAGAGGCCGCGACAGTGAGAGGCCCGCACACCGTGATGAAGAGTGGCCCCCGCTCCCCGCAACTGGAGAAAGCCCTCGCACAGAAACGAAGACCCAACACAGCCAAAAATAAATTAATAAATTTAAAAAAAGAGTATTAAAAAAAAAAACGGAGCTGGAGTAATCAGACTCCCTGACTTCACACTATACTACAAAGCTATAGTAATCAAGACAATATGGTACTGTCACAAAAACAGCAATATAGATCAATGGAACAGGATAGAAGGCCCAGAGATAAACCCATGCACATATGGTCAACTAATCTATGACAATGAGGCAAGGGTATACAATAGAGAAATGACAGTCTCTTCTATAAGTTGTGCTGGAAAAACTGGACAGATACATGTAAAATAATAAAATTAGAACACTCCCTAACACTATACACATAAATAAACTCAAAATGGATTAGAGACCTAAATGTAAGACTGGACACTACAAAACTCTTAGAGGAAAACATAGGAAGAACACCCTGTGACATAAATCACAGAAAGATCTTTTCTGATCCACCTCCTAGAATAATGGAAAGAAAAACAAAAACCAATGGGACGTAATGAAACTTAAAAGCTTTTGCAAAGCAAAGGAAACTACAAACAAGACAAAAAGACAACCCTCAGAATGGGAGAAAATATTTGCAAACAAATCAAAGGGCAAAGGATTAATCTCCAAAATATATAAACAGCTCATGCAGCTCAATATTAAAAAAAAAAAAAAAAGGACTTCCTTAATGGCCCAGTGGTTATGACTCTGTGCTTCCACTGCAGGGGACACGGGTTTGATCCCTGGGCTTGGAATTAAGATACCACATGCTGTGTGGCATGGCCAAAAAAAAAAAAGACATGAATAAACTGTATTCTTCTGATTTGGGCTTTCCTGGTGGTGCAGTCATTGAGAGTCCGCCTGCCAATACAGGAAACATGGGTTCATGCCCTGGTCCAGGAAGATCCCACATGCCGCAGAGTGGCTGGGCCCGTGAGCCACGACCGCTGAGCCTGCGCGTCTGGAGCCTGTGCTCCACAATGGGGGAGGCCACACCTGAGAGAGTCCCACGTACAGCCAAAAAAAAAAAAAAACACCCAATCAAAAAATGGGCAGAATACCTAAATAGACATTTCTCCAAAGAAGACATACAGATGGCCAAGAAGCTCATGAAAAGCTGCTCAACATCACTAATCATTAGAGCAATACAAATCAAAACTGCAATGAGGTATCATCTTACACCAGGTAAAATGGGCATCGTCAGAAAATCTACAAACAACAAATGCTGGAGAGGATGTGGAGTAAAGGGAACAATCTTGCACTGTTGGTGGGAATGTAAATTGATACAAACACTATGTAAAACAGTAAGAAGGTTCTTTAAAAAACTAAAAATAGACTTACCATATGACCCAGCAATCTCACTACTGGGCATATACCCAGAGAAAACCATAATTCAAAAATACACATACACCCCAATGTTCATTGCAGCACTATTTACAACAGCTAGGTCATGGAAGCACCCTAAATGTCCATCGACAGATGAATAGATAAAGAAGATGTGGTACATATATACAATGGAATATTATTTAACCATAAAAAGGAATGAAATTGGGCCATTTATACAGACATGGATGGATCTATAGACTGTCATACAGAGTGAAGTAAGTCAGAAAGAGAAAAACAAATATCGTATATTAACGCATATATGTAGAACCTAGAAAAATGGTACAGATGAACCAGTTAGCAGGGCAGAAATAGAGACACAGATGTAGAGAACAAACATATGGACACCAAGGGGGGAAAGTGGTGGTGGGAATGTGGTGGTGGTGTGATGAATTGGGAGATTAGGATTGACATATATACACTAATATGTATAAAATGTATAAGTAATAACAACCTGCTGTATTCAAAACTAAATAAAATAAAATTTAAAAAAATAAAACTATAGAACTACCTCACTTCTTTACACAAATATAAAATTTTAGATAATGTTAAGAAATAGAATCCAGCCCCTAAAAAAGAAGTTAACTATGTTTAAGTATGGCTGCTGAAAAAGTATTTGATAACTTTAAGCTGTACTTCATAGTAAAATGCAATAGGAAAAATAGTGATAAATGGAACTATTTGATTATAACATATTTAATTTACCAAAAATCATCAAGAAATATTATCTGAAATTATGAAATGTTAAACTGTTTGAATTAATATTAGGATCCAATGATTCCAAGTATCTCCATTAGCATTCAAGACTGTCATGGTGTTTAAGTGAATGAAATAAAAATAAAAGTATTAAAAATTTGGAAGGGAAGAAAAATAAAATCATGTTGGCTGATGACATATTTATATACATAAGAGTACCCAAGGGAAAATAAACTTTTAAGATATGTTAGTAGAAAAAATAAATCAATAAAATCAATAAAATCAATAAATAAAAATTTAAAATATATATATATATATATGTTAGTAGATTAACGGTACAAAAAATAAATATTTATAAATCTGAAATTTTATTTTTATATTAGGTATAATCACACAGAAAAGTTAGAAAAAATAACAATAGCAAAAATCACCCATAAAATACTTAAGAACAAATTAAACATAAAAGGAAAGGAGTCAGATATATAAATTATAAAGTCTTATTTAAGGACACAAAATTAAATCTGAACAAACTGATTTATCATGCTATTTCTTAGATACAGAGACTTAATACTGACATTTCAAATGCCAATACATGCAAAATAGCATATACATTTAGAAAAACAGCAATTAGCAATTAGAATTCCAAAAGACTTTTAACAGTTCTATTGAGATCTAATTTCATATTATAAAAATTTATCCTTTGTAAAGTGTACAGTTTTTATTACGTTTGTCCATCCATCACCACAATCCAGTTTTAGAATGCATCCATTAACCAAACAATTCCCTCATGTATTCTTACTATCATCTCTCACTAGACAATCAATGATCTGCTTTCAGTCTCCATAGCTTTGACTTTTCTAGAAATTTTATGTAAAATAAATGACTTTTATATCTGGCTTCTAATGCTTAGTACAGTGTTTATCAGGTTCATCCATATCATTACAAATATCATGAGCTTGTTTCTGAATAATGCTCCTAAGGTAATCTATGTACAGGTCTTTTTTGTAGTGTTATGTTCTCATGTCTCTTGGATAGAAATGAAGAAATGGAATTGTTGCACCATATGGTAACTCTATGTTCATCTTTTTTAGTCTAAGTGTTTTTTCCAAGTAATTGTGCAGTTTTACATTTCCATCAACATTGTGTGAGACTTCCAGTTTCTCCTCATATTTTTAAATTGAAATATAGCTGATTTACAATGCCATGTTAGTTTCTGATGTACAGCAAAAAGATTCATATATATATATATATATTCTTTTCCATCATAAGTTATTACAAGATATTGAATATAGTTCTCTGTGCTATACAGTAGGTCCTTGTCTATCTATTTTATATATAGTAGTGTGTATATTTTAATCCCAAACTTCTAATTTATCCCCCTCCCCTTTCCCCTTTGGTATCCATAAGTTTGTTTTCTATGTCTGTGAATTTATTTCTGTTTTGTAAATAAGTTCATTTGCAGCATATTTTAGATTCCACATATAAGTGATATCATATGGCATTTGTCTTTCTCCGTCTGACTTACTTCATTTAGTATCATAATCTCTATGTCCACCCATGTTGCTGCAAATGTCATTATTTCATTCATTTTATGGTTGAGTAGTATTCCATTGTACATGTATACCACATCATTTTTATCCATTCTTCTGTAGATGGACACTTAGGTTGCTTCCCTGTCTTGGCTATTATAAATAGTACTGCTGTGTACATTGGGGTGCATGTGTCTTTTTGAATTAGAGTTTTTGTCTTTTCTTAATGTATGCCCAGGAGTTGGATTGCTGGATAATATGGTAACTTTAGTTTTAGTTTTTTAAGGAACTTCCATACTGTTTTCCACAGTAACTGCACCAATTTACATTCCCAGCAACAGTGTAGGAGGGTTCCCCTTTTTCCACACGCTCTCCAGCATTTATTATCTATAGACTTTTAAATGATGGTCATTCTGACCAGTGTGGGGTGATAGCTCATTGTAGTTTTTATTTGTATTTCTCTGATAATTAGCAGTTTTGAACATCTTCTCATGTGGCTATTGACCACATGTATGTCTTCTTTGGAGAAATGTCTCTTTAGGTCTTATGCTCATTTTTTGTTGGGTTATTTTATGGTTATTGGGTTGTATGAGCTGTTTTTATACTTTGGATATTAAGCCGTTGCTGTTCACATCATTTGCAAATATTTTCTCCCAATCCATAGGCTGTCTTTTCATTTTGTTTTTTTCCTATGCTGTGCAAAAACTTATGTTTGATTAGGTACCATTTGTTTATTTTTGCTTTTATTTCTATCGCCTTGGTAGACTACCCTAAGGAAACATTGCTACGATTTATGTTAGAGAATGTTTTACCTATGTTCTCTTCTAGGAGTTTTATGGTGTCCTGTCTGAAATTTAAGTCTTTAAGTATTTTGAGTTTATTGTTGTATATGGTGTTGGGGAGTGTTCTAACTTCATTGATTTACATGTGGTTGTCCAGCTTTGCTAACACTACTTGCTGAAGGGGTTGTCTTTTCTTCTCCACATTTTCACTGCCACTTGCTGTAATCAGTCCTTATGATCACAGCCATTTAAGTGGGTGTGTAGTAGGATCTCAGTATAGTTTTAAAAAACAAATGTTCTTGGGGCTTGTATTCCCAGTGCAGGATCCCCAGGCTGGGGAGCACAATGTGGGGCTCAGTGTCTTCCCCTTGGGGAGAACCTCTGCAATTGTGATTAACCTCCCATTTGTGGGTCATCTACTCAGGGGTTTAGGTCTTGATTATAATGTACCTTCACCCCTGTTACCCATCTCATTGTGGTTCCTTCTTTATCTCCTTAGTTGTGGAAAATCTTTTCTGCTTGTTTTCAGGTCATTCTCGTAGATAGTTGCTCTATAAAAAGTTGTAATTTTGTTGAGTCCATGGGAGGAGGTGAGCCTAGGGTCTTCCTAGTATACCATTTCAGCCACTCTTCTCCATTCATCTGTTGTTGGACATTTAAGTTATTTCCATGCCTTGACTATTGTTAACAATGCTGCAATTAACATAAGAATGCAGATACCATTTCCAGATAGTGATTTTATTTCCTTTGTATAAATACCCAATACTGGATTTACTAGATCTTATGGTAAGTCTATTTTTATTTATTTGAAAAACCCCCATACTGTTTTTCATAGTCACTGTACCAATTTACCTTCCCACCAAAAATGTAAAAGGATTTATCTTTTTCACATATTCACTAGCACTTGAGTTGACAAATGTTTTGTGTAGATCACTGTTTTGCCAAAAGACTTACTTTTAGCTTCAAGTTCAGAGGATTCACTGGCAAAATAACCACTCCACACTTTAATAAGCAAGAAATGAGCAAACTTATTAAATTAGTAGTAAGTTACAATAGAGAGAGAGTAAAATGTACATACATCACCAAATTGGGGAGGCCCCTACATCCAGAGCCAAGCAGCAGCAATCTGGAGTCCCAGTGTTACAGCATAAGGACAAGCAACACAGCAAGAAGCAAATGTATATACATCACCAAATTGGGGAAGCACCTACATCCAGATTCAAGAAACGTTGGTAAGTTCCTGGAACAGCGATCTGGAGTCCCAGTTGCAAGGTTCCAGGCAGTGCGTCCACCCCACGGGTGAGTCTTCAGAGTATTGCTCAAAGGAGTCCTGCTTTTAACGCCAACCCACAAACTGATAATCACCAGCTTACGTGCAAATATGCAGCTCTGGCTATTATCAGAAATGCTTTGCTCTCTAGCCCTAAGTCTCAGAATGTTTGCTGATCCCTGGGAACTGGCCAGATTCCCAAGGTCCAGGAAGCTTCGTGACTTACTCCCTTCCTTATCTGTTGGTTCTCAAGACTTGCTAGTGCCATTTCTGCTGACGTGCACATAGTCTAGCAGCTTGGCCCATAGCTGTCTTTAGGGTCTTTGGCTGGTCAAAGGCCTATTATTGCCTCTGAAGCCTGAACAACACTATTAACTTCCACAACAATAACCATGCTAGATTCTTTGGGGGATTCAAGAGGAAAAAGTATTATACCTATCTTCAAAGAGCTTCCAGTTCAATCAGGGTGAAACTATTCACAGAGCCATAATAGTCAAAAATACTAGAGAGCAGAAAAATATATAATCACTATATATTACAGGCTAAAATATATTTAGGGATTCTAAAACAAGGTATATCAATGAGGGTTATAATTTACAGTGGAAGATCACAGAAGAATGCTGCAGATTAGAATTTTAAAGTCTATTCTAATTAAGTCTAGCCATTCATCACCCCACAATTACTAATCTGGGAAGAGAGAAACATAATTTATGGCTGCAAAAAACTACATGTGAAAAGAGCTATCAATTTAGGCATTATTTTTCTAATTCTCTAGTAAAATATATGCATTTTTGCAAAATATATACAGAAGAGATATAGTTAATTGTGGCAAAATATCAGTAACTTCATAACTAATGTTTATAAATATATAAAGCATGTTGTAATTATTTTCTTAGAAATTTAAAATACATTTTAAAATATACTCATCTAGTTCTAAACAAATTAACATATACTAGACTTATATAAGCAAATATTATACTTAACAAATAGTATTACAGGAAATAAATATTACTGAATCAATCGCATACATATATACATATACAAGTGTGAAGATGTGTGTGTGTGTGTGTGTGTGTGTGTGTGTGTGTGTAGTGGGGACATGCCTATCTACTGTCAATAAAATATATGATACACAATTTAGGATTTTTAAAAATACTTTATTACATAATAAAATAATATAGTCATATACTTTGAGTTTGCCTGAAAAGGACCAGGCATTGATACTAATCATTGGGTAATTAATCCATGTGGCTGTCATAATTCTATTTGTTTTTTTATCCAGTGCTATTTCACTTAAGACTTGATTACTGTGAATCTGCTGGTTATATAAGAGCCACAGTAAAAAAACATTTTTTTCATCAGATTATTCTTTCAATAACATGTGTTACTTAGCAAGGAGATTTCATTAATAGCGGGTGCATGCAGGCAAATTGAGGATTATTCTCCAGTGTTTGCAGAGAAAATTATTATAGGAAGAAAATATAGGTATATATAAAAATGGATTTACTATGAATGAATGCATATAACTTCTTTAGTGTAAAAAAAAACTTATATTTGACCTCTGAAATAAATAACATCTTGTCTCACATAAGCAAACAAATCAGTAATTCCAAAGATAAAGGGATGAAGATATCATTTTGTGTTGGAATATTTTTTCTCATCAAGTTATGCATAAATTTACAGCTCAAATAGTCTCCAACTTTCCAAAAAGCCTTCTGTAGTAATAGTGTACTTCTGGAATTGTGTGATTTTGTTAATTTATTCAGTGTGGCAGAGATTGCCTACCTGATCAATATAATTGCTTCCTTTTCCTCTTGCATAGACAGATCAGTTAGATTTCCCAGGCTCTTTTGCAATTAGGTATCAGTGCTATTATGGATTGAGATTGAGTTCAGGCCAGTAGAATGTGGCCACAAATGATGAATGTAACTTCTAGGCATGGCTCATAAAAACCTCTCCCATGTTATTCTTCACTTTCATTTCCCACTTCTACCAGTGGGACCTTGACCTCCAGGGAAATCTTGGAAGCCAATGATGGCAGAGCCTCCTTAATTATGGGTTCCAGAATGATAGAAAATAATAAGACCCTCCCAACACTTGCTACCAATTGGACTTTACATGAATGAAAAGTAAGTTTCGTATCTATTAGGCCACTAAGATTTCAGATGTATGTTAAAGGAGCTAATGTTTCCACAACCAATGCATTATTTTAAAATTAATGACTAAATTGAATTTGGTACTGTGCCTGATTTGCTATTTTTTTTTTTTTTTTTTTTTTTTTTGCATTACGTGGGCCTCTCACTGCTGTGGCCTCTCCCGTTGCGGAGCACAGGCTCCGGACGCGCAGGCCCAGCAGCCATGGCTCACGGGCCTAGCCGCTCCGCAGCATGTGGGATCTTCCCAGACCGGGGCACGAACCCGTGTCCCCTGCATCGGCAGGCGGACTCTCAACCACTGCGCCACCAGGGAAGCCCCTGATTTGCTATTTTAATGCTACTTCCCCTGGATAAAACTTAAATGTAATCCAGACTTAATTATTTTGAATGGACTATTTAGATTGTAGATAAGCAGTGTCATGCTGGTAGGCCTTTTAGCCAACATGAATACACAATAACAAAATATTTGTTGAGTAATCACTATGTCCAGACATGGTGTTGAGACATTTTGCATCATTGTCTCATTTAAACCTCTACTAAATACAGCTTTATTCCCATTACATAGATACGGATACTGAGTCAATTAAAAGCTAAGTTTGAGTCCAAACTTTTGTAATTAGTAAGTGGCAGAGCTGTAATGTGAAACAACTTTACTCAAGAACTCAAGTTTTGACTATGTCACTTTATTTTCAAAACCTAAGTGTGTGTTACTCTGAAAAACAAAGATAATTTTTTTGGGACTTCACTTATCTGGAATTCATGGTGATAGGAAATAGAACTGAATTAAAGCTTTTGCTTCAAAAATGATGCAAATTATATGAGTGAGTGAGATTATGTGAGGAAATGTTTCATATACTTAAAGGAATAAGCCCCTATTGAATTCCAGAGGTATCCAATTATATGCAAGTGGAAATCTTATCTAGTTATTAAAACATATACACTTACTCTGCCAAATAGTTAAGGCAGAAATATGACAGATGAGAAAAGAGAGGCCCAGAGAAGTCATGTTTTTTTCACAGGTTTATAGCAGAAATTAATAAAAGTAAATCAGACCTAAGAGAGGCATGCTGGAATATACATTTACATCAGGAGAAATACTCCAGTTGTAAGGAAATATTCGTTTTTGTTTTAATTATTTGCTTTGTTTATATATGCATTGCTTTATTTTTGTATATAAACATGACATTTTTAATGATGTAAAGGAAAACTCTGTTTTTCCATTCATAAAACTTTCAACACCAAATGTGTGGATGTTTTACCCACACCAACCAATTTCCCAACTCTCCAGACACCAACTGAGTGTCCTACAATTCAGTTATTACACTAACTACCTGGAGTTCGTGCAGACCCCATAGATTAAGGGCTCAGTCCCACAAGACTGCCCTCACTTCAAATGTCAGACACAAGTCTCCAGTTGTCATCTGTACATCTGACCAACTACCTATAAATCAGGGGTCCCCACAACCCCCTCCTCAGTTTTCATTATTTGCTATAACAATTCTTAGAACTCAGGCAAACACATTTACCAGTTTATTATGAAGGACTTAATAAAGGATACAGATTAACAGCCAGATGAAGAAGTACATAGGGTGAGGTCCAGAAGTGTCCTGAAACAAAAGGTTTTTTCTTCATAGAGTTGGGGTACACCACCGTCCCAGTATGTGGATGTGTTCACCAACCCAGAAACTCTTCAAACCCCATAGTTTAGGGATTTTTATGGAGACTTTTTCATATAGGTGTGATCAATTATTACCTCAATCTCCAGTCTCTCTCATCTACTTGGAGGTTCAGGGGTGGGGTGGAAAATTCGAACCTTCTAATCATACTTTGTTTTTTCTGGTGACCATCCCCAATCCTAGAGCTATCTGGGTGCCTCAGTCACTAGTCATCTCATTAGCATATATGGATGAAAAAATGTTGCCTGCCATATTAGCAAACAAATGATGTTATGGCCATCAAGCCATCAGCCACTTCCACTGCGCCCATGGCAAGTCCTGAGGGAACTCAGTAAGTAGGCAAATTGGCTGCCCACTACCAAGCCCTCAGCCACTGCAGCCATGCCCAACGAGTTACCATGAGGGGACTCAGACTGGGAAAGTACAGGATATTGGCCCTAGGTAGCTAAGGTGTGTATCAAAGAAATGATTTCAGTAAAACCAGACTCTTGCATCTTCCCATATATAGAAAAGCAATAAATTCATTAACTTGAGATGTCTGGTTTTCTTTCTTTATTTTTTTAACTTTCTTTTTCTTTTTTTTTTTTTTTTTTTTTTTTTGCCTCTCACTGTTGTGGCCTCTCCCATTGCAGAGCACAGGCTCTGGACGTACAGGCTCAATGGCCATGGCTCACGGGCCTAGCCACTCTGTGGCATGAGGGATCTTCCTGGACCGGGGCACGAACCTGTGTCCCCTGCATTAGCAGTCAGACTCTCAACCACTGCACCACCAGGGAAGCCCTGGTTTTCTTTAATTAACAGTAATCTTTTGATGTTCTGACTACTTGGTTTTTGTTGCAAAAAAAACCTTGTATATCCTGGTTCCTCATTCACCTCTTTGAAGCAGTCACTCAGAGCTATCTGAGAGGCTGCACCCTAGGCTTGAGTCCTCAGAAAGTCCACCAAATAAAATATAATTGTCAACTTTTAGGTTGTGCTTTTTTTTTTCTTCAGGTGACACAACAAAATAATTATAAAGCTCTAAAGATGCTGGTACATTAATAGAAAACTATGTAATCATTATTAATTACTCAACCCATCATTATTTCATATGAAAATATCCCCCAAGATTAGGCCAATCAGGTTTGCAGGTTTTCAATCAGTCTTCTCAGGTTCCAAAAGAAAGAGTAGTCTCAGCAATATATGACTTCATCCTTTCAGGCATCTGGTATAAATGAACTAAGAGATAATATCATCTCTTGCTCTTAGACTCTTTTGATGTGTTAATGTAATATCGAGTTTCCCTCATTATATAACAGGGAAGAGCCAAATGTGACTACATATTGGGCCTGTTTCTTTTACTTTAACCTTCGCTTTCCACTGCTTTTGTTCACTAAAAGGATACTGTCTATACATAATGGTCCACCTTGGGGAACCCTGCCCCTCTGCCTGAATGTTAAACAAAAGTCCCTTTGTCCAGGGAAGCATCCTGACCCTGTCCACCTGTGGATGACTGCAAGAAAGAATAAATTAACACATCCCCTCCCTGTGGCTGGCCATTCCAGGGGATATTTGCAAAACTTATGGCCTTTTTACTTTACTTCCTCATCTCCTCCCCCTCTCTGTTCTATTAGTGAAACTGGCATCCAAACCCTGATAAGATGGTTCTTTTGAGACACGAGTCTACGATCTTCTCTGTCTGCCAGCTTTCCAAATAAAGTCGTATTCCTTGCCTCAACACCTCATCTTCTGAGTTACTGGCCTGCTGTGTGGCAAGCAGAGCGAACCTGGACTTGGTAACAGTTACATAACCCATTTATTGATTTATTTACTCTTAGCCACTATTTCTCTTAAACCAAACTTTTCCACCTTTGGGAAGAACATTAGGTTCAGCCACTGTGCTGGTCTATATTGCAGGCAAAAATACTACTTCTTCTGATGGATATACACATATCCTACTTTAATGCACCCAAAATTTTTCGGTAGAGATTTCCATAGGGTCATGCCCCATATAAGCATCCCTTTTCAATTGCCAAGTTTCAATTGCTCTTCTGCCTCACCATATGCCCAGGCCATATGCCACTGTGCATGAGTCAGTAAAAATTCAAAAAGAGGAACTTTCATCACTGTTCAGTCATTCCATCTCTGCCAGGAAACAACATGAAGTTTAGCTCACTGAGCTGATTTGTTTTTTGTCTTCTTCAATCTGTATTTCCATCCACTGGTCTTAATGTGTAGCATTCCAAACAGGAAGCCATTTCATTCATCTTGGAACTGCTATCTGTAAACCAATTAGCTCTTTGTTGGTCAATCAAGAGCTGTTCATAGGGTACTGTTCATGTGGTAATCAGTTTTGTCAGCTCCTCAGGTAATTCCAGAGTCAATCCTAAAGTAAAACAGTCTTCCCGCTAATTAATATATCCTCTTTGTTTTCCCCCACTAGCATGATATTGTATTAACCATTTCCTTTTTTTTTTTTTTTTTTTTTTTTTGCGGTACACAGGCCTCTCACTGCTGTGGCCTCTCCCGCTGCAGAGCACAGGCTCCGGACACACAGGCTCAGCGGCCATGTCTCACAGGCCCAGCCGCTCCGCGGCATGCGGGATCCTCCCAGACCGGGGCACGAACCCGCGTCCCCTGCATCGGCAAGCGGACCCCCAACCACTGCGCCACCAGGGAAGCCCAACCATTTCCATTTTATTCTGGAACTATTCTGGACATTGTCCTTCCCATTAGAGTGTTTTTCAATTTCACTCAAGACATCATTGGCATTTCAGACTTCAAACTGGTTTTATGTCCTTCAGTTGTAGGGATAGTTTTAATTAATGTCCAATAGCAAGCTGATTCTTCCTCAAATAGAAATTCTCTCTCAAAGTTGCAGTAGTCATAGCTGAGAGACACTCACAGACTTGTGCCATAAGTTTCAGTATAAGTTTTACACAGGGATGTTGCATAGAGAATTTGGTTTCATCAGCACTTAAGCTTCTATTCTACCATGTGTAAAATCAGGCAATCTTAATGGTCTCCAGTTATCATGGTCAAATAATATTGCTTGAAGAACAGGTTTATATATCTTCTGTTTTATACTAGGTAGGGGAAATGTTCCCCAGTCCGACCCCCTACTCATGCCCATAATGCATTCAGGTAAAAGAGGCATTACTATTTCATATAAAGCCTACACAAACATACCAATTACCCCAAATTTTACCTTAATCCCAGTAAACCTTACATCCTAAATGTAACCTTCATTATGACTTCATACAACAGGTTTTAGTTTTACAATATCCATTCCCATAAAACATTCAGGTAAAAGAGACAATTTCTTTACATAAAGCCTGTTTAAACATTCTAATTTTAATAATCCTATCAACTCTTACATTCTCACAATCTAATTGTAGCCTACATCAGGGTTTCATTAATGGTTCCATAGTGCATGAGGCTCCCATATCAAGGGGCTCCAGAAATGTATTTTCTCTATCCCCAACCATTTACTCACTTGGGTACATAAGGCTTTGGGTTCCCAGCAAGGAGTTGAGCCAAGGAAACTTGGCTCTTTTGTCCGTCTTTATCTTGGTAATCTGCCTGACTATGGTCCCAAGATACAACAGGTCAGGTTTATCATTGTAAACTTTCCCTTCCTGCTTATTAAATTTCTCATAACTGGGATAAATGAAGTGTGTTTCTTTGGGGCTCCTTAATGTTGGGGAACTAACAGAGAGTCCTTTGGCCTGTGCAACTTTAGGTGGTACTATATTAAGACTGCTGTTTCAACTCCATCAATGTCTGTTTTGCGGGGGGGTGTTGGTCTCATTTCTTAATAACCATCTAAAGACTTTCATCCTGCTAGGATGAATCTCCTCTTTCCTTTTCCTCTTTGTTTCACCTCTATCAACATTTTCTTTATTAACCTGATTTCTTAATAATCATTTAAAAAATACCACTTTGCTGGAAGAAGGCCTTTGATTCTCCTCTCTGCCTTTCTCCATTCTCTTATTAATTAACCTAATGTTTCATTAGCTTCTGTAAAACCTATGAGGGAAAGTTGAAGCACCAACTTCAATAAGGTTTCTAGAACTGTGGCTTAAGTTTGCACAGTAAAGTTATGATGGGGTTTAGTACATGCTACACCAAAACCTTGGCATACTGAAAATCTTAAGCTAAAGACATTTGAGAAAACAAAGAAGCAAGAAGATTACTCTGACCTCTCCACCTTGTCCTTCTTCCCTGAAAGCAGGAGATAAGTCTCCCATGTGATAGATACCCTCCTTGTACCAGGAATAAGGAAGATATGTTTATAACCAGAGACAGAAAATTTAGGGCCAAGAAGACTATATAAATGAACCTTGTTAATTCTTCACTATTTACTTCCCATTGCCCGTACCACTTTGTCTTGTCAATTCTTCACATATCTATTGTTTCTTTCCCTAAAAGGCATAAAAGCTTCCTCCTTTGTTTGCTTCTTTGAGTCTTCATTCTCTTGTATAGGCTCCCATGTACATGTAAAAATTCAGTAAAATTTGTATGCTTTTCACCTATTAATCTCTCTTATGTCAGTTTTACTCTTCGGCCCAGCCAGAGTCCCAAAGACAGTAGAGGAGGACTTATCCTCCCCTATAGTTCCATGGGGTGTACATTCAAAAGGGGTCTCCTTAATCACAGCATTTTTTGTTTCAGTTTTATTGAGATTTACTTGGCATACAGCTCTATGTAAGTTTAAAGTATACAGGTATATACTGCATAATGACTTGATATACATACATTAAAACATTTATAAAAATAAGTTTAGTTAACATCTATCTTCTCATATAGTTACAATTGTTCTCCTTGTGATGATAACTATTAGGGTTTAATCTCTCAGCAATTTTTAAATATACCATGCAGCAGTGATAACCATAGAAATCATATAGTACAATACATCACCAATACTCATTTATTGTATAACTGGAAGTTTATACTTTTTAACCACCTTCATTTAATCCCCCCACCTCTCAGCTCCCATATCTGGTAACCACAAATATATTTTTCCATGAGTTTGATGGGGATTCTTTGTTCTGTTTTGTTTTGCTTTTTAGATTTCACATGTGAGACCATACAGTATTAGTTCTTCTCTGTCTGACTTATTTCAATCAGCAAAATGTCCCCAACCCCAGCCATGTTGAAACTAAGCAGGAACCTGGAGGTCTTCCCCTCCTGGGCACAGAAAGCATTTCTGTTCAGCCTCCATGACATTCCCTGAGTTCCAAAGCACAGATTCGAACAGTTGCTAATCCAGGAAGGACAGGGATGCAGAGTCAAAGGAGGAAGAGTCAGGAAACAATAGTACAGCCTTGGGGCAGGGTCTTGGTTCCACCTCAAGGGATACATCGTTTTCGAGGGCAGGAGCCCACTGTATCCCCCTTTGCCTGGCAAACAATAAGCTATTCTTTTCTACTTTACCCAAAATTCTGTCTCAGAGATTTGATTTGGCACCAGTGTACAGAGGCTGAGCTTTCAGCATCAATTTTGGCACCCAGCATGGGGCTGATTTGGGTATGGTCCCAGCGAGGGGGGGTGGTTCTCTGGCTTGATTGGATGCTCTGTTGTTTTCTCCATGCCAGCCTCTTTTGAGAGAGTGGAGAATTCCTTAGAGGTCAGATTTCCTGGGACCCTTGCCTGGAAAGGCCGAGTCCCGGTCATACCCTATTTAACATCCAACAGCTGGAACTCCAAGGCAGGAGTAGATGGTGTAAAAAGGACTTCCCTAGCAGCTGCCAAGGCCATCTTTGCCTTGAGGACGTTCCTCTTTTCCTCCTACCTGTACCACCCTGGACTTCCTACTCCAAGGAATTATTTTGGGAAAGCACAAAAGTAGAATTTGGGAGGTTACAACACCTTGGCCAACATTTGGGTAAGTCCCCTGGTGTGTACCCGAGGTCCCTGTGGCCCTGTCTATTTTGGGGAGCGTTGGTTCCCATTTGGGGGATTTTCCATTCCAGGGAATCCCATTTTGAAGGTGTGCTGCTTGGACAGAGGTCATGGGCTAAGTGGGGCTTGGAAGCCGATTTGAGCCTTGGGCTGCTTGGCTTTTGGTTTTTGGTTTAAGGCGTCCGTCGCTGGCAAGGATTTGGATTTGTTCTTGGTCCACGTGTGAGTATTCTATCAAACAAACATGGAGGACTTCCCTGGTGGTGCCGTGGTTGAGAGTCCGCCTGCCGTTGCAGGGGACACGGGTTCATGCCCCAGTCTGGGAAGATCCCACGTGCCATGGAGCGGCTGGGCCCGTGAGGCATGGCCGCTGAGCCTGCGCGTCCGGAGCCTGTGCTCTGCAACGGGAGAGGCCACCACAGTGAGAGGCCCACGTACCGCAAAAAAACAAACAAAAACAAACAAACAAACAAACAAACAAACAAAAAAACATGGAAAATACTCCTTCAATCCTACCTGATAGCGGCCTGGGGAAAAAAATTATCCGATTGGTCAACCTATTGCTATGAATCTATGATTAAAAAGAATCAGATTCTCTTTTAATTCTGTTTGGCTAATGTATATTCTTAAAAGTGAGGAGAGATGGCCTTTTTATGGTAACCTAAATTATTATCTTCAGGTAGAATTGTATTGTCACAAGAATAGAAAGGCTGGGAATTCTCTCTGCTCCATCTGGACTAGCCACTCTCTGTTCCCCGAGAGCCAACTCTGGGTTTGTTCCCTTTCAAGAACTGAGCCAATATGTTTGAAAGCCACTGTCTGGGAGTGGAAGTGAAATTTTTAGACTATACCTCTGATTTTCTGTCTGTGAGGCCATAGCCTATCTGTCATTTGTGGTTGTTTTTTGTGTGTATTGTTTTGGGGTGAGACACTCTAGCTTGCACAGAGTGGGAAAATTCTACCCGCTCATTGCAAGCCACTTTGAGTCCTCTGACTGGGAATGGAAATGAAATCTTCAAGCTATACCTTGTCTGATCTTTCGTTTGTGGGACAATGTTTTGTTGTTTGTATGTATGTGTGTCAGTACTTGCATTGACCGGTTGAGACAAATAACAGGGTTCACATGTGACAACACCAGAGTACCCTTCCCTATTGTGTCAGGCTTTGCCTGTGGCAGAATATTGGTTGGGATTTTCTGTTTTGGAATAGCATTGTTATGGGTGACCAGAGCTCTGTTCCATCTTGTAACCCTCCCCACTTGGGTATTTTTTACTAAAACTGGGAGATTTTCAGCTATTCTCCCATGAAAAGGAGTTGTTATTTCTCTCCTGCTGTGCCTGGGCCCTCCAGAATACTTATCTTATCTAGATCATCTCTAGTTCCTGAGACTGAAGAAAAAGGTAAGGAAAGAAGGTCTTTTTAAACTCAAGTAGAAAAACTGAGAGATTTCTGGTTCTGGCTTTATGTAAAACTTAACTTGTAAATGAGCTCTATTTAACTGGCTCAAAAGTAAGCACTTACAAATTAAATCTAAATATCTAGACAATTGGCTAAGATAAATTTTAGGAGCACATGATCTGGAAAATATTCAGTATTGAATTTATATTTGCTATTGAAGGTGGCTTAAGCTTGTTGGTTTGATTAATATAGACATGTCTTTAGAGTGAATGATGTTAAGTAATGCAAATGAGATAAGAGATTTTAGGTAAACTCTTTAGGAATGATTATTTTAGGAATGTCTACTTAAGAATAATCCCTTCAGATACTTGGTAACTTAAAAATTTAGAGTTAAGTTAAATGATGGAAATTTATTGAATAGGTAGGTCATTTTAAAATAAAAAGGATACTGACACATTAATTACTGAGTATTGGATTCACTTTGCAGAGAGACTAAAGGCTTTTAGGAAACTAAAGGTATTTGGTGCCATTCTGAGATAATCTCTATAAGACAGCACATGTCTTTAGAAATTATTGGCATGTATGTTTATCAATCTAAAGAGTCCTGGTGTAGAAGACAATTCATGGATGCTTAAGGAAAGTAGGATGTGTGTTTTGAACAAAAGAAGTTATGAGGAATGGCACTGTGTTTTCTTAAGGGAAAAAAAATCAGTGATTTTTTGCCCTAGAGTTGGTTGCTTTTGAATGGAAAAGAGAGGGCCAAAATAATATGGATACAGAAAGTTGTATAAAGTCTGCAGAAAAGGAAATTTAGTTGGGTAAATGGATTTTGTTGGGAGTGGACTACGAACAGATTAAATTTGGTTTCTCCCTGCAACCTTTTCTTGGAACGTTGCTTTTGATAACAGTTTGTTAAGATCCTTTGCCTTTAAGTGATCTTCATTTGCCATTGAAATCTTTTCTCTTTGGTTAAATAAGCAAGTATTGTTTGGCAGTTTCTAAAAATTCTTTTGACCTCCAGCTAACTTTGAGATGCTTCAGAGGGCCCCTGAGTCATCTCAGAGATAAATATTTAACTAGGATTATTTGGTATGTTAAATTAAATATAATCAGTTAAAGTAAATGTAATTCCAGTTATTGTAACCAAGTTTCTTTACCGATTACATTGTAATCAGATGTTTAACCATGCCCTCTTAAGTCTTTCTGTCATTTATAGATAATTATTGTTGTACTCTGATGCTTTATCAAAAGTGTTTTATCTTCAAGAAGATTTATGCAAAGGATCCTTTCGACAAATATAGGTCTCTGATAAATTTCACATCATTCCGATGAACTAGGTAAGAAATTTTAAAAATCTTAATGGAGAATCTGATAAATTCATAAAATGTTAACAAAAGGATTAGTTACTGAGTGAACTGGTAAATAACATTTATGGTTTTCTAGACATAGGGAAGCCCTTTTCCTCAAGCTACTTATGACTTAGAGCAATTGGGTAAATTACACCTCTGTAGGTAAAATTGAAATATCTTTCTTTTCTCTCTTCCTGGCCCTTCAGAAATTGGAGACTCTTGGGTTATGAAGATAAGGGTAATTTTAAAGAGAAGGATTATGTTTCAATCAATATGAAATTCTAGTTCTGTTAATTGAAGTGTGTATTTATGAAAGTCATTGTATTAGCCACAATTTTGTCCTGAGGTTTAGGAAGAAAGGAAAATTTCCTAGAAGAGTTGTCAGAGTGTAATTGCTCATGATGTATCACTGCTTGTTTTAGGTCTATTGTTAAAAACTCGAGTACAATGCTTATGTGACAATTGGGTGTAAATGATAAAATGTATCACTTATAAAGCATATCCTCATTAACATACCTCTGAGCTTGTTCATGATACCTGATCAGTTTGCCTGCAAAGTGGATTGACAAGGCAAACACAAAGAAGGCCTAGCACCAAGGGACATGATCTACACCTGGGGCAAACAGCTGAATCACCCCAGCACCAAGGAACAGATATTTTGATCATTGATGTCTTCTATTGAAAGACTTGCAATCAAAAGTGGAAATGAAAAAAAAAATCTGCATGTATTGAGGTACAGGGAAGTCACTCTGGCCTATACATGGTTTAACTTTAAAAAGCGGCCTGTTTTGTGTCCTTTCAGACATGCATTGTACATCTGCTTTGACAGTGAAGAGGGGAATGCATTTAGAAGTCAAAAAGGAGTAATTATGATAAAACAAGGTGACCACTGTGGATGTGATTTCAGACGCATTCCTGTATTGTTGTACACTTGAATTATCTGAGCTATGTCAGACTCGAGATGGCACAAGGATTTAAAAATTCCCCCACCTGCCCCAACGAGATTTTTCCTAAGATTTATGAGGATTACACCTGGATCAAAGTTGAAAACGGGTCTTCCCAGCCAGAATGGAAAAAGCATTGGAAGTGACAAAAGCCCTTCTTAAGGACATTATTCCTAGGTATGGCCTTCCCTCTACTATTCAGCACAACAGTGGATATGCTTTAATTGTAGAAATAGCACTAACAGTAAAATAAAGCTTTAGGTATAAAATGGGAACTTCACTCAACATGGAGACCCCAATCTACGGGAAAGGCTGAGAAGATTAATCACAGGCTAAAGAAAACTCTCACGAACCTATGCCAAGAAACATGTAAAATGGAAAAAGGTTTTGCCAATTGCTCTCCTTCATATATGGTGGCCCCTAGAAACGAGCTAGGATTGAGCCCTTATGAAATTATATACAGGAGACCATACTTTGCTCCTAAGAGTAAACAAAGAAGAGAAATATTTCTAACACAGGAAGTAAAATAAATAAATAAAATAAACAGTATGTACAGCAAGTTAATCAATTGTTAATTGCTATGCATAAGTTTGTGTCCCACAGGTCTCCCCCTCATCTGGAAGCTCCCTTGCATCCCTTCAAAGCAGGAGACCAAGTGCTGATGAAATTTTGAAAAGAACAAGAAACTGAGCAACAGCTGGAGGAAAAATGGTAGGGACCATATGACATCCTCCTTACTACTCACACATCCTTAAAGCTGGATGGAGTTAAAACTGTGTATATATCACACTAGAGTAAAAAGATTATCTGAGACCGACCTACTGAGCCTGCTCACAGAAGCTGAACAGATCTCGGGAAATGGGCATATCACCCACTGGGAGATCCTAAGGAAAAATGAGAGCTTTATTTCTATCTATTCTTATATTCCTGGCCTTTCCTCATAACATAATAGAAAATACCTGTTTACAACAGGCCTATTCATATACTGATTCTTTCAGTTATTCTACCTGCTGGATATATTTGGTCAGCTTCCTATTTCTGGGTCTTCAGGATTGCCTTGGTGGGTTTTCCCCTTACAGGGAATGGTTTGGAAACAACTCACTACAACAAGTCTCTCTGAAGTGCCAGTTCCAGACTGGATTTCATACTTATTCCCCTTAATCCCTAAGGAAATGAGATCTATTCTGTCTACTAAAGTTCCATTTGTTACTTCTCTTACCTCTAACTGGGTCTGTTCCACTAAAGTGGCAAACCAAGGGGTTGAGATCTTAATTATATAAGACTAAGATCCAGGACTTGGAACTCAAATATTTTTAATTCACTATCTTTTCCCCCAAATTTAGGCAGGACTATGCCCCACTTCAGCAGGAAGTAGACAGAACTGTCATTGCTCTGTTCCCTGAAAGATTTGGGGAAAGATAAAACCGAAGTGGGGGTTAAAACTGAGTCTCCCTAAAACCGAGTTCCTCTGCCAAGCTTATGGATAACATCTCTATCCAAAGCGATCATTCTTTTTTCTTGTCCGACACCTGTTCACCTCAAGATTGAGGAGTATCAAAGAAAAAGGGGGGATTGAAACTCAGTAGGACCCCGTAGGGGCTTGTCAGCATACGGAACCTTTCTGTTCAGCCTTCATGACCTTCCCTGAGTTCCAAAAGGCAGATTCGAACTGTTGCTAATCCAGGAAGGGAAGGGATGCAGAGTCAAAGGAGGAACAGTCAAGAAACAATAGTACAGCCTTGGAGCAGGATCCTGGTTCCACTCAAGTGACACATAGTTTTCGAGGGCAGGAGCCCACTGTGCCCCCATTTGCCTGGCAAATCAATAAAACTATTATTTTCTATTTCACCCAAAACTGTGTCTCAGAGATTTGATTCGGCACCAGTGTACAGAGGCTGAGCTTTCAGCATCAATGTTGTCACAAACGACAGAATTTTCCTCTTTTTTATGACTGAATAGTATTCCATTTATATCACATTTTCTTTATCCATTCATCTGTTATAGACACTTAGGCTGTTTCCATACCTCGGCTATTGTAAATAGTGCTGTAGTGAACATGAGGGTGCAGACATCTCTCCAACAGAGTGAGTTTGTATCCATTGAATATATACCCAGAAGTGGAATTGCTGCATCATATGGTAATCCTATTTTTAGTTTCTTTGAGAAACCCCTGTACTGTTTCCACAGTGGCTTGTTAAAAGACAAAATTCAACAGAGTAAATTTTAAAGACATTATTGGTGTACCACATAGTAAATATAGTCAATAATAATGTAATAACTTTTTATGGTGACAGATGATAACTAGAATTATGAGGGTGATCATTTTGTAATCTATAAACATATCAAATCACTGTCATACACCTAAAACTAATATGGTTTTGTAAGTCAATTTCACTTCAATTAAAAAAATATTTTATTGGCTTTATGCGATGATTCATGAAACAGACAGTCTTCAATCTAGCAAACAGGAAGGAGCTCTGAGGAGCTGTACAAAATGAAAAACTTTTACAGGGAGAAGGGATGAGAGCAAAAAGGAAAAAAGAAAGCAGATTTGTTATGGCAAGGTAACTTTCCTTTAGGGGATAGCAGGAGTCGATCAGGTAGATTATCTAAGTAGTGCTGATCAGGTGATTCCTGATTGACTGGATTGAGATTACATATCTGGAAAAGGCCAAAACTGTAAATAAGTCGTGATTTGCTGATGTGAGGCTTAAGATAAGTGATTCCATTTTGGGTCTGTTGTTTTGTTTTTAATGGGTTTTACCAATTTACTTTTCCACCAAATATGCACAAGGGTTTCCTTTTCTCCACATCACTGCCAACACACGTTATCTCTTGTCTTTTTGATGATAGCCATGCTAAGAGGTGTGAGGTGATATTATGGTTTTGATCTTCACTAACCTGATGATTAGTCCTATTGAGTATCTTTTTATATACCTTTTTACCATTTCTCTCTGAAGAAATGTTTTTTTCATTATATCTGCCCATTTTTAATTGGATTAATATTCCTTTTTTGTTACTATTATTAAGTTGTATGTATTCATTAAATATTTTGGATATTAACCCCTTATAATATATATGGTTTACAAATATATCCTCCCATTCCATAGGTTGCTTTTTTATTTTGTTGTTTATTTCTTTTGTGATGCAGAAGCTTTTTAATTGATGTAATCTTATCAGTTGTTTACTTTTGCTTTCATTGTCATTGGTATTGATGTCATATCCAAAGATTATTGCCAAGAGTAATGGCAAGGATTTTTTTTCCTTTGTTTTCTTCTAGGAGTCTTACAGTTTCGGGTCTTATGTTTAACTCTTTAATTCATTTCAACTGAATTTTTGTGAGAGGTGTAAGATAGGGGTCAAGTTTCATTATTCTTCAAGTGAACATACATTTCCCCATCACCAATTAATGGAGAGACTATCCTTTCCCGAGTTATATATTGTTGGCTCCCTTGTCAAATATTATTTGACTATATGCAAAAGGATTTATTTATGGGATCTTGATTTTGTTCTATTAGTCCATGTGTCAATTTTTATGCCAGTACTATACTGTTTTGATTAGTATAGCTTTATAACATAGCTTTAAAGCAGGAAGTGTGATGCCTCCAACTTTATTCTTTCTCAGGAATGCTTTGACTATTTGTGGTCTTTTGTAATTTTCTATGAATCTTAGTATTTTTAAATTTATTTCCGTGTAAGTCATTACAATTTTCATAGGCATTGCATTAAATCTATAGATTGCTTTGGGTAGTATATATATCTAAACAATATTAATTTTTTCTATCCAATAATACTGGATATCTTTCCTTTTATTTATGTCATCTTCAATTTCATTCTTCAAAGGCATAGTTTTCAATGCACAGATATTTTAACTCCTTGGTGAAATTTATTCCTAAATATTTTATTGTTTTTGATGCTGTTGTGAATGCCTTGATTTCTTTATTTCTTTTTCAGATAGTTCATTGTAAGTGTGGAGAAATGAAACTGTTTATATAGGTTGATTTTGTATTCTGCAACTTTACTGAATTTTTTAGGATTTTCTAAAGATAATAAGTCATGGGAAACAGACACAAATTTACTTTTTCTTTCCAATTTTGATGCCATTTACTTCTTTTTTCATGCCTCATTGTTCTGGATAGAACCTTCCGTTCTATGCTGAATAGGAGTGATGAGAATAGGCAACTTTCTTGTTTCTGATCTAAGATGAAAAACTTTCAACTTTTTATTGTTGAGTATGATAATGGCTGTGGTCTTCTATATATGGAATTTATTATGTTGCAGCTTGTGCTTCTATACTCAATTTGTTGAGAAGTTTAACCATGAAAGCATATAATTTGTCAATTGCTTTTTCTGCATCATTTGAAATTATCATATAAGTTATCTTACAGTCTATTAATGTGGTGTGTCACATATATTGGTTTGCATATGTTGAACCATCCTTGAATCTAAGGGATAATTTGTGTATGATCCTTTTAATGTTGAGTTTGATTCAATAATGTTTTGTACAGAATATTTGCATCTATATTCATCTGGGATATTGGTGTGTAGTTTTCTTTTCTTGTAGTTTTGTTTTGGTTTTGATGTCAGTGTAATGCTGGCCTTGTAAAATGAGTTTGAGAGTGTTCCATCCTCTTATATTTTTGGAAAAGTTTGAGAATAACTGTCATTAATTCTTCATTAAATGTTTGGTAGAATTGACCATTGAAACCACCTGGGCCTGGGCTTTTTCATTTGGGGAGGTTTTATTGATTCTGACATAGAGATGTCAGATATTTTCACTTGAAACATTAAATTCACAATATTGTGGACCATACTTGCCAAGATACTGAGGTAAGCCATGGAAGTAAATCAGTTTTTTAATAATGACTTACTCAGACACAAATACTCTGGAATTCCCCTTGCCCTTGACATTGAATAAAAATGTTCTGTAGTTACTCTATTCCTCCAGAATATTCAGTACAATATTTGGCTAAAAATTCAAAATAAGAGTGTATAAGTCTCAGATTATACATTTCAAAATTAAGACATTCAAATTTAGTTTCTATCATTCATGACAAAGAATCTAGTAATAGTGAAGTATACAATAATGTGCTTATTCTTATCCATCATGAAGAATCCGTAATAATTTTAGAACACATAGACATGTTGAATGCAGGTTTATGTTGTGTGGATTCATTAGTTTGACAGATTCTGAAAAGCAAAATATTTATTCATTGATTTTCACTATAAAATTATATATTTTTATATAATGCCATGGAATCTACTAAGTAAAAACAGTAGCTATATATATATATTTGGTTGTGACAAATCAATAATCATAGCTATGTGTTTACTCACTAAATACCTTTATTCAGGATTGCTTTTGGCAGAACTTGCTAATATTAGAAATGAAGCAGGGGACATGCCTTCAAAATGTACAGTTAATTAAAAAGATAATAAATCAATACTATGAAAACCTTTCTGTTCATTAATTTGTGACCTTAGAAGAAATATATCAATTCCTCAGTAACCACAAATTACTGCAATACTCCCAATATAAAATAAATAACTTCAATAGCCCTATAACTATTAAGGAAACTCAGTTCGTAGTTACAAATCTCCAGAAAAAGAAATATCAATGCCAAATTGGCTTCATTGGAAAACTTTCCCAAATGTTTAACCACAAATCCTACATAATCTCTTTTAGAAAATAGAAGAGAACACTTCCAAAATCACCAGGAGAATCTAGTATACCAATACCAAAACCAAAAAATGGCCTCACAAAAAAAGAAAATTATAGACCGATATCTCTCATGTACTTAGATGCAAAATCTCAATAAAATATTATCAAATCCAATTGAACAGAACGTCAGAATAACTATATTCAATGACGAAGTGGAACTCCAGATATACAAAAGTTAAATATCAAAATTAAAAAAAATCAATGAAATCCACAGTATTAAGAAGCTAAAGAAGAAAAATCCCTTGATCATATCAATTAAAGCAGGAAAGCATTTGACAAAACCCAATAATATTCACACTAAAAAGTCTCACCATGTGATAAATAGAGTGGATCTTTCTCAACTTGATAAATAGCATCTATCAAAAAAAAACTATATGGTTAAAATTATGCTTAATGATGAAAGGCAATGCTTTACCACTAAAATTAGGAATAAGACAAAGATGTTCACTCTCACTACTTTTATGCAGCATAATGCTGGAAATTCTAGATATTGCAGTAAGACACAAAAAAGAAATTTAAAAACACACAGATCGGAAAACATAGTTTTATTTCTTCCTTTTCATTATGTACACTTTTTTGTTCTTTTGACCAAAGATCTAAATAAATGGAAAAACATACCTATGGTTTTGAAGACTCAATATTGTAAAGATGTTAATTGTCCCAAAATTGATCTATATTGTTTAATGTAAATCCTATCAAAATTCCAGCAAGTTTTTTGTAGACATAACTAATGTTACACTAAAATTTATCAGGAAATACACAAACCCTAAAATTCATAAAACAGTTTTGACAAAGAAGAATAACCAGAGAGGAATAACTTTAAGTAGTAAGGTCTAATGCGTAGCTATGGTAATAAGGAAAGGGTGGTATTGACAGAGAAATAAACATATTGATCAATACAATAGAATAAAGACCCCATTATTCACCCCATACAAATATGGCTTATTGATTTTTTAGAAGATGGAAAAGGAATTCAGTGGAAGAAGGAAAAACCTTTCTACAAATGGTTCTGGGAAGATTGGGTATGCCTCTCTATAAACAAAACAAAAACAAAAACCATCAACCTCAACCTGTATGCCATACCTTATACTAAAATTATCTTAAAATGGATCAAAGGTTTATATGTAAAATTTAAAACTATAAAACACAGAAAACTATAAAACTTACAGAAAAAATCCTGGGAGAAAGTCTTCAGAATCTAGGGCTAAGCAAATACTTCTTAGGCATGACACCGAGTCACATTCTAGAAACAGAAAAGTTGACAAATTGGACCATAACAAATTTTAAAAGTCGTTTTTTTCCTAAAAAAGACTCATTAATAAGGTGAAAACAAAAGTTGAAAGAAAAGACTGAGAGAAAATATTTGCAAATTACATTTCCAATAAAGAAATTGTATTCATAATATAAAACAAGCTCTCAAAACTCAACAATTTAAAATTCCAATTTAAAAAATGGGCAAAAGAACTGACATTTCACCAAAGATATTTAAATGACAAATAAGAGCACAAAAAGATGTTCAACATTATTAATCATTAGGAAAATTAAAATTAAAATCACAATGAGCTATCTCTTCACACTTATAAAAATGGGTAAATTTAAAAATAGTGACAACACTAAATGCTAGTGAATATGGGTAGAAATTGTAATGCTCATGTATTGCTGATCAGAATGTAAAATGAAATGGTACAGTAACTCAGGAAAACAGTTAGGCAGTTTCTTATAAAACTAAATATGCAACCCAGAGATAAAACCATCCAACCCAGAGATAGGGCATTTAACCCAGAGATATGAAAAGATCTGTTTAAGCAAAAACCTGTACATATTATGTTCACATCAGCTTTATATCTAATAGCCCCAAATTGGAAATAACCCAGATGCCTTTCAATAGGTGAATGGTTAAAGAAACTGTGGTACTTCTATATCATAAAATACTAGTCAGCAATACAATGAACAAACTTGATACACACAGAAATTTAAGTGAATCCCCAGGGAATTATGTTGAGTGAGAAAAAGCCAATCTCAAAATATTACATATCATATGAATCAATTTACATAACATTCTTGAAGTGAAAACAATGTTAAAACATGAAGAACAGATTAGTGGTTGCCAAAGATTAGTGATTGGGGAGGGTGTTACGCTGACCCCTTAGAGAACTGTTCTGCAGTTTGGCTGTGTCAATATCAGTATTCTGGTTTTGATATATTTTGCCACTGTGTGAAACTATGTATAGAGTACATGAGATCTCTGTGTTCCTTCTTACAACTGCATATGCATCTAAAATTATCCAAATTTTTAAAATAATTAAAATATCAGTTAGATAACCTCTTTGCCAGTTTCTCTTAATCTAAAGCAACAATTATTGAATTATACTTGCACTTACAGAGTTCCACATTACAACATCTTTATGAGTATTTTGTTATCTAATTATTATAAATCTATTCCCAAATACCCCAAGGAAGGCAACAGCCACAGGGTATGCATACAATTATGTCTTCAGTACAATATATTGGTATCTTTAAGGATATGTGTATATATTTAATATTTAGTGATCTCAAGAACTTTTTAACCTTCATCATGTTCAATCCCCTTCTATAGCATCAAGTTCCATGAGCTCAAACAAAGGCTTATTTTATTATTATCTTGAACAATACACTACTGACAAAGGAACTTATTATTCATTCCATCATCAAAGCCATTAAAGATCCAGCATGAATTGTTTTATTATTGTCTTTGCCAATCTCCTCTTCCTTGGCATGATCTCTAACATATTTTTTAATAAAGCAAAATAATTTGTTCTTTGCAAGTAACTACATTTCACCATGAACTTCAGTTTAGGAAACCACACCATCTCCGTATATGCTCCCTGAATGCAGTATGAAATTTATTATTTTTAATAATGAGTTTTAACTAATAAATTTGCAATCTGTCTTCTAACTGAAATATATTTATACATGAAAATATATTTTGGAATAATTTTAATATATAAAGATTTTATCGGGGCTTCCCTTGTGGTGCAGTTGTTGAGAATCTGCCTGCTAATGCAGGGGACACAGGTTCGAGCCCTGGTCTGGGAGGATCCCACATGCCGTGGAGCAACTAGGCCCGTGAGCCACAACTACTGAGCCTGCGTATCTGGAGCCTGTGCTCCGCAACACGAGAGGCCACGATAATGAGAGGCCCGTGCACCGTGATGAAGAGTGGCCCCCACTTGCCACAACTAGAGAAAGCCCTCGCACAGAAACAAAGACCCAACACAGCAATAAATAATTAATTAATTAATTAACTCCTACCCCCAACATCTTAAAAAAAAAGATTTTATCATTTTTGGAGAAAAATGTGGAATTCTGCTGAATAGAAGATGTAATAATAAAGTATTTACTCTGACAAATGTTAAAAAAGCAATTTTTTAAACACGTATCAGGGAAGAGTATATTATTTAATAATCCTGAACTAAAACAAGGTGATATGAACAAATGTCACTTGACATTGAATTTTGTAGACATGTCTGACAACAAAATGAGTGAAAAAATATTTCTGTGTTTTCATACCATTAAATGAAAGATGTGCTACTTGGAACACTGAAGAAATAAGAGAAGGTATTTGTCACAAAATAAAAGATGTATATACAATTACAAGGAATTCTGAATTCCAAGATTATGAAAGCTAAATCATTTATGTCTTTCTAATTATATACTAATTTATGCTTATATTTGAAATTCTAGGAAAAGGAAGAGTAAAATACAATAAAGGGAGTAATCTATATATTCTCCACAAGGATCACAATAACTACTAAAACAACTTTGGTGAATTTCTTTCAATATGTCTCTGTGTGTGTGTGTGTGTGTGTGTGTGACTTGTTATAGTGGTCATAGTGTATTTATTGTGTGTTGCCTCTTTATTTAACTATGTAAGATGAGCAACTTTCTGTGTCTATAAATATAACCAAGCTACACAGTTTTTAACAAATGAATAGAATTTCCTTCTTGTGTCATAATTTATTCATTAATTCATGTATTCTTGGACATTTGTGAATGCTCATAGTGTTGAAATTGGGTATAATCTTGCAATATATATTCTAGTATATAAATATTTTGCATGTATCTGATAATTTGCTTACAATGTATTACTAGAGCATGATATATCAAAACATACATCCAGTTTTCAGAATTTTTGTATTAATTTATTATTTGTCCCTCAGGAAAAAAAAAAATTCTAATTTATAATCTCACCAACCAGATATAAGATTGCCTGTTTTCCTACCCACTTCCCAAAACTAGATATCATAATTTGTCAAATCATAATAATAATTCTTATCATTATTATTACTTTACCTATGTGAACTTTCCAATATTTGACTTTTTACCTAAAAAAGCCTATTTCACAAGAATAAATCCATCATATGACAGTTTTCTAACAGAAAACACTGTTATTCTCATTTTAATTTTTATTACATTAATTCCTAATGAGATTGAACATTGCATGTATATTTGACTATTACTTTTATTTTTGTATTCTTTATATTCTCTATACATTTATTTGTATTTGATTGTTGTATTTTTTAGCAAAAAATGTTCCTAGATAATTATTTTGTTTATAACTTTGTTTTATTTCTGATAGCAATTAATTTTAATTTTAAATACAACAAATATTTTTCAAGTTATTGTTTTTCAGGGGGTATAAATTATATCATCTCCACTTTGATGTATAGCAACCATGAATTTATATGCTCCTTTTTTTATGTTTTCACACTTTGCTTTAAACTCACATCAAAATTTTGGGTTATAGTAAGGGATAGGGGATTAATCCCCTCAGCAGAAAAACATATTCATCTCCTTTAATTTTCATTTTGAGGGATTAATTATTCACTAAATTTTGAGAAAATATTTTCATGTATTTTAAGTGATAAAATATTTCATTATTTGTTTCAATTAACATAAAAATTTAAAATCACTATGGAGTGAAAGATTTAATGCCAGGTTAGAAACATAATGGTCTCTAATTTTCCCTTGTATTCTCAGTCTAAATTGTCTCTATTTTAAAGAGCTGTGGGATGGGAGGTTAGAAAGTTTGCATGACATTATGAACCCTTAATGTAATTAAATGTCCACTCTTAAGACTACAATATGATTTTGACATTTTTAACCAAAATCATCTGACATTTTCTTATGGCTTACAGTTAAATGATCTTTCAAGTAAGATTACCTGTGTGGTTAAGATTCCAAGAATGAAGATAATTGAAAAAGTAACTTCTGTCAGTAGAGAATTTCATACCATACCAATTTGTACTTGGTAAACTGAAGTCTACCTTGTAGATAGAATTACAAAATAGCCAATTAACACTAATGGCAGATCTTTCTGCTCTCCAATTATATTAAAGAAGTAAAGAACGTGAATTTTATTTCAAGAAATCAGACTACTGAGACTATATTATTAAGTAGATACAAGTTTTATTTGATATCTCCAAGCCCCCATTGTATTTTGCCAATCACCTTACCCGAGTATATCCATACTAACAACCTATGCTTGCTCTTTCCCCACCAGACAGTGAGGCACCAGCCCTTCTTATTTTATTTTTTCTGCCCGATAATCATACCATTTAATACCTTTTTCTATTACCAGAGGATTATACCTTCTTATGCAAGCTAAACTTACAGTGATTATAAAAATATATTACTTAAAAATAAAATATAAATATAATAATGGTATCATATAATAACCCTCACAGATGCTATAGAGAGAAGAAATTTTGCAATGTCTTAAATCAAAAGAGTAAATTAATAACAATCATATAGAAGGTAATTGAGCCATATTCTGGGCCAACGTTCTTTTTTTTTAACATCTTTATTGGAGTATAATTGCTTCACAATGGTGTGTTACTTTCTGGTTTATAACAAAGTGAATCAGTTATACACATACATATGTTCACATATCTCTTCAAACTTGCATATCCATCCCTCCCACCCTCCGTATCCCACCCTCCTAGGTGGTCACAAACCACCGAGCTTATCCCCTGTACTATGCGGCTGCTTCCCACTAGCTATCTATTTTACATTTGGTAGTGTATATATGTCCATGCCACTCCCTCACTTTGCCACAGCTTACTCTTACCCCTCCCCATATCCTCAACTCCATTCTCTAGTAGGTCTGTGTCTTTAGTCCCGTCTTATCCCTAGGTTCTTCATAACTTTGTTTTGATTTGTTTTGTTTTCTTAGATTCCATATATATATATATATATATATATATATATATATATATATATATATATATATATATATATATAATATGTTAGCATACGGTATTTGTTTTTCTCTTTCTGATGTACTTCACTCTGTATGACAGATTCTAGGTCCATCCACCTCAGTACAAATAACTCAATTTCGTTTCTTTTAATGGGTAGTAATATTCCATTGTACATATGTGCCATATCTTCTTTACCCATTCATTGGTTGATGGACACTTAGGTTGCTTCCATTTCCTGGCTACTGTAAATAGAGCGGCAATGAACATATTGGTACATGACTCATTTGAATTATGGTTTGCTCAGGGTATTTGCACAGAAGTGAGATTGCTGGGTCATATGGTAGTACTATTTGTAGTTTTTTAAGGAACCTCCATACTGTTCTCCATAGTGGCTGTATCAATTTACACTCCCACTAACAGTGCAAGAGTGTTCTCTTTTCTCCACACCCTCTCCAGCATTTATTGTTTCTAGATTTTTTGATGATGGCCATTCTGACCAGTATTAGATGATATCTCATTGTAGTTTTGATTTGCATTTCTCTAATGATTAATGATGTTGAGCATTCTTTCATGTGTTTGATGGAAATCCATATATTTTCTTTGGAAAATTGTCTATTTAGGTCTTCTGCCATTTTTGTATTGGGATTTATTTTTTTAATTGAGCTGCAAGAGCCACCTGTAAATTTTGGAGATTAATCCTTTGTCAGTTGCTTCATTTGCAAATATTTTCTCCCATTCTGAGGGTTGTCTAGTAGGTGGGTGAAAAAGGATCTTTCTGTGATTTATGTCATAGAGCTTTCTGACTCTGTTTTCCTCTAAGAGTTTGATAGTTTCTGGCCTTACATTTAGGTCTTTAATCCATTTTGAGCTATTTTTTTTTGTGTGTGTATGGTGTTAGGGAGTGTTCTAATCTCATACTTTTACATGTACCTGTCCAGTTTTCCCAGCACCACTTATTGAAGAGGCTGTCTTTTCTCCACTGTATATTCTTGCCTCCTTTATCAAAGATAAGGTGAACATATGTGCATGGGTTTATCTCTGTGTTTTCTATCCTGTTCCATTGATCTATATTTCTGTTTTTGTGCCACTACCATACTGTCTTGATTACTGTAGCTTTGTAGTATAGTCTGAACACAGGGATCCTCATTACTCCAGCTCCATTTCTCATTCTCAAGATTGCTTTGGCTATTCGGGGTCTTTTATATATATATATATATATAGAAATCGTGAAATTTGTTCTTCTAGTTCTGTGAAAAATGCCAGTGGTAGATTGTTAGGGATTGCATTGAATCTGTAGATTGCTTTGGGTAGTAGAGTCATTTTCACAATGTTGATTCTTCCAATCCAAGAACATGGTGTATCTCTCGACCTATTGGTATCATCTGTAATTTCTTTCATCAGTGTTCTATAAATTTCTGCATACAGGTCTTTTTTATCCTTAGGTAGGTTTATTCCTAGATATTTTATTCTTTTCATTGCAGTGGTAAGTGGGAGAATTTTCTTAATTTCACTCTCAGATCTTTCATCATTAGTGTATAAGAATGCCAGAGATTTCTGTGCATTAATTTTGTATCATGCTACTTTACCAAATTCATTGATAAGCTCTAGTAGTTTTCTGCTAGTATCTTTAGGATTCTCTATGTAGAGTATCATGTCATCTGCAAGCACTGACAGCTTTACTTCTTAAGTGATTTGGATTCTTTTTATTCCTTTTTCTTCTCTGATTGTTGTGGCTAATACTTCAAAAACGATGTTCAATAATAGTGGTGAGAGTGGGCAACCTTGTCTTCCTCCTGATCTTATTGGAAATTGTTTCAGTTTTTCACCATTGAGGATGATGTTGGCTGTGGGTTTGACCTATATAGCCTTTATTATGTTCGGAAAAGTTCCCTGTATGCCTCCTTTTGCAGGGTTTTTATCATAAACTGGTGTTGAATTTTGTCAAAAGCTTTCTCTGCATCTATTGAGATGATCATATGGTTTTTCTCCTTCAATGTTTCAATATAGTATAGCACGTTGTTTGATTTCCATATATTGAAGAATCCTTGCATTCTGGAATAAACCCCACTTGATCATGGTGTATGATCCTTTTAATGTGCTGTTGGATTCTGTATGCTAGTATTATGTTGAGGATTTTTGCATCTATGTTCATCAGTGATATTGGCCTGTAGATATCTTTCTTTGTGACATCATTGTCTGGTCTTGGTATCAGGGTGATGGTGGCCTTGTAGAATGAGTTTGGGAGTGGTCCTCTCTCTGCTATATTTTGGAAGAGTTTGAGAAGGATAGGTGTTAGCTGTTCTCTAAATGTTTCATAGAATTCACCTGTGAAGTCATCCTGGGCTTTTGTTTGTTGGAAGATTTTTAATCACAGTTTCAATTTCAGTGCTTGTGATTGGCCTGTTCATATTTTCTATTTCTTCCTGGTTCAGTCTCGGCAGGTTGCACATTTCTAAGAATTTGTCCATTTCTTCCAGGTTGTCCATTTTATTGGCATAAAGTTGCTTGTAGTAATCTCTCCTGATCCTTTGAATTTCTGCACTGTCATTTGTTGCTTCTCCTTTTTTATTTCTCATTCTATTGATCTGAGTCTTCTCCCTTTTTTTTGATGAATGTGGCTAATGGTTTATCAATTTTGTTTATCTTCTGAAAGAACCAGCTTTTAGTTTTATTGGTGTTTGCTATTGTTTCCTTCATTTCTCTTTTATTTATTTCTGATCTGGTCTTTATGATTTCATTCCTTATGCTAAATTTGGGGGCTTTTGTTGTCCTTTCTCTAATTGCTTTATGTGCAACATTAGCTTGTTTATTTGAGATGTTTCCTGTTACTTAAACTAAGATTGTATTGCTATAAACTTCCCACTTTGAACTCCTTTTGCTGCATCCCATATGTTTTGGGTCATTGTGTCTCCATTGTCACATGTTTCTAGGTATTTTTTGATTTCCTTTTTGATTTCTTCAGTGATCACTTCATTATTAGTAGTGTATTGTTTAGCCTCCATGTGTTTGAATTTTTTACAGTTCTTTTCCTGTAATTGATATCTAGTCTCATAGCATTGTAGTCAGAAAAGGTATATGATATGATTTCAATTTTCTTAAATTTACCAAGGCTTGATTTGTGACCCAAGATATTATCTATCCTGGAGAATGTTCCATGAGCACTTGAAAAAACTGTGTATTCTGTTGTTTTTGGATGGAATGTCCTATAAATATCAATTAAGTCCATCTTGTTTAATGTATCATTTAAAGCTTGTGTCTCCTTATTTATTTTCATTTAGGATGATCTGTCCATTGGACAAAGTGGGGTGTTGAAGTCCCCTACTATGTTGTGTTACTGTTGATTTCCCCTTTTATGGCTGTTAGTATTTGCCTTATGTATTGAGGTGCTCCTATATTGCTTTCATAAATATTTACAATTTTTCTATCTTTTTCTGGGTCAATCCCATGATCATTATGTGGTTTCCTTCTTTATGTCTTGTAATAGTCTTTATTTTAAAGTTTATTTTGTCTGTTATGAGAATTGCTACTCCAAATTTCTTTGATTTCCAGTTGCATGAAATATCTTTTTTTCCATCGCCTCACTTTCAGTCTTTATGTGTCCCTAACTCTGAAGTGGGTCTCTTGTAGACAGCATATGTATGGGTATTAGTTTTGTATCCATTCAGCCAGTCTGTGTCTTTTCATGTGAGCATTTAATCCATTTACATTTAAGGTAATTATCGATATGTATGTTCCTATTCCCATTTTCTTAATTATTTTGGGTTTGTTATTGTAGGTCTTTCACTTCCCTTGTGTTTCTTGCCTAGAGGAGTTCCTTTACCATTTTTTGTAAAGCTGGTTTGGTGGTGCTGAACTCTCTCAGCTTTTGCTTGTCTGTAAAGGTTTTAATTTCTCCATTAAATCTGAATGAGATCCTTGCTGGGTAGAGTAATCTTGGTTGTAGTTTTTTATCCTTTATCACTTTACGTATGTCCTGCCACTCCCTGCTGGCTTGAAGAGTTTCTGCTGAAAGATCAGCTGTTAACCTGATGTGGATTTTCTTGTGTGTTATTTGTTGTTTTTCCCTTGCTGCTTTTAATATGTTTTCTTTGTATTTACTTTTTGATAGTTTGATTAATATGTGTCTTGGTTTGTTAATCCTTTGTTTATCCTGTATGGGACTCTGTACTTCCTGGACTTGATTAACTATTTCCTTTCCCATATTAGGGAAGTTTTCAACTATAATCTCTTCAAATATTTTCTCAGTTCCTTTCTTTTTCTCTTCTTCTGGGACCCCTATAATTCGAATGTTGGTGTACTTAATGTTGTCCCAGAAGTCTCTGAGACTGTCCTCAGTTCTTTCGATTCTTTATTCTGCTCTGCAGAAGTTATTTCCACTATTTTATCTTCCAGGTCACTTATCTGTTTTCCTGCCTCAGTTATTCTGCTATTGATCCCTTCTATAGTATTTTTAATTTCATTGATTGTGTTGTTCATCATGGATGTTCCTTCATTAGTTCTTCTAGGTCCTTGTTAAATGTTTCTTGCATTTTTTTCTATTCTCTTTCCAAGATTTTGGATCATCTTTACTATCATTATTCTGAATTCTTTTTCAGGTAGACAGCCTATTTCCTCCTCATTTGTTAGGTCTTCTGGGTTTTTACCTTGCTCCTTCATCTGCTGTGTGATTTTCTGTCTTCTCATTTTTCTTATCTTACTGTGTTTGGGGTCTCCATTTTGCAGGCTGCAGGTTCGTAATTCCCGTTTTTTTTTGGTGTCTGTCCCCAGTGGCTAACATAGGTTCAGTGGATTGTGTAGGCTTCCTGGTGGAGGGGACTAGTGCCTGTGTTCTGGTGGATGAGTCTGGATCTTGTCTTTCTGATCGGAAGGTCCACATCTGGTGGTGTGTTTTGTTCTGTCTGTGGCCTTATTATGATTGTAGGCACCCTCTCTGCTAATGGGGGACATTGTGTTCCAGTCTTGCTATTTGCTTGGCATAGGGTGTCCAGCACTGTACCTTGCTGGTCGTTGAGTGAATCTGGGCCTTGGTGTTGAGTTGGAGATCTCTGGGAGATTTTAGCCATTTGATATTATGTGGACCTGGGAGCTCTCTGGTGGACCAATGTCCTGAAGTTGTGTCTCCCACCTCAGAAGCACAGCACTGACTCCTGGGTGGAGCACCAAGAGCCTTTCCTCCACACGGCTCAGAATTAAAGGGAGAAACAGTAGAAAGAAAGAAAGGAAAGAAAGAAAGAAAGAAAGAAAGAAAGAAAGAAAGAAAGAAAGAGGAGAAAATAAAGTAAAGTAAAGTAAAGTAATTAAAAAAATAAAAATAATAATTATTAAGAGAAAAGATTTTTTTTTAAGTAAAAAAACAAAAACAAAAACATAAAATCGACAGACAGAACCCTAGGATAAATGGTGAAAGCAAAGCTATACAGAAAATCTCACACAGAAGCATACACATACACATTCACAAGCCTCTCGGGCTGGTGAGTGCCATTCAGCACCGATCCTCTCTGCGGGAATCTCTCTGCTTTGCCCTCCACACTCCTGTTGCTCTGCTCTCCTCCACGGCTCCGAAGCTTCCCCCCTCCACCACCCGCAATCTCTGCCTGTGAAGGGGCTTCCTAGTGTGTGGAAACATTTCCTCCTTCACAGCTCCCTTCCATTGGTGCCAGTCCTGCCCTATTCTTTTGTCTCTGTTTTTTCTTTTTTCTTTTACCCTCCCCATGTACGTGGGGAGTTTCTTGCGTTTTGGGAGGACTGAGGTCTTCTGCCAGCATTCAGTGGGTGTTCTATAGGGGCAGTTCCACGTTTAGATGTATTTCTGATGTGTCTGTGGCAAGGAAGCTGATCTCTGCGTCTTACTCTTTCACCATCTTCCTCAACTCCCCCAGCTTTCTTAACATCCTTAATAATACATTGCAGAGGAAAGTAGCTTTTCTATTCATTTGTAAGATTGAAATTAAATTTTATAAGTCCTTAGAAAGATAGCAAAACAAACTTTATAAAATTTATATTTACATAAATGTAGCAATCATAAAAATCTTTGGGGGAGTGTTTGTCCCTGTTGAATTACCATGTTTCAATTAATAAATCCTAGATAATTTCTATAAGCCCATTGAATAATTATCTGGGGCACCCAGTTTCCAAGGAAATGAGTAAGTCATTATTTGTTCTAAGATATTAAAAATTTTATTTTTATCAACTCAGAAATAAGCAGTCTTGTATTTTAAATGCATTACAAGTGTATGTACTTCTTTGAACGAAACTCTGCACAGAAGGCAAAACTGCAGGAAATCCGAAAAGTGCAGTTTGATTGAATATTCAGCTAATACCCTTATCTCCATGTTAAAATGTTTACATAAGCTAGCTAATACTATCAGTCTTGCATGGTTCTCAGTCAACCCCCATACAACTAATCCTGTTGCAAGTGATCATCATTCCATTAAAGTAAATGTAGTAAATTTTGCACAATTCTAGTTGACTTTTATAAGGTTGTCACAAGAAATCCTTTATTAAAATTTTCTTATAAAAGTGTTTTTGCAATATTTGCTAGGGGAGAAAGAAAAAGAGACTGGCACAATGAATTCTATGTTCTTCATTATAACCGAGACACTGCAATTTATTTTACCATAAACCTATCCTCTTTCAGTGATGAATTTATGCAATATACACATTTATGTTTTGAAAGCTTAGGGAGAATGTTACCAATTTCCTTCCTGAACCTAGGACACTGAGTCATGCAATTAGAATTTAGTTTCAGGAATGCAGAGGGACTTGGCCAGAAATATACCTGAGCTGGTATCAATTAATTATTATGGACCTTGATTAAAAGTCCAGAAAAATAGATTATCCTCAGGTCCCTTTAGATTTAGGTTTACATGATGAAACTTTATTTGAAGTCTTGTGTGTGTTCTTTTCTTTTGGAATCCAGTTCTGAGCTATGAAACTTACACTCTTTTTTTTTTTTTTTTTAGTGAATCGCCTTGTCCCTTTATTCGAATAAATTTCTTCACATGAATGCCATCTCAATTTCTTCAGAATAGATGGTAATGTTGCTGAAAACACCCTGATAATGAATTTTATGACTCTGCTCTGAAAAAACAAAAAAACACTTTCATTTGAAAGCAGTTAGTAAACTTCAAGCACTGCTTTAATCAACTCTTCATAAAATTGGTAACATTTACTTTAGATTAGCAATTGTGTCTATTTTTAAACAAGAAGTACCCACAATGTGCTAAAATAGCCTCATCTGTGAGAAAGAATGTTGCTGTCCAAATGTTTTTCATCAAGACCTAAAACACATTTTGCTATTTTGAGTGAAGAAAGAATTTATTTATCCCTTTCATATGATGTGTTTAAAGCAGTTTAACCAACTATAATAGAATTCCCAGGCTCTGTCTCTATGGCACAAGTTATTTTAAGTGTAATATTTCTCAATGCTATTTATTCTGAAATCAAAGTCCCTGTTTAAATTGTTTATAAAAAATAATGTCAGATAATATAAGCAATGATGTATCTGTTTCAAACTTAGTAAATTAAACAATAACCAATATAATTTTGGCTAACATCTCATAAATATAAGCATTTTTATTGACAAAGTGGACTCTATTGCCAAATTACCAATTGGATATCTTTACTGACTAAATGCTTTCAAGGTTCTTTCTGTAACCTTGCCCAGAAATAATATTTTCAGATTTTATTTTAAATGCAAGACCTCAAGAAAAGGAAACAAAAATTTTAAAGTGGAAAGATAAGCATAGATTGAGAGCATTGAGGTAAACAAAAGATAAAGGTGGTTCAAGTCATAGATTATATTAAAAAATACTGTAAACCATGGCAGGTCTTGTCAACGTGTTTACTAAGATTTCTGTCTTAAATGGAACACGGTATTAGTCATGACAAAATATAATTTTTATTAATAATTTTGCATTATATTTAAAATTGAAAAGTAAAATATGGATCAAAGGGAATTACTTGATCAAAAAGCACTCTGCAAATTAATGTGTTTTTCTCTAAAATATATTGGCTATTTACAAATATCTTGTTTTGTTCAAATCATTGCTACATTATTTGCTTTATTTTGTGTGGTAAAAATACTCTTCTTTCTAAAATAAGGGTAATTGAGGTTTAGCTTTCAAAGTTTAATGGATCTATTTACTGTTATAAGCTTACAATCCAGTAAGCATGAGAGAAGAGTCTTAGATTCATGTCCTAATTTCTGTAATGCTGGTGAGTCAAAGTTCTGAAATTTGTGTTATTTTTTAAACAATGTAACTTCTGCTCTAGAAACATTTTAAAGCTGCAGTAATCTAGGTCCCTCTTGCTGTTGACCATCAATAGTAAATGCCAAGATTTCCTGCACTGAAATATCATGAAAGCAATTTAAAATTTAGGCTTCCTTTTTAGATCTGTCACACCCAGAGAGAGGTTGAGGTTTTTTTTTTTTTTAATTTTTCATAAACTTGAATTTTACAGTTTTGAAAGTAACAGAAGGAAGGACCCCAGGAGACTAAAGAAGTACATAAGTTTTAGCACCAGCAAATCTGTCAAGCAACAGGCAGAGCAAAATGCAATTTCCACAAGAGCCTCAAAGGGGATAGATTTGCAAATTTTGTGAAATGGGATTAACCTGAACAGTGGCAGGTCAGGTTTAAAAATGTAAAGCAGGGTTGGTTAAATATGTCCCTGCTTCTTGAATTTGTATGATGATACTTCTCGGTGGACAGAACTATTTGGTTTGAATTATTGTATGGTTATTGATTATTCATGTAAAACAAACCATTTTCAGCATTTCTGCCTTTGCTCATGGGTATCATTTTGTTAGTTATGCTGGATATATTTTTATGTATATAATATTCACTATAGTGAGAATGACTTTAACTCAAATATGAGAATGTTCTGAGCTAGATTTTACTTAATTTGAAGTTAACTCTTTAGACATTGCATTTGTTCTGATGCCCAAACACTCTGCTCTGAGAGCTCTCAACCCTGCATTTTAAAGCCAGTCTTAATATTGTATTTTATTTAGTTTGCTCTTAAGACAAAGCAAGAAATATAACATGCTTGGTAATTACTACATAATGAGTGAGAAGGTACATTTTCTTGCTTTTTACTATTATGTTATTTTTTTCTCTGTGAATTATTTTTTTAATTTTGATTTTAATAACAAAGCCCTCCTTTTTCTGGACTTATTTTTTTCTTCCATCTTTTATATTTCCCCAACCTTTGACAAGTCTATTAGCATACTTAATCATTTAGAAGATGTCTTCAATTGCCAAGATGCCATAAAACCCTATTTTTATTTATACCTGCATTAAATTTAACTCCAGGCTCACACTTCACAAAGAATACGCATTTTGCAAAAGACTATCACTGCAGTAAATTAACGGTGCTATGCTCATGCAAAAAATTGACACAAGGTTATGGGGGCAATTATTTGTGACTGGATGTGATCTTTACTATATGATGGGCTAAAACTGAACCATCTAAAGACATTTTTGTGTTATGTGTTCTTGATGACATTACCTTAGGAGACAATTGATAGAATTATGCACTATTCTTACCACATGAACAGTGTAACAATTAATTTGTCACTTAATCTAATCAGATAAACCTCTACAAAGAGTTGTCTGCCTTCTGATAATGAGCTAGCAACGTTAAGGCTGAAATTTATTTTTGGCAGTCGTTCTGAGATGATTTCCAATGCTCACAAAAGAACATAGAATTTAATCAAACTTTAGAAGGCACACTATCTTCTACAGAGTTGAGAGCATTAGTCATCATCGTATTTGGAGTATTTTTTCATCGTAATGATTTGCAAATTCTTGGAAATTGAAAGAGAAAATACTGTTTAGACTGCCTCTGTACCTTCATAATCTGTGGTGTACTAAAAAGTACAAACAAATAAATAATTGTAAAAATTATGATGGTGCTTTTTTGGACCCTCTATGGTGACCAAATTGACAAATAGCTATAAATGAAATTCCACCCCCAATGTTTACATACCTATACATTGTAGGAAAAAAAGAAGAAATTTGTTTGATGGAAAAAGTACCTAAAAGAAGCCAGTATTTGAATTGATTCATTTTCCTATCTTAAATATCATTCTATTTTCCTCTATTATTCTCTGTTGTCTGCTCAGGGATTAGCAATGGAAGCATGAAGATTTTGATATTTAAACTTGGGTTAAAAACATGCAAATCAATTCATAATTCTTTCTTTACTTCTTATCACAGGTTCACTGAAATATTTCTGTAGTACCTATCGTGCATAAAACATAAAAAGAAATACAATAGACATATTACTAAAGAGTAACATGCTTTTTAATCTGCTTTTTCTTTGTATCCATCATATATATAACTAACATATTTATATCACCCTCAGTCTTCTGTTATTTGGCAGGTAATAAGAAATAGCACATTAACGACCAATAACTTTTTAATCTACATATGTTAAACTATGATTTTAATGAAAAGCACACTAGAAGTAATTAATAGCAGAACAGATAGGTGATGTGGAAGATAGAGTAATGGAAATCAGCTAATCAGAACAGCAAAAAAAAATAATTATAATAAAATGAAAACAGTTTAAGAGATCTCTGGGGTAGCATGAAGTTTACCAACACTTGTATCATAGAGGTCCCAGATGGAGAAGAGACAAATGAGGGAGTCAAAAATCTACTTGATGAAATTATGTCTGGAAATTTCCCAAACCTGAAGAAGGAAACAGATATTCAGGCACATGAAGCTCAGAAGGTCCCAAACAAGATGAACCCCAAAAAACTTCAAACAAAGACACATCATAATTAAAATGCAAACGTAAAAGATGAAGATAATTCCAAAGTCAGCAAGGGAAAAAAATCCATATACAAAGGAACACCTATAAGACTCTTAGTTGATTTTTCTGTACAAATGTTGCAAGCCAGAAGGGAGTGGAATGATATATTCAAAGTGCTGAAAGGAAAAACAATCTGCAGCCCAGGATACTCTACCCAGCAAGATTAATTTTTAGAATGGAAGGAGAGATAAAGAACTTCTCAGGAAAGCAGAAACTAAAAGAGTTCATCAATACTAAAACTACCCCCTCCCAAATGTTAAAGGATCTTCTCTAAATGGAAAAGAAAAAGCTATAACAAGAAACATGTATCTATAGAAAAGGAAAAATTCCACTATTAAAGGCAAATATATGGTAAAGGCTAAGGATCAACCACTTAAACTTTTACAAAGAGTAAGAGACAAAATATTGTAAAAGAAACTCTAAGTACAATAAAAAGTGAGGGGATAAACATGAAGATGTAAAATATGACATAAAAATCACAAAATATGAGGAATGGGAGTAAAAAAAAAATGTAGATCATTTAGAATGTGTTTGGTCTTAAATGACTACCAGTTTAAAACAAGTATGTAAAGTTATAGGTCAACCCCATGGTATATGAACCCCATGGTAACCACAAATCAAAAACCTACAACAGATAAACAAAAACTAGAGATAAAAGGGCACAACCATACCAATAATAAAAAATCATCAGAGTACAATGGAAAAAAACAAAAAGAAAAATAAATGAACAGACAAGAACTACAAAACAACCAGAAAACAAGTAATAAAATGGCAGTAAGTACATACTTATCAATAAATACTCTAAATGGCAATGGACTAAATGCACCAATCAAAACACATAGGATGGCTGATTGGATAAAGAAATAAACAAGACCCCTCTATATGCTGCTTGCAACATACTAACATTAAAGTGATAGCCACAGACTGAAAGTGAGGGGATGAAAAAATATATTTTATGAAAATGGAAGTGACAAGAAAGTGGGAGTAGGAATATTCATATCAGACAAAATAGTAGGGGACTTTAAAACCACACTTACATCAATTGACAGAAAATCAAAAAGGCAACAGTGGTCTTGAATGTCAGTTGGCCTTAATAGGTATCTAAAGGATATTCCATAAAAAAATAGCAGAATACAAATTCTTTTAAGAACACATGGAACATTTTCCTGGATAGATCATGTGCTAGGCCACAAAACAAGCCTCAACAAATTTGAGAAGATAGAAATTATATCAAACCTTTTTTTTCCAAACACAAAGATATGAAATTAGAAATCGAGTACAGAAAGAAAAATGGAAAAAATAACAAACATATGGAGACTAAACAACATGTTTCCTAAAAAACAATTGGTCAAAGAAGTAATCATAAAATACCTTGGTACAAATGAAAATGGATACAAAACTTTCCAAAATCTACGGGGTTCAGTAAGAACAGTTCTAAGAGGGAAGTTTGTAGCAATACAAGCCTACCTCAAGAACAAGAAAAATCTCAAATAACCTAAACATCCATCTAACTGAATCAGATAAAGAAGAACAAACAAAGCCTAAAGTCAGAAGAAGGAATGACATAATAAAATCAAAGAGGAAGTAAATAAAATAGAGATAAAAAAACAGTAGAAAAGAACAATGAAACCAAGAGGGGTTTTTTGAAAGATATACAAGATTGATAAACCTTAAGACAGGCTCAACAATAAAAAAATGTGTACACAAATAAATAAAATAAGACATGAAAGAGGAAAAATACTAACCAATACCAGGGAGATACAAAAAGAATCATAAGAGAATACTATAATTAGGTGTATGCCAAAAGTTGGACAAACTAAAAGAAATGGACAAATTTCTAGAAACACACAACCTTCCAGACTTAATCAGGAAGAGACTGATAATCTAAACAGACCAGTCCCTCATAGTGAAATTGAATATGTAACAACAACAACAAAAATCTCTCAACAAACGAAAGTCCATGACTGGATGGCTTCAATTGGAAATTTTACCAAATATATAAAGAAAAGCTAATACCATCCTTCACAATCTACTCCAAAAAATTGAAGAGTATGAATACTCTCAAATTTGTTCTTTGAGTCCACCATTACCCTGATACTAAAACCAGACAAAGACACTGCTAAAAAAGAAAATTACAGGCCCATATCTTTGATGAATATAATGCAAATGTCCTCAACAAAATATCAGCAAATCAAGATGAACAATATATAAAAAGTGTGATCTATGATCACCTGTGATTTATTCCATGGATGCAAGGTTTGTTCACAAATCACAAATCATTTATTTAATTCACAAATCAAACAATGTGATACACCACATTAACAAAAGGAAGAATAAAAAATCACATGATCACATCATTAGAGGCTGAAAAATCATTGGACATAATTCAGTATCATTTTATCATAAAAATTCTCACCAAAGTCAATATAGAAAGAACATATTTCAACATAATTAAGGCCATTTCTGACAAACACACAGCTAACATCATTCTTAACGATAAAGAGCTGAAAACTTTTCCTCTAAGATCAAGAAAAAGATAAGGATGCAATCTCTCACCACTTCTATTTAATATAATATTGGAAGTCCTAGTCACAGCAATCAAACCAATATATATATATATATATCACCCAAATTGAAAGGGAAGAAATAAAACTGGCACTATTTGCAGATGACATGATACTCTATAGCGAAATCCCTAAATTCACCATCAGAAAGCTGTTAGAACTACAAAATGAATTCATCAAAGTTGCAGGATACAAGATTAACATACAGAAATCTGTTGCTTTTCCATACACTAGTAATGAACTATCAGAAAGAGAAAGGAAACAAACCCGTTTACAGTCACAACAAATATAATAAAATATTTTAGAATAAACATAACCAAGGAGGTGCAAGAACTATACTCTGAAAGTTATAAAACATTGATGAAAGAAATTGAAGATGATACAAAGAAATGGAAAGATAGCCAATGCTCTTGGATTGGAAGAATTGATATTGTTAAAATGGCCATACTATCCAAAGCAATCTACAGATTTAATGTAATCCTTATCAAATTATCCATGACATTTTTCACAGAACTAGAACAAATAATCCTAAAATTTGTATGGACCCACAAAAGAACGCAAAGTGACAAAGCAATCTTGTGGAAAGAAAAATAAAGCTGGAGGTATCACTCTACCAGACTTCAGACTATACTACAAAGTTACAGTAATCAAAACAGCATGTTACTGGCACAAAAACAGACACCTAGATTAACAGAACAGAATAAAGAGCCCAGAAATAAACAAACACACACTTATGTCCAATCTACAACAAGGGACACAAAAATATACAATGGAGAATATACAAGGGAGAAAAAAGCAGTCTCTTCAACAAGTGGTGCTGTTGAAAAGTGGACGGCTTTATGTAAAAAATGAGATTAAAACATTTCTTCACACCATATTCAAAAATAAACTCAAAATTGTTTAAAGACCTAAATGTAATACCCCAAACCATAACACTCCTAGAAGAAAACATAGAAAACTATTTGACATAAATTGTACAAATATTTCTTTGAATTTGTCTGCTAAGGAAAAATAAATAAATCTAAAATAAGCCAACTGGATCTAATTAAACTTAAAAGCTTTTGCACAACAAAGGAAACCATGAACAAAACAATAAAATCTACTGAGTGGGACAAAATATTTGAAATATATAAGGGGTTAATATACAGAATACATAAACACTTCATACAACTCAGTATCATAAAAACAAACCACTAAATTTAAAAATGGGTAGAACACCTGAATAGACATTTTTCCAAAGAAGACAGATGGCTGACAAGAACATGAAACATGAAGAACATGAAACACGAAGAACATGAAAAGATGCTCAAAGTGCTAAAGATTAGAGAAATGCAAATCAAAACCACAATGAGATATCACATCACACATTTCAGAATGGCTATTATCAAGAAGTCTACAAATAAATGTTGCCAAGGATGTGGAGGAAATGGAATCTTCGTACACTCTTGTTGGGAATGTAAATTGGTGCAACCACTGTGGAAAACATCATGGAGTTTCCACAAAACTAAAATAGAACTACCAAATGACCCAGAAATTTCACTCCTGGATTTATATCCAAGGAAAACAAAAACACTAATTTAAAAAGAAACATGCACCCCAATGTTCATAGCAGTATTATTTACTATAGCCAAGATATGGAAGCAACCAGAGTGTCCATCAACAGATAAATTTATAAAGATGATGCAGTATATACATACAATGCAATATTGCTCTGCCATAAAAACGACTGAAACTCTGCCTATTGGAAAAATGTGGATGGACCTAGAGAACATTATGCTTAGCAAAATTAGTCACATAGAAAGATGAACACTGAATATTATCACTGGATACTATAAAACTCTTAGAGGAAAACATAGGCAGAACACTGATATAAATCACAATGTCTTTTTGGATCCACCTCCAAGAGTAACGAAAATAAAAACAAAAGCAAATGGGACCCTATTAAACTTAAAAGCTTTTTCACAAAACCTAAAAGCTTTTGCAAAAAATAAAAATAAAAAAAAATAAACAGGACAAAAGCGCAACCCACAGAATGGGAGAAAATATTTGCAAATGAAGCAACCGACATGGGATTAATTTCTAAAATATACAAACAGCTCATGCAGCTCAGTGTTAAAGAAACCAATCAACCCAATGAAAAAATGGGGGGAAGATCTAAATAGACATTTCTCCAAAGAAGACATACAGATGGCCAAAAAGCATGTGAAAATATGCTTGACATTGCTAATTATTAGAGAAATGCAAATCAAACTACAATAAGGTATCATCTCACACTGGTCACAATGGCCATCATGAAAATGTCTACAAATAATAAATGCTGGAGAGGGTGTGGAGAAAAGGGAACCCTCCTCCACTGTTGGTGGGAATTTAAATTGGTAAAACCACTATGGAAAACAGTATGGAGGTTTCATAAAAAAAAACTAAACTAAAATTAGAACTACAATATGATCCAGCAATCCCACTCCTTGGCATAAATCTGGAGAAAACCATGATTCAAAAAGGTACATTCACCCCAATGCTCATTGCAGCACTATTTACAATAGCCGAGACATGGAAGCAACCTAAATGTCCATTGACAGGGGAATGGATAAAGAAGATGTAGTACATATAGGCAATAGAATATTACTCAGCCATAAAAAGAATGAAATAATGCCATTTGCAGCAACATGGATGGACATGGAGATTATCATACTAAGTGAAGTGAGTCAGACAGAGAAAGGCAAATATTATATGATATCACTTATATGCAGAATCTAAAAAACATAATGTTACAAACTAACCTTTTTACAAAACAGAAACAGATTCACAAACTTAGGGCAGAAACTTATGGTTACCAAAGGGGAAAGGTTGTTGGGAGGGATAAATTAAGAGTTTGGGATTAACATATACACACTACTATATATAAAACTGATAATCAGCCAGGACCTAGTATATACCACAGGGAACTCTAAACAATATTCTGTAATAACCTATATGGGAAAAGAATCTGAAAAAGAATGGATATATGTATCTGTATAACTGAATCAGTTTGCTGTATACCTGAAACTAACACAACATTGTAAATCAATTATACTCCAGTATAAACTAAAAATTAAATTAAAAATTAAAAAAAGAAAGAGGTAGAAACTACTATGTAAAGATTAGATAAGCAAAAGGGTATATTGCACATAATGGGGAAATATAGACATTGATTTTTAATAACCTTAAATGGAATACAATCTATAAAAATGTTGAACCACTATGTTGCACACTTTAAGCTAATATAATATTGTAAATCAACAATACTTAACTTACAAATAATAATAAATAAAATTGACTATTTCACACAAAAAAAGAATTCTATTATAGTCAATGTCATAACTATAAACCCAAAATATAACTGCAATATTTAAAGACTCAGTTGATAACCTGAAAATATACATTGTTCTACATCAAAAGAAAAAACTGATATAACATGTATCATCAAGAAATATTTTTACTCATTCGTTGGATAGTTTTTCTTCTTTTTTTTTTTTTAACTTTCCTGGAGTTTTGGAAATGTTCTGTGCCACTTCCCCTTACCTACACTATTGATATCTTGAAACATTCTGGGATCTGGAACTGTCCAGGGACCCTAATATTATCCTCATTGATAATGGTTATAATATAAAAATAATTTTATATTATATAAGTTAAATATTAAAATTAATGGTAAAAAAATCAATGCTAAATATTCACTTTAGAAAGAATATTCCAATATTCCTTATCACCACAGTCTTAGCAAAGTCAGGGGTCCTCTTGTTTCAGCTCTAATATGAAAAGGACTTGTGAGTTTTCAAAGCTGTCCTTTCAATAGAAAAAAAGAAAAATGAAAAACTAGAAAAAATGAAATCAGTAGCTTTGTACCTTTCAGAGAAAATTCAGGCAAAGCTGCACTCCAAAATATGGAGAGACAGGTGCTTCCAGAGAAAATACAGCTACTGAGATCTGTTTATCTACAGCAGAAGCTAGTGGAGCCATGAATTGGTAGGAACTCTTAAATGGTACTTTTCATGAATTGCTGGAGGCTGGTGGCCTAGCATGAGAGTAAGAAGCTTCTGATGCCCTTGGTCTTAGGGGGACCCCCCCTCACTTTACCATCCAGTTAACACAACAGTTTTTATAAACAGGGAAACAATAAAGATCCCCTGTTGCCCTACCATGGAGACAGAACAAGTAAATATTGTGAAATATGCCCAGAGGGAAATCTCTATAAAAAAATCTTACTCTCCAGGGTGGAGGACTTCTTTAAACAGTGGTTCTGAAATTTCATCCTATTTGGAGAAAGGAATTCCTTTCCACTGTACAGCTTGCAGAAACTCCAGTCTTACCTAAGGAAAATAACAAAAACAAACAAACAGAAACTTTTAACAGAGGACAGGACTTCTAGTAAATACATTTTGAAGGAAGTAGGAATCAGGGGGAAATGGCTAAACCACTGGAAGATGGAGAGAAACATTTGGAAAGGCTGCAGTCCCAAAATGCAGACATGGTAATGGAGAATTAATTAGCATATTATAGAGCACTTCTCTTTCCCCATATTATATTACTACAAGAGCAGGTTGTTATAATAGTATATTATAATGGTATATTATAATGGTATATTTTAGCTTATAATACTGCAAGGCATAGTTTCTCCCTGAATAGCAGCAAATAGAAAAGCCATATAGCCAGGAAAGGAGACCATAAAAAAGGACACTGCATTTCCAATGAAAATTCAATTAACAGTCAAGTTAATAAAAATAAGGGAATTTTATGTGAGCCAAACTGAGCATTATAACCTGGGAAACAGATTCTTAGAAAGCCCTGAGAACTTTTCCGTGTGTTAGAAGTCAAAGGCAAATTCATATACATTTTCAAGACAAAGGATCATACATCAAAATGACATACTGATATTTTACATAAAGTTCACCAATGATACATAGTCCAGGTAAGTATGTACAGAGTGAGCAGCAAGTCACTATGAACCCCTAAAGAGTTGAGAAATAATGCTATTCTTCTAAGAGGTTACATTGTTAGTGTTAGAAGAAAGAAAAAACATTTATTTTGATGGTTGAGCAGTCATCCCCATCTTTGACGAGTTCTGGTTAATGTGTAATGCAGAGGCACACAGCACATTAGGGAGGGAAGAAGGCCCAAACAAAGAAGAGATAATTTTAAGTTTAAGTTTTCTTATCTTGCCTTAAAATATAAAATTTATTTCATCAGCATAAATTTGAAGCCTCTGGAAACTACAACTACAACAAACATTAAATGCACAGCTATTCCTAGACAGATTATCATAACCCCTTACAATGAAGACCTATTTACCTCAGTTCCTGTTACCCAACAAACATGTTTAGTTTTCAACAAAACATTAGAAGAAATATAAAAATACCAAAACAATACATTTATCAGAAGATTCAGACATGACTCAGAGATAGTAATTATAAAATAGAGACTTTAAAATAACTAGTATTAAGTATTAAGAGTTCGAATGGAAAAATAGACATCATGCAAGAACAGATGTGTAATTGAATAAGAAATAAGGAAACTTCTTAAATAATTTATATAAACAAATAAAATATAGTACAAAGAATTAAGAATGCCTTCAATGGGCTTATCAGTAGACTCAACATGACTGAGGAAATAACCAAGGAAATTGAACATAGATCAATAGAAACTTCCCAATCTGAAACCCAAACAGAAAATAATAGAATTAAACATTCAAGAACTTTGGGCACAATATCAATAAATGTAATATATGCATAATCTGAATATCATCAGGAGAATAGAACCAGGCAAAAGAAATACTTGAAGTAGTAAGGACTGAAAACTTCCCCAAATTAATTACAGACATCAAACCGCAAATACAAGAATCTTAGAGAGCACCAAGAAAAATAGCTATTAAAAAGCTTACATCTAAGAACATCATATTCAAAGTTCAGGAAACCAAAGACAAAAGCAATATCTTGAAGGAAGCCAGAGGAAGGGAGGGGAAATGCCTTACCTATAGAAGAACAGTAAATAGTTACAGTGGGCTTCTCATCACAAACCATAAAATCAAGAATAGACTGAAGAATTATGGTAATTGTTGAAAGAAGACATATAAACAACTTAGAATGCTATATCCTGTGAAATTATTCTTCAAAAGTGAAAAGAAAGAGACTTCATCTTACAAAGAGAAACAGGTAATCTCTAATAAATACATTGCTCTACAAGAAATGTTAAAATAAGTGCTTTTCAGGGAGAAGAAAATGCTACAGGGCATTAATTAGGTATATCTTGAAAAAAAGAATACTAGAGCATGTATAAATAAAGTTAAAATAAAGTTTTCTTATTTTTATTGATCTGTAAGATAACTGTTTTACAAAAGCAATAATTGTAGCAAACGGTTAGGTTAATGTTGCATATAGACAAGAAGTGGAGAATGGTGAGAGGGGGACTGTGAGTTTTCTGTGTAAGTTGCCTACATTATAGGTGGATAGGTATAGAGGTATGTGAGGTAGACAATAATTAGTTAAAATGTATACTGGAAAATCTTGAAAACTATTTACTAAAAAAATAAGCATGAATGGTACATTAAGAGAAGACAACTAATTGAAAAATACAAAATTCTCAATGATAACCAGACAAGTCAGAAAACAATGGCAAAGAAAAATAATGAAACAAACAGTAAATACAATAAATAGAAAATAGTTACAAAGATGGTATATATTAATTCAATTATATCAATAAGCACTTAAATTTGAATGATCTAAATCCAGCAAAAAAAACAACAACATAATGTTAGACTGGTTAAAAAAATAAAACAAAAACATAAACCAACTTAATATTGTCTAAAGGAAACATTGTAAATAGAAAGACTGAGATGTAAACGGATAGAGAAAAATAAGCCATGCAAACACAAATCAAAAGTAATCTGAAGTATATATATTTATTTTAGATAAAGGAGTGAAGATTATGAAGTATAAAGAGAGCACTACAAAATTATAAAAAGGACAATTCACCACAAAAATATAACAATATTAAGTATATATGGATCAAATGACAAAGAATCAAAATGCATGGTATCTGGTCTTACATTTAGGATTTTAATCAATTTTTTAACATCTTTATTGGAGTATAATTGCTTTATAATGCTGTGTTAGTTTCTGCTTTATAACAAAGTAATTCAGTTATACATAAAAATATATGTCATATCTCTTCCCTCTTGTGTCTCCCTCCTAACCTCCCTATCCCATGCCTCTAGGTAGTCACAAAACACCGAGCTGATCACCCTGTGTTATGTGGCTGCTTCCCACTAGCTATTTTACATTTGGTAGTGTATATATGTCCATGCCACTCTCTCACTTCATCCAGCTTACCCTTCCTACTCCTCGTGTCCTGAAGTCCATTCTCCATGTCTGCAACTTTATTCCCGTCCTGCCCCTAGGTTTGTCAGAAACTTTCTTCTTTTTTTTTTTTTTTTTTTTTAGATTCCATATATATATGCACTGGTATATGGTATTTGTTTTTCTCTTTCAGACTTACTTCAGTCTGTATGACAGACTGTGTCAATCCACCTCGCTACAAATGACTGTGTTGTCTCTTTTTAGGGCTGAGTAATATCCCATTGTATATATGTGCCACATCTTCTTTATCCATTCATCTGTTGATGGACACTTTGGTTGCCTCCATGTCCTGGCTATTGTAAATAGAGCTGCAATGAACAATGTGGTACATGACTCTTTTTGATTTATGGTTTTCTCAGGGTATATTCCCAGTAGTGGGATTGCTGGGTCATATGTAGTTCTATTTTCAGTTTTTTTAAGGAACCTCCATACTGTTCTCCATAGTGACTGTATCAATTTACATTCCCACCAACAGTGCAGGAGGGTTCCCTTTTCTCTACACCCTCTCCAGCATTTATTCTTTGTAGATTCCTTGATGATGGCCATTCTGACTGGTGTGAGATGATATCTCATTGTAGTTTTGATTTGCATTTCTCTAATGATTACTGATGTTGAGCATCCTTTCATATGTTTGTTGGCAATCTGTATATCTTCTTTGCAGAAATGTATATTTAGGTCTTCTGCCCATTTTTGGATTGGGTAGTTTGCTTATTTGCTATTGAGCTGCATGAGCTGCTTGTAAATTTTGTAGAGTAATCCTTTGTCAGTTCCTTCGTTTGAAAATATTTTCTCCCATTCTGAGGGTTGTGTTTTCATCTTGTTTATGGTTTCATTTGCTGGGCAAAAGCTTTTAAGTTGTATTAGGTCCCATTTGTTTATTTTTGCTTTTACTTCTATTTCTCTAGGAGGTGGGTCAAAAAGCATTTTACTGTGATTTATGTCATAGAGCTTTCTGGATAAGTTTTCCTCTAAGACTTTTATAGCTTCTGACCTTATATTTAGGTCTTTAATCTATTTTGAGTTTCTTTTTGTGCATGGTGTTAGGGAGGGTAATAATTTCATCCTTTTACATGTAGTTGTACAGTTTTCCCAGCAACACTTATTGAAGAGGCTGTCATTTCTCAATTATATTCTTGACTACTTTATCAAATATAAGGTGACAATATATGCATGGGTTTATCTCTGTGCTTTCTATCCTGTTCCATTGATCTATATATGTGTTTTTGTGCAAGTACTATAGCATCTTGATGACTGTAGCTTCATAGTATAGGCTGAAGTCAGAGAGCCTGACTCCTCCAGCTCCAGTTTTCTTTCTCAAAATTGCTTTGGCTCTTCAGCATCTTTTGTATTTGCATCCAAATTGTGAAGAGTTTTGTTCTTCTGTGAAAAATGCCATTTTTAGCTTGATAGGAATTACACTGAATCTGTAGATTTATTTTGGTAGTATAGTCATTTTCACAGTGTTGTCTCTTCCACTCCAAGAACATGGTATGTTTCCATCTGTTTGTATGATCTTTAATTTCTTTCATCAGTTTCTTATACTTTTCTGCATGCAGGTCTTTTGTCTCCTTAGGTAGGTTTATTTCTAGGTATTTTATTCTTTTTGTTGCAATGGAAAATGGGAATGTTTCCTTAATTTGTCTTTCAGATTTTTCATTGTTAATGTAGAGGAATGCGAGAGATTTCTGTGCACTAATTTTGTATCCTGCTACTTATCAAATTCTTTTATTAGCTCTGGTAGTTTTCTGGTAGCATTTTAGGATTCTCTATGTATAGTATCATGTCATCTGAAAACAGTGAGAGCTTTACTTCTTCTTTTCCAATTTGGATTCCTTTTATTTCTTTTTCTTCTCTGATTGCTTTGGCTAAACCTTCCAAAACTATGTTGAATAATAGTGGTGATGTGGACAAGCTTGTCTTCTTCCTGATAATAGAGGAAATGATTTCAGTTTTTCACCATTGAGAATGATATTGTCTATGGGTATGTCATATATGGCCTTTTTTATGTTGAGGTAGGTTCCCTCTATGCCCACTTTCTGGAGAACTTTTATCATAAGTCGGTGTTGAATTTTGTCAAAATGTTTTTCTGCATCTATTGAGATGATCATATGGATTTTCTCCTTCAGTTTGTTAATATGGTGTAACACATTGTTTGATTTTTTTTATATCAAAGAATCCTTGCATTTCTGGGATAAACCCCACTTAATCATGGTGTATGATCCTTTTATTGTGCTGTTGGATTCTGTTTGCTAGTATTTTGTTGAGGATTTTCTCATCTGTGTTCATCAGTGGTATTGGCTGGTACTTTTCTTTCTTTGTGACATCATTGTCTGGTTATAGTATGAGGGTGATAGTGGCCTCGTAGAATGAGTCTGGGAGAGTTCCTCTGTCTGCTATTCTTTGGAAGAGTTTAAGAAGGATAGCTGTTAGCTCTTCTCTAAATGTTAGATAGGATTTGCCTGTGAAACAATTTGGTCCTGGGCTTTTGTTTGTGGGAAGATTTTTAATTACCATCTCAATTTCAGTGATTGTGATTGTTCTGCTTATATTTTCTAATTCTTCCTGGTTCAGTCTCGGAAGGTTGTGCTTTTCTATGAATTTGTCCAATTCTACCAAGTTATCCATTTCATTGGCATATAGTTGTTTGTAGTAATCTCTCATGATCCTTTTTATTTCTGCATTGTCAGTTGTTACTTCTCCTTTTCATTTCTAATTCTACTGATTTGAGTTTTCTCCCTTTTTTCTAGATGAGTCTCACTGATTGTTTATCAATTTTTTTTATCTTCTCAAAGAACCAGCTTTTAGTTTTATTGATCTTTGCTATTGTTTCCTTCATTTCTTTTTCATTTACTTCTGATCTGATTTTTATGATTTCTTTCCTTCTGCTAACTTTGGAGTTTTTTGTTCCTCTTTCTCTAATTGCTTTAGGTGTAGGGTTAGTTTTTTTATTTGAGATGTTTCTTGTTTCTTAAGGTAGGATTGTATTACTATAAACTTCTCTCTTAAAACTGCTTTTGCTCTGTCTCATAGATTCAGGATTGTCGTGTTTCCTTTGTCATTTATCTCTAGGTGTTTTTTGATTTCTTCAGTGATCTCTCAGTTATTTAGTAGCATATTGTTTAGCCTCCATGGGTTTGTATTCTTTACACTTTTTTCCTGTAATTGATATCTAGTCTCATAGCATTGTGGTCAGAAAAGATATTTGCTATGGTTTCAATTTTGTTACATTTACTGAGGCTTGATTTGTGACCCAAGATATGTTCTATTCTGGAGCATGTTCCATAAGCACTTAAGAAGAAATTGTATTCTGTTGTTTTTGGATGGAATGTCCTATAAATATCAAATCAATCTTGTCTAATTTATCATCTAAACTTGTGTTTCCTTATTTATTTTCATTATGGATGATCTGTCCATTGGTTAAACTTGGGTGTTATAGTCCCCTACTATGATTGTGTTAGTGTCTATTTCCCATTTTATGGTGGTTAGCATTTGCCTTATGTATTGAGGTGCTACTATGTTGGGTACATACATATTTAGAACTGTTTTATCTTCTTGGATTGATCCCTTGATCATTATGCAGTGTTCTTCTTTGTCTCTTATAATAGTCTTTATTTTAAAATCTATTTTGTTTGATATGAGAATTGCTACCCCAGCTTTCTTTTGATTTCCATTTTCATGGAATATATTTTTCCATCCCTTCACTTTCAGTCTACATGTGTCCCTAGGTCTGAAGTGGGTCTCTTGTAGAGAGCACACATACAGGTCTTGTTTTTGTGTTCATTCAGCCAGTCTATGTCTTTTGCTTGGAGCATTTAATCTATTTACATTTAAGGTTGTTATCGATATGTATGTTCCTATTACCATTTTCTTAACTGTTTTGGGTTTGTTATTGTAGGTCTTTTCCTTCTCTTGTGTTTCCTTCCAGAGAAGTTTCTTTAGCATTTGTTGTAAAGCTGGTTTGTTGTTGCTGAATTCTCTTAGCTTTTGCTTGTCTGTAAAGTTTTAATTTCTCTATCAAATCTTAATGAGATCCTTGCTGGGTAGAGTATTCTTGGTTGTAGGTTTTTCCCTTTCATCACTTTAATATGTCCTGCCACTCCCTTATGGCTTGCAGAGTTTCTGCTGAAATATCAGCTATTAACCTTATGGGGATTCCCTTGTACATTATTTTTTCTTTTTCCCTTGTTGCTTTTAATATATTTTTTTGTATTTAATTTTTGGTAGTTTGATTACTATGGGTCTTGGCATGTTTCTCCTTGGATTTATCCTGGATGGGAATCTTTGCACTTCCTGGAGTTGATTGACTATTTCCTTTCCCATATTAGGTAAGTTTTCAACTATAATCTCTTCAAATATTTTCTCAGTCCCTTTCTTTTTCCTCTTCTTCTTCTGGTACCCCTATAATTCTAATGTTGTTTCACATAGTATTGTCCCAGAATTCTCTGAGTATGTCCTCAATTCTTTTCATTCTTTTTTTCTTTACTCTGATTTGCAGTAGTTATTTCCACTATTTTGTGTTCCAGGTCACTTATCCATTCTTCTGCCTCAGTTATTCTGCTACTGATTCCTTCTAGAGAATATTTAATTTCATTTATTGTGTGGTTCATCATTGTTTGTTTGCTCTTTAGGTCTTCTGGTCCTTGTTAAACGTTTCTTGTATTTTCTCCATTCTACTTCCGAGATTTTGGATCATCTTTACTATCCTTCCTCTGAATTCTTTTTCAGGTAGATTGCGTCTTTCCTTTTCATTTTATCGCTCTGGTGGGTTTTTACCTTGTTCCTTCATCTGCTGTGTGTTTCTCTGGCTTCTCATTTTGCTTAACTTACTGTGTTTGGTGTCTCCTTTTTGCAGGCTGCAGGTTCATAATTCCCATTGTTTTTGGTGTCTGCCACCAGTGGCTAAGGTTGTTTCTGTGGGCTTTGTAGTCTTCCTGGTGGAGAGGACTTGTGCCTGTGTTCTGATGGTTGAGACTGGGTCTTGTCTTTCTGGTGGGCAGGTCCGTGGCCAGTGGTGTGTTTTGAGGTATCTGTGACCTTATTATGATTTTAAGCAGCCTCTCTGCTAATGGGTGGGGTTGTGTTTGTGTCTTGCTTGTAGTTTGGCATAGGGTGTCCATCACTGTAGCTTGTTCTTCATTGAGTGGAGCTGGTTTTCATCATTGAGATACATATCTGTGGGAGAGCTTTCACTGTTTGATATTACATGGAGCTGGGATGTCTCTGGTGATCCATTGTCCTGAACTCAGCTCTCCCTCTTCAGAGGCACAGGCCTGACACTTGGCCAGAGCACCAGGAACCTGTCAGCCACATGGCTCAGAAGAAAAGTGAGAACAAAGAAGCAAAGAAAAAAATAATAAAATTAAAAGTAATTAAAATAAAAAATAAGAAATTTGTTGAAAATAAAAAATATATATTTTTAAAAAGGAAAGAAAGAAATAAGAGAACAACCAAACCAAAAAACAAATCCACCAATGTTAACAAGCACTAAAAACTATATTAAAACACAAAACAAAACAGACAGACAGAAACTTAGGACAAATGGTAAATGCAAAGCTATACAGACAAAATCACACAGAGAAGCATACACATACACACTCACAAAAAGAGCAAAAATTATATAGATATATAGATATATATATATTAGAAAAAAAAGGGAAGAGAGAAACCAAGTCAATAAACAGATCTACCAATAATAATAAACTCTAAATACTGAAATAAGATAAACATAAAACCAGAAACAAATTAGATGCACAAAGCAAACCCCAAGTCTACAGTTGCTCCCAAAGGTCTCCACCTCAATTTTGGGATGATTCTTTGTCTACTCTGGTATTCCAGAGATGTAAGATACATCAAGTTGATTGTGGCGATTTAATCCGCTGCTCCTGAGGCTGCTGGGAGAAATTTCCCTTTCCCTTCTTTGTTCACACAACTCCTGGGGCTCACCTTTGGAACTGGCCCTGCCTCTGCATGTCGGTCTCCTGAGGTCGCCTGTTATTCACTCAGACAGGATGAGATTAAAGTAGCAACTGATTAGGGGGTCTGGGCTCCCTCAGGCCGGGGGGAGGGAAGGGTATGGAATGCGGGGCGAGACTGTGGCAGCAGAGGCCAGTATGACGTTTCAACAGCCTGAGGCATGCTGTGTGTTTTCCCATGGAAGTTGTCCCTGGATTATAACACCCTGGCAGTGGTGGGCTGCAGAGGCTCCCTGGAGGGGACATGTGGATAGTGACCTGTGCTTGCCCACAGGCTTCTTGTTGGCTGCAGCAGCAGCCTTAGACTTTCATTCCCGTCTCTGGTATCTGTGTTGATAGCTGCAGTTCACACAGTTGTCTGGAACTCAGTTAGGTGGTGCTCTGAATCCCCTCTCCCTGTGTCCCCTGAAACAATCGTCTGTTGCCTCTTAGGCTATTCCAGACATTTTCCCAGACTCCCTCCCTGCTAGCTGTGATGCACTAGTCCCCTTCAGGTTGGGTTCACCCAGTCCTCTCCCTGGGATCAGATCTCCGAAGCCAGAGTCTCAGCCCCCACCCACCCCAGCAGCTGAACAGACAAGCCTCTCCAGCTGGAGAGTGTTGGTTGGCACTGATCTTCTGTGCGGGTAACTCTCCACTTTGCCCTCTGCACCCCTATTGCTGTGCTCTCTAGCTTCCATCCCCTGCAGCCCAGTCTCCACCAGTGAAGGGGCTTCCTAGTGTGTAGAAACTTTTACTCCTTCACAGCTCCCTCCCAGAGGTGCAGGTCCCATCTGTATTCTTTTGTCTCTGTTTCTTCTTTTTTCTTTTGCCCTAACCAGGTACATGTGGAGTGTCTTGCCTTTTGGAAAGTCTGGGATCTTCTGCCAGCATTCAATAGGTGTTCTGTAGGAGTAGTTCCATATGTAGATGTATTTCTAATGTATTTGTGGGGAGGAAGGTGATCTCCACATCTTACTCCTCCACCATCTTGAAGGTCTCTCTCTTTAATCCATTTTGAGCTTACTTTTGTGTATGGTGAAGCAACCGAAATGTCAATTGACAGATGAATGGATAAAGAAGATGTGGTACATATATACAATGGGATATTACTAAGCCATTAAAAAGAATGAAATAATCTCATTTTCAGCAACTTGGATGGACCTAGAGATTATCATACTAAGTGAAGAAAGTCAGACAAAGACGACTATCATATGATATTGCTTATATGCAGAATCTAAAAAAAGATGATACAAATGAACTTATTTACATTACAGAAACCGACTCACAGACTTAGAAAACAAACTTATGGCTACCAAAGGGGAAAGGTTGGGGACGTGGCGGGGAGGGATAAATTGGGAGTTTGGGATTGACATGTACACACTACTATATTTAAAATTGATAACAAATAAGGACCTACTGTATAGCACAGGGTACTCTGCTCAATATTATGTAGCAACCCAAATGGGGAAATAATTCAAGAAAGAATAGATACATGTATATTTATACCTGAATCACTATGCTGTACACCTGAAACTAATGCAACATTTTTCATCAAGTATACTCCAATAAAAAATAAAAAGTTAAAAAAAAAAAGAAAAGCTGATAGTAAACAATACCTTGACCAGAATTGGAGAGAATAAGCTAATCTCAAGTTTTGGAAGCCTGGACTCTAGGGACATATTTCCCTTAAGGGCATTTTCCAATCCCAAAATAAATGATGGAAAAGCTAACCAATGTTTGACAGTTTTGTGTGGCTCAGGGCAAAATAATTTGAAGCCCTGAGCCTCTCAAATGTAGAAAAATGTCTAATAAACTCTCTACTATTTCATGTGGGGAAAAAGAAATCTACCTTTTTTGATTTTTCCTGCCAGAAGGACAAGGGGATTTTTCTCCAGTCTTCACTGTAAGAACCTGATAGGACACCTGAAACTAACAGAACATTGCTCATCAACTGCACTCCAATATAAAATAAAAATTTTAAAAATGCATTAATAAAAATGATGGAACTTCAAGGACAAATAGGCATATCTACTACTATAGTTGGAGAGTGCAAACCCCCTTTCTGAGTAACTGATAGATTCAGAAGGCAGAATTTCAGTACAGGTAAAAATGACAGTAGGAGCACTCACCATCAACATAACCTCATTGATATTTACAGAATCTTCCATCCAGCAACAACAGAATACATATTCTTCTCAAATTCAAATCTAACTGTCACCATGGTACACCACAATTTTGGCTATAAATGCACCTTAACAAATTAAAAAATAAATACTAATCATAACAAATTAAAAAATATACAAATCATAACAAATATGTTCTGAGAAAAGTGTAATTAGGTTAGAAATTAGTAACTGTAACTTGTAAAATCCCCAAATATTAGAAGATTAAGAAACACTCTTTTTTTCTTTTTCTTTTTTAAAATTTTTATTGGAGTATAGTTAATTTACAATGTTGTGACACTTTTAAGTAACAGATAATTTAAATATATCTCAAGAGAAATTAAAAATATTTCAAACTAAATGTAAATGAAAACTGATTTGTCAAAATTTGTGAGGTGATTCCCACTTCCAACATGGCAACATAAGACTCTGCACAGACTGCTGTTTTACAAAACTAGATTAATATATTTTTTAAAAAAAACCACCCAAATATTTGAGATGAATGTCTTTGAAGTGAATGCCTCAGTAACCAAAAGCTTAATATCAGCCCTTTTCATTATAATCAAAAATATTTTTGTCAAGCACTTACATTACACACAAACATATTTTTTAAAAGCAATTTTATGTTCACAGAAATACTCCATGGAAATTGCAGTTTCCATATACTAATATTTCCCCTACAAGAATTCCTCAATTGCAACAATTGATAAAAAAAACACTGATACATTATTAACTGATGTCCATAGTTTACATTAGGATTGACCCTTCATGTTGTACATTTATATGGGTTTTGACCAATATATAATGTCGTTTCCACCATTTGAGTTTCACTGCACTAAACAACTCCTATGCTCCACTTACTCATCCCTTCTCTCTCTGCCTGAACAAAACCCCACTCATCTTTCTACTGTTTACAGAGATTTGTCTTTTCCAGAGTATTTTATATTTGGAGTCATGCACTATGTAGACTTGTCAGACTTGATTCTTTCAATTGTGAATATGAATTTAGCATTCTTCCATGTCTTTACATGACTTGATAATGCAATTATTTTTATCGATAAATAATATTACCTCGTATGGATGAAGCACAGTTTGCTTATCCATTCACCTATTGCCATAAATTTTGGATGATTCTAGTTTTTGACAATTATCAAAAAAAAAGCTATAAACATTTTTGTGCAGGTTTTTGTGTGGATGTAAGTTTTGAACTCCTTTGTGTAAATACCAGGCAACAAAATTGCTGGATCATATGGTAAAATTATGTTTATTTTTGTAAAAACCTGCCATACTGGCTTCCCAAATTGCTGAACTGTTTTGCATTCCCAATAGAAACAGTTAAGCGTTTCTGCTATTCCACATCTTTACCAGCATATGGCATTGTCAATATCTTCTGTTGTAGCCATTCTAATAGGTGTGTAGTGGTATCACTTTGTTAGTTTAAATTGTATTTTTCTAATGAGATATGTTAAGCAGCTTTTTTTCTGCTTTGAAAGTTTTTACTATGTTTGATTTGGAGAATATGACAATTTCTGTTTATTTTCTGTGAATTTGTATTTGTATTCTTTACCTATTTTTATTATGGATTATTCCATTTTTGTTCCAATTGTTACTGATTTTTTTTTAAAAAAAGCTTTATTATTTAGGGCAATTTAATTTTCACAGAAAATTGAGCGGAAAGTAGAGAGAGTTCCCATATACCCCCCATTCCCATTCATACATAGCCTCACTCATTATTAACATCTCCCACCTGACTGGTACACTTGTTACAAATGATGATCTTACACTGACACATCATTATCACCCAAAATCCATGGTTTATATTAGGATTCACTCTTGATGGTGTACATTCTACGGGTTTAGACACATTTATAATGGCATATGTTCACCAATATAGTATCATATAGAGAAGTTTCACTGCCCTAAAAATCCTCTGTGTTCTGCAAATTCAGGCGTCCCTTATCCTTAACCCCTGGCAACCACTAATATTTTTACTGTCTCCATAGTTTTTGTTTTCTAGAATGGCATGTAGTTAGAATCATACAGTATATAGACTTTCCAGATTAGCTTCTTTCATTTAGTAATATGCATTTAAGTTCCCTCTCTGTCTTTTTCATGGCTGGATAACTCATTTGTATTTAGTGCTGAATAATATTCCTTTGTCTAATGTATCATAGTTTCTCCATACATCTAATGAAGGACATCTTGGTATCTTCCAAGTTTTGACAATTATGATTAAAGCTGCTATAAACAAACATCCATGTGTAGGCTTTTGTGTGGACATAAGTTTGCAAGTTCTTTGGGTAAATACCAAGGAGGGTAATAGTTGTATCATATGGTAAGAGCATGTTTAGTTTTTTTAAGAAACTGTCAAACTTTTTCCCAAAGTGGCTGTACCATTTTGCATTTCTACCAGTAATGAATGAGAATTCCTCTTGCTCACACCCTGACCAGAATTTGGTGCTGACAGTTGTCTTAGTTTGTCCAGGCTGCTATAACTAAATACCATAGAATGAGTAGCTTGAAACAACAGAGCATTATTTCTTACAGTTACACAGGTTAGGAAGTCAAAGATCAAGTTACCACCATGTTCAAGTGAGGGCTTGCTTCCTGGTTCATAGCCAGCAACTTGTTGCTGTTTCCTCACATGGTGGTAGGGGCTAAGGAAATTGATGGGATCTCTTTCGTAAGAGTATGAAGTCCATTTATGAGAGCACCACAGTTATGACCTAATCATCTCCCCAAAGCTCCCACCTACTCATACCTTTGAAAAATATCTATATCTATATCATCTCTCTCTCTCTCTCTCTCTCTATATATATATATATATATATAATCTATATCTAGATCTATCTATCTAAGTAAACAAATAAATATATAAATAAAACCTTTGAGTTTTGGGATTTCAATACATAAATTTTTGGAGAACACAAATATACAGACCATAACATCAGTGTTCCGGATTTCAACCATCCTAATAGGTGTATTGTGGTATCACATTGTTGTTCTAATTTGCATTTCTTTAATGACATATGATTTGGAGCATTTTAAATGCTTATTTGTCACCTCTTTGTCTTTTTTGTAGAGCTGTCTGTTTAGGACTCTTGCCCATTTTTTAATCAGGTTGTTCATGTTCTTATTGTTGAGTTTAAGAATTCTTTGTATATTTTGGGTAACAGCCTTTTATCAGATGTGCTTGCAAATATTGTCTCCCAGTCTGTGCCTAGTTGTTTTTTTTGTTGTTGTTCTTTGGAGGTTTTTTTTTAATAATCTTGACAGTGTCTTTCATCAAGCTGAAGTTTTATATTTTACTGAATTCCAGTTTATAAATTCTTTTTTTTTCATTGATAATGTCTTTGGAATTATATAAAAGTCATCACTAAACAAAGCAAAGGTTATCTAGATTTTGTCCTATTATCTTCTAGGAGTTTTATAGTTTTGTGTTTTACATTTAGGTCTGTGATCCTTTTTGAGTTAATTTTTCTGAAGAGTGAAGAATGCAAGATCTGTGTCTACTTTTTTTTTTTTTTGGCAAGTGAACATCCAGTTTTTCTTAAAGATTAAGTGAGTCTCTTGTAGGCAGCATATAGTTTGGTCTTGTTTATTTTTATCCATTTAGCTACTCTAGAATTTAGTCTATATATAAAAGTATATAATAATTACATATAAAATAATTATTGATAGGTAAGAATTTACTAATGCCATCTTAGTTGTTTTCTGGCTATTTTGTAAATTCCTTGCTTCCTTCTTCCTCTCCTGTTGTCTTCCTTTGTGAATAAATAATTTTCCAAAGTGGTATGCTTTGATTTTGTTGCTTTTGTCTTTTGTGTATATACTGTAGGTTTTTGTTTATAGTTCCCTTGAGACTTACATAAAATATTATAGTCTGCTTTAAGCTAATGATAACTTAACTGCTATCACATACAAAATCTCTACCTTTACTCTCCTTGTTCTTTTGGTGTTATAATATTTCCCTGATTCTTCATAAATCCTGTATACTTGCATAGGTACCTACACATTTGAAGAAGCAGTAACCTGTTCCAGATTTTATGTCCTGACTTTTTGTCAATAAAAAGCCTTTACCTGCATGTGGTGGAATGCTGGATTATGCTGTAAACCTGAGTTTAGTAGTGTAAGATGCCAAGTGCAGAGTCATTTGGTGGATCCAAGTCCAGAGGAGAAGTTTTATGGGTCAGGTCACTGCAGTCCATAACATTGACAACTTCATGATCCTTGGAAAGAACTGCATGGGATTTCCAGTGTCTGCAAGGACTGCTGGGATCCTCAGCTGCATCTCCAGATCCAACAGTTAAGAATTAGTTCAGGCAGTGGTATTGGCTGAAACTTGGTGTGTGCACATACCTGGCTAGAGGTGGAAGCTGCGGTTGCCTGTGTGGTGGCAGAAGCCAGCTGCAGACAAAATGTAGTGGCAAGGACATTGGAAAATAGCAGGGGCTGGGGCCAACTGAAGGCACACTAGAAGCCCAGGCTGTTGTCATGCACTTGTATGATTGCAAGGGCTAGTGGCAGGAGCACTCGTGATAGTTGAGATTGGTGATAGGGTTCAGGTCTATGGCATGCAGGTACACAGGTACAGGGGCTAACCACAAGTGCAAGCATAGCAGTGAAGGTCAGCTGAGAGGGTCTAGGCTGGAGTCTTGCACGTGCACAGTGACAGAGGCTGGAGCTGGCTGCTAGTGTGGGTCCTGGCCTGTGGCAAGAGGGATGAGGGAAAGTGGTGAGGACTTGGTCTGCTGTTGTCTGAAAACATGAAAACATTTGAAGGAAAACTTCAGCAGAGTGGTCTGTGGTGGCTGTGCTAGCCATTGGTTTCTTGTGTAGTAAAATCTGCTGGGATCCTCTACAGGTCAGCCTGTGGGGTCAGTAATTAGGTCTTCAGTGATGAATTCTGGAGGGGCCTACAGCATCTGAAAGTGTTGTTGAGGTTCTCAGACACTGAGTGGCTGATTCTGATAGCCCCTGCCCTTCTTGTTTGTTCCTTATCATTTCTAGATGTCTCAGTTTTGCTGGTCTCTGTACCAGGTAAAACAAAATGAGTCCTTCTTGCAGTGCCCCAAAAGGCCAGGAAAGTTGGTCATTCATCCCATTCTCCTTTTCCCAGTGAGGGGAAGTCTTTTGGGCTGAGCAGTTCCCTCTTGGTGCTGAGCAGTGGTAGCCTGGAGATGGAATGATGCAGGAAAAATAAAACTCCTCTTTCTACTCCTTTTTTATGGTTATTATCAGTGGTTTTTAGGTTGTTTTTTTCTCTACTGCATTGCTAAAGATTCCTAGGTGAACAGCTGAGCTCTCCCAGAGCATTTTTGTTCATGGATAGCTGTCTAATTGTTAATCTTTATAGAAGAATGAAAGCTGGGTTCTCCTACTCTGCTGTCCGGTGATGTCACTTCACTCCTCATTTATTTAGTTATTCAATCATTTATTTGACTATAGAGTCATGGACATTTATTTTGTACTCTTGGTTATAATCTCACACTATACTTTCCTAAAAGTATTCCAGCTTTGACCATTGGAAAATGTTTTGATTGCCTTCTATGTGCATTTGGCAGATTTCAACATTATAGATTCTTTTTATCTATGAATCTATCTATGTATTTATTTATCTTTGTATCTGTCTATCTATCTACCTATTATTATTAATTTTTTTCATCTTGAGTGCTTTCTTATTTTCTAGTACTAAAGTTGCTCCAAGCTCATCTCATATATTACCTGCTTCGGTCCTAGAATCACCAGTTTCACCAAGAAGTCCTTGTTCTTTTTATTGGAGAATGGTATTCGAAGCCAAAATCTGGATGCTAACTTTTCTCTTTGCTACAGGAGGGTCCTCATTTCCAGGTCCTTTCAGGTGATATATAAAACAAATAAATATGTGCATATAATAACTTGTGTATATACACATATCTCAATCACTATATCTATCTATCTTTATCTGTATCAGTATTAAGCTACACATGTGTTCATACTGATGTATCCAACTCAAATTCATTATCACAATCATTATTCTAGGCTGCTCCACTTATTCATCTGCAACTTCCCACTTCACAATACATGGATGGTGGATTTAAAATTGTTAACCTCAACATCATGGGAAAAAATATTTTTTTCAACTCAAGTGCTTATGTGCGCTTCTGTTTGTCTTCAGTCTTACAGATTCCACTAATTTTCAGAATGACTTGAGTCAGTACCTTCTCCTTCCATACATTTCAGTAATTTCACATATCTGTAGTAAAGTTAGATAGCTATATTACATTCTATAATGCTGTGATTCTCAAAACTCCTAAGTAACTTTTTAAAATTTGGATACATTGTCATTCTTTGTGCTATAAATTTTTATGGGTTTAAAAAAATTATATTGTCAAATATCCACCATTAAATCTTCATGCAGAATGCTTTTACTGCCTAAAATTACCCCTGATTCCCCTCTTTAACCTTTCCTCCATGTGAACCCCATGCAACTACTGATTTTATCGATATTATAGTTTTGCCTTTTTCCAGAATATTTTATAATTGAAATCTAGCAGTATGTAGAATATTCAGACTGATTATTTTCACTTAGCAATATGTATTTGCAACTCATCCATGTATTTTCAGTGCTTAATGGCTCATTTCTTTTTACCACTGAATGACATTCCATTGAATCCATGAATCACAGTTTATCCACTGATATATTAAAGGACATCTTGGAGGCTTTTGGTTCTAGCGGTTATGTACTGTGTATAAACATATGCATAAGGCTGGTATAAACATCAATATAATGTTTTTTGTATGGGCATAAATTTTTAAATCAATTGGGTATATATCTAGAAATGCAAGTGCTGGATTATACGGTGTGTTAGGGTTCTCCAGAGAAACAGAATCAATTGGAATTGTTTCTGTTTCTCAGGAGAACCCTAATCTATTAAAAATAGATTATATATAATATGCATAACTGTTACATATATATTTATTTATTATAAGAAATTGGTTAATGTGATTATAGAGTCTGAGAATTCCAAACCCAATAAAGCCAGTGGGGTAGTGCCAGTCCTAATCCAGAGACCTGAGAACCAGGAGAGCCAATGGTGTATGTTTCAGTGTGGGTCTGCATCCAAAGGTAGAGGAAGACTGATGTCCCAACTCAAAGATAATCAGTTACTATAAACAGCAAAAGGAAACCAGGCTATGCCTGCAACACATCACTTGGAAATCTTATCAGCTAAATATCCAAGTTGATCACTTACAAATCTTACCACACAGTTGTAGGACACAATTCAGTTAAGCATTCTGCCACTATGTAAAAAGATCTACCTTACCTCCAGTTTATAAAACATTTTTATTTACATCTGATACCTCACCAGCAGTACCTTTAACATTCATATTTATGTATCATTCTGTTATGATAATATATCTATTATCTAATATGATATATATATATATCCTCTTCTATGTTTCTCACTTCCTTCTCAGCCCTCACCATCAACACTTTTAATAGACAAATTTCTACCAACATTATATTTAAGGCAAGGTGGGATTTTTATATCAACCACTTCAAAATTTTTCCAGACCCTGGAAATATCCGATTCCAGAGCCACTTCCATAATTTCAGTTATTTGTTAGAGTAGCACCCCAATTTCAGGTACCAACATCTGTGTTATTTTCCTGTGGCTGCTGTATCAAATTACCAAAAACTTGCTGTCTTAAAACAAGAAAAATTAGTTTTCTTGTAGTTTTGGAAGCCAGAAATAAAAAATCAGGATCACTGGACTTAATTCAAAGTGTTATCAGGGGAGAATATTCCTTACTTCTCCCAGTCAAACAATTAAGAAGTCAAACATTTATTTATAACTATTATAAACTTCTGGGAAAATGAGTTTTTAAGAATAGCCTATAAAACTTTGAATGCAAAGAAAAATAATGGGTAAGGAGAGCTAATTACCTTATTTTTTTGTGGCTAGTTATATAAACATAAAATTTACCATTTTAACCATTCTTAACTGTACATTTTAGTGGCATTATGTATATTCACATTGTTGTTCAAGAAATACCACCATCCATTTTCAGAACTTTTTCTTCTTCTCAAACTGTGACTAATTCTGTTTCCATGAAACAATTCCCCATTGCCCACTGCCCAGTGCCTGTTAGCCACTGTTCTTCTTTCTGTATCCATGAATTAACTAATCTAAGTAACTTAGTAATTGAAATCATACAGTATCTGTCCTTTTATGACTGGCATATTTTACTCACCATAATGTCTTCAAGGTTCATCCATGTTGCAGCATGTGTCAGAATTTTCTTCCTTTTTAAGACTGAATAATATTCCATTGTACGTATATGCCACATTTTGCTTATCCACTCATCTGTTAATGGACATTTAGGTTATTTCCACCTTTTAGCTATTGTGAGTAATGTTGCTATAAACAATAGGGTACAAATTTCTGTTTGCATCTTTAGTTTCAATTCTTTAGAGTATAAACCCAGAAGTAGAATTTCTGGATCGTATTGTAATTTTATGTATAAATTTTTAAAGAATGGATTACGTTATTGAAAGTTATAGTGTATTCACTTGTTATGAAACTTCAACAAAAATATTTAGAATTTATTGAAATATAAATACTCAATGTAATAGAATAGACACAATTGGAAACTGGAATTTTATTTGAAAAAGAAGCCCTTCAAAGCAGTGGGGAAAATTTAGTCAATACATAGTGTCAAAGCATAAATTCTATTTAGAACAAAGAAGGATCCCTATTTCATCATTCACATCAAAGTAAATGCCAGATTAAGTAAATATTTAAATAAAATATTTGACACCTTTCGATTACTTGACAAAAACCTACAAGTGAATTTCTGGATAACCTTGTAGAAAATGCCCTTCTAAGAATGTGAGATGCACATTATCAATGTTCACTAATATCTGATTATAATATTATTCTGGCTACACAGTAGGGTTTCACTTCCCTTATATTTTGAATTTAGGAATGACCTTTGGAATTATTTCCACTAGAAAATGTGGGTGATACCAATTAAAAGGCTTATTTGATTTTCAATATATTAAGAATTGGAGAGAAGATTCTTTGTTTCTGCCATGTGTCTAGTGGTTGGGTTTTCCCTAGTGTGGTTCACTCTTTACTGTGTCTCTGTGTACTTATGTGAATACAGCTGTGACATTTATTCTTAGATGTGGGTTTGGTTTGTCTAAAGAAAAGTGCATTATAAATTTTGATGGAAGTAACCAAGTAACCCTCTATAAAAACTGCATCAATAAGTATGATAGATAAATTAAAAAGCACATTAAAAATAGGAAAGTAAAGCATAATCTCAAATTACTCATTAGTCAAATAAACACAATAGAAACTTTAAATTAATTCAAAATAAATGATAATTAAAATAATATATACCAAAATTTGTGAATTGTAACTAAAAATATGCCAAGGTATAATGTATAGACTAATGCATGTACTAGAAAATAAGAAATTAAGCATACAACTCATGACAATAGAAAAAAAACAACAGCAAAACTCAAGGAAAATGGAGTAAAGTATATAATAACAATTAGAGAAAACATAAAGAGAAATGAAATAAAAATAAGAAGGTAAAAAAAGACCCTAAACTGATGCTTTGAACAGACTAACAAAATATAAAATTTGAAAAACAAACAAAACACCAGGAAGTCGTGGTAAAGGCATCCCAGAGCAGGAGGACCCAATGTTATTCCAGTGCAGCAAAGGACAGAGTGATGATTCTGACATTTGGGATGATACAGCAGTGATAAAAGCTTATGATAAAACCATGGCTCCATTTAAGGCACACTTTAAAGAATGGTGACATTTCTGAAGCTTCAGATAAACCAAAAGGCACACCTAAAAGAAAACCTGGTTAGGAGAATAAAAGCCAAAATAAGAATACCACAACTCTCTTGAAGCAGTGGAAAGTAGGTGACAAATGTTCTGCTGTTTTGTCAGAAGACAGATGCATTCACACAACTAACATTGTTTCAGTTGATTTTAAGAGAGAAAACCGTATTGTGGTTTACACTAGATATGGAACTAGGGAGGAACAAAATCTGTCTGATTTACTTTCCCCAACCTCTGAAGTAGCTAATAATATAGAACAGAATGTGCAAGATACTGAAAATGAAAGTCAAATTTTGACATATGAAAGTGAGAACTCCTCCAGGTCTGCTGGAAATAAACCAAATAATATCAAGTCAAAACTGTTCCATGGGGAGCTTCCCTGGTGGCGCAGTGGTTTAGAGTCTGCCTGCCGATGCAGAGGACGTGGGTTCATGCCCCAATCCAGGAGGATCCCGCATGCTGTGGAGCGGCTGGGCCCATGAGCTGTGGCGGCTGAGCCTGCGCATCTGGGGCCTGTGTTCCATGGCGGGAGAGGCCACAGCAGTGAGAGGCCCACGTACTGAAAAAAAAAAAAAAAAAAAAAAGCTGTTTCACGAAAGTCTTCTCTCTCTCCACCTCATTCTCCTATGCCAGGATCAGGACATGGCCCAGGAAACAAATCAAACACCATCACCACCACCACACTTCCTATCATGCTGGCTGCCTCCATTTCCTTCTGGGCCACCAATAATTCCCTCATCACTTATCACATGTCCAGATTTTCCTGATGATGCTGATGCTTTGGGAAATAAGCTAATCTCCTGATACATGAGTGAATATCATACTGGTTACTCTATGGGTTTCAAACAAAATCAGAAAGAAATAAAAGGTGATCACATTTTAATTAAGGAATAATTCATAGAGTGTTCTTTAATTGGTGCAGCTCTCTCCCAAGAAGAATGATATTTTTATGTGCCTTGATCCATGTGAACAAAAGTTTCATTATTTTCATCATACACACTTGGTTAGGTGGCACAATCATCTGCATTTGCCCTTATTGCATGTGACTCATGTCAACCAGGTGATTTGTTTTGTTTTGTATTTTTTTTTTTTTCAGTATGCAGGCCTCTCACTGTTGTGGTCTCTCCTGTTGCAGAGCACAGGCTCCGGACGTGCAGGCTCAGCGGTAATGTCTCTCAGGCCCAGCTGCTCCATAGCATGTGGGATCTTCCTGGACCGGGGCACGAACCCGTGTCCTCTGCAACAGCAGGTGGGCTCTCAACCACTGCACCACCAGGGAAGCCCCAACCAGGTGTTTTTAAGTAGTAATCAGTTTGAATAACTGAACAATGAAAATGTGAGTTACTAAAAGAAAATCGAGGACACGTATAGTTCAGAAAAGTCAATCTGTCAGGCTTGTGTAACTTTCTTAGTATGTTAAAATTTTATTAATGTACTTAAAAATAAATAATAAATCTTTAAGTAAAACCACCTTTCATCAAAATCAGTAAGAAAAAAATAAAAGGAAAAACAGTATGAAAAATATAAGAGAAGCAGGGGAATGTCAAGATGGCAGAACAGGAAGACCTTGAGCTCACCTCCTCCCATAGGCATACCAAAATTGCAAATATTAACTGACAAACTGTCTATGAGAACAACCTAAGCACTAGCAGAAAATAGTTTTGACAGCTAAAGATAAAAAGAAGAAACCACAATGAGACGAGAGGGACAGAGACATAGAAAAGTCATGATGCACACCAAGTTAGGCAACCCACAAATGGGAGGATAATCACAATTGCAGAAGTTCTTCCCAAGAACTGAGGGGTCCAAGACCCACATTGTTCTCCCCAGCCCAGTGGTCTTGCATCAGAAAGATGAGCTTCCAGAACATCTGGCTTTGAAGGCCAGCAGGTCTTACATATGGGAAATCCTAAGAGCTGTAGGAAACAGACTCCACTCTTAAAAGGAATGTGTAAAATCTCACATGCTTCAAGTCACAGTGCAAAGGCAGTAGTTTGACAAATCCTGGGTCAGACACACTTGTTGATCTTGAAGAGCCTTCTGGAGATACAAGAGGCAATTGGTAAACTACCAGGGGATGAAGATGTTGCCAGTAGCCATTTTGGGGCACTCATTCTACTGTGAGGGCACTGGTGCTGGCAAGCAACAATTTGAAATCTTCCCTCTAGCCAATTAGTGCCAGGGGCTCACCAACCCACCAGCCACAGAGATCTCTGGGCCCCACAGTTAGCCACACAGGGACCCAGCCCCACCCACCAGCCAACTGGCACCAGCCTTAGGACCACACAGGTTGCAGGCAGCCAAGCAAGACACAGACCTGCCTACCAGTGGACCAGCAACCACCAAACAAGGCAGGGCCTGATAGCCAAACATGTCAGGGATCATACTCGCATACCAGTAAAAGCACAGTCAACCCAACCACAAAAGGTGGCCCCATGCAGCCCACATAGAAGCCCCCTCCCCAAGAACATTAAGCTCTGGTGACCACAGCAGAATGGGCTTCTGGGACCCATAATGTGTCTTCTACTTAAGGCCACTTCTTCAAGATTAGGAAAAGTAACAGACCTATAAAATACATAAAAATAACACAGAGAATTAGGCAAAATGACGAGATGTAGTAATGTATTCCAAAAGAAAGATCAAAAAACATCCTCCAAAAAAAATTAAGTGGTTATAAGCAATCTAAAATATTCAAGGTAATGATTATAAAGATGTTCAATAAAATAGGGATAAAAATGAATAAACACAGTAAGAATTTTTTTAAAAAAAGAGATAAAATATAGAGAAAATAACAAAACAGAGCTGAAACATATGAAAACTGAAATTAAAAATGCACTAGAAGAAATCAACAATAGATTAGAGCATATAGAGGAACAGATCTGCAAATTGAAAGATGGAGTAGTGGAAATCACCCAAGCTGAGCAGAGATATAACTTCAACAAATTATATCAATGTTAGCAATAACATTAACTCCATTTGTAATGTGGTATTAATCTTTGATCAGTTTAATTGGATAGATTAGATGTTAATATATATTCAGATTTTGTGCATAGAATTGGTAAACTTCCTGGGGATGGAGAACTTAGAAGTGAAATTCGGTTATTGATTGAGTTTTGCACTTATGAGAGCTTATAGTCTTATTAATTGAATGGATAAGCACTTTATCTTTTTCTATGTTTTCTCCCCCCCTATATTCTAGAAATAGGAAAATTGGAATAATTTGTTCCTTGAGGCTTAAATACTGTTTGGCCCATAAAGCCATTTTGCTGTAGTATATTTTGTGGGGCAAATATTGTTGACAATTTATTATTTTCTTTTAGGATTATTGGATTCTTATTATTTTCTTATTGAATTACTTTCAGTAATTCATTTTTATATTATTTAAAATACAATTCAAAATTTTCAACAGAAAATTTGTTCATAGCATTGTTATACAGTTTAACTCTTTCCCTATGCTTTTCTTCATTCTGATGCAACACATTTATGTTTTAATTCGTTTTTATTTTGTTTTATTTTATTTTATTTTGGTTTTGTTTTCCCCAAAATATTTCTCAATTACTTTCATCAAGTCCAGAATATCTGAATCATTTTTGCACTCTATTTCATTGTGTCCCTTTAATATTCTTTATTCCTCTAAATCTTGAGATTATTTTTCCTTATGAAGATAAGTAATTTTCAAACATGAAGATAAATATTGACTGCATTAATCAATTTAATTAAGCTCATGTTATTGTCCCTATTATCCCTAAAACCTTTTACAGTGGAAATTATAATGTTAAATAGAACTCATTCAAGTTTAGGCTCAAGCAAATGTGGAGCTCTCAGGTATATGAATTGGCATGACTCTGTAGAAGAATAAACACTTTTATTGATTTTTATCAATCAATCAATCAATCAATGAAATATAACAGCATTTTGCTATACAAACACCATTTTGATTTTATTTTACAAATATGTGTATTTTAAGGAAACAAAATTATAAAGAGATTCTGTTAAACTATCTAAATGTTAGATAGTTCTTCATTTGATGAACATTTACGATAAGCATAGTTAAACCAAGTGGACAGTAGAAATTGAAATTCATTAGAAGAATGATACTTTAAGTCAGGATTACTTAAAACTCTAGGAAATAAAATAGTAAGTTTTGGTAAAATTCATTATACTTGACCAAAGCAGTTTAACTTCGAGGTTTCAAAAATAAAACACTTTCAGATACAAATCATTTTAAGGAAAAATGTACCTAGAATAATATATAAAATTAACACTGTATAAGATAAAATTTTACAGTGTTTGGTTTTGCTATGATTAATTTAGAAAGAAAATATGTAGGCAATTTGCCCTTTATATCAACAAATATAAATTTACATATTTAAATTTTATTTATGAAATTGACATGTGTGCATTACATACAATGATGAAAAATACAATTAAGGCTTTAGAAAGAGAATCTTTAAGAAAAGCAGCCTAATAACTTAAATGTGAATTTTAAACTTATTTATTTTAACAATCAAATATAAATTTGCATTTATGCATTTCAGATTTCATGCCAGTTTCTAGATATGGAGCACCTTAATATCCCTTTCCCATTTAAAATTCTTGCAAAATACATATTCTTGGTTTTCAATTAATTTATTTGCTTCTGTCTTCTCTTTGATTTGGTTGCATACAACTTATAAAAATTATTTCAGCTATAGCAACTGTCATGAAGAATCTCAGAAAAGTTACAATTTTAGAATAACATATTACTTAAATACATATTTAATTAATTTCCTATTGATCATTATATTATAGTTAAGTTACATTTTACTTAAAGTTGCTGCACAGATAATGAAACACTAAGTCTCTGAGTAATTTGAGCATATTACTGCATTGATTTCACTTTTTAGCTACTATTATTCTGAGGATAAAATGATTTTATGAGTAAAACAAACCAAACCAGCTCAACAACTATGTATCCTTTATTTTAGTTGTAAAACTAAACCAAGTGGAAGTTTATCCAATTATTTGACTTACTTTTGAAAAAATTATCTAAAGATATAATGTTGTATTTAGAAAGATTAAAGCCTATTATTACATAAATGTTTAGGTTTGTTTTCCAAAGGAAATATTAAGATATTTCTATCAATACTATTTTTAATATTATGCTTTGATTTCCTGTGTTTTATCTATTTAGGTTTTTCTTAATTTCCTACCCTAAATTATGTACCTCCTATTCTTTCTCATATTATTTTATTCTTACTCACTTGAGGTTAATTATAACATACTATAAATCAGAAGTGAATTTATTGGTTTACTTTAGGAACTGTCTTCTTAGTAGACTGAAAAATCCATGAGATGAAGGGATATCCTAATATGACATAATGGAAAGAGTCAGGGCTCTGGAGCAAGGCTACCTGTTTTTTAATCCTAGCTGTATCACTTGTTAGACATGCAAATGTAAACATGTTATTTAACTTATCTGTGCCTCAGTTATTCATGTGTAAAACAAAGATATAGTACATCTTCCTCAAAGTGTTGTGAGAATTTAATGACTATATTTATTGCATAGAAAATTGCCTGACACAATGTAAGAACTATGTAAGAGTTAATTATTGCTGCTGTAGTTTTAACTATTTTGTCAGTGACTAGCTGAGTGTTTGGCAAATAGCAAGCATAGAGTGAATATTTATTGAATGATTGAATAAACAAACAAACAAACAAACAAATTTTATCTATTCAGCACCTATCATCCTATGTCTGTGATGGTGCTTTGCTAAAAGTTGAAAGCAGGTAAAAAAGATGTATGAGTAGGCAGTTATAATATAAAATTACAAGAATAACAATAAAATATCTATTATATATCAGAGGAGATATTATCTCTACATAGAAAGACAGGGGTGGTCTCTGGAAGAATATAATAGGAATATAGTAGATTAAGAACCAGACTAATACTGAGAGAACCTGGTTTCTATTAAACGTTCCATCACTTTCTCTTTGGAAATTTGGCAATATCACTAGATCTATTAGTCTTTAGTTTTCTGTTTAAAATATAGAATTTTGACTGCCCTACCTATTTGGGGGAGGGGAGACACTGACAAGAGGAAATACTTGCTGAAAGTCAATATAGACTATAAAGTACTATGAAAGCATAAGGTTTCCTTTTTGGTGGTATAAATGTTTATAATGCAAGAAAGCATCACAGTTGGCTGAACATGAATTACTCTTTCCTTTTAACCTGTTTTAAAACCACTTCAAATATGATAATAACAAGTGTATTATTATTTCTGTCTAGTTGTTATTTTTTTCTCTCTTTACTTCATTCATTCTTTAGCTTCTTTTGAACTTGTCTTTATTAAAATTCTAACTCATATAAATTACAAAAGTGATTTTTACCTTTGTATTCCAAAGTCTAAAAGAAGACAAAAACTTAAGCTTGTATATAAGTAGGTATAAAGTAGAATGCTTTCCAGATGTGTTAACAATCTAGTTATTTTATAACCATATAAAAATAAAATAATTTGAATTATTTTATCAAATCTGTAGGGATGCATTTTTGAGGTGCTTTCCAACCAGTAAATATTTAGTTCCAAATAAAGCAAATAAAGGTGAAGTTAAAATTAAGGTAATTTCAAGTCTCCAAAACTCTCAGATAATCAAATCCTTCTACTCTGTTGATCTAATAGTTGACACTATTTACCTCTCAAGTAAATGGTTTCATATGGCTATAGTGAAAAATAATCCCACATTTCTCAAAACATTTTTTTCCCAGTACCAAGTATTCAGAGATACATTTAGGGTCTGTGTATGTCAGCTGAGTCTAGCAATGAAAAAATCAGTGGATAACAATCCACCTAAGAATAATTTTTCTCCCTAACAGCAAGCTTGGCACTGAAGTATAATCAACCATTTGCTCTCATTCTTGTGTGTGTCTGTTTTTATTTGTTTGTTTGCTTGTCTTGGTGAGTTTGCATCCTTCCTATTATAAATCACTATATTTGGACTAATATTGTACTATTTTTTTTTTTCTTGCTGTACGCGGGCCTCTCACTGCCGTGGCCTCTCCCGTTGCAGAGCACAGGCTCCGGACGCGCAGGCTCAGCGGCCATGGCTCACGGGCCCAGCCACTTCACGGCATGTGGGATCTTCCCGGACCGGGACACGAACCCTTGTCCCCTGCATCGGCAGGCGGACTCTCAACCACTGCGCCACCAGGGAAGCCCATAATGTTGTACTATTTGATAGGCATTTTAACATTATCAGAGTACTTTAGAATACCCTAATATGTGGTTCCATATATTTCACAAAATGTCACTCATTATTCTTCTATATATTAATATAATTCTTCTTCTCTCTATTAAGAAACTTCATAACTTTCTTAATTCTGCTTAGACAGAAAACATTTTAAAATAGAAGCCTCTATATATTCAGACTTTGATTCAAATCAAAAGCTGATTCAGGGACATCTAGTTTCTGGTTCAATGTACATGAAGGTTAGAAGCTGTCATTCTGTTTTAAGAACAAATAAACAGCTGAAAAATCAATAACTCTTCTTGGATCCACCAGAAATGAGAGAACCCAGGACAAACTGCTGCTTCCAAAATTGGAGAGACAGAGAGGCAAATACAGAAAATCACAACTTACTGATGTAGTAACCCATGACCAGAAACCTCCTTGGGAATGAGTCGGGGTGGAAAAACTTAAATTGTAATTGATCAATAGCTAGAGGCCCAGTGTGGACAAGTCGGAGACTTAAAACTCCAGGGAGACTCACTTAGAGGTGTGCCCTCACATTTATGTGAGTTTTACTTCCACAAGCTAGACCAGGATTTCACAGTGAACACATATAATGTAATATAATATAATATAATTTAATATAATAATATAATATAATCATTATTATGATATAATTAATATAACATAATATATAAAATGAATGATACAACTGATACAAGAAGAGGAAGGAAATATGATATTTTTGGTTATTATAAGGTATTTGCACCACTTCTGAAGCAGAATAGTGTTACTTAAATGAGACCCTGGATTATTTCTAAATGCATATTGCAAACTCTAGGGTAAACACTAAAATGCATAAAAAAGAAAGAAATGTAACTAATATGTTAACAAAGGAAAAAATGGGAATCATATAAAATGTTTGATTAAAACCACAAAAGTAGGAAAAAGTGGAAGGCAAAAATGAAGAACCAAAAACAAAGGCAATGAGTAGAAAATAGTAACAAATATGGTAGATATTAATCCAGTTATATCAATAAAAAATTTACATGTCAGTGGTCTCAATATACTAATTAAAAGACAGAGATTATCACAGTGGATCATAAAACAAGACTCAACCTATCCAAAACCCATTTGAAATATAAAATATTATATTTTATATATGTATATGCATGGAGAAAGTTATACCATGCTATCATTAATCAAAAGAAAATAGAGTTGATATATTAATTTTAGACACAATAGAACTCAGAGAAAGGAAAGTTATCCAGGATGAAAAGTGGGGCATTGCACGATGATAAACATATCAATTATCCATGAACACATAATAAACCTTAACATGCATTGCCTAACAACAGAGTGTCAAGATACATGAAGGAAAAAAAAAAGAAATATAAAGGGAAATAGATAAATCTTCTATTAGAGGTGGAAACTTCAATACCCTTCTCTCAGAAATGGACAGGTCCAGCAAGAAGAAAACAAGTTAAGGACACAATTACATTTAAGAGCACCATAAACAACTGGATATAATTGACATCAACTACTTCATCCAACAGCAGCAGAATACACATCCTTCTCAAGGTCACATGGTATATTCACTATAAGTAGACCACATTCTTGGCCATAAAGTACTCCTGAAAAAGTAGACATTATCAAAAATATAGATATTATACAAGGAATGCTCTCAGACAACAATGGAATTAAACTAGAAATAAATATCAGAAAGAACTTTAAAACATCCCAAAATACGTAGGGATTAAATACAGGTTTCTAAATAACACATAGATCAAAGAAGAAATATCAAAAGAAAATTTAAAATTATTGAGCCAATTGAAAATAAAAATAAAGCTAATAAAAAATTGTAGCATGCATAAAAAAGTGCTTAGAGGGAAATTTCATTGTACATGAAATTTATATGCATGTACACTCAATATGTATATGTATGTAGCACTGAATGAATACATAGAATCAATAATCTAAGCTTCCACAATAGGAAACTAGAAAAAAAAATTTTTAAAGTGAGCAGAAATAAAGAAATTAAAATTAGAGAAGATATCAATGAAATTAAAAACAGGAAATCAATAGAAAGAGTCAACCAAATCAAAAGCTACTTCTTTGAGAAAAAAATTTAAAAAGCCTCTACCTTAGATTACCAAGAACAAAATGGAGAAGAGACAAATAATTAATATCACAAATAAAAGGGAAAACATCACTAAGACTGAATGAACATTCAAAGAATAATGAATAAATATTATGAATAATTCAATGCTCACAAATTTTATAATGCAGGTGAAATGAACAAATGTTGAAAGACACGATCTGCCAAAATTCACACAGGAATAGACAATCTGAATAGGCCTATAGCTATTAAAGAAATTGAATCCGGATTCCCTGGTGGTGCAGTGGTTGAGAGTCTGCCTGCCAATGCAGGGGACACGGGTCCGTGCCCTGGTCCGGGAAGATCCCACATGCCATGGATCGGCTGAGCCCGTGAGCCATGGATGCTGGGCCTGTGGTCCACAGCCTGTGCTCCACAATGGGAGGGACCACAACAGTGAGAGGCCTGTGTACCACCAAACAAAACAAAAGTATATATATATATATATATATATATATATATATATATATATATATATATATATATGAAATTGAATCAATATATCATAAACTTATAAAACAGAAGAACCAGACTTAGGTGGGTTCACTGGTGTATTCTAATAAACATTTAAGGAAGAAATCATACCAGTTCTCTACAATCTCTTCTGGAAACAGAGGGAATACGTCCTAACTCATTCTATGAGGCCAGTTTTCATAATATCAAGCAAAGACTTTACAAGAAAAGAAAAAAAAAAACAAACTAAAGACCAATATTTCTCAAGAAGTTAGATGCAAAAATTCTCAACAAAATATTAACAAATTTAATCTGAGGTATGTAAAAAGAATTATCCATTATAATCAAGTGTAATTTATTCTAATTTTCAAGATTGGTTTAACATTCAAATGTCAATTAATGTAATCCATCACATCAACATATTCAAAAGAAAAATCACATGACCACATTAATAGATGCAGAAAAACATTTTAAAAAATCCAACACCCATTAATGATAACAATTCTAAGTAAACTAGAAATTGAGGGGAATTAAGTCACCTTAGTAAAAAATATGTAAAGAGGAGAGTGGCCAAGATGGCAGAGTAGGAAGACTCTTAAGATCACCTCCTCCTACAGGCACACCAAAATTGCAACTATTTACAAATCAACGATCCATGAGAGCAACCTGAAAACCAGCAGAAAATATATTCTACAGCTAAAGATATAAAGAAGGAACCATAACAAGATGAGTAGGAGGGGCGAATATGTGATAAAGTAAAGATCCATACGCCTGGGTAGGCTACACACAAACAAGAGGATAATTACAATTGTAGAGGTTCTCCCCAAGGAACAAGGGGTCCAAGCACCACATTGGGCTCCCCAGCCCAGGGATCATGAACTAGAAAGATGAGCTCCCAAAATACTTGACTTCGAAGGTAAGAGGGGCTTACTTTCAGGAGAGCCAGAGGATGGTGGGAAATAGAGACTCTCCTCTTGAAGGGTGCACACAAAATTTCATATGCTCTGAGATTCGGGGCAGAAGCAGTAATTTATTTATTTTTTTAATTTTTATTTTTTATTGGAGCATAGTTGATTAACAGTGTTATATTTGTTTCAGGTGTACAGCAAAGTGATTTGGTTATACATGTAAATATATCTACCTTTTTTCAAATTATTTTCCCATTTAGGTTTTTACAGAATACTGAGCAGAGTTCTCTGTGTTATACAGTAGGTCCTTGTTGGTTATCTATTTTAAATGTAGCAGTGTGTACATGTCAATCTCAAACTCCCAATCTACCCCTCTTTCCCACCATTCCCCTCAGTAACTGTGAATTCGTTCTCTAAGTCTGTGTGAGTCTGTTTCTGTTTTGTAAATAAGTTCATTTGTATCATTTTTTTAGAGTCTGCATGTAAGTGATATCATATGATATTTTTCTCTCTCTATCTGACTTACTTACCTTAGTATGATAATCTCCAGGGGGAACATGAAAAGATGACCAACAGTGCTAATTATTAGAAAAGTGCAAATCAAAACTACAATGATATATCATCTCACACCAGTCAGAAGGGCCAGCATCAAAAAGTCTACAAACAATAGGGCTTCCCTGGTGGTGCAGTGGTTGAGAGTCTGCCTGCCAATGCAGGGGACACGGGTTCATGACCCGGTCAGGGAGGATCCCACATGCCATGGAGTGGCTGGGCCCATGAGCCATGGCCACTGAGCCTGCGTGTCCAGAGCCTGTGCTCCACAATGGGAGAGGCCACGACAGTGGGAGGCCTGCGTACGACAAAAAAAAAAAAAAAGTCTACAAATAATAAATGTTGGAGAGGGTGTGGAGAAAAGGGAACCCTCGTACACTGTTGGTGGGACTAAATTGGAACAGCCACTATGGAGAAGAGTATGAAGGTTTCTTAAAGTAATGAAAATAGAGCTACCTACATATGATCCAGCAATCCCACTCCTGGACTAATAGCCAGAGATAAACATGGTTCAAAGGGATACATGCACCCCAATGTTCATTGCAGTTCTGTTTACAATAGCCAAGACATGGGCACAACTTAAATGTCCATTGACAGATGAATGGATAAAGACGTTGTGGTACAAATATACAATGGAATATTACTCAGCCATTAAAAAGAATGAAATAATGCCGCTTGCAGAAGCAGTAATTTAAAAGGACCCTGAGTCAGACCCACTTGTCAATCTCAGAGAGCCTCCCAGAGAGGCAGGTGGGAATCATAACTCACCGTGAGGATGTAGATGCTGGCAGCAACCAGTTTTGAGAGCTCATCCCACCATCAGGACACTGGTGCTGATAAGAACCATTTTGGAATCTATAAGAAATGATGGATGTTCACTAAACCTATTGTGGTAATCGTTTCATGATGGATGCCACTCTAATCATTAATGTGTGCACCTTAAACTTATGCAGTGCTGTATGTCAATTAAATCTTAATAAAACTGGAAAAATATGTACCAAAAAAACCCATAGTTAACATTATAATTAATGTTTAGAATTTCAACCCTTTCCTACTAAGGTAAGCAAAAATTCAGGGATGTCTCCTCTCACCACTGTTTTTCAACATCATACTGGAAGTCCTAGGTAATGCAGTAAGACAAGAAAATAAAGTATATGTATATTAACTGGAAATAAAGAAAACTTACTTTGCAGATGTCATGATTACCTATATGGAAAATCCAAAAGAATAGACCAAAAAATCCTGGAACTAATATGAAATTATAATACGTTTGCAGGATACAGTGCTAATATGCAAAAGGCAATCACTTTCCTGTATGCCAACAATGAATAAATATAATCTGAAATTAAAAACACAATACTGGGGCTTTCCTGGTGTCAAAGTGTTTAAGAATCTGCCTGCCAATGCAGGGGACATGAATTTGATCCCTGGTCCGGGAAGATCCCACATGCCATGGAGCAACTAAGCCCATTGTGCCACAACTACTGAGCTTGCACTCTAGACCCCACGAGCCACAACTACTGAGCCCACATGCCACAACTACTGAAGTCTGCATGCCTAGAGCCCGTGTTCAGAAACAAAAGAAGCCACCACAACGAGAAACCCATATACCGCAATGAAGAGTAACCCCTGCTAGCCACAACTAGAGAAAGCCCACACACAGCAACAAAGACCCAACGCAGCCAAAAATAAATTAATAAAATAAATACATTTATTTTAAAAAAAGCAATACCACTTACATTAGCACCCCCAAAATGAAATATTGATACATAGGTAGAAATCTAACAAATATGACAAGATCTATATGAGGAAAACTATACAATTCTGATGAAAGAAATCAAAGATGAACTAAATAAATGGAGAAATATTTTATGATCACAGACAGAAGGACTCAGTATTGTCGAGATGTCATCCTTTCTTAACTTAACCTATGCATTCAATTCAATCTCAGTTAAAATCCCGGGAAATTATTCTGTGTATATTGACTAACTCCTTCTAAAGTTTAAATGGAGAGGCAAATAATCGAGAATAGCCAACACAATACTGAAGGAGAAAAACAAAGATAGAGGACTGAAAATACCCAAATTTAAGAAATTATAAAATTACAGAATAGACTATTTGATCAATAGAACTGAATAGAAGGCCCAGAAATAGAGGCACATAAATATTGTCAACTGATCTTTGACAAAGGATCATAAGTAATACAATGGTGTAAAGATACTCCTTTCAATAAATGGTGCAGCAACAATTGGGCATCGACATAAAGAAAAATTAATCTAAACACAGACCTTACACCCCTCATAAAAATTAACCAAAATGGATCACAGGCTTTGATTTCAAATGCAAAGCTATGAAATTTATAGAAATTAACAGGAGAAAATCTAGATGACCTGGGTATGGTAGTGACTTTCTGGATGCAATATCGAAGACACAGTCCATGGAAAAAAATAATTGATAAGCTGTTCTTCATTAAAATAAAATAAAAAATCTGCTCTGAAAAAGACAGTGCTAAGAGAATGGGAAGACAAACCAGGGACTGGGAGAAAATATTCATAAAAACATTTCTGATAAAGGATTGCTATACAAAATATGCAAAAAAACCTCTAAAACTCAACAGTAAGAAAAATAAGAACCTCAGTTAAAAATGGGTAAAAGGCCTGAACAGACACCTCATCAAGGAAGATAAACAGATGGCAAATAAACATATGAAAAGCTGCTCATTCTCATATGTCATTAGGGAAAAACAAATTGAAACAATGAGATATTACTACACACTTATTAGAGTGGCCGTAATCCACAACACTGACAATGCTAAATGCAAAATGTTACAGCCACTTTCTAATACAATTTGGCAGTTTCTTACAAAACTAAATATAATCTTTATATATGATCCAGCAATCACACTTCTTGGTATTTAAGCAAATGATTTGCAAACTTTGTCCCCACATAAACCTACTTATGATTGTTTACATAAGTTTTGTTAATAATTAATAATTAGCAAAATTTGAGAGTTACTTAGACTTCCTTCTGCAGATGCATAGACCTGCAGTATATCCACACAAAGGGATATTATTCAGTACTAAAAAATAGTGATTTATCAATATGTGAAAACACCTGCAGGACACTTAAATGCATATTACTAAGTGAAGAAAAGCCGATCTGAAAAGGCTACATACAATATGACTTCAATTATATAACATTGTGGACAGGCAAAACTATGAAGGTAGTAAAATTTCAGTGGTCCAGGTGTCAGGGGAGAGAGAAGGCTAAATAGGTGCAGCACAGAGGATTTTTAGGGTAGTGAAACTACTCTGGATAATACTATAATGTTGGATACATGTCTTTATGAGTTTGTTAAAACCCATAGAATGTACACCACCAAGAATGAACCCTAATGTAAATTTTGGGTGATAATGATAACTTTGGATGATAATGTGCCAATGTACATTCATTGATTGTAACAAAAGTTTTACCCTTATTCAGGATGTGATAATGAGTGAATCTGTGCATATGTTGGGGCAAGGGGCATATGAGAAATTTCTGTACCTTCTGCTCAAATTTCTGTGAACCTAAAACTGCTCTACAAAATAAAGTCTTCTTTTTTTAATTGGTTTTGGACAGCATAATTAAGAAAATGAGAAGTTTTGTCAAAAAATATTTTAACTGCTTTAGAAGCCATGAGGCTGAACCAAACAAACAAAATATTCAACCAGGAGCTAGGAGACCTGGTTATTTTTTTTCTATTTAATTTTTTTAAAAAATTGAAGTGTAGTTGCTGTACATTATTATACATCAGCAACCACTTAGATGTGTAATTTGGGATACAACATTTAATCTCTAAGGATTCCTTTTTATCACACACAAAAGTATAGCATCAGCAGGTGCGATCTAAGGTCTCTTTTGACATTAAACTATGAAGTCACAATTCTGAAAAAAAAAGTGACCCCTAAAATGTTTCTTCTACCTGATACTTTTTATCAGTCCTAAGTGTTACTTGTCTAGGGAAATGGATGAGGTTAAACTACGTCCTTTTACTTCAAAAAGTTTGGTAAGGAAAGAAAATGATATTCTTCATTAATAGCATATAATAAATAAATAATATTTTTTAGATTTTTTTTAAGGTTTCTGTTAACCTGCTCCCACTATCACCATGGGCTAGTTGAAAGTTGTCTGTATTTTATAAAGAGATAGTAGCACAAAATAAATCATGATGCAAAACCAAGCATATAATCAACTATCTCCCTGAATTTATTTTTGTCATGTTATAGTACCCAATAAAATGTTCGCTATTTTTCAAGTGGTCATTATAATGATAATAGCAATAACTGAGGTTTATACTTAAAATATACAAGAATTTCCAAACAAAAATAAGTTAAATTGTTTATTGTGATTATAATTGCAATCGTCTTTTTGTTCCTGATGAACACTTAGTAAGTAGGGGTAAACATATTGGTTCATTTTAACTATTCCAATTTTGATACATAAATTTTCTTGAAAAATTTTTGTACTAACTTCAAGCATTTAACAAGCTGTATTCTAATAAGGTTTTTTTGGTTCACAGCCCTTAGAAAATTACCTATTTGCTGTTTTTAAATGTTAAGTTTACTTCCGCAAAGTATCAATTTGTCCTGACAACACTTTCCGGTTTCCATGTATCGAAAGTGTACTCATGGGGTAAATAATCCCCTGCTTTCTCACACCAGGAAATTCAGCAAACTGACTGAATTCTAAAAGGGGTGGGCATGGGAAGGGAAAAAGAACACAACATGAATTTAATCAAAATCTCAGGTAGCTCCATTCACTTTTAGAAGGGCACTGTGAAAAACCTGCTTGTGACACTCTTTAGCTCATTTTTTAAGTAAAGAAAAATACTGCAGAAAGAATGCCTTCAGTCAACACAACACAGACCATCAGGCCATGTAGAAAGTAAACCCCAACTCCAGGGACAAATTACATAAAAGTACATTTGAATCTGGGGAAAAAAATATATGTAATTCTTCAGTTTCCCAAGGCTCAGAAATAGAATGGTACCAAGGTGTGTAAGCTGTATTTTTTTTTCACAACTACACATCTACATTTGCCTATTGGTTGACTGTATTTCAAGACAAGATTTTTTTAAATCTTAACTGTTATTTTTTAAAATCTGTGGTTGCCAGTTCTTCATGTGATAAACATTAATAATCAGTTATTTACTGTGTGAAGATTGATTTTAAAAGTCCATTCTGAAGAGTTAAACTGAAGACAAGAAAGATAAAACTCATCCACCATTTTTATTTAAATGAGCTTGATATATATACATGGAAGAGTGATGATTGATTAGCAGATTTAGCAATGCAAAATTCATGACCTGGAAAAGAGCAAAAGTAGTGGCATGATTCAGATGAAACCATAAATGAATTGGCTTCAAAATATATTTGGAAAACATAAAATGAAGACACTAAGAATAGATGTTTATTGAACAGCCATGTTATAAATTGGGGGAGGCAGAGAAATGGGTTAACTGCTGAAGAAAGAAATGGTGTAAATGTCAAAACTATACATCAACTTCACTACATCTTCTACATATACTGCTTTCTATTCTTGCAAAATTTTTCAAGAGAATATAAGGATGACATTGCCTCAGAGCTATGGAAACATGGAATTTTGACATTTAAAAATAATTGTTGAAGCTTTTTGCCTTTTTAAAGATTTTTTTAATTCTAAAGTATCACATATAATTAAAAAATAAAGTGTTGCAGTTTCTTATAAAACTAACTATGCAATTACCACATGACCCAGAAATTACACTCCTTGGCATTTATCCCAGAGAAATGGCAATTTATATTCACACTTATGTTCATAGCCACTTCATAATAGTCAAAACCTGGAAATAGCTCAGATGCCCTTCAATAGGTGAATGGTTAAACAAACTATGATACAAGTAAACCAGGAAATACTACTTGGCAAAACATAAATAAATGATTTTAATACATATTGAACCATCATGCAACAAGTTGAATGAATTCCCAGGCAGTTACATTAAATGAAAAATGTTAATCCTGAAAAGTTACACACTGTATGGTTCCATTTATATAATATTCATGAAAGGGTAAGATGTTAGATTTAGAGAACAGATTAGGAATTGCCTGGGGTTAGGGATGATTTTTGGGGGGAAAAGAGATGAGGGTGGCAATATAAGGATAACAAGAGGGATCTTTGTAGTAATGAGACTGTTTTGTATCTGCACTATATCAATAAAAATATCATGTTGTATTTTTTCTTTCCAAGAATTTACTACTGTGACAACCGGGTAAGAGCCATGCCTAATATTTATATATTATTTATTATAACTGCATGTGAATGTACAGTTATCTCAAAAAATATTAAAACAAGTAAATTGGTATCCAGGTTTCAAAAGTGTGAGAGAGAAATATATGGAGAGGAGAGAGTTTCTCTGCTTAAACTTCCCTCAAATAAAAAATTATGTAGACTAAAAGGCAAATTCTTTCTTTAGTGCTCTTACATATTGACACACATATTTTGGATTATTATATATTATATGGCTCTTAACTAATGTATCAGTTTTAGCCATTATTAGTTGTCTTCCTCTAGTGATAGATATACTACTTTAAAATATTACTTACTTTTCTGTCTGATCCTCTAAATGCAGATATAAGAAAAAAAATGTAATAAAATGCCCCAAGTTTAACATTTTATATTTGTGTATTGCTCACATCAGAGCCCACTAGAATTTTATGATTGATTTTCTTCTCTTGTACAAGTTTTATTTATCCTGAAGTTAATAATTGTCTTTTTTTGTTCACCTGCATAATATTCCAAATATATATTTACATTTTAAATGATTCACCAAACTGTGATAAACATGTGAGTTTACATGTGAATTTTCATAACATTCTATTATGTCAAATAATTTATTAACTCTATTTCCTCTTGATCTCACTCCTGTAGTCCTTTGTCCTCCTGCTCCAATCTAAACTATTTGCTTTCTCGTCCTGTTACATTAATGTTATCTTCTAACGTTTCACTATTGAACTGTTTTCAGTGTTCCATGTCTTTTTCTTTGTTTGCTCCATGATTTTGCTGGATCACCTTTTTCAGTAGATTCTTAAGAAAAGCTTCTCTGGAATACAAAATGTGTGCGTCTTTGCTTGTTTAAAAATATCTATATTTTACCATCATACCTAAATGTTAACTGATGTTTTAAATTCCAGATATTACAACATGGAAGTATTGCTTTAATTTCTATCATATAATGTGACTTTTAAGAAATCCCATGTCATTCTGCTTTTCATTCCTTGGTATTCAAGGCTTTCTGTGTTTTGCATTATTTTGTTGTTGTTGATGATGTTATTAATGATGATGATGATGTTTTTTAGTTTGTTTTCTGAATATTTTTCTGTTCATTTTGTTAGGGTTTTTATATGCACTGTTAAACTAGAGGCTTGTGTCCTTCAGTTCTGAAAACAATATTCTTATAGTATTTCTTTGGTTATGTTCTCCCTTCTGATTTTTCCCTTTTTCTTAAAAGAAACTCTTATTAGTCAAATGTTAGACCTCCTGATGTGATCCTCTCAGTCCTTTGCTTATTCTCTCTAATTTTCATCTCTTAGTCTTTTGGTTCTCCTTTCTAGGAGACTCATAAGTTTTAGCTTAAGAATTTTGCAGTGAAGTTTATTTTGAGAAACTGCAGATAAACTCCTTTCTTCTCTACCATTCCTCTCCACCTTTCTCTGCCTTTTTCCCTTCTCTTATTTTGAAATTAGCCAGAAGAGGCATTCCAATAGTTTACAGGTTAAAATATAGTACACAGTAAGATAGGTGTAAGCAACAAAGAGACTATAAGAAGCAGTGATGAGCAACTTATAGCTCAAAGACTACAGATGGCTTAGCCACATAATTTCAGGATTAAAGAATATAGAAGTATGTCTGTATTATATATTCTCACTTATGCCTACACATTAATATTTTAGTGACTATAAGGCAGTACTTACATTTTCATTGGCTTTTTAAGTTTTATATAGGATGCAGTCTAAGTTCTAAGAATATGCGTAGGACTCAATAAAGCTATTTTTATTTTGAATGAGAAAAAGGCCTATGAACATTTTTACATTTCTGAACTTACCTGCATGTGAAAAGAATTGCTCACCAATGTGCTGTGAGGGAAGCCAATGACTAGATACTAATGGATACTACTAGAGTCCTGACATATACAGATGGCTTCAAGGTCTTGGCAACTGAGGCAAAGCGAGGGACATATTAATTTTCATCTAGTCATTAAAAGTTTATGGAAAAACTACGATATGCAGGTGAGCATGAAGAGTTTACTTTGCATTTTATAGTTTACTTTCTATAGCTACTGAAAAATATATTTTAACTGAATAAATGAATGAATGCATACTAGAATGATAGTCTCAACTCAAGAGATTGGAAAACAGTACTTACAGTGTTTAATTTAAAAACTATGCTATATGTATTATAATCAGCCAGAAATTATCTAAACACAAAATGGGTGGGTTTTAATGAAATAAGGTTAAAAGAAGAGGAATTATTTTATTTTTTCTATTATGGTTACAAGATTATATATATTTGTCAAAACCAATAAATTGTACACATAAATAGGGTTATTTTATTTTATGCAAATTATACATCAATAATTCTTATTTAAAATACACAGTTTAAAAAGTATTCTAAAAATAATTTTTCCAAACAATAAATGTTATTGAAAAGGAGGAGACAAAAGCAAGACTATTTCATGGATAACCTTACATACAGATGTAGGGAAAAATCGTTCAGATTGCTTATTATTCCCATAATAAATGCTCACTGTAGCCCATATAGATTTATTTTCTATCCATCTGTTATAGAGCATATATTCTGATTGGTTGGTGGTAAGGTAACAGGGTGAGTTTTTAGGAGTCAATATCATCAACTTTCTGGTCTCAAACAGTCTTGGGTTGGTGTGCTTGTGATCAGCAGTTTTCATCTGGTGGAGGTCTGCAGTTTTCATCTGGTGGGGTCTGGTTTCTGTAAAAACAACTTAGAAATGTGTGTCAGACCTTGTTATCTATATCTTCCTGGGAGCATGGGAACAGAAAGTTCTGTGATTCTGCTATGTGGCTGATTTATAGTCTAAATTTTTACCAGTTTCCAGGCAACAGCTTTTCTTTGTTTCTAGATGGTCACATTTCCTAATCATTAACACGTGAACCAGACTTTCTGAGGCTCAGGGGAGGCCTAAGAGACTAAAGCGAAGCTTTTTACTTCAAGAAATGAGGGACACAGGAGAGGGGCATCATGTTTACCTGAGAGGGTCCTGAAGGGCTCTGCTTGCTTTCAATCCTCCATCTTCTTTGTTACTCTTCAATCCTGAGGATACTTGGGGTGGGGAAATAAGGGGAATACATTTTTATATAGAGAGATTAATTATAAATTTGAACAAGTTTAATTCCCACTCCTGTTTTTAAATTTCCCCAAATCTTTGAGGGAACAGAGCTACAACCTCTTTGGCTACTTCCTGCTGAAACAGGGCATAGTCTTGCCTCAATTTGGGGGATGGATGCCAAGTTGGAAATATTCTAAAATTCCAAGTCTTGGATCCAAGTCTTGCATGATTAAGATCTTAGTCCCTTGGTCCACTGTTCTGGTGCAACAGACCCAGTTAGAAGTTGGATGAGGAGTGACAACCCAAACTTTAATAAACCATGGAAAATAGATTTCAATCTCTGAGGAATTCAAGAGAATAAACCTGAAAACCACTATGAACCTTGCATTTCTGGGGAGACTTTTAGCCAGGTAGCCAGTTGCCCAATTTCATTTAAGCAGGTTTTACCTTCTGATGTGAAGTTATATTTATACATCAGGAGCTATTGACCACTGCACATATGTCTTCTTTCTCTGTTAAAATTTAATCTAAAGAAATTTTATTGTCTAGTAGTATTATGACTAAAGAATCTAGTGCCTTATGTTGGGAAGCTATGGATTGAACTGTCTTGTTTGCTACTACCATTATTAAAGTAAAAGAAAAGTTTCATAGTTACAAAAAAGAGACCTTGAGGCCATAAGATTGCAGTTGGTAGCTGCTAGCAGATATTGTCTTGAGAATGGCTGGTAGTGTCCTTGAATCTGACATAGTTCAGAAAATTTAAATTCTCATTAATACAAAAACACATCTGAAACCACATCCACAATGGGCACCCAGCTCTATTTGGGATGCCTGAAACAGAGTTACCCTATTTTGATTTTCAAATGTATCATTTTCCTTAATGGTTACAGCAGATATACAATGTATACTTGATAGACCACAAAATAGGCTGCTGTAGCTTAAGTTAAATCATGTATAAGCCAGAATGACTTTCCTGTACCTCAATATGTGAAAAAAAAAATTTCTATCATTTCCCATTTTTGTTTGCAAATTTTTCAATAGAAATCTTTGATGATCAAAATATTTGTCCCTCAATGCCAGGGTAGTTGCTACCTTCCCTGGATGAATCATGTCCCTTGCTGCTAGCCCTACTTTTTGTTTATATGTATATTTGCTTAGTTATCCACTTTGAAGGAAATCTAATCAGACATAGTGAAAAAGCTCAGAGATATGCTAATGAGAAAACATTTTATAGGCTATACATTCTATAAGTCATATAAAATTGTCACACAAACATTGTACATGTGCTTTTAGCAGTAGACTTAAAGCAAACAATGATACAGATCATGAGTAGTTATACTCTGTGACAACTTCACTAGAGAATTTTCTTCCTCCTGAACACTGGGTCAAAAGTATGGTTAGAAGTAAAACAATAACTTTCCATTTTCACTTTGATAGGGAGACAAACATTTGGTAAGCAGTTCAATTGAATTAGTAGGATGGGTTTTACTTACAAGCTTAGTCCAGATTCTTGGGTCAGCTGCTTACCACTGCTATCATCATCTCCTTATCTTGGCATGAGTGTCATTTGGGGTCAGCATACTTTCTATAGGCCAGTCTAATGTAAAGGCCCTTCTTAAGTCTGAAATATGAATTCAAGAATCAATTTCCTTCAGTTTCACTGTACGTGAGCTAGTTAAGAGTACATTATAAGAGTCCATTTATCTAGTTGAAGACAGTCCTTTAAATGATGATGCCTTTCGCAGTACACATAATCTCTTGGTTGCAGGTCATGGGGCACATGATCTTCACCCAAAGATACATTACCGTGATCAATTTCAGAAACAAGCTTAGAATGTCTTTTTAATAACAATTAAACTTTATAATAATGTAACATAGCAACAAGGCATCATCTTAGATGTAGATAATAAATTCAAAACCTCAGAATGTATAAAAACTTAATATCCACAAAGATGTATTATTGAAACATAATTTGTCTCTCTAAATTATCTTCATTTCTACTAAATCTAGTCAAATTAATACTAATTTGTTTGCAAAATAACTCTTTACCTGATAATTTACATAAGTGAAACTGATTTTATAGGTTATTTTAAATTGGCTGTGCTGGAACTTTTTATAAGGAATCTCAGACTGGACTTTTTAAAGGCTTCTCAAGGCTAGGAATGTCACACCAAGGGCTTGTCACAGACTCTGCCTATGATATTATAGATTTGAGTGAATTCCTCTCTTCTTGATATTCCCAAAATATCTTGAAATTCCTGCACCTGCCAGGAAGTGGCCTTCTTTACTCACCTGGAAAGACTGCAAGGTACAAGGCTGCCCCTCCAAAGGGTTTATGTTTTCATAAAGTCCACCTTAGTTCTTTGAAGCTGTCTGGTCATATTTGATTTCATATATTTTTCAAATATGGCATTTCAGTTAAAGCCATGGCAACATAACCTATATTTCCAACTGTGTTCTGTTATAAGGAGAACAGATTCCTATTGAACTTATGCAAATAACTATATTTTCATGAAAATAGGAGTACTCCCTAAGATTTTCCAAATTCTGGAGGGATTGGGTAGAGAGAAAAGGTAAATGTTTCAATTCTACTTACAAAGGTATAATTTAGCAAGCTGTTATACTTCATAGCTTAAGGGAAAGATTTCTTTATATCTGGAAAACACAGATTAAAAGTTAGTAATATTTCAATCCTATATAACTAATCCTTGATATTAATATTTTCTTAACAGTTTCATGAAACCATCAGGGTTTCCATCTGAACTCTTTCATTTCTTACCCAGTTCAACAAGATGATCTGAAAGTTATCAGATATCTGCACTTGTCAAAAAGTCCTTTCTATGAATCTTCTTAAAAGATGTAGCATTTTTGCAAAATTATCAGACTGAAACGATAAATGTTTATGAATAACAAAAGACTTTAAAGGCACAGTTAAAGATCTGATTACAATGCAATTGACAAAGAAGCTTAACCAAGTTGTTGTGACATACAACACTTTAAGATAATAGCTAGAATTATGATTGATAACATTATACCAGGATATTTTCAAATTTTAGGAATTTCATATAATTTTAAAACACTTATATTAATGACATTTACCTTTGCAATATAACTTAAGAAGGTTTATCACCACTCATTTGACAATGCTTCCAATGTAACTTAACAACCAAATAATCCTAAATATTTTAATATTTCTCTCTGAGATCCTTCAGGGGCCCTTTGAAGCATCTTCAAATTAGCTACAAGTCAAAAGAATTTAATTTGAGGAAGTTTGTCAAAATTATCAAAAGCTTTTTAAAATACCTGGCCAAATAGAATCAGAGGTTACTGTGAAACAATACTTATTCACTTAACCAAAGTGACAATAAAATATTTCAAAGGCAAATACAGAAAGTTACATTAGGTAATTACAGATTACCAAATGGTAAAGAAACTTACAGTCTGTTATCAAAATCAGCTCCATATTCCAAGAAAACTTTGGTCTCTTAACAGAGGGAGAAAAACAAATTCCTGATTTGCAACAGCATACTTCTTTTAATAACAAAATTCATTTACTCAATTAAATTCAATCTAATGCTAGCCAGTATTGACCATGCATAAAACACTTTTTTCAGTGTTCATTTTCCAAAAACTTTCCACAACTTTCTGTATCCATATTAGTTTGTCCCTATATCCCTTCTCATCTAGAAATAACCAGCTTCAGTACAAAATTACTTTCCTTTCTCTTAACAAAATATTTCCATTCTCCATACTTTCTCTTAATGACAACATTCATTCTACTTTCTTTACATACTGAAATGTTACCCTTAGTGTTTCTAGTAGTTTTAATTACATATATTAGCTTTTAATCCTTAAAAACCTTAATCTTTAGCAAAAACCAAAAAGCAGATAATTGAACTGTTTGTTCTAATCAGCATTTCCTGATTAGAAAACTTATGAACATGTTTTATAACCTCTAAAATCATACATTTTTTCACAGCATAATTTATTTCATCAATGTGGTACAAGGTTGGTGTCCAAAAACCCAAATATCTTTAGTTTTTCCTCTCATAAGTACATAAATGTCAAAAAACTTAGACTTGTCTAGCAGGTAATGATGTGCCAGTATTTTATCTTATTTGAAAATGTTCCAGACATTTAATGAATTCTCCTCATTTAACCTAATTTATCAAAACTCTAAAGTTTCAAGTTACCAAAAATCTGGAAAAACTAAAACATAACTATTCTTAAAGAGTTCACCTAAAAAATTTTATTCCATTTGTCTCTATGTCATTACTTATGATAATGTCATCATCCCAAATTAATTTTTTCTTGACAAATTTTGCAACAGAAAAAAATATGAACATATTTGACTTTCAGTAAACCTAGTTACAATAGAAGTATTATACTTAATGACTCTAAAGATCCGTCTGTATTAATTAAACCAACAAACAAATTTATTTTCATTGACAAAAATGTTAGCCCTGGATCACTTGATCCTTTAAACTTTGGTTTAATTTCTGTTATATTTAGAAATGTTTGATTTGTATTCACTTACTTTCCTTTAAGACAATTAAATAGAGCTTATTTGCAAATTAATTTTTACATAAAGACAGACAAAACCAGAGATCTTATGGTTCATTTTAGAACTTATTCATGAATCAGGTATTTCAATATACAATGTATTAGTTTATAAATAACAATTGGAATAAGGTAAGTTTACTCACTTGAGTTTAAATAGCCTCTTTCCCCTTTCAATTCTAAATTCTACTAATTGATCTATGGTGGTAGTCTCAGGCAATGTGGGATGCATTTGCATTTCAAGAACATGATAAGATTTATAACTTCAAGCTTTCTCCTAGGAATAATTTTGTTCTCTCAGGGTCAGAATTTTGAAAAGTTGTTTTATCAAGCCAGCTTTCTCTAACTGCACATGCAAAAAGAACCAGTTTTGGAATGTCAAAAAAGTTTCATCTAGGCCATTTATCTCCAAAGTCTAAAGAACACTGTAGCTACTCAATGTCAAAATAATTATCATCTTTTTCATTCTTTTCATAGGAGCATAACTAAAGACTTCTCAATTTTGTGAAATACATCCCAGATGGCTACAAGATGGAACAGAACTCTGATGACCCATTATCCCTTATTCACTATTCACACTACCAGAAACAAGCAAACCAATCCTAAGTGGTCTCTCAGGGTCAGAGTTCCCCTAGAATGAGAGTGGAGAGCTTCCTCTTACATCCCAATTGGTGGTGTCAAACGGCCAAGTGAGCCCTACTGTGCCTGGCAGTGCCAAATAGCTGGTTCCCAAACCCCAAAGGAAACTTCTAATTAAGGCAACCCAAAGGGAGGAATACCCTGGTGCTGCCACATGCAAGACTCTACTACTTACTAGAGACATCTTAACCAGCCAATGAAAGTCTTATTTCCTTCACCACAAAAACCAAAAGCACTATAGGCAAACAATGCCTGGTCAGCAGCAAGTGATTTGGGCTTTCCCTGAGACAAAGGTGCTCAGGAAGCTGCTGGACAGGATTCAAGAGCCACCACCAGCGAGGGGTCAGTGTGACATGGGTGAGATGCCCACTTGGGATGGTAGTCCCTTCATGGTCTCTAAAATTGTTATCAAAACCAGATTCAGGTTAGCTCTCCTGACATTCAGCAAACCAGATCTACTGACACAGGGTTGTGGTGAAGGAGAATACAGTATTTAATTCAGGGTGTCTGGCAAGGAAAATGGACAGCTAGTGCTCAAAAGACTCAAACTCCACAATGGCTTTCAGGGAAGCATTTTTAAAGGCAACAATAGGGGTGTGAGTTGCAGGATGCCTGATCAGCTCATAGATGTTCTTCTGATTGGTTGATGGTGGGGTAAAAGATTGATGTTTTGGGAGTCAACATCATCAATTTTTTGGACCCAACTGCTCCTGTGATCAGCAGTATTTATCTGGTAGGGGCCTCTTTTCTGTAAAAACATCTTAGAAATGAGTGTCAAACCTTGTTATCTATATCTTTCAGGAAACAGAGAATCCAGTGACTCTGCTATGTAGCTGATTTATAGTCTAATTTGTTACCATTTCCCAGCCCAACTGCTATTCTTTGTTTCTAGATGATCACATCCTTAACTTTTGAGCAAGCCTTTCTGAGACTCAGGGGAAGCTTAAGAGACTAAAGCAAAGCCTTTTACTTCAACATGGGGGACATGGGGAAGGGGTTCTTGTACACCTGACTGGGTCCCATTGGGTCCTGCTGAAATTCAATATATTTGTCACAATTAATGAATCAATATTGATATATGATTATTAACTAATGTTTATACCTTATTCATACTTCTTTAGCCTAATATCATTTTTCTGAACCAAAATCCAATCAGGGATACCATAGTATATTTGTCATCATGTGTCCTTACAATGACATTTAAAAAAGTTTAGAAATACATTTTTTAACTGAAACATAGTTGATTAATAATATAATAATGTGTTAGTTTCAGGTATGCAGCAAAGTGATTTATGTATATATAATATATATATGTATGTGTATGTTTTCAGATTATTTTCCATTATAGGTATTATAAGATACTGAATCTATTTCCCTGTGCTATATAGTAGGACCTTGTTGTTAATCTATTTTATATATAGTAGTGTGTATATGTTAATCCCAAACTCTTAATTTATCCCTCCCACCCCCCATCTTTTCCCTTTGGTAAGCATCAGTTTGTTTTCTATGTATGTGAGTCTATTTCTGTTGTGTAAATACGTTCATCTGTATTGTTTTTTAGATTCCACATAAGGTGGCATCATATGATGTTTGTTTTTCCCTATCTGACTTACTTCACTTAGTATGCTAATCCCTAGTTCCATCAATATCAGTGCAAATTGCATTATTTCATTCTTTATATGGTTGAGTAATGTTCCACTGTATAAATATACTACATCTTCCTTATCAGTTATCTGTGGATGGACATTTATGCTGCTTCCAAGTTTGGCTATTGTAAATAGTCCTGCTATGAACATTCGGGTGCATGTATCTTTTTGAATTAGAGTTTGCATCATCTCCAGATATATGCCCAGGAGTGTGACTGCTGGATCATATGATAACTTTATTTCTAGTTTTCTAAGGAACCTGCATACTGTTCTCCATAGCGTCTGCATCAATGTCCATTCCCATCAACAGTGTAAGAAGATTTTTTTTTTCTCTACACCCTCTCCAGCATTTATTTGTAGACTTTTTCATTATGGCCATGCTGACTGGTGTGAGGTGATACCTTGTTGTGGTTTTGGTTTGCATTTTTTTAAATAATTTCCGATGTTGAGCATCTTTTCATGTTCCTGTTGGCCATCTGTATGTCCTTTTTGGAGAAATGTCTACTTAGGTCTTCTGCCCATTTTTTTTTTTTTTTTTTTTTTTTTTTGCGTTACGCGGGCTTCTCACTGCTGTGGCCTCTCCCATTGCGGAGCACAGGCTCCTGGATGCGCAGGCTCAGCGGCCATGGCGCACGGACCCAGCCGCTCCGCGGCATGTGGGATCTTCCCAGACCGGGGCACGAACCCGCATCCCCTGCATCGGCAGGCGGACTCTCAACCACTGCGCCACCAGGGAAGCCCTCTTCTGCCCATTTTTTGATTGGAATATTTGGTTTATTGATATTAAACTGTATGAGCTATTTGTGTAGTTCAGAAATTTATTTCTTGTTGTTTGCATTGTTTGCAAATATTTTTTTCCCATTTTGTATGTTGTGTTTTCATTTTGTTTATAGTTTTCTTTGCTGTACAAAAGCTTTTAAGTTTAATTAGGTCCCATCTGTTTACTTTTATTTTTATTTCCCTTACTCTAGGAGACTGATCCAAAAAGATATTGCTGCAATTTATGTTAAAGAGTGTTCAGCCTATGTAATCCTCTAGAAATTTTATCCAGTCTTACATTTAAATATTTAATCTATTTTGAGTTTATTTTTCTATACAGTATTAGAGAGAAATATTCTAATTTCATTTTTGTTACATGTAGCTGTCCAGTCTTCCCAACACCATTTCTCCATTGTATGATCTTGCTTCCTTTGTGATATATTAATTGACCATAAATGCATGGGCTTATTTCTGGGCTTCCTATCCTGTTCCATTGACCTATGTGTCTGTTTTTGTGACAATACCATACAATTTTGATTACTATAGCTTTGTAGTGTAGCCTGAAGTCAGAGAGCATGGTTCCTCTTGCTCCATTTTTCTCTGTCAAGATTGTTTTGACTACTTGGGATCTTTTGTGTTTCCATACAAATTTAAAAATGTTCTGTTCTGGTTCTGTGAAAAATGCCATTGGTAATTTGATAGGGATTGCACTGAATCTGTAGATTGTGTTGGGTTGTAGGGTCATTTTCACAATATTGATTCTTCCAATCCAAGAACATGGTATATCTTTCCATTGTCCTCAATTTCTTTCATCGGTGTCTTACAGTCCTTGGAGTACAGGTCTTTTGCCTCCTTAACTAGGATTATTGCTAGGTATTTTATACTTTTTGATGCAATGGTAAGTTGGATTGTTTACTTAATTTATCTTTCTGATATTTTGTTGTTAGTGTATAGAACGGCTTCCTTACACTGCTCTTAACTATGACAGTTTAGTAGACTTTCCTCGTTTTTGATGACCTTAGTAGTTTTTTTATTGCACAAGTATTCTGTAGAATCACAATAAATTTTCTGATTATTTTCTGATTAGACTGTGGTTATATGTTTTGCAGAGGAAGAAAACAGAGGTTAATTTCCATTCTTATACCATCATATCAAGGGTATATACTATCAATATTACTTATTACTATGAATATTAAGCTTGGTCATCTGCTTAAGGTAGTCTTTGCCAGGTTTCTCCAGCTCTTTTTTAATGTCTTTCCATACTGTTATGATTTGGAAGGGTGTCATTATACACAGTTCACACTTAAAGAGGGGGGATTATGTTCTGTTTCTTATACATACATTATTTGGAATTCTTCTAAACAGGAGATGTGTGTATTTACACTATTTATTAATATATTATGTTATTTATATCAGTAAGGATTCATGCATAATTATTTTATACTTTGGGTTATGATACAATACTACTTTATTTTCCCCTTGAATTTTTTCAGCTTTGGCTCATTGGGAGCTCTTTAAGTTGGCTTTCATTCTGCTTTAATGTCTATTTTCCAATTCAACATGATGATACATATTACAAAAAGTCATTATTATGATATATGATTTTTAACTTCCTTACCTGTACTACATATTGCATTTAAATGTATAATAATTCTAGAAAGCATATAATATAATGATATTACAAATATCAACTATCTCCACATATTCCCCCAAAATTCACTATTCAAATCTTTTTTTAATGATGTAAATTGCTCAGTGAATATTTTTAAAGGAACTATAGAGGATAGACATTTCATCATACTGTACATAGTATTTTACTCAGCAAAATAAATACTTGGCATTTTTGTTCTCTCCTGGAAGTGCTCCATCCACCTTAGCCTCCAGATATGTTCTTTTTCAACTTTTCCCAGGGTCTAAATTCCAACTCTAAACCTTTTTCTCTTCCAAGATTTTTACTGTGGGTCTGTCTTTGGGCACCAGTCACCATTACTTTATCTAGGTGTGGTGAAGGCTCTGTGTCATTAGTTACTTTTTCAAGATCTAAAACTTCCCTGTGTAGCAGAGGTCAGGATGGAAACTAATGGAAGTTAGTAGCCAGAGTCTTAGTTGATGCAAACACTTTATTGTGACTGTAGCCACATACAGTTGTGATTTTCCCCTCAAACAAAATATGTAATTAGTAAATTTTATAATTTGTAAATGATAGAAATTTCAGATTAATTTTGTGACCCATGAAGTGAGGATTATTATTTTATGAAGGGCCAGGTAGAAGCACCTGGAACTGTCTCTTATCTCCCTGTAAAAATTGTAAATCTACAGAAATATATTATTATTTATAGAATTACAAATATTACCATCTAAGACTTGAAAGTTATATAGGTGGAGATTTTAACACAATCTCACTAGGCTGCCCTGCTGAGTTGTTAAAATGTTAGATGTGAGTAAAATTGACAAGATGGCAGAGTAGAAGATACCAGTCTTTGTCCCCCTATGAAAACAAAACTTAAATAATTATCCATGAAAGAAAATTTACAGGGTTCAAGGGTCCATTTAAGAACCTATAGCTACATAGTGCAACAACAAAAACAACAAAAATGGAGGCTAACCACACAGAATCACTAGGGAGATGGCTTACCAGAAATGTCCAGAGACAGGAATAAAAATACATAAAATAATGGGATGGATAAAAAAGAAAAATAAGATATAACAATATGTTGCCTACAAGAGACTCACTTCAGCTTTAAGGACACATGTAGAAAGGATAGAAAAAGGGATTCTAAACAAGGGAACCAAAAGAGAGTAGGGATAGCTATAACTCCTATAGGTATGAGAAAAAATACACTTTAACTGAAAATCTGTAAGAGAAGACAAAAAGAAGTTATTATAATGATAGACAAAAATAAGTTATTATAATGATAAAGTGAGAAATTCATCAAGAGGGTATAAGAATCATAAATATATGTGCACCTAACATTAGAGCACCTAAATACTGGGTTGACCAAAATTTTCATTTGGGTTTTCATTAATACATTATGGAAAACCCTGAATGAACTTTTTGGCCAAACCAATATATTAAACAAATACTAACCTATCCAATGGGAGAAATAGACAACCATACAATAATAGTAGGGAACTTCAATACCCTACATTAAGGAGTGGATGATAATCCTGACAGAAAATCAAAAAGAAATTTTTGGGAGGAGCTTCAAGATGGCAGAAGAGTAAGACATGGAGATCACCTTCCTCCCCACAAATACATCAGAAATACATCTACATGTGGAACAACTCCTACAGAACACCTACTGAACAATGGCAGAAGACCTCAGACCTCCCAAAAGGCAAGGAAATCCCCACGTATCTGGGTAGGGCAAAAGAAAACAGAAAAAAAACAGAGACAAAAGAATAGGGACGGGACCTGCAAAAGTTGGAGGGAGCTGAAAAGGAGGAAAGGTTTCCACACACTAGGAAGCCCCTTCGTGGGCAGAGACTGCGGGTGGTGGAGGCGGGAAGCTTCAGAGCCATGGAGGACAGTGTAGCAACAGGGTTGTGGAGGGCAAAACAGAGAGATTCCCGCACAGAGGATTGGGGCAAACCAGCACTCACCAGCCCTAGAGGTTTGTCTTCTCACCCACCGGGGTGGGTGGGGGCTGAGAGCTGAGGCTCAGGCTTCTGAGGTCAGACACCAAGGAGAGGACTGGGGTTGGTGGCATGAACACAGCCTGAAGGGGACTAGGACACCACAGCTAGCTAGGAGGGTGTCCGGGAAAATGTCTGGAGCTGCTAGAGAGGCAAGAAACTTTTTCTTGCCTCTTTGTTTCCTGGTGTGTGAGGAGAGGGGATTAAGTTCCACTTAAAGGAGCTCCAGAGACAGGCACAAGCCACGAATATCAGCACAGAACACAGAGACGGGCATGAGATGCTAAGGCTGCTGCTGCAGCCACCAAGTCAGTGTGCAAGCGCAGGTCACTATCCACAACTCTCCTCCAGGAGCTTGTGCATCCTGCCACTGCCAGGGTCCCGTGATCCAGGGACAATTTCCCCAGGAGAACACACAGCATACCTCAGGCTGGTGCAAAATCACGTGGGCATCTGATTCCACAGGCTAGGCCAGAACTCTGTACCCCTCCCACCACCTGACCTGAGTAAGCCAGAGCCCCAGAATCAGCTGCTCCTTTAACCCTGTACGTTTTTGAGTGAAGAACAGATGCCCTCAGACAACCAACATGCAGAGGCAGGGCCAAACCCAAAGCTGAAACCCAGGAGCTGTGCAAACAAAGAAGTAAAAGGGAAATCACTGCCAGCAGTCTAAGGAGCAGCAGATTAAATCTCCACAATCAACTTGATGTACCCTGCATCTGTGGAATACCTGAATAGACAATGAATCATCCAAAACTGAGGAGGGGGATTTTAGCAGCAAGTATACACACACACACACACACACACACACACACACACACACACACACATATATATATTTCACTTTTTCTTTTTTGTGAGTGTGTATGTGTATGCTTCTGTGTGTGATTTTGTCTGTATAGCTTTGCTTTTACCATTTGTCGTAGGGTTCTGTTGGTCTGTTTTTTAATTTGTTTTTTTGTTTTTGTTTTTGTAATATAGTTTTTCACAACTGTTATCATTGGTGGATTGATTTTTGGTTAGTTTCTCTCTAATTTCTTTCTTTTTTTTTAATTTACTTAATTTTTTAAATAATTATTTTTATTTTTATAACTTTATTTTATCTTTCTTCCTTCCTTTCTTTTTTTCTTTCTTCCTTTCTTTCTTTCTTTCTTTCTTTCTTTCTTTCTTTCTTTCTTTCTTTCTTTTTCTCCCTTTTATTATGAGCATTGTAGATGGCAGACCATTGGTGCTCCAGGCAGATATCATGGCTCTGCCTCTGAGGTGGGAGATCCAAGTTCTGGATATTGGTCCACAAGAGACCTCCCAGCTCCAAATAATATCAAATGGCAAAAATCCAGATATCTCCATCTCAATGCCAAGACCCAGCTCCACTGAACGACCAGCAAGCTCCAATGCTGGACATCCTATGCCAAACAAATAGCAAGACAGGAACACAACCCCACCCATTAGCAGAGAAGCAACCGAAAATCATAATAAGGTCACAGTCATCTGGAAACACACCACCAGATGTGGACGTCCCCACCAGAAAGACAAGACACAGTTTCATGCACCAGAATACAGTCACTACTCCCCTCCATCAGGAAGCCTACATAAACCACTGAAACAACCTTATCCACTGGGGGCAGACACCAAAAACAATGGGAACTACAAACATTTTTGAGCCTGCGAAAAGGAGACCCCAAAACAATAAGTTAAACAAAATAAGTCAGAGAAACACACAGCAGATGAAGGAGCAAGGTAAAAACCCATCAGACCAAACAAATGAAAAGGAAATGGGCAGTCTACCTGAAAAAGAATACAGAAGAATGATAGTAAAGATGATCCAAAATCTTGGAAATAGAATGGTAAATAGAAGAAACGTTTATCAAGGACCTAGAAGAACTAAAGAGCAAACAAACAGTGATGAACAACACAATACATGGAATTAAAAATTCTCTAGAAGGAATCAATAGCAGAATAATTGAGGTAGAAGAAGGGATAAGTGACCTGGAAGACCAAACAGTGGAAAAAACTACCACAAAGCAGAATAAAGAAAAAAGAATGAAAAGAATTGAGGGCATGTTCAGAGACTTCTTAACATTAAGCACACCAACATTAGAATTATAGGTGTCCCAGAAGAAGAAGAGAAAAAGAAAGGGACTGAGTAAATATTTGAAGAGAAAACTTCCCTAATATGGGAAAGGAAATAGTAAATAAACTCGTGGAAGTACAGAGAGTTCCATACAGGATAAATCCAAGGAGAAACACACCAGGACACATATTAATCAAACTATCAAACTATCAAAAATTAAATACAAAGAAAACATATGAAAAGCAGCAAGGGAAAAGCAACAAATCACATACAAGGGAGTCCCCATAAGGTTAAAAACTGATCTTTCATCAGAAACTCTACAAGCTAGAAGGGAGTGGCAGGACATATTTAAGTGATGAAGAGGAAAAAAACTACAACCAAGATTACTGTATGCGACAAGGATCTCATTCAGATTTCACAGAGAAATTTAAAAATATATTACAGACAAGCAAAAGCTAAGAGAATTCAGTACCACCAAACCAGCTTTACAACAAATGCTAAAGAAACTTCTCTCGGAAGGAAACACAAGAGAAGGAAAAGACCTACAATAACAAACCAAAAACAAATAAGAAAATGGTAATAGGAAAATACATATTGAAAATTACCTTAAATGTAAAATGTATTAAAGATTCCAACCAAAAGACATAGACTGGCTGAATGGATACATAAACAAGACCTGTATATATACTGTCTAAAAGAGATCGATTTCAGACATAGGGACACATACAAACTGAAAGTGAGGGGACGGAAAGAGATATTCCATGCAAACGGAAATCAAAAGAAAGTTGGAGTAGCAATTCTCATATCAGACAAAACAGACTTTAAAACAAAGACTATTAAAAAAACAAAAAGACAAAAAAACAAAGACTATTATAAGAGAAAAAGAAGGACACTACATATTTATCAAGGGATCAATCCAAGAAGAAGATATAACAATTGTAAATATTTATGCACCCAACACAGGAACACACCAAAACAAAAGGCAAATACTAAGAGTCATAAAAGGGGAAATCATAGTAACACAATCATAGTAAGGAAGTTTAACACCCCACTTTCACCAGTGGGCAGATCATCCAAAATGAAAATAAATAAGGAAACACAAGCTATACATGATACATTAAAAATGATGGACTTATTTGATATTTCTAGGATATTCCATCCAAGAAAACAGAGTACACTTGCTTCTCAAGTGCTCATGGAAAATTCTCCAGGATAGATCATATCTTGGGTCACAAATAAAGCCTTGGTAAATTTAAGAAATTTGAAATTGTATCAAGTAACTTTTCCAACTACAATGCTATGAGACTAGATATCAATTACAGGAAAAAATCTGTAAAAAATACAAACACATGGAGGCTAAACAATACACAACTTAAGAAACAAGAGATCACTGAAGAAATCAAAGAGGAAATAAAAAAAATACTTTGAAACAAATGACAATGAAACACTATGACTTAAAACTGATGTGATGCAGCAAAAGCATTTCTAAGTGGGAAGTTTATCGCCATACAATCCTACCGTAAGAAACAAGAAACATCTCAAATAAACAACATAATCATACACCTAAAGCAATTAGACAAAGAAGAACAAAAAAAACCCCAAAATTAGCAGAAGGAAAGAAATCATAAAGTTCAGATCAGAAATAAATGAAAAAGAAATGAAGGAAATGATAACAACGGTCAGTAAAACTAAAAGCTGGTTTTTGAGAAGATAAACAAAATTGATAAACCATTAGTCACACTCATCAAGGAGAAAAAGGAGACTCAAATCAGTAGAAATACAAATGAGAAAGGAGAAGTAACAACTGACACTGCAGAGATACAAAGTATCATGAGACGTTACTACAAATAAGTATATGCCAAAAAAATGGACAACCTGGAAAAAATGGACAAATTCTTAGAAATGAACAACCTTCTGAGGCTGAACCAGGAAGAAATAGAAAATATGAACCGAGCAATCAGAAGCACTGGAATTAAAACAGTGACTAAAAATCTTCCAACAAGCAAAAGTCCTGGATGAGATGGCTTCACAGGCGAATTCTATCAAGCATTTAGAGAAGAGTTAACACTTATCCTTCTCAAACTCTTTGAAAATATAGCAGGGGGAGGAACACTCCTAAAGTCATTCTACGAGACCACTTCCACCCTGATACCAGAACCAGACAAAAATGTCACAAAGAAAGAAAACTACAGGCCAATATCACTGTTGAACAAAGATGCAAAAATCATCAACATAATACTGGCAAACAGAATCCAACAGCACATTAAAAGGATCATACACCATGATCAAGTGGCGTGTATCCCAGGAATGCAAGGATTCTTCAATATATGTACATCAATCAATGTGATACACATATTAACAAAATGAAGAAGAAACACCATATGATCATCTCAATAGATTCAGAGAAAGCTTTTGGAAAAATTCAACCCCGATTTATGATAAAAACTCTTCAGAAAATAGGCATAAAGGGAACTTACCTCAACATATTAAAGGCCATATATGACAAACCCACAGACAACATCATCCTCAATGGGGAAAAACTGAAAGCATTTCTGCTAAGATCAGGAACAAGACAAGGTTACCCACTCTGACCACTAATATTGAACATAGTTTTGGAAGTTTTAGCCACAGCAATAAGAGTAAAAATTAATAAATAAATAAAAGGAATCCAAATGGGAAAAGAAGAAGTAAAGCTGTCACTGTTTGCAGATGGCATGATATTATATATAAGGAATCCTAAAGATGCGACCAGAAAACTACTAGAGCTAATCAATGAATTTGGTAATGTCACAAGATACAAAATTAATGCACAGAAATTCTTGCATTACTATACACTAATGATGAAAAATCTGAAAGTGAAACTAAGAAAACACTCCCATTTACCACTGCAACAAAAATAATAAAATATCCAGTAATACACCTACCTAAGGAGGCAAAAGACGTGTATGCAGAAAATTATAAGACCCTGATGAAAGAAATTAAAGATGATACAAATAGATGGAGAGATATACCATGTTCTTGGATTGGAAGAATCAACATTGTGAAAATGACTCTACTACCAAAAGCAATCTACAGATTCAACGCAATACTTGTCAAACTACCAATGGCATTTTTCATAGAACTAGAACAAAAAATATTGCTCTTTGTATGGAAACACAAAAGGCCCCAAATAGCCAAAGCAATCTTGAGAAAGAAAAATGCAGCTGGAGGAATCAGGCTCCCTGTCTTCAGACTATACTACAAACCTACAGTAATCAAGACAGTATGGTCCTGACACCAAAACACAGATATAGACCAATGGAACAGGATAGAAAGCCCAGAGATAAACCCATGCACATATGGTCACCTTATCTTTGAAAAAGGAGGCAACAATATACAGTGGAGATAAGACAGCCTCTTCAATAAATGATGCTGGGAAAGCTGGACAGGTACATGCAAAAGAATGAAATTAGAACACTCCCTAACACCATACACAAAAATAAACTCAAAATGTATTAAACACCTATATGTAAGGTCAGACACTATAAAACTCTTAGAGGATAACATAGGCAGAACACTCCATGATATAAATCACAGCAATATCCTTTTTGACCCACCTCCTAGAGAAATGGAAATAAAAACAAAAATAAACAAATTGGACCTAATGAAACTTAAAAACTATTGCGCAGCAAAGGAAACCATAAACTAGATGAAAAGAGAACCCTCAGAACGGGAAAAAATATTTGCAAATGAAGCAACTGACCAGTATTAATCTCCAAAATTTACAAGCAGCACATGCAGCTCAATATCAAAAAAAAAAAAACAACAACAACCCAACCCAAAAATGGGCAGAAGACCTAAACAGACATTTCTCCAAAGAAGATATACGGATTGCCAACAAACACATGAAAGAATGCTCAACATAATTAATCATTAGAGAAATGCAAATTAAGACTACAATGAGATATCATATCACACTGGTCAGAATGGCTATCATCAAAAAATCTACAAACAGTAAATGCTGGAGAGGGTGTGGAGAAAAGGGAACACTCTTGCACTGTTGGTGGGAATGTAAATTGATGCAACCAGTATAGAGAACAGTATGGAGGTTCCTTAAAAACTAAAAATAGAACTACCATAGGACCCAGCATTCCCACTACTAGACATATACTCTGAGAAAACCATAATTCGAAAAGAGTCATGTACCACAATGATCATTTCAGCTCTATTTATAATAGCCAGGACATGGAGGCAACCAAAGTGTCCATCGACAGATGAATGGATAAAGAAGATGTGGCACATATATACAATGGCATATTACTCAGCCATAAAAAGAAACAAAATTGAGTTATTTGTAGTGAGGTGGATGGCCTAGGTTCTGTCATACAGAATGAAGTAAGTCAGAAAGAGAAAAACAAATATTGTATGATAACACATATATATGGAATCCAAGTAAAGAAAAATGGTCATGAAGACCCTAGGGGCAAGACGGAAATAAAGAAGCAGACCTAATAGAGAATGGACTCGATGTTATGGGGAGGGGGAAGGGTAAGCTGGAACAAAGTGAGAGAGTGGCATGGACCTGTATACACTACCAAATGTAAAACAGATAGCTAGTGGGAAACAGCTGCATAGCACAGGGAGATCAGTTCGGTTCTTTGTGGCCACCTAGAGGAGTGGGATAGGGAGGGTGGGAGGGAGGGAGATGCAAGGGAGAAGAGATATGGGGATATATGTATATGTGTAACTGATTCATTTTTTTATAAAGCAGAAACTAACACACCATTGTAAAGCAATTATACTCCAATAAAGATTTAAAAAATAAAATAAAAAAAGAATTTTGGACTTCAACCATATTTCGACCAAAAGGGCCTAAAAGACATATACACATTTCATTCAACAGCAGCAGAATTCACATTTTTCTCAAGCACACACACACACAACCTTCTCTTGGAGAGTTTATATGATAGATCACAAAACAAGTCTTAGCAATTTTAAGAAGACTAAAATCATACCAAGTAACATTTTTGACAAAAATGGTATTAAACTAGAAATCAATAACAGGAAGAAAACTGGAAAATTTACAAATTGATGCAAATTAATCATCACATTCCTGAACAATCAGTGAATCAAAGAAGACATGAAAATGGAAATTTAAAAACGTCTTGATAGAAATGATCTCAATTAAACAACCTGAATTTATACATCAAGGAACTAGAAAAAGAAAGACATTCTAAGCCTAAAGTTAGCAGATGGGAGAAAAAAAATTAGAGCAGAAATAAATAAAATAGAGACCAGAAAAGCAATAGAAACAAAAAAGAAAAACAAAACAAAACAAAAACTTGTGTTGTTTTTTTGAAAAGATTTAAAAATTGAGTGTTAGCAAGAGTAATGAGATAAAAAAGAGAGACAATTCAAATACAATCATAAATGAAAGAGGACACATTATCACTCACATAAAAATAAAGGGTCATAAAAGACTACTCTAAACAGATGCTAACAAATTGACATCATAGAAGGAATCGATAAATTCTTAGAAATGTACAACCTACTAAGAATCAAGAAATAGCAAATTTGAACAGATCAGTAATGAGTAAGGAGATTGAATCAGTAATAAAAAATTCCCCCAAAAGAAAAGCCCAGGACCGGATGACTTCATGGGTGAATTCTACCATATATTTAAAGAAGAATTAATGTTAATCCTTCTCAAGTTCTTTCATTATTATTATTATTACCCATTGATAATTCTTCCATCATTATTTCACATATTAAAGAAAAAATAATACTCTCCCCCAAATTTTACAAGGCCAGCATTACCATTAAAACCAAAGCCAAGTAAGTACACTACAAGAAAAGAAAACTACAGGTTAATATGCCTGACGGACACAGACACAAAAATTCTCAACAAAATATTGGCAAACAGTGTGGAGGTTTCTCAAAAAATTAAAAATAGGCTTGTCATAAGATCCAGAAATTCCACTTCTGGATATTTATCCAGAAGAGTTAAAATCAGGATTTCAAAGAAATATTAGAACCACAATATTCATTGCACCACTATTCACAAAAGCCAAGATGTGAAAACAACATAAATGTCCATTGATGGATGAATGAATTTTTTTAGTGTTGCATTCAGAAAACAGAATACTATTCTGCCTTAAAAAAGAAGACAATTGCTCAATATTGGACACCATGGATAGATGAAACTTGAAGTCATATTATATGAAATAATCCAGTCACAGAAAGATACTGCATGATTCCTTTTATATGAAGTATCTAAAATATTTAAACTCATAATAAAATAGTAGAATGGTAATTACCAAGGACTGAAGGAGATGGGGGAAATGGGAAGTTGCTAATCAATGGGTATAAAGTTTCAATTATGCAAGATGAATAAGTTCTAGAGATGTGATGTACTACATTGTACCTACAGTTAATAATACTCGGTTGCACACTTAAATTTTTGGTAAGAGGGTAGATCTACTGTTTAGTACTCTTATGAAAATAAAATTAAAGTAAAAATAAACAAAAAAATCCCTAAAAGCCCAGTCAACCAAAATAAAATAAAACAATGCAAACATAGGCCCTTTCCATTTAGAAGTAATGATGAGAAGCATCATTAAGAATAAAAATGTATTTTAGATATATACTTGCCCTCCATTTCTGGAACACATCTACTAGAACAAATATTAATTGCTTATAGAATATGTTATCAATTACCACAATATCCTACACACTATCATCTTTTACAAGGAATTGTATGGTATGGTAAAAAGAAGTACAGCAATAGCTTCAAATATAATATATTTTACTTGCTGTAACATGTAACCTACAACCAAAAAGTATTGCTTGATAGAGTTGTGGAAGGGACTTCTAAAGGCTCATATATGGTAAAACCTAGAAGATAACACCCTATGTTGACCAAATGTATGAAGTGTAGGCCTTAAACCACTAGTTAACACAAAGTGTTATATCTCCCATAGCAATAATACAAAAGACTGGGAATCAAAATATGGGGCTAGAATTAGGCCTTCATTATTTTACCAAATCACTCATTTAATTATTGCTCTCACTTCCTTTTCCAGCGACGTTCACATTACAATAACTTTGAGCTCACTAGGTTCCAAATAAAGGAACATTCCATCAGTAAACAAAATACTGGATCTATTATTTTAGAAGCAGAGTTTGCCCCTTGGCAATTGCGGCCTCCTTATTATGTCAGCTGAAAAGGAAGAGAAGGAATTGCAGGATAAAAACTGAAATAAATGAGGTATTATTATCAATTTAGGCCTTGTGACCAGAAACAAAGGCAATAATTATAGCAGCCACTTGTCATGTATTTGCCTTGGCTATGTTTTTAAGGGCTCTTGGGTACTCTGAATAATAAACTAAGAGAGGCTTCAGCTTCATCTGACTGTAAGCATTGACGCCAAACAACAGTGTTAGCCTATCTTTGCTGCTTTATAGCCTGGCATCAACTTTTCCTCCATACTGATGTAACTTTGGTCTGGCATCCTCCTCCAGTGCAGTCCTATCTCATCCACATTAAAAACCTGCTGGGGTAAATATGCACCTTCATCAATAATTTCTCAGTGCATTCCAGGAAATTCCCGGGCAGCTACATTATCTGCATTCACTGCCTGTCTACTTACTTTTATGCATGTTCACACCTTTGAAAGTTCACAACTTGAAGGTTCATATGTAGGGGACTTACTGTATACATTTCTGCATTTCTAGCCCAGACACCTCCTTCTAGAAGTCTCCTTATTGAGAGAGGACTTAGCTAAGTACTTTTCAATCACCTCCACTGAGAATTCCTTATCGGGACCCTTAGCCAATCTATCTGATAACTTTTCCACTCCTAGTCCTTTCCCCCTTTCTTGCTCATCATCCCCTGTGACCATAAAGTGGCAGATTCTTCTGTTCAGCACTTTCATGAGGGAGTCAGCTTTCCCTACTTGGATGTCACCAGACCCTCACCCAGTGCAGTTCTGAAGAGAAAAACGGAGTGAGAGAATATTAACACTAGTTTCCTTTTTGGCCTCTTGCTTTTGCTATCACAGTAAGTGAATTAAAGCTTAATTGTTTATTTGATTTGACTCATTGATTTAACTGACCACATCAACACCCAGCAGCTTACTTTTATTTGATTTTAGTCTTTTGGTACTCTGAGCACACCATGAGGTAATAAATGAGTGCTATTTTAATCCATTAAGGTTTGGGTAGTGTGATGTGAAGCAATAGAAAACTAGTACAACTACTTTTTTTTTTTTTTGTGGTATGTGGGCCTCTCCCATTGTGGAGCACAGGCTCAGCAGCCATGGCTCACGGGCCCAGCTGCTCCGTGGCATGTGGGATCTTCCCGGATGGGGGCACGAACCCGTGTCCCCTGCATCGGCAGGCAGACTCTCAAACACTGTGCCACCAGGGAAGCCCTACAACTACTTTTTTTTTTTTAATTTTTTTTGATGTTGGGGGTAGTAGTTTATTAATTAATTTATTTATTTTTGCTGTGTTGAGTCTTCGTTTCTTTGCGAGGGCTTTCTCCAGTTGTGGCGAGTGGGTGCCACTCTTTGCCGTGGTGCGCGGGCCTCTCACTGTCGCGGCCTCTCTTGTTGTGGAGCACAGGCTCCAGATGCGCAGGCTCAGTAGTTGTGGCTCATGGGTCCAGTTGCTTCGTGGCATGTGGGATCCTCCCAGACCAGGGCTCGAACCCGTGTCCTCTGCATTAGCAGGCAGATTCTCAACCACTGCGCCACCAGGGAAGCCCCTACAACTACTTCTTGAATAATAATAGTGACTTCAAGATTGTTGTGAGGTATCACCTATATAAAATTCTTTGTATAAAATATTCAAGAATTGTTAGCTCACTTCCCACTTATTTAAATGAAAATATAGAAAAACAGATGACTATATGGTGAAATTTAAGACCCTCTTCAAAAAAATTGTCTCTGTATCTTCCTCACAACTATGTAAGTGCTGAAAATTACAGATAAAAAAAAGTTTTGTTTATTTTTTTCTAATGTGAATAGGGCAAATTATCATAGGTAACATTTACATCCTAAGTATTCTCAGGGTTGTTCCTGAGTCTAAGGGCAAATAAAATGAAGTCAATAACAAAGTTGCTGAAGATGAGTTTGGAGAAGAAATTTATGAAGCTACCAAAAAAGATGGAAAGGTATTGCAAAGCTTTATTAGAGGCAATGTTAGTCAAAATATTGGAGTAAGGAATTTCAAAATTCCATAAAAGTAATAAAAAATTGGCAAAAAATCCCTGTCAGAATCAATATGTTTAGTCTCTGGAAGCTAACCAACAACTTGCAGCAACCAGGAGAATGCTTAATCAAGAAAAATTAGCTGAATCTCAGTAAGACTACTATTACCTAATTGAGAATCTCTCAGAGATGGAGTGGCTACTTGGAAGAGCATATCCTGAAAAAATTTAAGAGTCAGATGTATTAGTCACTGCTGCCTGGAGCAATGGATAACAGTTGAGGAAAACAATAGACTAAACAAAAAATAAAAAATAAATAAAAATAAAAACTTGGAAGAGAAGGCTTAGCATGAGATGCTTTGGGCAATAAGGACTTTGAAAAACTCAGAGGTATTCATAGAAACTTAGAAGGCTACAGACACGCCAACAGTTGTGCACAGGATTAGGAAAGACCTGAGAAGGCACTAAGCTCTCACCTTTGAGTGACCTTCAGGATCTGTGCAAGCAGTATGTGAAAGCTAAAGCAAATCATAAATTGTCTGCTAAGTGTTGAAAGTGTGCCACAACACACATAGCTCAACTGAAAAGACTGAAATATTTTTTGCTTTCATATATTAAAGGAAACCTATGTCAAATTATTAGCTGACTATTCATCTAACAGAACATAAACGTCAGTAGCCACACATGACAAAGAATACAGACATTACGACCCAGGAGGAAGATGGCAGAAGAGTAAGATGCGGAGACCACCTTCCTCCCCACAGATACATCAGAAATTCATCTACACGTGGAACAACCCCTACAGAACACCTACTGAACGTGGACAGAAGACCTCAGACCCCCCAAAAGGCAAGAAACTCCCCACATACCTGGGTAGGGCAAAAGAAAAAAAGAATAAACAGAGACAATAGGATAGGGACGGGACCTGCACCAGTGGGAGGGAGCCGTGAAGGAGGAAAGGTTTCCACACACTACAAGCCCCTTCGCGGGCGGAGACTGCAGGTGGCGGAGGGGGAAAGCTTCGGAGTAGCGGAGGAGAGCACAGCAACAGGGGTGTGGAGGGCAAAGCGGAGAGATTCCGGCACAGAGGATCGGTGCCCTCAGGCACACACCAGCCTGAGAGGCTTGTCTGCTCGGCCACCGGGGCTGGCGGGGCTGGGAGCTGAGGCTCGGGCATCAGCTTTCAGTCGGAGCGCAGGGAGAGGACTGGGGCTGGTGGCAGGAAGAGAGCCTGAAGGGGCTAGTGCACCACGGCTAGCCCGGAGGGAGTCCGGGGAAAGGGTCTGGAGCTGCTGAAGAGGCAAGAGACTTTTTTCCCTTTTGTTTCTTGGTGCGCGAGGAGAGGGCATTAAGAGGGCTGCTTGGGGAAGCGCCGGAGACAGGCGCGGACCTCGGAGACGGGCGTGGGATGCTGGGGCTGCTGCTGCCGCCGCCGCCGCGGGGCCTGTGTGCGAGCGGGGGTCACTGTCCGCCCTGCCTTCCGGAGGGCCTGTGCACCCCGCCACTGCCGGGGTCCCGGGACCCGGGGACGGCTTTCCCGGGAAAGCGCACGGAGCGCCTCGGGCCGCTGCAATGTCACGCTGGCCTCTGCTGCCGCAGGCCCGCCCCACACTGCGCGCCCCTCCCTCCCCTCTGCCTGAGTGAGCCAGAGCCCCCGAATCAGCGGCTCCTTTAAACCCGTCCTGTCTGAGCGAAGAACTGACGCCCTCCAGCGACCTACGCACAGAGGCGGGGCCAGGTCCAAGGCTGAGACCCGGGAGCTGTGAGAGCAGAGACAGGGAAATCTCTCTGTGCAGCCTTGGAGGCAGCGGATTAAAGCTCTACGGCCCATTTGATGTGCCCTGGGTCTGTGGAGTGCATAAATGGACAGCGAATCATCCCAAATTGAGGAAGTGGACTTTGAGGACAAGATTTAAGACTTTCCCCCCTTTTCCTCTTTTTACAATGAATTATTCCAAATTAAGGAGGTGGACTTAGAGAGCAAGATTTCAGACTTCTCGCCCTTTTCCTCTTTTTACAACGAATTATCCCAAATTGGGGAGGTGGACTTGGAGAGCAAGATTTTTGATTTTTCCCCCTGCTCTCTTTATGTGAATGTGTATGTGTAATCTTCTGTGTAAGATTCTCTCTGTACAGCTTTGCTTCCACCATATGTCCCAGGGTTCTATCTGTCCGTTTTTTTGCAATAATTACTTTTTAATTTTAATAACGCTACTATATTTCATACTTTATTCTATTTTACTTTACCTGCTCTTTCTTTTTTTCCTACCTTCCCTTCCTCCCTCCCTCCCTCTGCTCCTCCTTTCCTTCTTTCTTTTTCTTTCCTCCCTCCCTCCCTCCCACCCTTCTTCTTTCCACTTTCTTTTTCTTTCCTTCCTCCCTCCCTCCCTCCTGTCTTTCTTTCTTTCTTTCCTTCCTCCCTCCCTCCCTTCTTCCATTCACTCTTCCTTTTGCTTTCATTCCTCTCTCCCTCCCTCCTTTCTTTCCTTCTTTCCATCCTTCCTCCCTCCCTCCCTCCTTTCTTTCTTTCTTTCTTCCTTCCTTCCTTTCTTCCCTTCTTACTTTCTTACTCTCTCTCTTTCTTTCTTCTACTAATTCTTTCTTTCTACTTTTTATCCCTGTTATTCTGAGCCGGGTGGATGAAAGGCTCTTGGTGCTGCAGCCAGGAGTCAGTGCTGTGCCTCTGAAGTGGGAGAGCCAACTTCAGGACATGGGTCCACAAGAAACCTCCCAGCTCCACATAATATCAAGCAGTGAAAATCTCCCAGAGATCTCCATCTCAACACCAGCACCCAGCTTCAGTCAACGACCAGCAAGCTACAGTGCTGGTCACCCTATGCCAAGCAACTAGCAAGGCAGGAACACAACCCCACCCATTAGCAGAGAGGCTACCTAAAAACATAATAAGGCCATAGGCACCCCAAAACACACCACCAGACGTGGACCTGTCCACCAGAAAGACAAGATCGAAACTCAACCACCAGAACACAGGCATTAGTCCCCCCCACCAGGAAGAGTACACAACCTACTGAAACAACCTTAGCCACGGGGGACAGACACCAAAAACAACGGGAACTACGAATCTGCAGCCTGCAAAAAGGAGACCCCAAACACAGTAACATAAGCAAAATGAGAAAGCAGAAAAACACACAGCAGGTGAAGGATCAAGATAAAAACCTACCAGACCTAACAAATGAAGAGGTAATAGGCAGTCTACCTGAAAAAGAATTCAGAATAATGATAGTAAAGATGATCCAAGATTCTATTTCCAAGATCCAAAATCTTGGAAATAGAATAGACAAAATTCAAGAAACAGTTAACAAGGACTTAGAAGAACTAAAGATGAATCAAGCATCGATTAAAAACACAATAAATTAAATGAAAAATACTCTAGATGGGATCAATAGCAGAATAACTGAGGCAGAAGAACAGATAAGTGAGGTGGAAGATAAAATAGTGGAAATAACTGATGCAGAGCAAAATAAAGAAAAAAGAATGAAAACAACAGAGGACAGTCTCAGAGACCCCTGGGACAACATTAAATGCACCAACATTCGAATTATAGGGGTTCCAGAAAAAGAAGAGAAAAAGAAAGGGACTGAGAAAATATTTGAAGAGATTATAGTTGAAAACTTCCCTAATATGGGAAAGGAAATAGTTAATCAAGTCCAGGAGGCACAGAGAGTCCCATACAGAATAAATCCAAGGAGAAATATGCCAAGACACATATTAGTCAAACTGTCAAAAATTAAACACAAAGAAATCATGTTAAAAGCAGCAAGGGAAAAACAACAAATAACACACAAGGGAATCCCCATCAGGTTAACAGCTGATCTCTCAGCAGAAACTCTACAAGCCAGAAGGGAGTGGCAGGACATAATTAAAGTGATGAAGGAGAGAAACCTGCAACCAAGATTACTCTACCCAGCAAGGATCTCATTCAGATTTGATGGAGAAATTAAAACGTTTACAGACAAGCAAAAGCTGAGAGAGTTCAGCACCACCAAACCAGCTTTACAACAAATGCTAAAGGAACTTTTCTAGGCAAGAAACACAGCAGAAGGAATATACCTACAATAACGAACCGAAAGCAATTAAGGAAATGAGAATAGGAACATACATATCAATAATTACCTTAAATGTAAATGGACTAAATGCTCCCACCAAAAGACACAGAGTGGCTGAATGGATACAAAAACAAGACCCATATATATGCTGTCTACAAGAGACCCACTTCAGACCTAGAGACACATACAAATTGAAAGTAAGGGGAAGGAAAAATATATTCCATGCAAATGGAAATCGAAAGAAAGTTGGAGTAGCAAATCTTATATCAGACAAAATAGACTTTAAGATAAAGACTATTAGAAGAGACAAAGAAGGACACTACATAACGATAAAGGGATCGATCCAAGAAGAATATATAACAATTGTAAATATTTATGTACCCAACATAGGAGCACCTCAATACATAAGGCAAATACTAACAGCCAAAAAAGGGGAAATCGACAGTAACACAATCATAGTAGGAGACTTTAACACCCCACTTTCACCAATGGACAGATCATCCAAAATGAAAATAAATAAGGAAACACAAGCTTTAAATGATACATTAAACAAGATGGACTTAGTTGATATTCATAGGACATTCCATCCAAAAACAACAGAATACACATTTTTCTCAAGTGCTCATGGAACATTCTCCAGGATAGATCATATCTTGGGTCACAAATCAAGCCTTGGTAAATTTAAGAAAATTGAAATTGTATCAAGTATCTTTTCCGACCACAATGCTATGAGACTAGACATCAATTACAGGAAAAGATCTGTAAAAAATACAAACACATGGAGGCTAAACAATACACTACTCAATAACGAAGTGATCACTGAAGAAATCAAAGAGGAAATTAAAAAATACCTAGAAACAAATGACAATGGAGACACGACGACCCAAAACCTATGGGACGCAGCAAAAGCAGTTCTAAGGGGGAAGTTTATAGCAATACAATCCCACCTTAAGAAACAGGAAACATCTTGAGTAAACAACCTGACCCTGCACCTAAAGCAATTAGAGAAAGAAGAACAAAAAACCCCCAAAGTTAGCAGAAGGAAAGAAATCATAAAGATCAGATCAGAAATAAATGAAAAAGAAATGAAGGAAACGATAGCAAAGATCAACCAAACTAAAAGCTGGTTCTTTGAGAAGATAAACAAAATTGACAAACCATTAGCCAGACTCATCAAAAAAAGAAGGGAGAAGACTCAAATCAATAGAATTAGAAATGAAAAAGGAGAAGTAACAACTGACACTGCAGAAATACAAAAGATCATGAGAGATTACTACAAGCAACTCTATGCCAATAAAATGGACAAGCTGGAAGAAATGGACAAATTCTTAGAAAGGCACAACCTGCCAAGACTGAATCAGGAAGAAATAGAAAATATGAATAGACCAAACACAAGCACTGAAATTGAAGCTGTGATTAAAAATCTTCCAACAAACAAAAGCCCAGGACCAGATTGCTTCACAGGCGAATTCTATCAAACATTTAGAGAAGAGCTAACACCCATCCTTCTCAAACTCTTCCAAACAATATCAGAGGAAGGAACACTCCCAAACTCATTCTACGAGGCCACCATCACCTTGATACCAAAAGCAGACAAGGATGTCACAAAGAAAGAAAACTACAGGCCAATATCACTGATGAACATAGATGCAAAAATCCTCAACAAAATACTAGCAAACAGAATCCAACAGCACATTAAAAGGATCATACAACATGATCAAGTGGGATTTATTCCAGGAATGCAAGGATTCTTCAATATATGCAAATCATTCAATGTGATACACCATATTAACAAGTTGAAGGAGAAAAACCACATGGTCATCTCAATAGATGCAGAGAAAGCTTTCAAGAAAATTCAACACCCATTTATGACAAAAACCCTGCAGAAAGTAGGCATAGAGGGAACTTTCCTCAACATAATAAAGGCCATATATGACAAACCCACAGCCAACATTGTCCTCAATGGTGAAAAACTGAAACCATTTCCACTAAGATCAGGAACAAGACAAGGCTGCCACTCTCACCACTCTTATTCAACCTAGTTTTGGAAGTTCTAGCCACAGCAATCAGAGAAGAAAATGAAATAAAAGGAATCCAAATTGGAAAAGAAGAAGTAAAGCTGTCACTGTTTGCAGATGACATGATACTATACATAGATAATCCTAAAGATGCTACCAGAAAACTACTAGAGCTAATCAATGAATTTGGTAAAGTAGCAGGATACAAAATTCATGCACAGAAATCTCTGGCATTCCTGTACACTAATGATGAAAAATCTGAAAATGAAATGAAGAAAACACTCCCATTTCCCTTTGCAACAAAAAGAATAAAATATCTAGGAATAAACCTACCTAAGGAGACAAAAGACCTGTATGCAGAAAATTATAAGACACTGATGAAAAAAATTAAAGATGATACAAATAGATGGAGAGATATACCATGCTCCTGGATTGGAAGAATCAATATTGTGAAAATGACTCTACGACCCAAAGCAATCTACAGATTCAATGCAATCCCTATCAAACTACCACTGGCATTTTTCACAGAACTAGAACAAAAAATTTCAAAATTTTTTTGGAAAAACAAAAGACCACGAATAGCCAAAGCAATCTTGAGAACGAAAAATGGAGCTGGAGGAATCAGGCTCCCTGACTTCAGACTATACTACAAAGCTACAGTAATTAAGACAGTGTGGTACTGGCATAAAAACAGAAAGATAGATCAATGGAACAGGATAGAAAGCCCAGAGATAAACCCACGCACATATGGTTCAACTTATCTTTGATAAAGGAGGCAGGAATGTACAGTGGAGAAAGGACAGCCTCTTCAATAAGTGGTGCTGGGAAAACTGGACAGGGACATGTAAAAGTATGAGATTAGATCATTCCCTAACACCATACACAAAAATAAGTTCAAAATGGATTAAAGACCTAAATGTAAGGCCAGAAACTATCAAACTCTTAGAGGAAAACATAGGCAGAACACTCTATGACATAAATCACAGCAAGATCCTTTTGGACCCACCTCTTAGAGAAATGGAAATAAAACCAAAGATAAACAAATGGGACCTAATGAAACTTCAAAGCTTTTGCACTGCAAAGGAAACCATAAACAAGACCAAAAGAAAACCCTCAGAATGGGAGAAAATATTTGCAAATGAAGCAACTGACAAAGGATTAATCTCCAAAATTTATAAACAGCTCATGAAGCTCAATAGCAAAATAACAAACAACCCAATCCAAAAATGGGCAGAAGACTTAAATAGGCATTTCTCCAAAGAAGATAGACAGACTGCCAACAAACACATGAAGGAATGCTCAACATCATTAATCATTAGAGAAATGCAAATCAAAACTACAATGAGATATCATCTCACACCAGTCAGAATGGCCATCATCAAGATATCTAGAAACAATAAATGCTGGAGAGGGTGTGGAGAAAAGGGAACACTCTTGCACTGCTGGTGGGAATGTGAATTGGTACAGCCACTATGGAGAACAGTATGGAGGTTCCTTAAAAAACTACAAATAGAACTACCATATGACCCAGCAATCCCACTACTGGGCATATACCCTGAGAAAACCATAATTCAAAAAGAGACATGTACCAAAATGTTCATTGCAGCTCTATTCACAATAGCCCGGAGCTGGAAACAACCTAAATGTCCATCATCAGATGAATGGATAAAGAAGATGTGGCACATATATACAATGGAATATTACTCAGCCATAAAAAGAAACGAAACTGAGCTATTTGTAATGAGGTGGATAGACCTAGAGTCTGTCATACAGAGTGAAGTAAGTCAGAAAGAGAAAGACAAATACCGTATGCTAACACATATATATGGAATTAAAAAAAAAAGTCAGGAGGAACCTAGGGGTAAAACGGGAATAAAGACACAGACCTACTTGAGAATGGACTTGAGGATATGGGGAGGGGGAAGGGTAAGCTGTGACAAAGCGAAACAGAGGCATGGACATGTATACACTACCAAATGTGATGTAGATAGATAGTGGCAAGCAGCCGCAGAGCACGGGGAGATCAGCTCAGTGCTTTGTGACCGCCTGGAGGGGTGCGATGGGGAGTGTGGGAGGAAGGGAGATGCATGAGGGAAGGGATGTGGGAACAGATGTATATGTATGACTGATTCACTTTGTTATAAAGCAGAAACTAATAAAAAAATTAAAAAAAAAAGAATACAGACATTACAAAATTAGTTTAGAAAAATCACTAAACAATCAAGCCAAGTTAAATCAGCTACAGTAAGCAGCAATAAATCCTGGGAGGGGTAGAATACTTTCCAGGGTTACTACATTACAATATACAGAATGTCCAGTTTTCAACAAAAAGTACAAAGCATGCAAAGAAAAAAGAAAGAATTGTCACCAAATCCGTTTGTGTGCTGGGCACATAGTGATGCCAAACAAACCAAAACATCAGAGTTTGGAGTTGAGAAAGGTTTATTGCAAGGCCCAAGCAAAGAGAACGGGGTGGCTCATGCACAAAAGACTTGAACTCTCCAGTGGTTTTTGGAGAAGAGTTTTTATAGGCAATAATTTTGGGAGAGGTCTGAGGGGTGTGTGACCTTCCTCTGATTGGTTGGTGGTAAGGTAAGAGTGGTGTTACAGGAATCTCAATCATCAGCCTTCTGATTCCAACCAATCTGGGGTCTGTGTGCTTGTGCTCAGCCTGAAGTTACCATCCTCCACCTGAGTCCGGGGTGGTGGGGCTTAGTTCCTGTAAGAGAACTCAGAGATGTGTATCACATGATTTTTTTTTTTTATATCTGTTGAGGAGGAACTGTATCCTGCCCCATCACTGCACTATTGTTTCTTGACTGCCTTTCCTTTGTTTCTGCATTCCCTCAGTCCTCTAGTTAGTAACTGTTTGAATCTGCCCTTTGGAACTCAGAGAAGGTCTAGGAGGCTGAAACCTTTTTCCCACAAACAAGAAATGGGGCCCAAACAAAATGCTTTTGTACCTTGGATGGCCCTACAGGATCCTGCTGGGCTTCAATATGGCCCTTACACAGGGAACAAAAGCAATTAATAGAAACTTTATCAAGGAAACTTTAATGTTGGACTTACCAGACAAAGGCTTAAAATCAGCTGTTTTAAATAAGTTAAAACAGCTATAGTAAACCATGTCCAAAGATCTAAATGAAATCATGAGAATAATGTTTTATGAAAGAGACAGTATCAGTCAGTAAATGGAGAATACCAATAGAGCATCAGTAGATAAGTCATAAGCAGCAGTTACAAATATATATTATGAAAGCAAAAAGTACAATGTCAGATACATTTATGGTTAAGAAATTTTCTGCAAGGGTGTCAATATCATTCAATGGGGGAAAAATGTGTTTCAAAAAATGGTGCTGGACAACTGTATATCCACATACAAAATAATAAATTTGTACCCCATCTGAAACCTTATACAAATATTAACTCAAGATAAACCAAACACTTAAGCATATTAGCTAACGTTATAAAACTCTAAGAAGAAAACAGAGAAGTAAAACTTCATAACATTGGATTAGGTAATAGTTTCTTAGAAGGACAGCAAAAGCAAAAACAATAAAAGAAAAAATAGATCAGTTAGGGTTTATTAAAATTAACAACTTTTGTGCAACAAAAGACACTGTCAAGAAAAGGAAAAAGCTATCTAAATATAAAAAGAATATATTTTCAAATCATATATTTGAGAAGAGTCTAGTGTCCAGATATATAAAGAACTCTCAAAACTTAGTAACAAAAAGACAAAAAAATTAAAATAAGCAAAATAATTAAATAGACATTTATACAAAAATGATATACAGATGGCCAAAAAGCATATGAATAAATGCTCACCATCATTATACATTAGGGAAATGCAAATCAAAACCACAATGACATATCACTTTACATTCACTGGGATAAGTAGAATCAAAATATTAGGGAACCGCTGACCAAAACTCCCCACCTTGCAAAACCCCCCACCTTGGCCAGGCATGAGAATAACCACTTACTTGAGTTACCTCATAACAGGAGGCCTCAATAAGAAACACAGTGCTGCCGCCGAAAACTAACCGGGAAAATTTGGGAGGAGCCAAGAGGAGGAAGGAGATGCCAGCCCATAATATGTCCTGCCAACCTAACAAAAGCCCTCACCCTGGAATCCATCTTGGCCGAGAGATGTGTGCACCACCAGGAAGGACCCTGAGTCAGATCAAATATGGGCACAAGCAAGATGATTGACCAGAGACAACCCCAAAACCTAACTCTATTACCATAAACCTGAGACTGCAAGCTACATGGCAGAGAAGTTCTCCTGGGTTCCCTTAACCTTCTTCTCTCTGCCCATGCACCCCTTCCCAATAAAGTATTTTGCTTTGTTAGTATGTGTGCCTCCTCGGACAATTAATTTCCTAGTGTTAGACAAGAACCCACTCTCAGGCCCTGGAAGAAATCCCTCTTCCAGGAACAAAAAAGCAGAAAATAACAAGTGATCAGGAGGATGTGGAGAAATGGGAACCCTCATATATTACTGGTGGGAATGTAAAATGGTGTAGCTGATGTGAAAAACTATTTGTGTATTCTTCAGAAACTTAAACACTGAGGTATCATATGATATAGCACTTCTACTCCTAGGTGTATACTCAAGAAAATTTAAAACATATGTTCCTATGAAACTTGTACATAAATGTGCAGAGTAGCATTATTAATAACAGCTAAAGAGTGGAAACAACCCAAATATTCATCACCAATAAAGGGATAAACAAGATGTGGTATATTTATAAATTGAATATTATTCAGTCATAAAAAGTACTGAAGTACTGACACTTGCTACAACATGGATGAGCTCTAAACAGTTTAGACTAACATAAAGAAGCCAGATTTAAAAAGGCAATACATAGTATAATGGCATTTTCCAGAATAGTGAAATCAATAGAGACAGAAAGTACATTAGTAGAGCCCAAGGTCTGGGGGTGGTGTAAGGGCTTGTTGATGCTTAAGGAATACAGCATTTATTTTGGCAGTGATTAAAATGTTCTGGTACTAGATAGTGGTGATGGTTGCACAGTATCATAAATGGATATACTTAAAAACTCTCTGGGTTTTATGCTTTAAAATGGTTAAGATGGTGAATTTTATTTTATGTAGATTTTCATTCAATTAAAAAAAAATCAGAAAAGTAGGAGCCAGCATATTATTCGTGGGAAAATTTATCTTCACACCTTCTAAATTTATATCAAAGTATTACTTATTAGAAGGGCTTATTTTATATATATATATATATATATATATATATATATATATATATATATATACATACTTTTTTATATATTTGAGTCTTTGAACAAAGCCCTTCCAGCACCCTGAATAAATAATAAAAATTGAGATGCTACTGAAATGATTTTCTAAGAAAAAAATTTATAAGTTTAATCATAAATGAAGCTCAGTATTTTACAAGGTAAAAATAAATAAATAAATAATACCTCAGAAAGTTTTAAAACACCAGACTGTGTCCATTCATTAAACACTTCAAATATAATAAGTAAAAAAATATTATTTATGACAAATTTCCAGGTGCTCTTATGAAAATCGGTAATTTGAACAATATGTGGTTTTCAAGCTTTTTAGAAATCATTGGTCAAATATTAAACCTATAAATTCCTTTTAAAAGTTTATAAAGATAGAGAAAAAATAAAGATTTAACTCTGCTCTTTTTTGTTCTGTGTGTATGCGTTTGTGTGTGTGTGGGGGGTATATGTATATGTTTGGAGACTTAGGGGTGATTTTTGTGTCAATGTATTAACACAAAATTATAAGGCAACTCAACAGATAAAAATTTGTGTCTCTCATATGTTTTATGATATTTGTTATATCCTTTTAAATATATACCCTAGTTTCTAAGTTTAGTTTCTTCACCCTTAATTTCTTTTTCTTTAGCACAACATACAGAATGCTTTGATTTTTCTGCTTTTATAATAATATTGTACTTAAAGACTAATGACAATCTCTGTCACCCCCCCTTAATCATAAAGTGAGGTAAAAATATATGAATAACATGAAATTTAGCACAAATTGTAGTTTTCTACTTAAAGTTATGAAAATTCCCTGAATCATAGAATCCTAGAATGTTCAAGGTGAGAAAAAATCATAAATAGTATAAGGTAATCTAAAGATTCTCATTTTATAGATGAGAAAAAAAGGAATAAAGAACTAATGTCACCTAACTTTCTAGGACTTTTTTCAACAATTCCATAAGGCTCTTTTCAATCTTTCCATAAAAGAGTTACAAATACTATTTACCACAACCTGAGTCTCACAACTCATGTTTAGGAAGTTGTAAGAAGTAAGGTCCAGGTAAAAGAAGGTAGGGGCTTCCCTGGTGGTGCAGTGGTTGAAAGTCTGCCTGCCGTTGCAGGGGACATGGGTTCATGCCCTGGTCCTGGAAGATCCCACATGCCAAAGAGCAGCTGGGCCTGTGAGTCATGGCCACGGAGCCTGCGCATCTGGAGCCTGTGCTCTGCAACGGGAGAGGCCACAACAGTGAGAGGCCCGCATATTGCAAAAAAAAAAAAAAAAAAAAAAGAAGATAGCCTCTTGATCAGGACAGAACTGGATTACATTCTTGATCAGGCATTTATTAGTTCTGTGTCCTTGGGCAATTTACAGGAACTTAACCATAAAAAAGACCAAAAGAGAACCCTCAGAATGGGAGAAAATATTTGCAAATGAAGCAACTGACAAAGGATTAATCTCCAAAATTTATAAGCAGCTCATTCAGCTCAATAGCAAAAAAACAAACAACCCAATCCAAAAATGGGCAGAAGACTTAAATAGACATTTCTCCAAAGAAGATATACAGACTGCCAACAAACACATGAAAGAATGCTCAACATCATTAATCATTAGAGAAATGAAAATCAAAACTACAATGAGATATGATCTCACACCAGTCAGAATGGCCATCATCAAGAAATCTAGAAACAATAAATGCTGGAGAGGGTGTGGAGAAAAGGGAACACTCTTGCACTGCTGGTGGGAATGTGAATTGGTACAGCTGCTATGGAGAACAGTATGGAGGTTCCTTAAAAAACTACAAATACAACTACCATATGACCCAGCAACCCCACTACTAGGCATATACCCTGAGAAAACCATAATTCAAAAAGAGACATGTACCAAAATGTTCATTGCAGCTCTATTCACAATAGCCCGGAGATGGAAACAACCTAAGTGTCCATCATCGGATGAATGGATAAAGAAGATGTGGCACATATATACAATGGAATATTACTCAGCCATAAAAAGAAACGAAACTGAGCTATTTGTAATGAGGTGGATAGACCTAGAGTCTGTCATACAGAGTGAAGTAAGTCAGAAAGAGAAAGACAAATACCATATGCTAACACATATATATGGAATTTAAGAAAAAAAATGTCATGAAGAACCTAGGGCTAAAACGGGAATAAAGACACAGACCTACTGAGAATGGAGTTGAGGATATGGGGAGGGGGAAGGGTAAGCTGTGACAAAGCGAAAGAGAGGCATGGACATATATACACTACCAAATGTAAGGTAGATAAATAGTGGGAAGCATCCGCATAGCACAGGGAGATCAGCTCGGTGCTTTGTGACCGCCTGGAGGGGTGGGATAGGGAGGGTGGGAGGGAGGGAGACACAAGAAGGAAGGGATGTGGGAACAGATGTATATGCATGCCTGATTCACTTTGTTATAAAGAATAAACTAATAAAAAAAAATTCCACTCTTCTCATTTCTAAATTTGGGGCAATATTAATTTTTCATTTTATGACTATCTTGGAATTTATGATGGATAATGTAGGTAAAGCACTTGGCACTTATCAGAGCTTCATTTAGTGGGACTTAGCATATCATAATTTTTCCTATTACTGGTCCATTCATAATTATTTTGATCCACTGATATATAGAAAATGTCAGCTCAAGTTTCACAGCCTGCCTTTACTTAGGGTGGCCTTTAGCCTCAGAATATTAACACTGTGCTAATGAACTCTCTTCCACGGGTAAGATCAATTACTTTAAAAATTTGGCACTACATTTCTTGTAGGCATTCCTTATGCCCTATCATAGTTTGTATTATAGTTTATCAGATATAACCAATATATCAGCCTCCTCTATAAGAAAAAAAAAATCACATTCACATTCAAGTTAAAACCGTCTGTAAACCTCTTCACACAACTGGCTTATTTTTTGTTTTTTGTTTTGTTTTGTTTTGTTTTGTTGTGCCCAGCTTTTTGGATTGAATGTTTTACCATTAAATTTAGATGCTTACTCTTAAAAAGAGCCAAGTTAAATTGTATATGCTATTTTGAATAAATTCCCTATGTTAATTGACACCTTTTCCTCTGTGGGGGTATATGAGTATAATATTAATGAATTTTTGATATTGTCAACTGGAAAGAAAACACAATATGAGAGCTGTGAGTTCAGTTTTATTTGGGGACTTACTGAGTACTATAACCTGGGAGACAGCTTCTCAAATGGCTCTGAGGTGCTGCTTTGAAGAGATGGTGGGCGAGGTCAGTATATATATATATATATATATATATATATATATATATATACACATATATATACACACATATATATACACACACATATACATACATATACATACATACATATATACACATATATCAATACACATGTGTGTGTATATATATATATGTATAGGTGATATATATAATATATATAGGTGAGATTATATATATATATATATATATATATATATATATATATATATATATATATATATATATATATGAAGGGAGTACATGCGATCAAGCACACATCTCAGTAGAAAGGTGCTGCTAGTCATGAGGAATAGATGTCTCTATTAACGATTTTAGTGTTTTTCTAGGTATGAGAAGATGCAAGAAATTGGGTTCATAAAATTTTCTCCTCAAATATCTATCTGAAGGCCTGTTCTGCTAGTTTTTCCCGGAGCACAGGATGCCTCAGTCCTGATCTCCACCCTGAAGTCAGTTCAGGGTATGTTAAAGGTCAACGATTGCAGTGGCTAGTGACTTAATTCTTGTAGAACCAGATGCAAGCAAAAATTTTTTAGTGGTCAGTATGGTAGCAATCAAGTTTGCAAAGAAGGTAGAAGAATAAATAATACCAAATGTATAGGTTTCTGCCAATAATAGGATGAAGGTGAACAAGATGCAGTCAACAAGGGAGAGCGAATATGAGATAATGAGTCAAAATGAAACTACAAACATTTTTCCACATTTCAAATCTTTGTCACCACTTCTAATCTCACCAAAATATGTTTTGGGCCCCCTAGAATACTTACCTTTAAATAACTTCATTTTGACAGGGTTGTTACCAATACCACTGTTGAGGAGGAAGAAAATTTCCTCCACCTTTCTAGGTTCTTCTGGCTGGTCTAGGAAATAAATTGGTATGAGACAGATTAACAGGAGAAAATAAAATTTTAAAACATTTATGTATGGGAGAACCCCAGGAAAACTGAATAACTCACAAAAAGGCGTAAGTCCTACATTAAATACCATTTTCAGCTAAAATCAAAAGAGGATATTGGGGGTAGTGATTTGGGACTTCAAAGGGAGGAAGGCAATTCACATGAAGACTGAAAAGCAAGTGTTTGGTAAACATTTTTGGGAGCCATGCAGAGGCAATGGTATAAAGAAAGGGATTAAAAAAAAAGAAAAGACTTTGCAAGGCTCTTTGCTGTCTACACATCTAGTTCATATTATAGTTATCTATGGTGATAGCTCCCTTTCTGGAACAGATCCTCTATCTACATTTTTTTTTAAGCAATTAGGGGAAAGTCAAAATTTCTTTCTGAGTCTTCTGGGCCTTGATTGTTTTCAGCTAAAAATAATCCACATTCCAAAGAGACATTTCGGGGTGGCAAATTTTGTTCTTCTATAATACAAATAAAAAGTTATAAAATTGGAATATATGCCTTTTATAATTCCTGTTCTATGTTCTTCTACTATTCTGATACCCCTCACAGGGTTAGTAAGTAACACACATACACTTATGCACACACAATACCATCAATAGTTTATGAGGCTCAGTTATGTTGAAATAGCAAATCTTTACATATTGTATATTTTTTTCTTTCAGATATTAATCCTCTTTGTGGATTTAGTTAATAAGATAAGCAGGAGAATTTCACATTTGTGGTATAAGCATATCTGTAGTCATATGATCCAGGGCAACCAGGGAGTGTTGCCCATAGGCACAAGAAGATAATTAGGAATCTTTTCTCTGTGTTCAATTGAAAGTCTCCAAAGTAGTTTCAAAACTTTTTTTTTTTTTTTTTTGTGGTACATGGGCCTCTCACCATTGTGGCCTCTTCCGTTGTGGAACACAGGCTCAGGATGCACGCAGGCTCAGCGGCCATGGCTCACGGGCCCAGCCGCTCCGCGGCATGTGGGATCTTCCCGCACTGGGGCACGAACCCGTTTCCCCTGCATTGGCAGGCGGACTCTCAACCACTGCACCACCAGGGAAGCCCCAAAACCTATTTTAAAATGACATCTAGCAGATAAATATTGTCAACTGACATATTGAATTTTGAACATTTTGCATAACATAAAACAAATTATCTGAGGTATTGAGGGAGAAGTAACTGGTGCCTGTTCTGTGTAAGAGAATGAATACTTACCTTATCAATAAATTGGTGTCTTTAACACCTAGTTACACTATATTACAATATGTGTAGGTATGTATTTTTATTTCTCCTCTCTGTTTGGAGCAATTTATTATTTTTTTTTCTTTAGCTACAAAATGTATGAAGATAACAGAGATTTCTTAAGGATGAGGTGGAAAACTTGGTAATTAAAACACAAAAAATAAAGTTCCAACACAGCAAAAAAAAAAAAAAAATCTGCCCTTTCAAAATTTGAGAATATTTAAATATTTTTAAAATTATTACCATGTAATATGTGTTTACATTTGTTGTAAAATATAGGGCATGAAATTAAGAAAACAGAGGTTACTCATAATCCCATAATCCCACTAGGTTGATATATCCACTGACAAGATTTTATACTGATATATATATATATCACATACACACACTTCTATTGTTTTAATTAAATATATACACATTTAAAAGTTCTTGATAAATGTTGAGCATATATTCTCTAAAATACTTTAATTTAGCTGTAAACCTATAAGCAATATATGTGTTTCTATCTTCCCGTTCACTTAATCTGAACAATTTTTACACATTTACAATTTTGATGGCTAGAAAAATATCTTTTTAAAAAAATTTTTGCCTTTCTTCCATCAGTAGTACTTGAACACACACTGAATACTGTCAAGACTTAGTCTTAGCATCCTACATTTAAAGAAGAAAACGCATAGAGTGAAAAACTGCTAGGTACCAGAAAAAATAGATCCAATTCATGTACTCTCTCACTCATAATTAGCCATTAGTTGCATTTCATACCAGTTTTCTCAACAATAACACCAGACTAATAACCCCTGTTCTGCCTGTGTACTGAATTGGTGTGAGGATCAAATGAATACAAAGTGATCAATGTGAAGCACCTTGTCAGTGCACCACACAAATGTTGCTACAATATCTATTCTCATCAATTCTTATTTTCCTCTTAGCATGGGAAGAGACTAAGCCATACTTCTGATGGAAAGGTGCTGTTCCCAAGAACCTGGAAGATGGTAATGTTAGTCAACTTTCCTAAAGCCACCTATCAAAACGCTGACAGGGCTGGGCTTGACATTTAATATTTTCAAATCCATTCTTTTCCTCAGCTCTGTAGACCATTATCCACGTGTCTCTTCTCCAAAAATGAACAATAAAAGTAATGCTAACAGCAGACTATAAAATACAGAAACGAATTCCATAATAATTCATATCAATTTTACCAATTGAACAGCAATAAAATAAGTGGTTATGGGTGAGGAAAATTCATACACCTGTACACACACACACACATACGCACATGCGATCATGCAACTTTTATGATAGTGAACATTATAACCATAGAAAATATATGGTTTTCCTAGAGCTAATTGTTCTTTGTTGAAATTTTTTTAAATGTAAAAGACAACAGCTAAAAATTTAAGTGAAACATCACTTTATTATGGAAGATAAAACTACAGATGCAGGCAAATTATAGTAAAACTTAGTGAGATCATGGATATGTGTACATTTATACCCACATATATATCATAGAGTTAACTATAAATCCCTATTTTGGACATTAGGATATCTGATGAATAAATTTATCAGAGAAGAAGTTTTGGTAGAAAGCTCATACTCATTAGCACCTAATTAGTACCCAATAATTATATCAATTATGAGATGAAAGCCAAATCAACTTTGTGCATTTTGAGATATTCTCATACCAGCTTCCTCAGTAGGCCTTTGTAAATGAAGATTGATAGGAAATATTAATTAAGAGCACACCCAAAATAACCTTAGTTAGAGTAGAATATTTTCCACTTCATACCAGAGATTCAGCTCCCTGAGAAGTGATTTTATTACATACACACTATGTACTACAAGGATACTAAGATGTTAAATGGCCTGCATTTTACAAGACTTTTTCATTTTCAAATGTTAAGAAAACCAACAATAAAATAGTGTCACTGTCAGTTTTTTAAATCAGAGGAACATGACTCTTTTTCATGGGCTGGACCTTGAAGCAAGGGAAATTTTATGCAGTCTCAAAGCCATAGAGAAATATATCTTCCATGAAAGGCAGTGTAGTGTATAAGAGTATGAAACTTGGTTCTCTGGGTTTGAATCCTGATTCTGCCACCTATTGGATGTGCCTTAATTTTCTTACCTATAAAATGAGAATAATAATAAAAATAATTAAAAGATAATAAAAGGGTACTGTTAGGATTAAATAAATTAATATATGCATAGCATTTATAATGCCTATAATGCTCAATAAGCATTTGATATTTATTATTACATGGTACATACAAAAAACTGTGGGCCAATAATAATAGGGGAATCATGTCTTCTTTCTTCAATGTGTACAATATTCCTATGACAGGCACTATATATTTGGTGGTCACAATCCCAGTTGTAATACCTCAACATAATTTATCTGCCCTTCATAAAATAGTTCTTCTTTGCAAGTATTTTTGGATGTTGGAAAATACATGAATTCTGGCATCAGAATACTATTCCCACCACTTATTAATTTTACGATTTTTGGCAATGACACTCCCCCGAAGGTGTTATTTGTTAAAGGAGTTAATGTATGTGAAATCCCCTGATACAGACTAGTTGCTTTAACAAAATTAATTATTTCCCCCCCTCTGGTAATATTGATTCTTACCAGCCTAAAATAGTGTCAAAATTCTTCTTGGTAGTTGAGGTTGACCTTTCCTTTTTTTTTTCAGAGATAATGTGATCATATTGTCATTGCTTTGCAGGAAACAATTAGTAGTGTGTTCATATACACATTATTCAAGTCATATGACAAAATGAAGCAAGTATATTTTTCTTTTCCTTGTTTTCCTGAGGAAAATGAATTATGTGGTAGATTTATTGAAATATTGGTCCCAATTTCCCCCTTCACAGTATTCATGTCCTTTGCCAAGCAACACTGTACTACCCTTTCACTGTGATTCTGCAAATTACCATATGACATGCCAATAAGATGTTGGCTTATAAGATGGAACCAGATATTTGAAAAACATTGCATAACTGGGCTAGCTTGCTTTTTCTCCTCTATGATTACCATGAGAGCATGTCCAGTCTAAATTGATGGAAGATTGGAGCGACATAACACAAATGTTAGTCATCACAATCTTTTCATCTGAGGCCATCCTTGATCAATCAACATCTAGCTGATGCACAGACATGTGAACAAGCTCAGCCAAGGTCAACAGAGATTTAGAGATGACCCACAGCTGACTTCAGGCCTAAGAGCAAACACTGCCAATATTAGCCAAACTCAGCTCCATCCAGCTAAAACCCACAATCTCATGAACTGAATAAATGTTTTCAGTCTTATGCAACTGATATTTTGTGGTTATTTATTATGCAAAAATATTGAGGTAATAGATAATTGATAGGAACTTGAGGAGATAATATAACTTGCTTAAGAACACACAGTTGGTAAGCTGAAATTTGAACCCAGGTCTGTCTGGCCCCAAATCTCATACACTATAACAAATGAAACATATTATAGTATGACTTTTAAGGACACGGTTGTTTGGAATTATACCCGCTATGATTCTCTGTTACTTCTTAGTCATAAGAAAAATTATAATTCTCTTTGCTAAAATACATGAAGATATTATTTGTTCCCTTCTATATATAATATTGATAAACAGCAGGATTGTTTAATGTGTTATAGAATAAATACCTAAGGAAACTTTTTAATTTGATCTGGAAAACTGAACTCACCATTAAGATGAACTTAATAAAGGCCAGAGGGTAACTCCTTTAAAGGTTATCAAAGTTATAAAAAATATTTTGCATATATAGTAGGAATAGTCCATTGAGAATAATGAAATTTCAGTACACAGAATACATGCAAAAGATAATTTAACAATAGTTCTATCTGATGAAAATGAGCTTATTTTCCTTTGTTGACCTGAAACAGATAAACTACTAGATATTTCACCTGCAAAGATGGGTTTATTTAGGATGAGGAAAGAATTGCAATTTGGGATCTGTAAGAATGACAAGCCACGTGCAAGTCCCCACATGCCAAGGGCAGCATAATGTTTTTTATAGAGAGGAAAAGGAAGCTGAGAGGGCTATGTTAAAAAAAAAATCCATGGTTTTTTATCAGCTAAGTCTTCCCCCTGAAAGAAGAGGAGACTATTCTTCCTGTTGGGTTCTGCTATCATTGCAGAGCATGAGAGCTCCCCCTTCTGGTCTCCCAGCTTCATTTAATTGAGGTTTGTTTAATTTTTTACACCTTCATAGTTCAGATACTCTGTAACTCATGAACTTGATTCTTTAAAAAGATATGAGTTACTTGAACTGTGGAAGAAAATCACAGCCAGTATATTTCATTCAACAAATTTTTGTGAAATATATACTAGGTGTCAAGCATTGTATGTGGCACTGGGTTTATTACAAAATTGATATTCTGGACAAAATTAGCCAAGAAAAATTGCATTTTCTGAGATGACTTAGTGAAAGGATGAAATGAAATTATTATTAATTTTTACATTGAATATGTAATTTGCTTTACATTTATGATTAACTTCCATATGCATTATTCCAATTGACTTTTACAAGTCTAGAAAAGGGAATATTGTTTTATTTTTTATCTTACCTTCAAAAAAATTCAGGCTTAGCATTATGATGTGGTTTTCTAAAGGTCTTACAAGAAATATATGCAATAGATTAGCTTGAAACCAGTCCTTTGATTCTACCCCACCCTGGGTGATTGATTGACTTTAACGCACCATACTTTCTATTACCATATTTTCTGGAATCTACCTTTAATAGTTAATTTTATGTCAACTTCACTGGGACACAGGGTGCCTGGATCGTTGGCCAAACAGTATTCTGGATGCATCTGTGATGGTGTTTTTGGTGAGATTAACATTTGAATCAGTGGAGTGCAGAAAGCATAAAGCAAATAAGCCTCTCTAATGTGGGTGGACCTTATCCAACAAGTTCAAGGCTTGGATTTAAAAAAAAAGGCTGACCTTCCATGAGTAAGAAAGAATTTCTTCCTGCTTGACTGCCTTGAGCTGGGATTTTGATTTTTTTTCCTGCCATTGGACTCAAACTGAGACATCTGCTCTTACTAGGTCTTGAGCCTGCAGACTTTCTGATTAGAAATGTATCATTGACTCTCCGGAGTCTTCAGCTTGCTGACTTGGGACTTGTCAGCTTCCATAATTATGCATGGCAAGTCCTTATAGTAAATCTCTCTCTCTCTCTCTCTCTCTCTCTCTCTCTCTCTCTCTCTCTCTCTCTCTCTCTCTATATATATATATATATATATATATATATATATATATATATACTTTTTTAAATACATCTTAATGCATTTAATAAATACACTTTGTATATGTATATAATCTTCTTTCCTATCAGTTCCACTTCTCTGGAGAATTTTAACTAATATACACTGCCATTGATCCACAATGTATATTTATTTTATGTGTCAATAAAAAAAATAGTCCTCAAGAATAGTCATGTGCCACACATGAATTAGTCATAGCAGTCATTTCATTGATTGGAGTTTAATTCAAATCTTCCAATGACTTGAAAATTTCTCCTGATGTAACTTACATTGCTTGGTATATAATAGACAGTACTTCCTTTAGAGCCTGACAAGCAAGGTGTGAGCTTGCAGTCCTATAACTCATTGGTCCCAGGTTTTGTAGTATATTCCTTAAAAAAATTAGGTCTTTATAGTGCCTAAGGTGAGCCTGGACAAAGTTGTCTTATGAGTGGAATACCTGAGCTCAGATGGGGACTATTTGGGTCTTGATCCCTGTTTCTAATTTTGATTGACTCATCAGACCTATACTTTAATCATTGGATTAATGAGATGCCCCTAAGAGCACGAAGACTGTCTACAGAGTAGTTCCAGGGTCATGTGGACAGGCCTAAGTTCCAAAAAATGCATCTGGCTTGCAAGTGAATTATCTTTTGTTGGCTGGAGTAGTGTTTCTTTTATTGGATTGCATGAGATTGACATGTCATTGCATTTGTGGTCATTATTAATGTGGTTAAGTATCAACATTTGAGTGAATCATTGGAATTAAACATTCATATGTAGCACAATGGATGGAATAAGGAAATAAAGAACCTTAACTAAAGTGGTATTGAGGAACTACAGATTAGTAATAACTCTGAGTTTAGGTGATTTTAGATCCAACACAGACTAAAATTCAGGGCTCTAGGCTACTGAATATCTACCACTGACCCTTGGGCTTGAGATGCATGTGTGACCCCATGCATTAGCTCTCACTCCTCTATATTCCTATCATGAGGGTCAGTGTATATTACTTGAAGTCAGTGGGGGTGAAGGAGTCACCCCTGTTGCTGACACCTATGGCAGTAGCCTAATCTTTTCCAGAAGCATTGCACAACACCTCAAGCACTCCTCCAAGTTAAACTGTGCTTATCTTATATGAAAGCTGTCAAAATATTTTCTTCTTTGGCCCTCTCAATTAACGTCCTCTCTTGCCTTGATGTAGTGAGGCTGTGCTTTCCCAGATCAGTAGTAATCTGCACTAGATGAAAGATGAACATTCCTTGTATAAATGGGATTGCCTTTCTCACTCCACTCATGAACCTGTTATCTATCCCCTCCCCTGCTGATGGTGTGTGGATGACAGGGGTTCAATCACCTTTGAAAGGAATCACATTCTAGGAATGTAATGATTGCAGCCTAATAAAATGAAGAGAAAACATGGTTGGAATATGCATTCTTTGATAGTTTTGCTAAAAAATTCCAGATGATATATCAACATGACTAGAAAATAAATTGGTTGGAGTCCCAGAAGGAGAAGAGAGAGAGAAAGGACATGAGAAAATATTTGAAGAGATTATAGCTGAAAATTCCTGTAACATGGGAAAGGAAACAGTTATCATAACCCAGGAAGCACAGAAAGTACCAGGGAGGATAAACCCAAGGAGGAACATGCCAAGACACATAGTAATCAAATTGACAGAAATTAAAGACAAAGAAAAAATATTAAAAGAAACAAGGGAAATACAAGAAATAACATACAAGAAAACTCCCATAAAGTTATCAGCTGATTTCTCAGCAGGAACTCTGCAGGCCAGAACGGAGTGGCACAACATATTTAAATTGATGAAAGGGAAGAACCTACAACCAAGAATACTCTACCGAGCAAGGCTCTCTTTCAGATTTGGTGGAGAAATCAAAAGCTTTACAGACAAGCAAAAGTTAAGAGAATTCACCAGCAACAGACCAGATTTGCAACAAATGCTAAAGGGACTTCCATAGCAGAAAACAAAAGGTTACAACTAGAAACAGGAAAATTACAAATGAAAAAGCTCAACACTAAAGGCAAATATACAGAAAAGATAGAAAATCATCCACACACAAATATGCTATCAAAACCAGCAATTGTGAGAAGAAGAGAACAAAAATGCAGGATATTGGAAATGCATTTGAAATTATAAGACCAGCAACTTGAAACAATGTTTTTATATAGAGACTGTTTTATCAAAACCTCATGGTAACCACAAACCAAAAATCTACAGTAGATACACACATAAAAGCGAAAAAGATATCCAAACACAGTGCTGAATTTAGTCATCAATTCACAAGAGAAGAGAACAAAATAGGAAAGGAAGAGAGAAGATCTACAAAAACAAATTGAAAACGATGAACAAAATGATGATAGGAACATACATATCGATAATTACCTTAAAGAAATGGATTAAATGCTCCAATCAAAAGACATAGATTGGCTGAATGTATACAAAAACAAGACCTATATATATGTTGTCTACAAGAGACCCAAGTCAGATCTGGGGACACATACAGACTGAAAGTGAGGAGATGGAACAAAGTATTCCATGCAAATGGAGATCAAAAGAAAGCTGGAGTAACAATACTCATATCAGACAAAATAGACTTTAAAATAAAGACTACTACAAGAGACAAAGAAGGACACTACATAATGATCAAGGGATCAATCCAAGAAGATATAACAGTTGTAAATATATATGCATCTAACATAGGAGCACCTCAATATATAAGGCAAATACTAACAGCCATAAAGGAAGAAATCGACAGTAACACAATAATAGTGGGAGACTTTAACACTCTACTTTGTCAATGGACAGATCATCCAGACAGAAAATCAATAAGGAAACACAAGCCTTAAATGACACATTAGACCAGATGTGCTTAATTGATATTTATAGAGCATTCCATCTAAAAGCAGCAGAATACACATTCTCCTCAAGTGCACATGGAACATTCTCCAGGATTGACCACAAAGAGAGCCTTGGTACATTTAAGAAAATTGAAATTGTATCAAGCGTCTTTCCGATCACAGTGCAATGAGATTAGAAATCAACTACAAGCAAAAAACTGTAAAAAACAAAAAGATGTAGAGACTAAACAATATGCTAATAAACAACCAATGGATCACTGAAGAAATCAAAGAGGAAATCAGAAAATATTTAGAGACAAATAAAATTAAAACACAACAATCCAAAATGTATAGGACACAGCAAAAGCAGTTCTAAAAGGGAAGATTATAGTAACAATATCTTACCTCAGGAAACAAGAAAAATCCCAAATAAACAACCTAAACTTACACCAAAAGCAACTAGAGAAAGAAGAACAAACAAAACCTAAAGATAGCAGAAGGAAATAAATCATAAAAATCAGAGCAGAAGTAAATGAATTAGAAACAAAGAAAACAATAGAAAAAGATCAATGAAACTAAAAGCTGGTTTTTTGAAAAGATAAACAAAATTGATAAATCTTTAGCCAGATTCATCAAGATAAAAAGGATAATATAGAACTCTTAGAGGAAAACATAAGTAGAACACTCTGACACAATTGCAGCAAGACCTTTTTTGGCCCACCTCCTAGAGTAACAAGAATAAAAACAAAAATAAACAAATGAGATTTAATTAAACTTAAAAGCTTTTGCACCAAAAAGGAAACCATAAACAAAACGAAAAGACAACCCACAGAATGGGAAAAAAAAATATTTGCAAATGATGTAACTGAAAAAGGATTAGTCTCCAAAATTTACAAACAGCTCATGCAGCTCAATATCAAAAAAAACTAACAACACAATCAAAAAATGGTCAGAAGACCTAAAGAGACATTTCTCCAAAGAAGACATACAGATGACCAAGAGGCACATGAAAAGATGATCAAAATTGCTAATTATTAGAGAATTGCAAATCAAAATTACAATGAAATATGACCTCACACTAGTTAGAATAGCCATCATCAAAAAATCTGCAAACACTAAAAGCTGGAGAGGGTGTGGAGAAAAGGGAACCCTCCTACACTGTTGGTGGGAATGTAAACTGGTACAGCCACTATGGAGAACAGTATGGAGGTTCCTTAAAAACTAAAAATAGAGCTACCATATGATCCAGCAATCCCACTCTCAGGTATAAATGTGGAGAAAAACATGGTTCTAAAGGATACATGCACCCCAATGTTCATTTCAGCACTTACAATCACCAAGACATGGAAGCAACCTAAATATCCATCAACCAATTAATGGATAAAGAAGATGTGGAATATATATACAGTGGAATATTATTGAGCCATTTAAAAGGATGAAATAATGCCTTTTGCTGCAACATGGATGGACCTGGAGATTATCTTACTAAGTGAAGTAAGTCAGATGGAGAAAGACAAATATCATATGATATCACTTATATGTGGAATCTAAAAAAAAATGATACAAATGAATTTATTTACAAAACAGAAACAGACTCACAGACTTAAAGATTGAATTTATGGTTATGGGGTGAACGTGGGGGGAATAGACTGAGAGTTTGGGATTGACATGTACACACTGCTATATTTAAAATGAAATGCCTACAATATTTTTTAATTAAAAAATTAATTGTCATTCACATTTTCTTGAATAATCTACAAAAGACTGGCTTTTGTGATTATCACCAACTTAACACAGTAACAACCATTTAGAGAATCATTGAAATCCAGTATTCATAGGCAGCACAGTGAATGATGCAGTACCAAATGTAATGATATAAAGAGCATTAAATAAATGAGGTTAGAGATATCAGAGGCTGATAATTTGTATTATTTCAATACAAAGAGATTTTGAAGTGCTGTGGCATTGTAATAACAGCATTGCTACTTTTTCTTATAGTGGGACATATGAAATTAGGCAGGAACAGCATATTCAACAAGAAGAACATGAAGAGATGGTTCCTATATCTTAACAGAAATATATAGAGCCTGGACATTATAAAGAAACTTTACCAGCACTGATCGTCCAATGAACAATATGTAAGTACAGCATTTCTACTCATTATTCTAAATCTCCATTAGTAAATTATTGTATCTAACATGAGTCCATGAATTTTATAAGAAATATTTAATCAAATTATTTTTATAGACAAGACCTCCTCCCCACACAAAATTGTGCACTAACTCCCACACTTTAAGCATGGCTCTAATCATAAGTAATCATTTTGCATATATATCAGTATTAAAACAAGCTCCATCCTCATACACTTTGAGAATTTTTATATCTTGGTTTTTGCTTAGCAAGCAATTATGGAATTTCAGTCAGTTCACCAAAATTATTTTTGCTTAACAATTATAAAATTTACCAATATTCTCTTTCCAAGCATTTCAGTGTACACAACTTGTTCTTTCAAAGTTTTATCATATTGTAATTGTTCTAAAAATTGAAATGGCAGTTAAATTCAAAATATTACACCTACACCAGTGAAGAACATAATTCAGTGGAATAGGTAACAGTATGAACAGCTATGAACAAGTTTACACGTGCATAGTCATTGAAGACTGCTCTCTGGCTGACCAAAACATTACATGATGCAATCAGTTGCAAATTACACTCTAATTTCAGACACAAGAAAATATGGAGAAAAACGTGCCTCTTAAGATATTAAAAAAATACGGTATTTCTGGGCTTCCCTGGTAGTGCAGTGGTTGAGAGTCTGCCTGCCGATGCAGGGGACATGGTTTTGTGCCCCGGTCAGGGAAGATCCCACATGCCGCGGAGCGGCTGGGCCCGTGAGACATGGCCACTGAGCCTGTGCATCCAGAGCCTGTGCTCTGCAATAGGAGAGGCCACAATAGTGAGAGGCCCACGTATCACAAAAAAAAAAAAAATGGTATTTCTAAAATTTTATGTCAAAGGAAAAGAAGGTATATACATAGAATAGAGCCATTCATTTAAAATTCACATAGAAGTGTTCAAAATTGTTGTCTTTCGCTATTATACAATTTGCATTAAAAACATTTAGGTAGACTTCCAGTTTCTCGTCTGATATAAAAAGTTTTTGAGCCTTCACTCCCACCCCAACCACAAGGGGAAAAGTAGCTGAAAACAACTGAATATCAACATTTCTTCTTAGATCCATCAGAGAGTAGAGGTCACTGGACAAACCACTGACCCCAAAACTAAGGAGACATGAGAATACTGAGATTCATAGCTTCCAAAGAGCAAAAGCCACTTGTGATGCAACAATTCTTATGAAATCTTAAAGAATACTTGAAAATTGCTTGATATTTAGCAAGGATTAGATTGAGATATATAAACTCCTGGGAGCTCAGCTTTGGGAGGATGGGTCAAATATTCATGAGTTTTACATACAGTAGCTCTACTAGTTTCTTAATGTACAGGTCAGAGAAAAATTCATTTCTGCTTCTAACAGGAAAACAGGAAAAGGAGCCAGTTTGAAACACATGAAGAGTGCTCTGTTCTCCTTAACAAATGCCTGCTGTCAAAGGAAACTATTTTATCAGAGTCAAACTGTCCTGTGGGAATTGAAGTACCCAGTGCTACTATCTCTAGACTTCCTGTCTAACCTAAGGCAATTAAAAGCTGAGAAAACTTGTGAATGTCAAATCCCAGTGTTATATGCTCACTGAAAGAATGAGACCTACCTATGACATTATAGAATGCTTTCCTATCATGACATACATTAGCATCACATCTGTAAAGTTGCTGTATAATAACAGAAGTTCACAGCTAAGTGCAAGAATCAGACTATATTGAAGAGGCAGTGATTAAGAAAACCCAAAGAAAACAGTGCAGAGAAAAACAAGGACACTAAAAAATTTTAACCTCTGACACCTCGAGATTCAGCAAGCAGTAAACAAAACCTAGGTCCTAGAGAGATAAGCATAAACCTTCACACAAAAGCCCTATTTATCTCAGTTCCTTTTACTGAATACTACATGCCCAGCTTTCAACAAAAACTGACTTTATTCAGAAAAGAAAGAAACAGTCTGAAGAGACAAAGAAAGTCCCAGAACCATGCTGAGATACAGCAGATTTTAAAATTATCAGGGAATTTGAAATAACTATGATGAATATGCTACAGTGCTAATGGAAAATGTGGACAATGTGCAAGAACAGATGACTAATTTAAGCACAGAGAAATTCTAAAAATAAGCAAAAGGAAATGGCTAGAAATTAAAATACTATAACAACATAAATAAAGGATGCCTTTGATGAACACATTAGTAGGCTAGACACTACCTAGGAAAGAGTAAATGATTTTAATGATATGTCAATAGAAATTCCAGAAATGTAAAACCAAAGAAAAAAAGAATTAAAAATTGGAACAGAATATCTAAAAACTGTGGGGCAATTACAAGTGCTGAAACATATACATAATGTGAATACCAAAATGGGAAAAAGAAAAAGAAGCAGATGACATATTTGAAAAAATAATAGATGCTATTTTCAGAGGATTTCAGGAAGTTCAAGAAACATTAATCAAGAAAAATACCAACATATCTAAACCTAGGCATATTATATTCAAAAGGCAGAAAATCAAAGTAAAAGAGAAACTTTTGGAAAAGGCCAGAGTGGGAAATAACACTTCAGCCATGGACGAATAAGATTACAAGTGATATTGGACGTCTCTTCAGACACCACACAAGAACAAAATAAAGGGAAATATTTAAAAGCTTGAAAGAAAAAAAACCCTAGCAAACTAGATGTCAATATCCATTAAATTATTATTCAAAAGTAAAGGAGAATTAAAGACTTCCTTAGACCAAAAAAAAAAAAAAAAAAAAAAAGAAAGAGAGAGAGAAATTTCATTAGTGGACCTGAGTTGAAGGAAATGTTAAAAAGAAGTTCTTCACAAAAAAGAAAATTCTTATAGGTTAGAAAATTGGATCTACGTGAAGAAAGGAAGATGGTTGGAGAAGGTAAAATACAATATTTAATTTTTCTTCTTAGTTGATCTAATAGATTAGTTTGTTCAAAGGAATAATAACAACAATGTATTCAGTGATTATAGCTTATGTATAAATGAAATGAATGAGAGCAATATTACAAGGGATTGGAAGGAGGAATTAGGAATGCTCAGTTACAAGGTACTTGCACTAGTCAGGAAGATACATAATGTTATTTGAAAGTGGATATATATTATTTGAAACTATGCACTGCAAAATCTAGGTCAATGACTACATAAAGTAGAAAAACACATATAATTGATATCCTAAGATATAGAGAAAATTGAATTATATAAAATGTTCAATAAAAACAAAGGACACAGAAAAATATTGGAGACAAAGAAACTAACAACAAAGGCAATAATAGAAAACAGTAACCAATATGATATATATTAATCTGACTGTACAATAATTACATATCAATTGTTAAATACATAAATTAAAAGGCAGACAGGGGGGCTTCTGGGAAGATGGCAGAAGAGTAAGACGTGGAGATCACCTTCCTTCCCACAGATACATCAGAAATCCATCTACATGTGGAACAACTCCTACAGAACACCTACTGAACGCTGACAGAAGACCTCAGACCCCCCAAAAGGCAAGAAACTCCTCACATACCTGGGTAGGGCAAAAGAAAAAAGAATAAACAGAGACAAAAGTATAGGGACGGGACCTGCACCAGTGGGAGGGAGCCGTGAAGGAGGAAAGGTTTCCACACACTAGAAGCCCCTTCGCGGGCGGAGACTGCGGGTGGTGGAGGGGGAAAGCTTCGGAGTAGCGGAGGAGAGCACAGCAACAGGGGTGTGGAGGGCAAAGCGGAGAGATTCCCGCACAGAGGATCGGTGCCCTCAGGCACACACCAGCCCGAGAGGCTTGTCTGCTCGGCCACCGGGGCGGGTGGGGCTGGAAGCTGAGACTCGGGTATCGGTTTTCAGTCGGAGCACAGGGAGACGACTGGGGCCGGCGGCAGGAAGAGAGCCTGAAGGGGTTAGTGCACCATGGCTAGCCCGGAGGGAGTCCGCGGAAAAAGTCTGGAGCTGCCGAAGAGAAAGGAGACATTTTCTTCCCTTTTGTTTCCTGGTGCACGAGGAGAGGGCATTAAGAGCGCTGATTAAAGAAGCTCCAGAGACGGGCGCGAGCTGCGGCTAAAGGCGCGGACCCTGGAGACGGGTGTGGGACGCTGGGGCTGCTGCTGCCACCGCCACAAGGCCTGTGTGAGAGTGCAGGTCACTGTCCACCACCCAATTCCGGGGAGCCTGTGCAGCCCACCACTGCCGGGGTCCCGGGACCCAGGGACGGCTTTCCCGGGAAAGCGCATGGAGTGCCTCGGGCTGGTGCAACGTCACACCGGCCTCTGCTGCCGCAGGCCCGCCCCACACTGTGTGCCCGACCCTCCCCTCTGCCTGAGTGAGCCAGAGCCCCCGAATCAATGGCTCCTTTAAAGCAGTCCTGGCTGAGTGAAAAACGGACGCGCTCCGGCGACCTATGCACAGAGGTGGAGCCAGGTCCAAGGCTGAGACCAGGGAGCTGTGAGAGCAGAGAAGAGACAGGGAAATCTTTCTGTGCAGCCTCAGAGGCAGCTGATTAAAGCTCCACGGACCGCTTGCTGTGCCCTGCGTCTGTGGAGTGCATGAATGGACAGCGAATCATACCAAATTGAGGAGGTGAACTTTGAGGACAAGATTTAAGATTTTTTCCCCTTTCCCTCTTTTTACAACGAATTATCCCAAATTAAGGAGGTAGACTTTGAGAGCAAGATTTTCGATTTTTTCCCCCTGTTCTATTTTTGTGAAAGTGTATGTGTATGCTTCTGTGTGAGATTTTCTCTGTATAGATTTGATTCCACCATAGGTCCCATGGTTCTATCTATCCGTTTTTTTTTTCTTTCTCAATAATTACTTTTTTTATTTTTAATAACACTACTATATTTTATACTTTATTCTATTTTACATTATCTTCTCTCTTTTTTTTCTACCTTCCCTTCCTCCCTCCCTCCCTCCAACCCTCCTTTCTTTCTTTCTCTCTTTCTTTCCTTCCTCCCTCCCTCACTCCCTCCCTACTGTTTTTCTTTATTTCTTTCTTTCCGTCCTTCTTCCCTCTTTCTTCCTTTCTTTCTTTCTTTCTTTCTTTCCATTCTCCCTCCCTCACTCCTTTCCTTCTTTCTTCCATCCTTCCCTCATTCCTTCCTTCCTTCCTTTCCTTCTTCCTTTCTTTCTCTCTCTCTCTCTTCTACTAATTCCTTCTTTCTACAATTTCTCCTCTTTATTCTGAAATGGGTAGATGAAAGGCTCCTGGTGCTGCAGCCAGGAGTCAGTGCTGTGCCTCTGAATTGGGAGAGCCAATTTCAGGACAAGGGTCCACAAGAGACCTCCCAGCTCCACATAATATCAAGCGGCGAAAATCTCCCAGAGATCTCCATCTCAACACCAGCACCCAGCTTCAGTCAACGACCAGCAAGTTACAGTGCTGGTCACCCTATGCCAAGCAACTAGCAAGACAGGAACACAACCCCACCCATTAGCAGAGAGGCTGCCTAAAAACAAAATAAGGCCACAGACTCCCCAAAACACACCACCAGACGTGGACCTGTCCAACAGAAAGACAAGATCGAGCCTCAACCAGCAGAACACAGGCACTAGTCACTCCCACCAGGAAGCCTACAAAACCTACAGAAAGAACCTTAGCCACTGGGGACAGACATCAAAAACAAAGGGAACAACGAATCTGCAGCCTGAAAAAGGAGACCCCAAACACAGTAAGATAAGCAAAATCAGAAGACAGAAAAACACACAGCAGGTGAAGGAGCAAAATAAAAACCTACCAGACCTAACAAATGAAGAGGTAATAGGCAGTCTACCTGAAAAAGAATTCAGAATAATGATAGTAAAGATGATCCAAGATTCTATTTCCAAGATCCAAAATCTTGGAAATAGAATAGACAATATGCAAGAAACAGTTAACAAGGACCTAGAAGAACTAAAGACGAATCAAGCATCAATTAAAAACACAATAAATGAAATGAAAAATACTCTAGATGGGATCAATAGCAGAATAACTGAGGCAGAAGAACGGATAAGTGAGGTGGAAGATAAAATAGTGGAAATATCTGATGCAGAGCAAAATAAAGAAAAAAGAATGAAAAGAACAGAGGACAGTCTCAGAGACCTCTGGGACAATATTAAACGCACCAACATTCGAATTATAGGGGTTCCAGAAGAAGAAGAGAAAAAGAAAGGGAATGAGACAATATTTGAAGAGATTATAGTTGAAAACTTCCCTAATATAGGAAAGCAAAGAGTTAATCAAGTCCAGGAGGCACAGAGAGTCCATACAGAATAAATCCAAGGAGAAATACGCCAAGACACATATTAATCAAACTGTCAAAAATTAAACACAAAGAAATCATATTAAAAGCAGCAAGGGAAAAACAACAAATAACACACAAGGGAATCCCCATCAGGTTAACAGCTGATCTCTCAGCAGAAACTCTACAAGCCAGAAGGGAGTGGCAGGACATAATTAAAGTGATGAAGGAGAGAAACCTGCAACCAAGATTACTCTACCCAGCAAGGATCTCGTTCAGATTTGATGGAGAAATTAAAAACTTTACAGACAAGCAAAAGCTGAGAGAGTTCAGCACCACCAAACCAGCTTTACAACAAATGCTAAAGGAACTTCTCTAGGCAAGAAACACAGCAGAAGGAAAAGAGCTACAATAACGAACGCAAAACAATTAAGGAAATGGGAATAGGAACATACATATCAATAATTACCTTAAATGTAAATGGACTAAATGCTCCCACCAAAAGACACAGATTGGCTGAATGGATACAAAAACAAGACCCATATATATGCTGTCTACAAGAGACCCACTTCAGACCTAGAGAAACATACAGATTGAAAGTAAGGGGATGGAAAAGTTATTCCATGCAAATGGAAATCAAAAGAAAGCTGTAGTAGCAATTTTTTTATCAGACAAAATAGACTTTAAAATAAAGACTATTAGAAGAGACAAAGAAGGACACTACATAATGATAAAGGCATCAATCCAAGAAGAAGATATAACAATTGTAAATATTTAGGCACCCAACATAAGAGCACCTCAATACATAAGGCAAATACTAACAGTCATAAAAGGGGAAATCGAGAGTAATAAACTCATAGTAGGGTACTTCAACATCCCACTTTCACCAATGGACAGATCATCCAAAATGAAAATGAGGAAACACAAGCTTTAAATGATACATTAAACAAGATGCACTTAATTGATATTTATAGGACATTCCATCCAAAAACAACAGAATACACATTTTTCTCAAGTGCTCATGGAACATTCTCCAGGATAGGTCTTATATTGGGTCACAAATCAAGCCTTGGTAAATTTAAGAAAATTGAAATTGTATCAAGTATCTTTTCTGACCACAATGCTATGAGACTAGACATCAATTACAAGAAAAGATCTGTAAAAAATACAAACACATGGAGGCTAAACAATACACTACTCAATAACGAAATGATCACTGAAGAAATCAAAGAGGAAATAAAAAAATACCTAGAAACAAATGAAAATGGAGACACGACGACCCAAAACCTATGGAACGCAGCAAAAGCAGTTCTAAGGGGGAAGTTTATAGCAATACAATCCCACCTTAAGAAACAGGAAACATCTCGAGTAAACAACCTGACCCTGCACCTAAAGCAATTAGAGAAAGAAGAACAAAAAACCCCCAAAGTTAGCAGAAGGAAAGAAATCATAAAGATCAGATCAGAAATAAATGAAAAAGAAATGAAGGAAACAATAGCAAAGATCAATAAAGCTAAAAGCTGGTTCTTTGAGAAGATAAACAAAATTGACAAACCATTAGCCAGACTCATCAAGAAAAGAAGGGAGAAGACTCAAATCAATAGAATTAGAAATGAAAAAGGAGAAGTAACAACTGACACTGCAGAAATACAAAAGATCAGGAGAGATTACTATAAGCAACTCTATGCCAATAAAATGGACAACCTGGAAGAAATGGACAAATTCTTAGAAATGCACAACCTACCAAGACTGACTCAGGAAGAAATAGAAAATATGAATAGACCAATCACAAGCACTGAAATTGAAACTGTCATTAAAAATCTTCCAACAAACAAAAGCCCAGGACCAGATGGCTTCACAGGCGAATTCTATCAAACATTTAGAGAAGAGCTAACACCCATCCTTCTCAAACTCTTCAAAACAATATCAGAGGAAGGAACACTCCTAAACTCATTCTACGAGGCCACCATCACCTTGATACCAAAACCAGGCAAGGATGTCACAAAGAAAGAAAACTACAGGCCAATATCACTGATGAACATAGATGCAAAAATCCTCAACAAAATACTAGCAAACAGAATCCAACAGCACATTAAAAGGATCATACACCATGATCAAGTGGGGTTTATTCCAGGAATGCAAGGATTCTTCAATATACGCAAATCAATCAATGTGATACACCATATTAACAAGTTGAAGGAGAAAAACCATATGATCATCTCAATAGATGCAGAGAAAGCTTTCGACAAAATTCAACACCCATTTATGATAAAAACCCTGCAGAAAGTAGGCATAGAGGGAACTTTCCTCAACATAATAAAGGCCATATATGACAAACCCACAGCCAACATTGTCCTCAATGGTGAAAAACTGAAACCATTTCCACTAAGATCAGGAACAAGACAAGGCTGCCCACTCTCACCACTCTTATTCAACCTAGTTTTGGAAGTTTTAGCCACAGCAATCAGAGAACAAAAGGAAATAAAAGGAATCCAAATTGGAAAAGAAGAAGTAAAGCTGTCACTGTTTGCAGATGACATGATACTATACATAGAGAATCCTAAAGATGCTACCAGAAAACTACTAGAGCTAATCAATGAATTTGGTAAAGTAGCAGGATACAAAATTAATGCACAGAAATCTCTGGCATTCCTGTACACTAATGATGAAAAATCTGAAAATGAAATCAAGAAAACACTCCCATTTACCATTGCAACAAAAAGAATAAAATATCTAGGAATAAACCTACCTAAGGAGACAAAAGACCTGTATGCAGAAAATTATAAGACACTGATGAAAGAAATTAAAGAGGATACAAATAGATGGAGAGATATACAATGCTCCTGGATTGGAAGAATCAATATTGTGAAAATGACTCTACTACCCAAAGCAATCTACAGATTCAATGCAATCCCTATCAAACTACCACTGGCATTTTTCACAGAACTAGAACAAAAAATTTCAAAATTTGGAAAAACAAAAGACCCCGAATAGCCAAAGCAATCTTGAGAACGAAAAACGGAGCTGGAGGAATCAGGCTCCCTGACTTCAGACTATACTACAAAGCTACAGTAATTAAGACAGTGTGGTACTGGCATAAAAACAGAAAGATAGATCAGTGGATCAGGATAGAAAGCCCAGAGATAAACCCACGCACATATGGCCAACTTATCTTTGATAAAGGAGGCAGGAATGTACAGTGGAGAAAGGACAGCCTCTTCAGTAAGTGGTGCTGGGAAAACTGGACAGGGACATGTAAAAGTATGAGAGTAGATCATTCCCTAATACCATACACAAAAATAAGCTCAAAATGGATTAAAGACCTAAATGTAAGGCCAGAAACTATCAAACTCTTAGAGGAAAACATAGGTAGAACACTCTATGACATAAATCACAGCAAGATCCTTTTGGACCCACGTCCTAGAGGAATGGAACTAAAAACAAAGATAAACAAATGGGACCTAATGAAACTTCAAAGCTTTTGCACAGCAAAGGAAACCATAAACAAGACCAAAAGACAACCCTCAGAATGGGAGAAAATATTTGCAAATGAAGCAACTGACAAAGGATTAATCTCCAAAATTTATAAACAGCTCATGCAGCTCAATAGCAAAAAAACAAACAACCCAATCCAAAAATGGGCAGAAGACTTAAATAGGCATTTCTCCAAAGAAGATATACAGACTGCCAACAAACACATGAAAGAATGCTCAACATCATTAATCATTAGAGAAATGCAAATCAAAACTACAATGAGATATCATCTCACACCAGTTAGAATGGCCATCATCAAGAAATCTAGAAACAATAAATGCTGGAGAGGGTGTGGAGAAAAGGGAACACTCTTGCACTGCTGGTGGGAATGTGAATTGGTACAGCCACTATGGAGAACATTATGGAGGTTCCCTAAAAAACTAAAAATAGAACTAACATATGACCCAGCAATCCCACTACTAGGCATATACCCTGATAAAACCATAATTCAAAAAGAGACATGTACCAAAATGTTCATTGCAGCTCTATTCACAATAGCCCGGAGATGGAAACAACCTAAGTGTCCATCATCGGATGAATGGATAAAGAAGATGTGGCACATATATACAATGGAATATTACTCAGCCATAAAAAGGAACGAAACTGAGCTATTTGTAATGAGGTGGATAGACCTAGAGTCTGTCATACAGAGTGAAGTAAGTCAGAAAGAGAAAGACAAATACCGTATGCTAACACATATATATGGAATTTAAAAAAAAAAATGTCATGAAGAACCTAGGGGTAAAACGGGAATAAAGACACAGACCTACTTGAGAACGGACTAGAGGATATGGGGAGGGTGAAGGGTAAGCTGTGACAAAGCGAAAGAGAGGCATGGACATATATACACTACCAAACGTAAGGTAGATAGATAGTGGGAAGCAGCCGCAGAGCACAGGGAGATCAGCTCGGTGCTTTGTGACCGCCTGGAGGGGTGGGATAGGGAGGGTGGGAGGGAGGGAGATGCAATAGGGAAGGGATGTGGGAACAGATGTGTATGTATGACTGATTCACTTTGTTATAAAGCAGAAACTAATAATAAATTTAAAAAAAAAAAGAAAAAAAAAGAAATGAAAAAGGAGAAGTAACAACTGACACTGCAGAAATACAAAAGATCATGAGAGATTACTACAAGCAACTCTATGCCAATAAAATGGACAACCTGGAAGAAATGGACAAATCCTTAGAAAGGCACAACCTGCCAAGACTGAATCAGGAAGAAATAGAAAATATGAATAGACCAATCACAAGCACTGAAATTGAAACTGTGATTAAAAATCTTCCAACAAACAAAAGCCCAGGACGAGATGGCTTCACAGGCGAATTCTATCAAACATTTAGAGAAGAGCTAACACCCATCCTTCTCAAACTCTTCAAAACAATATCAGAGGAAGGAACACTCCTAAACTCATTCTACGAGGCCACCATCACCTTGATACCAAAACCAGGCAAGGATGTCACAAAGAAAGAAAACTACAGGCCAATATCACTGATGAACATAGATGCAAAAATCCTCAACAAAATACTAGCAAACAGAATCCAACAGCACATTAAAAGGATCATACACCATGATCACGTGGGGTTTATTCCAGGAATGCAAGGATTCTTCAATATACACAAATCAATCAATGTGATACACTATGTTAACTAATTGAAGATAAACAATATGATCATCTCAATAGATGCAGAGAAAGCTTTCGACAAAATTCAACACCCATTTATAATAAAAACCCTGTAGAAAGTAGGCATAGAGGGAACTTTTCTCAACATAATAAAGGCCATATATGACAAACCCACAGCCAGCATCTTCCTCAATGGTGAAAAACTGAAAACATTTCCACTAAGATCAGGAAGAAGACAAGGCTGCCCACTCTCACCACTCTTATTCAACTTAGTTTTGGAATTTTTAGCCACAGCTATCAGAGAAGAAAAGGAAATAAAAGGAATCCAAATTGGAAAAGAAGAAGTAAAGCTGTCACTGTTTGCAGATGACATGATACTATACATAGAGAATCCTATAGATGCTACCAGAAAACTACTAGAGCTAATCAATGAATTTGGTAAAGTAGCAGGATACAAAATTAATGCACAGAAATCTCTGGCATTCCTATACAGTAATGATGAAAAATCTGAAAGTGAAATCAAGAAAACACTCCCATTTACCATTGCAACAAAAAGAATAAAATATCTAGGAATAAACCTACCTAAGGAGACAAAAGACCTGTATGCAGAAAATTATAAGACACTGATGAAAAAAATTAAAGATGATACAAATAGATGGAGAGATATACCATGCTCCTGCACCAGCAGAATCAATATTGTGAAAATGACTCTACTACCCAAAGCAATCTACAGATTCAATGCAATCCCTATCAAACTACCACTGGCATTTTTCACAGAACTAGAACAAAAAATTTCAAAATTTGTTTGGAGAAACAAAATACCCTGCATAGCCAAAGCAATCTTGAGAACGAAAAACGGAGCTGGAGGAATCAGGCTCCCTGACTTCAGACTATACTACAAAGCTACAGTAATCAAGAGAGTGTGGTACTGGCACAAAAACAGAAAGATAGATCAATGGAACAGGATAGAAAGCCCAGAGATAAACCCACGCACATATGGTCAATGTATGTTTGATAAAGGAGGCAGGAATGTATAGTGGAGAATGGACAGCCTCTTCAATAAGTGGTGCTGGGAAAACTGGACAGGAACATGTAAAAGTATGAGATTAAATCATTCCCTAACACCATACACAAAAATAAGCTCAAAATGGATTAAAGACCTTAATGTAAGGCCAGAAACTATCAAACTATTAGAGGAAATCATAGACAGAACACTCTATGACATAAATCACAGCAAGATCCTTTTGGACTCACCTCCTAGAAAAATGGAAATAAAAACAAAATAAACAAATGGGACCTAATTGAAACTTCAAAGCTTTTACACAGCAAAGGAAACCATAAACAAGTCAAAAAGACAACACTCAGAATGGGGGAAAATATTTGCAAATGAAGCAACTGACAAAGGATTAATCTCCAACATTTATAAGCAGCTCATGCAGCCCAGTAGCAAAAAAACAAACGACCCAATCCAAAAATGGGCAGAAGACCTAAATAGACATTTCTCCAAAGAAGATATACAGACTGCCAACAAACACATGAAGGAATGTGCAACATCATTAATAATTAGAAAAATGAAAATCAAAACTACAGTGAGATATCATATCACAACAGTCAGAATGGCTATCATCAAAAAATCTAGAAAGTATACATGCTGGAGAGGTTGTGGAGAAAAAGGAACACTCTTGCACTGTTGGTGGGAATGTGAATTGGTACAGCCACTATGGAGAACAGTATGGAGGTTCCTTAAAAATCTACAAATACAACTACCATATGACCCAGCAATCCCACTACTAGGCATATACCCTGAGAAAAACATAATTCAAAGAGACATGTACCAAAATGTTCATTGCAGCTCTATTCACAATAGCCAGGAGATGGAAACAACCTAAGTCTCCATCATTGGATGAATGGTTAAAGAAGACGTGGCACATATATACAATGGAATATTACTCAGCCATAAAAAGAAACGAAATTGAGCTATTTGTAATGAGGTGGATAGACCTAGAGTCTGTCATACAGAGTGAAGTAAGTCAGAAAGAGAAAGACAAATACCCTATGCTAACACATATATATGGAATTTAAGAACAAAAAAAAAGTCATGAAGAACCTAGGGGTAAAACAGGAATAAAGACACAGACGTACTTGTGAATGGACTTGAGGATATGGGGATGGGGAAGGGTAAGCTGTGACAAAGCGAGAGAGAGGCATGGACATATATACACTGCCAAACGTAAGGTAGATAGATAGTGGGAAGCAGCTGCATAGCACAGGGCGCTCAGCTCCGTGCTTTGTGACCATGTAGAGTGGTGGGATAGGGAGGGTGGGAGGGAGGGAGATGTAAGAGGGAAGGGATATGAGAACATATGTATATGTATAACTGATTCACTTTGTTATAAAGCAGAAACTAACACACCATTGTTATGCAATTATACTCCAATAAAGATGTAAAATAAATAATTAAATAAATAAATAAATAGAGGAATAATACTGGAAAATTAACAAATATGTAGAACTAAATAACCCCTTTCTGAAAAAAAACGGAATCAAAGATGAAATCAAAAGTAGAATGTTTAAAAAAGTCTTGAAACAAACAAAAATAGAACCATTCCAAAACATATGGGATGCTGCAAAAGAAGTTCTATGAAGAAAGTTTAGAGTGATAAACTCCTTACATTGAGAAAAAAAAGAAGCAGATAAACAAGTTAACTTTATCCTTCAAAGATCTAGACTAAGAAGAACAAACTAAGTCCAAAATTTGCAGAGAAAAATAATAACAAATATCTGATCAGAAATAAATGAAATAGAGACCAAAAGAGCAATTAACAAAAAATCAATGAACTAAGAGCTGGATATTTGAAAAAAATAGGAAGCAAGAGTCAAATAAAAACAATCAGAAATGAAAGAAGAGGCATCACAGCTGATACTACAAAATAAAAAGGGTTTGGGACTTCCCTTGTGGTGCAGTGGTTAAAAATCAACCTGCCAATGCAGGGGACATGGGTTCAACCCCTGGTCCAGGAAGATCCCGTATTCTGTGGAGCAGCTAAGCCGATGCACCACATGTGCCTAGAGACCATGCTTTGCAACAAGATAAGCCACTGCAATGAGAAGTCTGTGCACCACAATGAAGAGTAGCCCTTGCTCACCACAACTGTAGAAAGTCTGTGTGCAGCAACACAACCAAAGATAAATATTTTTTAAATGGTTATGAGGCCTTCATGAACAATTACACACCAAGAAATTGGACAACCTAGATGAAATTGATAAATTCTTCGAACAATGAAACCTATCAGAACTGAATTGTGAAAAACAATTGAAAATGTGAACATATCAATAATGAGTGAGAATATGGAATCCGTAATAAAAATCTCCCAAAAAAGAATAGCAAAGACCAGATGGTGTCCCTAGTAAATTCCATCAAACATTTAAAGAGGGTTAATAACAGCTAATAACTCTTCCAAAAACCTGAAGAGGATGGAAACACCGCAACCCATTTTACAAGGCCAGCATTACCCTGATACAAATGCCAGATAATGATACTCTAGAAAACTACATCACTATCCCTGATGAATATAGATAGAAAAATTCTCAACAGAACATTAGCCAACTGAATTCAGCAACACTTCTAGAGGATCATACATCATGATTGAGTGGGCATTATCCCTGGGAAGCAAGGATGGTTCAACATATGCAAATCAATAAATGTCATACACACATTGTTAGAGTGAAAGATAAGAATCATATGATTATCTGATTAGATGCAGAAAAACAGTGAGAAAATACAATAAATTTTCATGTTAAAAGTTCTCAACAAATTAGTTATAGGAGGAACATGATAAAGACCATATACAGCAAGTGCATAGCTAACATCTTACTCAACAGTAAAAGATTGAAATCTTCTCTTCTAAAATCAAGAACAATAAAAGGGTGTCCCTTCTCACCATTCCTATTAAACATAATACTGGAAGTACTAGCTAGAGCTCTCTCATTCAAGAAAAAATAATTATTCAAATAAAAAATAAAGAAGTAAAATTGTCTTTGTTTGCAGATATTATAATCTTAAATAGAGAAAACGTTAAAGACCCCACCAACAAATGTCTTAGAACTAGTAAACAAATTCAGTAAATTTTCAGGATACATAATTAATGCATAGAATTCAGTTGCATTTCTATATACTAACAACAAACTGAAAAAGGAATAAAACAATCTCATTCACAATATCATCAAAAGATATAAAATACATATGAATAAATTTAACCTTGTAGGTGAAATATATGTACACTTAAAAATAAAAGACTTTGATGAAAGAAATTGAAGACACAAACAAATGGAAGCCACACCATGTTAATTAATCAGAAAAAATTAATAATATTAAATTGTCCATACTACCCAAAGCCATATATAGATTCAATGAAATCCTTACCAAAATTTCAATGACTATTTTCACACAAAAAAATAATCCTAAAATTTGTATGGAACCATAAATAACCTCAAATAACCAAAACATTCCTGAAAAAGAAGAAACCCAAGGCATCACGCTTCCATATTTTAAACTGTACTACAAAGTTAAAACAATCGAAGTATTATGGTACTGGTATAAAAATAAACACATAGATCCACGGGACAAATTCAAGAGCCAAGAAATAAACCCTTATATATTTATGGTCAAATAATATTTGAAAAAACTGACAAAAGCATTTAATGGGGGAAAGTATAGTCTCTTCAATATGGTTCTGGGAAAACTGAATAACATCATACAGAAGAATGAAATTTGATCCCTACATTACGCCACTCAAAAAAATTAAATTGAAGTGAATTAAAGTCTTAAGTATAAGACCTGAAACCTTAAAACTCCCAGAGAAGAACAATGGGGAAAATTTCTTTGACATTAATCTTGGCAGTTTTTTTTTTTTTAATTTTTTGTATAAGACACCAAAAGCACAGGTAACAAAACCAAAAATTAATAACTGTGACTACAACAAACTAAAAAGTTTCTGCACTGCCAAAGAGACAATTAACAAATGAATAAGCAACATACGAAATGAAAGTAAATATTTGCAAATTATATATCTGACTAGGTGCTAATAGCCTAAATATATGAAGAACTCATACAACTCAATGTTAAAAGAAACAAATAATGCATTTAAAAATGTACTAGAATAGACATTTGTCTAAAGACATATAAATGGCCAACAGACACATGTAAAGATGCTCAACATCACTAATCATCAGGGAAATACAAATCAAAACCAAAATAAGTTATCACCTCACTGCCGTAAAAATGACTATTATCAAAAAGACAAGCAATAACAAGTACTGACAAGGATGTTGGAAGGGTTCCAAATTCCCTTTGGAACCCTCATGCACTGTTGGTGGAAAGGTAAATTCGTACAACCACTATGGAAGACAATATGGATTTTCCTCAAAAAATTAAAAATAGAACTACCATACAATTCAGCAATTCCATGTCTGGGTACTTATCCAGAGAAAATGAAAACACTGATTTGAAAATATATGCATCAGTGTTTATTCCAGCATTATTCACAGTAGCCAAGATATGGAAGCAACCTGAGTGTTCATTAGTAGATGAATGGATAAGAAGAATGCGTGTATATATATATATATATATATATATATATATATATAATATTATTATTTATCATAAAATAAAGAATAAAATTTTGCTATTTGTGACAACAAGGATGGTCCTAGAGGGTATTATGATAAGTGAAATAAGTCAGAGAAAAAAAATACAAAGAAAGAAAATTATTTCTCTTATATATGGAATCTAAAAAACAAATGAATGAACATAACAAGACATAAAGAGACTCACAGATACAAAGAACAAACTGGTGTTTGCCAGAATGGAATGAGGAGAATAAAGAAATAGGTAAAGAGATAAAGAGATACAGACATCCATTTAAAAAAAAGTTAAGTCATAAGGATGTAATGTTGTGCATAACTAGACTTATTGTAGTGGTCATTTTGTAATGTATAAAACCATCAAATCACTACATTTGTACACCTGATGCTAATATAATACAATAAGTCAATTATATCTCAATTAAAAATTAGTTTACATTTTATAGAAAGCTTAATAAATAAAATAATATAATAAAGTTATGAAATACTTTCAGACAAATCTAACAAATTCATATAATACTCTTATACAGCAAATTACAAAATATTAGTGGCAAATTTTTAAAGAAGACTAAAATAATTGGAGCTATATTTTTTAAATTATAATTATTAAGAGAATATGATGGTGATTTAGGGATATAATAATAGACTAAAGTAATAGAATTTAGAGATGAAAGAACAGACTTGATTTTATATGAATCCTTGGTATAATAATAGTGAGAATAAAAATCAATGAGTAAGAGGATGATCTTTACACAAAATCATTTGTGAACAATCTATTATTCATAGGGGGGTAGAGGGGAGGAAATTATGTACTTTTCTCACCTCACACACCAAAAGTAACATAGATCATAGACTTAAGGAGAAAAAATAAATAAATTATGATTCTTTTAGAGAGTAATGGAAAATATTCTGTGACTTCAGAATTGGTTAAGATTTGATAAATACTATGTGCACACATACATTCCTCTTAAAGAAAAGGATAGATACATCTACATTAAAATTAAAACTGTCTGGGAGATTGGTTCAAGATGGCGGAGTAGAAGAATGTGCACCCACTCCCTCTTGTGAGAGCACTGGAATCACAATCAACTGTTGAACAATCACTGACAGGAAGACACTGGAATTCACCAAAAAAGATACCCCACATCCAAAGACAAAGAAGCCACAATGAGATGGTAGGAGGGGCACAATCACAATAAAATAAAATCCCATAACTGTTGGGTGAGTGACTCACAAACTGGATAACACTTATACCACAGAAGTCCACCCACTGGAGTGAAGGTGCTGAGCCCAACGTCAGGCTTCCCAACCTGGGGGTCTGGCATCGGGAGGAGAATTCCTAGAGAAACAGACTTTGAAGGCTATCAGGATTTGATTGCATGACTTCAACAGGACAGGGGGAAAGAGAGAATGCACCCTTGGAGGGAACACACAAAGTAGTGTGTGCATCAGGACCCAGGGGAAGGAGCAGTGACCCCATAGGAGACTGAACCAGACTTACTTGCTAGTGTTGGAGGGTCTCTTGCAGAGGCAGGAGGTGACTGTGGCTTACCATGAGGACAAGAACACTGGCAGCAGAAGTTTTAGCAAATATTCCTTGTGGTGAGTCCTCCCAGAGTATGCCATTAGCCCCAGCAAAGAACAGGGTAGGCTCCAGTGTTGGGTCTCCTCAAGCCAAACAACCAACAGGGAGGGAACTCAACCCCACCCATCAGCAGACAAGCAGATTAAAGATTTACTGAGCACTGCCCACCTGAGCAAGGCCCAGCTCTACCCACCACCAGTCCCTACCATCAGGAACTTGTACAAGCCTCTTAGATAGCCTCATCCACCAGAGGGCAGACAGCAAAAGCAAGAAGAGCTACAATCCTGACACCTGTGGATAAAAACCTCATTCACAGAAAGATAGACAAGATGAAAAGGCAGAGGGCTATGCACCAGATGAAGAAACAAGATAAAACCTCAGAAAAACAACTAAATGAACTGAAGATAGGCAACCTTCTAGAAAAAGAATTCAGAATAATGATAGTGAAGATGACCCAGGACTTCAGAAAAAGAATGAGGGCAAAGATCGAGAAGATGCAAGAAATGTTTAACAAAGACCTAGAAGAATTAAAGAACAAACAGAGATGAACAATACAATAACTGAAATGAAAAATACACTAGAAGGAATCAATAGCAGAATAACTGAGGCAGAAAAACGCATAAGTGACCTGGAAGACAGAAAAGTGGAATTCACTGCTGCAGAACACAATAAAGAAAAAAGAATGAAAAGAAATTAAGACAAACTAACAGACTTCTGGGACAACATTAAATGCAACAACATTCACATTATAAGGGGCCCAGAAGGAGAAGACAGAGAGAAAGAACCTGAGAAAACATTTGAAGAGATTATAAATGAAAACTTCCCCAACATGGGAAAGGAAATAGCCACCCAAGTCCAGGAAGCACAGAGAGTCCCAGGGAGGATAAGCCCAAGGAGAAACATGCTGCGACACATAGTAATCAAATTGACAAAAATTAAAGCCAAAGAAAAATTTTTGAAAGCAACAAGGGAAATACAACAAATAACATACAAGGGAACTCCCATAAGTTTAACAGCTAATTTCTCAGCATAAACTCTGAAAGCCAGAAGGAAGTGGCAGGATATATTTAAACTGATGAAATGGAAGAACCCACAACCAAGATTACTCTACCTGGTAAGGATATCATTCATATTCAATGAAGAAATCAAAAGTTTTATACACAAGCAAAAGCTAAGAGAATTCAGAACCACCAAACCAGCACTACAACAAATGCTGAAGGAACTTCTCTAAGTGGGAAACACAAGAGAAGAAAGGACCTACCAAAACAAATCCCAAACAATTAAGAAAATTGCAATAGGAACATACATATCCATAATTACCTAAAATGTGAATGGATTAAGTGTTCCAGCCAAAAGACACAGGCTTGCTAAATGGATACAAAAATAAGACCCATATATATGCTGTCTACAAGAGACCCAATTCATACCTAGGGACACATACAGACTGAAAGTGAGGGGATGGAAATAGATATCCCATGCAAAAGGAAATCAAAAGAAAGCAGGAGTAGCAATACTCATACCAGATAAAATAGACTTAAAAATAAAGAATGTTACAAGAGACAATGAAGGACACTACATAATGATCAAGGGATCAATCCAAGAAGAAGATATAATAATTATAAATATATATGCACCCAACATAGGAGCACATCAGTACATAAGGCAACCGCTAACAGCTATAAAAGAGGAAATCGACAGTGACACAGTAATACTGGGGAACTTTAACACCACACTTACACCAATGGACATATCATACAAACAGAAAATTAAAAAGGAAATACAAGATTTAAATGACACAATAGACCAGGTATATTTAATTGATATTTATAGGATATTCCATCCAAAACCAGCAGATTACACTTTCTTCTCAAGTGCACATGGAACATTATCCAGTATAGATCACATCTTGAGTCACAAATCAAGCCTTAGTAAATTTAAGAAAATTGAAATCATATCAAGCATCTTTTCTCACCACAGCACTAAGAGATTAGAAATCAGTTACACAGGAAAAAATGTAAAAAACACAAACACATGGAAAGTGAACAAAACGTTAATAAATAACCAAGAGATCACTGAAGAAATCAAAGAGGAAGTCAAAAAAAATACCTAGAGACAAATGACAATGAAAATGCAATGATCCCAATCCTATGGGATGCAGCAAAAGCAGTTTTAAGAGGGAAGTTTATAGCAATACAAGCCTAACTGAAGAAACAATAAAATTGTCAAGTAAACATCTAACCTTACACCTAAAGGAACTAGAGAAAGAAGAAGAAGAAGAACAACAACAACAAAAACCCACAGTTAGTAGAAGAAAAGAAATCATAAAAATCAGAGCAGAAATAAATGACATAGAAAAAAGAAAACAATAACAAAGATCAATAAAATTCTTTGAGAAGATAAATAAAATTGATAAACCATTAACCAGACTCATGAAGAAAATAAGGGAGAACACTCAATTCAACAGAAATAGAAGTGAAAAAGGAGAAGTAACAAGTGACACTGCAGGAATACAAAGGATCATGAGAGACTACTACAAGCAACTATATGCCCCAAAAATGGGCAACCTGGAAAAATGGAAAAATTCTTAGAAAAGCACAACCTTCCAAGACTGAACCAGGAAGAAACAGAAAATATAAGCAAACAAATCACAAGCACTGAAATTGAAACTGTGATGAAAAATATTCCAACAAACAAAGCCCCAGGACCACATGACTTCACAGAGGCATTCTGTCAAACATTTAGAGAAGGGCTAACACCTATCCTTCTCAAACTCTTCCAACATATAGTAGAGGGAGGAACAATCCGAAAGTCATTCTACGAGGCCACCGTCACACTGATACCAAAACCAAAGATGTCACAAAGAAAGAAACCTACAAGCCAATATCACTGATGAACATAGATGCAAAATTCCTCAACAAAATACTAGCAAAGAGAACCCAACAGCACAATAAAAGGATCATACACCATGATCAAATGGGGTTTATCCCAAGAATGCAAGGATTATTCAATATATGCAAATCAATGAATGTGATAAACCATATTAACAAATTGAAGGAGAAAATCCATATGATCATCTCAATAGATGCAGAAAAATGTTATAAGAAAATTCAACACCGATTTTTGAGAAAATCCCTCAAGAAAGTAGGCATAGAAGGAACCTGCCTAAACATAATAAAGATGCTATATGACAAACCCACAGCAAACATCATTCTCAATTGTGAAAAATTGAAAGCATTTCCTCTAAGATCAGGAAGAAGACAAGGATGTCTACTCTCGCCACTATTATTCAACTTAGTTTTGGAAGTCCTAGCCATGCAATCACAGAAGAAAAAGAAATAAAAGGAATACAAATTGGAAAAGAAAAAGTAAAACTGTCACTGTTTGCAGATGACATGATATTATACATAGAGAATCCTAAAGATGCCACCAGGATACTACTAGAGCTAATCAATGAATTTGGTAAAGTTTCAGGATAAAAATCAATGCACAGAAACCTCTTGCACTCCTATACATTAACAAAGAAAGATCAGAAAGAGAAATTAAGGAAACAATCTCATTCACCATTGCAAAAAAAGAATAAAATACCTAGGAATAATCCTAACTAAGGAGGTAAACAACCTGTAGTCAGAATATTGTAAGAAACTGATGAAAGAAATCAAAGATGACACAAAAAGTTGGAGAGATATACCATGTTCTTGGATTGGAAGAATCAATACTGTTAAAATTACTATACTACCCAAAGCAATCTACAGATTCAGTGCAATCCGTATCAAATAACCAACGGCCTTTTTCACACAAATCAAATAAAAAATCTTAAAATCTGTATGGAGACACAAAAGACCCCGAATAACCAAAAAAAAAGAGCTGGAGGAATCAGACTCCCTGACTTCAGACTATACTACAAAGCTAGAGTAATCAAGACAATATGGTACTGGCACAAAAACAGAAAAATAGATCAATGGAACAGGATAGAAATCCCTGAGATAAACCCACACACCTATGGTCAACTAATCTATGACAAAGGAGGCAAGGATATACAATGGAGAAAAGACAGCATCTTCAATAACTGGTGCTGGGAAAACTGAACAGCTACATGTAAAAGAATGAAATTAGAACACTCCCTAACACCATATACAAATATAAACGCAAAATGGATAAAAGACCTAAATGTAAGGCCAGACACCATCAAACTCTTAGAGGAAAACATAGGCAGAACACACTATGACATAAATCACAGCAAGATCCTTTTGGACCCACCTCCTAGAGAAATGGAAATAAAAACAAAAATAAACAAATGGGACCTAATGAAACTTAAAAGTATTTTCACAGCAAAGGAAACTATGAACAAAAAGAATAGACAAACCTCAGAATTGGAGAAAATATTTACAAATGAGTAAACGGACAAAGGATTAATCTCCAAAATATATAAACAGCTCATGCAGCTCAATATTAAAAAACAAACAAACAAACAACCCAATGAGAAAATGGGCAGAAGACCTAAATAGACATCTCTCCAAAGAAGACATACAGATGGCCAAGAGGCACATGAAAAGCTGCTCAACATCACTAATTATTAGAGAAATGCAAATCAAAACTACAATTTGGTATCACCTTACAGCATTTATAATTGGTGTCATCAGAAAATCTACAAACAACAGTTGCTGGAGAGGGTCTGGATAAAAGAGAACCCTCTTGCACTGTTGGTGGGAATGTAAATTGATACAGCCACTGTAGAGAACAGTTTGGATGTTCCTTAAAAAACTAAAATTACAATTACCATATGACCCAGCAATCCCACTACAGGGCATATAACCAGAGAAAACCATAATTCAAAAAGACACATGCGCCCCAAGGTTCGTTGCAGCACTATTTACAATAGCCAGGTCATGGAAGCAACATAAATGCCCATCGACCAATGAATGGATAAAGGAGATGTGGTACATATATAAAATAGAATATTACTCAGACATAAATTGGAATGAAATTGTGTCATTTGTAGAGATGTGGATAGATCTAGAGACTGTCATACAGAGTGAAGTAAGTCAGAAAGAGGAAAACAAATCTCGTATATTAACACATATATGTGGAACCTAGAAAAATGGTCCAGGTGAACAGGTTTGCAGCCAGAAATAGAGACACAGATGTACAGGTCAAACATATGGACACTGAGCGGGGAAAGTGTTTGGGGGAGGGTGTGATGAATTGGGAGATTGGGATTGATATATATACATTAATATGTATAAAATGGGTAACTAATAAGAACCTGCTGTATAAAAATTAAATAAAATAAAATACAAAAATTAAAAAAACCTGTTTTTTAAACATATTAGAAATACTGAAAAATTACCTATAAAATTAGCTCACAAAGAACTAGTTTTCATAATAAATAAAGAACTTCTACAACTCAATAAGAAAAAAATAATCCAAAAGGAAAACGGACAAAAAGTTTAAACAGGCTCTTTATAAAGAGCAAATCTTAATAGCCAATTACATATAAGAAGATAATCTCATTAGTAATGAGGATCAGTCTACCATAAGCTACAATCAGGAAACAGTACATAACTACTATTTGACAAAAACAATGACATTACTTAAGGATGGCTGGAATTTGAAGCTCTTCCACTGCTAGTAGAGGATTAAATCAGTAAAACATATATGGAATATATACATATACATATATATATATATATAGCTTAATAAATTCAAACATCTTCCTAACCTGTTACCCAACGATTTTACTGCTAGGTTTATAAGGAAGAGAGATGTCTGAAATACATAATTTTGTTATATTCAATGGAATATTTTATAGCAGTGAAAAGGAATAATAAATGATACTGTAACACCCATTGACATGGATGTCCTTTACAAACATGATTTTGAGCAAAAGAAGCCAGTCATAGAAGAATGCATTTAAAAAATGACTAAATTTCTACAAAGTTCAAAAACACAGAAAACCTAACAATATATTTTTCAGACATAAATATGTGGATGATAAAATTCAAAATAAAAGCAAGAGAATGGTTCCTAAAGATAGATATCATGTCTGGGGGAGGGGGATATTTTTCAATGAGGGTTATGCAGGTTTCTGTTGCAAGAATTTTTATTTTATAATTTTTATTAAACTACAATCATACAGTGATGAACCTGATGGTGATGATGATAGGAATATAGATGAATAGGTGATAGAGATATAGATACATGATAGATAGATACCAGTTGATAGATATTTACTGAATACTTACCATGTGTAGGACACTCTAATTAAGATGTATTTTATCATTTAGTCTCTAAAGAAAAGTACATGTTAAGTACTAATTTTATCTCCATTGTAAAATAATGAAATGCAGACACAGCTTGCTAATGGAGCCTGAATTCCAACAAAGACAGTTCCATAGTCTACACACTGGACCTGAAAAAAATAGACAGCTAGATATTCCTCCAGCAAAGATTTTTTTTTTTTTTCAGGATCATCAGAGTTGATCATCATTCAAGTCCCCTCACAGCAAAGGAAGAAGAACATTTTTATAAAGAGGAGAAGGACTTTGGAAAGGCTAAAGTAAACAAACAGTCCATGTCTTTTTATTGGTTGAGTTCATGCCAGTAAAACGGAGGAATCCTTCTTGTTAGGCTCTGCTGTTATCTTTGCAAGACATGAGAGCGCCTCCTTCTGGTCACAATTGAAGTTCCTGTTTATTAGTTTCTTTATATTAACTGCATTTGATTAATATCTCTTTCTAAAAGCCTCACTAATCTAGAGTCAAGTTTTTGAGTTTCTGAAGTTTTTTGTCTTTCAATATTAGAAAGGACATTTCCTGGGTGTCCTGTCTCATGCACAGATTGGAAACTTGTTAAGTCACATTCAAGTAACAAGAAGGGGTATGAGGGAGTACTCTTAGGTACTTCTGGTCTAAAGTCCATGTGTTACCAAGAACACAGACATTGGAGATCATCTGAAGTGTTATGTCATCATTAATGGTTTGGTGACAAACTTCCAACAGGCCTGCTCTGGATATCTGGGAAAATGTTTCATCAGATATTGTTTGCTTCAATGCCAGGAAACCTTTACTTTCAGTTCACCAGATGATGTGCAAGTCTAGTCAGGGTTCAGTGCATTTTTTAGGTGTGTCATGTGAATCCAAGAGTCTATTCTTTGGAGTTTTGTAGCACAAGGTTTGGTTAGCAGTATTTGATAAGGGCCTCTCCAGAAGGCTACAGAAAGTTCTTTTGGAGATACCTTTTTCAATAGGCAAAATCTCCATGTTGCAAGGTGTGATGTGTAAGACGTTTGTCTCCTGAGGGTGCATTATGAAAAGATTACTCTACCAAAGCATAGTTATTTTTAATAGAAACAATTAGGTCTTTGCAATATTGAAATACCTCTCCTTTTTATCAGTTGTGGGCCAAAAAAAAAAAAAAAAATGCCGGGAGCCAAGTGAATCCTCTGCCTATCTTGAAGAGTGACAGTTTATGAATTCCAAAAGGAGTGGATCTGAGATGTAGAAGGACCAATGGCAATGCTTTTGGTCAAGGTATTTCGAGGGCCTCTACAAAATGTGCCAGTTGAGTCTTAATAATGCTGTTAATGAATTGGACTAAATCAGAGGATTGAGGGTGGTAAGTGCAGTGAAAATGTTGTATAACCAGACAAACAGTTTAGACTTATTGGCCAAGAAAATGGGTTCCTCAATAACTATGAAGTTCCAGGGCAGCTCCCCAGGTGGGGAAAATATTTTGCAAAACGATTTGAACCACAGAAAGGACAAAGGAAGGATTCAGTCCAGTGTGAAAACATACAGACCATGACTAAAACATATTTATATCCATACATTAGATAGAGTAAATTGTATGAAATCCATTTGCCAGACCTCAAATGGTTTATGATACAGTTTAAAATGTCTAGGAGGAGTACAAACAGGCTCCCATGTGTTGTACTTTGGACAAGTGGGACAAGTGAGGTAGGTACTTTGTGTAGCCTTGTTAATGTTTCCCCACAAATAATAATTTATTAAAGTTACCATTTTTTCAGTAGACAAATGGTTTAATATAGGTACAGTGGTAAGGAGTGGGAATTTTTTAGTAGGTAGGACTAGGTTCTTATTTGGTCTAAAGGAGAGCTTTCTCTTTTTATCAAACCAAGAATTGTTGAATTTCCAATCTCGTTTTTCCTTTTCTGAGGCCAACTGTTGGGCTTCCATTTTTTTCTAAATTATTATTTGAGGAAATATACCTTGGGACTATGAAAGAGGTTTGGCTGCTCTTGGTCCTTTAAAGGCAGTATTCTTTGCAGAAATATCATCAAGGTGATTTTCCTTAGCTTCCACAGGATCAAGTTTAGAATGCCCTGGAATCTTAATAATAGCTAAAGTGGCAGGTAAAAGTATTGCATTATTCCTAAACTTAGGGGCCATTTTAATTTTAATTTTATTTCCACCAGAAGTAAGGAAGTCACATTTCTTCCACAACATTCCAAAACAATGAGCTACTACAAAAGCATATATACTATAAGTATAAATATTGCAGCTTTGTCCTTGATTAAGGTACAAGCCCATGAAAGAACCTGTAATTCATTCTGTTGGCCTGAAGTAGCCATAGATAAAGATGCTACCTGAACAACATCAAAAGGAGTTGCAATAGCACACCCAGCACAATATTTGCCAATGTCATCTTTTAAATAAGAACCATCAGTGAACCATGAAAAATAAATATTACCCAATGGAATTTCCTATAGATCATCACGAGGAGTAAGGAGGTGATCCATCAGCACTAAGCAGTCATGAGAAACTTTGTCAGTGATGGAGGAGAGAAGAATAGCAGGGGTAAGTTTATTACAATACAAAGAGTTAGTGAGCAGCAGTTAACAAAAGAATTGCATAGGAGTTGAGGTGGATAATTGAGAAATGTTAAGTGTGCTGAAAATTCAGGAGAGCTTCTACTGCATGAGGTACAAAAATGGGTCAAGGGGATCCCACAACTGTTTTCTCAGTGGCCTTAACCAAAAGGGCAATGACTGTAATCGATTTAAAGCAAGGCGATTATCCCCATGCCACAGGGTTCTGTTGCTGGATATAATATCCTATTTGTCACTGGTGATCCCTGTGTTTTTGAGTGAGTACCCCAAGGGCATTTCTTTCCCTTTCTGTATATAAAAAGGAAAAAGAGAGTCTGAAAATTGGGATGCCAAAGGGCAGGTGGCATCAAACACTCTTTTAAGGTCTTGAAGTCTATGTCATCTTGTTCTTTTTAGAAAATTGGGTTGAGGTTGTTATTGTTGTGTAAAAAATATAGTGGTTTGGCCATTAGACAGAAATATTGGCAATAAACAACTAGCCTGAGAAAACCTTGCAGTTGGCATTTAATTTTAGATTTGGGAAACAGGACACCATGAAGTCTATCTGGATTTATGTGTAGCCCTTTTTCTGATATCAGATGCCCTAAATATTGAAACTGGGTTTGTGTAAACTGGAATTTTTCTTGGCAACCTTATGTCTTTTTAAGGCTAAAGTCTTTAGCAAGTGGATGTTGTCTTCCTCTGAGGAAGCCTGAGACAGAGAGCAAAACAGCAAATCATCCACATATTCTAACAGAGTAGAAGCTAGGAATATTTATATCATCCAGATGAGCCTTCAGCATTTGGGAGAAATAAGAATGTTTCTAAGAAAAATGCTGAGGTATTATTGCTCAGCTGATTTATTTTTTTTCTCCCGTAGTGAAGGCAAAACAGTATTGGCTAGCTTCATCAACTGGAATACTAAAGAGTGCACTGCATGAATCAATTAAAGTTAAAAAAATACTAGCAGTGGGAATGGATGTTAGTAACATATGAGGGTTAGGAACAATAGGGTGTCAAGGGATAACAATGTGTTTTATTGCTTGGAGGCTCTAGACAAACCTCCACCCTTAACCCTCAGGTTTTCTTACCAGTAAAATGGGAGTGGTACAGGTGTTGGTACAGGTATCATGAGGCCTTGAAGCTTGTAATCATCTATTATGGGCTTTATACATTGAAGGCTTTTTACATAAAGGGTATTGGTTAATTCTGGGAAGAGGTTTTGAGGGACCTGTTTGAATCTTGGGGAGTTCACTGTAAGTTTTGCCAAAATCTGTTGGAGATTTTGCCCATTAGGAAGGTGGTAGCTTATTCAACAGGAACAAATAATCAGTGTTTCTAGAATTTGCTCTAGTACCCTCTAAGATGAGGCAAATAAAAGATTTCAAAGGGTCATTTAATTCACCTGGTTGGTTACTTTGGTGACTACTATCAATTTATAGAATTATTTCCCCCTTTGGGGAGAAGGAAATTCTGGCATGATACTTCTTTAAGAATTCTCAGCCTAATAAATGTGTAGGAGAAAAGGAACTAAGGAGAAAAGGATGGATATCCCTCAAATGGCCTAAACAAAAGAGATTATGTTCAGAAACAGGGATCTCTTTGGATTCATGAGAGATTTGCATTGTTGAAACTGTTTTAGTAATCTGAAGGAAGAGCTGCTTTCTAGTAGTGGGGTTGAGCACTGAGAGTGTGGCTCCGATATCATTTAGAACTCGAAGAGATTCGCCCCCAATCTGGAGACATACTTTACCAAGACAATTAAAAGGAGGGATTGGGAAGAGCCCCTGTAGTTCCTCAGAGCCACATCATTGAGAAGTGAGAGAATGTTGGAAAGGCTGGTTAGAGGGCTGAAAGTGCCTAAGGCACTTCAAAATTGTAGCAATGCTTTTCCCAATATCCTGGCTCTTTGCAATAATAGCATAAATTAGAGGGGTTTTATTTTTGTTTAGGAGCCTTCATTTTATGGAGTTAAAGGTAAAGAATTTCAGTGTTTTTTTCTTTGAGGTGACTAATGTAGACTGGGAGAAAGCTGCTTTGCGAAATTAACTAAATATGGAGTGGACATAGTTTCCCATTCCTTCTTGATCCTTTTACTAGAAGGGAAATGTTCTGGTTCAGTCCATTAATAAACATAGTGTTAAAAGCTATCCAGTGAAAACAACATCTGAAGGAAGATCAAATTTTTCCTTAAAAAATCAGAAGTTGATTGTAATAGTCATGAATAGGTTCATCATATTTTTGTATGCAAGCCTGATATTTGATCCAATCAAGAGGCTATGGAGAGGCCCTAGTAGTTGCTTAACAATAGCTTGAGCCTGATCACATGATAGGTCAGTGGGCTGGTCTCTCACTTGTCATTCTAGAGACCATTCTGAATTCTTCCAATTAGTGTTTTTCACCCAATGCCAAGCTTGGCCTTCACTGACAAGCATATGAACCAGCTGATATAAGTCAGAGAAACCAGGTTAATATGTATGAATGACTATATTAAATTCCTCAGCAAATCAGAGAGGATCTTCAGTTACTTTGAAAACTCTTTACCTATGGCTGACAGTTTAGCATTAGTCCAGGGAATATAAGAAATTAAGGGCTTAGCTTCTGGATTGTCACAAAACTTAATTTTTAAGGTACAGGTTCTGACAAAATAAGAGGAAAGGGGAGTGGGGAGAGTTTCAGAAAAAAAAAGGAAAGTTTGGTGAGATAATTAGTATAGGGGATTTGAGGGTATAGTGGAGGTATAGGTGGTGTAGAAGGAAAGGGAGAAGATGGTGCCTGGGACAGAGGCTAGCCAAGAGGAGGCAAGGGAGAGAGATAAGCTGGCACTGGAGGTGGAGCCTGAGATAAAGAAGATAAGGAAGAAGACCCTAAGGCTTCAGGGCTCATTTTATCTTTCTTTAATTCCTTGTCTGTCTCAGTTTATCTTAAAATTTTATTTTTTTCAGAGGCAATTTTAGACTCCTGATAACGTTGGGAAGCCTCAAAATACCAATTGAAATAAGTGTTTCACTACCAACCAAATGGTTGGTCCATTTAATTAGAGAACTCTGAGAATTTTTGGGCTATTGTAGTCCAATTCAGTTTTAAGGAAATTAAGTTTGGGGATTTTAAAAGTTCCCCACAATGACCATTAATATTCTAAATTGTCTTTGGTCAGGTTGGTCCATTTAGTTAGAAATGTGCATGAAGAAGGACCAGTTTTTAAACATAAAAATTGGCCAGTGTTACTGTAGGGAAAGAGTACCCTCAAAGTATTTAGATAACTGGGATCTCAGAGGTTTTTATCTAGAGTAAAAATCAATATTCAAACAATTCAAATAGCTTACAGCATAAACCAGTCAATTCAAACACTTGCAAACTAATCCCAGCCAGGTCTAAGGAGACAGCTTGGTCTCAGAGGAGCCAGGCCAAAGGCTTTTTTAGCCAGTCAACGGAGAATTGTCTCTTCCAGAGGAATAGACTGAAGGTTGTAAACCTGGCACAGTTTCAGATTAACAGCCCCTGTTTTTGAAGGAATGAGCCAGAGGCATTTTCTGCCAGTTTTGTTTAAACAGTCTGACCTCAAAATCAGAATGAAGTGCCAAATGAGTACTTATATACAGAACAAGGCCTTAATGGGAAAGACAAAACCTTAAAATAGATCCCAAATCAAACCTGGAAAGCTTCAAAAGCAAAGAGGTCATGAGCTCAAATTCAGGAGACAGATGTACCTTCAAACAACCCCAAGGTCAGTGAGAAAGCAGTGACAGTGGGTAAAATTGTGGATACCACACCTATTTCCTCACCAGTCCTAGAGTCATCACGGGTCTTCTCTGGTCCCCTTATGGGCTACCAAAATGTTGATCTGAAATAAATGGACTGCTAGATATTTCTTCAGCAAAATTTGGTTTACTTAAGATCAGCAGATTTGCAATTTGAGGTCTGCAACCATGGCAAACCATGTGCAAGTTCTCACATGGCATAGAGAGGAAAGGGAAATTGAGAGGGTACTAGTAAGCAAAGAATTCATGGCTTTTTATTGGCTGAGTCCTTGCCAAAAAAGAAGAGGATTATTTTTTCTTCTTGTTGGAATCTGCTATTGTCACAGAGCATGGGAGCTCCCTCTTCTGGTCTCCCAACTCTATTTAATTCAGGTTTCTGTTTATTAATTTTACCAGAGTTTCAGATAAGTGTTTTAATTACCACAACACTTCCTAACCAGATTAAAATGATAGCTATGTTATTAAGAAACAATATACCAAGTTTGTTCTTTGGACATGACAGCTAAAATGGCTTTCTTATATCCTCTGCTTGTGGAAACTGGGGAGTAGACCAAGCAGCATTGAAACTTATTTCTCTTATCTTAACATAATTAAAATTTAATTTTTAAGTTTCAGTCTTTAATTATATAACAAGAATCTTATGAAAGATTCCAATACAGATTTTTTAAAGTGTGATTATCTTGGGCAGCTGCCCTAGGTTAGTTGCCACAGGCCTCGCTCCCATCTGGAAATAGCCCTACTATATGATATAAGGAAATATAGACTGTTTTAGAAAGTAAATAGAGGAAAATACAATTTTGGAACAACTAAACATTTGGATCTAAAAATTTAGAATGTTAAAATTATGATGTTAAGCCATAACTCTATCAATTATTTTTAATATGCAGAAAGTTTATATTTTTCAATTTTCTCTTCATAGTATATATTACTGCTCTTCCTCAAAACAGTGCTAATTAACGAGCTAAAATAAACTTGAATAAACATAATGAAGAAGAAAGGGTTCAATACAAACTGCAAGTGTTTTAAAGATATAAAGGATATTTTATTTAAAGGTTTGTGTGTGTGTGTGTGTGTGTGTGTGTGTGTTTACAATCATTACTATCTTATGTTTGTAACAAGCCCAATGTAACTTCATAATCCCAGTAAGGTATAAATAATTTGAGCTCCTAGTACACTAGGGACATCTCTGAAGATTTAACATGACTCCCTCAAATTCTGCATTTTCAACTGTGAAATAACTCATTCAAAAGAAATATAGCTGAAATTATTTTTGGAGTTGAATATTACTTCATTAGTTTGAAGTTAGTTTGGACACATGGCATGAAATTCAAATTCACATGGAATTCATATTCAAATGTAAACTGAATGAACTATTAAATAAAATTTGTTTAAATATGCTATGAAGAGAATGAAGACAAAAGAGAATAGCCTTGCCACATGAGTAACAGTGGAAAGAAAGTTAAAATGATATCCCTCCACTTTCATAACCATATTTGAGTATTTGTACTTTTAAATCACTTTTGGATAATACTAAGTTATTGAGTTCTTTATTATTTTCAGTTAATGAACTTCTATGTTTACTATTTCTGTGTATTCTTTGTATGTTTTACATTATTTCTTCTTTCAAATGTTTTATCTCTTATGCACAAGGAGAATTGGGGAAAGGGGACAACAATTAGCAGAGATACAGAAGGCAAGGATAAGATCTCTACACTTCAGATCTCTCATTCTCTATTTAGTAAAAATAAAAGTACTTGAGCACAATAATGCCTAATTCATCCTCATAACTTGTCTCGTCCCTCTCCTTCCAGCATGTATCACAAGTCTTAACAAGCAGATAATGCTCAGCCAATATTTGTCCAATTGCACCTAAAGAGGAAAATCTATTTTCTCAGTCAGAATGAAATCATCCTAATATATATCTCATTTGTAAGGTATATGTTGTGTACCCTAGTGCAAATTTAGTAAATTTTTTCAAAGTTTCATATCCCTCTCTTGGAGCTGAGAAGTTCCAGCTTACTTCTTTATATAAGTATTGGTTTTGTAGTCAGAAAGCCACAATGGCAAACCCAACGTTACCATACATTTAGGTATATAGATTCAGACAAAAGTTCATCAATTTTCTTTGAGTATCAGCTTCACCTGCAAAATTAAAATAAGAGTACCTACCTGATAGAAACATTGTGGACTAACATGAGACAAAATTTATGTAAATAATTTAACAACATTCAATATCTATGCTTAATAAACAGTAGTTATTTTTTAAATTATCATCATTTTTCCAGATTATTTCCTTGAAACTAAACAGTATTAACATACCAAGACCTTATATTTTTTTCTACCCTAACCAATTTGAAGTAACAGTTTTTAAGAATTTTAAGCAATTAAAGTTTCAAAAAAAAGAAGAAATCATACTAATAAAATGCTAGGGAAAGAAGGTGATATTTCATTATATTGAAGCATTTAGATTCAACAAATATACTCCAACAACAATTTTAAAAGGTAGGATTTTGGTTATCAAGAAAATAAAATTGTGTTAACAAGTACTAATTTCTGGGGAGTAATTCCCCACCTTACTGCTTTTTTAAAATTTTGCTGAGAGCATTTATTCATGAATTTGTTTACTCTTTAAATATATATATATATATAGTGCTTGCTATGTGCCCAGTACTGTTTAAAGGGCTAGGAGTATATCAGTGTGCAGAATCAAAGAAGATAGCTACCCTCATTAAGTTCAAATTTAATAATGGAGAGGCACGTAGAAAACAATAAAAAATAAGTAATATGTCAATTATAAAATATGTGATATATGATAAATACTAAGGAGAAAAGAGAGATAGCGGGATAAAGGAGATGGAGAGTATGGGCTGGGGTTGAGAGATCAGAGGAGCCCTCACTGAGAAGGAGATATGTGAACAAATATTTAGACTGAATATAGATAGGTGGAGGAAGAGTGACAGGGCAGGAGAGCTACTAATTTAAGTTCCTGGGCAGAATTTTTGACATGTAAGACTCAGTGCAGGAAGGCTAATGGAGCAGAGTTTGCCAGAGAAAGAATAGTAAGGGATAGAGGAGAAGTGGGGAAGAAAAGTCACAAAAGGTCTTGTAGGCCATCATAAGGACTTAGGCTTTTTCTCTCTGTCAAATATGATGGCATTGTAGGATATTGTCTGAGCAGTGTATCTAGTATAATTAAACTTTATGAAAAATACAGGGAAGCTAGATTGAGTTCCAAGACAAAAATGAATAATATTTAGTATACTGTTAGAATAATTAACTAATGAAATTGAAATTTCATAATCTGCCGGAGTGATATATGGGAGGATGGAAATTAGAACAGGTTTAGGAGAAGACATGCTACTTGGTCATACATTTGCCTGAAGAGAAAGAGACAATAATGAAGTCTAGCAAAAATATCTAATTTCGATTTGATTAATTTTTTTTCAAGCAGAGATAGACATAGATGTTAGGATAGTTCACAAAGAAATTATAATATTTCTCTCAAGCATTTTTATAAGTAAATCAGATTTTTAAATTGTAGTTGAATTTGAAAGAGAATTTGAGATAAAGCCAAAACCATAATTGAATTATAGCTCTAAAGTCATCCAAAAGGGGGAAGAAAATAATGATCTTTCAAACAGAAATAACAGTGAGCTATTAATTTATTGATAAGTACAGAGTATCAAGTTCCCCTGAACTTGCTACTATTGACTTTCCAGAAGATGTAAATAAATGAAGTGGGAAAAGGGCATGGTACTCAAATATTTCTGGTTTACTGGGAATACTTAGATATTGGCAAATCTCTTTCAGCAAGGTTACATCTACTGCCAAGGAATTTCTAATTATAAGTTGTAGATACTGAAGTCATCTTTGTAAGCCTGATATTCAGGTTATTCAGCTTGTTTTTTTTTTCTTAATCAACAAACTTAGCCTCACTTGGGAGGGCTCTCAGCAGTGGAGGTTTGCCAGCAATTGCTATAATCCTTCTCAGTTCAGAGAAGATGAGCCACTGACTTAGTTTAATTTGCCCAGAGCTGAGGAGGCCATTTTGCATGGTGTGGGGGCAAATGGATTTGGCACAGACAGATGGCAAAGCATCCCAGGAATCACAACAGGATCATCACAGCAACAAGATATGCCACAGGCAACTACTGAAACCCTGCAGAAGAGTGCTGTGAAATAGATTTTAAGTAGTCAAATGTCACATGGTAGCACCTGATTTTAAAGGGAAGAAATAATTTCAAGAGTGAAAGTTTCAAATTTGTACACTTGTTAAAAATTGTTGAGGGAGAATAAAGCAATGATTATACACCAACCTGCTTAAAATGCACCATTGATTCTCAATAAAATGTTTAGGTTCTGGACTCATAGATACTTCCTTCTCATTAGAAAATAAATAACTATACAGGAGTACAGATACATAAATTGCAATTTAAGGAATAATAAAATAAGGTATATGTTAATGGGTGACCTTCTGTGCTGTAAATCATGCTGTATTTGTATTTGAGAAAAGATTTTTAAATCAATGATCTTACAACTATCTGTTAGCACAGAAGATATTATGGTCTGTTGAATTCAATGGAATGTCAAACTAAAAATGACTACTGACTCACTCCTCTTGGGCCATGCATCTTTCATGGTTTTGCCTCTGACAAAGGTATTAAGTAATAGTTTATTAAATCCTTAGTTTCCTCTTAGATATTAGCTTCTAAATTGAGAAACTGTGCCTAATATTTGCCTTTCAATTTACACATACACACACGCACATTTTTTGATCACCCTTTCTGTGTTTAATTCATATCTGAAAATTATAGCTATTGTTAACTTTCAGCCTAAGCATGCTAGTTAAGAACAGGGACTTTGGTGCCAACAGCTAGGCTCAAATGTCACTTCCACCATTTAATAACTATGTGATACTACACAATTTATAAAATGTCAATGTATTTCTGTCATATTTTCCTATTGATAAAATGGAGATAATAAATAGTATCTGTTTTATATGTTGGTTGTGAGGCTTAAATAATTTAATGCACCTTAAACACGAAAGAGTACCTGGCACCTTGTTCTTAGTGATTAGTAAAGTAAGCTTTTTAATAAGAACTATCACCATTATCATCATCATTTGTGGCATCTATGTATAAAATATTAAATAGATTTAACAAAGAAATTTTTAAAGTGCAATGTTCAAGTACAACAAATTTATTTGCCACATAACATTCAATGACAGTTGTTCTAGTGTGGTGGGCAGCTTTCCACCACGCGATCCTTCATGGATAATAGCTCTGCGTTTACCTTCTCCTTGTTCAGTTTGCACTGAGCAGCACTATTTCAGGCAAGGGTCAGGGAAGGGGAGAAAGAACAGGAAAATCACAAATACAGTGCAAGGCCATAAATTCCTTCTTAAACAATTGAAGCAAGTGAAGAACTTACCATAATTACTTTTGCTCACATTTCATTGACAAGAGACTAATTACTTGACCAAACCTAGGTGTTAGGGGGCCTGGCAATTGCTGTCTCTAGCAAGGTAAGCTGTTCCAGGAAGAACTCTAATTCTATAGAAAAAGAAAATACTTTGATGTTCACTTAACAGCTTCTGCCTCATATGTCCTGTGGTAATTAGTAACACCAATTAGGCACAAGCTCATTTACAGTAAATCATGTAACAAGTTTTGAAGGTTAATTTTATATGTCAACTTGAATGCCCCACAAGGTGACCAGATAATTAGTCAATAATTATTCTGTGTGTTTCTGTGAGGATGTATTTGGAAGAGATTAACACTTAGTTCCTTAGACTGAGAGAATCATATTTCTCACCTACACATGGGTTGGCTTCATCTAATCAGATGAAGGCCTTAATATAACACAAATTCTGACCCTCCTTCAAGTAAAATAGACTTCTTTTCTGCCTGACTTTCTTCAAACTAAGACATCAGCTTTTTTTTTCTGCTTTTGGACTCAAACTGAAACTCCCGTTCTTCCTAGATCAAAAGCCTGTCAGACTTTGGACAGGAACTACACCATTGGTGCTCCTGGTTCTCACACCTTTAGACTCACACTAGATTTAAACTGTATACTTTCCTGCGTGGATCTCCAGCATGTTGATACTGCCTGCAGACCTTGGAACTTAGTCTCCTTAATCATGTAAACCAATTTGTAATAATAAATCTCTCTCTCTCTCTCTCTTTATCTATCTACACACACACACACACACACACACACACACACATTCATTCTGTTTCTCTGGAGAGTGATTCCAGAGGAATTGAATAATTGTTTTAAGAATGAGTTTTCTGAATTAAAAGCAACAATAGCCTTCCGGGGAAGATGGCAAAAGAGTAAGATGTGGAGATCACCTTCCTCCCCACAGATACACCAGAAATACATCTACATGTGGAACAACTCCTACAGAACACCTACGGAATGCTGGCAGAAGACCTCAGACCTCCCAAAAGGCAAGAAACTACTCACGTACCTGGGTAGGGCAAAGCAGAGAGATTCCCGCACAGAGGATCGGTGCCGACTGGCACTCACCAGCCCGAGAGGCTTGTCTGCTCACCCGCCAGGGTGGGCGGGGCTGGGTGCTGAGGCTCGGGCTTTGGTCAGAGCACAGGGAGAGAACTGGGGTTGGCAGCATGAACACAGCCTGAACGGGGCTAGTATGCCACAGCTAGCCGGGAGGGAGTCCGGAGAAAAGTCTGGACATGCTGAAGCGGCAAGAGACTTTTTCTTCCCTCTTTGTTTCCTGGTGCTCAAGGAGAGGGGATTAAGAGCGCTGCTTAAAGGAGATCCAGAGATGGGCGCGAGCCAGAGCTAAAAGCGCAGAACCCAGAGATGGGCGTGGGATGCTGCGGCTGCTGCTGCCACTGCCAAGAGACCTGTGTGTGAGTGAAGGTCACTGTCCATGCCCCCTTCCGGGGAGGCTGTGCAGCACGCCACTGCTGGGGTGCCGGGATCCAGGGAAGGTTTCCGCAGGAGAGCGCACAGCGCACCTCAGCCTGGGGTAATGTCACGCCGGCCTCTGCTGCTGCAGGCTTGCCCCGCACTCCGTACGCCTCCCTTCCCCCGGCCTGAGTGAGCCAGAGTCGCCGAAGCGGCTGCTCCTTTAACTCCATCCTGCCTGAGTGAAGAACAGATGCCCTCCAGTGACCTACAGGCAGAGGCGGGGCCAAATCCAAAGCTGAGACCCGGGAGCTGTGAGAACAAAGAAGAGAAAGGGAAATCTCTCCCAGCAGCCTCAGAAGCAGCGGATTAAAGCTCCACAAACAACTTGATGTACCCTGCAACTGTGGAATATATGAATAGACAAGGAATCATACCAAATTGAGGAGGTGGACTTGGAGAGCAAGATTTATGATTTTTTCCCCTTTTCCTCTTTTTGTGAGTGTGTATGGGTATGCTTCTGTGTGAGATTTTGTCTGTATAGCTTTGCTTCCACCATTTGTCAAGGGTTCTATCTATCCGTTTTTGTTTGTTTGTCTGTTTGTTTTTTCTTAAAAATTATTTTTTATTTTAATAACTTTATTATATTTTATCATACTTTATTTTATTTTACTTTATCTTCTTTCTTTTTCTCCTTCCTTCCCTCCTTCCTTCCTCCCTCACTCACTCTTTTCTTTCTTTCTTTCTTTCTTTCTTTCTTTCTTTCTTCATACTTCTACTACTTCTTTCTTTCTACAGTTTCTCCCTTTTATTCTGAGCCATGTGGATGAAAGGCTCCTGGTGTTGCACCCAGGAGTCAGTTCTGTGCCTCTGAGGTGGGAGAGCCAACTTCAGGACACTGGTCCACAAGAGACCGCCCAGCTCTATATAATATCAAATGGCAAAAATCTCCCAGAGATCTCCATCTCAACACCAGCACCCAGCTTCATTAAACGACCAGCAAGCTACAGTGCTGGTCACCCTATGCCAAGCAACTAGCAAGACAGGAACACAACCCCACCCATTAGTAGAGAGGCTGCCTAAAATCATAATAAGTCCACAGACACCCCAAAACACACCACCAGACGTGGACCTGCCCACCAGAAAGGCAAGATCCTGCCTCATCTACAAGAACACAGGCACCAGTCCCCTCCACCAGGAAGCCTACACAACCCACTGAACCAACCTTAGCCACTGGGGACAGACACCAAAAACAACGGGAATTATGAACCTGCAGCCTGCAAAAAGGAGACCCCAAACACACTAAGATAAGCAAAATGAGAAGACAGAAATACACACAGCAGGTGAAGGAGCAAGTTAAAAATCCACCAGACCTAAGAAATGAAGAGGAAATAGGCAGTCTACCTGAAAAAGAATTCATAATAATGATAGTAAAGATGATCCAAAATCTTGGAAATAGAATAGATAAAATGCAAGAAACATTTAACAAGGACCAAGAAGAACTGAAGATGAAAGAAACAATGATGAAAAACACAATAAATGAAATTAAAAAAGCTCTAGATGGGATCAATAGCAGAATAACTGAGGCAGAAGAACGGATAAGTGAGGTGGAAGTTAAAATAGTGGAAATAACAACTACAGAGCCAAATAAAGAAAAAAGAATGAAAAGAACTGAGGACAGACTTAGAGGTTTCTCGGACAACATTAAAAACACCAACATTTGAATTATAGGGGTTCCAGAGGACGGAGAAAAAGAAAGGGACTGAGAAAATATTTGAAGAGATTACAGTTGAAAACTTCTCTAATATGGGAAAGGAAATCATTAATCAAGTCCAGGAGGCACAGAGAGTCCCATATAGAATAAATCCAAGGAGAAATACGCCAAGACACGCATTAATCAAACTGTCAAAAATTAAATACAAAGAAAACATATTAAAAACAGCAAGGGGAAAACAACAAATAACACACAAGGGAATCCACATAAGGTTAACAGCGTATCTTTCAGCAGAAACTCTGCAAGCCAGGAGGGACTAGCAGGACATATTTAAAGTGATGAAGGAGAAAACATGCAACCAACATTACTCTACCCAGCAAGGATCTCATTCAGATTTGATGGAGAAATTAAAACCTTTACAGACAACCAAAAGCTCACAAAGTTCAGCACTGCCAAACGAGCTTTACAACAAATGCTAAAGGAACTTCTCTAGGCAAGAAACACAACAGAAGGAAAAGACCTACAATAACGAACCCAAAACAATTAAGAAAATGGGAATAGGAATATACATATCGATAATTACCTTAAGTGTAAATGGATTAAATGTTCCCACCAAAAGACACAGATTGGCTGTATGGATACAAAAACAAGACCCATATAAATGCTGTCTACAAGAGACCCAATGCAGACCTAGAGACACATACAGACTGAAAGTAAGGGGATGGAAAAAGATATTCCACACAAATGGAAATGAAAAGAAAGCTGGAGTAGCAATTCTCATATCAGAAAAAAATAGACTGTAAAATAAAGACTATTAGAAGAGACAAAGAAGGACACTACATAATGATAAAGGCATCGATCCAAGAAGAAGATATAACAATTGTAAATATTTATGCACCCAACATAGGAGCACCTCAATACATAATGCAAATACAAACAGCCATAAAAGGAGAAATCGACAGTAACACATTCATAGTAGGGGACTTTAACACCCCACTTTAACCAACGGACAGATCATCCAGAATAAAAATAAATAAGGAAACACAAGTTTTAAATGATACATTAAACAAGATGGACTTAATTCATATTTATAGGACATTCTATCCAAAAACAACAGAATACACATTTTTCTCAAGTGCTCATGGAACATTCTCCATGATAGATCATATCCTGTGTCACAAATCAAGCCTTGGTAAATTTAAGAAAATTCAAAGTGTATCAACTATCTTTTCTGACCACAATGCTATGAGACTAGATAGCAATTACACGAAAAGATCTGTAAAAAATACAAACAAATGGAGGCTAAACAATACACTGCTTAATAACAAAGTGATCACTGAAAAAATAAAAGGGGAAAACAAAAAATACCTAGAAACAAATGAAAATGGAGACACCATGACCGAAAACCTATGGGAGGCAGCAAAAGCAGTTCTAAGGGGGAAGTTTATAGCAATACAATCCCACCTTAAGAAACAGGAAACATCTCGAGTAAACAACCTGACCCTGCACCTAAAGCAATTAGAGAAAGAAGAACAAAAAACACCCAAAGTTAGCAGAAGGAAAGAAATCATAAAAATCAGATCAGAAATAAATGAAAAAGAAATGAAGGAAATGATAGCAAAGATCAATAAAACTAAAAGCTGGTTCTTTGAGAAGATAAACAAAATTGACAAACCATTAGCCAGACTCATCAAGAAAAAAGGGAGAAGACTCAAATCAATAGAATTAGAAATGAAAAAGGAGAAGTAACAACTGACACTGCAGAAATACAAAAGATCATGAGAGATTACTACAAGCAACTCTATGCCAATAAAATGGACAACTTGGAAGAAATGGACAAATTCTTATAAATGCAGAACCTGCCAAGACTGAATCAGGAAGAAATAGAAAATATGAACAGACCAATCACAAGCAGTGAAATTGAAACTGTGATTAAAAATCTTCCAACAAACAAAAGCCCAGGACCAGATGGCTTCACAGGCGAATTGTATCAAACATTTAGAAAAGAGATAACAACTATACTTCTCAAACTCTTCCAAAATATAGCAGAGGGAGGAAAACTTCCAAACTCATTCTACGAGGCCAACATCACCTTGATACCACAGCCAGACAAGGATTCACAAAGAAAGAAAACTACAGGCCAATATTACTGATGAACATAGATGCAAAAATCCTCAACAAAATACTTGCAAACAGAATCCAACAGCACGTAAAAAGTATCATACACCATGATCAAATGGGGTTTATTCCAGGAATGCAAGGATTCTTCAATATACGCAAATCAATCAATGTGATACACCATATTTAATATATTGAAGGAGAAAAAAACATATGATCATCTCAACAGATGCAAAGAAACTTTTCAACAAAATTCAACACTGATTTATGATAAAAACCCTGCAGAAAGTAGTCATAGAGGGAACTTTCCTCAACATAATAAAGGCCATATATGACAAATCACAGCCAACATTGTCCTCAATGGTGAAAAACTGAAACCATTTCCACTAAGATCAGGAACAAGACAAGGTTGCCCACTCTCACCACTCTTATTCAACATCGTTTTGGAAGTTTTAGCCACAGCAATCACAGAAGAAAAGGAATCCAAAATGGAAAAGAAGAAGTAAAGCTGTCACTGTTTGCAGATGACATGATACTATACATAGACAATCCTAAAGATGCTACTAGAAAAGTACTAGAGATAATCAATGAATTTGGAAAAGTAGCAGGGTACAAAATTAATACACAGAAATCTCTGGCATTCCTATACAGTAATGATGAAAAATCTGAAACTGAAATCAAGACAACACTCCCATTTACCACTGCAACAAAAAGAATAAAATATCTAGGACAAACCTACCTAAGTAGACAAAAGAACTGTATGCAGAAAATTATAAGACACTGATGAAAGAAATTAAAGATGATACAAATAGATGGAGAGATATACCATGTTCTTGGATTGGAAGAATCAACGTATATAAAATGACTCTACTACCCAAAGCAATCTACAGATTCAATGCAATCCCTATCAAACTACCACTGGCATTTTTCACAGAACTAGAACAAAAATTTCACAATTTGTATGGAAACACAAAAGACCCCGAGTAGTGAAAGCAATCTTAAGAACGAAAAATGGAGCTGGAGTAATGAGGCTCCCTGACTTCAGACAATGCTACAAAGCTACAATAATCAAGACAGTATGGTACTGGCACAGAAACAGGAAGATAGATAAATGGAACACGATAGAAAGCCCAGAGATAAGCCCACGCACATATGGTCAACTTATCTTTGATAAAGTAAGCAGGAATGTAGAGTGGAGAATGGGCAGCCTGTTCAATAAGTGGTGCTGGGAAAACTGGACAAGTACATGTAAAAGTATGAGATAAGATCACTCCCAAACACCATACACAAAAATAAGCTCAAAATGGATTAAAGACCTAAATGTAAGGCCAGACACTATCAAACTCTTAGAGGAAAATATAGGCAGACCACTCTATGACATAAATCACAACAAGATCCTTTTTAACCCACCTCCTAGAGAGATGGAAATAAAACCAAAGATAAACAAATGGGACCTAATGAAACTTCAAAGCTTTTGCACAGCAAAGGAAACCATAAACAAGACCAAAAGGCAACCCTCAGAATGGGAGAAATTATTTGCAAATGAAGCAACTGACAAAGGATTAATCTCCAAAATTTATAAGCAGCTCATGCAGCTCAATAACAACAACAACAAAAAAAACAACCCAATCCAAAAATGGGCAGAAGATCTAAATAGACATTTCTCCAAAGAAGATATACAGACTGCCAATAAACACATGAAAGAATGCTCAACATCATTAATCATTAGAGAAATGCAAATCAAAACTACAGTGAGATATCCTCTCACACCAGTCAGAATGGCCATCATCAAAAAATCTAGAAACAATAAATGCTGGAGAGGGTGTGGAGAAAAGGGAACACTCTTGCACAGTTGGTGGGAATGTGAATTGGTACAGCCACTATGGAGAATACTATGGACGTTCCTTAAAAAACTACAAATAGAACTACCATATGACCCAGCAATCCCACTACTAGGCATATACGCTGAGAAAACCATAATTCAAAAAGAGTCATGTACCAAGTTTTTCATTGCAGTTCTATTTACAATAGCCAGGAGATGGAAACAACTTAAGTGTCCATCGACAGATGAATGGATAAAGAAGATGTGGCACATATATACAATGGAATATTACTTAGCCATAAAAAGAAATGAAATTGAGCTATTTGTAATGAGGTGGATAGGCCTAGAGTCTGTCATACAGAGTGAATTAAGTCAGAAAGAGAAAGACAAATACTGTATGCTAACACATATATATGGAATTTAAGGGAAACAAAAATGTCATGAAGAACCTAGGGGTAAAACAGGAATAAAGACACAGACCTACTTGAGAATGGACTTGAGGATATGGGGAGGGGGAATGGTAAGCTGTGAGAAAGCGAGAGAGAGGCATGGACATATATACACTGCCAAACCTGAGGTAGATAGCTAGTGGGAAGCAGCTGCATAGCACAGGGAGATCAGATCTGTGCTTTGTGACCGCCTGGAGGGGTGGAATAGCGAGGGTGGGAGGAAGGGAGACGCAGGAGGGAAGGGATATGGGAGCATATGTATATGTACAACTGATTCACTTTGTTATAAAGCAAAAACTAATTTAAAAAAAGAATGATTTTTCTGAATTGGATCTAGGATGTTTGGAATTGGTCTCTAATCTGATTAGATTTAAATACACTAATGACTCTTTCCAGTAGTAAATAGAATACTGATAGTTCATGGTGTGATCTGACAACAGATATATGCAAAATGTCACCATTGGATACTCTGAGTCAACCACTTATAAGAAGCAAGGATCTGAGTGACTGTATATAATAATTTTGAATATTTTTGTAAAAACTAACAGGCTAGTATGGCTCTTTGCCCCTAATGTCACTGGGAAAAGTGGGGAAAGAAAAGGATGTGCTCAGGGGGTTGAATTTATAGTTGAAGTGCTGCATAGATGACCTGAAGTTTTCTATGTGTGCCCTGAAGAAGACTGTTATGTCATGTAGCTGCAGGGCCGATATTACTAAAAATCAAACCCCAAATCTTGCAAATGCATGTTGAACTCCCAGCCTCTCAGGGTGTCTTGAAGTAAGGGCATTGATTAGGAAGAAATGGAATCCTGAAAGTTGAAATGGGGATGTGTGGGAAGATCCTAAATTTTGATGAGTCTTCTTTGCCAGTGGAAGCTAACTCTCTGCCCCCAGTGGAAGCAGCCTTTCCAGCCCTATCCAAGAGGATGAATCCTGGGGACTTCCCTGGCAGTCCAGTGGTTGAGACTTTGTCTTCCAATATGGGGGTTGCGGGTTCAGTCCCTGGTCAGGGAGCTGGGATCCCTCATGTCTCGTAGCCAGGGGGCTAATGTGTGAAACAGAAGCAATGTTGAAGCAAATTCAATAAATACTTTAAAAATGGTCCACATCAAAAAAAAAAATAAAAATCTTAACAAAAAAGAGGATGAATCCTTCATTGTCTGAGGAAACTATAAGGGCCTCCATTGAAGTAGTTGACTTACAAGACACTGCTAATTCTATGCAAAGCCCTCCTCAGCAAGCCCTATGGGCTTCCAAGCCTATTACTATACTCACATTACAGTTGACCCACCAACCTGAGATACAAAATTTAACCCATGAAGAGGCATGCTACACTCCAAAATAACTACATGGATTTTCTAATTTATATAGACAGAAGTCCAAGGAACATGTGTGGGAATGGATAATAAGGGTGAGGAACAGTAGTGAAAGAAACCTAAAGTAGAGGCATGAAGAGTTTTTCTGGTGCATTTTACAAAAATTTTAGATTGCTTTGATGAGACTGTTGGTAAAAATATGAACATTAAAGGTGGTTTAGGTTTGGTCTCAGAAGGAAATCAGAAACATATTATTGGATACTGGAGGAAGCGTAACATATTTTTTATAAAGTGTCAAAGAACTTGACCAAATTGTATTCTAGTATTTTGTAGAAAATAGAAATTGTAAGCGACACACTTGGATATTTAGTCGAGATTTCTAAGGAAAGACTGGAAGGCCTGGACTGGTTTCTCCTTGCTGCCTATAGTAAAGTGCTAAAGGAGGAAGATAAATGGAAGAAATTGTTAAGTAAAAAAAGAACAGGAACTTGAAGATTTAGAAAATTCTTAACTTAGCCATATTGCAAAAAACATGAAAGCATATTTTGGAAAGAACATCAAGGGTATGGATAGAATATCATATGATAAAGAGGTTATGGTTGTGACTCACAGATTTAAGTAGCCATCTCAGTAGGAGCCAGGAATAGAGATGAAGTTATATGAAAGAAACAGTGTCAGCTTGGACTAAAGGAGACAGACAGAACAAAATGAGGCAGTCTTTTGGACTTCTAGGATTGTATGGGATAGGATAATAGAGCTATCCTCCTGTAAGCATGTATTATTCTTCAAGAAAAGGGAAGGATGACCCCCAAAGCTGATTCAGAAATAAGTAGCTTTACCACTGCCACCATGGTTCAAAAGGACCGAGCCCCAGGGAGTGCAAGGTTGTCTCTGTCTTGGTTTCAGAAGGCAGGACCATTTCCTTATTTTCAGCAGGCCAGGCTGTTGCAGCCTAGGGCCTCAGAGGCAGAGGTGGGACATAGACTGTGGGAATGGGGTTACCCTCCAAGGTCATGGAGGTTTAGCTGTCCCCTATGGCTGAGGTGGCAATGTTGCCATCTAGGACTGTGGGGGCAGGGTCACCACCCAGGGCTGAAGGGCCTATCTTGATGGGCCAAAAGGACAGTGGATTGAAATAAAGATGATGATTCTTAAGCCTTAAAATTCAAAAGAATTTGCCCTGCTAAGTTTTGGATTTGCTTGGGACCTGTGATTCCTTTATTTTTTTTCTAATTTATCCTTTTTGTATTGGAAATACCTATCCTATGCTCGTTTCACCATTGTATTTTGGGCAGAGAAAACTTGTATGGTTTCACAGATTCATAGCTGGAGAGAATTTGGCCTCGGGTTGAATCATATCTCAAGTCTCACCCACACTTGATTTAGATGATATTTAGATGATATTTGGGACTCAGAATGGGTTAAGAATTTTGGGTGTTAATGATGCGGGTAATGATGCAGTTAGTGATGCATAGTAGAAGGACATGAATTTTGGGGGGTCCAGAGGGCAGATAATATGGACTGAATTGTGTCTCCCTCAAACTTAATATGTTGAAGATTCTATGAGAATGTGACCATTTTAGAGATTATGATGTAACTTCACACAGGTCTATTCAGGTTTCTGGTGCTTGTGATCCATTGAATTTTTTGGAGCTGTGGTTTAATAGCTGTCATCAAATTTGGATAGTTGTCAACGATTATTTCTTCAAATATATATTCTGTCTCTTTGTTCTTTTCAGCATTCTGACTACACACATATTTCAGGCTTTTTGAAGCTGTCTCATACCTCACTTGTGTTCTTTTCATTTGATTTTGATTATTTTTGTTCTCTGTGTTTTACTTTATTAATATGTCTAGAAGTCCACTAATATTTATGACTGCAATGTCTAATATATCATGAATCCCATCCATTTTACTTTTCATTTTAAATGTTTTTTTTTTTTTTTTTACATCCAGAAATTTTCTAGAGATAAAAACTCTCTGAGTAGTAAGCTGGGACAATTGTAGATTTCACCTTGTTTGTTTTCAGTCTTCTTTATCGTACATCTTGAAAACCATTATTTTCACATATTGCATCTACTTTTGTTGTTTTATTTAGGATGGAGGATAATTCTGGTCCCTGTTACTCCATCTGGTCCGAAAGTGGAAATGTCTATTGAGTTCTTAATTTCAATTATTGTGTTTTCAGCCTCATATTTTCCCATTTGATTCCTTTGTATAATTTTTTAATTAATTATTTTTTTGTTTTAAATTAATCACATTAATTTTTTTAGCTAGTTTTCAAAATGACTCACAATGATACTTGTTTCCTGGCATTTACACCTTTTAGTAGTTCCCTCACACATAGATAAGGGCTGACAATTTTAACCAATAGCCTATTTTGGAAATCATCGTGTTTGACCTCTAATGCTAAATTATAAAATCTTTGCAATTTCTGCCTTACTCTACTTCATATCACTCATCTAGTGTAAAAGTAGCTACCATGTTCTAAAGACTCACATAGTCTTATGGAGAGATTTATGTGGTGAAGAACTGAGGTCCCCTGCTAATAACCAGCACTAACTAGCAAGCATGTGAGTGAGCCACCTTGAAAACAGATCCATACTCCCAGTCAAATCTTAAGATAACTGCAGCCCTGGTTGAAATCTTGACTGTAACTCATGAGAGACCTTGAGCAAGAACCTGCCAACTAACCCATTCACAGATTTCTGTCCCACCAAAATTGTGTGAGATAATGAATGTTTTTTAAAAATCTGCTACATTTTAGGGGTGATTTTGTAACAGAGGAAGAACAGAATTAACACCATGTTGAAACTGCTTCCCTCATTCTTTAGCCTATGTGTTCTATTACTTCAATATTTAAACATTAGAGAAATGCTGTTTCCATGCAAATAGCTCATTAAGTTCCCTGAAGAAAGTTTCCAGCCCTCAGTCCTGGGTTAGCTATGGATATTGCTTGTAGATAATTTTGCTTTCAGCCTAGAAAGCTTGTGAACAAGCAGAGTTGAAAATGGTAAAGTAAAAATAACTACTAACAACTTGAAGTTCTCCATGAGCCTCCGATCCAGCCTACATGGGCAAGCAGAAGAACAAAGAAATGTTTTACTTCCCTTGAAGGTCAGGTGGCTCCAAGAAGTCCGCAATCTGCCTTTACACTTTAATCTTGAACCCTCCTACTTCCTCTTTTCCTTTAACATAAAAGAAACCTACTCTGAGTTAAGATGGTTCTTTAGGATATTAGCCTGCCATCTTTTTGGTTTTCTGGTTTTCTGAATAAAGTCAATATTTCTTGCCCCAATACCTTCTCTCTCAACATATTCGCCTGTTGTGTGGTGAGCAGTATGAGCTTAGACTTTGTAACAATTTATTATGTGGCAATAGATAACACATATGCTCTGATAACATGAATATTTCAATCTCATATGTTTTTTCTTGCCCCAATACCTTCTCTCTCAACATATTGGCCTGTTGTGTGGTGAGCAGTATGAGCTTAGACTTTGTAACAATTTATTATGTGGCAATAGATAACACATATGCTCTGATAACATGAATATTTCAATCTCATATGGTTTTTCTTTTGTTTTTCAGTTATTTATTTTTTCTGAGTATGAATGAATTGTGGTGATAATTAGAGAGTCTGTACAGTTTTATTTTTCTCCATAGATGGTTTACTTTTGTTTCTGGCAGATAGGCAGGGTTAAATAGATTACTAATCTAATCAGAATTTGAAATTGTTCAAAGTTGGACGTAAGTCTTCTTAAAAGTTATTCTGTTTCTATTTTATTCCTACATCTAGGGTGTGACCTGGGATGTCCTAACAGAAAGTGTGAGATGTTTACTAATGCTTCCCCAGCTTGCTAAACCCTAAATGAATTTTTTGTTCTGCTAGCTTCATAAGACTTCCAGTGGTCTATTTGGTTTTTCTGCTTCTCACTTGTGAATCAGCATAGGCCTTGGGAGGAGAACTAAATGATGAATATCAGGCATTATTTTGGTCTTCCACTTCCTTAGACATCTTGTCCTGTCAATTTTTGTGTGCATGGCATCTCTTCAATTCATTGAAGTAAATTATATTTTTATTATGCCCATGTTTTCTGGTTAGTCTCAGCAGGAGGTTTGGTCTACTACAAACTAATCTATTATTATGGAAATCAGAAATATCGTAATTTATAGTGTTTATAATATTTTGTTTTTAAAAGTTTTACCATGTAACCTGTTTCATTTGGATTTAAGTGTGTAGTCTTTCAATTATTTCCTAGGTTTACAGTTTTGTCTCATAATTATCTTTATGATGGAAATATTTTCTCAATTCATCGTGACAGTAGTTACATGATCATATTTTTTTGGCAAAACTTAGAGAACTGCACACCTCAAAAAGGTTATTTTTACTATATATAAATTATGAACCAACAAACCTGATTTAAAAAGTAGTAAAGTCCAATATGAACTAAAATATGTATTATAGTATCATATTTATAGTATGACATTGTTTGCATTTCTAAAAATTATACTTTTATATTTGTATATATAGAAAAAGTAACTAAGAAGAAATATATCAAACAGCCACTTTGGGCTCAAAATAATGGTTATAAAAAGTGAAAATGGGACTGGAAGATAAAATGTATACATATATACATTTGTGTGCTATATGAATATTTTTATAATGACATTATAGTCTATATATTTTTTAAATGACCATTACATTACACTGGTTTGATCAACATAATGTGGTCCAAATGATGCTGTGCCCATTTTAGGCCTAACCCTTATAGAAATCCTGACAATTTCTGGTTTTGCCTTCTTGAATCCAAATAACCTGTACCATGTATATGTATATATACATATATATATGTGTATGTATATATATACATATATATATATGTGTATGTATATATATACATATATATATGTGTATGTATATATATACATATATATATATATATATATATATATATATATATATATATATATATATATATAACTGCTTGGCACTTGCATTCTTATGGGTAAGAGAGAAATAAGAAAACTAGATAAAATATTACAATTTTCAGGTAGTGGTAAGTATAAAGAAAAAAATGTGGGGCAGAGGCTAAGAAATGTGATAGGGGCACAATTTTAATGATAGTAGCTAGAGAGAGCTGCAATAAGAAGGTGAATTTTGAATTAAGATCTGAAAGAAGTGAAGAAATGAGCCATGTTGATCTGTAGAAGTGTATTGCTGAATATGTTATTAAAAAGACTTTGTTTTTTACTCTAATATTGGGATCCAATGAAGAATTTTGAGCAGAGGCATAATGTGAACCCTCTTAGCAAGTCAGCTCTTCAAAGTCTTTGAGGAACTCAGGTTCGTTACATCTTCAGCACTGGCATCATCCACATGGCCAAATTTGGATAATTGCCATGGTATGACCTTATTCAGCAAGTGGTAGCCAAACTTAACTGCAAAGAATGTTGGAGAGTCATGTACCAAGTAGCAATCTATTATCGTAAAATAAGGAGAGAATAGACTCTGGTGGACAGCTAACAGTCTTTAACATAGGATCCATTAACACATACACAACAACTTAAGCCACAATACTGCATGAATTGAACAAGGGAATGAGTGTCTGATATATGGAGATGGTATAAGTTAGATAATATCAGAAAGCTCAGAAGATTCTACATCCCTCTAATCATAAAAGTGTGATGAACCACTGAGAGGTGGAATCTAAATAAGGTCTTGATAAATAATAGACATTATAAATGTGATTACTATTTGTCACAAATATGAGACCTCCTCCTTATACTCATGATGTTATAATAAATATACTGAATGGAAATCAAGAATGTATTAAGCAGAGGTAGACTATATGTGGATTTCTTAATTTCACATTGGGTGTGTGGGGGACAGATAACATTTAGATGGACTTTATTTTGGTTTTGTTTATTTTTCAATAAAAAGCTGAACATGATTTTATTTGGCAGTTTTATCATGATGACTTAAGATAAATGAAGTAGTTTCTTATGGTACCTAATTTATTCTCTTGAAATATAGTTGGTTTGCCACATGCTGTATTTTGTAACACTTGGCCTGGTAGGGTTTATTTGTGTTTGTGTGTGTTTTATGTAAGAACTTTTATTTCATTTATTTATTGAAGAATAGTTGATTTACAATATTATATGTTTCAGGTGTAAAACATAGTCATTCAATATATTTATAGAAGTAATCCATTTAAAATTATTTTAAAATAATGGGTATGTTTCCCTGTGCTCTACAATATAACCTTGTTGCTTATCTATTTTGTACATAGTAGTTTGCATCTATTAATCTCCTAACCCTATCTTGCTCCTCCCCCATTCTGTCTCCCAATTCTAACCACTACTTTTTTCTCTATATCTTTGAGGGGTTTTTTTTTATTTTTTGTTATATTAATTTTTTTAGATTCCTTATGTAAGTGATAACATACAGTATTTCTCTTTCTCTTTCTGACTTATTTCATTAAGCATAATGTTCATAATGTCTTTATGTCCATCTATGTTGTTGCAAATGGCAGAATTTCACTCTTTTTTATGGCTAAGTAATATATATATATATATATATCACAACTTCTTTAACCATTAACCTGTTAATGATCACTTATGTTGCTTCCATATCTTAGCATCATGAATAATGTTGGTATGAATATTAGGGTACACATAACTTTTCAAATTAATGTTTTTGTTTTCTTTGGATATATACACATGAGTGGAATTGCTTGATCATATGGTAGTTCTAATTTTAGTTTTTTGAGGAACCTCTATATTATTTTACATAGTGGCTGCACCAACTTACATTCTCACCAATAATGTAATAGTGATCCCTTTTCTCCATATCCTCTCCAACATATGTTATTTGTAGACTTTTTGATTATAACCATTCTGACAAATGTGAGTTGATATTTCATGGTGGTTTTGATTTGCATTCCTCTAATAATTAGTTATGTTGAGCATCTTTTCATGTGCCTCTTGGTCATCTGTATATCTTCTTTGGAAAAAATATCTATTCAGGTTTTCTGCCCATTTTTAAATTGTGTTGTTTGTTTTTATGATATTGAGTTATATGAGCTGTTTATATATTTTGGATATTAACCCCTTATTGGTCACAACATTAGTTTGGCTTTCCATTTTGTTGATGGTATCCTTTGCTATGCAAATCTTAAGTTTAAGTAGGTCTAATTTGTTTATTTTTGCTTTTGTTTATTTTGCCTTAGGAGAAAGATCTAAAAAAATATTGCTACAATTTATGACAGAGTGTTATGCCTATGTTCTCTTCTAGGAATTTTAGGGTTTCAGGTCTTATATTTAGGTCTTTAATCCATTTTGATCATTTTTTGTATATGGTGTTAGAAAAAGTATTTTAATTTTATTCTTTTACATGTAGCTGTCCATTTTTCCCAACACCACTTTTTGAAGAGACTGTTTTTTCTCCAGTGTATATTCTTGCCTCCTGTGTCACAAATTGATAGATCATAAGGATGTGGGTTTATTTCTAGGATCTCATTTCTGATCCATTGATGTATGTGTCTGTTTTTTATTTGTTTGTTTGTTTTGTGAGTTTCTTGCTGTTTTGATTACGGTAGCTTTGCAGTATATATTGAAGTCTGGAAGTGTGATGCCTCTGGCTTTGTTCTTTTTCCTCAAGATTGCTTTAGCTATTCAGCATCTTCTGTGGTTCCATATACATTTTAGGATTATTTGTTCTAGTTTATAAAAAATGCCATGGGTATTTTGATGGGGATTGTGTTAAATCCATAGACTGCTTTGGGTAGTGTGGACATTTGAAGAATATTAATTCTTCCAATCCATTGACACAGGATATATTTCCATTTCTTTGTATCATCTTCAATTTCCTTCATCAGTGTTTTATAGTTTTAATGTACAGATTTCATCTCCTTGGTTAAGTTTATTCCTAAGTATTTTATTTCCTTTGATGCAAATTTAAGTGGGATTGTTTTCATGCTTTCTATTTCTGATAATTCATTATCAGAGTGTAGAAAAGCATCAGATTTCTGTATATTAACCTTGTATCCTACAACTTTACTGAATCAATTTATTAGTTCTAATGGTTTTTTGGGGGAGATTTTGGGTTTTCTATACATAGTATCATGTGGTCTGTAAATAGTGGCAGTTTTACTTATTTCCTTCCAATTTTTTTTTTTTTTTTTTGCGGTACGTGGGCCTCTCACTGTTGTGGCCTCTCCCGTTGTGGAGCACAGGCTCCAGATGTGCAGGCTCAGTGGCCATGGCTCACAGACATAGCTGCTCCGTGGCATGTGGGATCTTCCCAGTCCAGGGCATGAACCTGTGTCCCCTGCATCGGCAGGTGGACTGTCAACCACTGTGCCACCAGGGAAGCCACTCCTTCCAATTTTGATGCATTTTATTTCTTTTTCTTGTCTGATTGCTGTGGATAGCACTGCCAGTACTATGTTAAATAGAAGTGGCAAGAGTGGACAACCTTGTCTTGTTCCTGATTTTAGAGGAAAGGCTTTCACTTTTCATTGCTGAATATGATGTTAGCTGTGGACTTATAATAAATGGTCTTTATATTGTTAAGATATGTTCCCTCCATACCCACTTTAATGAGAGTTTTTATCACGAATGGATGTTGAACTTTTATCAAATACTTTTTCTGAATCTTTTGAGATGATCATGTGATTTTATTTTTTTCTTTTGTTAATATGCTATACACCATTGATTGAGTTAAGGATATTGAACCAGTCGTGCATCCATGGAATTGATCATGGAGTGTAATCTTTTTTGTATTGGGCTGGCCAAAAGTTCATTCTGGTTTTTCCATAAAATGTTATGGGAAACCCAAAAGAACTTTTTGGCCAAACAAATATATTGTTGAATTTGGTTTGCTAATATTTAGTTGAGGATTTTTGCTTCTGTATTCATCAGAGTTATTGGTCTGTAATTTTCTTTTTCTTTTTTTCTTTTTTATGCTTTTTAAAGAATTTTATTGGAGTATAGTTGATTTACAATATTGTGTTACTTTCTGCTGTACAACAAAATGAATCAGTTATACATATACATATATTAATATATGTATATATTATACATATAATATATGTATATATTATACATATTATATATATATATATATATTATACATATAATAAACTCTATTTGAGATTATTTTCCCATATGGGTCATTACACAGTATTGAGTAGAGTTCCTTGTGCTATACAGTAAGTTCTTATCATTTTTTTATTACCCAGTCATAAAAAAGAATGAAATAATGCCATTTGCAGCAACATGGACGAACCTAGAGATTGTCATACTGAGTAATGTAAGTCAGACAAAGAAGGGCACATATTGTATGATATCACTTACATGTGGGATCTAAAAAAATACGGTACAAATTAATTTATCTACAAAAGAGAAATAGAGTCACAGATGTAGAAAAAAAATCTTATGGTTACCAGGGGGAAAGGGAGGAGGGATAAATTGAAAGATTGGGATTCACATATACACACTACTATATATGACTGGTTCTTTTTTATATGTTCTCCTTCCTCGTTAAAATTAATCCATTATTTCCCCTAATTCAGTTAGTATTCTTATTACTAATGCTTTGAACTCTTTGATAAATTATTTATTTCTGTTTTATTATTTTTTCCAGGATTTTCTCTTGTTATTTCAAGTGAAACAAACTACTCTGTCTTCTTATTTTGCTCAATTTTCTCTGTGTCTATGGAATTATGTGAAACAGTTACCTATTTCATTCTCAAAGGTGTGTCTTTTTGTGAGAATGTCCCTATACCATTTGCATGTGCCCAGTAACTTTGGTGGGAGAGCTGGATCTAATGTGAGCATATATCAAGTATTTCTTCAGTGTGTGCTGGCAGCTGTCACCTTTGTAGGAAGTGTGGCTAAAGATGGAGGGGCTAAAGCTAGATCCAGGTGTGAGCTGGGGCTTCTTCTCTGCTCATTGGCCAACATCACCCTATTTACAGTAAAGTTGGGTCCGACGTTGCAGTAGCAGGACACCTGAGGTTCGGGTCCAAGCTGACTCTATTCCTTCTAGTATGTGCTTTCCCCACTCCCAGCATCGGCTCCTACACACTAGAGGAAAGCTGTGATCAAGCAAGAGGGGATGGAGTTGACACTCAGCATGTGTCAGGGCACAGGCTGTGATGGCTCTGGCCTTAGAGTCCCAAACCACACCCTATGTGCTGCCTCTGTAAGTACCAGTAATGGCTGTCTCCACCATGTTCAAATTCCTTTCTGGGCCTGAACAGGTTCCATCCTTCACAACTGAATACTCCCCACAGCTAAGGCAGCCCTCACCCTAGGGTGGAGCTGTCTCACAAAGCAAGTGGGGTTGGAGCAGGTACTTGGCTCAGGCTGGTGTGCATGCCAGAGTAGTTGTGGGAAACTGGACAGAGTCCTGGGCAGTTTCAATCTACTTCTCATTGATTGAAACATCTCATTTCAGGAGTAATCAATTGTCTGCATGCTCTTCATGAACAGAGTCTATGTTTCTTTTAGCCTTCCGATTAGTCCCACTGTTTTTATAACCAACTTAGTGAACTTTTGCCTTTCTGGTGTCATAACCCAGGGCTGGGGCACCCAATATGTGGCTAGAATTGCTCACTCCTCAGGGTGTGTCCCAATCTGTGTAATCCCCCTCTTCTCCTGTGTCTCCTCCCAGGTGCACAGGTCCTGAGCTGATTGTTTCTCTTCTCTTTCTACCTGTTTCTCTGTGGATCTTTGTTATAGCCTTGGTTGTACAAGAATAATTCTTCCAATCTCCAGTTAATTTTCAGCTAGGATTGCTCCACATATATATGTATCTTTGATGTGTTTGTGAGCAGAGGTCAGCTCTGCATCCTCCTACTCCACCACCTTGATTTCTCCTCTAGGTGGACTTTGAATAGATAACTAAGAGTAAGATAACATGATTTGTAAATCAAATAACATACACTAAATTTTGGAGTTTAGGGATCTCTTTGGAATCATAACTCTCTATTTTACCTATTGATATCATCACAGCCATGGAACTAAACCATGATTTCCATTCATTCATATTGCCTCACTTATTATTCCACATATTTAAAGGCTCTGAAGAATAGCTGAGCTCATTCCCTTTGTAACTATTATGAAATTATTATCATAAAATTAATTGGGCTATTTACAGTTGTGCAAGTCTGCTGATTTAATTGCTCTGTACCTTGCTGCAAACAAAAATGAACAAAAGGTCTAAGATAGGAGGTACAGTGGTAGAACAACATATTTTATTCTTAGAGCAGAATACACTTCTTTATCTTTCCTTAGTAATTTTTGTGGAGATCTGAGCATATTTCACTCTCAGACTTGCTTCTTTTGCAGACCTCAACACTCACACTGTGATTTTTTTTTTTCCCTGACATCATTCAGTTTCTTTGAAGAGCGGTTTTGGGGGACTTACTTGGGCACTGAAGCCATGGCTGACAGCCATACATAGGAGAGGAGATGAACTCAATGGGGCCAACTGTTCTAAAACAGTTTTTAAATTATTTTGATAATTGCTCCTTTTCCTAATCTCAATATTTTGTTTATGCTAAGCATGTAGCTTCTTTGGTGTTAATTTGAAAATAATCCCTATTACCTCTAATATTTGGGGTTATTTTCTCTCCATTTTTCTCAATATATTCAATGCTATCTCACATGTAACTTCTCATACTCCCTCCAAAATTTGATCCACAGAGGACATTCCTTTCTGGTTCTCAAGAACTGTTATGTTTTATAGATTGCTTTAAATATTTTTCTATCATATTCAAGGGGAGTTTCAAGAGATTAAACATCAAAGTATAACTAGACTTGACTCTTTGAACCACCACATAATAATTTATAATCTTGAGGAAGTCTTTTTTTTTTTTTTTTTTTTTTTTGCGGTACGTGGGCCTCTCACCACTGTGGTCTCTCTCATTGCAGAGCACAGGCTCCAGACGTGCAGGCTCAGTGGCCATGGCCCACGGACACAGCCACTCCACAACATGTGGGATCCTCCTGGACCGGGGCATGAACCTGCATCCCCTGCATCAGCAGGCAGACTTTCAACCACTGCGCCACCAGGGAAGCCCTAAAGTCTGTTTCCTTAGTTGTAAAACATGATAATATTTACTATTCCAGCAGCATGAATTTGAGGATTATGTGATATAAGTAATCTGATTTCTAGCATGTAATAAGTAATTACTATATATATGCTATTATTATTTTTATTATCGTAAGATATATTACAGACAAGCTTAAAAAAACTAGAAACTGGCATATTTTCTACTTTTTATATTATTTTCATAAAATCTTCTAATGTTTATTAGTGTGCCAATTAGGTAGTTTACTGATCAATTTGCTAAAATATGTAGATGAGTTAGAAGTATGTAGAAATTATGTAGACAACTTCTTTAGATATGTCTGCTACACTTGCTGTGCCATGAGAGTAGTTAAGTGAATGTATTAAAAATGAGGGAGAAGGGAGGAAGACGGCAGAAGAGTAAAATGCAGAGATCACTTTCCTCCACACAGATACATCAGAAATACATCTACACGTAGAACTGCTCCTATAGGACACCCACTGAATGCTGGCAGAAGAACTCAGACCTCTCAAAAGGCAAGAAACTCCCAACATACCTGCGTAGGGCAAAAGAAAAAAGAAAAAAACAGAGAGAAAATAATAAGAATGGGACCTGCACCAGTGAGAGGGAGCAGGGAAGTCAGAAAGGTTTCCACACACTAGGAAGCCCCTTCGCGGGTGGAGACTGTGTGTGGCGAAGTGGGAAAGCTTCGGAGCCATGGAGGAGAGCGCAGCAACAGGGGTGTGGAGGGCAAAGCAGAGAGATTCCTGCACAGAGCATTGGTGCCGACCAGCACTCACCAGCCCTGAGAGGCTTGTCTGCTCACACACGAGGGCAGGCAAGGGCTGGGAGCTGAGGCTCGGGCATCAGTCGGATAGCAGGGAGAGGCCTGGGTGGCGAGAACACAGCCTGAAGGGGGTTAGTGCGCCACGGCTAGATGGGAGGGAGTCAGAGAAAATGTCTGGACGTTCTGAAGAGGGAAGAAACTTTTTCTTCCCTCTTTCTTTCCTGGTGCATGAGGAGAGGGGATTAAGAGTACTGCTTAAAGGAGTTCCACAGATGGGCGCCAGCTGCGGCTAACAGCGCAGACACAGAGACGGGCCTGAGATGCTATGGCTGCTGCTGCCACCACCAGAAAGTCTGTGTGTTCACACAGGTCACTATCCACATCTCCCATCCCTGGACCCTGTGTAGCTCACCACTGCCAGGGTCCCGTGATCCAGGGACAAATTCCCTAGGAGAAAACACGGCATGCTTCAGGCTGGAGAAACGTCATGCTGCCCTCTGCCACCACAGGCTTGCCCTGCATCCATACCCCTCCCTCCTGCCGGCTGAGTGAGCTGGAGCCCCGAATCAGCTGCTCCTTTATCCCCATCCTGTCTGTGCGAAGAACAAACGCCCTCAGACGATCTACACACAGAGGCGGTGCCAAATCCAAAGCTGAGCCCCCCGGAGATGTGCGAACAAAAAAAAGAAGGGAAATTTCTCTCTGCAGCCTCAGAAGCAGTGGATTAAAGCTCCACAATCAACTTGAGGTACGCTGCAGCTGTGGAATACCTGAATAGACAACAAATCATCCCAAACTGAGGAGGTGGACTTTGGGAGCAAGATATATTATTTTTTCCAAATTTCCTCTTTTTGTGAGTGTGTATGTGTATGCTTCTGTTTCAGATATAGTCTGTATAGCTTTGCTTTCACCATTTGTCCTAGGGTTCTCTCCATCTGTTTTTTTTTTTTCTTTTCTTTTTCTTTTTTTTATGTTTTAAAATTTATTTTCTTAATAACATTTTTTTATTTTTTATTTTAATAACTTTATTTTTTCTTACTTTACTTTATTTTATTTGATCCTCTTTCTTTCTTTCTGTATTTCTTTCCATTTTATCTCCCTTTTATTCAGAGACATGTGGATGAAAGACTCTTAGTGCTCCAGCCAGGCATCACGGCTGTGCCTCTGAGGTGGGAGAGCCAATTTCAGGACACTGGTCCACAAGAGACCTCCCAGCTCCTCGTAATAACAAATGGTGAAAATCTCCCAGAGATCTCCATCTCAACACCAAGACCCAGCTTCACTGAATGATCAGCAAGCTACATTGCTGGACACCCCATGCCGAACAACTGGCAAGACAGGAACACAGCCCAATTCATTAGAAGATAGGGCGCCTAAGATCACAATAAGGCCACAGACACCCACAAAACACACCACCAGACATGGCCCTGCCCAACTGAAAGACAAGAGCCAGGCTCATCCACCAGAACACAGGAACTAGCCCCCTCCAACAGGAAGCCAACACAACCCACGGAACCAACCTTATCCACTGGGGACACAAACCAAAAACAACAGGAAATACAAACTTGCAGCCTGTGAAAAGCAGACCCCAAGCACAGTAAGTTAAGCAAAATGAGACACCAAAAAACATACAGCAGATGAAGGAGCAAGGTAAAAACACCAGACATAACAAATGAAGAGGAAATAGGCAGTCTACCTGAAAAAGAATTCAGAATAATGATAGTAAAGGTATCCAAAGCCTTGGAAATAGAATGGAGAAAAATCAAGAAACATTTAAAAAGGAACTAGAAGAACTAAAGAGGAAATAAACAACAATGAACAACACAATAAAAGAAATTAAAAATACTCCAGAAAGGATCAATAGCAGAATACTGAGGCAGAAGAACGGATAAGTGACTTGGAAGATAAAATCGTGGAAATAAACACTGCAGAGCAGAATAAAGAAAAAAGAATGAAAATAATTGAGGACAGTCTCGGAGACTTCTGGGACTGCATAAAATGCACCAACATTCAAATTATAGGGGTCCCAGAAGAAGAATAGAAAAAGAAAGTGACTGAAAAAATATTTGAAGACATTATAGTTGAAAATTTCCCGAGTATGGGGAAGGAAATAGTTAGTCAAGTCCTGAAAGGACAGAGATTCCCATACAGGATAAATCCAAGGAGAAACACTCCAAGACACATATTAATCAAACTATCAAAAATTAAATATAAAGAAAACATATTAAAAGCAGCAAGGGTAAAACAACAAATAACACACAAGGGAATCCCCATAAGGCTAACAGCTGAACTTTCAGCAGAAACTCTGCAAGCCAGAAGGGTGTGGAAGGACATATTTAAAGTGACAAAGTAGAAAAACCTGCAGCCAAGATTACTCTATGCAGCAAGGATCTCATTCAGCTTTGATGGAGAAATTAAAACCTTTACAGACAAGCAAAAGCTGAGAGAGTTCAGCACCACAAAACCAGCTTTACAACAAATGCTAAAGGAACTTCTCTAGGCAAGAAGCACAATAGAAGGAAAACACCTACCATAACAAACAGAAAACAATTGAGAAAATGGGAATAGGAACATCCATACTGATAATGACCTTAAATGTAAATGGATTAAATGCTCACACGAAAAGACACAGACTGGCTGAATGGATACAAAAACAAGACCCATATATATGCTGTCTAATAGAGTCCCACTTCAGACTTAGGGATACATAAAGACTGAAAGTGAGGGTATGGAAAAAGATATTCCATGGAAATAAAAATCAAAAGAAAGCTGGAGTAGCAATTATCATATCAGACAAAATAGACTTTAAAATAAAGACTATTAGAAGAGACAAAGAAGGGCACTACATAATGATCAAGGGATCAATCCAAGAAGAAGATATAACACTTGTAAATATTTATGCACCCAACACAGGAAAAGCTCAACACATAAGGCAAATACTAACAGCCATAAAAGGGGAAATCGACAGCAACAGAAACATAGAAGAGAATTTTAAAACCCCACTTACACCAATGGTCAGATCATCCAAAATGAAAATAAATAAGGAGACACAAGCTTTAAATGATGGATTAACAAGACGGAATTAATTGATATTCATAGGATATTCCATGCAAAAACAACAGAGTACACATTTTTCTCAAGTGCTCATGGAACATTCTCCAGGACAGATCATATACTGGGTCACAAAACAAGCCTTGGTAAATTTAACAAAACTGAAATTGTATCAAGTATCTTTTCGGACCACAATGCTATAAGACTACATATCAATTACAGGAAAAGATCTGTAAAAAAATACAAACACATGGAAGCTAACCAATACACTACTTAATAACCAAGTGATCACGGAAGAAATCAAAGGGGAAGTAAAAAATACGTAGAAAAAAATGACATTAGAGACACGACGACCTAAAGCCTATGGGATGCAGCAAAAGCAGTTCTAAGAGGGAAGTTAATAGCAATACAATCCTACATTAAGAAACAGGAAACATCTCAAATAAAACACGTAACCTTGCACCTAAAGCAAATAGCAAAAAAAAAAAAAAAAAAAAAAAGTCCAAAGGTAGCAGAAAGAAAGACATCATAAAGATCAGATCAGATATAAATGAAAAAGAAATGATGGAAAAAATGGCCAATATCAATAAAACTAAAAGCTGGTTCTTTGAGAAGACAAACAAAATTGATAAACCATTAGCCAGACTCATCAAGAAAAAAATAGAGAAGACCCAAGTCAATAGAATTAGAAATGAAAAAAAGGAGAAGTAAATACTGACACTGTAGAAATACAAAGGATTATGAGAGATTACTACAAGCAACTCTATGCCAATAAAATGGACAATCTGGAAGAAATGGACAAATTCTTAGAAATGCACAACCTTATGAGACTGAACGAGGAAGAAAGAGAAAATATGAACAGACCAATCACAAACACTTAAATAGAATCCGTGATTAAAAATCTTCCAACAAACAAAAGCCCAGGACCGCATGGCTTCACAGGCGACATCTATCAAACATTTAGAGAAGAGCTAACACCTATCTTTCTCAAATTCTTCCAAAATATAGGAGAGGGAGGAACACTCCACAACTCATTCTACAAGGCCACCATCACCTTGATAGCAAAACCAGACAAAAATGTCACAAAGAAAGAAAACTACAGGCCAATATCACTGATCAACATAGATGCAAAAATCCTCAACAAAATACTAGCAAACAGAATCCAACAGCACATTTAAAGGATCATACACCATGACCAAGTGGGGTTGATTCCAGGAATTCAAGGAATCTTCAATATACACAAATCAATCAACGTGATACACCATATTAACAAACTGAAGGAGAAAAACCATATGATCATCTCAATAGATACAGAGAAAGCTTGCGACAAAATTAAATACTCATCTATAATAAAAACCCTGAAAAAAGTAGGCATAGAGTGAACTTTCCTCAACATAATAAAAGCCATATATGACAAACCCACAGCCAACATTGTCCTCAATGGGGAAAAACTGAAATCAACTCCACTAAGATCAGGAACAAGACAAAGTTACCCACTATCACCACTATTATTCTACAAAGTTTTGGAAGTTTTATCCACAGCAATCAGAGAAGAAAAAGAAATCAAAGGAATCCAATTTGGAAAAGAAGAAGTAAAGCTGTCACTGTTTGCAGATGACATGATACTATACCTAGAGAAATCTAAAGATGCTACCAGAAAACTACTAGAACTAATTAATGAATTTGGCATAGTAGCAGGATACAAAATTATTGCACAGGAATCTCTGGCATTCCTATACACTAATGATGAAAAATCTGAAAGTGAAATTAAGAAAACTCTCCCATTTACCATTGCAACAAAAAGAATAAAATATCTAGGAATAAACCTACCTCAGGAGACAAAAGACCTGTATGCAGAAAAATATGACACTGATGAAAGAAATTAAAGATGATACAAATAGACCAAGAGATATACCATGTTCTTGGATTGGAAGGATCATCATTGTGAAAATGACTCTACTACCAAAAGCAATCTACCAATTCAATGCAATCCCTATCAAACTACCACTGGCATTTTTCACAGAACTAGAACAAAAAATTTCACAATTTGTATGGAAACGCAAAAGACCCCAAATAGCGAAAGCAATCTTGAGAATGAAAAATGGAGCTGGAGGAATCAGGCTCTTTGACTTCAGACTATACAACAAAGCTACAGTAATCAAGACAGTATGGTACTGGCACAAAAACAGAAATATAGATCAATGAAACAGGAGAGAAAGCCCAGAGACAAACCCACGCACATATGGTCATCTTATCTTTGATAAAGAGGCAAGAATATACAGTGGAGAAAATACAGCCACTTCAATAAGTTGTGCTGGGAAAACTGGATAGGTACATGTAAAAGTATGAAATTAGAACAATCCCTAACACCATACACAAAAATAAATTCAAAATAGATTAAAGACCTATATGTAAGGCCAGGCTGTATCAAACTCTTAGAGGAAATCATAGGCAGAACACTCTATGCCATAAATGACAGCAAAATCCTTTTTGACCCACCTCCTACAGAAATAGAAATAAAAACAAAAATAAACAAAGGGGACCTAACGAAACTTAAAAGCTTTTTTACAGCAAAGGAACCATAAACAAGACCAAAAGATAACCCTCAGAATGAGAGAAAATATTTGAAAATGAAGCAACTGACAAAGGATTAATCTCCAACATTTACAAGCAGCTCATGCAGCTCAATAACAAAAAACAAAAAATCCAATCCAAAAATGAGCAGAAGAACTAAATAGACATTTCTCCAAAGAAGATATACAGATTGCCATCAAACACATGAAAGAATGCTCAACATCATTAATCATTAGAGAAATGCAATTCAAAACTACAGTGAGATATCATCTCACACCAGTCAGAATGGCCATCATCAAAAAATCTAGAAACAATAAATGCTGGAGAGGGTGTGGATAAAAAGGAACACTCTTGCACTGTTGGTGGGAATGTAAATTGATACAGCCACTATGGAGCACAGTATGGAGGTGTCTTAAAAACTATAAATAGACCTACCCTATGACCCAGCAATCCCACTCCTGGGCATATACCCTGAGAAAACCATAATTTGAGAAGCGTCATGTCCCAAAATGTTCACTGCAGTTCTATTTACAATAGCCAAGACATGGAAGCAACCTTAGTGTCCATCATTGGATGAATCGATAAAGAAGATGTGGCACACATATACAATGGAATATTACTGAGCCATAAAAAAAACAAAATTGAGATATGTGTAGTGAGGTGGATGGACCTAGAGTCTTTCATACAGAGTGAAGTAAGTCAGAGAGAGAAAAATGAATACAGTATGCTAACACATATATATGGAATGTAAGGGGAAAAAAAAGGTCATGAAGAACCTAAGGGTAAGACAGGAATAAAGACATAGTTCTACTAGAGAATGGACTTGCAGATATGGGGAGGGTGAAGAGCAAGCTGTGACAAAATGAGAGAGTAGCATGGACATATATACACTACCAAACATAAATTAGATAGCTAGTGGGAAGCAGCCGCATAGCACAGGAGATCAGTTTGGTGGTTTCTGACCACCTAGAGTGATTGGATAGGGAGGGTGGGAGGGAGGGATATGCAAGAGGGAAAAGATATGGGGACATATGTATATGTATAACTGATTCACTTTTTTATAAAGCAGAAACTAACACACCATTGTAAAGCAATTATACTACAATAAATTTGTTTAAAAAATTCTTTTGTCAGATGGAACTACAAAATTCCAGTAACCTACTTTTAATGTAGGGAAAAAACTATATATTAAACTGAACAAAAGGAAAATATAAGAATTTTAAAAAATAATTAAAAAAATAAATAAAAAGCAAAAAACAAGTGGACACTTTATAGCACCAGAAACAGATGGGCAGGGGACATTGTGTTTTGTCAGGACTTACATTTTACAGTTACAGAATGAATAATTGGGATTCAAGAAATTGTTAAAACAAAGGAGAGGTTGCAGAAATATTCCTCTGAGTCATCTATTGTACTACATGCAGAATTATTTTAATTTTATTTGAATCTTGAAAATGGACTCTACTCAAAGTGACACCCCTTTTTATGTTAGCATTTCAGAGGTACCTAAAACATTTTTAAGGTGCAATTTAATTCATCAGTATGTTGTTATGCAGATTTAGTGTCCTTTGATTGAATCTCTATATTGTTACAAGAATATATAATAAGATGATTTTTATTTGAAACAGGAAACCAGATGTAGATATAGTTTCACAGATCCTATGCCTCACTGGATAAAGGAATTTCTTCAAGAGAGCACATAACATTTCAACTGCCTACTACCTTAAAAATGTAACTAACAAGCTTCAAATTATTAATCACAACAACAACTAAGACTTGTATTAGACTAAATGTACTGTGAATGAAACAATTAAAACAAGAAAAACGTAATTATGCCATACAAAATTCTCAAATAATAGTGATCCCGAGTTTTTAAAATAGATATTGTTGAAAGATGAATTTCATTCATTGTAATACCTAATGATAATAGAATGACTTTAAAACTTTAAACATTTTCTCTAACATGATTTCTTACTTTTTTTCCAGCTTTATTGACCTAGTGCATTGTATAAGCTTAAAGTGTACAACATAATGATTTGATGTATGTATACATTGTCAAACGATTACCACAATATGTTTCCTTAACATCCATCATCTCACATAGCTATATATCTTTTTTTCCCTTGTGGTGCAAATTTTCAATGTCTACTCTCTTAGTAACTTTCAAATATACAGTACAGTATCATTAATTATTGTCATCATACTTTTGATTTTCTCATTTAAAATTTGGCATGAAACTGTCAAAGTAATAGCTACCTCTTTCATAAAACTATTTTCTAAGGAAAAGATTAATATAAAGTACTTTAGTAGACATGAGAATTTGTCAGTTAACAATCAATCTTGAAGAGTATGAAAATATAATTTTCTATAAATTACTAATAATTTCTTGTCTTTATAAAATGTTAAAATATCTCTTTCAACAAGTATTTTTTAGTGTCTTAATATTTGTATTTTCTAAGAAAACTACAAATGTATTATCTGTCAAAATAGATGTAATTCAAATGATCTCATTTTAACTTGTTCAGTTTGTAAATTTTTATTGCTTATTCACATAAAAGATATAATTTACAACAACAACAAAATATGGGTTATTTCTACTCATTATGTACAACAGTATGAAGTTAAAAATATAATCAATAGAAACACACACACATACACACACACATGAGAGGTAATTGGGCAAAATTGCAGTTTGATACCAAATGAAATTATAATTATGCTAAAGATCAGAAATATTGAAACCTACAGTTCTGCCCCAAGATGTCTATTGAGCTAAAAACACACAGTTGGTTGAAAAATATTTTTATATCACCATTAAAACAATAGAGTTCTTATCAATATTTTGTTGAGTTTCCGATCTTGTGTATGGTGAAAAAGCCTAAATTTCATCACATATTTCATCTCATATTTATTATAATAAAACACAGTTTATGACAAAATATTCAATATTCTTGTCTTCATCATATGGGATTAATACCTAGGATAATTTTGTGTGTGGGGCTGTGTGTGTATAAGGCATTATTCAGATTTGCATCAGTTGTATGTTTGAAAGGTATATATATATCCTTTTCTCTCCATATAAAATTAATTTATTACTTTTCATGCATTCTGAGGACTATTGTCAAGATATTAATAAAGTCTAGACATATGACCTCCAAATACTATTATTTTTAAGTTTTCAATCATTCATTTTATGAAACAGGGACTGTGGAGATAAAGTGTTTTAATAAAACCACAGCATGTTTCATCCAGGCATGCTGCTTTTTATTTTTATTATTTTTTATTTTTTTTTATTGCTTCTGTTATATATTCTATCCTACATAGCCTTCACTTGAGATGCTGTCTTCATTTCAATTATTTCTAAGGAAACATTATTACTATAAAAACGAATCATAAACTCAGTCAAAGATATGGTTATAAATAAGAGTGTAAACCTCAAGTCAGGGTTTGTTTTTACAACATGGTAATCCTCCTTTAAATAATCTGACTTTCAAATTTAACTTCATGCCAATGATTATGTACATACAAAAATTCTACAAATTGCATTCAAGGTAAAGTCTTCAAACTACTGTATGCTTCACAATGCATTATAATTTACTTAGACATTAATTATCTAAATCTCTAGTTCAATAGGATATAATAGTTTATAGTTTTATGAACAAGCAAATTCCCCATATATAGAAAGAGACCTATGATAAGTTCTAGCCATTTCATATGAGATAGACGTTTCCACTCCCTTTGCTAAGCAAATGAACATCTTAAGCCACCTTGCTGGATTTGATATATAAGAAGAAAGTGTCTGGTTCCAAACTTTTGGGATACATAAGGCTGTACGGATTTTTATAGATGACTAAGAATATGTGTATCAAATATCTATATCTACAAGTATTTATAAGCACTGATTATGAGCTTTTGTAGTGGTAGTTACAGAACAAAATTTTCAGTTTCTTCTCCTAACAGAGCTTTCAATCATAATGAGGAAAAACAGAAGGAAGTTACAATTCTCAAAAATTATACAGACACACACACACGTGCACGCACACACCTGTGTTTGTGGTGTGTATGCTATATATGCTGCTTAATGTAACATTGCTACTCAAGTATTTAGAATAGTGTTTCATCTAGTTAAGTACTATTTCAACTACCCACAGCTCAGATATTTAGCAAAGGCACATAACTGGAACAAAAATAAAAATTCAAAACAAGAAATTAACAAAATAAAATACTTCTTTGGACAGCAATAAATTATGTTGCAAAGTCTAAAGCTCATGCATTTTGTTTAAAGTAGAGGGTTTCTTTAAAGAGCCTGGCTTTATTCAAGACCATTTTGATAAGTTACAAATTTGTTTGCAATTTGTGGAACTTACTTGAATCTTGACTATATAAGACAATTTGTAACAATAGAGAAAATTGAATATTATTCAGGTCTGAGATAATGTTGAACATTATTCTCAATGTTGTGGAGTTTGGTATGTAATATTTTTAATCTTTATGTATTAGAAAGATACTAAAAAATCATGGTTGAAATGATATATTCTGTGATTACCTTATATTTGCTTTAAAATTGTCCAGCCAGAAAAAAAAAAAACGCTGGAGATACGATAGATAGAACAAGAATAGTGATATATTAATAATTATTGAAGCTGGAGGATATGTCCATGAGGTTTCACTGTACAGTTTTCTCTAATTTTGTGCATATTGGAAAATTTCTATAATAAAATGTTAAAATAGCAAATTTACAGATTAAAAGAAAGAAACACAAGTACTCCATATAGCGCATTAACAGCAATGAAAACTGAGAGACAATTGGCTGACATCAGAAAAGACCAGAGATATTATCAGAAGGAAAGGTAAAAAATAAGAAAGTCCAGGAATTTGAGAACATTTCCATTTGAGGACATTTAATGTAATAGAAAAACGTGACATTACAATTTAATTAATTGCTTTAAAATGTTTAGTTTTTTAATAGGTTACCTGGTAAATTTGAATTTTCACACATTCCTTTTTGTTTGTTAAGAGAATTCATCATTTAAAAGTTACCAATTTGTTTAACTTTAGTGGTAGAAAAAGAGTCATTTTTTTCAGGGAAAATTATTGGTTCTGAGTTAATTAAATGTTCAATAAATCAGCAGTGATTGCACTACTGAGGTAAGTGTGTTTTTGTGTGTGTGTGAAAGTTTACAAAATCTACTCTTCTTAATTTGTCTCTGTATGTGCTCCAGAGAGAACAGAAAAATTCACAAGGAGGCCAAATGTCTTTTTCACAGATAAAACATAAACATTGATATGCTAGTTCCTTCACTTTTAAAGATCATTTATTTATCAAATTATTTATTGGGGATCTGTCATATGATAGATACTTAAATACATCAATGAAAATCAGAGAACAATCTCTGCTGTCATAGAGTTTTTATTATAGTAAGGTGAGAAATACAATAAATAAAAGAGTAAGTAAAATGTAAACACAGATAGTTGATAAGTAGATAATAGGTAGATGATAGATGATGGATAGATATAGATATATAGATAGAAACAAAGATAGAAAAGGTGATAAAGATTATAGAAAATATAAAGCTGTGGTGGTGAACTGAAAGTGTGAAAGAGGGGTGAATTTTAGTAAGATTATCAGGTATACTTCTTTTAAAAAGTGACATTTGAGCAGAAAATTGAAAAAGGTGATGATATGAGCCATTTAAATATCAAAGAGTTCATTCTTGATGGAAGAAATGCCTAATGTAAAGGTCCTGAAGTGGGAATGTGCTTGACTCATTTGAGAAATTTTAAAGACGGCAGTGTGTGTTTAGAAGAATAAATGGCAGAGAGACTAGTAGAAGCTATGGTCAGAGAATTAGCCAGGGATCAAAATGAGTAGGGACTTGTAGGCTATTGTAACAATTTTAGCTTTTCTTCTCACCAAGATGGGAAGCCACTGGACAGCTCTATGTAAAAAATAATAAATTTATTTGACTTAGATTTTAAATTACTTCATCTTCTATGTTGACAATGAACAGTAAGTGGTCAAGAGTAAAGGAAGGTAAAACAATTAGGTGCCTATTACAATAATCTAGGTGAAAATTTGATGCCAGATTGGTCAGAAAAAAGAGTGGAAGTGGTGATAAAAAGTCAGATTCTGGATATATTTTGAAGGTAAAGCCAAAAAAATGCCTTCATGCATTTGAAATACTGTATGAGAGTATGAATGGAGTCAAGGTTAACTACGTGTTTATATAGAAGTACCTTGATGTAATTAGATGGTCAGACATGAGGTTTGATGGTGAGGAATGCCAAGAAAATAAATCTCACAAAGAAGAACCCTTCAAGAAAGAAAAGGGAATTTGCCTTGGTGATGTATTCTCAATTCCAGGGAATGTATTACCATCGTTAGAATATTCAGGAACTGGCATAATCACAAGCACAGTGAGTGTTGAGATATGCATTGGAAACAAATGCAATACATGCAAATGTAAATTAAAGAACCTTAGTCATTGTTTACCCTTGGGTCCAAGCAAGCAGTCCCTTTGTGATAACTCTATAAGGGAAGAAATTTCTCTATGGCCAGGGCAAAGTTGAACATCTAATGTATAATAGTAGTAAGTAGTAGGTAGAAAGGAAAGGCATGTCACTCTAAAAGCTTCTATGATATCACTTCTTTGGTAGAAATGATGCTTTTTCAACATTGATATTCTTCTGGATTTTTTGGAAGAGTGCATTTTGAGAGTCCTTCCAAAATCACTCAGCAACTAGAATTCTTCTCTTCCCCTGGTCTGAAAGCACCATGATCAATTTAAAATCAACTAATTTCTGGTCAAAATCATGAGGGTTTTTTGTTTGTTTGTTTGTTTCAGTCTCAAAAGATGTTCACCTAAGCTTCAGATTCAACAAGTAGGACAAGTAAAATCAAGTTTAGTTCTTTATATTCTAGTAAGACTTTAGAGATTTCATCAGAGTATAAGGAGAGGTTGTGGGTATATATAAGCTGAAATTCATACAAATTTGAGAACGGGAAGTTCTTGGACATTTATTTCGAGACCACAGATCAGGAGGAACTGCCACTAAACACAGTTAAAACTGTAAAGTTTCACTTTTAAATAATCAGTATGTGTCATATGGAGTATATGATATATTTTGGGTAAGTATGTAAATTCATATTTAAGAAAGATTTCTAATCAAAATATTTAAAATGAAACATATCAGAAGTCTTTAAGTGTTCAGCTCTCAGATGACCTGAAAACTCAACTATCCATGGTGAGTATATATATATATAATATGTAGGGCTTCTCCATAGAGGTTGATTGTATAAATATATATGTTGAAATAATTATAGATAACATTGAAAGGTAGAGGGAATTTTCACATTCGTTTAAAAAAAATATAAAATTAAATAGGTCTATGTTATGCAAAATTTAAAAGGCACAAAGTGGTAATTGTACAGTCATATAGATCTATGTGCCTTCCATACACACAATCTGATTTGGTTGCACCAGCCAATACTTTCTCCATGAAGTTACAGTTTGCATTCAGTGAAATATATGCCTCTACACTGCCTTCAACTATCTTGAAAGAAGAGTCACCTACAAGATTTGCGTTGCCTCTTTAATACAAACTTGAAGTTTCCTTTTTGTAATAGGTACTGATGTATCTATTACAGACATATTAATGTTTACACAATTTAAAGCTAAGGCACTAAAGAGCATATAGTGTCTTTGTATGTATGTGTGCATGTATATGTATATATATTGCACTTTAAAAATAATCAGTATGAGGCTTCCCTGGTGGCGCAGTGGTTGAGAGTCTGCCTGCCAATGCAGGGGACACGGGTTCGTGCCCCGGTCTGGGAAGATCCCACGTGCCGTGGAGCGGCTGGGCCCATGAGCCATGGCCACTGAGCCTGCGCATCCGGATCCTGTGCTCCGCAACGGGAGAGGCCACAGCAGTGAGAGACCCACATACTACAAAAAAATAAAATAAAATAAAATAAAATAAAAATAATCAGTATGCATCATCATAAAATATACAATATCTGTATATATATATATATATATATATATATGTTTTTATTTTAAAAATAACCTCTTATATTCTTGATACAAATAAATTACCCGTACAAATTTGCTTTGAGATCTGCTTATACTTTTACTGTTCACATTAGTTTTGATTATTTAGTCAATTTCCAAATTGTGCTATGTTATAGCAAACTTAAATTTTTTAAAAAAATCACAATAATCTTGAGAAAATCAGGCAGAAGACACCAAGCTACACATGGGCCACAGTTAAAGCGTTATAAGGAAATATAAATTTGCATTCTCAAACATGTTTCTTAAATAATTTAAATGGAGGAGAGAAATATAGCGTGGAGGAAAGGGAGAGACCAAAATCCTTGAAGCTTCTTCCAGTTACTTTCCAATACTTGAATGACTATGCTAGTGCAGTTTTCATGACTAATATGTGTTCTTGGAAAACGTGAATTTTTAAAGTGAAACACTCATGCTATGTTTACTCCATGATATTTCAAGCTGATGTGTGACAATATATAAATCTATATTAGGCATAGCCATAACATCAGGTTCCTTCATTCCTTGAGAATTGGAACACAACATGATTGATACTGAAACTTTTGGTAATATGTCATATAGATAATTTGAAAAGATGGAAAAATATAGGTGTGCACATATGTGTAAACAAATTAGAAAAATAAAGCCACCCATGGCACCACCAATCAGACTTCATGCAATTCCTCCTTTGACCTTATAGCAACGTGCCTAGTCCACAAAAATTAATTGTCTTTCTTGCGCTGTATTAAGAAGAAGTATTAATGCAGGCTTAAAAGCTTGCTTAAAAGAGTGCTTGGGTTTGAAAAGGGATTCTATGGTTTACTAGCTGAGTGAACTTGAACAATTTATTTTCAACAGTTCTGAACTTCAGTTATTTTATTGTGAAAAATTGAGAATATTTTGCTATCTTATAGGGTTGATGCAAATATTAAAATAAATAATATATAAAATAGTATACAATTCAATTCCTGATTCACAGGTAGTGTCCAACAAATGATAGTGATGATAATATAATACAGCTTCAGAAGGAGACTGTGCACAGTATTTATTTCCAAACTTAACTCACAAAACACCTCTCCATGCTGAGCCTTGACAAGATCTTCTCCACTTTGATTCTTTTACCTGTATATTGCAAAAAAAAGTTACATAATGTAATATGTCTTTACAAGATGTCTCTTTTTTTTTTGTCAGCAACTTAAGTATCATGGATACCTGTTCAATTTCTTCAGTTCAATTGTTGGCCCCTTAGGGGTAGAAGGTAGTTTTTTTATGTATTGTGGATTTATGCACAGTATAGAACCACATAAAACATCACCCCTCTCCACAAATAGTGTTTTAAAAATTTTGTTGCCAAGTGACTTCAAATAATCAAGAACAAGGACATAGAGACTATTGAGTCAGAATTGCAAAGGATTTCAAGTAAGAGAATGTAAATTTTTCTCAGACATGGAAAAGAAAACGAATAATTGTTTCTTTGATTATCTGGTAAGGATATGGTAGCAGACATTGCTTATTTTATTTAATTATGTAGCAATATAATTATATTTTATGACCTGGAAATGATTATCTAAGGCATTATGTTCTTACCTCAACCAAATAAATATTATTATTATATAAAACAAATATAATTTGTAGGGTACAATAAGAGAAATTTATTTTCTGTAAGATTCCATTGTCCATGAGAAGTATTGAAAATATGGAGCAAACAAGACTCTCACATACTGTCGTGAGAGTTTAAATTGGTGCAACTAAGTTGGGAAATAATTTGTCACCATCTAATAACACTGAAGAGATCTATGAAATATGGTCTAGCAATTTCAATTTGCAGAAAGAGATATATACTTAGCGGATATTAATAATAGCTCCAAATTTGAAAACACCAAATATCCAAAAAAATATATATATATATAGTGGTATATTCATGCAAATAATTACTACACTTACAGATATTTGATATGTGAACAGAGCTCACATATCAAATATTGAGAAATAGAAATGAGATGTTAAATATACGCCATATGATTCTATTTGTATAAAGTTTAAAAACAGAAAAAAAGTAAATCATATGTTGAGAAACAGATGCTTAATGGTTAAAAGAATAAAGATAAGGATATATTCACCATATAAAGCAGGTTGTGAGTTCCATACGAAGCTACTTTTCTGGTAGAAGGGAGCATAGAGATTATGAAAGAACACAAACTAGACTTCTTAGTATTTGCAAAGCTTTATTTTATTTTTTAACTTTTTTTCCCTTACAAGGTATTGACGAGATAAATTAGTAAACTATATAGTTTATTATAATTTTAATATGCTGTACATTATGTAATAATAAAAATTAAAGGAAACAAAACTAGTACACACAAAATAGTAAATAAATGTAATATTTTTCAGGACTTTTTTTTAAAGTGACAGAAATGTTATTTTACCTATTAATCATCAGTCTTTTTATAATATATTAGCCCTTAACAGAGTATTGGTGTTTAAATGCCTACAAAATTTTGGGGAGGAATAATAGTATCTACAGGACAAATATAAAAATAATGAAAGTATCTAAATAGTTCTATTAATAACCTGGTACCTAAATGCCTCATAATCCTTTGGATTAATGAGTAATATCTTAAAAATAAATATTTTTAATTAATGTCTGAAAAAATATTTTAAGATTAATATTCTATGAAATTTTGTAAACCCTTTGTATACAAAATAAATCAATTAAAAATAATCTTTATATGAATTTATAGAAGATAAAAAATATGGGAGAAAACATTTAAACTGCAGTATAGTCCATTTTACAGTCTTAGATTTTCCCAGTAGGTGGTTAATAAATCCTCTTTTCCTTCTCATTGACAAGAAAATAGCAGGTAATTCTTAGCATATTAGCCAAAAGTTATGAGAGTTTACAAATCTTGTGAAAATTGATTTGATTTCAATGGCAAGCCTAGTTGCCCTGAAGGGAATGTGCTTCCACTAGCACATAGCATTTCTTGGAGCACTGACAAGTATTTCCAGTACTTTTCAAAATGTTAAGTCTAGTTTTTTTTGTTTATTATTTTTTTGGCAAGGAAGTCAAGCTAACAGATTTCAGGCTACTAACCCTGAACTAAGCTCATGCCTAGGATGACTGGGAATGTAAGACTCTTATTACATCCGTCAGTGGCTTGGCTACCTACATCTTGCCAAAAGTTTTTCCTTTCTTATTTAGATAAGGAACAAACTGTTGGCTTAATACACATAAATATTTATCAGTTTTTCCTTGGTGAATGCCGGCTCTTTTTCTTTGACTAGTAAGATACTTTATCTTACTTTATACAGACAGTTCAAGAAATAACATTTTGCTTCAAAGGGAAGCATGATGGAAAGGAAGAACTTTAATGTGATACCTACTGGTCACCCTACCAGGGCACAAAGTAGAGGGGGAAAAGAAGTGGTGTGCATCTAAAGGGAAATTTAAAGATCTCCTACACAGAGTGCATAACTGGATCCAAGAGATCACTAATAGTTGTCAGTAATCTATCTCTTTCCATTTCTTGGTCTTGCTCTCTTCCGTGTTGCCATAATTTTCAGGGAGATTTTCCCTACATGTGATTTCCCACTATTTTTATTCTACTAGATTATCCACCCCTGGAGCCAAAGAGTATCTTTTTTTCTAATATGCTACAACAAAACTCCCAGAGAGGACTTTGATTAGGCTTAGTTTCTTTGAACATTCCTTACCCAATCACTGTGATTAAGAAAACATAGTGCTATGACTGACCACCCAAACATTGTAAAAAGATTATGCATAGGGCTTAGGGGAATGGGGGAGAGGGTAACTCAACCACAACTATGTGTGCTGAGACAGAATGGAGACTCCTACAAACAAAATGTAGGTATTATTACCAAATGAAGGGCCTAGGGATGTTGAGTAAGCAAAAACAGTATTCATTAGATGTATTCCTAACCATCACCTTTTGCTGCCTATGCCTCAAATAAATATTTCCGATGAGTTTACATTTTTGATGGCACTTGGGTATTTCCATTTTTATAAAAACTCCTTTAAATGATAACATTTTTTTATTTTTTTATTTTTTTATTTTTTTATTTTTATTTTTTGCTTTATCACAAATTTAATCAGTTATATGTATACATATGTTCCCATATCCCCTCCCTTTTGCGTCTCCCTCCCACCCTCCCTATCCCACCCCTCCAGGCGGTCACAAAGCACCGAGCTGATCTCCCTGTGCTATGCGGCTGCTTCCCACTAGCTATCTACCTTACGTTTGGTAGTGTATATATGTCCATGCCGCTCTTTCACTTTGTCACAGCTTACCCTTCCCCCTCCCCATATCCTCAAGTCCATTCTCTAGTAGGTCTGTGTCTTTATTCCTGTCTTACCCCTATGTTCTTCATGACCTTTTTTTTTTTCTTAAATTCCATATATATGTGTCAGCATACAGTATTTGTCTTTCTCTTTCTGACTTACTTCACTCTGTATGACAGACTCTAGGTCCATCCACCTCATTACAAATAGTTCAATTTCATTTCTTTTTATGGCTGAGTAATATTCCATTGTATGTATGTGCCACATCTTCTTTACCCATTCATCCGATGATGGACACTTAGGTTGTTTCCATCTCCGGGCTATTGTAAATAGGGCTGCTATGAACATTTTGGTACATGTCTCTTTTTGAATTATGGTTTTCTCAGGGTATATGCCCAGTAGTGGGATTGCAGGGTCATATGGTAGTTCTATTTGTAGTTTTTTAAGGAACCTCCATACCGTTCTCCATAGTGGCTGTACCAATTCACATTCCCACCAACAGTGCAAGAGTGTTCCCTTTTTTCCACACCCTCTCCAGCATTTATTGTTTCTAGATTTTTTGATGATGGCCATTCTGACTGGTGTGAGATGATATCTCATTGTAGTTTTGATTTGCATTTCTCTAATTAGTAAAGATGTTGAGCATCCTTTCATGTGTTTGTTGGCAGTCTGTATATCTTCTGTGGAGAAATGTCTATTTAGGTCTTCTGCCCATTTTTGGATTGGGTTGTTTGTTTTTTTGTTATTGAGCTGCATGAGCTGCTTATAAATTTTGGAGATTAATCCTTTGTCAGTTGCTTCATTTGCAAATATTTTCTCCCATTCTGAGGGTTGTCTTTTGGTCTTGTTTATGGTTTCCTTTGCTGTGCAAAAGCTTTTAAGTTTCATTAGGTCCCATGTGTTTATTTTTGTCTTTATTTCCATTTCTCTAGGAGGTGGGTCAAAAAGGATCTTGCTGTGATTTATGTCATAGAGTGTTCTGCCTATGTTGTCCTCTAAGAGTTTGATAGTGTCTGGCCTTACATTTAGGTCTTTAATCCATTTTGAGCTTATTTTTGTGTATGGTGTTAGGGAGTGATCGAATCTCATACTTTTACATGTCCCTGTCCAGTTTTCCCAACACCACTTATTGAAGAGACTGTCCTTTCTCCACTGTACATTCCTGCCTCCTTTATCAAAGATAAGGTGACCATATGTCCGTGGGTTTATCTCTGGGCTTTCTATCCTGTTCCATTGATCTATCTTTCTGTTTCTGTGCCAGTACCATACTGTCTTGATTACTGCAGCTTTGTAGTATAGTCTGAAGTCAGGGAGCCTGATTCCTCCAGCTCCATTTTTCGTTCTCAAGATTGCTTTGGCTATTCGGGGTCTTTTGTGTTTCCATACAAATTGTGAAATTTTTTGTTCTAGTTCTGTGAAAAATGCCAGTGGTATTTTGATAGGGATTGCATTGAATCTGTAGATTGCTTTGGGTAGTAGAGTCATTTTCACAATGTTGATTCTTCCAATCCAAGAACATGGTACATCTCTCCATCTATTTGTATCATCTTTAATTTCTTTCATCAGTGTCTTATAATTTTCTGCATACAGGTCTTTTGTCTCCTTAGGTAGGTTTATTCCTAGATATTTTATTCTTTTTGTTGCAATGGTAAATGGGAGTGTTTCCTTGATTTCACTTTCAGATTTTTCATCATTAGTATATAGGAATGCCAGAGATTTCTGTGCATTAATTTTGTATCCTGCAACTTTACCAAATTCATTGATTAGCTCTAGTAGTTTTCTGGTAGCATCTTTAGGATTCTCTATGTATAGTATCATGTCTTCTGCAAACAGTGACAGCTTTACTTCTTCTTTTCCAATTTGGATTCCTTTTATTTGCTTTTCTTCTCTGATTGCTGTGGCTAAAACTTCCAAAACTATGTTGAATAAGAGTGGTGAGAGTGGGCAACCTTGTCTTGTTCCTGATCTTAGTGGAAATGGTTTCAGTTTTTCACCATTGAGGACGATGCTGGCTGTGGGTTTGTCGTATATGGCCTTTATTATGTTGAGGAAAGTTCCCTCTATGCCTACTTTCTGCAGGGTTTTTATCATGAATGGGTGTTGAATTTTGTCGAAAGCTTTCTCTGCATCTATTGAGATGATCATATGGTTTTTCTCCTTCAATTTGTTAATATGGTGTATCACGTTGATTGATTTGCGTATATTGAAGAATCCTTGCATTCCTGGGATAAACCCCACTTGATCATGGTGTATGATCCTTTTAATGTGCTGTTGGATTCTGTTTGCTAGTATTTTGTTGAGGATTTTTGCATCTATGTTCATCAGTGATATTGGCCTGTAGTTTTCTTTCTTTGTGACATCCTTGTCTGGTTTTGGTATCAAGGTGATGGTGGCCTCGTAGAATGAGTTTGGGAGTGTTCCTCCCTCTGCTATATTTTGGAAGAGTTTGAGAAGGATAGGCGTTAGCTCTTCTCTAAATGCTTGATAGAATTCGCCTGTGAAGCCATCTGGTCCTGGGCTTTTGTTTGTTGGAAGATTTTTTAACACAGTTTCAATTTCAGTGCTTGTGATTGGTCTGTTCATATGTTCTATTTCTTCCTGATTCAGTCTTGGCAGGTTGTGCATTTCTAAGAATTTGTCCATTTCTTCCAGGTTGTCCATTTTATTGGCATAGAGTTGCTTATAGTAATCTCTCACGATCTTTTGTATTTCTGCAGTGTCAGTTGTTACTTCTCCTTTTTCATTTCTAATTCTATTGATTTGAGTCTTCTCCCTTTTTTTCTTGATGAGTCTGGCTAATGGTTTATCAATTTTGTTTATCTTCTCAAAGAACCAGCTTTTAGTTTTATTGATCTTTGCTATTGTTTCCTTCATTTCTTTTTCATTTATTTCTGATCTGATTTTTATGATTTCTTTCCTTCTGCTAACTTTGGGATGTTTTTGTTCTTCTTTCTCTAATTGCTTTAGGTGCAAGGTTAGGTTGTTTAGTCGAGATATTTCCTGTTTCTTAAGGTGGGATTGTATTGCTATAAACTTCCCTCTTAGAACTGCTTTTGCTGCATCCCATAGGTTTTGGGTCGTCGTGTCTCCATTGTCATTTGTTTCTAGGTATTTTTTTATTTCCTCTTTGATTTCTTCAGTGATCACTTCGTTATTAAGTAATGTATTGTTTAGCCTCCATGTGTTTGTATTTTTTATAGCTCTTTTCCTGTAATTGATATCTAGTCTCATAGCATTGTGGTCGGAAAAGATACTTGATACAATTTCAATTTTCTTAAATTTACCAAGGCTTGATTTGTGACCCAAGATATGATCTATCCTGGAGAATGTTCCATGAGCACTTGAGAAAAATGTGTATTCTGTTGTTTTTGGATGGAATGTCCTATAAATATCAATTAAGTCCATCTTGTTTAATGTATCATTTAAAGCTTGTGTTTCCTTATTTATTTTCATTTTGGATGATCTGTCCATTGGTGAAAGTGGGGTGTTAAAGTCCCCTACTATGATTGTGTTACTGTCGATTTCTCCTTTTATGGCTGTTAGTGTTTGCCTTATGTATTGAGGTGCTCCTATGTTGGGTGCATAAATATTTACAATTGTTATATCTTCTTCTTGGATCGATCCCTTGATCATTATGTAGTGTCCTTCTTTGTCTCTTCTAGTAGTCTTTATTTTAAAGTCTATTTTGTCTGATATGAGAATTGCTACTCCAGCTTTCTTTTGGTTTCCATTTGCATGGAATATCTTTTTCCATCCCCTTACTTTCAGTCTGTATGTGTCTCTAGGTCTGAAGTGGGTCTCTTGTAGACAGCATATATATGGGTCTTGTTTTTGTATCCATTCAGCCAATCTGTGTCTTTTGGTGGGAGCGTTTAGTCCATTTACATTTAAGGTAATTATCGATATGTATGTTCCTATTCCCATTTTCTTAATTGTTTTGGGTTCGTTATTGTAGGTCTTTTCCTTCTGTTGTGTTTCTTGCCTAGAGAAGTTCCTTTAGCATTTGTTGTAAAGCTGGTTTGGTGGTGCTGAACTCTCTCAGCTTTTGCTTGTCTGTAAACGTTTTAATTTCTCCATCAAATCTGAATGAGATCCTTGCTGGGTAGAGTAATCTTGGTTGCAGGTTTCTCTCCTTCATCACTTTAATTATGTCCTGCCACTCCCTTCTGGCTTGTAGAGTTTCTGCTGAGAGATCAGCTGTTATCCTGATGGGGATTCCCTTGTGTGTTATTTGTTGTTTTTGCCTTGCTGCTTTTAATATGATTTCTTTGTGTTTAATTTTTGACAGTTTGATTAATATGTGTCTTGGCGTATTTCTCCTTGGATTTATTCTGTATGGGACTCTCTGTGCTTCTTGGACTTGATTAACTATTTCCTTTCCCATATTAGGGAAGTTTTCAACTATAATCTCTTCAAATATTTTCTCAGTCCCTTTCTTTTTCTCTTCTTCTTCTGGAACCCCTATAATTCGAATGTTGGTGCGTTTAATGTTGTCCCAGAGGTCTCTGATATTGTCCTCTGTTCTTTTCATTCTTTTCTCTTTATTTTGCTCTGCATTAGTTATTTCCACTATTTTATCTTCCACCTCACTTATCCGTTCTTCTGCCTCAGTTATTCTGCTATTGATCCCATCTAGAGTATTTTTCATTTCATTTATTGTGTTTTTAATCGATGCTTGATTCATCTTTAGTTCTACTAGGTCCTTGTTAACTGTTTCTTGCATTTTGTCTATTCTATTTCCAAGATTTTGGATCATCTTTACTATCATTATTCTGAATTCTTTTTCAGATAGACTGCCTATTACCTCTTCATTTGTTAGGTCTGGTGGGTTTTTATCTTGCTCCTTCTCCTGCTGTGTGTTTTTCTGTCTTCTCATTTTGCTTATGTTACTGTGTTTGGGGTCTCCTTTTTGCCGGCTGCAGGTTCGTAGTTCCTGTTGTTTTTGGTGTCTGTCCCCAGTGGCTAAGGTTGGTTTAGTGGGTTGTGTAGGTTTCCTGGTCGAGGGGACTAGTGCCTGTGTTCTGGTGGATGAGGCTGGATCTTGTCTTTCTGGTGGGCAGGTCCACGTCTGGTGGTGTGTTTTGGGGTGTCTGCAGACTTTTTATGATTTTAGGCCACCTCTCTGCTAATGGGTGGCGTTGTGTTCCTGTCTTGCTAGTTGTTTGGCATAGGGTGTCCAGCACTGTAGCTTGCTGGTCGTTGAGTGAAGCTGGGTGCTGGTGTTGAGATGGAGATCTCTGGAAGATTTTCGCCGTTTGATATTATGTGGAGCTGGGAGGTCTCTTGTGGACCAGTGTCCTGAAGTTGGCTCTCCCACCTCAGAGGCACAGTACTGACTCCTGGCTCCTCAATTTGGGATGATTTGTTGTCTATTCATGTATTCCACAGATGCAGGGTACATCAAGTTGATTGTGGAGCTTTAATCCGCTGCTTCTGAGGCTGCTGGGAGAGGTTTCCCTTTCTCTTCTTTGTTCTCACAGCTCCCGGGTCTCAGCTTTGGATTTGGCCCCGCCTCTGCGTGTAGGTCGCCGGAGGGCGTCTGTTCTTCGCTCAGACAGGAAAGGGTTAAAGGAGCAGCCTCTTCGGGAACTCTGGCTCACTCAGGCCGGGCGGGAGGGAGGGGCACGGAGTGCGGGGCGAGCCTGCAGCGGCAGAGGTCGGCGTGACGTTGCACCAGCCCGAGGCGCGCCGTGCGTTCTCCCAGGGAAGCCGCCCCTGGATCCCGGGACCCCGGCAGTGGCGGGCTGCTCAGGCTCCCGGAAGGGCGGTGTGGACAGTGACCTGCGCTCGCACACGGGCTTCTTGGCGGCAGCAGCAGCAGCCCCAGCGTCCCACGCCCGTCACTGGGCTCCGCGCTTTCAGTCGCGACTCGCGCCCGTCTGTGGAGCCCCTTTAAGCAGCGCTCTTAATCCCCTCTCCTCGCGCAGCAGGAAACCAAGAGGGAAGAACAAGTCTCTTGCCTCTTCGGCAGCTCCAGAGTTTTCCCGGACTCCCTCCCGGCTAGCTGTGGCACATTAGCCCCCTTCAGGCTGAGTTCTCGCCGCCAGCCCCAGTCCTCTCCCTGCGCTCTGACCGAAGCCCGAGCCTCAGCTTCCAGCGCCGCCCGCCCCGGCGGGCGAGCAGACAAGCCTCTCGGGCTGGTGAGTGCCGCTCGGCACCGATCCTCTGTGCGGGAATCTCTCCGCTTTGCCCTACCCAGGTATGTGGGGAGTTTCTTGCCTTTTGGGAGGTCTGGGGTCTTCTGCCAGCGTTCAGTAGGTGTTCTGTAGGAGTTGTTCCACGTGTAGCTGTATTTCTGGTGTATCCGTGAGGAGGAAGGTCTAAATGATAACATTTTGATGTAAAGATTAAGAAGTAGTAATATAGTTATTCACCCACAAAAATTTAAATAATAATAAAATTAGTAGAAGCCATATTTGTTCTCAGAAATATGCTATCTAATATAACCAAACAAAATCTGGTAAGGAAATTAATATTTCAACAAATAAAAAAGAGTCTTTATGCCCTGAGGTTAAAAAATAACTATTAACAGATAATAAAAAGGGCTGCAGTAAACTATTATAAAGTACAATCCTCTAAGAAATAAGACCTTTTTTGAAAATGTAGACTGGAACATTACAAAGAGGATATCTTCAACTTTAGTAAAAATTTTATTTTTTTTTCTTTTCCACTTTTAATTTTATTTCACAAGCATATTTATTAAGTACCTATTAGTACAAGTAACTTTACTAGGTACTATAGTGAGTATAATTTACAACACACAAATACACACACACGACATTAGAGATTAATAAAAACATGGTATATAGGTGTTAGTGATGAAGACATTAATTCTTATAAAGTGAATCTCAAAGATTTCATGCAGGAAATGGAGTTTCAACTGATTTTACAAGTGAAAGGTAAGATTTTCAGAGCTACATTCTATAGCCAGAGGATTTTACACAAATTCCAGTCAATGCAAGATGAAAAATAAATATCTTGGAAACGAATGTCAGAATACATAAATAAGTAAATGCACAATGATGTTGAAGAATGATATTTGTCAGGTAAAAGAAAAAGAGGATGCAAATATATGGAACTGGGAGACAAGAAAGTATATTAAGTATATTAAGAGAAGAGTGAAGATCAAGACAACTAGAATACAATTTCCTAGGTACTTTAGGTGAAGGATGTTAATGGTAAACTGAATTTGTTCTTTTTTTAACATCATTTTTTGGAATATAATTGCTTTATAATGTTGTGTTAGTTACTGTTGTATTTAAAAAGTGAATCAGTTATATGTATACATATATTCCCATATCACATCCCTCTTGCATCTCCCTCCAACACTCCCTATCACACCCATCTAAGTGGTGGCAAAACACCAAGCTGATCTCATGGTGTGATGCAGCTACTTCCCACTAGCTATCTATTGTACATTTGGTAGTGTGTATACATGAATGTTACTCTCTCAATTTGTCCAGGCTTACCATTCCCCCTCCCTGTGTCCTCAAGTCCATTCTCTAAGTCGGTGTCTTTATTTATGTCCTGTCCCTAGATTCTTCAGAACCATTTTTCTTCTTCTTTTTTTTGGTTTCCATACATATATGTTGGCATACAGTATTTGTTTTTCTCTTTCTAACATACTTCAATCTGTATGACGGAATCTAGGTCCATCCACTTCAATACAAATAACTAAATTTCATTTCTTTATATGGCTGAGTAATATTCCATTGTATATTGGTGCCGCATCTTCTTTATCCATTCATCTGTTGATGGACATTTGGGTTGTTTCCATGTCCAGTCTATTGTAAATAGTACTGCAATGAACATTGTGGTACATGACTATTTTTGAACTATGGTTTTCTCAGGGTATATGCCCAGCAGTGGGATTGCTGGGTCATATGGTAGTTCTATTTTTATTTTTTTAAGGAACCTCCAGACTGTTCTCCATAGTAGCTGTATCAGTTTACATTCCCACGAGCATTGCAAGAGGGTTCCCTTTCCTCCACACCCTCTCCAGCATTTATTGTTTGTAGAATTTTTGATGATGGCCATTCTGACCAATGTGAGATAATACATAATTGTAGTTTTAATTTGCATTTCTCTAATGATTAGTGATGTTGAGCATTCTTTCATGTGTTTGTTGGCAAACTGAATATCTTTTTGGATAAATGTCTATTTAGGTCTTCTGAGCATTTTTGGATAGGGGTGTTTGTATTTCTGATATTGAGCTGCATGTGCTGCTTGTATAATTTGGGGATTAATCCTTTGCCAGTTGCTCCGTTTGCAAGTAGTTTCTCCCATTCTGAGGGTTGTATTTTCAGCTTGTTTATGGTTTCCTTTGCTGTGCAAAAGCATTTACGTTTCATTAGGTCCCGTTTCTTTATTTTTATTTCCAATTCTCTAGGAGGTGTGTCAAAAAGGATCTTGCTGTGATTTATGTCATAGAGCTTTCTGACTAGGTTTTCCTCTAAGTTTTTTATAATGTGTGGCCTTACATTTAGGCCTTTAATCCATTTTGAGTTTATTTTTGTGTATGGTGTTAGAGAGTGTTCTAATTTTATAATATTACACATAGCGTTCCAGTTTCTAAGCACCACTTATTGAAGAGGCTTTTTCTCCATTGTATATTCTCACCTCCTTTATCAAAGGTAAGGTGTCCACTTGTGCAATGGTTTATCTTTGGCCTTCTATCCTGTTTCATTTATCGGTATTTCTGTTTCTGTGCAAGTACTATACAGTCTTGCTTAGTGTAGATTTGAAACATATTCTGAAGTCAGGGAATTTGATTTCTCCAGCTCCATTGTTCATTCTTAAGATTACTTTGGCTATTTGGGGTCTTTTGTGTTTCCATACAAATTGTGAAATTTCTGGTTCTAGTTCTGTGAAAAATGCCAATGGTAGTTTGATAGGGATTGCATTGAATCTGTAGATTGCTTTGGGTAGTATAAACATCTTCACAGGGTAGATTCTTCCAATCCAAGAACAGGGTATATCTCTCCATCTGTTTGTATCATCTTTAATTTCTTTCATCAGTGTCTTATACTTTTCTGTATACAGGTATTTTGTCTCCTTAGGTAGGTTTATTCCTAGTTATTTTATTCTTTTTGTTGCAGTGGTAAATGGGACTGTTTTCTTAATTTCTCTTTCAGATTTTTCATCATTATGTATAGGAATACAAGATATTGTTCTGCATTCCTTTTGTATCTATATACTTTACCAAATTCATTGATATCACTAGTAGTTTTCTGGTAGCATCTTTAGGATCCTCTATGTATAGTATCATGTCATCTGCAAACAGTGACAGTTTTACTTCCTCTTTTCTGATTTGTATTCCATTTAATTCCTTTTCTTCTCTGATTGTTATATCTAAAACTTCCAAAACTATGTTGAATAATAGTAGTGAGAGTGAACATCCTTCTCTTGTTCCTGATTTTAGAGGAACTGTTTTCAGTTTTTCACCACTGAGAATGATGTTGGCTGTGGGTTTGTCATATTTGGCCTTTATTATGTTGAGATAAGTTCCCTCTAGGCCTGCATTCTGGAGAGTTTTTATCATAAATGGGTGTTGAACTTTGTTGAAAGCTTTTTTCTGCATTTCTTGAGATTAAGTTTGATTTTTATCCTTCAGTTTGTTAATATGGTATATTACATTGATTGATTTGCATATATTGAAGAATCATTGCATTCCTGTGATAAACCCCACTTGATCATAGTATATGATCCTTTAAATGTGCTGTTGGATTCTGTTTGCTAGTATGTTGTTGAGGATTTTTGCATCTATGTTCATCAGTGATATTGGCCTGTAGTTTTCTTTCTTTGTGACATCCTTGTCTGGTTTTGGTATCAGGGTGATGGTGGCCTCATAGAATGAGTTGTGGAGTGTTCTTCCCTCTGGTATACTTTGGAAGAATTTGAGAAGTATAGGTGTTAGTTCTTCTCTAAATGTTTGATAGAAGTCGCCTGTGAAGCCATCTGTTCCTGGGCTTTGGCCTGTTAGAAGATTTTTAATCACAGTTTCAATTTCAGTGCTTGTGAATGGTCTGTTTATATTTTCTATTTCTTCCTTGTTTAATTAGGAAGGTTGTACTTTTCTAAGAATTTGTCAGTTTCTTCCAAGTTGTCCATTTTATTGGCATATAGTTGCTTGAAATAATCCCTCATGATGCTTTTTATTTCTGAAGTGTCATTTATTGCTTTTCCTTTTTCATTTCGAATTCTGTTGATTTGAGTCTTCTCCATTTTTTTCTTGATGAATCTGGCTACTGGTCTATCAATTTTTTTTTTACCTTCTCAAAGAACTAACTTTTAGTTTTATTGATCTTTGTTATTGTTTCCTACATTTCTTTTTCATTTATTTCTGATCTGACCTTTATGATTTCTTTCTGCTGCAGGTTTCTTTTTTTTCTTTTTTTCTTTTTTCTTGTTCTTCTTTCTCTATTTGCTTTAGGTGTAATGTTAGGTTGTTCTAGATTTTCTTGTTTCTTGAAGTAGGATTGTATTGCTCTAAACTTCCCTCTTAGAACTGCTTCTGCTGCATCCCATAGGTTTGGGTGCTCGTGTTATCATTGTTATTTGCTACTAGGTATATTTGATTTCCTCTTTGATTTCTTCAGTGATCTCTTGCTTATTTGGTACTGAATTGTTTAGGCTCCATGTGTTTGTATTTTTTACAGTTTTTTCCCTGTAATTGGTATGTAGTACCATAGCACTGTGGTCCAAAAAGATACTTAATATGATTTCAGTTTTGTTTAATTTACCTAGCCTTGCTTTGTGACCCAAGATAAAATCTGTCCTGGAGAATATTCCATGAGTGCTTGAGAAGAAAATGTGTTCTGTTGTTTTTGGATGGAATGTCCTATAAATATCAACTAAGTCCATCTTGTATAATGTGTCATTTAAAGCTTGTGTTTCCTTATTTATTTCCATTTTGGATGGTCTGTCCAGTGGTGAAAGTGGAGTGTTAAAGTGCCCGGCTATGATTGTGTTAATGTCAATTTCCCATTTTATGGTAGCTAGCATTTGTCTTATGAATTGAGGTGCTCCTGTGTTATGTGCGTAATTATTTACAATTGTTATATCTTCTTCATGGATAGATCTCTTGATCATTATGTTGTACCATTCTTTGTCTCTTGTTAAAGCCTTTGTTTTAAAGTCTATTTTGTCTGATATGAGAATTGCTACTCCAGCTTTCTTTTCTTTCCTTTCTTTCTTTCTTTCTTTCATTCTTTCTTTCTTTCTTTTAACATCTTTATTGGAGTATAATAGTTTTACAATGGTGTGTTAGTTCCTGCTTTGTAACAAAGTGGATCAGCTATACATATACATATATCCCCATATCTCTCCCCTCTTGCATCTCCATCTTTCCCACCGCCCAGCTTTCTTTTGATTTCTATTTGCATGGAATATCTTATTCCATCCCCTCACTTTCACTCTATAAGTGTCCCTAGGTCTGAAGTTGGTCTCTTGTAGACAGCATATATATGTGTCTTATTGTGTCCATTCAGCCAGTGTGTCTTTTAGTTGGAGCATTTAATCCATTTAGATTTAAGGTAATTATTGATATGTATGTTCCTATTACCATTTTCTTAATTGCTTTGTGTTTGTTTCCATAGGTCTTTTCCTTCTCTTGTGTTTCTTGCCTAGAGAAGTTCCTTTAACATTTGTTGTAAAGCTGGTTTGGTGGTACTGAATTCTCTTAGCTTTTCCTTGTCTGTAAAGCTTTTAATTTCTCCATCAGATCTGAATGAGATCCTTGCTGGGTAGAGTAAACTTGGCTGTAGGTTTTTTTCCATTTCATCACTTTAAATATATCCTGCCACTCCCTTCTGACTTGAAGAGTTTCTGCTGAAAGACCAGCTGTTAACCTTAAGGGGATTACCTTGTATATTATTTGTTGGTTTTCCCTTGATGCTTTTAATTTTTTTCTTTGTGTTTAATTTTTGATAGTTTGATTATGTTTTGTCTTGGAGTGTTTCTTCTTGGATTTATCCTGTATGGGACTCTTTTTGTTTCCTGGAGTTGATTGACTGTTTGCTTTCCCATGTTAGGGAAATTTTCAACTATAATCTCTTCAAATATTTTCTCAGACCCTTTCTTTTCCTCTTCTTCTGGGAACCCTATAATTTTAATGTTGGTGCATTAAATATTGTCCCAGAGGTCGCTGAGACTGTCCTCAATTCTTTTCATTATTTTTTATTTATTCTGCTCTGCAGTAGTTATTTCCACTCTTTTACCTCCCAGGTCACTTATTGATTTTTCTCCCTCAGTTCTTCTGCTATAGTTTCCTACTAGAGAAATTTAAATTTCATTTATTTTGTTGTTCATCATTGTTTGTTTGGTCTTTAGTTCTTCTAGGTCCTTGTTAAATGTTTCTTGTATTTTCTCCATTCTATTTCCAAGATTTTGTATCAACTTAATTATCATTACTCTGAATTCTTTTTCAGGTAGACTGCCTATTTCATCTTCATTTATTTGTTCTGATGGGTTTTTACTTTGTTCCTTCATCAGTTGTGTGTTTCTCTCTCTTCTCATTGAGCTTAACTTAGTGTTTTTGGGGTCTCCATTTCGCAGGCTGCAGGTTTGTAGTTCCCATTGTTTTTGGTGTCTGTCTCCAGTGGGTAAGGTTGGTTCAGTGGCTTGTGTAGGTTTCCTGGTGGAAAGGACTGGTGCTTGTGTTCTGGTGGGTGGGGCTGGATCTTGAATTTCTGGTTGGCTCTGCTGCATCTGCTGTTGTGTTTTGGTGTGTCTGTGAACTTAGTGTGATTTTAGGCAGCCTCTCTGCTAATGGGTGGGTTCTGTTCCTGTCTTGCTAGCTGTTTTGCCTGGGACCTCCATCACTGGAAACTACTGGCCGATGGGTTGATCTGGGTCTTAATATATAGATGGAGATCTCTGGGAGGTCTCTCAGCGGTTAATATTACATGGAGTTGGGAGCTCTCTCTTGGTCCAATGTCCTGAAATAGGGTGTCCCATCTCTAAGGCTCAGGCCTGCCACCAGGTTGGAGCACCAAGACTTTGCCAGCCACATGACTCAGAAGAAAAGTGAGAAAAAAGAAAGGAAAAAAAATATAAAAGATATTAAAAAAAATAAATTTATTAAAATAAAAAATGTTCAAATCATTAAAATCAAAAATAATAAAAAAAAAGAGATCAACTGAATCAATAAACAAATCCATCAATGATAACAAATGCTAAAAACTACACTAAGGTAAACATAAAAATCAGAAACAAGTCAGTTTCAAGACCCCAGTCTACAGTTTCTCCAAAGCTCCACCACCTCAACTTTGGGCAATACCTGTTTATTCCACAGATGCAGGGTACCTTAAGTTGATTGTGGGGATTCAGTCCGCTGTTCCTGAGGTTGGATGGAGAAATTTCCTTTTCTCTTCTTTGTTCATAGATCTCCTGGGGTTCAGGTTTTGTTTAGTCCCCACCTCTGCATATACTTTGCCCTCAGGTTTCTCTTCCTGCCCAGACAGGACAGGATTAAAGCAGCAGCTGATTAGGGGTCTCAGGATCACTCATGCCAGGTGGAGGGAGGGGTAAGGTACTTATAATTGGAATGCAGGCTGGGCCTGCATGACAGAGGCCGGCATAACATTGCAAGAGCCTGAGGCATGCTGTGTGTTCTCCCAGGGATGTTGTCCCTGGATCATGGGACCCTGGCTGTGGTGGGCTCCACAGGCTCCTGGGTTAGGTGTGGGTGGGCGTGTGGATAGTGACCTGTCATTGCACATAGGATTCTTGGTGCCTGCAACAGCAGCGTTAGCATTTCATACCCGTCTCTGGTGTCTGAGCTGATAGCCGTGGCTCACAACCATCTTTGGAGCTCGTTTAGGCAGTGTTCTGCCTTCTATGGGCAGACAGGGAAGGAATCTCCTCTCCTCGTGCACCCCAAAACAATGGTTTCTTGCCTCTTAGGCAGGTCCAGAGTCTTTCCTGGACTCCCACCCAGCTACCTGTGGAGCACTAACCCTCTTCAGGCTGTGTTCACACAGCCAACCCAGTCCTCCCCTTGGGATCTGACCTCAGAACCCCAAGCCTCAGCTCCCAGCCCCCTCCTGCCCTGGTGGGTGAGCTGACAATCCTCTCAGGCTGGTGAGCTCTGGTCAGCACTGAACCTCTGTGAAGGAATCTCTCTGGTTTGCCCTCTGCACCCCTGTTGCTGCGCTCTCCTCCATGGCTCCAAAGCTTCCCCTTGTCCATCTCCCATCTCCACCAGTGAAGGGGCTTCCTGTGGTGGAAACTTTTCCTCTTTCACGGCTCCCTCCCTGAGGTGAAGGTCCTGTCCCTATTCTTTTGTCTCTGTTTTTTTTTTCTTTTTTTCTTTTCCCCTACCCAGTGTCATGTGGAGTTTCTTGCCTTTTGGGAAGTCTGAGGTCTTCTAACAGCATTCAGTATGTGCTCTGTAGGTGTTGTTCCACATGTGGATGTATTTTTGATGTATTTGTGGAGAGGAAGTTGATCTCCACCTCTTACTCCTCTGTCATCTTGAAGGTCCCCTCATTAATCTGAATTTGTGCTTTACATTTATTTCTTCATCAGGAGAGTAACATTAAATTGGAACATTTCTTGTATAGCTAGTTGTATTTTCCTGAATGCATTTATTCTTAGACTTTTCTCAAGGAACATGTGGATTTTTTTAAACTCTAAAATGAATGAGAAACCCTTAACTTTTAAATACTTCCTTAAGTTACTCATAATGGAGAAAGGATGTAATTGTGCCTACACTGAGCAAATTGCTACCTAAAATGTCATTTTACAGCAGGAAAATCACAGATTTTATCCAATTTCTTGCCTCAGTATGAAAAGAATCACCACCAAGCATTTGATCACCTCCCATATCTTAAGACTGTCTTCCATTTCTTTTTTAGCATATGGCAAACTGTTTGCTCTTGTGTTCTTGATCTATTCAACCTCTGTTATGGCAGCACTATCAATGTTTGGCACTTTGTATTACTGAGACACTTATTTCCCAAGAGAGACTCTAGTGATTTAAACCTCAACATTAGCAAACTGCTGACTAAAAACACAAAATGTCTCCAAATTTTTTCCTTTCCTTATAGGAGTATCTATGCCTAGTTCTCTCAATTCCATGAACAATTATTCTTTACACTTCTTTCCAGTTCTCAAGAATTTCTAAGCACTTATTCATATTTAAATTTGCCAAATCAGTTTAATAACTACATCACATTTTAGAAATCCCTACTAATTCTAAAGAACACAATAGCAAGGCAGGCATAAGACAAATTATCATGTTTTATTTTTATAGTAAAACAAAATGAGAGAGAGATTAAACAATTCTATGATTAAGGCAAACCAACAATTGTCCATGATTTCCTTATCTATCTATCTATTTATCTATCTATCTATCTATCTATCATCTATCTATCTATCCAGACCCTACTTATTCTGCAAAAATAAATTTAAGATAGTCATAGATTTCTATCTTTCTAGTTTTAGTCAACTTTATAGTTTTGTTTTACATTTTTATGAGTCATATTTGCAATCAGAATAAACAGAATCATTCTCTATCTCCACTTTGTTTTAAATGAACAGAGTTTAATTCCTTGATATGAGACTTCACTTTGGCAAGAGATTTGCATTTTTTTGCATATCTATTCATCTGAACATCTCTGTGGCCTTTCACTCAGAAAGACTGTTCTGCCTAGGACCTCCAGTACTATGTTGAAAAAGATAGATAGATGAAAGGGGGCATCATTGTTTTGTTCCTGATATTGGAGGAAAAGTTTTCAGCTTTTCACTGTAGAATATGATGTTAGCTGTGGAGTTGTAATTCATGATCTTTATTATATTGAGACACGTTCTCTATAACCCAGTTTTTTGAGAGTTTTTATCATGAAAAGATGTTGAATTTGGCAAGTTCTTTTTCTGTGTCTATTGAGATAATCAAATTACTTTTTATCTTTCATTATGTTAATGTGGCATAGCACATGGGTTAATTTTCAGAATTGAAACATCTTTGTACCCCTGCTTTGATGCTTAGAACTCTTGATAACATTTCAAGAAGAATTACAAGTTGTAACTTCAAGGATGGCAGAATAAGGAGCTCTGCAATCACTCTCCTCAGCAAAACAAGAATATAGAGTACAAATTATATTTTTACAAGTAAACATTTTAAATATCTGTAAATTGACCTAAGGACTCAGAGCAAGTGGAGAAACATTCATTCAAGAATTCTAAATCTCAGAAAGAACAGCATGAGGCTGTGGCATTTGAGCCATGAGTTGCTCCATTACCTTGCCACCCTCTAAGTAATTTCTACACTAAAAGCACACAAACAAGAAAATAGGTGTTTCTTCTTTCCCCAGTTCCCAGTCTTGGCCTATGTTTTCACCATGGAAGGAACAGACTCCTGACATTTTCCATAACCCTCAACTCTGTGTTTCAGAAGCTCTATTCTGGGCAGGCATGTCATAGGAGATTGGTCTCCCTATTCCACCCAGCCCATTCTTATAAGACAGAAGCTCTACCCTAGGAAAGACGATCAAGAATCCTGGGGCTAAATCTACCCTAACCAAAACTTGTTTATAGGGTGGAGTGCCACAACAGGAGGGCCAATCCAAGAAAACAAGGAGATTCCTCTCACAAAGTGCTCAGTTGTACAGTGTGGATGTAACTTCAGGTGAAGCAAGTTTCTACCCCAAATTAAGTATTGCAGGGGTTCTGCCTGTGGAGAAAAGTAAGATGTGTGGGCTAATAGCTCAGCAGTCCTGCCTGAGGAGACTGATTTTATTTGGAGTATACAGTGGAGAGCTACACAGCATAGGGCCTGGTTGTAAATAATAAAGGTCTTAGTGGAGAGTGTTTAAGAGGAGGATGATAGCTTTATGGTAGAAGAAAAACTAGCAGAGCAAACAGAAGCTTAATGAAAAGAACCAGAGGAAAAGATAGCTAAGAAATCCATCCTTGGATCAGAGCCAATTATGGGTGTTGGAAAGGCTGTACACAAGCACTAGACTCTACCCACTGAGGAGCACTTAGAACAAAATGTGGTACAAAATTGAAATTATTCCTCAATTGACACAGAGATGTATTTACATTTGGAGAAAGGCACATGGGCAAATGGAGCTTAAAAATATCTTAAGCAAGAAAAAATTAAGCATATAAAAAACAAGGGGTTTAAGACTAATAAGTTACTTTGACCCAGGCAAAACTTCTAGGATGCTAAGTTTAAAAGCAATATCATAGTCATTCCTGGCTGAGGAAGTACCCTCCAAGAAGCTATCAGAAAGAGAAACTCCAAGCTACTAGTCCCTGCCTGAATATGAGGAAGCATAATAAACTCTCTGAATTGTGATAATAAATTTAAAGCTTCTCACATATCTAAAGGTAAACTCATAATAGCCTAAGCGAGCTTCAGCCCAATCTTTGACAAATAAGTGATATAAACTGATGGAGGGATGACACTAGGTAGCCAGGCTAAAAGAGTAAAATGGGGAAAACATCATTAAGAATATCAGAAACAGACTACTCACTTTTGAGGAAATAAATTTTGCAAAATTTATTCAACCATGTCACTGAGCAAATTAATTTTAAAAAAGAAAATTACAACACCCCCTTTCCTGTATTTTGTAATATCTCATAATTTTTGGTTGAAACTTGGCATATTAGATAATATAAAAATAATATATAAGATATTCAAAGACACAAGTAAGTAAGACTCATACACAGGGTAAAATCCAGGAATAGAAAGCACTTAAAGTATACAGATAATACAGTTTAACAGACAAAATATTCAAAGTAACTATTATAAATATATTCAACAACCTAAAGAAAAGCAATGTTAAAAATATTGATAAAATATATAATGAGAATATTTCATCAACTAGAGAATATCAAAAAACATAGAAATTATATAAAAGAATTAATTGAAATACTGGAGATGAAAAGTAAAATAAATTAAAAAAATAATTTATTAGAGGGCTCAACAGTAGATTTGGGCTAGTGAAACAACAATCAATAAACCAGAAGATAGATCAGTAGAGATCATGTAATCTGAAGGACAGAAAGAAAGAAGAGTAAAGTAAAATGAACGTCAGAAAAATATGCGACACACTTAAACATACAGATATATGTATACTGCATGTACCAGAGGGCACGAAGAGAAAGAAGGAGATAGAAAAGGTATTTAAAGAAACAATGGTTTACAACTTTCCCAAATTTTTATGCTAAATGCTTAATTTAGACATCCAAGATCTTCAACAAGTTCCAAGTGTGATAAACACAAAGAGATCCACACACAGACACTATAGTAAAAATGTTGAAAGACAAAAAGAGAAAATTGAGAAAATCTTCAAAATGGAAAAAGAAAAATAAACTATCAGCTACAAGGTAAGGAAAAACATCTGAATTCTCTTCAGAAATAACAGAATCCAAAGGGGAGTGAGATAACATTTTCAATGTTCTAAAAGTGAAAAAAGAAAAGAAAAGAAAAGAATGTCAGACAATCAACAAAGAATCTTATATCAAGTAAAATTATATTCCAAAATTGAAGATAGAATCAAGCTCTTCTCTAATAAGCAAAAACTGAAAGAATTAATTCATAACTAAAAGTACTGTTAATCATGTAATTAATTATAAAAACAGTAGAATTGCATATTCTTTCTTTTAAGTTATTTAAAAAGCAACTGAATGTCATATGTTTAAGTCTTTAAGCCATTCTGAGTTTAAATTGAAATTATATCAAGTATTTTTTCTGACCACAATGTTATCAGACTAGATATCAATTACAGGAAAAAATATGTAAAAAATAAAAACACACAGTGGCTAAACAATACACTACTAACTAGCCAAGAGATCACTAAAGAAATCTAAGAGGCAATCAAGAAATACCTAGAAACAAGTGACAATGAAAACAAGATGACCCAAAACCTACGGGATGCAGCCAAAGCAGTTCTAAGAGGGAAGTTTACAGTAATACAATCCTACCTCATAGTAATACAATCCTACCTCATAGTAATACAATCCTACCTCAAGAAACAGGAAACATCTCAAATAAACAACCTAACCTAGAGAAAGAAGAACAAAAAAAACGCCAGAGTTAGCAGAAGGAAATAAATCATAAAGATTAGATCAGAAATAAATCAAAAAGAAATGCAGGAAACAATAACAAAGATCAATAAAACTAAAAGCTGGTTCCTTAAGAAGATAAACAAAATTGATAAACCATTAGCCAGGCTCATCAAGAAAAATAGGGAGAAAGCTCAAATAAATAGAATTAGAAATGAAAAAGGAGAAGTAACAACTGACATGGCAGAAATAGAAAGGATCATGAGAGATTACTACAAGCAACTATATGCCAACAAAACGGACAACCTCTGAGAAATGGAAAAATTCTTAGAAAAGCACAACCTTCAGAGACTGAACCATGAAGAAGTAGAAACTATAAACAGATCAATACAAGCACTGAAATTGATACTGTGATTAAAGATCTTCCAACAAAGAAAAGCCCAGGACCAGATGGCTTCACAGGCGAATTCAAGAAACATTTAGTGAAGAGCTAACAACTATTCTTATCAACCTCTTCCAAAATATAGCAGAGGGAGGAATACTCCCAAACTCATTGTACGAGGCCAATATCACCCTGGTACCAAAACCAGACAAAGATGTCACAAAGAAAGAAAACTACAGGCCAATATCACTGATGAATATAGATGCAAAAATCCTCAACAAAATACTAGCAAACAGAATCCAACAGCACATTAAAAGGATCATACAACATGATCAGTGGGGTTTACCCCATGAATACAAGGATTCTTCAATATATGTAAATAAATCAATGTGATAAAACATATTAACAAATTGAAGGAAAAAAGTCATATGATCATCTCAATAGATGCAGGAAAAGCTTTGGACAAAATTCAACACTCATTTATGATAAAACCCTCCAGAAAGTAGGCCTAAAGGGAACTTACCTCAATATAATAAAAGCCATATATGACAAACACACAGCCAATATCATTCAGAGGGGTGAAAAGCTGAAAACATTTCCTCTAAGATCAGGAAGAAGACAAGGTTCTCCACTTTCAGCACTATTCTTCAACATAGTTTTGGAAGTTTTAGCCACATCAATCAGAGTAAAAAAAAAAAGAAATAAAAGGAATCAAAATAGGAAAAGAAGCAGTAAAGCTGTCCATGTTTGTAGATGACCTGATACTATGCTTAGAGAATCCTAAAGATGCTACCAGAAAAGTACTAGAGCTAATCAACGAATTTGGTAAAGTAGCAGGATAGAAAATTAATGCACAGAAATCTCTTGCATTCCTCTACATTTATGATGAAAAATCTGAAAGCACAATTAAGGAAACACTCCCATTTAACATTACAACAAAAAGAACAAAATACCTCAGAATAAACCTACCTAGCAGGACAAAAGAACTGTATACCAATAACTATAAGACACTGATGAAATAAATTAAAAATGATACAAACAGAAGGAGAGATATACCATGTTCTTGGATTGTAAGAATTAATATTGTGAAAATGACTATACTACCCAAAGCAATCTACAGATTCAATGCAATCCCTCTTAAACTACCAATGGCATTTTTCACAGAACTAGAACAAAAAAAATTCACAATTTGTATGGAAACACAAAAGACACAGAATAGCCAAAGCAATCTTGAGAAAGAAAAATGGAACTGGAGGAATCAGGCTCCTGGACTTCAACTATACTAAAAAGCTACAGTAATCAAGACAGCATGGTACTGGCACCAAAACAGAAATATAGATCATGGAACTGGATAGAAAGCCCAGAGATAAACTCATGCACATGTGGTCTCCTTATCTTTGATAAAGATGGCAAGAATATACAGTGCAGAAAAAACAGCCTCTTCAATAAGTGATGCAGGGAAAACTGGACAGCTACATGTTGAAGAATGAAATTAGAACACTCTCTAACACCATACACAAAAGTAAACTCAAAATGGATTAAAGACCTAAATGCAAAGCCAGACACTCTCAAACTCTGAGAGGAACACATAGGAAGAACACTCTGTGACATAAATCACAGCAAGATCTTTTATGATGCACCTCCTAGAGTAATGGAAATAAAAACAAAAATAAAAATAAATGGGACCTATCGAAACTTAAAAGCTTTTGCAAAGCAAAGGAAACTACAAATAAGATGAAAAGACAACCCTCAGAATGGGAAAAACTATTTTCAAATGATTCAACGGACAAAGGATTAATCTCCAAAATATATAAACATCTCATACAGCTCAATATTCAAAAAAACAAACAACCGAATCCAAAAATGGGCAGAAGACCTAAATAGACTTTTCTCCAAAGAAGACATACAGATGGCCAAGAAGCACAAGGAAAGCTGCTCAACATCACTTATTATTAGAGAAATGCAAATCAAAACTACAAGAAGGTATATTCTCACAGCGGTCAGAATGGCCATCATTAAAAAATCTACAAACAATAAATGCTGGAGAGGGTGTGGAGAAAAGCAAAGCCTCTTGTACTGTTGGTGGGAATGTAAATTGATACAGCCACTATGGAGAACAGTATGGAGGTTCCTTAAATCTAAAAATAGAACTATCATAGGACCCAGCAATCCCAGCACTGGACATATACCTTGAGAAAACCATAATTCAAAAAGAGTCATGTACCAGAATCCTTGTAACTCTATTTACAGTAGCCAGGACATTGAAGCCACCTAAGTGTCCATTGACAGATGAATGGATAAAGAAGGTGCCACACATATATACAATGGAATGATACTCAGCCATAAAAAGAAACAAAATTGAGTTATTTGCGGCAAGGTGATGGACCTAGAAACTGTCATACAGAGTGATATAAGTTGGAAAGAGAAAAACAAATACTGTATGCTAACACATATATATGGAATCTAAAAAAAAAGTTTCTGAAGAACCTAGGGGAAGGACAGGAATAACGATGCAGATGTAGAGAGTGGACTTGAGGACATGCAGAGGTGGAAGGGTAAGCTGGGATGAAATGAGAGAGTGGCGTGGACATATATACACTACCAAATGTAAAATAGATAGGTAGTGGGAAGCAGCTGCATAGCACAGGGAGATCAGCTCAGTGCTTTGTGACCACCTGGAGGAGGAGGATAGGGAGGATGGGAGGGAGACTCAAGAGGGAGGAGATATGGGGATATATGTATATATGTATATGTATAGCTAATTCACCTTGTTATAAAGCAGAAACTACCACACCATTGTAAAGCAAATATACTCTAATAAAGATGTTAAAAAAATAATTATAATAAACTAAAAGCTTTTGTATGGCAAAGGAAAAAAATCAATAGAATTAAATGACAATCTCAAAGAATTAGAGAAAGTATTTGCAAACCATATATTTGGTAAGTGGTTAAGTTCCAAATTATATAAGGGAGCCCTACACTCAGTAGCAAAAACAAAACAAATAACATAGCTAAAAACTGAGCAAAAGACATAGATGTTTCTCCAAAGGAGACATACAAGTGTATCAAAAGGTTTTCAAACTCATTAATTATCAGGAAAATGCAAATCTAAACCTCAATGGGATATCACGTCACAACTGTTAGAATGGCTATTTAAAAAAAAAAGCAGGTTTTTGTGAGGCTGTGAAAAAAACTGGAACCCTTGTACACTGTGGAAAAGAGTATGGAAGTGTCTCAAGAATTTAAAAATAGGGACTCTGGGAGGGCTCAGGCTGAGGTTTACTTCCCAGAACTTCTTCTGCCAGTGTTCTTGTCCTCAAAGTGAGCCACCGCCACCCCCTGCCTCTGCAGGAGACCCTCCAACACTAGCGGGAGTCATACCTTTAAAAAAGAATTTAAGAGGAGAAACACAGTCTATTATATCTTCCCAGAATATGAGAGAGGTGAGACGAGGGGAAGATGGCGGAAGAGTAAGATGTGGATATCACCTTCCTCCCCACAGATACACCAGAAATGCATCCACACGTGGAACAACTCCTACAGAACACCTACTGAACACTGGCAGAAGACCTCAGACCTCCCAAAAGGCAAGAAACTCCCCACATACCTGGGTAGGGCAAAAGAAAAAAGAATAAACAGAGACAAACGGATAGGGACGGGACTTGCACCAGTGGTAGGGAGCTGGGTAGGAGGAAAGGTTTCCACACACTAGAAGCCCCTTCACGGGCAGTGACTGCAGGTGGCGGAGGGGGGGAGATTCAGAGCCACGGAGGAGAGCACAGCAACAGAGGTGCGGAGGGCTAAGTGGAGAGATTCCTGGACAGAGGATCAGTGCCGACCAGCACTCACCAGCCCGAGAGGCTTGTCTGCTCACACACCGGGGTGGGCAGGAGCTGGGAGCTGAGGCTTGGGCTTCGGTTGGAGCACAGGGAGAGGACTGGTGGCGTGAACACAGCCTGCAGGGGATTAGTGCACCACGGCTAGCTGGGAGGGAGTCCGGGGAAAAGTCTGAAACTGCTGAAGTGGCAAGAGACTTTTTTCTTCCCTGTTTGTTTCCTGGTGCGTGAGGAGAGGGAATTAAGAGCGCTGCTTAAAAGAGCTCCAGAGACAGGCACGAGACACAGCTAAAAGTGCGGACCCCAGAGACGGACATGAGATGCTAAGGCGGCTGTTGCCGACACCAAGAAACCTGTGTGCGAGAACAGGTCATTATCCACACTCCCCTTCCAGGGAGCTTGTGAAGCCCGCCACTGCCAGGGTCCCGAGATACAGGGAAAACTTCCCTGGGAGAACACATGGCATGCCTCAGGCTGGGGCAACATCATGCTGTCCTCTGCCACCATAGGCTCGCCCCGCACACCGTGCCCCTCCCTCCCCCCTGCCTGAGTGAGCCAGAGTCCCTGAAGTAGCTGTTCCTTTAACCCCATCCGGTCTGAGCAAAGAACAGACGCCCTCTGGTAACCTACATGCAGAGGCGGGGACAAATCCAAAGCTGAGCCCCTGGGACCTGTGAGAACAAAGAAGAGAAAAGGAAATCTCTCCCAGCAGCCTCAGAAGCAGTGGATTAAAACTCCACAATCAACTTGGTGTACCCTGCATCTGTGGAATACATGAATAGACAATGAATCATCCCAAATTGAGGAGGTGGACTTTGAGAGAAAGATTTATGATTTTTTCCCCTTTTGCTCTTTTTGTGAGTGTGTATGTGTATGCTTCTGTGTGAGATTTTGTCTGTATAGCTTTGCTTCAACCATTTGTCCTAGAGTTCTATCCATCCGTTTTTTCTGTTTGTTTGTTTTTAAAATTTTTTTCTAAATAATTATTTTTTATTTTAATAACTTTATTTTATTTTACTTTATCTTCTTTCTTTCTTTCCTTCCTTCCCTCCTTTAGACAACAAATCATCCCAAATTGATGAGGTGTACTTTGAGAGCAAGATTTATGATTTTTTCCTCCTTTCCTCTTTTTGACAGTGTATGTTTTTGCTTCTATGTGAGATTTTGTCTTTATAATTTTGCTTCTGACATTTGTCCTCTAGTTATATCTGTCTGTTTTTTAGTTTATTTTTCTTAATAATTATTTTGATTTTAATAATTTTATTATATTTTATCTTACTTTATTTTATTTTACTTTATCATCTTTCTTTTTTTCCTTCCTTCCCTCCTTCCTTCCTCCCTCCCTCCCTCCCTCTGTTCTTTCTTTCTTTCCTTCATTCTTTCCTTCATTCCTTCTTTCTTTCTTTTTACTTCTACTAATTCTTTTTTTCTACTTTTTCTACCTTTCATTCTGAGCCTTATGGATGAAAGGCTCTTGGTGCTGGAGCCAGGAGTCAGTGCTGTGCCTCTGAGGTGGGAGACCCAATTTCAGGACACTGGTCCACAAGAGACCTCCCAGCTCCACATAATATCAAATGGCAAAAATCTCCCAGAGATCTCCATCTCAACACCAGCACCGAGCTTCACTAAACGACCAGCAAGCTACAGTGCTGGACACCCAATGCCAAACAACTACCAAGACAGGAACACAACCACATCCATTAGAAGAGAGGCTGCCTAAAATCATAATAAGTCCACAGACACCCCAAAACACACCACCAGACGTGGACCTGCCCACCAGAAAGACAATATCCAGCCTCATCCAGCAGAACAGAGCCACTAGTCCCCTCAACCAGGAAGCCTACACAACCCACTGAACCAACCTTAGCCACTGGGGACAGACACCAAAAACAACAGGAACTATGAACCTGCAGCCTGCAAAAAGGAGACCCCAAACACAGTAAGATAAGCAAAATGAGAAGACAGAAAAACACACAGCAGATGAAGGAGCAAGATAAAAACCCACTAGACCTAACAAGAGAAGGGGAAATAGGCAGTCTACTTAAAAAGAATTCAGAATAATGATAGTAAAGATGACCCAAAATCTTGGAAATAGAATAGATAAAATGCAAGAAACATTTAACAAGGACCAAGAAGAACTGAAGATGAAAGAAACAATGATGAACAACACAATAAATGAAATTAAAAATGCTCTAGATGGGATCAATAGCAGAATAACTGAGGCAGAAGAACGGATAAGTGACCTGGAAGATAAAATAGTGGAAATAACTACTTCAGAGCAGAATAAAGAAAAAAAGAATGAAAAGAACAGAGGACAGTCTCAGACACACCTGGGACAACATTAAACGCATGAACATTCGAATTATAGGGGTTCCAGAAGAAGAAGAGAAAAAGAAAAAGACTGAGAAAATATTTGAAGAGATTATAATTGAAAACGTCCCTATTATGGGAAAAGAAATAGTTAATTAACTACAGGATGCACAGAGAATCCCATACAGGATAAAACCAAGGAGAAATACGCCAAGACACAGATTAATCAAACTGTCAAAAATTAAATACAAAGAAAACATATTAAAAGCAGCAAGGGAAAAACAAGAAATAACACACAAGGGAATCCCCATAAGGTTAACAGCTGTAATTTCAGCAGAAACTCTGCAAGCCAGAAGGGACTGGCAGGACGTACTTAAAGTGATTAAGGAGAAAATCCTGCAACCAAGATGACTCTACCCAGCAAGGATCTCATTCAGCATTGATGGAGAAATTGAAACCTTTAGAGAAAAGAAGAAGCTGAGTGACTTCAGCACCACGGAAGCAGCTTTACAACAAATGATAAACAAACTTCTCTAGGCAAGAAACACAACAGAAGGAAAATACCTACAATAACAGAACCAAAACAATTAAGAAAATGGGAAAAGGAACATACATATTGATAATTACCTTAAATGAAAATGGAATAATGCTCCCACCAAAAGACACAGATTGGCTGAATGGATACAAAAACAAGACCCATATATTTGCACTCTAAAAGAGACCCACTTCAGATGTAGAGAGACATATAGACTGAAAGTCAGGGTTTGGAAAAAAGGCATTCCATGCAAAGAGAAACCAAAAGAAAGCTGGAGGAGCACTTCTCATATCAGACAAAATAGACTTTAAAATAAGACTATTAGAGGGGCTTCCCTGGTGGCACAGTGGTTGAGAGTCTGCCTGCCGATGCAGGGGACACAGGTTCATGCCCCGGTCTGGGAAGATCAAACATGCCACAGAGTGCTGGGCCCATGAGCCATGGCCACTGAGCCTGCACGTCCGGAGCCTGTGCTCCGCAACGGGAGAGGCCACAGCAGTGAGAGGCCCGCCTACTGGAAAAAAAAAAAAAAGACTGATAGAAGAGGCAAAGAAGGACACTACATAATGATCAAGGGATCGATCCAAGAAGAAGATATAACAATTGTAAATATTTATGCACCCAACATTGGAGACCCTCAATACATAAGGCAAATACTAACAGCCATAAAAGGGGAAATCGACAGTAATGCATTCATAGTAGGGGATTTAACACCCCACTTTCACCAATGGACAGATAATCGGAAATGAAAATAAATGAGGAAACACAAGCTTTAATGATACATTAAACAAGATGGACTTAATTGATATTTATAGGACATTCCACCCAAAAACAGCAGAATACACGTTTTTCTCAAGTGCTCATGGAACATTCTCCAGGATAGGTCATATCTTGGGTCACAAATCAAGTCTTGGTAAATTTAAGAAAATTGAAATTGTATCAAGTATCTTTTACGACCACAACACTATGAGACTAGATATCAATTACAGGAAAAGATCTGTAAAAAATACAAACACATGGAGGCTAAAAAATACACTACATAATAACGAAGTGATCACTGAGGAAATCAAAGAGGAAAGAAAAAAATACATAGAAACAAATGACAATGGAGACACGATGACCCAAAACCTATGTGATGCAGCAAAAGCAGTTCTAAGAGGGAAGTTTATAGGAATACAATCCAACCTTAAGAAACAGGAAACATCTCGAACAAACAAACATTGCACCTAAAGCAATTAGAGAAAGAAGAACAAAAAAACCCTAAAGTTAGCAGAAGGAAAGAAATCATAAAAATCAGATCAGAAATAAATGAAAAAGAAATGAAGGAAACAATAGCAGACATCAATAAAACTAAAAGCTGGTTCTTTGAGAAGATAAACAAAATTGATAAACCATTAGCCAGATGCATCAGGGGAAAAAGGGAGAAGATTCAAATTAATAGAATTAGAAATGAAAAAGGAGAAATAACAACTGACACTGCAGAAATACAAAAGATCATGAGAGATTAGTACAAGCAATTCTATGCCAATAAAATGGACAACTTGGAAGAAATGGACAAATTCTTAATACTGCACAACCTGGCAAGACTGAACGAGGAATAAATACAAAATGTGAACAGACCAATCACAAGCACTGAAATTGAAACTGTGATAGAAATCTTCCAACAAACAAAAGCCCTGTACCAGACGACTTCACAGGCGAATTCTATCAAATATTTAGAGAAGAGCTAACACCTATCCTTCTCAAAGTCTTCCAAAATATAGCAGAGGGAGGAACACTCCCAAACTCATTCTATGAGGCCAACATCACCCTGATACCAAAACCAGACAAGGATGTCACAAAGAAAGGAAACTACAGGCCAATATCACTGATGAAGGTAGATGCAAAAATCCTCAAAATATACGAGCAAACAACATCCAACAGCACATTCAAAGGATTACACAACATGATCCACTGGGGTTTATTACAGAAATGCAAGGATTCTTCAATATAAGCAAATCAATCAAGGTGATACACCATATTGACAATTTGAAGGAAAAAAAAAACATATGATCATCTCAATAGATGCAGAGAAAGCATTTGACAAAATTCAACACCCATTTATGATAAAAACCCTGTAGAAAGTAGGCATAGAGGGAACTTTCCTCAACATAATAAAGGCCATCTATCACAAACCCACAGCCAACATTGTCCTCAATGGTGAAAAATTTAAAGTGTTTCCAGTAACATCAGGAACAAGACAACGATTTTTAAGAAAAAAATATCATGAAAAACCTAGGGGTAAGACAGGAGTAAAGATCCAGACCTACTAGAGAATGGACTTGAAGATATGGGGACAGGGAAGGGTAAGCTGTGACAAAGCGAGAGAGAGGCATGCACATATATACCCTACCAAACTTAAGGTAGATAGCTAGTGGGAAGCAGCTGCATAGCACATGGAGATCAGTTCGGTGTTTTGTGACCGCCTGGAGGAGTGGGATAGGGAGGGTTGGAGCGGGGGAGGCACAAGAGGGAAGAGATATTTAAACATATGTATATGTATAACTTATTCACTTTGTTATAAAGCAGAAACTAACACACCATTCTGAAGCAATTATACTCCAATAAAGATGTAAAAAAAATTTAAAATTATAACAACTAAATAATCCAGTTTCCTGTCTGGATACATATTTAAAAGAATCAAAATCAGTATTTGGAAGAAATATCCACCCTCTCATTGCTATAGTCTGAATGTTTGTGCCTCAGCAAAATCAATATGTTGAAATCCTAATGCCCAATATGGTTGTATCAGGGAATTGATGAGGTCATGAGGAAAGAACCGTCATGAATAAAATAAATACCCGAAAATAGATGCTCAGGAATGTGCCTTTGTCCCTTCTTCCATGTGAGGATATAACAAGAAATCTGCAACCTCTAAAGGGACATTGCCCCTCTATACTGACACCCTGGTCTCAGACTTTCTGCCATCAGAACTGTGAAAAATAAATTTTTGTTTCTTATAAGCCACCCAATCTGTGGTGTTTTGTTATAGCAGCCTGAATGGAGTAAGACCTCCATGTTCATTCCAGCACTATTCACAGTAGCCCAGGATGGAAACTACCCAAGTATCCACTGACAGATAATGAATAATGAGAATGTGGTATATACATTTAATGGAATATTATTCAGCCTTAAAAAAAGAAGGAAATCCTGCCATTTGCAACAACATGGATAAACCTGTAGGAATTTATGCTAAGGAAAATAAGCCTATCACAAAAAAACAAATAATGCATGATTCCACTTATATGAAGTATCTAAAATAGTCACACTCATAGAATTAGAGAATAAAATAGTGTTTTCCAGGAACTAGGGAAAGGCAGAAATGAAGGAGTTGCTGTTCATTGAGTAGAACATTTCAGTTATCCTAGATTAATAAATTCTAGATATCTGCTGTACAACACAGTGACTATAGTTGATGAACTGTATCATGCACTAGAAAATTTGTTAAGAGGGTAGATTTCAAGTTGAGTGTTCTTACCACACATAAACAAAAGAAAACAAATACAAGGACCTAAGGAATCTTTGAGAAGTGTTGGATATGTCTATGCCTTGATTTTAGTGATGATATCATAGGTGTTGCCTATGTTCAAACTCATCAAATTTATATATTAAAATGTGAAGATCTTTGTATATCAATTATGCCTCAGTAAAGCTGTTTACAGAAAAAGAAACAAAAATGTGCACACACACAAAAGTATTAAAATAATAAAAGACAAATAGAAACTGAGGAATTGTCCCAGATTGGAGTAGAGACTAACTATACATGACAATTAATGTAATATTTAATTCTGGATAGGATTCTGAACAAGAAATAGTATATTAAGAGGACAATTAGTAAAATCTGCTTAAGATCTGTAGATTATGTAATAGTACTTGTCGATGTCTTGATTTTGAAAGATGTACTGAGATTTTGAAAAATGTTAAAAATGATAAAATGTTGGTAAAGATAAAGGGAAATTTTTTGGATTATTTTTGCAAGTTTGAAATTATTTCAAAGTAATGTTTTTCTTTAAAAATCAATGCACAATAATTAATTATATTTCTGTATATCTTCACTTAGCAATCAGAAAATAAAATTTCAAAATAATTATCTTTACATAACATCAAAAGAACAAAATGCTTAGGAAAAATTTAGCAATATAAGGGCAAGACCCATGTACTAAAAACTACAAACTAAAGTCATACTATGTTCATGGGTCAGAATACAATTTTGCTATGGTAGCAACATTCCCTCACTTGATATACAAGTTAAATTCAATCCTAATCAAAATCACATCTGAGTTCTTTGCAGAAATTTTCAAAATTATTCTAAATTCATATGAAATTCCAGGTTCCTAAAATAGTCAAAATAATCTTGAAAGCAAAAACAAAATTGGAGGTATCAGAATTCTTGGATTCACAACTTACTGCAAAGCAAGGGTCATGAAGAATTTGTGGTACAGGCATAAAGGTGTACATATAAATCAATAGGTTAGAATTTAGCCCAAATCCTTACAATTATGGTCAATTAATTTTTGACAAGTGTGCTAAGAAAAATCAATGGGGAAAACATAGTCTTTTCAAAACATTTTGCTTAGACTACTGGATATCCATGTGCAAAAGAATGAATTTGAACCCTTACCTTACACCATACACAATAATTAACTTGAAATGGATAATAGACTTACATGGAAGAACTAAAATATAAGCCTTTTAGAAGTAATATATACATAAAATTCTATGGCCTTGGGTTAGCTAATGCTTTCTTAGATACAACATCAAAATCACAACCAACAAAAAATAAAATGAAAAATAAGAAAATAGAAAAATTTACCTTCATAAAAATGAATAACTTTTGTTCTGTAAACAATACCATTGACAAAGTAACAAAAAGACACCCCACAGAAGATGAGGAATTATTAACAAACCACATATCTGAGGCATTTTTATTCATAATATATAAAAAAAGAACTTTTACAAATGTATAACAAAAAGCCAAATAACCTAAGTAAAAGAGGCAACGGATTTGAATAGCTTCCTCAAAGATAATATACATGGAAATAAGCCTGAGAAAAGATGCTCAATATCATTAATCATTAGGTAAATGTAAACTAAAAACACAAAGAAATATCACTTCACATCCACTAGGATGACTTGAATAAAAAAGATGTACAATAACAAGGGTTGGCAAAGATGTGGAAAAATTGCAACCTTCATATACTGCTTGTCAGAATGTAAAATGGTACAGCTTTTTGAAAAATATTTTTGCAGTTCCAAAAAAATTTAAACATAAAATTACCATATGACCTAGCTATTCCTCTTCTCAATATATGCCTGAGTAATAAAAACATACATCCACACAAAGACTTGTAAAATAATGTTCACAGCAATCCTATTCATAATAGCCAAAAAGTGGAAACAATCCAAATGCCCATGATTTGGTATATGGATAAATAAAATATAGAATATTCATTTAATGGGATATCATTGGGCATTAGAAAGAAATAAAGTATTGATATATGCAATAATATGGGTAAAACCTGAAAACATTATGCTAAGTGAAATAAGCCAAACCCAAAGACCACATATTATATAATTTCATGTATATGAAATGTACAGACTAGACAAATCCATAGATACAAAAAGTATATTAGTGGTTTGCCAAGTGATGGGTGGAAAAGGGACATTTGGAAATGATTGTTTAATGGTACAGTGTTTCCTTTAAGAATGATGAAAATGTTCTAATATGGATTGTGGTGATGGTTGCACAGCTCTACAAATATGTAACAATAATTGAATCATCTCTTTAAATTAATGAATTGTACTGTGTGTAAATTATATCTCACAAAAAGCAGTTAAAATGCGTATGCTCAGAAAATTATGTAAAGTTCTCAAAATCAGAAATAATTTTATTAAAGATGATCATAAGACTTAAAAAATAATTTATCCAGTAAGACTCATCAGGAAATTCCATTTTCTTTGAATTCAACATTATTTTTGTTTTCTAAATATTTTACTTCCCATTTAAAATTCTATCTTAGGGATGATTTGAACATTTGAGATTCAGCATGTCAACATAATACACTGCACAGAGAAAGACCATTTATAGAACTTGAAATTCACAGCCTTCTGAAGGGAGAAGTGATGGGAAAATGTGTGCTTACCTACGGAGTGGTTAAGAAAATAAATCATCTAAATTAACACTCTAATTGTTTAACATTTCATAGCTTCCACATCACTAAGTTGGCATAGACACTGTACACATTGAGTAAATGAAATAAATAGACTAAACAAAGTATATTATTTTTCAAAGAAATAAAAGTAGATTTTGATGCCTGACATTTGCAGACAAAAATAAAATAAAATCAAAATTGTTTATATGTCTGTAAATCCCATTGTCTTTCCTGAACAATGATCTTCCTTACTATTCCAGAACATGGGATACTGCAATGCAGCTGTTGACTTTTGAAGACCCAAAACTTTTGAGAAATATATCTATGTTTAAGATTTCTATTCCTTAAGGAGAAAAATAGGAGCATTGCCATATTCTCTATAAGTTAGAACTATTTTTTCACTTATACAAGTCATGTTTTGACTCCTGTTGTCCTAAAAAAGCATGCTAATGGAATGAGAAAAACATAAAATTATAATCCAGAAAATGAAAACTAGAGAAAGTAAAATGCTGAAATCTCGAATTGATGGAAGTTTCTTTATGACTGAGATGACTGAGTTGGGGTCAGGTCCTTTTGCTGCTAGAAAGAATCCTTGCAGATACTTTTCTGGAGCCAGTATCAGTCAGCACAAAGGGCTGATTTAACAGTGCTAACACCTCTTCACCAGAAACTCAACCCATCTTCATGATCTCATTTCATGTGGGTCACAGCCCTGTACTCAATGATAACAATACAGGTTTGTTGCTGATATGAGAAAGGAAAACAGCGTTCAGGGACATTCAAAGAAGAAAATATTCTCAAAGTGTTATGCATTCACACCGATTCTTTCTCTCAAGTATCTCATTCATAATAAAATCTGTGTACTTTATAAAGACAGGGACCCCAACAATGAAACTTCCCCTCCTTCCTGAATTGATTGGCATATTACTTTGAGACTGCCAATTTGATTACAGTTGTACCTGTTGTAAATCATATCTCCAGCAGCTGGTAAGCCAAACTGACAGAGATAGATTGTAGCATCAGGATTAAAAGAGATGTTACCATTGACCTTCATGATACTTGATTTAAGTGATTGATTTTCTCCCTTCCTAAGTTATACATATGAAATGATTAAATAATCATCAATAGTATCCCACCTCCCAGCAAGGAATATATATCCCTGTGGAAGGTATTCAGCCAAGCATTGGATCTCCCGATAAGAGACACTGCACTGTAGTGTCCTAGATAAGGAATGTAATATCAAAGGCATTCACTTTCTGGTTTAAGCAAATTGAGTTCAATTGAGAAAATATAGCTGCCCTTTATTTCCTTCAGTTTCAGGGTAATCATAAAAATGTGTTGTTGTTGTTGTTGTTTTTCTAGGCCAGGACTTGGCATTGCAATTTCTCTCAGAAACCCCTGTCCACCCAACCTAAGAATGCATAATACAATTTGGTAACATAACTAGTAAATGTAGCCTGTTATTTTAACTACACATTTGCTTTATGTCAAAATGTGGTTTGCTATATAAGCTTGGGATATTTTATTATTAATTATTTTTTTAAGATTTTTAAAAACTAAATTTATTTATCTTATTTATTTTTTATCTTTGATTTCATTGAATCTTCGTTGCTACGCATAGGCTTTCTCAAGTTGCAGCGAGCGGGGGCTACTCTTCATTGTGGTGCGCAGGCTTCTCATTGTGGTGGCTTCTCTTGTTGTGGAGCACGGGTACTAAGTGTGCAGGCTTCAGTAGTTGTAACACGCAGGCTCAGTAGTTGTGGCTTGCAGGCTCTAGAGCGCAGGCTCAGTAGTTGTGGCACACGGACTTAGTTGCTCCGTAGAATGTGGGATCTTCCCAGAGCAGGGCTCGAACCCATGCCCTCTGCATTGGCAGACAGATTCTTAACCACTGTGCCACCAGTTAAGCCCTATTTTATTATTATTAAATAAGTAGTCTAGGGCAACCCAAATTCACTTGTTGAAAGATATAAAAATATTGACATTAGAAAAATCTTTAAATTTTAAAGACTAAATGCAATTAAGATGCTATACATTTTCCCCTTAGAATATAATGGAGATGAAGAGTAGAATTTTGACTCATGAAATGGAATCTAAGAAGGTGTGAATGAATTTAGGGAAGTATGTTTACCTCTTAGTAGTATTGATAATTTTTACCATGAGATCTATCTTTTGTGAATATATTGCTTTGCTTTGGGTTCTAGATTGTTTTTTTGAGAGTGGCATCATTTGCATCTAAACAAATGGATAGGAATTTAAAGGAGAGTAAAAAAGAATAAAAAAATATCTATTGAGCATGTACAGGCCTGATTTTTCAATGTGGGAAATATGAAATAACTGTAGAACATGATTCAACGTTTTAAGACATTTATATCTATTCTTGATTTTTGTATTTATCACCCTTCAAACCAAATAGAACAGAACAGTGAATTCCACAAGAGGAAATTTCAGGTATTCAATATAATCTATTATATCTATATATCTATATGTCTATATATATTTCTATATACATATATATATATATATATATATATATATATATATATAACACTGATAGGTACTAAGTTAGATAGAATTATGAATAAAGACCTATAAAGTGAGGGATTTCTACACTTAGAACAAGAAATTTTTTGCTGATAGTACTAATTCCTCTAAAGAAAATTACTAAAAGATCCTTTGCAAAGATTCATATAGTAGATGTTCAAATTCCACTCTAGCTAGGAGTACATGAGACTACCAAGTAGGAATTACAACTAGAAAAATTAAGTAAAAAGTTCATAAAATTATGTTCTGGTTTCCATTCTGGCATGTAAGGATCTTAGATGCTGTCACTACATCCTAACAAGTAGAAAGATGAACAACTTGAAAATCAAAAATTCATCATAGATTTATTAGAGAAATAAGACCACAGGGCAAACTGCTGCCCCACAAATTGGAGAGACAGACAGGTAGATACAGAGAATCACAACTTAAAAAGGCACACTTCCATGACTAGAAAACTCTACCAGAATCAGTACCAGGGTAGGAAACCTTAAATTGTAATTGATGAATTATTAGAATCTCAGTGTGAACAAGTCTGAGATTTAACTCCAGGAGAGCCAAGTCATGAGAACTTTTGTAAGTTTTACCTCTAGGAGCTGGATCAGCTTCTCACAGTGAAGATCAGAGAAAAATCCCTTTGTGCTTCCAGCAGGAGGAGGGGAAAAATAGCCATCTTAAAACATACCGGTGTATTCTGTTCTTCCTAAGAAGGCTCGCCCTCAAGAGAAACTATTTATCAGATCATAAAATATTGGGGTTTATCAGAGACTAGCCAACCTGAGAAAAGATAAATAATCAACCCTAGCCCACTCTAGTCTTCCTTGTAGGGGAAGGGAAAGGCCCAACTCCAACCACCTTTAGCTATTATGTCCCTAAGTGGGGGTGGTGGAAACTGAGAAGCACTAGTGACATTCATAGTCCAGGGCCTAAGATCACTAAAAGACTGAGATCTAATCATGTATAGAATGCTTCCTCTTCCCACATCACTAAAAGCCTCTTTACCACAGTACCTCTTCCCCAGAACATAAATGATGTCCAACTTTCAACAGAAATTCAAGGCATGCCAAAAGGGAAAAACAAAACAAGCAAAAAAACAGACAAAGAACTCGATTTAAAGAGACAGAGCAAATATCATAACCAGATTTATATATTGCAGAGATATTGGCGTTATCAGACAAGAAAGTTAAAACAACTATGGTTAATACACTATAGGCTTTAATAGAAAATAACTAAATAAATAAATAACATGCAAGGACATACGAATAATGTAAGTGGACAGATGGAATTTCTAAGAAAGAGTAAAAAAGAAATGTTAGAGGTTTAAAAAAAAGACTTTAACAGAAATGGAAAATGCTGTTAATGAGGTCATTAGTACACTGGATGTAGCTGAAGAAAGAACTTTTAAGCTTGAGGATATGTTGACAAAAACATTCAAAAAAGAAAAGCAAAGAGGAAAAAGACCGACAATAACAAACAACAACAACAGCAAAGCAATATCCAAGGACTGTGGAGCAACTGAAGAAGTTATATATGTAGAGTTGGAATACAAGAAAGAAAGAAAAAGAAAGAAAGAAATATTTGAATCAATAATGGCTGAGAAGTTGCCTCAGCAAAGAAGATGTAAAGATGGAAATAGGCATATGAAAATACGCTCCATATCATATGTCATCAGGGAAATACAAATTAAAACAGCATTGTGGTACTATTACACATCTACTAAAATGGCCAAAATCCAGAACACTTACAACACCAAATGCTGAGAAGGATGTGGAGCAACAGGAATTCTTTTTTTTTTCCTAAGTTTTTTTATTATTATTATTTTTGGAAGTCTTTACTGAATTTGTTACAATACTGCTTCTGTTTTACGCTTTGGTTTTTGGCCACAAGGCATATGAGATCTTAGCTCCCTGACCAGGGATTGAACATTCACCCCTTGCATTTGAAGGTGAAGTCTTAACCTCTGGACCACGAGGGAAGTCCTAGGAATTCTTAATCATTGCTGGTGAGAATGCAAAATTATACAGCCACTTTGGAAGACAGTTTGGCAATTTTGTACAAAACATAATCTTACCATATGATCCAGCAATTGTACTTCTTGGTATTTACCCAAGTATAAGCTACGTTTTTTTGAGCAAGGCAACACTATAAAGTAGAAATCATTTCATATTCTTTACAGATGATAAATTTAATGATAGTCAGTGAGGTTATATTTCCAAGATCATGGAATTTTAAAATGGTATAATAAGAACTCACACTGAGATTTGTATGACATGAGTATCTATATTATTTTAACTACTCTATTTTTTTCTATTTTGACTATTTTTATGGATTACTAATTTTATCTCACTATAATTATAAATTACATTAATTTTTTGACCATTTTTTGGAATGCTTTGCTAGTCTGGAAACAAAGGAATAGAAATTATAGTGATAAACTTCTATAGTCTATGGGTTATAATTTATATTTCATTGAATTCTGCATCTTCACACTACAACTTAGGGGAAAGAAGTACTGGCAACCCAATTTTTGAAAACCTGTTCATGGGGATTGTGGCAATGCTAGATACAGTAGTCAAACACTTTGAGATCCCTAGTGTGTTCGAATTCATCGAATTCCTTTAGGGTTACAAGTTCATTGTGTACGTTCCATGCCTCCTTATTTCTATGGATATATATATGAAGGAGTATTTGTAGTAATAATTACAAGACCTGCCTCTGCATATAATGGGAAAAGCCTACATGGTGCAATTGAAGAAAGAATGCTAGGGAAAAGAGTAATTTCTTCTGCTGACTGTTTAAACCTTGGAGATGGGACTTTGTTTTTGCCTTAAAGATGTAAAAATGTTGATAGTTTTCACTCCCATCATTACAAGAAAAAAGGCTGAACTATCTGAACATCAGTGATTTTTTTAGATCCAGAACAACAGAAATCACTCAAAAAACCTGCCACCAAGAAATCTGGAGAGACAGGCAAGTGAAGAGAATTCTAACTAAGACCAGTTTACTGAAAGTAGAAGCTGTTAAGGCTATAAACATGTAGGAAACCTTAAATTGTAACTTTGAGAAATTGATGGAAATGAAGTGTGCACTAGTGTGAAAGTGAGAAACTCCTGGAACCACAGTCTTAAGTCCTCCCACACTCTCATGTGTTTGAACTCCAGGAACTCTACCAAGTGCTCATGGTGAAGAATTGAGAAAAGTCTCTCCTGTTTCTGGCAGAGAGAGAGAGGGAAAGTAGCAACTGCCAAATGTGTACAGTGCAGTCTTTATGACAAAGTCTAACACACCAAAAGAAACTTAACCTTATCCAATATGGTAGAGGGGAAAATACCCAACTTTAGGTCTCCTCTAGACATCTTTTATCACCTAAGAGCAGGAGGAGACTGAGAAACATTTGTGAAGGTCACACTAAGGGACAGAGTCTCACTAAAAGGTTGAGAATTAGTCTTAAGATTATAAAATGCTTCCCATCTGCCCATAGTTTACTACCATATCATCACAGCTCTAGAATAACAAAAGTGGATTACAGCTGAAAGATCTGCAAGGGTAAGCCTCTGTTTAAGGAGTGTTTAGGAAACTCAAAGACAATAAGGGAGACAAAAACAAAGACATTAAGAAAATTAAGGCCTCCAATACCTTCAGTTACAGCAAACATTTAACACAAGATAACTCACAGGTAGATTAACACAAAATATTACTCTAAGTCCAGTTTATCTAGATTCCTATTACCCTACTACTTATATATCACCAGACTCAGATATGGCAGATATTATGGAATTGCCAAACTAGAAAATTAAAATATTTATGATAAGTATGTTAAAAACTGTAATGGAAGAGATAGAAAGCATACAAGAACAGGTGGGTAATGTGAGTAGGGAGATAGAAACTCTAGGAAAGAATCAACAGGAAATATTAGAAATCAAAAGCACTGTAACATAAATGAAGAATGTCTTTGATGGGTTCATCCACAGACTGCACATGAGAAAGGAAAGAATCAGTGAGCTTGTCAATAAAAAAATTCCCAAAATGAAATCAAAATTTAAAATATGAGAATGAAAAACAGAACATTGAAAAACTCTGGGATAATTTATGCATTTTTGAGATGCTAGAACTAAAATGAAATAATCAGAACAATATATGCAATAATTATGACTGACATTTTCTAAAATTAATGGAAAAAATCAAACCACAGTACTAGAAACCTGTGAGAAAACCAGGAAAAACAAAATCTACACCTAGGCATATCATATTCAAAAATGAATAGAACTAAAGAAAAAGAGAATAATTGGGAATTAGGTAAAAATATATATATATATATACATATATATATGTATATATATGTATATATATATATCTTACCTATTGAGGAACAATAGTGAGAATTATATCAGACTTCCCCTCAGAAATCATTCAATCAGTAAGTGAGTGGAGTGAAATAAAACAAAAACATCTATTTAAATTCCTATGTCCACCAAAATTTTTCTGGAGAAATGAAGGAGAAATCAAGACTTTGTGATGCAAACAAAATTTGTCAGAGAAATTCATTGCCAGTAGATGTGTCATGGAACTGGGAGTGTGTTTTAAGGTACCTACAATTCACATGAAGCAGTGCAATGTTATTTGAATGTAGATGTAGATTATTTGTAAGTGTATATTGCAAACCTTAGAGCAATGAGTAAAAAAAAAATAATTAAAAAGTATAATTGATAGCTTAAGAGCAGAGACAAAATGGTATCATGCATTGTACAACATTGAATTAAAACAACAGAACACAAAAAATAAGGGAATAAAAAAATAGAGCATTAAATAGAAAATAGTTGCAAACATATTATATGTTAAACAAAGTATATCAATAATCAACTGAACTGTGAATGGCCTAAATAAATTAATTAAAATAGATTGTTAGAGTTTATTAAAAACACACACATTGACTAAAAGAGATCCATTTCAAGTATAAAGATATAGATAAATTAAAGCTAAAGGGATGGAGAAAGATATACAATGCCAACTCTAATTTTTTAAAAGGCGAGTAACTATATTAATTTTAGACAATGACAACTTCAGATCAAGAAAATATATGAGCAAAGACAATCAATTCTTCAAGATGTCATAGCAGTCCTTAAGGCGTATGTACCCAACAACAGGATGTTAAATATATAAGAAATGATAGAACTGCCAGGATAAATACAAAAAGACACTATTTTGGTTGAAGATTTCAATACTCTTCTTTCAGTAATTGACAGATGAAGAAGGCAGAAAACCAGTAAAGATATAGGTGACCTGAACAACACCATCTATAAACATGATCGTTTAAAAATACTTCATCCAACTACAGCAGAATACATACTCCTTTAAGCTCACATGGAACATTCACCAAGATAGACTGAATTAGAGTCCATAAAACACATATGAACATATATATATATAGGAACATATAGAATAGAAAACATAAAAAATAGTTCTCTGACAGGAGAAAAAAAAGGAATTAAACTATAAACAGAGAGACAAATGGAAATCACAAAAAGACTTGGAAATTAAACAAAATGCTACTAAGTAACACATAGGTCAAAGAATAAGTTTCAAGAGAAATTAAAAGTAGTTTGAATTGAAAAATAATATTGCAACTTACCAAAATCTGTGGGATATGGCAAAAGCAGGGTGTAGAGAGAAATTAATAGAATTAACTGCTTATACTAGCAGTAGAAAAAAATAAACAACTAAAATCAATAATCTAAGTAAGATTACACCTTAGAAAACTAGAGAAAGGAGAGCAATTTAATCTTAAAATAAGCAGAGGAAAATTAATTATCAAAATTAAATAAGAAATCAGTGAAATTGAAACCAGGAAACAATAAAGAAAATCTACAAAATTAAAAATCAGGTATTTAAAAACAAACAAAACTGATAAACATTTAACCAGTCCAAGCAGAAAAAAAAAAAAAAAAGAGAGAGAGAGAGAAGGGAGAAAATACAAGTATAGAAATAAAAGAAGGTCATCTTTACTGAGATCACAGACATTAAAAGATAATAAATACATGTTTATTATGAACAACTCTATGTCAACAAATCTGATAGCTTAGAATAGATAAATTTCTTGAAAGACACAAATTATCAAAACTTACAAAAGGAGAAATATGTAATCTGAAAAGGCTTATAATTATTAAAGAAATTGAATCAATAACTAATAATTTTCCAATAAGTAAGCAATAGACTCAGATTGTTTGGTGAATTCTACCAAGCATTTAAGAAAAAAAAAATATATATATATATATATATATCAATACATTATAATCCAGAGAATAGAAGCAGAACAAACACTTTCTAATTCATTCTATGAAGCCAGCATTACCCTAATACCAAAATCAGATAAAGACACAAGAATTAAATACTATAGATCACTATTCCTCATGAACATAGATGAAAAATCCTCAGCAAGGGCTTCCCTGGTGGCCCAGTGGTTGAGAGTCTGTCTGCCGATGCAGGAGACACAGGTTCGTGCCCCAGTCTGGGAGGATCTCCCATGCCACAGAGCGGCTGGGCCCATGAGCCATGGCCACTGAGCCTGCGCATCTGGAGCCTGTGCTCCGCAACAGGAGATGCCACTACAGTGAGAGGCCCGCGTACCGCAAAAAAAAAAAAAAAAAAAAAAATCCTCAGCAAAATATTAGCAAATCTAGCAATGTATAAAAATAATTATGCACTATGATGAATAAGATTTATTCAAGATATGTACAGCTGGTTCATCATTTAAATATAAATTAAGGTAACCCAGCACATTAACAGACAAAAGAAGCACAAACTTATAATAGTATCAATTAATGCAAAAAAAGCATCTCACTAAATCCATCACTTACTCATGATAATAAAAAGAGTCAGCAACCTAGGAATAGAGAGGAACTTCCTCAACTTGAAAATATCTACAAGTATTCCTACAATTAATATCATTCGTAATAACTGGATGTTTTCTCCCTTAAAACTATAAATAGGGCAAGGAGTTGCCTTCTCACTATTCTATTTAAAATTGTACTAGAAGTCTATGATAGCACAACAAGACAAGAAAAGGAAATATAAAATGCATAAATTGCTAATGAAAAAATAATACCAACTTTATTTGCAGATGATATGATTTTCTATGCAGAAAATCCTAAAGAATCAACAAAAAATTCCTGTAATTAATAAATGATTAAACCAAGTTTTCATTATACAAGATAATATTCAAAATTAAAATTTAATACAATTTGTAATAGCAAAAATAATTAAATATGTATAAATATAACAAAAGATTAACAGGATTCACATAGAAAAAATGTAGAAATCTCTAATGAAAGAAATTAAAGATCTAAAAAAATGGAGAGAAATTTCATGCTTGTTCATGGATTAGAAGATGCAGTTTTTTCATGCTGTTGATTCTTTCCAAATTAATCTATATATTCAGTGCAATCTCAATAAAAATACCAGCAACATATTTTGTGGATAGTGACAAACTGGTTGTAAAGTTTATGTGAGAAGGCAAAGACCCAGAATAGCTGACACAATGCAGAGGAAGAATAAAGTTGGAGTACTGACATAACCTGACTTCAAGAGTTACTATCACATGACAGTAATAAATAAGTAATGCAACATGGTTCTTGTGAAGAAAAAAATAGATACATAGATCATTGGAACAGAGTAGATAGCTAGAAATAGACCCACACAAATAGAGTCTTTGGATCTTTGACAAAGGAGCAAAGGCAATTCAATGGAGAAAGTATAATCTTTTCAACCATTGGTACTGGAACTATTCAACATCCATATTCAAAAGTGAATTTAGACATCATCCTTGAAACTTTCAAAATAGTTAACTAAATATGTATCATGCACACAAATGTAATAGTCAATAGTACAAAACTTCTTGAAGAAAACTTATGAGAAATCTTTCATTTGTTGATGAGTCTTCACATACAATACCAAAAGCATAAGCCATAAATGTAAAAAAAAAAAAGGTAAATTAGACTTTTTTAAAGATAAAATATGTCCACTCTTTGAATAAAATATTTAAGTGCATTAAAAGACATGCCACAGACTGGGAGAAAATATTTACAAAACACATATCTGATAAAGGATTTGTATCAAAAACATATGCAATACTCTTAAAACTCAACAATAGGGAATTAAACTGCCCTGTTTAAAAATGGGCTAAGAGCTGAACAAATATCTCTCAAAAGAAGATGAAAGGGTGGTAAATATACAAATTTAAATGATTCTTATCATCATTTCTCATCAGGAAATTTAAAATTAAAAATAAAAATATGTCCAACTAAACACCTACAAAATGTTTCAAAAAAATACTGATAATAACAAATGCTGAAAGTGATGTGGAGCAATAGGAACAATAATTCATTGCTGGTGGAAATGCAAAATAATAGAGGTACCTTGAAAGAGAGTTTGGCACTTTTTTACAAAACTAAACATAAACTTGCCACATGATCCAACAATTGCACTCATGTATTTATCAATTGGTTTGAAAATATATATCCACACAAAACCTTTCACATAATGCTTATAGAACTTATATTTATATTTGTTCAAAACTGGAAGCAGCCAAGGTGTCCTTCAGTAAGTGAATGGATAAACAAGCTGTGGCTTATCCATATAAGGTATATTAATAGTACTAAACACAAATGAGCTATCAAATCATGAAAGAACAGAGGAATCTTAAATGTGCATTGTTAACTTAAAGAAGCCAGTATGAAAAGGCTACATATTGTAATATTTCAATAGCATGACATTCTGGAAAAGGTAAAAGTAAAGAAACAGTAAAGTACTCAGTGGTTACCAAGAGTTTAGGGGTAAAGGAGAGGATCAGATAAGTAAATATCAGGGAATTAGGGGAAAAATAAAATTATTCTGTATGATATTGTAATGGGTACAAGATATGCATTTGTCAGAGTCATTGAACTTTACAGAATAAAAAATAAATCTTAACACATGTGCAATTTAAAAAAATATTCAGGTTGTCAGGGAATCCCTTAAAAAAGCAAACTGTGACAGGATAATCTAACTGTATTAGAAATGTATGAAACATTTTTAACATAGAAGAAAATATTATGTCCTGGAGGAGTCAGTTTTCTTAAGCAGAATAAATATATATATATATATATATATATATATATATTTATGAAATAATCTCACTTTAGGGGATGGAGAGAAAAGATGCTGACCTAAGTAACTTTGGAAATGATTCAGGTCTGTAAGACTAAAGGCAAAAAGAACTGTACATAAGCACCATAATCTAGTTGATAAAATTGTTTCCCATGGGTATATGGGTTAACAACTCTGTTATATATGTATCCTGAAATTTAAAAATAATAATTAAATACATAGCAAATGGTGGGAGACAGTTATCTCACAATTAAAGTGTGAGTTTACAGATAAGCCAAGTGAAGAATCAAGAATGATCTACATGGTAATGGATGAGAGTTGGAAACTCAGTTTGAATTCATTTTTTGCTTAATATGGATACAGATTTTTACATATAAAATAGTTAAATATATGTGTATATAATAAAGGTAATTACACATACATATTTTGTTCTGTCAGCTGAGAAAGCTTTAAAAATGACACACTAGTAGCAGTAAGCATATTTACTGCCCAGATTATAATTTCTAAAACCATCCTCCAATACAAGGTACTAGGGCTCACTGGAGAAGTGACTGATTCTAGGAATGGTACAAGAAATATATAGGATGAACCTGGAAGCACCTTGTAGTGCCAGAAATTATGAAAGAGCTCAAACAAACAAACAAAGAAAGAAAACCCCATATATTGAGGGATATGTCTCAAGAGAAGAGAATCCAGCTAAAAGAGCCCCTTATGTTCAAATATAGAGCAATTTAAGCAACAAAATAAATAAAGCTGTATCAGATTTGTGGATTCCACAAATTTTCTAATGCAGAATGATTTTGTTTTTCATTTAATTCAGATTCTGATTTACCTGTTCTCAGGGAAGTTCCAGAAATTTGTATTTAAAAAGCTTTCAAACTGATTCTGATTAGAAGCTAGGTTCAAGAATCACTGATTTTATAATGTTGACTTTTAGTGTTAATGTTACAGAGTCCAAGCTCCTACTGCTCACTGCATGACAGGCCAATAAGTGGAGAGACAAGGTATTGAGGCAAGGAATATTGACTTTTTTCTAAAAGCGAGCCGACCAAGAAGATGGCAGACTAGGGTCCCAAAGAACCATTTTACCCTAGTTAAAATTCAGGCTTCTTTTATGCTAAAAGAGGAGGGGTGTGGCTGGTTGTTGCAAACTTTGCATTGCTAGCCACATCCAAGAGGGAATATGATAATCCTTTGTTCTTGCAGCTGTCCATGTAGGTTTGATTATGATGCTCCTGTAAACCTTCAACAAAATCTAGAGGGGTGGGATAGGGAGGGTGGGAGGGAGGGAGACGGAAGAGGGAGGAGATATGGGAACATATGTATATGTATATGTATAACTGATTCACTTTGTTATAAAGAAGAAACTAACACACTACTGTAAAGCAATTATACTCCAATAAAGATGTTAAAAAATAAAATAAAATAAAGCAAAACAAAAAAAAATGCTATTCTCTGTTCTGTAACTTTTTATCTCTATATGAATGAAAATTATTATACTTTTAAAGGTCAAGCCTGGGAGACACAGCCTTGAGAATAGGCTATCATGTATATTTCAGGCTATAGGCAACATTATTTTATAAAGGTGCAAAGTTAGCATGACTAAGCACAAGTAACAGAGCACAAAGTTTAGAGTTAAAGGAATAGATCCAATATTGCATCAGGTTTGTTCTTCTCTGTTACATTAATGTTTCTGGGACAGAGACTCTGCCAAAGCAAATAGATCTCTAGCACCTAAAGAAGTTCATTGGGATGCCTGAAAAGAAAATAATTTTCCAGCTGAAAATTCAATGTGTTTTTATTGTTTCTAAAAACCTTAGCCCTTTTGTTGTTCTCATCTTCTGTTGTTGTCTTAGTCAGCTTGGACTACTATAACAAATTATTATTGACTGGGAAGCTTAAAAAACAAATATTTATTGCTTACAGTTCTGGAGCCTGGGAAGTCCAAGACCAAGGTGCTAGCAAATTTGATCTTTAGTGAGAGCTCTCTTCCTGGTTTGCAAATGGCTGCCTTCTCACTGTGTCCTAACATGGTTGCGGTGGGAGTGAGAGAAAGAGAGAGTGAGACATCTTCTGTCTCCTCCTCTTTTTATGAGTTTGAATCCCATCATGAGGGTCCCACCCTCATGACCTTATCTAACTCTAATTACCTACAAAATACTCCACCTCCAAATATCATCACAATGTGGCTTAGGGCTTCAACATAATGAATTTTGGAGGGACAGAAACATTCAGTCCATATACGTTACATATGGGCAATTTATATTTTCACAACAGAGTTGGGCTGCACACATTTTGCTATATGGGCAGTAACATTCCAATTCATGTTCATTAAAACTTTGTTTCTGTATTTCTAGTTCTACAGATTTGTGGAGGGGAATGTGGTGTTGAGAATGTCAATACATACAATTAGCCCAAGTGAACAAGACAGATTAAAGCAAATGCATCAATTTATGCCAGAAACAAAGGTTGTTCTTTTGCTCTGAGTCATAGTTTTTCCTTTTTTTTTTTTTAAGGAAGACTATAGCAGGGCCAGCGTCTTATCATTTTCTTTCACTTTAACTACTAAGATTTAATTAAAAGATGTCACAGCATTGCCTGTTGATATGAAATCCTGAAAATGAAAAAAAAATTTGAGGAAGGATGTTGGTTGATCATAGAAAATGAAAAACAACCTAAGAAATGAATGCGACAGAAAGTGTCACAGGGCAGGAAATGTTCAAATAGCTCATGTGTGGCTTTTGATAGTTGTGTTTTTCTGGATATAGTTGAAAGATAAACCTAAATTATAGCTGAATCCCATGGGAAGGGTAAGAAAGGGAATCCTCATCTCTTTATCACCGCTTTTTATCTTATTCCTAAGATGGAAAAATGATGAACCAGCTGGAAAATAATTACAGAACCATATATTGAGGAATATCCTGTGTAATCTTAAGGCACAGGCCTAGCAAATGAAGTTCTCAATGGAATTGAAATCTCTAATATCTGTGAGCTTGGCCAATTTAGGCCCCCTAAAATATGTTAACCAATAATACAAGGCTTTTTATTATCTATTTATGAAAATCTTTCCTTTGCCTAACCACCCCACTTCCCATTCTTCCTTGCCAAACCCTGGCATTAAAAATTGGGTTGAAGCCAATCCCTTTTACTTTCTGACTCTCTAGTTCCTTTTTCCTCTTTTACTGAAAGATGCGACAGAGTTACCACTTCCATACATCTCAGTGGTAAGTTCTGAAATTCAGATTTCATTTTGTTTTGATTCATCTCTTTTTATACCTAAATGAGTTGGGAGAAATGAGCTTTCCACATGGTCCATACTAACTTACTGGAATTCAACATTTAGTTTTTGGATCAAAACCGTAGCAATCAATACAGTGTTCTTTTGTCCTTCACCCCCACCCCCCCTTTTTATTCATGTATCTCACTCAGAAACCTCATAAGAAGAAATGCTGCAAGGGTTAAGTTAGAATTTGGTATTCCTTTTTTGCTGGCTAAATATCATCTAAATAACATCCAGTCAGGATCATGAATGGAAGTGACTGAAATAAATGGCCTAGATGTCTATCCAATATCCTGAAATGTATGCTAATGGCTATATGAAGGTAAAACAAATAAAAAAAATAATGAGGAAATGTTGAATGTGGAAGTACATGGCATTGTTTTAGTTTGCAGATATGACACTGAACCAGTTATTTTCTTATAATAAGAGTAGGTTTCCAGGATTAAGGGTTTCCAGGATTAATACTCTTTGAAGTGAATCACACTTTGCATTTGCTTTATAGTAATGGCTTATTGATCTATGCACCCCAAGTAACATTTGATTCCACATTATTCATGATATACCAGAAAATTAAAGAAATACAACAGACTTTAAACTTATCTAACCTACTGACTTTTAATTTTATAATTACTTACTTTTAAATAAAGAATTTCAATCCCAAAATTTTTAAGTGAGTGTCCCATGACATTGTTGAAAGAACTAGAATATAACACAGTCCTTCAGAATCCCAGTCCTGGCTATTTTCCTCTAAACTCCACAGCTTTATTGCAACTGCAACTGATAATACTAAAATGTAAAATATAAGCTGTCCAAGGAAGAATTCTAATTACTAGAGGTACTATAGGAAGAATACCAAAACCAATAGAAAATCTTCCTGGTAACACTAAGCATAAGGAAAAGTCTTCTGAAATCTATCAACAGAATAATGAAGAGAATAAATATTCTTCATTTAAAAAGAGCTATTAATTTTACTATTTTTCTTTTTATTTTATTTAGTTCATAAAACTTTCATAAGCACATAATTTAAATAATCAATTAGCTTCATAAGATGTGGTAAAGAAAACAATAGCCTTCTCATCCTACTCCCATCGTAATCTCCTCAGAGATATTTTCCACTCTATTAGCTGATATTTTAAATATTTATCTCAATTTCTCAAAATAAGATTGAATGTTGGTACTTTTTGATTTTGTAGTTTGAGGCATTAACCACTGACTTTCCACTGCAGAAGAGGATTTTGCTTTATTTTATGTCTCCATCATACAATGCACACAGGCACATTTCTCATTCGCCTATCTACCAATATAGTTTTTTTGTAAGTTTTAGTTAGATCAATATTTAGCTTTTACTTCTTGCCTATGTAAGTATTGTTGGTAGCTATGACATACTCTAAATATTTTCATGGAAATTATTTTTTTCCTGGATTTAATAATTGCCTTGCTTATTTTTTTAATATTTTGTTTTGTTTGAATTTGATTTGCTTATGTGTTTACATGATTTTATTCAAATTTCAATTCTAAGCTCTCTAAGATTAATGTAAATTTTCTCCCAATATGTTCAGACACAGTAGGCATTTTATCTTTTTTATCCTCCTAAAGAAATGTTCCTGGGTTTTTCTCTTTCACTCCAGTTTGAAACTATATTTGTTTCTGAGGCCTTTTTCACCATTTTCATCTTTGGATCATCTTTCACCACCATTCATTTGTCTCTCTTTGGTGTGATTCCCTAAATCCTGTATGGCTAGTCTTTTCTTAATTTGACTTCTCGTTTTGATGAAGCTTATGCTCCAAATTTTTCTTGAATTGAAATCCATGGGACATAATATTTAATGATCTTTTATGTCTAAATATGTATTTATAGTACCACAAAACTTTACTGATAGTTTACCTGGTTGTAGAATTCAAGATATTGTAGTATTTTTCCTCAGAATTTTTAGTCTATTTTCCATTGCCTTCAAGCTTCCTAAGGGAATGCTGAGAGGTTGGTGTCAATCTGATTTGTTGTTCTTAATATAAATCCTGTTCTTGTCATTTTTCTGGGATTTGTAGAATAGTTTCAGTGTCCCCTGCAAATGTATATTTCATGGTAATGTTTCTTGATGTTGGTCTATTTTAATTAATTGTGATGGATGGACACTTTCAATCTGGATACTTATATCTAGGAAATATTTTAAGTTTCTTCTTTGATGATTTATCTTTTCTTTTTTTCTTATTATCTTTTTCTGTAAATCCTATTATTCAGATGTTGAACCTTTTGATTGATTCTCTACTTTCCATATAATTTGCCTCTTATTTTTTATTTCTTTTTATTTTTGTTCTAATTTCTGGGAGATATCCTCAATTTAATATTCCAATGATTCTATTGAGTTTTTCATTTCTGCTTTTATATTTTAAATTTATAAGAAATAAGTGTTGTCGTTTGGTCCTTTTGGAAAGATCCTATTTTGTTTTGTGGATGCAATCTTTATTCATCACTCTGAGGATATTAATGATATTATTTCATGTTTAATTTCCACTGAATAATTTATTTTTCCTTCAAGTTGATTTGTGCTGTTTATTTCCTTAGATCATTATCTTTCATATTAGATGATTTCCTAAAAATCCTGGGATCATGACCATCTACTCATAATTAAGAGGGAAAGAAAGATGTTTGTAGCATCATGAGAGTGGGGCTTGTTAACTCTGGTGTTTACTATAGGGTAGCATAGCTGGAAAGTTACTTAAGAATTCTTAATGCCAATGCCATTGTTCCATTTATTATCTTTATTTTATTTTTTCATTTGAACTGGTCAAATTCTACAGGGAAAACTTTTTTTTCCAATGTTGGAGGATATAATTCTGCCTACCAAAGCTAAGTGAAGAAAAACATCTGAGATCTAGGTATCAAGTAGGCATACTCTCACTTAAGCCCACTTTCAGTATGCTACTGCTGCCATAAATTGTGCCTCATGTCTCATAGTAGAGAGACTCTCTGTGTTACCCACTTCATAGAATAAACATTCAATTTTCTGCAGGGATGGTAATGGAGCAGCTATCCACTTGTACAGAAGGAATCTGGAGGGGTTTTCTAATTTATTCTCAGTGATATTTCTAACTAATCCTTCCAAAGGTATGTGATGCTGACAATTCGGGATCCTTTTGAGCATTCTGTAATATAAATTAGATTGCTTTACAGTTTTCTCCATTGCCAGCTTGAAATTCATTTTTCTTACTATTACCTTTTTTGGAATTATCAGGAAATCAATTAACACTCATTCGTCTGCTTTTTAGTTTCCAGGGTTGATTTTTTCTTTTTTTTTCTATTTTCTATTTTCTCTTACATTATTTAGTTTTTAGGAGGTTATGTATTCAAAATGCCTTGACTATAATATTAGTGGTATTTTGGAAGGGGGCATAGCTAAAATGATACTTTCAATTCACCATCATTAACTGATATTCATGTTACATGATTTTCACACAACTTTCTCACTTCATGCTCTTAGCTGAAGCACCATTTCTGGGCCTTGCTCCCCTAATCACAAACAATTAATGGCTGACAGAACCAACTCTATCTCAGAATTTCCCTAGATGTATTTTCAGACCATAATACAAACTTATTGATAAATTCAAATTAATCTATTTTCTCTTTACACTCAAGAAAATTGTTGTCAAAAATGGAAGGGACTAACACAGTTCAATTGTGTGAACAGAGTTAAAATCATTTCAGAAAGATACCTCTGAAAGTTGCTATTATGTTCAATTGATTGCCAAAGAGAAGTTTCTTTTAACAACAAGAAAGTTCTTTAAAAGGCAACAGATACCTATCTCAAGAAAGAAGCCATAAACCTCTATTGATAAACACTAGAATACATAGGTCAAGTCCAGTTATGACTGTTCCTATCTCACTCCCACTCATGCCTTAGAAAAAAATCCCTTACATCAAGTAATATGTATTTAAAAAGTTTTAGGACAGCAGAATTTGAACTCTCTCCTCATAATTTCAGTAATGGAATCTGACAAGTATCTGTCTTTTTAGTCAGCAATCATGCCTTCTGCACCATGTAGCATACTGCTATTTCTATCTTGAAATATTCATTGAGTGTCCACGATGTATAAAGAGAATGAGGTTTTATGTACTTCTGGTAAGTTGACGTAAGGGCTTGTATCTGATACCCACTCAGGATTCAATAGTGTAAGAAGGGATGGCACTGTTTAGTATATAGCTTTTGGTGAACTGAAACCAGATGCAACTACTCTCTTTTTTCCCTAAATTTGAATTTTATTTGATTCCTTCCTTATGTTAAGCCTGATTTAACTTTATATTTCACTAAAGTAGCAAAACTCCCAAATAATTGGGTCAAATATCTTGATTTACTAAAGGAAATTTGAATGTAATCCTAGCTGATTAAAGGAACACTAAATTTTAATATCACTATACAACTGCACTAGAAGTGAAGAAGGTTTACAAAATTTGTTCTTTGGAACTGCTAGAAATCAGGGGCTGAAGTACATTTCCTTAGAATACACCTATGGTCTAACCTAATACTGAAGCCCAACACCTAAACTCCCTGAGATATATTTAAAATATGATGTAAACAAAACAAAACAAAACTTACATACTGTGAATAGAGGCACATGTAGGCAATTTCAGGGACCCTTTCCCAGCAACTGCAATGGCTACACAGACTTTTGCCTTGGGAGAGAAGCACCAGGGTCATTCATACTGTGTTTCATGAAATAAGCTCTCTAATGTGGAATATGGAACTTTCAAACATGTAGCATCACTGGTGACTGTCAGGATTATGTCCTAGGATTCATAAAACCAAAAGATTAACAATTTGAATACAGATAGATTGAGAATGTTTGATCAATCCCATCACACATGGACCTGAAAACTAAGAAAACACGTGGGAAAGAGGGAACTTTAAGAGTCTGTGATATCACCTTTGGGATCTTTATATAACAGACTCCTGCCAGCAGACAAAGTTGTATGGTTATTGATTGCTGATACTAGTGAGCCTATGTAGGGAGCAGGGGAAAACTTACTTGTTACTATTTAGCATACTGGATATACTCAAGACTATTTTGATTTGGGATATATGATTCACAATAACTGTGTAGAGACCAAGAAATGTACTTTATGTGGAGGCAAAAAATAAGTTTCCAGCCCGAGTATTTATGGCCTTAGACAAGAGACTTGCAATTTTTTAGTCCTCCCCATATTGCAGATGACACACCATGCACGAGTATGGCATATTCTTGTGGATGTACTCAGAGTTTAGCAAATAAGGAAAACCCTCAATTTTGTGGAAAATGAGGAACAATGCTTGTAATTTCTACCTTTATTCAAAGCTTATCAATTAAAATGGAGGAACAGTTGCAAACAAGCAGAAGTGGCATAATGGGGAAAATGTACAGTTTGATATAATGGACGGAAATTATTGCAAAATACTGGTGTTTTATTTATCAATGGTAACAGATATTTTTTTGTTGCATACCTCAAAACTGCTACAAAAAATATCACAATTTCATGCTTGAAAAATGCTGTTTGACTAAGTTTGTCTACAGCTTGTACCTAAAATTTGTTCTGTGCTTATTACATGATAACACATGGATAAGATATGAGTTAACAAACTCATTCTTCTAAAAAATCAGACAGCTGATAGAATCTCAGAAAAAAAGGTGAGGATTGCCAAGTTACAGAGGGCACCAGAACAGCTATTATTAGGACAATACTATGCATATTAAAGCTTTCCATCAATAATTTTATTTTACATTAGGCAATACAATGCAGAGATAAGAAGTTTAGAGCTCTGGATCTATGTTGCCTAGGTTCAAATCATGTCTCTTCCATTAACTTGATCTAAGACCTTGGCAAATTAACCTATCTGTGCCTTACTTTCCTCACCTGGGAAGATATTTATAATATAATATTCATGGTGCAGTTGTGAGCATTAAATGGATTAATGTTTACATGGCATATATGAAGTACTCTGTAAATGTCATTTACTATGTGTGATATTAATGCAATATGGCATAAACTGCACTTCATGCCATGGGAATTGGAATAGTGGCTTAATTTTTAAAATTCATATATTTGATTTTATGTGTCTGTCCACCTGCACAAACCTAACAAGAAAAGAAATTCTATGCTTGCTATTCAAGAATCATAAGCAAATGGGTTTTACCAGTGTGGAATAATGTGATTTTGTACACCTGTAGCAAATAGCAAAGTGTGCTTACAAGGCTTTGACAGTCCAAATAACCAAAATACTATTTATTTAGAAGTGATAACAATTAAAATTATTTTGAACACTGAGGAATATTACAATAGTTCTATGGCACTAGAGGGAGTTAATTATATATATATCTATATATTTCTAGGTTGGCCACAGTCCCAAACACTATATTTATAACAGTAAAAAAGCATATGGTTAAGTCTCACCATGTTAGTAATGAAGCAGAATTAAGATGCATATTTCTCCATTTCAGGATGCCAAAATGAGCCTGAATAAATTATGAGATAATATTAAAATTATTTACTTCTGGCAAATATAATCAGATAGTCATTATTAAAACACACAATATGGTTCCTTTGCATTGTAAAGAAAATAATTTATAGGAATCTCACTCTACGACACATATGAATTGAAATGACAAAATATAAAATAATAGTGATTTGCTGATTAAGACACTGGGAATAAGAAAATGGATATGTTTTTGCTTTAATGATGCACAAACTCGTCTGTAATTCCAAAATAAGATTAATGGTATAGGAGAGGGGGAAGATGGCGGAAGAGTAAGACACGGAGATCACCTTCCTCCCCACAGATACATCAGAAATACATCTACACGTGGAACAACTCCTACAGAACACCTACTGAACACTGGCAGAAGAACTCAGACCTCCCAAAAGGCAAGAAACTCCACACGTACCTGAGGAGGGTAAAAGAAAAAAAGAATAAAAAGAGACAAAAGAATAGGGACAGGACTTGCACCAGTGGGAGGGAGCTGTGAAGGAGGAAAGATTTCACACACTACGAATCCCCTTCATGGGCGGAGACTGCGGGTGCCAGAGGGAGTGAGCTTCAGAGCCATGGAGGAGAGCGCAGCAACAGGGGTGCAGAGGGCAAAGTGGAGAGATTTCCCCACAAAGGATCGGTGCCGACCAACACTCACCAGCCAGAGAGGCTTGTCCGCTCACCTGCTGTGGTGGGCAGGTCTGGGAGCTGAGCCTCAGCCTTCTGTTGGATCACAGGGAGAGGACTGGGGGAGTGAACAGAGCCTGAAGATGTTACTGTACCAAGGCTAGCTGGGAGGGAGTCCGGGAAAAAGGGTGGACCTGCCAAAGAGGCAAGAGACTTTTTCTTCCCTCTTTGTTCACTGGTTCAGGAGGAGAGGGGATTAAGAGCGCTGCTTAATGGAGCTCCAGAGACAGCCGCAAGCCACGGCTGTCAGTGCAGACCACAGAGACGGGTATGAGAAACTAAGGCTGCTGATGCCGCTACCAACAAGCCTGTGTGCAAGCACAGGTCACTCTCCACACCTCCCTTCCGTGGAGCCTGTGCAGCCAACCACTGCCAGGCTCCGGGGATCCAGGGGAAATTTCCCCAGGAGAATGCATTGTGTGCCTCAGGCTGGTGCAACGTCACACTGGCCTCTGCCACCACAGGCTCACCCTGCACTCCGTAACCCACCCTCCCCCCAGCCTGAGTGAGCCAGACCCCTCAAATCAGCGTCTCCTTTTCACCGTCCTGTCTGAGTGAAGAACAGATGCCCTCAGGCGACCTACATGCAGAGGTGGGGCCAAATCCAAAGCTGAACCCAGGGACCTGTGCTAACAAAAAAGAGAAAGGGAAATCTCTCCCAGAGACTCAGGAACAGCGGATTAAATCTCCACAATCAACTTGATGTACCCTGTATCTGTGGAATACCTGAATAGAAAATGAATCATCCAAGATTGAGGAGGTGGACTTTGAGAGCAAGATTTATTATTTTTTCCCCTTTTCCTCTTTTTGTGACTGTGTATGTATATGCTTCTCTATGACATTTTCTCTGTATAGCTTTGTTTTCACCACTTGTCCTAGGATTCTTTCCGGCTGTTTTTTGTTTGTTTGTTTGTTTTTGTTTTTGTTTTACTTTTTGAAATAAAAATTTCTTAATAATTATTTTTTTATTTTAATAACTTTTTTATTTTACCTTTATTTTATTTTCTTGTATCCTCTTTCTTTCTTTCTTTGTTTCTACTTTTTCTCCCTTTTATTCTGAACCTTGTGGATGAAAGTCTCTTGGTGCTGCAGCCAGGAGTCAGTGCTGTGCCTCTTATGTGTGAGAGCCACTTTCAGGACACTGGTCCACAAGAGACCTCCCAGCTCCACGTAATATCAAATGGCGAAGAATTCCCAGAGATCTCCATCTCAACACCATCACCCAGCTTCACTTAATGACCAGCAAGCTACAGTGCTGGACACCCTATGCCAAGCAATTAGCAGGAGAGGAACACAAACCCACCCATTAACAGAGAGGCTGCCTAAAATCATAGTAAGAACACAGACACACTAAAACACAACACAAGACATGGACCTGCCTGCAAGAAAGACAAGATCCAGCCTCGTCCACCAGAACACAGGCACTAGTACCCTCCACAAGAAAGCCGACACAACCCACTGAACCAAATTTAGCCACTGGGGACAGACACCAAAAACAACAGGAACGACGAACATGAATCCTGCAAAAAACAGACCCCAAACACAGTAATATAAGCAAAATGAGAAGACAGAAAAACACACAGCAGGAGAAGGAGCAAGATAAGAACCCACCATACCTAAAAAATGAAGAGGAAATAAGCAGTCTACCTGAAAAATAATTCAGAATAATGACACTAAAGGTGATACAAAAACTTGGAAATAGAATAGAGAAAATGCAGAAAACATTTAACAAGGACCTAGAAGAACTAAAGATGAAAAAAGCAACTATGTACAGCACAATAAATGATATTAAAAATACTCTAGAAAGGATCAATAAAAACTGAGCAGAAAAACTGAGGCAGAAGAATGGATAAGTGACCTGGAAGATAAAATAGTGGAAATAACTACTGCAGAGCAGAATAAAGAAAAAAGAATGAAAAGAACTGAGGACAGTCTCAGAGACCTCTGGGACAACATGAAACACACTAACATTCGAATTATAGGTGTTCCAGAAGAAAAAAGGGAAAAAGAAAGGGACTGAGGAAATATTTGAAGAGATTATAATTGAAAACTTACCTAGTATGGGAAGGGAAATAGTTAATCAAGTCCAGGAAGCACAGAGATTCCCATACAGGATAAATCCAAGGAAAAATATGCCAAAACACATATTAATCAAACTATCAAAAAGTAAATACAAAGAAAACATACTAAAAGCAGCAAGGGAAAAACAACAAACAACAAACAAGGGAATCCCCATAAGGTAAACAGCTGATCATTCAGCTGAAACTCTGCAACCCAGAAGGGACTGGCAGGACATATTTAAAGTGACGAAGGAGAAAAACCTAAAACCGATATTACTGTAACCAGCAAGGACCCCATTCAGAATTGATGGAGAAATATAAAACTTTACAGAAAAGCAAAAGCTGAGAGAGTACAGCACCACTAAACCTGCTTTACAACAAATGCTAAAGGATCTTCTCTATTCAAGAAACACAAGAGAAAGAAAAGACCTGTAATAACAAACCCAAAACAAATAAGGTAATAGGAATAAGTACATACATATCAGTAATTACCTTAAAAGTAAATGGATTAAATGTTCCCACCAAAAACCCAGACTGGCTGAATAGATAAAAAAACAAGACCCATATATATGCTGTCTACAAGAGACCCACTTCAGACCTAGAGACACATGCAGACTGAAAGTAAGGGGATGGAAAAAGATATTCCATGCAAATGCAAACCTAAAGAAAGCTGGAATACCAACTTTCATATCAGAAAAATAGACTTTAAAATCAAGAATATTAGAAGAGACAAAGAAGGACACTACATAATGATCAAGGGATCGATCCAAGAAGAAGATATAACAATTGTAAATATTTATGAACCCAACATTGGAGACCCTCAATACATAAGGCAAATACTAACAGCCATAAAAGGGGAAATTGACAGTAACACATTCATAGTAGGGGACATTAACACCCCAGTTCCACCAGTGAGCAGATCATCCAAAATCAAAATAAATAAGGAAATACAAGCTTTAAATGATACATTAAACAGGGTGTACTTAATTGATATTTATAGGACATTCCATCCAAAAACAACAGAATACACACTTTTCTCAAGTGCTCATGGAACATCTTCCAGGATAGATCATATCTTCGGTCACAAATCAAGACTTGGTAAATTTACGAAAATTGAAATTGTATCAAGTGTCATTTCTGACCACAATGATATGAGAATAGATATCAATTACAGGAAAAGATCTGTAAAAAATACAAATACATGGAGGCTAAACAATACACTACTTAATAACAAAGTGATCACTGAAGAAATCAAAGAGGAAATCAAAAACTACCTAGACAAATGACAATGGAGACACGATGTCCCAAAACCTATGGAATGCAGAAAAAGCAGTTTTAAGACGGAAGTTTATAGCAATACAATACCACCTTAAGAAACAGGAAACAACTCAAATAAAGAACCTAATCTTGGACCTTAGCAATTAGATAAAGAAGAACAAAAAAACCCCCAAAATTAGCAGAAGGAAAGGAATCATAAAGATCAGATTAGAAATAAATGAAAAACAAATGAAGGAAACAATAGCAAAGATCAATAAAACTAAAAGCTGTTTCTTTGAGAAGATAAACAAAATGGATAAACCATTAGCCAGACTCATCAAGAAAAAAGGGAGAAGACTCAAATGAATAGAATTAGAAATGGAAAAGGAGAAGTAACAACCGACACTGCAGAAATACAAAAGATCATGGGAGATTAATACAAGGAACACTATGCCAATAAAGTGGACCACCTGGAAGAAATGGACAAATTCTTAGAAATGCAGAACATGCCAAGACTGAATCAGGAAGAAATAGAAAATAAGAACAGGCCAATCACAAGCACTGAAACTGAAACTATGATTAAAAATCTTCCAACAAACAAAAGCCCAAGACCAGATGGCTTCACAGGCGAATTCTATCAAACATTAAGAGAAGAGCTAAAATCTATCCTTCCTAAACTCTTCCAAAATATAGCAGAGGGAGGAACACTCCAAAACTCATTCTATGAGGCCACCATCACCCTGATACCAAAACCAGACAAGAATGTCACAAAGAAAGAAAACTACAGGCCAATATCCGTGATGAACATAGATGCAAAAATCCTCAACAAAATACTAGCAAACAGAATACAACAGCACATCAAAAGGACCATACACCTTGAACAAGTGGGGTTTATTCCAAGAATGCAAGGATTCTTCAATATATGCAAATCAATCAATGTGATACACCATATTAACAAACTGAAGAAGAAAAACCATATGGTCATGTCAGTAGATTCAGAGAAAGCTTTCGACAAAATTCTACACCCATTTATCATAAAAACCCTCCAGAGAGTAGGCATAGAGAGAACTTTCCTCCATACAATAAAGGCCATATATGACAAACCCAAAGCCAATATCGTCCTCAAAGGTGAAAAACTGAAAACATTTCCACAAAGATCAGGAACACGACAAGGTTGCCCACTCTTATTCAACATAGTTTTGGAAGTTTTAGCCACAGCAATCAGAGTAAAAAAGTAAATAAAATGAACACAAATCTGAAAAGATGAAGTAAAACTGTCACTGTTTGCAGATCACATGATACTATACCTAGAGAAATCTAAAGATGCTACTGGAAAACTACTAGAGCTAATCAATGAACTTGGTAAAGTATCAGGATACAAAGATAATGCACAGAAATCTCTGGCATTCCTATATACTAATGATGAAAAATCTGAAAGTGAAATCAAGAAAACACTCCCTTTTACCATTTCAACAAGAAGCATGAAATATCTAGGAATAAACTTACCTAAGGAGACAAAAGTCCTGTATGCAGAAAATTATAAGAAACTGATGAAAGAAATTAAAGATGATACAAATAGATGGAGAAATACACCATGTTCTTGCATTGGAAGAATCAACATTGTGAAAATAATTCTACTACCCAAAGTAATCAACAGATTCAAAGCAATCCCTATCAAATTACCACTGGCATGTTTCCCAGAACTAGAAATAAAAATTTCACAATTTGTATGGAAACACAGAGGATCCCGAATAGCCAATGCAATCTTGAGAAAAAAAAAAAAAAACGGAGATGGAGGAATCAGGCTGCCTGACTTCAGACTATACTACAAAGCTACAGTAATCAAGACAGTATTTTACTGGCACAGAAACAGAAAGATAGATAAATGGAACAGGATAGAAAGCCCAGAAATAAACCCACGCACATAACGTCACCTTGTCTTTGCTAAAGGAGGCAGGTATGTACAGTGGACAAAGTACAGACTCTTCAATAAGTGGTGCTGAGAAAACAGGTACATGTAAAAGTATGAGATTAGAACACTCCCTAATAGCATACACAAAAGTAAGTTCATAATGGATTAAAGAACTAAAAGTAAGGCCAGAAACTATCAAACTCTTAGAGGAAAACATAGGCAGAACACACTATGCCATAAGTCACAGGAAGATCCTTTTTGACCCACCTCCTAGAGAAATGGAAATAAAAACAAAAATAAACAAAAGGGACCTAATGAAACTTCAAAGCTTTTGCACAGCAAAGGAAACCATAAACAAGACCAGAAGACAACCCTCAGAATGGGAGAAAATATTTGCAAATGAAGCTATTGACAAAGGATTAATCTCCAAAATTCACAAGCAGCTCATGTAGCTTAACAAAAAAAGAAACAACGCAATCCAAAAATGGGCAGAATACCTAAATAGACATTTCTCCAAAGAAGATATACAGAATGCCCAAACACATGAAAGAATGCTCAACATCATTAATCATTAGAGAAATGCAAATCAAAACTACAATGAGATATCATCTCAAACCAGTCAGAATGGCCATCATCAAAATATCTAGAAACAATAAATGCTGATGAGGGTGTGGAGAAAAGGAAACACTCTTGCACTGCTGCTGGGAATGTGAATTGGTACAGCCACTTTGGAGAACAGTATGGAGGTTCCTTAAATAACTACAAATAGAACTACCATATGAACCAGCAATCCCACTACTGGGCATATACCCTGAGAAAACTATAATTCAAAAAGAGTAATGTACCAAAATGTTCACTGGAGCTCTATTTACAATAGCCAAGAGATGGAAGCAACCTAAGTGTCCATCACTGGATGATGGGATAAAGAAGATGTGGCACATTTATACAATGGAATATTACTCAGCCATAAAAAGAAACGAAATTGAGCTATTTGTAATGAGGTGGATGGACCTAGAGTCTGTCATACAGAGTGAAGTAAGTCAGAAAGAGAAAGACAAATACCATATGCTCACACATATATATGGAATTAAAAAAATTGTCATGAAGAATCTATGGGTAAGACAGGAATAAAGGCACAGACCTACTAGAGAATAGACTTGAGGATATGGGGAGGGAGAAGGGTAAGCTCTGAGAAACTGAGAGTGTGGCATGGAGATATATACACTACAAAACGTGAGATAGATAGCTATTGGGAAGCAGCCACATAGCTCAGGAGATCAGCTTGGTGGTTTGTGACCACCTAGAGTGGTGGGATAGGGAGGGTGGGAGGGAGGGAGAAGCAAGAGGGAAGAGATATGGGAACATATGTATATGTATAACTGATTCACTTTGTTATAAAGCAGAAACTAACACACCATTGTAAAGAAATTATACTCCAGTAAAGATGTAAAAAAAAAAGCTTAATTATATAAAAGTCCTTCATTTGGTAGTCTATTTTCTCAGTATCTTATATTTAAAGTTTCAGACTTTCAGAAAAGAAAAATGCTTGTTTAAAAATTTGAAGACAGAAATTTTTCATTTCCCTTTATCTTATACTATGAGCCCCTTGGTGCAATTTTCTTAAAAATGAAAAATAAACACATTTTAGCATAATCTATTAATATTCAAAAGAATTCTTAGTGTTCAAAATTAAACTTATACTCTCAGAGGTCTTTAATTTACTGCCACATTTTTATGCTCATGAAAAACAATTAATTTGCACCTGGAAAGAATAAAAAACTCATTAAAAACGAGGCAAAGTTTTTGATTAGGAAAATTCATCCATATTTATTTAAAGTGCACTACAAAATGAATATTTTTATGTAGTCATAGTTATCAAAACAGATTATTAGAGATTGATAATTAACTTTTCATGAATGGAAATTAGCATACACAGTATGAGCATAGTGTATTAATCAATTAATACCTAGCAAGGTACCCACCCAGGATTTCTAGCTTAATGAAAGATGGCAGTAAATAAATCTAATTAAAGAGAACATCAAAATTGTATAGATGATTGACTGAGGAAGATGGATTGTAATTATTATAATTTTAGTTTTCTCATTCAAGTCTTCAAATTACTATTTGTACCCTTATGTAGTATGCCAAATTAATATTCAAACATGTTTAATTTAATGATGTATTTCATTATTTGGAGTTTTCTTTTTCATTCCTTTCATTTGCAGTATTGTAAAACGATCTTCCAGATACTCCAAGTCACACAATAAGAATGAGCAAATAGGGAGTAAGCATGCAGTTCATGATTAGAAACGTTAATATGCTTTATTTTATAATCACATTCTTGTTCAAATCTTTCTCACCATTACAGAGACAGAGGAATACAGACATAATGGGCAATAGCAATAAGGAAGGTGAAAGGAATTAGAACTTTGCTTTGCTGTATTTCGTCTTCTGTTTTTGTTGTTCTTTTGTTTTAGTAGTAGTTCTTGATATTGTTGTTGTTTTAGTTGTTTTTGTTGTTCTTTTTTTTTCTGCTTCTTCTTCTCCTTGTCCTCCTCATCTTGGTTCATTTACACACTTTGGTTTGGATTGGCATAACTGGACTGATGAAGCTAAACTTCTTGAAAGTTAAAAGCACCAAAAGCAAACAAAATTTGCTTCTTAGAGTAAATATATTCTGGCAAGCAGTTACTGGCATCTCATAATTACAAGAAATGTGAACATGAGGGAAACTCCATCCAACTTCTAAGTAGCTAATGTACATAGAATATTTGGAAAATTCTGATTTTAAATTTGGATTTTAACTCTCTGCCTGTTTAATGTTTAGTTATATATGTACATATTTATTGGTGTATTGGTTCCATTCATTGCTCCAAGTTTGCTGTAAACTTTATTCTCCAGAATAGCACCATTTCAGCTCTTTAAAAATCAGGCAAGTCTCCATTCTGTTCTTTAATGTCTTTCCTGTACTAAGGAATATACTTTAGAAAACAAACTAGAAATTTTAAAATTTGAGCACATGAAAAAATGCAGTGATATTGTGCTCATACCAATATATCTAAACATTTCTTATGTGCATATGTGGAAGAAAGCACAGTCAATACAACAATTTATTTCTTATTTATTTTATTTATTATTTATAATAAAATATATTATTTTATTTCTATGTCTACTCAGCTTAAATTCAGTGAGAGCAACATTTAGAATTCATAATAAAATATACTCCCAATCTTTCAAGTTTGAAAAAAATTAAATTTCTATGGAGATTTGAGCAAAAAGAGACTGATTTATTTCTACAGTAAATTCCCTGGTATATAAGGTCCTTAAAATAATAGTTAAGAAGCTGCTCTATGGACATTAATGTATAAATACATTAGAACATTCACACCTGAGTTGTAACTCTAATTATAATAGGTTTTTCTCATTAAAACTATTGCTATGTTCATACATAAATGTGATAAAATAGCTATCATTAAATAAGTATATGGATAAAAGCTGTTTCAAATTATCTTTATACAACATCAGAAAAGTCCCAAGAATTGTTGTAGGATTTCCGGCAAAAGCTCTTTCTTATGAATAGGCAGAATTCCTCATAATGTAGTTATATGAAATGTTTGGCATTGCACATACAAGTACCACATGGAATAAGAAAATCGCTTATAGATATAAATTATTGAAAATATAGAAGTAACTCACAGGAGAACAATCTTTACATCATACTCATCTGGCCTAGTATTCCATCGTAAAAAAATTTAGGTATAATACTACTCTGGATTTATTAAATTGCTCTGCAGTTAAACTTACAAATATTCAAATTAGAAACAGCATTTCTTGCTGTGTTTTTCAATGTGTTATTTCTGTTATTGTGTTTGGATGGCTCTGAATATTGCCCTATAGTAAGGGGGCAAAATAAGTACCAAATTCAATAATAGGTATATATATATATATATATATAATACTCTAGTACCAAAAAACCCATCCCCCAAATCAGCATCTTAATACCATGCAAGTTTACTTCTTTCTCACATTACATATTTCATATGGTGGACTCTGTTCTGCACTGTCACTCAAGGACTCAGGCTGTAGGAAGCTCTTCTTGTTTTCACTGCACTATTTAAAACACCTGGACTTAAACAGAAAGATTCAACATACAACTCAATAACAACAATAATAACAAAATCCAATTTTTTTAATGGGCAGATTAACTAAATAGGCATTTTTCAAAAGAAGACATCCAGATGGCCAGGAGGTACATGTAAAAATGCTTAATACTACAAAAGAACAGAAAGAGAAATTAAGGAAACAATCCTATTTGTCATTACAAAAAATAAAAAATAAAAAAATAAAATATCTAGGAATAAAACTACCTAAGGGGACAAAAGACCTATGTGAAGAGAACCATAACATACTGATGAAAGAAACCAAAGATGACACTAACAGATGGAGAAATATACCATGTTCTTGGATTGGAAGAATCAACATTGTGAAAATGACTATACTACAGAAGAAATCTACAGATTCAATGCAATCTCTATCAAATTGACAATGGAATTTTTCAAAGAACTAGTACAAAAATTTTTACAATTTGTATGGAAAGACAAAAGATCCCAAATAGACAAAGCAATTTTGAGAAAGAAAAATGGAGCTGGAGGAATCGGGCTCCCTGAATTCAGACTATACTACAAATCTAGAGCAATCAAAACAGTATGGTACTGGCACAAAAACAGAAATATAGATCAGTGGAACAGGATAGAAAACCCAGAAATAAACCCATGCACATGTGGTCACCTTATCTTTGACAAAGGAGGCAAGAATGTACAATGGTGAAAAGACAGCCTCTTCAATAATTGTGCTGGGAAAACTGGACAGCTACATGTAAAAGAATGAAATTAGAACACTCCCTAACACCATACACAAAAATAAAATCAAAATGAATTAAAGATGTAAATGTAAGGCCAGACCCTATAAAACTCTTAGAGGAAAACATAGGCAGAACACTCTATGATATAAATCACAGCAGGATCCTTTTTGACCTACCTCCTAGAGTAATGCAAATAAAAACAAAAATAAACAATGGGACCTAATGAAACTTAAAAGCTTTTGCACAGCAAAGGAAACGTTAATCAAGGTGAAAAGAAAACCCTCAGAATGGGAGAAATTATTTGCAAATGAAGCAACTGACAAAGGATTAATCTCCAAAATATAGAAGCAGCACAATATATATTTTAAAAAAAAGTGTGTAGAAGACCTAAATAGATATTTCTCCAAAGAAGACATGCAGATGGCCAAGAGACACAGGAAAAGATGCTAAACATCACTAATTACTAGAGAAATGCAAATCAAAACTACAGTGAGGTATCAACTCACACCCATCACAATGGCAATCATCAAAAAATCTACATAAAATAAATGCTGGAGAGAGTGTGGAGAAAAGGGAACCCTCTTGCACTGCTGGTGAGAATTTAAATTGATACAACCACTATGGAGAACAGTATGGAGGTTCCTTTCAAAAACTAAAAATAGAACAGTCATACGACCCAGCAATCCCACTATTGGGCATATACCCTGAGAAAAACATAATTCATAAAGACACATGCACCTCAATGTTCATTGCAGCACTATTTACAATATCCAGGGCATGGAAGCAACCTAAATGTCCATCGACAAATGCATGGATAAAGAAAATGTGGTACATATATGCGATGGAATATTACTCAGGCATTAAAATGAATGAAATTGGGTCATTTGTAGAAACGTGGGTGATCCTAGATAGTGTCATACTGAGTGAAGTCAGAAATAGAAAAATGAACACTGTATATTATATATGTGAAATTTAGAAAAATGGTATAGATTATCTTATTTGCAAAGCAGAAGAAGAGACACAGACGTAGAGAGCAAATATATGGGTACCCGGGGGAAAGGGTGTTGTGGGAGGAATTGGGAGATTGAAATTGATACATATACAGTATTGATACTATGTATAAAATAGACAACTAATGAGAACATAATTTATAGCACAGGGAACCCTACTTAATGCACTGTGGTGACCCAGATGGAAGGAAATACATAAAGAGGGGAGATATGTGTATATGTATAGCTGATTCACTTTGCTGTACACTAGAAACTAACACAACATTGTAAGGTAACTATACGCCAATAAAAATTATTTTAAAAATGTTCATCAACACTAATAATCAGAGAAATGCAAATCAAAACCACAGTGAAATATCTTACACTTGTTACAATGGCTATCATCAAGAAGATAAGAGATAACTAACAAGTAAGGATGTCGAGAAAAGGGAACCCTCATGTACTGATGGTAGGAATGTAACTTGGTTCAGTCACTCTAGAAATCAGTATGGAGATTCCTCAAAATAATTAAAAAATAAGGCACCCATAAGATCCAGCAATTCTACAGCTGAGTTTTTATCCAAAGGAAATGGAAACAGTATATTTAAGAGATATATTCATTTTCATGTTTCTTGCATCATTACTTACAAACAACAAAGAAATGGAAACAAGCTGTTTCCCTCAATGGATGAATGGAAAAGAAAATAGAAAATGTGATATACATATGTGTGTTTATACATATATATGAATATTCTGGCATGAGAGCTGAATGGTGGTTATCAGGTCCTGTAGGGTGAGGAAATAGGAGCAATGTTGTTTAATGGTATAAGCTTGCAACTAGTAGATAAGTAAGTCTTGGAGATTTTGTGTATGGTATAGTTATTATTGATAACAATACTATACTATAAATGTTAAACTTACTAAGAGACTAGATCCTTATTATTCCCACCACAAAAAGGAAATGATAAGTATGAGACATGATAGAGGTGTTAGCTAGCACTCAAATGAAAATCACTTTGCAAAACGTAAATGTACCAAATCAACATGTTCTATATCTTAAACTTACACAATATTGCATGACAATTATATAAACTTTTTTTTAAAAAAAACAACAACAACAACAAAAGATTTTGAATGATGGCATGATGTTTTTTGTCAGCCTCAGCCTGGAAATGATACATAATTCTTCTCTTCATGGTCATTTGGCCAGACATAGTCATGTGGTTCCACATAACAACAAAATATGTGGGAAATGCAGACTTCCTTCTATCTAGAAGAAAAGGAGACCCAGATATTTGTGATCACCAGTAATATCTACTCTATATGTGCTTTTATTTCTGTCTTATATTTTAGAAAACCTCTTTTAATAGATAAATTGTGTTTTCCAGGTCTGTACCAGTAGGAGGGTGTGCAGTGGAAAAAGACAGTGGAGGTGGAGGACTATTATTGGATATTATTGGATAAATATCCAATGCAAATTAGCTTATTTAAAAAATAATATATTTTTATTATTGGAATGCTTAAGTATGTTTTGGAATTTAGGGAGCAGAATTCCTAAGCTATTTTTTTCTTGTATTTTGTTTTATATTTTTATACAACAGGTTCTTATTAGTTATCTGTTTTATACATATTAGTGTACATATGTCAATCCCAAACTCCCAAATCATCCCACCACCCACTCCTGCTTTCCCACCTTGGTGTCCATATGTTTGATCTCTACATCTGTGTCTCTATTTCTGCCTTGCAAACTAGTTCATCTGTACCATTTTTCTTGATTCCATATATATGCATTAATAAATGATAATTGTTTTTCACTTTCTGACTTAGTTCACTCTGTATGACAGTCTCTAGGTCCATCGAAGTCTCTACAAATGACCTAATTTCATTCCTTTTTATGGCTGAGAAATATTCCATTGTACATATGTACCATATCTTCTTTATCCATTCATCTGTCGATGGGCATTTAGGGTGCTTCCATTACCTGGCTATTGTAAATAGTGCTGCAATGAACTTTGGGGTGCATTTGTCTTTTTGAAATATGGTTTTCTCTGGGTATATGCCCAGTAGTGGGATTGCTGGGTCATATGGTAACTCTATTTTTAGTTTTTAAGGAACCTCCATACTGTTCTGCATAGTAGCTGTATGAAGTTACATTCCCACCAGCAGTGCAAGAAGGTTCACTTTTCTCCACGCCCTCTCCAGCATTTGTTGTTTGTAGATTTTCTAATGTTGCCCATTCTAACTAGTGTGAAAGGATACCTCATTGTGGTTTTGATTTGCATTTTTCTAATAATTAGTGATATTCAGCAGCTTTTCATGTGCCATTTGGCCATCTGTATGTCTTCTTTGTAGATATGTGTGTTTAGGCCTTCTGCCCGTTTTTTGATTTTTTTTTTTTTAATTGAGCTGCATGAGCTGTTTATATATTTTGGAGATTAATCCTTTGTCCGTTCATTCATTTGCAAATATTTTCTCCCATTCTGAGGGTTGTATTTTCATCTTATTTATGGTTTCCTTTGCTGTGCAAAAGCTTTTACGTTTCATTGGGTCCCATTTGCTTATTTTTGTTTTTATTTCCATTACTCTAGGATGTGGGTCAAAAAAGATCATGCTGTGATTTCTGTCAAAGAATATTCTTCCTATGTTTTCCTCTAAGAATTTTATAGTGTCTGGTCTTACACTTAGGGCTTTAATCTATTTTGAGTTTATTTTTGTGTATGGTATTAGGGAGTGTTCAAATTTCATTCTTTTACATGTAGCTGTCCAGATTACCGAGCATCACTTATCAAAGAGGCTGTCTTTTCTCCATTGTATATCCTTGACTCCTTTGTCATAGATTAGTTGACCATAGGTGTGTGGGTGTATTTCTGGGCTTTCTATTCTTCTCCATTGATCTATATTTCTGTATTTGTGTCAGTATCAAATTGTCTTGATTACTGTAGATTTGTACTGTAAGCTGAATTTAGGGAGTCTGATTCCTCCAGCTCCGTTTTTTTTTTTTTTCTTTCCATCAGGATTGCTTTGGATATTCAGTGTCTTTTGTTTCACCATCAAAATTTTAAGGTTTTTTTGTTCTAGTTCTGTAAAAAACGACATTGTAATTTTATAGGGATTGCAGTGCTACTGTAGATTGCTTTGGGTAGTATAGTCATTTTCACAGCACTGATTTTTCCAATCCAAGAACATGGTATATCTCTCCATCTGTTTGTGTTATCTTTGATTTCTTTCATCAGTGTCTTATAGTTTTCTGCATATAACACTTCTGTCTACTTTGGTAGGTTTATTCCTAGGTATTTTATTCGTTTTGTTGCAATGGTAAATGGTAGTGTTTCCTTAATTATTCTTTCTGATATTTCATTGTTAGTGTATAGGAATGCAAGAGATTTCTGTGAATTAATTTTGTATTCTGTTACTTTACCAAATTCATTGATTAGATCTAGTAGTTCTCTGGTGGCATCTTTAAGATTATCTATGTATAGTATCATGTCATTTCCAAACAGTGACAGTCTTACTTTTTCTTTTCCAATTTGTATTCATTTTATTTCTTTTTCTTCTCTGATGGCTGTGGCTAAAACTTCCAAAACTATATTGAATAATAGTGGCAAGTGTGGACGTCCTTGTCTTGTTCCTGATTTAGAGGAAATGCTTTTAATTTTTCACCTTTGAGAATGATGTTTGCTGTTGGTTTGTTGTATATGGCCTTTATTATGTTAAGGTAGGTTCCCTCTATGCCCACTTTCTGGAGAGTTTTTATCATAAATGGGTGTTGAATTTTGTCAAAAGCTTTGTCTGCATCTATTGGCACAATCATATGGCTTTTATTCTTCAATTTCTAAATATAGTGAACCACATTGATTAGTTTGCCTATATTGAAAAAATCCTTGCATTCCTGGGATAAATCTCACTTGATCCTTTTAATGTTTTGTTGGATTCCGTTTGCTAGCATTTTGTTAATGATTTTTGCTTCTATATTTATCAGTGATATTGGTCTGTAGTTTTCTTTTTTTCTCATATCTTTTTCTGGTTTTGGTGTCAGAGTACTGGTGGCATTGCAGAATGAGTTTGGGAGTGTACCTTCTTCTGCAAATTTTTGGAAGAGTTTGAGAAGGATGGGTGTTAACTCTTCTCTAAATGTTTGAAAAAATTCACCTTTGAAGCCATCTGGTCCTGGACTTTTGTTTGTTGGAAGATTTTTTTGTTTTGTTTTGTTTTGTTTTGTTTTGTTTTTGTGGTACTTGGGCCTCTCACTGTTGTGGCCTCTCCCATTGCAGAGCACAGGCTCTGGACGTGCAGGCTCAGTGGCCATGGCTCACAGGCCTAGCCGCTCTGCAGCATGTGGGATCTTCCCGTACTGGGGCACAAACCCATGCCCCCTGCATCGGCAGGCGGACTCTCAACCACCGAGCCATCAGGGAAGCCCCTTTTTGGAAGATTTCAATTTCAATTTCAGTTTCAATTTCATTATTTGTAATTCATCAGTTCATATTTTCTATTTCTTTCTGGCTCAGTCTTGAAAGGTTATACGTTTTTAAGTATTTGTCCATTTCTTCTGGGTTGTCCACTTTATTGGCATAGAGTTGCTTGTAGTAGTGTATTAGGATGCTTTGTATTTCTGCGGTGTCCTTAGTAACTTATTTTTCATTTCTAATTTTATTGATTTGAGTCCTCTTCCTCTTTTTCTTGATGAGTCTGGATAAATGTTTATCAATTTTGTTTATCTTCTCAAAGAACCAGCTTTTAGTTTCATTGATCTTTGCTACTGTTTTCTTTGTGCTATTTCATTTATTTCTGCTTTAGTCTTTATGATTTATTTCCTTCCACTAACTTTCAGTTTTGTTTGTTCTTCTTTCTCTAGTTCATTTAGGTGTATGGTTAGATTTTTTATTTGAGATTTTTCTTGTTTCTTGAGGCAGGCTTTTATTCCTATAATCTTCCCTCTTAAAGCTGCTTTTGTTGCATCCCAAAGGTTTGTATTGTCATGTTTTCATTGGCATTTGTCTCTAGGTATTTTTTGATTTCTCCTTTCATTTCTTCAGTGATCTCTTGATTATTTAACTAACATATTGTTTAGCCTCCATGTGTTTGTGTTTTTTACATCTTTTCCCTGTAATTTATTTCTAATCCTCCCTGGTGGCTCAGTGGTTAAGAATCTGTCTGCCAATGCAGGGGATATGGATTTGAACCCTTGGCTGAGAAGATACCACATTCTGCAGAGCAACAAGGCTGTGTGCCACAACTACTGAAGCCTGTGCACCTACAGCCCATGCTCAGCAACAATAGAAGCCACTACAATGAGAAGCCTGCTAGCCACAAAGAAAAGTAGCCCCCACTACCTGCAACTAGAGATCACCTGCATGCAGCAATGTAGACCCAACACAGGCAAAAATAAATAAATAATTTTAAAAAAAGTTTTCTTAAATTTACTGAGGCTTGATTTGTGACCCTATTTATGATCTATCCTGGAGAATGTTCCATGTGCAGTTGAAAAGAGAATGTAATCTGCTGTTTTCGAATGGAATGTCTTATAAATATATATTAAATCTATCTGGTGTATTGTTTCATTTAAATCTTGTGTTTGCTTATTAATTTTCTGTCTGGATGATCTGTCCTTTGGTGTAAGTGAGGTGTTAATGTCCCTCAGTATTATTGTGTTACCGTCAAGTTCCTATTTTATAGCTGTTAGCATTTGTGTTACATATTGAGGTGCTCCTATGTTGGGTGCATATATATTTATAATTCTTATATCTTCTTCTTGGATTGATCCTTTGATCATTATGTAGTGTCCTTCTTTGTCTCTTGTAACATTCTTTATTTTAAAATCTATTTTTTCTGCTATGGGTATTGCAACTTTAGCTTTCTTTTTATTTCTATTTGCATGGAATATCTATTTCCATCCTCTCACTATCAGTCTGTTTGTGTCCCTAGGTCTGAAGTGGATCTATTGTAGCCAGAATATATATGGGTCTTGTTTTTGTATCCATTCAGCGAGCCTGTGTCTTTTGGTTGGAGTATTTAATCCATTTACATTTAAGGTAATTATTGATATGCATGATCCCATTACCTTTTTCTTAATTGTTTGGGTTTTTTTTACAGGTCCTTTTCTTCTCTTGTGTTTCCCACTTTGAGAAGTTCCTTTAGCATTTGTTGTATGGCTGGTTTGGTGGTGCTGAATTCTCCTAGCTTTTGCTTGTCTGTAAAGCTTTTGATTTCTCCATCAAATCTGAATGAGATCCTTGTCAGGTAGAGTAATCTTTGTAGATTCTTCCCTTTCATCACTTTAAATATATCCTGCCAATCCCTTCTGTCTTGTAGAGTTTCTGCTGAGAAATCATCTGTTAACCTTATGAAAGTTCCCATGTATATTATTTGTCATTTGTCCTTTATTGCTTTTAATAATTTTTCTTTGTCTTTAACTTTTGTCAATTTGGTTACTATGTGTCTTGGCATGTTTCTCCTTGGGTTTATTCTGCCTGGGACTCTCTGCACTTCCTGGAGCCTGGGGGCCATTTCCTTTCCCATGTTAGGGAAATTTTCAACTATAATCTCTTCAAACATTTTCTTGGGTCCTTTCTCGTCCAGATGTCTCTTAGGCTGTGTTCATTTCTTTTCATTCTTTTTTCTTTATTCTGTTCCTTGGCAAGAATTTCACCATTTTGTCTTCCACGTCACTTCTCAGTCCTTCTGCCTCAGTTATTCTGCTGTTGATTCCTTCTAGTGTAGTTTTCATTTCAGTTATTGCATTGTTCATCTCTGCTTGTTTGTTCTTTAATTCTTCTATGTGATTGATCTTTAATTCTTCTAGGTCTCAGTTAAACATTTCTCATATCTTCTCGATCTTTGCCTCCATATTTTATCTGAGCTCTTGGTTCATCTTCACTATCATTATTCTGAATTCTTTTTTCTGGAAGGTTGCCTATCTCCACTTCATTTAGTTGTTTTTTCTGAGGTTTTATCTTGTTCCTTCATCTGGCACATAGTCCTCTGCCTTTTCATTTTGTCTATCTTTCTGTGAATGTGGTTTTCGTTCTACAGGCTGCATGATTGTAGTTCCTCTTGTTTCTGCTGTCTGTCCTCTGGTGGATGAGGCTATCTCAGAGGCTTGTGTAACCTTCCTGATGGGCGGGACTGGTGGTAGGTAGAGATGGATGTTGCTCTGTTGGGCAGAGCTCAGTAAAACTTTAATCCACTTATCTGCTAATGTGTGTGGCTGAGTTCCCTCCCTGTTGGTCGTTTGGCCTGAGGCAACCCAGCACTGGTGTTTTCAGGCTCTTTGGTGGGGCTAATGGCAGACTCTGGGACAGCTCATGCCAAGATGTTCTTCCCAGAACTTCTGCTGCCAGTGTCCTTGTCCCCATGGTGAGCTACAACCACCCCCCTCCTCTGCAGGAGACCCTCCAACACTAGCAGGTATGTCTGGTTCAGTTTCCTATTGGGCCACTGCTCCTTCCTCCTGGGTCCTGATGCTCACACTACTTTGTGTGTCCCCTACAAGAGTGGAGTCTCTTTCTCCCAATCATTTTGAAGTCATGTAATCATATCCTGCTAGACTTCAAAGTCTGATTCTCTTGGAATTCCTCCTCCCATTGCTAGACCCCCAGGTTGGGAAGCCTGACATGGGGCTCAGAACCTTCACTCCAGTGGGTGGACTTCTGTGGTATAATTGTTCTCCAGTTTGTGACTCACCCACACAGTGTTTATGGAATCTCATTTTATTGTGATTGCTCCCCTCTTACCATCTCATTGCAGCTTCTCCTTTGTCTTTGGAGGTGGGATATCTTTTTGGTGAGTTCCAGTGTCTTCTTGTCAATGATTGTTCAACAGTTAGTTGTGATTCTGGTGCTCTCTCCTAAGCTAATTTGAATTGAGTTTTGTTACTTTCAACAAAAGAATGCTATTCTGTTACCTTATGGTTTTCGATGTAGTATGCAGTTTTGTTGTAGTTGTTTAAAACTTCGGAATATGTCTAAGGAATAATAATAAAAATGACTATAATAGCTCTTTTTTAATGCAATCACTATATCCTATGTAGTATACTAAATGTCTTATATATTTTATCTTATTTAAAATTTTATCATGCTTGTGATGTAAGTATTTAATTCCATTTCACCATTGCAGAAACTAAGCACCACAGAGTTAAATAAATTATTCTACATTATCTAGCTGGTGAGTGTTTACAGCTCAGATTTTTAACCCAGATTTGTCTGACTTGAAAGATTCCAATGTCTATGCACTTAAATATCATACTACACTTCTTCAAATATGTATAGAAATATTATAAAAAATTTAATAATTGGTCATTAGAAAATCTCATTCCCCAGTCATGGCAGGAAGCAAAGAGTTTTCCTACGTATATCAATTGAAATTATACTTAACAAAGAACTTCCATCATACTTTGGGCAATGAGACTCAAATAACCTAAAACTTAAAAGTAACCATGTGAAATGGAGTTCACACACTTTATTGTTTTTGTTGAGACAGAAGTAAGCAAAAAACTATAAGTTCTAAAGTGTCTCATGAAATACACTTGTCATTTGAATTATTTGCACAATTACAGTTTTATAATGCCACTTTCCTGAGAATTCCCTGAAATAAACATATCTGTGGTTATCTCTTAAATTTTGTCTCATATCCACTAGGTAAAACTGTGCTATTGTATTAATGCAAATATAAAGTTTGTTTGAAATTTTTAATGAAGTATAGTTAATTTACAATATTATATTAGTATCAGTGATACTACATAGTTTTTTAGTGTTTTTACAGAGTATACTCCATTATAAGTTATTACAAGATAATGGACATTGTCCCCTGTGCTATACAGTATATCCTTATTGCTTATCTATTTTATAAACAGTAGTTAGTATCTGTTAATCTCAATCCCTAATTTGTCCCTTCCCCCTTTTAGTCTCCCCTTTGGCAACCATATATTTGTTTTCTATATCTGTCTATTTATGTTCTGTATATACATTCATTTGTATATTTTTTAGATTCCACATGTAAGTGGTATAGAGTATTTGTCATTCTCTGTATATTTCACTAAGCATAATATTCTCTAGTTCCACCCATGTTGCTGCAAATGGCAGAATTTCATTCTTTTTTATTGCTGAGTCATATTCCATGAGATAGATAGATAGATAGATAGATAGGTATCTTCTTAATATAGTCATTGTTTGATTGGCCCTTGGGTTCCTTCCATGTTTTGGCTGTTGTAAATAGTGCTGCTATGAACAGTAGAGGTGTATGTATCTTTTCAAATTAGTGTTTTCATTTTTTTTCTGGTTTTATACCCAGAAGTGGAATTGCTGGATTATATGATAGTTCTATTTTTAGTTTTTTGAGGAACCTTCATACACATTCCCACCAACAGTGTACAAGGGTTCCCTTTTCTTCACATCCTCTCCAACAGTTGTTATTTGTAGTCTTTTTGATGATAGCTATTCTGACAGGTATGAGGTGATAACTTATTGTTGTTTTGATTTGCATTCCTCTAATAATTAGTGATGTTGAGCATCTTCTAAAGTGCCTGTTATCCATCTGTATGTCTTCTTCAGAAAAATGTGTCCACTTAAATTTGCATTCTTCTCTCATTATGCAACACTCATTCATATGTGATTATATAATTACTGATTTGAAAAAGACCTTAGGGTAAGATGTGCCTCAGACCCAGAATGGAACAAAGTAATTATTATCATGTCTACTTAGAGAGTTTCTGGGTAGATGTCAGACAAATGTGTCTTGGTAGCTACTTTTCATCATGTGCTTTGATGAATGGTAAAACAGTCTTCAAAGCAAAACCAGGCTTTCCACTATCTTGCTTTTGTATTTGAAATCAACTAGAAAATTATGTATTTTAAGGTCTTTTCTAAAATTGCTTGTTTGTTATGCAATTATGTAAGAAGAGAGAATTACTTGTATTATCTATCTAACCTCAACAGAAATTAGTTTTTCTAGAACCATTCCTGACCACTGGTCACCTAGAAGAGAGGAGAGGACTTTAGGGAAAGGAGAAGAAAGATGGGAGAATTTTAATGTGTAAGAAGCAAAAGACTATAACCTTTGGCTAAGTTAGTATATGAGTACAGATTGGAGCCCTAAGCCATCCAGAACAAAGAATGAATGGTGGAAAGAGAAAACCAATAAAGAAAAAAAGACTAAGTACCAAAGATAATGTGAAGTTGGAGTAGACCATTAGAGGTAACTGTGACAGCGCAAGAGGTATGCCCTGAACTTAAACCATAATCTTTATTCTTCTGTTTTCATCTAATATATTATTATTCCTTTCAAAATTTTCAAGCATAAGTGTGATACAATAGATTAAACATAATAAAAAGGTTGATCTGATAACCACTGAGTTATATAACGGGCTCCATTTTTCAAGTGGTATGTACTGAACTCAAGCCATAGTCTTTAGACATTAAATCTTACATACCATTATTTTAAAGATACTGCCTTTCTTCAAAGTCATTTTGGAGTCTTTTTTATGGGAAGTAAGACAGAGAAACAGCTGATGTATGTCTTTAGTGTATATGAATTCCCAATAGACTAAGATGTTTTTTGGCACTGTAATGTACTCAGTAATCTCATATTATGTCTCTTCAAAAGCACAAGCTAATCACACTATCCTTTATGATAGAATAATATGAATATGTTGATATCCTAAGTTTGCTATCATGATTAAAGTTAGAGATTCATATAAAGATGATTAGATTCCTAAATTATTTTTCCTGTGGGATTGAACATGCAGCCAATGAACAGAAAGTAATACAGGTGATTAGCTTGAACAAGCAAAGATATAGAAACCATATACTTCTTTATTTCATTTGTATTGATCTCTGATTATACTCATATAATTTTTTTTAAATCCTATTGTGTTTAGGTTAAGGAAATAGAAAAATTTGCATGTATTTGGAAAATGATATATATGAGCAAAAATGAGTATGGTTATGTTCAATGTTTGTAAATAAAGTTTAAAATAAAATACCCAATCTCACAGTTTATGATACTCTCCCCACAGAATAGCATAATCATTAAACTAGGAGTCAAAAGACCTGGGTTGTTTTCCATGTGTGAAACTAGATTTAACTTCTCTAAGCTTTAGTTGTCTCATCAATAAAATGAAAAATTAATATAACTATTTCTAAAATACATTTTGAAACATCTTAATTGTGAAATGAATTCAGGTGATTATGACCAGGATTTGTTAATAAAATAGAATATGAAAGAAAATATTAATGTTCTCTGAATATTATAAGGGTAAATATTGTTCATGAATTATTTTCATCAGTTGTGTGTGTGTGTTTGTGTGTGTGTGTGTGTTTACTGGTAAAAAAAAAAACAGTAAAAGGTGTTTTATATTATAGGTTACAGTGAGAAGTATCTTTAATCCATTGGACTATATTATTTCTTAAGTCTTTTCTATACCTAATTATAATCATACTTCCCAAACGTATATTTATAAACATACTATAAAGCTACAGTAATCAAAGCATTGTGATTCCAGCCTAAGTAATTTACTTAATTACAAAGACCAGGAATAGACCCACACAAAATATCTACTTGATTTTCAAAAAAAGGCACCAATAAAATTCAATGAAAAAAGTATGTCTTTTAATAAATTTTCTTGGAGCTACTAGTAATCTGTTTAGAAAAAAGTGAATAGTGGCCCCTATTTTAAATAATTAAGCAAAAGCCCTAGAATTGATTTGCAGTATGACAGTGTGAGGAACATCAAAGAACTCAACTCCATAAAACTCACGAAAATCATGAGAAAAATAAATAAATGGAAATGGTTAAGGGCAAAGAACTAATAAAAAAATCCATTCAGCAAAATTTGTGAAGATTCAGTAAGAAATGTGAGTCTGTGGTATTTGAACCAAGACTGAGCTTCCCATCCCTCCCAGCTCAGTGAGGCAGAGACTCTACTTTGGACTCTTGCCACCAAGAACATAGGTCACACTCTCCTGCAGCTACTAGTCACAGTGTAAGTAGATAGGTTGGGGGGGTGTCACCAGAGGAAGAGCACAAGATAAAGCTTTTTGACATAAGAGAAACCATTTTAAGCCTAAGCCATTTTGTGATCTAAGCTTGGCCACAATGCTTGCCCTTGAATAGGTCTCACTAAACAATTACCTTAAGGAAACAAAAGAACAAAGGACCGTTATCAAGCAAGAGAAAGAACAATAGCAAAGATAACGAATGTGTTGTAAAGCCTTCTAGTTCCATTTCAATGGTGAAGAGTAGCCTGAAGCACTTTCTTAAACTTTTTTGCAAAATTTAACCCCCACCTCTAGTGCTCAACAACCGGATGAACTGGAACTTAAGGGATGATGATGTTGACCGTTTCTGACCCTCGTGACTTCAATCAACTAAAGCTTCGACTCTATAGACCTGTACTCCAAATTTTGTTGAATTCTTATCTGCTCAAGCCCCTTCATGCATATACATACATTGCCCAAGCCTCTTCATGAATATACATGTTCCATCAGCTTAAAACTTCCCCAATTTTCCTGTTGGTGTAGACACTGCTTTGGGAAAGATCTCCAGTGTTCTTCTTAATTGCTGCAAGTATGATAAATCTTTTTTTTTCCACTCTTTGGCTTGGTCGTGTCTTTTTACTCAATAGCCACCAAGAGGCAAACCCAGTTTTGGAGTAACAACAGGGCTTTCTCTCCAGGATAAACAGAATATCAATATTTCTCATCCTGTGGCCATCTACACGTTACTGACACTAAGTCCCCAGTGAATGCTGCAGAGAAGCAGGGTATTTTTTTCCCACCCAACCCCCGCTCATGGAATGCAAGCTTTACCTTGGATGTGTCACACTGAGAAGATGGGGACTCTGATAATCTTGGCTCATAAGGTGATGTTCTCATATGAGTAAAGGCAAACCATGAGAACTTCAGATCAACTGCTACTCCCTCCACCAAGCATTCAGCTCCTAGACTGGGGATGACACTCGGGTGGAGTTTAACGTTGTCCCCAGTTACAGAGTTGTGAATCAGAGATTTTGCCTGGGGGAGAAAAGCAAGCCATAAAACTGATAGTTTCTCTTCCTGAAGGTCTGACATCATTTCCAATAGTGCATGGAAAAGTTGAAGCTTAAGGGCACTCTCAAGAACAGTGGAAGTTGTTATGAAAGGCCACTGAGAAAATAATTAAAATATATGCTAAATCATAGGTCATCTAATTTGCAGAATACCTGAGAAAAAGACTCCTGGAGGATGTCTCCTGAGATCAGGACAAATATCAAACACTGACTTCAGAAACTATTTCTTCTTAAAGAGACACAATTTGATCCAATCAATTTGTAGAGCAATTTATGCTCCACGGCCTGGTGAAAAATCATTAATCAATCAGCCAACAATTAGTGGAGTTTAATGGCTAAACATAATCAGGGAATGAGAGGAAGAGAGCTCTTTGAAAAACACAGTCATCCCTGGGTTATTGTGAGTATACACAAACTTGTGCCTCCCTAAAAATATAACATTAGAGGCTGAATACCATGAGGGGAGACTAGATTTCACTAAAATAATTTAACCAGTCACTAAAGAAATAATCAAGCAAGTAACAAGAGGAAGCCCCCAATGAGAGAGGACCAGTACCAAGAGTTGCTAAAATATATTATTTTAAATGTCCAGTTTTAAACAAAAAATCATGAGGCATAAAATAATGGTTAAAAGAGATCAGAATATGCTACCCAAAACTATGTAACTTTGGCATAAGGATTATTTTGAGCTGAAGACAATTAAGAAACTGAAAACACAGGAGGAATCCTCAGTCCTAAAATGAGAAGATAAACATTTCTTTTTGTAAAGGAAATTTACATTTGTATATGTGTCCTCCTCTCCCATAGCAAGAAGAGGAAAACAACTCTAGAGACAAATCTTATCACCTGAGATGACTTAAGACTGCACAACACACCTTATAAAAAAATCCTTACTTAACAAACATTTCCTAGTTACCTTCCCACAACATATGCCAACTCCCAGAACTCCAAATCCACTTTTTTTTATCCAGTGTCTTCTCTATACTTTATCATCCTTTGTTAATATAATATATAAGCCCCTGGATGTAAGTGTCTCTTTGGGGTTTTCACTTATTTTCTATGAGAAACCCCATGTATGTACAAAATAAAAACTTTCTCCTATTACTATGTTTTTTTTTCAGTTTAATTCACAAGTCCCTGCTACTGAACCTAAGAGGGTAAAGAAAAAGTTTTTTTTCTTTTTTTTTTCTCCCCTTCAAAGGGAAGTATAGTTCATACATTGTGAAAAATGCAGGCAATAGGAATTTTCTAGGAGGGTGAGTAGATGTCAGATTTATCAGAAAGAGACTTCAAAATAGCCATTATAAACAGGTTCATAGAACATATAGAAACTATATGTATGAAAGCAAAGGATGGTATGATGAGAATACTGTATCAAATAGAGAGTACCTAAAGATAAAAGTAATAAAAAATCAATATTCTGGAGTTGAAAATTGAAGTAACTAAAAAATATATATTATGTGCCTGAAGAGTTGATCTGAACTTACAGAAGAAGGAATAGGCAAACTTAAAAATAGACTAATAGCTGATGCAAGTCAAAAAAAAAAAAAAAAAAAGACGAGAAACAATGAAGATAACTTTAGAGAAATGTGGGATACCATCAAGCATACCAAAATATAATGAGTACCAGAAAGAGAGGACAAAGAGAAAAGAACATAAATAATATTCAAAGAAATAAAGCCCAAAACTTCCAAAATTTATTAAAATAAAAAAACCTACATATTCAGGAAACCCAAAAATCTCCAACTAGCATAGACAAAAAAGATTCACAAATAAAACACATCTTAGTAAAAACACTTCAAGTTGAAGACAAGGAGAAAATCTTGAAAGTAGCAAGAGAAAAAATCTCATCAGTCACAACAGAAAACCAGTAAGATTAAGAGCTAACTTTTCAACAGTTAAAATAGAGGCCAGAAAAAGCAGTGGGATAACATATATAAATTGCTCAAAGAAAAAATAAAACTTCAACCAGCAATCCTACATTCAACAAAGCTCTCTCTCAAAAATGAAAACAAAATGAAGAAATCTTTCTCATATAAACAAAAATTGAGAAAATAGCCTTAAAAAATACTAAAGGAGGGCTTCCCTGGTGGCACAGTGGTTGAGAGTCCGCCTGCCGATGCAGGGGATATGGGTTTGTGCCCTGGTCCAGGAAGATCCCACATGCTGCAGAGTGGCTAGGCCCGTGAGCCATGGCCACTGAGCCTGCGTGCCTGGAGCCTGTGCTCTGCAACAGGAGAGGCCAGAACAGTGAGAGGCCCGCGTACCGCAAAAAAAAAAAAAAAAAAAAAAACTAATGGAAGTTGCTCAGCATGAAAGCCGGTGATTCAAATGATAAATTGAATTCACACCAAAAAAGAATACCAAAGACGTTCTAGCTAATGAGAAAAGACAAGAAAAGGAAATGAAAGATATAAATATTGGGAAGAAAGAAAAAAAGTCTTTGTTTGCAGATAATATGATTATCTATGTTGAAAATACAAAATAATTTACAAAGAAACCTTCAAATTAATAAATGTTTATAGCAAGGTTGCAGGTACAAGGTTAATATACAAAAGTCAATCACTTTCTTATATCCAGCAAAGAACAAATGGAATTTGAAATTAAAAAACTAACATTTACATTAGCATTCCCAAAATTAAAATAATTTTTATAGATCTAACAATATATGCACAAGATTTATGTGAGTGATATTATCATATATTATTCTCAATATTTGACAGTAAAAGAATAATTGATACAACTTTTTGAGAGCCATTTGGTAATACCTCTCAAAATTTCAAATGTGCACATCTTTTATCTTTCCAATTCTAATACTAGGAATTCATAGGTACACTCACAAATGTATTCAAAGATAAATGTAGAAGGATAATAAGCAAAGGAACATTTAAAAATAATAGCAAAAACACAATGAAAACTGGAAGAAGTGTAAAATCCAATAATAGAGAAGTAAAAATCACCTTCTGGAATGGCAGAGTGAGGAAACTGGTGAAATCATTCTTCCCCAAAACAAATGAAAATGTGAGAATACTAATTAAAATCAACCATTTCAGAACTTTGGCAATTAATCAAATACAAAACAAACTGAAAAATCATATAGAAAGTCTACTAAGTCTGTAAAACTGTGAGTTGGTACTTTAACCTGCTATTCCTATCCCACTGCCTTCCCAACACAGAGATGTAGTAGCCAAAAACCCACAACAGTGAAGATAACTGAGAGACCTGAGTGTTTTTGGAATTCCATTAAAAATCCAATCCCTAGGGAACAGTCAATATTTTATCCAAACTTGTAGCACCTTGGGAAATCTATTTTATTAGAGTGTAATGGCTATTAGCTTTGAAGCTCAGCAGTGTGTTTGTGCATGTGTTTGAGGGGGTGTGGAGTGTGCAGGAAGGGAGTCACTTACCCCATGGCATTACCAGAGGTGCTGGCAACATCTCAGATATATATTGACCCACTCTTGAATCCCTTGGAATAAGTCCCACTTGATCATGGTGTTTCATCTTTTTAATATATTGGTAGATTTGGTTTGCTAATATTGTGTTGAGGAGTTTTGCTTGTACCTTAATTAAAGATATTGACCTGTAAGCTTCTTTTATTGCTGTGTATTTTTCTAATCTTGTTATCAGGGTAATGGTCACCTCATAGAATGAATTTTGGAGTGTTCTGTCCTCTTCGATTTTTTGGAATAGTTTGAGAAGTATGGGTATTAGCTCTTCTTTATATGTTTCATAGAGTTTTCTTGTGAAGCCATTCAGTGCTAGACTTTTGTTTGCTGGGATTTTTTTTTAAATTACAAATTCAATTTCAGTATTAGTGATTGGTCTGTTCAGATTGTTTCTTCCTGATTCAGTTTTGACAGGTTGTATGTTTCGAGAAATTTTTTAAATTTCTTCTCAATATTTTGGCATATAACTATTGATAGTATTCTCTTATGATTTTATGTATCTCTTTGGTATTTGTTGTTATTTCTTTTCCTCATTTCTTTTTTTGTTTGTTTGTTTGTTTGGGTCATCTGTTTTATTTTGGTTGAGCCTGGCTAAATTTTTATCAGTTTTATTTATCTTTATAGGAAATCATCTCTTGGTTTCATTGATCTTTTCATTTTGTTGTTGTTGTTGTTTTTGATCTCTATTTTGTTTATTTCCTTTCTGATCTTTATTATTTCCTTTCTTCTGGCATTGTTATTCTTCTTTTTCTAACTCCTCTAGGTGGTATGTTAGATTATTTATTTGAGGATTTTCTTGTTTGTTGAAGAAGGTTTGAATGCTATGAACTTTTCTCTTAGAACTGTTTTTGCTGTATCCCATAGACTGGAATGCTGTATTTCCATTTTAATTTGTCTCAAGATACTTTTAATTTTTCTGATTTCCCCTGTGATTTCTTCACTCACCCATTTGTTTTAAAGTAACATGTTGTTTATTCTGTACGTATTTATTTTTGTACGTATGAAAGATTTTCTGTACATACGAAAGATTTTCACATCTTTCGTCCTGTAACTCATTTTGGTTTCATACAATTTTGGTCATAAAAATGTTTGATATAATTTCTATCCTCTTAAGTATGTTGAGACTTGTTTTGTGGCCTAGTTGTGATCTATTCTGAGGAACATTTCATCTGCATTTGCAAAGAATATGTATCCTGCTGTTCTTTGGATGGAATGTCCCGTAGATATCTATTATGTACAACTTATTTATTGTGTCATTTAAAACCACTGTTGCCTTATTGATTTTCTGTCTGGTTGATCTGACCATAGATGTAAGTGGGTTGTAAAAGTCCCATACTATTGTATTATTGTCAGTTTCTCCCTTTGTGTCTGTTAATTTTTGCTTTATATATTTAAGTCCTCTTTTATTGGGTGTATATATGTTAAAGAGTTTTATATCCTTTTCTTGTATTGATCCTTTTATAATGCAATACCCTTCATTGAACTTTGTTATAAACTTTGTTTTAAAGTCTATTTTATCTGATATTAGTATTGCTATCCCCGTCTTCTGGTCATTGTTTTTTTTTTTTTTTTTGCATGAAATATTTTTTCATGCCTTCACTTTCAGTCTGTGTGTCTTTAGGTCTAAACTGAGTCTCTTGTGAGCAGCATATAGATGGGTCTTATTTTTTTTTGTCCCAGTCTGCCACCCTATGCCTTTTGATTAGATCATTTAGTTCATTGATATTAAAGTAATTACTGATAGGTAAGTACTTATTGCTATTTTATTACTTCTTTTAGGTTATGTTTGCAGTTCTTTTCTCATTTCTTCTTTTTGTTTCTTCTATTTTGGTTTGATGATTTTCTTTAGCATTATACTTGTATTTCCTTTCTCTCTAGTTTTTGTGTATCTAGTGTAGGTTTTTGCTTTGTGGTTACCATGGGCTTCATATATGTTGTCCTATAATTATATCTACTTGTTTTAAATGGTTAGTCATTTAAGTTCAAACACATCCTAAAATATCTACACTTTTACTCCCCTCCCAGACAATTTCTGTTGTTAATGATATATTTTATATCTTCTTGTTCATTCCTTCACTGTGTATTTTAGTTATACTTGCTTTTACAATTTTTGTCTTTAAATTTCCATACTAGCTTATTTAAGTGGTTGATCCTCAGACCTTACTATGTATTTGCTTTTCCTAGTGGGAATTTTTTTCTTTTCTATAAATGATTACTTCTTGTTACAGCTTTTTATTTTCCACTTAAAGAAGACCCTTTGATATTCCTTTCTGGGTAGGCTTAATAATGATGAACTCTTTTGGTTTTTGCTTTTATGAGTTGTTCTTTTCCTTTCCTTCAATTCTAGATGATAATCTTGCTGGGTAGTGTAAACTAGATTGCAGGTTTTTCCCTTTCAGCACTTTGGATATATCGTGCCACTCCTTCTTTCCTGAAATGTTTCTGCAGAAAAATCAGCTGATAGTCTTATGGATATTCCCTTGTGGATGACTCTTTTTTTTATTATCTTGACTCCTTTAGAATTCTCTCTTTATCTTTAACATTTGCCATTTTAATTATGACATGTCTTGGCGTAGATCTCTTTCTGTTCATCTTGTCTAGGACTCTCTGTGATTCCTTTACCTGGATATTTGTTTCCTCCATCAGGTTTGGGAAATTTTCAGCTATAATTTTATAGAATACATTTTTGACCCATTTCTCTTTGTTTTCCTTCTGGGATCCTTATAATGCAAATGTTCATGTGTTTCTTGTTATGCCAAAACTCTCTTAAACTTGTCACATTTTTAAAATTTGTTATTTTTGTTGTTCCAATTGGGTGATTTCCATTATTCTATCATCAAAATCACTTATGCAATCTTCTGTATTATTTAATCTATTATTCATTCCGTGCATGTTTTTCATGTCAGTTACTGTATTCTTCTGCTCTGACTAGTTATTTTCCATATTTTCTAGTTCCTTGTTAAAATTCTCACTGTGTTCATCTATCATTTTCTATTATTTTCAGTTAATATTATTACTACTAATGCTTCAAATATTTCATTTGGTAAATTGTTTATTTGTCTCTTTTTTTTCAGGGTTTTTTCTTTTGCTCTTTCAATTGAGATCAGTTCCTCTATTTTTTCTTTTTTTTTTTTGACTCTCTCTGTTTCTTTGAATTTAGATAAAACAGTTATCTATAGTGGTCTTGAATGGCTGTCTTTATGTGGGGGTGTTTGTGTATAGTCTGGGTGTGTCCAGTGCTTTTGGTGTGAGAGCTGGATTTGACATGAATGCAAGTTACATCTTTCCTCAAGGTGTGCTGGCAGCAATCACCTAGGTAGGTGGGGCTAGAGATAGCAGTGTGAGGTGGAGCCAGATATGAGGTGGGGTTTCTCCTCTGCTCAGTGGCTGTCACTGCCCTATTGGGGGTGGGTATGGATCCCAAGTGATGGAGCAAAGGCCCTGATGGTTGAGTCTGAAATGGCTCTGTTCCTTTTCAGTGTATGCTGTCCCCTCTCCCAACACAAGCACCCCTGCCCAAGAGGGTAGCACTGCAGGAGCAAGAGGGTCCCATGTGGGTTCATGACATGGTATGGGGTGTGGCAGGCTGGTCATTGACAGAGGCTGGGGTTCTTTTGATGCACTACCTCTGCAACCGCCAATAATGACAGACCCCGCTACTTCTGAGTCTCCTTTGTCCCTCACAGATGATCACTTCCCACCAGGCTCTGCATCCTCTACCCAACCACAGAGCCACTCTGCAAGGCAGTCAGTGGGCTCTAGGACAGTATGGGGAACAGACTGTGGTATTCCAGCAATCATCAGAGTTGGGACCACCCCCAAAGCACTGTCCATGTAAGTGTCAGCAATGGCTGCCCCTGCTGCACTCAGATGCCAACCCAGGTTCAAGTCACCTCAACCTCCCATGGAAGAGTTATTTCACTGGTCATGGCAGGCTTCACTCCAGTGGAGTCCTACAAGGTGAGGCAACTGGGGCTGGAGTGTTCATTCAGCTCTGGCTGGGCCATGCACCAGGGCAGTTTTGGGAAACCAGGCAGTGTCTGGAGTAGTCCTCAATCTACCCTCTCTGCCTTGCCTCAGGAGCAAGTCAGCAATTGCACACATATATAGGGTCCAGTCTTCCTACAGTCCTCTTGTTAGTCCCAGTGACCCTCCACCCAGCCAAGGGGTCTCATCTTCCATGTCAAACCCCAGGACTTGGGTGCTCAATACATAGCTAGAATCACTCACTCCTCAGAGTGGATCTCATTATTCCCTTTTCTCTTAGTTCCCTCCCAGGGGCACAGGTCCCAACCTAATCACTATTCTTTCCTTCCTACCCAATTCCGTGTGGCTCTTTCTTACAGTCTTGATTGTTCAGGGGTCTTTCTGAACAGTTAGTTTTCAGGGAGAATTGCCTCATATATCAGTGAATTCTAAATGTGTTTGTGGGGGAGAGATGAGTTCCATGTCTTCCTACTCTGCCATCTTGATAATTGAGCTCCCTATTTGCAATCTTAACAACAGTGAACAAGGATTTCCATTTCTTAACATCCTGATCACCACTTGGTATCTCTTCTTCTTGATAAAAAACATTCTAATATGGGTGAGGAAATATCACATTGTGAATTTGATTTGTATTTTCCTGATGATTAGTGACACTGAGTGTCTTTGCATATAACTGATGGACATTTAGGTTCCTTTTTTTAGAAAAAAAAAAGTCTAATCAGTTCCTCTACCCAATCTTTAATCAGATACTTATTTTGCTATTGAGTTGCATGAATTTCTTTTCTATTTTAGGTATTAACTTCTTATCAGTTATATAGTTTGCAAATATTTTCTCCATTCTATGGGTTACATTTTTATTTTGTTAATTGTGCAGAAGATTTTTAGGTTGTTATATCCTGTCTTACTAATTTTTGCTTTGTTGTTTGTGCTTTTGGTGTCATCCAAAAATTTTGGTCAAAACCATTGTCAAGGAGCTTTTCCCTATGTTCTCTTCTAGGAGTTTTACAGTTCCAGGTCTTAGTTTTAAGTCTTTAATAGCTTTCAAGTTAGTCTTTGTGAGTGGTGTAAGATAGGGGTTTCATTTCATTCTTGTGCTTGTGATTAACCAGTTTCCCCAGAAGCATTACTGAAGAGACTATCTTTTTCCCATTGAATATTGTTAGTCCCTTTGCAAAAATCAGTTGACAGTCATGCAAGGTTTTGTTTCTGGGCTCTTGATTCTGTTACATTCGTCTATGTGTCTATTTTTATGCCAGTATCATACTATTTTAATTACTATAATCTTGTAATATAGTTTGAAATGAGGATGTGTGATGCCTCCAGGTATGTTCTTTTTCTCAAAATTGCTTTGGCTATTTGTTGATCTTTTGATTACAAAATTCCAGTTGAAATTTTATAGAGATCACATTGAATCTATAGATGACTTTGGGTAGAATGGAAATTTTAACAAAATTAATTATTCTGATTCATGCACACAGTATGTTGATTCATTTATTTGTGTCAGTTTCTTTTATCAAAATCTTATAGTTTTCAGTGTATAGATCTTTCACAATTTTTATTAAAATTATTCTTAATTATCTTATCATTTTGGTTCTATTGTGAATGGATTGTTTCTTAATTTCTCTTTCTGATAGTTCCTTCTTAGTGTATAGAAATGAAACTAATATTTGTATATTGATTTTCTATCCTGCAACTTTACTGAATTTGTTGATTACTTCTAATAGATTTTTTGGTAGGGTCTTTAGGGTTTTCTATATATTAAGATCATGTCACCTGCAAACAGATACAAGCTTACTTCCTTTTCAAGTTATGTGCATTTTATTTCTTTATCTTTTCTAATTTCACTGGCTAGGGTTTCCAGTACTATGTTGAATGGAAGTGATGGGGGTGGGCACACTTGTCTTATTCTTGATCATAAAGGAAAAGCCTTCAGTTTAAATTAGTTAGCTGTGGGCTTGTCATATATGGCCTGAACTATGCTTAGGTAACTTTCTTCTATTTCATTGCGAGTTTTTATCATGAAAGGATATTGTATATTGTCAAAAGCTTTTTTTTGTACATTTATTGAGATCAAGCAATTTTTATATTTCATTCTTTTAGTGTGGTGTATCACATTTCTTGATTGGTGTATGTTAGCCTTGCTTGCATCCCAGGAATAAATCACACTTGACCATGATATATGTTCCTTTTAATGTGCTATTGAATTCAGCTTGCTAATATTTAGTTTAAATTTTTCACATCTATATTTATCAGAGATATTGGCCTGTACTATTCTTCTCTTATAGTGTCCTTCTCTGGCTTTGATATCAGTATAATACTGGCCTCTTAAAATGAGTTTGGAAGTGTTCCCTCCTCTTGATTGTTTGGAAGAGTATGAGAAGAATTGGTGTTAGTTCTTCTTTAAATATTTGGTAGAATTCATTAAGGGAACCATTCAGTCCTTGCCTTTCTCTTTTGGGAGGTTTATTATTACTGATCCATTCTCCTTACTCATTATTAATTTCTTCAGTTTTTCTATATCTTCATGAGTCAGTTCTGCTAGGTAGTATTTTGTAAATATGTATACATATTTTCTAGGTTATTTAATTTGTTGGCATATAATTGTTCATAGTAGCCACATATGATCATTTGTATTTCTATGGTAACCTTTAAAATGTCTCCTCTTCATTTATGATTTCATTTATTTGAATCTTTTCTCATTTTTTTTCGTAGTCTAGATAAAGTTTGTCAAATTTTTTATTGTTTCAGAAATTAACCCATTTTCATCAGTTTTTTCTACTGTTTTCCTCATCTATATATCATTTATTTTTGCTTATAGTTATAACATTCTCTTGCTAATTTTAGGTTCTGCTTGTTTGTTTGTTTTGTAGTTCTTTGAGGTGTGTATTTAGGTTGTTTACTTGAAGTTTTTCTTTTTTTCTGAATGTACGTGTTTATCCCTGTAAAATTCTGAAAACTACTTTTCCTGCATCCCATAAGATTTGGTATGTTGTATTTCTATTTTTGTTTGTTTCAAGACATGTTTTGATTTCTCTTTTGATTCCTTCTTTGACCTGTTGGTTGTTTAGTTGTGTTGTTCAATTTTTACATATTTGGAAAATTTCCAGTTTTTATGCTGTTATTTGTGTCTTGTTTTAGGCCATTGTGGTTGAAGAAGATACTTATATGATTTCAATCTTCTTAAATTTGCTAAGACTTGTTTGTTGAAATATTATATAATCTATCTTGGAGACTGCTCCATGTGCAGTTGAGAAATATGTGTATTCTACTGCTGTTTGAAGGAGTATTCTATATATGTCTGTTCAGTCCATTTGGTTTAAAGTATATTTCAAATCCAACTTTTTCTTATTGATTTTCTGTCTAAAAGATCCATTGTTGAAAATGGGATATTGAAGTCCATGCTGTTATTGCATTGTTGCCTATTTATCTCTTCAATACTGTTAGTACTTGATTAATATTTTTAGATGCCCTGATGTTGGTACATATATATTTATAATTGTTATAGCCTCTTAACTGACTACTTTATCATTATATAATGACTGTCTCTAGTCACTATTTTTGTCTTAAAGTGTCTTTGTTTGATATGGTTGTAGCCACCCCTGTTCTTTTTTGGTTTCCACTTGCATGGAGTATTTTTTTTCCACATATTGTTTTTGGTTTTAGTTTTTATTTATTTATTTTTGGCTGCATTGGGTCTTCGTTGCTGCATGTGGGCTTTCTCTAGTTGCCACGAGAGAGGGCTACTCTTCCTTGTGGTGCATGGGATTCTCATTGCAGTTGCTTCTCTTGTTGCAGAGCACAGGCTGTGGGCATGCAGATTTCAGTAGTTATGGTGTGTGGACTCAGTAGATGTGGCTCATGGGTTCTAGAGAGCAGGCTCAGTAGTTGTGGCACTTGGGCTTTGTTGCTCTGCAGCATGTGGGATCTTCCTGGACCAGGAATCAAACCCATGTCCCCATATTGTCCGGTAGATTCTTAACCACTGTGCCACCAGGAAAGTCCCTGAAGTATTTTTTAATACCTTTAGTTTCAGCCTTAAGCTGAAGTGAGTCTCTTTCAGGCAGCACATATTTGGGTCCTGTTTTGTTTTTTTTGTTTTCTTTTTATTTTTGTTTTGTTTTCTGTTTTTAATATATTTATCCACTCTATGCCTGTTGACTGGGAAATTTAATCCATTTGTATTTAGAGTAATTATTGATAGATCAGAACTAACTAATGTCATCTTATTACTAATATTTGCCTGTTTGTAATTCGCTTATTCCTTTCTTCGTTTCTTGTCTTTGTGTGTGTGTGTGTATGTGAATTGATACTTTTCTATAGTGGTATGCTTTGATTCCCTTCCCTTTATCTTTTGTGTACTTATTGTAGGTATTATGCTTTATGGTTACCATGAGGCTTACACAAAATATCTTAGAGATATAATAGCCTAGTTTACACTTATAACAACTTAAATTTAATCACATAAAAAATTTTACCCTTTGACTTTCCTTTTTATATTTTTGTTGTCACAGCTTATATTCTTTGTAGTGTGTATTATGAACATAGTACCTGTACTTATTTTAACACTTTTGATCTTTAACCTTTATACTAGTGTTAAGTAGTTAAAACCCCAACATCTTAAATAATTAGAGTATTCTGAATTTCACTATGTACTTACTTGTACCAGTGTGTTGTCTCTTTTAATATGTTTTCACATTACAAATTACTATCTTTTAGTATCTTTAATTTAAAGAACTCTTTCCAGCATTTTGTGTAAGGCAGGTCTAGTGGTGATGAACACACTTACCTATTTTTTATGGGAAAGTCTTTAACTCTCCTTCATTTTTGATGGAAAATTTTGCTGGAGAGAGTATTTGTTTGGTAGGCAGTTTCTTTCTTTCAATACTTTAAATATGGAATATGTCATCCCATTCCCCCCGCCTCCTGTAGGTTTCTGCTGATAAATCTGCTGACAGCCTTATAGGTGTTTCTTTGTAAGTTACAGCCTACTATTCATTGTTGCTGTGATTTTTGACAGCTTTATTTTATGTGTCTTGGAGAAGCTCTCTTTAACTTGAGTAGATTTTTGGTGACCTATGAGCTTCATAAATTGGATACTCACATATCTCCCCAGATTTGGGAAATTTCAGTCATTATTTGTTTAAATTAAATTGAGATGTAAAAATCACTTGATCATCTCAATAAATGTTAAAAAAAAGCAGTTGACAATATTTTCTCCCATTCTGAGGTTTTTCTTTGCATTTTGTTTATGGCTTCCCTTGTTGTGCAAAAGCTTTTAAGTTTAACTAGATCCCACTTGTTTATTTTTGTTTTTATTTTCATTACTCTAGGAGGTGGATCAAATAAGATCTTTATGTGATTTTTGTCAGAGAGTGTTCTCCCTATGTTTTCCTCTAAAAGTTTTATAGTATCCAGATTTACATTTAGATCATTAATCCATTTTGAGTTTATTTTTGTGTATGGTGTTAGAGAGTGTTCTAATTTCATTCTTTTACATGTAGCTGTCCAGTTTTCCCAGCATCACGTATTGAAGAGACTGTCTTTTCTCCATTGTATATTCTTGCCTCCTTTGTAATAGATTAGGTGACCATAGGTGTGTAGGTTTATCTCTGGGCTTTCTATCCTGTTCCATTGGTCTATATTTCTGTTTTTGTACCAGTACCATACTGTCTTGATTACTGTAGCTTTGTAGTATAGTCTGAAGTCAGGGATCCTGATTCCTCTGACTCCATTTTTCTTTCCTAATATTGCTTTGGCTCTTCAGGGTCTTTTCTGTCTCCATACAAATTTTAAGATTTTTTGTTCTAGTTCTGTGAAAAATGCCATTGGTAATTTGATAGGAATTGCATTGAATCTGTAGGTTGCTTTGGGTAGTATAGTCATTTTCCCAATATTGATTCTTCTAATCCAAGTACATGGTATATCTTTCCATCTGTTTGTGTCATCTTTGATATATTTCATCAGTATCTTATAGTTTTCTGAGTACAGATATTTTGCCTACTTAGTAAGGTTTATTGCTAGATATTTTATTATTTTGGATACAGTGATAAATGGAAGTGATTCCTTAATCTCTATTTCTGATCTTTTGTTCTTAGTGTATAGCAATGCAACTGATTTCTATGTATTAATTTTGTATCCTGCAATGTTACCAAATTCATTCATGAGATCTAGTATTTCTCTGGTACCATCTTTAGGATTTTCTATGTATAGTATCATGTCATCTGCAAACAGTTACAGTTGTACTACTTCTTTTCCAATTTGGATTCATTTTATTTTTATTTATTTATTTTTCTCTGATGGCCATGGCTAGGACTTCCAAAATTATGGTGAATAAAAGTGGCAAGAGTGTATATCCTTGTCTTGTTCCTGATCTTAGAGAAAATGCTTTCACCTTTTCACCATGGAGTATGATGCAGCTATAGTTTTGTCATATATGGCCTTTATTATGTTGAGTTAAGTTCCCTCTAAACCTACTTTATGGAGAGTTTTATCATAAATCAGTGTTGAAATTTGTCAAACCTTTTTCTGCATCTATTTAGATGATCATATAATTTTTATTCTTCAGTTAATATGGTGTATCGCATTTTTTTTTCTGTATGCGGGCCTCTCACTGTTGCAGCCTCTCCCATTGCGAAGCACAGGCTCCGGATGCACAGGCTCAGTGGCCATGGCTCACGGGCCCAGCCACTCCACAGCATGTGTGATCTTCCTGGACTGGGACACAAACCCGTATCCCCTGCATCAGCAGGCGGACTCTCAACCACTCTGCCACCAGGGAAGCCCCTATCACATTTTTTGATTTGCTTATATTGAATAATCCTTACATTTCTGAGATAAATCCACTTGATCAGGTGTTTGATTCTTTTAATGTGCTGTTGGATTTGGTTTGCTATTTTTGTTGAGGAATGTTGTGTCTATGTTTATCAGGGATTTTGGCTTGTAATTTACTTTTTTGGGCATATCTTTGTCTGCTTTTGGTATCAAGGAGATACTGGGAGTATTCCTTCCTCTGCAAATTTTTGAGAGAGTTTCAGAAGGATAGGTGTTAACTCTTTTCTAAATTTTTGATAGAATTCACCTGTGAAGCCATCTGGTCATGGACTTTTGTTTGTTGGAAGATTTTTAATCACAGTTTGAATTACATTACTTATTATTGGTCTGTTCTTATTTTCTACTTCTTCCTGATTCAGTTCTGGAAGGTTGTATTGATATCTTTCTTCAAATTCTTTCCAAGAGTTTGTCCATTCTTTCCAAGAATTATTTTTTCCATTTCTTGCAGGTTTTCCATTTTATTGGTGTATAGTTACAATCTCTTATAGTCCTTTGTTTTTCTGTGGTGTCTGTTAGAATGTCTCCCTTTTTGTTTCTAATTTAGTTTATTTGAATTCTTCCCCTTTTTTTCTTGATGAGTCTGGCTAAATGTTCACCAATTTTGTTTATTTTCTCAAAGAACTAGCTCTTAGTTTCATTGATCTTTATTGTTGTTTTCTTTGTCTCTGTTTTATTTATTTCTGTTCTGTTCTTTATGATTTCTTTCCTTCTACTATCTTTGGGTTTTGTTTGTTAATCTCTCTAGTTGCTTTTGGTGTAAGGATAGGCTATTTATGTGAGATTTTTCTTGTTTCCTGAGGTAAGATTGTATTGCTATAAACTTCCCTCTTAGAACTGCTTTTGCTGTGTTCCATAGGTTTGGATTACCATGCTTTCATTGTCATTTGTCTCTAGGTATATTTTGATTTCCTTGTTGATTTCTTCAGTGATCCATTGGTTGTTTAGTAACATATTGTTTAGCCTCCAAGTGTTTGTGCATTTAAAGTTTTTTTTTTTCTTGTAATTGATTTCTAATCTCATAGAGTTATGGTTGTAAAAGATACTTGATACCATTTCAATTTTCTTAAATTTACCAATGCTTGATTTGTGACCCAAGATGTAATCTCTCTTTGAGAATGTTCCGTGTGCACTTAAGAAGAAGGTGTTTTCTGTTGCTTTCAGATAAGCTGTCTTATAAGTACCAGTTAAGTCTATCTGGTATTATATGTCATTTAAGGCTTGTGTTTCCTTATTAATTTTCTCTCTGGATGATCTGTCCATTGGTATAAGTGGGATGTTAAAGTCCCCCACTATAATTGTGTTATTATTGATTTCTCCTTTAATGGCTGTTAACATTTGCCTTATACATTGAGTTGCTCCTATATTGGGTGCATATATATTTACAATTGTTATATCTTTTTGTTGGATTGATCCCTTGATCATTATGTAGTGTCCTTCCTTGTCTCTTGTAAAAGTCTTTATTTTGAAGTGAATTTTTCCTGATATGAGTATTGCTACTCAACTTTGTTTGATTTCCAGTTGCACAGAATATCTTTTCCATCCCCTCACTTTCAGTTTGTGTGTCTCTAGGTCTGAAGTGGATCTCTTGTAGATAGCATATATATGGGTCTTTTTGTGTATCCATTCAGCCAATCTATGTCTTTTCATTGGAGCATTTAATCCATTTACTTTGAAGATAATTATTGATATGTATGTTCCTTTTGCCATTTTCGTAATTGTTTTGGATATGTTTTTGTAGTTATTTTTTCTTCCCTTCCTCTTTTGTTCTCTTCTTTTGTGTTTCCTGCCTAGAGAAATTCCTTCAGGAATTGTTGTAAATCTGGTTTGGTGGTGCTGAATTCTCTTAGCTTTTGCTCGCCTGTAAATGTTTTAATTTCTCTGTTGAATCTGAATGAGATCCTTGCTGGGTAGAGTAATCTTGGTTGTAGGATTTTGCCTTTCATCACTTTAAACATATCCTGCCACTCTCTTGTGGCCTGCAGAGATTCTGCTGAAAAATCAGCTGATAACCTTCTTGGGATTTCCTTGTATGTTATTTCTTGCTTTTCCCTTGCTGCTTTTAATTTTTTTTTTTTCTTTTCTGACATCTGTTCCTTGGTGGGTGAGTTTGGTCCAGAGACTTGTGCCATTTTTCCCTTGGTAGAAGGTTTGATTGGTGTTATGATGACCAGAGCCTGCCCTAGATGTTGAGCAGGGCCTCCCTTTTGCTCTGTGGTTGTCATTGCCCTGTCAGGGCTGGGATGTGCTCCTTAGCTGTTGGAGTAGAGGACTCCAGATTTGTTTCTTAGTTGTGTTTCTGATCTGTGGTGCAAGGTAGGCAGGATTGGAGCACTCCCACTGGGAGAGAAGACACTGAGTATTCCTCCTCTGGAGCTTTTCACCTGTGAATGTTCTGTTGTATCCCCTTTCACCTGTTGTGTGTGCTCATGAAGTACGCTGTTGTTTCCACTTCTCTCGGTCCTGGCTTAACAGTGGCTATGCCAGTAATTGGTCCTGGTGACTCTCAGGTGTTGTTTTCACCAGGCCACCAGTGAAGGTCCTCTGAGGTCAGGTCCCAGGACAGCAGTAGTCATGCACCTGGACCTGCTGTGGGAGCTATGGAGGCAGCTCAGACTCTGCCTGGCCCAACCCTCAAGTGTACGTGCCCACAAAGACCATAGCTGGTAGAGCCTGAGCCATCTTAGCTGCAGGAGCACTTGTTGCCTTTTCAGATGTTTTACAGGTGCTGAATTTAGGAAGCCATCAATAGAGGGGTGACTCCACAGTTCATGCATCCAAGAGGAGAGATTTCACCTCTTCTTCCTTAGGCACACAGCCCCTGGGGCTCAGCTGTGATTTCAGCCCTTCTTATGGGTTGATTTCCTAGTTGGGGGAGTTATCCGTGCACTCTTGGGAGCACAAGGTGCTTTCAACACCCACTGTCAGATTTCCTAGTCACAGAAGCTCTCTGCCTCCTCCCAGGAGAGCATGGGCAAGTCCTGTGGCCCACTGGTGGAATTCCTAGTGGCAAGAGCTTTCTACACACTTCTGGGTCAGCAGAGGCAGGTCTTGTGGCTCACTGGTTGAATTCCTAGTGGCTGTAGCTGTCCATGCCCTTGTGGGTCCGTGGGGGTGGATCCTGGGGCCTGTGGGTGGGAATTTCTCATGAGGGGAGGTGTTCACGCCCTTCTGGGTCAGCAGGCTCAGGTCCTGAGGCTTACTGGTGGAATTTTTAGCGGCTGGAGCTGTCTATGCCCTTCAAGTTCAGTGGGAGCAGGTCCTGGGGCTTGCTACAAAAATTCCTAGAGATAGGGGATGTCTGCACCCTTCTGAGTTAGTGAGGACAGGTCCTGTGGCCCACTGGCAGAATTCCTAGTGGCGAGGGCTGTCCATGCCTTTTGCATCAGCAGGGGTGGGACCTGACATCTGCCCACAGGTCAGGAAGAGGTGATCAGTGCCTCCCTTTAGAGCCCAAGATGGCAACAGCGACTCACAACCACTGCCAGAGCTCCTGTAGATGGTGTCTTGTTGCCTGGGAGCATTCACAGAAAAAGAAGCTCTTATGGTGGTCTCACCACTCTCCTCATGCACCTCCCAGTAATGGTGCTTTACCTCTCTGGCAGGCCCAGGTTTCTTCCTAGTACCCCCTCAGTTGCTATAGACCTACCTTTTCAGGCTGTTTCTGTACCTAATCCTGGTCCTCTCCCTGGGACTGAGTTCTGGAGTCTGAGTTTCAGCACCCAACACCCACTCACACCAACAGAGGATTGTCAGTTTGGGTAGCACAGGGTAGCAGTGCAACCCTCTGTGCAGGTTACTCTCCATTTTGCCTTCCACAAATTGGTTGCTGCTCTCTCCTCTTAGGCTCTAAAACTCCCCCTCTATGCAGGCTGAACTCCCCACTGGTGAGGAGACTATCCAAGGTGCTGAAACATTTACTCCTTCACTGCTCCCTCCCCCTGGTGCAGGCTCCATCCTGATTCCTTCTTTTTCCTTTTCCTTTTGTCCTACCCAGTTATGTGGATGTTTTCTTGTCTTTTCAGACGTTCAAGGTCTTCTGTCAGCACTCAGTAGCTGTTTCGTGTGAATCGTTCCACTAGTATTTGTATTTTCAAAGTTTCTGTGAAAAGAGGTGAACTCTGCTTCCTACTCCTCTGTCATCTTGATTGGACTCTCCTCTATTGTATTTTTATTTTAATTCATTGTATCCTTGAACTCCAGAACTTCTGTTTGCTGATGTATATCTGATTTATATCTCTTTGTTAAATGTCTCACTTAGTTTGTGAATTGTTTACTGGATTTTGTTGATTGTCTTTCTGTTTTCTTATAGCTCATTGAGCTTCCTTAAAACAGTTATTTTTAATTATTTCTTGTGTAAATTGCAAATCTCCATGTCTTTGGTTTCAGTTACTGGAATATTATTTTGATCCTTTGGTAGTATTATATTTCTTTATTACTTATGTTCCTTGATATCTTGCATTGCTGTCATCTCATATAAAATATCAGCCACCTCCCATAGTCTTTACAAACTGACTTCAGGAGAGAAATATATATTTTTTCAATCCTGTTAGGGATTCTGAGGCTTTCTCAGATCTTCTGTGGGTACAGCTTCTCTATGCGTTTTGCTCCCTCTTATGGCAGAATTATTAAGCCTATATGCCTTCCCTAAATCTTGTTAAGCACCAGTCTAGGTGCTTACAGGCAAACTTTGCTTTTCCAAGGGTGGGGTAAAGTTCAGTTTGTGGTCTTTCCCGGTCCTGCAGATTTGTGCTGGCTTTCTGTTCATGCTCATTCAGTGTTTTCCAAAGCTTACTCTTACCAGTGCTGTTAGGCTTACATAGGAAGATCCAGCTACAAGCTGAGGGGTTTGTGGATGAGTCACACAAAGTACTGGGATTGCCCATGGGCCAGTTAGGGGGATCTGTGGGCAAGGCATCCCAGTGGTGTATGGGCGGGAATTTTGATGGAGTGCAAGATGTAATTAGTATTAGAGTCTGCTTTGCTTTATTGCCCTACAAGAGTCCTGTCTGCTGCTCTCCCAGTAATTCAGCTCACAGATCAGTACTCTGTTTGGGGCAAGAGAGAAAAGGTACTCTTTTTCAGCATTCTGTTCAAGTAGGGAATCTGGGCGTTCTTGCACACATTTTTACTTTCTCCCTGGGAGAAATGGGACAAGAAGTTCTGTTGATACTGAGCTGTGCTGCTTTGTAGAAGGGCTGATGAGGGTAAAGTGAAATTTTTCCTCTTGCCCCTTCTAATGTGTCCAAATTCAGATTAAGTTTCTAAATTAATTCCAGGATTTGTGGAAATGTTCTCTAATCTGATTAGATTTATAGGCACTAATGATTCTATTTTGAGATATAAAGAGAGTTGTGGCATGTTGTGACAAGAGAGATGCAAAATATCATTATTGTATATTTTAATCTAATATTTATAAAATATAAGGGTTTTGTTTACCATGTATATAATATTTTTAGAACATCGTTTTCAGACTAATGAGCATAATGAGATTGGCTGGTATATTTCTGGAAAAATAGGGAAAGAAAAGGATGAACCCAGTGATTTTAATTCCCAGGTTAAATACTGCATAAATGACCTGAAAATGTCCATATTCACTCTGAAAGAAACCTTTATAGTCTCTGGCTTCAGGACTAAGATTGCTGAAAACCAAACTCAGAGTGTTATTCTTCAAGTGGCTAAATTACAGCATAAATTGAACGTCCACCTGGAGAAGCTGTCTGCTATTAAATTGAAGGCATTGATTGGGAAGAAATAGAATCCTGAAAGTTGGAATCAGGACATCTGTGAAGACCATGATTAAGCTGGGGACATCGAGTCCCTAAATTATGGTGAGTATTTTTCCCCTGTATAAGTAACTTATGCATCCTTATCTGAGGAGATTAACTTTGCTTTGACTGAAAAAGAAATTGAAATTATCTCTTCTAATGTCATTGCACTATACTACAAAATACTGCTGATTTTCCTCAGGATCCATTCACACAATCCCCTGTTTCTTGACCTATAACTAAAGTTAAGTCTCAGCAGACTCTCAAAGGTGAAGTACAATGTTGACTCATGAGAAGGTACACTACATTCCAGAAAAGCTACATAAATTTTCCTATTTATTCATATGTGAGATAATGGTTGAAAGAACATAGAGTTAGATTAAGCTGAACTTATTGATATGGGGCCATTAATAGAGAATCTGGATTTAATATTATAGATTTGGAGGAGGATTAGAAATGGCTCTAATAGTTTTTTGGTTGGTTGGCTGAAACATGGAACAAAAGGTAGCCCACAGCAATTGGAAATGAAATGTCATACATGCCTTTATATATTACAGAGGAAGGGATACAAAGGCTTACGGAAATTGGAATTTTAGAGTACATTTTTCATTTAAGATCTACTCAACTTTCCTGGGAGTGTCCAGAGGACACACCTTTTACCATGATTATGAAAAATAAATTTGTGAGAGGTGCACCAGCATCCTTGAAAACCCCATGATTACCCTTTTCTTTAGGCCAGATATTAGAATGGTAACTGTGGTCTCTGAATGGAAACATAAATGAAATGGGAATAATTTCATCCTAGGGTGGTAAGGGTCAATTTGTGGCACTTAATTGTGTCAAAGGAAAGGTGGACATGATTGTCATAGTGTATATTAAAAGCAACAATCATAATAGTCTGAATCTTGTAGACCTATGGCATTGATAATGGTGTTCCTAGACATGAAATAGATAGGAAATGTATAAGTTCTTCCTTGAACTGTATAAGAAGAAATGTTCCAGGTAAATTGAACAAAAGTCTAACTTGAATCATAAAAACATATCATCATGCATCTCAGTGAATTCCTAAGATTTTGCTAGTTTCAGACCCAGAACTCCTTGAATAAAGGAAGCCCAAGTCCACTTGAAGAAGGACTGTGCCACACTACTACACATTCACACTGATAATCTTTTCCCCAACTTTCTCCAAAGAGACCTATAGCCTTTTACCAGAATGACTGGGCATGGGGAGAAAATGAAATAATCAGACTTTTTGGAGGTTATTGGACACTGGTTCTGAACTGAGACTGATAACATCACTCTGGTACACTAGAGTAAGGGTTCATAGAGATCAAGTGTTCAATTTAGTTTTAACTACAGTTCATGTCACAGGGTCCAGGGGGTCTCCCAAACCATCCTCTCATTAAGTTCCCAGTTCAGAAATGAATAATTGGTATAGGCATACTCAGCTATTGGCAGGATTCCCTTTGGCTTTCCTAGCCTATGCTATGTGGGAAAGGCCTTAGAATCGCCTCTACCTGGGAAATTTCACTGAAGTTTTATAAGCCAAACTCAGTGATGATTCCTATTGCAGTGATGTGACAGATATGGTTCCATTGCTTAATCCCCACATCTTCTGTTACCTGATATGCAGCTATTGATCTGGCAAATGCCTTCTTATCCATACTTGCTAGTAGGTACTATCAGAAGCAGTTTCCTTTCAGCCAGAAAGGCCAGTTACATAACTTTACTATATTCCCTCAGAGGTGTATTAACTATCCAGTCCATGGCTTAATTTAGTTTTCAGAGATCTTAACTTTACCTTCCACAAGATGTCACACTGGCCCATAACACTGATGACATTATGTTGATTGGACCTAAATCAAGAAGTAACAACTAACCTAGACTTATTTGTTAGACACTTGCATATAGAAGGTGGGAAATAAATCTGACAAGAAAGATCAAGGACCTTCTACCTCACTGAAATTTCTGAGGGTCCACTGGTATGTGGCATGTCAATCTGTCCCTTCTAAGGTGGAGGACAAATTGTTGCATGTGACAACTCCTACAATCAAAACAGTGACACAGTGACTTGTGGGCCTATTTGGATTTTAGAGGCAACATAGTCCTTATCTGTGTGTGCTGGTCTGGCCCATTTACTGAGTGACCCAAAACTGCTAGTGTTGAGTGGAGCCCAGAACAAGAGAAGAGCCTGAAACAAAACCAGCTGCTGTGCAATCTTCTCTGCCACTTGGGCCATATCCTCCAGAAGATCCAATGGTGATTTAAGTATCAGTTGCATATATGGATGGTTTTTGGAGTCTTTGGAAGGCCTCTATAGGTAAATACCTTAAGGTACTAAGCATGATACCTTAAGATTTTAGATCAAAGTTGTGCCATCTTTTGAGGATAACCACTTTCCTTTTGAGAAACAACTTTTAGCTGGTCGTGGGGCTTTAGTAAAGATGGAACCATGAGCCACCAAGTTACCATGCTACCTGTCTGAGCAGCCCACCATGAAGTAAATGTTATCTGACCCACATATAACATTGGGTATGCATAGCAGCACTACATCATCAAACGGAAATGGTATATATGAGACTGAGCTCAAGTGGGCTTTGAAGGCGCAAGAAAGTTACATCAAGTAGTGGCCCAAATGTCCATGTTCCCCTGTCCTGATACACTATATTCTCTCTGCAGGCTGCGCCTGGGGCCTCATAGACAATTTACTGCAATTAACCGACAGAGCAACAGAAAACACAGGCCTAGTTTATAGATGATTCTGCATTATAGGCAGGTACAACCAGAAACTGCACAGCTATACAATACTACAGTGTCTTTCTGGGCATCCCTGAAAGACAGTGGTGAAAGGAAATCCTCCCAGTGAGCAGAACTTTAAGCAATGTACCTGGTTGTTTATTTTTCTTAGAAGGACAAATTATCAGATATACAATTACATATTGATTCAAGGTCTGTGGCCAGAGGTTTCTGTCGATGGTCATTGATTATGCAATGAACATGATTGGAATATTGGTAAGAAGAATGTCTGGGAAAAAGGTATATGGAGAGACTTCTCTGAATGGACAAAAGTGTGAAGATATTTATATTCCAGTTTAATGTTCAACAAAGGGTGACTTCATAAGATGGAGATTTTAATAATCAAGTAGACAGCATGATTGGTTCTCTAATACCAGCCAGCCTCTTTCCCCAGCAACCCCTATCATCATCCAATGGTATCATGAACAAAGTGCCCATGGTGGCCGGGATAAAAGTTATGCCTCATCTAAGCAACATGGATTTACACTCATCAGAGCTGATCTAATTATGGCCACTCTTGAATGCTAATCTGCTAGCAATGGAGACCAGTACTGAGCCCTTAATTATAGAACCATTCCTAGGTTAATATGTTATCTATCCGGTTACCAGTTGATTAAATCGAACCTCTTCCGTAATAATAAAGGTAGAGTTTTGTTCTTACTGTAATAGATATTTACACTGGTTACAGTTTTGCCTTCCCTCTGTGTAATGTTTCTGCCAAAACCATCATCCATGCACTTGTATATCACCTTATCCACCACCGTGTTATTCCACACGCATTGTTTCCGGTAAAAGAATGCATATCACAGAAAATAAAGTGTGCAATGGACCCATTGTTATAGATTTCACTGGTCTTACCATGTTCCCTATCATCCTGAAGCAGTGGCTTGACTGGACAGTGGAATGTCCTTTTGCGAATTCAGTTACAGTGCTATCTAGGTGGCAATACCTTGCAGAGCTTCTTCAGGAGGTTGTTTATGCTCTGAATCAGCATACAGTATATGGTGCTGTTTCTCTCATAGCCAGGATTAATGAGTCCAGGATTCCAGAAATGAAAATGGGAGTTCATTATTCCCCAGCGTTATGCTCAGCTAGTCTAAAGGTCTTATTTTCAAAGGGAGAAATGGTCCTAGCAGGGGACACAATAATGTTTCCATTGAATTGAAAGTTAAGACTGCCACCTGGCCACATTGGGCTCCTCATACCTCTGAATCAAAAGGTAAAAAGGGGTTTTTTTTGTGCTGGCTAGAGTAATTGATCTTGATTTCCAATGGGAAATGTACTGCTACTCTGCCATGGAGGTAAGGAGGTGTGTCTGGAATACAGGAGATCCCTTAATGCATCTTTTATTATTACCATAAACTGTGATTAACATCATTGGAATATTATAACCCATTTAAGGCAAAGTTACTAATGGCCCAGGACTTTCAGGAATGAAGATTTGAGTTACCCCATTAGGTAAAGAACCATAAGCAGCTGAGGTGCTTACAGAGGGTAAAGGAATATAGAGTAGGTAGTGGACAAAGGCAGTTTTACATAACTGCCGTGACTACATGACTGGCTATGGAAATGAGACTTGTTTTTGTCATGAGTATTTTTTTCTTTTTTTAATAATATATTTATGTGTGTAATATATATAATTACTATACAACTTAATGTGTGTAATATGTATATATATTATATAATATAAATGTGTTGACTATATAATAATTAAATATTTTTAACTTTACATATAGTAATTAAATTGCAGGATATCAAGAAAAGAATGAGCATCACACAAGGACTTTGCATCCTCTTCTGGGGAAAGGGTGGTGTGTTTTTGTTGTACATAGGATAGTTGTGTCATGGTAGGCAGAATCTTAATCTTATTACTGTCTTTATTTGGATATGAAGTATGGTTTAAGGAGATGCATATGTGTGCCAAGTTGACAAGGGGTGGACTTGTGGTGGTTAATTTTATATGTCAACTTGGCTAGGCTATGTACGTGATTATTTAATGAAACATATCTGGATGTTCCTGAAAATATTTTTTCTATAAGATTAACATTTAATTTAGTAGACTTTGAGCACAGATTATCCTCCATAATATGTGTGGAAGGAAGAGCTTATCAAATCTGTTGAAGGCCTTAAGAAAAAGATTGGCCTCCCCTGAGGAAGAGGGAATTCTACCAGCACACTTTCACATTGCCTTAGGGCTTGAGCAGCAGTATGAACTTTACCCTGGGTCTCCAACATGTCAGACTACCCTGCAGATTTTGGAATTGTCAGCCTCCAAAATTGCATGATTAAATTCCTTAAAACAAATTTATCTCTCCATACACACACGCTCACGTACACACACGCACACACACATACACACACAATTCACTTCATTCTGTTTATCTGGAGAACCGTTAATACTATAGGGATCAAATACCATGATCAGCCCAGATTAATCACAAATCATTGCTGGGATGGAAAAAAGCCCAATGTTTGCATAACGCAAGGTCTTGTAATACTGGAACAAAATTGAGTATTTGTTAGCAAAATAATAATAATAATAATAAATGTGATGAAGTTTATGCTAGGTAGCAACAAATAGTGTCTGTTATAATTACATTTTGGATGTTTTCAACTTTGTAAAGTTGACTACTTTTACTAAGCAGAAGTTTGTATCAATAAAGTACATTTATTCTTCAATAAGGAAACACAAATGGCTAGACTTTCTTCTTACTTTCTAAGCTCATCTCCTTTCCTGTAAAATTTGCTTCTCAAATTTAGTTTCCCTTCTAGAAGAATGGGGAAAGGGTGGCTGTAGAGAAAGAAAGTCTCAGATTCTATGGTGCTTTGTTTTAAATCATGAATATAAGCATATTTGTACCAACAGCTAAAAAACAACAGCAACAGTTACTTTTTGAGTGCCAATTATGGCCACGACCTTGGGATATAGCAGTTAATAAAATAGAAAAGGAAAAACAGCTTCCATGGAGGTTACTTTCTAGTGAGGAGATTCAGTGTGTTAATCTCTAATGTGCCAAATCAGTAACTCCCTCCTTCTGGTTCTTGTAGTATTTTTTTAACAGTTTTGTTGAGACATAATTCACAAAATATACAATTCACCCATTTGAAGTTTAAAATTTAATGACGTTTTACTACAGTCACAGATATGTGCAACTATCACCACAGTCAATTTTAAGACCTTTTCATCATCCCCAAAAGAAACCTCATACTATATGTGTAGATTTGTCTGTTTCTTCATTGAGCTCCATCAGTTTTTGTCTTTATATATTCTGAGGCTCTGCTGTTTTGTGCATGTACATTTAGGATCATGATGTCTTCCTGGTGGATAGATCCAATTACCATTATGCAATGTCTCTATTGCTAGTAATTTTCATTGCTCTGAAGTTCGTAGAGGCCACTGTAGCCATTATATCATCCCACTTATGCACACAGGTGTGATGTGGGGGATGGGTTGGGCCTTGGAGGTCTGGGGGACACTAAGCCACAGACAGTTTGGGCCACTGCTTCCAGCAGCTATGGGTTTTCTTGCCCTACTGGGATCTTCATTTTTCTTTATTTTGTTCCCCCAAGGGTAACCTGTTTGCAGTTCTGGGTTTCAGATATCTCAGGTGCTCAGTCCAAGATATATGCAGTATCAAAAACAAAAACAAAACAGAGAACTCACCATGATTACATTTTTCAAATTCTGATGTCCCTAGCCATTCTACCTTTGTCTTTCCATATTTCAGAATCATTTGATTATTGAATTATTTCAAGGGTATTTGTTTTTTTTAAGAGGGAATGAACAGGAAAACGTGGATCTAGGTCATTTTGTCTCAGAACTGCAAACTTACACCCATTTTTAAAATATGTATTGTTCCTGTGTGCTTAGAAACACTTTACTAGATATGGCAGAGGGTACCTAGTTTCTTCCCATAAAGAGCATACACTATAGTACAGTAATTTCATCCTTGCTTGTACATTAGAATCACCTGGTATAGTAAGTCAGATGACCAGGAAATTAGACTTGGAGATGCTAATATTTGCATGCAGGATGTTTATTGAAATGCATCCCTGTTATTAACAACTGTAATGGTGAAGGAAGCAAGAATTGGCAGTGGCAGAAGTCAAACAACAATACAATGGCAACAGAAGCCTCTGCTCTTCAAACAGGAAGTTCTGGAGCTGAAATGGTCCTTCAGAGTTGTACCAATTGGGGCAAGAGACAGAGGGGGAGCAGAACTGTACCCATGAAGTGACAAATCATTAGGAGCGAGCTACTTCTAGAATGGAAGTATAAGCTTGGGATAACGTCCTTTTATAGGGAGTGATTTTCTGATAGGATTTCAGCTGTGAGCCATCGAAAGCTAGTACTCCTGGTGGGGTCGTATGAATGTCTGGGTCCTGTAGAGAGATCTGTCAAATGTATGTAAGCACCCACTACACCTAGATAACTTGCAAATTTTTCAAATTATTCAAAAAAGATATATCTGACAAAGTACTGGTATCAATAATATATCTAATTATTACAAATGTTTTTAAAAAAACAAATAAGCCAATTTAAAATTTTATTTATAAAATGGAACAGATACCTAATCATTAAACACATGAAAAATTCATCAGAGATATCTTTTCAAATCAAATACACAGTATGGTTCTATTATACATCCACAAAAATGGCTAAAATGAACAACAATAAAATTCTGTTTCAGTGTGAAATTGACTCATTGTTGGTGGTAGTGTAAAATGCCACAATAAGTTTGGATAAGTTTGGAAGATTCTTAAAAAAACTAAACAATACTTATTTTTAGTGGACAAAAACTGGAAACGATACAGATATCCATTGATAGGACAATAGATAAACAAGATATGGATACATTATTAAACACTATTAAACTCCACTTCTGTCCCTAAACCTGTGTCAAACATCGATCTTTTTACCATGGCTATAGATTTGCCTTTAGCTAGAATATTATATTTTTAGAATCTTATGATATGTAGCCTTTTGTTGACTGGCTTCTTACACATAAAAATATGCATTTGATTTATGCATGTTTTCTGTGGCTTGATACCTCATTTCTTTTTTTTTTATTAATAGACCATTTTTTATCAGTTTTAGGTTTATAACAATATTGACTAGAAAATGCAGAGAGTTTCCATATTCCCCTTTCCTCCCTTCCCCCAGTTTGCCCTATTATTAACATCTTGCATTTGTGTGGTACATTTATTAGAATTGATAAATCAATACTAACACATTACAATTAATTAAAGTGCATGGTTTACATTAGGGTTTACTCTTGACATTGTACCTTCTATGAGTTTTGCAAATGAATAGCAATATGTACCCACCATTACTCTATCACAGAGAATAATTCCACTTCTTTCCAAATCCCTTGTGCTCCACCTATTCATCCATCTTCCTCCTCCCCCAAATTCTGGCAACCACACATCTTTTTACTGTCTCTATAATTTTACCTTATCCAAAACGTAAGAAAAAAAAGAAAAGAAAGAAGGAAATAAATTGTACAGTATTTATATTCAGTCTTAACAAGAATTTCTTATTGTTCTTGGGCTGTATATTACCTCCATTCTTCACCTAAAGAAAATAAGCACCAAAAGTTAAGTGACTTATCAAAGACTGCAGGACAAATTAGTAATAGAGAAAGAATCAAAACCTGTCTCCTGTGAATTAATCTGGTACACCCTAGGAACTATTTCCGTTGCCAGTCAATAACAAATGTAAGATTTTAACTGTTCATAGAACTATTGATGTCTTGTATTAGTAAAGTATGTAAAATTCCTTGTATATGGTCGCTTGTAAATTCCTGTACCTATATTTTCCAAGTCCTTCTCTAAGAATAAATAAATAGGTATATAGCTAGATAGACAGATGATAGAGATATAAATAAATGTAAACAGATGTTCTAATGTATGCTTAGCCTTCTGCTTAGACATCAAATGACCATGTCTTATGCTAACATTTTCTCTACCTTACTGAGATGCAAAAGAGAGCCAATTTGGAAAAGTACTTAAATCCAATAGAATTGGAGAGAAAAGAATATATTTTTAGTGTTGCCAATTGTATTTAGGCAAACAAATAGAAGCAACAGAATTCATACAAATATACATACATACATATACACATACATACATACTGAATCAAGGAAGAAGGTAAAATTTAGCTTCAGTATCTGATAATTTTAGGAAATTGTCACTAATTGGGAAGTTGTGACTTGGAAGCCTAAAGGATTTTAACTCAGACCATTCAAAAAATATTTTTCATGATTGAGGTTGTTTTACTACCTAATTTTTGAAATATAACTTAAAAATAACACACTATGATACATTAAATTTTATTCTAGGATATTTAAGTTACCAAATGCAACTTTTGAAAAGGTGCAAACATTATTACAGGGTTAAAACATTATTAGGGTGAATACATGGAAAATTATTTAGAACTAATTTAATTATTAATTTACCAGCTATTCTCTGTATATTTTAAATGTGCATATATTAACAAAGCCTTTTATTTTAAAAAGATAAAATTACATAAAATTAATCTTGTTCTGAGATTTTTTTTTTATATTTTTCTAAGAAAATATAAATGACACTTTAACCTTCTGTAGTATATACAATACAAAGATAATGGTCTCAAAAGAAGTTTTGAAAACTATGGGAACATAATCAGCCTAACAATGTTTAATCCTAATTTCTGCTCTTTTGTAAAAGGTGATTAATAATTGTTCACAGTAATAGGGAAACATGTTGAAGATGTTATTACTTATCACATACAATTGAACATAACTTTTATTCTTTACAAACATATTTTATTATTCACTGTGCAAATGAAACGTTATAAGTAAATTCATTTCTATAGAATTACAAGAATGGTCCTAATCAAATCTGTAAGTGCCTAATAAAGTGCTATCGCCCCTTGTAATAACAGCCTTTTCCCTTCTCCTTAATTTCATTACTTTACAAACTTACACACACTAAGGTACATAAACAGACCTCTAGCATAAAATATATGTAATAAAGGTGGAAAATAATAAATGAGTAAGAGAACCATAGAGAAATAAAACAAAATCAGTACATATTATCTGAGCACCTATATAGAACTTCAACGTAGCTATGACAATTAGACATCTTGAAAATTGAATGACACAAGAGTTAAAAGTAAATTTATAAGTGTAATTCAGTCCTTTCCTTTCCACTTCTTTTCCTGAACATTTTAGTTCTACAGTCATTAGGTATAGCAGAGAAACATAGAGGTATGCTCCAGAAACAAGATGCTTCAGGGTCAGAGATCGGATTTCAAAGACCCAGCAATGTAAGCAGGGTATTCCTGCAGAGAGGTAGCCTTGCACTGAGTGTCAGAGGCTGACAGTAGTGAGGAGAGTTATCATGGTCAGAAGGGAACAGTCTGCCATAGGAAGTATCCTGAAAAATTTGAGGAGGGTTTCTACACAGAGAGGTGGGCTGGCATGGTAAATCAGAGCCCAAGTATTGTGAGGAGTGCATCCATGTGGGTTGCAGAGGATGAGGATAGATAGAAAATGGGAGGCCTTTGTGTATCTTATGGTTACAGCAGTTTGTAGTTCCTTAAGTAAAAAGATTGTGTGACATACTGCTATGTATAAGGCATAGCAGATTGTACATAAGTGCATTAATAAGTAAATAAATTAAGTAAATGGGAGACTGATATTTCATTGTCAGAGAAGAAAATTGCAAAATTTGAAAAGGAGAAATATGTACAATACACCCAGTATCATTGGATTCGTATTGGATATATTAGTGCAAATTCATTTTCCATAGGAAAAAGTTGACTTAAAAAACTAAATAGAGATATTTATTGTGCATACATATGAATGAATAATGCTCCCATGATAGTGAGTATATTGAACATCCAAATCTATGCTTCTAAATACTATTCTCACCTGAAGGAACTAGGATTTTAGGGGAAATGGCTCATTCCATGGCTGTGGAAAGAAAATATAAGATGCACCTGAAATATCTTGTGCCAGGAAGCAAGGGAGGGCTCACAGAATAACTGGGGCATATCAAAAGGGCAAAAATGTAAGTTTGAATAGACCCTCACTCTCCAAATCTGGCACAGTTAAAGTAATGATAATAATTATAACCCACTGAGTAAAATAAAGAACAATGAATACTTAAAGATAATTAAGTAAATGAATAAAATGGAGTTTTAATGAGGAATAGGATATTTACATAGTTGTAAAAATTTTGCCCATAAAACACTTATCATTTACAAAGCTGAAAAAATTAATTTTATAGTGGAGTAGACTGGCAAACAGCCCCCTACTCAAGTGATAAAATATAATCTGTAAAGGGAAAAAAACAAAATAAAAAAACACCTGATAGAATGCACTAAGACTTTAACATCACTCTGTGATATCCTATCAAGAGTTCACAACTTGAAATTGTTTAGTCATGAGAGAAATCAAATAATTTCAAATTGGAAATAATTCTACATAATAACTAGTCTTTAATATTCACAAGTTAGGGCTTCCCTGGTGGCGCAGTGGTTGAGCGTCCGCCTGCCGATGCAGGGGACACGGGTTCGTGCCCCGGTCCGGGAAGATCCCACATGCCGCGGAGCGGCTGGGCCCGTGAGCCATGGCCGCTGAGCCTGCGCGTCCGGAGCCTGTGCTCCGCAGCGGGAGAGGCCACAACAGTGAGAGGCCCGCGTACCGCAAAAAAAAAAAAAAAAAAAAAAAAAAAAAAAAAAAAAAAAATATTCACAAGTTAAAATCATGAAATTCAAGGAAGGAATGGATAACAGTTCTGGACTAAAGGAGACCAAAAGACATGAAAACTAAGGGCAATGTGTGATTATGAATTGAATCCTTTTGATATAAAAAACACTATTTGGATAATTTCAGAAATTTCAGTGGATTTAGAGAATAAGGAATTATTAATGTTAATTTTCTAACTTGATGGTTATATTGTTGTAATATCAGAAAACTCTTTTTTTGGTAAGAAACAAACATTAGTGTCTGAGGATATTGGGGAATTATATTGGCAAATTACCCTCAAATATTTCCATGAAAAAAGTTTTTTTATACTGAATTTCAACTTTCTAGATTGTTTGAAAATAATGAAAATGTAATGTTATCATCAAAAGTACATGATTGGGACCTCTGATTTAAGCTCAGGGATAGAGAGGGATGGAAAAAATGTTATAGCAAGAAAAACCTGGATAAACTACAAGTTAATGACTTATTGAACACCTCAGAGAGATTAGGTGAAAGGGCAAGAAACAAGCAGGATATATTGTGAAAGAGACAGGAACTTTCAGGGAAAACAGGATCTGAGAATTTGTTTACTGGAACTGATCCTACTGAATACCATATAAACTAATAATAATATTAAGCTCAAATTTTTGTAATAAACTACTAAAGGCTGAACGTGAGCTAGCTGAGAGTGTGAAGCCCCTGAAGTTTGTGAATTTAGGGAGTGTTAACCCTGTTTCCAGCTTTTCCTCCATGAAGCCCACCAAGTGCTCATAGAAAATATTGTGGACAATAATGAGAAATGTTCCCTCCTGACCATGGGTTGTGGGAGGGAAAGAATAGCCACTGACAAAGTTCTGCACAACTCACAGCTCCTATCTTCCCTATGAAATACATATCTTTATAGTGGAGAATCAACAAAAATATCACCTTAATTCAATTGTGATAAAGGGAAGAGAAAAAATAGCCTTACACCTGGTGGAGGGGCAATACTACATAATTAGCCCCACACTACAGATTGAGGATGGAAAGAAGCACTTGTGAGGATTATAGTCTCAACAAGATTAGTGCCAAAAATACATGCCTAAGAGTAAGACTTAATCAAAACATCAGATTATGCCCTCTTCTTACTCCCCATGCTATCAAACTAAGTATTGAGAAAAAATAAAAAATAAATAAGAGTAGCTCTTGGAAAGCTAGAAGAGACAGACTTTCTCTAGGACACAGCAGAAAACAAGGACTCAAAACTTATAGCAGACATTGAGAAAATAACTTCAATAACCCCATTCCCTTAACACAACATATCACTAGAGTAAGTTAAAGCCAGCTCTGAATGGAAGATAATGATAGTAACAACACCAACTCACTCCTGAGTAGAATAACACAAATCTTAATTAAAAAGGCCTAGTAAAAGAAAAGTTATGCTTATCATTAAGTATTTTTTAAAAAGCTCAACATTTACTGCTTTTCCTGACATGTCTAGCCTTCACAAAAATTAAAAGGGATATTAAGAAGGAAGAAAAATATATCCTCAAATGACACAATTATTAAAACAAGACTCAGATATGCCAAAGATGTTGACATTGTCTCACACAAAGGATTTAAAATAACCGTGATGAATATGCTTGTCTCAGATGATAAAAGTAGATAACATGAAAGATCAGAATGCTCTCAACAAGCTCACTGATAACCTGAACATAACCAAGGAAATAATCAATAAATATGAAAGTAGATTAATTAAAATTACTCAAATAGAAACACAAAGAGGAAGTGGGGAAATATGCTAGTGAATTGGAGAGATACAGAAAAAAAATCAAACATTCTAAAATATGTACAATTGAGAACCCAGATGGGGAAAAGAGAAAACAGAGAAGAGATATTTGAAGAAATAATGACCAGGATTTTCTCAAATTAATGACAGAACTCAAAACTTAAAAAACAAGAAGCTCAGAGAATGTTAAACAGGATGAGTTTATAAACAAATGAACACACAAATTTATTTTCAATTTTTTCAAGATTAAGAAAAAATAACATATTGCAGGTGGCCAGAAGAAAAAAAGCAAATTACCTATAAAGCAACACAGGTAAGAATTACAGCACAGTTGTCGTCAGAAACACACAAATAAGAAAAATATGGATTATACCTTTAAAATGTGTATATATGAATATATTTTCAGTACAAAACTTTAAACTTTGTGAAAATATCCTTCAACTCTAAAGGAGAAGTAAAGACATTCTTAGAAAAACAATAATTGAGGAAAATAACTAATCACAGTTTCATCTATTACAAATGTTAAGGAAGACCTATTTAGGAAGAAAAAATATAATAAGTGCAGAAATTTGGATAGACACAAATTATAATGAAGATCATTATAAATGGATTAAATAAAAGTGAAATTAAAGATTTTTCTTATTTTAATTATGCTAAAAGATAACTAACACAAAAACAGAAAAAAAATTTTGTGCTACTAATATATAAAAATAAAATAAATGGGGCTTCCTTGGTGGTGCAGTGGTTGAGAGTCCGCCTGCCAATGCAGGGGCCACGGGTTCGTGCCCCAGTCTGGGAAGATCCCTCATGCCATGGAGCGGCTGGACCCATGAGCCATGGCTGCTGAACCTGCACATCCAGAGCCTGGGCTCCACAACGGGAGAGGCCACAACAGTGAGAGGTCTGCGTACCACAAAAAAAAATAATAAATAAAAATAAAATTAAATTAAATATATGACAAATATAGCACAAAGGATGGAAGGAAAAAATTGGAAATACAGTGTTTTAAGTTCCTCACACTACATATGTTGGTAAATAATATTTGAAGACTGACTCAGATTGTTTGAAAATGCATATTGAGGACTTCTGGTTTCAGCCCAGACAAGTGAAGAGTCTGGAAGTCATTACTCCCATTCTTACAACAAGAAAAAGCTGGAAAAATTGAAAATCAATAACTTCCCTTGGAACCACTGAGAACTCAGGTTTCAAGGTAGAAGAATATATTAATAAGTGTTCACCTAAAAAGTTTAAATTTTCTCTGTTGCAAAGAAATTAAAGAACTCATTCTCCTTATTTTCTTAAAAAACATAATTTTTAAAAATTTATTTAAAAAACTTAATTTTAGCATTTTTTACAAAGAACTTATAATTTTAAATCATTTATCTGTTTTTATTTTTGAGATATAAAACTATAAAAGCTAAATAATTATCAAGAGTTTTGCATTAAAGTAATGTATTTCTTAGTGGTATTGAAGCCATCTCTTTAAAATGTGAACATAAAGATATGCGTCCTGTCTTTCTGTCTCTGTGGAAGTTGGACCTAGGGGCCTACTCAAATATGTAACTTAAAAGAAGTTTTATTTTTCCTTTGGCTAAAAACAATAAATAATATGTAATAAATTATATCTGCCTGGCTATATAAAATAGTGTCATTTCTTTCTGTCTTTGTAGTCTCTTTGGTAAATTCTCTTTGATGTGCATCTTGGTCTGATTTAATGCTTATTCAATAATAAAATCATTTTATTCTTTCTTTATTTATGGAGAGGAATTATGAGTTGGCAATAGATTTATTTTAAAAATATCTCTCCAGCAATGGCAAACCATCACTCCCAAATCTGGAGAGATAGACTTATCCAGAAAGACACAACCACAGTTAATCTGTGTACTTAGAGCAAAAGCTGTTAGTGCCAAAAACTAGTAGAAATACTCATATGGTAACTTTGGTAAATTGCTGGAGGCTGATTGTGGACTAACATAAGAATAAGAACTCATAGAGGATGCAATCTTGTTGCGCTCCCACATTTTTTGTGGGCTATACCAACATGATCTCCAATAGATTCTCAACTGCAAAACTGAGAAAGATGGCCTCATGTCTCCAGAATTGGGAGAGGAAGAATTCAGAGCTTTCTCCATAACATAGGCCTATTCTCTTGGGAAAAGATACAGCTGAGGGTTATCCCTGCTGGAAGTATATATTTCTTCCCACTCCAGTTCCTTTAGCTCTACTATTTCAAGTAAGGGGAAAAAACAAAGTCAACAGAGGTCAAGGATTCAAGAAAATTAATTTGGAGTGCTGAAGACAGGAAAGGGAGTAAGCAGAAGGAAAAAAGAATCTAGACTACAGGAGAAACACTGTGAAGCTCACAGTTCTGAGACATAGGCCCACTAAAAATTTGAGAAACATTGAGATTGTAGAATAATCCTTCCCCTTTACACTTTTTCATCACGTCAACATGGCTTTAGTGTAATAACAATGTGTCACAACAAAAAGAGTGGCAAGAAATAGACTTTGAGGAAAAGTAGGGAGACATATGACAACAGTGGAGACAGAAAAAGACCACTGAAGCAATGTGAAGCCACTGGCACATATAGGTACAATAAATATTAAACACAGTGCAATTTATGGTCAGATTAACATAAATCTTCATAACAAAGTTATATTTACCTCAGTTTCTGTTATCTGGCACATTATGTTTACTGTTCAACAAAATTTTACAAGACTTGCTAAACACAAGAAAAAAATCACAATCTCAAGAGACAAAATGAGTGGGATAACTAGACTTATATATAATACAGATGTTGGTTTTGGCAGACAGAGAATTTAAAATAACCATGATAATTATGTTCACAGTTCTAATGGAAAAAGTAGAAAACATAGAAGAACAAATTTGTAATGAAGCAGAGTGATAAATACTCTAAGAACAAAGCAAAAATATTGTCATCAAAAGAAGTATAAGAGGGAAAAGGGGAAGATGGCAGAAGAGTAAGATGCGGAGATCACCTTCCTCCCCACAGATACAACAGAAATTCATCTACACGTGGAACAACTCCTACAGAACACCTACTGAATGCTGGCAGAAGACCTCAGACCTCGCAAAAGGCAAGAAACTCCACACATACATGGGTAGGGCAAAAGAAAAAAGAATAAACAGAGACAAAAGGATAGGGACAGGACCTGCACCAGTGGGAGGGAGCTGTGAAGGAGGAAATGTTTCCACACACTAGGAAACCCCTTCACAGGCGGAGACTGTGGGTGGTGGAGGGGGAAAGCTTTGGAGTAGCGGAGGAGAGCACAGCAAGAGGGGTGTGGAAGGCAAAGCAGAGAGATTCCCACACAGAGGATTAGTGCCGACCGGCACTCACCAGCCCGAGAGGCTTGTCTGCTTGGCCGCCGGGGTGGGCGGGGCTGGGAGCTGAGGCTCAGGCTTCGCTCAGAACGCAGGGAGAGGACTGGGGTTGACGGTGTGAACACAGCCTGAAGGGGTTAGTGCACCACGGCTGGCCGGGAGGGAGTCCGGGAAAAATTCTGGACCTCTTGACGAAGAGGCAAGAGACTTTTTCTTCCCTCTTTGTTTCCTGGTGCGCGAGGAGAGGGGATTAAGAACACTGCTTAAAGGAGCTACAGAGACGGACACGAGCCACAGCTAAAAGCATGAACCCCAGAGAAGGGCGTGGGATGCTGGGGCTGCTGCTGCTGCCGCCAAGAGGCCTGTGTGCGAGTGCAGGTCACTGTCCATGCCCCCTTTCTGGAGAGCCTGTGCAGTCCGCCACTGCCAGGGTCCCGGGATCCAGGGACGGCTTCCCCAGGAGAGTGCACGGCGCGCCGCAGGCTGGTGCAACGTCACGCTGGCCTCTGCCGCCGCAGGCTCGCCCCGCACTCCAAACCCCTCCCTCCCCCCAGCCTGAGTGAGTCAGAGTCCCCGAAGTGGCTACTCCTTTAACCCCGTCATGTCTGAATGAAGAACAGACGCCCTCCTACGACCTACACACAGAGGCAGGGTCAAATCCAAAGCTGAGACCCGGGAGCTGTGAGAATAAAGAAGAGAAAGGGAAATCTCTCCCAGCAGCATCAGAAGCAGTGGATTAAAGCTCCACAATCAACTTGATGTACCCTGCATCTGTGGAATACATGAACAGACAACAAATCATCCCAAATTGAGGACGTGGACTTTGAGAACAAGATTTATGATTTTTTCCCCTTTTCCTCTTTTTGTGAGTGTGTATGTGTATGCTTCTGTGTGAGATTTTGTCTGTACAGCTTTGCTTCCACCATTTGTCCTAGGGTGCTATCCGTCCGTTTTTTTTTTTTTTTTTGGTTATTTTTTTTTTGGTTTTTTATTTCTTAATAATTTTTATTATTATTTTATTTATTTGTTTATTTATTTTTTGCCGTAAGCAGGCCTCTCACTGCTGTGGCCTCTACCGTTGTGGAGAACAGGCTCTGGATATGCAGGCTCAGCGGCCATGGTTCACAGGCTCAGCTGCTTCGCGGCATGTGGGATCTTCCTAGACCGGGACACGAACCCGTGTCCCCTGCATTGGCAGGTGGACTCTCAAACACTGCACCACCAGGGAAGCCAAATAATTATTTTTTTTTATTTTAATTATTTTATTATATTTTATCTTTATTTTATTTTACTTTATCTTCTTTCTTTATTTCCTTCCTTCCCTCCTTTAGACACCGAATCATCCCAAATTGAGGAGGTTGACATTGAGAGCAAGACTTATGATTTTTTCTGCTTTTCCCCTTTTTGTGAATGTGTATGTGTATGCTTCTGTGTGAGATTTTGTCTGTATAGATTGGTTTCCACCATTTGTCCCAGGGTCCTATCTGTCTTTTTTCTTTATTTTTTACTTTTTTAAAATAATTATTTTTTATTTTAAAGCTTTATTATATTTTATCATACTTTATTCTATTTTATTTTATCTTCTCTCTTTCTTTTTTTCCTACTTTCCCTTCTTCCTTCTTCCCTCCCTCCCTCCTTTCTTTCTTTCTTTCTTTCTTTCTACTAATTCCTTCTTTCTACTTTTTCTCCCTTTTATTCAGAGCCGTGTGGAAGAAAGGCCCTTGAGGTGCAGTCAGGAGTCAGTGCTGTGCATCTGAGGTGGGAGAGCCAACTTCAGGACACTGGTCCACAAGAGACCTCCTAGCTCCACATAATATCAAATGGCAAAAATCTCCCAGCGATCTCCATCTCAACACCAGCACCCAGCTTCACTCAACGACCAGCAAGCTACAGTGATGGACACCCGATGACAAACAACTAACAAGACAGGAACACAAGCCCACCCATTAGCAGAGAGGCTGCCTAAAATCATAAAAAGTCCACAGACACCCCAAAACACACCACCAGACATGAACCCGAACACCAGAAAGAAAAGATCCAGCCTCATCCACCAGAACACAGGCACTAGTCTCACCCCCAGGAAGCCTACACAACCCACTGAACCAACCTTAGGCACTGGGGACAGACACCAAAAACAAAGGAAACTAGTAACCTGCAGCCTGTGAAAAGGAGACCACAAACACAGTAAGATAAGGAAAATAAGAAGACAGAGAAACACACAGCAGGTGAAGCAGCAAAATAAGAACCCAACAGACCAAAAAAATGAAGAGGAAATAGGCAGTCTACCTGAAAAAGATTTCAGAATATTGACACTAAAGATGATCCAAAATCTTGGAAATAGAATAGACAAAATGCAAGAAACATTTAACAAGGATCTAGATGAACTAAAGATGAATCAAGCAATGATGAGCAACACAATAAATGAAATGAAAAAATACTCTAGTAGGGATCAATGGCAGAATAACTGAGGGAGAAGAACGGATAAGTGACGTGAAACATAAAATAGTGGAAATAACTGCTGCAGAGCAGAATAAAGACAGAAGAATGAAAAGAACTTAGGACAGTCTCAGAGACCTCTGGGACAACATTAAACTCACCAACATTCGAAATATAGGGGTTCCAGAAGAAGTAGAGAAAAAGAAAGGAACTGAGAAAATATTTGAAAGGATTAAAGTTGAAATCTTCCCTTATTTGGGAAAGGAAATATTTAATCAAGTCCAGGAGGCACAGAGAGTCCCATACAGAATAAATCCAAAGAGAAATACACCAAGACACCTATTAATGAAACTGTCAAAAATTAAACACAAAGAAAAAATATTAAAAGCAGCAAGGGAGAAACAACAAATTACACACAAGGGAATCCCCATCAGGTTAACAGCTGATCTTTCAGCAGAAACTCTGCAAGCAAGACGGGACTGGCAGACATATTTACAGTGATGAAGGAGAAAAAACTGCAACCAAGATTACTCTAACCAGCAAGGATCTCATTCAGGTTTGATGGAGAAATTAAAACCTTTACAGACAAGCAAAAGCTGAGAGAGTTCAGCAACACCAAACCAGCTTTACAACAAATGTTAAAGGAACTTCTCTAGGCAAGAAACACAACCAAAGCAAAATACCTACAATAACGACCAAAAACAATTAAGAAAATGGGAATAGGAACATACATATTGATAATTACCTTAAATGGAAACGGACTAAACATGCCCACAAAAACACACAGAGTGGCTGAATGGATACAAAAACAAGACCCATATATATGCTGTCTACAAGAGACCCACTTCAGACCTAGAGACACATACAGACTGAAAGTAAGGGGATGGAAAAAGATATTCCATGCAAATGGAAATCAAAAGAAAGCTGGAGTAGCAATTCTCATATCAGACAAAGTAGACTTTAAAATAAAGACTATTAGAAGAGACAAAGGACACTACATAATGATAAAGGGATCGATCCAAGAAGAAGAGATAAGAATTGTAAATATTTATGCACCCAACATAGGAGCACCTCAATACATAAGGCAAATACTAATGCCATAAAAGGGGAAATCGACAGTAACACATTCATAAAAGGGGACACCCCACTTTCACCAATGGACACTTCTTCCAAAATGAAAATAAATAAGGAAACACAAGCTTTAAAAGATACATTAAACAAGATTGACATAATTGGTATATATATATAGGACATTCCATGCAAAAACAACAAAGTAAACATTTTTCTCAAGTGCTCATGGAACATTCTGTAGGATAGATCATATCTTGGGTCACAAATCAAGCCTTGGTAAATTTAAGAAAATTGAAATTGTATCAAGTATCATTTCCAACAACAATTCTGTGAGACTAAATATCAGTTACAGGAAAAGATCTGTAAGATTTACAAACACATGGAGGCTAAACAATACACTACTTAATAACGAAGTGATCACAGAAGAAATCAAAGAGGAAATAAAATATACATAGAAACAAATGAAAATGGAGACACGATGACCCAAAGCATATGGGATGCAGCAAAATCACTTCTAAGACGGTAGTTTATAGCAATACAATCCCACCTTAAGAAATGGGAAACATCTCGAGTAAACAACCTGACCTTGCACCTAAAGCAATTAGAGAAAAAAAAAAACCAAAGTTAGCAAAAGGAAAGAAATCATAAAAATCAGATCAGAAATAAATGAAAAAGAAATGAAGGAAAAGATAGCAAAGATCAATAAAACTAAAAGCTGGTTCTTTGAGAAGGTAAACAAAATTGATAAACCATGAGCCAGACTCATCAAGAAAAAACCATGAAGACTAAAATCAATAGAATTAAAACGAAAAAGGAGAAGTAACAACTGACACTTTAGAAATACAAAAGATCATGAGAAATTACTACGAGCAACTCTATGCCAATAAAATGGACAACCTGGAAGAAATGGACAAATTCTTAGAAATGCACAGCCTGCCAAGACTGAATCAGGAAGAAATAGAAAATATGAACAGACCAATCACAAGCACTGAAATTGAAACTGTGATTAAAAATCTTCCAACAAACAAAAGCCCAGGACCAGATGGTTTCACAGGCAAATTCTGTCAAATATTTAGAGAAGAGCTAACACCTATCCTACTCAAACTCTTGCAAAATATAGCAGAGGGAGGAGCACTCCCAAACTCATTCTACGAGGCCACCATCATCTTGATACCAAAACCAGACAAGAATGTCACAAAGAAAGAAAACCACAGGTCAATATCACTGATGAACATAGATGCAAAAATCCTCAACAAAATACTAGCAAACAGAATCCAACATCATATTAAAAGGATCATACATCATGATCAAGTGGGGTTTATTCCAGGAATTCAAGGATTCTTCAATGTAAGCAAATCAAACAACATGATACACCATATTAACAAATAGAAGGAGAAAAAACATATGATCATCTCAATAGATGCAGAGAAAGCTTTCAACAAAATTGAACACCCACTTATGATAAAAACCTGCAGAAAGTAGGCATAGTGGGAACTCTCCTCAAAATAATAAAGGAAATATATGACAAACCCACAGCCAACATCATCCTCAATGGTGAAAAACTGAAACCATTTCCACTAAGATCAGGAACAAGGCAGGGTGGCCCACTCTCACCACTCTTATTAAACACAGTTTTGGAAGTTTTAGCCACAGCAATCAGAGAAGAAAAGGTAAAAAAATATCCAAATCAGAAAAGAAGTAAAGATGTCACTGTTTGCAGATGACATGATACTATACATAGAGAATCCTAAAGATGCTACCAGAAAACTACTAGAGCTAATCAATGAATTTGGTAAAGTAGCAAGATACAAAATTAATGCACAGAAGTCTCTGGCATTCCTGTACACTAATGATGAAAAATCTGAAAGTGAAATCAAGGAAACACTCCCATTTACCATTGCAACAAAAAGAATAAAATATGTAGGAATAAACCTACCTAAGAAGACACAAGACCTGTATGCAGAAAATGATAAGACACTGATGCAAGAAATTAAAGATGATGCCAATAAATGGAGAAATATACCATGTTCCTGAATTGGAAGAATCAACATTTTGAAAATGACTCTACTTCCGAAAGCAATCTACAGTTTCAATGCAATACCCATCAAACTACCACTGACGTTTTTCACAGAACTAGAACAAAAGAATTCACAATTTGTATGGAAGCACAAAAGACTCGAATAGCCAAAGCAATTTTGAGAACAAAAAACAGAGCTGGAGGAATCAGGCCCCTGATTTCAGCCTATACTACAAAGCTACAGTAATCAAGACAATATGGTACTGGCACAAAAACAGAAAGATAGATCAATGGAACAGGATAGAAAACCCAGAGATAAACCCATGCACATATGGTCAACTTATCTTTGATAAAGGAGGCAGGAATGTACAGTGGAGAAAGGACAGCCTCTTCAATAAATGGTGCTGGGAAATCTGTACAGGTATATGTAAAAGTATGAGATTAGATCACTCCCTAACACCATACACAAAAATAAGCTCAAAATGGATTAAAGACGTAAATGTAAGGCCAGAAAATATCGAAATCATAGTGGAAAACTTAGGCAGAACACTCTATGACGTAAATCACAGCAAGATCCTTTTTGACCCGCCTCCTGGAGAAATGGAAATAAAAACAAAAATAAAGAAATGGGACCTAATGAAACTTCAAAGCTTTTGTGCAGCAAAGGAAACCATAAATAAGACCAAAAGACAACCTCAGAATGGGAGAAAATATTTGCAAGTGAAGCAACTGACAAAGGATTAATCTCCAAAATTTATAAGCAGCTCATGCAGCTCAAAAGCAAAAAAAAAAAAAAACCATCCAAAAATGTGCAGAAGACCTAAATAGACATTTCTCCAAAGAAGGTATACAGACTGCCAACAAACACATGAAAGAATACTCAACATCGTTAATCATTACAGAAATGCAAATCAAAAGTACAAGGAGATATCTCACACCAGTCAGAATGGCCATCATCAAACAATCTAGAAACAATAAATGCTGGAGAGGTTGTGGAGAAAATGGAACACTCTTGCACTGCTGGTGGGAATGTGAATTGGTACGGCCACTATGGAGAACAGTATGGATCTTCCTTAAAAACTACAAATAGAACTACCATATGACCCAGCAATCCCACTACTGGGCATATATCCTGAGAAAACCATAATTAAAAAATAGTCATGTACCAAAATAATCATCGCAGCTCTATTTACAATAGCCTGGAGTCAGAAACAACCTAAGTGTCCATCATCCGATGAATGGATAAAGAAGATGTGACACATATATACAATGGAATATTATTCAGCCATAAAAAGAAACAAAATTGAGCTATTTGTAATGAGGTGAATAGATCTAGAGTCTGTCATACAGAGTGAAGTAAGTCAGAAGGAGAAAAACAAATACCGTATGCTAACACATATATATGGTATCTAAGAAAAAAAATCATGAAGAACTTAAGGGTAAGACTGGAATAAAGACACGGACCTACTAGGGAATGGACTTGAGGATATGGGGAGGAGGAAGGGTAAGCTGTGCCAAAGTGAGAGAGTGGCATGGACATATATGCACTACCAAACATAAAATAGATATCTATTGGGAAGCAGCCACATAGCACAGGGAGATCAGCTCGGTGCTTTGTGACCACCTAGAGGGGTGGGATAGGGAGGGTTGGAGGGAGGGAAATGCAAGAGGATAGAGATATGGTAATATATGTATATGTATAACTGATTGACTTTGTTATAAAGCAGAAACTAACACACCATTGTAAAGCAATTATACTCCAAAAAAATGTTAAAAAAGACTATTTATTAATATTTACCTTTTAGTAATCCATTAAACAAGAAATATTGTATAATAATATAGAAGTGTTATGAAGTACACTTTATAACCATGCTATTGTATATTTCAAAACTAGTAACAAAACTAAAGAAAATGACTCATAGATTCCAAAATAACCTCTAAAATCTATCATAATTTAAAAATTAATATTTAGGAAAGAATAATCATCATAACACTAAATGTCAAAAGATAAGAGCTAAAATCAAAATTGTTCTCACAAGCAAATTCACGTGTTTATATATTTCATTATTATTTATGAAAGAATGAAACAAAATAAATACAGTATTAAATTCAATAATTTAGGATATATACAGTACAATGTTTTTAAAGGTAATGGTAAAAGTGATTAGTGAATATAACCATATAAATAAGAAAATAAATAGTTTAGGTACAGATATAGATTATAACTAACTTAAAATATTTCACTGAGGTAAAATTGAATACACATCAACTATCAAGTTAATTTTATAGAGGAGAAAATCATACAATATCAGGGATGCAAAAAGTAAACTATAGGTAAGCAGATGAATTATTATTATTATAAAAGTACCATATGTAAACATGCAAAACTATGCATGATTTTTCTTTAAAAATTCACATTACCAAGGTAGATTCAAGAAGAATTAACAGTCCTGAACAGATTAGGAAGTAGCATACCTGCTGGAAGCAGATCACTTTTTTGATAATTCATTTTAATATTTATGAAACATAAAATTACTTATAAAATATAATTTGCTCCAGACGGGAAAATCAAGTGTTAGTATGGCATTACATTTTTGTAGCTATTATAAAGAGGTGCCCAAATATAATTGTTTAAAAATGTTTGTTTCAATCTCATGCAAAAGTTTGGAAGCGTGATATTCATATAGGTTTGGCATTCTGCTCTATGTGTCAATTCAGGGACCCTGTTTTCTTCCATTTTCTTGTTCCTCCTCCTAGGGTGTTGTCCTCATGCGTATGCTTAAAGCTGAATCACAAAAATATCCATACCTCAGATAATGTGAAGTATCTACCATACCTATAGGAGAAACCTAAAAACAACAAATAAATGGACAAAATAAAATGAGAAGCCTAAGTGATTTTTATCTTTATAACATGAGATATGACAAAATCTATTTGAAGTATAAAAGTTTAATTAAAAAGAGAATTACACATAATTACACAAAGACAATAAAATTTTATGTAAAAATAGAACATTTTGAAATTATAATTTTTAAAATACTCTTGATATTTTGCAATGAAAACATGAAAATTTAATAATAAAATAAACTGCAAAAATGTAGGTATTTTGTGAGTAAATTAGTAAAATATTATTGAGGGTCCTAAAAGACTTAATAAATGGAGAGTCCTTCCAAGTTCCCAAATGGAGAGTGTGAATATTATAATGTCAATTCACATCCACATATAATTACTATAATGAATTCAATATAAGTAACATTTAATTATATTTAGAAACTTGCAAAAATGATCCTCATGTTTAATGAAAAAATAAATGAAATAATAGTGAATAAAATGTTGACATAGAAACATATTTGAGGATGATTTTATCAAGAGATAATGAAGATATACCACAAAGGTACAATTAAATAAGCTCATCAAGGATATACAGAAAGATTAAAAGAACAGAATAGAGAGAGCAGAATTAGACCCACAAATAATTATTTAATATCATTTAATAAATGATATTAAATAAAATATAAATGCATATCATCTTTATGTAAGCATTGATTTCCTAAGCATAACAATTAAAGTAGAAACTGCTAAAGAAAAGACTGATTGATAACACTGCAAAAATGTAAAACTCTCTATATATGTAGAATTTCTAGTGACTTGTATATTACTTTATAAAAAGATCTTTAGGAATGACTGAATTTTAATTTCCTATTGTCCCACAAGAATAAGAGCTTTAGAACATCAGTGAGTTGTTTTAAAGAACATGATAAATTATATACTTCTTAAACACTTGAATCAGTAATCTGATATTCATTTTGAAATATATATGTCCATATAGAAATACTCCAAAACTTTTCAGTTCTTAAATCTATATAGTAAGATTTAACATTGTGATGAATACATTTGTAGGTGTATATATTGACATAGAAATAGATATATGTTAAATGTAAAAGGATATAGTAAACAAAAAACAGTGCATATTATTTTTCTTAATTCATTTGGGCTGTGATAATAAAGCACAATAGACTGAGTGTCTTATAAGGGGAAGAAATGTATTGCTCACAGTTATGGAGAATGAAATAATGAAATCAGGGCACCAGCACGGTCAGACAAGGGTATTCTTCCAGGTTGTGAACTTGTATCCTCACATGGCAGAAGGGTCAGGGACTTCTCTTAGGCCTCTCTAATAAGGGCATTAATCTCATTTATGAGAGCCCCACCCACATGACCTAATCTCTTTCCAAAGGTCCTAATTACTTATATCATCTCATTGGGCATTAGGATTTCAACATGAATTTTGGGGGATATAAACATTCAGACCATAGCAGAACTGTATTTAACAAATTGCAATCTATTTGTGTGAATTAATCATTTATAAATCTAACATAAAGGTAAAAACACAAAAGTACTAAAAATAACTATGTTTACAATAATTAGCTAAGGGACACACAAGATAAAAAGTCGTAAAATGTGACATCAAAAACAAAACATGACAGGCAGAGGAATAATCTTTAGCTTTACAAGGGGGTTGAACTTAAGTTTTTATCAACTTAAAATATACTGTTATGGATACAAGTTATTTTGTATAAGCCTCATGGTAATCACCAACCAATAACTTATACTAAATACACAAAAGAGAAATAAATAGAAGCATACCATTAAAAGAAAGGCATCAATCCACAAAGGAAATGAGCAAGACAAGAGGAAAGAAACAGATGATCTTTTTAAAACCAGAATGATTAACTAAATAAACACATACCTGTCAATAATTACTTTAAATGTAAGTGGACAATCAAAAGACAGTCACTGAATTGATCAAAACAAACAACAGCAACCAAAAAAAATACCCATGTATATACTATCTATGTGAGACTCACTTCAAACTTAAAAACACACACAGACTGAAAATGAAAGGATGAATAAAAGTATTCTATGAAAATGGAAACCAAAAGAAAGCTGGAATAGCTATATTTATATCATACAATATAGACTTTAAAACAAAGGCTATAATACGAGACCAAAAGAGCTTTACATAATGATAAAATTGTAAACCCAACAAAAATATATAAAATTTGTAAATATTTATGCTTCCAACATAGGAGAACCTAAATGTATAAAGCAAATATTAACAGACTTAATGGGAGAAATAGAAATACAAAAATTGCAGGGGAATTTAATGCACCACTTACATCAAGAGATAGATCATCCAAACAGAAAAGAAATAAGAAAACATTAACTTTAAATGACACTTTAGACAAGATGGACTTAACAAATATTTATAGACTATTCCATCCAAAAGCAGCATGATACACATTCTTCTCAAGTGCACATGGAACATCTTCCAAGATAAATCATATATTAGGCCACAAACAAGTATTAACAATTTAAGAGGATTGAAATCACATTCAGCATGTTTTCCAACCACAAAGGTATGAAAATAGAAATTACTTACACAAATAGAACTGGAAAAATTTCAAAATAATATGTGGAGATTAAACAACACACTACTTATAAACCAAAGGGTCAAAAAAATCAACAAAGAAGCAAAAAAATACCTTGAGAAAAATTAAAATGAAAATGTAACATACCAAAATTTATGGGACACAGTAAAAGCAGTTCTAAGAGGGAAGTTCATAACAATAAATGCCTACTTCAAGAAACAAGAAAGTCTCAAATAAACCACTTAACTTTACACATCAAGAAACTAGAAAAAGAAGAACAAATGAAGGTTTAAGTTAGTAAAATGAAGGAAATAAAGATTAGAACAGAAATAAATGAAATAGAAACTAAAAAGGCAATAGAAAAATCAATGAAAATAAGAGCTGGTCTTTGAAAAGATAACAAAAATCTACAAACATTTACCTAGACACACTAAGAACAAAAAAGAGAGGACTCAAATAAAATCAGAAATGAAAGAGGAGATATTATAACTGATACCACAGAAATACAAAGGATCATAGGAGACTAAACCTAGAAGAAATGGATAAATTCCTACAAACATAAAACTTACCATAACTAAACCATGATGAAAAATAATATCTGAACAGAACAAATACTAACAAAGAGATTGAATCAGGAATCAAAACCCCCAACAAACAAAAGTTCAGGACCAAAGACCTTCACTGTTGAATTCTAACAAATACTCAAAAAAGAATTACTACCAATCATTCTCAAACTCTTCCAAAATCTAGAAGAGGAGGGAACTCTTCCAAGTTCATTTTACAAGGCCAGCATTACCCTGATACCAAAACCAGACAAGGATGCCATAAGGAGAGAAAAATACATGCCAGTACCCTGAGAAACACAGATACAAAAATCCTCAACAAAATAATAGAAAACTAAATCAACAATACACTAAAAGAATCATACACCATGATCAAGTGAGATTTATTCAAGGGATGCAAGGACAATCCAAAATCTGAAAATCAGGCAAAATGATACACCATATTAACAAAATGAAAATCATATGGTCATCTCAGTAGATGCAGTAAAAGCATTTGATAAAATTCAGCATCCACTTACGATAAAAAACTCTCAACTAAGTGAATATAGAGAATGAACCTGAACAAAATGAAGGCCATATATAACAAGCTCATCGCTAACATCATACCCAACAGTGAAAAGCTGAAAATTTTCTTCTAAGATCAGGAACAAGACAAAGCTGCCCACTCTTGCCACATTACTCAGCATGGTATTGGAATTCCTAACCAGAGCAATAAAGCAGGAGAAAGAAATAAAAGACATTTCAATCAGAAAAGTAAAATTGTCACTATTTGCAGATGGCATCATGTTATATATAGAAAACCCTAAAGACTCCATCAAAAAAAACTGTTAGATACAATAAATTCAGTAAAGTTGCAGGATACAAAATTAATTTACAGAAATCCATTGAATTTCTATACAATAATAATGAACTATCAGAAAAAGAAATGAAGAAAATCCCATTTACAACTGCATCACAAACAATAAATAGGAATAAATTTAACGTAGGAGGTGAAAGACCTTTACTCTGAGAACTCTAAGACAGTGAGAAAATGAAACGAAGATGACACAAATAAAGGGAGAGATTTATCATTGTCATGGATTTGAAGAATCAATATTGTTATAACGAGCATACTACCCCAAACAATCTACAGATTCAATGCAATCTTTATGAAAATACCAATGGCATTTTTCTCAGAACCAGAAAAAATAATAGTAAAATTTATATGGAACAAAAAGAAAATCCTGAATAGCTAAAGGAATCCTGAGAAAGAAAAGAGCTAGAAGTATCATACTCCCCGACTTCAGACTATACTACAAAGCTACAGTAATTGAAATAGTATGGTACTGACACAAAAACCATTATATCCATCAATGGAACAGAATAGAGAGTCCAGAAATATACCCGTGTTCATATGGTCAATCAATCTATGACAAAGGAGGCAAAATATACAATGGGGGAAATACAGTCTCTTCAATAAATGATGTTGGGAAAACAAGAGAGCTACATGCAAAATAATGAAACTGGACTACTTTTTTATACTGTATACAAAAATAAAGTCAAAATGGATTAAAGACTTAAATGTAAGACCTGAAACCATAAAACTCCTAGAAATAAACATAGGCAGTATGCTCTTTGATATCGGTCTTAGCTATATATATATATATATATATATATATATATATATATATATATATATATATATATATATATATATATTTTGGCTATGTCTCCTTAAGAAAGGAAAACAAAAGCAAAAATAAACAAATAGGACTACATTAAATTAAAAAGCTTCTGCACCATGAAGGGACACACCAAATAAAATAAATGGGAGAAGATATTTGCAATTGATGTATTTAATATGGGATTAATATCCAAAATACACAGAGAATTCATACATCTCAATACCAAAAACAAACAATTCAATTAAAAAAATGGGAAGAGGACCTGAAGAGACATTTTCCCAAAGAGGGCATAAAAATAACCAACAGGTTCATGAAAAAATGCTCTAAATCATTAATTATCAAGGACATGCAATCAAAACCACAATGAGATACCATCTAACACCTTTTAGAATGGTTATTCTCAAAACAACTAAAAATAACAAATGTTGACAAGGATGTGGAGGAAAGGAACTCTTGGGCACTGTTGGTGGGAATGTAAATTGGTTCAAGTCCTAAAGGAAACAGTATGGAGGTTCTTCAAATAATTGAAAATAGACTTACCATATGATTCAGCAATTCCACTTCTAGATATTTACCTAAATAATTGAAAGCACTAACTCAGAAAGATGTATGCACCGCCATGTTCACTGCAGCATTATTTGCAACAGCCAAGACATGAAAGTGACTTAAGTGTCCATTGATATATAAATGGGTAAAGAAGATGTGAGATATATATATATATATATATATATATATATATATATATATATATAATTCAGCCATATAAAAGCATGAAATTTTGCTATTTGGACAACATAAATGGACTTTTAGGGCATTATGCTAAACAAAATAAGTCAGATAGATAAAGACAAATACCATATATTCTCTTTTATATGTGGAATCTATACATACATACATATAGACATACATACCAAGCTCACAGATATAGAGAACAGACTGGTAGTTGTCAGAGGCAGGGAAGTAGGGGAATGGAGAAATGGGTGAAGTGTTTGTATTTTTATTTGTGGAAAAAAAGTTGAACTAAAAAATCATAACAAAGTAATACAGGATTTAGATTTTTAGTTATACTTAAAATAACATGAGTCTTATTTAAGTATCAAAGAAAGACCCAAATTAGTAAAAATCTAAAATAACTGTAACTACCATTGATTTTAGATCAGCATTATTTACCATTAATTACTGTAATTAATATAAATTTTTGGAGAGGTGAAATAAAACACTTCATCTTTTGATAATATATCATAGAGAAAGAGAGGAATGAGCCTATGTGGTGTAGTTTTTGAGGGAGTGCTTAAAAATCAAATATATATATATGTTTATAATATATTTATTTCCTCTATAAGTAAAGAATCATTCATCTTTTTAAGAGACTGCAGGGAAGCTAGAGTATTCCATTGGAATTTGTGACAAAATACTGCAGTCATTTTTATAGCAAAGAAAATAGGCCCTAAGTATTTAGTTCCCATTATATATGCTATGCATTATTTCCCATGTTAGATATACACCACCTCCTCAAGTGCCCATTCCATTATCTTTATCTGTAGTGTCCTCATCATAACTAGCCATTAAAGTGGGCAGAAAACTTGCTAGAGTGTTAGATAATTATAGGCAATATCTGAAATCTCTCCTAATGATATTTTCACATAAATTGGAAACTTGAGCAAAGCAAAAAGGTCTTAAGTATCTACTGAAGGCATTTCTTGATGCAGGAGGGGGAGGCGGGTAGCAAGAGAGGTAGGAGAAATATTTTGAACAACTGGGCCTTCCAAATCCTCTTAAATTTAACTTTTAGATTATCGTTCACACCAGTTATATATTAAATACAACAAAGAAATATATAGACACTTCAGGTAGGATCACTCTTTTAACTTTGACAACACCATCCAATCATTTTTTTCTTGCTATCTGGAGCAACAACAAATCTATATCTCAGGAATACTAACAAACCATTAAATAAAAAGGAGAACTGAGAATAATGCAAAGCTCCTCAATGGTCAAATCAGGAGAGAAGACTCATTAGGTAAGAACACTATTTTATATTCCTTTTGAATGCACAATTTATTGCTGAAGTAATAAACAGGTGTGAGTGGGCTAAGCATACTTTAGAAAAATGAGAAAGAAAATTTTCACTAAAGACTTTGAAATATGTGATATAATCAAATATGGGAGCATATGAAGTGTGAGTAAATCTATTTTTCATGGAACATTATCTAGAACACAGTTTAGCATCTCTACCATAGAGGTTCAAGCCACACAGAAAATAAAGGTACAAGAAGATAAAAGAAGTCTTGCTGTTTTTCAAAAAACAGGAATGTTTACTCCTTGAACAATAAACCATCCTGAGAACAAGATGCTTATAATCTGAAATATGAAATTCTATGTCTTTTCCTAGAACTGTGGAATTAATAGATGGGTTAAAACCCATGTGAGATGGGTTAAAATTTAAAACTTCTTATTCTAATATTAGGTGGGCAAGTACATGCTGGATGACATTTACTAGGCATGTACTATGTGCAGGTCATCATAGGGGATCCAAACAAAAGAAAAGAGGGTCCTTATATTCAAAATTTAGAATGTAATGAGAGGTAGGTACACAAATAGTCATCTTTGTTCATTTCCTTATTTTTTTGAATTTTTCTATTTTTAATTTTTTTAATTTTTAAATTAATTTTTATTGGAGTATAGTTGATTTATAATGTTGTGTTAGTTTCAGGTGTACAACAAAGTGAATCAGTTATACATATACATATATCCATTCTTCTTTCAATTCTTTTCCCATATAGGCCATTACAGAGTATTGAGTTCCCTGTGCTATACAGTAGGTCCTTATTAGTTATCTATTTTATATATAGTAGTGTGTATATGTCAATCTCAATATTCCAATTTATCCCTCTCCCCCTTACCCCCTGGTAAACATAAGTTTGTTTTCTACACCTGTAACTCGATTTCTGTTTTTCAGATAAGTTCATTTGTACCCTTTTTTTTTTTAGATTCCACACGTTAGCAATATTATATGATATTTGTCTGTCTCTGTCTGACTTCTTCACTCAATGTCATACACCACATCAACAAATTGAAGAATAAAACTATATGATCATCTCAATAGATACTGAAAATTTTTTTGACAAAATTCAACACCCATTTATTATTCCCTTTTCTTGAAATTCCATATTCAACTCATCAGAAATGCCTATATTTTAATATACCAAAATATATTTCTAGCTTAGCACTGTACAATAGATATTTCTGAGATGACAAAAGTGATCTATCACTTCACTGTCCAGTGTGGTGAGTACTAAACCTGTATAGCTCCTGAGCCTTTGAAACGTGGTTAGTGAGACAAAGAAACTGAAAATTTAATGTTAACTTTAATTGATTTAAGTTTAAATTTAAATAGCCATAAGTTGCTATTGGTTACTATATTAGACAGTGAATCACTACCCTTTCCCTGTTTCAATATCCCTGCATTTTTTTGTTCTGTCTTCTAGAAATCTCTTCCTCCAGTTTTCTGTAGGGTTAACTCCTTCTTATCCTTAATATCTCAGCTCATATATCACCTTCAAAGTAATGCAAGTTGTAGTGACCACCTTTACTTAAAATAGCCAGACTCTGGACTCTTCATTTCCTATTACAATATTTTATTTACCTCAAAGTCCTGTCATTGGCATATATTCCACTTATTCACTTATTCCTTGTTTCCATATTTATTTTCTGTCTCTTTCATTGGAACATAAGCTCCATGAAAAGAAATGTATATATTGCTCTTGTATACCACTGTGTTTCAAAAGATTAATATAGGCAGTAAGTATTTAGCTAGTTAATTAACATACAAATAAATAAACGGATAAATATTTGACATTTCTAGTAAAAAAAAAAAAAAAACACTTCCAGAATGCTAAGAATGCAGAAAAATTGGTAAGGAATTAGAAGGAAAAAATAAAATTAAGAGTATTGGAAAATGTATGAAGAATTTGTTTTTCACCTACCTTGACCTGATGACTGGGTAAGTTATTTTTTCATTGCTATTTTTTTTGGAAGATGGTTAGAATCTACAAACAGTAAAATCCCCCCTCTTCAGTGTAGAGTTATATAAGTTTGGATAACTATATTCACTTGTATAACTATCTTCACTTGTTTAACTATCACAAAAATCAAGATTATATATTAGTTCCATTACCCTAAAATATTCTATTATGCTCTTGTAGTCAACTCTTCTCCTCAGGTCCTGGCAGCCACCTCTAAATTTTCTAACCTTATAGTTTTGTCTATTTAGGAATATTATATTAAAAAAATTATACAGGATGTAGCCTTTTGAATGTCATCTTTCACTTAGAATACATTTGTGATTCATCCATGTTGTTGAGTGTACTCACAGTTCATTCCTTTTTAATTGCTGAGTAATATTCTACTGCATAGAGGCACCACACTTTGTTTATCCATTAACCCATTGAAGGACATTTGTGTTGCTTCTGGCTTCTGTCAAATATGAATAAAGCAGCTATAAACATTTAGTATAGGGTTTCTTTGTGTGAAGTTAAATTTTTATTTCACTTGGGAAAATACTTAGCAATGGGATTACGAGGTAAAATGGTAAGTGCATGTTCAAGTTTATAAGAAACTGCCAAACTGTTTTCTCAAGTGGCTATATTATTTTGCTTTCCTAACAGCAACATATGAGAGTTCAAGTTGCTTCATATGTTCAACAACACTTGGTATGTCATTAAAATATATATATATATTTTAGCCAGTTAAATAGTTGTATAGAGATATCTCATTGTGTTTTCTTACCTGCTATTCCATGATAACTAATAAGGCGGAGATTTTCATGTGCTCATTTGCCACTCATATATTTTCTTTGGTCAAGTGGCTATTCATACGCTTCACCCCTGTTTGTAAGATTGTTGTTTGTATATTATTGAGATTTAAATATTCTTTATATATTTTCATTATAATTTTTTTTTTTTTTTTTTTTTTTTTTTTTTTTTTGCGGTACGCGGGCCTCTCACCACTGCAGCCTCTCCTGTTGCAGAGCACAGGCTCCAGATGCGCAGGCTCAGCGGCCATGACCCACGGGCCCAGCTGCTCCATGGCATGTGGGATCCTCCTGGACCAGGGCACAAACCCGCATCCCCTGCATTGGCAGGCGGACTCCAAACCACTGCACCACCAGGGAAGACCATACGTTTTTTAAACAGATATATGTTCGGCAAATATTTTCTCCCAATGTGTAGATTTTCTCTACCTTATCTTAACAGTGTGTTTTAAAGAGCAGACGTTTTTAACTTTGATAATGTCTCATTTATCTTTATTCTTTTGTGAATAATACTTTTGGTTAAATTTTTAAGTGTATTTTTCCTAATCCAAGGTCACAAAAACTTTTCTTTTATGTTTTCTTCTAGAAGTTGTAGAATTCTTTTGTTTCATATTTAGGTCTATGAACCATTTTGAGCAATTGTGTGTATACAATGCAAGTTTTTTATTGTTTTATTTTTTCTTTTTGATATGTATATATAATTGTAACAGAACCGTTATTTGAAAAGAATATTGTTGTCCATTGAATTTCTTTGAACTTTAAAAAGAAAAATTAACTTGTTGTGTATATTTGACTCATTTTTAGATTCACAACATTTTTTTAACAAAGATAAAGGAATTAAAAGCATAGGAAAATGCATGAGCAATGGTGCAGGGGTAAAAAATAGGGAATTCTCTCCCACTTGGAGTAACACAAATCACATGGAATGGATCTAGTATAAGCACAAATAAAAATATAGCTTTTAGGGCTTCCCTGGTGGTGCAGTGGTTGAGAGTCCACCTGCCGATGCAGGGGACATGGGTTCATGCCCCGGTCTGGGAAGATCCCACATGCCGCAGAGTGGCTAGGCCAGTGAGCAATGGCCACTGAGCCTTCACAGCCGGAGCCTGTGCTCCACAACGGGAGAGGCCACAGCAGTGAGAGGCCTGCGTACCACAAAATATATATATATATATATATATATATATATGTATGTATATATATATGTATATATATATATCCTTTAATAATTAGATTTATAAAAAGTCATGGATAACATTGAATATGATTATATCTTCTGATTATCCACTTCAGGCAAATTGTAACAGTATACTGGCACATACAATGGGGTGTTTTCTAAAGATAATATTAGTGGCCATATGAAATATGATTAGGCATGTACTGAAACTTAAAAATGGTGAGAGGAGTCAGTAGGTCACTGTAGTCAAGGTAAGAAATGATGACGGCCTGTATCAGGACCTTAACAGTGACAATGAAAATGGAAAAAAGATGGATAGATATCAGATATATTTTAGAGCTAAATTTCTCAAGGCATGTTGAAAGTGTATTTGAAGGACTGAAGCTGAAAAAATAAGATAAACACCTAAAACTCCAAAGTTTTGAGTATGAGTCAGGAGTTAGTGTGGTATAATGGAAAGTATTTGGTGTTGGGGACAAATGAATTCAAATTCTGCATCTGACACCTAATGTCATATGAATATAAGCAGTCGCAAAATCTCTCTAAGTTTTATATCCCTTACTTGTAAAAAGAGAATATTATTTACCTTGTAAAACCTTTATTAGAAACAAGATGAAATATCATAAGTGTGATATCAATTAGATATTTAATACAGTATTGTAATTTTCTTTGAAGAAGTTTGTTTCTACAAACACAAACAATAAAAATCATGAATTTGGTAGAATTATCATTTATATCTGGATTTGGATATGTTGAAATCTAAATATCAATGTGGCAGTCTCCATAGGAAATTAAAAATGCACAGTAGAATCTCATAACAGAGTTAAGAATTGGAGATGTGATTTCATATCCAAAGAAATTTAAAAGTTTAAATTTCTAGAGTGGTTTAAGTTACCAAGGATGGTAGTAGGAGCCAAGAAATGAGCTTGTGGCAGTATTTTAAGGATAACCTTCATATAAGAAAATAATGAATAAGGGAGAATCAGTAAAGAATGAGAACAAGATAGAGGTGTAATAAGAAACAGAACAGTGCACAGTCACTGAAGCCAACATAGAAAAAAATTTAAGAAGTGGGTGATCATCAAGATACTATGTTCCAGATTTAAATCATGTTGAATACTTTTAAATTTTTATTTTTAATTTTTTATACACCAGGTTCTTATTAGTTATCCATTTTATACATATTAGTGTATATATGTCAATCCCAATCTCCCAATTCAAAACAACACCATCCATCCCCCACCACTTTCCTCCCTTGGTATCCATACATTTGTTCTTTAGATCTGTATCTGTATTTCTTCCCGGCAAGCCAGTTCATCTGTACCATTTTTCTAGGTTCCACATATATGCATTAATATATGATATTTGTTTTTCTCTTTCTGACCTACTTCACTCTGTATGAGAGTCTCTAGCCCATCCACATCTCTACAAATGACCCAATTTCATTCCTTTTTATGGCTGTGTAATATTCCATTGTATAAATGTACCACATCTTCTTTATCCATTAGTCTGTCAATGGACATTAATGTTGCTTCCATGACCTGGCTATTGTAAATAGTGCTGCAATGAACACTAGGGTCGATGTGTATTTTTGAATTACGGTTTTCTCTGGGTATACGCCTAGTAGTGGGATTGCTGGATCATATGGTAGTTCTATATTAGATTTTTAAGGAACCTCCATACAGTACTCCATAGTGGCTCTACCAATTTACATTCCCACAAACAGTGTAAGAGGGTTCCGTTTTCTCCACACCCTCTCCAGGATTTTTTGTTTGTAGATTTTCTGATGATGCCCATTCTAACTGGTGTGAGGTGATACCTCATTGTAGTCTTGATTTGCATTTCTCTAATAATTAGTGATATTGAGCACTTTTCCATGTGCTTCTTGGCCATCTGTATGTCTTATTTGGAGAAATGTCTGTTTAGGTCTTCTGCCATTTTTTTTTTTTGATTGGGTTGATTTTTTTGTTTTTTTGGGTTTTTTTTCGTTTATTTTGTTTTTAATATTGAGCTGCATGAGCTGTTTTTATATTTTGGAGATTAATCTTGTGTCCGTTGGTTCAATTGCAAATAATTTCTCCCATTCTGAGGGTTGTCTTTTTGTCTTGTTTATGGTTTCCTTTGCTGTGAAAAAGATTTTAAGTTTCATTAGGTGCCATTTGTTTACTTTTGTTTTTATTTCCATTACTCTAGGAAGCGGATAAAAAAAAATCTTGTTGTGTTTTATGTCAAAGAGTGTTCTTCCTATGTTTTTCTCTAAGAGTTTTATAGTGTCAAGTCTTACATTTAGGTTTCTAATCCATTTTGAATTTATTTTTGTGTATGGCGTTAGTGAGTGTTCTAATTTCATTCTTTTACATGTAGCTGTCCAGTTTTCCCAGCACCACTTATTGAAGAGTCTTTTCTCCATTGTATATCCTTGCCTCCTTTGTCATAGATTAGTTGACAATAGGTGCATGGATTTATCTCTGGACTTTCTATCCTGTTACATTGATCTGTATCTTTGTTTTTGTGCCAGTACCATATTTTCTTGATTACTGTAGCTTTGTAGTATAGTCTAAAGTCAGGGAGTCTGATTCTTCCAGCTGTGGTTTTTTTCCCTCAAGATTGTTTTGGCTATTTGGCATCTTTTGTGTCTCCATACGAATTTATAGATTTTTTGCTCTAGTTCTGTAAAAAATGCCTTTGGTAATTTGAAAGGAATTGTGTTTAATCTGTAGATTGCTTTGGGTAGTATACTCATTTTCACAATGTTGGTTCTTCCAATCCAAGAACATGTTATATCTCTTCATCTGTTTGTATCATATTTAATATATTTTATCAGTGTCTTATAGTTTTCTGCATACAGGTCTGTGGTCTCCTTAGGTAGATTTATTCCTAGGTATTTTATTATTTTTTTTGCAGTGGAGAATTGAAGTGTTTCCTTGATTTCTCTTTCAGATTTTTCATCATTACTGTATAGGAATGCAAGAGATTTCTGTGCATTAATTTTGTTTCCTGCAACTTTACCAAATTCATTGATTAACTCTAGGTATTTTCTGGTGGCATCTTTAGGATTCTTTATGTATAGTATCATATCATCTGCAAACAGTGAAACTTTTAATTCTTATTTTCCAATTTGTATTCCTTTTATTTCTTTTTCTTCTCTGATTGCCCTGGCTAGGACTTCCAAAACTATGTTGAATAATAGTGGTGAGGGTGGACATCTTTGTCTTGTTCCCGATTTTAGAGGAAATGCTTTCAGTTTTTCACCACTGAAAATAATGTTTGCTGTGAGTTTGTCATATATGGCCTTTATTTTGTTGAAGTAGTTTCCCTCTCTGCCCACTTTCTGGAGATGTTTTATCATTAATGGGTGTTGAATTATGTCAAAAGCTTTTTCTGCATCTATTGACACGACCATATGATTTTTCTTGCTCAATTTGTTAATATGGTTTATAACATAGATTGATTTGCTTATATTGAAAAATCCTTGCATCCCTGTGATAAATCTAAGTTGATTATGGTGCATCATCCTTTTAATCTGTTGTTGGATTCTGTTTGTTAGTATTTTGTTGAGGACTTTTGCATCTATATAAATCAGTGATATTGCCCTGTAATTTTTTTTTGTAGCATCTTTTTTGTTTTTGGTATCAGGATGATGGTGGCTTCATAGAATGAGTTTGAGAGTGTTCCTTCCTCTGCAAATATTTCGAGGGGTTTGAGAAGGATAGGTGTTAGCTCTTCTCTAAATATTTTATAGAAATCACCTGTGAAGCTATCTGGTCCTGGACTTCTGTTGGTTGGAAGATGTTTAATCACAGTTTCAATTTCATTACTTGTGATTGGTCTTTTCATATTTTCTATTTCTTCCTGGTTCAGTCTTGGAATGTTATACATTTCTAAGAATTTGTCCATTTCCTCCAGGTTGACCATTTTATTGGCATACAGTTGCTTGTAGTAGTCTCTTAGGATGATTTTCATTTCTGCAGTGTCTGTGTAACTTCTCCTTTTTCATTTCTAATTTTATTGATTTGAATCCTCTCCCTCATTTTCTGAGTCTGGCTAATGGTTTATCAATTTCATTTATCTTCTCAAAGAACCAGCTTTTAGTTTTATTGATCTTTGATATTGTTTTCTTTGTTTCTATTTCATTTATTTCTGCTCTGACATTTATTATTTATTTCCTTCTACTAACTTTGGGTTTTGTTTGTTCTTCTTTCTCTAGTTCCTTTAGGTGTAACATTACATTGTATTTTTGAGATTTTTCTTGTTTCCTAAGGCAGGCTTTGTATTGCTATAAACGTTCCTGTTAGAATTGCTTTTGCTGCATCCCATAGGGTTTGGATCATCATGTATTCATTGTAATTTGTCTCTAGGTATTTTTTGATTTTCTCTTTGATATCTTCAGTGATCTCTCAGTTATTTAGTAATGTATTGTTTAGCCTCCATGTGTTTGTGCTTTTTATGTTGTTCTTTTCCCTGTAATTGATTTCTAATCTCATAGTGTTGTGGTCAGAATAGATACTTGATACAATTTTAATCTTAAATTTACTGAGGCTTGATTTGTGCCCCAAGATGTGATCTATACTGGAGAATATTCCATGTACTCTTGAGAAGAAAGTGTAATTGGCTGTTTTTTGATGGAATGTTCTATAAATATAAATTAAATCTCTCTGGTCTCTTATGTCATTTAAAGCTTGGGTTTCCTTATTAATTTTCTGTTTGGATGATCTGTGCACTGGTGTAAGTGAGGTGTTAAAGTCCTCTACTATTATTTTGTTACTGTCGATTTCCTCTTTTATAGCTGTTAGCAGTTTCCTTAAATATTGAGGTGTTCCTGTGTTGGGTGCATATATATTTATAATTGTTATATCTTCTTCTTGGATTGATCCCTTGATTAATTTGCAGTGTCTTTCCTTGTCTCTTGTAACATTCTTTTTTTAATTTTTTTTTATTTTTATTTTTTTTCGTGGTATGAGGTCCTCTCACTGTTGAGGTCTCTCCCGTTGTGGAGTACAGTCTCCAGACACACAGGCCCAGCAGCCATGGCTCACGGACACAGCCACTCTATGGCATGTGGGATTCTCCCAGACTGGGACACGAACCCATGTCCCCTGCATTGGCAGGCAGACTCTCAACCACTGCGCCACCAGGGAAGTCCAAAATTCTTTACTTTAAAGTCTATTTTATCTGATATGAGTATTGCTACTCTAGCTTTCTTTTGATTTCCATTTTCATGGAATATATTTTTCCATCCCCTCATTTTCAGTCTGTATGTGTCCCTAGGTCTGAAATGGGTCTCTTGTAGATAGCATATATATTGGTCTTGTTGTTGTATCCATTCAGCGAGCCTGTGTCTTTTGGTTTGGTCATTTAATCCATTCATGTTTGAGGTAATTAACAATATTTATGCTCCTATTACTATTTGCTTAATTGTTATTGGTTTGTTTTTGTAGGTCTGTTTCTTATCTTGAGTGTCCCACTTAGAGAAGTTCCTTTATCATTTGTTGTAGAGCTGGTTTGGTGGTGCTGAATGCTCTTAGCTTTTGCTTGTCTGTAAAGCTTTTGATTTCTCTGTCAAATCTGAATGAGATCCTTGCCAGGTAGAATAACCTTGGTTATAGGTTCTTTCCTTTCATCATTTTAAATATATCATGCCATGCCCTTCTGGCTTGTAGAGTTTCTGCTGAGAAATCAGCTGTTAACCTTATGGGAGTTCCCTTGTATATTATTTGTTGTTTTTCCCTTGTTGCTTTCAATAGTTTTTCTTTGTCTTTAATTTTTGTCAGTTTGATAACTGTGTGTCTTGCTGTGTTTTTCCTTGGGTTTCCTGTATGGTACTCTCTGTGCTTCCTGGACTTGGGTGGTTATTTTCTTTCACATTTTAAGGAAGTTTTTTACTATAATCTCCTCAAGTATTTTCTCAGGTCCTTTCTCTCTCTCTCTTCTCCTTCTGTGACCCCTATAATGTGAATGTTTTTGCATTTAATTTTGTACCAGAGATATCTTAGGCTGTCTTCATTTCTTTTCTTTCTTGTTTTTAAATTTAACTTAGTTTATTTTTTATACAGCAGTTGGTTATTAGTCATCCATTTTATACACATCAGTGTGTACATGTCAATCCCAATCTCCCAATTCATCACACCACCATCACCAACACCCCACCACCCCAAGTCTTCATTTCTTTTCATTCTTTTTTTTTTTTTTTTTCTGTTCTGCAGCAATGAATTCCACGATTCTGTCTTCCAGGTCACTTATCCATTTTTCTGTCTCAGTTATTCTGTTTTTGATTCCTTCTAGTGTATTTTACATTTCAGTTATTGTGTTGTTCATCTTTGTTTGTTCTTTAATTCTTCTGGGTGTTTGTCCTTTAATTCTTCTAGGTCTTTGTTAAACACTTCTTGCATCTTCCCGATCTTTGCCTCCATTCTTTCTCCAAGGTCCTGGATCATCTTCACTATCATTTTTCCAAATTATTTTTCTGGAAGGTTGCCTATCTCCACTTCATTTAGTTGCTTTTCCGGGTTTTTATCTTGTTCCTTCATCTGGTATCTAGCTCACTGCCTTTTCATCTTGTCTATCTTATTGTGAATGTGGTTTTTGCTCATGTTGAATACTTTTTGAATTTGTATTTAGGTTTTTTCTAGCTGACTTAATGAGGCAGCAATTTCAATAAGTGAGATAAGGGCAAAATTCAGAGACCCAGGGATGAATATTTTACCTTAAACATGTAACTTTTCTTTTTTTTTTTTTTTTTTGGTATATGTGCTGCTAAAATGAAGATGATAGATAAAAATGTACATTTAGGTGTTAAGAAGAATGATGGAAGCAGTGGGATTTTTTGTTGTTATTATTTTTTTTTGGAGGTGAAGCAGTTGTATATTTGTTGACAGAATGGGATGAAGAGGGTTTAGATATAAAAGAGAGAATGGGGAAAAGAGAAGAATCAATAAAATATGAAATTAACCACACAAACAGCAGGGTTGTTTTTGGAAGGAAATAGCCCTTCTTAAGAACATCAAAGAAGAAAGGAAGTTGAAAATGGTTGAAAGATTCTAAAAGAGAGTATAGGAAATTCTGGGAGTGTTTGGAAAAGTATTTTATACTCCTATCTTCATGCTTGAATTAAATGAAAGATAAAAACTCCTTCCTGTGAAAAATCACTGATGAATACAGCTGGCATACTTAATGATGCAAACACCCAACCTTGTGGCAAACGAAGCTTACTCATCCTTGAGACGAAGGAAGTTTAATTAATTTATACCACTATTTTTTTTCACTACCCCCTTAACAGAGCCATCACTAGTTGGCTTCAACTATACTACATAAATACCAGCTGTAGAAGATAAATCAATTCAGATAAATGACACTTCTCCATTGGTATCACTGATTGACTCATAGAGTAAAAATCATGAGACACTTCACAAATAGACAAAGCAGTCTTGAGGGAAAAAAACGGAGATGGAGGAATCAGACTCCCTGACTTCAGACCACACTACAAATCTACAGTAATCAAGACAATATGGTACTGGCAAAAAAACAGAAATGTAGATCAATGCAACAAGATCAGAAGCCCAGAGATAAACCCAGGCATGTATGGTCAACTAATCTATGACATAGGATGTAAGGATATATAATGGAGAAAAGACTTTCTCTTCAATGCATGGTGCTGGGAAAACTGGACAGCTACAGGTAAAGGAATGAAATTAGAACACTCCCTAACACCATACACAAAAATAAACTCAAAATGGATTAGAAACCTAAATGTAAGACCACACACTATAAAACTCTTAGAGAAAAACATAGGAAGAACACTCTTTGACATAAATCACAGCAAGGTATTTTTTTTTTACAGCTTTAATGGAATATAATTGCTTTACAATGGTGTGTTCGTTTCTGCTTTATAACAAAGTGAATCAGTTATACATATACATATGTTCCCATATCTCTTCCTTCTTGTATCTCTCTCCCTCCCACAATCCCTACCCCACCCTTCTATGTGGCCACAAACCACTGAGCTGATCTCCCTGTTCTATGCGGCTGCTTCCCACTAGCTATCTATTTTACATTTGGTAGTGTATATATGTCCATGCCACTCTCTCACTTTGTCACAGCTTACCTTTCCCCCTCCCCATTTCCTCCAGTCCATTCTCTAGTAGGTCTGTGTCTTTATTCCTGTCTTACCCCTAGGTTCTTCATCATTTTTTTTCCTTAATTCCATATATATGTCCAAAGAGGACATACAGATGGCCAGGAAGCACATGAAAAGCTGCTCAACAGCACTAATTATTAGAGAAATGTAAATCAAAACTACAGTGAGGTATCACCTCACACCAATTAGAATGGGCATCATCAGAATATCTACAAACAACAAATGCTGGAGAGGGCATGGAGGAAAGGGAATCCTCTTGCACTGTTGGTGGAAATGTAAAGTGATACAGCCACTATGGAGAACAGTATGGAGCTTCCTTTAAATACTAAAACTGGCATTACCATATGACAGAGCAATCTCACTACTGGGCATATATCCAGGGACAACCATAATTCAAAAAGACACATGCACTCCAATGTTCATTGCTGCACTATTTACAATAGCCAGGTCATGGAAGCAACCTAAATGCCCATCGACAGAAGAATAGGTAAAGAAGATATGCTACACATATACAATGGAATATTACTCAGCCATAAAAAGGAAAGAAAGTGTGTCATTTGTGGAGACGTGCATGAATCTAGAGGCTGTCATACTGAGTGAAGTAAGTCAGAAAGAGGTGAACAAATATCATATATTAATGCATATATGTGGAACCTAGAAAAATGGAACAAATGAACCAGTTTGCAGGGCACAAATAGAGACCCAGATATAGAGAACAAATGTATGGAAACCAAGCGGGGAAAGCAGTGGGGTGTGGGGGTGAAGGTGTGATGAATTAGGAGATTGGGATTGACATGTGTACACTGTTGTGTATAAAATGGATGACTAATAAGAACCTGCTGCATAAAAAAATAAATAAAATAAAGCTGAAAAAAGAAAAAAAAATAGTCATGAGGCACTTTGAGGAGTGAGACAAAAATGTAGACCAGCTGCTAACAACAAACAGGTTTAGATATACATGATGAATCAAAACACAAAGCTCAATTTGGGCACAGAATATTTGTTAAGATATTTTAATAAGCCAAATCAATCATTTAAATGACAGATAATATTCTGTATTATGCTCAGCATATTTACTAAAATGAGACTTGTTTTCTCATTCATTTTGAGAGTCCATAATACAAATAATTATGGTTTAGATAAATAAACTTCTCAAGGTCACAGAAAATAGCAGCTTTCACCCCACGGATAAAATAATAGCTGATTTTCAAGATGCATATCCAGAAGACTTTTTGTTCTAAAACAGTTGTGAATGGGAGTTTAACATTATTTTTCAGTTTTTATACCTAGGTAACATTTTTATAAATACCACCAATAACTGCCTCTTCTCCAACACTTTGGAAATTTAGAAAGTTTTTACCTCAGAAGGGCTCACCGAAAGACGGATATAAGTTTGTACTTTTATTATTGTTGTTGTTTCCTCCTGAGGAAAGGAAAAAAATTCAGTATTAATTTAACTGAAAATAACTGATTGAGAAATAATAAAAATGTTTCCTTGTTATTGAATGTTTATTGAGGACAGGTGGAAGAATTTTAAGAGTGAACATTCTTACTGTGACTTTTCTGATTTCCATGAGGAGCAAGTTTGCAAAAGAGAGTTTTAAAAATGAAACAACAGGTGGTGCAAGATATACAGACATATTTTAAACTCTATTGGACTTTTTCTTATTCCTTAAATTCATAAAACATTGAAAACAATACCTAATAAACTTTTCTATCTTGAACTCTGGGCCATAGCACTAACTCATTTCTTCTTATAAGAAAGATCTATTAAGCTGATACTATGCACCAGGCACTGTCTTAATACTGGGTAGGAAAAGGAGAATACAATAATACACATGATCCTGGCCATATGGATATTAAATTCCAGTGGTAAAAGAAAAATAAATGCAGAAGCAAAATATATAGTTTAATAATGTCCCATTTGCCATTACAAGAAATAGAATAAAATACTTAGTAATAAACCTACCTAAGGAGACAAAAGAACTGTATGCAGAAAACAATAAGACACTGATGAAAGAAATTAAAGATGATACAAACAGTTGTAGAGATATACCATGTTCTTGGATTCGAAGAATCAACATTGTGAAAATGACTCTACTACCCAAAGCAATCTACAGATTCAATGCAATCCCTATCAAACTAACAAATGAATTTTTCACAGAACTAGAACAAAATATTTCACAATTTGTATGGAAACACAAAAGACCCCAAATAGCCAAAGCAATCTTGCGAAAGAAAAACGCAGCTGGAGGAATCTGGCTCCCTGAATTCCGACTATACTACAAAGTTACAGTAATCAAGACAGTATGGTACTGGCACAAAAACAGAAATATAGATCAATGGAACAGGATAGAAAGCCCAGAGATAAATCAAGGCACATATGGTCACCTCATTTTTGATAAAGGAGGCAAGAATATACAATGGAGAAAGACTCTTCAATAAGTGGTGTTGGGAAAACTGGACAGCTACATGTAAAAGAATGAAATTAGAACACTCCCTAACACCACACACAAAAATAAACTCAAAATGGATTAAAGACCTAAACGTAAGACCAGACACTATAAAACTCTTAGAAGAAAACATAGGCAGAACACTCTATGACATAAATCACAGCAAGATCCATTTTGAGCCACCTCCTAGAGAAATGGAAATAAAAACAAAAATAAACAAATGGGTCCTAATGAAACTTAAAAGCTTTTGCACAGAAAAGGAAACCATAAACAAGTTGAAAAGACAACCCTCTGAATGGGAGAAAATATTTGCAAATGAAGCAATTGACAAAGGATTAATCTCCAAAATGTACAAGCACCTCATGTAGCTCCATATCAAAAAACAAACAACCCAATCCTGAAATTGGCCGAAGACCTAAATAGACATTTCTCCAAAGAAGATATACAGATAGGCAACAAACACATGAAAGAATGTTCTAATCACTAATCAATCATTAGAGAAATGCAAATCAAAAGTACAATGAGGTATCACCTCACATCAGTCAGAGTGGCCATCATCAAAATATCTACAAACAATAAATGCTGGGGAGGGTGTGGAGAAAAGGGAACCCTCTTGCAGTGTCGGTGTGAATGTAAACTGATAAAACCATTATGGAGAACCGTATGGAGTTCCTTAAAAAACTAAAAATAGAACTACCATACGACCCAGCAATCCCAATACTGGTCATCTATCCTGAGAAAACCATTATTCAAGAAGCGTCATGTACCACAATATTCATTGCAGCTCTATTTACAATAGCCAGGACATGGAAGTAACCTAAGTGTCCATTGACAGATGAATGGATAAAGAAGTTGTGGTACATATATACAGTGGAATATTACTCAGCCATAAAAGGAAATGAAATTGAGTTATGTGTAGTTAGATGGGTAGACCTAGAGTTTGTCATACAGAATGAAGTAATTCAGAAAGATAAAAACAAATACCGTATGCCAACACATATATATGGAATCTAAAAAAAAAATAAAGTTATGAAGAACCTAGGGCCAGGACAGGAATAAATACACTTGCAGATGTATAGAATGGACTTGAGGACATGGGGAGGGGGAAGGGTAAGCTGGGATGAAGTGAGAGAGTGGCATGTACATATATACACTACGAAAGGTAAAATAGATAGCTAGTGGGAAGCAGCCACATAGCAGAGGGAGATCAGCTCAGTGCTTTGTGACCAACTAGAGGGGTAGGATAGGGAGGGAGGGAGGGAGATGCAAGAGGGAGGAGATATGGGGATATATGTGTATGTATAGCTGATTCACTTTGTTATAAACAGAAACTAACACACTATTTTAAAGCAATTATACTCCAATAGAGTATTTTTATATACTTTAAAATGTTAAAAAAATAAGTAAGTAAAAATGAAACAAGGTAATCTATGGAGTGTCATATTCTAAGAGAACAAATCATGAGTGAAATGGCTGCCTTGCTTACTATTACTGATGATTAACTTGATGCTATTGCTGTGGAGGTAAGTCCTATTTCTCAAGGAGCTTCAAAGTGTGAGAAAATTGACAAACCTTGTTAAGAGAATAGTAACAAAAAAGAAACAAATTCAATATATCATCTAGTTCTTTAGGTTTGTAAGTTGAAGATGACATTATACTAGAGGCCTTGCAAGGAGTATAGTGTTAGAGGCAATCTCTCAGGTATATTCAACACTTTCAGCTTGTGGATTAATTACATGCATATAGTTATATCACTTATTGTGAAATAACCCTCATAAACAAGGAAAGAAAGACTAACAATTATTATGGATCTAAATAGCTAAGCAAATCATAAATATATATTCTTAAGTCCTCAAAGTACCCTGCTTGATATGTTACCATTATGGTCATTTTCTTATACAACATATGAAATCATAGATGTTTGAAGGTATTGAATACCTTGTAGAAAATCACACATCTAAGATGTAGCAGAGCTAAAGTTAAAATTGCAGTATCTCTGAGTTTAAACTCCATATCTTTGACTCTATAATATGCTGTCATCTTATCTCACAGGCAAGAGTTTTGTCATAAATACATGTTGTTTTCTTTGTGGTGGGAGAACCACTTATCAGTTTGTTGTATTGTGTAAAAGGAGTCAAAAGATGAGTTAAATAGTACTTTTATTCAGAAAAATGTGTATTGACTTATTTTGGTGGGAAAAAAAACTCAAGCAGAATGTCAAAATAGTAAGAGGTTTTAAAGTTTATTCTCTATTTTATTCTGGTATCTTTTTTCCTCCCAGTTTCCCTTTCCCTGTCAGTACTAAGCAATCACCCTCAGGGTCTACTTCCACCACGTAGAAAATGTCATGTTCCCTTGGGCTTTTCCTTGCTACAAATTCTTTCTATACTAAATTTTATCTTCCACAGTACCAGTTTGCCGATGTTTTTCAAGGTTACAACTGCCTTATACAGGTAATTACATATGAAAAACATATGTAAGACAAAGACATTGTATATGAAATGTATAAAAAACCTCTTATACTCTACACAATGAAAAATGGGTAAACACATATAAAGACTCATGCGTATATGTTTATAGCTACATTACTCATAATAACAAAACACTGGAAACTATCTAAATGCCCATTAAATGGTGCCTGGATTAAAAAAAAATGGTGTAGCCATAACTACTACACAATAAAAATGAACAAATACTGATACATATAATAACATGAATGAATCTAAAAACTTTATGTTGAAAGAAGTCAGTTACAATGCAATATCATTTCTAGAACTGACACAAATGATTTATATTGATAGAAATCATATTAATGGCTAACTGGTTTGGGTGTAGTAGAAAGAGATATATCAAGTGTCAAAATTCACACTAGTATATATTTTAAATATTTGTAACTCATTTTATGTAAATTATTGCCTCAATAAAGTTGAATTTTTAAAATATACATTGAAAATTGAACTTCATGAAAATTAAACAAAAAAAATTATTGCTACAAAGGATACTATCAAGAAAATAAAAATACAACTCATGAAATGGCAGAAATATTTGCAAATTGTATGTCTGATAAGGGACTTATATTCATAATATATAAAGAATGGTTGGGACTCAATAATAAAAAGGCAAAGAACCCAATTAAAAGATGAGCAAAAGCTCTGAGTAGACAATTCTCCAAAGAAGACATAGAAGTGGCCAATAAAAAAATAAACATATTCTACATTAGCCATCACGGAAATGCAAATCAAAACCACCATGAAATAACATTTCACACTCACTGGGATGGTAATTTAAAAATGACAGTCTATAACAATGTTGACTAGGAAGTGAAGATGTTGGAACCCTTATACACTCCTGGTCAGAGTGTAATATGGTGCAATTGATTTAAGAAAAAAGTTTGACATTTTCTCAAAAGTTAAATATAGAGAAATTCTAAATTCTACCCAGAAATTCTAAGTATACAATGAAGAGAATTAAAACATATGTTAAAATAGAATCTTAAACACAAATATTCATAGCCATGTTTTTCATACTAGCCAGAGTCACAACAACTCAAATGTCCATTGACTGATGGATGAATAAACAAAATGTGGTATATGCAAACAATGGGTTATTATTCAGCCATAAAAAGAAATGGAGTACTGATACATGGTACAATGTGGATGAACCTCCAAACTATTTTTCTAAGTGAAAGAAGCCAGTAACAAAGGACCAAATATTCTATGATTCCAGAATAAGCAAATCTTATATAGGGATAAATGGTAGATTAGTAGTTTCCTTAGGCTAAGGGAATTGGGGGAATGGGTTATTGACTGCTAATGGATATGCTTTTTGAGGGAAAGGGGTAATGAAATTGTTCTAAAGTGATTGTCTTTATGGTTGCAAAACTTTGTGATGTACTAAAACCCATTGAACTATCCACTTAAAATGGGTGAGTTTTATGGTATGTGAACTGTATCATAATAAAGTTGTTAAAAAAGTACATTGAAGAAAATGCCTAAAATTTGAATAGACACTTTAGAAGAGATATGTTCAAGGACATTAGGGACATGAGCATGTACTCAATATTATTAATATTAGAGAAACTGTAATTTAAACCACTATGGGAATGTAACATAATATTTCACAGACCATTTGAATAATAAATAAAAGACTGACAATAACAAATATCAACATGAATATATGTAGTAAATGGTACCCTCATATACAGTTGGGAGTAGGTAGTAATGCTATAACCAATTTGGAAAAAAAGAACCGTTGACATTTTCTTATAAAGTTAATATTAGCATACTGTATGATCCAGGAATTTAACTCTTTGGTATTTAATAAAAATAAATAAAAATATGTCCACAAAAACACTTGTCACTTGAACAAAAATTATACTAGCAAATGTAAAAAATATCACCCACAACTGAAACGATCTATATGTCTATCAACAGGACATTTATGAAACATAAATGAAAAATTTATGGTATATTCAAACAATGTAATACTACTCAGCAAAAAAGTAAAAGGAGAATTACCAATACACATTCCTCTTATATGAAGTTTTAGAAAAAGCAAAGCTAATGTATAGAGATGGAAATCACATCAGTGCTTGTTTATAGTGGGAGTACAGAGATTGACTGCACAGAGCCACGAAGGAAGGTCTTGGGGTGATAAAAATGTTTGGAATCTTGATTACTATCATAACTACACAGGTGTACACATTTGTCAAAACTCATCAACCCACATGCTTAAAATATAATTTCATACAATAAAAAATATTTAACTTAATAAAGATGATTTTTAAAATATCTGGAAATCCCTGACACATAAATGTTTTCAACTACTGTTACTTTCTAACAATAACCAAAGAATAGCTTGATTGGTTTGAATTTTATTCAATATATAGAGTTTGACATGGGAAATAATTTACTGGTTAATAGATATTTGGGATCACTTCAAATCTTTTCATTATGGTCACTTCCTACTTTATGCAGACAAAGGATATTTGAATGAATTCATTTTTCATCAACCTGCACTGAGGAGGAAATAATGACTTTATATTATGATGTGGAGGTGAAATACATCTCGAATTTAAGAGCAGCCTCTGAATAACTGCTTCAAAAAACCTCCTTTGTAGAGGACAAACATAATTTTTTAGAAGTAGATTTAGATCTTTAAAAGACTCCAAACAATGGGAATTTATCTTGGGGATTATATGATGACTGTAGTAAGAGTGTATTTACTTTTACCGTTTTAAACATGTGAGAGAAGACTAAGCCTTAACCACAATCTTATTATATATGTTCAAAAATAAATTTGGAAGCACAGCATTTGACAACAGAGAAAAATATATGAAATCAAGACTAATATGAAATTTTCTTGTATGCATGGTCACCATAGAGATGAAATTTTAAGTTTTAAGTCATTGAATATTCTAGTGAAAGTTATTGCACTGTGAAAGCTGAGTAAAGCAGGCAGAAAGATCATAATTTAAAAATATTTATTAGGTGCATGGTGTGTGCAGAAGAAAGCACTGCAAAATATTTAATACTCACAAATGTACCAAAATTATACATCAATTCATGCACTCATGCAATGAATATTTATGGAAGATTTGTATGCTACCAGACTCCGTGGTCGAGACTACAATTATAAAGGTGAATTAAACAGACAAGGTGTCTGAACCCAAGAGCTTTCAAGCCAGCATTTATCTTAAATTCAAATCCATTTCAATGATAAATTGATAAGGCCCTTTTTATTCTGTTGTATTTGTTTTCATTGTGATTTCATTCAAATCCCATTTCCTTTATCACCACCCAACTAGTCAACATACCACCCATTAAAAATAAAGGAATATAGTGAATAAAGCAATAAAATTATTTGAAGAACTAAAGTTTCATTGGATTGCTTCTCTCTCTCCTCTCCCTACTCATGATTCTTCTTTAATTCCTTTCTGTTCAGTGTCAGTTTTCATAAATCCTTGGAAAACAACTTAAATTACTCTATGAAATCTAGGAAAGCCTTCCATATTATCTTTAGCTAGAATTGATTCACTAGAGTTCAGATCCAAAGAAAGCCTTGGCTACCAAAATTTTGGTAGAAGAGATTTTGAATTTTTAAAATGAATTCAATCAATCTTAGTCTCAACAAGTGGGTGGCTTGGAGAATAACATAATACATGCTCTAGTATTTTTTTAATTTATTAAATAATAGCATATTATGAATAAAATAAAAATTAGTGCATCTGCTTTTAAAAACCAATGAAAACAATCTAGGTGTTACTGCCAGGGATATGAAATGTGATCTGCACAGTTCCCAGTTAACCAGAATTGTGGAATGTCAAAATAGCTTTTCAAGTCAAACAACAAGTTTCTTTCAACCTATGAGTTGAGATTTATTAATAGGTCATCATGTCAATTCTTTTGGGCTTAATAAGCATTTAAAAATATAAAATATACAGAGGCTAGGAGATAAACGTCAAAATAGCACACAATAATGGATATTTAAATACTGCTTCATGAAACTGTTGTTTATGTTACATATAGGTATATGAGCATGCTGTGTTGCATGCTGAGTTTGGACAAGTAAAAGACTTTGTATCTTAAGTGTAAAAAGAAAAAAATTATGAAGAGAAGGCAACTATACTTTTTATCATACCATTGTGAAGATTTACTATATATATATGTACACATATATGTGTGTGTGTATATATATATATATATATATATACACATCATGTATATAAATGCATATAATATATAAGTGAAATATAGTTAGAATATATGTTTATAATTATATATAATTTCAACTTTGTGTCATTTCTTGGTTCTAATGAAAGAGATCCTTAGTATGGATTGATAAAATCTGGTAATAAACACAATCCCTATCTCAGCAAATCACTACAATCTACACTCTGTAGTATCAGTACAAGAACTGTTTACTGGTAGTAAAATTGGTTTTCAAGGTCTTTTCCTCTTCTCTATGCCTGAGGTAAAACTCTAGAGTGCTGCTAAAAAGCAGCAAACAAGTCTAAATAGCCCATGACATGTATCATCAAGGCCTAAACAACTGGAGAGGTGGCTGCTTTTGAAAAACAATTATATGTATTCATTTATGACAATATTTTATTTAGTTTCAAAGTAGAAGTTGTTTGTGGATTTAAAGCTGTGTTCACTTGACTTTCTTTTAATTGCTGTAATGTATTATGAAATAAATGATTAGTGCTAAAGAGATATGGAGAAAATAAAAATGATAACATTAAATGCTACTTTTTCCCAGAGGGATAAAAACAACATAAATGCATTAACATCTTGAGCAGAGATGAGGCAGGAAGTAGATGGGTCCCCTTCCAGCATAAGCAATTGGAGTTCATTCCCTGTGACAGAAACTCCAAAATATCGATGGCAGAACAATCGAGAGAGGAGGCTTGGCCCTGCCCAGATAAAATATTAGACCACATATTTCTCATTCTCAAAGTCAAGGAGATCTTCCCGACTTGAAAGCTCCTTGGAGGTCAAAATGGGAGTGATGCCAAGCTACTCGTAGTTCTCTTTGCTGGAATCCATCTTGGCTGAGATGCGTGCACACACATGGGCAGATACTGAGATAAACCAAATACGGACTCGGAACCAGGAAAATCAGAATGATTGGCCAAAGGAAACCCAGAAGAAATGCCCCATGTAAGAGATTTAAACTACCACAACAGTGTAAATCTCACTTTGAGTCCTCCCGTGTGTCTATCCACATGTACTGTATTCTTTTCCTCCTAATAAACACTTTATTTGTTTCACTACTTTCCATCTTTGTAGGAATTATTTTCTGCAAAGCCAAAGAGCTAGGGCCTTGTCACTGACCACTGGTCTAGTGTCTAGGATTTGGTGCTCTCACTGCCCCAAACTGACCTCATTCTCTGGCTGGGAACCGAAACCCTGCTTCAAGCTGCTGCAGGCCGAGGCCACCCAAGGTCAGAGTCATTGTACTTTTCATGGTTGTCCATTTAATCTAATTATGACAGAGGAAGACAAATAACCTAGGTGATATGAGTAAATAATAGAGACCGTTTCTGTTTTCAAATGATGGTAAGGTTATAAGCTGACAACGTATCTAAAAAATGTACCATATTTTGTTTAAATATTCTGTATACAGGGTTGGTACTTATTAAATTTAAAAGTTACTATTCAGCACATATTTAGTTATTTTTTGAATGGTTCTTCTCCATGTTTAGTGTCCCTTTCTGAGGTACACAGACCCTTTATGCTGCTCCTCAACAGCTCAAATCCCTCAACTATGGAACTTTCTGAGCCTAAGCTGCCAGCCCTCCATACAGTAATAGCTCAATTCTCCAGACATTTGTTTCATTATTCTTGTATGTAACAACCCAGGCTCTCATTCAACTTGGAAAAATTAAGATAATATATAAATTAACACACAAGTTGATACAGAACAGTCTTATTTCAATGTTTCAATTCTTACTGATAACATTGGTCTTTAAAAGGGATATTTACTGCTTTAAGTAAGTGAAACAACCACCATATAAATGTCATGGTCAATGTAGTTGTAAGATTTATTTGGTCAGAAAGACATTTTAGCATCCCTCAAAATTTATGACATAGTCTGTCCCTCCAACAGATAAGGCTGATTCCTATTATATTTTTCTGCTCTCATTAGGTAAACCACGGTCTTGTTAAATTATTAATATGACTCTATGATCTGGAACCAGGTTACATTCTCAAGGACACCCTTAGCTATGAAATGTAATTAAGTGTTTGACACTTAGAGCTCTTTTACATTATAAAAAAAGTTGAAGTAATGGAGAGTCAAATTGGTGTCAGAATCAACACATATCCACATTATAATTCAGCTTTAGAAATAAATGAGAACTTTATAGAGGTTTTGAATAGCTCAGACAATACTAAAAATAAAAGTTGTTTTTAACAATGTTTATAAATGTATATCATAAAAAATACAATTTTGTTCATATTTTCATTCATAAATTAAAATTTGGAAGACAACCATGCCTTATGGTCAGATTTTCTCTTGGTGACCCCTCAAAAACAGATTTTTGGTCAAAATCCACCCTAAAGATCTGTAAGGACTGGAATATATCCTATTGTTTGATTTCTACACCCTTCTAATCCCACAATCCCCTGCACTCTATTTTCTACAAGCAAAATCAAGGTAAAATAAAGTTCAAGAGCTAATAAATAGGTAGATAAAAAACATATAGAAATAAAGTTTCATCAGTTTAGTGACAGAAGAGAGTGATTTATGGGCTGATTAACATGTATAAGCCTCTGATAATTCTTAACACTAACTCTTCCCTCTGAGTTATTCCCATCTCTAGGTATTGGGTAGGATATATTTTCTTAAACTGTCATGCCTGAAGCAATTTTATTGATTCCTCAAATTCTTGGAATATAGGTGTGTAGATCCCAGATCCCCTAAACTTAAGCTTTCAATTTACTATCTATTACAGTTAGCCTAATAAAAAAATAGAGTAAGACCTATAAAGTAGCAGTAACCTTCCACTGGTAAAACCCCAATAAAAAGTTATCTGAGGTATAAATCATATTGAATTTTTATACTTTTGTAACCAGGGTGTATTTCTTCATTAGCACACAATGCAAATGCAGCCACATTTTTTTCTTTCTCTAATTAATCACTTAAGAACTCACCCACACATACTAACCGAAAGTCCAATGACTCCTTTCTGAGGCTTTATTCCCTTAAAATTGCCCAAAGTTATCTAATTCTTATGGATTCCAGGATGGTCAAATCCTACCTCCCAAAGAGAAAGATATTAGATTCTCAGCATTGTAACATTGTAGGAGCAGGCATGACTTCTAGCTTCCGCTGCTTTTATTAAAGCAACAACAGTGTTGCTGTTAAAAAATATGTAATTTATGATCTAATGTGTCATCACACACAGATATGGAGACATCTTTGCTAGCTGAGATGTATGCATAGGTAAAATAATTTGATTGTGTTGGCTACAGACTTTATAACTTAGACTCATATAACCTGCAAAGACTCCGAAATTAGGATAACATGACAGGGTGGTTGGGCCTGATGAAACTACTGGCTTTAAACATACACTGTGCAGGAATCAGCTTTTCCTGAAAAACAACATTCTAGTATGGAGCCTGGGTAACCAGGTCAAATTTTCCTTTTCATGTTTTGTTTACATTTAGGATCTTTAATGTCTTTTCTATCAGCCAATCTGGATTTGGAGCACCTTAATCCACCAGAAATATTCTATAATATTGAACTACAAAAAAGAAGGTATCTGAATACCGATTTATTTCCTCCTGGTCAATTGATTTACACTATGCAAATTTACTTATGACTAGTATGTAAGAAGTTGGAAGATTCTTTAAAAGTGTGTGTGTAGGGAGAGGGAGTGTGTATTCATTATACCTGGAAAGAATATTCATTGAACAAAACTGTTCTTATTTATTTATTATTCATTCATCATTCATTGATATAAGATGTTGAGAGAGAAAAATGTTTTTTTCTCAATTTAAAAGTATTACTTAATAGTTATGCTACAACAGTATTATCCATCAAAGCTAATATATTTTAGCTAGCATGTCCTAAAGTAAATTCCAATGAACTTGGAAAGTTAATAAAAATTATCTGAGAAATGATTTTGTTTCATATGTATTTGGGAAATGCTTGGTTAAATAGGCATAACAAGTTTCTTTAATGGAATACTTAATAACATCTTTTATATTCTAATGTGCATTGTAAAAGTGCAAGAGTAGCATAAATAAGCTGAACCAGGAAACATTTTATTCAGAGAATTTCACTGGATAACTAATCCCTGAATATACTTTGGTGGACTTTATGTAAACCATCTGCACCAACTGAAAATTTAGTATCAATTATCTCATTAGAATAGATAAACTTTTAGAGGCAAAACCCTAGAAGACATGATAAAAACATATAAGAATGTTAGTTTGGTGGAACAATACTCTGCCTCTCCCCACCTTATCCCCAGCCCCACAGCAAGCCTATTATGTGTTGTTTAGAAGATAGGTTTTGATGTACTTATGGGCTCCAAAAAAATAAAGATGTCCAATGTATAAAAGAAACATAGGGGGAACAAAAAGTACAAGCTGAAACCTCAGTATGAAGAGTGAGTATGCACAAAAAGAAGTTTATCATCCATATTCTTTTGAGGAGACAAGACCACTGGCCTCATGAAGGTGGACAAGCTGAGCTTGATTTTCAGTTTAGGGATGGCAACTTGGAAGGGTGGCAGGATAGTCCATGGTCTGGGCCCAACAGAAGCTAAACCCTATTCTATCTAGAGAAAATCACCAGCTTTTCCTTTGATTAAGTATTATTAATCAAAAATTTAAAAACAAGCAAGTCATTATGAGCAAGAGTCAAACAACAAGAGATTTAGAGATATCAAAGATTACAGACATTGGGGCAAATATAAAATATAAATAAATATTAATGAAACTTTAAAATAAATTCGGTAACAAATAAGTGAGCAATAAGACATTATGTAAATGGAAAAGCCATGTTTGAAAAAAGAAACAAGGGTAAACTTACAAAAATATAAAATTAAATTTAAAAAAATCACAGGCTGAATTAAGCTAGTTATTAGTCATAAAAAAAAACAAAAACTAAAGACCTGCAATAACATGGATGGACCTTGAAGGCATTATGCTAAATGAAATAAGTCAGCTAGGGAAAGACAAATACTGTAGGATTTCACTTATATTTGGAATCTAAAAACAAAACAAAAGAAAAAAACTCATAGAAGAAGAGATCAGATTTGTGGTTACCAGAGGTAGAGATTAGGGGATGGGGGGTTGAAGGAAAGTGATCAAAAGGCACAAACTTCTAATTATAAGATAAATAAGTACTAGAGATATAACATACAAAATGATGACTATAGTTAACACTGCTATATTATATCTATGAAAGTTGTTAAGAGAGTAAATCCTGAGTGCACTCATCACAAGGACTTTTTTTTTTGCTTTTTTATTATTGAATCTATATAAGATGATGGATGCAAATTAAATTTATTACAGTAATCATTTCACAATATATGTATGTCAAACCATTATACTGTACCACTTAAACTTATACAGTGATGTAAGTCAATTATATCTCAATAAAACTAGAAAAGTATAAAGAAAATTAAGGACCTGAATGATTCCTGAAGAAATTAACCCAAATGTAACATTGAGAGACAAATAGATGGGAAATATAAAAACTTAAGAAATGTGAATGATAGGATGGGAAGGAATACTGTTGGTATAATTAAAGACCCAGAAGGAAAGAGATAGATTGATGAGATGCAATATTCATCTAGAAATTGCCTAAGACTTTTGTTGAACTGATTAAAACATAAATTCACAGATAGGGAAACACAATGTATACTAAGTTGGTAAAGGATATTAATTACATAACTAGACATATTGTAATTAAACTGCAAAATATTAAGGAAAAAAGATTATAAAAGTTGTCAAAGACTGAGGATTGAAGTTTAGAAAGCAATAATAATTACATTGACAACAAACATCTCCACCAAAATCATTTCAATCAGAAGACACTGTTAAAAAGTGTAAAGAGAAAATAAATATAAGATTAAAATTGTGTCCCCAATAAAAATATCATTCAGGAATAAGGACTAAATAAATAAATTTTCAAACAAACTTAAAACTGATTTTAGGACTTCCCTGGCTGTCCAGTGGTTAAGACTCCATGCTGCCAATGAAGGTGACACAGGTTCAATCCCTGGTCAGGGAACAAAGAACCCACATGCTATGTGGCATGTCCCAAAAAATATTAAAATAAAAAAAACTGATTTTATCTCCTATTGACCCACTGTAAAATATTTTCAAATGGTTGTATTGTAAGAAGAAGGAAAACTAACCTAAAAAAAAATCTGTGAAAAAGAAAGGATAGTGATCAAAAAAAAAAAAAAGGATTTTCAGAGAATTTTAAGACAATTTTTCAGTATAAAAGAATAAAAGTAAGGTTTTATTTTTATTAAAAAAAATAGAAAAAATTTCCTAAGGAAGTTTTTAAAAAATAAAAATTAATCTTATACACTAGGCAAAGTAATATGTAAGTCATGAGTTTAAATTTGAGTAAAGAAGTTTGAAGACCTATTTTATGACAGAGATATAAAGGTATTATCATCAGATTTGTTATATATATATAGAAATTTCATAGATAAAGAAACAGAAATAAGGTATATAACTCCCAATTCAATAGAAGCATTCACAAAAAAGAACTGAAAAATACCAAAAAGCAAATAAAATTCAATACAAAAAGCAGAAATGAAGAAAAGAAACAGATATAGAAAACTAATTTAAAAAAGCAAAAAATAATATGTTAGAGCAATTCCAAATGCTTTATTTCCCATAAAAATAAATGGTCAGAAATAATCATATTTAAATATACCTATGCGGCTGAAATAATTAGACTTAAATATACCTATAAGTTATATGAAATAGGAATATACATCCAAAATTATGGATGAAATATAAAGATTGAAAAGGAATTGGTTAAAATTTTTATATAAATAAAATTTATATATTTATAAAACATATCCAATATTATATAACCAAAAGACAGTTAAGGTAATTACTTTAATATCAGACATATTAGAATTTCTGAGAAAACACTGTTAGTGAGAGGGAATGTCACTTTATGTAGCAGGCAGAATAATGGACCCCAAAGCTGTTCACATCCTAATCCCTAGAGCACATGGACATGTTAAATGACATTGTAAAGGGGACTTTACACATGTAATTAATGTAGGGAGATTATTCTGGATTATCCAGGTTGACTCAGTATAGTCACATGAGTTCTTAAAAGTGGAGAAACTTCTTGGGTTGGAACTAGAAGAGGAATGTGACAGAAAAGAAGGCATAAAAAGAGTTCAGAGTAATTTGAAGCATAGGAAGATCTCAAACCACCATTGCTGATTTTGAAGATGAAGAGGGAGTGTCAGGGAATGTGGATTGCCTCTAGATGCTGAGAATAACCGCTGATAGATAGCAAGGGAACAGGGATGTCAGTCCTACCACTGCAATAATAGCACAGAAAAGAAGAACAAATAAAGCTATATGAGTAATGGTGCTATGTCTCACTAGAATTAAATTAGTATAAATCAGAAGTAGATTCTGATAAATTAGAGACATATGTTAAGCCTTAGGGCAAACCTTAAGAAAATAATGTAAAATTATCCTGAAATCATTAAAGGATTTAAAATGTTACAATATTAAATACTATTTAATACAAAAGAAAGCAGTAATGGAGTAAAAGAAAAAAAATCGAGACATACTGAAAAACCAAAAAATTGATAGATATAAATCCAACTATATCAATAATAACATTAAATGTGAATGAATATAAAACACAATATAAGGGCAAAGATTGTCAGACCTGATTTAAAAAACAAACAAACAAGATTTAACTGTATGTTTTCTAAAGGAGACTCACTTTAGATTCAAAGATACAAATAACTTGAGAGTAAAATGATAGAAAATATATATCATATAAGAAGACACCAAAAAGAGCTGAACTGAATATATTTATATCAGGCAAAATAGACTTTAGAAAAAATACAACAGATAAAGAGGGACAATTATTAATAATGTAATGTTCAATTCATTAGGAAGGTCTCTTTATCTTCCTCAGTTTTAAATATCATTGCCTTGATTATCAGAGGGTGCTAGATTTTTGCTTTTATTATCGTATATGATTTGGAAAACTGATTAGAAAATAAGATCTATTTTAAGTTCTCATATTTCTGCCTTTTTCTTTCTTGCCCCAACATTCCTCCATTTAGCATTTCTTGCCTGTCTGAAGAACTTTCTTTAGTCATCTTTAAGGGTATGTCTGCCAGCAACACATTTTTTAGTTTCCCTTCATCTGATAATATTTTATTTCCCCATTATTTCCCATAGGATAATTTCATTGAATATAGAATTCACAGTTGATAATTATTTCAGCATCGGAAAAATATTGTGTTTTTCACCCTCCCTACACTAGAACCTTTGCAGCAGAGGGGAGTGCTGAAGCAAGAGGGACCCGTGCACATACAGCAGTTCAATGAGCTGCCTTGTAGGCGTCTGCAGCTCTGCTCAGATGCAGCCCATGTTCAAATGTTTTCCCTGACCATGGATGCCCCAGACCCAGTGCCATGCTGTGGTGAGGAATGAATGGAGCCAGAGTGTTTGCTCAGCTTGGGCTGCAGAGCAAAGCGAGGTGGTCACAGTAAACCCAGCAGCCCCTAGGGTGGACCTCTCTCTACTCTGCCTTGGGGACAAGACTGCTTTGTTTCTCACAGCTGATCACTGTCCCAAGCCTCCAGAGCTCCTGATCTAATTTGGAACTGCTTAGCAAAGGAGGCAGGACCTGTGTGTATTTTCTGTATGTGTGGCAGGTTGTGAGCTGTGGTGGAGTGGCTGTGGTCAGAAAATGGGCTGCTTCTAGGGTGTTGCTGGAATATGTACCTACAACTGTTGCCACTGCCCCACCTGGGCTCTGCCGGAGGACTAGTTGCTTCTATGACTCATAGCCATTCTTTTCCTAGTCCTGGTATCCCCAAATCCTGTGCTGAGCTGTGGTGTGTAGTAAGTGGGGCTAGAGTGTTCACTCAGCTAGGGCTGGGGCCTCAGGTGTAGCAGGTACAGGAAATCCAGCAGCTGTAAGGGCAGATCTCTCTTTGCCAGGCCTCTTGGTCAAGCCAGTGTGTGCACAGAGTTCATTAGCAGAGTCCAAGCTTCTCCAGCCTTTCTATCTGATTCAGTGGTCCTCCAACCAGACAGGACCCGAGGACTGGGCCACCCCATCTGTGTCTCAATCTGCTCACTCCACAGGATGGGTGCCCACTCATGCAATTTTCATTTTCCTCTGAGTCCCCTCCCAGGGGCCCAGATCTCAATCTGATAGCTTTTCTCCCCTTCCTACCATATTATATGTGTGTCTTTCTTACTGCCTTGGTGGTACAGGAATCCTTCTGTCATTTCCAGTTAGTTTTCAGTAAGAATTGTTCCACATGTAGATGTATTTTTGATGTGTTCACCAGGGAAGGTGAGTTCCATGTCTTCTTACTCTGCCATCTTGATCTCCCTCATTAGCTTAATGTTTTCATTAGCATCTATAAGTTCTATGAGGGGAAGCTGAAACCACAAATTTGATAAGCCTTCCTGAATCATTTTTTATTAATAATATTATGGGAATTTTTAAGGTTAGCCATTATATTTCACTGTATGCAATTTTTAATTTGGTCTTTCCATAGATACTAATAAAAGAGCTATTTATGGTGAGAGCTGTCAAAAACTTATCAATTTAGAAGCTTTTGCAATTTAAAGAATCCATTGTCTGGCCATTGACTAGTAGAAGCATAATAGCAATTCTAACCATAAACTTCTTTATGGATTAACCATGGTCGCAAGAGGCATCTCCAAGAGAGTACAGCCCTCATAAGCTTAAGAGAGGTGACTTCCAGAGTTAGAATATGAAGGGTTCTGTTTTTTCGTTTTGTTTTCTTTTACGGTTTTTGTTTGTTATTGAAATTTAGTTCATTTACATAATTATGTTAGGTTCAGGTTACTAAATAGTGATTTGACATTTGCATACATTGTGGACTAATCACCACACTAAGTCTAGTAACCATTTGTCTCCATGCAAAGTTACTACAATATTACTGACCGTATTCCTTATGCTATATATAACATATTCATAGCTTATTTATTTTCTAATTGTAGGTTTGTGCCTTTTAATCCCCTTCACCTTTTTAATCCCCCATCTCCTCTCCCTTTTTTAACCATTCATTTTTACTACTTGTCTATGAATCTGTTTTTGGTGGTTTTTTTTGTTTTTGTTTTTGTGGTTTTTGGGTTGTTTTGTTTGTTAGAGTCCACATATAAGTGAGATCATATGATATTTCTATTTCTCTGTCTGACATTTCACTTAGCATAATACCCTCCATTCATGTTTTCAAAAATGACAAATTTTCATATTTTTGTGGCTGAATAATATTCCATTATATTATCCATCTACATTATCCATTCATCTATTCTAGTGTTGGACACTTAGGTTGCTTCCATATCTTGGCTATTGTAAACAATGCTGCAATGAGCATCAGGGTGCATGTATCATTTTGAATTAGTGTTTATGTTTTCTTCAAGTATATCCTAAAAACTGAAATTGCTAGATCATATGTCAGTTCTTTTTTTTTAATTTTTGTGAAGAAAACCTGTTCTGTTTCCATAGTAACTGCATCAATATACAACCTCACCAATAGTGCAGGAGCATTCCCCTTTCCTCTTCACCCTCACTAACACTAGTTATTTGTTGTCTTTTTGATTACACCCATTCTAACATGTGTAGCAGATATTTCATTGTGGTTTTAAATTGTATCCCCCCAACCCAATGATTAGTGATGTTGAGCATACATTTCACCTGTCTTTTGGCCATCTGTATATCTTCTTTGGAAAAATGTTTATTCAGTTCTTCTTCCCATTTTTTATTTGGGTTGTTTGTCTTTTTGATGTTGAGTTGTATGAGTCCTTTGTACATTTTAGATATTAATCATTAATCAGCTATATTATTTGCTAATATATTCTTCCATTCGATATCCTGTCTTTTCATTTTGTTAGTAGTTTCTTTTCCTATGCCAAGGTTTGATGTAGTTAAATTTGTTTATTTTTGCCTTTGTTTTCTGAGCCTGAAGACACATATCCAAAAAACAATATTGCTAAAAACAATGTCAAAGAGTGTACTCCCTGTTTTCTTCCAGAAGTTTTATAATTTCAAGTCTTACATTTTGTCTTTAATCAATATTGATTTTACTTTTGTATATGATGTGAGGAAAGTTGTCCAGTTAGATTTTTTTCTTGCATGTAGCTGTCCAGTATTCCCAACACCATTTATTGAAAAGGCTATCGTTTTTCCATTGTAGAGTCTTCCTCCTTTATCATAGATTAATTGACCATGTAAGTGTAGGTCAATTTCTGGGCTCTCTATTCTGTTCCATTGACATATGTCTCTGTTTATCAATTTTGTTTATTTTTTCAAAAAAGATAAGTCTAGCTTCACTGATCTTTTCCATTATCTTTTTGTCTCAATTTTATTCATTTCTGCTCTGATTTTTATAATTTCTTTGTATTAACTTTGAATTTTATTTGTTCTTCCTTTTCTAGTTATTTTAGGTGTAAGGTTAGGTTCCTCTTTGGAGATTTTTCTTGTTTCCTGAAGTAGGCTTGTATTGCTATAAAATTCCCCCTTAGAACAGTATTTGCTGTATCCCATAGATTTTGGATTGCTGTGTTTCTGTTTTCATTTGTCTCCAGGTGTCTTTAATATCCTTTTTTAAAAAAATATTTTTCAATGATATACAGGTTGTTTAGTAGCGTGTTGTTAGACACTCTGAGTTTATGGGGTTTTTGCAGTTTTCTTTCTTGTAGTTTATTTCTAGTCTCATACACTTGTGGTTGGAAAAGATGCTTAGTATGATTTCAGTCTTCTTAAATTTATTGAAGCTTTTTCATGACCTGACATGTGATCTATCCGGAGAACATGCCATGTGCACTTGAAAAGAATGAGTATTCTTTTCTTTTTTTTTATTTTGTTTTGCATAAAATGTTATATATATATATATATATATATATATATATATATATATATATATATATATATATTCCTTCTGCTCTAATGTGTCATTTAAGCCACTGTTTCTTCATTGATTTCTGCCTGGATGATCTCTTCCATTGATGTAAGTGAGGTGGTAAAGTCCCCTACCATTATTGTATTGCTGTCAATTTTTTTTTCCTTTTACGTTTGTTAATAATTGTTGTATGTATTTCCATGTTTCAATTTTGTTTGTTTGTATATTTACCATTGTTATATATTTTGGATGGGTCAAAGCCTTTATCATTATGTAATGTCCTTCTTTATGACTTGTTTCAGTCTTTTTTTGAAAGTCTATTTTCACTGATATAAATAATGTTACACCAAATTTCTTTTTGTTTTGATTTTTATAGTATACCATGTTCACCCTTGCTCTTTCAGTCTGTTGTGTATCTTTAGATCTGAAGTGACTCTCTTTTAGGATATATATATATATATATATATATATATATATATATATATATACATATAATCTTTCATTTTTTTCCATTTAGCCACTATAAATTTTTTTACATCTTTACTGGAGTATAATTGCTTTACAATGTTCTGTTACTTTTGGCTGTATAACAAAGTGAATCAGCTAGATGTATACATATATCCCCATATCCCCTCCCTCTTGAGAAACCTCCCACCCTCCCTATCCCACCCATCTAGGTGGTCACAAAACATCGAGCTGATCTTCCCTTGTGCTATGCAGCTTCTTCCCACTAGCTATCTATATTACATTTGGTAGTGTATTTATGTCAATGCTACTCTCTCACTTCATCCCAGCTATCCTTCACCCTCCCCGTGTCCTCAAGGCCATTCTCTATGTCTGCATCTTTATTCCTGTCTTGCACCTAGGTTCATCAGAACCTTTTTTTTTTGTTTTTGATTCCATATATATGTTTTGGCATACAGTACTTGTTTTTCTCCTTTGACTTACTTCACTCTGTATGACAGACTCTAGGTCCATCCACGTCACTACAGATAACTCAATTTTCTTCCTTTTTATAGTTGAGTAATATTCCATTGTATATATACGTGACACATCTTTATCCATTTATCTCTCGATGGACACTTAGGTTGCTTTCATGTCCTGGCTATTGTAAACAGTGCGGCAATTAATATTTTGATACATGTCTATTTTTGAATTATGGTTTTCTCAGAGTATATGCCCAGTAGTGGAATTTCTGGGTCATATGGTAGTTCTATTGTTAGCTTTTTAAGGAACCTCCATACTGTTCTCCATAGTGGCTTTATCAATTTACATTCCCACCTGTAGTTCAAGAGGGTTCCCCTTTTCTCCACACCCTCTCCATCATTTTTTGTTTGTAGATATTTTGATGATCAACATTCTGATACCTCATTGTGGTTCTCATTTGCATTTCTCTAATGATAAGTGATGTCGACCATCCTTTCATGTGTTTGTTGGCAATCTGTAGGTCTTCTTTGGAGAAATGTCTATTTAGGTCTTCTACCTATTTTTGGATTAGGTTGTTACATTTTTTTTGATATTGACCTGCATGAGCTGCTTTTATATTTTGGAGATTACTTCTTTGTCAGTTGCTCTGTTTGGAAATATTTTCCCCCATTCTGAGGGTTGTCTTTTTATCTTGTTTATGGTTTCCTTTGCTGTGCAAAAGCTTTTAAGGTTCATTCGGTCAAATTGGTTTATATTTGTTTTTATTTCCATTTCACTAGGAGATGGGTCAAAAAGGATCTTGCTGTGATTTATATCATAGAGGGTTCTGCCTATGTTTTCCTCCAAGAGTTTTTTAGTGTCTGGCCTTACATTTAGGTCTTTAATCCATTTTGAGTTTATTTCTATGTATGGTATTAGGAAGCATTCTAATTTCATTATTTTACATGTAGCTATACAGTATTCCCAGCACCACTTATTGAAGAGTCTTTTCTCCATTGTATATTCTTGCCTCCTTTGTCAAAGATAAGGTGACCATATGTATTTGGGAATATCTCTGGGCATTCTGTCCTTTCCATTGATCTATATTTCTGTTTTTTGCCCATACCATACTGTCTTGTTTACTCTCGCTTTGTAATATAGTCTGAAGTCAGGAAGCCTGATCCTTCCAGCTCCGTTTTTCTTTCTCAAGATTGCTTTGGCTATTAGGGGTCTTTTGTGTTTCCACACAAATTGTAATTTTTTTTGTTCTAGTTCTGTGAAAAATGCCATTTGTAGATTGATACTGATTGCATTGAATCTGTAGATTGCTCTGGGTCGTATAGTCATATTTCACAACATTGATTTTTCCAATCCAAGAATATGGTATATCTCTCCATCTGTTTGTATCATCTTTAATTTCTTTCAGCAGTGTCTTATAGTTTTCTTCATACAGGTCTTTTGTGCTCTTAAGTAGGTTTATGCCTAGGTATTTTATTCTTTTTGTTGCAATGGTAATTGGGAGTGTTTCATTAATTTCTCTTTCAGTTTATTCATCATTAATGTATAGGAATGTAAGAGATTTCTGTGCATTAATTTTATATCTTACTACTTTAACAAATTCATTGAATAGCTCTAGCAGTTTTCTGGTAGCATCCTTAGGATGCTCTATGTATAGTATCATGTCATCTGCAAACTGTGACAGTTTTCCTTCTTTTCAGATTTGGACTCCTTTTATTTCTTTTTGTTCCCTGATTGCCATGGCTAAAACTTCCAAAACTGTGCTGAATTACAGTGTTGAGAGTGAGCATCCTTGTCTTGCTCCTGATCTTAGAGGAAATTTTTTCAGTATTCACCATTGTGAACAATGTCATTGGTGGGTTTGTCATATATGGTCTTCATTATGTTGCTGTAGTTTCCCTCTATGGTCACATTCTGGAGAGTTTTTGTCATCAGTGGGTGTTGAATTTTGTTGAAAGCTTTATCTGCATCTATTGAGATTATCATATAGTTTTTATCCTTCATTGTGAATATGGTGTATCACATTGATTGTTTTTTTTGTATATTGAAGAACCCTTGCATTCCTGGGATAAACCACACTTGATCATGGTGTATGATCCTTTTAATATGTGGTTGGATTCTGTTTGCTAGTATTTTGTTAAGGATTTTTGCATCTATATTCGTCAGTGATATTGGTCTCTAGTTTTCTATTTTTGTGAACCTCTTTGTCTTGTTTTGGTATCAGGGTGATGGTGGCTTCAAAGAATGAGTTTGGGGGTGTTCCTGCCTCTGCTATATTTTGGAAACGTTTGAGAAGGATAGGTGTTAGCTTTTCTCTAAATGTTTGATAAAATTCAACTGTGAAGCCATCGGGTCATAGGGTTTTTCTTTGGTTGGAAGGTTTCTAATCACCCTTTCAATTCCAGTGCTTCTGATTGTTCAGTTCATATTTTCTATTTCTTCCTGATTCAGTCTTGGCAGGTTGTGTATTATTAAGAATTTGTCTGTTTCTTTCAGGTTGTCCATTTTATTGGCATAGAGTTGCTTGTAGTAGTCTCCTATGATCCTTTGTATTTCTGCAGTGTTTGTTGTTACTTCTCCTTTTTCATTTCTAATTCTGTTGATTTGAGTCTTCTCCCTTTTTTTCTTGTTGAGTATGGCTAATGGTTTATCAATATTTTTACCTGCTCAAAGAAGCAGCTTTTCATTTTTTTGATCCTTGCTATTTTTTCCTTCATTTTTTAATGTATTTCTGATCTAATCTTTATGATTACTCTCCTTCTGATAACTTTGTTTTTGTTGTTGTTGTTATTTTTCTCTAGTTGCTTTAGGTGTAAGGTTAGGTTGTTTATTTGAGATTTTTCCTGTTTCTTGAGGTAAGGCTGTATTGCTATAATCTTCCCTCTTTGAACTGCTTTTGCTGAATTCTATAGGTTTGGGTTGTCGTGTTTTCATTGTTATTTGTTTCAACGTACTTTTATTTCTTGTTTGATTTCTTCAGTGATCTCTTGGTTATCTAGTATTGTGTAGCCTCCATGTGTTTGCATTTTTTACAGTTTTTTTTCCTGTAATTGATATCAAGTCTCATAGTTTTGTGGTCAGAAAATATAATTGATAAAATTTCAATTTTCTTAAATTTATCGGGGCCTGATTTGTGACCCAAGATATGATCTATCCTGGAGAATGTTCCATGAGCACTTGAGAAGAAAGTGTATTCTGTTGTTTTTGGATGGAATATCCTATAAAAATCAATTAAGTCTATATGGTCTAATGTGTCATTTAAAGTTGGTGTTTCCTTATTGATTTGCTTTTTGGATGATCTGTCCATTTGTGAAAGTGGTGTGTTAAAGTCCCCTACTCTTATTTTGTTACTGTTGATTTCCCCTTTTATGGCTGTTAGCATTTGCCTTATGTATTGAGGTGATCCTATGTAAGATGCATAAATATTTACAATTGTTATATCTTCTTAGATTGATACTTTGTTCATTATGTAGAGTCCTTCCTTGTCTCTAGTAATATTCTTTATTTTATGTCTATTTTGTGTGATATGAGTATTGCTACTCCAGCTTTCTTTTGATTTCCATTTGCATGGAATATCTTTTTCCATCCCCTCATTTTCACTCTCTATGTTTCCCTAGGTCTGAAGTGTGTCTCTTGTAGACAGCATATATATGGGTTTTGTTTTTGTGTCCATTCTGCCAGTCTGTATCTTTTGGTTGAAGCATTTAATCCATTTACATTTAAGATAATTATCGATATGTATGTTCCTATTACCATTTTCTTAATTGTTTTGGGTTTGTTATTGTAGGTCTTTCCCTTCTCCATGTTTCCTGCCTAGAAAAGTTCCTTTAGCATTTGTTGTAAAGCTGGTTTGGTGGTGTTGAATTCTCTTAACTTTTGCTTGTCTGCCTAGGTTTTAATTTCTCTTTTGAATGTGACTGAGATTCTTGCTGGGTAGAGTAATCTTTGTTGTAGGTTTTTCCCTTCCATCATTTTAAATGTGTCCTGCCATTCCCCTCTGGCTTACAGAATTTCTGCTGAAAGATCAGCTGTTAACCTTATGGGAAACCCTTGTGTTTTATGTGTTGCTTTTCCCTTATTTCTTTTAATATTTTTTCTTTGTATTTAATTTTTGATAGTTTGATTAATATGGGGTTTTTTGTGTGTGTTTCTCCTTGGATTTATCTTCTTTGGGACTCTCTGTTCTTCCTGAACTTGACTATATCCTTTCCCATGTTAGGGAAGTTTTCAACTATAATCTCTTCTAATATTTTTCTCAGACCGTTTCTTTTTCTCTTCTTCTTCTTGGACCCTAATAATTCATATGTTGGTGTGCTTAATGTTGTCCCTGAAGTCTCTGAGACTGTCTTCAATTCTTTTATTTTTATTTTTTTCTGCTCTGTGCCTTTTATTTCCACTGATTTATCTTCCAGTTCACTTATCCTTTCTTCCGCCAGCCACTATGTCTTGTTTGGAGCATGTAGTCCATTTACATTTAAATTAATTATTGATAAGTAGGTACTTATTGCAATTTTGTTAATTGTTTTCTGATTGTTTTGTAGTACTTTTTTTGTTTCTTCTTATTTTACAGCATTCCCTTGTGATTTGATGTCTCTATTTAGTGCTATGTTTGATTTTTTTCTTTGTGTGTGTGTGTATTTATTGTAGGTTTTTTGTTTGTGCTTTCCATGAGGTTCATATATAACAACATGTATATATGTGTGTGTGTGTGTGTGTGTGTGTTTGTGTATATATATGTATATATGTGTGTGTGTGTGATTATTTTAATTTGATGATCTCTTAAGTTCAAAGTCATTTTACTCACTCTACATATTCACTCCAAATCCCACATTTAATATTTTTACTGTAATATTTTACATCATTTTTCTTATGTATTTCTTAACTACTTATTATGGATATAGATGATTTCACTTCTGTCTTTTAACATTCCTACTTGTTTGTCAGAGATTGATCTACTACCTTTATTATATGTTTGCATTTACCAGTGAGGTATTTTTCTAAATTTTAAAATTTCTAATTGTGGTCTTTTTTTTCCACTTGGAGAAGTCCCTTTAACAGTTATTTTAAAGCCAGTTCAGTGGTGCTGAACACATTTAACTCTTAAAACTTGTTCTGTCTCCTTCAGATTTGAATGATACTTTGTCATATAGATTATGTTGGTTTATTTTTTCTTTCTTTCTTTCTTTCATAATTTTGAATATATAGTGCCACTATCTTTTAGCCTGCAAAATTTCTCATGAAAACTCAACTGATGATATTATGGGAGTCTCCTAATACATAACTAGTTGTGTGTCTCTTGCTGTTTTTAAAGATTCTCTATTTATCTTCAATTTTTCCATTTAATGATAATGTGTCTTAATGTGGACCGCTTTGGGTTCATCACATTCAGGACTCTCTGTGTCTCCTGGACCTGGATGATTGTTTCCTTTCCCAGGTTATGTAAGTGTTCATTTATTATTTCTTAAAATAAGTTAGCTGTCCCTTTCTCTCTTCCTCTTCTGTAACCTCTATAATGGAAATGTTAATACACTTTATGTTATCTTAGAGGTCTCTTAAACTATCCTCATTTTTTAAAAATTATTATTTTTTCTTTTTTTATGTTCAGCTTGGGTAATTTCAACTACTATCTTCCAGTTCACTGATTTATTCTTCTGTATCATCTAATCTGCTCTTGATTTCTTCTAGTGTATTTTTTTTATTTCAGTTGTTGTATTCTTCATCCATGTTTGGTTCTTCTTTATATTTTCTAACTCTTTGTTTAAATTCTCACTGTGTTCATCCATTCTTCTTCCACGTTTTTTGAGCAGCTTTATGATCATTACTTTGAACTCTTTATCAGTAGGTTACTTATCTCTGATTTGTTTTGTCCTTTTTCAGCCATTATTTTTTATTCCTTTATTTGGAACATACTCCTCTATCTCCTCATTTTGCCTAGTTTTCTGTGTTTATGTCTATGTGTTACATAGGTTATTTATATTTTCCAGTCTTTCAAAAGTGGCCTCCACTAAGAGATGTTCTATAAGGCCCAGCAGCATGCTCCTCACCCATCACCAGAGCTATATTCTTTAAAGGTGACTCCTATATGTGTGGCAAGTGCCCTTGTCTTGTGACAATTCTACTACATAGGAGTATCTTTATGCTTTTGGGGTAAAGATGGATTTCTTGAAGCAAAAATATTAAAATGTTGGTACATCTGACTGTATTAAATTAAAGAAATCCTTTAACCAAAGATAACAGATAAAGAGAGAGAGATATAAAGAAAGAGAAAGAAGGAGGGAGAAGTGACAGTACACAAAGTGTACTTGCAGTATTTATTACTGAAAAAAGATTAGTCTTCATAAATTATATAGACTGAAAATCAAAATGAAAGTAACAATATACATAATTTGGGGGAGCAAAATCAAAACTGGGAACAAGAATTTCATAAAAGAGCTATAAAAGATGCCAAATTGTATCTGAAATATTGATCAAACTCATTACTAATTGGAAAAATGTAAATTAAAATCACAGTGAAGTATATTAGCATGTCCACTATATAGGCCAAAAAAAAAAAAAAAAAGAAGTTTCAAAGTGCCATGGACATGTATTCATATGTGTGGATCAAAAAAGAATTGTTATACATTAGTTATGGTACTGAAACTTGTGCAATTTAGAAAACAAATGGGTATCTGGTAAATTTTAATATTCACATACCCTAGGACTAATCAAATTAACTCCAAGTATATATCTTGAAACATTTGTGTATGTATACAAGAGACATATACATGTATGATCAGAAAAGCATTTTCTTCATAATAACCTAACCTTGAAAACAACCCAAAAGATGATTAATAGGAGAAGAGCATAAATACATTATAGTATATATACACAATGGATTATTTTACAGTGATAAAAATAATAAATTATACCTTCTTGCATCAACCTAGATAAATATCAAGAACACATCTCATGAAAAGAAGCAAGTCATGAGATATTACACAGTTCTTTCAAATAATAAGAACAAGTAAAATTTTCAAATAAATTGTCCACAGATTTATCTATAGGGTAAGGATAAATACAAAATTTAAGATAGTGGTTATCTCTAGAACAAGAGGTACTCTCAGGAAAAAAGAGAGTAGAATGGTGGTACATGGGGCTGGGTCTTGGGAGAATTAGGGTTATATTGTTAAAGGGTACAAACTTGTAACAAGTAGCTAAGTTCTGAAGATCTAATTCACAGCATAGTTATTCTATTCAAAAATAAACTTTAAAGTTGCTAAGAGACTAAACCTTAATTCTTCTCAGTACAAAAAGAAATGGTAATTATGTGATGTGACAGAGATGTTAGCTAATGCTACAATGGTAATCAAATTGTAGTCTAAAAATGTATCAAATTAACACTTTTAACATTTTAAACTTACAAAATGTTATATGTCAATTTAAATAAAGAACTAAAGGAGAAGAGTTAAAAAATAGATTTGGGAAATAAAGTATAACATTATTTTCAAGTTTCTTTATAACTAAGTATGTTAACTAGACTTACTGTAGTAATCATTTCAATATATATGTATATATATATATATATATATATATATATATATATATATATATATATTTTGCAGTACGTGAGCCTCTCACCGCCATGGCCTCTCCCATTGTGGAACACAGGCTCTGGATGCGCAGGCTCAGCAGCCATGGCTCATGGAACCAGCCGCTCCACGGCATGTGGGATCATCCCAGACCGGGGCACAAACCCACATCTCCTGCATTGGCAGGCAGACTCTCAACCACTGCGTCAGCAGGGAAGCCCTATATACATATATTGAATTATTAAGTTGGACATCTGAAATTAATATAGTTTTATGTCAATTATATCTCAATAGAAAAAAATAATGTATTTTGCAAGTACGATCAAAAATAAATTGTATTTTACAACTGATTATTTTATTTTGGGAAGTGAAGCTATGGATCTTTGCCAAATGCATAAGAAAGCATAAAGTTAGATGCTCAAATTTCCTGTAAATATTGATATGACAATAGATTGATGATAAACGTAGATGTCATTGAGTAAATTATTCATTCCATTAGTAATTATTTGGGATCCTGATTATTTGATGGAAAATTTAGAAATAAAATGTGAAAGATGTAGAACTGGTCTAGCTGACATTTCTGTTTGTACTTTCTAATCTCAGAGCAAAAATATGTAAATCTATCATTTCTGCTAAGCACATCACTATGTATTTATGGTTATAGAAATTGTCTGCTTGTAGCATTCAGTGGATATTGGCTTATCAAGGCACCTATTGGCTGTACATTGCTTCTATCACAAATCTTTTTTTTTTAAATTCATTGTGGGTTAAAAAAAAAAGAGGCAGGGAGAATAGGTAGGAAAGTAGCATACAGGTAAATGGAGCAGTGTTGGTAATATTCTCATTCTTAAAATGACTAAAGGGTTAAATAATACTCATTTTGCTGTTTTTTTCATTTGTTTCACATCTATTGCATTAATTTGGGGGAGTAACTTTCAAATAATATTTAATAAAATATGTGGAACTTTGTGAAAAATTGAAAGAATACCTTGAGAAGTGAGGAATCATTGATAGCAAAAAATCTAGGAAGACCAACATTATTTGGATTAGTAGAAAGAAGCTTTGTCATAGTAACACTAACCTCTTTTTAGGGTTAGACAAAAACTTCAGAAATAAGGTACCAAAGGCACACTCAACACTTTGAATTTGAAATAAATGGGTTTGTTTAAATTGTTAGCCTGAGGTATATGTGTTTTTCTTTAAACCTGGCAAAATTTGTCTACAGGAAAATTGATCTGGTTCCTAAGTGCTTCCTCCCAGTGCCATCTGTTTCCATTATGTCATGGTGTCTGCCAGCTGTGCTTCCATAAAGCACTGAATGAAAATTACATTTAGTTTTTTATTGTTAATGTAAAAAGGAATGAAAAACATGATGTGATGCTAGAGCTACATTTGAGTAGCTCTAATACATTTGAGTAGCACATATCTACACAGTCCAAGTTGCAATGCAATAAAATTCAACAGCCTAGAATATAGTAAAAATAAATATAACAGTTTTAACTGAATTGTCCAGTTACTTGGATACTTTATCTAGATATTTATCTATCTTCTTATAATCATTTTCAAATGTTATTAAGGAATAAAAAGTACTATTGTACTTTTTAGCTAACACATAAAAAATAGAAAAAAAACTGGTATTAGAATAAAAGGAAATTTTGCATCTCACTTTTAGTGATCTAGGAGAACAAGCCAATCCATTTATCACAATTAAGGGCATTCTGGACAAATTTTGATAATGACTAAAGAGAGAAGCTAGCATCCCTAATTTTCTTCAGAGAGAAAATATAATTAAACTAATTTTAAGAGATTAACTCCAATCTTAATATTACAGAGTTTATGAAATGATAATGTGACCAAGGTTTCATAGTGTAATGTATGAGAAATACTTCACTTTATTCTCAAGGGTCATTTGAAGTACATGGTAAAAAAGGATGGTTTGCTTTATTCCACTGGAGCACTTAATTATACTCAAATTGAAAATATGCATTTTTAAAATGCATGACTCTTTGGAAGAAGTTATTCATTCACTTCTTTGTATTCTTATCCTAATATAACTATACCCAGTTATAATTATAACTTTTTCACATCTAGGATTATTCAATGAAAAATCTTAATATATGTTTATTTTCCCAGTGATAAGGCCATGGAGGATAATGGACAAGAAAAAAAATGTGCAGAAGATAGAGCTGGGATTGTAGTGAACAATGCACACGGTATTTTTTCTCAAAGAGAAGAATCGGAGTCCAAGCAAAGAAATTGCCCACCACTAAGGTAGAGAACTTTGACAGTGTCTTCCTTGCAGCATTATATATTTGGTATAGACCATTGAATGCTGTGGGTATCCCATCTCCTTTATTCTGAATGGAAGATTTTTTATTATTATTATTCTGTCCTACCCTCATCATTTTATATTGTGAAAAGTGAGAGTAGATTATTCTTTCATTTCTTATATACCCGATTTGTAAACAGCCATACCCAAATATTTTAGAAATAATTGTACATCATCTGTACATTCAACGTTTTATGCTGAGATTTAGTGAATGGCTGGAACTTTTTTTCCCTTCAAAGTAGTGTGCTCCATGTGAGAGAAGAAGTATGTAAAGAATATTTTGTGATCAAAGGTTGGGGTTTGACTGAGACTATTCTTTCTTAGCACTCAGATAAACTGTATTTTCTAGGCTCTCCTGCAATTATGCATTACTGCGTAAGTGATTTATAATGAGAGTGTACTAATGGAAGTGAGAGGAATGTATTTTACTGTCAGACCTGGCCCATGGAAACCTCTCATGTATGAACCTTGCAGCTCTTTCCCTTTCTGAGGTTTCCTGCAAAAAAGCACAGCACTATTGAAAGTCCCCTGTTGAAGATGCTGGAGACACAGGATGGAAGGAGTCTAACCTCTGAATCATAGTGTGAAGAGGAGTCACCTGCAGAGTAGGAAATTTCATTTGAACTGTACGTGAGTAAGAAATTAATTCAGTGGGTTAAGCCATTGAGATTTTAGAGTTCCTATTACAAAACTGGTAATATAATTTCTAAATTTACATGTATGTGTTGGATATGTTCCTGGAGATAAATGGACGGAAAGAATAGAGAAATAATTCAAAAATCTCCTGAATGAATAATAAATGTATAATTCATCAATTTATTTCCATTACTAACCACGGTCTGTCACATAATGTAAATTCAAAAACTTTAATAAAACAAAGTGAATGATGTTATAACTAGCTCTATTGTAAATGTGCTTTGAGAAACTGTCATATAACTTGCCCAGATCTTGTTTCTCTTTGCATAGGGAGATATAAAAATTTCACTTGCCAGACACTATTTTTGAAACCAAATTGTGGTAATGTATGTAAACTATAAAGTACTATAAAATGTAGAGAATGAATTATTATAAGAATAAAATTGTACATTTATAAAGTCATTTTCAAACATTCAAAAATATTAATGTTTCTGGACAAAGAAAAAGAAGTAGTAATTTTCAACTTCACATTCTTCTGTTGATAATAAAAGGTAATTTCAGTTGTATATTTCCTACCATGTAGAACTTAATAAAGTTATTTTCATTTTGAATAAAATAGATATAAATTTTCTCTAAAAATATGTTGACTCTCCACTGGTATGTGCTCTGACATGGTCTCTCTCTCTATGTGTATATATATATATATATATATATATATATTGTGGTATGCGGGCCTCTCACCACTGTGGTCTCTCCCGTTGTGGCCATAGCTCACGGGCCCAGCCACTCCATGGCATGTGGGATCCTCCTGGACCGGGGCACAAACCCACGTCCCCTGCATCGGCAGGCAGACTCTCAACAAATGTGCCACCAGGGAAGCCCTGACATGGTCTATTTTATAGAATTGTATACTACATAGTAATATCTTAACCTAACACATCTGAGATATTAAGAAGCTATTAAAATATACAAACAGCTCATGCAACTTAATATCAAAAAAACAAACTACCCAATAAAAAAATAGGCAGAAGATCTGAATAGAAATTTTTCCAAAGAAGACATACAGATGGCTAACAGGTAAATGGAAAGATGCTTAACATTGTTAATTTTTAGAGAAATACAAGTCAAAACAACAGTGAGATATCACCTCACACCTGACATAATGGCTTTTATCATAAATTCTACAAATAACAAATGTTGGAGAGAATGTGGAAGAAAGGGGAAAATTGTACACTGTTGTTGAGAATATAAATTGGTGCAGCAACTATGAAAAACAATATGGAGGTTTCACGAGAAACTAAAAATAGAACTACCATATGACCCAGAAATTCCACTCGAGTATATATACAGAAAAAATGGAAACACCAATTAAAAAGATACCTGCACCAATATTCATAGCAGCACTATTTACAATAAACAAGACATAGAAGCAACACAAGTACCCATCAACAGACAATTGAATTAAGAAGGTGTGGTGGATATATATACAATGGAATATTATTCAGACATAAAAAATGAAATACTGCCATTTGCACCCATGTGGATAGACCTAGAGAATATTATGCTTAATGAAATAAGTCAGAGAAAGAAAAAAAAATACTATATGATATAACTTATATGTAGAATCTAAAAAATAATACAAATGAATGTATATGCAAAACAGAAACAGACTCACAGATATAGAAAACAAACTAAAGAGGAGAGGCAGGGAGGGACGAATTAGGAGTATGGTATTAACAGATACAAACTACTATGTATAAAATAGATAAGCAACAAGGATTTACTTAATAAAACAGGGAATAATACCCATTTTCTTTTAATAACCTATAATGGTGTATAATCTGCAGAAATAGTGAACAACTCTGCTGTATACCTGAAAACAACATAATAAATCATAAATCAACTATACCTCAATTTAAAAAAAAAGTCATTTAAAAGTCTTCTACCATCTCATTTAACTTTGATGGTTTTGATAGTGTAGAGATAAGAATTCACAGGAAATAATCAGGGGATTTTTGTTCTGGTTCTTAGTCTGCCAATAACCAGATATGTAATCTTGGGTATGAGAAATAAAATCTACCATATTCAGGTCTAGGTTACACAGGAGGATAAATCTTGTTGTATATGTAGGAAGGCATAAGAAAAAAACATTTAAAATTCTATTAGCATGAAAGTAATATTTTTTTTCACTTTATACATTTGGACTTTTTTGATCTGTGAAAGTAATTGGCTTGACTATCACAAAACTGTATCTATTTTTAAAGTGTTATTTTTAGCCCCTCTAAACCTGAAGAAAATTATTTTACTTCCCTACTTGCCCCTCAAAAACTGAACTGAAAAGCCAAATATAAGCATCAGGTGACTCCATCACTAAGTGAGAATGTTTTGGAGCTAGACTAGACTAGAATGAACAATTACTATTCAAAGTCTATGGGTTTGTACTGTACTATTTGGATTTACTGTGAACCCTGTCTAAAACAAAAATATCAAATAATTTAGGAGTATGTGGTAGTTAATTTGTGTCAACTGGACTAGTCCATGGTGTCCAGTTGTTTGGCAAAATACCAGTAAAAAGGTTGTTGCGAAAGTATTTTTTAGATATGATTAACATTTAAATCTATAAAATTTGAGTAAAGTATATTACCCTACACAATGTAAGCAGGCCTCATTCAATCAGTTGAAGGCCTTAAGAGTGAAGACAGGTTTTCTGAAGGAGAAGAATTCTTCCTCAGTACTAACATAGAAATTCTGATTGTATTTTCAGCCTATATATTGAGATATATAAGCCAATTTCTTAAAATCTCTTTCTTTCTAATATGAATATGGAGAGATCTGAGACATAGATCGATAGATAGATATCTTATTATATATTATATGTTTGAGATATGTAACATATATGGAATTTTGGGGAGGGGTAAATGTGTGAGGCCTGGTTTCTGTCACTAAGAAACATAATAAATTGACCAGGCAAAATACTACATATTTTAAAAAATAGAGAAACTCTTTTCAATGCTGCTTGGCCTACTGGAGTCATCTGATTGAGCTCCATGTTCTTGAATACCCTCTGAATTGGTCTCAGATTCTGAACAATCCAAATAATTTTCCTCTAGCAGAGAGTACATTTTTAGCATGGGTTCAAATGTCAGAGAAAAGTCAAGTAGATATAAAGAAGACCTAAACCTGACTAGCAGTATAAACTCAACCACTGACTCCATGAGAACACTGACCTGTTTCTATCATTATAGTTTGGCTCTTTTAAAAATTTCATATGAGAGGGTTGATGTCAGCAAGATGGTGGAAGAGGAATTCCCGCTGTCTCCTTACTTAATGAGATACTGAATTAACAACAATACATGGCCCAACTCCCTTTCTGAGAAGTTCAATAACCAGTTAAGAAGCTCTTGCACCCCAGGTAAGAAAGAAACCAGCCATATCAAAGCTGATAGAAAAATGTTAGGCACCTACTCTCCAGAGCCCTCCTCAGCACAGCATAGTGTGTTTGGGGCCAAACTTTTAACTCTCAGCTTCTTCCTTGGGTGGGAAAAAAAATACTGAACCATACATTCAACATTCTAGATCCTCAAGGGGCTGTCCAAGGTATTGTTTTTGTTTTGCCTGTCTGAGAAAGATGTTGGAACTGGCATACTCTAGATACCTAAGAACTACTGAGAACAAAATAAGGAGACAGGTTTGCTTTCAGTTTGCTGCTGGTCTAGCGGACCCAGGGTACAACAGAAGTTGATTCAACTTGGAGGTTTCTCTTTTGAGTGGGGAAGAAAAAGAGTAGGAGCATGCATCTAACATTCTAGGTTTGAGGTATCTGCTTAGGGACTGGTTTTAGTCTGGTCCAAACCTAAGACATAACAGGAAAATAGTTCCAAGCCGGGGGCTGCTGAGAACAAAGGCAACAGTTTGGACTAGGAAGCATGCAACTTCCAGAATCCCTCAACTCTATCACAATGCAGAATAATCAGAAGAAACCCTCAGCTCCTGGCTTATCCTGAGGGAGTGAAAGAACTAGAATATGTGTTTAACTTTCCAGATTTCCTAGGGATTTCCCCAGGGACTAGTCTCTGTCTCGCTTGTCTGAGAGTGCTAATGGTACCCAGCACACTTTACTGGCTACAGAACTCTAAGAACAAAAAAGAGGTGGATGGTTTCTTGTGGCCTGCGACTGCACCACACAAACTGCAGTACTACAAATAACCAAAGAAAACAAGAGATCATGATCTCCTAAAAAATTTGGCAAGAAAAACATCTCTATACCTAAAAATATACACACACAAGTCCAGAGAAGACACATCCACAGAAAAAGTGTGTGTGGCTTCTAGAATTTCTAGCCAGGCTGATCATTGAAAGTATTTCTCAGTATAAAGCCAGGCAATAAAGACTGAGAGGAGTGAGTGTATCTTCAAATGCACAATTACCAATGCAAAGCTACAAGAAACTTAAATAAACAGGAAAACAGCCCAATCAATTGAACAAAATAAATCTCCAGAACTAACCCTAAAGAAATTTTAGTCTACAAACTAATTGACAAATAATTCAAAATAAGTATCATGAATATGTTCAACATTCTGAAGAAAAATGCATTAAAAAAACAAGACTTTCAACAAAGAAATATAATATGCATCAAATACCCAAATTGAAATTCTGGAGCTGAAGAATACAAAGACTGAATAGAAAATTTTTCTAGAGGGATTTGGCAGCAGACTTGACTAAGCAGAAGAATCAGCAAAACATGTTATTTAAAATCATATAGTCAGAGGAGCAAAAAGAAAAAAAGAATGAAGAGTGAAGAAAGCTTAAGGGACTTGTAGGTCAACATCAAGTGGATGTATTATGGAATTCCCAGAAGGAGAAGAGAGAGAAAGAGGCAGAATGTTTATCTGAAGAAATAAGGTCAAAACCATCCTAAATCAGGGGAGGAAAACAGATATTTGGATTAAAGAAATCCAGCAGCTTCCAAATAGAATAAACATAAATGTACCTACACTGAAAAATATTATATTGCAACTCTCAAATATAAAAAAAAAGCAATGAGATAATTTTGGTAAAGAGCAAAACTCTTCATCTTATACTAGGGAACCCCCATTAGACTATCTGTAAATTTCTCAGCAGAAACATTGCAGGCCAAAGAGGAGTGGTAAGATATATCAAAATGCTGAAAAAAAATAAGAGCCAAGAATATTGCATCCTGTAAAACTGCCCTTCAAAAATAAAAGAGTAATAAAAACTTTCCAAGAAAAGTGTACACTGAGAAAGTTCATCACCACTATACGGGCCTTACAAGACACGCTAAACTCCTTCAAGTCAAAAAGAATGCTAGATAGTGATACAAATGCATATGAAAGTATAAAAGTCCATAGTAAAGATAAATATATACACAAATAGAGAATATGGTAATGGTGTAATTGTGGTGGATATCTAACTTTAAATTTTAGTCTAGAGTTTAAAAGACAAAAAGATAAAAATGAAAATAACTATAAAATATGTTAATGGATAAACAATATAAAATATATAATTTTTACATCAGTAACATAAAGAGGGAACAGAGAAGTAAAGAGTAGAGTTTCTGTATGTGATTATAATAAGTTTGTTATAAGCTGAGACTATATCACTATACTATAAAATGATTAGTATAAGTCCCATGGTAACCAAAAATAAAATACCTAATAAAAGTATACAAAATAAAATAAGAAATTAGTCATAGCATGTTACAATAAATAATCAATGAAACATAAATCATACAGTAGGAGAGAAAAATAGGGACAAAAATGCTACAAGACAAGCAGAAAACAGTTGGGAAAATGGCATTTCCTATCAGTAACTACTTGAAATGTAAATGGAGTAAAATCTCCAGTCAAAATATATGGAGTGACTGAATGGATAAACACAATAAAGAAACAAAGAAAAACAAGAACCAATTAAATGCTGTCTACAAGAGATTCACTTTAGACCTAAGGACACACATAGGCTGAAAGTAAAGTGAAGAAAAAAGCTATTCTATGAATATGGTACCCAAAAGAGAGCAGGGATGGGCATATTTATACCAAGCAAAATATATGTCAAAAGAGAGAAAGACATATAATAATGAATAGTCAATTTTCCAGGAAAACATAATAATTATAAATGTAAATGTAACTAATATTAGAGCTCCATGTATCAGAGCACCCAATACATGAAGCAAACATAATTGAAGGGAGAAACAGAAAGCAATGCAATAATTGTAGGAGATTTCACTTTAAATTATGAAAAAAACAACCAGACAGAAGATCAATCAGTATATAAAGGAACTGAACAACACCATATACCACAGGGGCCTAACAGGCATATAGAACATTCTATCTAATAGAAGCAAAATAAACATTCTTGAGCACAAAGGGAAAATTTCCTAAGATACATATCATGTTAGAGCACAAAACAAATTTTAACAATTTTAAGAAAGTTGAAATCACACCAAATGCTTTTTCCAATGACAGTGGAATGCAACTAAAAATCAATAAGAGAAGAAATATTGAAAAAATCACAAATAGGGGCAAATTAAACAACACAATCTTGAAAAGCAATATATCAATACAGAAATCAAGAAAGTAATTAGAAAATATATTGGGACAAACAAAAACACAGCATGCCAAAACTTATACAATGCAGCAAAAACAGTACTAAGAGACAATTTTATAGTGATAAATGCCAAGGTTAAAAAAGAAACAAGATCTCAAATTTACAACCTCACTTACTCTCAAATATCTAGAAAAAGAACAAACTAAGGCCAAAGTAGGTAGAAGGAAGGAAATAAATGAGATAGAAATAGAAATAGAAAAAACAAAAACAAAACAAAAATGAATTTAAAAAATAATGAAATTGACAAATCCTTAGCTAGACTAAGAAAAAGAGGTAAAATGCAAATAAATAAAATCAAAAATGGAAGAGAAAATATAAGAAATAATACTACAGAAATACATAGGATCATAAGAGAGTACTATGAAAAATTATATGCCAACAAATTAGATAACCTAGAAAAAAATGGATACATTCCTAGAATCATACAACCTACTAACACTGAATCATGAAGAAATAAAAAATCTGAACAGACCTATGACTAATAAGGTGATTAAATCAATAATCAAAATCGTTCCAACAAATAAAATCTCAGGATCAGATGGATCCAATTGTAAATGCAATCAAATATTTAAGGAAGAATTAATGCCAATCCTTCTCAAACTCTTCCAAAACGTTGAAGAGAAGAGAACACTTCTAAACTCATTTTATCTGTCCAGCACTACCGTGATACCAAAGCCAGGACAAAACACTAAAAAAATAAAAAAAAATAAAAGGAGAAGAAAAGAAAAGAAAAGAAACTAGGCCAGTATCCCTGATGAATATAGAAGCAAAAACATTAAACTAAATACTAGCAAGCCAAATCAAACAGTACATTGAAATAATTTTACACCATGATCATATGGGATTTATGTATGTGATGAAAGGTTGGTTCAATATATGAAGATAAATCAATGTGCTACACCATACCAAGAGAATAAAGAATAAAATAACATGATCAACTCAATCTATGTAGAAAAATAAGGTGAAAAAATTCACGATAAAAACACAGGAAAAACTAGGAATAGAAGAAAATTATCTCAGTGTAATAGAGGCCATACATAACAAGCCCACAGCTAACATCATATCCATCAGTGAAAAAAGTCTAAGATCAAGATCAAGGTTAAGATGCCTACTCTCACTACCTCTACTCAAAATATTACTGGAAATCTTAGAGAGATTAGGAAAGAAAAAGAAATTAAAAGCATCAGAATTGGAAAGGAAAAGGTAAAATTATTCCTATTCAGGGATGACATGGACTTCTAATATAACAACCTAGAAACAACATAAAGTGTCTATCAAATCTACCAAAAGTAAAAAAAAAAAATAATAGTATAGTAATTCATTGTAATTTATGTGTGTGTGTGCATGTGTGTGTATTTAAAGGCAGATCAAAAAACTGGAGCTACTTGCAATGATACAATGACATGGATGAATCCCCCAAACAACTGAGCAAGCAACTAAGAAACAGAATAATGATATTGTATTATTCTATTTATATAAAATTCAGAAAGAGGTAAAACTAAACTACATCATTTTAAGGTACTTACAGGTGAAAAAATTCTAACGAAAAGCAAGGAAATAATTATCACATCACTTTGAGGTGTGTGTGTGTGTGTGTGTGTGTTTTGTGTGTGTGCATGTGTAAATTTTGCCAGAAATATAAAGAAATATGGTGGGTAAATTACCATAGCAGTGAGGGTTTCAATACACAGCTTTCACTAATTGATTAAAGAAATAAGCAAAAAACTAATGATACAGAATATTTGAGTAACATATATAGCAAGAATGGTCAAATACATACATAGAACACTGTACCAAACAATTAAAGATTATGCATTCTTTACAAGTAAACAGACAACATTTATGAAAATCAATAATATAATATAAAATAGAGCAGGTCTCTACAGTTTTAAAGTATTCTTTTCATACAGATAATAATCTCTGAGTGCAATGTCATTCATTTTAAAATAACTAAAAGGCTACTAACAAAAATCATAAATTGAAAAAAAAAAACATTTCTACATGACTCATGGATCAAAAATGAAATCCCAATAGAGAATAGAAACTATTTTGATTTGAGGAAAAACAAAAAAATATTACATATCAATACTTATGTGATACATTTAAAGCATAAAAAGTGAGATGTTTATAACATTAAAATTTAAATTTCAGAAATTCTTACAGATTGTTTTTTAAAATGAAGCCTCCTCTAAAATTATAATTCAAAGGCCAAAGAGCCAAGTATGGCCAAATACCCCTAAATAAATAAAAGCAGAAAATTTTCCCTACTAGAAATTATGATTTATTGCAAAATAATTGGAATTAAGACTGTGTAGTATGCTTATAAGGATAGAACACTAATAAAACATTAGGCAGTTAATAAACAAATCTCTACAAATATGAATGCAAGATATTTTACAGCAGTGTCATTAGAAATCAGCCAATTGTCATGGAACAATTGTTTACTCAGAGGCCAAAAACAAGCAAAATACACCATATGCACCATATACAAAAATGAACTTCCAATATAGTGAAGATTTAAATATGAAAGGCAATTTTTAAAAAATTCAGAAGACGTAAATGGAGATGTCATTCTGATCTTTATTTTAGATACACATTAAAAAAAATTATACCCTTATGGAGCAAAACAAACTAGTAATTCATCCTTGCTGAATTTGTGGACTTCTGATCATCAAAAGACATCACAGAGTTTTCACTCTGGAAGTGGATGTTTGTAACACAAAAAACAATAAAAGAGTAGTGTTCATAATATATTAAGAAGTCCATACATATAAACAAGAAAATGTCAAACAACCTGACTGAAAAGTAGGCAAAGGATACAAACATTTGTGAAAAGGAATTTCATAGAAAAGAATATCTGAGTAACAATAGCATGTAAAGAACATCTGATTAGTAATCAAGAAGTTAAAACCATGGTGTAATGATACATTTACAACCAAATTTAAAGAAGAAATATTCAAACTGAAGTATGTCATAATGCACCTTAGGGAAAAACTAAGGCAGATTTTCAATCTCCATATATATTTTTTCCAAGTATTGACCTGACTGAGAAGTTGCTATTTCTCTTTCCCCAGCTCCCTAGTCACAATCACCAATCTCCAACTTGGCAAGCATGCAGCCATCTCTGCTATCCGGAATGTTATTATACTACAGCTGACTCTAAAAATGTGGGGCATCAAACATGGGAATAATTTGAACATGCAAAGTTTCTCAGAAAGATTGTTGGGAAAGCAAACTAAAAGGATCTGTAAGGAATCTTGATCTTATTTCATGGAGGAAAACAAAACAAACAAACAAACAAAACAGTCAAAAATCTTTGCCTCAATAAATAAACCAATCAATCACCCTATCAGTCATCTATTTATCTACACAACTACCTACCAATCTTTAAATGTGAAATGATTAATGATGAATCTTAAGGTTTATTTGAATTAAAAAATGAAATCACACTTTTACTGACAATAGAGTCTGATTTGGCTGATTGCTTACAGAGAGGATTGCTTTTGCCAATTAGGCTATATAGAAGATATTTTTTTTGCAATTTGTATGATCTAAAATCTATAATTAGATCCAAGGTTTGATGAAAATATATTTAAAGTACTTTTATAATACGTTGGAATAAGGCACTTTTATAATATGCTGGAAATTACATACTTTTGCAACCCTTTATATTGAGTAAAAATATTTGAACGCATAAAAAGTTTCTACTCCAAATTCCAATGGATATGTGTGAGGGTGTCCATCATCAACATGGAGCTCTCTGGCACCAGTTGGGTGTCTTAAAATTCAACTCAATTCTGACAATATCTATCCTGAGATATTATTAGATTCCATTCGTTAAAGCCTCAGTCCTATATAACTGCCTCTGACCCCTGCCTCACTACAGACCCAATCACAAGCCTCGGTTACCATGTGTTCTTCTGATAAATGACTATAAATCAGTTTCCCACAACCCCCTCCTTGAATTTGATTAATTTACTAGAGCAGCTCAAAGAACTCAGGAAACCCATTTACTTACTAGATTACTGGGTTATTACAAAGGATATTAAAGGATACAAATCAACAACCAGATGAAGAGATATGTATGGCAAGGTCCTGAGCAAAGGAGCTTCTGTCCCTTTGGGGTTTAGGTTCCCAAATTTTGGCACATGGAAGAATTCTCGTTAACCAACCTGGAAGCTCTCCAAACCCCTCCTTTTGTCGCTGGTGATTGATTAAACCTCTAGGTCCTTTTCCCTCCCCAGAAATCAGTGAGTGGGATTGAAAGTTCCCATTTTTATAGATGGTTTTCCTGGCAACCAGCTCTCATTCTTATTCACGTTTCAAAAATCACTTCATTAACAAAAACCTAGTTAGGGTGGAAAGGGGTTTGTTATAAATAACAAGAAACCTATTTAGCCTATATGGCTATGAAGCAATTTTAGAAACTGAGGATAAGAGACCAAATATTATTTTAAAAATATGTTCCCATTGCGCTTATCACTCAGGGAATGCCAAGGGTTTGTGATGCCAAGCTGTGATCCAGGAACCCTGGATGGAGACCAAAATATATATGAGAAATATACTTTGATTATCTGAAGGACAAAATATATATTTCTTATAACTCACAATATTGAAATGCTAATTGAAACATATGTTAAGAAGGCATAGATTCCACAATTATTTTAGGAGTATTCAAGAAAAAAAAATGTTTAAAGATTGCTGCTCTAAAAAGAAGCACATGTCCAATAAAATTGTGCACACAATGTTCATAGCATCGTTGCTTGTATTAGAAATAAATATGGAAACAAGCTGAGTATGTTAGGCAATTAATAGATTCACGGAGGAATTTTCATATAGTAGAAAACCATAAAGAAGTGAAAATAAATTCAATATAAATATACCAAGAACTTGGATGAATGCATTTTATAGACATTGTTGAACAAAAAAGCAAGTTATAAAAAAATAAATATAGAATTTTTCCAGTTATATTGAATATTGAAAACATGGAAAATTAAAGTATGGTTGATGGATATATAATACCAATAAGGGAAATAAGGGTTTTATACATGTTTATTTCAGGACAGTTGTTCTATTCAGGAATACTGAGAAAAATGAAATGCATGAGGACAATCATAGGTCTTCAAAGCTATTAATAATCATCAAATTTTTAAAATTAGTGTAATAGTTTAATGATCTTTTGCTTTATAATAATTTTTAAACTGTACAGAAAACACATAGGATTTTATGTGTCACACACACACACACACACACACACAAAGAAAACTTTCTAGAAAAAATTACCCCTTGAAAATTTTACCCAAAGATACCTAAAGTATATGTACATGTATACTATGGTTATTAGGGGAAGACATTTTATTATTTAAATTTTTTTTGAAATTCTGTTATTTTAAATCTGAAGGCACAGTCTAAATCAGGTTTTTAAGTACATTTATTTGGAAGAATCATGGGTTGCTCAAATTCCTATATTTGGTTTGATGCTGAAAAAGAAGTGGGAGCAGATGCAAGTTGTATCTGTGGGGAAATTGGCCAGAAAAAGTAAGCAAAACATGTTTAAGTTCAACATTCTGTGGGAAAAGGAAGTGCGAAAATAATTCTGTCACATGGCTCCCAATTTTAAAACATGGTGCAATATGAGTATTCACTAGGAAGGATAGGGCCTATCAACCTGAACATTATTTATCTTTTGAGACAGATAATTTTTTATTTTGGGAGGATGTCCTGTGCAGTGTAGGATCTTCAGGATCTTTAGCAGAATCCATGGCCTGTACCCACTACATGCAAGTAACATCACCACACCCAGTTAACACTTGTCCTCTGGGGAAAGAAGGTTAAAGTCACTACAGTTGAAAACCACTGATGTAGGGTGAGGTAAATAGCAGAATATATATATATATATATATATATATATGTTAAAAATTGCTATGTCTCTTAGTAACTCTACATATAAATTATTGCTATTTTATGTATATATATATATATATATATATATATATATATATATATATATATATAAATCAAATTACTGAGGGACAGAAATACCACTTTGACTTTGTCAACCTAAATAAAGAGGTAAACTGAGGAAAGCTTGAATTGTCAGAAAATGAGTTTATTCAGGAATAGAAGATAAATTGCAATTCAGGAAACACCAAATGTAGCAAGCTACAGGCAAGTCTGTTGAAGGTTTGGGGTGGGCTGTGTTTATGGGCAAGTAGTGCAAAAGGGGAAAAGTACAACCAGAGTCCAGTCAGTTTATTGGTTTGATGATAGGGAGAGATTCCTGGTGGATGTTCATTGGTCAGGAGATAAGTTTCAGTCTTCTGTAAATCAGTCATTTAGTGGAAATCAGTCTCTCAGTTCTTCAGTTTTGTTCTCCTGAGGGTGATTACCCACGATTCTCCATTTCACATCCTCCAGTTTCATTTTAAATTGAAATCCTTTCACAACTTCTTAAAGAAACGTATGAGTCATGATTCTTCCAGATGAAAAGACAAAGTATAAAATAACTGTTGTATGGAATGAAATCAATATGGATTGACCTAAATGTAAAGCCTAGTACTATGAAACATCTAGAAGGAAACATAGAAAAGTTTTGTAAACTTGAGTTAGAATAACAGAGCTTAGTTAGACACCTATGATATTGTGATATAATTAGAAATATATGTTTGCTCTTCATTCCTGATTCCTGACACAAAAGCTTCTAAAACTCACAATTTCCTGAGTGACAGGAGTGATAGGAATATATTTCAATATGATATGTGGTTTTAGTTTTTGGTTCCTGACAGAAGAGCTTCTAGACCCTTGGAAAATCTGGAGTGGTAAGTGTCTTTTTGTATGATAATTAGGTAACTCTAGGTGGGCTCCTAGATAGATTCAGGATGGGACCTGATTGCCAAAGGAGCCAACTTTGTTGATTCTAGGGTTGGAACTTTCAGAGCCACCTCCCAAGTTCCAGGGAGAGGAAAGGGGCTAGAGATAGAGTTAATTGCCAGTGGCCAAAGATTTAATCAATCATGCTAACATAATGTAAACTTCATAAAAACCCTAAACAATAGGGTTTGGAAAGCCCTATTTATAGGTTTATAGGTGAAGTATGGAGGTATATAGGGAAATGAATAACAACTAGTTTTATCCACTTTTTCCCTCAGATAAAGTATAAATTTTCTTAAATTGTATTCCTTCTTTATTATAATTATTCAGCAAGAATAAAACAGTTTTGCTTTTAATATTAATTGATAAGTCTAATAAAAAATTCTCCATTATCCCCCTTGAGCATGTATTTAAGACCATATTATCTCATGCAAATATTATGTTTCTGACACTAAGAAAAATATGGTACGTATATTACATATGCATTAAACATTCTCCACAAGGTCAGTCTGAGGGTTCATAGCAATGATAAATCATTCCTGGGACTAGTTATCCCATTAGCATGAATTTTGAAGGTCATAGACTACTAAAGGAGACATATTTAATAAACAGATCTCCCCCAAATTATTTTTGATTTGTGGATTAGCATGTTAAAACAACCAAATTGGGATTAAACTTTCCTGAAATTCTATACCACTTTGAGCCATCGTGTTTTCTAATTGTAAAAGTGGTATGCATCAGGTTAAGTTAATCATTACTTTATGCCTTACAACTAAAAATGTAAAACTAAAAGTTATAATAAGTAGCCTCCTATGATATTGAATATCAGAAATTGATAGATATGCTTTTAGCCATAAATGGCATATGATTATTAGCCACTGAACTAGATTTTAACTTTTACTTTAAAGTACCATGTTACTATGAATATAATTTGGACTTTATATCATTCTGAAACAAGAGGGGAGGGGGCAGGGCACAACATTTAAAAGAATGACATAGCCACAGTACATGACGAAAACTAGTGAGAACCAACCAAGTCCAAGATGGCAGAAGATTCAACTTCCAGTAGACCTTGAGCCTCATCACATGCTCATTGTAATACATTAGCATAAGCTAAATGACACAGCCACCAGCACCATAACAGTTTTGAGGTCAATCATATAAGGTCAAAAAGTGGGCAGTGACCCGATTCCTGGAAATCCCCCCCTTCCCCAAAATAGTTGGAATAATCCTCCTACTTATTAGCCTATGAAATTATCCAGCCCCTAAAAACTAACCACGCCATATTTCGAGGCCTCTTGCTTCCTGCCTTCCAAGATGACCCACACTCTGTCTGTGGAGTGTGTTTCTCTCAAGGCCTCTTACCTTCCGAGATGGCCCACACTCTGTCCATGGAGTGTGTTCTTTCTAAATAAATCCACTTCTTACCTATCACTACGCCTCTGAATTCTTTTGTGACAAAGAAATAACCTTAAATTCACTGGCAACAATTCTAGTTAAGAGATGATCTTGTTATAATAAAACCTTAATAATATTAAAAGTTAGTATATGAACTGAACTTCCAAATTAGACTGAATAAAAACAAATACTGTATTTCTTAATATTGTATTGATCCATAAGAGGAGCACCTCATAATTATATAGCAAGTTATGGTTTTCAAAGTACATAGAGGACCTCCATAGTAATTATGTTCTTTGCACTATAGGAGAGCAAAATTTGCCACCCCAATATATTTCTTTGGAATGTGGATTATTTCGAGCTGAAAACAATCAAGGCTGTAAAGATTCAGGAAGAAATTTTGACCTTTCCCCTAACTGCCTAAAATAATGTAGATAGAGGACGTGTTCCAGGATGGGAACTATCACCATAGATAACTGCAGTTAGTATGCGCTAATTGTGTAGACAGGAAGGAACCCAGCAAAGTCTGTTTGTTAAAATATCTGTGTCCCATTGTCACTTCATGAGCCAAGAAACATTTGTTTACTAAACATTTGCATTTCCATCTTCTTGTGAATTGCCTTCTTTAAGTTTGAAGTCCCAAACTACTTCCCCAGCATCCTCTTTTGTCCTCAGCTAAAGATGGTATTTATTGTGAAGTTTCAGCCATTTTGGTGAGTTATTTAGTTTTCCTGGGTCTCTTTAATGTATACATGTTATTAAACTTTAGCTTGATTTCCTTCTGTTAATCTGTCTCATGTCAATTTAATTGTTAGACCAGCCACAAGAACCTAGAAGGGTAGAGCAAAATGTCTTCCTCTCTGACAGCTTTTACTAGTTGTTTAAATTAATTTATTAAAACAACGAGTTTTATTTTTATCTGGTAGCTGTAGGTTGAATCCTTCCATACAGAAGATAATTGTGAGTATAGAGTAAATGAAATACTTGGTAGAAATATAGTGTTTTGAAACATAGTTTTCCCATATAATATTCAGTTTCAATTTTCAAAAGCATTCACTGAAATACCATAAAATAGTTAATCCTCAGAGAACACAAGAAATTGTAAAATTTATATTTCAAGTATATTGGTTATTCTTTCTTTTCCAATATTTTTTTTGAGGTATTGTATTAAATCTCTTGAAATAATTCTCATGTCAATTTAGGGTTTTTCTGTTTTATAAGCTCACTAATTAAACTTCATTAAGTTTTCAAGGAAATTAAATTATATTTTAAATTTAGCTATGTGTCAAGTAAGACAACAAAACTCAAATATCTGAATCAAATTAAATCAAGTAGATGTTATCAAGGACAGATATGAGAAGTCAGAAGTCAGCATTTATAACTTGGTATCACACCCTGTTCTAATTTGTATTAAAATTGAAAATTGTTCCAATTAATATTTGTACTCAGTACAACGTTTATATCTATAACTTCACTTAAAGTTTTAAAATAAGTAAGAAAAAGAAAACTTGAATTATTATTTTTGAACACAAGTTTCCAATGACAACTGTAAAACATGAGAGCAATTTATTTTAAAATTAATATTTTAATTCCTCCTAAAATTATTAGAAATAATATATCCAATTGCCCTTTGGTGGCTATACTGCTTATTTGTAAGATATTAGAAATAATTGTTATAATGGATATTAATAGTTGACAACAGGCAGGTTAGGTTATGTTAAGTTTCAATTGTAAATTCAGAATAAGAACTAAAGAAAATGATTAAATAACCTTTTGTCCTCATTGAATGAGACCATATATAATCAACAAATTTGCTTAGTAGTACCAATTTCAAGGTATCAAATTGAAATAATATGCCTTTTGTGCCTTTCTAAAAACCCAAAATAAATCTTAATATAACTTTAAAAAAGACTTGTGCATACTTCCAAAGAATAACTAAAATTAAACCAATTTCCAAATTCGTCCTACATGCTCTAATATATAGCAAAAAGCAGCAGTGGTAACACATCAAGTTGCTATTTACAATGTCAGTTGTAAAATATTGCAACTTCTAATGACAGAAATATTTTGTATGGATTAATGACCAAAAATACATGGGAGATAAAAAGAAAAAAATACTAAAATTGAGATTAATATATGCCTTATAATAATATTACTTTAAATCTGAAGGCAAGATATAATATGTAAAATATCCTTATTTAAAAAAAGTTTTTATTTTATTTGCCTATAGATCTCTTAATTTTTAAAAGTCAGCTGCATTTTTAAAAAGTAATAGTCACTATGGAAATAATTATTAGCTCCTTTTATTCTAAGGGAAACCAATATAAATTGAATTTGTACAGAGGAGACAGTTTTTTGTATTGGCACATAACTAACACTAGTCCATCTCTGAGACAATATATTTTCTTCTGAAATCATTTTCGATGTTATGTAACTTGCCTTTGTTTAATTTTTATATCACCAAAGCTATTTCTAGTTCTCATTAAAAGTTTGCCAAGGTTTTGATTGTCAATATTTTAATTCTGAAAGGTCACAATCATGACTGGTGGTCAATCTTTCCTTCAGTTTTTCCCTATTATTCTAAAAGTTGGATATGAGCCAAGTCAGCAGCATCTCTCTGTGCTTTTGCAGTGGTAAGACATAGTGTGAGGTTTAAATATCTTTTCTTTTCTGTATAGAAAGTCATTCTGAAGTGAGAGGGAAAATGATAAAGAGTGCTAATACAAATATTCATAGAGTTCTAGTCATTCTTTGTTCCTTTTCATCTTAAATTTTAATTGCTTTGTAAGGTTCCTGTGATATTTCCAATAAATTTCCCTTTGTGCCTAATTTTCTTTTCTGTCACTTGCAATCATAGTTCTTGGAAATAGAACAGAAAACCTTAGATGGCACCATAATTAAAATATTTTCTGATGTGTTCATTCAAGAAATGATTGTTAAAAAAGGATAACTATTCCTATGATGAGGCCTAACCTATAAATTTATATTAGCATATTAAACGAGCTGTCAGCACCATCATTAAAAATCTCTTAATTGGATGGGAATCCCTCAATCTTTCCTAGGTAAGTCAACAACAAAAATGTGCTAATTGAAGGAAAAACTGACCCAGTTAGGCAAGTTGCTCACACCAAATGGAGCAACAGTCATCTAGTAAATAAGGTTGCAGCTCAACAAAAAACTGTAAAGATTGAGATGGGAAGATAGACAGTTACCAGAAAAAAGGTTTGCTCCCCTTAAAGAAAGGTTGGTGGTAGGAGGCTAGGTGATAAAGTAATATCTGTCTACTTCAGTTCTGTAATATTATTTGAAGAATGAAATATGAGATTAATATGGTAGAGATGTCTCAAAGCAAAACCAGAGCTGGACAGTAGTTAAAATGGCAAAAACAGATATTTTTCATGACTACTGCAATAGGGGAAAAGAGACCTCAGAATAGAACCAGGCTCAGTTCCAAATACAGCATCAACAAATGGGAATTTATAGTTAATGAACAGGGTGGGAGTTGGTGAATCATAAATAACTAATAGTAAACATTATGGGTAAGGGTGGATTCTGGCTAAACCAATCTAACAAGCTTCTTACTGAAGGCAGGCCAGAGTGATTAAATATCACCTGGGGGATGATAGAGGAAAAGGAAACTGATTAGATATTGAAGCTGATCAAATATGGAGGATGGGGGATTCTGGCTAAACTAATTTAACAGAATTTTTGCTAAAATTGGATAATGCATGGATGAACATGGAAGTCCAAAAGTCCAAAAGTTGAGGCCTAGTTGAAAAAGAGTTCAGAGAAGCCTGAGTACAGTCTGGTTGAGGAGAGAAAATACATTTTGTCAGATATGTTTGTTCCAAAAGCCTAAGAGTAGTCAATCAAGGAGTCTTCAACATAAGCACCTATATTGCTTTCATAATTGTTTTCCCAATTAATATCCTAGACAACCTATAAAATAAAAAGCTAAAAGTAAATTTAAAAAAATAACCCTAATATTTCTCCACCAAACCAAAATAAAACAAACAAATGAGCAAATAAAAACTCCACTTAACTCTACCAAAGAAAGCTGTTATTAAAATTTGCTAAAAAGTATTATTTCTTTAAATCTTCTCTTGAGTAACAAGAAGCAACTAGGACAAATGAGTAGGATTGCTCCTACAAAATGCTTTCCAACTTTTATTCTAAAGCAAAGACTCAAAAACAAATCCAATGATGCAATTAGTCAGATTCTGCGTGAGAGAGCATAACTATAGACTGACCCAATTTTGCTTTTTCTTTTCCCTCTGTAGTTACAATTTTGTAATGACAACTTATCACAGGTAGAATAAAATGTTTTGAATTTTTCTACCATGCACACACTCTTAATGCTTTAATTCTTTTAGTGAGTTCTAATGGTTTCTCATAACAGACAAGGGAACAAAAGTTTTGTACATCTTTACATCTGAGAACAATGAGAAAGCTAATGAAGCATTTCTAAAAAAAAAAAAAATCACTTTAAAGCATAATATCCTGGATTCTCATGAATGTAAAAAAACATATGTCACAGATTTCCAGTATCTTGAAAGTGTTTCATAATTATTGGAAAAGTGTAACATTAACTTTTAGGCCTAATGGCAAATTGTCATATGCCTAATGCTGTTCATGACATTAGATACAGAGTAAACAGACACACTTGCAGATTAATTAATGCATCACTTAAATTTATCTATTCAAAGACAAAGTGAGACATAATAAATCTTAATGTACCTATCAGATTACACATATCTGATTACAAGTTGCTCTTGAGATGTAAGACTAAAGACTACAAGATGGCAGTGTCAAAGTATGGCACACTTAGGCCATGAAATATTAATGAGAACTCATTGCACTTACCTCTTGACAACATCTAAATGGGAATCAGATTTCAGACCTTGAGTATTTTCAGCACATTCCTACTACAGAAAAAAAAATTGTCCAGTGAACTTTAAAAAATGTCAGCCAGCAGGGCTTTCAAATACATAATTTACTATTTTGTTGGCTGCTTATAAATGGATAATAATAAACTCCTGGCTGAATGCAAGCTCATAAATGCAGAATCAAAAATTGGAAGAACACCATAAAATGATAAATGTGCAACTTTATGGTACTAATTTTCCTCTAGGTAATTACAGTGAGAGCAAAGAAACATGTAGCTATAGTGTTAAAATGTGAATGGAAATTTTGACATTCTCCTTGTACAGAGCAAGATTTTTATAGAGAAAATCTTTGGAAATATAAGCACCCATACCTCTGTAACAGTGCTAGATCAGTAATACTAAGATTGCTGCTTAAGTCGAATGGTCTTCAGTGGGTAATATAACTTCAAAGCTAATTTAATTACTATTTTCCTTCTTGATATATTCCTAAACTTCAAGTAGATCTATTGGCTGATTATATTAATCAACAGCCATAAATACAGAGATATTTTCTTTATGTGCTTTGATAGAACCATTAACATTTTTGTCCACCATATTTATATATATGTATTAAAATACTAAAACATATATGTATACCTGATTCTTTGCTACAAATGAACAGTATCACAAATAAATTTTTATTAAGTAATTTATTATACTACAAATAGTTTTTGTCCAAGATGATTTAAATAAATAGACACCTAGAACATTACAAAAATTTTAAGATGTTAACTGAAAATTTTATTAAATTTAATTTCCATTGTGATGCCACAATGATAAAAGAAACAAAGACAGAAAGAATATTCATCCATTTTTATAAATTATTTATGAACTAATATTTACCTAATTGTACATAAAAGGAAATAAACATAACGATATGAAGTAAATTTTATTTTAAATAAATCAATAACATTTAGAAATTATGTGGTTTGTCCTGGCCTTAGACACAGCCCACAAATATCTGTGCACTTGCCATAATTGATTTCTAAGCATTATCCATGATATCCAGACTCACCTGTCAAGTTACCTAGTGAAAATATTCACTTGGATATCTAATGGACATCTCAAACTTAATACATTCAAAACTGAGCTCCTGGCTTCTCTTCTAAATCTGCTCCTGTCTCTGGTTAATCCTTTCTCAGTAAATGGAAATGTCATTATTTTAGCTGCTCAGGAATAAAAACCTTGAATTCATGTGCATTACTTAGAAATTGAGCTAAGATACAAGAAACAGAGACCTAATGACATGGGTAGACATATGAGGGTTATTTTTCCAACGTAACAAATGTTTTTTTTTAGATATGGGCAATTGCTATTATCTGTTTAAGGGTTTCAGATACGTTTTTTACATCCACCTTGATATTTTTGTCCACATTCCAGGTAGCAAAGAGGAGAAAATGACAAGGACAACAAGATAAACCTCTTAACTGAGCCAATTCCTTTTAAGGTGCTTTTTTTTTTTTAAAGTTGAAGCATAATTGAGTTATAATACTATATTAGTTTCAGGTATACAACATTGTGATTCAGTATTTTTTACAGATTATACTCCACTAAAATTTATTAGAAGATAATGGCTATAATTCCCTGTGCTATACAATATATATTTTGCTTACTTATACATAGTATAAAGTGCTTTACCTGAAGATCCACCCCAATATTTTAATCTTGCATTTCCGTGGCCACCTTGATTCAAAAGAGAAGCTGGGAAATGTAATTCCTACTCTTCCTCCACTTCCCCCTCCTCATTCTACTTTTAACTTGAGAACACTGACACATTCAATAAGGACATTTTATTTTTAAGGAAGAAGGGAGAAATGATAAGAAACTCACAGTCTCTTCTTTTTTATCATTGATGCCTTTCTCTTATGCTGTATTTCCAGTCCATAAGGAAACCTGGTCATCTTTTCCATAAAAAAAAAAAAAAAAAAAAAAAAAAAGCATCCAAAACTGGACCACTTTTCACCAGTTCAACTGCTACTGCTTTGTTCTAAGCTTTATATCACATCTATGTTATGCAAATAGCCTCTAATTTAGTCTTTATCTTGGCCACCACCCCTGCTATACTCTATTCTCTGCACTGAAAACATATTGGTAGTTCCAAAAGAGTCTTGTCATACCTCCCTTCTGCTTAATATTTTCCAGTCAGTTTCTATCTCACTCAAGGTAAAATTAAAAGTTCTTGCAATCGTTTAAAAGGCAATGTTGTCAGACCCTCTATCTTCAGCTCCTACTATTCTCTCACTTAAAAACTATGTTCTACCTTGACCTGCCTTCTCGCTATTTCTCTAAAAAGACAGGAACATTCCTGTCTTTGCACTGGCTTTTCCCCTATACTTACCCTGTACCGCCTCTACCTTCCCTCTATTTATACATAACTATTACCTCTCCTCATAAATTCTTTGTGCTGGTTCTCTGGCTATCTCTCTCTTCCTTTTCCTACTTCTCTATCTTTTCCCCATATAGCCTTTTCAAAAGCTTTTGTTGTTATTATTACCCCTACCCTCTACCCACTCTCTAGCTCTTCCCCCAAATTTCGACAAGGCTAACTCCTTCAGCTCTTTCAAGCCACTGAACACACTATTGAAAATTGAACATTGTAAGCCCCCACGTTTCTGATGCCTCTTGCCCTATTATGCCCTGTCATTTTCCCCATACCACCTACCATCTTCTAATATTCTATATTGTTTATTTATAACTTAAGTTTATTGTCCCCTACCCATTTAGAATATGAGAACCATATGTTCTTAAATATAATTTTATATAATTTTAATATAATTCCGACCTAAACTCCTTTATATTTTTAGAAAAAATACATTTTCTCAATTTCTAGATTGACATGCCACCTAATTGAATTCTCATAATAATTATTTATTCAAACAACATTACATCAACGGCTCTAAGTTTCTGAACTTTCAATCAAATAACATAATTAGAAAGAGTAAGGGGTTTTACAGCATGTTTTAATATAATTTATATTTTTAACATATTTATTGGAGTATAATTGCTTTACAACATTGTGTTAGTTTCTGCAGTATAAAAAACTGAATCAGTTATATGTATACATATATCCCCATAACTCCTGCCCCATGTGTCTCCCTCCCCCTTTCCATAACCCACCCCTCTAGATAGTCACAAAGCACCGAGCTGATCTCCCTGTGCACTGCCATTTCTTCCCACTAGCTATCCATTTTACATTTGGTAGTGTATATATGTCAATGCTATTCTCTCATTTCACCCCAGCTTACCCTTCCCCCTCCCCATATCCTCAAGTCCATTCTCTAGTAGGTCTGCATTTTATTCTCACCTTGCCCCTAGGTTCTTTATGACCATTTTTTTTAGATTCCTTATATATGTGTTAGCATACTGTATTTGTTTTTCTCTTACTGACTTACTTCACTCTGTATGACAGTCTCTATATCCATCCACCTCACTACAAATAACTCAGTTTCATTACTTTTTATAACTGAGTAATATTCCATTGTATATATGTGCCACATCTTCTTTATCCATTCATCTTTTGATGGACACTTTGGTTGCTTCCATGTCCTGCCTATGGTAAATAGAGCTGAAATGAATATTTGGTACATGACTCTTTTTGAATTATGGTTTTCTCAGGGTATATGCCCAGTAGTGGGATTGTTGGGTCATATGGTAGTTCTATTTTTAGTTTTTTAAGGAACACCCATACTGTTCTCCATAGTGGCTGTATCAACTTACATTCCCCCCAACACTGCAAGAGGGTTCCCTTTTCTCCACACCCCCTCCAGCATTTATTGTTTGTAGATTTTTTGATGACGGCCATTCTGACCAGTGTGATGTGATACATCATTGTGGTTTTGATTTGCATTTCTCTAATGATTTATACGTTGAGCACTGTTTCATGTGTTTGTTGGCAATCTGTATATCTTCTTTGGAGAAATTGCTATTTAGGTCTTCTGCCCATTTTTGGATTGGGTTGTTTGTTTGTTTGATATTGCACTGCACAAGCTGCCTGTATATTTTGGAGATTAATGCTTTGTCAGTTACTTCATTTTCAAAAATTTTCTCCCATTCTGAGGGTTGTCTTTCCATCTTGTTTAATGCTTTGCAAAAGCTTTTAAGTTTTATTAGGTCCCACTTGTTTATCTTTCTTTTTCTTTCCATTTCTCTAGGAGGTGGGTCAAAAAGGGTCTTGCTGTGATTTATGTCATAGACTGTTCTGCCTATGTTTTCCTCTAAGAGTTTTATAGTGTCTGGCTCTACATTTAGGTCTTTAATCCATTTTGGATTTATTTTGGGGTATGGTGTTAGGAAGTGTTCTAATTTCATTCTTTTACATGTAGCTGTCCAGTTTTCCCAGCACAACTTATTGAAGAGGCTGTCTTTTCTCCATTATATATGCTTGCCTCCTTTGCCAAAGATAAGGTAACCATAAGTGCATGGGTTTATCTCTCCACTTTCTATCCTGTTCCACTGATCTATTTTTTGTTTTTGTGCCAGTACCATACTTTCTTGATTACTGTAGCTTTGTTGTATGTTCTGATGTCAGAGAGCTTGATTCTTCCAGCTCCATTTTTTTTTTCTCAAGATTGCTTTGGCTATTAGGGGTCTTTTGTGTTTCCATACAAACAGTACAATTTTTTATTCTAGTTTTGTAAAAAATGCCATTGGTAGCTTGATAGGGATTGCACTGAATCTGTAGATTGCTTTGGGTAGTATAGTCATTTTCACAATGTTATTCTTCCAATCCAAGAGCATGGTATATGTCTCTATCTGTTTGTATCATCTTTAATTTCTTTCATCAGTGTCTTATAGTTTTCTGCATATAGGTCTCTTGTCTCCTTAGGAAGGTTTATTCCTAGATATGTTATTCTTTTTGTTGCAGTGGTAAATGGGGGTGTTTCCTTAATTTCTTTTCCAGAATTAATGCTGTTTGTATATAGGAATGCAAGAGATTTCTGTGCATTAATTTTGTATCCTGCTACTTTACTAATTTCATTGATTAGCTCTAATAGTTTTTGATACCATGTTTAGGATTCTCTATGTATAGTATCATGTCATTTGCAAACAGTTACTGTTTTACTTTTTGTTCTCCAATTGGATTCCATTTATCTATTTAGTTTTTCCTATTGCTGTGGCTAAAACTTCCAAAACTATGGTGAATAATGGAGGTGAGAGTGGGCAACCTTTTCTTTTTCCTGATCTTACTGGAAATGGTTTCAATTTTTCACCATTGAGAACAATGTTGACTGTGGCTTTTTCATAAATGGTCTTTAGTATTTTTCAGTAGGTTCACTCTATGCCCAGTTTCTGGAGATTTTTTTCATAAATGGGTGTTGAATTTTGTTGAAATCTTTTTCTGCATCTATTGAATTTATCATATGTCTTTTTATACTTCAGTTTGTTAATATGGTGTATCACATTGATTGTTTTGTGTATATTGAAGAATCCTTGCATTCCTAGGATAAACCCCACTTGATCATGGTGTATGATCCTTTTAATGTGCTGTTGGATTCTGTTTGTTAGTATTTTGTTGAGGAGTTTTGCATTTATGTTCATCAGTGATATTGGTGTGTGTTTTTCTTTTTGTGACATTTTTGTCTGGTTTTGGTATCAGGGTGATGGTGGCCTCTTAGAATGAGTTTGGGAGTGTTCCTCCCTCTGCTATATTTTGGAAGAGTGTGAGAATTATAGGTGTTAGCTCTTCTGTAAATGTTTGATTGTGCTCACCTGTTGCACCATCTGGTCCTAGGCTTTCGTTTTTTGGAAGATTTTTAATCACAGTTTCAATTTCAGTGCTTGTGATTGGTATGTTCATGTTTTCTATTTATTCCTGATTCAGCCTTGGAAGTTTGTACATTTTTAATAATTTGTCCATTTCTTCCACATTGTCTATTTTATTGGCATATAGTTTCTTGTATTAGTCTCTCATGATCCTTTGTATTTCTGCAGTGTCAGTTGTTACTTCTCCTTTTTCATTTCTAATTCTGTTGATTTGAATCTTCTCCCTTGTTTTTCTTGATGTGTCTGGCTAATATTTTTTTTTAATTTTGCTTATCTTCTCAAAGAACCAGCTTTTAGTTTTATTGATCCTTGCTATTGTTTCCTTCATTTCTTTTTCATTTATTTCTGATCTGATCTTCATGATTTATTTTTTTCTGCTAACTTTGGGTTTTTTTGTTGTTCTTCTTCTTCTGTCTCTAATTGCATTAGGTATAAGGTTAGATTGTTTATTTGAGATTTTTCTTGTTTCTTCAGGTAGGACTGTATTGCTATAAACTTCCCTCTTAGAATTGCTTTTGCTGCATCCCATAGGTTTTGGGTTTTCGTGTTTTCATTGTGATGTGTTTCTAGGTATTTTTTGATTTCCTCTGATTTCTTCAGTGATCTCTTGGTTATTTAGTAGTGTATTGTTTAGCCTCCATGTGTTTGTATATTTTACAGATTTTTTCCAGTAATTGATATCTACTCTCATAGCATTGTGATCAGAACATATATTTGATATGATTTGAATTTTCCTAAATTTACTGAGGCTTGATTCTTGAGCCAAGACATGATCTATCCTGGAGAATGTTCCATGAGCACCTGAGAAGAAAATATATTCTGTTGCTTTTAGATGTAATGTCCTATAAATATCAATTAAGTTTATCTGGTCTAATATGTCATTTAAAGCTTACATTTCCTTATTTAGTCTCATTTTGGATGAACTGGTCATTGGTGAAAGTGGAGTGTTAATGTCCCATACTATTATTGTGTTACTGTCAATTTCCCCTTTTATGGCTGTTAGCATTTGCCTTATGTATTGAGATGTTTCTCTATTGGATGCATAAATATTTATAATTGTTATATCATCTTCTTGGAATGATCCCTTGATCATTATGTAGTGGCCTTCTTTGTCTCTGATGATAGTTTTTATTTTATAGTCTATTTTGCCTGATATAAATATTGCTACTCCAACTTAATTTTGATTTCCATTTGCATGGCATATCATTTTTCATCCCCTCACTTTCAGTCTGTATGTGTCCCTAGGTGTGAAGTGGGTCTCTTGTTGACAGCATATATATGGGTCACATTTTTTTATCCATTCAGCCAGTTTGTGTCTTTTGGTTGGAGCTTTTAATCCATTTACCTTTAAGGTAATTATAGATATATATTTTCCTATTACCATTTTCTTAATTGTTTTGTGTTTGTTATTGTAGGTCTTTTCCTTCTTTTGTGTTTCCTGCCTAAAGAACTTCCTTTAGCATTTGTTGCAAAGCTAGTTTAGTGATGCAGAATTTTCTTATCTTTTGCTTGTCTGTAAGGGTTTTAATTTCTCTGTTCAATCGTCTTCATTGAAAATATATCCCTTTCATCATTTTAAATATGTCCTGCCATTCCCTTCAGGCTTGCAGAGTTTTTGCTGAAACATCAGCTGTAAACTTTATGGTGTTTGCCTTGTATGTTATTTGTTGCTTTTCCCAGGCTGCTTTTAGTATTTTTTAAATTTAATTTTTGATAGTTTGACTAATATATATTTTGGCATGTTCCTCCTTGGATTTATCCTGTATGGGGCTTTCTGCATTTCCTGGCCTTGATTGCTATTTACTTTCCCATGTTAGGGAAGTTTTCAACTGTAATCTCTTCAAATATTTTCCTACACCCTTTCTTGTCCTCTTCTTTTTCTTGGAACTCTTAATTCAAATGTTGGTGTTTTTAATGTTGTCCCAGAAGTTTCTGAGACTTTCCTCAATTATTTTCACTCCTTTTTCTTTATTCTGCTCTGCAGCAGTTATTTCTACTATTTTATCTTCCAGGTTACTTATCTGTTCTTATGTCTCAGTTATACTACTACTGATTCTTTCTAGAGTGTTCTTAACTTCATTTATTGTGTTGTTCATCATTGTTTGTTTGCTCTTTAGTTCTTCTAGTTCCTGGTTAAATGTTTTTTCTATTTTCTCCATTCTATTTTCGAGATTTTGTATTACCTTTACTATCATTACTCTGAATTCTTTTTCAGGTAGACTGCCTATTTCCTCTTCATTTATTTGGTCTGGTGGGTTTTTACATTGCTCCTTCATCTGCTGCATATTTCTTTGTCTTCTCATTTTTTTTTTAACTTACTCTGTTTGGGGTCACCTTTTCACAGGCTGCAGGTTAATAGTTCACATTGTTTTTGGTGTGTTTCCCCAGTGGGTGATGTTGGTTCAGTGGCTTGTGTAGGCTTCTTGGTGGTGGGGACTGGTGCTTGTGTTCTGGTGGATGAGGCTGAATCTTATCCTTCTGGCATGCAGGGCCACATCCCGTTATGTGTTTTGGAGTGCCTGTGAATTTAGTATGACTTTAGGCAAGCTCTCTGCTGATGGGTGGGTTTGTGTTCCTGTCTAGCTTGTTGTTTGGCATGGGGCATCCAGCACTGGACTTACTGCCCGTTGGGTTGTGCTGGGTCTTTGTGTTTAGCTGGGTCTTAGTGTTGAGACAAAGATCTCTTCGTGATCTCTCATTGATTGATATTACATGGGGCCAGGAGGTTTCTGGTGGTCCAATATCCTTGATTCAGCCCTCCCATCTTGAAGTCCCCTGCCCAACACCTTGCTGGAGCACCAAGACCCTGCCAGCAACACAGCTCAGAAGCAAAGGAAGAGAGAAACCAAAACACAAACTAGAAAACAAAACCAACAACAACAAAAAATGAACAGACAGAACCATAGGACACATTTTAAAAGCAAACCTATAAAGAGAGAATCACACAAAGAAGCATATACATACACACTCACAAAAAGAGAAAAAGGGGAAAATATAGTTATATATTTAAAAAAAGGAAGAGAGCAACCAAACCAATAAACAAATCCACCAATGATAATAAGCACTAAATATTATACTAAGATAAACATAAATCCAGAAACAAATTATAAGCAGAAGGCAAACCCTAAGTCTACAGTTGCTCCCAAAGTCCACTGCCTCAATTTTGGGAACATTCCATTGTCTATTCAGGTATTCTTCAGATGCATGGTTTATCAAGTTGTTTGTGTGGATTTATTCTGCTACTCCTGATGCTGAACAGAGAAATTTCCTTTTCTCTTTTTTGTTCGCTCAGCTCCTGGGGTTCAGCTTTGGTTTCGGCCCTGCCTCTGCATGTAGGTCACCCTCAGACATAAGTTCCCTGCCCAGACATGAGGGGGTTAAATGCAGCAGCTGATTAGGGCTGTGTTGCTCACTCAGGCTGAGGGAGGGAGGTGTATGGTAGTCAAAATTGGATTGTGGGGTGAGCCTGAGGCAGCAAAGGCTGACGTGACATTGCAAGAGCCTGAGACAAACTGTCTGTTCTCCTGGGTAAGTTGTCCCTGGATCTCAGGACCCTGGAAGTAGCATGCTGCACAGGCTCCCAGGGCCTGTGTATAGTGACCTGAGCTTGCACATAGGATTCTTGGTGGTAGCTGCAGCAGTCTTAGCATTTCATGCCCGTCTCTGTCATCTGAGCTGATAACCATGCCTCACACCCTTCTCTGGAGCTCACTGAGGCAGTGCTCTGCCTTCTGTGGGCACAATGGGATGGAATCCCCTCTCCTTGTGCACCCCAAAACAAAGGCCGCTTGCTTCTCCGGCAGGTCCAGACTTTTTCCCAGAATCCCTCACTGCTATCTTTGGTGCACTAGCCACCTTCAGGCTGTCTTCACGCAGCCAAACCCTGTCCTCTCCCTGGGATCTGCACTCCAAAGTCCTAGCCTCATCTCCCATCCCCCACCCATACCAGCAGGTGAGCAGACAAGCTTCTCAGTCTGGAGTGCTGGTCGGCTCTGAATCTCTGTGCAGGAATCTCTCCACTTTGTACTCTGCACCCCTGTTCCTGTGCTCTCCTTCATGGCTCCAAAGCTTCCTTCCTGCCCACACCCCATCCCCACTAGTGAAGGGGCTCCGTAGTGTGTGGAAACTTTTCCTCCTTCAAAGATACCTCCCAGAGGTGTGGGTCTCATCCCTATTCTTTTGTCTCTGTGTTTTTTTTTTTTCTTTTGCCCTATCCAGGTACGTGGGGATTTTCTTGCCTTTTGGGAAGTCGGAGGTCTCCTGCCAGTGTTCAGTAGGTGTTCTGTAGAAGTTGTTCCACGTGTAGATATATTTTTGATGTATATGGGGAGGAAGGCGATCTCCACTTCTTACTCCTCCACCATCTTGAAGGTCTCTCTACGTTACATTTTATTTGTAATTGAGTGAGACAAGGAGACTCACATGCATGGCACATGCAGCAAAATAGCTGATGTGAAATATATTAGAATTCTTAAAATTTTTTCTCATATATAATTATCCAATTTCTCCCTTTAGGCCAGAGGCACCCACTGCCTCAAGAAATATGAAAATTGTTTTAGATAGGATATAAAGATACAATTTTTTTAAATTACTCATTTTGGATTCCAAAATAGAATATTTTAATCAAAAAATGAAGACATTTGTATGAAAATCCTGGCTTTTAATTTCAAAAGCTGAACAATTCAGAGAAAATTATTTTCTCAGAATTGTCCAAATATTATGGTTCAAAATCTCAATGATTAAGGTTGAAAAATTAGATTATAGAATTTATGAAAGTTCACCATAAATTAGAGAGAGACACTATATCTGATAAAAAGGCAATGTCTACCATGGAGGAAGCAAGAAAATAACTACATAGGCATTGGAAGAAGATAGATATAAATATTCAAAGCAGACAAGACTAAGCCCCCTGGTCATTGGTCATATGGAAAGATAAAATTATGAAATTACGAGTTCAAGTAAAAAACAGAATGGGTTTGTGCATCATTTTTTATTTAGAACTCTGGGAGAAAACATTACAGTGTGTAACATGTCAAAATGAAATGGCTAGAGACCATGGTTCTCACATTCTAATGGAGGGTTTGCATGTTGTTTAGGGTTAAACGTCTATCTGAGATGATTCTTTTCTCTATTTCACAGTGTTCTGGTAGGCTGTGGAAGAGAACCAGAAGTTTCTGCATGGTTTAAAAATGTAAAAGTATTTATTCATGCTCTAAAATTGTAAAAGTATTGAGAGAGTACATGACCCAAATATGTCTGGTGTTAAGGCAAATAGGACTCTGTGATCCTTAAGAATAGAGTCCATGGCAGCGTCCAGAGATATCAACAGTCAGTGTTAGCACCTAACCAAAACTCAGGCAGGATCAGTTGCAACAAAGTAGATAAGGCAGGGGTAAAGGGTGACACCACAAACTAAGTGTGGTGAGACACTAGCAGAGATCAATAATGTTCCAGAGGACAGTGCACACACTTCCCAAGTCTTGATATTCTTCATGCATCCAAGCCCATGTAGAAACCAGAATAGAGGGATACAATTTAATATGTGCTTATAATTATACTGTAAAGTTTGTAATCTGTTCACTAAAACTCAAAGGTGAAGAAATACAACTTCCTATATTTCCTTGATAAATGATGGCATAGATGGCCCATGACAAAATAGAAAAGTAGAGAGAAGAGGAAATTTACCTTTTGGAATTACATCTCTTTTTGTGATATTTGAACATATTTCAGTACTCAGGATTTCAATGGTAATAAAACAATGCATCTGGCTAATAAAAAAAATCATACTTATCTTTAAGGAACTGAGTATGTTAGACCTTCATGGAACACTTGAATTTTAAAGTGAAGAACATTTGAAAAGTGTGCTAGTTTATCTAAAAGGCATTACTATGTAATCTTAGTATTTCATAATACAAGTAAAATATATTTAACAAAAGAGCTCTGTATTGATGCAACTTATATCAAACCATATAAGGCTACCTCGTCTGCCTACTATGCCTCAGAAGAAATCCTGACCCTAAATGGCAGAATAATATATTTGCTACTACTCTTCACAGGAAACAGAAGACCCATTTAGCTGGGAATTTGAAGAGAAGTTAATGAAGGGCTATTCACAGTTTTGTGGCAGAACTGAGAGAATCAATAAGGCAGATTGAGGAACCTGGCAATTAGCAACAAAAGGAAGGAATTGCCATCATGAGTTCTGAAGGGGCAAAAAAGAAATGGTAATACTGAAACGTAGAGCTGGAGCCATGGAAAAGAGGCTGCCAAACAGAAGTCTCCTTTTTTGTGCCATAAACCCCTTTGTCCGTAAAAATATATGAATTCTTCCTCAGAATACTACTTTTCAAAATATTTATTTTATTATAGTTAGAACACAACATGAAATTTACACTCAACACATTTTTAAGTGTACAATGCTCTATTGTGACTATAGGTAAAATGTTGTTCATCAGATACATAGAACTTACATTAGTGCCAAAAAAATACAAAAATCCTTAGGAATAAATTTAAGAAAGTGAAAGACTTGTATACTGAAAACTACAAAACACTAATGAAAGAAATTAAAAAAAAAACTGAAACAAATGGAAAGATATCCCATATTAATGGATTGGAGCATTTAAAATTGTTAAAATGTCTATACTACCCAGAATGATCTACAGATTCAGTATAATCTGTATCAAAATCCCAGTCACATTTGTTTGTAGAAATAGGAACAAACAATTCTAAATTTGATATGGATCCACAAAATGTCATGAATAGCCAGGTCAATCTTCAGAAAGAAAAACAAAGCTGGAGTCATAATACTTCTTGATTTCAAAATTCACTACAAAGACACAATAATCAAAACAGTATGGAACTAGCATAATGATAGACATATAAACCAGTGAAATAGAATAGAGGGCGCATAAATAAATTCACATACATATGGTCAATTATTTTTTACAAGCATGCCAATAGGGAAAGCATAGTCTCAACCTTAAATGAAGATTTAATTTTCATTCTAGTTATATACTTGTTTAGGCTTAATATTTCTTAATGTTTCTGTCTTGGTAATTTGTATATTTCTAGGAATTTATTAATTTCTTCTAGGATGTCCAGTTTTTTGGCATATAATTATTCATAGTGGTCTCATATGATCCTTTTTACTTTTGTGTCATCACTTGTAAAATCTTTTCTTTCAATTTTTATTTTACTTGAGTCTTGGTTCCTTTTTTCTTAGTATAGTTAAGGGGTTGTCCATTTTGTTCATCATTTTTTTTAAATCACTTAGTTTAATTGTTTGTATTGTTTTTGTAATTTATTTTTTTACACTGTAATGTTTGTTATTTCCTTCCTTCTTCTAATGGTGTGCTTAGATTTTTTCTGCATTTTTTAACTCCATGAAAAAATTAAAAATGTGAAAGTAGACATTTTTGTGTAAAAGCATTCTTCTTTTTTTAAATTTAAGTATAGTTTATTTACAATATTATATTAGTTTCAGGTGTACAGCATGGTGATTCAGTATTTTTACAGATTATACTCCATTAGAAGTTATTATAAGATAATGGAATATAATTCCCTTTGCTATACAACATATCCTTGTTGCTTATCTATTTTACACATAATAGTTTGTATCTCTTAAGTCTATGCTCCTAATTTACCCCTCTTCCTTTCCCTTTCCCCTTTGGCAACTGCTGGTTTGTTTTCTATACCTATAAGTCTGTTTCTGGTTTTCATATACATTCATTTGTATTATTTTTTACATTCCTCACATAAGTGATATCATACAGTATTTGTCTTTCTCTTTCAGACTTATCTCACTAAGCATAACATTCTCTAGGTTCATGCACATTGCTGCAAATGGCAGAATTTCATTCTCATTTATGGCTAAGTAGTATTCCATTGTATACATACCACATTAGCAATGTTGAGCATTTTTTATTTGTCTGTAAGCCATCTGTAAGCCTTCTTTGGAAAAATGTCAATTCAGGTCTTCTGCCCATTTTTTGATTGGGTTGTTTGTTTCTGTGGTATTGAATTGTGAAAACTTTCTTTTTTTTAATGTAGGAATTTATTACACTAAACGTCCCTCTTCAGTACTATTTTTGCAGCATACCAAAAGTTCTGGTATGTTGTGTTTTTTACTTCTTCTTTGATATAGTAATTGTTCAAGAGTGTGTCATCTAAGTTCCACATATTTGTGCATTTTCCCCTTTTCCTTCTCCTATTGACTTCTAGTTTCATGCCATTGTGTTCAGAAAAGATAGTTGTTATACTTCCAATCTTCCTTAAATTTGTTGATTTGTTTTCTGATATATCCCAGATAAAGCTCCATGTGCACCTGAGAAAAATCTACATTCTGCCCCTGTTGAGTGGGATGTCCTATATATGTCTGTTAGGTGTATAAATTTGTTCAACTTTCTGTTTCCTTATTGTTGTTCTATCCATTAATGAAAGTTGGGTATTGAAGCTTCCAACTATTATTGTATTGTTGTCCATTTCTGCCTTCAGTTATGTCAATGTTTGCCTTATGGATTTAGGTATTTTGATGTTTGGTGCATATAACATATGCAGTTATAATTGTTTCATCTTCCTGGTAGATTGATTCCTTTATGATTGCATAATGTCCTTCTTTGTGTCTTATGACAGTTTTTGACTAAAAGTCTATTTTGTCTGATATAAGTATAGCCACACCTCCTCTCTTTTGTTTACTACTTGTATGAAATATCTTTTTCCATGCCTTCATTTTTAGCCTATGTGTGTATTTAAACCTAAAATGAATTCCTTAAAGACAGCTCGTTTTTTTATATCATTTAGCCATTCTTCATCTTTTAATTGGGGAGTTTAATTTATTTACATTCAAAGTAATTACTGATAGAGAAGGATGTATTATTGTCATTTTGTTAATTGTTTTTTGTTTATCTTGTAGTTATCATGTCTGTCTTTTTTCTCTTCCTATTTCTTTGTCCTTGGATGATTTCTGTATTGATATAAAAATCACTTTGATACCTTGCTTTTATTGTGCAGCTTCTATATTCTTTTGTGTGGTAACCTTGGGACTTGCATAAAATATCATATAATTACAGTAGTCTATTTTAAGCTGATAATACATTCAGTTAATTGCATTCAAAAATACTAAACTTTAACTTCCCCCACCACTTTTATGTTACTGTTGTTACAATTTACATCTATTTATATTGTATATATTGTGTATATTTATGTTACACTTAGCTTTAATACTTTTGCTTTTTAACTTTTATTCTGGTGTTAAAAGTGATATATCCACCACCATTACAGTTACACAGTATTCTGTAATTATCTATATATTTACCTTTACCAATAGGTTTAATAATTTCTTAAGCTAATATGTTTCTGTTTAGCATACTATCATTTCAACTTGAACTCACTTAACATTTCTTGTAAGACAAATCTATTGATGTTAAAGTCCCTCAGCTTTCATCTGTGAAAGTCTTTAGCTCTCCTTCCTTTTTGAAGGACAGCTTTGCTGGGTAAAGAAAAATTGTTTAGCGGGGGGGTTGTTGTTAATTTCAGCATTTTGAATGCATTATCACATTTCTTTGTGGCCTGCAAAATTTCTGCTGAAAAGTCTGCTAAAAAATTATGGGCTTTCCCTTGTGTGCAACAAGTCACTTTTCTCTAGATGCCTTCAAAATTTTCTTACTTTGACTTTTGACAATTTTTTTAAAAATATTTATTTATTTATTTATTTATTTATTTATTTATTTATTTATTTAATTTCTTTAGACTGTGCCAGGTCTTATTTGCAGCACAAAGCACTCCACCCACAGACCCTAATAAAAGCATGTTCCCATATTCTATCACTCTTTCTGCACCCTGCCTTGACATCTCTGTGTGGCCCCTCAAGGGGCCCTGCATTTCCTCTAAGACCTACGAGTAATAAACTTCTCTTTCAGTTTCTCTTGTGATCTGTTAAACCTTGGCTCATCATATGGCAAACTGTGCTCCACTTAATAAATGTTAACTTAAAAGTCATAATAAGTACTCTTAAACATTTATTGTGCACCAGCAATGTGTTAAGCTCTTTACACATATTTCAATTAATCTTGATTTTTGAAATTAATTGTGCATTTATCTTTTATGTCTATAGTTAGAAATCATTTAAATAGCTCCAGAATTAAATAGCTTCTTCAATATTTTTCAAAACCGGCCTGCAAAATTCTCTGAGCCAGATATTGTTTATGCTATAACCCTTTGAATATTTCCTACTTAATAGTCATGGGCTTAGATTTTCTATTGCTTCTTGAGTCTTTTTTTTGGTAATTTTTTTTTTTTTTTTTTTTTTTTTTTTTTTGTGGTATGCGGGCCTCTCACTGTTGTGGCCTCTCCCGTTGCGGAGCACAGGCTCCGGATGCGCAGGCTCAGCAGCCATGGCTCACGGGCCCAGCCGCTCCGCGGCATATGGGATCCTCCCAGACCGGGGCACGAACCCGTATCCCCTGCATCGGCAGGCGGACTCTCAACCACTGCGCCACCAGGGAGGCCCTTGGTAATTATTAATTTAATTATTTTATTTTAATTTTTATTAATGTCACAGAATAATTTACTTTTATTTCTTCTGTTTTTGGAGTATTTTCTTATTACCTTTTGTTTTCCACTGTTATTGTGTGTTTTTCTCTTCTTTATTCTGGAATATATTAGTTGATGATTCATAAATTTTATTACTTTATCAAAGATCTAACTTAGAATAATTTACTAAGTTTACTAGTTTACTTTTTCAAGAGCAGTATTATATTTTATAATAGTTTACTTTTGTGGTCACTGGAGGTACAGGACCTTTCAATTGGTTTCTGGATTTCTCACAAAGGGAATTTGTCCATTATTTTTTGCTGTTTTACACATACTTTTTTCAATTTTATTTAGGTGTATTTTATTTTTTTAACCTGAGCTGAATTAAAATTTTTATTTTGCACTGTTTAGTAAGGAATCTGTTTGAAGGCTGTAACTTACCAACCTTGTTTATCTCACGTATGTTAATGGATTTCTGTATACAATTAAGTACTGATTTCAATTTACTCTTTAACTCAGAAGTTATTCAAAGTGGAGGTTTTCCCATACCATGTGTGGTTGGATATTTTTTCTTTGCTTACTAAGACCTCAAATGATCATTCTCATCAGTTATACAAGACTGAAAACAAAAGCAAAAACAAAAATCACTCTCATGAATGCAATTAAAACTACTCATAATGCTTCTTCTTTCAGAAACTTGCACACATGTTTACTACAGCAAATTAACTAGAGTAGTCCATTTACAGGAAGACAGCATAAAGAGCATCACAGCTACATTTCCCAGTGAAACAAGCAGAGCTCACTCATTAAACAGAAAAAAAAGAAAGAAAATCCGACCATTTAATATCCTTAGTAACTGTACTAATTATAAGAAAGATTTATTCAAGAAAATCTACTAAAACTTAAACAGAGATAGTCCACAGTATTTGAGAAACTTTCTTCTCCACCAACTCCCAGCTCAACTTGACAGGTATCTCCAAATCAGAGGTCACTGTACCTCACCTTGAGGGTCAGGCCATCAACATTTCTTAACCCTACAACTCCAATTGGAAGAAGTTAAATTCCTGGTAAGTGTACTAAAGATGTAGGTGTTTCATACCTATGCCCAACTCCTATATGGGACAGAGGCTCTACCTTTGGTATAGCAAACCAAGAATACTGAGGTCCTAACTTCACTTGCCATTCCTCATTCATAGACAAGAAAAAGAAACAAAAGCACCCAAATTGGAAGGGAAGAGGTAAAATTGTCACTATTTGTAGATGGCATGGTACTTTATTTAGAAAACCCTAACATATCCACTCAAAGAATATTAGAACTAATAAGTGAATTCAGCAAATTTGCAGTATACGAGATTAGTATACAGAATTTTTTTGAGTTTCTGTACATTATAATTTACTATTAGAAAGAGGAAGTAAAAAAATTATGTTTAAAATTGCATCAAATATTTAAATATCTAAGAATAAACTTAATCTAGGAGGTGAAATACCTATACTCCAAAAACTTAAACAATAATTTAGGACATTGAAGATGAAACAAAGTAATGGAAAGGTATCCAATTCTCTTGAATTGGAAGAATTAATATTGTTAAAATGGACATAAGTCCAAAAGCAATCTACAGATTTAATTCAACACCTATTAAAAAATGCTTATGACATTTTTACAGAACTAGAATAAATAATCCTAAACTTCATATGGAATAACAAAAGACCCTGAATTTTTCCAAAACAATCTTGAAAAAAAAAAAAAGAAAAAGCTGGAGTTATCACCCTCCCAGACTTCGAACTACACTAGAAAATTACAGTAATTAAAGCAGCATGGTACTGGCACAAAAGCAAACACATAGATCAACGGAATAGCATAGAGACCCCAGAAAGAAACCCTCTAACCTACGATCAATTAATCTCTGACAAAGGAAGCAAGAATATACAATGGAGAAAGACAGTCTCTTCAACAAGTGGTGCTGGGAAAACTGGACAACAACATGTAAAACAATGAGATAAGAACATTAACTCACATTATATAAAAAATAAACTCAAAATGGATTAAGTAGTTAAATGTATGATCAGAAACCATAAAAATCCTAGAAGAGAACATAGGCAATACACTTTTTGACATAACTCCTAGCAATATTTTTCTGAACCCATCTTCTGAGACTAAAGAACTAAAAGCAAAAATAAATAAATGGGATCTTAATCAAACTTAATTTTTTTTGCACAGCAAATGAAACCATTGGCAAAATAAAAAGGCAACAAACTGAATGAGAGAAAATGTTTCAAGGTGATGCAACCAAGAAGGGATTAATCTCCAAAATATAAAAAGAGCTCATACACCACAATATATTAAAAAAAAACTACCCAATCAAAAAATAGACAGAAGATCTAAATAGACATTTCTCAAAAAAAGACATTCTGATAGCCAAAAGGCATATGGAAAGATACTCAATATTGGTAATTATTAGAGAAAGGCAAGTCAAAACTACAATGAGTTTTCACCTCACAACAGTCAGAGTGGCCATCATTAAAATGTCTACAAATAATAAATATTGAGGAGTGTGTGGAAAAAAGGGAACACTCTTGCACTCTTTGTGCGAATGTAAATTGGTACAGCCGCTATAGAGAACAATATGGAGGTTCCTTTAAAAATTGAAAATAGAGCTACCATATGATCCTGCAATCCCACTCCTGGATGTATGTCTGGAGAAAACCATAATTCAAAAAATACATGCACCCCAATGTTCACTGCAGCACTATTTACAATAGCCAAGATGTGGAAGCAACCAAAAAGTCCATCAACAGATGAATGGGTAAAGAAGACGTGGTATATATATATATACAATATAATATTACTCAGCAATAAAAAAGAATGAAATAATACAATTTGCAGCAACATGGATGGATCTAGAGGTTATCATACTAAGTGAAGTAAGTCAGACAGAAAAAGACAAATATATCACTTATATGTGGAATCTAAAAAAAAAAAATGATACAAATGAATTTATTTACAAAACAGAAACAGACTCACAGTAATAGAAAACAAACTTATGGTTACTAAAGGGGAAAAGTTTGGGAGGAAGATAAATTAGCAATGTGGGAGTAACATATACACACTACTATATATAGATAACCAACAAGGACCTACTGTATAGTAGTGAGACCTATACACAATATTTTGTAATACCCTATATGGGAAAAGAATCTGAAAAAGAATATATATATATGCATATATGTGTATAACTGAATTGCTTTGCTCTACCCCTGAAACTAACACAACATTGTAAATCAAGTAGACTTCAATAAATAAATAAATAAATAAATAAATAAAATACAAAACACTAATTCAGAGATACATACACCCCAATATTCATAGCAGCAGTATTTTCAATAGCCAAGATATGGATGGAACCTAAATGGTCATCAACACATGAATGGATCAGGAAGATGTGGCATATACATATATATATATATATATATACATATATATATATATATATATATATACACATATACACACAATGGAATATTACTCAGCCATAAAAAGAATGAATTTCTGCCATTTTCAGCAATGTGGATGGACCTAGAGAATGTTATGCTTAGTGAAATAAGTCAACAGAGAAAGAAAAATACTGTATTGTATCACCTTAAGTGGAATCTAAAGAATAATACAAATGAATGTATATGTAAAACAGAAATGTACTCACAAATATAGAATACTAACTAGTGGTTACCTAAGGGGAGAGGGAAGGGTGGAGGGGCAAATTAGGGGTATGAGATTAAGAGATAGAAACTATTATGTATAAAATATATAAGCAACATGATATATAGCACAAGGAATTATAGTAATTTTCTTGTAATAACTTTTAATGGAGTATAATTTATTAAAATACAGAATCATGATACTGTACACACCTGAAACTAATATAATGTAAATCAACTATACTTGAATTTTAAAAAAATTAAATGTCAGTGATCTAAATTCAGCAACTAAGGACAGAGGCTGTCAGAGTGAATAACAAAAAACAAGACTCAATTATATGGTGTCTATAAGAAATCCCCTTTAAATATAAAGACACAGATTAAAAGTAAAGTGATGGAGAGAGATATAACATGCTAACACCAATCCAAAAAAGAAAGCATGTTTATATTAATTTCAGACAAAGTAGACTTCAGAGCAAGAAAACTTTTCAGGAATAAAGAGGGACTTAATGTAAATAATAATAATGATGTTGATGATGATGGTGGTGATGATAAATTCTCCCAAAAAGTGGTAGCAGTAGTTACTTTGTTTGTATCTGGTAAAAGAGTGTCAGAATGTCAGAATACATGGGACAAAAACTGATAGAAATTCAACAAGAAAGAGATTAATTTACTGTTATAAATGGAGACTTCAGCACTCCTCTATTGGTAACTGACAAGTCCATCAAGTATAAAATTAGTAAGGACATAGTCAAACTGAAAAACACCATCAATCAACTGGATCTAATTCACAGCTGTAGAATATTTAACCTAGAAAGAGTAGAATACACATTATTTTCAAGCTCACATTTTACATTTACCATGATAGGCCACATTTTGGGAGGTAAACAAATGGAAAAAAATAGAAATCATATGAATTATGCTCTAAATGTAAAAGTATAGACATCGTATGAATTATGCTCTCATACTAGAATGGAATTCAACTAGAAATCAATAAAATAAGGACAGCTCATATATCCTAAAATATTTGGAGATTAAACCATATGTTTCAAAACAAAATATAGGTGAAAGAAGTCTCAAGAGAGCTGAAAACATATCTTAAAGTAAATAAAAATTAAAATACAACTTATCAAAATGTGCTGAATGCAATGAAAGTAGTGCTTAGGGAGAAATGTATATCATTGAATACATATACTAGAAGTGAAGAAAGATGTAAAATCAATAATCTAAGTTTCCACCTGAGGAAACTAGAAAGAGAAGAGAAAATTAAATCCAAAATAAGCCAAACAAATTTTAAAAATAAAAATTTTAGGAGAAAACAATAAAATTGAAAACAGGATAATCAATGAGGGGAAATCAACAACAAAAAAGACTGGTAATTTGAAAAAGTAATAAAAATAAAAATAATCAACCTGTAGCCAGGATAACAAATAAAAAAAGAGAGCAGACACAAATTAATAATAGTAAAGAATAAAGAGGGAATATCACTACTGATCCCATGGACATTAAATGGATAATAATGGAATACTAAAAACAATTATAGGGTTGACCTGGTGGCACAGTGGTTGACAGTCCGCCTGCCGATGCAGGGGACACAGGTTCATGTCCCGGCCCGGGAAGATCCCACATGCCACAGAGCGGCTAGGCCCGTGAGTCATGGGCACTGAGCCTGTGCATCCAGAGCCTGTGCTCCACAATGGGAGAGGCCACAACAGTGAGAGGCCTATGTACTGCAGAAAAAAAAAACAATAAAGAAACAATTCTATGCCCACAAATTTGACAACTAGATAAAACAAATGAACTCCTTGAAACACACAATCTACCAAAACTCACAAAAGGAGAACTAGATAATATGAATATGCCTATATTTATTAAATAAATAAATCCATAATTAATAACTTCCCAAAACAGAGGAAACCAGGGCCAGATGGCTTCATTTATGAGTTATACCAAGTACCTAGGGAATGAATTAAACCAATTCTTTACAATTTCTTGAACAATAAAAGAAGCAGAGGGCATACTTCCTATCTCATTCTACGAGGCAAGCATTACACTAATATCAAAACCAGGCAAACATTACAAGAAAGGAAAACTACATACTGATATCTGTCATGAACAATTATCCAAAAATCCTCAACAAAATATTAGCAATTTGAATTTGAAAATATATAATAATAATCATTCTGCATAACCAGGTAGGATTTGTTGCAGGTATACACACTGGTTTAACATTCAAAAATGAGTTTATGTAATCCATCTCATCAATAGGCTAGTGAAGGAAAATTTTATGATCATATAAATAGATGAAGAAAAAGTAATTGACAAAGTCCAAACCACTTATGATAAAAACTTTTAACAAACTGTAAAGGGAAGCTTTCTCAACTTCAAAAAAAATCTATTAAAAAACCTACAGAGAACAGTGTCAGCAAGATGGCAGACTAGGAAACTCCACGACCACATTTCCTCATGAACACACAAAATAAACAACAACATGTAGAGCAAGGTGGCTCTGTGGGAACTCTAGAAACTAGTTAAGAATATGCAACAACCAAGTTAACACCTAACCAAAAAAATGCCACACTCAAAATGGTAGAAATTATCACTGTGCTTTTACTTACCCTTGTCCTACTGCCTCCCTGGAAGAGTGCATCACAATAAAGAAGAAGTCAACCAATTCCTGTTTCCTCCCTTGGGATGGAAGGGAAAGAGAATTTGCTTGCAACCTTCTGATTTCTCTTGGGGCTTCCCAAGGGATGTGTTTCTGTCTCACCTGATGAGGAATGCAGGTGGAAATGATGTCATAGTTTGGTTATTGGATTGAGGCCACTGAACACAGTAGTGGGTATCATAATGTAAAAGAGGTGCAAGAGAACTGCAGACTTGAAAATATGAGGGAATACGAATTTATGAGCAGAGAATACAATAGAATGTCTAAGTTTTCAAGAATGAGTAGGAGTGAAACACTTAGGGGAAATTAAGACACTTAAAAACAGTCATGTTTATGGAGGAATTAAGGAGATAAAAGCACATGCACAGTCCCAGGGATAATGTATGTCATGGAAAGGTCAAAGAGAACCTTGAACTTTTACACCAGTCTGATCATTGAATGTATTCTACATGAAGTCAATCCATAGACTTTGAAAGGTGGGTGTCTTTTTAAATGCCCAATTTTCAGCGAAAGATCAGAAGGTATAAAAAAAATAAAAACATGATCCATTCAAAGAAAGAAGATAAATCTTCAGTAACTACCCATAAAGAAACACAGATTTCGGACTTACTTGAAAAATATTTTAAAACCATCTTCAATATGCTTACTGAGCTAAATGACAACAGAGATGGACAGGCAAACAAAATCAGGAAAATAATATATAAACAAAATGAGAATATCAATGAAATAGAAATTAAAAACAAACATAGAGAATTTCTGGAGATGAAAAACACAGTAACTGAGTTGAAGAATTTACTATAGGTGTTAAAAACAACCACAAAGGGGCAGAGAAATAAATCATCAAACTTGAAGACAGGTCATTTAAATTATTGGGTGTGAGGGGCAAAAGAAAAACAGTAAAGACTAGTAAACAGATCCTGAAGGACTTATAAAACACCATTAAACCAATCAACATACATATGCATTATTGGGGCCCCAGAAGAGAGATAGGGACAGAGAGTTTATTTGAAAAAATAATGACCAAAAACAACTCAAATCTTAGAAAGTACTTGAATGTACAAATTGCAAGAAGCTCAATTAATTCAAAGTAGAAAAAAACCAGTAGTCACACATGGAGACACACTATATATAACAAAGCTATTAAAAGACAAAGAGAGAGGAGTTCAGGAAGATGGCGGAAGAGTAAGACACAGAGATCACCTTCCTCCCCACAGATACACCAGAAATTCATCTACACGTGGAATAATTCCTACAGAACACCTACTGAAAGCTGGCAGAAGACCTCAGACCTCCCAAAATGCAAGAAACTCCCCACGTACCTGGGTAGGGCAAAAGAAAAAAGAAGGAACAGAGACAAAAGAATAGAGACGGGACCTGCACCAGTGGGAGGGAGCCGTGAATGAGGAAAGGTTTCCAAACACTAGGAAGCCCTTTCACAGGTGGAGACAGTGGGTGGAGGAGGGGGGAAGCTTCGGAGCTGTGGAGGAGAGCACAGCAACAGGTGGTGCAGAGGGCAAAGAGGAGAGATTACTGAACAGAGGATCAGTGCCGACCAGCACTCACCAGCCCGAGAGGCTTGTCTGCTCACCGCCAGGGTGGACGGGAAGGGAAGCTGAGACTTGGGCTACGGTCCAGAGCACAGGAAGGGGACTGGGGTTGGCAGCATAAACACAGCCTGAAGGGGTTAGTGCACCACGGCTAGCTGGGAAGGAGTCCGGAAAAAAGTCTGGACCTGCCGAAGAGGCAAGACACTGTTTCTTCCCTCTTTGTTTCCTGGTGCGTGAGGAGAGGGGATTAAGAGTGCTGCTTAAAGGAGCTTCAGAGACAAGCGGGAGCTGTGGCTATCAGCGTGGACCTCAGAGACAGGGATGTGACATTAAGGCTGCTGCTGCTGCCACCAAGAAGCCTGTGTGTGAGCACAGGTCACTATCCCCACCTCCTCTCCCAGGAGCCTGTGCAGCCCGCCACTTCCAGGGTCCTGAGATCCAGGGACAACTTTCCTGGGAGAATGCACGGGCCACCTCAGGCTGATGCAACATCACATGTAACTCTGCTGCTGCAGGCTCACCCCGCACTCCATGCCCCTCACTGCCCCCCAGCCTGAGTGAGCCAGAATCCCGAATCAGCTGCTCCTTTAACCCCGTCCTGTCGGAGCAAAGAAGAGACACCGTCAGGCGACCTACATGCAAAGGCGGGGCCAAATCCAAAGCTGAGACTCAGAAGCTGTGCGAACAAAGAAGAGAAAGGGAAATTTCTCCCAGCAGGCTCAGGAGAAGTGGATTAAATTTCCACAATCAACTTGATATACCCTGCAACTGTGGAATACCTGAATAGAGAATGAATCATCCCAAACTGAGGAGGTGGACTTGGAGAGCAAGATACATTATTTCTTCCCATTTTCCTCTTTTTTGTGAGTGTGCATGTGTATGATTCTGTGTGAGATTTTGTCTGTAAAGCTTTGCTTTCACCATTTGTCCTAGGGTTCTGTCCCTCTGTTTTTTTTTTTTTTTACTTTAAATTTTTTTTCTTAATAATTATTTTTATTTTTATTATAATAACTTGATTTTAGTTTATCTTGATTTATTTTATTTTATTTTATTTTATTTTATCCCCTTTCTTTCTTTCTGTCTTTGTTTCTTTCTTTGTTTCTTTCTAATTTTTTTTCCCTTTTATTCTGAGCCGTGTGAATGAAAGGCTCTTGGTGCTCCAGCCAGGAGTCAGTGTGGTGCCTCTGAGATGGGAGAGCCAACTTCAGGACACTAGTCCACAAGAGGCCTCCCAGCTCCACGCAATATCAACTGGCGAAAATCTCCCAGAGATCTCCATCTCAACACCAGCACCCAGCTTCAGTCAACAACCAGCAAACTACAGTGCTGGACATACTATGCCAAACAACTAGCAAGACAGGAACACAACCACACTCATTAGCAGAGAGGCTGCCTAAAATCATAATAAGGCCACAGACACACCAAAACACACTGCCAGACGTGGACCTGCCCACCATAAAGACAAGATCCAGCTTCATCCACCAGAACACAGGCACTAGTCCCCACCACCAGGAAGCCTACAAAACCCATTGAACGAACTTTAGCCACTGGGGACAGACACCAAAAACAAAGGGAAATACGAACCAGCAGGCTGCAAAAAGGAGACCCCAAACACAGTAAGATAAGCAAAATGAGAAGACAGAAAAACATGCAGCAGATGAAGGAGCAAGGTAAAAACCCATCAGACCTAACAAATGAAGAGGAAATAGACAGGGTACCTGAAGAAGAATTCAGAATAATGACACTAAAGATGATCCAAAATCTTGGAAATAGAATAGAGAAAATGCAAGAAACATTTAACAAGGACCTAGAAGAACTAAAGAGGAAATAAGCAATGATGAAAAATACAATAAATGAAGTTAAAAATACTCTAGAATGGATCAATAGCAGAATAACTGAGGCAGAAGAACGCATAAGTGACCTGGACGATAAAATAGTGGAAATAACTACTGCAGAGCAGAATAAAGAAAAAAGAATGAAAACAACTGAGAAGAGTCACAGAGACCACTGGGATAACATTAAATGTACCAACATACGAATTATAGGGGTCCCAGAAGAAGAAGTGAAACAGAAAGGGACTGAGAAAATATGTGAAGAGATTATAGTTGAAAACGTCCCTAATAAGGGAAAGGAAATAGTTAATCAAGCCCAGGAAGCACAGAGACTGCCATACAGGATAAAACCAAGGAAAAACGCGTTAAGATACATATTAATCAAACTATCAAAAATTAAATATAAGGAATATATATTAAAAGCAGCAAGGGAAAAATAACAAATAAAGCACAAGGGAATCCCCATATGGTTAAGAGCTGAACTTTCAGCAGAAACTCTGCAAGCCAGAAGGGAGTGGCTGGACATAATTAAAGTGATGAAGGAGAAAAACCTAAAAAGATGATAACTCTACACAGCAAGGATCTTATTAAGATTTGATGGAGAAATTAAAATCTTTACAGACAAGCAGAAGCTGAGAGAGTGCAGCAACACCAAACCAGCTTTACAACTAATGTTGAACGAACTTCTCTAGGCAAGAATCACAAGATAAGAAAAAGACATACAATAACAAACCCAAAACAATTAACAAAATGGGAATAGGAACATGCATATCGATAATTACCTTAAATGTAAATGGATTAAATTATCCCACCAAAAGACACAGACTGGCTGAATGGATACCAAAACAAGACCTGTATATATGCTGTCTGCAAGAGACCCACTTCAGATCTAGGGACACATACAGATTGAAAGTGAGGGGATGGAAAAAGATATTCCATGCAAAAGAAAATCAAAACAAAGCTGGAGTAGCAATTCTCATAGCAGACAAAATAGACTTTAAAATAAAGATTATTACAAGACACAAAGAAGGACACTACATAATGATCAAGGGATAGATACAAGAAGAAGATATAACAATTTTAAATATTTATGCACCCAACATAGGAGCACATCAATACATAAGGCAAATACTAGCAGCCATAAAAGGGGAAATCGACAGTAACAAAATCATAGTAGGGGACTTTAACACCCCACTTTCACCAATGGGCAGATCTACCAAGATGAAAATAAAAAATGAAAAACAATCTTTAAATGATACATTAAACAAGATGAACTTAACTGCTATTTATAGGACATTCCAATGCAGAACAACAGAATACACATTATTCTCAAGTGCTCATGGAACATTCTCCAAGATAGATCATATCTTGGGTCACAAATCATGCCTTGGTAAATTTAAGAAAATTGAAACTGTATCAAGTATCTTTTCCGACAACAATGCAATGAGACTAGATATCAATTACAGGAAAAGATCTGTAGAAAATACAAACACATGGAGGCTAAACAATACACTATGTAATAACGAAGTGATCACTGAACAAATCAAAGAGGAAATCAACAAATACCTAGAAACAAATAACAATGGAGACACGACGACCCAAAACCTATGGGATTCAGCAAAAGCAGTTCTAAGAGGGAAGTTTATAGCAATACAATCCTACCTGAAGAAACAGGAAACATCTTAAATAAACAAACTAACCTTGCACCTAAAGTAATTAGAGAAAGAAAAACAAAAATACCCCAAGGTTAGCAGAAGGAAAGAAATCATAATGATCAGATCAGAATTAAATGAAATATAAATGAAGGAAACAATAGAAAAGATCAATAAAAGTAAAAGCTGGTTCGTTGAGAAGAAAAACTGATAAACCATTAGCCAGACTCATCAAGAAAAAAAGGGAGAAGACCCAAATCAACAGAATTAGAAATGAAAAATGAGAAGTAACAATTGACAGTGAAGCAATACAAAGGATCATGAGAGATTACTACAAGCAATTCTATGCCAATAAAATGGACAACCTGGAAAAAACAGACAAATTCTTAGAAATGCACAACTTGCCAAGGCTAAACCAGGAAGAAATAGAAAATATGAACACACCAATCGCAAGCACTGAAATTGAAACTGTGATTAAAAATCTTCCAACAAACAGAAGCCAAGGAACAGATGGCTTCACAGGCGAATACTATCAAATATTTAGAGAAGAGCTGACACCTATCCTTCTCAAACTCTTCTAAAATATAACAGAGGGTGGAACACTCCCAGACTCATTCTACGAAGCCACCATCAGCCTGATATCAAAACCAGTCAAAGATGTCACAAAGAAAGAAAACTACAGGCTAATGTCACTGATGAACATAGGTGCAAAAATCCTCAACAAAATGCTAGCAACCAGAATCCAACAACACATTAAAATGATCATACACCATGATCAAGTGGAGTTTAATCCATGAATGTCAGGATTCTTCAATATACCCAAAGCAATCAAAATTATATACCATATTAACAAATTGAAGGAGAAAAACCATATGATCATCTCAATAGATGCAGAGAAAGCTTTCAACAAAATTCAACACCCATTTATGATAAAAACCCTGAAGAACCTAGGCATAGAGGGAACTTTCCTCAGCATAATAAAGGCCATATATGACATTCCCACAGCCATCATCCTCCTCAATGGTGAAAAAAAGAAACCATTTCTGCTAAGATCAGGAATAACACAAGGTTGTCCACTCTCACCATTCTCATTCAACATAGTTTTGGAAGTTTTAGCCACAGCAATCAGAGAAGAAAAGGAAATAAAAGGAATCTTAATTGGAAAAGAAGAAGTAAAGCTGTCACTGTTTGCAGATGATATGATACTATACAAAAAGAATCCTAAACATGCTACCAGAAAACTACTAGAGCTAATCAATGAATTTGGTAAACTAGCAGTATACAAAATTAATGCACAGAAATCTCTGGCATTCTAATATTCTAATGATGAAAAATTTGAAAACGAACTTAAGAAAACACTCCCATTTACCAATGCAACAAAAAGACTAAAATATCTAGGAATTAACCTACCTAAGGAGACAAAAGACCTGTATGCAGAAAATTATAAGACACTGATGAAAGAAATTAAAGATGATAAAAATAGATGGAGTGATATACCATGCTCTTGGTTTGAAAGAATCAACACTGTGAAAATGACGCTACTACACTAAGCAATCTACAGATTCAATGCAATCCCTATCAAACTACCACTGGCATTTTTCACAGAACTAGGACAAAAAGTTTCACAATTTGTATGGATGGAAACACAAAAGACCCCGAATAGCCAAAGCAAACATAAGAACATAAAATGGAGCTGGAGGAATCAGGCTCTGTGACTTCAGAGTATACTACAAAGTTACAGTAATCAGGACAGTATGGTAGTGGCACAAAAAACAGAAATATAGATCAATGGAACAGGATAGAAAGCCCAGAGATAAACCCACACATATATAGTTACCTTATTTTTGATTAAGGAAACAAGAATATACAGTGGAGAAAAGACAGCCTCTTCAATAAGTGGTGTTGGGAAAACTGGACAGCTACATGTAAAAGTATGAAATTGGAACACTCCCTAACACCATACACAAAAATAAACTCAACATGGTTTAAAGACCTAAATGTAAGGGCAGACACTCTCAAACTGTTAGAGGAAAACATAGGCAGAACACTGTATGACATAAATCACAGCAAGATCCTTTTTAACCCACCTCCTAGACAAATGGAAGTAAAAACAAAAATAAACAAATGGGACCTAATGAAACTTAAAAGCTTTTGCACAGCAAAGGAAACCATAAACAAGACCAAAAGACAACCCTCAGAGTTGGGGAAAATATTTGCAAATGAAGCAACTGGTACAGGATTAATCTCCAAAATTTACAAGCAGCACTTGCAGCTTAATAAGCAAAAAACAAACAACCAATCCAAAAATGGGCAGAAGACCTAAATAGACATTTCTCCAAAGAAGATATACAGATAGCCAACAAAATCATGAAGTAATGCTCAACATCATTAATCATTAGAGAAATGCAAATCAAAACTACAATGAGATATCATCTCACACTGGTCAGAATGGCCATCAGCAAAAAAAACTCTAGAAACCATAAATGCTGGAGAGGGTGTGGAGAAAAGGGAACACTCTTTCACTGTTCTTGGGAATGTAATTTGATACAGACACTTTGGAGAATAGTATGGAGGTTCCTTAAAAAACTACAAATAGAACTACCATACGACCCAGCAATCCCACTACTGGCATATACCTTGAGAAAATCATAGTTCAAAAAGAGTCATTTACCAAAATGTTCATTGCAGCTGTATTTACAGTAGCCAAGACATGGAAGCAACCTAAGTGTCCATCATAACTTGAATGGATAAATAAAATGTGGCACATATATACAATGGAATATTACTCAGCCATAAAAAGAAACGAAATTGAGTTATTTGTAGTGAGGTGGATGGACCTAGAGTCTGTGATACAGAGTGAAGTATGTCAGAAAGAGAAAAACAAATACTGTATGCTAACACATACATATGGAATATAAGAAAAAAAATGGTTATGAAGAACCTAGGGGTAAGACAGGAATAAAGACAGACTTACTAGAGCATGGACTTGAGGATATGGGGAGGGGGAAAGGTAAGCTTTGACAAAGTGAGAGAGTGGCATGGACATATATACACTATCAAACGTAAAATAGTTAGCTAGTGGGAAGCAGCTGCATAGCACAGGGAGATCAGCTAGGTGGTGTGCAACCACCTAGATGGGTGGGATAGGGAGGGTGGGAGAGAGGGAGACGTGAGAGGGAAGAGATATGGGAACATATGTATATGTATAACTGATTCACTTTGTTATAAGGCAGAAACTAATACACCATTGTAAAGCAATTATACTCCAATAAAGATGTTAAAAAAAAAAAGATAAAGAGAGAATCTTGAAAGTAGAAAGACAAAAGTTACTTGCCACATACAACAGACCCTTAATAAGATTATCAGTCTATTTCTTATTAGAAACATGACAGGCCAGAAAGCAGTGAAATGATACCTTTAAAGTGCTGATTAAACAAACAAACAACAAAATAAAACTGGACCCCTCATTTAAAAAAATGATATACAAAGTCTTTCAAGTTGAGATAACTTGACACAAGACAGTAATTCAAAAGTTTTCAAAAATAAGAAATTTTCTGGTAAAAATCAATATATGGACAAGTGTAAAATCTTTTATTATTATAATTTTGTTTTTTTCTTTTATAGTATTTAAAAGACAAACACCTAAAATATAATTATATATCTATGTTAATTAGTATACAATATATAAAGAGGTATTTTGTGACATCAGTAACATAAAATGGGAGGAGACAGAGCTGTAAAAGAGTAAGTTTTTTTTGTCTCTTTTCTAAAAATTAATGTATAACTGACATAAAATGTTTCATTAGTTTCTGGTGTACAATAAAGTAATCTGATATTTTGTATATATTGTAAATTGATCACCACAATAAGTGTACCTAATATTGATCACCATACACGTTAGATTTTTTTTCTTGTTATGAGAAATTTTAAGATCTCCTCTCCTAGCAACACTCAAATATTCGATAAAGTATGAACTATACTCACCTTGCAGTAGGGTTTTTGTATGGAATAGAAGTTAAGATGTTACAAATTTAAAATATACTGTTATAATTGTAGGATGTTTTACATAGGCCCCATGGCAACAGAAGGAAAAATATATAGGACATATAAAAAGAAATTAGAAGTGAATCCATTACGTGTCACCACAAAGACATCAACTAAAAACAAAAGAAGGCAGTAAAGGAGAGAATGAGGGACAAAAAAAGCAATAAGCCATACAGAAAGCTCATGACAAAACAGCAACATTAGGTTTTCCCTGATAAATGTTTCCTTTAAATGCAGATAGATTAAGATGTCAAATCAAAAGGCATGTATTCACAGAGCATTATTAAAAAACAGGATCCAACTATATGCTGTCTACAAAAGACTCTATTTTTTCAGCTTTTCACTATATCACTGACATATAGCATTGTTATGTTTAATGTGTACAATGTGTTATTTTGATGTATTTATATCGCAAAATGATTACCAACCTAGTGTTAGTTAACACCTCCATCACATCACGTAACTACCATTTGGTTTTTAGGATGAGAACATTTAAGATATGTATCTACTGAGATAATTATATGATTATTTTCTAGATTCTATTAAATTGATATATTAATTTATTAATTTGTGTATGTTGAACCATTCTTTTTTATTTAATTTTAATTAGTTTTTATACAGCAGGTTCTTATTAGTTATATATTTTATACATATTAGTGTATATATGTCAATCCCAATCTCCCAATTCATCCCACCACAACCACCCCCCTGCCACTTTCCCCCCTTGGTGTCCATACTTTTGTTCTCTACACCTGTGTCTCTATTTCTGCCTTGCAAACCAGTTCATCTGTATGTTGAACCATTCTTGCATCCCAGGGATAAATTCCACTTTATCATGGTGTATAAGTTCTGTTGAATTCTCTTTGCTATGATTCCTGGAGAATATTTGCATCTATATTAATCAGGGACATTACCCAATTGTTTTAATTTCTTGTAGTCACCTTATCTGGCTTTGGTATCAAGGTAATGCTGGCTTCTTAAAATGAGTTTAGGAGTGTTCCCTCTTCTTCAATTTCTGGAAGAGTTTGATAAGGACTGGTGTTAATTCTTATTTGAATGTTTGATAGAAAACACCAGGAAAACCTTCTGTTCCTGGGCTTTTCTGTGTTGGGGAGGTTTTAATTACTGATTCAATATTCTTACTCATTACTGGTCTATTCAGATTTTCTGTTTCTTCATGATTCAGTTTTGGTAGGTTTTATATTTCTAGGAATATATTTATGTCTTTTGTGTTAAGCATCTTGTGGATATATATTCATAGTAGTCTCTTACAATCCTTGGTATTTCTATGATATCAGCTCCAATGTCTTCTCTTTCAATTCTGATTTCATGTATTTGAGTCTTGTCTATTTTTTGTATATTTAGTCTTGTAAAAGTTTTGCCAATTTTGTTTATCTTTTCAAAGAAAAACAGTTCTATGCTTCATTGACCTTTTCTAATATTTTTTCTGTTCTCTATTTTATTTGTTTCTAGTTTGACCTTAGTCATTTTCTTCTTTCTCCTAACTTTGTAATTATTATTTTTCTAGGTTCTTTTTTTTTAACATCTTTATTGGAGTGTAATTGCTTTACAATGGTGTGTTAGTTTCTGCTTTATAACAAAGTGAATCAGTTATACATATATATATGTTCCCATATCTCTTCTCTCTCACGTCTCCCTCCCTCCCACCCTCCCTATCCCACCCCTCTAGGTGGTCACAAACCACCGAGCTGATCTCCCTGTACTATGCGGCTGCTTCCCACTAGCTATCTATTTTATGTTTGGTAGTGTATATATGTCCATCATCTTAATAGATGCAGAGAAATCTTTTGACAAAATTCAACACCCATTTATGATAAAAACCCTGCAGAAACTAGGCATAGAGAGAACTTTCCTGAACATAATAAAGGCCATATATGACAAACCCACAGGCTACATCATCCTCAGTGGTGAAAAACTTAAACCATTTCCATTAACTTCAGGAACAAGACAAGATTGCCCACTCTCACCACTCTTATTCAACATAGTTTTGGAAATTTTAGCCACAGCAATCAAAGGAGAAAGTAAATAAAAGGAATCCAAATCAGAAAAGAAGAAGTAAAGCTGTCACTGTTTGCAGATGACATGATACTATACGTAGAGAATACTAAAGATGCTACCAGAAAACTACTATAGCTAATCAATGAATTTTTCTAGGTTCTTGAGGTGTAAATGTAGGTTATTTACATAAGATCTTACTTTTAAAATTTAGGCATTATTGCTATAATCTTTATTCTTAGAACTGCTTTTGCAGCATCCTATAAGTTCTGATTTACTGTGTTTCCAATTTTTATTGTTCTGAGATATTTATGATTTCCCTTTTCAGTTATTTTATTCTTTGTTATTGAGCTGTAATTGACTTACAAAATTATATTAGTTTCAATGGTACAACATATTAATTCAGTATTTTTACATATTACAAAATGATCACTGCAATAAGTCTGTTACCATCTGTCAGCAGAGTTATTACAATAATATTGACTATATCCCCTAAACTGTATGAACACATTACCAACTCCTGGCTTATTTATTTTATAATTTGAAGTGTGTATTTCTTAACCTCCCTCATATTTCACTCATTCCTTCAAACCCCTCCCCTCTGCCAACCACCAGTTTGCCTTCTGTATCTATGAGTCTGTTTCAGTTTTGTTCTTTGTTCATTTGATTTTGGTGGGGTTTTTTTGTTGTTGTTTTTTTGTTTTCTTAAGTTCCAAGTATAAGTGAGATAATATGGTATTTGTCTTTCTCTGAGTTATTTCACTTAGCATAATACACTTTAGGCCCATTCATGTTGTTGCAAATGGCAAGATTTTAGACATTTTATCACTGAGTTATATTCCATTGTGTGTCTGTGTGTGTGTGTATATATATATATATATATATATATATATATATATATCATATGATAATCCATTCATGTATCATTGGGCACTTAAGTTGTATCCATACTTTAGCTATTATAAATAATGCTGCACTGAACATAGGGATGCATATATCATTTTGAAATAGTGTTTTCTTTATCATTGGAAAATTCCAGAAAGAGGAATTGATGAATCATATAGTAGGTCTATTTTTAATTATTAGAGAAACTTCCATAATGTTTTCCATGGTGGCCACACAAATATACAGTCCCATCAGCAGTGCAAGAGGATTCCCATTTCTCTACATACTCAACATTTGTTATTTTTTAAGTAATATCCACTCTGACAGGTGTGAGGTGATATTTCATTGTGGTTTTGATTTGCATTTCCCTGATGATTAGTAATGTGAACATCTTTTTAGGTGTCTGTTGACTGTATGTCTTTTTTGGAAAAATATCAATTCAGGTCTTCTGCACATTTGCTAATCGAGTTATTTGGGGTGTTTTTTGATGTTGAATTATACTAATTCATTGTGTATTTTAGATATTAACCACTTATTGGAACTATCTTTAAAAATGCCTTCTCTAGAAATAAAACTGTAACTGTTTGCAGATGACATGATACTATACATAGAGGATACTAAAGATGCTACCAGAAAACTACTAGAACTAGTCAATCAATTGGTAAAGTAACAGGATACAAAATTAATGCAGATAAATCTCTTGCATTCCTATACACTAATGATGAAAAATCTGAAAGAGAAATTAAGGAAACACTCCCATTTACCATTGTAACAAAGATAATAAAATACCTAAGAATAAACCTACCTAAGGAGACAAAAGACCCGTATGCAGAAAACTATAAGACACTGATGAAAGAAATTAAAGATGATGAAGACAGATGGAGAGATATACCATGTTCTTGTATTAGAAGAATCAACACTGTGAAAATGACTATACTACCCAAAGCAATCTACAGATTCAATGTAATCCCTATCAAATTACCAACAGCATTTATCACAGGACTAGAACAAAAATTTTCACAATTTGTATGGAAACATAAAAGACCCTGAAGAGCCAAAGCAATCTTGGGAAAGAAAACATGAGCTGGAGGAAACAGGATCCAAGACTTCAGACTATACTAGAAAGCTACAGTAATCTAGACAATATGGTACTGGCACAAAAACAGAAATATTGATCTGTGGAACAGGATAGAAAGCCCAGAGATAAACCCACACACATATGGTCACCTTATCTTTTATAAAGGAGGCAAGAATATAGAATGGAGAAAAGACAGCCTCTTCAATAAGTGGTGCTGGGAAAACTGGACAGCTACATGTAAAAAATGAAATTAGAGCACTCCCTAACACCATACACAAAAATAAACTCAAAATGGATTAGAGACCTAAATATAAGACCGGACACTATAAAACTCTTAGAGGAAAACATAGGCAGAACATTCTATGACATAAATCATAGCAAGATCATTTTTGTCCCACCTCCTAGAGAAATGGAAATAAAAAATAATAATAATAAACAAATTGGACCTAATGAAACTTAAAAGCTTTTGCACAGCAAAGGAAACTATAAACAAGACGAAAAGACAGCCATCAGACTGGGAAAAAATATTTGCAAACTAAGCAACTGACAAAGGATTTATCTCCAAAATATACAAGCTGTTCATGCAGCTCAATATATATAAAAAAAAAAAAAAAACGTAATCCAAAAATGGGCAGAAGACCTAAATAGACATTTCTCCAAAGAGGATATACTGATTGACAACAAACACATGAAAGGATGCTCAACATCATTAATCATTAGAGAAATTTAAATCAAAACTACAATGAGGTATAACCTCACACCAGTCAGAATGGCCATCATCAAAACATCTCCAGACAATGAATGATGGAGAGGGTGTGGAGAAAAGGGAACACTCTTGCACTGCTGGTGGGAATGCGAATTGATACAGCCGCTATGGAGAACTGTATGGCGGTTCCTCAAAAAACTAAAAATAGAACTACCATACAACCCAGTAATCCCACTACTGGGCATATACCCTGAGAAAACCATAATTCAAACAGAGTCATGTACCACAATATTCATTGCAGCGCTATTTACAATAGCCAGGACATGGAAGAAACCTAAGTGTCCATCGTCAGATGAATGGATAAAGAAGATGTGCATATATATACAATGGAATATTACTCAGCCGTTAAAAGAAGCGAAATTGAGTTACTTGTAGTGAGGTGGATGGGCCTAGAGACTGTCATACAGAGTGACGTAAGTCAGAAAGAGAAAAACAAATACCATATTTTAACACACATATATGGAATCTAACCAAAAACAAAAACAAAAGTTTCTGAAGAACCTAGAGGAAGGACACAAATAAAGATGCAGACATACAGAATGGACTTGAGGACACAGGGAGGTGGAAAGGTAAGCTGAGATGAAGTGCAAGAATTGCATAGACATATATACACTCCCAAATGTGAAATAGCTAGTGGGAAAAAGCTGCATAGCACAGGGAGATCAGCTCGATGCTTTTTGTCCACCTAGATGGGTGGGATAGGGAAGGTGGGAAGGAGAAGCAAGAGGGAGGAGTTATGAGGATGTTTGTATATGTATAGCTGATTCACTTTTTTATACAGCAGAAACTAACACACCAGTGTAAAGCAATTATATTCCAATAAAGATGTTAAAAAGTGTATATATCTTCTCTAATTCACTAGGCAGCCTTTTTTATTTTACTGATAGTTTCCTTTGCTGTGCAAAAGCTTTTTAGTTTGATGAAAACCCATTGGCTTACTTTTGCTTTTGTTGCCCTTGCCTGAGGAGAAATATTTTAAAAATATTTCTAAGACCAAGGTCAAAGAATATGCTACTTTTTTCTCCTAGAAGTTTTATGTTTTCAGGTCTTAAATTTAAATACTTAATCTATTTTGGGTTTACTTTTGTATATAATGTGAGGAAGTAGTCTACCTTGAGTTTTCTGCATGTAGCTGTCCAGTTTTTCCAGCACCATTTATTGAAGAGACTGTGTTTTCCCCATTTTATATCCTTGTCTCTTTTGTCATATATTAATTGACCATATGAATGTGGGTTCATTTCTGGATTCTCTATTCTGTTTCATTGATCTATGTGTCTGTTTTTGTGTCAGTACCAAACTCTTTTGATTAATTTAGCTTTATAGTATATTTTGAAACTAGGAAGTGAGATACCCACAGATTTGTTTTTCTTTCTCATTTTGTTTTGGCTATTAGGAGTCTTTGTTGTTTCCATACAAATTTTAGATTTATTTGTTCCGGTTCTGTGAAAAATGCCATTGCTATTTTGGTAGGGATTCCATTGAGTTTGTAAATTGCCTTGGGTAGTACAGTCATTTTAACAGTGTTGATTCTTCCAATCCTTTAACACATTATATATTTCCATTTTTGTGTCATCTTCCGTTTTTTTCATAAATGTCTTATAGGTTTTTGAGTACATGTCTTTTACCTCCCTGTTTAGAATTATTCCTAGCCATTTTATTCTTTTGATTCAATTTTAAAAGGGATTGTTTTTCTAAATTTCTGTTTCTAATAGTTCATTTTTAGTGTGCAGAAACTCAACAGACTTCTGTATATTAATTTTTTATCCTGAAACTTTACTGAATTTATTCATTTCTTTTAATATATTTTGGTGGCATCTTTAGGATTTTCTATATATAGTATTGTGCCATCTGTAAACAGTGACAGTTTTCCTTCTTCCTAAAAATTTGGATTACTTTTATTTATTTATTTTTCTTTTTTGATTGCTGTGGGTAGGATTATCAATACTATGCTATAAAAAGTGGTGAGAGTAGGCATCATTATCTTCTTGATCTTAGAGAAACTGCTTACAGCTTTTCACTATTGAATATGATGTTTAGTGTGGGCTTGTCATATATGGCATTTATTATGGTGAGTTTTGTTCCCTCTATACCCACTATACTCACATATTTTAGCATTTTTATTTTTAATGGATGTTGAATTTTCTCAAAGCCTTTTATGCATCTATTGATTGAGATTATTATATGACTTTTATTGTTAAATTTGTTAATGTGGTGTTTCATATTGACTGATTTGAGGATATTTAATTCTTGCATCCCTGTGATAAATTCCATTGATCATGGTGTATCATCCTTTTAGTGTACTATTGTATTTGATTTACTAATATTTTCTTAAGGATTTTTGCATTTATGTCCATCAGGAATATTGGCTGATAATTTTTCTTTTCTTGTGTGTGTGGTGTCTTTGTCTGGCTTTGGTATCAGGGTGATGCTGGTCTCGGAGAATGAATTCTGAAGTATTCCTTCCTATGCAAATTTTTGAATAGTTTGAGAAAGATGGGTGTTAGCTCTCCTTTATATGTTTTGTGGAATTCACTTATGAAGCTATCTGGTCCTGGAGTTTTGTTTGCTGGGAGGTTTTTGATTACAGATGCAATTTCGTTAGTGGTGATTGGACTTTTTATATTTTCTATTTCTTCCTTATTCAGTCTTGGGGGATTGTACATTTCTAGGAATTTATTCCTTAGATTCTAAGTTTTCCATTTAATTGTGGTATAGCCATTCATAGTAATCTCTTATGATTTGTTGTAGCTCTGTGGTGATTATTGTAACTACCCTTTTGTTTCTCATTTCATTTATTTGGGTCCTCTCTCTGTTTTCTTGATGAGTCTGGCTAAAGTTTTACCAATTTTGTTTTCTTTTTGTAGAACCAGCTCTTAGTTTCATTGATCTTTTCTATTTTTAAGTCTATATTTCATTTATTTTTCTTTGATCTTTTTAAATTTCTTTCCTTCTACTAACATTGGGTTTTGCTTTCTTATTCTTCTTCTTATTTTAGGTTTAGGATTAGATTATTTATTTGATATTTTTTCTCCTGAGGTAGGCTTCTATTACTATAAAATTCTGTCTAAGACCTGCTCTTGCTGCTTCCAAGATATTTTGGAGAGTTGTGTTTTCATTTTTGTTTGTGTCAATGTGTTTTCTGATTTCCCATTTTATTTCTTCATTGCCCCGTTGCCTTTTTAGTATATATATATATATATATATATATATATATATATATATATATATATATATATATATATATATGTTAAGTTCCTCTACTCTAATGTGTTCTTTAAAGCCAGTGTTTCTTTACTGATTTTCCATTTTCATCATCTGTCCATTGATGTAAGTGAGGTGTTAAAGTCCCCTATTATTATCATGTTACTGTCACTTTCTCCCTTTATGTTTGTTAATATTCACTTTATGTATTTATGCTCTCCTATGTTGGGTGCACTTATATTTACAATGTTATATCTTCTTGTTGGACCAATCCCTTTATTGTGATGTAATGTCCTTTGTCTCTAGTTAACAGTCTTTGTTTTAAAGTCTATTTTGTCTGACATAAGTATTGCTACACCAGGTTTCTTTTTGTTTCCATTTGCATGGAAAACCTTTTTCCATCCCCTCACCTTCAATTGGTGTGTGTCTTTAGATCTGAAGTCAGCCTCTTGAAGTCAGCATATATATGAGTCCTATTTTATCCATTCAACTACACTGTCATTTGATTGGAGCATTTAGTACATTTACATTTAAAGTAATTATTAATATGTATGTATTTATTGTTATTTTGTAAATTGTTTTCTGGTTATTTTTGTAGTTCTTTGTTTTCCTTTCTACTGCTTTTGCTCTCTTCCCTTGTGATGTGATGACTATCTTTAGTGTTATGTTTGTATTCTTTTCCTTTTTTTGTGTATATATATATATATATATATATATATATATATATATATATATATATATATATTTTGATTTGTGGTTACCATGAAGTTTATATATAACAACCTATTTAATTCATGATGAATTTAAGTTGTTGATTTTTACTTTTTAATGCCTTTTAAAAACCTTGCCTTTTTATTCCCCCACAAGTTTAATGTGTTTGATATCACATTTTATATATTTTTGTTTTGTGTATTCCTTAACTAGTTATTGTGGATATAGTTGATTTTACTACTTCTGTCTTTTAAACTTCCGACTAGCTTTATAAGTGGTTGTAATATTACCTTTGCAATATATATACCCTTTATCAGTGAGATTTTTCCTTTCATAATTGCTATATTTCCAGTTGTGGTCTTTTCTGCTTAGAGAAGTCACTTTAACCTTTCTTTTAAAGCCAGTTTAGTGGTACTAAGCTCTTTTAGCTTTTGCTTGTTTTTAAAACTCTTTATCACTGCTTTACATTTGAGTGATAGACTGGCCAGGTAATCTTGGTTATAGATTGTTTTCCTTTTATCACTTCAAATAAATTGTGTCACTCCTGTCTGATCTGCAAATTTTCTGCTGAAAAGTCCAGTGAGAGTCTTTTGGGAGTTCCCTTGTACATAACTAGTTACTTTTCTCTTGCTGCTTTTAAGACTCTCTCTTTATCTTTAAATTTTGCAATTTTAATTATAACGTGTCTTCATGTGGACCTCTTTGAGTCTGGGATTCTCTGTGCTTCCTGGACCTGGATATCTATTTCATTCCCAGATTAGGAAAGTTTTCATCTATTATTTCTTAAAATAGTTATCTGACCTTTGTTTTTCTTTTCTTCTTCTGGGACCCTTATAATGTGAATGTCCATACCTTTGGTGTTGTCCCAGAGGTCTCTTAAAACATCCTAGTTTTTAATTTGGGATTTTTGGTATGGTTCTTTATATTGCCTAACTCTTTTTTAATCTTCTCACTGTGCTCATCCATTCTTCTTTCAACCTTGTTGAGCACCTTTATGATCATTACCTTGAACTCTTTATCAGGTAGATTGCTGTAGAGAAAGCTTTTATCATCTTAGAGAATGCATATATCATCATGAACAGAATGTTGTAGATAGAAATATAAACAATAAACATGCCTCTGCTGATGTTACAGCCAGAATTGAGAACCATGTTATAGGAAACTAGAGTAAAGGGGATATCCTTGTTATAATGGAAAACAGCTTGGCCAAATTGTGTGCAAAATAGAACTTGTAAGTGATGAACTTGGATGTTTAGCTGAGGAGATTTCTAAACAATGTATTGAAGGTGTGGTCTGGTTTCTCCTTGCTGCTTATAGTAAAATGCAAGAGAAAGGAGATTAATTAAAGAAGCAATTGTTAAGCACAAATGAATCAGAACTCAATTTTGAAAAATGTCAGCTTATCAATATCACAAAAAAAGTGACAAAGCATATTCTGGAGAGAACAACAAGGGTATGATCATATTTGCTACAAAGATTATGGGTGTGAGTCATGGATCCAATCAACCATCTCAGCAGAATCCAGGAATAGATATGCATTTATCCAGGAAAGATCTGTGGAATTCCACTTTGATTCATCTATAATATTTTTGAATGTATCTTTTGGTATAGCTTATAATGGGTGTTCTGGTATTACATTGTATATAGCAACTTATCACAGTCTACTCTTATTGCCATTTTACCAGTGAAGTATAGACTTTGCATTTTTATGTCTCTTTATTCTTTCATTTATAATATAATGTCATATATTTTATCTACATACATTTAGAACCACATTAGACATTATAATTTTTGCTTCAACACACATAATTTTGAAAACTCAAGAGGAGAAAAACAGTTTACTGTATCTACCCATAGTTTTGCTTACTGTGTTCCTTGTTCTTTCTAGGTATGCCAATATTCATTTTTAATTTTTCATTTCCTTTCTGCATAGAGCACTTTCTTTAACTATTATTTTAGAGTAGGTCTGTTGGCTACAAATTCTCTAAGTTTTCTTTCATCTGAGATGGTCTTGATTTCTCTTTAAATTCCTAAAATTTTTTCTCTGGGTAAAGTTTCAGAGTTGATGTTGCTTTTTATTTCTGCACTTGAAAAATTTGTATCACTTCTTTTTGCCATCCATGATTTCTGATAGGAAATCTGCTGTCCTTAGAATTTTCTTCCTATAGGTGAGGTGTCTTTTCACTCTTGCTCCTTTCAAAACTTTTTCCTTTACTTTATTTTTCATTGTTTGCTTCCTTTTTATATCTTCTATTTTTCTGTTGAGAATATATTTATTTGCTGAATATTTGTATTTTTGTGTGTTTAAAGCACTTAAGTAATTGCTTATTGAAACATTTTTATCATAGCTGCTTTAAAATCTCTGTCAGATAATGCTAGCATAGCCAGCATCTTGGTATTGTCTATTTTCTTTTTATACATTTAGAGATATTACCATTTCTTTCTATTATAAGTGGTTCTTGAGTGAAACCTGGGCATTTTGGGTATTATGAAAGACTGGATCTTCTTTAAATCTTCCATTTTACCTACTTCATCTGACACCAATCTAGTCATGAGAGGAATTTTTTCCTTATAATTCCAGTTGGGGATTGAATTCCAGTTTCTCTGCTTGGTCTCCATTGACACCCAAAGTGGGAGACTCATTGCTCTGGCTCTTGCTAAACCTCTACTTATACCTCCCTGGCTGGGAAGAGTGGGAGTACCAAATTATTTTTCACCCTTTGGCCTCCAATGATAACACAGGGGTTGAGGAGTAGCCTTCTTACCATTAGACAGTGATGGCAAGTTGTAATTTTCCATTAGGCCTCTTCTGGCACCACCACAGTGAGAAGGGCAAAACAACTCATTATTGCTGGATGAGAGTGGAAGTCCAGGTTCACAGTGTGGTCTCCCCAAGTGGATACTTTGGTGGGGGTCACTCATTAACACCTAGCAGGAATAAAATCCCCAGCTTCTCTAAAACCACCCCAGGAGAGTCTAGGAGTGTGATAGTGGAAATCTTAACTTCCCATTCAGTTTCTGCTGGTTGTGGGTGGTGATGGGGCCACAGAATGTGTGTGTCTGTTGCATTTGGCTGGGGTAAAGCAGTTGTCTGAAGATTTTCTGTCTTACTAGGCTGCTTTTTTTCTGGTCTTTTGGCTATAGAAAGCAGGTTTTGCTGGGATTCATTTTTGTTCTCTTTGGCATTTCTGAATTGCTGGTTTATTCAGCTACATGTATGAGGTATATGAAGTAAAATAAAATCCCAGGAACTTACTACCTTGTTACTTCTTAAGACCCAAGGTCCTTAGCTAGCCAGTCAGTCTTTTCTCTTCACCTTTCAGAGTCTTCTTATATATATATATATATATATATATTCCACCCCCCTCACCCCAGGATTTTCAGTTATGCTTAGCTGAAGAAATAGGCTAAAGTAAATCTACTCCATATTCCCAGAAGTGGAAACTTATTTCACTAAGTTTTTTTTTTCAGAAGGTACCTGGTTTCTCCTGTTCCCCTCCTATCTCCCCTTTTTTCTCTCATTTTCTGTATCCCTTTCTCTCTCCTTCACCCTGACTTTCTTATTTCAATACATAAAATGTTTTTTTTAGCTCAGTATTTTAAATACACACCAAAAGATATGGATTAAAAAATAGAATAAAATATATGGAACAATAGTAACTTACATCATTTTTAAATGCCCACTATGAGGCAGGCATAGATCTCAGGGTTTGCTGGAATTGCTACATTTAACCTTCAGAACAATCTTATGAGCTCGTTATTGCCATTCTTGTTTCACAGATTAAAAAAAAAGGAAAATTGATAAAAAAAATTAATACATTGCTCATGGTTACTCAGCAGTAAGTGGTAGAGACAAGATTACCTCTCTGGGAAGTCTATTGCCAGCATTTTTTTGCTTAATTGCTTCATGACTGATATTTGTTTGTGACTATTTGTTCTTTGTATATAAATATAGAAATACCTGCATGTATTGATAAGAGAGGGAGAGAAAAAATATTAAAAAAAGCTATAGTTTACAATTAATTGTATTATAATATGCAGTAAATTATTAATAAACACCGAAGTTATAATTTTAAATTGTTAGTGCCTCCTCACTATAAATTGGTGGAATGCCTGCTGTAATCTAGCTAAGGGCATTATCTCATCAGGTAAGGTACAAATTACATTTTAATCATCTAGATTTTGTAAGATTTTCAAGTTGCACTTATGCTACAAAATTCTGCACTTATGCCCTTACACACAGTTTTAGAAAGTATGGTATCCATTAGCAATTCCTCAAAGTTGAAACAGGTCTCAGCAACTGTATATAAAGTTTCCTGTTTTCCTTCAGTATATTGGACCAAATACCTATTCCCTGTTCATTATTACACAAGAATGTATTTTTTCTATATTTGATGCATGCTTCCATTTCTTCTCCAACTGTTACCTCTGTGGTATGGATAGCTACATACATAGAAGTTGCTTACTCACCTCTACTGTTTTATAAGGAGAAGTAACTTTCCTAAAATAGAGTAAAAAGAACTTCAAAAGAAAAGTCTGCTATGGCACTTCCAGGCTTACAATACTAAAATTTCCTCTAGCTATCACAGCCCAAGCTGGCTGTATTTGAACCCAAATAAAATACAAATTGTGTTGATTATTTTTCTTTCTTTGATTTTTTTGTTTGTTTACCCTTCTTTGTTCACTTAAGCCATCATAACATATGAAATTTAAATAATTTATTACATTTATTTAGTAGTGTTTTATGGTTCCACTTCTAAACTTTTAGATGGTGAAAATAAGGTTTTCCACTTCTGTTAAGGCAAAAGCTTCTAATTTCCCTTGTGTGTGTATGTATATGTATATATAAACATTATCTGCATATTTATATATATGAACAACTGTCAAATAACCCTTGCCAAATATGAATTATTTTTAGAGGCGAGCATGTGTATTTGAGTCAACAGGATATATTAACCCTGATATTAGGACACATTCCTGCTCATAATTTTTTTCTGTATTTCACCAAAATCAAGAACTCTAAAGTTCATAATTATAGAAAATATTTTGTAGAGAGAAAATCTGGTTCTTTGGCACAAAAGAAGAGTTCTTCTTGATTTTTTTTTATTTTTAAAAATATGAATTATATAGATTCATCCATGCTCAGAGCCAGGTACAAGGTGAAGAAAATTAAATACAAAATGGACCTCTCAGGAAAGAGTCAAGAAGAAATATCAATTAGAATATATTTTTATAACATTTTTATTGAGGTATAGTTAATTTACAATGTTGTGTGAACTTCAGGTGTAGAGCAAAGAGATTCAGATACATATATATATATATATTTTTTTTCAGATTATTTTCCATTATAAATTATTACAAGATTTTGAATATATTTCCCTGTGTTGTACAGTAAGTCCTTGTTGTTTATCTGTTTTATGTATAGCAGTGTGTATATGTTAATCACAAACTCCTAATTTATCTCTTCCCATCCATCCCCTTTGGTAACCATAAGTTTGTTTTCTATATGTGAGAGTCTATTTCTGTTTTATAAATAAGTTCATTTGTATCTTTTTTTTAGATTACACATATGTATGTTATCATATCACACTTGTCTTTCTGTCTGACTTAGTTTACTTAATATTATAATCTCTAAGTCCTTCCATGTTGCTGTACATGGCATTATTTCATTCTTTTCAATAGCTGAGTAATATTCCATTGTATATATATACCACATCTTCTTTATCCATTCATCTGTCAATGGACATTTGGGTTGCTTTCATATCTTGGTTATTATAAATATTTCTGCTATGAACATTGGGGTGCATGTATCTTATCAAATTAGAGTTTTCATCTTTTTTATATATATGCCTAGGAGTGGGATAGCAGGATCATATGGGATTTCTGAGTGCTCTATACATATCAATTAAGTCCATATGCTCTAATGTGTCATTTAAAGCCTTTGTTTCCTTATTGATTTTTTGTGGATGACCAGTCATTGATATAAGTGAGTAATTAAAGTCCCCCACTATTATTGTGTTACTGTCAATTTCTCCTTAAATTTGCTTTATATATTGAGGTGCTATTATGTTCAGTGCATATATATTTACAATTATTATATCTTCTTCTTGGACTGATCTTTTGATCATTATGTAGTGTCCTTCTTTGTCTCTTGTAACAGTCTTTATTTTAAAGTTTATTTTGTCTGATATAAGTATTGCTGTTCCAGCTTTCTTTTGATTTCCATTTGCGTGGAATACCATTTTCTGTCCTGTCACTTTAAATCTAGATCTGAAGTGAGTCTCTTGTAGGCCACATATATTTTGGTTCTGTTTCTGTTTTTGTATCCGTTCAGCCAGGCTATGTCTTTTGGTTGGAGCATTTAGTCCAATTACATTTAAGGCAATTATTGATATGTATGTTCCTATTTTCATTTTGTTAATTGTTTTGAATTTGTTTCTGTAGCTCCTTTTCTTCCCCTTTCTTCTTTGCTCTCTTCTCTTGTGATTTGATGACAATCTTTAATGTTATGCTTGGATTCCTTTTTCTTTTTTTGTGTGTATATCTATTATAGATTTTTTTTTGTTTTTCCATTACCATGAGGTTTTTGATTTCAGTCTAAATATATAGTGCTTATTTTACGTTGCTGATCTCTTAATTTCAAGTGCCATTTAGACACCATAAATTTGTACTCTCCTCTCCTCACAATTACTGTTTTTGATATTATATTTACATCTAATTGTTTTAGGTTTCCCTTAACTGTTTATTGTGGATACAAATGATTTTACTACTTTTGTATTGTAACCTCCCTACTAGTTTTCCATGTGGATGATTTCCTACCTTTGTTGTATGTTTGCCTTTACCAGTGAGCTTTTGCATTTTGTAACTTTCTTATTTTAAGTGGTGGCCTTTTCTTTCCCCCCTAGAGAAGTACCTTTGGCATTTGTTGTAAAGCTGAATTGGTGATGCTTTTAGCTTCTACTCGCCTGTCAATCTTTTGATTTCTCCATCAAATCTGAGTGAAGCCTTGCTGGGTAGAGCGTTTTTTGTTGTAGGTGTTTCTCTTTCATCACTTTAAGTATATTGTGCCACTCCCTTCTGGCATGCAGAGTTTCTGCTGAAAAATTAGCTTATAGCTTTATGGGAGTTCCCTTGTATGTTATTTGTTGTTTTCCCCTTGTTGTTTTTTAATATTCTCTCACTGTCTTTAATTTTTGCCATTTTGATTACAATGTGTCTTGGTGCATTTCTCTGTGGGTTCATCCTCTATGGGATTCTCTGTGCTTCCTGGACTTGGGTGACTTTCCTTTTCCAGGTTAGGAAAGTTTTCAACTATTATCTCTTCAAGTATTTTGTCAAGCATGTTCTCTCTTTCTTCTCCTTCTGGAACCTCTATAATGCAAATATTAGTGTGCTTGATGTTGCCCCAGAGGTCTCTTACACTGTCCTCATTTCTTTTCATTCTTTTTTTTCTGTTCTGTGGTAGTGGTTTCCACTACTCTGTCTTTCAGATCATTGATCCATTCTTCTGCCTCATTTAGTCTACTAGTGATTCCTTCTAGTATATTTTTCATTTCAGTTATTGTATTCTTCAATTATGTTTGGTGGTTCCTTGTATTTTCTAGTTTTTTGTTAAAAACTTCTAATTTCTCACTCTGTGCATCCATTCTCCTCCAGAGTTCTTTGATCATCTTTACAATAATTACTCTGAATTCTTTCTTGTGTAGATCACCTATCTCCATGTCACTTAGTACTTCTTCTGAGATTTTATCTTGTTCTTTTATCAGAAACATATTTCCCTCTTGCCTCATTTTGGCGACATTGCTATTTGTATTTTTACATATGTGTTAGGTTAGTTACATTTCTCAACCTTGGAGAAATGGCCCTTTGTAGGAGACATCTTATACATCCCAGCAGTGCACTCCCCTCTTGTCACCCAGGGGCAAGGGGCTAGTTGATCCAAGGGTAATGTCTGGCCTGTATTTGTGGACTCAGCTTGCAGGCTGAGGGACTGCAATTTTCTTGTTTCTGGTGTCTACCCCTTGGTGGGTGAGGCTGGTCTAGAGGCTTATGTAGGCTTCCTGGTGAGAGGGGCCAGTGCCTGCACAGCTCCAGTGAGTGGAGCTGTGTCTTGGCTCTCTGGTGAAAAGGGCCATGTCTAGGGGCATTTCTAGAGATGGCTGTAGGCTCAGGAAGATTTTAGGCCACCTGTCTACTGATGGGTTGGGCTATGTCTCAGCCCAGTTTGTTGTTTGGTTTGAGGAGTCCCAGCAAGGGAGCCTACAGTCTGTTGAGTGGGGCCCAGTCTTGGAGCCAAGTTGTCAGCAGGTAGATCTGTCCTACGCTCTTATAAAATTACTGTTTTTGCCCTTGGTCCTGGGGCATGTGAGTTTTTGGGTGTGCCCTTTAAGAGTGAAGGCTCTATTTCTCCCAATATTGTGAAGCTCCTTCAATCAAGCCCCACTGGCCTTCAAAGCCAAATGCTCTGGGGGCTCCACTTTCCAGTACAGGACCCCGTGGCAGGGGAGTCCATTGTGGGGCTCAGATCCCTGGGGCTTGGGGGTCCTACATAGGTCTCAGACCTCTCACTCCTGTGGGAGAAACTCTGTAATATATTTATTCTCCAGCTTGTGAGCCAGGTGGTATAGGATTTGATTATATCACAATTTCACCCCTCCTATCCATCTCATTGTGGCTGCTCCTTTATGTCTTTAGTTGTAGAAGATCATTTCTGGTAGGTTCCAGTCTTTTTCATCAATGGTTGTTCTGCAGTTAGTTGTGACTTTGGTGTGCACATGAGGGGAGGTGAGCTTAGGGTTCTTCTACTTTGCTATCTTGGCCACTCTCCTGGGAAGATTTTGAGACTAAGTTTTGAGCTCTGCAAGTTTCTTGTACATTTTAGCTACACAGGACAATAGGGCATCAAGGATACCTCAGTTGGGGCTTGAAGTCTGACAAGTTTCACAGTATATCCTGCAACTGGCTGCAGCCAGGCAGCCAATTGCAAGATATACTGTGAAAAATCTTTGTAATTTCTTCAATTGGATACATTTACAATTAAGAACTACAAATAGAGGATATGGAAGATTAGAGACAGGAAAACAGAGTGCTTCCATTAAAAAGAAATTGATTATAATAAATATATAAATGACAGGAATGTGAAAATTAACAAAGATTTATTAACTATGTCATTTCTTCTTATATAATGATAATTAGGTCTGGGAATAATTTCAGTTTAGGAGACAGATGAGGAGTAGGTACTCAAGTTAGTTCATAGCCTAGGACTATCTGCTAGATACTTTTAAGAAATGATCATGAAAATGTATTGGGTGTAGAAAAATATATTAAGGTTTAGTCAGATGTCTAGATGTAATAGTATGGTAAGATTCCTCTTGCCAAGAGGAAAAAAATGGTGTCTCAATTTATAAAATTCAGTTATAATTAGCTAGCAATATCATTATTTAAAAATGAATCTTATGATAGTAAAGCAAGTTCATATAATCACTCTTCATTGAAAGTGTTCTTTGATATTTATTCATATCATCATATGATGATATGAAGCATGTGAAAATTTTAAAGATTTATGTAAAGCTTTATTCAGAAGTAAATGAACTTACTTTTACTGGAACCATAAATTTTATACTTGGTATTTTGATGCTTCTCTGTCTAAGCAATGCCTGCTAGTGGTATACTTTATGCAATATTATTTGGTATTGATTTTAAAATTTGAAAAACCATGGTTCCTAGGACTAAATCTTTAATAGTATTATGGCTAGAAAAAATTTTAACCACCACTTAAAATAACATTATCCCAAAAATGACGTTTATTTATACACCAAAAGAACAGCTATATGTTCCTTGTTCCACTCTTTTATCTTTCTGTCAGATAGCTTCAAGTGGCTACGAGGCCAGGTGATTCTTGCCCATTATTATCTACTTGCACAATGAACAGTAGGGTATTCCAACTTCCTGAAAGTATAATTAAAATTGACTTTTAATGTCAAAATATTTAGTTGGCCAATACAGCTGGTTGAAATATGCCAGCCTGTATAGCATTTTATTTCATATTATTTATTTTCTTAAAGACAGATACTCAGTCCCAAATATAGAATGTCCTAAAATCACCTTAACCTAGAATTTTTCCACTGAATTGTCATTGAGTCTAACATTCAGGAGGTAATGTAGTATAAGCATATGACACTAAAATGTCCAATAAAACTACAGCAAAATACCTCTTCATTTAACCTTATGCATTTTAATGTGATAAACTAATTTTAGCATGACTTTAGAGTGGTAGTATTAGCTGTTTAAAAATTAGAAGGCCTAATATGTTGAATTGTGTGTGTATTTACACATAGACACCACCATATACACACAACAGAATTGTAGAGAATATGAAATTGAGAGAAAAAAGATTTTAAGAGGTTGATATAAACAGAGGTGCAGGTGGTAATGACTGAAGTTTCCTTTAATTATTAATACTAAAAACAGTTACCTTTTACTAGGCACTTGATATTAGATAGTTTAATTCTCACCACAAACTTATAATTTAGAAAATTTTCCCCTTTCAAATAAAGAAAATAAACTTTAGAGAAGTTTATACCTTAGCCCAAGATTACTCACATAATAAACTCTGGAGAAAAATATGAATTCAGTCCTCCCAGATTTTGAAACTTGTGTTCTACTACTCTCTAACAGAATATTTGAAGTGATGATCTTATCTGTGTACTTGAGAACACTAATGCAGATAAGAATCCAAACTTTATTCAGGATTCCTAACACTCTCAAACATCTGCTCAAGTTGATTACTACTGAAGATGTTGGTAAAGCAAACTGCAGGAAACTCTGGTACCTTATAATCAAAACTGTAATGAGTGATTTGTTTGTTCACTTCTCTTTGAGTCTATCTATCTTTCATTACATGTTTATTAAGTAATGACTGTTATGGACCTATAGGCCTGCATATGGATGATGGTAAGAACAAGGCTATTAAACCTTACTGGGTAGAGCATGTGTAAATCCCCCAAAATAAGGTAGATTAATGAGAAGAATTAAACCATGAGTTGTTACCTTATGGACCATTTCTTTTATTCTCATAGTCGTTATGATTACTGCCAAATATATAACATCTCAAAGACTTAAAAAAGTGAAACTGTAATTATATAAACTAGACATATAAGCCCAATCTGGTACAATAAAAAGAGCTTTACTATTAACATCTAAACACCATAATATTTAAGGGAATACACTAATGGAAAAAATATGATAGGATAATGCATGCTTGTGTATCTATTTGCTTAGATATTTTCAATTTCCTTTTCTTGAAACAATTATTTTACAGACATTTTAACATAGTTGTAAAGTATACGAAGAGAATTAATGCTGGTGTAAAATGTAATCAAAATGTTTTTTTAATTAAATTTACCTGATATTAATATGACTAAATTAATTACAAAGGATTTTAGATATATCCTGCTATTTTAATTTTTATCAATCAAACTCTGAAATTCAACAGTGGATAATGTTATTCAAGATTTCCAAATTAAAAGAGTTTATTTCTATTTTAAATTAACTACATACTTTTTGAAGAAAACAAGAGATTTAAAATTGTTTTTAACTAGCATAGTAATTTCACTTCTAAAAATCCATTCTTTGAAAATTGTTTGAAAAGGTCATACACATACACATACACACATATATGCACATATACACATTTTTATCATAAAATTGTTTATGATAATCAAAATTGGAAAAATATGTGTCCAAAATAGATAAAATACATATGTAATAAGGCATGGATTAGATAAAATACCAGGCGGCCAATTACAGTCATAGATATAAAATATCTGAAACATAAAAATTTATCAAGAATAATATTATATAAGTAAAAGGGGAGGATAAATTTCATCCATAGCATGTTTCCATTTATAAGTTATAAATATATATATATATAAACACTATAAGAAAATACATTAATTGGCATTTATTATTCAACAAACAATAATTTTAAGTATTGTGTTTTAATGTAAATAGACACAAAATTGTTACTGACATTTTGTCATGCTTAATGTGGTTTTAGCTTAAAATATAAGTATTTAAAAGTGAAAATATAAGTATATTGCCTGAAAAAAGCAACTAAAACTCAAAAAAATGTGTAGAATAATTGTCTCCTATATAAAATCTAATAAATTAAATGTAAAAAAAAATTAGAAGGCAATTGTGGCATTTTTACTTCATATTGCTACAGAGAAACATGAAAAACTGGTGCTCTCCTACTGTTAATGGGTTATTTTAAAATACTAATTAATGTAAAACTGTATCCTTTAATCAAATTGTTTACAAAGAGTTAATTAAAAATCTTTAAATAAAATAGAGCTTTACTTTTTATAATGTTTAAAAAAACATAAAATGTGGCAATTAAAGGAGGAAACCATGTAAGTTGTTATCACTCTGCTTTCATTAAATGAAAATTTAAATAGATTGTAATAGTCGATATAAAAGTATATTTTTGTGAATTAAATCAATACAAATATACAAAAACATTTTTATACTGAATCTTCTAGCTTCTATTAAATGATAATATTTAGTTGTATCTGTTTTCATGGCTTTTTAATAGTTTAGTTTAACTTTATTATGGAAAACATCATAATTATTGACACCTTTTGTTAATTGTCTAATTATATTATCATTAACTATACATCAACAAGTAACCTTGTTGATTACTTGATCACACACACATGAATTCATAACCCAACTTATAAAGATAAAATAATACTAAAACACATTTTTAAATTAAAATTTGAAACTCATAAAATTATATATTTTCCCTAGAAACAAAGTTATAAGGGATCCCTAGCCTATCTGAATAAATTTTTTGTAATGGATATTAAAGCTAGATCTTTTGAGTCAGCCTTATCTGTGTTCAAATCTAAACTCTGCCATTTACTGCTGCTGGGATCATGGAAATATGAAAATAGATAATAAAGCCAAACTCAAGTTTGCATTTTAGAATTAAGTGAAATATTGTCTTTGAATTGTCTATAACACTATCAATCACTAAATAAGCATGCAATATATGAGGTACATCATTCTTATCATTATCATTATCAATATCAAGTTCAGTTTTTTTTTACTAAAATATTAACATCTTTGACTTAGAAAATAAGAGAAGACACAAATTAACAATATCTGGAAAGGGGATATCACTATACATTTTACACATGTTTAAAGGATAGAAAAATAATACTATTAACAATTCTATATACATAAATTTGACAACGTAGACTAAATGGACCAAATATCAGAAACAAAAACTACAACTCATTCAGTGTGAAATAGAGAATTTAAATAGCTCCATCAATATTAAATACTTTGAACTTGTAATTAAAAACAAACTTCCATAATAGAAATCACCAGACCCAGATGATTTCACTGGAGAATTCTAAGAATTCAAAGAATTAACACAAACTCTCCACAGTCTATTCTAGAAAATTGAAGAAGACAGAACATTTTCCAATTCATTTTATGAAGCAAGTATTACCCTTATATGAAAACCAAACAAAGCACAGAAGAAGAAAAATACGGACAGATATTTCTCATAAATATAGATTTAAAATTCTTAAAAAACACATTAGTAAATATAGTGCAGCAATGCATATGAAGAATTATACATGATGATTAAATGAGTTCATCCAAGGATGCAAGGCAGTTTCAAAATTTGAAAAGTAATCAATATAACACACCATGTTAACAAACTGAAGAAAAAACATCATATGATCATATCAGTTGATGCAGAAAAGCATTTGATGAAATTCAAAACCAACTCATATCAAAAAGAAAAAAAAACTGGGAATAATAGGAATAGAGGAGAATTTCCTCAACTTGATAAAACAAGCATGTACAAGAAGTCTACAGCTAACATTGTGCTGAATGGTGAAACACTGAATGATTTTCTTCTAATATTCAAGAATGAGGCAAGTATGTTTGCACTCACCATTCATTAAACATACTACTGGGTTCTAGTCAGTGCAGTCAGGCAAAAAAAAAATATATATATATATATATAATAGGCATATACAATAGAAAGGAAAAAATAAAACTGTCTCTTTCACAGATGAATAATTTCCACATTAAAATAAAAATCCCAAGGCACCTTCAAAAAGGCTTCTAGAACTAATAAGTGAATTCAGCAAGTCTCCAGATCCAGAAAAAAAACAAATAAAAATAAATTGTATATACCAGCAAACAACAGCTGAACACCAAAATTTAAAATTCAATACCATTTAGATTCTATGAAAAACAATATGAAATATTTACATGTAAATCTAACAAACCTTGTACAGGTCTCGTGTACTAAAAATTATATATCACGTATGAAAGAAATTTTGAAAAAATCTATATGAAAGAAATTTTGAGAAAAAATTATATATATTGTGGGTTGGAAGACTCTGTATTGTTAACATGTCAATTCTCACTAAATAGACATATAAATTCAACAAAATTCCAATCAATATTTTAACATATTTTTTGGAAACTTGTCAAGCTTTTTCTAAAATTTATAAGGAAAAGCTAACAGAGTAGAGTACCCAAGACAATTATGATAAAGAGTGAGAATGGCTATTATCAAAAAAACAAAAAATAACCATTGTTGCTAAGGATGTGGAAAAAAGGGAAGGTAGAATATTACATCCACTATGGAAAACAGTATAAAACGTCCTCAAAAAATTAAAAATAGAACTACTGTACAATACAGCATTTACACTTTTGGGAATTAATCCAAAGGAAATAAAAACACTAAATAAAAAAAGATATATACGCTCCAATGTTCATTGCAGCATTATACACAAGAATCAAGATATAGAGGCTACACAAAAGTCCATTGATCGGAATGGGTAAAAAAGATGTGGCACATATTTACAATGCACTATGATTTAGCCATAAGAAAAGAATTAAATTCTGATATTTGTAACAACATACATAGATGGATCTAGATGGCATTAAATTAAGTGAAATAAGTCAAAGACAAATACTGTATGTCTTTATTTACATGTGGACTCTAAAAATCAAAACAAATATAACAAAACAGCAACAGACTTATAGGTACAGAGAACAAATTAGTGGTTGCCAGAGGGGAGGGGGCATAGGAATGGCCAAAATAAGTAAAGGGGATTAAGAGGTACAAACTACCAGTTATAGAATTAATAAGAAAAAGAGAATGTAATGTATAACATAGGGAAAATAGTCAATAATATTGTAATAACTTTGTATGGTGTATAATGAGTAAAAATATCAAATTACTATGTTGTACACATGAAAAAATACCAAATTGTAAGCCAACTAAAATTGACCTGGCAGTTATCTCAGGATGGTGGTATTTCAGGTGAGATTTGCTCAATATTTTTTGGTACTGTTTGAATGTGTTTATAATGAGTGTATCATTTATGTAATCAGAAAAATCAATAAAACATTTTCATTGTGAAAAAATTGTAAGCCAAATATAATTCAATACAAAATAAGTAAAATAAAACATTTTACATATTGATTGTGAGATTAAAATCTTTTCAACAAATAGTGTTATAACAATTGGACTTCCATATGCAAGAATATGACGCTAGACTCCCACATTACACCTTATATAAAAACTGACTCTGCAGATTACATGATACTATACATAGAAAATCCTAAAGATGCCACCAGAAAACTACTAGAGCTAATCAACGAATTTAGTAAAGTCACAGGATAAAAATTAATACACAGAAATCTCTTCATTTCTATACACTAACAATGAAAAATCTGAAAGAGAAATTAAGGAAACACTCCCATTTACCACTGCAGCAAAAAGAATAAAATACCTAAGAATAAACCTACTTCAGAGACAAAAGACTTGCATACAGGAAACTGCAAGACACTGATGAAGGAAATCAAAGATGATATAAACAGATGGAGAGATACACCATGTTCATGGATGGAAGAATCAATATTATGAAAATATACTACCCAAAGCAATCTACAGATACAACACAATCCCTATCAAATTACAGATGGCAGTTTTCACAGAACTAGAACAAGAAACTTTACAATTTGTATGGAAACACTAAAGACCCAGAATAGCCAAAGCAATCTTGAGAAGAAAAACAGAGCTGGAGGAATCAGGCTACCTGACTTCAGACTATAGTACAAACCTACAGTAATCAAGAGAGTGTGGTACTGACACACACACACAAAAAAAAAAACAGATATAAATCAGTGGAAGAGGATAGAAAGCCCAGAGATAAACCCACGCTTCTATGGTCAACTATATTTGAAAAAGGAGGCAAGAATTTAGAATGGAGAAAAGACAGACTCTTCAATAAGTGGTGCTGGGAAAACTGGACAGCTACATGTAAAAGAATGAAATTAGAACACTCCCTAACACCATACACAAAAATAAATTCAAAATAGATTGAAGACCTACATGTAAGGTCAGACACTATAAAAATCTTAGAGGAAAACATAGGCAGAACACTCCATGACATAAATCACAGCAAGATCCTTTTAGACCCACCTCCTAGAGTAATGAAGATAAAAGCAAAAATAAACAAATGCGACGCAATGAAACTTAAAAGCTTTTGCCCAGCAAAGGAAACCATAAACAAGATGGAAAGACAGTGCTCAGAATGGGAGAAAATATTTGCAAATGAAGCTATTGACAAAGGATTAATCTCCAAAATTTACAAGCAGCTCATGCAGCTTAACAAAAAAAGAAACAACCCAATCCAAAAATGGGCAGAATACCTAAATAGACATTTCTCCAAAGAAGATATACAGAATGCCAACAAACACATGAAAGAATGTTCAACATCATTAATCATTAGAGAAATGCAAATCAAAACTACAATGAGATATCATCTCAAACCAGTCAGAATGGCCATCATCAAAAAATCTTGAAACAATAAATGCTGAAGAGGGTGTGGAGAAAAGGAAACACTCTTGCACTGCTGGTGGGAATGTGAATTGGTACAGCCACTTTGGAGAACAGTATGGAGGTTCCTTAAATAACTACAAATAGAACTACCATATGACCCAGCAATCCCACTACTGGGCATATACCCTGAGAAAACCATAATTCAAAAAATACATGTACACCAGTATTCATTGCAGCACTATTTACTATAGCCAGGACATGGAAGCCACCTAAATGTCCATCAACAGATGAATGGGTAAAGAAGATGTGGCACATATATACAATGGAATATTACTCAGTCATAAAAAGGAACAAAATTAAGTCATTTGTAGTGATGTGGATGGAACTAGACTCTTTCATACAGAGTGAAATAAGTCAGAAAGAGGAAAACAAATATGATATATTCACCCATATATATGGAATCTAGAGAAATGGCACCAATGAACCTAGTGGCAGGGTAGGAATAGAGATGCAGATGTAGAGAATGGACTTGTGGACCCTGGGTGGGGGGAAGGGGAGGGTGGGACAAATTGAAAGAGTAGCACTGACATATATACACTACCATGTGTAAAATAGATAGCTAGTGGGAAGCTTTTGTATAGCACAGGGAGATCAGCTCAGTGCTTTATGATGACCTAGAGGGGTAGGATGTGGAGGGAGGGAGGGAGGCTCATGAGGGAGAGGATATAGGTATACACATAGCTGATTCACTTATTTGTGCAGCAGAAACTAGCACAACATTGTAAAGCAATTATAATCCAATAAAGATGTTAAAAAACAATTGACTCTAAATACAACATGAAAGGCCCAGTCCATGAAGGATAGAATTGATATACTCGACGTCATTATAATGAAAAACTTCTGTTCTGTGAAAAACACTATCAAGGAAATAAGAAGACAAGCCACAAACTGGGGTATAATATTTAAAAAAGATTTATCTGATAAAGGACTATTATCCAAAATACACAAAGTACTCTTAAAATTCAACAATAAGGAAATAACCTAATTAAAAAGGAGATCAGAAGATGACGGAAGAGTAAGACGGGGAGATCACCTTCCTCCCCACAGATACATCAGAAATTCATCTACACGTGGAACAACTCCTACAGAACACCTACTGAACGCTGACAGAAGACCTCAGAACCCCCAAAAGGCAAGAAACTCCCCACATGCCTGGGTAGGGCAAAAGGAAAAAGAATAAACAGAGACAAAAGGATAGGGACGGGACCTGCACCAGTGGGAGGGAGCCGTGAAGGAGGAAAGGTTTCCACACACTACAAGCCCCTTCGCGGGCGGAGACTGCAGGTGGCTGAGGGGGAAAGCTTCAGAGTAGCGGAGGAGACCACAGCAACAGGGGTGTGGAGGGCAAAGCGGAGAGATTCCGAGACAGAGGATTGGTGCCCTCAGGCACACACTAGCCCGAGAGGCTTGTCTGCTCGGCTGCCGGGGCGGGCGGGGCTGGGAGCTGAGGCTCGGGTATCGGCTTTCAGTCGGAGCGCAGGGAGAGGACTGGGGCTGGCGGCAGGAAGAGAGCCTGAAGGGGTTAGTGCACCATGGCTAGCCCGGAGGGAGTCCGGGGAAAAAGTCTGGAGCTGCCGAAGAGGCAAGAGACTTTTTCTTCCCTTTTGTTTCCTGGTGCGCGAGGAGAGGGCTGCTTTGGGAAGCCCGGAGACGGGCGCGTGGACCCCGGAGACGGGCGTGGGACGCTGGGGCTGCTGCTGCTGCCGCCGCCAAGGGGCCTGTGTGCGAGCGCGGGTCACTGTCCGCCCCGCCTTCCGGGGGGCCTGTGCACCCCGCCACTGCCGGGGTCCCGGAACCCGGGGACGGCTTTCCCGGGAAAGCGCACAGAACGCCTCAGTCTGGTGCAACGTCACGCCGGCCTCTGCTGCCGCAGGCCCGCCACACTGCGCACCCCTCCCTCCCCTCTGCCTGAGTGAGCCAGAGCCCCCGCATCAGTGGCTCCTTTAAACCCGTCCTGTCTGAGATAAGAACGGACGCCCTCCGGCGACCTACGTGAAGAGGCGGGGCCAGGTCCAAGGCTGAGACCCGGGAGCTGTGAGAGCAGAGAAGAGACAGGGAAATCTCTCTGTGCAGCCTCGGAGGCAGCGGATTAAAGCTCCACGGTCCACTTGATGTGCCCTGCGTCTTTGGAGTGCATGAATGGACAGCAAAACATCCCAAATTGAGGAAGTGGACTTTGAGGACAAGATTTAAGACTTTCCCCCCTTTTCCTCTTTTTACAACGAATTATCCCAAATTAAGGAGGTGGACTTGGAGAGCAAGATTTTTGATTATTCCCCCTGCTCTCTGTTTGTGAATGTGTATGTGTATTCTTCTGTGTAAGATTCTCTCTGTATAGCTTTGCTTCCACCATATGTCCCAGGATTCTATCTGTCCGTTTCTTTTTTCAATAATTACTTTTTAATTTTAATAACGCTACTATATTTCATACTTTATTCTATTTTACTTTACCTGCTCTTTCTTTTTTTTCCTACGTTCCCTTCCTCCCTCCCTCCTTCCTCCCCTCCTTTCCTTCTTTCTCTCTTTGTTTCCTTCCTCCCTCCCTCCCTCCCTTCTTCCTTTCACTCTTACTTTTTCTTTCCTTCTTCCCTCCCTCCCTCCCTCCTGTCTTTCTTTCCTTCCTCCCTCCCTCCCACCCCTCTTCCTTTCACTTTCTTTTTCTTTCCTTCCTCCCTCCCTCACTCCTCTTTCTTTCTTTCTTTCTTTCTTTCTTTCCTTCCTCCCTCCCTCCCTCCCTTCTTCCATTCACTCTTCCTTTTTCTTTCATTCCTCCCTCTCTCCATCCTTTCTTTCTTTCTTTCTTTCCATCCTTCCACCCTCCCTCCCTCCTTTCTTTCTTTCATCCTTCCTTCCTTTCTTTCTTTCTTCCTTTCTTTCTCTCTCTCTTTCTTTCTTCTACTAATACTTTCTTTCTACTTTTTCTCCCTTTTATTCTGAGCCGGGTAGATGAAAGGCTCTTGGTGCTGCAGCCAGGAGTCAGTGCTGTGCCTCTGAAGTGGGAGAGCCAAATTCAGGACACGGGTTCAGAAGAGACCTCCCAGCTCCACATAATATCAAGCAGTGAAAATCTCCCAGAGATCTCCTTCTCAGCACCAGCACCCAGCTTCAGTCAACGACCAGCAAACTACAGTGCTGTTCACCCTATGCCAAGCAACTAGCAAGGCAGGAACACAACCCCACCCATTAACAGAGAGGCTGCCTAAAAACATAATAAGGCCACAGGCACCCCAAAACACACCACCAGACCTGGACCTGTCCACCAGAAAGACAAGATCGAGCCTCAACCACCAGAGCACAGGCACTAGTCCCCCCCACCAGGAAGCCTACACAACCTACTGAAACAACCTTAGCCACTGGGGACAGACACCAAAAACAACGGGAACTACGAATCTGCAGCCTGCAAAAAGGAGACCCCAAACACAGTAACATAAGCAAAATGAGAAGACAGAAAAACACACAGCAGGTGAAGGAGCAAGGTAAAAGCCTACCAGACCTAACAAATGAAGAGGTAATAGGCAGTCTACCTGAAAAAGAATTCAGAATAATGAGAGTAAAGCTGATTCAAGATTCTATTTCCAAGATCCAAAATCTTGGAAATAGAATAGACAAAATGCAAGAAACAGTTAACAAGGAAATAGAAGAACTAAAGATGAATCAAGCATCGATTAAAAACACAATAAATGAAATGAAAAATACTCTAGATGGGATGAATAGCAGAATAACTGAGGCAGAAGAACGGATAAGTGAGGTGGAAGATAAAATAGTGGAAATAACTGATGCAGAGCAAAATAAAGAAAAAAGAATGAAAAGAACAGAGGACAGTCTCAGAGACCTCTGGGACAACATTAAACGCACCAACATTCGAATTATAGGGGTTCCAGAAGAAGAAGAGAAAAAGAAAGGGACTGAGAAAATATTTGAAGAGATTATAGTTGAAAACTTCCCTAATATGGGAAAGGAAATAGTTAATCAAGTCCAGGAGGCACAGAGAGTCCCATACAGAATAAATCCAAGGAGAAATACGCCAAGACACATATTAATCAAACTGTCAAAAATTAAACACAAAGAAATCATATTAAAAGCAGCAAGGGAAAAACAACAAATAACACACAAGGGAATCCCCATCAGGTTAACAGCTGATCTCTCAGCAGAAACTCTACAAGCCAGAAGGGAGTGGCAGGACATAATTAAAGTGATGAAGGAGAGAAAACTGCAACCAAGATTACTCTACCCAGCAAGGATCTGATTCAGATTTGATGGAGAAATTAAAACGTTTAAAGACAAGCAAAAGCTGAGAGAATTCAGCACCACCAAACCAGCTTTACAACAAATGCTAAAGGAACTTCTCTAGGCAAGAAACACAGCAGAAGGAATATACCTACAATAACGAACCCAAAGCAATTAAGGAAATGAGAATAGGAACATACATATCAATAATTACCTTACATGTAAATGGACTAAATGCTCCCACCAAAAGACACAGATTGGCTGAATGGATACAAAAACAAGACCCATATATATGCTGTCTACAAGAGACCCACTTCAGTCCTAGAGACACATACAGATTGAAAGTAAGGGGATGGAAAAATATATTCCATGCAAATGGAAATCAAAAGAAAGCTGGAGTAGCAATTCTTATATCAGACAAAATAGACTTTAAAATAAAGACTATTAGAAGAGACAAAGAAGGACACTACATAATGATAAAGGGATCAATCCAAGAAGAAGATATAACAATTGTAAATATTTATGCACCCAACATAGGAGCACCTCAATACATAAGGCAAATACTAACAGCCATAAAAGGGGAAATCGACAGTAACACAATCATACTAGGGGACTTTAACACCCCACTTTCACCAATGGAGAGATCATCCAAAATGAAAATAAATAAGGAAACACAAGCTTTAAATGATACATTAAACAAGATGGACTTAATTGATATTTATAGGACATTCCATCCAAAAACAACAGAATACACATTTTTCTCAAGTGCTCATGGAACATTCTCCAGGATAGATCATATCTTGGGTCACAAATCAAGCCTTGGTAAATTTAAGAAAATTGAAATTGTATCAAGTATCTTTTCCGACCACAATGCTATGAGACTAGACATCAATTACAGGAAAAGATCTGTAAAAAATACAAACACATGGAGGCTAAACAATACACTACTCAATAACAAAGTGATCACTGAAGAAATCAAAGAGGAAATTAAAAAATACCTAGAAACAAATGACAATGGAGACACGACCACCCAAAACCTATGGGACGCAGCAAAAGCAGTTTTAAGGGGGAAGTTTATAGCAATACAATCCCACCTTAAGAAACAGGAAACATCTCGAGCAAACAACCTGACCCTGCACCTAAAGCAATTAGAGAAAGAAGAACAAAAAACCCACAAAGCTAGCAGAAGGAAAGAAATCATAAAGATCAGATCAGAAATAAATGAAAAAGAAATGAAGGAAATGATAGCAAAGATTAATAAAACTAAAAGTTGGTTCTTTGAGAAGATAAACAAAATAGACAAACCATTAGCCAGACTCATCAAGAAAAAAAGGGAGAAGACTGAAATCAATAGAATTAGAAATGAAAAAGGAGAAGTAACAACTGACACTGCAGAAATACAAAAGATCATGAGAGATTACTACAAGCAACTCTATGCCAATAAAATGGACAACCTGGGAGAAATGGACAAATTCTTAGAAATGCACAACCTGCCAAGACTGAATCAGGAAGAAATAGAAAATATGAATAGACCAATCACAAGCACTGAAATTGAAACTGTGATTAAAAATCTTCCAACAAACAAAAGCCCAGGACCAGATGGCTTCACAGGCGAATTCTATCAAACATTAGGGAAGAGCTAACACCCATCCTTCTCAAACTCTTCCAAACAATTTCAGAGGAAGGAACACTCCCAAACTCATTCTATGAGGCCACCATCACTTTGATACCAAAACCAGGCAAGGATGTCAAAGAAAGAAAACTACAGGCCAATATCACTGATGAACATAGATGCAAAAATCCTCAACAAAATACTAGCAAACAGAATCCAACAGCACATTAAAAGGATCATACACCATGATCAAGTGGGGTTTATTCCAGGAATGCAAGGATTCTTCAATATATGCAAATCAATCAATGTGATACACCATATTAACAAATTGAAGGAGAAAAACCATATGATCATCTCAATAGATGCAGAGAAAGCTTTCGACAAAATTCAACACCCATTTATGATAAAAACCCTGCAGAAAGTAGGCATAGAGGGAACTTTCCTCAACATAATAAAGGCCATATATGACAAACCCACAGCCAACATTGTCCTCAATGGTGAAAAACTGAAACCATTTCCACTAAGATCAGGAACAAGACAAGGCTGCCCACTCTCACCACTCTTATTCAACTTAGTTGTGGAAGTTTTAGCCACAGCAATCAGAGAAGAAAAGGAAATAAAAGGAATCCAAATTGGAAAAGAAGAAGTAAAGCTGTCACTGTTTGCAGATGACATGATACTATACATAAAGAATCCTAAAGATGCTACCAGAAAACTAATAGAGCTAATCAATGAATTTGGTAAAGTAGCAGGATACAAAATTAATGCACAGAAATCTCTGGCATTCCTGTACACTAATGATGAAAAATCTGAAAATGAAATCAAGAAAACACTCCCATTTACCATTGCAACAAAAAGAATAAAATATCTAGGAATAAACCTACCTAAGGAGACAAAAGACCTGTATGCAGAAAATTATAAGACACTGATGAAAGAAATTAAAGATGATACAAATAGATGGAGAGATATACCATGCTCCTGGATTGGAAGAATCGATATTGTGAAAATGACTCTACTACCCAAAGCAATCTACAGATTCAATGCAATCCTATCAAACTACCACTGGCATTTTTCACAGAAGTAGAACAAAAAATTTCAAAATTTGTTTCGAAAAACAAAAGACCCCGAATAGCCAAAGCAATCTTGAGAACGAAAAACGGAGCTGGAGGAATCAGGCTCCCTGACTTCAGACTATACTACAAAGTTACAGTAATCAAGACAGTGTGGTACTGGCACAAAAACAGAAAGATAGATCAATGGAACAGGATAGAAAGCCCAGAGATAAACCCACGCACATATGGTCAACTTATCTTTGATAAAGGAGGCAGGAATGTACAGTGGAGAAAGGACAGCCTCTTCAATAAGTGGTGCTGGGAAAACTGGACAGGGACATGTAAAAGTATGAGATTAGATCATTCCCTAACACCATACACAAAAATAAGCTCAAAATGGATTAAAGACCTAAATGTAAGGCCAGAAACTATCAAACTCTTAGAGGAAAACATAGGCAGAACACTCTATGACATAAATCACAGCAAGATCCTCTTGGACCCACCTCCTAGAGATATGGAAATAAAAACAAAGATAAACAAATGGGACCTAATGAAACTTCAAAGATTTTGCACAGCAAAGGAAACCATAAACAAGACCAAAAGACAACCCTCAGAATGGGAGAAAGTATTTGCAAATGAAGCAACTGACAAAGGATTAATCTCCAAAATTTATAAGCAGCTCATGCAGCTCAATAGCAAAAAAACAAACAACCCAATCCAAAAATGGGCAGAAGACTTAAATAGGCATTTCTCCAAAGAAGATATACGGACTGCCAACAAACACATGAAAGAATGCTCAACATCATTAATCATTAGAGAAATGCAAATCAAAACTACAATGAGATATCATCTCACACCAGTCAGAATGGCCATCATCAAGAAATCTAGGAACAATAAATGCTGGAGAGGGTGTGGAGAAAAGGGAACACTCTTGCACTGCTGGTGGGAATGTGAATTGGTACAGCCACTATGGAGAACACTATGGAGGTTCCTTAAAAAACTAAAAATAGAACTACCATATGACCCAGCAATCCCACTACTAGGCATATACCCTGAGAATACCATAATTCAAAAAGAGACATGTACCAAAATGTTCATTGCAGCTCTATTCACAATAGCCCAGAGCTGGAAACAACCTAAGTGTTCATCATCGGATGAATGGATAAAGAAGGTGTGGCACATATATACAATGGAATATTACTCAGCCATAAAAAGAAACGAAACTGAGCTATTTGTAATGAGGTGGATAGACCTAGAGTCTGTCATACAGAGTGAAGTAAGTCAGAAAGAGAAAGACAAATACCGTATGCTAACACATATATATGGAATTTTAAAAAAATGTCATGAAGAACCTAGGGGTAAAACAGGAATAAAGACAAAGACCTACTTGAGAATGGAGTTGAGGATATGGTGAGGGGGAAGGGTAAGCTGTGACAAAACGAAAGAGAGGCATGGACATATATACACTACCAAACGTAAGGTAGATAGATAGTGGGAAGCAGCCACAGAGCACAGGGAGATCAGCTCGTTGCTTTGTGACCGCCTGGAGGGGTGGGATGGGGAGGGTAGGAGGGAGGGAGATGCATGAGGGAAGGGATGTGGGAACAGATGTATATGTATGACTGATTCACTTTGTTATAAAGCAGAAACTAATAAAAAATAAATAAAAATTTAAAAAAAGGAGAATAGGGGGCTTCCCTTTTGGCGCAGTGGTTGAGAATCCTCCTGCCAATGCAGGGAACACGGGTTCGAGCCCTGGTCTGGGAAGATCCCACATGCCGTGGAGCAACTAGGCCCGTGAGCCACAACTACTGAGCCTGCGCATCTGGAGCCTGTGCTCCGCAACAAGAGAGGCCGCGAGAGTGAGAGGCCCACGCACCACGATGAAGAATGGCCCCCACTTGCCACAACTAGAGAAAGCCCTCACACAGAAACGAAGACCCAACACAGCCAAAATAAATTAAAAAAAAAAAAAGGGAGAACATACATTATAAAACGGGGAACTCTACTTAATGCACTGTGGTGACCTAAATGGGAAGGAAATCAAAAATATCAGGGGATATATGTATACGTATAGCTGATTAATTTTGCTGTGTAGTAGAAACTAACACAACATTGTAAAGCAGCTGTACTCCAATAAAAATGAATTTAAAAATGGGCAAACACCTCACCAACAAAGATATAGAGATGGAAAATAAACATATAAAAACTGCTCAGTATCATATGTCATCAAGGAATAGTAAATTAGAAAAACAGTGAGATAATACCACGTACCTATTGGAGTGGCAAAAACCAAAACACTGATAATACCAAACGTTGGCCAGAATATGGAGCAACAGGAACTACCATTCATTGCTGGTGGAAATGAAAAATATATAGACACTTTGAAAGACAGTTTGCCGGTTTCTTACAAAATTAAACATTCTCTTTTTGAATTAGTGTTTTCATTTTTTCTGGATATATACCCTGGAAGGGAATTACTTGGCCATAAGGTAGTTCTATTTTTAATTTTATGAGGAATCTCCATACTGTTTTCCATAGTATCTTCACCAATTTACACTCCCACCAACAGTGGACTAGGATTTCCTTTTTTCTATATCCTCTCCAAAATTTGTTATTTGTAGACTTTTTGATGATAGCCTTTCTGATAGGTATGTGGTTCTATCTCATTGTTGTTTTGACTTGCATTTCTCTAACAATTAGCAATGTTGAGCTTCTTTCACGTGCCTGTTAGCCATCTGTATGCCTTCTTTGGAAAAATGTTTTTTCAGGTGTTCTGCCCCCTTTTTTTTTTTTCTACATTACGTGGGCCTCTCACTGTTGTGGCCTCTCCCGTTGTGGAGCACAGGATCTGGACGTGCAGGCTCAGCAGCTATGGCTCAGAGGCCTAGCCGCTCCGTGGGATGTGGGATCCTCCCGGACCGGGGCACAAACCGGTGTCCCCTGCATCGGCAGTGGACTCTCAACCACTGCACCACCAGGGAAGCCCTCTGCCCATATTTTGATTTTTTTTTATATTGTATTGTAAGAGCTGTTTATATATTTTGTATATTAATCCTTTGTCTGTCATATTATTTGCAAATATTAACTAAGTCCCATTTGTTTATTTTTGCTTTTATTTCTTCTGCTTTAGGAGACAAATGTAAACATATATTGCTGTAACTTATGTAGTGTTCCATCCATGTTCTCTTCTAGGAGTTTTATGGCTTTAGATCTTACACTTAGCTCTTTAATCAATTTTGAGTTTATATTTGTATATGGTGTGAGGAAATGTTCTAATATCATTGTTTTATATGTGGCTGTCCAGTTTTCCCAGCATCACTTATTGAAAAGATTATCTTTTCTCCATTGTATACTCTTGTGTCCTTTATCATAAATTAATTTACCATAGGTGTGTGGGTTTATTTCTGGGCTCTCTCTTCTGTTACAGAGATCTATGTGTCTGTTTTTGTGCCAGTATCTTGAATATCCTTTAGGCAGGGAGCAAAAATTAACATATGGATTAATATTTACTTTTAGGTTTGTTCTTCTATTATTGACTCAAAATACCTGATTGCTTAAACATTGATCTCCTTTATGATCCTGTCCTGTTATTACCACTTTTCAATAACAGGTAGCAGGCTTGACTTTTAAAAGATTACGAACTTCCATTTGTACATTTCCTAGTACACCATTCTACTTTAGGAGCAAACAATGCATAAAATGAAGCTTTATAAATGACAGTTTGTGGCTTAACCAAATAAATATATATTTTTCACATTCAATCTATTATGATACTATTCTGCATTTAAAAAAATAATAATTTTCTAATTTTCAAAGCATATTGAAATGCATAAACCCAGATAACACCCAATTGGAGGTTTTAACACAAACAGTGATCCAGATAGAGTCTTCACATGAGTAAATCCATGGCTATTTTTTTTAAATAGCCTTTCAAGTGAGAGCTATGCTATCTAGATTAAAACCAGCTGACTCCACCCAAAATCTGTCATAAGGATGTGATCTTTAAGTTGTTTTTGAGTAGTGGATATTTATTTAAACTGATCCAGTCATACTTGCTTCATTTCTGCAATCTCTCTGCAAAATGACTGACCACGCTTACGTTTTCATAAGAATTTCAATAATTTTCACAATAGTTTACCACAAATACCATGCCCTCATAAACTGAAATAACCAATCATAGATGCAAGAAAAAATAACACATTAAATTTCAATCCAGAAATATTCTGCTTCAAGTATATTTTTGAAATAATGCTTAGTTTTTTTAAATATGTGAAGAACATATAAACAGCTTGCAATGCCCATGTATGAGTCCAATTTTCTCTGACTGAAAACATTCTCATTGTATATATGGTCTCTTGCTGAATGTAGAGAAAATTTTTCCTCTGATGTTCAAACTTGTATTTAGAAAAGCAAATTATCTGTGACTTTGATAACTTATTTTATCTTCAAATAAATCATAGGTCACAAATCCTTGACTCTGAACAGTTTTGTCTACCAGTGTTTTGAAGTGCTTATTCTGCAAATGTCTGGTTATCTATAAAAGATTTAAAGAAAAAAAAAAGTAGTGTCTCTCTGCTTGCTGTAAATTGAGGGACAAAATGAACCAGCTCAACTTCAAGCTGCAAAAGATTCCTTTGTGATGTTTTATAGTAATTCACCATGGACCCTATCTACTTAACTCATTCAGGGTACCCCCAGGAGTGTATGATATGACTTCGCTTTTGTTTCCAGGTTAGAAACAAGGTTAACCTGCTTACTTTTCAACATCAAAGTAAAATGTCATCGGTTTTCTGACAAACAATGTATGCCAGAGACATGGATCTTTATCTCACTAAACTTCATTTTTTTTAGTATAGTCCCAAGTTTCTGGAAATAAATCTTTTAATAGAGAGGGGTATGTCTGCTGTTGATTTTTATAGACTAAAATGTCAGATCTACAGTTATTCAGGCAAAAAAAATTGGAATTAAAAAAGAACAAAACAAGAAAACAGCTTCTTTGGGAAATAAAAGATGGTTAATGAAGTATCCTGTTTGTCATCATATAATAATCATCAAAATGCTTGTCTTAGACATTCCTGCTTAAAAATCAGTTTTAATTACTCTTCTATCTTAGAATAGTCCCTCACATTTGAAGCTTTTGTTGATTTTATATGATTACTTTGAACCAAGTAATAGCAGTAACAAAATTAATCATCAAAACTGATCTCTATTTAATATTAATATTTTAATATTGTGTATTTAGAAAGTCAGACTTAAATATGAAATATATACTATACTAACAGGTGGCATATTTAGATTTTATTAACAATGATAGCCAGCTATACCTATAATTTAAAAAAATACATATACTTGTTCTGCTAGTTGGTTTATCTGTCTTTTAATGAATGAAATATTTTGTCAACCAAAAAATTGTAGTTTATTGCACTAGTAAAGTAACCAAAATTGTTAGCTCCTGTGATAAAAGGCAACATGTCCACAATCCTTCATTCCCATCTGTATTCATACCTCCTGCAATCCTATTTTGTAGTTTCTCCCATTAAGAGATAGAAGCTATTCTTCCTTCTTTTGAATCTGACTCTGCAGTGTAACTTGCTTCGGCCAATAGAATGCAGCTTAAGGGACTATTTTCCAGTTAGAAACTGAAGCTGTAAGTTTATTATGCTTCCATTTGTTCCTTGGAACCTTGCCCAATTGCCACATGAATAAGCCTGGGGATTAAGTTGCTGGAGGATGAAGGACCACATAGAATATAGACACTCCAGCTCAGGGTTTCCTAGACCAGCTAGTCCTGGGAAATCCAAGAGCAGGACACAATACAAGGGTGAGGCCATGGGGAACCACCAAACTGAGAGCTGCTCAAATTGCTCATCTGCACAAAAATGAATTAAAATAGTTGTTTCAAGCCACACAGCATTGGGGTACATTGTTACATGGAAAAAACAAACAAACAAACAAAAAAACTAATACATTATAAAAAATTAAGCATTCCTTTGTTCAACTACACATGCTTAAATATCTCAACAGAATTTCAGGACAAAGACCTCTGTCATACAAAAACTGGTTCAATTTTTTTATAAGCTACTGACTTTCTGGGGGATCCCATGTTGCTGGTACTACTGTTGTTTCATGCTTGCCCTAAGAAACAATCAGGCTAATGATAGACTGATAGAAATAGAGATTAATCTAAAACATCTGGTAGTGAAGATATCTTTTTTACCTTGAAGGAGCTTTAGCTAGGGCTTAAACAACTTTAAAAAGTAAATATTGGCTTTGCATAAACATTACCAAAATAACTGGAGAGGAGTAAACACATCAGTTAAACTTATCACTTAACATTAAATAGATACAAACAAGACTTTTGATAGAATTCAAATGATTTTTCTACTAAGTGCAAGTGGATTTTTTTCCACAAATAAAGTATTGTTTAAATATATTGCTTAAAAATTCATCATGGCGAAGAGATTGATTTTGGGGACCTATACTCATGGAAAGAAGTGGTGACTTTACACTTTAATGTCAGATAATGACTATAAGAAAAAAAAAGTAAGTTAAAGAAATCTTGCCATCTAATTATCATATTTAGTTTCCACTTAGCTATTATATTTCCTTTGTAAAAAAATTCTTCTAAGGAAAAAATAAATTGGTCTTTTATAACAGAATTAAGTATCAAAAGAAAAGCATTTGTATCTTAGTCTTCACATAAAACTATGCCTGAAAAAATAGTGGTAATTCAATAAAACACAAAATAATATGAAGATTTCTGGTGCCTTGATAAACCTTTGAGAGAGTTATATTCTGTCTGCTTCTGATATTAGGCTATAGCATTTTTCAGAAGGCTCACTTATTGTAAAAAATATGTAAAGCTAATGACACAACTACAGTGAGACAATTTGATTTAAAAGAGTAACATGTCCTCAGATTATAAAGGCAACATGATTCCATTAGAGGTTAGAAGACAATACAGTATTCATCATGCTGTGTTGTAACCTGTCCTTGCTTCAATATATAAGAGAAGTTTGTTAAATATAACAGTATTTCATAGTTCAGGATCCTCTGTATTAGGTATTCCAGAGATTCTGCTCTCTTTAAATAGAGAGCAAAATTTTGTTAGTAACATCTAAACATATTACTTTCATATCCATGCTTTCTGAAGTACAGATACATGAGAACAAGTCCAGACCCAACAGTTCTCCAGCTTTTATCCATGGATCACTTATCCATTGGAACCATCTGAGGTATTATTGAAAAATAAAGATTCCATGTATATTCAAAAAGAAAATCAAATAAAAGATAATAGTTAAGAAACTAGGAAAAGTAATTTATAATGTTATGACCAATAAAAATTTAATATCTAGATTAAGCAAAAACTCCTACAAATCAGCCATAAAAAGGCAAGAAATCCAATAGAAAAACAAAATAACATAAAAATAAGCAAATAATATGAAAAAGCCATTCACTGTTTGATCACTGGATGCCTAGTGCAGTGCCTGGCACAAAATACTAACTCAGTAAATATTCAGTGAATAAAGAGGAAAGGCAAAAAGCAAAAGACCAACAGTTATACAAAAGGATGCTAAACCTTGTTGACCTAAAACAAATAGACTTCTAGATATTTCTCTGGAAAAGATGGGTTTATTCAGGATTAGCTGAAAATTGCAATTTGGGAGTCTGCAACCATGGCCAGCCACATGGAAGTCCCTACACAGAGGGGAATGAGAACACTTTTATGGAGGGAAAAATGAAGTTGGAAAGGTTGTAGTAAACAAAGAGTTCATGTTTTTTCCTTGGCTGAGCTCTTTCCAAGAAACAGATTAAATCTATCTTCTTTCTCTTGGGCTCTGCTATTGTCACAGTGTGTGAAAGTTTCCCTTTCTGGTCTCCTTACACTATTTAAATTGAGATTTCTATTTATTTATTTATTTATTTATTTACATTCCTCCCTTTTCATCAAGATTTCTCTGAAATCATCACTGATCAAGACTCAGCTTTGTAGTTTCAGTGGCTTTTTATTTTTTGTTCCTCAATGTCAGAAAGGAACTTTCATGTGTGTAGTGTCTCAAATTAGAGGGAAAGTATAGAGAATGGAAACTTATTAAGGTCACATTTGAGTAACAAGGAAGAATAGGAGGGAGAACTCTCAGGCACTTTTCATTTAAAGCCTATACGTTATCAAAATTATAAATCATCTGAAGGGTTATGCCACCATCAAAGTTTGGCTACAAACTTTCAACATGCCTGATGCAGATATTTTAAGAAAGCTATGTCATGAGATATCATCTGCTTCAATTCTGGGAAATCTTTACTTTTAGGTCACCAGATGATCTGCAGGTGTGTCATGTGAATCCAAGAGTCTATTCCTTGAAGTTTGGTGGCACAAGGGTAGGTTAGCAATACCTGAGAGGGACCTTTCCAGAGAGGTTGAAAAGAGTTTTTCTGGCGGTTTCTTTTCCAACAGACAAGATCTCCTGGATGCAAGATGAGATGTTTAAGTTCTTTATCTCCCAAAAATGGACTGTTAAAAGATTGCTCTAACAAAACATGGTTATTATTAATAAAAGAAATTAAGGCTTCAAAATATTGGAGTATCTCTCCTTTAATCAGTTGTGTGGCAAAAGCAGCAGGAGCCAAGTGCATTGGGCTTCCTGTGACTATCTAAAAGGGTGAGAGTTTATGAGTTTCAGAAGGGGTGATTCTAAGATTTAGTAAACCAATAGAAATATTTTCAGCCAATGCATTTGGAGGATAAAAATTTTTCCACTAGAGTCTTAATATGCCACTAGTGCATTTCACTAAACCAGAGGATTGAAGATGGTAAGGGCAGTGAAATGTTGTAAAACTGGGTAAAGGGAAAAGACTTATCAAAGTACCAGGACAGTAAAATGGGTTATTTGATCACTATAAAGTTTGAGAGGAGTTTCTCAGGTAGGGACAATCTTTCCCAAGAGAACTTAAGCCACAAAAAAAGACAGTAGCTTGTCTGTATGGGAAGGCTTTTGTCCAGTGTGAAAACATAAAAACCAATGACTAAAACTTACTTATAACCATGAGATGAAGGAAGTTGTATGAAATCTAGTTGCCAGACTTTGAATTGTGCATTAGACAGTTTAAAATGTCCAGGAGCTGTACAAACTGGCTTCCCTGGTTTAAATTTTGGATAAGTGGGAAAAGTAAAGTAGGCAATTTTTGTGGCCTTGTTAATGTTTCCCCACCAATATCCTTTAAGGTTATTATTTTGTTAGTAGACCAATCGTTTATTGTATGTACAGTGGTGAGGAGCTGGGATTTTAGAGTCTCCAGCAAGACTGGGCTCTTATTTGATCCAGAGCTTACTCTTTTTATTAAGCCAACAATTGTTGAATTTTGAATCTTGTTTTTACTTTCCTGAGGCCAGTTGTTGGGGTTCTTTACCGAGTTTTCTGTTATCATTTGGGGAAATATCCCTTTGAACTAAGACAGATTTGGCTGCTTTTGGTCCCTTAAATGCTAACATTCCTTACATAAATGTCAGCAAGGTGATTTTCCCTAGCTTCCAGAGAGTCAAGTTTAGCATGCCCTGGGATCTTAATAATAACAAAGCAGCAGGTAAAAATATTACATTCAAACATTCCTGAACATAGGGGGCATTTCAAGTTTTATTTCCACTGTGAATAAGGAGGTCATTTTGCATTCACAGCACACCCAAATATTGAGCTACTCCAAAAACATATCTACTATCAGTATAAATATTTGCAGTTTTCTTTTTGGCTATAGTACAAGCCTGTGTAAAAGCCTATAATTCACCCTCTTGGTCTGAAGTAGCCATAGGTAAAGATGCTGCCTGAACAACATCAAAGGGGCTACAATAGCACGCCCAGCACAATATTTGCCTTTGTCACCTTTAAAATAAGAATAATCAGTGAACCAAAAGAAGTCAATGTTACCCAAACAAATTTCCTGTAGATCATTACAAGAATCCAAGAGGTCATCTGTCAACATGAAGCAGTTGTGAGGATCTCCACTGGCGACAGAGGGGAGAAGAGTAACAGGATTAAGGTTATTACAACATAAAAGAGTTATGTGAGGGACAGTTAACAAAAGGACTTCATAGGAGGTGAGGCTGCTGACTGAGATATGTTGAGCGTGATGAAAATTCAGGAGAAATTCTACTGTATGAGATACAAAAATGGTTAAAGGGGATCCCAAAACAATGATCTCAGTGGCCTTTATGGCTCTAAGGTAAGGGGTTTTCCCCATGCTACAGGGTCCAGTTGATGGTTATAATATCCTACAAGTCCCCATGTTTTGGGGTAAGTAGCTCAAAGGGCATTCTCTGTCTCTTCACATACAAAAGGGCAAAAGGAAATCTGATCATTGGGATACCCAAGAGCATGTGGGTTTATAAAACTCTCCTTTAAGGCCTTGAAGGCTATGTAATCCAGTTCTTCCCATACAGTTGAGTAGGGGTTGTTACTGCTGAATAAAATATACAGAAGTTTGACCATAAGAGAGAAATTTGGAATCCAACTTTGGCAAAAAAACAACTAGCTTAAGGAAACTTTGCAGTTAGTGCTTAATTTTGGGTTTTGAGACCCTTGGGATACCATGAAGTCTATCTGGATCTAAATGTAGCTCTTGTTCTGATATTAGATACCTCGATATCAAAACTGGGTTTGAGCAAGCTTCAATATTTCTTTGGCAACCTTATATCCCTCTAAGGCTAAATGCTTTATTTAGCAAGTAGATGGTGTCCTGTGGATATCTCCTTTGAGGAGGCTTAAGAAGGTGAGCAAAGAATCAAAGGAGCAAATAATCTACATATTTTAACAATGTAGAAAATCTAGCAAACTTTATTTTATTATATCAGCATTCAGTATTGGGGAAAAATAAGGTTTCTAAGTAAAACTCTGAAGCTTTACTCTCCAGGTGAATTGTTTTTTGTGTGTTTGTTCGTTTTCCTGAGTGAAGGCAAAAGGCATTGGCTAGCTTCATTATCTGGAATAATAAAAAATGTTCTGCATAAATTAATTACAGTAATAAATTTAATTCTACTGAGAATGGATGTTAGTAATGTATGTTAGGAGCAACAGGATGTCAAAGATAACAATGTGGTTTATTGCCTGGAGGTCCTGGACAAACCTCCACCTTCAGCACTTAGGTTTTCTCACCAGTAAAATGGGAGTGTTAAAGGGACCAGTATAAGGGATAATGAGACCTTGAGACTTGTAACCTTCTATTATAGGCTTTATGATTGTGAATACTTATAGGGTATTGATTAATTCTGGGAAGAGGATTTGAGGGGTCTTTTTGAATATTGATGAGAAGTGCACTGTGAATTTTCTCCATATCGGTTGAAGATTTTGCCCATTAGGAAGGTGGTAGCTTATTCAATAGGGACAAATATTCAGTGTTTCCAGAATCAGCTTTAGTACCATCAGAGATGGAGCAAATAAAAGATGTCAAAGATTTATTTAATTCACCAGGTTGGTTATTTTGATAACTATTATCAAGTTCTAGCATTATTTCCCTCTTTCAGGAGAAAGAAATCCTGGCCTAATACTTTAAGAAGTCTTGGCCTAAGAAATGGATAAGGGTGGAGGAACTAAGGAGAAAAAGTGTGTATCTCTCCAAAGGCCTAAACAAAAAGTAATAGGTTCAGAAACAGAAACTTTCTGAGGTTCACCAGAGATTCCCACTATTTAAACTATTTTAGTACTCACAGGCAGGGACTATATTTTAGTAAGGGATTTTAGCACCAAGAGTATGGCTCTGGTGTCAGTTAGGACTGGAAGTGATTAATCCCCAATCTGGAGTAACATTTTTCCAAACCAATTAAGAGGGAGGATTTGGAAGTGTTCCTATAGTTCCTTGAAGCCACACCACTGAAAATTGGGAGGACATTGGAAAGGCTGGTTAGAGGGCTGAAGGTGCCTAAAGAACTTAAATTTGTAACAATCTTGGTCCCAATATCCTGACTGTTTGCAATAATAGCTGAAACTGGGAGGTTTTGGGTTTTGTTTATGAGTCTTCATTTGCTGGGGTTGAAGATTAGTCATTTTGGTGGTCTTCCTTGTAGGTAATTCATCTAGAGTGCAAGAGAGCTGGTTTGTCAGATTAACTAAATCAGGAGTGGACATAGTTTCCCATTCTATTCCAGACCTTTTTACTAGAAAGGAAAGGTCCTGGTTCAGCCCTTTAATAAACATAGAGCTAAAAACCACCTGGGTGGAATCAGCATCTGAAGGATGACCAGAATTTTTTTAAAAAAACAATGTGAATTTGGGCTTCTTTGGTGGCACAGTGGTTGAGAGTCCGCCTGCTAATGCAGGGGACACAGGTTCGTGCCCCGGTCCGGGAAGATCCCACATGTTGTGGAGCAGCTGGGCCCGTGAACCATGGCCACTGAGCCTGCGCATCCGGAGCCTGTGCTCTGCAAGGGGAGAGGCCACAACAGTGAGAGGCCCGCGTACCACAAAAAAAAAAAAAAAAAAAAAAGTGAATTTGATTGTAATATTCATAAACAGGTTCATTAGATTTTTGTGTGCATGCCCAAATTTTGTTCCAATCAGCAGGCTTTGGAAAAGCCCCAGAAATTACTTGATGAAGTCAAATAGCAATTGCTCCAGCCTGGTCATATAATAAGATAATGAGCTGGTTTCCTGACTGTAATTCTAGAGAGCTTTCAAGATTTTTCCAATTAGTGGTTTTCATACAATGCTTGCCCTTACCTTTGTATTATGTATATAATACAAAGCATACAAAGTAGCTGATATAAGTAAGAGAAACCAGGTTGATAAGTTTGAATGACTACATTAAATTCCTCAGCAAATCTGTGAAGATTTTGATTACTTTGGGAAGATCTTTGACTATGGCTCACAGTTCAGCTATAGACCAGGGATATAGGAAATTAAGGGTTTAGCATCTGAATCATGAGAAGGCTTAATTTTTAAGGAACAGGTTTTGATAAAGTCAGAGGAAAAGAAAGTGGGGAGAGTTTCAGAGAAAAGAAATTTAGTGAGAGAATTAGTATCGGGAAACTAAGGGTATAGAGGAGGAAGGGAAGGAGGAAGATGATGCTGGGTGTAGAGTTAGGCCACAAAAAGCTGAAAAAGAAAGTCAAGATGGTACCAGAGTCAGAGCCTGGGACAAAAACAAAAAAAAAACATGGAATAAGAGCCTGAGGTTTTCAGAGCCATTCTATCTTTCTTCATTTATATGTTTGCTTCAGTTAATTTTATTTTATTTTATTCTTTTTAATAAATGATTATTCATTTTTAAATAAATTTAATTATTTTTGGCTGCGTTGGGTCTTTGTTGCTGCACACGGGCTTTCTCTAGTTGCTGCGAGTGGAGGCTACTCTTTGTCACGGTGCATGGGCTTCTCCTTGTGGTGGCTTCTCTTGTTGCGGAGCACAGGCTCTAGGCATGTGGGCTTTAGTAGTTGTGGCACGTGGGCTCAGTAGTTGTGGCTTACAGGCTCTAGAACACAGGCTTAGTGGTTGTGGCACACGGCCTTAGTTGCTGCATGACATGTGGGGTCTTCCTGTACCAGGGCTCGAACCCATGTCCCCTGCATTTGTGGTTGGATTCTTAAAACTGCACCACCAGTGAAGTCCTGCCTCAGTTAATTTTAAAATCTTATTTTGCAGAAAGGGAATTATAGACTTTTGCTAATACTGGAAAACCTCAAAATTACAATAGAAATAAGCAGTCACTCAGTTTTGGAAACTTTTGAGCTGTTGTAGTCCAATTTGGTTTTAAAGAACTTAAGTTTGGGGATTTTGAAAATTCTCCATAATGGCCATTGGTATTGTAAATTGCCTTTGGTCAGGTTGGTTCATTTAGTTAGAAAGCACATGAGGAAGGGCCATGGTTTTTAAACATAAAATTGTCTGGAAGCCCTATAGGGGGTGCATCCTCAAAATATTTAGATGACTGGAATCTCATTTCCTTTAGAATAAAAGAATAATTTTCACACAGCTTAAATAGCTCAAGTCAAACAGCTTGTACCTCAAACAGCCTGTAAACAAAATACCTACCAGTTCTAAGAAAACAGCTTTGTCTCAGAGGAGCCAGGCCAAAGACTTTCCAGCCCATTTCCATAGGACAGCCCTTAATCCAAAAGAATAGGCCTGATGCTGAGAAACTGGTACAGTTTTGTGTAACAACCCCTTTTCCTAAAAGAAAGGTTTGAAGGCTAACCAGTTTTAGGAGAAACAGCCTGTTTACAAAGGGAATGGGCCAGAGGCTGGACAGTTTCAGTTAAATCAGTCTGACCTCTAGATCAGACCAATATGAGTACTTCTATACAGAACAAAGCCTTAACTAGAAAAAAAAAAAAGAGAAACCTTTAAATAGATCCTGAATAAACCCTGGAAATCTTCAAATGCATAGAAGGCATGAGCTCAGATACAGTAGAAAGACATACCTTCAAACTCCGAGGTTGGCAAGAAAAGCAGTGAGCTATTGGAGTTTAATTTTTGTTTTTTTTTTCTTTTTGTTTGTTTGTTTTTTTTAAGCTGAGTTCTCTGAATATTTATTACAGTGGGTCATCAGCAGTAACAGGGCTTGGGGAGAGACACACGAGGCTCATTTGCCCTTCAGGTAGATCTTGTGTGTCTGCCAGCCTGGGAGCTTCCTTCAGGCCCGCCTCCCACCAGATACACCTCAGGTGTCTCTCCAACTTCATCTGCTTCCGGTTCAGGTGTCCTTCCCTGACTTTCTGCCACAGGAACCAGGTCCTCTTGACCAGCTTGTGTTACTTGTGATGATTCCACTTTTGCCGGTGGATCTTGAGCACATTTTTGCACTGTATCTGGGGTGCATCCCAGACCTCCTTACCACTCTGCTCGACCCCTTCCCCCACCTGGATGGTGGACACTCATAGAGTTGGGCTAGAGACACAGTCCCTGGGGCCCCAGCGTCCAGTCTGGGCAGGGGGTAGCGAATGGTCAGCCAGCTCTCCAGGGGGCTAATGGACATCTTCCTGGGGACCCGAATCTCCTCAAGTTACATGTGGACCCACCTGCCAGGGAGGGAGGCAACCCCACTTGGGCCTGTTGGTTGTGTGCTGTAGCAAGGCCTGCAGTCATGCCTGCCCAGCACCCCAAAGACAGGCCAGGGCCCAATGCAGCCTGACCAGGGAACAGCCCTGAGCACCTGGGAAGTCAGGCACACCAGGAACATGGCCTGTGCATAGCGGCACCCCAGGCGCTCAGCAGAGCCTCCCTGAGCCTAGCTTCACCCCGAGGTGCCCACTAGTTGGGTGGTGTTGACGCTCCGGTCTTAGGACCCGAGCCCCAACCGGCTGCGTCCGCCGCGGCTGTCCCTGGAGCCCATGCACCACAGCCTCACACCAACTCTTCCCAGACGCGGCCAGGAGACTCAACTGACCATTCTGCTGCTGCCAATTTTGGGTTTTGCACCTGTTTGCTCACCAGCCTTTAAGGGTCTTCTCTGGTCCCCTTACAGGCCACCAAAATATTGACATAAAACAAATAGACTGCAAGATTTTTCTCCAGGAAAAATGGGTTTATTCTGCATCAACAGAGAACTGCTATTTAGGAGTCTGCAGCCATATAGAGTCAGTGCAAGTCCTCGCAGAGCAAGGAGGGAGAACACTTTTATAGAGAGAAATAAGAAGTTGGGGAGATATAGTTTACAAGTCATCCATGGCCTTTTATTGGCTGAGTCCTTGCCAGGAAAGAAGAGGAGTCTTTCTTCTTTTTGATGGGCTCTGCAATCATCACATGGTGTGAGAGCTTTTCCTTCTGGTCACCTGACTCTAATTAAGGTTTTTGTTTATTAAGTTTTCACAACCTCAATAGTAATTAGAGAGATTAAAAATAAAGTGTCACTAACATGTCACCTTAGAATTATTAGAGGACAAAACTAGAGGGTTAAATAATTTGAAATGTTGATAGGAATCTGAGGAACCATAAACCCTTATATATAGTCATTGGGAATTTAAACTACTGTGGATGTTTTGAGGCACTATAGCAATATTTAGTAAAACTGAGGATGCTTATGTTTGAACAATTCCATGACTGGGGAATATATTAAAAAATAAATAAAATAGACTTTTGCCAGGTGCATAAGGAGCTATGTTTTAATGTGTTCATTAGTTTAACTTGTGGTAACAGAGAGTTGGAGACAACCTAGGTGTCCATTTATAGTGGAATGAATGTATGAAATGTATATACAATGGATTGTAATGCACTTTAAACTAAAATTACACAATAAATTATGCATAAGTTTTAGAACTATATTCAGTGAAGAAGTAAGACATAAAATAAAGCAGAATACCCTATTTAAAAAACACATAAAAACAAAACTTTATATTTCCACAGATCGATCTATCTGTTTATTTACTATCTATCTAGATATAAATATAGAGATGGTATGCAAGGTGGATTGGAAAAACATATATCAAATACATAAAAGTGTATGTCTATGGGAGAGCAAAAATAAGTTGGAGAAGGATGAAGAATAAAACCTGCTAAAATTATCTTTTAACAAACATAGAGCTGTGATGACAATATTCCATGAAGTGAACATAAAACACAATTCTATACACTGGAGTTAAGAGAGAGAAAACCATATCCCTGACTCTTAGCATATAGCTTACACAAACTAAATTTCTGAAATAGTACATTGCAATTTGCATTTCTAATATGCTCCTCAAGTGATTTTGATGCCTATTAAAATTTGTGAATAACTGTTATACTCTATTATCTTAATCACATGCTAACTATCGGTGCCATATTACTTCCTGAATTCCAGAGTTGCCCATAACATGTGCAAGAGTACACATGGAACAAAAGCCAAAAAGTATGCCTGCATAACATATGCTCAAACATTAAATGTTATTGTGTTAAAGAAACATGTCATATCATCCTGCTGTTACAAGTATATCTGTTTAACAACTTAATGAAAAGTAATGTTTCTATTTGTCAAGTCTTTTAGTGTCTTTAGTGTGTGTATGTGTGTGCACATATGTGCAGATCCAAGCAGGAGGGTTGGGGCAGATTGATTCAATCTTATCCAGAGTTGAGCTCAGTTTGGGTTTTATTGTTGCAATGGTTACCTTCATTGAACCACAGACTTCAAGTTCTTCCAGCAGTGGGTCTGCTGATACTTTTGCTTAGTGTGAAATCTGGAGTGCTGGAGGCTTTTTGTTGGTGTTTTGGCTGTACATTCAAATTTCAGTGGCTCCTGGACACCTGTGTCAATTGTGTGGGAATCACTTTATGTTCTTAGTGTCCTCTAGCAATAGTCTGCTGTGGCTGGTTACTCAGAGTTAAGCTCATGTTGTGAGTGGAGATGCCATGGTTTTTCTCACCCAACATTAGTTTTACATTTCTTTGAAAGAGATGGTTCAATTACATTCCATTTCTAAGCCAAATAGCCAATTTTTGAAACCCTTAACTTTTAGTTCAGCTACTGAGAGTTTTGTTTGTTTCTATTATTTCTGAGAATTAGTCATATTAAAGTAAAAATATATTGTATACTCGTAATGCTAAACTCAAGGTTACTCATTCATACTCCTTCTACTCTTATTGACTGTTCATATAATTTAAGTATGATGTATTACAGAGTTAAATACATTTCTCTCTAATAAATTAACACTTTTGATCCTTTGAAAACACTAATAAACTAGCAACTTTAAATGTCTAAGCACTGAGATAGTTTTAGGATACCAAGTTACATCTCTGTGTTGGAATATTTGCAAGTGAAGAAGACTGAGCAGTTGGAAAACAATGTTTGTGCCCCACTTGATCACACAAGTTTTGCTGGAATGCATATAAATCATATATTTGAAGCTCCCCCCCAATCCAAAACAAAAAACGAAAAACAAAAAACAAACCCTGAAAACACTAAAAAGTGAAGTGGGAGACATTTGTATCATAAACATTAACATGAACTGATGTTCTTTTGACCATGCACTTGACCCTTAAGGATTAAACTAGAGTATAGAAATATTTTCTGACTTTACAGAATGTCACAACAAGTACAGAATTATGTATTTAAAGCCTTCTTTTAATAGAATGCACGTGACTAAAAATCTGACCTCTCCTCTATCCATCAAAAACATTAAAAAATCATACTTTGAATTATGTTTTTTTTTTCATTTCTTACTTAATTATATCAACTGAGTGGAAGACTTATTTAGAAGCATGTAGTCGAATTGCAGAAAATGCATAAAGTTAGCCTGATGTGCAAAATTAGTAGGTTCAAAATTGGAGATTTAGCCTTAACAGAAATGTCATGACACGCTTGAATTTGCTTCTACAAAATAAAATAGTTTATTACTATTTCAAATTGCTTCATCCTCCATACAAATCAGCATTCCTTATGATTGTTTTAATATCTGTTAGGTTCCATAAACCACAAGTCCTCTATTTTTAAAGTACAAGATGAGAAGGTGAGATTCCAAAATAGAAATCTTTCCAAGTCCTTCATAAGATAGTGCTGACAATTATCAATTCATTCTAATGTAGAACAACATGAATCAGCAGTTGTTGCTCTCATTTAATCTAATGTATTAATTGTTTAAAAATTATAAAGCCATACAGAGATATAATGCATTATATTAAAGCCTACACACTTTCAAGCTTCCACCTTCTAAACAGTAATCAATGTGTTCTTAATGGAGAAAATAACAAAAATAATTTGGGAAATAAAATGTATATAGTTGCAAAATCCATTATGTAACATTGAGAATATTTATAATATACATTCTTAGCATCAGATGCAGATGTAGAAATTATTTTTATATTTAAGGTTACAATTCCATTACATTGTAGCTCTGGATTTAAGAAGTATGTTTTGTTTTTTATTTTGTTTTCATTCATTTGAAACAGAGGTTAGCCTGACTAAAAGTAAGACAATATTGGATATTAGCTTAAAAAATGCAGAAAACAAGGGCCATTGTTTTCTTCCTGCCAATTCTTAACAAATATTTAATCTTTGTCAACATGAATGCAATCTACCTGTTTATTTTTTAATTTTTATTTTATATTGGAGTATAGTTGATTAACAATGTTATGTTAGTTTCAGGTTTACAGCAAAGTGATTTAGTTATACATATACATGTACCTATTCTTTTTCAAATTATTTTCCCATTTAGGTTATTATAGAATATTGAGCAGAGTTCCCTGTGCCATACACTAGGTCCTTCATGTTTATCTATTTTAAATAAAGCAGTGTATACATTTTTTTACAACTGAATTTATATGATGTAAAAGAACTAGTTTTTTGGTGGTAAAAGTTTAAAGTTTAAAATTCTGTACAAGCACGCAAGCAACTAGCTGTATTTGATTGATATATATTTGGCCATCCATATCAGATGTAATTGATAACACTCTAATTAATTGTATCATCTTTATTCAAAATTCAAATGACAAACAGGAAACAGAAACAACAAAATAATACTAACAGCACGGCCAAGAGCTTCAATGAAAGAAAAAATTTTTTAAAAAAGAGAAGATTTTCAAAATTAAATTTATCTACCAATAAATACTACCCAAAAGGTAAGAAATAGGTATTACAATAAAATACGTCCATGTATTTTATATTTGCCCAAATATTTTCATTAAATGTAATGTGGGATCTCATTGGAGGTCTGGAAGAACACCAGAACTAATCTTCCATAGCATAAAATAAGGTAGAATCAGAGAGCAATGTCTGAATAAGATCATTTCTAATTAAAAATAAATTCTGGGGCTTCCCTGGTGGCACAGTGGTTGAGAGTTCGCCTGCTGATGCAGGGGACATGGGTTCGTGCCGGGGTCTGGGAAGATCCCACATGCTGCGGAGTGGCTAGGCCTGAGAGCCATGGCCGCTGAGCCTGCTCATCCGGAGCCTGTACTCCACAACGGGAGAGGCCACAAGAGTGAGAGGCCTGTGTACCACATAAAATAAATAAACAAATAAATTCTATATTGATATAAATTTTGATATAATTTCTTTTTGCCAAATGAGCTAATCTAAAACTGGTATATTGATTCTGCCCCTCTTAAATAGCAGTTGTATTTTTATAGCAGCATTTTAAAACATACACATAAATATTGAAGTATACATTCTTCTCTAAGAAGCTTTATGGTAATTGATCATCTCTCACCTATAATTTAGCAATACTTGTAGAGCAGAGAAGCAATCTAGACACAATCATCCAAATGTTCTTAAGAATGTAATTTTCTTTACTTTCCCTAACTGATCTCCTTTTCATCTATCACTCACCTTCCTGCTAATGAGGGGGGAATAAAGAACATAAAGTAAGGAAACAAACAAACATAGACATTCCAATTAAAATATTCCCAGCCAGTTATTTTGTGGATATTGATGAACTGATTCTGAAGGTCATATGAAAATGCATAAGATCTGGAATAGCCAACAGATTACTGAAGAAGAGAAAGTCAGAGGACTGATGTTGCCCAATTTCAAGTCTTACTGCAATACTGTAGTCATCAAGACAGTGTAGTACTGGTGAAAGAATAGACAGATCCCTGAAATAAATTCACATAAATATAGTCAACTGATCTTTGACACAAACAAACAAACAAAAAAAGTAACTCAATGGGAAAATAATAGTCTTCTCAACAAATTGTTCTAGAACAACTAAATATCCACAAGCAAACAAACAAACAAACAAAACTAGACACAAACCTTACACCATTCACATAAAACAACTCAAAGTGAAGCATAGAAGCAAATGTAAAATTTTACATTACATTTGCTATAAAACTCTTAGAAAATAATGTAGAATATAATCTGGTTGATCTTGGATTTGGCCAAGACTTTTATTTTTTTATTTTTTACATCTTTATGGGAGTATAACTTCTTTACAATGTTGTGTTAGTTTCTGTTGTACAACAAAGGGAATCAGCTATATGTAAACATATATGCCCATTTCCTTTCCCTCTTGAGCCTTGCTTCACCCTCCATATTCCACCCTTCAAAGTCATCAAAAAGCATTGAGCTGATATCCTTGTGCTATGCACAGCTTCCCTCTGGCCATCCATTTTATATTTGGTAGTGTATATATGTCAGTGCTACTCTCTCACTTCATCCTAGCTTCCCATTCCCGCTCTGTGTCCTCAAGTCTAGTCTATCTCTACTTCTGCATCTTTACTCCTGCCCTGCCATATCAGTATCATTTTTATTTTAGATTACATATGTATGTATTAGCATACAGTATTTGTTTTTCTTTTTCTGACTTATTTTACTCTGCAGGACAGACTACAGGTCAATCCACCTCAATACAAATAACTCAATTTCATTCTTGTTTATGGCTGAGTAATATTGCATTGTATATATGTGCCACATCTTCTTAACCTATTCATCTGTTGATAGACATTTAGGTTGCTTCCATGTCTGTCTATTGTTGGTGTTGCAATGAACACTGTGGTACATGCCTCTTTTTGAATTATGGATTTCTAAGGGTGTATGCCCAGTAGTGGGACTGTGGGGTCATATGGTTTTTCTATATTTAGTTCTTTATGGAACCTCCATACTATTCTCCATAGTGGCTGTATCAATTTACATTCCCACCAACAATGCAAGAGGGATCCCTTTTCTCCACACCCTCTCCAGCATTTACTGTTTGAAGAATTTTTGATGATAGCCATTCCGATCGGTGTGAGGTAATACCTCATTGTGGTTTTGATTAACATTTCTCTAATGTATAGTTATGTGGAGCATCTTTTCATGTGTTTGTTGGAAATATGCATATCTTCTTTGGAGAAATGTCTGTTTAGGTCTTCTGCCCATTTTTGAATTGGGTTGTTTGTTTTTTTGATGTTGAGCTGCATGGGCTGCTTGTAATTTTGGAGATTAATCCTTTGTCAGTTGCTTCGTTTGCAAAATTTCCTCCCATTCTGAGGGTTGTCCTTCCATCTTGTTTATAGTTTCCTTTGCTGTGCAAAAGCATTTAAGTTTCATTAGGTCCCATTTGTTTATTTTTCTTTTTATTTCCATTTCTCTAGGAGGTAGTTCAAAAAGGATCTTGCTGTGATTTATGTCATAGAGTGTTCTACCTCTGTTTTTCTCTAAGAGTTTTATGATGTCTGGCCTTATATTTAGGATATTAATCCATTTTGAGTTTATTTTTGTGTATGGTGTTAGGGAATGTTCTAATTTCATTCCTTTACATGTAGCTGTCCAGGTTTCCCAGCACCACTTATTGAAGAGACTCTATTTTCTCCATTGTATATTCTTGCTTCCTTTATCAAAAGTAAGGTGACCATATGTGCATGGGTTTATATCTGGGATTTCTATCCTGTTCCATTGATCTATATTTCTGTTTTTGTGCAAATAGCATATGGTCTTGATTACTGAGTGTTTGTAGTATATTCTGAAGTCAGGGCGCCTGATTCCTCCAGCTCCATTTTTCTTTCTCTAGATTGCTTTGGCTACTAGGGGTCTTTTGTGTTTCCATACAAATTGTAAAATTTCTTGCTCTAGTTCTATGAAAAATGCCATTGGTAATTGGATAGGGATTGCATTAAATCTATAGATTGCTTTGGGTAGTGTAGTCATTTTCTCAATGTTGATTCTTCCATCCAAGAACATGGTTTATCTCTCCATCTGTTTGTGTCATCTGTGATTTCTTTCAGCAGGCTTTTATAGTTTTCTGCATACAAGTCTTTTGCCTCCTTAGGTAGGTCTATTCCTAGGAAATTTATTCTTTATGTTGCAAAGGTAAATGGGAGTGATTCCTTAATTTCTCTTTCTGATATTTTGTTGTTAGTGTATAGGAATGCAATAAATCTCTGTGCATTAATTTTGTATCCTGATACTTTATCAAATTCATTGATTAGCTCTAGTAGTTTTCTGATGGCATCTTTAGGATTTTCTATGTATAGTATCATGTCATCTGCAAACAATCACAGTTATACTTCGTCTTTTCCAATTTAGATTACTTTTATTTCTTTTTCTTCTCTGATTGCCATTGCTAAACTTTCCAAAAATATGTTGAATAATAGTGGTAAGAGTGGGCACCCTTGTCTGGTTGCTGATCTTAGTGGAAATGCTTTCAGTTTTTCAACACTGAGAATGATGTTGGCTGTGAGTTTGTCAGATATGGCTATTATTATGTTGAGGTAGGTTCCCTCTCTGCCCACTTTCTGGAGAATTTTTATCATATATGGGTGTTGAATTTTGTCAAAAGTTTTTATTGCATCTATTGAGATTATCATATGTTTTTATCCTCCAATTTGTTCATATGGTGTACCACACTGATTGATTTGCATATATTGAAGAATCCTTGTATTCCTGGGATAAACCTCACTTGATCATGGTGTATGATCCTTTTATTGTGCTGTTGGATTCTGTTTCCTAGTATTCTGTGGACGGTTTTTGCATCTATGCTCATCAGTGATATTGGTCTCTAGTTTTCTTTTTTTGTGAGCATCTTTGTCTGGTTTTGGTATCAGGGTGATGGTGGCCTCATAGAATGAGTTTGGTAGTGTTCCTCCCTCTGCTATATTTTGGAAGAGTTTGAGAAGGATAGGTATTAGCTCTTCTGGAAATGTTTGATAGAATTCACCTGTGAAGCCATCTGGTCCTGAGCTTTTGTTTGGTGGAAAATTTTTGATCACAGTTTCAATTTCAGTGCTTGTGATTGGTCTGTTCATATTTTCTATTTCTTCCTGGTTCAGTCTTGGAAGTTTATACTTTTCTAAGACTTTGTCCATTTCTTCCAGGTTGTCCATTTTACTGGCATATAGTTGCTCGTAGTAGTATCTCATGATCCTTTATATTTCTGCAGTGTCAGTTGTTACTTCTTTTCATTTTTAATTCTGTTGATTTGAGTCTCTCCCTTGTTTCTCTTGATGAGTCTGTCTAATGGTTCTTCAATTTTGCTTGTCTTCTCAAAGAAACAGCTTTTAGTTTTATTGATCTTTTCAATTGTTTACTTCATTTCTTTTTCATTTATTTCTGATCTGATCTTTATGATTTATTTCCTTCTGCTAACTTTGTTTTTTTTTTTTTTACTATTCTTTCTCTAATTGATTTAGGCGTAAATTTTGTTGTTTATTTGAGATTTTTCTTGTTTCTCGCAGTAGGATTGTATTGTTATAAACTTCCCTCTTAGAACTGCTTTTGCTGCATCCCAGAGGTTTTGGGTTGTCATGTTTCCATTGTCCTTTGTTTTGGGGTATTTTTTTCATTTCCCCTTTGATTTATTCGGTGATTTCTTGGTTATTTTGTAATGTATCATTTAGCCTCCATGTGTTTGTATTGTTTACAGTTTTTTTTCCTGTAATTGATATCTAATCACATAATGTTGTAGTCAGAAAAGATGGTTGATAGGATTTCAATTTTCTTAAATTTACCAAGGCCTGATTTGTCACCCAAAATTTGATCTATCCTGGAGAATGTTCTGTGTGCACTTGAGAAGAAAGTTTATTCTGTTGTTTTTGGATGGAATGTCCTATAAATATCAATTAAGTCCAACTGGTTCAGTGTATCATTTAAAGCTTATGTTTTCTTATTTATTTTCTGTTTGGATGATCTGTCCATTGGTGTAAGTGAGGTGTTACAATCCCCTACTATTTTTGTATTACTGTCGATTGCCCCTTTTATGGCTTTTAGTATTTGCTTTATGGATTGAACTCTTCCTATTTTGGGTACATAAATATTTACCATTGTTATATCTTCTTGTTGGATTGATCCCTTGATCATTATGTAGAGTCCTTCCTTGTCTCTTGTAACAGTCTTTATTTTAAAGTATTTTTTTTCTGATATGAGTATTGCTACTCCAGCTTTCTTTTGATTTCCTTTTGCATGGAATCTCTTTTTCCATTCCCCCACTTTCAGTCTCTATGTGTCCCTAGGTCTGAAGTGGGTCTCTTGTAGGCAGCATATATGTGGGTCCTTTTTTTTTTTTTTTTTTGGATCCATTCAGTCAGTCTCTGTCTTTTGGTTGGAGCATTTAATCCATTTACATTTAACATAATTATTGGTATGTATGTTCCTATTCATTTCTTAATTGTTTTGGATTTGTTTTTGTAGGTCTTTTTCTTCTCTTGTGTTTCCTGACTAGATAAGTTCCTTTAGAATTTGTTGTAAAGCTTGTTTGGTGGTGCTGAGTTCTCTTAACTTTTGCTTGTCTGTAAAGCTTTTGATTTCTCCATCAGATCTGAATGAGATCCTTGCTGGGTAGAGTAATCTTGATTGTCGGTTTTTCCCTTTCATCACTTTAAATATATCTTGCCTCTTCCTTCTGAGCTGTAGAGTTTCTGCTGAAAGATCAGCTGTTAACCTTGTGGGGATTCCCTTGTATGCTATTTGTTGCTTTTCCCTTGCTGTTTTTAATATTTTTTCTTTGTGTTTAATTTGTTTAGTTTGAATAATATGTGTCTTGGCATGTTTATCCTTGGGTTTTTCTTTCATGGAACTCTCTGCATTCCTGGACTTGACTATTTCCTTTCCCATGTTGGGTAAATTTTTGACTATAATCTTTTCAAATATTTTCTCAGATCCTTTCTTTTTTTTCTTCTTCTTCTGGGATGCCTATAATTCAAATGTTGTTGCACTTAGTGTTGTCCCAGAGGTCTCTGAGACTGTCCTCCTTTTTTTTCATTCTTTTTTTTTCTTTATTCAGCTCTGTGGCCGTTATTTCCACTATTCTATCTTCCAGCTCACTTATCCATTCTTCTGCCTCAGTTATTCTGCTATTGATTCCTTCAAGAGTACTTTTAATGTCATCTATTGTGGTGTTCATTACTGTTTGTTTGCACTTTAGTTCTTCTAGGTCCTTTTTAAGAGTTTCTTGTATTTTCTCTATTCTATTTCCAAGATTTTGGATCATTTTTACTATCATTACCCTGAATTGTTTTTCATGTAGTTTGCCTATTTCCTCTTCATTTATTTGTCCTTATATGTTTTTACATTGCTCCTTTGCCTGCAAGATATTTCTCTGTTTTCTCATTTTGTCTAATTTACAGTATTTGAAGTATTCTTTCCCTAGACTGCAGGGTCGTATGTCCTCTTGCTTATGTTCCCTGTCCCTGGTGGTGAGGTCGTCCAGTGGCTTGCATAGTCTTCCTGAAGTGAGGGACTGGTGCCTGCATTCTGGTAGGTGAAGCTGAGTTTTTTCCCTCTGATGAGCAGGGCCATGTCAGGTGGTGTGTTTTGGGGTGTCTGTGAGCTTAGTATGACTTTATGTTGTCTGTGTGCTGATGGGTTCATTTGTGTTCCTGTCTTGTTTGTTGTTTGGTGTGAGGTGTCCAGCGCTGGGAGCTACAGGCACTTGGGTGGAGCTGTGTCTTGGATTCAGATAGAGGCCTCTGTGAGAGCACTCAAAAATTAATCTTCCCTGGGACCAGGAATTCTCTATTGGTCCAGAGGGTTGGCCTCAGTGCTCCCACCCCAGAGCCTCAGGGCCAACTTCTGGTGAAGGAAGCAAGAAGCTGTAATTCACTCATCTCAACAATAAAGGGGATTATAAAAAAAAAAAAAAAAGACTAACAAAACCCCAGATAAATGGTAAAAATTAACATCAAACAAACAAAACAGAAACAAGGAAACACACACACACACAGAAGAAACAAAAACAGAACCCAGTAACACAAAAAGCAAGAGAGCAACCAGACAAATGAAAGAACCCAATTATGAAATCAAACAATTAAAAAGAAAACTGATAAAAACACAAAAACAAAAAACAAAACCAAAGCAGATTTCCAACTGAAGAATGAATCAAAGAAACAAAACAAACCAACAAAAATGATATAAAAATAAAAGAAAGAAAAAGATAAAGGGGAAAGAAGACAGAACAACAGAAAAACAACATAGAAGTAGAAACATAAAAAAATAAAATAGAAATTATGTTACAAAAGACAAAACCCCACAGAAATGGTAAAAACAAAACAAACAAAAACTGAAACAAAGCAACATACATGCAAAAGAAACAAACAGAATGAAATAAAACAAAACACGAGTGTCCATGACTTTTTAGATACAACACCAAAAGCACAATTTATAAATGAAAAATATGTGATAAGTTGGACTTTATTTAACTTAAAAACTTCTGTTTTGCCAAAGGCACTGTTAAGAGAGAGGAAAAAAAAACAAGCCACAGAGATGGGGAAAAAATATGCCAAACACATATCAGGTAAATAACTGGTATCCAAAATATACAACAAACTGTTAAAATTCAACAACAGCAGTGTAAACAATCCAATTAAAAAATGAGCAAAAGATCTGAAGCAATATTGGCTCCTCAGTTGTGAACAATATGTTACACTAATACAACATATTAAGAATAGGGTAAATTGGTGGTAGAATTCTGTACTTTTCATTCAGTTTCTCTGTAAAACAAATACTGCTCAAAAATATTTTATTAATTTAAAATTTTGCAATCAATTATGTCAATGACTGCTGATCAATTGGCAAGTTATGGACTTCTCTACAATTATTATATGATATATATAACATCAGTTTCATTATTAACAATTATAAAAAGGCATCTGTATCTGAGATTACTAATTGCTTATTAATAAGTACAGAAAATAAAGCACATATATTTTAGGGATCTGTTAACTTATATACATTTTGTCCTCAGTGTTTGAGGAACTATATGATACTTGAAAATTATTAGATATTTTCATTTTTTCTACTTTTTTTAGATTAATATTTGTTTACCAATTATTGGTCTCTGTTAGGTCCTCTGAGGATATATTTGGACATTTTTTCTATTCTAGACAGTGTTTCTCAAAATAGCCCATTCCTCACAGGTGGACCATGAAGACCAATTAAATAACCCAGAACTTAATACAAAAATTATTTTCCCATATTTACAATAAAATGACACACAGTTTCATAGATTGTAAACTTTTCATATGACTGTAATGTCATATTCAATACTAAATTTACCATTTCAATAAAAATTATCTACCCTTCAATTTCTATATTTATATATTTAGTAAGAAGGACTTGCCATGAAGGACTTGCCATGAATGACTTAACAATATTTTAAATTGACTACTAAATATGTTGCCAGTAGATAGTTGAAGTCTCCACTATTTGGGGAAGTTCCCACTATAGTTGTCATCAGTGTCTTTTTGAACTGGTCATGTTTGTCAATTTCTAATTTTTTTATGTTAACATTCTTATTGAATTATGAAGCCTTTACTTTTTTCCTTATGTCATTGTGCTTATACTATTTTGATTAACACTTTTAAAAATCTTCTCCACTTCTTTTTTACCTAAGTTGTTTCCTGTATAAAGTGGCAACAGCATGGCTGGACCTTGAGATTCACTCTTGTAGACCTCCTTTGATTATTCTCAATTTATTAGCCACAACTCAAATTTAATTTAATCTTTGGAACTTCTCATTTAAAAACATCTTAAGGGCTTCCCTGGTGGCGCAGTGGTTGAGAGTCCGCCTGCCGATGCAGGGGATGTGGTTTCGTGCCCCGGTCCGGGAGGATCCCACATGCCGCGGAGCAGCTGGGCCCGTGAGCCATGGCCGCTGAGCCTGCGCGTCCGGAGCCTGTGCTCTGCAATGGGAGAGGCCACAACAGTGAGAGGCCCGCATACCGCAAAAAAAAAAAAAATTAAAAAAAATAAATAAAAACATCTTAATCATACTTTTTTCTGAATAATAGTGCAATAAATCGTAACATAATCTTAATTTTTGTCAGTAGGCTAACTTCTGTGTTTTAATCAAAGGTATCATAAACCCCTTAGGAAAGTTTATTTTTATTACATATTCAATGATTCTACTCCTCTTTAAAACTGTTTATTTTGCTAATCTCTTTCCACGTTTTTTATAAAAACAATTCTGGCACTGACTTTCTCCTTTACTCACTCTGCCCCGCCCCAGGTAATTTGGGGTGACTAAACTAACCAGTAAGATTGAAAAGAATAATTAGCTTCAAATTATTTTCTGTTTGGAATTTTACTACTCTTATGCTCTTCCTTAACACATATCAGGAAGGTCTTAGTCCATTACTCCCTGTCACTGCCTGGGTAAATCTCTTATTCTGAGGTTCAGTAGTTTGCCCATCTGGATTTTATACTAAAATGCATCCACCACTTTGGGATTTCTCAGCTATAAATGGTGATGTTTTGTTTCTTAAGTAACAATGTCTATATTTCTCAATTTGTTCAAAACTGGGCAGGTCAATATATGTGTAATTTATTGGGCTTTACACAGAGTCCTCAGAAAGGTCTCCCTGATGAAGAAAAATTGTTTTTCCTAAGAAAAATATTCCATTTTGAAGTTAAAGTAACAAATCCCCCATCTTTCATCAGAATTTAATATTAGAATAACGGTTTTGACATCCAAGGAATTCAGTATTTTTCCAGGGTAGAATTGGTAAATGATCTGATACTGTATATCTAGTGGTAAGCAGTGTTCACAGATGGGAGCTGTTTAAGATTCAGTTAGCCCTAGCTGAAGAGATTCTTATAAATTGGATTATGGCACTTGATGGCTATTTTAGATTTTATTTGAGCATGCTAATTTTATTCATAATCTTGTTGAAAATACTACCCCTAGCTATAAAAGTGTTTTCTTAGCACGTTTTATTTCATTTTTCCAAATACTCTAATACAACATTTTGTTTTCCACTACAAGGGGAAAGAGAAAAATTTTACTTGTATTTGACAATTATCAGAATGCTTTCAAATAATGATCTACTTTAAAGAGTAATTACAAGAACTAATGATGTCAGCACATTCTCTATTCTAGGATCCAGAAGAAACTATCAAGTTTATGCCAAAAGAAAAATAAATGTACTGGTATTTCAGGATAGAAGAGGACTTAAATATTTAACTACATAATGTATCTCTTTTATTGTAACTCTTGATGAGAGTAATTTACCTCTGATGTACATTGGCAGTCATCTAAATTTATTTTGTTTTCTTTTTGTTTATCTGTACAGATGAGAATCAACTTTTAAGATCAAGTGAACATCTTTGTTGAAAGAATATGCCTAATTAGATTTAAGGTATAGCAAACTGCTGTTCAGACAACATTTCCATTAACTTATTATCATATTCAGTAATGGGAAAAAATCCAGCAATGGTCTCTATCCATGAACCATTAAAAATAGGAGCTTACAAAACCAATTCTTGAACACTAACAATTATTATCAAACTATCTTTTTTAACTATGAGATGACAAGTCCCAGGTATGTGCCTTTAAAACTAGTAAAGGAGGGCATTGTCTGTGTGGGTAATGCTGTTGATCCCTCAAGAAAGTCTTAGAGCACAGATAACTCCTTCTACAACTGTGTCCACTTACTTTATTTCTTTGCTCTTCATCAATCTCTTCATCTCCTCCAGATATACCAGCTTTTCCAACCTGTTTGCATTTTCCCTGGAAGGTTTCACCTTCATTGCTCCCATGTAAGTGCTATTAACTCAATAGGAGGTCAACTGACAGATATCATATAATCTGGCAATTATATTTTTTACCCTTTTGGGTCAACTCTCCTTATAGAAAAATTGCCTGACTAAAAGTTGAATCTGGAACTTTCTGATATCAGTTTATGCTGGTACTTTAGTTAGTGTATATATTACTACAGATAGGCCTCTTTTGTAGAATATATATGCACCTTGAAAATAGTGTGTAGTTTGTGTAATGTTACATATCTTCCAGATGCACACAAAGATCTTAAGACTATCATTAGTGAATGCTTTTGCACAGTTAATACCCTTCTATTATGGGAAAAATCTCCAATTTTCTTCTTATAATCTCTAAATTTAGATACTTGAATATGAGAATTCCTGAGCAGTGCATACCTATGTTGTGTTTCAATGTTCATAAGAGAAAATACTAGAATTCTGAGCAATTTAGGGTAAATTCTGAATATAGATCTCTATTTCATAGTTGATTGAAGCACTGATATAGCCACTATGGTTCTGAATAGCTCTTAGGATGGATTTAAAAGCTATTTGCCATAAAATATATGCACAAATATTAGTAGAGTCCGGCAATAACCTCAAAGAGCTTTTCTTTCCATAGCACTTAAAACTTGCAGGTTAGCATACTGTTAGTCTCTGTTCTATGCCCAATTCCATCTAGCAAAACAAATATTCATTTTTCTAAAGCTCTGGGCTCTGAGATGGTAAATCCAGCAGAGAAAATGCCTCTCAGTAGGGATACCTGTAACTACAAAGAGCAAGACAATATTTTGCCACAAATCAGATCTGACAAAATTACATTTGGAGATCCTGCAAAGTCAGTGTGTAAGATAAGTCAAATTAAATCTTTAGAGCTTTGTTGCTATTTTCCAACTCGCATCATTTTTTTTTATTTGTTACCTAATGCCTAGTTATACTTTTCTCTTGGTACACATAGTATGAACTCTATAAATACTGTTGATTAAACTCAGCCCCTACTCCTTGTCTTGAGCCATGACAAATTCAGTTCTAATCTATAATTTCTCTCCCTCTTTACTCTGATATAGTATTCCTGTCATAAGCTTTTTATTTTCTGGAAGCTTAATAATCTCCAACCCAGCCTTCATTATTATGTTAGTGCCACTCCTCACCAACCCTAATTACTCTCCCCCACACTTGGCTGACTGATCTTCTCATTTCATTATTCTTTTAGTCTCATTCATTTCACCTAGGCCTTAAATAGAAATATTTTTTCATCTCCTGGGGAGGATTTATAGGTTATTTTAGATATCCCTACATATTTCTCAGTTTAATAATAATTATGCCCTACAAGGAAAATAGACTATGCACTGCAAGAGCACCACAGTGAGCCTAGTGTCTACCATAGTGTCAGTCAAAAGACTTCATTAAATTACCCATTCATTCACTCACTCATTTACTCCTCCTGCTTTCAGACATTTACTGAACAACTACTACTTTTCAATTATGCTGATGAGTGCTCCAGGGAATGAATAAATGAGTAGAATACCATTTTTTTCTCTCTAGTAGCTCAATCTTAAAGAGACAGACATGTCCACAAATAACTACAGTATGTCAAATTCTATAATAGAAGTTTGAAAAAGCTCCGTGGCAAGATAAACGTCCACCCTTTGAAGAATTGAGAGAAAACATCTCAAAGGAAATGATTTTTAGTTTGGCTGACAGATCAGAATTAAATTCAATACATAAAAATTGGGAAAGGTCTTCCCAGCAAAATAAATAACATGTGCAAAGAATAGGGTATTAAAGAATATGACTTTTTCAGGGAACAGGAAAAAATTATTGGTAGCTGGAGCATGAAGTGAAAAAAAGGTAATAATTGGAGATAGGGCAAATAAGTCAGATTTTGGCATTATTGCAGAAGGTCTTATATGTCACAGAATAAATTTAAACTTTTTGCTATACATTATACATAGGCAATAGAAGTCAGTTTGTTGTTCATTTTTTGAAAAAAAGAGACAAGTCTGTTACAAAGGATAATTTAAATGAAGAAAATATATTTTTCTAGAAAAAAAATGACAAAATAATTCTGATCTTTCTTGAGCAGAATGATTATTGGCAAATGCTAAATTCCAAATATTGTCCTCATAATAAATTTATAATGTAAAGAAAAATAATGGTGATTAGGCAGCAGCAGGAAATTTCGGTTATAAACCTTCACCATGGAGAAAATGTGAGCAGAAGTAGAAAAGAGGGAAAGTGGCATCCAGGGATTGAAAGCAACTGTTTTGCCCCTTTCCTGTTTGCCTATTTCTGTTCCACTCTAACCTTAAACGAACCTAATTATGAGAATGAGATCACTAAACAATTGAAACTAACTCCTGAATTATGCTCTCCTGAATGCACACCATGCCTTGTCTAATCTGTTGATTCTTTTCCTAGATAAGTAGAAGTAAGAATGAAGATTTAAGCAGTTAAAACATGAGTATCTGTCTACCCCAAAAAGCCCCCTTAGCAATCATGCAGGCAGATCACACAGGCAAGGTAACATCTGAAGGAGTCAGCCAGTCTGCACTTAATGGAGAATGATGCAGAAACCAAGGCCCTGCCTCAATGATTCACTGAGGTTCTTCCCCCTCTTTTTTTCTCCTTAAAAACTGTCAGAAAAAAAGAAAGAAAGAAAGAAAAAAACTGTCAGGGCTGAGCAGAAACTCTGGAGTTGGTCTCTGGACACAAGTTCACCTTCTCCTCAGTTTGCTGGCTTTTCTGATTAAAGCACCTTTCTTTTCTACTGACGCTTGACTCTTGAATTATTAGCTTATAAGCAGTGAACAACCAAGCCTAGGTTTGGTTTCAGGATAATGGATGCAATGAAAGAAGAAAAGAGAGAAAGGCCAAATGATCAAAGGAGATGCAACTATTGCTCATGTCTTGATCCTCACTTTTATTCTATCCTTGACTGTTGAATGTTTCTCAGGAAGACTCGGGTATTTCATATTGCTAGGGCAACAGCCCAAATATGTTTAAGAATATCCTTTCTTCTCCCTTTTTTACCTAATGTGATCCTACCAACAAAGTGTGTAATTTTTATATATATTTTAATAAGTACTTCTAATAATAATTATTACTATTATTACCAATATTTACTGAAGTACCATTACATGCCATGCAATCTGATAAGTACTTACATTATTTCAGTTAATTCTTATAATCACACAACAAATTAGTTTTCATTCACGTTTCATTCTTATCTAATTGGTTACTAAGTGCTCTGGGTAAAATCTTAGACAGGTCTATTGAATCTCACTCTTCTTTCCACTCATACTGTCATTTTCACTGTATGAGCACTCATAGTTTTTCTTATAAACTACTACAACAACTTTATAAATTGTCATTCTGCTACTAATTATTTTTTGCTCCAGTATATTTTTCATACAATATTTTTCATATTCTTGTAACAAAAACTGACCACTCTTTTAATAGACCTATATTAACAAGCATGTAATTAAGCACTTCCAGCCCATGTCAATAAAAATGAAGATATTGACCTTCATAAATATAATTTCTCTGTTTCTGTAACTCTAAAAAGTTGATGTAAGATACTGCAATGCTTTCTTTTTTTCTGTTTCAGTGATCTATTTATTCACAGATCCAAAGATTATACAGAAAACATGCATAATGTTACATAAATCTGAATGTATTTTTTTCTAACATCTTTATTGGAGTACAATTGCTTTACAGTGGTGTGTAAGTTTCTGCTATATAACAAAGTGAATCAACTATACATATACATATATCCCCATACCTCTTCCCTCTTGCGTCTTCCTCCCTCCCACACTCCATATCCCACCCTGCTAGGCGGTCACAAAGCACTGAGCTGATCTCCCCGTGCTATTCAGCTGCCTCCCACCAGCTACCCACTTCACGTTTGGTAGTGGATATATGTCCATGCCACTCCCCCACCTCGCTCCAACCTAACTTTACCCCTCCCCATATACTCAAGTCCACTCTCTAGTAGGTCTGTGTCTTTATTCCCGTCCTGGACCTAGGTTCTTCATGACAAATTTTTTTTGTTGTTGCTTAGATTCCATATATATGTGTTAGCCTATGGTATTTGTTTTCTCCTTCTGACTTACTTCACTTTGTATGACAGACTCTAGGTCCATCCACCTCACTACAAATAACTTAATTTCATTTCTTTTTATGGCTGAGTAATATTCTATTGTATATATGTGCCACATCTTCTTTATACATTCATCTGTTGATGGACTCTTAGGTTGCCTCCATGTCCTGGCTATTGCAAATAGAACTGCAGTAAACATTTTGGTACATAACTCTTCTTGAATTATGGTTGTCTCAGGGTATATGTCCAGTAGTGGGATTGCTGGGTCGTATGGTAGTTCTATTTTTAGTTTTTTAAGGAACCTCCATACTGTTCTCCATAGTGGCTGTATCAATTTATATTCCTGCCAACAGTGCAAGAGGGTTCCCTTTTCTCCACATCCTCTCCAGCATTTACTGTTTCTAGATTGTTTGATGATGGCCATTCTGATTGGTGTGAGATGATATCTCATTGTAGTTTTGATTTGCATTTCTCTAATAATTAATGATGTTGAGCAATCTTTTATGTGTTTGTTGGCAATCTGTATATCTTCCTTGGAAAAATGTCTATTTAGGTCTTCTGCCCATTTTTGGATTGGGTTGTTTGCTTTTTTGTTATTGAGCTGCATGAGATGCTTATAAACTTTGGAGATTAAGCCTTTGTCAGTTATTTCATTTGCAAGTATTTTCTCCCATTCTGAGGGTTGCCTTTTCGTCTTATTTATGGTTTCCTTTGCTGTACAGCTTGTAAATTTCATTAGGTACCATTTGTTTATTTTTGTTTTTATTTCCATTTCTAGAGGAGGTGGGTCAAAAAGGATCTTGCTGTGATTTACATCATAGAGTGTTCTGTCTATATTTTGCTCTAAGAGTTTGATAGTGTCTGGCCTTACATTTAGGTCTTTAATCCATTTTGGGTTTATTTTTGTGTATAGTGTTAATGAGTGTTCTAATTTCATTCTTTTACATGTAGCTGACCAGTTTTCCCAGCACCTCTTATTGAAGAGGCTGTCTTTTCTCCACAGTATAAACTTGCCTCCTTTATCAAAGATAAGGTTACCATATGTGCGTGGGTTTACTCTGGGATTTCTATCCTGTTCCATTGATCTATATTTCTGTTTTTGTGCCAGTACCGTAATGTCTTGATTACTGTATCTTTGTAGTATAGTCTGAAGTCAGGGAGCCAGATTCCTCCAGCTCAGTTTTTCTTTCTCAAGATTGCTTTGGCTATTCGAGGTCTTTTGCATTTCCACACAAATTCTGAAATTTTTTACACTAGTTCTGTGAAAAATGCCATTGGTAGTTTGATAGGGATAGAATTCAATCTGTAGATTGCTTTGGGTAGTATAGTAATTTTCATAATGTTGATTCTTCCAAACCAAGGACATGGTATATCTCTCCATTTATTTGTATCATCTTTAATTTCTTTCACCAGTGTCTTATAATTTTCTGCATACAGGTCTTTTGTCTCCTTAAGTAGATTTATTCATATATATTTTATTCTTTGTGTTGCAATGGAAAATTGGAGTGTTTCCTTAATTTCACTTTCAGATTATTCATCCTTAGTGTATAGGAATGCAAGCGACTTCTGTGCATTAATTTTCTATCCTGCTAGTTTACCAAATTCCTTGATTAGCTCCAGTAGTTTTCTGGTCGTATCTTTAGGATTCACTATGTAGGATGTCATGTCATATTCAAACAGTGACAGCTTTGCTTCTTCTTTTCAGATTTGTATTCCTTTTATTTATTTTTCTTTTCTGATTGCTGTGGCTAAACCTTCCAAAAATATCTTGAATAATAGTGATGAGAGTGGACAACCTTGTCTTGTTCCTGATCTTAGTGGAACTATTTTCAGTTTTTCACCATTGAGGATGACATAGTCTGAGGTTGGTCATATATGGCCTTTATTATGTTAATGGAAGTTCCCTTTATGCCTACTTTCTGGAAGGGTTTTATCATAAATGGGTGTTGAATTTTGTTGAAAGTTTTCTCTGCATCTATTGAGATGATCATACGGTTTTTCACCATCAATTTTTTAATATGGTGTATCACATTGATTCACTTACATATACTGCAGAATCCTTGCATCTCTGGGATAAACCCCACTTGATCATGGTGTATGATCCTTTTAATGTGCTGTTGGGTTCCGTTTGTTAGTATTTTGTTGAGGATTTTTGCATCTATGTTCATCAGTGATATTGGCCTGTAGTTTTCTTCCTTTCTGACATCTTTGTCTGCTTTTGGTATCAGGGTGATGGTGGCTTCATAGAATGAGTTTGGGAGTGCTCCTCCCTCTGCTATATTTTGTAACATTTTGAGAAGGGTAGGTGTAAGCTGTTCCCTAAATATTTGATAGAATTCTCCTGTGAAGGCATCTGGTCCTGGGCTTTTGTTTGTTGGAAGATTTTTAATCACAATTTCAATTTCAGTACTGGTGATTGGTCTGTTCATATTTTCTATTTCTTCCTCTCTCAGTATCCGAAGGTGGTGCATTTCTAAGAACTTGTCCATTTCTTCCAGGGTGTCCATTTTATTGGAGTATTGTTGCTTGTAGTAATCTCTCATAATCCATTGTATTTCTGCTGTGTCAGTTGTTACTTCTCCTTTTTCGTTTCTAATTCTATTGCTTTCAGTCTTCTCCTTTTTTTTTTTTCCTAATGAGTCTAGCTAATGGTTTATCAACATTGGTTATCTTCTCAAAGAACAAGCTTTTAGTTTATTGATCTTTCCTATTGTTTCCTTCATTTCTTTTCATTTGTTTCTGATCTGATCTTTATGATTTCTTTCCTTCTGCTAACTTTGGGTTTTTTTGGTTCTTCTTTCTCTAATTGCTTTAGGTGTAATGGTAGGTTTTTTAGTTGAGATGTATCTTGTTTCTTAAAGTATGATTGTGTTGCTATAAGCTTCCATCTTAGAACAGCTTTTGCTGCATCCTATAGGTTTTGGGTCGTTGTGTTTTCATTGTCATTTTTTTCGAGGTAGTTTTTTATTTTGTCTTTGATTTCTTCAGTGATCTATTGGTTATTAAGTAGTGTATTGTTTAGCCTCCATGTGTTTGTATTTTTTTTTAATTTTTTCCCTTATTTTCCTCTCTGTACATGGGCCTCTCACTGCTGTGGCCTCCCCCGTTGTGGAGCACAGGCTCCAGATGCACAGGCCCAGCGGCCATGGCTCACAGGCCCAGCCACACCGCAGCACGTGGGATCCTCCCGGACAGGGGAATGAACCCTTGTCCCCTGCATTGGCAGGTGGACTCTCAACCACTGTGCCACCAGGGAAGCCCATGTTTGTATATTTTACATATTTTTTCCTATAATTAATATCTAGTCTCATATGGTTCTCGTCGGAAAATATACTTGATACGATTTCAATTTTCTTAAATTTACCAAGGCTTGATTTTTAACCCAAGATATGATCTATCCTGGAGAATGTTCCATGAGCACTTGAGAAGAATGTGTATTCTGTTGTTTTTGGTGGGAAGGACCTATAAATATCAATTAAGTCCATCTTGTTTAATGTATCATTTAAAGTTTGTGTTTCCTTATTTATTTTCATTTTGGATGATATGTCCATTGGTGAAAGTGGGGTGTTAAAATCCCCTACTATGAATTTATTACTGTCGATTTCCCCTTTTATGGCTGTTAGTATTTGCCTTATATATTGAGGTGCTCCTATGTTGGGTGCATAAATATTTACACTTTTTGTATTTTCTTCTTGGATTGATCCCTTGATCATTATGTAGTGTCCTACTTTGTCTCTTGTAATAGTCTGTTTTTTTTTTTTGTTTTTTGTTTTTTTTTTTGCAGTACATGGGCCTCTCACTCTTGTGGCTTCTCCCATTGTGGAGCACAGGCTCTGGACTCGCAGGCTCATTGACCATGGCTCATGGGACCAGCCACTCCACAGCATGTGGGATCTTCCCAGACCCAGGCACGAACCCGTGTCCCCTGCATCGGCAGGCGGACTCTCTGCCACTGTACCACCAGGGAAGCCAAGTCTGTGTTTTAAAGTGTATTTTTTCTGATAGGAGAATTGCTACTCCAGCTTTCTTTTGATTTCCATTTGCATGGAATATCTTTTTCCGTCCCCTCACTTTCAGTCTGTATGTGTCCCTAGGCCTGAATTGGGTGTCTTGTAGACAGCATGTATATGGGTCTTGTTTTTGTATCCATTAAGCCAGTCTATGTCTTTTGGTTGGAGCATTTAATCCATTTACATTTAAGGTAGTTATCGATATGTATGTTCATATTACCATTTTCTTAATTGTTTTGGGTTTGTTATTGTTGGTCTTTTCCTTCTCTTGTATTTCCTGGCTAGAGAAGTTCCTTTAGCATTTGTTGTAAAGCTGGTTTGGTGGTGCTGATGTCTCCTAGCTTTTGCTTGTCTGTAAAGGTTTTAATTTCTCTGTCCAATCTGAATGAGATCCTTGCTGGGTACAGTAATCTTGGTTGTAGGTTTTTCTCCCTCATCCCTTTAAACATGTCCTGCCACTACCTTCTGGCTTGCAGAGTTTCTGCTGAAAGATCAGCTGGTAACCTTATGGGGATTTTCTTGTGTGTTATGTGTTGTTTTTCCCTTGCTGCTTTTAATATATTTTCTTTGTATTTAATTTTTCATAGTTTGACTAATACTTGTCTTGTCATGTTTCTCCTTCAATTTATCCTGCATTGGACTCTCTGTGTTTCCTGGACTTGATTAACCCTTTCCTTTCCCATATCTGGGACCTTTTCAACTATAATCCTTCAAATATTTTCTCTGTCAATTTCTTTTTCTCTTCTTCTTCTTGGACCCCTGTAATTCGAATGTTGGTGAATTTAATGTTGTCCCAGAGGTCTCTGAGACTGTCCTCTATTCTTTTCATTCTTTTTCCTTTATTCTGCTCTACATTAGTTATTTCCACTCTTTTATAGTCCAGGTCACTTATTGGTTCTTTTGCCTCAGTTATTCTGCTATTGATCCCTTCTAGAGAATTTTTAATTTCATTTATTGTGTTGTTCATCACTGTCTCTTTGCTCTTTAGTTCTTCTAGGTCCTTGTTAAACAGTTCTTATATTTTCTCCTTTCTATTTCCAAGATTTTGGATCATCTTTCCTATCATTATTCTGAATTGTTTTTCAGGTAGACTCCCTATTTCCTCTTCATTTGTTAGGTCTGGTGGATTTTTACCTTGCTCTGTCATCTCGTGTGTTTCTCTGTCTTCTCATTTTGCTTAACTTACTGTGTTGCGGTGTTATTTCATAGGCTGCAGGTTCGTAATTCCTGTTGTTTTTGGTGTCTCTCCCCAGTGGTTAAGGTTGGTTCAGTGGGTTGCATAGGCTTCCCTGTGGAGGGGACTAGTGCCTGTGTTCTTGTGGGTGAGTCTGGACCTTGTCTTTCTGGTGGGCCGGTCCATGCCTGGTGGTGTGTTTTGGGGTGTCTGTAGCTTTATTATGATTTTAGGCAGCCTGTCTGCCAATGAATGGGGTCGTGTTGCTGTCTTGCTAGTTGTTTGGCATAGGATGTCCAGCTCAGTAACTTGCTGGTCGTTCAGTGGAGCTGGGTCTTGACATTGAGATGGAGATCATGGGAGATTTTCACTTTTTGATATTACGTGGAGCTGGGATGTCTCTTGTGTACCACTGTTCTGAACTTGGCTATACCACCTCAGAGGCACAGCCCTGACACCTGGCTGGAGCACCAAGAACCTGTCATCCACACGGAAAAACAGAAAAAGGGAAAAATAATATATATATATATATATATATATATATATATATATATATATATATATATATATGGTTGCTCACAAAGTCCACTTCCTCAATTTGAGTTGATTCATTGTCTATTCAGGTATTCCACAGTTGCAGAGTACATCAAGTTGATTGTGGAGTTTTAATCTGCTGCTCCTGAGGCTGCTGGGAGAAATTTCCCTTTCTCTTCTTTGTTCGCACAGCTCCTGTTGTTCAGCTTTGGATTTGGCCCTGCATCTGCCTGTAGGTCACCTGAGGGCTTCTCTTCTTTTCTTATACAGGACTGGGTTAAAGGAGTAGCTTATTCGGAGGCTCTGTCTCCCTCAGGTCCAGGGGAGGGTGTTGTCCAGCTAGCGGGGTGAGGTTGCAGTGGCAGAGGAAGGCATGACCTTGTACCAGCCTGAGGCCCACCGGTTTGTTCTCCCAGGGAAGTTGTCCCTGGATCACGGGACCCTGGCTGTGGTGGGCTTCACAGGCTTCCAGGAGGGGAGGTGTGGATAGTGGCCTTTGCTTGCACACAGGCTTCTCTGTGGCTGCAGCAGCAGCCTTAGCGTCTCTGGGGTATGCGCTGAGAGCCGTGGCTCACACCCATCTCTGGAGGTCCTTTAAGCAGCCCTCTTAAAGCAGGTCCTTTAATCCCCTCTCCTCACTCATCAGGAAACAAAGAGGTGAGAAAAGGTCTCTTGCTTCTTAAGCAATTCCAGACCTTTCTCGGACTCCCTCCCAGCTATCCGTGGTGCATTAGCCCCCTTCAGGCTGTGTTCATGCAACCAACCCCAGTCCTCTCACTGCGGTCTGACCTCCGAAGCCTGAGCCTCAGCTCCCAGCCCCCATCCATTCCGGTGGGGGATGCGACAAGCCTCTTGGACTGGTGAGTGCTGGTTAGCACCAGTCCTCTGTGTGGGATTCTCTCCACTTTGCCCTCCACACGCCTGTGACTGTGCTCTCTTCCATGGCTCTGAAGCATCCCCTCTCCGCCTCCTGCAGTCTCCACACACGAAGGGGCTTCCTAGTGTGTGGAAACCTTTCCACCTTCGCAGCTCCCTTCCACTGGTACAAGTCCTGTCCCTATTCTTTTGCCTGTGTTTTTCCTTTTTGCTTTTGCCCTACACAGGTCTGTGGGGAGTTTCTTGCTTTTTGGGAGGTCTGAGGTCTTCTTCTAGCATTCAGTCAGTGTTCTGTAGGAATTGTTCCACATGTAGATGTATTTTTGATGTATTTGTGGGGAGGAAGTTGATCTCCACGTCTTATTCTTCTGCCATCTTGAAGCTCCTCCAGATATTGCAATCTTGAGGAATAACTGTTACCCAGTATTTTTAGGAATACTCTGAGGAAAGCTTACATTACAACTCACAAATATTTTACTCTCATGCAGTCATTACTGTTTTGCCAGGTTATGCTGTTGTAGCAAACAATCTCTTAATTTTTCTTGTAGGCTTAGTTTCCTTGCAGAAGGCTCCTCCATACTGCCTGGCTACTCTGTTAGTTTCTGAGATATGCCCATACACAAATGAACCCCCGAACAAGAAACCACAACACATGAGTTGTTTTTCCATCATGTTGTAATTGCAATGATAGAAGAAAAGAAATAAATACCAAACGATCAAAGGAGATGAAACTATTGCTCATGTCTTGATCTTCACATTTATTCTATCCTTGACTGTTGAATGTTTCTCAGGAAGACTTGGGTATTTCATATTGCTAGGGCAACAGCCCAAGTATGTTTAACAATAGGCTTACATCTCCCTTTTTTACCTAATGTGATCCTACCAACAAAATGTATATTTTTTTTATTTATAATTTAATAATAAGTGTATCTAATAATAATTATTACTATTATTACCAATATTTATTGAAGTACCACTACATGCCAAGTAATCTGCTAAGTACTTACATTCATATAATTTTCACATAATTTTTAAAGGCATCTGCTACTTCAAATGTCAAAGCAGCAACACAAAATTACAAGGAACTTGAAAAGTCAGAAAAACACACCATCACAAAAAGATAATGTCTCCAAAAACCAAGCTCAGAGGCACAAAACTTTGTGATCTGATAAAGAATTTAAAATAGCTGCTTTCAAGAAACTCAATGAGCTAAAGAAAACTCAGAAAGACAATTTAAGAAAATTATGAAAACAAAAATAAGGGTTCAAATGAGGTATATACCAAAGAAATGGAAATAATAAAAAAGAACCAAGGAGGCACTCTGAAGCTGTAGAACAAATGAGTGAAATTAAAAAGAAAAATGTAGTAGAGAGCATATGTGGTAGAGTAGAGCAAGTGAAAATAGAATAAGTGAGTTAGAGGATAGGAATTTTGAAATAAACCAATTAGAGTAGAATGAAGAAAAATAAATGAAAAGAGTAAAGAAAACTTACATGACCTATGGGAATACACCAAAAGAACAAATATTAGATCAATTAATAGTCCAGAGTTACAAGAGTAAAAGAAGGATGCAAAGAGTTTATTTAAAGAAATAATAGCTGATAACTTCCCAAACCATGGGAGAGACTTGGACATCCAAGTTTATAAAGGTAATATATTTCCTTATTATCTTAATGTTAAAATACTTTCTTCAAGACACATTATGATGAAACACTCAAAAATCAAATATAAAGAAAGATTTAAAGAGAGAGAGAGAGAGAGATTGTAACCTACAAGGGAACCCTCATTAGGCTATCAGCAGATTTCTCAGCAGAAACCTTACAGGGCAGAAAAGAGTGGAATGACATACTTAAAGTGTTAAAAGAAAAAATAATTGCTCCTCAGTAATATTTTATCCTTCAAAATTATCTTTCAGATTGAAGGAGAGTATGATCAGGCCTCATAAGATGGCTGCTCTCTTGCACTCTTGCCCCACCCGGCCTGCCTCACGCTTACATTATGTACATGTTTGACTACCATACCTAAGCTGAAAATTTAATTAGTAACTATCTGTGTGATCAGCCCGACTCGCAGCTTGTTCTAGAAGTTGGACCAGAATGGCTCCATCAACAGGTCATCAACAGGAAACAGTGACCCTCACAACAGTTGCTAACCCAAAGAGCTGAAGGGGGATGTGTTAAGCAGTCACTCTGGCAACCAAAGAACATGATGGCATGCTGCCTATAACTGATAGCTTACTCCCTCCCGTGTACCAAAGATTGCTTCTGTGTCCTGCATGACATCAGCTTTACACAGTGGAATGTTGCTCCAGGACCTTTACCTCTGACTTGTAAGATTCCCTTCCCAATAAATCACTGATGTCTCTAACACTGACTCCAGATTCCTCCTCTGGTCTAGTGGCTGGACAATTGCAAATATTCCAAGACAGTGGAGCATAGCCTAACAAAGGGAATTAATGACTTTTCTAGACAATCAAAAGCTAAGGGAGTTTATCACCACTAGCCTGCCCTTGCAAGAAATGCTAAAAGGAATTCTTCAGGCTGAAATGAAAATATGTTAACAGTGGCATGAAAACATACGAAAGTATACAACATACTGGTAAAGGTAAATACACAGTCAGAATTAGAAAGCTCTAAGTCCGTAAAAGGATGTTGTGTTACCCACTTTACTATTGTATAAACATCAAAGGAAAAGAATATTAAAGACAATTATAGCTACTATAATTTGTTAATAAGTACACAATAAAAAGAGGTAAAAGTACAAAAGGAGGGAAGCTTTTGTAAATAATCAAAGTAAGTTTCTATCAGTTTTGTCTATTCTCACCACTACTATTCAACATAGATTTCAAAGTCCTAGCCACAGCAATCAGAGAAGAAAAATAAATAAAAGGACTACAATTTGGAAAAGAAATAAAACTGTCACTGTTAACAGTTGACATGGTACTATACATAGATAATACTAAAGATGCCAACAGAAAACTTCTAGAGCTAATCAATAAATTTGGTAAAGTTGCAGGACACAAACTTAATGCACAGAAATCACTTGCATTCCTATACACTAACAATGAAAGATCAGAAAGAGAAATTAAGGAAACAACCTCATTCACCACTGCAACAAAAAGAATAAAATACCTAGGAATAAGCCTACCTAAGGAGGTAAAATATCTGTACACAGAAAACTATAAGACACTGATGAAATAAATCAAAGATGACACAAACAGATGGAGAGATACACCATGTTCTTCGATTGGAATAATCAATAAGGTGAAAATAACTACACTACCCAAAGCAATCTACAGATTCAATGCAATCCCTATCAAATTACCACAGCATGTTTTACAGAACTAGAACAAAAAATCTTAAAATTTATATGGAGACACAAAAGACTCCAAATAGCCAAAGAAATCTTGAGGGAAAAAAAAATGGAGCTGGAGGAATCAGTCTCCCTGATATTAGACTATACTACAAAGCTACAAAAATCAAGACAATATGATACTGGCACAAAAACAGAAATATAAATCAATGGAACAGGATAGAAATCCCAGAGATAAACCCATGCACCTATGCTCAACTAATTTATGATAAAGGAGACAAAGACATACAATGGAGAAAAGACAGTCTATTCAGTAAGTGGTGCTGGGAAAACTGGACAGTTACATGTAAAAGAATGAAATTAGAAGACTCCCTAACACCATACACAAAAATAAACTCAAAATGGATTAAAGACCTAAATGTAAGACTGGACACTATAAAAGTCTTAGAGGAAAACATAGGAAGAACACTCTTTGACAGAAATCACAGCAAGATATTTTTTGACCCACCTCCTAGAGTAATGGAAATAAAAGCAAAAATAAACAAATGGGATCTAATGAAACTTAAAAGCTTTTGTACAGCAAAGGAAACCATGAACAAGATGAAAAGACAACCCTCAGAATTGGAGAAAATATTTGCAAAAAAATCAATGGATAAAGGATTAATCTCCAAAATATATATACAGCTCAGGCAGCTCAATATTTAAAAAAAAAAACATCACAATCAAAAAATGGGCAGAAGACCTAAATAGACATTTCTCTAAAGAAGAGTTATAGATAGCCAACAAACACATGAAAAGCTGCTGAACATCACTAATTATTAGAGAAATGCAAATCAAAACTAGTATAAGGTATCACCTCATACTAGTTAGAATGGGCATCATCAGAAAATCTACAAACAACAAAAGCTGGAGAGGATGTGGAGAAAAGGGAACCCTCTTGCACTGTTGGTGGGAATGTAAATTGATACAGCCACTATGGAGAACAGTATGGAGGTTCCTTAGAAAACTAAAAATAGAATTAGTATATGACCCAAAAATCCCACTCCTGGGCATATACCCAGAGAAAACCATAATTCAAAAAGACACATGCACCCCAATGTTCATTGCAGAACTATTTACAATAACCAGGTCATGGAAGCAACCTAAATGCCCATCAACAGACAAATGGATAAAGAAGATGTAGTACATATATACAATGGAATATTACTCAGCCATAAAAAGGAATGAAATGGGGTCATTTGTAGAAACTTGGATGGACCCAAAGAGTGTCATACAGAGTGAAGTAAGTCAGAAAGAGGAAAACAAATATCATATATTAATGCATATACGTGGAATCTAGAAAAATGGTACAGATGAACCAGTTTGCAAGGCAGAAATAGAGACACAGATGTAGAGAACAAACGTACAGACACCAAGGGGGGAAAGTGGGGTGGTGGTTCCTAGTCTGATGAATTGGGAGATTAGGATTGACATATATACACTAATATGTATACAATAGATAACTAATAAGAACTTGCTGTATAAAAAATAAATAAATAAAAGTTTCGACCAGCTTAAAATGGACTATATTATCTATGGTATGTCTTTATGTAAGCCTCATAGTAACTACAAAGCAAAAACCTAGAATATGTGCACAAAGTATAAGAAAAGAGTATACTACTATGGAAAATCACCAATTTACAAAGGTAGGTAGAAACAGAGAGAAAGAAGCAATAGGAATACAAAACAACCAGACACAATTAATAATATTGCATTAGTAAATCCTTATATATCAATGATAACCCTAAATAAAGGTGGATTGATTTCACCAATCAAATAGTACAGAGTGGCCAGCTGGATTAAAAAACACACGATCCAACTATATGCTGCCTATTAGAGACTCACATCGGGTTTAAGGACACTCATAGGCTTAAAGTTAAGCTGTTGAAAAACATATCCCATGCAAGTGAAAACCTTTTACAAAGAAGAGATAGCTATACTTATTTCAGAAAAAATGTAGACTTTAAGCCAAAAACAGTAACCAGAGACAAAGAAGGTCAGTATATAATGACAAATGTGTCAGTTCATCAAGAAGATATAACAATCATAATTATAAATTCATCCAACATAAGAGCACCTAAATATATTAAGCAAACATTAACCATTCTGAAGGGAGCAACAGACAATAATACATTAACAGTAGGGAACTTCATTACCTCACGTTCAGTAATGGATAGATCATCCAGGTGGAAAATCAAAAAGGAAACATTGGACTTGGAACATACATTAGACCAAATGGACCTAACAGACATTTATAGAACATTCCATCTTACAGAAGCAGAATACACATTCTTCTCAAGTGATTACAGAACATTCTTCAGAACAGAACATATATTGGGGTAAAAAAAAGTCTTAGAAAATTGAAGAAGATTGAAATTATATCAAGTATTCTTCCAACCACAATGGTATGAAACCAGAAATCAACAAGAGGAAAGCTGGAAAATATACAAATATTTGGAAATTAAACAATACCCTCCTGAAAAACCAATGAGTCAAGGTAGAAATCAAAAGGTAAATTTAAGAAATCTTGGAACAAATGAAAATGGAAAAACATACTAAAACTTACAAGATGCTGCAAAGTCAGTTCTGAGAAGGAAGTTTATAATAATAAATGCATATATTAAAAAAACTCAAATAAACAATTTAACTTTACAATTCAGAAGAACAAATTAAGTCCAAGTTAGCAGAAGAAAGGAATAACAAAGATTACAGCAGAAATAAATAAAATAGAGACAAGAAATAAAATAGAAATCAATGAAAAACTAAGATCTGTTTTTTCAAAAAGATAAATAAAATTCACATTGGCTAGAGTAATTAAGAAAAAGAGAGAGAAGATGCAAATAAATAAAATCAGAATTGAAAAAGGAGACATTACAACTACAGAAATAAAAAGGATCATAAGAGATCACTATTAACAATTAATATATGTCAAAATTTTAATAACCAAAAGAAATGGATAAATTCCTAGAAACATACAACTTACCAAAGACTGAATCAGGAAGAAACAGAAAATCTAAAGAGACCAATAATGAGTAAGGAGATTGAGCCCTTAATCAAAAAACTCAAACACAGAAAAGCCCAAGACCAAATGGCTTCACAGGTAAATCCTAATACATATTTAAAGAAAAATCAATGCCAACGTTTCTCCAACTCTTCCAAACAATTGAAGAAGAGCAAGCACTTCCCAGTTCATTTTACAAGGCTAGCATTACTCTGATACCAAAGTCAGATAAAGACACGACAAGAAATGAAAACTATAGACCAATATCCCCGATGAATATAAATACAAAATTCTCAATGAAATATTAGCAAATTGAATTCAAGAACACATTAAAAAGATTATACCCCATGACCAAGTAGGGTTTTATCCTTGGGATGCATAAATTGTTCAACATATGTGAATCAATAAAGTTGATACACCACATTAATAGAATAAACAATAAAAATTAAATGATCAGCTCAATAAACATACAAAAAAGCATTTGACTTAATACAACAACGTTTCATGACAAAATCCCTCAACAAATTGGGTATAGAAGGAACATATTTCAACATAATAAATCCACATATGGAAAACCCACAGTTAACATTATACTCTACAGTGAAAAGCTGAAAGCTTCTCCTCTAAGATCAAAAAACAAGACAAGTGTGTCTACTCTCGCCAGTCCTATTCAACATATTACTGTAAGTTCTAGCTAAAACAGTTAGGCAATGCAAAGAAATAAAAAACAACCAAATCAGAAAAGAAGTAAAATTGTAATTGTTTGCAGATGATATGACAGTATATATAGAAAACCCTAAAGACTCCTCCAAAAACCTGTTGGAACTGATCAACAAATTCAGTAAAGTTGTAGGAAATAAAATCAACCCCTAGAAATCAACTGCATTGGTATACAACTGCATTTGTATACAATACATTTGTATTGTAACAATGGAACATCTGAAAAAAAAGCATTAAAGAAAACTATCCCATTCATAATAGCATCAAAAAAATAGAATAAGAAATAAATTTAACCAAGAAAGTGAAAGTTATGTACAATAAAAACTACATGACTTTGGTGAAAGAAATCAAAGAATACCAGAAAAATGGAACAATATTCCATGTCATGAATCAGAAAAACTAATATGATTAAAATATTTATACTACCCAAAGCCATGTATAGATTCAATTCAATCCCTATCAAAATTCTATTTTTTTCGCAGAAATAGAAAAAAAATATCCTAAAATTTGTCTGGAAGCACAGAAGACCCTGAATAGCAAAAACAATCATGGGAAAGAAGGACAAAGTCAGAGACATCACAGTTTCTGATTTCAAACTATACTACAATGCTATAATAATTAAAACGGTATGGTATTGGCATGAAAATAGACATACAGAACAAAGGAACAGAATAGAGAGCTCAGAAATAAATACATGTATTTACAGTCAACTAATATTTGACAAGGGAGCCTAGAACACTCAATGGGGAACAGAAAGTCTCTTCAACAAATACGGTTAGGAATACTGCATAACCACATAAATTGGACAGCTATCTTACACCACTCACAAAAATGAACTCAAAATGGATTAAAGACTTAAACATAAGACTTAATACCATAAAACTCCTGGAAACAAATATAGGTGTTAAGCTCCTTGATATTGGTCTTGGCAATTATATTTATAGATAGGACAACAAAAGCACAAGCAACAAAAGCAAAAATAAACAAGTGGACTACATCAAACTGAAAAGCTTTTGTACAACAAAAGAAACAATCCAAAAAATGAAAAAAATAACATACAGAATGGGAGAAAAAATTGTAACCATATACCAGATAAGAGGTTAATATCCAAAAAAATATAAACTCATACAGTTCAATTACAAAAAACAATCTACTTTAAAAATGGACAGAGGAATTAAATAGACATTTTTCCAAAGAAGATATCCAAATGACCAATAGGTACAAAAAAAGATGCACAACATCATCAGGGAAATGCAAGTCAAAAATCACAATGAGATATCACCTCACCCCTGTTAGAATGGCTGTCATGATGAAGGCAAGAGGTAACAAGCATTGGTAAGGATGTGGAAGAAAGGGAATCCTTGTACACTGTTGGTGAAAATGAAAATTGGTTCAGCCACTATGGAAAAGGGTATTGAGGTTCCTCAATATGTTAAAAGTTGAACTACCATATCATCCAGCGGTTCTACTTCTGGATATATATCCAAAAGGAATGAAAATAGGATATCAAAGAGATATATGCACTCGCATGTTTATTGTAGCATTATTCACAAGAGTCAAAATATGAAAACTACTATGTGCCCATCAATAGATGAATGGATAAAGAAGATGTGGCATATATATATATATATATATATATATATATATATACACACACACACACACACACACACAAAGGATATCCAAAGGATATACACACAAAGGATATCTCAGCTTTGATAAAGAAGGAAATCCTGCCATTTATAACAACATGGATGGACCTCGAGAGCATTATGCTAAAGTAGAGATTTCAGACAGAGAAAGACAAGTACTGTATGATATCACTTAAAAGTGGAATCTAAAAAAAGTCAAAATCATGAAAATGGAGAGTAGAGTAACGATTACCAGTGCTGGGTGTTGGGGAAATATTTTTAAGGGTGTAATCTTGCAACCAGTAGATGAATAAGAGCTGGAGGTTTCATACACAGCATAGGGATTATAAACAACAAACTATACTATAAATTTCAAAGGTGCAAAGAGAGTAGAACTTTATTGTTTCCACCATAATGAAGAAATGATAATTATGTGATGTGACAGAGGTGTTAGCTAATGCTAAGTGGTAATTCTTATTGCAATATATAAATGTATCAAATCAACACATGGTACCTTAACGTACACAAAGTTATAAGTCAATTTTATATCAATAATTAAAAAAAACAGATACCTTACTTCCCAATACTTTTGTAAAAGCAAATAAAAATATATATGTATTATGCATGTAGTATTTTGAGGTCACCAAGAGATGAAGGCTGAAAGTGAGAGAATACAGAGTCTCCTGATTGTTCTAAGGGAAATGGGTACCCGTCCTCTCATTAAGGTGTTTAGTAGATTAAAATTTGAATTTCAGAATGACAAAAGTAAATTGGCATCTTTATGGTGAGAGTTTTCCTAGGAAAAAGTTAAAAGAAAAGGTGCATGGGAGAAAATTTCAAGCTGGAATGGGATAAATACATATAGGTAGATTTTTTTAATGAAGAAAACAGGTTGCACTGAGGGAAAATTTAATCCAGTGTGTCTTGTACTTAAATTGTGATTGCTTTTCAATTATAATTTTGGAGAAGCACATTTTTTTAATGTCTAATATATTTCTTTTTAGATAATTAATGATGGAATGAACTGCTACACTAATTTCATTCATTATTCACTACAGTCAGCAAACTTTAGAATATAAAATTTCAGTAGAATTTTTGCTGACTTGCTGTGATTGATCAGGTATTTCTTAATATATTATACATATGTACTTATAAGTTTTGTATTATATATACTTATTCAGAATAAAGACAATACAAAACATTTAAATGAAAGATGAGACTATTATACATATTTTACACAGACAAATAATAAAAGTGTCATCAACTTAATTTCAAACGGATTTGATGATAATATATAACTCAGTCAGAATTAGACATATAAATTTGATCACTTAAACTTCAAGGGTCCTCAAGCAATTTAGTTAAGAGTTTCACACTGTGTTAACTGAAATTTAACAAAAATTGGTTAAAACACTAGAAGCAAGTTTTCCATCAATTCAAACTGAAATTACCAACACTAATGCATTTTAAGGAGTCATTAAAACAGAAGAAAATAATCTTCTTCCAATGAAACTCTTCTGATTGTACAAAAGAGACCTGTCTCTAACATTTATTTGCATATGTATTTTCTGAGTAAATATCTCTTGAAATTGTTTATAAGGCATAATTTATTTGTGAATGTTTTACTCCATTCCAAGTACTATAACTAAATACCATAAACTGGTGGCTTATAAACTAAAGAAATTTATTTCTCACAGTTTTAGGGGCTGGGAAGTCCAAGATCAAGGTGTTGGCAGATTCAATGTCTACTGAGAACCTGGTTCCTGGTTCATAGCTGGCCATTTTCTCACTGCCTCCTCACATGGTGGAAGGGGCAAGGGAGATCTTTGGGGTCTCTTTTATAATGGCACCAAATCACGTTCATGAGAAATTTGCCCTCAGTACATAATCACCGCTCAGAGACCCCACCTCTTTATACTATCACATTGGGGATTAGGATTTCAACATAATTTTTTGTATGACACAAGCATTCAATCTATTGCAGCAAGATAACAAGATCTTACTTTGTAATATCAAGTGATCTGTCTTATTCACATAACACTAGTGGTTAAGTTTAAAAAAATAAAAAAAAATTGGCCAGTGAGAAGGAGAAATGCAATATTTATTAAAGGCAACTTATATCATTGGATATATGTTAGGCAGTTTATATCAATGGCTATATGTTGTCCAAGGACAAAACAGGTATGCCCAGAAATATCTTCCAAGTTTATAAAGAACTAAAATCCTCTCTGTTTTACAAGCAAGAAAAATAATTAACCCAGAAGCAATTGTAAATGGTTAACAGAAACAAAACCAAACAAATCAATAGCTAATATTTAAAAAGCAGAAGTATCACCAAAGTGACAAGAGCACATTTCAAATGAAAAGCATTTAAATAGTCCTTCTAACTGCATCACTAATACATTCTTATCAGGTACCACACACAGACACTACTAATGCTGCTCCCTGTCTGAACAAACCTAAACAAAAATAAAGTGGCTGTGTTAAGTAAATCTGAAATCTTTGCTTGAGATCATATAGTATACAGTGTTTGCTCAACAAATATCATTTTGCAAGTCTTCTAGAATATATACTGATTATTAGTTTTCTATTGCTGTGTAGTAAATTACCACAAACTTAACAGCTTAAAACAACACTCATTTATTAGCCCACAGTTCTCTAGGTCATAAGTCTAGTACAGTATGGTTGGCTTTGGCTTAAGATATTACAGAGTTAAAATCAATCTGTTGGTCAGGCTGGCTTCTTATATAGGGGCCCTGGAGGGAAATCCGCTTCCAAGCTCATTCTGATTTGGCAGAATTCAGTCCCTTGAAGTTATAGGAAAGATATACCTCTTTCTTGCTCATTGCCAGTCAGGGACCTCACTCAGGTCTTTAATGCTGTTCCCATTTCTTCTTACAGAGCCCCCTCCATCTTTATACCAGAAATGGGTTTTTGAATCTCACTAATATTTTAAATATTTCTGGTTTCTTTTCCTTCACCACCAGCCTGATAAAACTCTCTTCTTTTAAGAGCTCATGTGAATATATTGGACCTACCCAGATTATCCAGGATAATCCCCTTAATTTAAAGGCAACTAAGTCATATAATATAACATAATTATGGGAGTGATATCATATTCACCGGTTCTGAGGATTAAGCTAGGATATCCTAGGCAGGTCATTTCGGAAATTCTGCTAAGCATATGAAGGCACATGGAAATTTTATAGAAACCATTTGCAAAAGAACTCTTTATGAACTAGGAAAACTTAGACGTATATCTCAAGAAAGAATGCATTTGCAAAAAGATGGGAAGAAACATAATATCCCTCTGAAGTCCAACTTAAAATGATGTAATATGGACATCCACTGTTTGGACACCGCATTGCAACAGAATTCAATTTACTGAGCCAAAGCTCACATGCTGCTTTTACTAAGCCCTCACCACAGTAGGAAAGTTTGGGTTTCTGCCAAAAGAGATAGTCAGTGAGCAAACTGGCAAAACCACAAACAGAAACTGAATTATGTTCAAGAACAATTCTGTATACTAAGTCAAAGTTCGTGATACAGAGTATGAAAAGGAAAGTTTGACCAGGATAAGCAGTATTCTTGTCAAGCAAGAGTACTAACGTGCACACACACACACACACACACACACACACACACACACTACCTCATCACATATATTTATCTGAGCACCCTTCTGTGGAAGGAAGGCAGTGGACTAGATTATCTCTAAGGTACGAAAAGCCTCCTTCAACTTCCATAATATGTGATCATAGGAGAAATAGAAAACATTTCAATGGAAATGCAATATGTAAATACAATTTTTTTTGATCTCCTGTTAGCCATGAAACGGAAGTTATAACGAATTGAGTATGCAAACAAGATTGCAGAGACAATTTTTAAAACTCCTAAGGGAATAAAATATTTTACATCACTCATATGCATATAAACCATGGTATACAAAACAGATGAACATAACTTATACATGCTGATCCTGTGGCAGCTTGATTTATTGTTTATTTTCTATATCACTCCTTCACTTTACTCAGGTCTCCGTACAAATATTATCTCCCCATAGAGGCTTTTCATTGTTTTCTTATCTACAATATGACCAATTTAATTCTTTATTTACTTAGCTTATATTTATTGTACACCACTTACTACTACCAGACATGATATTACATATTCATTTGGTTATTATCTTACTCTGCCACTAAAATGTAAGCTCCAAGAGTGGGGAATTTATGTCTTCTGATCCCAATATATCCTCTGCATCAGAAAAGAGCCAGGCATATACTAGGTACTTATTAATACCCCCAATTTCTTATTGAAATAAATTTTATTTATTTACAAATAAAATAAATATTGTTTATAAAATATTTTATATACCCATATATACATATATAGGTATGTTGCTTTATAGAAATTCAGAGTAGCCTTGCATTCCTTATAATAAGTTCAAATTTGTGAAAATTTAAAATTTACATTTGCTGTAGAAGATTATCAGATGATAATTTCATGTCAGCTTATAGGAGTTTCAATAAAGTCAAAAACAAGCACCAATCTAGAATGTTGTCTCTAAGCCTTCTTCCTCTTGACAAGATCTACATACTTAATATTGATGTAAATATTTTTGCCAGTTATGTAACCCGTAGTCTAATTATTTCTTATTTAATTATGTTATATTTTAAATGTTTTTTAAACTACAGATGAAACAGCTTTCTTTGTAAAATTAGGGCATGCCAATCTCTTCAAGAAATGATAGGAGGATACTCTATGTAAAGCACAATTTTTTTAAGTGTACCTTTTATAGCATTGTTTAAACATCAAACCAAGAAAAGATAACCTACAAAACAATATGCCATCCTTGACAGCTTGATTTTGACGAAAATGTTGGTTTATCATTTTATGTGCCTTTCAAAAAACAGCCAAATATTCAGAATTGCTATTGAAATAGCTTTGTTCTACTTTTAATTTGTCTGACATGATATGATACTACAATTGAATTCTCCAAACACCTGAGCTATGACATTAATGACTGTGTTAGCTGTCCATTATTGTTAATATGTATATTAATGAATCTTTTTCTCAGTCATCAAACTCCAAGAAGGAATACAAGATAGGTGCAGTATAAGATAAGGAGAACTTGTTAAAGATCTAAGTTTGCACATAGCAAGTTTAACACATTTCTTAGAACAACCATACGCTTCATTGTAATTAGCAATAATGCCCCAACATTGTTAGGTTATATTCTTGATCCTTAGACTCTTCTCTTTCCTGTGAATCTGTTTTTATTCCAACCTTGATTTATAATATGAAGAGAAAAAATTACAAATTAGTAATTTACAGTGAAATATTAATTATGAAACCTTGATGTCTCATGAAATACAACACTTCTACACAATCTGACAAAGCTTTCTCTTTTTTCTCAATTTCTACTCAGGCTGTCATTTAGGATTAAGGGTGAACATGCAATACTGTAGCAGCAAAAAGAAATCTAAACTCATCTTGACAGCTAGTATTATTCCACTGAGATGCTAGGGACAGAAAAGACGTAATTACATTTTTAGGCTCTGCATGTAAAACAAATTCATCAGTGTAATCTAAGCAACAGAGATATACACATTAAGAAGTAAAGATTAATTTTGTTTCAAACACAGTCTAATACTCTCTAAACTATGAAGGCTCAGCTGCATATTTCCAGCCTACAAGCATTTTCCAGACTGCAGAATCCATTAAAATAACTCTTCTGTCACTGATGGCCATAACTGTGATATCATTCAACATTAATCAGCAGCAGAATAAAACATTCAAATCTATGCTCTGAGAGGTAATTTTAAGTGGTTCTCAAGGTGTTCAATTACGAGAATCCTCAGTTTATGTAACTTTTAAAAACATATTAATTTTTGAAATATTTATCTGTTAATAACATGTACATTGTAATTTTGTTTCTGCTTTCTAATATGAGACCCAGTTAAATCTCATGTAATACAATATATTTGTGAGCCTCAGGCTTTTGAAACATCTCCATTTGCAATATTCTTTAGTGCTTCATAGAGCAATATTTACAGAAAATAATAAAGTGTTTGTAGACTATTAAGAAAGAAATTGCAGAAAAAACGGCTTCAAATAAAGATAATTTCATGGAGAAATATAGTTTAAGAATCAATTTAGCACAGCAGAAGGCAAATTAGATCTTCTGTCTATAAAACTAATGGGAAAATATGGTATTAAACATCTCTTTCTATGCTGGTTATTACATGCCTTCAGTAATTTAAATATCTTGCAACATATTGCTCCCATGATGGTAGCAGATGTGACTGAAAATATGATAGCCTTTTAACAATAACATTTTAACAAAATTAAATGAATTTTTCAAGCATAAAAAGTATCTGAGTTATTAATGAGTTTATTAATATAAAGTAATACAGAGCAAACAAAGTAGGTAAGTTTTCTTAAATCTTATTTTAAGTGAGAAATACATGCACATATCTGTTTAATACTCACTGGAATATCTATCAATAAAATGGCATATTTCTCTGATATGATTCTGTCACAGAACATTTTTACAGTTAGACTTTGGAACAAAATGCGTAGTCACAGTACTTGTTTTACTATGCATTAAAGTAGCTGTCATGTATGAAAGCTGGGAATTTATTTCCCAGAACCAATGTCATCCTTTCTGCACAAGCCTGAATACAGAAAAGTATTTGGCATCATTGAAAATTCTTTTTTTTTAGGAATGAAATAAACTTTGTTCAAATCTGAATTAAAACTATCTTTTGAAATCAGGTTAGTATGAATCCTTTAAACTGAAGTTGGGAGAAAGTTCACATCTTAATTGTGGAGGACAGAAGCAAGATGCTATAAGCTACAATGATATTGTCAAACAAATAAAGAAACAAATTAGTTTTGTTCATAGATTTTATTAAATACAATCAGTTAACAAGGGCAAGTGATGTCAACTAGCCATTTCTGCCCTTATGACACTAAATAGATGGCTTGAAAATCTTTCCTTTACAATATGTATTTATTCAACAAAAGTCAATTTGGACACTCTGAACAGTTAATATACCTGAATTAATAGGACACATGCTTTAAACTGGAGAAGGTTTATGAGATAAACATAAATTAATAAAAAACTTGGATCAGAATTCTACCAGTATAATCATGTTAATAATTCTAATTTTGGGCTTATAAAGATCAAGCCTTATGGAAGTCACTCATTTTACACATATCTATTTAATTTCTGATTTTAATATCTTATTTCCCAAACCTATTGAACACCTTTAAGGTTTGCCTATCAAGATACTAAGTTTTCGGGCTTCCCTGGTGGCACAGTGGTTGAGAGTCCGCCTGCCGATGCAGGGGACGCAGGTTCGTGCCCCGGTCTGGGAGGATCCCACATGCTGTGGAGCTGCTGGGCCCATGAGCCATGGTCGCTGGGCCTGCACGTCCAGAGCCTGTGCTCCGCGGTGGGAGAGGCCACAGTGGTGGGAGGCCCACGTACCAAAAAAAAAAAAAAAAAAAAAAAAAGATACCAAGTTTTCAATGGTTCTAAGGATTAAAGGAAAATATTTTTCAATAAAATATAACATGTATCCTTTAAGATTCAAAGATCTGGATTTTAACACATAACTTATAGCTCTTTTATTAATGTTATCTTTAATGTTTCTATTTGAGTACAAGTTACTTTTATTTAGATTATTCTGCCTTATACAAAAAAACTAACAAAGTTTAGCTACTCATATAAATTTTATGATCTAAAAATGGCATGATGGAGACTTCCCTGTTGGTGCAGTGATTAAGAATCTGCCTGCCAATGCAGGGGACATGGGTTAGAGCCCTGGTCCAGGAAGATCCCACATGTCACAGAGCAACGAAGCCTGTGCACCACAACTACTGATCCTGAGCTCTACAGCTTGCGAGCCACAACTACTGAGCCCTCACCCCACAACTACTGAAGCCCATGAACCTAGAGCCTGTGCTCTGCAACAAGAGAAGCCACTGCAATGAGAAGCCTGTGAACCACAATGAAAAGTAGCCCCGCTTGCTGCAACTAGAGAAAACCTGCGTGCAACAACGAAGACCCAAAGCAGCCAAAAATTAATTAATTAATTATTTTTTTAATTAAAAAAAGGCATGATGATTTTCATAGTGTCTGTAAATACATCTTCCTCAAAATGATTGTCAAAATATTTTGTCCCCAGTTTTACAAAATTTTCAATTCATGTATATAGAGCCACCACTCTTGTTAATAACAGAACTGGTTTTACTCTAAACTTCACCTCCTGATTTGCATTAGCTCTTCTTGTTTTTTGTTGCCTTGTTTTGGTGTTCGAGCATGGCTTGCCTGCAAGTGTCTGTGAGACCAGGTGTGAAAGATTTTGTATGCACTGATAACAAAAGAACATAAAAGAAGTAGGAATAGTATATAGACATTACTTTTCAGTCACAATTTCTTTAATATAATTTCGTAATTAAATTGAGTATGTAGGTTTTAAATTTAGCTTTGTCATATCTGGCTTCAAGATGGTCTTAGCTGAAGTTTCCTTTTCCATCAAAAAAGTGTAATACATCAAATTTAGAATAAAAGACAGAATCTCAAATTAATGCACTGGTAACTTTTTCACTATGTGGAGAAGAAAAAGAAATATTACATTAATTTTCTATTTCTGCCATAACAAATTACAACAGATTTAATGGCTTAAAACAATATCTACATATTACCTCACATTTATGTACTCAGAAGTCTGGCAGGCTCAACAGGGTTAACTGGTCTGGGTCTTACAAGACATTTATTGGGCATCTCTGAGAACAATCTGCTTCCAAGCTCATTCAGGTAAGTGGCAAAAGCTAATTCCTCATACCTTTTCTTAGCAGTCAGGTGGGACTGTCTTTAGCTCCTAGAGACTTATTTTCACTCCTTGAATGTAAACTTGTACTGTCACAGTCAAAAATAGCACATCAGGGCTTCCCTGGTGGCGCAGTGGTTGGGAGTCCGCCTGCCGATGCAGGGGACGCGGGTTCGTGCCCCGGTCCGGGAGGATCCCACATGCCGCGGAGTGGCTGGGCCCGTGGGCCATGGCCGCTGGGCCTGCACGTCCGGGGCCTGTGCTCCGTGGCGGGAGAGGCCACAGTGGTTAGAGGCCCACGTACCACAAAAAAAAATAAATAACACATCAAATCCTTCTCCTACTTGGAATCTCTCTAATTTTCCCTTCTGCCACATCTCTCTTATTCTACGTAGAGAAGGTTTCCTTATTTTAAATGATCTTTTAAGTATCTGGATTATTCAGTGGATTAAGTCTATTAAGTAATCCAAATAATCTTCCTAGTCTAAGGTTTCTAAACTTAATTACATCTGTAAAGTCTCTTTTGCTATGTAACGTAACATAACCATAGATTCAAGGGACTAGGGTACAGATATTTTAGGGGGAGCCATTCTGCTTACCACACCTACCAACCACAATCAAATAAGAATATAAATATTAAACTGAAATCATAAAAATAGAAGCAGAAAATATGGTAGATTTTATTTTCATAATATTACACTTGGGAAGGTCATTATTAGCACGATACAGCACTCAGAAAACTTTTTAAAAATATTGACACTGGATGACTATAAAAGTTTGACTATAAAGTTGACTATGGAAAGTAAATCAAAATATAACAACATAAAATCACAAGACAAATAATAGTCTGTGAATAACAGACACATGGCTAACATCCTTAGCTTACATAAAGCTATTAGGATTAATAACAAAATGCAAAAGTTTCAAAATGGGGAAATATGTATGAACAGGCAATTCATTTAAGAAATATGAATATAAATAGACATATAAAATATTTATAATATTTATAATGCTCAAAAACACACAAAATAAGATAATGAAATATAAACTTGCACCTAAAACTTGGGAATTTTTAAGTAAGTTGATAATTAGCTTGCATTGCCAAAAGATTCAGTAAATGACCTTCACATGCACAGTTTGTGGGGAAGAATTGCTAGAACTTTTGGAGACTAACTGGTAATATCTATCAAAATATTCAGTACATTCATACTTTTAGTAGTATTTGTACGGAGGTGCATAATTATGCAAAGATACATTTACAAAGATAGTCACTAAAAATTATATTATGCAAGACAAAAATAGAAATAACCAAATATTTTTTAAAAAAGAATTTTATGCCACAATTAAAAAGAATACATTGATATTGACATCAGCCAGGTAAATATTGAATTAATGATAGTTAATTATAAAAGAGTATAAATGGAATGATTTTCTTTTACAAAACAAATATGATTTTTATATCAAAAAATTCATAACATTATACACAAAAAATATTAGCAAAGATTTTCTCTAGGAAGTGGAATTTAGAATACCTGAAATAGCTATTTACCTTTGATTTGTATTCCACATTTTAATTTGAATATTTATAATGAACACAAGATTTTAACAAGAACTTTCTACAATATGCTATTTTATTTTATATAGCAGGTTCTTATTAGTTATCCATTTTATACATATTAGTGTATACGTATACATGTCAATATCAATCTCCCAATTCATCACACAACCACCACCACAACCCCCATGTGCCTTTCCCCCTTGGTGTCCATACGTTTGTTCTCTACATCTGTGTCTCAATTTCTGCCCTGCAAACCAGTTCATCTGTACTACTTTTCTAGGTTCCACATATATGCGTTAATATATGATACTTGTTTTTCCCTTCTTGACTTACTTCACTCTGTATGACAGTCTCTAGATTCATCCAAGTCTCAAAAAATGACCCAATTTTACTCCTTTTTTATATGGCTGAGTAATATTCCATTGTATATGTGTACTACATCTTCTTTATCCATTTGTCTGTCGATGGGCATTTAGGTTGCTTGCATGACCTGGCTACTGTACATAGTGCTGCAATGAAAATTGGGGTGCATGAGTCTTTCTGAATTATGGTTTTCTCTGGGTATATGCCCAGTAGTGGTATTGCTGGGTAATATTGTAATTTTATTTTTAGATTTTAAGGAACCTTCATACTGTTCTCCATAGTGGCTGTATCAGTTTGTATTACCACCAACAGTGCAAGAGTGTTCCCTTTTCTCGACACCATCCCCAGCATTTGTTGTTTGTAGATTTTCTGATGATGCCCATTGTAAAATGTGTGAGGTGATACCTCACTGTAGTTTTGATTTGCATTTCTCTAATAATTAGTGATGTTGAGCAGCTTTTCATGAGCTTCTTGGCCATCTGTATGTCTTCTTTGGAGAAATGTCTATTTAGCTCTTCTGCCCATCTTTGGATCAGGTTGTTTGTATTTTTTTCATATTGAATGGCATGAGCTGTTTATATATTTTGGACATTAATCCTTTGTCCATTGACTCACCTGCAAATATTTTCTCTCATTCTGTGGATTGTCTTTTCGTCTTGTTTATGGTTTCCTTTGCTGGGCAAAAGCTTTTAAGTTTCATTAGGCCCCATCTGTTTATTTTTGTTTTTACTTCCATTGCTCTAGGAGGTGAATCAAAAAATATCTTGCTGCGATTTATGTCAAAGAGTGTTCTTCCTATGCTTTCTTCTATGAGTCTTATAGTGTCTAGTCTTACATTTAGGTCTCTACTACATTTTGAGTTTATTTTTGTATATGGTGTAAGGGAGTCTTCTAATTTCATTCTTTTACATGTAACTGTCCAGTTATCTCAGCACCACTTATTGAAGAGACTGTCTTTTCTCCATTGTATATCCTTGCCTTCTTTGTTATAAATTAGTTGACCATAGGTGTGTGTGTTTATCTCTGTGCTTTCTATCCTGTTCCATTGATCTATATTTCAGTTTTTGTGCCACTATGATATTGTCTTGATTTCTGTAGCATTGTAACATAGTCTGAAGTCAGGGAGCCTGATTCCTCAAGTTCCGCTTTTTTTTTCCTCAGGACTGCTTTGGCTATTCAGGGTCTTTTGTGTCTGAATACAAACTTTAAGATTTTTTTTTCTAGTTCTGTGAAAAATGTCATTGGTAATTTGATAGGGATTGCATTGAATTTGTAAATTGCTTTGAGTAGTATAGTCATTTTCAGAATATTGATTCTTCTAATCCGAGAATATGGTATATTTCTCCATCTGTTTGTATCATCTTTAATTTCTTTCATCAGTGTCATAGTTTTCTGCGTACAAGCCTTTTGTCTCCCTAGGTAGGTTTATTTGTAGGTATTTTATTCTTTGTGTTGCAATGGTAAATGGAAGTGTTTCATTAAATTCTTTCAGATATTTCATGATTAGTGTATAGGAATGCAAGAGATTTCTGTGCATTAACTTTGTATCCAGCAACTTTACAAAATTCATAGATTACATCTCTTAATTTTCTGGTGGAATCTTTAGGATTCTGTATGTATAGTATCATGTCATCTGCAAAAGGTGACAGATTTACTTCTTATTTTCCAACTTATATTCCTTTTATTTCTTTTTCTTCTCTGATTGCCATGGCTAGGACTTCCAAAACTATATTGAATAATAATGGTGAGAGACTCACTTGGAAGATGGCAGAAGAGTAAGACGTGGAGATCACCTTCCTCCCTGCAGATACATCAGAAATACATCTGCATGTGGAACAACTCCTACAGAACACATACTGAATGCTGGCAGAAGACCTCACCTCCCAAAAGGCAAGAATCTCCCCACGTAGCTGGGTAGGGCAAAAAAAAAAAAGAATAAACAGAGGCAAAAGAATAGGGACGGGACCTGCACCAGTGAGAGGGAGCTGTGAAGGAGGAAATGTTTCCACACACTAGGAAGCCCCTTCGTGGGCAGAGACTGTGGGTGGCGGAGGGGGGAAGCTTCGGAGCCGTGGAGGAGACCATAGCAACAGGGGTGCAGAGGGCAAAGTCGAGAGATTCCTGCACAGATTATCAGTGCTGACCAGCACTGACAAACCGAGAGGCTTCTCTGCTCACACACCGGGGTGGGCGGGGCTGGGTGCTGAGGCTCCAGCTTCGGTCAGAGCACAGGGAGAAGACTGGGGTTGATGGTGTGAACACAGCCTGCAGGGTGTTAGAGCACCACGGCTAGCCGAGAGGAAGTCCGGGGGAAAAGTCTGGACCTGCCGAACAGGCAAGAGACTTCTTCCCTCTTTGTTTCCTGGTGTGCAAGGAGAGGGATTAAGAGAGCTACTTAAAGGAACTCCAAACATGGGCACAAGCTACGGCTAACAACGCAGACCCCAGAGACGGGCATGAGATGCTAAAGCTGCTGCTGCAGCCACCAAGAAGCCTGTGTGCAAGCAGAGGTCACTACCCACACCACTTTTCCGGGGAGTCTGTGCAGCCCCCCACTGCCAGGGTCCCGTGATGCAGGGAAATTTTCCATGGGAGAACGCATGGCACATATAAGGCTGTTGCAAAGTCCCGCCGGCCTCTGCCACCGCAGGCTCACCCCCCATCATGCCCATCCATCCCCCCAGCCTGAGTGAGCCAGAGTCCCCGAATCAGCTGCTCATTTAACCCTGTCCTGTCTGAGCGAAGAACAGACGCCCTCTGGTGACCTACACACAGACGCAGGGCCAAATCAAAAGCTGACCCTGGAAGCTGTGCCAACAAAGAAGAGAAAGGGAAATCTCTCCCAGCAGCCTTAGGAGGAGCAGATTAAATCTCCAGAATCAACTTGATATACCCTGCATCTGTGGAATACCTGAATAGACTACCAATCATCCCACACTGAGGAGGTGGACTTTGAGAGCAAGATTTATTACTTTTTTTCCCCTTTTCTTCTTTTTGTGAATGTGTATGTGTATGTTTCTGTGTGAGATATTGTCTGTATAGCTTTGTTTCCGCATTTGTCATAGGGTTCATCTGTCCATTTTTTTGTTTGTTTGTTTTTACTTATTAAAATTGTTTTTCTTAATATTTATTTTTTTATTTTAAAAACTTTATTTTATCTTAATTTATATTATCTTCTTTTATCCTCTTTCGTTCTTGCTTTCTTTCTATTTTTTCTCCATTTATTCTGAGCCGTGTGGATGAAAGGCTCTTGATGTTCCAGCCAGCAGTCAGTGTTGTGCCTCTGAGGTAGGAGAGCCAACTTCAGGACACTGGTCCAAAAGAGACCTCCCAGCTCCACATAATATTAAATGGCAAAAATCTCACAGAGATCTCCATCTCAACACAAACACCCAGCTTCACTCAACAAACAGTAAGCTACAGTGATGGACACCCTATGCCAAACAACTAGCAAGACATGAATACAACCCCACCCATTAGCAGAGATGCTGCCTAAAATCATAATAAGTCGACAGACACATCCAAACACACCACAAGACGTGCATATGCCCACCAGAAAGACAAGATCCAGCCTCATCCACCAGAACACAGGCACTAGCTGTCCCCACCAGGAAGCCTACACAACCCACTGAACCAACTTTGGCCACTGGGGAAAGACACAAAAAACAACGGGATCTACGAACCTTCAGGATGCAAAAAGGAGACCACAAACACAGTAAGATAAGCAAAATGAGAAGACAGAAAAATACACAGCAGATGAAGGAACAAGGAAAAAACCCACGAGGCTTAACAAATGAAGGGAAAATAAGCAGTCTAACTGAAAAAGAATTCAGAATAATAATAGTAAAGATGATCCAAAATTTTGGAAATAGAATAGAGAAAATGGAAGAAACATTTAACCAGGACCTAGAAGAACAGAAGATGATACAAGCAACGATGAACAATACAATAAGTGAAATTAAAAAATACTCTAGAAGGAATCAATAGCAGAATAACTGCAGCAGAAAAATGGATAAGTGATCTGGAAGATAAAATAGTGAAAATAACTACTGCACAGCAGAATAAAGAAAAAATAATGTAAACAACTGAGGACAGGCTCAGAAACATCAGGGACAACATTAAACGCCCCAACATTCGAATTATAGGGGCTCCAGAAGAAGAAGAGAAATAGAAAGGGACTGAGGAAATATTTGAAGACCTTATAATTGAAAACTTCCCTAATATGGGAAAGGAAATATTTAATCAAGTCCAGGAAGCACAAAAAGTCCCATACAGAATAAATCCAAGGAGAAACACACCAAGACACATATTAATCAAAGTGTCAAAAATTAAATACAAAGAAAATATATTAAAAGCAGCAAGGGAAAAGCAACACATAACACACAGGGGAATCCCCATAAGGTTAACAGCTGATCTTTCAGCAGAAACTCTGCAAGCCAGAAGGGAGCGGCAGGATATTTAAAGTGATGAAGGAGAAAAAGCTACAACCAAGATTACTCTACTCAGCACGGATCTCATTCAGATTTGATGAAGAAAATAAAACGTTTACAGACAAGCAAAAGCTGAGAGAGTTCAGCACCACCAAACCAGCTTTACAACAAATGCTAACGGACCTTCTCTAGGCAAGAAAAACAAGAAAAGGAAAAGACATACAATAACAAACACAAAACAATTAAAATGGGAATAGGAACATATATATTGATAATTACCTTAAAGTAAATGGATTAAATGCTCCCACCAAAAGACACAGACTGGATGAATGGATACTAAAAGAAGACACATATATATGCTGCCTACAAGAGACCTACTTCAGACCTAGAGACGCGTACAGACTGAAAGTTAGGAGATGGAAAAATATATTCCATGCAATTGGAAACCAAAAGAAAGCTGGACTAGCAATTCTCATATCAAACAAAATAGACTTTAAAATAAAGACTAGAAGAGACAAAGAAGGACACTACATAATCATCAATCGATCAATAAAAGAAGAAGATATAAAAATTGTAAATATTTATGCACCCAACATAGGAGCACCTCAAAACATAAGGCAAATACTAACAGCCATAAAAAGGGAAATCGACAGTAACACATTCATAGTAGGGGACTTAACACCACACGTTCACCAATGGACAGATCATCCAAAATGAAAATAAGGAAACACAACCATTAAATGATACATTAAACAAGATGTACTTAATTGATATATCTAGGACATTCCATCCAAAAACAACAGAATACACATTTTTCTCAAGTGCTCATGGACCATTGTCCAGAATAGATCATATCCTCGGTCACAAAACAAGCCTTGGTAAATTTAGGAAAATTGAAATTGTATCCATTATTTTTTCCAACAACAACACTATGAGACTAGATATCAATTACAGGAAAACATCTGTAAAAATACAAACACATGGAGTCTAAACAATACACTACTTTATAACAAAGTGATCACTGATAGAATCAAAGGGGAAATCAAAAAAAAAAAAAACAACCTAGAAACATGACAATGGAGACATGACGACCCAAAACCTATGGGATGCAGCAAAAGCGGTTCTAAAAGGGAATTTTATAGCATTGCAATCCTACCTTAAAAAATAGGAAACATCTCAAATAAAATAAGTAATCTTGAACCTAAAGCAATTAGAGAAAGAAGAAGAACAAAAAAAAACCCCCACAAAGTTAGCGGAAGGAAAGAAATCATAAAGATCAGATCAGAAATAAATGAAAAACAAATGAAGGAAATGATAGTGAAGATCAATAAATCTAAAAGCTGGTTAATTAAGAAAAAAGATTGATAAACCATTAGCCAGATTCATCAAGAAAAAAAGGGAGAAGACCCAAATCAATAGAATTAGAAATGAAAAAGGAGAAGTAACAACTGAAACTGCAGAAATACAAAATATCATGAGAGATTACTACAAGCAACTCTATGCCAATAAAATGGACAACCTGCAAGAAATAGACAAATCCTTAGAAATGCACAACCTGCCAAGACTGAATCAGGAAGATATAGAAAATATGAACAGACCAATCAGAAGCACTAAAATTGAAACTGTGATGAAAAATCTTCCAACAGACAAAAGCCCAGGACCAGATGGCTTCACAGGCGAATTCTATCAAACATTTAAAGAAGAGCTAAAACTTAGCCTTCTCAAACTCTTCCAAAATATAGCAGAGGGAGGAACACGCCCATACTCATTGTACGAGGCCACAATCACCCTGATTACAAAATCAGACAAAGATGTCACAAAGAAAGAGAACTACAGACCAATATCACTGATGAATATAGATGCAAAAATCCTCAACAAAATACTAGCAAACAGAATCCAACCACACATTAAAAGGATCATACACCATGATCAAGTGAAGATTATTCAAGGAATGCAAGGATTCTTCAATATATGCAAATCAATCAATGTGATACAACATATTAACAATATGAAGGAGAAAAGCCATATGGTCATTTCAATAGATTGAGAGAAAGCTTTCGAGAAAATTCAACACCCATTTATGATAAAACCCTCCAGAAAGTAGGCATAGAGGGAACTTTTCTCAACATAATAAAAGCCATATATGACAAACCCACAGCCAACATCATCCTCAATGGTGAAAAACTGAAAGCATTTCCACTAAGATCAGGAACAAGACAAGGTTCCCCACTCTCACCAATCTTATTCAACATAGGTTTGGAAATTTTAGCCACAGCAATCAGAGAAGAAAAGGAAATAAAATGAATCCAAATCGGAAAAGAAGAAGTAAAGCTGTCACTGTTTGCAGATGACATGACACTATACATAGAGAATCATAAGATGCTACCAGAAATCTACTAGAGCTAATCAATGAATTCGGCAAAGTAGCAAGATACAAAATGAATGCACAGAAATCTCTTGCATTCCTCTACACTAATGATGAAAAATCTGAAAGTGAAATCAGGAAAACACTCCCATTTACCACTGCAACAAAAAGAATAAAATATCTAGGAATAAACCTACATAAGGAGACAAAAGACCTGTATGGAGAAAATTATAAGACATTGATGAAAGAAATTAAAGATGATACAAATAGATGGAGAGATATACCATAATCTTTGATTGGAAGAATCAACATTGTGAAAATGACTCTACTTGCCAAAGCAATCTACAGATTCAATGCAATACCTATCAAACTGCCACTGCCATTTTTCACAGAACTAGAACAAAAAATTTCACAATTTGTATGGAAACATAAAAGACCCTGAATAGCCAAAGTGATCTTAAGAACGAAAAATGGAGCTGGAGGAATCAGACTCCCTGACATCAGACTATACTACAAAGCTACAGTAATCAAGACAGTATGGTACTGGCACAAAAACAGAAATATAGATAAATGGAAAAGGAGAGAGATCCCAGAGTTAAACCCCCGCACATATGGTCACCTTATCTTTGATAAAGGAGGCAGGAATGTACAGTGGAGAAAGGACAGCCTCTTCAATAATTGGTGTTGGGAAAACTGGACAGGTACATGTAAAAGTATGGGATTAGAACACTCGCTAACACTATACACAAAAATAAGCTCAAAATGGATTAAAAACCTAAATGTAAGGCCAGAAACTATCAAACTCTTAGAGAAAAGCATAGGCAGTACACTCTATGACATAAATCACAGCAAGATCCTATTTGACCCACCTGCTAGATAAATAGAAATAAAAGCAAAAATAAACAAATGGGATCTAATGAAACTTCATAACTTTTGCACAGTAAAGGAAACAATAAACAAGACCAAAAGTCAACCCTCAGAATAGGAGAATATATTTGCAAATGAAGCAACTGAAAAATGATTAATCTCCAAAATTTAAAAGCACCTCATGCAGGTCAATAACAACAACAACAACAAAAAACACAATCCAGAAATGGCCAGAAGACTTAAATAGACATTTCCCCAAAGAAGATATACAGACTGCCAACAAACACATGAATGAATGCTCAGCATCATTAATCATTAGAGAAATGCAAATCAAAACTACAATGAGATATCACCTCAAACCAGTCAGAATGGCCATCATCAAAAAATCTAGAAACAATAAATGCTGGAGAGGGTGTTGAGAAAACGGAACACTCTTGCATTGCTGGTGGGAATGTGAATTGGTACAGCTACTATGGAGAACAATATGAAGTTTCCTTAAAAACTACAAATAGAACTACCATATGACCCAGCAATCCCACTACTTGGCATATACCATGAGAAAACCATAATTCAAAAAGAGACATGTACCAAAATGTTCATTGCAGCTCTATTTACAATAGCCAGGACATGGAAACAACCTAAGTGTCCATCATCGGTTGAATGGATAAAGATGTGGCACATATATACAATGGAATATTACTCAGCCATAGAAAGAAACAAAATTGAGTTATTTGTAGTGAGGTGGATGGACCTTGAGTCTGTCATACAGAGTGAAGTATGTTAGAAAGAGAAAGACAAATACCGTATGCTAACACACACACACACACACACACACACACACACACACATATATATATATATATATGGAATCTAAGAAAAAAGAAAAAAAATGTCATGAAGAACCTAGGGGTAAGACAGGAATAAAGACACAGACCTACTAGAGATTGGACTTGAAGATATGGGGAGGGGGAAAGGTAAGCTGTGACAAAGTGAGAGATTGGCATGGACATATATACACTAGCAAATGTAAAATAGATAGCTATTGGGATGCAGCTGCATAGCACAGGGAGATGAGCTCTGTGCTTTGTGACCACCTAGAGCGGTGGGATAGGGAGTGGGGGAGACACAAGAGGGGAAAGATATGGGAACATATGTATATGTATAACTGATTCACTTTGTTATAAAGCAGAAACTAACACACTATTTTAAAGCAATTATACTCCAATAAAAATGTAAAAAAAAAATAGTGGTGAGAGTGGACATCCTTGTCTTGTTCCTGATCTTAGAGGAAATGCTTTCAGTTTTTCACCTTTGAGAATGATGTTTGCTCTGGGTTTGTCATCAATGGCCTTGATTATGTTGAGGTATGTTCCCTCTATGCCCAGTTTTTGGAGAGTTTTTATCATATATGGGTTTTGAATTTTGTCAAAAGCTTTTTCTGCATCTATTGAGATGATCATATAGATTTTATTCTTCAGTATTTTAATATGGTGTATCACATTGGTTGATTTGCAGATATTGAAGAATCCTTGCATCCCTTGATAAATCCCACTTGATCATGGTGTATGATACTTTTAATGTGCTGTTGGATTCTGTTTCTAGTATTTTCTTGCGGATATTTGCATCTGTATTCGTCAGTGATATTGGTTTGTAATTTTATATTTTTGTAGTATCTTTGTCTGGTTTTGGTATCAGGGTGATGGTGGCCTCATAGAATGTATTTGGGAGTGATTCCTCCTCTGCAATTTTTTGGAAGAGTTTGAGTATAATGGGTGTTAGTTCTTCTCTAAATGTTTGATAGAATTCACCTGTGAAGCCATCTGGTCCTGGAGTTTTGTTTGTTGGAAGATTTTTAATCACAGTTTCAATTTGATTGCTTTTTACTGGTCTGTTCATATTTTCTATTTCTTCCTGGTTTAATTTTGGAAGGTTATACCTTTTAAGAATTTGTCCATTTTTTCCAGGTTGTCCATTTTATTTGCATAGAGTTGCTTGTAGTAGTCTCTTAGGATGATTTGTATTTCTGCAATGTCTGTTGTAACTTATCCTTTTTTATTTCTAATTTTTTTTGATCTGAGCCCTCTCTCTCTTTTTCTTGATGAGTTTGGCTAATGGTTTATCAATTTTGTTTAGCTTCTCAAAGAACCAGATTTTAGTTTAATTGATCTTTGCTATTGTTTTCTTTGTTTCTATTTCATTTATTTCTGCTCTGATATTTATGATTTCTTTCATTCTGCTAACTTTAGGTTTTGTTTCTTCTTCTTTTTCTAGTTCCTTTAGGTGTAAGGTTACATTTTTTATTTGAGATTTTCTTGTTTCTTGAGTTCGGCTTTTATTGCTATAAACTTCCTGCTTAGAACTGCTTTTGCTGCATCCCATCGGTTTTGGATCATCATATTTTCATTGCCATTTGTCTCTAGGTAATTTTTTATTTCCTTTTTGATTTCTTCAGTGATCTCTTGCTTATTTAGTATCATATTGTTTAACCTCCATGTGTTTTTTTTTGTATGTTCTTTTCCCTGTAATTGATTTGTAATCTCATAGCATTGTAGTCAGAAAGATGCTTGATATGATTTCAAGTTTCTTCAATTTACTGAGGCTTGATGTGTGGCCCAAGTTGTGATCTATCCTGGAGAATGTTCTGTGCACACTTAAGAAGAAAGTATAATCTGTTGTTTTTGCATGGAATGCCCTATAAATATCAATTAAATCTGTCTGGTTTATTGTGTCATTTAAAGCTTGTGTTTCCTTACTAATTTTCTGCTTGAAGGATCTGTCCATTGTTGTAAGTGAGTTGTTAAAGTCCCCCACTATTTCTGTGTTACTCTCAATTTCCTGTTTTATATCTGTTAGCAGTTGCCTTATGTATTTTAGTGCTCCTATGTTGAGTGTGTATATATTTTTAATTGTTATATCTTCTTCTTGGATTGATCTCTTGATCATTATGTAGTGTCCTTCCTTGTCTCTTGTAACATTCTTTGTGTTAACGTCTATTTTATCTGATATGAGTATTGCTACTCCAGCTTTCTTTTGATTTCCATTTTCATGAAATATCTTTTTACATGCCCTCACTTTCAGCCTGTTTGTGTGCCTAGGTCTGAAGTAGGTGTCTTCTAGACAGTGTATATTTGGGTCTTCTTTTTGTATCCATTCAGCAAGCCTCTGTCTTTTAGTTGGAACATTTAATCCATTCATGTCTAAGGTATTATCAATATGTATGTTCCTATTACCATTTTCTTAATTGTTTTGGGTTTGTTTTTGTAGGGAATTTTCTTCTCTTGTGTTTCCCACTTAGAGAAGTTCCTTTAGCATTTGTTGTAGAGCTGGTTTGGTGGTGCTGAATTCTCTTAATTTTTGCTTGTCTGTAAAGCTTTTGATTTCTCCATCATATTGGAATGAGATCCTTGCCAGGTATAGTAATCTTCGCTGTAGCTTATTCCTTTTCATTACTTTAAATATGTCATGCCACTCCTTTCTGGCTTGTAGAGTTTCTGCTGAGAAATGAGCTTTTAACCTTTTGGAAGTTCCCTTGTATGTTACTTGTCATTTTCCCGTGCTGCTTTCAATAATTTTTCTTTGGCTTTAATTTTTGCCAATTTGATTACTATGTGTGTCACCGTGTTTCTCCTTGGATTTCCTGTATGGGACTTTCTGCACTTCCTGGACTTGGGTGGCTCTTTCCATTCCCATGTTAGTGAAGTTTTTGACTATAATCTTTTCCAATATTTTCTGGGGTCGTTTCTCTCTTCTCCTTCATGGACCCCTATAATGTGAATGTTGTTGCATTTATTGTTGTCCCAGATGTCTCTTAGGATTTCTTCATTTCTTTTCATTCTTTTCCTTTATTCTGTTCTGCAGCTGTGAATTCCACCATTCTGTCTTCCAGGTTACTTATCCATTCTTCTGCCTCAGTTATTCTGCTATTGAATCCTTCTAGTGTAGTTTTCATTTCAGTTATTGTTTTATTCATCTCTTGTTTTTTCTTTAATTCTACTAGATTCTTTTAAAACATTTCTTGAATCTTCTCGATCTTTGCCTCTATTTTTTTTTGCCGAGTTCCTGGATCATCTTCACTATAATTATTCTGAATTCTTTTTCTGGAAGGTTGCCTATCTCTATTTCATTTAGTTTTCTTTCTGGGGTTCTATCTTGTTCCTTCATCTGGTACATAGCTGTCTGCCTTTTCATCTTGTCTATCTTTCTGTAAATGTGGCTTTTGTCCCACAGGCTGCAGGATTGTAGTTCTTCTTGCTTCTGCTCTCTGTTGGATGAGGTTATCTTTAAAATACGTTATTATTATTGTGTTTTTCATATATATCAGCTTATATTTGAATACTAATTGCTAACATGCTAACTTGATCACATTTTAAGCATAGAATCTACAATTTTATTGTAGTGACATTTTTTATTAATATTGATTTTGACATGAAAACTTAAAAAACACTGAGGTACTGCATTCTCTGTTATGTGTAAGCAAAATTCTATTTTAACAAATAACATAAGTAGACATATTTGTATATCAAAAACTTTCCTAATTCTAAAGGGTTCTTTTAATACTAATTAGGACACATTAAAATGTCACTTAGTATTTTAATGACATTTGGCACATATTGTGTCACGGGGAATTATTTCATCACTATGCACTTTCTATATTAGGAAAAATCTTCGTTTGGCTTAAAGCAGTATCACAGTTATAAATCTATCAGATCATTTCACTTTAACTTGCCAGATCCAGCAACTACCACTCCAAATACAAACCACTCTCATTATTACTATATTTCAGCAAACCATGAAATCCATGAAAAGGGCAAGCATTGTAAATGACCAGCACTTACATGTTTAATGAAAATTAATTATAAGGAATCACAAATCTTGTTGACCTGTGGGGTTTAATGTTGCTTTTTTTTATTGACAAATATTCACCAATAATTTCAGATTATAGGGTATCTAGTTAGATCATATTGTTGATATTTAAATTTTTATACAATTCTATCCACATATTTGTTAGCTTTTATTTGAACACTATAATCAAAGGGCCTTCCCAATAACAGACACTAATAAATATTTTTGAATAACGAAGGTATGGATAAGCTCAATACCTTCCTAGGCAGCTTATTGTATACCCGGAAAAAAAATTTTTTTAATAAAGCTGTAAAATATATTGAATTGAAATTTGACTCTTTGCAACCCTCACCTATTTGAGTAATGAGAAGGTCATTAAATATCATGAGATCATGGAGAGCGATACAAAAGTGAGACTTTTGAGGCATCATTATCCATAAAAGAGATATGTACAGTATTCTTTAGTATTACACTGAGATATAAATATAAAAAAAAATAGGTCATTTAACTTCAGATAATATTTCATTAAGATCTCCTGAGACTGATTTTCCTACAGATATAAACTATAAACTCTAAAACTATAAACTCTAGAAATAAAGCACAAAAGAGGTACAAAAAGGCCTTGGAAAGTGAACAGAAGCAAGCAAAATTTGGTTGAGTGTCTCTGCTTGGTAAAGAAGAGTTATATGGAGTGAGTTTCCACTTTTTAGCTTTTAGTCTGGAGCCAGGAAGAGTTGTCATTGAAAAGAGGGTTCGAAGATGGCGGAAGAGTAAGACGGGGAGATCACCTTCCTCCCCACAGATACATCAGAAATTCATCTACACGTGGAACAACTCCTACAGAACACCTACTGAACGCTGACAGAAGACCTCAGAACCCCCAAAAGGCAAGAAACTCCCCACATACCTGGGTAGGGCAAAAGGAAAAAGAATAAACAGAGACAAAAGGATAGGGGCGGGACCTGCACCAGTGGGAGGGAGCCGTGAAGGAGGAAAGGTTTCCACACACTACAAGCCCCTTCGCGGGCGGAGACTGCAGGTGGCGGAGGGGGAAATCTTCGGAGTAGCAGAGGAGAGCACAGCAACAGGGGTGCGGAGGGCAAAGTGGAGAGATTCCGAGACAGAGGATTGGTGCCCTCAGGCACACACCAGCCCGAGAGGCTTGTCTGCTCGGCCGCCGGGGCGGGCGGGGCTGGGAGCTGAGGCTCAGGTATCGGCTTTCAGTTGGAGCCCAGGGAGAGGACTGGGGCTGGCGGCAAGAAGAGAGCCTGAAGGGGTTAGTGCACCACGGCTAGCCCAGAGGGAGTCCGGGGAAAGGGTCTGGAGCTGCCGAAGAGGCAAGAGGCTTTTTCTTTCCTTTTGTTTCCTGGTGCGCGAGGAGAGGGCATTAAGAGGGCTGCTTTGGGAAGCGCCGGAGACGGGGCGCGAGCCGCGGCTAAAGGCGCAGACCCCGGAAACGGGCATGGGACACTGGGGCTGCTGCTGCTGCTGCCGCTGCGGGGCCTGTGTGCGAGCGCGGGTCACTGTCTGCCCCGCCTTCTGGGGGGCCTGTGCACCCCGCCACTGCCGGGGTCCCGGGATCCGGGGACGGCTTTTCCTGGAAAGTGCACGGAGCGCCTCGGTCTGGTGCAACGTCACGCCGGCCTCTGCCGCCGCAGGCCCGCCCCACACTGTGCACCCCTCCCTCCCCCCTGCCTGAGTGAGCCAGAGCCCCCGAATCAGCGGCTCCTTTAAACCCGTCCTGTCTGAGCGAAGAACGGACGCCCTCCAGCGACCTACACACAGAGGTGGGGCCAGGTCCAAGGCTGATTCCCGGGAGCTGTGAGAGCAGAGAAGACACAGGGAAATCTCTCTGTGCAGCCTCAGAGGCAACGGATTAAAGCTCCACGGTCCACTTCATGTGCCCTGCGTCTGTGGAGTGCATGAATGGACAGCGAATCATCCCAAATTGAGGAAGTGGACTTTGAGGACAATATTTAAGACTTTCCCCCCTTTTCCTCTTTTTTACAACGAATTATCCCAAATTAAGGAGGTGGACTTGGAGAGCAAGATTTTTGATTTTTCCCCCTGCTCTCTTTTTGTGAATGTATGTGTGTAATCTTCTGTGTAAGATTCTCTCTGTATAGCTTTGCTTCCACCATATGTCCCAGGATTCTATCTGTCCAGTTTTTTTTTCAATAATTACTTTATAATTTTAATAACGCTACTATATTTCATACTTTATTCTATTTTACTTTACCTGCTCTTTCTTTTTTCCTACGTTCCCTTCCTCCCTCCCTCCCTCCACCCCTCCTTTCCTTCTTTCTCTCTTTCTTTGCTTCCTCCCTACCTCGCACCCCTCTTCCTTTCACTTCCTTTTTCTTTCCTTCCTCCCTCCCTCCCTCCTGTCTTTCTTTCTTTCTTTCTTTCCTTCCTCCCTCCCTCCCTTCTTCCATTCACTCTTCCTTTTTCTTTCATTCCTCCCTCTCTCCCTCCATTCTTTCTTTCCATCCTTCCTCCCTCCCTCCCTCCTTTCTCTCTTTCTTCCCTCCTTCCTTTCTTTCCTTCTTCCTTTCTCTCTCTCTCTCTTTCTTTCTTCTACTAATACTTTGTTTCTACTTTTTCTCCCTTTTATTCTGAGCCGGGTAGATGAAAGGCTCTTGGTGCTGCAGCCAGGAGTCAGTGCTGTGCCTCTGAAGTGGGAGAGCCAAATTCAGGACATGGGTTCAGAAGAGACCTCCCAGCTCCACATAATATCAAGCAGTGAAAATCTCCCAGAGATCTCCTTCTCAACACCAGCACCCAGCTTCAGTCAACGACCAGCAAACTACAGTGCTGTTCACCCTATGCCAAGCAACTAGCAAGGCAGGAACACAACCCCACCCATGAACAGAGAGGCTGCCTAAAAACATAATAAGGCCACAGGCACCCCAAAACACACCACCAGACCTGGACCTGTCCACCAGAAAGACAAGATCGAGCCTCAACCACCAGAACACAGGCACTAGTCCCCCCCACCAGGAAGCCTACACAACCTACTGAAACAACCTTAGCCACTGGGACAGACACCCAAAACAACGGGAACTACGAATCTTCAGCCTGCAAAAAGGAGACCCCAAACACAGTAACATAAGCAAAATGAGAAGACAGAAAAACACACAGCAGTTGAAGGAACAAGATAAAAACCTACCAGACCTAACAAATGAAGAGGTAATAGGCAGTCTACCTGAAAAAGAATTCAGAATAATGAGAGTAAAGCTGATTCAAGATTCTATTTCCAAGATCCAAAATCTTGGAAATAGAATAGACAAAATGCAAGAAACAGTTAACAAGGACCTAGAAGAACTAAAGATGAATCAAGCATTGATTAAAAACACAATAAATGAAATGAAAAATACTGTAGATGGGATCAATAGCAGAATAACTGAGGCAGAAGAATGGATAAGTGAGGTGGAAGACAAAATAGTGGAAATAACTGATGCAGAGCAAAATAAAGAAAAAAGAATGAAAAGAAGAGAGGACAGTCTCAGAGACCTCTGGGACAACATTAAATGCACCAACATTCGAATTATAAGGGATCCAGAAGAAGAAGAGAAAAAGAAAGGGACTGAGAAAATATTTGAAGAGATTATAGTTGAAAACTTCCCTAATATGGGAAAGGAAACAGTTAATCAAGTCCAGGAGGCACAGAGAGTCCCATACAGAATAAATCCAAGGAGAAATACGCCAAGACACATATTAATCAAACTGTTAGAAATGAAACACAAAGAAATCATATTAAAAACAGCAAGGGAAAAACAACAAATAACACACAAGGGAATCCCCATCAGGTTAACAGCTGATCTCTCAGCAGAAACTCTACAAGCCAGAAGGGAGTGGCAGGACATAATTAAAGTGATGAAGGAGAAAAACCTGCAACCAAGATTACTCTACCCAGCAAGGATCTCATTCAGATTTGATGGAGAAATTAAAACGTTTACAGACAAGCAAAACCTGAGACAGTTCAGCACCACCAAACCAGCTTTACAACAAATGCTAAAGGAACTTCTCTAGGCAAGAAACCCAACAGAAGGAATATACCTACAATAACGAACCCAAAGCAATTAAGGAAATGGGAATAGGAACATACATATCAATAATTACCTTAAATGTAAATGGACTAAATGCTCCCACCAAAAGACACAGATTGGCTGAATGGATACAAAAACAAGACCCATATATATGCTGTCTACAAGAGACCCACTTCAGACCTAGAGACACATACAGATAGAAAATAAGGGGATGGAAAAAGATATTCCATGCAAATGGAAATCAAAAGAAAGCTGGAGTAGCAATTCTTATATCAGACAAAATAGACTTTAAAATAAAGACTATTAGAGGAGACAAAGAAGGACACTACATAATGATAAAGGGATCGATCCAAGAAGAAGATATAGCAATTGTAAATATTTATGCACCCAACATAGGAGCACCTCAATACATAAGGCAAATACTAACAGCCATAAAAGGGGAAATCGACAGTAACACAATCATACTAGGGGACTTTAACACCCCACTTTCACCAATGGACAGATCATCCAAAATGAAAATAAATAAGGAAACACAAGCTTTAAATGATACATTAAACAAAATGGACTTAATTGATATTTATAGGACATTCCAACCAAAAACAACAGAATACACATTTTTCTCAAGTGCTCATGGAACATTCTCCAGGATAGATCATATCTTGGGTCACAAATCAAGCATTGATAAATTTAATAAAATTGAAATTTTATCAAGTATCTTTTGTGACCACAATGCTGTGAGACAAGATATCAATCACAGGAAAAGAGCTGTAAAAAATACAAACACATGGAGGCTAAACAATACACTACTCAATAACAAAGTGATCACTAAAGAAATCAAAGAGGAAATTAAAAAATACCTAGAAACAAATGACAATGGAGACACGACAACCCAATACCTATGGGATGCAGCAAAAGCAGTTCTAAGGGGGAAGTTTATAGCAATACAATCCCACCTTAAGAAACAGGAAACATCTTGAGCAAACAACCTGACCCTGCACCTAAAGCAATTAGAGAAAGAAGAACAAAAAACCCCCAAAGCTAGCAGAAGGAAAGAAATCATAAAGATCAGATAAGAATTAAATGAAAAAGAAATGAAGGAAACGATAGCAAAAATCAAGAAAAATAAAGCTGGTTCTTTGAGAAGATAAACAAAATTGACAAACCATTAGCCAGACTCATCAAGAAAAAAAGGGAGAAGACTCAAATCAATAGAATTAGAAATGAAAAAGGAGAAGTAACAACTGACACTGCAGAAATACAAAAGATCATGAGAGATTACTACAAGCAACTCTATGCCAATAAATTGGACAATCTGGAAGAAATGGACAAATTCTTAGAAATGCACAACCTGCCAAGACTGACTCAGGAAGAAATAGAAAATATGAATAGACCAATCACAAGTACTGAAATTGAAACTGTCATAAAAAATCTTCCAACAAACAAAAGCCCAGGACCAGATGGCTTCACAGGCGAATACTATCAAACATTTAGAGAAGAGCTAACACCCATCCTTCTCAAACTCTTCCAAACAATTTCAGAGGAAGGAACACCCCAAACTTATTCTATGGGTCCACCATGACCTTGATACCAAAATCAGGCAAGCATGTCAAAAAGAAAGAAAACTACAGGCCAATATCACTGATGAATATAGATGCAAAAATCCTCAACAAAATACTAGCAAACAGTATCCACAACACATTAAAAGGATCATACACCATGATCAAGTGGGGTTTATTCCAGTAATGCAAGGATTCTTCAATATACGCAAATCAATCAATGTGATACACCTTATTAACAAATTGAAGAAGAAAAACCATATGATCATCTCAATAGATGCAGAGAAAGATTTCGACAAAATTCAACACCCATTTATGATAAAAACCCTGCAGAAAGTAGGCATAGAGGGAACTTTCCTCAACATAATAAAGGCCATATATGACAAACCCACATCCAACATTGTCCTAAATGGTGAAAAACTGAGAGCATTTCCACTAAGATCAGGGACAAGACAAGGCTGCCCACTCTCACCACTCTTATTCCACTTAGTTTTGGAAGTTTTAGCCACAGCAATCAGAGAAGAAAAGGAAATAAAAGGAATCCAAATTGGAAAAGAAGAAGTAAAGCTGTCACTGTTTGCAGATGACATGATACTATACATAGAGAATCCTAAAGATGCTACTAGAAAACTACTAGAGCTAATCAATGAATTTGGTAAAGTTGCAGGATACAAAATTAATGCACAGAAATCTCTGGCATTCCTGTACACTAATGATGAAAAATCTGAAAATGAAATCAAGAAAACACTCCCATTTACCATTGCAACAAAAAGAATAAAATATCTAGGAATAAATCTATCTAAGGAGACAAAAGATCTGTATGCAGAAAATTATAAGACACTGATGAAAGAAATTAAAGATGATACAAATAGATGGAGAGATATACCATGCTCCGGGATTGGAAGAATCAATATTGTGAAAATGACTCTACTACCCAAAGCAATCTACAGATTCAATGCAATACCTATCAAACTACCACTGGCATTTTTCACAGAACTAGAACAAAAAATTTCAAAATTTGTTTGGAAAAACAAAAGACCCCGAATAGCCAAAGCAATCTTGAGAACGAAAAACGGAGCTGGAGGAATCAGGCTCCCTGACTTCAGACTATACTACAAAGCTACAGTATTCAAGACAGTGTGGTACTGGCACAAAAACAGAAAGATAGATCAATGGAACAGGATAGAAAGCCCAGAGATAAACCCACGCACATATGGTCAACTTATCTTTGATAAAGGAGGCAGGAATGTACAGTGGATAAAGGACAGCCTCTTCAATAAGTGGTGCTGGGAAAACTGGACAGGGACATGTAAAAGTATGAGATTAGATCATTCCCTAACACCATACACAAAAATAAGCTCAAAATGGATTAAAGACCTAAATGTAAGGCCAGAAACTATCAAACTCTTAGAGGAAAACATAGGCAGAACACTCTATGACATAAATCACAGCAAGATCCTTTTGGATCCACCTCCTAGAGAAATGGAAATAAAAACAAAGATAAACAAATGGGACCTAATGAAACTTCAAAGCTTTTTCACAGCAAAGGAAACCATAAACAAGACCAAAAGACAACCCTCAGAATGGGAGAAAATATTTGCAAATGAAGCAACTGACAAAGGATTAATCTCCAAAATTTATAAACAGCTCATGCAGCTCAATAGCAAAAAAACAAGCAACCCAATCCAAAAATGGGCAGAAGTCTTCAATAGGCATTTCTCCAAAGAAGATATACAGACTTCCAACAAACACATGAAAGAATGCTCAACATCATTAATCATTAGAGAAATGCAAATCAAAACTACAATGAGATATCATCTCACACCAGTCAGAATGGCCATCATCAAGAAATCTAGAAACAATAAATGCTGGAGAGGGTGTGGAGAAAAGGAAACACTCTTGCACTGCTGGTGGGAATGTGAATTGGTACAGCCACAATGGAGAACACTATGGAGGTTTCTTAAAAAACTAAAAATAGAACTACCATATGATCCAGCAATCCCACTACTAGGCATATACCCTGAGAAAACCATAATTCAAAAAGAGACATGTACCAAAATGTTCATTGCAGCTCTATTCACAATAGCCCAGAGCTGGAAACAACCTAAGTGTTCATAATCGGATGAATGGATAAAGAAGATGTGGCACATATATACAATGGAATATTACTCAGCCATAAAAAGAAACGAAACTGAGCTATTTGTAATGAGGTGGATAGACCTAGAGTCTGTCATACAGAGTGAAGTAAGTCAGAAAGAGAAAGACAAATATGTATGCTAACACATATATATGGAATTTTAAAAAATGTCATGAAGAACCTAGGGGTAAAACAGGAATAAAGACACAGACCTACTTGAGAATGGACTTGAGGATATGGGGAGGGGGAAGGGTAAGCTGAGACAAAACAAAAGAGAGGCATGGACATATATACACTACCAAACGTAAGGTAGATAGATAGTGGGAAGCAGCCACAGAGCACAGGGAGATCAGCTCGGTGCTTTGTGACCGCCTGGAGGGGTGGGATGGGGAGGGTGGGAGGGAGGGAGATGCATGAGGGAAGGGATGTGGGAACAGATGTATATGTATGACTGATTCACTTTGTTATAAAGCAGAAACTAATAAAAAAAATTAAAAATAAAAAAAGAAAAAAAAGAAAAGAGGGTTGCAGGGTCATCAGTGAAAACAAAACAAAACAAAACAAACAAAACAAAACAAAAGAAAAGAAAACACAGCCTTTCTGATCTGTGTACCCAGAAGACTGAATGTGAAGAAACGTCAGCAGTTAAAGAGAGGTTGAATTCTAGAAGGGAAAATGGTAGATTCACAGAAAGGGGATTCACAATTCTGTCTACCCATTCCTATGGGTAATATTGTACATGAACTATACATGTGTGTTGCAGACACAAAACAGCTCAGCTAAGAAAAAGAAATCATCTGAACTGAGATGTGATCTAAGAAACAGATTGCAATTTAAGGTCAACCAAGATAATTGCCTGCCAGAAAAAGAAAAAAACATTCATTGGAAGAAAGTTACAAAATCCCTAACATCCACATTTTTATAATGTCTGGAATCCAAAATTGTCCAACATCCAAACAAGAAAATAGAAAACATTCTCAGAAAAGATGGAAAATGCAATCAACACTAATCCTGAGATGAACCAGATCCTGGATATAACAGATAAGACCTCTAAAGCAGCTATTTTAACTATTCTTATTAGAGTATAAGAAAATATGCTTGCAACGAATTAAAGGTTAGGAAATAGCAGAGAAATGTTAAGGTAGATTAAAACACTAGACAGGCTTAAGAAGAAGATAGGAATAATAAAGAAAGGAGGAAAGGAACTTAAATGTAGATAATTAGAAGTTGTTCAATATAGAGAACAGAAAGAAGAAAGTGAAAAAAAGAAATGGATGTAGCTAGAGAAAACTGTTAGACAATATCAGTCTAAAATATACATGTAATTAGAGTTCCAAAAATAGAGAAGAGAGAAAATGGGGCAAAGAAAAAATACTTAGAAGAAAATACAAGCAAGAAAATCTTTAGAAATAAATGGGTAGAATTTTCTTTTCCAATTTGATTTAAAAAAAAAAAAACATAAACACAGATTCAAGGAACTCAACAAACACAAGCTGAATGAAACTAAGAAATCCATACCTAGGTACATAGTAGTCAATCTGTTTTAAAGCAGAAAATTTTAAATTAAAATGAAAATTAAACCAAAAGTAAAAATGAAAAAAAGAAAGAAAATAAGAAATTACAGGGCTTCCCTGGTAGCGCAGTGGTTGAGAGTCTGCCTGCCAATGTGGGGGACACGGGTTCGTGCCCCAGTCTGGGAGGATCCCACATGCCACGGAGTGGCTGGGCCCGTGGGCCATGGCCTCTGAGCCTGCACATCCGGACCCTGATAAAGAGTAAAATAACTCCTTTAAAAGACTGAAAACAATATTCAAGAATGAAAATGAAATGACATTTTCAGATAAAATAAAATGAAGAGAGTCTGTTTTCAGCAAATCTCACAGTAAGAAATTGTAAATGAAGGTACAAAATGTGCATTTAATTAAGATAGAAGGCATGTGGAAAGCTATAGGAAGCCCCAGCTGAGCTGAGTTTTGGAGGACAAGTAAAATATTACCAAAGAAAGGCTGGAGAGACTTCTAGTCAAAGAGGAAGACATGAAGAAACACCAGGAATTTCAGGGTGGTATCATGCTGTCAGATAACTTCAGGTAATTCATTATTGTTGGAATATTGAATGCAGTGAAGGAGGGGGCATAAAGAAGATTGCAGGCATTAGAATGAATGGTCTGGTGGACCATACTAAGTAGCTTAAATTATATTAACTCATAGATTCTGAAAAGACATTGAAAGATAAGCAACAGGGTGAAAATGCCAACTTTGCATTTTATAAAAGTTGTTCTGTTGAGTAATACAGGTGAGGTGATGTGGGGTGAGGAGGAATGGGTGGCCTGGGCAAAACCAAAGAGAAAACCATACGTTTGCAGCCTATTGCAGTACCCAAGGTGAGATGTAATCATAGCCCAAATATGAGAGTGACAGTAGGAAAGGAAATAAAGGAACACATTTTAGAGGTACTTACCAGTTAAAATTGAAGTTATTTAACTGTAGCATCACCAATATACTTAGCTGTAGAATTTTTCTTCAGAATTACACTGCAGAAGAGGCAGATGTTTGAGTTGATCTAGGGCTAGAGTTTTATATGATGGCGAGTATAAACAAGACGGTAGCAAGAAATATGAAGATGCTGGTGAGAAAGTGACTTAGTTTGAAGTAAATCTTAAATTTGCATAGTATATCCACTCACCTATATAAGGACACTTATCTCGTTCCTGCTTTTCAGAGAGGGAAGTCTTTTTGGGGTGATGGGACCAGTCTACATCCTAATCATTATAGTGGTTATAAATAACTATGCATGTATTAAAATTCATAGACATATATATTAAAAAGTGAATTTTATTAACTGTAAACTAAAAAATGCATACTAATGCAGTAAGGTGGGAATGAGAAGATGAACTTATAATTTATGTGCTAATGAATATTCAATAATATAGTAAAATTTTCCATCATTGAGATGACAGGATTTTCAGTTTTTATTCACTTGTAAATCCTGGCAAAATAAATGCAACTGTTGCATGTATGTAATCTTGTACATCTAACTTCAATTGATCCAGATTTTTAGTTCGTTCACATTATTTTCTTATGCTAAGTCTTAGAGTATGAATCTGCAAACTATACACCAGCATGTGTAGTTGAGGACTCTCTCACTAAAAACATAGGGTTTTGAGATAGCAAACCTGAATTTTTAATAGTTACATAATGGTAAATCACGATAAATCTAAATATTAAAGGTTTCATGAGATTTAAGAAATATACATAATCCCAAAAAGGAAATCAAAGTTTAGTGTGTTTAGTCTAATATTCTGACTAGTAATGTAAAATTTGAGGTGGATCTGAGTTCATCATTCCATTAGTGATCTGAAACTACATTTGACTCTTTGGTATGTTCAGGTGTTCAGTGTTAGTGTTGTAGTCCCTTCGCTACTCTATTAAACAGGATCTGAAACACTGAAGTGTGTAATATTATATATTACCTCTAGCCTGCAAGAGAACTTCAGTATCTCCATGTCAAATACTTAAAAAATTTTTTTGCATTGAACTTGGCAAGTAAACAATGAAAAAAGAGAATTTCTGAAAGAAAAAGAATTGTTTTTGTGGGAGAGCATAACTAAGCACCAATTCAGAAAAATTCCTTAGTATTATGCAACCTGGAATGGTGTTCTGTAACTTAATTTTTAACAGTTGTTAAATGATGTTGTATACTGATTAAATGAAATGTTCAAATAAAGTATATTTGTTTTGTTTATGTTTATATCTATATATTTTGAAATAAATTATTTTTCTTGCATATACTTAAGCCAGTACACAATTCCCTCTTCTCCTGGGTCTTTCATTTCCCAATTAACATCACTGGGGAAATAGCAGGAAGAAAGAAAAGAGAATCAGCATGTTTCCAAGTTTTGAATTTGTAGTACCGTATAGCTAATTGGCTCCATCCTTAGCCACAGTTTCCAGCTCAGCCTTGGTCAGAGGAGTAGAGGAACTAGTGCAGATTCATTATAAGGCACGTCATACAATTTATTCTCCAATTCGCTTTCTTAAGAATTCCATATGAGAAATTTTTCATTTAATTTTTATCAGTATTGGAAAAATAAGAGACAGGGAATTTGAAAAGAATATGGTTGACGTATGGAGATTCCTGTAAGCTTTACTTTTGTTTCTTCTTAGGAAAAAACAAGGTAATATATCAAGAAAGTAAGTACAGTTTTTATATATTAAAATCCACATTAGTATGCATTAAATATTTTCTATTAAGTGCTAAACTTTCACTAGATTTTAAATGCAATCAAATTTTAATTTCAATATTTACATTTAATATCAATAGGGAAAGATCATGGTGGGAAGGGAGGTTGCTTACAGTACCTATTTTTCTAGATAACAAACAAAAAAACATGGAAAGGAATTTGCAAAAATGATGTAAAGAATTGAAAATCTTTCATATGTTTATGACTTAATGCAAAGCTGAGTTGAAGAAGCTCCTATGGATGACCCCAATTACTAGGAAGCTGTATAATTGTAGTTGTGAAATACATCTAATTTAAAGATTGTTTACAACATCTAACTCAACAGATTTCTATTGGTCATAGACCAAATATTTTGTGCCAGGTGAAAATAGCCTAGAGCTGCAATATTGGATTAATTTTTCCTTGGTGTGTTATAGCTAAGAAAAACCTTAAAACTCAAATGAGTGTCAGAATATTTTAGAGAATCAAAGGGAGATAAACATTAGTGTACTCCTCAGTCTCACTATTGCTTAGAAAATATCAAAAATCTGTTTAAACGAAGTGATTCCAAAAGGCTGTTAATAAGAAGGAATAGCAATACATTCTCAAAATGGATTCCAAAAGACTAGATCTACAGCCAAATACCATAACCAACAGCCAAAAGGCTGTTAATAAGAAGGAATAGCAATACATTCTCAAAATGGATTCCAAAAGACTAGATCTACAGCCAAATACCATAACCAAGAGTCCCATTAAGAAACCTGGACACCAGGTTTAGAATATCCTTTGTAACATTTGCAAATTATAGCTCATTCCTATTTGTGACCGAAAGATAAATGTTTTCTATAAAATACAAACCAGTGTGCCTAAATTTAACTTAATTATGGAAAGATAATTCAGAATATAAACATTACTGAAAATTTACAGTAAATGCTTAGATATATAAATGCCATGTTGGTTAACCTTAATAAAGTAGAGAAGTATCAGAGAACCATTTGCCTTGTTTTATTAGAGGTAAAAGGTGATTCTTTTGGCTTAGGGACAGATTTTGCCTTGGATTACTCCTTTGTAACTTCTAACCATTTGAGTCAACCATGAAGCTGCTAGGAACATAAAGAAGGTCCTGCTTTAGAATAACACCATTTTTTCCCCAGCGCCCAATTAAAATAAATTTATATTATCATTTAAAAAAAGGGGGGGCGGGTTCCCTGGTGGCACAGTGATTAAGAATCCACCTGCTAATGCAGGGGACAAGGGTTTGAGCCCTGATCTGGGAAGATCCCACATGCCGTGGAGCAACTAAGCCCAGAAGCCTCAACTACTGAAGCCTGCAGGCCTAGAGCCCATGCTCGGCAACAAGAGAAGCCACCGCAGTGAGAAGCCAGCTCACCAGAACAAAGAACAGCCCTACTCAATGCAACTAGAGAAAGCCTGCACGCAGCAATGAAGACCCAACATAGCCAAAAAGAAAGAAAGAAAGAAAGAGAGAGAGAGAGAGAGAGAGAGAAAGAAAGAAAGAAGAAAGAAAGAAAGAAAGAAAGAAAGAAAGAAAAAGAAAGAAAGAAAGAAAGAAAGAAACCTGGACATATAAGCCTGAATAAGTATGAGTTTTCATGGATTATTTTTACTAAATTTTGCTTTTGGCCTTAAATCAAGGTAACAGGATGCTCCAAGTCATTAAACCAAGACATCCTAGACCCACATTACATTCTGAGAAAATGACATTGTCAGATTTAAAACTAAGGTAAGAAGCAGATTTCTGATATCCTTCACTGCAGCTACAAAGAGGCCAATATAGTAATTTTACAGCAAGGAGCTTAAACGATGTACTAGGCTAATTTAAAATAATTTTTCTTGAGCACCAAATGCTTCAGCAATATCTATGAATAAATATTATTATTTGTGGTAAAATGTTTAATAAATTAAGACTTTCCAATTCTGATAGAAATAGACTTGAAGACAAGAATTAATGTATGAAATAATCCAGAAAACAGTTGAATTAAGGGGCAGTATAAGGAGTGATGACCAATCATATTAACTAGCTTCTCTAATGATGATAAGGAGCATTTTCCCAGGGCAGTATGAGAAGTAGTACAGGCCCTAGTGTCCATGTCTATTTCTATCAAAACCATTGATAAAAAATTGAAAAAAAATTATTGCATCATCCCCCAAGTTTTTATGACCAAAACACCTGGGGTGATATGGTTTAAAATTATGGATTTGGTATTTGAAGTGTCCTAGGTATGTTAATGTGAACTTGAATGTTAGAATGAGGGGAGCTTTTACAATCTGATTTTTCAGTTTATGTTTATTTTACAAATTTACATAGAAATGACTTCTGTTCAGTGTTATTTTATTGGGAAAAATAAGTAACACCAAACGATCCTGAAAGGTTGGAGGTGGGGAATCACTTTCCAAGTACCTTTAAAGTAAATAAGCCACTTCCCTATAAGTTTTAAGGCATTTTCTTTTTGGTTGGTAATATGTATCTAATGTTTAAAATGTAAGAAAAAATACAGTGCAAATAATTTATAATCTGTCACTTTGAGATAAATAATCCTTCTAAAATGACATTGTCATTATGTCATTTCAGGCTATCATAACAAAGTGTCATAGACTGGGTGGCTTAAAAAACAGAAATATATTTCTCACAGTTCTGGAAGCTGGAAGGCCCAAGATCAACGTGCTGGCTGATTTGGTTCCTAGTGAGTGCTCTCTTCTTGGCTTGGAGATGGCCACATTCTCCTTGTGTCCTCACATGGACTTCCCTCAGGGTATGCATGCGGGGGGAGAGAGAGAGAGATCACTCTTTCTTCTTTTAAGGCCACTAATCGATCATGAGGAACCTGCTCTATTGATGTCATCTCACCCTAATTACCCCCAAAGGCCTCATCTCCAAATTCTGTCACATTGGGGGTTAGGGTTTCAACATATGAATTTGGGGGGCACAAATATTCAGTCCATAACAGTCATTTTTAAGATAGTCTAAAAATGTTTCTTCATCTCACCTATCTCTCTTAACTATAAACATTTGTAAAAATTAAATAACAAAAGTATTTATACCAAATCAGTGATATTTTTGCACCAACAAACTGATATATCTATTTGATTATAGGTAAAATATAACTTTTTTCTTTATTTTTCATTTATTTTTAACTTTTTGGTATTGCATCCCCTTAAATATATAATCCTTTTTTTTTAATAATTCTCCATATCTCACTTTACATATATTCATTTTCAATTCATTCTAAGATTTTTGATAAAGTCTCATAAGTAATTGGTAAAATTATGTCTCCATACTACATATGGATCAAGAACCTTTAGTCAAGATCTTTGTGGTACCACAGCAAAACTATAGACTTACATTTTTAGGAAACATCCCTTACCAAAGAGAAAATGCCTGGGGTTGTACGCAGCCCCATTCTTATGTATCCAGAAATGCTACATCAAATTTTGTATGCTGTGAAGTCAGGTGGCCTATATTTGAATCTCAAATTCTCCACTTATAAACTGTGTGGTGTCAGGCAAATTAATTAACTTTTTAAACTCAATTCCTTCATCTGTGAAATTTAAATTATAATAATTTGTATGTGTGTGTGTGTGTGTTCATTAAGTTACAGTGCATATACTGTGCTGAACATAATGTTTGTATAGAAATAGCAAAATGACATCTCCCTCTCCCTTTATTTATATACATCATCTTTATGTATATATACATACATATACACACACCCACACACACAAAAGAGAGGGACAGCAATTATTGCCATGTACTTTTATATTTATTTATTTGGCTGTGTCAGGTCTTATTTACGGCATGCAGGATCTTTTAGTTGCGGCATGTGAATCCCTAGCTGCAGCATGTGGGATCTAGTTTCCTGACCAGGGATGGAACCCAGGCCCCCTGCATTGGGAGTGTGGAGTCTTGGCGACTGGACCACCAGGAAAGTCCCTGCTATGTACTTTTAAGTGGGTTGTGAAAAATAGACATATTTTTCTTCCTTTTACAGGAAGAACACTTGAATAAATATTAAATTTGTAAGTGTGTGTCATTCTTCATATATTTCCTTTAGGCACTTTACTTCAAATAATAAGACTAACTGTGGTTTTACACTGAAAGACTTGAGAAATCACTGAAGAAATTGTGACACTAATTTTGAGATTTTACTTTTATTAGAGCATACAACAAAGAAGTACATCTAAAAGATTGTGAGTCTAACACTTTTGTCATATTGTATTAGTGACCTAATCATCTTAGTAAATACTTAAAAACTATGTTAAGTAATTCATAAGAAACATGGACTCACCAACCCCTTTTAGAATATATGGAAGAGCTTCAATAACCATTCAAAAGAAAAGACATCACTTTGCTAAAACTAAAGAAAGAAATCAGATTGCTTTCACTCTGAATCAGTTTAAGTAAAATAAGGCAATCAACTTGAATAAAAACTAATAATCTATTCCCCAACCATTCCCAACTGGTATTTTTCCATTTTATATCTAACAGAATGGGTTATTGAGATATTGACAGCAGCTATTGACTTAGAGAACTTTTTTTTTTTTTTTTTTTTTTTTTTGTGGTACGCGGGCCTCTCACTGTTGTGGCCTCTCCCATTGCGGAGCACAGGCTCCGGACGCGCAGGCTCAGCGGCCATGGCTCACGGGCCCAGCCGCTCCGCGGCATGTGGGATCCTCCCAGACCGGGGCACGAACCCGCTTCCCCTGCATCGGCAGGCGGACTCTCAACCACTGCGCCACCAGGGAAGCCCCTTAGAGAACTTTTGAAGCTAATATGCTAAAACAGAAATGGTCACCGGTTACTGATCAAAAATTAGTTATGATATACAGAAAAAGAAATCCCCTTTTGGAGTTCAAGGTGAGTAAAATATATAGAAAACAATATAATTTTTAAAAACAATAAAAAAGTATAATTTTGTGGATAATACAACGAGATGAACTATACATCCTTCAATATGGAACCACAAAACCACAAATAGTTTAACAACATGTATCGAGAAGTCTATTGAAAGGGTTTCTAATTCATTTTTGGAATATTACAATTGTATCCCAATTATCTTCAAGACTTTTAATGTTCTAAGGTCACAGTTGTTTTTTGTTTGATTTTTAACTAAATATGTAAAGGGCTGAATTTACCATAAGCCTCAGGTTACTGACACATTACTGCCAGGAGTTTCTGCAAGACACTTTTATGTTTTCAAGCATTCATTTGTTCTTTTATTCACTTGTATTTCCATTCTATATTTCCAGTGCCTACCCCTCATATTGCTTCTTATGTGTTTTATATGGAACTTTTTGTTTGTATGTACTCTTATGAAATGTGTATTTTTGTTGTATATTTTTCAGTTCTCTGTGTTCTAAATTTTCCTTTCAAAACACCATAGCTCAGCAGGATAATTATTGTGTTTTACAAAACAAAACAAAATAAAGTAAAATAAAATAAGATAAAATTTAATTTCAGAAACACTTTCATTGCCTCCATTCACATATGAACATATGGAGGCATCTCAGTATCTGAGTCCCAAATCTCCCAAAGTCATTTCATCCCTCCATTTTCCCATTAGTTTTTATTTTATTTATTCTTTTCATTGCCTTTTATTGCCCCAGGTTCTTGATCCCCTCAGTGACTGTGAACAGTGAATGGTACACTGTAGAGCAAAACATCCTGGAATTTCTTATTCTCTCTGTATGCTATATAATGGCATTTAAATAGGATATATATATATACTCAGTAATTCAAATACCAACTCAACCACAAAAAAGCTATTTCACTTAAGGTGCATCTGCATGGCTATTCTTTTTTCCATATAGGTCATTAAAATTTACTGTAAGTTAGCTTTTTTCTTGATTAAATATGACTTTGCAATGATCCTGGGAACTTACCACCATGTACAAAACAGTTTCTGTGCCAAAATGCTTTCTAAATTTCAAACAAACAAATGAAGTACATTTTATTTTATTTTTTTCCATTTGCCAGAAATGGCCAACTTTTAATATTGAAGTAAAGAAAATACAACATTATGTAACTTGAAACATACATGCTTAAATTAACTGTATTCAGAAAATTCAACATTTAGAAATTATTAAAGAAATTATTCCAGAACACTAAGCAGAAATCATTATTCCTTAAGGATTGGTGTTATAAAATGGTAAATATTCCCCTGGGCATCACAGAACTGCATTTTGGTCTTCAACACTAAGCATTGTACCCTCAACAATGTCATGCCCATGTTACAAATAAAAAAGGAAATTGAGGATCCAAGCTGAGACACGTATGCAGATCATTTGAGTGCAAACTCAGTGTGTTTCTTATCCACAGCTATCTCCTTTTGGTATTCTGCAATTAAAGTCCTGATAATTATTGAACAGAATGTTATAGCATAATCTAAGGGGAGCTTGCCAAAAATTACCCATTTCGAGTACCCTAAACAAGTTTATTCTTTAGACAAAATTATACTCTATATGCTTTTGCAGCAGTATTTCAACAAATAACTCATCTTTAGTGATATCCACATTCATGGGATGACATCAGTTTTAGTAGCAGCATTTCTTTTTTTTTTATATCTCTTCCCTCTTGCATCTCCCTCCCTCCTACCCTCCTTATCCGACCAATCTAGGTGGTCACAAAGCATCGTGCTGACCTCCCTGTGCTATGCGGCTGCTCCCCACTAGATGTCTATTTTACGTTTGGTAGTGTATATATACCCATGCCATTCTCGCACTTTGTCACAGCATACCATTCCCACTCCCCATGTCCTCAAGTCCATTCTCTAGTAGATCTGTAACTTTATTCACTTCTTGCCCCTAGGTTCTTCATGACCTTTTATTTTTGTTTTATTTTTTTTCTTAGATTCCATATATATGTGTTACCATACGGTATTTGTTTTTTCTATTTCTGACTTACTTCGCTCTGTAAGACAGACTCTAGGTCCATCCACCTCACTAAACATAACTCAATTTCATTTCTTTTTATGGATAAGTAATATTCCATTGTATATATGTGCCACATCTTCTTTCTCCATTCATCTGTCAGTGGACATTTAGGTTGCTTCCATTTCCTGGCTATTGTAAATAGAGCTGGAATGAACATTTTGGTACATGACACTTTTTGAATTATGGTTTTCTCAGGGTATATGCCCAGTAGTGGGATTGCTGGGTCATATGGTAGTTCTATTTTTAGTATTTTAAGGAACCTCCATACTGTTCTCCATAGTAGCTGTATCAATTTACATTCCCACCAAGAGTGCAAGAGGGCTCCCTTTCCTCCACACCCTCTCCAGCATTTAGTGTTTGTAGATATTTTGATGATGGCCTTTCTGACCGGTGTGAGATGATATCTCATTGTAGTTTTGATTTGCATTTCTCTAATGATTAATGATGTTGAGCATTCTTTCATGTGTTTGTTGGCAATCTGTATGTCTTCTTTGGAGAAATGTCTATTTAGGTCTTCTGCCCATTTTTGGATTGGATTGTTTGTCTTTTTGATATTGAGCTGCATGAGCTGCTTATAAACTTTGGAGATTAATCCTTTGTCAGTTGCTTCATTTGCAAATATTTTCTCCCATTCTGAGGGTTGTCTTTTGATCTTGTTTATGGTTTCCTTTGCTGTGCAAAAGCTTTGAAGTTTCATTAGGTCCCATTTCTTTATTTTTGTTTCTATTTCCATTTCTAGAGGAGGTGGGTCAAAAAGGACCTTGCTGTGATTTATGTCATAGAGTGTTCAGCCTCTGTTGTCCTCTAAGAGTTTGATAGTGCTTGGCCATACATTTAGGTCTTTAATCCATTTGGGGTTTATTTTTGTGTATAGTGTTAGGGAGTTTTCTAGTTTCGTACTTTTACATGTAGCTTTCTAGTTTTCCCAACACCACTTATTGAAGAGGCTGTCTTTTCTCCACTGTATATTTGTGCCTCCTTTAACAAAGATAAGGTAACCATACGTGCATGGGTTTATCTATGGGATTTCTATCCTGTTCCATTGATCTATATTTCTGTTTCTGTGGCAGTACCACACTGTCTTCATTACTGTAGCTTTGTAGTATAGTCTGAAGTCAGGGAGCCTGATTCCTCCAGCTCCATTTTTCTTTCTCAAGATTGGTTTGGCTATTCGTGGTCCATTCTGTTTCCAGACAAATTGTGAAATATCTTGTTCTAGTTCTGTGAAAAATGCCATTGGTAGTTTGATAGGGATTGCATTGAATCTCTAGATTGCTTTGGGTAGTAGACTCATTTTCACAAGGTTGATTTTTCCAATCCAAGAACATGGTATATCTCTCCATCTATTGGTATCATCTTTAATTTCTTTCATTAGTGTCTTATAATTTTCTGCATACATCTCTTTTGTCTCCTTAGAAGAGGTTTATTGCTAGGTATTTTATTCATTTTGTTGCAGTGGTAAATGGGAGTGTTTTCTTATTTTCACTTTCAGACTTTACATCATTAGTGCATAGGAATGCTAGAGATTTCTGTGCATTAATTTTGTATCCTGTTACTTTAGAAAATTTATTAACTAGCTCTGGTAGTTTTCTGGTGGCATCTTTAGGATTCTCTATGTATAGTATCATGTCATCTGCAAACGGTGACAACTTTACTTCTTTTCTAATTTGGATTCCTTTTATTTCATTTTCTTCCCAGATTGCTGTGCCTAAAACTTCCTAACCTATGTAGAATAATAGTGGTGACAGTGGGCAACCTTGTCTTGTTCCTGATCTTAGTGGAAATGGTTAAAATTCTTTGCCATTGAGGATGATGTTGGCTGTGGGATTTTCATATACGATCTTCATTATGTTGAGGGAAGTTCGTTCTATGCCTACTTTCTGCAGAGTTTTTATCATGAATTGGTGCTGAATTTTGTCAAAAGCTTTCTCTGAATCGATTGAGATGATCATATGGTATTTTCTCCTTAAATTTGTTAATATGGTGTACACATTGATTCATTTGCTTATATTCAAGAATCCTTACATTCCTGGGATAAATCCCACTTGCTCATGGTGTATGATCCTTTTAATGTGCTGTTGGATTCTGTTTGCTAGTATTGTGTTGAGGATTTTTGCATCTATGTTCGTCAGTGATATTGACCTGTAGTATTCTTTCTTTGTGACATCTTTGTCCGGTTTTGGTATCAGGGTGATGGTGGCCTCATAGAATGAGTTAGGGAATGTTCCTCCCTCTGCTATATTTTGAAAGAGTGTGAGAAGGGTAGGTGTTAGCTCTTCTCTAAATGTTTGATAAATTTCACCTGTTAAGCCATCTTCCTGGGCTTTTGTTTGCTGGAAGATTTTAATCACACTTTCAATTTCAGTGGTTGTGATTGGTGTGTTCATATTTTCTATTTCTCCCTTGTTCAGTCTCAGAAGGTTGTGCATTTCTAAGAATTTGTCCATTTCTTCCAGCTTGTCCATTTTATTGGCATATAGCTGCTTGTAGTAATCTCTCATGATCCTTTGTATTTCTGCAGTGTCAGTTGTTTCTTCTCCTTTTTCATTTCTAATTCTATTGATTTGAGTCTTCTCCCTTTTTTTCTTGATGAGTCTGTATAATGGTTTATCAATTTTGCTTATCTCCTTAAAGAACCAGCTTTTTGTTTTATTGATCTTTGCTATTGTTTCCTTCATTTCTTTTTCATTTACTTCTGAACTGATCTTTATGATTTCTTTCCTTCCGCTAACTTTGGGGAATTTTTTGTTATTTATCTAATTGCTTTAGGTGTAATGTTAGGCTGTTTATTTGAGATGTTTCTTGTTTCTTAAGGTAGGATTTTATTGCTGTAATATTCCCTCTTGGAACTGCTTTTTCTGCATCCCATAGGTTTTGGGTCGTCGTGTTTTCATTGTCATTTATTTCTAGGTATTTGTTTGATTTCCTCTTTGATTTCTTCAGTGAGCTCTTGGTTATTAAGTATTATATTGTTTAGCTTCCATGTGCTTGTATTTTTTACAGATTTTTCCTGTAATTGATATCCAGTCTTATAGCATTGTGGGTGGAAAAGGTACTTGATATGATTTCAGTTTTCTTAAATTTACCAAGGCTTCTTTTATGACCCAAGATATGATCTATCCTGGAGAATTATCCATGAGCAGTTGAGAAGAATGCATATTGTGTTGTTTTGGGAAGGAATGCCCTATAAATATCAAGTCTATCATGTCTGATTTATCCTTTAAAGCGTGTGGTTCCTTATTTATTTTCATTTGGCCTTATTTATTTTCATTTTGGAAGATCTGTCCATTGGTGAAAGTGGGGTGTTATAGTCCCCTATTAGGATTGTGTTACTGTCGATTTCCCCTTTTATGACTGTTAGTATTTGACTTATATATTGAGGTGCTTCTATGTTGGGTGAATAAGTATTTACAATTGTTATATCTTCTTCTTGAATCAACCCCTTGATCATTATGTAGTGTCCTTGTTTGTCTCTTCTAATAGTCTTTATTTTAAAGTCTACTTTGTCTGATATAAGAATTGCTACTCCAGGGCTTCCCTGGTGGCACAGTGGTTGAGGGTCCACCTGCCGATGCAGGGGACGCGGGTTCGTGCCCCGGTCCGGGAGGATCCCACATGCTGCAGAGCAGCTGGGCCTGTGGGCCGTGGCCACTGGGCCTGCACATCTGGAGCCTGTGCTCCACAATGGGAGAGGCCACAACAGTGAGAGGCCCGCATACCGCAGAAAAAAAAGAAAAAAAAAGAGTTGCTACTCCAGCTTTCTTTTGATTTCCATTTGCATGGAATACCTTTTTCCATCCCCTCAGTTTCAGTCTGTATGTGTCCCTAAGTCTGAAGTTGGTCTCTTGTAGACAGCATATATATGGGTCTTGTTTTTGTATCCATTCAGCCAGTCTGTGTCTTTTGGTTGGAGCATTTAATCCATTTACATTTAAGGTAATTATCAACATGTACATTCCTATTCCCATTTTCTTAATTTTTTGGGTTTGTTATTGTAGGTCTATTCCTTCTCTTGTGTTTCCTACCTAGAGAAGTTCCTTTAGCATTTTTTGTAAAGCTGGTTTGGTGGTGCTAAATTCTTTTGGGTTTTTCTTGTCTGTAAATGTTTTAATTTCTCCATCAAATCTGAATGAGATCCTTGCTGTGTAGAGTAATCTTGGTTGTAGGTTTTTCTCCTTCATCACGTTAAATATGTCCTGCCACTCCCTTCTGGCTTGCAGAGTTTCTGCTGAAAGTTCAGCTGTTAACCTTATGGAGATTTCCTTGTGAGTTACTTGTTGTTTTTTTCTTGCTACTCTTTTTTTTTTTTTTTTTTTTTTGCAGTACATGGGCCTCTCACTGTTGTGGCCTCTCCCGTTGCGGAGCACAGGCTCCGGACGCGCAGGCCCAGCGGCCATGGCCCACGGGCCCAGCTGCTCCGCGGCACGTGGGATCCTCCTGGACTGGGGCACGAACCCGTGTCCCCCGCATCGGCAGGCAGACTCTCAACCACTGCGCCACCAGGGAAGCCCTCTTGCTACTCTTAATATTTTTTCTTTGAATTTAATTTTTGATAGTTTGACTAATATGTGTCTTGGCGTGTTTCTCCTTAGATTTATCCTGTATGGGATTCTCTGTGCTTCCTGGACTTGAGTAACTATATACTTTCCCATATTAGGGAAATTCTAAATTATAATCTCTTCAAATATTTTCTCAGTCCCTTTGTTTTACTCTTCTTCTTCTGGAACCCTTATAATTCGAATGTTGGTGCATTTAATGTTGTACCAGACATCTCTGAGACTGTCCTCAGTTCTTTTCATTCTTTGTTTTTCTTTATTCCCCTCTGCAGTAGTTATTTCTACTCTTTTCTCTTCCAGGTCACTTATCCATTCTTCTGCCTCAGTAATTCTGCTATTGGTCCCTTCTAGAGAATTTTTAATTTCTTTTATTTTCTTGTTCATTTTTTCCTTGCTCTTTAGGTCTTCTAGTTTCTTTTTAAAGGTTTCTTGTATTTCCTCTATTCTTTTTCCAAGATTTTGGATCATCTTTACTATCATTATTCTGCATTCTTTTTCACATAGACTGCCTATTTCCTCTTAATTTGTTAGGTCTGATGGGTTTTTATCTTGCTCCTTCATCTGCTGTGTGTTTTTCTGTCTTCTCATTTTGCTTAACTTACTGTGTTTGTGATCTCCTTTTCATAGGCTGCAGATATTTGTAGTTCAAGTTGTTTTTGTTGTCCGTCCCCAGTGGCTAAGGATGGTTCAGTGGGTTGTGTAGGCTTCCTGGTGGAGGAGACTAGTGCCTGTGTTCTTATGGATGAGTCTGGATCTTGTATTTCTGGTGGGCAGGTCCACATCTGGTGGTGTGTTTTGGGGTGTCTGTGGCCTTATTATGATTTTAGACAGCCTCTCTGCTATTGGATGGGTTTGTTTTACTGTCTTGCTAGTTTTTGGCCTAGGTTGGCCAGCACTGTAGGTTGCTGTTCGTTGAGTGAAGCTGGGTCTTGGCATTGAGATGGAGATCTCCCGGAGATGTTTGCCATTTGATATTACATGGAGCTGGGAGGTCTCTTCTGGACCAGTGTTCTGAAGTTGGCTCTCACACTTCAGAGGCACAGCCCTGATGCCTGGCTGGAGCACAAAGAGCCTTTCATCCATATGGCTCAGAACAAAATGGAGAAATAATAGAATGAAAGAAAGAATATGAAATAAAATAAAATAAGGTAAAATAAAATAAAATAATTTGTAAAAATAAAAAATAATTATTAGAAAAATATTTTTTATAGTAAAGGAAAAAAAAGAAAAAAAGGATGGACAGAACCCTAGGACAAATGGTAAAAACAAACCTATAAAGACAAAATCACACACAGAAGCATACACATACACACTCCAAAAAAGAGAAAAAGGGAATATATATATATCTTTGTTCCCAAAGTCCACCTCCTCAGCTTGGGATGATTTGTTGTCTATTCAGGTATTCCACAGAAGCAGGATACAACAAGTTGGTTGTGGAGATTTAATCCACTGCTCCTGAGGCTGCTGGGAGAAATTTTCCTTTCTCTTTGTTCACACAGCTCCTGGGTATCTGTTTTGGATTTGTACCTGTCTCTGAGTGTAGGCTTCCTGAGGGCGTCTGTTCTTTGCTCAAACAGGATGGAGTTAAAAAGCAGCTGATTCAGGGGCTCAGGCTCACTCAGTCCAGGGGGAGAGAAGTGTACCAATGCTGGGTGAGCCTGCAGTGGCAGAGGCCGGCGTGACATTGCAACAGCCTGAGGCACATCGTGTCTTCTTCTGGGGAAGTTGTCCCTGGATCACGGGACCCTGGCAGTGGTGTGCTGCACAGGCTCCCAGGAGGGGAGATGTGTAGAGTGACCTATGCTTGCACACAGGATTCTTGGTGGTGGCAACAGCAGCCTTAGCATCCCATGCTGGTCTATCTTGTCTCAGCTGATAGCCGTGGCTTGCGCCCGTCTCTGGAGCTCTTTTTAGTGACATTCTTAATCCCCTCTCCTCACGCACCAGGGATAAAAGAGGGAAGAGAATGTCTCTTGCCTCTTCGGCAGGTCCAGACTTTTTTCCGGACTCCCTCCCAGCTAGCTGTGATGCACTAGCCGCTTCAGGCTGTGTTCAGGCAGCCAACGCCAGTCCTCTCCCTGGGATGACCTCCAATGTCTGAGCCTCAACTCCCAGCCCCTGCCCACCTCGGTGGGTGAGCACACAAGCCTCTCGGGCTTGTGAGTGCTGGTCGGCACTGATCCTCTGTGTGGGAATCTCTCTGCTTTGACCTCCACACCCCTGTTGCTGCCCTGTCTTCCATGACTCCGAAGCTTCCCCCCCTATGCCACCTGCAGTCTCCGCACGTGAAGTGACTTCCTAATGTATGTAATCCTTTCCTCCTTCACTGTTCCCTTCCACTGGTTCAGGTCCCATCCCTATTCTTTTGTCTCTGGTTTTTTTTTTTTTTTTTTGTCTTTTGCCCTACCCAGGTACGTGGGGAGTTTCTTGCCTTTTGGGATGTCTGAGGTCTTCTGCCAGTGTTCAGTAAGTGTTCTGTAAGAGCTCTTCCACATGTACATGTATTTCTGATGTATTTGTGGGGAGGAAGATGATCTCTGTGTCTTACTCTTCCACCATCTTGAAGCTCCTCCCACAAATGAAGTTTAGAATACCATTTGCTGACAAGCTGGAGTTCTTTGTTATTCAATACAATTCACACCATTGCAAACTATGTTCCAAGCACACTGGTGAACTTCTATAATAAATGTTTCATCATCTGTGTCAGAAAGACAATAGACATATCTTGCCTTGGGATTTAACTATAACAAAAAATGACAGAAACTAACTTCACAAATTACATTCTCCTGAGTGATGGGTATGTTGTCATATACAGCAGTATTCAATAAAACTCCAATTACTTATATGACAAACGGTCCCAATGTTTGATGGACAATTTATATGCAACCACCAGGAACATAATTTTAAACAGCAACATTAACTTCTGTCATTTTGGTGGCTTGGGAGTCAGTGGTTCACACTGTTCTGGGGGAGCCTCCATTTCAAACCATATTTCAAACAATGATTAATTAAGCTCACAATACCTTGAAACCGAGTCTCTAAATTCATGCAAGAAGCTTAAAGTAAAAGCATGAAAATTTAAGCAACTTTTTAAAAGCCATAATGAGAGACAGGATTATTACAGGTATCCAACCAAACCTAACTATATCCTACTTCAAATGTTAAACTGGAATCCTTGTGCCAAGCGTCTTAAATTATCATGCTGCCAAACACATGAGATACAATGTGTTGAAAGCTGGAAGACAGCAAGACAAATTCTGCCATAGTTTTTCCAGCATCAAGAATCCAAAAGTCCAGAGGGCAGACAGCAGAAGCAAGAGCAACTACAATCCTGCAGCCTGTGGAACAAAAACCACACTCACAGAAAAATAGACAAGATGAAAAGGCAGAGGACTATGTACCAGATGAAGGAACAAGTTAAAACCCCAGAAAAACACTAAATGAAGTGGAGATAGGCAACCTTCCAGAAAAAGAATTCAGAATAATGATAGTGAAGAAGATCCAGGACTTCAGAAAAACAATGGAGGCAAAGATCGAGAAGATGCAAGAAATGTTAAAAAAGACCTAGAAGAATTAAAGAAAAAACAAACAGAGATGAACAATACAATAACTGAAATGAAAACAACACTAGAAGGAATGAATAGCAGAATAAGTGAGGCAGAAGAATGGATAAGTGACCTAGAAGACAGAATGGTGGAACTCACGGCTGTGGAAGAGAATAAAGAAAAAACAATGAAAAGTAATGAAGACACCCTAAGAGACCTCTGGGAGAACATTAAACGCAACAACATTCACATTATAAGGGTCCCAGAAGGAGAAGAGAGAGAGAAAGAACCAGAGAAAATATTTGAATATATTATAGTTGAAAACTTCCCTAACAAACATGGGAAAGGAAATAACCACCCCAGTTCAGGAAGTGCAACGAGTCCCATACAGGATAAACCCAAGGAGAAACACGCCAAGACACATAGTAATCAAATTGGCAAAATTTAAAGACAAATAAAAATTATTGAAAGCAGAAAGGGAAAAGTGACAAATAACATAGAAGGGAACTCACATAAGGTTAACAGCTGATTTCTCAGCAGAAATTCTACAAGACAGAGGGAGTGGCATAATATACTTAAAGTGATGAAAGGGAAGAACCTATAAACAAGGTTACTCTACCCAGCAAGGATCTCATTCAGATTTTATGGAAAAATCAAAAGCTTTACAGACAAGCAAAAGGTAAGAGAATTCAGCACAACCAAACCAGCTCTACTACAAATGCTAAAGGAACTTCTTTAAGTGGGAAACACAAGAGAGGAAAAGGACCGAAAAATACAACCCCAAAACAATTAAGAAAATGGTCATAGGAACATACATATTGATAATTACCTTAAATGTGAATGGATAAAATGATCCAACCAAAAGACACAGGCTTGCTGAATGGATACAAAAAGAAGACCTATATATACGCTGTCTAGAAGAGACCCACTTCAGACCTAGGGACACATACAGACTGAAAGTGAGGGTGTGGAACAAGATATTCCATGCAATTGGAAATCAAAAGAAAGCTGGATTAGCAATACTCATATCAGATAAAATAGACTTTAAAATGGAGAATGTTACAAGAGACAAGGAAAGACTCTACATTATGATCAAGTGATCAATCCAAGAAGAACATGTAACAATTATAAATATACATGCACCCAACATAGGAACTCCTCAATACATACTGAAACTGCTAACAGCTAAAAAAGAGTAAATCGAGAGTAACAAAATAATAGTGGGGGACATTAACACCTGACTTACACCAATGGACACATCATCCAAAAAGAAAATTACTAAGGAAACACAAGCTTTAAATGACACAATAGAAGAGATAGATTTAATTGATATTTATAGGACATGCCATCCAGAAACAGCAGATTACACTTTTCTCAAGTGTGCACAGAATATTCTCCAGGATAGGTCACATCTTGGGTCACAAGTCAAGCCTCAGAAAGTTTAAGAAAATTGAATTCATATCAAGCATCTTTTCTGACCTCAACACTATGAGATTAGAAATGAATTATGTGTAAAAAATGTAAAAACCACAAACACATGGAGGCTAAACAATATGTTACTAAATAACCAAGATATCACTGGAGAAATCAAACAGGAAATCAAAAAAATACCTATTGAAAAATGACAATGAAAACATGATGATCCAAACCTATGGGATGTGGCAAAAGCAGTTCTAAGAGGGAAGTTTATAGCTGTAAAAGCCTACCTCACGAAACAAGAAAAATCTCAATTAAACAACCAAACCTTACACATAAAAAAATTAGAGAAAGAAGAACAAACAAAACCCAACGTTAGCAGAAGGAAAAAATTGTAAACATCAGAGCAGAAATAAGTGAAATAGAAACAAGGAAAACAATAGCAAAGATCAATAAAGCTAAAAGCTGCTTCATTGCAAAGATAAACAAAATTGATAAAACCTTAACCAGACTCATCAAGAAAAAGAGGGAGAGGACTCTAATCAAGAAAATTAGAAATGAGAAAGGAGAAGTTACAGCAGGCAACACAGAAATACAAAGCATCCTAAGAGAGTACTACAAGCAATTCTATGCAATAAAATGGACAACCTGGAAGAAATGGACAAATCCTTAGGAATGTATAACCTTCCATTACTGAACCAGGAAGAAATAGAAAATATGAGCAGACCAATCACAAGTAATGGAATTGAAACTGTGATTTAAAATATTCCAACAAACAAAAGTCCAGGACCAGATGGCTTCACAGGTAAATTATATCAAATATTTACAGAAGAGATAGCACCCATCCTTCTCAAACTCTTCCAAAAAATTGTGGAGGAAAGAACACTCCTAAAGTCATTCTATGAGGCCACCATCACCCTGATACCAAAACCAGACAAAGATACTACAAAAAAAGAAAATTACAGACCAATATCACTGATGAATATAGATGCAAAAATTCTCAACAAAACACTAGCAAACAGAATCTAGCAACACATTAAAAGGATTATAAACCATGGTCAAGTGGGATTTATCCCAGGGATGCAAGGATTCTTCAATGTATGCAGATCAATCAATGTGATAAACCATATTAAAAAAATTGAAGAATAAAAACCATATGATCATATCAATAAATGCAGAAAAAGCTTTTGACACAATTCAACACACATTTATGAATAAAACTCTCCAAAAAGTCGGCATAGAGGGAACCTACCTCAACATAATAAAGGCCATATATGTCATACCCACAGCAAACATCATTCTCAATGGTGAGAAACTGAAAGCTTTTCCTCTAAGATCAGGAAAGAGACATGGATGTCCATTATCACCCCTACTATTCAACATAGTTTTGGAAGTCCTAGCCATGACAATCAGAGAAGAAAAAGAAATAAAAGGAATACAAATTGGAAAAGAAGAAGTAAAACTGTCACTGTTTGCAGATGATATGATACTATACATAAAGAATCCTAAAAATGCCACCAGAAAACTACTAGAACTAATCAATGAATTTGGTAAAGTTGCAGAATACAAATTTTATGCACACAAACCTCCTGCATTCCTATACACTAATGATGAAAAATCTAAAAGAGAAATTAAGGAAAAACTCCCATTTACCTTTGCAACAAAAATAATAAAATACCTAGGAATAAATCTACCTAGGGAGACAAAAGCCATGTATGCAAAAACTACAAGACACTAATGAAAGAAAGTAAAGATGATACCAGCAGATGGAGAGATACACCATGTTCTTGGATTGGAAGAATCAATATTGTGAAAATGAGTCTACTACCCAAAGCAATCTAGAGATTCAATGCAATCCCTATCAAATTACCAATGGCGTTTTTTACAGAACTAGAACAAAAAATCTTAAAATTTGTATGGAGACACAAACGACCCTGTAAAGCCAAGGCAGTCTTGAGGAAAAAAACAGAGCAAGAGGAATCAGACTCCCTGACTTCAGATTATACTACCAAGCTACAGTAATCAAGATAATATGGTACTGGCACAAAAACAAAAACATAGATCAATGGAACAAGATAGAAAGCCCAGACGTTAATCAACACACCTATGGTCAACTAAACTATAACAAAGGAGGCAATGATATACAATGGAGAAAAGACAGTCTCTTCAATAAGTGGTGCTGGGAAAGCTGGACAGCTACATGTAAAAGAATGAAATTAGAACACTTTCTGACACCACACACAAAAATAAACTCAAAATGGATTTGAGACCTAATGTAAGACCAGACACTATAAAACTCTTATAGGAAAGCATAGGAAGACCACTCTTGACATAAATCACAGAAAGATCTTTTTTGATCCACCTTTGAGTAATGGAAATAAAAACATAACTAAATAAATGGGACCTATTGAAACTTAAAAGCTTTTGCACAGCAAAGGAAATCATAAACAAGACGAAAGGACAAACCTCAGAATGGGAGAAAATATTTGCAAACGAGCCAAGGGACAAAGGTTTAATCTCCAAAATATATAAACAGCTCATACAGCTCAATAATAAAGAAAAAAAACAACCCAATCCAAAAATGGGCAGAAAACCTAAATACACATTTCTCCAAAGAAAACATACAGATGGCCCAGAAGCACTTGAAAAGCTGCTCAACATCACTAACTATTAGAGAAATGCAAATCAGAACTAAAATGAGTTATCACCTCACACCAGTGAGAATGGGCATCATCAGAAAATCTACAAACAACAAATGCTGGAGAGGGTGTGGAGAAAAGGGAACCCTCTTGCACTGTTGGTGGGAATGTAAATTGATACAGCCACTATGGAGAACAGTACGGACGTTCCTTAAAAAAACTAAAAATAGAATTACCATATCTTCCAGCAATCCCACTACTGGGCATATACCCAGAGAAATCCATAATTCAAAAAGACACATGCACCCGAATGTTCATTGCAGCACTATTTACAATAGCCAGATCATGGAAGCAACCTAAATACCCATCGACAGATTAATTGATAAAGATGTTGTGGTACATATATACAATGAAATATTACTCAGCCATAAAAAGGAACAAAATTGGTCATTTGTTGAGACGTGGATGGATCTAGAGACTGTCATACAGAGTGAAGTAAGTCAGAAAGAGTAAAACAAATATTGTATATTAATGCATGTATCTGGAACCTAGAGAAATGGTACAGATGAACCGGTTTGCCGGGTAGAAGTTAAGACAAGATGTAGAGAACAAACGTATGGACACCAATGGGGGAAAGCCACAGGGGGGTGGGGGTGGTAGTGTGATGAATTGGGACATTGGGATTGACATGTATACACTGATGTGTATAAAATTGATGACTAATAAGCACCTGCTGTATAAAAAAATAAATAAAATAAAATCCAAAATGTAAAAAAAAAAGTAAGTTGAATTATATGTAGCATGATCCTATTGGTACAGAAACAAAACACTATGTGTTGTATAGGTGTGTATTTGCATGTCTATAAAATGGTCAGCAAATATATTCATCAAACAGTTAAAAGTGGTAACTCCTGGAGAGTCAGACTAAAAAGGATAAAGAGATTTTACTTTTTATTTCATAAATTTGTATTAATTGCCTCTTTAATAACAAAGCTACCTTTTGTAAGTTTTTAATCACCAATGTTTTTAATTAAATGTGCCATCAATTTAGATTATTTTATTTAAGAAAATAAAAGAGCATTAAAGTAAAAAAAAAGATCATTATACAAAAATTAAGTGTATTTCTATGCCTTGGAATGGGCAATTCAAAAATTAAATTAAGAAAACAATTCCATTAACTGCAGCAGAAAAAAAATACTTAGGAGTAAATTTAACTAAAAATGTGTAAACTATCCTAAAAACTATAAAATACAGTTGAAAGATATTCAAAAAGGCCTAAATAAATGGAAAAACCTCACATATTCTCAGATTGGGAGACAGTATAATTAAGATGGCAGAACCTCTCAAATTAATTTACAGGTTCAATACAGTCCTTATTAAAATCTGGCCTAGTTTCTTTGCATAAATTGAAGCTGATACTAAAATTCATATAGAAAGTCAAGGGATACTGAATAGTCAAAACAACCTTCATTTTTAAAGAACAGATTTGGAGAACTCACATTTTCTGATTTCAAAACCTAATACTCTACAGTAATCAAGACTTTGTGGAACTAGCATAAGGATGGACATGTAAATTAATAGAATAGTATGGAAAGCCCCCCCCAAAATACAAAAGTTGAGAATTCTAGTCCTTCCACTGTTATTGTTTTTAAGTGGTCACACCTTTCCTGTTTGCCTTTTTGTTTCTGTGTTTAAGGAGATGCAAATTATGAAATAAAATAAGTTAAATTATGTGGTTGACACATGAAGCATGGGTAGGTTGAGTATTCATGAGGAACCTGGTGAATGTCCTGAGGCATGCAGTTGAGGCATGACCAAATGCTAGACACTTTTTAAATCCATTTTTAAATTGAAGTATAGTTAATTTACAATGTTGTGTTAGTTTCAGGTGTACAACAAAGTGATTCAGTTATATATATATATTGCTTGTTTGTTTGTTTGCTTGTTTTTTCAGATTATTTTCCATTATAGGATAGTACAAAATATTGTATACAGTTCCTTGTGCTATACAGTAGGTCCTTATTGGTTATCTGTTTTATATATAGTAGTATTTATCTGTTAATCCTAAACTCCTAATTTATCTCTCCCCCAAGTCCCACTATCCTGTTTGTCAACCACAAGTTTGTTTTCTATGTCTGTGAAACTGTTTTTGTCTTGTAAATAACTTCATTTGTATTTTCTTTAGATTCCACATATAAGTGATATCATATGATATTTGTCTTTCTCTCTCTGACTTACTTCACTTAATATGATAATCTCTATGCCCATCCATGTTGCTACAACTGGCATTATCTAATTCTTTTTTATGGCTGAGTAATATTCCATTGTATGTGTATACCACATCTTCTTAATACATTCATCTGTTGATGGACATTTAGGTTGCTTTGATGTCTTGGCTATTGTAAATAGTGCTGCTATGAACATTGGTGTGCATGCATCTTTTCAAATTAGAGTTTTCTAATGTCCAGGATTGGGATTGCAGGAACATATGGTAGCTCTATTTTAAGAGGTTCTAAGTAATTTCTCCATAGTGGTTGTATCAATTTATATTCCCAAGTTTGTATTCTATCGAAACAGTTATTCTTGGGTAGTGGAATAATGGGACATGAAACAATTACATCATGTGTGCCTATGCTCATCCCCTTATTTCCTTCTCTGTAAAAGAAATCTCTTGTTCATAGGTGATGTTTTGTAAGATACCACAGACATAAATAAGGCACTCTATGCATTTACGCTTGGTGGTAATTGCCAGGGAAAGCAAACCTATATCCAGATTATGTGTGTATTCTTGTGAGGACAGATTTCTCCCCCTTCAAAATGGAAGAGGTCCAATATAATCAATTTGCCATCAGATAGCAGGCAGGCTCCCCCAGCATGTTTTACCAAAATGAAGCCTCATTTTTGGCTTCTATTACTGGAAGGTAGAGCACTTAGAAGTGATAGTGGTCAGATCAGCCTTAATCAAGAGAAATTAATGTTGATTAAAACATGTATATTCTCCATACTTGCTTTCATGGTAATTTTGTATATGAACCCATTGAGTAATCACCGTAGTGCAGAAAGAAGGTGGCTGACATCTACAGAATGTCATTATGTCCAGCAAACAACCTCTTCAACAGTAAATGTCTTCTGGTGGGACACAGATTTACATGGGAAGTGAATATCCTCATATTCAGTGCCTATTTTGAAAAGTTCATTCACAAGCCTTTCACCAATTCCTGTCACTAATTTTCCAACTTTATTTTTTCCAGGTCTCTGTCCAGCCAGCTAATTAAACAGTCTCTACCCATGAATCAGCATAGATCCACACTTCAGGTTATCTTTTTTTTCTATGCACAATGGTTAGATAGGTGTACCACTTAAAGACTTGCCCACCAATGGAATTTCCCTTTACCTCAGCTTTTAGGAGCACCCTTGATTGGGGCTCTAATGTTATGGCCATGCACTTTTGTTTGATACAAGCACTGCAAGAAGACCCAAATAGAACCCAGACTCATCTTTTTGCCTCCTTCAGTAAATGGTCATAGTAACCACTCCTTGAAACCAAAGGTGTAGGTCAAAGAAGAGAGAGGAAAGAAGCAGGAATAGGTATCAAGGAAGTTTAAACTTCCCAGTCTCCACCTCACTTGTGTCTTCCAGTTCTTCTGAGGCTCTATCCTGCATATACTAATTCATTAGTTCATTTAGAAATGAAATGCCTCTGCACACATTCAATTTTATTGATCAGATAGTATCTAGTTCATAAATACTAGTTTGGGGTTGCAAAGATGCCTGAGAATACCACAATTAGGTGTTCCATTTCTTTCAGTGACTATCAAGACAGGAGCTGATTTTTAAATGGAAAATAAATCAGTTAAAAAAAAAAGGACATATTTTTATTCCAAAACGTATCTAAGTTGTTTTTTTTCTCCTTTTTTTTTTTTTTTTTTTCCTGCGGTACGCAGGTCTCTCACTGTTGTGGCCTCTCCCGTTGCGGAGCACAGGCTTCAGACGCACAGGCTCAGCGGTCATGGCTCACGGGCCTAGCAGCTCCATGGCATGTGGGATCTTCTCGGACCAGGGCATGAACCTGTGTCCCCTGCATCAGCAGGCAGACTCTCAACCACTGCGCCACAGGGGAAGCCCTTTTTTTCCTCTTTTGATACTTGTCAGAGATTCTGTATGTCATCTCTATCTAGCATAAACACTCACATTCTTAGATTCAGCTGCCTGTAAGTGCATATTCAGTCTTCTGTTCTCTGTATCTCTTGACTTGACTCTGGTGAATCCTTTTTTAACCACTTGAATTGGCTACTTCTGAAGAAATGGGTATATTGGCAATTGAATAGCTTTCACATCTACCATGTTGTAGTTAGAAGAAATGGATTAAATGGGTACCCTGTGACACAAATGGCTTTTAAAGGCATAGTGTGAATTGAAACAAAACAGTAAGAGCCAGAAGAAATCTATGGTATAATGCAGTTTTCATAAATTAGAAATATGTTCACACAAAAACTATCCATTTTACAAGCACACATAAAATGAGAAGTAAGAAAATGAGCATATTAGGATGGTTACTATGGGAGAAAGAATAAACATGGAGAAAATATTACAATGAAAGGAACGAATGAATAAAACAATTGAGAGACTTTAACTAGGCCAATGAAATAGTGTGCATTAAACTGTAGTGTATGATCAATTCAAGACAGGGGGACGTAGGAGGAGATATTTTGTTTTTGGTTTTGGTTTTTGGTTGTAATTTTTATTGGCACTTGTGGAGACTGAAATGAATGAAAGTCAATGAGTTACTTTAAGGATATTCAATCAGAGGATCACTGTTACAAATGTTTAGCAAGCCTAAAGTACATGTAAAGAGCTACAACAAAGTTGTACAAATAAATATTTATATGTATATACATATTTGATCACTGATAATTTTTAGTAACATATAATCACTAGTTTTCTAAGGATTGGGAGAGCTTAATTGTGGTTTTATTAATTTCTGTACATTTACACATAGTTCAGCATATATAAATCTATTTCCCAGGCTTAGCCCAGTGTCTTATGTTAATGAGTGATGTAATGTCATTTTATTCAGACATTTTTCATTCAGTAACATTCTAAACCCAACCCTGGCTGATCTCTCTCTGGGAACCCTTCTTACAAGATGATAATGAAGCTTAAAGAATTATTTTGGAGATTACTGCTTAAATACTAAAGTACACTAATGAGAGGAAATAGTCTATGTTTAAAAATCCAGTGACTCTTTTCCACTTGAATGAATTTAATGGTGAAACTAATTACTGTTTTTTTAATCCACAGTGATTAAAGATAATTTTTTTTCACAAAATGAGCTTTAAGTACTAATTTGCCAAAAAATCAAGGTCCAAACCCTATACATTCGAGAGAATGAAAATATTGCTTACAATTTCACAGTTTGCAAACAAAATTATTCCATATATTATTTTTTTGAATTAGTAGAATTATAATTCTCAAGGGGACAGGCTAAATTTAAGTTCTATTTCCTGAATGAACAACTATGACAATTTTATTGCTAAGTGGTATTTCGGTTTGTTATCAAATATCACAATTCCATTTATGTAGTCAATGGGAACTAAGAAAAGTCCTTTAGAGCAATATGTGCTTCTTTATAGAGATAGTTTAGAAATCTAATACATTATGCAGTTTAAAGTTTCCACTTTAGTGATATATTCATATACTATATAGGGCCATTCAGAAATCACTAGGAATTTGTATCTTATTTCAAACATGACCAATGATCAAACAGAAAGTTTAAATAATTTTATTCAGAGTAGGTAACATAGATTTTGATGATTGAAACTCTTTAGATAATTGAACACTTTAATCACACATTTGATAATGTATGAAATTTTCAAACTCAATAAAGTAGGAAGAGAGGTCGTTCAAAAAAGGTGTACACAATGGCAAGACAAAATAACTTAGACTATCATGCTGTGTTCACTATAAAAGATTTCGCTGAAACTTCCCAATACTGGTGCAGCAAATTAAAACTAGTCAAACTCCTCCCATAAAGAGGTTGGTTTTATAACTTCTTGCCTTGAATGTGTGTGACCTCTGAAACTGATTTAGCTAGTAATATACACTGGAAGGGATCTCAGGCCAGTTATTGGTTTAGGCCTTAAGAGACTGGCAACTTCCATTTCCTATCTCTGGTAGCATTTGTTTGGGAGATATGAACCATCAAGTAAGATCACCATACTAGAGAGATCATATATAGGTACAATGGAAAACTGTTGCAGCTGAGTGCTGCCTGCCAAAATATCAGGCATGTGAGTGAATCTATCTTAGACATTCTATACCAGCCCATCTGTTAGCTGAATACCACTCAGTAGCTATCACATGGAACAGAAGAATCACCCAACTTATCCATGATTGAATCCCTGACAAAGACTCTCTCCTTGACCAAGCTCTAGTCAGGCTCCTCTTGAGCCCTCTTTTGACTAGGCCTCAAAAAATAATAAAAAATAAAAATAAAAACTGCAGACTGTCAGGACCAATGATTTCATCCACCCCCCCATACTATTAAGAGATCAGAACAAACACTATCATACTTTCTAATAGATCAAAGCTGCCAAAAAAAATTTTTGTATTCTAGCCAACACATGAAGATAGGGCCCCTGCCTCCCCATATACGTGGGAGGGGAGGAGCCTAACTTCAATAAACACCAATTAGCAAACCCAGATGGACTCCATATTAATCAAACCCCTCTCTTTCCACTTTTTATAAATTTCCACTTATCTGACCCTGCCCAGGCCTCCTACATTTCCCCTACCTTTTCTCTCATCCTCCCTTTAAAGGAGAATTTACCTCTGCACAGATAAAATTTAAGTTCATTTCATACTGAACACTTTTCCTTATTGCAATAGTTATTACTGATAAATATCTCTTTTTACCAGGAATCAAAGAACATCAATATAAAAAATCAAAAACACACAAAGGAAGAGAGCAAGAGAGGAAAAGAGGGACAAAAAAATCTTCAAAATGTATAAAAAATAGTGAGCAAAATGGCAATATTATGAACTTTTTCATCAACAATTATTTTCAATTTAAATGTATTAAACTTTCCAATCAAAAGACGTAGAGTGGCTAAAGAGGTTAAAAAAATAAAAACCAAGGTCCAGCTATATGATGTTTACAATAGAGTCATTTTAGATTTAAGGATACAGATGAGCTGAAAGAGAAAGGACAGAAAAATATATTCCATGCAAATTATAACTAACAAAGAGCATGGGTGACCATATTTATAGTAGACAGAATAGAATAAATAAAAACTGTCATGAGACAAGAACAGAATATAATGATAAAAAGACCAATTCACCAGGAATATATAACAATTATAAATATACAACTAACATCAAAACCCTCAAATATATGAAGCAAATATTGAAATACCCAAAGGGAGAAATGGATATCCATGTAGTAATAGTAGATTTCAATCATCCACTTTTAATAATGAATAGATGAATATCAATAGCAAAACCTATGACTTGAATAGCACAATAGACAAAATTAACCTAACAGACATATACAAAACACTGCACCCAACAACGTTAGAATACAAATTCTTATCAAGCACACATGGAACATCTTCCAGGATAGATTACATGTTAGGCCACAAATCAAGTATTAATTTTTTTTAAATTAAAATTATAACAAGTATCTTTTCTGAACACAAAGCAATAAAACTAGATATGAACTGCAAAAAATATATGGAAAATAGAGTAATATGTAGAAGTTAAAAAACACTTTTGATCAACAAATGGGTCAAAGAATTCAAAAGAGAAAGTAGATGATATCTTGAGACAAATGAAAAAGAAAGCACCAATATACCAAAACGTACGGAATGCAGGAAAAACAATTTTAAAAGGAAAGTCAAGGGCTTCCCTGGTGGCGCAGTGGTTGAGAGTCTGCCTGCCGATGCAAGGGACACGGGTTCGTGCCCCGGTCGGGGAAGATCCCACATGCCGCGGAGCGGCTGGGCCCGTGAGCCATGGCCGCTGAGCCTGTGCATCCGGAGCCTGTGCTCCACAACGGGAGAGGCCACAACAGTGAGAGGCCCGCGTACAGCAAAAAAAAAAAAAAAAAAGGAAAGTCAATAGCTGTAAATTCCTACATTAAAAAATAATATCTCAAATAAGCAACCTAACTTTAGACCTCAAGGAACTAGAAGAAGAATGATCTAAGCCCAAAGTTAACAGAAAGAAAAAAATATATGAAAAAGGGAAAAGGAAAAGAAATCAAAGAAACTAAAAGTTGAGTTTTTGGAAAGATTAACTAAATAGACCACTTTTGCTTAGATTGAGGAAAAAAGAAGTGACTCAAATAATTAAGGTCAGAAATGAAAGAGGAAACACTAAAACTGAAGCCACAGAAATATGAGAATATTATGAAAACTTAAATGCCAAAAAAGGATAAACTAGTAGAAATGAATAAATTTTAAAAAGCATACAACCTTCCAGACAGAATCATAAAGAAATGGAAAATCTGAATAGACTTAGAAGTGGTACAAGATTGAACTGAAAATCACAAACTTCCCAACACAAATGAGCCCAAGACCAGATGATTTTACTGGGGAATTCTAGCAAGTATTTAAAGAAGAATAAATGCCAATTCTTCTCAAACTTTTCCAGAAACTGAAAAGGAGAGAACACATCCAAGCTAATTTTATAAATCCAGCATTACTCTGGTTCCAAAGTAAGACAAAGACATTATAAAAATGTACCAACCAATATCTCTGCTGAAAATAGACGCAACATCCTAAACAAAATATTAGCAAAGCAACGTTAACAGCACATTAAAAGGATCATATACCATGAAAAAGTAAGATTTATTCCAAAGGTTCCAGAAGGATTCAACATACAAAATCAATCAATGTGAAACACCGAATTAACAGAACAAAGAATAAAAATCATATATTCATCTGAACATATGTAGAGAAAAAATTAATACTATTTTTGATAGAAGTACTGAACAAAGAACAGATTAAATTACTTCAACATAATAAATCCCCATATGACAAGACTGCAGCTAAGATCAGACAGCAAAACTGACTGTTCTTCACAAACACATGAAAGGATGCTCAACATCATTAATCATTAGTGAAATGCAAATCAAAACTACAATGAGATATCATCTCACACCAGTCAGAATGGCCATCATCAAAAAATCTAGAAACAATAAATGTTAGAGAGGGTGTGGAGAAAAGGGAACACTCTTGCACTGTTGGTGGGACTGTGAATTGGTACAGCCACTATGGAGAACAGTATGGAGGTTCCTTAAAAAACTACAAAAAGAAGTACCATATCACCCAGCAATCCCACTACTGGACATATACCCTGAGAAAACCATAATTCAAAAAGAATCATGTACCAAAATGTTCATTGCAGCTCTATTTACAATAGCCCAGAGATGGAAATAACTTAAGTGTCCATCATCCGATGAATGGATAAAGAAGATGTGGCACATATATACAATGGAATACTACTCAGCCGTAAAAGAAACGAAATTGAGCTATTTGTATTGAGGTGGATAGACCTAGAGTCTGTCATACAGAGTGAAGTAAGTCAGAAAGAGAAAGACAAATACTGTATGCTAACACACATATATGGAATTTAAGACAATATAGACTTTAAAATAAAGACAATTACAAGAGACAAAGAAGGACACTACATAACGGTCATGGGATCAAACCAAGAAGATATAACAATTGTAAATACTTATGCACCCAACACAGGAGAACCTGAATACATAAGGCAAATTCTAAAAGCCATAAAAGGGAAATTGACAATAACACAATAAGAGTGGGGGATTCTAACACCTCACTTTCACCAATGGATAGATCAACTAAAATGAAAATAAATATGGAAACACAAGCTTTAAATGACACATTAAAACATATGGATGGACTTAATTGATATTTATAGGATATTCTATCCAAAAGCAACAGAAAACACTTTCTTCTCAAGTGCTCATGGAACATTCCTGGATAGATCACATCTTGGGTTACAAATCAAGCCTTAAATTTAAGAAAATTGAAATCATATCAAGTAATTTTTCCGACCACAATGCTATGAGATTAGATGTCAATTACAGGAAAAAAAGTGTTAAGAATACAAACCCATTGAGGCTAAACAGTAAGCTACTAAATGACCAAGAGATCACTGAAGAAATCAAAGAGGAAATTAAAAAAAAAATACATAGAGACAAATGACAAAGGAAACACAACAATCCAAAACCTATGAGACATAGCAAAAGCAGTTCTCAGAGGGACGTTTATAGCAATACAATCCTACCTCAAGAAACAAGAAAAAATCTCAAATAAACAACCTAACCTTACACCAAAAGCAGTTAGAGAAAAAAGAACAAAAAATACTGAAGGTTAGCAGAAGGAATGAAATCATGAAGGTCAGATCAGAAATAAATGAAAAAGAAATGAAGGAAATGATAGAAAAGATCAATAAACTAAAAGCGGGTTCTTTGAGAAGATAAACAAAGTTGATAAACCAGTAGCCGGACTCATCACGAAAAAAAGGGAGAAATCTCGCATCAACAGAATTAGAAATAAAAAAGGAGAAATAACAAATGACCCTGCAAAAATACGAAGGATCATGAGAGATTACTACAAGCAAATATACGCCAATACAATGGACAACCTTGAAGAAATAGACAAATTCTTAGACAACCACAGCCTTCCGAGAGTGAACCAGGAAGAAATAGAAAATATACACAGACAAATGCAAGCACTGAAATTGAAACAGTGATTTAAAAACTTCCAACAAACAAACCCCAGGACTAGATAGCTTCACAGCCAAATTCTATCAAACATTTAGAAAAGAGCTAACACCTATCCTTCTCAAACTCTTCCAAACTATAGCAGAGAGAGGAACACTCTCAAACTCATTCAACAAGGCCACCATCATCGTCATACCAAAACCAGACAAAGATGTTACAAAATAAGAAAACTACAGGCCAATATCACTGATGACCATAGATTAAAAAATCCTCAACAAAAGACAAGCAAAGGAAATCCAACAGCACATTAAAAGGATCATACACCATGATCAAGTGGAGTTTATTCAAGGAATGCAAGGATTCTTCAATATATACAAATCAGTCAATGTGATACACCATATTAACAAATTCAAGGGTAAAACCCATATGGCAGGGCTTCCCTGGTGGCGCAGTGGTTGAGAGTCTGCCTGCTGATGCAGGGGACACGGGCTCATGCCCCGGTCTGGGAAGATCCCACATGCCATGGAGCAGCTGGGCCCATGAGCCATGGCCGCTGAGCCTGCGCATCTGGAGCTTGTGCTCCACAATGGGAGAGGCCACAACAGTGAGAGGCCCGTGTATCAAAAAAACCCAAAATATGACTATCTCAAGAGATGCAGAAAAAGCTTTCAACAAAATTCAACACCCATTTAATATAAAAACTCTCCAGAAAATATGCATAGAGGGAACTAACCTCAACACAATTAAAACCATATATGACAAACCCACAGCCAACAACATTCTAAATGGTGAAAAACTGAAACAATTTCCACTAAGATCAGGAACAAGACAAGCATGTCCACTCTCACCACTATTATTCAACATAGATTTGGAAGTTTTAGCCATAGTGATCAGAGACAAAAGAGAAATTTAAAAAATCAAAAATCAGAAAAGAATTAAAATTATCACTGTGTGACATGACATGATACTATACATAGAGAATCTTAAGGATGCTACCATAAAACTACTAGAGCTAACCAATGAATTTGGTAAAGTAGCAGGATACAAAATTAATGCACAGAAATAACTTGCAACCCTATGCACTAATTATGAAAAATCTGAAAGACAAATTAAGGAAACACTCCCATTTACCATTGTAACACAAAGAATAAAATACCTAGGAATAAACCTACCTAGGGAGACAAAAGACCTGTATGAAGAAAACTATAAGACATTGATGAAATAAATTTAAAATGATACAAACAGATGGAGAGATATACCATGTTCTTGGATTGGAAGAATCAACATTGTGAAAATGATTCTACTACCCAAAACAATCTACAGATTCAATGCAATGCCTATCAAACTACCAATGGCAACTTTCACAGAACTAGAACAAAACTCTTCACAATTTGTTTGGAAACACAAAAGACCTCAAATAGCCAAAACAATCTTTAGAAAGAAAAATGGAGCTGGAGGAATCAGGCTCCCTTTCTTCAGACTATAATACAAAGCTACAGTAATCAAGACAGTATGGTACCGGCTACTGGCACAAAAACAAAATTATAGATCAAAAGAATATGATAGAAAGCCCAGAGATAAACCCATGCACATATGGTCACCTTATCTTTGATAAAGGAGGCAAGAATATACAATGGAGAAAAGACAGTCTCTTCAATAAGTGGCTCTGGGAAAACTGGACAGCTACAAATAAAAGAATGAAATTAGAACAGTTCCTAACCCCATACACAAAAATAAACTCAAAATGGATTAAAGACCTAAATGTAAGGCTAGACACAATAAAAATCTCAGAGGAAAACATAGGCAGACACTCTATGACATAAATCACAGCAAGATCCTTTTTGACCCACCTCCTAGAGAAATGGAAATAAAAACAAAAATAAACAAATGGGACCTAAGGAAACTTCAAAGCTTTTGCACATAAAAGGAAACCATAAACAAGATGAAAAGACATCCCTCAGAATGGGAGAAAATACTTGCAAAGGAAGAAGCTGACAAAGGATTAATCTCCAAAATATACAAACAGCTCACACAGCTCAACATGAAAAGAAAAACAAAAAAAACCAACCCAATGCCAAACTGGGCTGAAGACCTAAATAAATATTTCTCCAAAGAAGATATACAGATTGGCAACAAACACATGAAAGAAAGGATGCTCAACATCATTAATCATTAGAGAAATGCAAATCAAAACTGCAATGAGGTATCAACTCACATGGGTCAGAATGGCTATCATCAAAAATTCTACAAACAATAAATGCTGGAGAGGGTGTGGAGGAAAGGGAACCCTCTTGCACTGTGGATGGAAATGTAAATTGATGTAGCCACTATGGAAAACAGTTTAAGATTCCTCGAAAAAGTAAAACTAGAACTACCGTATGACCCAGCAATCCCACTACTGGGCATATACCCTGAGAAATATATAATTCAAAAAGAGTCATGTACCACAATGTTCATTGCAGCACTATTTACAATAGCCAGGACATGGAAGCAACCTAAGTGTCCATTGACAGATGAATGTATAAAGAAGATGTGGCACATATATACAATGGGATACTACTCAACCATAAAAAGAAATGAAATTGAGTTATTTGTAATGAGCTGGATGGACCTAGAATCTGTCATACAGAGTGAAGTAAGTCAGAAAGAGCAAAAGAAATACTGTATGCTAACACACATATATATGGAATTAAATATCTATCTATATATATATATATATAGTTCTGAAGAACCTAGGTACAGGACAGGAATAAAGACACAGATGTAGAGAGTTGACTTGAGGATATGGGGAGTGGGAAGTGTAAGCTAAGATTAAGTGAGAGAGTGGCATTTAACTATATACACTACCAAATGTAAAACTGATAGCTAGTGGGAAGCAACCGCATAGCACAGGGAGATCATTTCAGTGCTTGGTGACCACCTAAAGGGGTCTTATAAGGAGGGTGTGAGGGAGATGCAAGAGAGAAGGGATATGGGGATTTTTGTACACGTGTAAGTGGTTCACTGTTTTATACAGCAGCAACACAACAATGTAAAGCAATCATACTCTAATAAAGATGTTAAAAAAAAACTAATATAATATTGGGGACTTCCCTGGCAGTCCAGTTGTTAGTACTCTGCACTTCCACTGCAGGGGACATAGGTTCAGTCCCTGGTCAGAGAACTGAAATCCTGCAAGCTGCATGACATGGCCAAAAGAACAAAAACAAACAAAATTAATGTAATATTGTAAATCAACTATACTACAATAATAATAATAATGATAATAATAATAGTAAAGTGGTTGGTAATTAATATGAGGAGAAAAAGAAGTGAGAAAGGATGCTAGATAGATAAGATCAGTAGATAGTTTCTACCATATAGCTTATTTTTAGTTTTTTCTCCCAAGTAGAGAGCTAATTATTCTGGCACCCACTATGAAATGCTTCATCCTATTATTATTATTATTATTATTATTTATTTTTTTTTTTTTGTGGTACGCGGGCCTCTCACTGTTGTGGCCTCTCCCATTGCGGAGCACAGGCTCCGGACACGCAGGCTCAGTGGCCAAGGCTTACGGGCCCAGCCGCTCCACGGCATGTGGGATCTTCCCGGACTGGGGCACGAATGCGTGCCTCCTGCATTGGCAGGTGGACTCTCAACCACTGCACCACCAGGGAAGCCCCATCCTGTTATTATTTACTTGAAATCTTTTCTTTATCATAAATTAAATTATAACCCCAAAACTAAAAAATATGCAAAAGATAGGAAAAGCTATGTCATGAGAAAATTGCCAAGAGGCATATGGAAAGATGTTCAAATCATATGTAATTAGAGAACTGAGAATTTTAAAAAATAAGAAACAAATATACACCAATTTAGCTATATGAATTGCTAAAATTGTAAAACTGGCAATACAAAATTCTGAAAAAGGATGTGGAGCAGAAATTTCTGAAGCATTGATGGTGGAAATGCAAAACGTCCCAGCTAGTTCGAAGACAATTTGTCAGTTTCTTCCTAAGCTAAAAGTAGCCCTACCATATGATCCAGCTCTTGTGCTCTTGAGTATTTACATAATTGGTTTGAAAACTTATATCCATACAAAACCCTACAAACGAATGTTTAGAGCAGGTTCACCTATAATTGCCAAACACCAGAAACAACCAAGATGTCCTTTGATAGTTGAGTTAATAAACAGACTGTAGTACATTTATACAGTGGAATATTATTTGGTGGTTAAAAAAAATAAGACATGAGAAATGTTATATACATTGTGTAAATTTAGAGAAGCCAATCTGAAAGGCTACATACTTTATGATTCTAATTCTATGACATTTTATAAAAAGCAAAGGAGAAGATATAACAGGAGAAGGATAAAGTAATTCATATATGAAAAACAAGAGATTTTTAGGGCAGTGAAAATAATTTGTATGATATTGTAATAGCAGATATATTACATTATGACTTAGTCAGACTCATAGAACTTTAAAGCACATAGAGTAAACTTTAAATGTATGTAAATAAAATATATATATATATATATATATATATATATATATATATATATTTATGAGGTCAGGAGATCCCAGAAAGGATGCAGACTATAACATAAAAGTCTAGCAGTATTACACATATCTGAAACAACTTCACTGAACTGGATCAGGGAATTAGGTTCTGACTTAAGTAACTCAGGATATAAATAGTGTCTGTAAGGCTTAAGACAAAAAGAACTGCCCATAAGCACTGTACTCTTGTTAATACTGTTATTTCTCACTGGAGTACTGGTTAACAATTCTGATACTGTTATACATGTATACTGAAATTGAACAATTTAGTAAACTGATAGCAGAAGGTAGTAGTAAGGTTTCTTACTGCTGTAGTGAAAGGTCACAGAAAAGCAAGGGGAATGGGCTAAAATAATCTGTATGGTAATAAGAGTTGGAGATATCAGCAAGAGCTCATGTTTAATTTAACATTGATATAGATGGTTATATAGAAACATATTTATAGATATGTGTATATATACATGAGTTTACATACATAAAAATATTTCTTTGCTCTTTCATCTGAGGACCTAATTGAAATGACGCCCTAGTAGTAATGAGCAAAACTAAGGCCCAGATTTTGGTTTCTAGTACCATTCTCTTTTGAAAGGATCCAGGGTTATTTTGAGAAATGGCTGATACCAGGTTTCGGTCAGGAAATATATGAGCCTGGAGCAACTTATGTCAGAAAATTAGGAAATTTTCAAAAACAAAAAACAAACAACAACAAAAAAAGAAATTAATGGAGCTATGTCAAGGTGAAACAGAAGCCAACTGAAATAACTCTAAATGGCCAAATATGGAAAAATTTGAGCAAGAAAATAATGTAATATTGGATTATAATAAAAAATATATAAAGTAAATATCTATGACTTTATACTGGTATAAATGAATTATTAAATTAATTAATAAATGGGGAAAGGGGCAAATCTCTCACCCAGAAGGATTCCAAATAATTTATGTGGATGCTCCATCCTGAAGGAAGTGGAGTGTATCTCCCCATTCCTCTGTGTGGGCTGCACATAGTGACTTCCTTCCAAAGTATAGAGCATGTTAAGAAAAAAATAATAATTTTACAGTGTAGAAACCTGACAAACACTATTCAACCAGATAATCAAGATCAAAATCAACAAACATAAATCAAGTTGATAGTATATACCTGGATATAATGTGATGAAAATTGCACTTTACCTATTTGTTCTTCCTCTCCTAGACCCATAACATCAGTGTAATCATGTGAAAAGCATCAGCAAATCCCAATAGTAGGGTATTCTACAACTTTCCAGACTGGTGTTAAGTAAAAATTTGTTCAGACACTTGTTATGACAGTAAAAAGACTGTATTCAGGACTATTACAGTAGGTCAAGCCTATGGCAATAGGGGAGAGAGACTGAGCTCAACTCTAAATACAGCAAAGACAGCTGGGACTTATAGGCAATGAACAGAGTTAGGAGGACAATGGATTAAAAAAAATACTAAAAGGAGACATCAAGAGTGGGGAGATACTTGTTAAACCAATTTAACAGGATTCATGCTGAAGGTAGCCCAGATATCAAAAATGAGAGATTATCTCTAAACTGATTTAACAGAATTCTTGCAAAAACTAAGCTATGCAGGCCCAGCAAGGATGGAGCCCAAGGTTGAGGCCTAGTGGAGAAGATGGCTCAGAGGAGCTTGACTAACGCTTGGTCAAGGAGAGAGTCTTATATTTTCACTATTCTTATCAAAATCATCAAAAATAAGGAAAGTCCAATAGGATGTCAAAACCAAGAGGAGCCTAAGAAAACATGACAACCAAAGGTAATGTATCCTGGATTGAATACTGGAGCAGAAAGAGTACATTAGGTAAAAACTGAGTAAATCCAAAAGAAATATGGAGTTTAGTTATAATAATGTATCAATATTGGTTAATTAATTTTTTTTTAGTTAATTAATTAATTTATTTTTGGCGGTGTTGGGTCTTCGTTTCTGTGCGAGGGCTTTTTCTAGTTGCAGCGAGTGGGGGCCACTCTTCATCGCGTTGTGCGTGCCTCTCACTATCGTGGCCTCTCTTGTTGCGAAGCACAGGCTCCAGACGCGCAAGCTCAGTAGTTGTGGCTCACGGGCCAAGTTGCTCCACGGCATATGGGATCTTCCCAAACCAGGGCTCGAACCCGTGTCCCTTGCATTGGCAGACAGATTCTCAATCACTGAACCACCAGGGAAGCCCTGGTTAATTAATTTTAATAAAGGTACCATACTAATTTAAGATGTTAATAATAGGTAAAACTGTATGCAAGTTGGGGGGTGGGGTGATCTATGAGAACTCCGTGTACTACATGCTCAATTTTTATGTAAATCCAAAGCTGTTTCAAAAATGCAGTCTATTAAGAAAAGTGAAAAAGAAAAATTAAAAAATGAATATTTGTGTGATCTTAACATACTGATGGATCTCCTGACTATAGACTTGTTTCATCTAATTCATTTATTAGCAATTTATATGCCTAGCACTATTCAAGTTTTAATGGTACATTCAAAAGACATACACTATGGATTCTGCTCTCAGGAAGCTTGAGATCTATGTATCACAAATGAACTGTGAATGCAGCAATGGATCTAAAGAAATTAAATAAGTATGATTTTAGTCTTCTTACCCTTTTGATACCATTCCCACTCCCACCCTCCTTCTAGTCCATACGAATACCTATTCCTCTGCTTTTCCCAAATGTTATCCCATGTCAATGTTCCCTCCAATCAATACCCAAGGAGACTGGCTTGACTAGGATCTGATATTGTCCTTTCTTAAACCTTCTTTCTCATACCTGACTACTCTTCTACTTTAAGAAAGATGAGGAAAACCAGGGGTTTTCTTCACTGGCAAAAAGTACCACTTTCCCTATTGTTACCTTCAGGACACCAACTCATAATGCCAATAATTTCTATTCACCCCCATTTAAAATTTTCTCTGCTATCGTTTCTTCCTCATTACTAGGCTCCTTGGCACTAATGTAACAATGTCCTACTGTAATTTAAAATAAAATAAAACAAACAAAAATCTAGCTCATAAAAGACAAAGAAACCATCCCCTCCTAGGCAACAATGTAACTTAAATAATGACTTTCTAGACACAGAGCACCTACATACATTCATTCATATAGAAAAGTAACCATATTAGTGAAGAGTTTAGGCCCATTGGTTAAGGATTGCGGTGTTAGGACAGGGAGTGATTTCTTGGGGTAGTTTTACTTGTATGATATCCCTTTGTCTATACCATTTAGGTGAATTCTTATTCCATTTGTGCACAGGAACAGTTCTTTAATACAATTCCTTAATTTTTACATTCAGATAGGGAATACACAGAAAATATGTAGGAAACCCAATATTCTTCTAATTGGCAGGTTCAAAGGAAAAATAAATTATTTGTTGAATAGAAAAAAGTCATTTAACTTTGTTTTATGGATAATGTCAAATTTTAGTTGCTTCAGTGCATTCAAATTTAATTTTCAAAAAGAACTTATACTAGAAACATATGACTGAACACATCAGGGTCATGGCTGTGTTTTTAAAATAAACAAAAGTGAAACTGTAAGTTTGAAGTATAAGGGTTTTCTTGTTATTGTGACAAAATCATCCTCCAAAGACAAAAATAGCTTCCTCCTCAAAAGACCTTTTGAATAGTTCTGCATGCAGAAAGGATTTATATTTTCTTTTAGCTCTCAACCTAGACTGCCTGGGTATATGTAGTAGGGGAGACCTCAAACACTGAATAAAACGGATTACACCGTATCTTCAAGAATGATGCTAAACTCACAAGATTGTCATATCTGCTCTTCCTGATGAAGCTAGATCTGTAAAATTATTTTAAATTATTTAATGAGGAAATCTAACTCCAACACTTATTGAGTCAGAGACAGATTCTCCCTTTGCTCCAAGTAAAATCAGCTACATGCCACAGTTGTGTTTTGTGATAAGTAAAGAAACTCTAAAACCATGTAGATAAATAATGATTAAATTACCAAAATAGCTAATGTGTAATTTGTAGGTCAGCTTCTTCAGAGAAGTACCTGTTCTAGTAATTATAAAATTAATGAAAAACTTTCTATTTTGAGAAACACATCATTATTGTACTGTATTATTCTAACTCAACACATATTGTGAAGCCACCTAGTGAAATTAACCTCAAATAATCAATTTTCTTACTTCCCCTCAAAATCTGGGATTGTTATATGATAAAAAGGGACAAGCTGTACATAATGTATTGATCGCCAAGCAGTGCTAGTAAATATACATATTACTCATAATCTCAGTAAGGTATCATTTTCAATGTCAAATCATCATTCCTTGTTCAAAGATCTTAAAGTCGTGGTGTATATGGACAAACCTTTCAAAAATTAGTGTTTCATCCTGGGAGAAGATTCATGGAGGGTGGGAAGGGAGGGAAAGCAGCAATACCAGTGAAATACTTGCAGGCCTGGCTACAGACCTAAATCCTGTCATTAATCAACTAGCTTACCTTACCATCTGCTACTCATGAGTACTAAATAAAGGAGCTTTTTGGAGTGGAAAGAGACAACAAGTCTTTCAGTGTAATATGACTTGACTATGTGGATGCCATCATTTCTAGGTAGCAAGAAAGTTAGGCAAATGTACAAAATAGCTAAGATTTCTTCAGTTTCATGGTATTAACTATGATGTTGCTAAGGGATTAAAAAAAACAATGTCTTTCTCCATTTCTTCCTTTCTTTCCTTTTTCTCATGTTATCCTCCTTATTTCAAGGTTTAAATACGGTATAAGGCCACATAAAAATGCACTAATAGGACATCCCTGGTGGCGCAGTGGTTGGGAGTCCACCTGCCGATGCAGGGGACATGGGTTGGTGCCCTGGCCCAAGAAGATGCCACATGCCGTGGAGCGGCTGGGCCCATGAGCCATGGCCGCTGAGCCTGCATGTCCAGAGCCTGTGCTACACAACGGGAGAGGCCACAGAAGTGAGAGTCCTGCATACAGAAAAAAAAAAATTAATTAAAAAAAAATCCACTAATATGTACAGGTGTAAAAATGACTTACAATGTTTTCAAAATTTAAAAAGGCACTTAAAAAAGCTACTTTCAAGGGACTGTCGAAAGATAGCAGAAGAGAAAGACGCTGAGATCACCTTCCTCCCCACAGATATACCAGAAATACATGTACACATGGAAAAACTCCTACAGAACACCCAATGAACGCTGGGAGAAGACCTCAGACCTCCCAAGAGGCAAGAAACTCCACAAGTACCTGGGTAGGGCAAAAGAAAAAAGAATAAACAGAGACAAAAGAATAGGGATGGGACCTGCACCAGTGGGAGGGAGCCGTGAAGGAGGAAAGGTTTCCACACATGAGAAACCCCTTCACGGGTGGAGACTGTGGGTGGTGGAGGGGGTAAGATTCGGGGTGGCAGAAGGGGTAAGATTCGGGGCTGTGGAGGAAAGCACAGCAACAGGGGTGCGGAGGGCAAAATGGAGAGATTTCTGCACAGAGGATCAGTGCTGACCAGCACTCACCAGCCCGAGAGGCTTGTCTGCTCACCCGCCAGGGTGGGTGGGCCTGGGAGCTGAGGCTTGGGCTTCCTTAGGAGTGCAGGGAGAGGACTGGGGTTGGCGGTGTGAACACAGCCTGCAGGGGGTTAGTGCACCACGGTTAGCCGGGAGGGAGTTGGGGGAAAAGTCTGGACCAGCCGAAGAGGCAAGAGACTTCTTCTTCCCACTTTGTTTCCTGGTGTGTGATGGGAGGGGATTGAGAGCTGATTAAAGGAGCTCCAGAGATGGGCACAAGCAGCGGCTAACAGCACGGACAACAGAGATGGGCATGAGACGCTAAGGCTGCTGATGCCATCATCAAGAAGCCTGTGTGCGAGCACAGGTCACTATCCACACCTCCCTTCTGGGGAGTCTGTGCAGCCCACCACTGCCAGGGTCCCAGGATCCAGGGACAAATTCCCCAGGAGAACACACAGCACACCTCAGGCTGCTGCAATGTTCCATAGGCCTCTGCCACCGCAGGCTCGCCCCACATCCACACCCATCCCTCCCCATGGCCTAAGTGAGGCAGAGCCCCTGAACTACCTGCTCCTTTAACCCCGTCCTGTCTGAGCGAAGAACAGACATCCTCCAGTGACCTACATGCAGAGGCGGGAACAAATACAAAGCTGAGACCCAGGAGCTGTGTGAACAAAGAAGAGAAAGGGAAATCTCTCCCAGCAGCTTCAGAAGAAGTGGATTAAAGCTCCACAATCAACCTGATGTACCCTGCATCTGTGGAATACCTGAACAGACAACGAATCATCCCAAATTGAGGAGGTGGATTTTGAGAGCAAGATTTATTATTTTTTCCCCTTTTCCTCTTTTTGTGAGTGTGTATGTGTATGTTTCTGTGTGAGATTTGGGCTGTATAGCTTTGCTTTCACCATTAGTCTTAGGGAACTATGGGTCCGGGTTTTTTTTTGTTTTTTTGTTGTTGTTTTATTTTCTGTTTTTTCCTTAATACTCATTTTATATTTTAATAACTTTATTTTATTTTATCTTACTTTATTACATTTTATTTCATCATCTTTCTTTCTTTCTTTCTTCCTCCTTTCCTTCCACCCTTCCTTCCTTCCTTCCTTCCTTCCTTTCTTTGTTTCTTTGTTTGTTTGTTTCTTTCTTTCTTTCTTTCTTTCTACTTTTTCTCCATTTTATTCTGAGCCATGTGGATGAAACACTCTTGGTGCTGCAGCCAGGAGTCAGTGCTGTGCCTCTGAGGTGGGAGAGCCAACTTCAGGACATTGGTCCACAGGAGGCCTCCCAGCTACACATAATATCAGATGGCAAAAATCTCACAGAGATCTCCATCTCAACACCAGCACCCAGCTTCACTCAACGACCAGCAAGATACAGTGCTGGACACCCTATGCCAAACAAACAGCAAGACAGGAACACAACCCCACCCATTAGCAGAGAGGCTGCCTAAAATCATAATAGGTCCACAGACATAGACCTGTCCACCAGAAATACAAGATGCAGCTTCATCCACCAGAACACAGGCACTAATCCCCTCCATGAGGAAGCTTACACAACCCACCGAACCAACTGTAGCCACTGGGGACAGACACCAAAAACAATGGGAACTACAAACCAGCAGCCTGCAAAAAGGAGAACACAAACACAGTAAGATAAGCAAAATGAGAAGACAGAAAAGCACACAGCAGATGAAGGAGAAAGATAAAAACCAACCAGACCTAACAAATGAAGAGGAAATAGGCAGTCTACCTGAAAAAGAATTCAGAATAATCATAGTAAAGATGATCCAAAATCGTGGAAATAGAATAGAGAATATGTAAGAAAAATTTAAGAAGGACCTAAAAGAACTAAAGATGAAACAAACAACGATGAACAACACAATAAATGAAATTAAAAATACTCTAGATAGGATCACTATCAGAATAACTGAGGCAGAAGAACGGATAAGTGACCTAGAACATAAAAGAATGGAAATAACTACTGCAGAGCAGAATAAAGAAAAAAAGAATGAAAAGAACTGAGGACAATCTCAGAGACCTCTGGGACAGCATTAAATGCACCATCAATCGAATTATAGGGGTTCCAGAAGAAGAAGAGGAAAGGAAAGGGACTGAGAATATATTTGAACAGATTATAGTTGAAAACTTCCCTAACATGGGAAAGGAAATAGTTAATCAAGTCCAGGAAGAACAGAGAGTCCCATACAGGATAAACCCAAAGAGAAACATGCCAAGAGACATATTAATCAAACTGTCAAAAATTAAATACAAAGAAAACATATGTAAAGCAGCAAGGGAAAAACAACAAATAACACACAAGGGAATCCCCATCAGGTTAACAGCTGATCTTTCAACAGAAACTCTGCAAGCCAGGAGGGACTGGCAGGACATATTTAAAGTGATGAAGGAGAGAAACCTGCAGCCAAGATTGCTCTACCCAGCATGGATCTCATTCACATTTGATGTAGAAATTAAAACCTTTACAAACAAGCAACAGCTGAGACAGTTCAGCACCACCAAACCAGCTTTACAACAAATGCTAAAGGAACTTCTCTAGGCAAGAAACACAAGAGAAGGAAAAGACCTGCAATAACAAATCCAAAACAATTAAGAAAACAGGAATAGGAACACACAAATTGATAATTACCTTAAACGTAAAGGGATTAAAAGCTCCCATCAGAAGACACAGACTGGATGAATGTATACAAAAACAAGACCCATATGTATGCTGTCTACAAGAGACCCACTTCAGACCTAGAGACACATACAGATTGAAAATAAGGGGATGGAAAAAGATATTCCATGCAAATGGAAACCAAAAGAAAGCTGGAGAAGCAATTCTCATATCTGACAAAATAGACTTTAAAATAAAGACTATTAGAAGAGACAAAGAAGGACACTACATAATGATCAAGCAATCAATCCAAGAAGAAGATATAACAATTGTAAATATATATGCACGCAACATAGTAGCACATCAATATATCAGGGAAATATTAACAGCCATAAAATGGGAAATCAACAGTAACACATTCATTGTAGAGGACTTTAACATCACACTTCAACTGATGGACAGATCATCCAAAATGAAAATAAATAGGGATACACAAGCTTTAAATGATACATTAAACAAGATGGACATAATTGATATTTATAGGACATTCCATCCAATACAAGAGAAGACACATTTTTCTCAAGTGCTCATGAAACTTTCTCCAGGATAGATCATATCTTAGGTCACAAATCAAGCCTTGGTAAATTTAAGAAAATTGAAATTGTATCAAGTATCTTTTCTGACCACAATGCTGAGACTAGATATCAATTACAGAAAAAGAACTGTAAAAAATACAAACATATGGAGGCTAAACAATAAACTACCTAATAACGAAGTGATCACTGAATAAATCAAAGAGGAAATCAAAAAATACCTAGAAACAAATGACAATGCAGACACGACAACCAAAACCCTATGGGATGCAGCAAAAGCAGTTCTAAGAAGGAAGTTTATAGCAAGACAACCCTACCTTAAGAAACAGGAAACATCTCGAATAAAGAACCTAACCTGGCACATAATGCAATTGGAGAAAGCAGAACCAAAAAAACCCAGTTATCAGAAGGAAATAAATCATAAAGATCAGATCAGAAATAAATGAAAAAGAAATGAAGGAAATTATAGCAAAGATCAATAAAAATAAAAGCTGGTTCGTTGAGAAGATAAACAAAATTGATAAACCATTAACCAGACTCATCAAGGAGAAAAGGGAGAAGACTTAAATGTATAGAATTAGAAATGAAAAAGAAGAAGTAACAACTGACACTGCAGAAATACAAAAGATCATGAGAGATTACTACAAGCAATTCTATGCCAATACATTGGACAAATTGGAAGAAATTGTATAATTATTAGAAATGCACAACCCGCCAAGACTGAATCAGGAAGAAATAGAAAATATGTACAGACCAATCACAAGCACTGAAATTGAAACTGTGATTAAAAATCTTCCAGCAAACAAAAGCCCAGGACCAGATGGCTTCACAGGCGAATTCTATCAAACATTTAGAGAAGAGCTAATACCTAACCTTATCAAACTCTTCCAAAATATAGCAGAGGGAGGAACACTCCAAAAGTCATTCTACAAGACCACCATCACCGTGATACCAAAACCAGGCAAGGATGTCACAAAGAAAGAAAACTGCAGGCCAATATCATTGACGAATATAGAAGCAAAAATCCTCAAAAAAATACTAGCAAACAGATTCCAACAGCACATTAAAAGAATCATACACCATGATCAATTGGGGTTTATTCCAGGAATGCGAGGTTTTTTCAATATATGCCAATCAATCAGCGTGATACACCACATTAAGAAATTGAAGGAGAAAAACCACATGATCATCTCAATAGATGCAGAGAAAGCTTTCGACAAAATTCAACACCCATTTATGATAAAAAACCTTGCAGAAAGTAGGCATAGAGGGAACTTTCCTCAACATAATTAAAGCCATATATGACAAACTTACAGCCAACATTGTCCTCAATGGTGAAAAACTGAAAGCATTTCAACTAAGATCAGGAACAAGACAAGGTTGCCCAATCTCACCACTCTTACTCAATGTAGTGTTGGAAGTTTTAGCCACAGCAATCAGAGGAGAAAAGGAAATAAAAGATATCCAAATCAGAAAAGAAGAATAAAGCTGTCACTGCTTGCAGATGACATGATACTATACATAGAGAATCCTAAAGATGCTACCAGAAAACTACTAGAGCTAATCAATGAATTTGGTAAAGTAGCAGTATACAAAATTAATTCACAGAAATATCTGGCATTCCTATACACTAATGATGAAAAATGTGAAACTGAAATCAAGAAAACACTCCCATTTACCAAGGCAACAAAAAGAATAAAATATCTAGGAATTAACCTACCTTAGGAGACAAAAGACCTCTATGCAGAAAATTATAAGACACTGATGAAAGAAATTAGAGATGATACAAGTAGATGGAGAGATATACCATGTTCTTGGACTGGAAGAATCAACATTGTGAAAATCACTCTACTACCCAAAGCAATCTACAGATTCAATGCAATTCCTATCAAACAACCACTGGCATTTTTCACAGAACTAGAACAAAAAAAGTCACAATTTGTATGGAAACACAAAAGACCCCGAATAGCCAAAGCAATCTTAAGAATGAAATACAGAGCTGAAGGATTCAGGCTCCCTGGCTTCAGACTATACTACAAAGCTACAGTAATCAAGACAGCATGGTACTGGCACAAAAGCAGAAATATAGATCAAAGGAACAGGATAGAAAGTCCAGAGATAAGCCCATGCACACATGGTCACCTTATCTTTGATAAAAGAGGCAGGAATGTACAGTGGAGAAAGTACAGCCTCTTCTATAAGTAGTGCTGGGAAAAGTGGACAGGTATATGAAGTAGGAGATTAGAACACTCGCTAACACCATACACAGAAATAAGCTCACAATGGATTAAAGACCTAAATGTATGGCCAGAAAGTATAAAACTCTCAGAGGAAAGCATAGGCAGAACACACTATGACATAAGTCACAGCAAGATCCTTTTGACCCACCTCCGAGAGAAATGGAAATAAAAAGAAAAACAATAAAATAGGACCTAATGAAACTTCAAAGCTTTTGCACAGCAAAGGAAACCATAAACAAGACCCAAAGACACGCCTCAGAATGGGAGAACATATTTGCAAATGAAGCAACTGACAAAGGATTAATCTCCAAAATTTATAAGCAGCTCATGCAGCTCAATAACAAAAAAAACAAACAACCCAATCCAAAAATTGGAAGAAGATCTGAATAGGCATTTCTCCAAAGAAGATATACAGACTGCCAACAAACACATGAAATAATGTTCAACATCATTAATCATTAGAGAAATGCAAATCAAAAGTACAATGAGATATCATCTCACACTAGTCACAATGACCATCATAAAAAAATCTAGAAACAATAAATGCTGGAGAGGGTGTGGAGAAAAAGGGAACACTCTTGCACTTCTAGTAGGAATGTGACTTGGTACAGCCACTATGGGGAAGAGTATGGAGGTTACTTACAAAGCTACAAATAGAACTATGATATGACCCAACAATCACACTACTGGGCATATACCCTGTGAAAACCATAATTCAAAAAGAGTCATGTACCAAAATGTTCATTGCAGCTCTATTTACAAGAGCCAGGAGATGGAATCAACCTAAGTGCCCATCATCAGATGAATGGATAAAGAAGATGTGGCACATATATACAATGGAATATTACTCAGCCATAGAAAGAAACGTAACTGTGTTATGTGTAGTGAGGTGGATGGACCTAGAGTCTGTCATACAGTGTGAAGTAAGTCAGAAAGAGAAAGACAAATACCGTATGCTAACACATATATATGGAATCTAAAAAAAATGTCATGAAGGACCTATGGGTAAGACGGGAATAAAGACAAAGACCTACTAAAGAATGGGCTTGAGGATATGGGGAGGGGGAAGGGTAAGCTGTGACAAAGTGAGAGAGTGGCATGGACATATATATACTACCAGATGTAAAATAGGTAGCTAGTGGGAAGCAGCTTCATAGCACAGGGAGACCACCTCGCTGCTTTGTGACCACCTAGATGGGTGGGATAGGGAGGATGGGAGGGTGGGAGATGCAAGAGGGAGGAGATATGGGAACATATGTATATGTATAACTGATTCACTTTGTTATAATGCAGAAACTAACACACCATTGTAAAGTAATTATACTCCAATAAAGATGTAAAAAAAAAGCTACTTTCATCCAACTTGCTTTCTCCTCCTCAGAAAGCAACCAAACCATTTAATGTAAAATATTTTAAAAAGCAGACTTTTAACAAGTGTTTCATGTTCCATAAATTATTCCACATTCATGTCATATTCAGCATATTTTCCATGCCAGTTTTCCTCTTAGAAGCTCACTAATAGTTAAGGATTGCCTTCTCTATTAGATATAAACTCTTAAGGACAGGACTTCTGTTTAATTCTTCAGTGTATCTTCCACAATCTGTGGAGCAGTTCTTTGAGCATGGGAGGACCTCTCGTGAGAGTTTAGCTAAGTTACTCCATGATATTGTTGCATCAACCTCCATTTTGTGTGGCCAACTTGCCTGAAGAGGTCTTGAACTGACATTAGCCCCTCCTACAAACACAGGCCCTAAACAACAGCCCTCAGATTCACAAGTCAAAGTAAATTCCTGATATAACTTCTCTAGCAGCCCTTGTGAGCGAAATCTTCCCCATCTCCCAGGACCTTCCCCTTATGTGCCCCTTATATAAGATCCCTATGGAGCTTACCAAAACCTGACTCTTCGTGGTTTGAATTGACCAATCCAGCATTAGCCCAGGAACAGCAAAGCACTCTAACTACAGAACATAATAAGGGCATGTGACTCAGGTCCTGCTGCTAACACTCTACCTGTACCTTGCCTTGACCTCCATAGGTGTCTCCTTGAGGTGGGCTTCGTACTTCCTCGAGAACCCTTGTGGTCTTTTGTTGAACCATGGCTCACCATCAGACACCTTGGAGCTCTACTTAACAAATGATAGTTTAACAAAGTCACAATATCCTGCATACTAGCCCCTTATAATAAACATTTTTGAAAAAGACTAAAAAATATTAAAAAATAACACAGCCATTTATTTTCTTCAGTTAAAGTCGGAAAGCAAGAGAAAAAAAAGAGTGAGATAGAAAAATAAAAGTAACAATAGGATATAGAAACAGAAAGTTGAAGGAAAAAAAAAACTATAAGAAGAGTTAAAAAAAAAAAGGAGGAAGAAGCCACTAAGCTTAGATGAAAAGAGAAAAGAAAAAGAGTTTAATAAATTTTCAAAACCCTGTTAATCAGAAGTCACTCTAATTAAGAAATGGACTTCACTGTATTATCTCTTGAATAAATATATATTGTGTTCCTAGTATTGCCAAACACTGTAATAAGTGTTGGTGACTGGCCTTAAGTAGATGACATGTTGTGTGGGAGGACATAGAGTAAAAATATAAACAAACAAATAAATTTTAAAAATCAGATAATAATAAATGATGTATAAAGAAATAATAGTAAGTGATATAGTAAAAAGTGACTGGGACCTTAAGGGTTTTTGAAGGACCATCTCAAGAGGTGACATTTATCAGAAGCCTGAATGACAAAAGGATCCAACAGTGTAATGAACTGGGGAAATACTATTCCAGACAGAGGGAACAGCTAGTGCAAAGGAGATAAAGTGAGAAATTAGCTTAGTATATGCAAAGGAAAAAAAAAAAAAAAAAGGTCAGTATTGCTAAAACAAAGGGTGTAAGGAGAAAAAGTGTTTCAAGATAGAGTTGAAGAGGTCAGATCATGGGGTCAGGTTACATAATTTGGTTTTTATTCCATAATAAAGGGGAGAGAACAAAAGGTTTACATGGCCACTTGGTTGCACAGCTCCTGAGGACACAGGTCACATAATATTCCCTGTGAATGCTTCCCCATGGAGTTTATAAGGTGGTAAATAAAGAGGCCCAGAATATGCCACTGTGACATAAAAATTTACTTTGAACAGAAGGCATTTGAGTTTCTGAAATTCCTTATCTGCCTAAAAGTAGAAACTCCCAGATAAACTTAGAAGAACTCAATTGTCATAAATCCCCTCCCTGAGAGCAACCAAAAAGATTGACTTCACATAACAGGAGACAAAATATCTCCACAGAACACCTAAACAGAAATTGTCACAAAACTGTCATATCTCTCATCTATTCTCCTTAAGGCTGTTTATTATTTCTAAAAGTCATTTGTTTTCTCATGAGAGAACTTGCCCTGCTCCTTTTTCCTACAAGAAGTCATTAATTTGAAGATGGTTTATAAGCCCCAAATTCTAAATGCTTCTTTAAGCCATATTATTCTGTGAACTCCCATAGAGATGTGATTAAATCTGTCTTTTATCTTGTTAGTCTGTCTTTTGTCGGTTTAATTTGCAGGTCCCTACGAACTGATATTAAGAGGATAGAGGAAAATTTGTGTCTCCCCAGCACAGACCTGGTAAGCTTGGACATAAGATGATTTGATTTATGATTTTTCTTTTTCTTTAAATTTCTCTAACTGCTCTGTGGAAAAATGATTTTGGGAGAAGAAAAGAGACCATATATAATAGGTATATGACAGAGATAATAATGACTTTGACTAGAATGATACTGGACATGACAGAAGTAACTGGAATTTTAGTATATATTTTGGATATAGAATTAACATAATTTATTGATAAATTCGATAAGGAGAGTAAGAAAAAGCAAGGAATAAAAGATGGTACCTTGCTTTTTGGCTTGAGCAACAGACTGAATGCTAGTTGCATTTATTGAGATATGGAAGAGAGGACGGGAACATGAAAATAAAAGGGCTGCTGCTATGGCTATTCAGATTGTCCTCACACGCTCCTAGGGGAGCTACATTCTCAAATGGGGCTATTGATAACATTTTGATATTTGGTAGGGCAACATTTCACAGATTGAAGAAAAGTGTCCCATTTTTTATTATAAGACCTGTATGTTGTGGTTTTCTAACAATTGGAAGCAATGTATTTTGAAGAATAGGATTTCTTTTTCTCTAGTTCACATAAAGGCACAGTATAAGAAGGTGAAAATCAATAGTTCTGTTCTAGCAATACTAGATACAGGATATGTAGCAGGTATTCAGTGGAAATTACAACTTGGAAGACAGATGTTAGACTCTATATGTTTGGGAATAGATAAGGGCTAGACTTCTAGACTTGAGAGTCATTAGAATGTATAAAGCATTTAAAGACCAAGTATCAGATAAGAATACAAAGTGAGAAATATAGATAGAGGTGACATATACATCATTTTTTATATTTCAAAATCTTTAATTATAACATAATAAAATCCTAGATTTAGGAGGAATCCTAGAGGATATCTCAATGCCACTCTAAAATGCATGAATAAGGTCTCTTCTTAGGACCTGTGTGCAGAATGGGAGAGGCAGCACCTCCAAAGGAGGGTCTCTGGGGTGTGGACTTCCAGAGTGTGGAGCCATGTGGCTGACAGGGTCTTGGTGCTCTGACCAGGTGTCAGGCTGGTGTCTCTGAGGTGGGAGAGCTGAGTTCAGGACACTGGTGCACCAGAGACCTCCAAGCTCCATGTAATATCAGACAAAGAAAGCTCTCCCAGAGATCTCCATCTCAAAGCTAATGCCCAACTCCACTCAACAACCAGCAAGCTACAGTGCTGGACACCCTATTCCAAACAACTGGCAAGACAGGAACACAACCCCACCCATTAGCAAAGAGGCTGCCTAAAATCAAAGTAAGGTCACAGACACCACAAAACATACCACAGGACGTGGTCCTGCCCACCAGAAAGACAAGATCAAGTCTCATCCATCAGAGCACAGGCACAAGTCCCCTCCACCAGGAAGCATACACAACACACTGAAATAACCTTAGCCATTGGGGCAGACACCAAAAACAACAGGAACTATAAACCTAAAGCCTGCAAAAAGGAGACACCAATCAAAATAAACTAAGCAAAATGAGAAGACAGAGAAACACACACCAGATGAAGGAGCAAGGTAAAAACCCCACCAAACCAAACAAATGAAGAAGAAATAGGCAGTCTACTTGAAAAAGAATTCAAAATAATGGTAGAAAAGGTGATACAAAATCTTGGAAATAGAATGGAGAAAATACAAGAAATGATTAACAGGGGCCTAGAAGAACAAAAGAGCAAACAGAAAATGATGAACCACACAATAAATGAGATTAAACATTCTCTAGAAGGAATAAATAGCAGAATAACTGAGGCAGAAGAACGGATAAGTGACCTGCAGGATAAAATAGTGGAAATAAATACTGCAGAGTGGAATAAAGAAAAAATAATGAAAAGAATTGAGGACACTGTTAGAGACCTCTGGGAAAACATTAAATACAACAATATTCGAATTATACGGGTCCCAAAAGAAGAAGAGAAAAAGAAAGGGACTGATAAAATATTTTAAGAGATTATAGTTGAAAATTTCCCTAATATGGAATAGGAAATATTCAATCAAGTCCAGGAAAGGCAGAGAGTCCCATACAGGATAAATCCAGGGAGAAACACGCCAAGGCACATATTATTCAAACTACCAAAAATTAAATACAACGAAAAAATGTTAAAAGCAGCAAGGGAAGAGCAACAAATAACATACAAAGGAATGCACATAAGGTTAATGGCTGATCTTTCAGCAGAAACTCTGCAAGCTAGAAGGGAGTGGTAGGACACATGTAAAGTGATGAAAGAGACAAAACTACAACCAAGACTACTTTACCCATCAAGGATCTCATTCAGATTCAAAGGAAAAATTAAAACCTTTACAGACAAGCAAAATATAAGAGAATTCAGCCTCGCCAAACCAGCTTCACAGCAAATAGTAAAGGAACATCGCTAGGCAGGAAAAACAAGAGAAGGAAAAGACCTACAATAACAAACCCAAATCAATTAAGAAAATGGTTATAGGAACATACATATGGATAATTACATTAACTGTAAATGGATTAAATACTCCCACCAAAAACATAGACTGGCTGAAAGGATACAAAAACAAGACCCATATATATGCTATCTACAAGAGACCCACTCCAGACCTAGGGACACATACAGACTGAAAGTGAGGGGATGGAAACATATATTCCATGCAAATGGAAAACGAAAGCTGGAGTAGCAATTCTCACATCAGACAAAATTGACTTTAATATAAAGACTGTTAAAAGAGACAAACAAGGACAGTACATAATGATCAAGGGGGGCAATCCAATTAGAAGATATAACACTACTAAATATTTATACACCTAACATAGGAGCACCTCAACACATAAGACAAATGCTAATAGCCATAAAAGGGGAAGCTGATATTAACACAATAATAGTAGGGGACTTTAATACCACACTATCACCAATAGACAGATCATCCAAAAATGAAGATAAACCAGGAAACACAAGCTTTAAATGACACATTAAACAAGATGGACTTAATTGAAATTTATAGGACATTCCATCCAAAAAAAAAAAAAAAACAGAATACACTTTCTTCTCAAGTGCTCATCAAACATTCTCCAGGATAGATCACATCTTGGGTCAAGCTTTACTAAATTTAAGAAAATTGAAAACATAAAAAAGTATCTTTTCCAAACACAATGCTAGGACACTAGATATCAGTTAAAAAAAAATCTGTGAAAACTATAAACACATGGAGGCTAAACAATACACTACTTAATAACCAAGAGATCACTGAAGAAATCAGAGGACATCAAAAAATACCTAGAAAAAATGGCAATAAAAACACGATGACTCAAAACCTATGAGATGCAGCAAAAGCATTTCTAAGAGGGAAGTTTATACCAATATAACCCTACCTGAAGAAACAAGAAACATCTCAAATAAACAACCTACCTTTACACCTAAAGCAATTAAAGAAAAAACAACAAAAAAACCTCAAATTTAGCAGAAGGAAAGAAATCATAAAGATTAGACCAGAAATAAATGAAAAGAAATGAAGGAAATGATAGCAAAAATTAATGGAAATAAAAGCTGGTTCTTTGAGAAGATAAACAAAATTGATATACCAGTAGCCAGACTCATCAAGAAGAAAAGAGAGAAGACTCAAATGAATAGAATTAGAAATGATAAGGAGAAATAACACCTGAAACTGCAGAAATACCAAGTATCATGAGAGATTACGACAAGGAAGTATAAGCCAATACAATGCACAATCTTGAAGTAATGGAAAAACTCTTAGAAAAGCACAACGTTCTGAGACTGAACCAGGAAGAAATAGAAAATATAAACAGACAAATCACAAGCCCTGAAATTGAGACTGTGATTAAAAATCTTCCAAAAAACAAAAACCCAGGACCAGATGTCTTCAGAGGTGAATTCTGTCAAACATTTAGAGAAGAGTTAACACCTATCCTTCTCAAACTCTTCCAAAATATAGCAGAGAGAGGAACAACCCCAAACTCATTTTATGAGGCCACCATCACCCTGATCCCAAAACCAGACAAAGATGTCACAAAGAAAGAAAACTACAGGCCTATATCACTGATAAACATAGATGCAAAAATCCTCAATAGAATGCTAGCAAACAGAATCCAACAGCACATTACAAGGATCATACACCATGATCAACTGGGGTTCATTCCAGAAATGCCAGGATTCTTTAACATATGCAAATCAATCAATGTGATACACCATATTAACAAACTGAAGGAGAAAAACCATATGATCATCTCAAAAGATGCAGAAAAAGATTTTGACAAAATTCAACACTGATTTATGGTTAAAACCCCTCCAGAATGTAGGCAAAGAGTGAACGTACCTCAACATAATAAAGGCCATATATGACAAACCCACAGCCAACGTCATTCTCAAAGGTGAAAACTAAACACATTTCCTCTAAGATCAGTAACAATACAGGGGTGTCCATTCTCACCACCATTATTCAACATAGTTTTGGAAGTTTTAGCCACAGCAATCAGAGAAGAAAAAGAAATAAAAGGAATCAAATTTGTAAAAGAAGAAATAAAGCTGTCACTGTTTGCAGATGGCATGATAATATACATACAGAATGCTACCAGAAAATGACTAGAGCTAATCACTGAAATTGGTAAAGTAGCAGGATACAAAATTAATGCATAGAAATCTCTCACATTCCTATACACTAATGATGAAAAATCTGAAAGAAAAATTAAGGAAACACTCCCATTTACCATTGCAAAAAAGGAATAAAATACCTAGGAGTACACCTACCTAAGGTTACAAAAACCTGTATGCAGAAAACTATAAGACACTGATGAAAGATGTTAAAGAAGATACAAACAGATGGAGAGATATACTATGTTCTTAGATTGGAAGAATCAACGTTGTGAAAATGACTATACTACCCAAAGCAATCTACAGATTCAATGTAATCCCTATCAAACTACCAATAGCATTTTTCACAGAACTAGAACAAAAAAAAAATCACAATTTGTATGGAAACACAAAAGACCCCGAATAGCAAAAGCAATCTTCATAAAGAAAAACGGAGCTGGAGGAATCAGTCTCCCTGACTTCAGACTATACTACAAAGCTACAGTAATCAAGATAGTATGGTACTGGCATAAAAACAGAAATATAGATCAATGGAACAGGATAGAAAGCCGAGAGATAAACCCATGCACATATGGTCAACTTATTTTTGGTAAAGGAGGCAAGAATATACAATGGAGAAAAGACAGCCTCTTCAATAAGTGGTGCTGGGAAAACTGGACAGCTATATGTAAAAGAATGAAATTAGAACACTCCCTGACACCATACATGAAACTAAACTCAAAATGGATTAAAGACCTAAATATAAGGGCAGACATTATAAAACCCTTAGAGGAAAACCTGTGCAGATCATTCTATGACATACATCACAGGAAGATCTTTTTTGACCCACCTCCTAGAGAAATTTAAATAAAAACAAAAATAAACAAATGGGACCTAATGAAACTTAAATGCTTTTGCATAGCAAAGGAAACCACAAAGAAGCCGGGAAGATAACCCACGGAATCGGAGAATATATTTGCAAATGAAGCAACGGACAAAAGATTAATCTCCAATATTTACAAGCAGCTGAAGCATCTCAATATCAAAAAAAGAAAAAAAAAATCCCAAAATGGGCAGAAGACTTAAATAGACATTTCTCCAAAGAAGATACACAGATTGCCAACAAACAAATGAAAGAATGCTCAACATCACTAATCATTAGAGAAATGCAAAGCAAAACTACAGTGAAGTATCACGTCACACCAGTCAGAATGGAGTCTTCAGAAAATCTACAAACAATAAATGCTGGACAGGGTGTGGAGAAAAGGGAGCCCTGTTGCACTGTTGGTGGGAATGTAAACTGATACATCCACTATGTAGAATAGTATGTAGGTTCCTTAGAAAAACTAAAAGTAGAACTACCATAGTACATAGCAATATCACTACTGGGCATATGCACTGAGAATACCATAATTCAAAACGAGTCATGTACCAAAATTTTCATTGCAGCATTATTTACAATAGCCAGGACATGGAAGCAACCAAAGAGTCCATCAACAGGAAGATGTGGCACATATATACAAGGGAATATTACTCAGCCATAAAAGAAACAAAATTGAGTTATTTTTCTTGAGGTGGGTGGACATAGAGACTGTCTTACAGAGTGAAGTAAATCAGAAAGAAAAAAAAATACCATATGCCAATATATATATGTGTGTGTGTATATATATATATAGAATTAAAAAGTTAAAAAAAGGCTCTGAAGAACTTAGGGGCAGGACAGAAATAAAGACGCAGGTGTAGAGAATGGACTTGAGGACACAGGGAGGAGGAAGTTTAAGCTGGGACGAAGTGAGAGAGTGACATGGGCTTATATATACTAGCAAATGTAAGGTAGATCGCTAGTGGGAAGCAGTTGCATAGCACAGGGCTATCAGCTCTGTGCTGTGTGACCACCTAGATGGAAGTGGTAGGGAGGGTGGTAGGGAGATGCAAGAGGGAGGAGATATGGGGATATATGTATATGTATAGCTTATTTACTTTGTTATAAAGCAGAAACTAACACACCATTGTAAAGCAATTATACTCCAATAAAAATGTTAAAAAAATAAAATAAAATGCATGAATCATAATTTACAGTATACCTGAAATGTAGTCTTATTATCTTTGCATATTTTCAGGTGTAAGGAGCTTGCAACTGTGCATGGCAACACATTCCATTATAGAACTATTGTTTTTCTTTTTTTTTTTTTTCTTTTGACAGTGCCTCTTCACTTACAGATTCTGCATGGGTAGCAGCAGATATTGCCTGGAAAGTTGGATGAAACCAAGCAAAGGCTTTGGACCAGGTTCCTGGAATTGAAGTCCCCAATCTCTGCCCAGCAGCTGAATTAATGTCTTCATAAACTTACTATCAGCAAATAATTTAGACTATGGAATGACACTGGCTCATTGTGTCTTCTTATCAAATTCTAAAATGTACATAATAATATTAATACATTTTTCTTATTAAGGCCTTATTTCACAAAATTATTCTTTCATCCACCTAGTATATTTCAGAGCTATGCCTGATAATGAATCATTATATGCAGTCAGGTATAACATACTTTGTGGAGATATTGCAATGTTCATTTTATTGTTTAATTTCCTTTTAGGACCAAGAGAATATGTCTGCAGTAGTAATATCTAGGGAAAACTCTCCCCAGGTGTTCAGGTTGAGGGAGGAATAAATGTTATATAATGAAAATTACTAAAGGCAGAACTTTTGGAGCCTGGCTTAGCAACTGCAGCTTCCCTGAAGCCAAATGCATGGCTAAGCAATGACCCATGCAGGATCACTGCATATGGCTGCTCAGACTGTGCCTGAGCAACTCCAAGGGTGCCTTCCCATAGACTATTATATGATCCATGATCTTAGAGTTTTGCAACACAGTGCCCTGGCCCCATAAAGTAACTGATATTCCTAAGGCATAAAAATTGGAAAAGATAGAGAAGGGGAAAATAATAATAATAATAATAATAATAATAATAATAATAATAATAATAATTACTAAATTTTATTGCTTGAAGTGCCAAGACCTAAGTGTTTTGCCTTGATATTTTTTTAATTTGATCTTTTGCCTCGATATTTTTTTAATTTGATCTTCACAGCTATCTTTAAGTTAGATAATATTTTCTTAGTTTCACAGATAAGGAAATAAACACGTACAAGACGAAACATCCCTGACGACAAGTTGTTCACATTCAGTGGGGAAATAAGCTTTCATAAATTATCACAATACAATGTATTTCTATTCAAGGAGGAAAATTCTGAGTCATCTTTGAGTCTTGCATCACTATTTAGTAAATTTTCAGATCTTACCAATTAGAGTCACCAAATATCTATTACTCAGTCTTCCGTCCTCTCTATCTTTACTGTCACTGTCATAGTTCTGGCTTCTCTTATACCTACTTTGAGGGTTTGTTTTGTTTTGTTTTGTTTTTTTTAAGCATTCTAGTTGGTCTCCCTGACATCAGTTTATTCACCTCCAGTTTATTATCACATTTCTGTCAGAGCGACTGTTCAGTAAATACCACGTGAAATAGCTAAAAGAGCTAAGTGAATTTTTAAAACACATATGTGTGTGTGTGTGTGTGTGTGTGTGTGTGTGTGTGTGTGTGTGTGTATATATATATATATATATAACTTGGAAATAGAAAAAACAAAACACATATTGGAGCACATCACAAAAGTTTTCAGTGACTTCCCCATTACCCAGCAGAGAAAATCTGAACTTACTAAAAGCAGTGAGTTGTCATCTATCCTCTGCCTCACTTTGGAGCCATTTCCACTTTCCTTCCTCTTCCTGTTGCCTAAAATCCAGCCACTCTGAAATGATCTAACCCTCAAAATTATATATTATCTTGCAAAATTATTTAGCAACTGGACCATTTTTAAATTTGAAATTCTAGTGCTGAACTGTAATACATAAAGTTAAGAGGAGCTTCTCTAGTTGACAAAGGGATTGAGTATTTTAAATCTCTACCAACCAAACCTCCATTACAACCCTCTCTGCATATAGATGTAAAGCTCTACCACACATTATTTGAAAAATCCCTATGCTTAGGCACATAGCACAGGATTAGGGGGGGTCAATGAATGTGCACTAAACAGACTTCCTAGAATAATCCTGCAACACATTGAAGCAGGTCGTATTGAAACCCAGTAACAATGATGCTTCTACTTATCTACTGAGTCACTGCACTCTTTTATTTAAATTAAATTTTATTGAAGTATAATTGCTTTACAATGTTGTATTAGGTTCTACTGTACAGCCAAGTGAATCAACCATCCATATACATATATCCCCTCCCTTTTTGACTTCCTATTTAAAGATAAAGAGAAAAGAGAAACCTCTTTTAGCTTTCTTACTATTCAGGTCACCACACTATATTTAGTAGAGGTCCCTGTGGTATACTATATAGTATGTTCTCATTAGTTAACTATCTTATACATAGTGTCAATAGTGTGTATGTGCCAATCCCAATCTCCCAATTACTCCCACCCCCACCTTTCCCCCTTGTCATCCACACATTTGTTCTCTAATCTGTGTCTATTTTTGCTTCGCAAATAGGATCATCTATACGATTTTCCTAGATTCCATATATATGTGTTAATATATAATATTTCTTTTTCTCTGACTTACTTCACTTGGTATGACACTCTCTAGGTCCATCCACATCTGTACAAATGACCCAGTTTCATTTCTTTTTATGGTTGAGTAATATTCTATTGTATATATGTACCATATCTTCTTTATCCACTCCTCTGTTGATGGACATCTAGGTTGCTTCCATGTCCTGTCTATTGTAAATAGTGTTGCTATGAATATTGGGGTGCATGTATCTTTTTGAATTATGGTTTTCTCTGGGTATATGCCCAGTAGTGGGATTGCTGGGTCATGCAGTAGTTCTACTTTTAGATTTTAAGGAACTTCCATACTGTTTTCCATAGTGGCTGTATTAATTTACACTCCCACCAACAGTGCATGAGGGTTCCCTTTTCGCCACACCTTCTCCAGCATTTATAAACTGTTTTCTTTCTCAGTGCTTCCCTTTTTTATCATTTATATGATGAAGGTAAGGGCTTAGATATTCTCTTAGCATCCTTCAAGTTCTAAATATTTATGAGTCTATATGAATGTCCAAATTATGGAAAATTAAACATCAATTTAGTATAGAATTTCATTTTCCTATTACCAAGACCTTTATGGGGTTCAGGCACAGTACTCAAAAATATGAAATCTTGGCATATGAATATTTTAAACTGAAGGAGTTTGAGAAAATGGCAGGATAGAAATGTTACTCTGATTGTTGCCTTCCCCTAATCCTGCTCTCCTGAAACAGTTCATAAAACTTTCAGGTGACAGATACACCCCCTCTATACCCATTGGAATGGAGCATCCTTATCTCTGAAGACAAAGAGATACCAAGAAAAAATCCGAACAAAAGGCCCTTGCTAAGTTTCCTCAGGTTTACTACAATTACCTCATACTCTTTTACTTATCATATTCCTCTATGACTGTCTGCTCTTCATAAAACCTATCATAAAAATACTCAGGGTTAGTTGTTTCTTCTGGTCTTCACTTTCTTTTTTTTTTCCTTTTTAATTTTTTATTGGAGAATAGTCACTTTACAATATAGTGTTAGTTTCTTGCTGTACAGCAAAGTGAATCAGTCATACATATATCTATATCCACTCTTTTAGATTCCCTTCCCATTTAGGTCACCACAGAGCATTGAGTAGAGTTCTCTGTGATACACAGTAGGTTCTCATGAGTTATTTATTTTATACATAGTAGTGTATATATGTTAGTCCCAATCTCCTAATTCATTCCACCCCCACCTTCCCTCCTTGGTAACCATAAGTTTGTTTTCTACATCTGTGACTCTATTTCTGCTTTGCAGATAAGTTCATCTCTACAATTTTTTCTAGATTCCATATATAAGCAATATTACAAGATATTTGTTTTTCTCTTTCTGACTTACTTCACTCTGTATAACAATCTCAAGGTCCATCCATGTCTCTGCAAATGACACTATTTTGTTCCTTTTCTGGCTAAGTAATATTCCATTGTATATATGAACCACATCTTCATTATCCATTACTCTGTTGATTGGACATATAAGTTGCTTCCATGTCCTGTCTATTATACATAGTGCTGCTATGAAAACCGGGTGCATGCATCCTTTTGAATTATGCTTTTTTCCTGGATACATGCCTAGGAGTGGGATTGCTGGGTAATATGGTAGCTCTATTTTTAGCTTCTTAAGGAACATCCATAATGTCTGTACCAATTTACATTCCCACCAACAGTGTAGGAAAGTTCCCTTTTCTCCACACCCTCTCCAGCATTTATTGTTTGTAGATATTTTGTTGATGGCCATTCTGACCAGTGTGAGGTGATACTTCATGGTAGATTTGATTTGCACTTCTCTAATAATTAGTGATGTTGAGAATCTTTTCATGTGTTTGTTGGCCAGTGGTATGTCTTCTTTGGAGAAATGTTTATTTAGGTCTTATGCCCATTTATTACTTGGGTTGTTTGATTTTTTTTTTATTGAGCTTCATGAGTTGTTTGTATATTTTGGAGATTAATCTCTTGTCTGTTGCTTCATTTGCAAATATTTTCTCTCATTCTGATGGTTGTCTTTTCATTTTGTATACGGTTTCCTTTGATGTGCAAAAGCTTTTAATTTTAATTAAGTTCCATTTGTTTATTTTTCTTTTTATTTTCATTACTCAAGGAGATGGGTTGAAAAAGGTCTTGCTATGATTTAAATCAAAGAGTGTTCTGCCTATATTTTCCTCTAAGAGTTTTATAGTATACAGTCTTACATTGAGGTCTTTAATCCATTTTGAATTTATTTTAGTGTATGGTGTTAGGGAATGTTCTAGTTTCATTCTTTTACATGCAGCTGTCTAGTTTTCCCAGCACCACTTATTAAACAGACTGTCTTTTCTGCATTGTATATTCTTGCCTCCTTTGCCATAGATAAGGTGGCCATAGTTGTGTGGGATTACGTCCAGACTTTCTATCCTGTTCCATTGATCTATATTCCTGTGTTTGTGCCAGTACCATATTGTTTTGATTACTATAGGTTTGTATTATAGTCTGAAGTCAGGGAGCCTGATTCCTCCAGCTTTGTTCTTCTTTCTCAAGATTGCTTTTGCTATTTGGGGTCTTTTGTGTTTCCATGCAAAGTGTACATTTTTTTGTTCTAGGTTTCTGAAAAATACGCTTGGTAATTTGATAGGAACTGCACTGAATCTGTACATTGCTTTGTGCAATATAGTCATTTTCACAATACTTATTTGTCTAATCCAAGCACATAGTATATCTCTTTATGTGTTTGTGTCATCTTTGATTTCTTTTATCAGTATCTTATAGTTTTCTGAGTATACGTCTTTTGTCTCCTTAGGTAGGTTTATTCCTAGATAATTTATTCTTTTCCATGCAGTGATAAATGAGGTTGTTTCCTTAATCACTCTTTCTGAATTTTGTTGTTAGTGTATAACAATGCAGTTGATTTATGTGTATTAATTTTGTATCCTGAAACTTCACCAAATTCATCGACTAGCTCTAATAATTTTCTGGTAGCATCTTTAGGATTTTCTATGTATAGTATCATGTCATTGGCAAAGAGTGAATGTTTTACTTCTTCTTTTCCAACTTGGATTCATTTTTTTTTCTCTGATAGCCAAACCTAGGACTTCCAAAACTATGTTGAATAAAAGTGGTGAGAGTGGACACCCTTGTCTTGTTCCTGATCTTAGAGGAAATGCTTTCAGGTTTTCACCATTGAGAATGACGTTTGCTGTGTGTTTGTCATATATGGTCATTATTATGTTGAGGTAGGTCCTCTCTAAGCCCACTTCCTGGAGAATTTTTTATCATAAACGAGTGTTGAACTTTCTCAAAAGCTTTTTCTGCAACTTTTGAGATTATCATATGGTTTTTATTTTTCAACTTGTTAACATGGTATATCACATTGATTGATTTTCATATATTGAAGAATTTTTGCATTCCTGGGATGAATCACACTTGATCAGGATATATGATCCTTTTAAGGTGTTGTTGGATTTGCTTTGTTATTATTTTGTTGAGGATTTTTGTGTCTATGTTCATCAGTGTTATTTCCTTGTAATTTTCTTGTTTTTTGATATTTTTGTCTGGTTTTGGTATCAGGGTGATGGTAACCTCATAGAATGAGCTTGAGAGTGTTCCTTTTCCTCTGCAATTTTTGGGAAGAGGTTCAGAAGTGTAGGTGCTAACTCTTCTCTAAATGTTTGATAGAATTTGCCTGTGAAGCCATCTGGCCCTGGATTTTTCTTTGTTGGAAGATTTTTGATCACAGTTTCAATTTCAGTACATGCGTTTGGTCTGTTCATATTTTCTGTTTCTTCCTGGTTCAGTATCAGCAGGTTGTACCATTCTAAGAATTTGTCAGTATCTGCTAGTTTGTCCATTTTATTGGTGTGTAGTTGCTTGTAGTAATCTCTCATCCTTTATATTTCTGTGGTGTCCATTGTAACATCTCCTTTTTCATTTCTACTTTTATTGATTTGAATCCTCTCCCTTTTTTTCTTGATGAGTCTGGGTAATTATTTATCAATTTTGTTTATCTTCTCAAACTACTAGCTTTTAGATTCATTAATCTTTGCTTTTGTTTTCTTCATCTCTGTTACTTTTATTTCTGCTCAGATTGTTATGACTTATTTCCTTCTATTAACTTTGGGTTTTGTTTCTTCTTTTTTCTCTAGTTGCAAGAATAAGTTGTTTATTTGAGATTTTTCTTGTTTCTTCAGATAGGATTGTATTGCTATAAACTTCCCTCTTAGAACTGCTTTTGCTGTATCTTATAGGTTTTGGATTTTCATGTTTTCTTTTTTTTTTTTTTTTTTTACGGTACACGGGACCCTCACCACTGTGGCCTCTCCCACTGTGGAGCACAGGCTCTGGATGCACAGGCCCAGCAGCCATGGCTCACAGGCCCAGCTGCTCCGTGGCACATGGGATCTTCCTAGACTGGGGCACGAATCTGTGTCCCCTGCATCAGCAGGCAGACTCTCAACCACTGCACCACCAGGGAAGCCCTGGATTGTCATGTTTTCATTGTCGTTTGTCTCTAGGTATTTTTTGATTTCCTCTTTGATTTCTTCAGTGATTCATTGATTATTTAGCAACATTTCATTTAACCTTCATGCGTTTCTGTTTTTTACATTTTTTCCCTGTAATTGATTTATAATCTCATAGTGTTGTGGTCAGAAAAGATGCTTGATATGATTTTAATTTTCTTAAATTTACCAAGGCTTGATTTGTGATGCAAGATGGGATCTATCTTAGAGAATGTTCCAGTTGCACTTAAGAAGAAAGTGTATTTTGCTGCTTTCAGATACAATGTCCTATAAATATCAGTTAAGTCTATCTGGTCTAATGTGTCATTTAAGCCTTCTGTTTCCTTGTTAATTTTCTCTCTGGATGTTCTATCTATTGGTGTAAGTGAGGAGTAAAGTTCCCTCACTATTATTGACTTACTGTCAATTTCTCGTTTTATGACTGTTAGCATTTGCCTTATATATTGAAGTGCACCTATGTTGTGTGTATATATATTTACAATAGTTATGTCGTTTTTTCTTGGATTGATCCCTTGATCATTATGTAGTTTCTGTCTTTGCTTCTTGTAACAGTCTTTATTTTAAAGTCTATTTTGTGTGATATAGGTATTGGTACTACAGCTTTCTTTTGATTTCCATTTGCATGAAATACCTTTTTCTATACCTTCACTTTCAGTCTCTCTATGTCCCTAGGTCTGAAGTGGGTCACCTGTACATGGCATATATAGGGGTCTTGTTTTTTATTCATTCAGCCAGTCTGTGTCTTTTGGTGGGAGCATTTAATCCATTTACATTCAAGGTAATTATCGATATGTATGTTCCTTTTACCATTTTCTTACTTGTTTTGGGTTTGTCTTTGTAGGTCTTTTTCCTCTCTTGTGTGTTCTCCCTAGAGAATTTCCTTTAAGATTTGTTGTAAAGCTGCTTTGGTGGTGCTGAATTCTCTTAGCTTTTTCTTGTCAATAAAGCTTTTTTCTCTGTCAAATCTAAATGAGATTCTTGCTGGGTAGAGTAATCTTGGTTGTGGGTTTTTCCCTTTCATCACATATCCTGCCATTCCCTTCTGGCCTGCAGTGTTTCTGCTGAAAAATCAGCTGATAACCTTCTGGGGATTCCCTTGTATGTTATTTGTTTGTTTGTTTGTTTTTCCCTCCCTGCTTTTAATATTTTTTCTTTGTATTTATTTTTTGTTAATTTGATTAATATGTGTTTTGGCCTGTTTCTCCTTGGGTTTATCCTGTATGGGACTCTCTGTGCTTCCTGGACTTGGGTGACTATTTCCTTTCCCATGTTAGGGAAATTTTTGACCCTTATCTCTTCAAGTATTTTCTCAGACCCTTTCTCTTTCTCTTCTTCTTCTGGAACCCTTATCATTCAAATGTTGGTGTGTTTAATGTTGTCCTAGAAGTCTCTGAGACTGTCCTCACTTCTTTTCATTCTATTTTCTTTATTCTGCTCTGCATTTGTTATTTCCACTATTTTTTACTTCTAGGTCACTTATCCTTTCTTCTGTTTCAGTTATTCTGCTATTGATCCCATCTAGAGTATTTTTCAGTTCATTTATTGTGCTGTTCATTGTTGCCTGTTTCATCTTTAGTTCTTCTAGGTTCTTGTTATATGTTTCTTGCATTTTCCCTATTCTATTTCCAAGATTTTGGATCATCTTTACTATCATTATTCTGAATTCGTTTTTCAGGTAGACTGCATATTTCCTCTTCATTTGTTAAGTCTGGTGGGTTTTTATCTTGATCCTTCATCTTCTGTGTGTTTTTCTGTCTTCTCATTTTACTTATCTTACTGTGTTTGGGTTCTCCCTTTTGCAGGCTGAAGGTTTGTAATTCCCATTGTTTTTGGTGTCTGTCCCCAGTGGCTAAGTTTGTTTCAGTGTGTTGTGTAGGTTTCCTTGTGGAGAGGACTAGTGCCTGTGTTCTGGTGGATGAGGCTGGATCTTGTCTTTCTGGTGGGCAGGTCCACGTCTCTTGGTGTGTTTTGTGGTGTCTGTTGACTTATTATGATTGTAGGCAGCCTCTCTGCTAATGAGTGGGTTTGTGTTGCTGTCTTGCTAGTTGTTTGGCATAGGGTGTTCACACTGTAGTTTGCTGGTCGTTGAGTGAAGCTGTGTGTTGGTTATGAGATGGAGATCTCTGGGAGATTTTCACTGTTTGATATTACATGGAGCTGGGAGGTCTCTTGTGGACCAGTGTCCTGAAGTTGGCTTTCCCAACTCAGAGGCACAGCACTGACTCCTGGGTGCAGCACCAAGAGCCTTTCATCCCCACGGCTCAGAATATAAGGGAGAAAATGTAGAAAGAAAGAAAGAAACAAAGAAAGAAAGATAGGAAGGAAGGAAGAAGGAAGGAAGGGATAAATGAAAGAAAGAGAGAGGAGAGTGGATAAAATAAAAAAGTAAGATAAAATAAAATAAAGTTATTAAAATAAAAAATTATTATTAAGAAATAACTGGGCTTCCCTGGTGGCGCAGTGGTTGAGAGTCCGCCTGCCGATGCAGGGGACACGGGTTCGTGCCCCGGTCTGGGAGGATCCCGCATGCCGCGGAGCGGCTAGGCCCGTGAGCCATGGCCACTGAGCCTGTGCTCCGGAGCCTGTGCTCCGCAAGGGGAGAGGCCACAACAGTGAGAGGCCCGCCTACCACAAAAAAAAAAAAAAAAAAAAAAAAAAAAAAAAAAAGAAATAACTTAAAAAAAAGGATGGATATAACTCTAGGACAAATGGTGACAGCAAAGCTATACAGACAAAATCTCACACAGAAGCATACACATACACACTCACATAAAGAGGAAAAGGGGAAAAACAATATAAATCTTGCTCTCAAAGTCCATTTCCTCAATTTGGGATGATTTGTTGTCTATTCAGGTATTCCACAGTTGCAGGGTACATCAGGCTGATTGTGGAGATTTAATCTGCTGCTTCTGAGGCTGCTGGGAGAGATTTCCCTTTCTCTTCTTTGTTCACCCAGCTTCTAGGGTTAAGCTTTGGATTTGGCCCCACCTCTGCATGTAGGTCGCAGGAGGGTGTCTGTTTTTCACTCAGACAGGATGGGGTTAAAGGAGCACCTGCTTCAGGGACTCTGGCTCACTCAGGCTGGGGGGAGGGAGGGGTGTGGATGTGGGGTGAGCCTGCGGTGGCAGAGGCTGGCTCAACATTGTACCAGCCTGGGGGCTGTGCGTTCTCCTGGGAATTTGTCCCTGGATCCCAGGACCCTGGCATTGGAGGGCTGCACAGGCTCCCCAGAAGTTGGGTGTGGATAGTGACCTTTGCTCGCACACAGGTTTCTTAGTGGCGTCAGCAGCAGCCTTAGCATCCCATGCCCGTCTCTGAGGTCCTTGTTGTTTGCCGTGGCTCATGCCCATCTCTGGAGCTCCTTTAAGCAGCACCCTTAATCCCCTCTCCTCACGCACCAGGAAGCAAAGAGGGAAGAAAATGTCTCTTGCCTCTTCGGCAGGTCCAGACCTTTCGCCCGACTCCCTCCCATCTAGCCATGGCGCACTAGCCCCCTTCAGGCTGTGCTCACGCAGCCAACCCCAGTCCTCTCCCTGGGATCCGACCTCCGAAGCCCAAGCCTCAGCTCCCAGCCCCACCCGCCACCTCGGGAGAGCAGACGATCCTCTCAGGCTGGTGAGTGCTGGTGGGCATCAATCTTCTGTGTGGGAATCTCTCCGCTTTGCCCTCCGCACCCCTGTGGCTGTGCTCTCCTCCACAGCTACAGAGCTCGACCCTCTGCCACCCACAGTCTCCACCCCCGAAGGGGCTTCTAGTGTGTGGAAACCTTTCCTCCTTCACAGCTACATCCCACTTGTGCAGGTCCCATCCCTATTCTTTTCTCTCTGTGTATTCTTTTTTCTTTTGCCCTACCTAGGTACGTGGGGAGTTTCTTGCCTTTTGGGAGGTCTGAGGTCTTCTGCCAGCATTCAGTACGTGTTCTCTGGGAGTTATTCCACATGTAGATGTATTTCTGGTGTATCTGTGGGAAGGAAGGTGATCTCCACGTCTTACTCTTCCGCCATCTTCCCGATTCCCCGACTGCTCCTTTCTTGACAAGTGCTCACACTTCACACCAACCCTCCTCGGCACCATTAATATTATGTATTGAAATTAATAGAATTTTGTTAATATACTTGTTGTCCAGTTATTATATTATAATATTGCATACCATAAAAACAACTAAATCTCCTTATCAAATTAATTCTCATCAAATCTTTGAACATGGCTATTTTAAATTTTTTGTTATTCACAGATAGTTATTATTTTACTAGGATGATTTCTTAAAATGTTTTGAAAGCAGCTGTGATCTAAAATTGCTGTTTATAGAAAGATTCATGGAATAAACTCTGACAAGTATCTAGAAAACAGATTTTTGATAACTTTAAGACTATATCATTGGACTTCCCTGGTGGTTCAGTGGTTAAGACTTCATGCTCCCAACACAAGGGGACTGGGTTCGATCCCTGGTAGGGGAACTACATCCCACATGCACGCTTCAATTAAGAAGTCTGCATGCTACGAGTAAGAACCTGTGTGCCTCAACTATGACCTGGCACAGCCTAAATAAATAAATAAATAAATAAATAAATAAATAAACAAATAAACAAATAAATAGATTATACCATTGAACTGGAAAAGAATGTCCAGAACTAATGAAGGAGGTGGTTAATTCATAAAACTATGAGTCTAAAGTTAATCAGAATTATTAATTTTATAGGATTACATAAACAGATGAGAATTATTAGAATTTTTATACATTTTTGTTTAAAATAATACTGGTTCTTTAATACTTTGTTTTCCATATTTAAATAAATATTTTCTCTTTTCTTTTAAGCTATGGAACTTGCAGGAATTTGGTAAAGTATACCTTTCTGAACAATTTTGAAACAATTAGATTTTTGTCCTTACCAGATCCCTTCAGAATTCTGAAACTTTTAGTGAGTATTCTTATTTTCATGGCAATATAGTAATTTGTATAAGTTCAATAAGAATATGTTCTCCTTATAAGAGGACATAATTGGAAACATTGGTTATACTACCAAGGCTTTGGATGGAATGACATATTTGAGAATGATGTGTGTAGAATCAGATATGCCCAGACAGATTTAGGAAGATAAGGTTGAATTTATGGAGCCAGTAAAGCCTCTGGAAAAACCACCTAATATCTTGCTTTCTGGGTTAGTAAGGAATGTTACTTCCTGGCAGCCCCAGGAAACTCAGGATATTTGGAGGACCTCAAGAAGAGAGGAATTTACCCAATTCTATATGTTTCATATGTGAAGTCTGATGGTAAGTTCTTGGCTTGGCTTCCTAACCTCAAAAGGCTTTTAAAAATCCAGTCTGAGATTCTTTATGTACAGTTCCACCAAAGCAGAATTAAAAAGAGCATATATCATCAATCAGTATTTTTGTCACTTTTAAGTAAATAATCAGTCTAAGTTTAATGAAATGACTTATTTTGCAAACAAATTAGTTTTACTGTCCTTATCTTTGATAGAAATGTGAGTGACTATAGAGAGAAAAATGATGTTTTACGAGAAAACTATAGCATACCAGACACCAGATTCTAGTCTTGTTCATTGTCTTTGAGGTTTTATTATCTACATGTAAGCTGGGCTGGATCCTGAATTCTTCTTGTTTCCTCCAATCTGGCTACAACTCTCCCAATTAATGTGTCAAATTTTTCTCCCTTCTGACTTAGAATTACTGAGAACTAAAACTACCCTTTTCCCAAAGCCCTGCAAGCTGAACCTGTATAACTTGACACAAGCTTCAGAAAAAGCACCACAACAGCTCATGTTTATATTGTCATGCCTGCTCCTGTGTGGGCTACTCAAAAGTTTCACCAGAACACTCAATAACATCTCCAGAAGCAGTAAAACTGCAAATAGGAAAATCTGTCAGGTTGCCACTGCCTGCCCTCACTCAATCTGAAGATGCTTTGAGCCCAACTTTGAGAAGTCTTCTCATGTGATTGCCCTATGGACTCAAAAACTGAGTTTATAGTTTGTTCTAGTTATTAACCTTTGTTTATCTTTCATTTCCACAGGAATACCCAGGACTGAGAGACTGATTCAATTGGTTATAGAATAATCTACTATTTCAGTTTCTGGACTGTAAAACTTCTAGGGAAATTTCAGATGGGGAATGATGGAGATCAGGACATGATACCTCAAAATATGTAACCTTGGCAAATTGGATATTTTAAGTGGAAGATGTTAGAGAAAAGAGCAGAGCAGGAAGGCCACTCTGAGTATCTACCTGTCCTTCTCTCATGATACAGGTGATAAAACCCTCAGTTGAGAGGTGACCTCCCTATACCGAGAGGAAAGGAGTATCCTTATCTCTGAAGACAAAGGGCTGCAAAAAAAAAAAAAAATCCTAAGAAAAGGCCTTGTTTAGTTTCCCCCAGTTTACTACAACTCTCTCTTTAACTTAGTATATTCCTCCATGACTGTCCAATGTTCATTAAATCTAGCATAAAAAAATATTAAGATCTGTTTCTTCAGATCTTCACTTTTTCATGAAGGCTCCAGTGTCATGTAAAACTTATATTAAATAAATTGTATGATTTTCTCTGGGTAATCTGTCTTTGTTGAATTAATTTTCAGAGACATCCAGGGACCCTTAAAGGGTCAAGGAAAACACTTTTTCTCCCCTAAAACCTGAAGAGTGGTTCACTTAATTTATAAGCATTTATTGATACTCTACTGTGTGAAGGAAAACTTACTAGGTACTAGGGTGCAGCATAAATGGGTCAAAAACACATGGAACTTATCAACAAGAAGCTTAAGGTACAGAAAGAATGAGAGATACAAGGGTTACAAGTATATAGACAGATGGAACATTCATTCATATTTTAACACAACCACAAGCATTATTTTGCTCTCATTAACTATAAAAATACTACAGAAAGAATGCACACATAACACATACATGAAGATTATCAATATAATCTTAACAGAGCTGGCTTTCTTTGAAGGTTTTGATTGATCAGGCAGCAATGTATCAGGGAATATTGGAGATGAAATGGTCCTCTTGAGCAAAGACATTTATATTAAAATTTGAAAAAAAAAGAAAAAAAAAGAAAACTAGTGGCAATGGAATAGCAAGGCTCCTAGACACCTGAAAAAGAAGGGGTATGTGCACAAATAACAAGAAATGCTATGGAATGGGTAGATTTGGGAGGCAGAGAAAGAACAGTTAATTGAAGGAGAGCTTTGGATGCCAGAATGAGATGAGATTTGAACTTACTATCAAAAGGAAATCTCTTTAATTTGATCACATGAGAGAAACCAATTAGAGTTCTCTAACAATATGGGGACTAGTCTATGTGGGAATGAAACAGAAATGGAGAGCAAGATTAGAAATAAAGAAATGTCAAAGGTACTGTTCTCTGGGATCAAGAGAAAAATAATGACAATTGCTGTACTGGGAGGTTTGGGAAGAAGAGACAGAGTGGAAGGAAGGATGAAAAGATACCGTGCAGTATGCTAATTTTAATATGCTAATTTTCAGGTGTCAGCAAAGCCACTAGTCTCCTTTTCATGCAAAGCATAACTAGGTAAAAATGGAAATTTAAGAAAATAGAAATTTAAGAAAATATCTACACACTACGTTTTAAAGGGGATAATTTATACTTACTGAACTTAACAGAATCAAACCTAAAATAATTTTGTATTTAATTTTCAACTATTTTCAAATTGCTCAATAAATTGCAAATATGGAAAGTGCTGTTATTACTGAGTCCAAGCTCCTTCTGCTCTCTGCACAACAGGCCAATAATCAGGAGACAAGATGTTGGGGGTGCAAGGAATAACAACTTTATTCAGAAACTTGAGAGTCTGAGAAGAGGGACTAGTGTCCTAGAGAACCATTTACTGGGGTCTGGATGCTAGTGTCTTTTATAGAATAAAGAGGGGGAGGTGAGGAAGTAAAGTAAAAAGGCCATAAGTTGCAAACATCTCCTGGCTTCAGCCAGACTCCTGGAAAAGATGTGTTAATTTCTTCTTTCCTGCAACCATTCTCAGTTGGGCTGGGTCAGGATGTTTCCTGTGAGCTGAACAAAGGTATTTTAGTTTTACATTCAGGCATGGGGGGGGCAGTGTTCTTAGAGATGGGCCATTATGTTTAAGCTATGGGCAGCACCTCTTTAGTGATTAACTTGCAGCAAAAGCAATAGAATAAAAAGGTTAAAGTGAATGAAACAGATCTAATATGGAGTCAGATTTGTTATTCCCTATTATATTGTCTAGGTACCATACTTGCCTTTCAATAAAAAGATTTGTAGTTGTACAAATATTATTACAAATTTTCAGATCCCTATTATAAGGAGAAAAGGAGATGTCTATTCAGAATAAAATCTGCTAATATCTTATTTACCTTGGCTTTAAGGCTGTTTCTGAGGAAGTATGAAGTCTTTTTTTATTGTTGTTGTTTTTATTGTTTTTGTTTTTTGTTTTCTGCTATATGGAGACATAGATATAGATAGTAATATACAGATAAATATATCCATACACACATATACACCCATACACACAATTTTTTCCAACAGTGTTTTCTGTCTCTTCCTTGAAATTTTGCTAGTGAAATTAACTTCTATTAAATGTTGATCCTGAGAGAATATGGACATTTATTTTAAGAAAAAAATTACAGTACAACTTATCACAAAGTTACAGTCAGTATTACATTTTTGAAAATAATCAGTATTGCATTATATGAGTCAAATGAACACAAACAATCCTATTTCAGATATTTTTTGCTTAGATTTTTGATGGATCAAAAGTTTTATCTTTGAATTTAGTATTTTATTTTAAAATATTCATATAACAAAATAAAATGAAATCTTCATCTCAGATGGTCTTTCAAACTGTTGCCTTTTAAATGTTACTTTAAAACTTATCATTGTCTGAAAAAATGATAATCTACTTTTTATGATATCTGAGGTGGTATTAGTATTTATAGAACTCTATTGTTTGCAGATACATTGTTCTCACTCTGCAAACTCCATTCCCATGATTCACTTATTTTCTTCATTAATAAGACTGTGTGCAGTAATAACACACATCAAGCTCATTTACCTAAAACAAACTCAAAAAGACACAGTTCGTCCACCTCCCTTGTTTCAGTACACTTGAATTTCTGTTATTACTGGTATTATTCAAAGCCTGTGAATTTGCCTCCTATGAATTAAAAGAATAAAGTTCATTAAATCTACACTTACTAAAAAGAAAAATGTTACCCTGTGGTGTGCATGTTTTCCACATAATGTATCCATTTAAATGCAGATAATCCAAGACAATAAAAAATGTCTTACCCTAGATGGGTCATATATATGGTAATGATGGAGTGATTAAGACATTTCAATTTGTGCCTCATTGGGTCAAGATGTTGGTTTAAAATCTATTACCTTTTTCTTTGGTAGTTCATTTACATTAAAATTAGTTGCTGAAAAGGATTTTATCTGACAGTTTTATAAAATAAAAAAGAAACTGAATATCCATTTAGTAGTTACAGATACAAACCTACAGTTGATAAGAATGTAATCATAAGGCCTATACTCCCCTAGATATATACAAGCTAACTAAACTGCAAAATGAGGATCACTAGAAAGTCTGACTCTAAATTTTAATTATGAGAATTAGTCATTGGAATTAGCTTTCAGTGAAATGTTGGAAAAGCAGTAGTGGTATATGAAGGTTAAAGCACACACTGTTTTGATATACTTCATTTTTCGATGTGCAGTAATTTTTAGAAGTGAAAATCTATAGCTCCTTAGCTCATACAATTTTTTGGAATTATTTTTCTTAAAGCAACAACTGACCTTGTTAAATGGTGAATATTTTCATCTATATCAATTGAAAACTGTCACCACATATAAAACTAAATCAATATGTTATTTCATTCAGTCAAGTTAAGAATCAGTTATGTCAACAAATAGCTGCTACTGGGTCTGGTCTCTATCACCAGAAAATAATAATGTATGTACGTGATGTGGATCAGGACATGCTATCCCAAAATATGGTACCTTGGCATATTAAATACCTTAAGCTGAAGGGATTTGAGAAAATGTTCTAAGTAGGAAGGTCACTCTGATGTCCCTCTCTTACCCTTCTTTCCTGAAATAGGTAATGAAACTCCCTTGTGAAAGGTACCTTCCCTGTATCAGGAAAAAGGAAGACATTTTTATTATCAGACATAGGGATTTGGGGCTGAGATATCTGTGCAAATAAACCTTGTTAAACTAACCATAATCTTCCTAGTTACTACTTCACCATTTACTACCCCTAACCCAAACCTCTCTGTCTTATCAATCCTTTACAAACATAATGTTTCTTTATCAAAATGTATAAAAGGTTCCTGCTCTGGTCACTTCTTTGCGTCTTCATTCTCTTGTGGAGATTCCTATGTACATGTAAAATTTTAATAAAATTTGTGTCCTTTTCTTCTGTTAATCTGTCTTTGTCAGTGTAATTTTCAGACACATCCAGGGACATTAAGAGAGTCAAGGAAAACTTTCCTCCCCTACATATATCTATTAAAAAAGGAAATTCACCTTTCAAGGTGGTGGAAATATAACAAAATTAGAAGAAGAAAAATTATAACCTGACTAGATATAATCTTAAAGAGGAATATCTAAGACTAGATGAGGAAAACTCAAACTAATTTGTAGTTTGAAGATATGAAAACATTTTAGACATTTACACAATGTTAAATATATAAAAGTATACCATATTAAATAAATGAGGATTCATTGAAACACTGTAAAAAGTGATAAAAATACAATATCCACAAACTTAAGCAAAAAAGGGAAACCTACTAGTTTGTATCCAATAGAGGTATCCAAACTACATGATAGAGAGTAAAGAAATGATAGGAAATAGGAACTCAAAGGCAGTCAGAACTCTCTGTTTCTCTGTCCTTTCTCTTTTCCTGTTAGTAGGAATAAGGTTGCCAAGGGCACCAGATTCATAGCCCTACTATTCCAGAAACAGAGAGGAAAGAGATTTTCTCCATCAATTTCTGTTTGTAAAATGAGTAGGAATGTGTTTGATAGAACCACCTTGATAGCTACTTCCTGAACTATCACTACAGACAGGGAATTTGAGTCAACTAGGTTGTGGAAGGAGAGAGAAAAAGTCACCAAAGAAAGAGGCAAAACATACATGGCTACCAGGAGAATTGTAAGATGGGTAACTACCTACATTTCTGATTGGGTTGCATATTGTGAATATGTTAATACTTTAAAATCTATGTGCAAGTCCAGTGCAATTTTTTTTTTTTTCAGTACGCGGGCCTCTCACTGTTGTGGTCTCTCCCATTGCAGAGCACAGGCTCCGGATGCGCAGGCTTGGCAGCCATGGCTCACGGGCCCAGCCACTCCATGGCACGTGGGATCCTCCCGGACTGGGGCACGAACCCGCATCCCCTGCATTTGCAGGCAGATTCCCAACCACTGCGCCACCAGGGAAGCCCCCATTGCAGTTTTAATATAATTTTGTGGTATGTGTATTAGTAAGGAGGGAATTTTTTAAAATGATTCTATAGAGCATTTGGCAGAATAGCTATGCACTATAATCTTTTGTATCATAAGATCAAATCATTATTTTATAGAGTCTAGGACATTTAAGAAACTTATATACGACAATGACATTGACTAGATTTATCAATAAAAGATAGACTATTTTATACATTATGGTGGCATACATGATTTTCCTTGTAGAAATGAATAAAAATGAAACCCCCATCTTACAGAGGAAATAAAAATATATTCCAGATGTATTAAATATTATAGTTTATTTATTTTTTATTCTTACAAGAAAATCTAAAGACCTACATGTAAAATTCAAATGTTATGAATACTTTGCTAACCAAGGTAAGAATCTATGAGATATAAAATTAAAGCAATACATGCTTGAATATACATTTGTTAAAAACACTATAGTATTTTCTTCTGAGGTAGCTTACTCCTTAGGCCTCTTTTTATTTTGGTCTGTGAGGTCTTATTCACCTGGGGGTACTGGCTTCTCAGTTTATGTGAACTTTTCAGAGCCGAAAGACAAACTTGGAGAGGGGTGTTGAACAAGTTCAGTGTGAAGAGCTCAGGCTCCATAAAACCATAGTTAATCACTGCACCAAGCAACACTTCTGGTCTAGGTTTCAACTTTAGATCCTCAGGAGAAGACTATAATCCACCATTCCTGAAGGATGAGAAAGGGAGGGGTGGAGGCTGATAAGTATATACAATAGTTCCCCCTTATCTTTGGTATCCTGTTTCATGGTTTCAGTTACCCATGGCCAACCAGAATTTGAAAATATTAAATGTAAAATTCCAGAAATAAGCAATTCATAAATTTTAAATTGCACACCATTCTGAGTAGTTCAATGAGATCTCACACCATCCCTCTGCATCCATCCCTGGGGCACAAATAATTCCTTTGTCCAGAGTATCCCACCTGTTAATCACTTAGCTATCTCAGTTAGATTGACTGTTGAGGTATTGCAGTGTTTGTGTTCAAGTAACTCAATTATTTTACTTAATAATAGCCCCAAGGCACAAAAGTAGTGATGATGGCAATTCAGATATGCCAAAGAGAAGCCATAAAGTGATTCCTTAAAGTGAGAAGGTGAAAGTTCTTAACATAGTAAGGAAACAAAGGAAAATTATATGTCAAGGTTGATAAGATCTATGATAACAATGAATCTTCTTTTTTAATATTATTTTTTATTGGAGTATGGTTGCTTTACAATATTGTGTTAAGGAATGAAACTTTTATTTGTAAAATTGTGAATAATGAAGAAGAAATTTGTTCTAGATGTGCTGTCACACCTCAAAGTGCAAAAGTTATGAACATAGTGTTGAATAAGTGCTTAGTTAAGAGAGAAAGGCATTAAATTTGTACAATAAGATATTTTGAGAGAGAGAGCACATTCACCTAATGCATTACAGCATATTGTTATATCTTCTATTTTATATTAGTTATAGTGATTAATATATTACTGTGCCTAATTTATAAATAAAAATATGTATCATAAGTATGTCTTAGGGATAAATTTAAGCAAGAAGGTAGAAGACCTGTACTCTGAAAACAATAAAACATTGATGACAGAAATTAAAGATGATACAAAGAAATGGAAAGAAATCACATGCTCTTGGGTTGGAAGAATTAATACATTTAAAATGGACATATGGCCAAAAGCAATCTATAGATGTAATGCAATCCTTATCAAAACACTCATGTAATTTTTCACAGAACTAGGAAAAAAAATCTTAAAATTCATAAGGAACCACACAAAAATCCCAATTTGCCAAAGCAATCTTGAAAAAAAAATGGAGGTATCACCCTCCCAGACCTCAAACTATACCACAAAGATGCATAATCAATTAATCTGTGACAAAGAAGGCAAGAATATACATTTGGAGAAAAGACTGTCTCTTCAATAAGTAGTGCTGGGAAAACTGGACAGCTACATGTAAAACAACGAGATTAGACATCTTTTCACACCATATACAGAAATAAATTCAAAATGGATTATAGACCTAAATGTAAAACATGAAACCTTAAAACTTCTAGAAAAGAACATAGGTGGAACACTATTTGACATAAGTTGCAGCAATAGTTTTTGGATCTGTCTCTTAAGTCAAAATAAATAAAATAAAAAGTAAACTAATGGGACCTAATTAAACTTAAAAGCTTTTGTACAGCAAAGGAAACCATCAATAAAATGAAACAACCTAGAGAATGAAAGAAAATATTTGCAAATGATATGACCCATAAGGGGTTAATATTCAAAATACATAAACAACTCATACAACTCAATATCAAAAAGCTAACAACCTGATTTAAAAATGAGCAGAAGACCTGAATAGATTTTTTTTCCAAAGAAGACATACAGATGGCCAACAGGCACATGATGCTCAACATTGTTATTTATTAGAGAAATGCAAATCAAAACGACAATAAATTATCACCTCACACTGGTCAGAATGGCTCTCATCAAAAAGTCTACCAATGGCAAATTTTGGAGAGGATGTGGAGAAAAGGAAACACTCCTACACATTATTGGGAATGTAAATTGGTGCAACCACTATGGAAAACAGTGTGGAGTGTCCTCAATAAACTAAAAATAGAACTACATATGATCCAGCAATTCCATTCTGGGTATATATTTAGAAAAAAAACAAAACCACTAATTTGAAAAGATATATGCACCCCAATGTTCATTGCAGCATTATTTACAATAGCCAAGTTATGAAAGCAACCCGTGACCATCAAAAGATGAATGAATAAAGATGTGATATGTGTGTATGTATGTATATATATATATATATATATATATATATATATATATATATAATGGAATATTACTCAGCCATAAAAAAAGTATAATGCTGCTATTTGCAGCAAGTGGGTGGACATAGAGAATATTATGCTTAGTGAAATAAGTGAGACAGAGAAAGACAAATACTGTATGGTCACTTATATGTGGAATCTAAAAATTAAACAGATGAATATATATAGCAAAACAGAAACACACTCACAGATATGGAAAACAGTAATTCTTTTAAAGTGGTAAGAAAAGTTTTAAAGACCCAATGAAACAGCAAGAGAAATGTATAAATAGACCCTTCATAGATGATCAAATTAAAATAATAAATGACCATATGAAAAGATGCTAAAATTTACTAAAAGTCAATGAACTACAAATTAAACTGACAGTGACATATCATATTACCCCCTTCCAATATAAAATAGTAATAGAATTTATCTTTGGCAGAGCTGTAGGATGTTTTGTAACTGGTCAGAAACTGACCAGTTAAGTATCAATTTATAAGTGTATATATATATACAAAAATATTTATTGCAGCTCTATTTATAAGGACCAAAAACTGAAAATAAAGTGACTATTATTCCAAGATAACAGTGTGTAAAATGAAATTAAGATAATAGAAGTTCAGATAAATAGTAGTGAATTTTTCTGATTATTTTTTTGTTTTTCATTAACTATAATTTATTTAATTCTTAAATCTGTCTGGAATTTGCTATGTTTGTTATTAGTTGATATTTTTTCTCCAGTACTGATTCATGAAATCAACTTGATTGCATATACTAAATTCTTAGCTCTAACATCTGATAGGAAATGCCTCCAGATCTTTAACTAACATGGACTTTCTAAACATAAAAAAGTGGAAGAAATAATAAAGAATATTTTGAATTTTAATAATTAAAAATATATAAGTTCTATAAGTCAGAAATCACTATGAACTAAAAGCCAAAGGAAAAAAAATAATAAATTGAACATCAGCATATTTTAATATTATATATCTTTATTGGCCATATATATAATAAATTTGCTGTTCACTTACTAATTTGTTTACTCAAACTATTTATTAAACAATCCCTATGTGCCAGTCATTGTTCTAAAATTTGAGAATACAGTAGTGAACAAAATAGATAAAAGACTCCTTTCTCAAAATATAGTGATGGGGTCCAGCAAATAAATGAATTTATATAATATATACATCAGAACTTGATAAATGTTAAGGTAATAAGGAGTGATGTGAGATAATTATGGTGGGGAGAAGAAGAGATTGCCATGTTAAGTATAATGGTCAGAGAAGGCCATACTGTATAGGTGACATTTTGAGTAAATTTCTGAAGGAAGATAACTTTTTATGTCCTATGCCTATTTTCCTATGGGTATAACCCTAATTTATCAAATCTCAGTATATTAAAGGTCTATTAGGAATATTAACTATTATTATGCATGTAAATATAATTTTATATCATTATTTACAGTGAAATGTCAATTGGTTATTAAAATATTTTATTGAATATTTCATCATATGGAAGATGTTCAAAGTATAAGTTGTTAAGAAAAATTATTCCAAAATTGGAAATAAATAAATAAAAGTGAGAGGCATGTCCTTTCAATTTTGATCAGGGGCACAGGCCCACCCAAAGGTTTGCAGAATGAACTCTGTTCACATGTTTGCTATTTATTAAAGGTACCACACTTATTGAAGTTGAAGCTTTGTACAGATGCAAATAAATTCTCTCTGGGAGGAAAAGATAACTCCAAATGGTAGGGTTTATTTTCCTGTAGAACATCAAACAGTTTTATATCATATCCTGACATTCTTAATGCCATAACATTTCCCTATAAAACTGCCTAAAAATACCTGGCTCCTCAAATACTCTTTGAACCAGTTTTAACATCTTATAAGTTCCCTCATTAATTAATGAATTGAAAAAAAAATCTTTGACATATTTTCAATTTATATTTTCATGAGAGCCATGATTTTACATTTTGAAAAACTATAAGACAATATAAAATTTTTAAAGTCATTTTCACTCCTCAGTCACATAACAGATTCCTGAGTGATTTTTTGAGACTTTATGGATTTTAATCTCACCCAGTATACAGTGCTTTGTCCACTACAATTTTTTCCAGGAGTTCATGCTGAGGTAAATTGCCAGCTCGACATTTGAGTCTTTCTTTCAGATATTTATATTTTATCATATTTAAAATATCTGTACTTCTATTTACTTTTATGAACAGTATCTCAGTATATGCACAGAGGAATTCCATTAATCGATGAGAAGTCACTATTTGTATAAAGCACATTCTTGTATTTAGACTTATCTGATTATCACAACAATGCCATGAAATAGGTTGTGTATATAATATTGTCTTTATTTTATACGTTTTATAAATTTATAACTTGAAAAATGAGGTGATTAATGATTTGGCTAATGTCACACACCTAGAAAGTCATAGGACTTGACATTTCATGCCCAGAAATAGGAATTACTGACCCTAAATTCAATGTTATTTTCAATAATGCTAGAAAACATGATTGTATTATTTGTCCAAATGCCAATGAAAGAATTGTACAACTAGGATAACTAGTTAAATAGTTTATTAAATTTCTATTGAGACCATTATATAAACTTGCCAAGGTGCTTATCCAGAGAATTTTTTTTCCCTTTTGCATTGTCTGACAAAAATGAAGATATTTCCCTTACTCTATTCCCTGCAGCCTTTCAATTGAGAAACGACTTTTACCTGGAAGACAAGTTGCCTGGGAAGGCAATCTTCTGAAGCCAAAATCTTTGCTGAAGGCACCGAAGGAGTGAGGCTTCAGCCTTATTTTTTATTAAATAACTTTTTATTATAAATGCAGTGCTACTAATCCTCTGTACTTAAAAACCTCCTAAGCTGATATTGGATATCTGAATTTGCCAATGGTCTGTGTTCTTCAGACAAGAACATCATGTATTTGTAATGACATTATTATAGATAAAGTCATTTAAGGTAGGTAATTATTATAAGTATTATTGTTTCACAGTTAACTTCTTATTTAAAGATACAATAATTTCAACTAAAAAATAACAACAATTCTTCACACAGGAAAAAAAAAGCTTCACTTATTTTATATCCATTAAAAGGTCAGAAATCTCACAGATAAAACTTCTGAATTTACAAAAATTCATTGGCATTTTCTTAATTAATGATTCTTAAAGCTTATGAGTCATCTTATGACACAATCTTAGTAGAATGAATAATTAATTTTTAAAAAAGAAAAAAATGCAGCTAAAATTTATTTTATCTGATTGGTTAAGGAGATTAAATTATATATTTTTTCCACATTTTCATAATACTTGATTTAAAGTATCATAAATTAATGCATTAAATTACAGAAAATAATGCTTCTAATTATTATTTTATTGCTTCAAGTGTTTGACAAGTTTGACCATCACCTAATGACATCAAGCTCATTAACTCTGTCATGCTTTTGATAGACAAGAAAGGCAACTCCAATTTTAAACTTAGATACATCAAGTTCATTAGCCCTGTCATTCAGTTGATCTAGGAGGAGCAAAACTCTGAAAAAAAAATGTAACTTCAAGACTTAAAAGTGATTGTTATGCCTCATATCAACCTTTCTTCTCAGCAAGTGAATTGGTGACTGGTCATAATGACCTTTTTAATATGACAACTTGAAAGAGTTCATACCTTATCAATCAACTTAATAGTTGGTTCCCAAGTGTCTGACCAACAGATTTTGAGAAAACTGAGGCATCTTCCTCAGGTGCAAAGAATATTAGTCTGGCTTGTGAATTAATGGCTTGCAATCAATTCCAAAAAATACATCTTACAGTTAATTAACCATTTCAGGAAGAATAGAATGTTACATGTCTTTGCATACAGAGCCTTCCACTTTCTCATAGACTTTGGTCTAAAGCAAGTATGTGTTGAAGGAAAGGGAAGTGTTTTTACCTAAATTCCATCCCTCAGTTTCATCATTTGTGTAATGAAGATAATAACACTAATTAACATGTGTAAAAAATGTAAAACTGTGCCTAGTACAGAATAAGCATTCAGTAAACGCAAGTCTATTATTATACATTGCAATCCAGAATAACAAAGCAGTTGTAGGGTATCTCAAAACTTGTATGACTAAACCAGAAAAGCATATCCTATTGTTATATTCAACTAATTTAGTACCAAAATATTCAATACTGGCTACAGTTTTAATCAGTTATGGGAAATATATAGCATGTTTGCCACTATTTGTCATCTTCCCAACTACCCACCCCAAATACCTGGATGCTCATAGACTCTTTTCTATTCAGCAAAGATAGGATTTCCAGTTATTCTCTGAACCTAGTATTCCACTACTATCTATTTAGATGTGGCACACAAAGTGAAATCTATTTGCCATCTCTGGCTTACCTGATTGCATGGTAAGTACGGAAAATGAAACACAAAAGGGAAGGTAGATGGCTAGCTAGCAAATACTAATGATCAATTAATAATGGATATTATTAATTCATTAATAATAAATCCACTATGACTCCCATACATACACTAATATAAATATTTTAAAGCTTATGGTGAGAAGAAAGCTTAAGATTGAAAAAGAGGAGAAAAAAGGGAAGATAAAAGAGAAAAAATAACAAATAAATCACTGGGGGGTGTCAAACAGAAGCCACGAAAAACCTCCTGGAACAGAATATGTCATTCCCTTGTGATGTTCTAAGAATTGTTCTAATTAGATTGAGATGAAGTGGCTAGAAGTAAATATTTCAAAGGAATTCACATTTTATTACCTAGCAAAAATATTCTATTTTCTTATGATATTTTTGTCTTATCATTGGAACCAGTATATATCTATTTTATGTTGGTTTATTTTTGTTTTATAATTCATGTCAGTATTCTGAGTTCTAGTTCATCACTGCAGGCTAAAACATGAATCAAAAAGATCTTTGACATAATTGGCATAACATTCAATGTAATGTGCAGGAATATTGTATTCAATGACCTTTTCATTATCTTAAAATTTATGCAATATAAAATATTTAAATTTTGTCCCTACCAAGTTATGCAAATATTTTAGTGTATTAATCCACCTATTAGCGTGTTTTTAGCTTTCTCTTGTCTCCTGCATATTTCACAGACATTATTCTAAAGTTTTATAAATTTGAGAATGAAAAGTATAGAAAATATTAGAGGATTAATCATGGCATATTGAGGAAAACATCTATTTCATATTTTTGAGTCAGAGAATTATAGCGATTTTGAGTAGTAGAGACTTTAACCTTTATTATGTGGCTTATATTTCCAATGGCAATATGATTTTTTAAAAGAGAACCATAGTGTTTTGTTTTGTTTTTTCTTTTAGAAAAGACTGATTATACTTTGTTTTAAATATAAACTAAATAATATTAGAACTAAAAGTCACCTCAGAAATCATCTGATGCAAGTCCTTCATTTTATAGAAAGTTATAGACATTTTCTAATATAATAAAAACAAGTCCCTGTGGAAAATACAAAGTGATGTGTTGGAAAGAGCATGGACGTTGAAATCAAACAGACCTGGTTAATAATCTAAGCTCTGGCACTTAAAAGCTCAATGATTTGGTCAAGTTATTAACTTCTTTTAACAATGTAACTATGAACTAGGCATAAAAATGTCCATTTAAAGAGTGGTTGTGAGATTTATATGACATTGTGTGAAGAGCACCTTATAAATAGTGGAAAAATAAATCTTCTTTCCTGTTCTTTTGAAATTAGATTTTGGAAGGAAATAGAATCTCGGACATACCACTCATGACAATGAGAAAATTTTAATTTATTTTCATCATGGTTGTGAGGAATACAGTTCTTTCATGTGTGTTTGGCATTAAAATGAAATGGCCATCCTTGCCTGAGTAAAATTTCCATGAAATTCAACAAATGTTTATTAAATATATACTGTGAACCTAACACTCTGTGGGGCAACTGTGGAAAGGAAGAAATAAATAATAGCATTCAAGAAACTTATAAACTGCATAAGATTATGAATATAAAAATCTTGACTCCCAAGCTAGAGTTTATGCAATATATATTTTTAATTTAGTTCAATATGCAATAAAATTAAAAACTTGTTTCTAATGTCTATGTCATATATATGCATACGTATATGTATACTTAAATAAAATGTGTGTGCATATTATATATTTGCATATATACATCCATATTATATAATTTCTTCTTTGCATATGTATCCAAACTTATTTAAATGTATACATTTTTTAGTATCATTTTATTAAGCTTCCTAAATCATTTTTCATAGTGATTTTAGTGTATGACTAGTTTGATGTGCTTTTAAATAATAAAGTTTAGATTACCAGTCCCTTGGCATACTATTGTCTGTCTTTTCACAGTAGTTCAGACAACCTGTTCAAAAGCATTTGCATGTTAGAAAGTGTGTGAGTATATTGTCTTTGGAACATTTTTGATTGTGTGCTCAATAATTTCTAGGACTATAGTAAGTCCCCTACATGCGAACTTTCAAGTTGTAAACTTTCAAAGATACAAACATGCCCCTGTATGCCAGCTGACTGTACTGTAAGATTAAAAATATTTTCTTGGGCTTCCCTGGTCACACAGTGGTTAAGAGTCTGCCTGCTGATGCAGGGGACACAGGTTCATGCCCCAGTCCGGGAAGATCCCACATGCTGTGGAGCGGCTGGTCCCATGAGCCATGGCCACTGAGCCTGCACATCCGGAGCCTGTGCTCCACAGTGGGAGAGGCCACAATAGTGAGAGACCTGCGTGCCGAAAAAAAAAAATGTTTTCTTTATTTTTTTTAATGTATAATTTGTGTTAAGTATTATAAGCCTATTACAGTTCAGTACTATATAGCTGATTGTGTTAGTTGTGTACCAAGGCTAACTTTGTTGGACTTATGAACAAATTGGACTTACGAATGCACTCTCCAAATGGAACTCGTTCATATGTAGCGGATTTACTGTAATTTCATATCACATATATTATATGAGAATTTTAACTCGAATTATGACCTTTGTCAAATCACTCAAACATGAATTACTTATTACAAAAAGTTAGTTAGAGGGTCATAATAGATTGGCAAAAACACAAGCAATCAAAGAAAAAAAAAACAGAGAAATAAGACTTTATCCAAATAAAAACCTCTTTTACTGCAAATGACTCCATCAAGAAAGTGAAAGGACAACCCACAGAATAGGAGAAGGACAACCCACAGAATAGGAGAAAATATTTTAAATATATCTTATAAGGGTCTAGTTTAAAAAATATATACCAAGCTCTTATAACTCAACAATAAAATGACAAATAAACCAGTTAAAAATGAGCAAAGAATTAAATAGATATATCTCCAAATAAGATTAAAAGTGGCCAGTAAGACCCTCACCCCCCCCCCAAATGGTCAACATTATTAGTCTTTAGAAAAATGTAAATCAAAAAACACAATGCAATACCACTTCACAGCCACAAGGACTGTTGTAATTAAAAATACAGAAAATAACAAGTGTTGGCAAGGATGTGGATAAATTGGAATGCTCATACATTTATGATGGGAATGTCAAATTTTGTACCTGCTTTGGAAAACAGTTTGGTAGTTTCTTAAAATGTTAAACCTAGAGTTATGATATGGCCCAGCAATTCTACTCCTATGTATGTACCCAAGAGAGTTAAAACATATTCCCACACAAAAACTTATACATGAATGTTTATAGCAACATTATTTACAATATTCAAAAAGTAGAAACAACCCAAATGTCCATTAACTAATGAATGGACAAACTATTAATGGAAACAGAGTTTCTTCTTGAGGTGACAAAAATATTCTGTAATTAGATAGTGATGATGGCTGTACAACTTTGTGAATATACCAAAATCCATTAAATTGTACACCTTAAAAGAGTAACTTATATGGTCTAATAATTATATCTAAGTTAATAAAAAAATATGTTGGTGGTTTTCAAAATCTCTTTTAGCAACAAAACCTGCCCATTTTTAATAACATCTTATACAAGCCTCTAATATATGCATGAACAAACAAAAGTTAAACTGTTTCTTTGAAGTAGAAAATGGAGGATTCAAAGCTATCTCATTTGGCTTCCCTCTAATCCTCTAGGGCAGTCTTTTAAACAATTACATAAAATCTTGGAGTCCACAGAGTTTGAAAATTATTGGGCTAAATGTCTTTTGAAGTTTCTTTCATCTCTCAAAATCTGTTTATATAAATATAATCTAGTTGGATAATTTTAAATTAGTTGACTGATCACTTCAAATCCAAAGTTTAATTCAACTGTTCAGCAACTGGCTAATATAGTCAAAATTTCTAATCACTTTGTACATGAAAAAAACAACATTAGAAAAAGCACAGTTTTATCTAACTTTGTTAGTGTGAACAATTCAGTCTATACTAACCTTACCACTTCATGAAACAGTCAGCAGGAATTACTGCTTTCTTTCTTTCTTTTTTTTTTTAATATATCTTTAAATTCTACCAAAATCTTGGAAAACTATATATGGAAAACTAGGTCAAAATATTTGTGAATTACATTATGATAATGGAGTTGTAACTAAAATTTATTAAAAAAATTTATTAAGACAATAATACAACTTAAAAAATGGGCAAAAAATTTGAAGAAGTTTTTCATGACAGAAGTTATACAGATGGCCAATAAACACAATATAATACTACACACCCAACAGAATGGCTAAAATATAAAAAGTCTGATAATGCTAAGTGCTGATGAAGATGTGAAACAACTGGAAATTATACACTACTGGTCAGAGTATAAAAGGGTACAACTAATTTGGAAAATAGCTCTGTGGTTTCTTTAAAGTGAACTTAAAGATTCCACCATACAACCCAGAATATCCAGTCAAAGGGAAAAGAAAACATAAGTCCACAATAAGTCCTGTAAAGAAATCTCATGGTATCTTTATTAGTAATACCCGGAAACTGAAAACAACCCAAATGCCCATTCACAGGTGAATATATAATCAAACACTGGTAATTATACAGTGAAATATTGCTCAGTAATAAAAAAGAATGAACTACTAATGATTCAACCACATGGATGAATCTCAAAAGCAGATTAAAGAAATTAAACTAGGTACAAAGCATACACAGTGACAGACTTTCTCCTTTACCTAACTCTGGCTCCTATGAACCTTCCTATCAATTGGGCCTCAATCTTGGCCTATAAAAACTGCAGATGATTAGCACAAATGTTTTCGTCCACCCCAACCCTCAGAGACTTTAATAGACTCTAGCATGGCTCAAGGCTGCCAAAAGAACTTATTATTTGTTCTAGCCAGCACCTGATAATAGGCCCCTCACCTCCCTTTCTTATAGCATTTACTAAAAAAGGCTGAAAACTCTGAATCCTTCCTCTGTTTCTTCTACTCTCCCACAACTCAGAAGTATCTTTTCAGAGGACTGGAAAGCCATTCCTTTGAAGTGTAATCATCAGGGGGGTTACAGCCTCAGTCTCCCAGTCTTTGTGGGAGAGTAGATGCCTCACTTTGATAAATGCCAATTAGCAGACACACATGGCCTAATCACGTTGACATTGATTAACTTTCTTCTTCTTTTTGTAATTTTTCATTTTCCTTATTGCAGAAGTTCTCACTTTCTCCCCCTCCCTTCTCCCTCATTCTCCCTTTAAAACTGGAATCACAGCTGCAAATCAAAGTTGAGCTAAATTTACATAAGCTTTCTTCCCTACTGTAGTAGTTTCTGAGAAAAATCTGTATTTATTGCCTTTAAATAATGTTTAGCTTTTTTTCTCTTTGACAGTAGTAAATAATTATCTTTAAATGGTATTCTAAAAAGGAAGAATTTGAGGGACAAAAACAGATCAGTTGTTGACAGAGAATGGAAGATAAGATGAGGATTCATTGCAAACAGGCATGAGGAATTGTTTGAAGTGATAGATATGTTCTGAATCTTAATTGTTTGTAGTAATGGTTAGACAAGTGTATACATTTGTCAATACATCCAACTATAAACTTATAAAGGATAAATGTTATTGTATATAAATTACTGTTCAATAAAAATTATTTTGTCACATATATTATATAAACATACAAAATGGGGCAATTCATGATTTTATGTGGTATTTACTATCTATAACTGTACAGCTTTATCAATAAACCTGCAATTTTTGCCAACCTTATTAGCAAAACTAAGCAATGCTTCCCCAAAATTTTGCTCCACCTCCCAACAATGTAGTGATATACCAGAAATTAAACCACTGTATCAAGAAAAAATGAATTATTTCAAAGACTAAGGTGTAATAATAAGATAGAATATTCCTATATTTATATTTTACCCTGATTTTGCAATATAAAATTATTTTGAAGCTGAATGAAAAGGTAAAGTAAGCTAAACAAAGCTAAAGGTGACTCAGGAGTAAGGTCAGCAGATAAAACAAGTGCCAGAAAGAATCGTTCTAATGCTAGAAGTTAAGTATTATTCAGCAATGAGATTTCTAACAATACAAGGGAAAAAATGTAAATCAAAATATACCTAAGATTTTAAAACATTTAAAAAGTCAGGTGCATAAGGAAAGCACAACTATTCCTGAAACTAAAAACAGTTAATTATTCTCTATATTCTTTGGAAAAAAATACACTTTGAAATTTAGTTAAAAAAATTTTACCAGTAAGTACCATGATAAATTTGTTAGGCCAATTTCTCGTAACATTCCACAATAGAGACTAGTAGCAAAATGTCAAAGCCTTAAAAAATATTTATATATTGGGAATTATCTGGCTAACTCTGGGAAAAAAAGAAAACAACAAACAACAGCAACAACCAAAAAATGAAACTATGAAGAAAAATGGATGAACTGCACACCTTCAGTCAATCCTCTCCAAATACTGTTTCTTTCAATTGAGCTTTTGAGAAGTATAAAGGGAGAGTAAGTTTAGGTTCTACCTCTGTCAGGAGTCTGTAGTACCTGTAGTGCAGCTACATTTCTGTGACAGTTACATGCAGAGCTATATAATTTCCCAGCATCTCAAGTGAAAGATTTTAACTTTCTGTCATGGAACTTAAGGATTTTTACAAGGATACCAATCTAAATAAGGTCATCTTGTCTACATGAGGACAGCTGAGGACTCCTATGCACAGAGACACAAGTCTCTTCAGTAAAAAAATAAATGATCCAGGCCCTGAATTATATACCATGAGCAAAATAGTTGATCAGTTTTGATGTGGAGCTTTTTTCTGTGTTCTCATCCTTATGTTTATTCTCCAAACAATTGTTCAATCAGCACATGTTTAATGAGCATATGCTACATGCCAGACCGTACTGTAGGAGCTGAGAATTTTTTTAATTCTGATTTTATTACTGATAGTTTAGTGGGAGAGACAGAAAAAAAATATGTATTACAATGCTTGGAACATATTAAGCATTATATAAATATAAACTGTTATCTTTAATTTTAAAAAGGTAAAATCATAAAAACACTCAATAAGATGAAATGTCAAGTTGAGAAATGAGGCAGATATTATGTTTTTAAATAATTGATAAAAGACTTGAACAAAAAGAGGTAAAATTAAAGTTAAATAGATTGTTTAAAATACAAATACATGTGATTTAAAATTAAAAATACAATAACAATGTTAAAAGTAAAACATATGTATGCATATATATAGCTTTGTGTATATACATACACATATAATATATACATAATACATATTATATTAGAAGCTAATAATTAGATTAAATTAGATAAATGGAAGAATGATTTTAAGAGACAAACCAGCAAACAACCTCAAGAACAACAAATTCAATGTATATAATTCTATAAAAATATCATTAAAGACTACTGGTTTCAACCCTAACGAGTTGTCATGTTTGTCCTTACAGTAAGATAAAAGCTGAACAAACTGAAATAAATAGCTTTTCCTAGATCCATCAGAGATCTGATGTTGCAGGGAAAACTGCTACCCTGAAATTTGTACAGATAGGCAGATCCATAGAGTCACAGCTGAGATCTGCTTATCTCAGATAAGAAGAAGAAGCTGTTCGAGCCATAAACCACTCAGAATACATAAATGGTAATTCTAACACATTGCTGGAGGCTTAGTGTGACTTAGAGTGAGAGGGAGAAACTTCTGGGGACCACTGGCCAAAGGGGAAACCCCACAAGTTCATGGGTTTTTAACCTCCAAAAACCTGAGCTCTTCAGGTTCTCACAGTGAAGAGCCAAGAAATATCCCCTCTTGGCTCTGGCATGGGGGAAGAGAAGAATAATAATCGTCAAATGCATCCAGAGTCTTCTCCATTACCAAAGCCTACTCTCCAGGGGGAAAGAATACCAAAGCAATTTTCCAGAGCCTTGGGGGAAGGGCATTCTTCTCACTTGAGTCCCCTCTTGCATTCTTTTTTCGTCTGAAGAAGCAAGAGAGATCTATACAAAGGGAAACATGTATGAAGATTACAGTCTAGAGACACAAGCCCATAAATAGTTAAGATTTAAATGGAAGATTAAAGAATAATCACTCTCCTCCATATTTCACCATCACACTAAAAAGGCTTCAGATTAATAACAGTGGATTATAGCTGAAAGAAGCAAAAGGTACAGAGTCTAAAGTGTTCTTAGGGAAGCAATGACAAGAGGGGCGACAAAATTAAGCCCATCAAAGGAATTTGAAGCTTCTGACACTTAAAAATATAGCAAAAATTAAATAAAGCCCAATTCCTGTCCAGTTTAACTTAAATCCTCTCATCAGACACCAATTTATCTCAGTTCCTATTGATTGATATATTACGGCCAGTTTTCAGCAAAAAATTACAAATCACATCAGAAGACAAGAAAAAACACAGTTTGAAAAGACAAAGCAGGAATCAGAGCCAGACTCAGCAATGACACACATATTACAATTATCAGACAGGTAACTTAAATAACTATGTTTAATATGTTAAGAGCTACAATGAAAAAAATGTATACAACATACAAGTAAAGATGGGTAATGTCAGCAGATGTTTGAAAACTATAATAAAGCATTGAAAGGGGGACTTCCCTGGCAGTCCAGCAGTTAAAATTCCATGCTTCCTCTGAAGGGGGCACAGGTTTGATCCCTGGCAGGGGAACTAACACATGCTGAGAGGTGTGGCCAAAAGTAAAAAAAAAAAAAAAAAAAAAAAAAAAAGGAGTCGAAGAAATTTCTAAAAAACAAAAACACAGAAATGGAAATGAAGAATGTCTTCAACATATTCATGAATAGAATGAACGTGGCTGGGTAAATAATGAGTGAGATTGAAAATAGTTCAATAAGAATTTACCAAAATAGGTCAATAAGAATTTACCAACATAAAAGCCAAAAACAAAACAAAATGATAAAATCGAAATAATATCCAAGAATTTTCGGTTGATTTCAAAAGATTTAGCATATGCATATTTGGAATACCAGAAGGAGAACATACAAACAATGGAACAGAAGACATAGTTGAAGTAATAATGACTGAGAATTTTCCAAAATTAATGACAAGCATCAAAACAGATTCAAGTATATCAGAGATGAATCTCAAGAAGAATAAATACCAAAATATTTGCACCCAAGCATATTATATTCAAACACCAGAAAATAAAAAACAAAGAAAAATCTTGAAAAAAAGCCAGTGGAATTGAGGGAGGAAACACCTTATCTAAAGAAATGCAAAGATAAGAATTATTAGATCATATTTCTTGACAGCAACTTTATTTATAATTGCAAATATTTTTTTTAAATAAAGCAAAACTAAAAACCCTAGAAACATTCAAAATGTCCTTCAATAGGTGATGGATAAACTGTGGTACACCTATACAATTGGATACCAATCAACAATAAAATTAAACTATCAAGCCACATAAAGACAGGAATAAATTCTAAATGCATAATGCTAAATGAAAAATTCAAGTCTAAAAATGCTATATTATTCAATTATATCATAATTTAGGAAAGATAAAATTATAGAGACAGGAAACAGATAGGTTGTTTCCAGGTATTTGTTAGGAGGAGGGTAGACCACAGGTAAATAGGTAAACCACAGGGAATATTTTAAGACAGTGAAACTCTTCATAGAGATACTTGTGGTAGGCTGAATAATGACCCTCAGTGGATGTCCATGTCCAAATTTCCATAACCTGTAAATGTTACTTTTTATGGCAACATAATTTAAGTTCTTGTTATAGGTAGACCATTATGAACTATCTTGGTGGGCCCAAAGAAATCACAAGAGCCCTCATAAGGGAGAAGGTAATGTGAAGACAGAAGCAGAGAGAGATTTCAAGATGCTCTGTTAACTGGTTTTAAAAATGGAGGGAGGAGCCACAAACCTTGGAATGATAAATGCAGATCTAAGTGGTGGAAAAGGCAAGGAAAGAATTCTCTCCTAGAACCTCTGGACAGATTGTAGCTGCACTGACATCTTGATTTTAACCCTGTGAAACCCAATTTAGACTTCTGACCTCCAGAACTATAATAAACATGTTGAGTACTTTTTGGGTTTAATTTACTCTGTCAATCTCTGTTTTTTTTTTTTTTTTTTAATTATACTTTAGTTTTCAGAAGTTTTAGATTTACAGAAAAATTGAGCAGATAGTGAATAGAATTGCCATATGAATATTTATACCAAGTTACCCTATTATTAAGCATCTTATCTTAGTATGATACATTTGTTAAAATTAAGGAGCCAATTTTGATTAATTATTATGAACTGTAGTTTATTTAGATTTTCTTAGTTTTTACCTAATATCTTTTTTTTGTGTTACAGGTGTTAAAATGTAAACTGAGGCACATTACATTTTTCAAGAAGTTATTTGAACAAACATTGATTTGAATTGGGCAGTATCAAACCAAAAGTTGTTAGGAGTGCTCTACTGAGAGGAGCTGGGGAAAGGTATTTATAAAAAAGATGCAGGAACAAAGTGAGGATATTATTTGATTGGCTATAGCTTAAATCGTTGCCTTATTTGAGAAAGAATGGCTGGTGTTGTGACTGGCTATTCTTAAGTTTCATTTTTTCCGATTCAAGTGCACTGAGACTTAGGTTTTGGTGTGCTTACATAAGCTACCAAGGCATGAAAGCCACCTCAGTCTGGCCTCCTTTATTTAAGTATCTTAACATACGATCCCACCCCAAGATACATTACATTCATTTATCATGTCTCCTTAGGTTCCTCATGGTTGTGACAGTTTCTCAGACTTTCCTTGTTTGTGATGATCTTTAAAGTTTTGTGTATTATTGGTTAGGTATTTTGGAGAAGTCCCTTAATTTACCTACTTAATATTAACCATTTACTTTTTGGTTTTCTCATTGGGTTGTATTCAATAAGAGTAAAACTCTGTGTACTACAATCTTGAATGTTTTTCATAAGTCCAGAAGAAGTGTTATTTTCATTTACAATCAATATGTTCTCCAAAAATGAATACATTTGCATTCATCTAAAGTTAGTACTGAATGTTTACTAATTTGCCTTTTAAATCAGTTAGTGTTATATTGCTTCTATCTTGTTATTTCAACATTTAACAAAAAATATTTTTAAAATCATCCCTGCAAAAAGTTGTAAAATTTGCCATGTTTATTTAACCAGCCCGTGCTCTTCTTGTAAGCTATACAGAGTCCTAAAAGGTACATCTGTTTTAGTTCTCTGACTCCTGGCAGTGAGGATATGAGTCAATTATTTTCTAAGTCATACTGGGCTGGAGATTCCATAATTTCTCCTTGTAGCTTCACTGAACATTTAATCACTCTGCCCATATATGATGAATAATGTTCTATGAAAAAGAATGAACACTTTTCATCACAGAAATTGGACAGAGAGGTCAGGATGTATTATATAATGTAGATCTTCCACAACAAAATGTTATATTTGAAGCACTTTAAAATATTTTCTTATTTGTAACCTACAACAATCTTATGAAGTAAGTATGTCTCATGATAGTCCCATTTTATAGAAAGGTTGATTTATCCAAGTTTACAGTAAATGTGTTTCAGACCTGGACCTGGAACACTTCTTTTATGACGCATGTTATTATCCCCTTTCCTTTCAGTAAATCTTTTTTTTAAGGTTTTTAGTTTTTAAAATATTAATTAATATATATGGTAAAGTACCACCTAATCACATTTTTATAAAGAACAAATAAATCTCAGAAAAAACAGATGTAGCATTATTTCTATTAATAGGGGTTATTTTTAGAGATCCTTACTTTTTAATTTTTTTTATTTTAAAAAAATAGGGTTTTTTTGGCTTTGTCAGGTCTTCATTGCAGTGTGCAGGCTTCTCTCTAGTTGTGGCATGTGGGTTTTCTCTCTCTAGTCATGGTGCACAGACTCCAGAGCATGTGGGCTCTGCAGTTTGTGTCACGTGGGCTCTCTCATTGAGGGACACAAGCTCAGTAGTTGTGGCGTGTGGGGTTAGTTGCCCCGTGTCTTGTGGGATCTTAGTTCCACCACGAGGGATCAAACCTGCATCTCCTGCACTGCAAGGTGGATTCTTTACCACTGGACCACCAGGGAAGTCCTTAGAGATCCTTACATTTTTAATGTTGCTTTTTCTATTACTCTTGTGAGAGTAAATAGTTCTTCTTAATGTTATTTTTATAAATAGTATTTAGTTATATGGGAGACAGCCCTTTTTCCAAGTTTCTCAGATACAAAGCTGAGAACACCAGAGCTATCCTTATTGGTCTACTACTTCAGAAAAAAATAGATTTAATACTGGTCATATCAAGCAAAACTAAAAAATGATACAAGCCTTAAAATTTTTAAAAATTCATTAAAAATCTTTCTTCTAACCTTTATACTCAAGCTTTTCCATAGTCCTCTGCACACTCAATCTTCTTTCCACTTCTCAGTCCATTCCATTCTGGATATTTTTTTGATCTTACTTAAAAAACAAACAAAAAAACAAAAAGCACACAGAAAAAAAAAAAACACACCTCTCTATCTTTCCTTTGCCTCCACACCAAAGCACATATTCCTAATTTTACTCCTTCTTCATTGGACACTCTTTTGGTGTCTTTCACCAACTCCTTTTCAATTATTCTCTGGGTCCAGTTCCACATCTTTTTAAATTTAACTAATTCTTTAGGCTTTAAATACCATCTACAAGTTGACAATTGCTGAGAACTCATAGTTTATTTCTTCAGCCCTGACCTGTCTATATGCCTTCATATATTGTTACATAAATCCAGCAGCTTATTTGATATAGTCCACTGTATATCTCATAAACATAGACATTTTAAATTTAACAAGTTCAAAACCAAATTCAATCTCACCACCTTAGTCTAATCAAAGTAAGTCTGTTACCTCAAGGGAAAAAACAAAACAAAACAAAACAAAAAAACAACTAAATGTTGGTGGAAATGATAAATTTTAAAATTGTAACTAAAATTAGAATATTGGAAAATTTATATCTGCCATCCTAAGTTTGATAGTTTCCCAATACTTCAGGACTTTCCAGATTAGTTTGTTGGCAGTATTAGTAAATGTGATTTTTAAATGTTATTGTGTAGTAAAGTGTGTAAACTTTTGAAAGATCTGCATAACTCAGTGAACCAATATTTTCCAAATGTCAAATGTGTGATGTCATAAGATCATACATGGGCAAAAGATACACTCAAAAGACAAAGTAGACCAGTATAATTTTATGTAACAGAGTATGAAAAGTTTAGTAGGGGAGCAAAATTTGCCACCACAAATTGCCTCTTTGGCATGTGGATTATCTCGAACTGAAAACAATCAAGACCCAAAGACTCAGGAAGAAACTTTGACCTTCCTCTTAACTGCCTAAGGAATATAGATAAAGGGCCTACTCTAGGGAGGGAGGTATCACCATAGATAACTACAGTATGAACTGAGTGTGTAGACAGGGGAGAACCTAGCAAAAAGTCTGTTAAAATTCCTCTCTGTGTTCCTTTGTCTCTATATGGCCTAACAAACATTTGTTTTTCCATTTCCATGTCAATTGTCTTCCTCCCCTTTGAGGTCCCAAACCACTACCCTAACATCCTTTTTTGTCTTTAAGGTGAGGGTTTCGGCCATTCTGGAAATTTACTAAGTTTTCATAGGTGTCTCCCATGTATACATGTTATTAAACTATTGTTTGATTTTTTTTTCTTTTTTTTGGCTGCAACATGCAGTATGTGGGATCTTAGTTCCCCGACCAGGGATAGAATATATGTCCCCTGCATTGGGAGCGTGGAGTCTTAACCACTGGACCACCAGGAAAGTCCCTGATTTTTTTTTTGTGTGTGTGAATCTGTCTCATGTCAATTTAATTCTTAGACCAGCCAGAAGAACATAGAAGGGTAGAGGAAAATTTTTCTTCCTCCCTGACACGATGTTGCAACTAACCTTAAATAAATTACCACTTGTCTCTTTCCAACTACATAGCTGTTTTAGTTTTTTCATATACTTCAACCAAAACAACATATTACAACAAACTGAATGCAGAAGCAGCTATGAGAATTCAAGTCTATTCTATTAGGCTAGATATTAAGAGATTTGAAAAAATGGTAAGTAATTGCACCATTCTATTTTTTTGTTTGTTTATTTATTTTTGAAAATATAATTATTTTTATACAAATATTATTTATGCTAACACAAAAGGGGATTATTATTGTTATATTTAATAGATTAATATACAAATATGTATATTTTAAATTTCTCAGTTTTACTTCTAATAATGCAAATATAAATAGTTCACATTAGCAAAAGTTTACAAGTTTGTAAAAATGTAATGGGGTCCTGAGTACCAAAAGCTTGGGACCTGTTATTACTTGCCAGATTACAAAAATGTGTTCCACTCTAATACAATGCTTTTCCCTAGAATGCTTTACATAAAAACTACTATTTATTTTTTAAGTCCTAGCTGAATCTGATGCCCTCAGCTTTATTCTCAGCCTCAAGATAATTATGTAATTCCAAATTTTCTATCACAGCATTTTGTATTTTCCTTCAGAGTATAAAATGTAATTTTTCATTATATAGGCATCCATATTTACTTGTTTAATGGCTTTCCCCCATGAAACTCTAAGCACCACAAGGACAGGAATTTTGACTATTTTGATAAAGAGTTATTGGTATATTGTAAATTTTCAGACATTTAATGACTGACAAAAGGACATAGAGGTACACATGGTGGGGTTGGGGGCATATTTCTCCTTTTGATCTGATATTTTTGTTAATACCATGTGGTGGAAAATTATAGACAAGGACAATTTTATTTGTAGACACAAAACCTCATCTTAAATTAGTTTAAATAACAGCACAAAATAAATTTATTTAGAAGTATACAGTGATATCTCACCAAACTTCAAGACTAGAACAACAGTTTATTTCAAAGAAATGAAAATCTGTTAGGAGTAAAAGCAGCTGTTCTCTTCTTATAAGTCTCTCTTTCATTCTCTTCACACTGGGCCCTCTTATTTTCTAAGTTCTGCTCCTCTAACTGTGTTCTTCGTCTGTCTCTCTATCCTTTTGTTATATCTTCTCTTTGACTTGCTCTTGCTTTGACTTCCTCAGCAAACAATGCATCAAAAAAATAGCAGTGAGGGACTTCCCTGGCAGCACAATGGTTAAGAATCCACCTGCCAATGCAGGGGACATGGGTTTGATCCCTGGTCTGGGAAGATCCACATACCATGGAACAACTATGCCCATGCACCACAACTACTGAGCCTGTGCTCTAGAGCCCACGAGCCACAACTACTAAAGCCCGCACACCCTAGAGCTGATGCACCACAACTACTGAGCCCATGTGACCCAACTACTGAAACCCATGTGCTCTAGGGCCCGTGTGCCACAACTACTGAAGTCTGCATGCCTAGAGCCTGTGCTCTGCAACAAGAGAAGACACCACAATGAGAAGCCTGCACACCATAACAAAGAGTAGCCCCTGCTCACCACCACTAGAGAAAAGCCACACACAGCCGTGAAAACCCAATGCAACCAAAAACAAACAAAAAACAGTGAGTCAGTGATTATAACTACTGTGTCCCAATTCCACCCTTCCAGTAGAAACAATCTGATTGATTTACTATGATTTAGGCACCTTGCTCTGGCTAATAAACTATGTTCATGCAAGTGTTCATGAGAAGCCCATCCTTCTCAGGAAGTATTTCTCAAATTAGGATGAGTTGTTTGTTAAGTAAAGGCTCCTAAAATTATTGACTGTTATGGAATTAATACATTATTTTCTTTGTAATTTTTTTAATTGAAGTAGAGTTGATTTACAATATTGTGTTACTTTCAGGTGTATAGCAAAGTGAATCAGTTATATATATATATATATATATATAATATGTGTACACATGTATAATTTATATGTATAATATATGTATAATATATATACATCATTTAGATTGTTAAAAAAATGTATACTTACATTTGAGCATAGTATAATATATACATATTTTACATGTATTATATATATATATATATACTTTAGATTATCTTCCATTATAGTTTATTATAAGCTATTATAGTTCCCTGTGCTATACAATAAATCCTTGTTGTTTATCTATTTTATATATGGTAGTCTGTATCTTTTAATTCCCTTCCCCCCCCATTTCCCCTTTGGTAAGCATAAGTTTGTTTTCTATGTCTATTTCTGTCTTGTAAATAAATTCATTTGTATTAATGTTTAGATTCCACATATAAGTGATATCATATAATATTTGTTTTTCTGTGTTTGACTTACTTTACTTCATATGATATTCTCCAGGTCCATTCATTATATATGTATATACCACATCTTTATCTATTCATCTGTTGATGGAAACTTAGGTTGCTTCCATGTATTGACTATTGCAAATAGTGCTGCTATGAACATTTGGGTGTATGTATCTTTTTGAATTAGAGTTTTGTCTTTTCTGGATATATGCCCAGGAGTGGGATTGTTAGATAATATGGTAGAACTATTTTTGTTTTGTTTTTTTAAGGAGGCTCAATACTGTTTTCCATAGTGGCTGCTCCAATTTACATTCCCACAAACCTGTAGGAGGGTTCCCTTTTCTCCACACCTTCTCCAGTATTTATTATTTGCAGACTTTTTGATGATGGCCATTGTGACCCATGTGAGGTTGTACCTCATTGTGTGTTTGATTTGCATTTCTCCAATAATTAGCCATGTTGAGCATCTTTTCATGTGCCTGCTGGCCATCTGTAGGTATTCCTTGGAGAAATGCCTATTTAGGTCTTCTGCCCTTTTTATGATTAAGTTGTTTGGTTGTTTTGATACTGAGTTGTATGAGCTGTTTGCATAATTTGGAAATTAACCCCTTGTCAGTTACATCATTTGCAAACATTTTTTTCCCTTTTCATAGGTTGTCCTTTTGTTTTGTTTATGATTTCCTTTGTGGTGCAAAAGGTTTTAAGTTTGGTTATGTCCCCATTTTTTTTTTTTTACATTTATTTCTTTTGTCTTGGGAGAATGATCTAAGAAAATATTGCTAAAATTTATGTCCAAGAATGTTTTACCTACATTCTCTTCTAGGAGTTTTATGGTGTTATATCTTATATTTAGGTTTTTAAATCATTTTGAGTTAATTTTTGTATATGGTGAGGGAGTGTTTACATCTCATTGATTTACATGAGGCTGTCCAGCTTCCCCAACATCACTTGTTGATGAGACTGTCTTCTCTCTGTTGTTTATTCTTGCCTCCTTTGTCAAAGTTTAATTGACAATAGGTGTATGGGTTTGTTTCTAGGCTCTCTCTTCTGTTCCAAATATTATTTTCTAATCCTTGGCTACGAGGTTTCTCCCTGAGTCACTTTGCAGCTTCCGGCAATGCAAGATACCCCTAAGCAGAGATTCTGAATTAACCAACTCTTAGAGAAGACTCTGAAGGAGACTTTAAAAGGCAACCTGGTGTGAAAGCATTATTTTCAATAAATTTAAACAGGACTCTCAGGCATAATAAGGTAAACATGTGTCAACAACTTATTTTATTAATTTATTAATAAGGAAACCAGCAAGATGGTAAAACTGGTTCAAAGATAATAGGAGATAGCAAATAATTTATAGAGTTGAAAAGAAAGAATATTTGAATAAAATTATTAATGGCTAATGTCCTCTGGTTCAATAAAATTATAAAAAATTTGTGTTATTATTTCTACCATTTCCATTATTACCCTGCAAAATTCGTTTGCATTGCTCTCAGGGAAGAATCATTTACATCACTATCAGTTTTCTTTAAGTTAACATTTACCCTTGTCAAGTTATAAAAATATCCTAATTGACAGTAAATATTAAATCAAACAAAGGTAAACTTTCCTGAAGTATTGGCTAATCAGTAGATGGGTCTGCTAAACAACACAAGCAGACACTGATTAGATATGGAGTAACTCTTAGATTATTTCTAAATTTTGGATACTATTTCTTAGCACTGGATTAAAGTCAAAACTTTAGAACCAGAAGAATAACACAGCAGCAGTTATTAGTTTTAACATAGTGATGATGGTAACATTAATCAATCATTAATGAAACATTTAGAATTCATTGACAATTTACCTCATGACAAGGCAATATTTCTAGGTATAGTCTAATAATTTATTTTTCTAATGTCTCTCGAATTCCCAACAGGAGAAAACTTTACTAACTAACACACCATTGAATTCCTGTTATGGGGCTATGCAAGGAAAATTATTTCTACTTCTCCACAATAAGCCCATGCTCAAAATTCAGTAATGAAATGAAAGGTCTGGGTATGGCTAGAAAGAACAGAAAAAATATATTCCTCATATTCATGGCAACATTGATGAAGCCTCTTTAAAATGGAAAGGAATAACTTGGTCAACCTTTCAGTACAGAGACAGAACACAAGTTTTTTTGTAAGAGTACTTAATAGATGAACTTTTACTTCAATAAAACAATTTAATAATCTTAGCTCTTTGAAGGGATAGGTTTATACTTTATATATTAAAAGCCACTATTATAAATGTGTTAGGATTATGAACTATAAATCTTGTATATTTACTTCCTGCTTTTCTTTTTGACTTGCATTCTGAGGGGTATTTCCCTCCCCCATCCCACATTAATGAAGAAACAAAGATTCAAAGAAACTATAACTCAAGTATAAAGATTGCTTTCTGAGTGCACATATACAAAACTGGTTTTTCATGGCACGGAAACTAGATAAGACAGGGCCTAAGTGAAAAGGAGTGGGAAGGTAGTGGTGACATTCTGTAAAGGTAAGCAGTACTCATGTAGAAGATAAAAAGAAAAGCTTCTTGATCCAAGGGTCAGGAAACAGACAAGAAAGGACTTTGATAATGAACTACCTGTGAGCATAGATTTCCCCTCCTTTTTGCTGAGCTTATCTCTGGAAAACCCTCAATTCAACAGTCCTGGATATTTGTAAGCCCCTTTTGGAACTGAGGGCAAGGGAGTCAGATACCATGTGAAGGACTGAAAGCATAAAGGACTCCTGACCAAGGTAAAATTTAATGAACCTCTGGATAATCTGTAAGCAGTGGTAGGAATTGATTCATCACTACTATTATATTCACCTACATTAGCTCTCACTTTTACTGAACTCAGATTCTGCTGCTCAATGTTGAAGAATCCAATACTGAGAGACAAGTATAAGGGTAAAAGGAAGGATAACTTTATTGAGGAAAAGTCAGTAATTCTGGGGAGAAGGTGAACTCATGTCTCAAAGAACCAACACCCAACTCTCCAGGTTTTGCTTGGAGATTATATAGGAAAAAGATGAAAGGACTACTTGATGAAGAGTGGTTAATCTTCCATCTTTAGAGATGACTGTCTCGATCACATAGTTCCAAGTAACCATCAAGTCTCACTTGTGGTTGGAACATTATATAAGTCATAAATCTCTGGTAAGCTAGTCATGAAAAGCTAGAAACAAGTAACAAAGACAAAGAGCCGAGAGTCCCTAGTTACAGTATCACTCCCTCAGTTTCAATCCCACTGTCAGATTTTGCTTCCATTTCTCTGGAAAAAGGGTGAAGTTCCATGTTCTATAACTTCTTCAAGCTGAGCATGGGTGATGAAGGATTCTTAGAGTGGAAGGATCTGACTTGTAAGAAATATTCTTTGATTCCCTCACATGCTGGTTGAGATTCCAAAAGAGGCATCTCATTACTAACCTTTTTAGTAATTGTTTTATATCATGCCAAGGTGACCCACTTGACTAGAAGATAAAACCTCACAATAATTAGTAAAAGAGTTAGTCCCAACTTAAGGGTTCCCTCAAGGACTGACCTAATCCCAGAGGGAATCCAAGAAAATAGGTTCATAAATCAATCTCATCCACATTGAAATAGGGGAGTGTCAGAGGTACACAGGTGCGGCTGTGAGTTACTTGTAGAACAGCACAGTCAGGTCCAACAATCATGTTGAAATTGGTCATACAGTGGTCTCTGTGTCTTCTTGATTGTTTTAAGCTCAGTTAACCTTCAATTCCAGGGTTGTTTTTTTCCCATTCTCTTGAGCCCAGTTCTTAGAATTATGCAAGCCATAGATTCAGTACTGCTCAAGATGGAGCAGTTTATGTCATGGCTACAGTCTATTCATCATACAGTTAACTTTTTTCCTTCTGGTGGCAATTAGAGTACCTGCAAAACACCACAGGACTATGCATCAGACACTGTTATCTATGTAGTTTAGGGAGGAACTAAAGATTCTGTGACTATTGTTCCAATCATTAACTGCTTCAGCCTGTTCTTTTTTGACTCACGGGAGGCCTGGGAGGCTACAGCTTTTCTACAAACAGGAGTCAAGGGAGGTGGAGGGGCTTTTGTATCTTGGAAGGCCTCATAGGTACTGCTTGGTTTCATCACTACTGTTTGTGAGACAATTTTTAGCAAATCTGTTTATTACATATTTCTTCAATTCCAAATATTCACTTTTTTTTTTTTTTTTTTGTACACGGGCCTCTCACTGTTGTGGCCTCTCCCGTTGCGGAGCACAGGCTCCGGATACACAGGCTCAGTGGCCATGGCTCACAGGCCCAGCTGCCCCGCAGCATGTGGGATCCTCCCAGACCGGAGTATGAACCCGTGTCCCCTGCATCGGCAGGCAGACTCTCAACAACTGCGCCACCAGGGAAGCCCCCCCCTTTTTTAAATAAATTTAGTTTTTATATATACATTTATTTATTTATTTATTTATGGCTGTGTTGGATCTTCATTGCCATGAACGGGCTTTCTCTAACTGTGGTGAGCAGGGGATATTCTTCATTGTGGTGTGTGGGCTTTACATTGCGGTAGCTTCTCTTGTTGTGGAGCAGGGGCTCTGGGTGCATGGACTTTAGTAGTTGTGGCACGTGGGCTCAGTAGTTGTGGCTTGTGGGCTGTAGAGCACAGACTCAGTAGTTGTGGCACATGGGCTTAGTTGCTCCATGACATGTGGGATCTTCCCAGACCAGAGACTGAACCTCTGTCACTTGCATTGGCAGGCAGATTCTTAACAACTGTGCCACCAAGGAAGTTGAGCATTGCTTATTTTTAATGAAAATAATTCAGCATAATATTTACCTTTCTGAATTTTGAAAACAGTGTATGTTTTAAGCAGTCAATACTGTCTGTAAGCAGTGATTAACAAAGTATGATAAGGATTTCCATTAAAAAAATATTTATAGTACCACCAGACTCAATATTTCCAAAAACTTTCTGCCTAATAGTTTAAAATTTATGTAAAAACATAAAGCTACTTCTGTGGGTGTGTTTCATATATATATATATATATATATATATATATATATATATATATATATATATATATATATATAATATTCTTTTTAACTGTAACATGCTGTGAGTGTGTATGTATGTATATATATATATATATATATATATATATATATATACATATAATTGCAAGTACTCCAAGAGGAATGCAGTATTGTGGAAGAGAATTTAGTACTAAAGATTTTGTTACCAAAAATAATATAGACAAAAATATTTGTCCTAATTTGTGACTACTTTTTAACAACCCGTTAGTCCTATTCTTTGTGAAACTTGGTGTGTAAATTTTCTTAGACTTGTTGTTCTCATGCATGATTCCTTTAAGAGAAAATATTATTCCTTCTATTAATATTCAAATTTCATTATCAATGAAACTGTTGCCTGTTTTAAAAGTAAATGATTGGGGGAGCTTCAAGATGGCGGAAAAGTGAGATGCAGAGATCAACTTCCTCCCCACAAATACATCAGAAATACATCTACACGTGGAACAACTTCAACAGAACACCTACTGAATGCTGGCAGAAGACCTCAGACCTGCCAAAAGGCAAGAAATTCCCCACGTACCTGGGTAGGGAAAAAGGAAAAAGAAAAAAACAGAGACAAAGAATAGGGACGGGACCTGCACCAGTGGGAGGGAGCTGTGAAGGAGGAAAGGTTTCCACACACTAGGAAGCCCCTTCACGGGTGGAGACTAATAGTGGCAGAAGTGGGGAGATTCAGAGCCACAGAGGAGAGTACAGCAATAGGGGCATGGAGGGCAAAGCAGAGAGATTGCAGCACAGAGGATCGGTGCAGAACAGCACTCACCATCCCAAGAGGCTTCTCTGCTCACCCACTGGGACAGTTGGGGCCTGGGAACTGAGGCTCGGGCTTCAGTCTGATGCCAGGGAGAGGACTGGGGTTGGCTGTGTGAACACAGCCTGAAGGGGGCTAGTGCACCACAGCTAGCTGGGAGGGAGTCCAGTAAAAAGTCTGGAGCTGTGGAAGACACAAGAGACTTTTCTTGCCTCTTTGTTTCCTGGTGCGTGAGGAGAGGGAATCAAGAGTGCAGCTTAAAGGAGCTCCAGAGATGGGTGTGAGCCGTGTCTATCAGTGTGGACACCAGAGACGGGCATGAGATGCTAAGCCAACTGCTGCAGCCACCAAGAAGCCTGTGTATAAGCACAGGTCACTATAAAGACCGCCCCTCCCGAGAGCCTGTGCAGCCCGCCACAGACAGGGTCCCGTGATTCAGGGATAATTTCCCCGGGAGAACACACGGCGCACCTCAGGCTGTTGCAACATCACAGTGGCCTCTGCCACCGCAGGCTCATCCCCCAGCTGTACCCCTCCTTCCCCCAGGCCTAAATGAGCCAGAGCCTCCAAATCAGCTGTTACTTTAACCCCGTCCTGTCTGAGCAAAGAAAAGATGCCCTCAGGCGACCTACATGCAAAGCCGGATCCAAATCAAAAGCTGAACCCTGGGAGCTGTGCGAAAAAAGAAGAGGAAGGGAAATTTCTCCCAGGAGCATCAGGAGCAGTGGATTAAATCTCCAAAATCAACCTGAGGTACCTTGCATCTGTGGAATACCTGAATAGACAACGAATCATGCCAAATTGAGGAGGTGGACTTTGGGAGCAACAATATATATATATATATATATATATATATATATTTTTTCCCCCTTTTTCTCTTTCTGTGAGTGTGTATGTGTATGCTTCTGTGTGTGATTTTGTCTGTATAGCTTTGCTTTTACCATTTGTCCTAGGACTCTGTCTGTCCGTTTTTGTTTGTTTGTTTCTTTTTATTATTTAAAAAAAATTATTTTCTTAATAATTATTTCTTATTTTTCATTTTAATAACATTCTTTTATTTTATTTTATTTTATCTTATCTTCTTCCTTCTTTCTTTCTTAGTTTTCTCCCTTTTATTCTGAACCGTGTAGATGAAAGGCTCTTGGTGCTCCACCCAGGTGTCAGGGCTGTGCGAATGAGGTCGGGGAGCAAAGTTCAGGACACTGGTCCACAGGAGACCACCCAGCTGCATGTAATATAAAATGGCAGAAATCTACCAGAGATCTCCATCTCAACACCAATACCCAGCTCCACTCAATGGCCAGCAAGCTACAGTGCACGACACCCTATGCCAAACAACTAGCAAGACAGGAACACAACACGATCCATTAGCATAGAGGCTGCTTAAAATCATAATAAATCCACAGACACCCCAAAACACACCAACAGATGTGAACTTGCCCACCACAAAGACAAGATCTAGCCTCATCCAAAAGAACACAGGCACTAGTACTCTCCACCAGGAAGCCTACACAGCCCACTGAATGACACTTAGTCACTGGGGACAGACACCAAAAACAACAGAAACTACGAACTTGTAGACTGCAAAAAGGAGACCCCAAACAGAGTAAGTTAAGCAAAATTATAAGACAGAGAAGCACACAGCAGGTGAAGGAGCAAGGCAAAAAACCCCAGACCTAACAAATGGAGAGGAAATAGGCAGTCTACCTGAAAAAGAATTCAGAATAATGATAGTAAAGATATCCAAAATCTTGGAAATAGAATGGAGAAAATAAAAGAAATGTTTAACAAGGACCTAGAAGAACTAAAGAGCACACAAACAGTGATGACAACACAATAAATGAAATTAAAAATTCTGTAGAAGGGATCAATAGCAGAATGACTGAGGCAGAAGAACAGATAAGTGACTTGGAAGATAAAAAAGTAGAAATAACTACTGCAGAGCAGAATAAAGAAAAATGAATGAAAAAAAATTGAGAAGAGTCACAGAGACTTCTGGGGAATATTAAATGCACCAACATTTGAAATATAGAGGTCCCAGAAAAAAAGAGAAAAAGAAACGGACTGAGAAAATATTTGAAGAGATTATAGTTGTAAACTTCCCTAATATAGGAAAGGAAATAGTTATCAAGTCCAGGAAGCACAGAGAGTCCCATGCAGGATAAAGCCAAGGAAAAACACGCCAAGACACATATTAATCACAATATCAAAAATGAAATAGAAAGAACAAATTTTAAAAGCAGCAAGGGAAAAGCAACAAGCAGCACATAAGGGAATCCCCATAACGTTAGCAGCTGATCTTTCAGCAGAAACTCTGTAATCCAAAAGGGAGCGGCAGGACATATTTAAAGTGATAAAGGAGAAAAACCTACAACCAAGATTACTGTACGCAGCAGAAGCAAGGATCTCATTCAGATTTGACAGAGAAACTAAAAGCTTTACAGACTAGCAAAAGCTAAGAGAATTCAGCACCACCAAACCAGCTTTACAACAAATGCTAAAGGACCTTCTCTAGGCAGGAAATACAAAAGAAGGGAAAGACCTACAATAGTAAACACAAAACAATTAAGAAAATGGTAATAGGAACATACATATTGATAATTACCTTAAATGTAAATGGATTAAATGATCCAACCAAAAGACATACACTGGGAGACGAGGGGAAGGTGGCGGAAGAGTAAGATGCAGAGATCACCTTCCCCCCTACAGATACACCAGAAATACATTTGCACATGGAACAACTCCTACAGAACACCTAATGAATGCTGGCAGAAGACCTCAGACCTCCCAAAAGGCAAAAAGTCCCCATGTACATGGGTAGGGCAAAACAAAAAAGAATAAACAGAGACAAAATAATTGGGACGGTACCAGCACCAGTGCGAGGGAACTGTGAAGGAGGAAAGGTATCCACACACTAGGAAGGCCCTTCACAGGCGGAGACTGTGAGTGGTGGAGGTAGGAAACTTCAGAGCCATGGAGGAGAGCACAGCAACAGGGTTGCGGAGGGCAAAGAGGGGGGATTCCTGCACAGAGGATCGGTGCGGAACAGCACTCACCAGGCTGAGAGGCTTGCCTGCTCACCCACTGGGGTGGGCAGGACTGGGAGCTGAGGCTCGGGATTCGCTTGGAGCAAAGGGAGAGGACTGTGGTTGGTGGTGTGAGCACAGCCTGCAGGGGGTTAGTGCACCACAGCTAGCCGGGAGGGAGTCGGGGGAAAAGTCTGGACCTGCTGAAGAGGCAAGAGACTTTTTCTTCCCTCTTTGTTTCCAGGTGTGCAAAGAGAGGGGATTAAGAGCGCTTTTAAAAGGAGCTCCAGAGACGGCTGCAAGCCATGGCTAAAAGTGCAGACCCCAGAGAGGGGCATGAGATGCTGAAGGTGCTGCTGCTGCCACCAAGAAATCTGTGTGTGAGCACAGGTAACTATCCACAACACCCTTCTGGGGAGCCTGTGCAGCCCGCCCCTGCCTGGGTCCCGGGATCCATAGACAACTTCCCTGGGAGAATGCACAGTGTGTCTCAGGCTGGTGCAGCATCGCACCGGCCTCTACTGCTGCAGGCTGGTCCTGCATCTTACCCCTCCCTCCCCCCGGCCTGAGTGAACCAGAGTCCCCAAAGGAGCTGTTCCTTTAACCCCGTCCTGTCTGACTGAAGAACAGATGCCCTACAGTGACCTACACACAGAGGCGGGGCCAAATCGAAAGCTGAGACCCGGGGAGCTGTGAAAACAAAGAAGAGAAAGGGAGGTCTCCTCCTGCAGACTCAGAAGCAGCAGATTAAAGATCCACAGTCAACTTCATGTACCCTGAATCTGTGGAATACATGAATAGACAGCAAATCATCCCAAATTGAGGAGGTGGACTTTGACAGCAAGATTTATTATTTTTTCCCTTTTCCTCTTTTTGTGAGTGTGTATGTGTATGCTTCTGTGTGAGGTTTTGTCTGTATACCTTTTCTTCCACCATTCTCCTATGGTTCTATCTGTCCGTTTTTGGTTTTTGGTTTTTTTTCTTGTTGTTGTTTTCGTAATAATTATTTTTCATTTTCATAAATTTATTTTATTTTATCTTACTTTATTTTATTTTATCTTCTTTCTTTCTTTCCTTCCTTCCATCCTTCCTTGCTCGCTTCCTCCTTCCCTCCCTCCTTTCCCCTTCCTTTCTTTCTTTCTTTTCTTTCTTTCTTTCTTTCTTTCTTTCTTTCTTTCTTTCTTTCTCTTTCTTTCTTTCTTTCTTTCTTTCTTCTTTCTTTCTTTCCTTTCTTTCTTTCTTTCTTTCTTTCTTTCTTTCTTTCTTTCTTTCTTTCTACTTTTTTGAACTTTTATTGTGAGCTGTACGGATGAAAGGTTCTTTGTGCTCCAGCCAGGAGTCAGTGCTGTGCCTCTGAGGTGGGAGAGCCAACTTCAGGACACTGGTCCAAAGGAGACCTCCAAGATCCACATAATATCAAGCAGCAAAATCTCCCAAAGAACTCCATCTCAACAGCAGCACCCAGCTTCACTCAACAACCAGCAAACTACAGTGCTGGACAAAATATGCCAAACAACTAGAAAGACAGGAACACAACCCCAACCATTATCAGAGAGGCTAAGTAAAATCATAATAAGGCCACAGGCACCTCAAAACTCACCACCAGACATGGACCTGCCAACCAGAAAGTCAAGATCCAGCCTCATCTAACAGAACACAGGCACTAATCCCCTCCACCAGGAAGCCTACACAACACACTGAACAAATTTAACCACAGGGGACAGACATGAAAAACAATGGGAACTACGAAACTGCAGCCTGTAAAAAGGATACCCCAAACACAGTAAGGTAAGTAAAATGAGAAGACAGAAAAACACACAGCAGATGAAGGAGCAAGATAAAAACTCAGCAGGCCTAACAAATGAAGAGAAAATAGGCAGTCTACTTGAAAAAGAATTCAGCATAATGAGAGTAAAGATGATCCAAAATCTTGGAAATAGAAGAGACAAAATGCAAGAAACTTTTAACAAGGACCTAGAAGAACTAAAGATGAAAGAAGCAATGATGAACCACACAATAAATGAAATTAAAACTACTCTAGATGGAATCAATAGCAGAATAACTGAGGCACAAGAACGGATAAGTGACCTGGAAGATAAAATACTGTAAATAGCTACTGCAGAGCAGAATAAAGAAAAAAATAATGAAAAGAACTGACAACAGCCTCAGAGACCTCTGGGACAACATTAAATGCACCAACATTTGAAATATAGGGGTTCCAGAAAAAGAGAAAAAGAAAGGGACTGAGAAAATATTTGAAGAGATTATAGTTGAAAACTACCCTAACATGGGAAAGAAAATAATTAATTAATTCCAGGAGGCACAGAGAGTCCCATACAGAATAAATCCAAGGAGAAATACACCAAGACACATATTAATCAAACTGTCAAAAATTAAATACAAAGAAAACATATTAAAAGCAGCAAGGGAAAAACAACAAATAACACACAAGGGAATCCCCAAAAGGTTAACAGCTGATCTTTCAGCAGAAACTCTGCAAGCCAGAAGGGATGAGCAGGACATGTTTAAAGTGAATAAGGAGAGAAACCTGCAAACAAGATTACTCTACCCAGCAAGGATCTCATTCAGATTTCATGGAGAAATGAAAACCTTCACAGACAAGCAAAAGCTGAGAGAGTTCAGCAACACCAATCCAGCTTTACAACAAATGCTAAAGGAACTTCTCTAGGCAAGAAACACAAGAGAAGGAAAAAACCTACAATAGCGAACCCAAAACAATTAAGAAAATGGGAATAGGTACATACATATAGATAATTACTTTAAATGTAAATGGACTAAATGATCCCACCAAAAGACACAAATTGGCTGAATAGATACAAAAACAAGACCCTTATGTATGCTGTCTACAAGAGATACACATCAGACCCAGAGAAACATACAGACTGAAAGTAAGGGATGGAAAAAGATATTCCATGCAAATGGAAACCAGAAGAAAGTTGGAGTAACAATTGTCATATCAGACAAAATAGATTTTAAAATAAAGACTATTAGAAGAGACAAAGAAGGACACTACAAAATGATCAAGGGATCGATCCAAGAAGAAGATATAACAATTGTAAATATTTATGCACCCAACATAGGAGCACCTAAATACATATGGCAAATACTAACAGTCATAAAATGGGAAATCAAAAGTAACATATTCATAGCAGGGGAATTTAACACCCCACTTTCCCTAATGGACAGATCATCCAAAATGAAAATAAATAAAGAAACACAAGCCTTAAATGATACATTAAACAAGATGGACTTAACTGATATATATAGGACATTCCATCAAAAAACAACAAAATACACATTTTTCTCAGTGCTCATGGAACATTCTTCAGGATAGATCATATCTTGGGTCACAAATCAAGCCTTGGTAAATTTAAGAAAATTGAAATTGTATCAAATATCTTTTCCGACCACAATGCTATGAGAGTAGATATCAATTAGAGGAAAAGATCTGTAAAAATAGAAACACATGGAGGCTAAAAAATACACTAGTTAATAATGAAGTGATCACTGAGGAAATCAAAAAATACCTAGAAACAAATGACAATGGAAACACAATGACCCAAAACCTATGGGATGCAGGATAAGCAGTTATAAGAGGGAAGTTTAAGCAATAAAATCCTACCTTAACAAACAGGAAACATCTCAAATAAACAACCTAAACTTGCACCTAAAGCAATTAGAGAAAGAAGACCAAAAAAAAAAAAAGAAAAAAACTTAGCAGCAGGCAAAAAATCATAAAGCTGAGATCAGAAATACATGAAAAAGAAATGAAGGACACAATAGCAAATATCAATAAAACTAAAAGCTGGTTCTTTGAGAAGATAAAAAAAGATTGATAAAACATTAGCCAGACTCATCAACAAAAAAAAAGCGAAGACTCAAATCAATAGAATTAGAAATGAAAAAGGAGAAGTAACAACTGACACTGCAGAAATACAAAGGATCATGAGAGATTACTACAAGAAACCCTATGACAATAAAATGGACAACCTGGAATAAATGGACAAACTCTTACAAATGCACAACCTGCCAAGACTGAATCAGGAAGCAATAGAAAATATGAACAGACCAGTCACAAGCACGTAAATTCAAAGTGTGATTAAAAATCTTACAACAATAACAAAAAAACAAAGGCCAGGACCATAAGGCTTCACAGGCAAATTCTATCAAACATCAAGAGAAGAGCTAATACCTATCTTTCTCAATCTCTTCCAAAATATAGCAGAGGGAGAAAAACTCCCAAACACATTCTATGAGGCTACAACCACCCTGGTACCAAAACCAGAGAAGGATGTCACAAAGTAAGTAAACGACAGTCCCATACACTGATGAACATAGATGCAAAAGTGCTCAACAAAATTCTAGCAATCAGGGGCTTCCCTGGGGGCGCAGTGGTTGAGAGTCCGCCTGCCGATGCAGGGGACATGGATTTGTGCCCCAGTCCGGGAAGATCCCACATGCCGCGGAGCAGCTAGGCCTGTGAGCCATGGCCACTGAGCCTGCGTGTCCGGAGCCTGTGCTCCGCAATGGGAGAGGCCACAACAGTGAGAGGCCTGCATACCACAAAAATAAAATAGAATAAAATAAAAATTCTAGCAATCAGAATCCAACAGCACATTAAAAGTATCATACACCATGATAAAGAGGGGTTTATTCCAGAAATCCAAGGATTCTTCAATATACACAAATCAATCAACCTGATGCACCATGTTAACAAACTGAAGGAGAAAAACCATATGATCATCTCAATACATGCAGAGAAAGCTTTCAACAAAATTCAACGCCCATTCAGGATAAAAATCCTACAGAAACTGTGCATAGAGGGAACTGTCGTCAACGTAATAAAGGCCATATATGACAAACCCACAGACAACATCATCCTCAATGGTGAAAAACTGAAATCACTTGCACTAAGATGAGGAACAGGACAAGGTTGCCCACTCTCACCACTATTATTCAAAATAGTTTTGGAAGTCCTAGTCACAGCAATCAGAGAAGAAAAAGAAATAAAAGTAATCCAAACTGGAAAAGAAGAAGTAAAGACATCACTGTTTGCAGATGACATGGTACTATACATAGAGAATCCTAAAGATGCTACCAGAAAACTACTAGAGCTAATCAATGAATTTGGTAAACTAGCAGGATACAAAATTAATGCACAGAAATCACTTGCATTCCTATACACTAATGATGAAAAATTTGAGAGTGAAATTAAGAAAACACTCCCATTTACCATTGCAACAAAAAGAATAAAATATCTAGGAATAAACCTACCTAAGGAGAAAAGAAACCTGTATGCAGAAAGTTATAAGACAGTGTTGAAAGAAATTAAACATGATACTAATAGATGGAGAGATATACCATGTTCTTGGATTGGAAGAATCAATATTGTGAAAATGATTCTACTACCCAAAGCAATCTACAGATTCAAAGCAATCCTTATCAAACTACCACTGGCATTTTTCACAGAACTAGAACAAAAAATTTCACAGTTTGTATGGAAACACAAAACACCCCGAATATCCAAAACAATGTTGAGAAAGAAAAATGGAGCTGCAGCAATGAGGTTCCCTGACCTCAGACTATACTACAAAGCTACAGTAATCAAGGCAGTATGGTAGTGGCCCAAAAACAGAAATGTAGATCAATGGAACAGGATAGAAAGCCCAGAGATAAACCCATGCACATATGATCACTTTATCTGTGATAAAGGAGGCAAGAATATACAGTGGAAAAAGACAGCCTCTTCAATAAGTGGTGTTGGGAAAACTGGACAGCTACAAGCAAGAGAATGAAATTAGAACACTCCCTAATGCCATACACAAAAATCAACTCTAAATGTATTAAAGACCTAAATGTAAGGACAGAAACTATCCAACTCTTAGAGGAAAACTTTGACAGAACAATCTACGATATAATGCACAGCAAGGTCCTTTTTGACCCACCTCCTAGAGAAATGGAAATATAAAAATATAAAATAAACAAATGAGACCTAATGAAACTTAAAAGTTTTTGCACAGCAAAGGCAACCATAAACAAGAGAACAAGACAGCCCTCATAATGGGAGAAAATATTTGCAAATGAAGCAACTGACAAAGGATTAATCCCCAAAACACACACTCAAATCATGCAGCTCAATATCAAAAATCAAACAACCCAATTCAAAAATGGGCAGAAGACCTAAATAGACATTTCTCCAAAGAAGATATACAGGTTGCCAACAATCACATGAAGAATGCTCAACATCATTTATCATTAGAGAAATGAAATAAAAACTACAATGAGATATCATCTCACACCAGTCAGAATGGCTATCATCAAAAAATCTGCAAACAATAAATGCTGGAGAGGGTGTGGAGAAAATGGAACCCTCTCACACTGTTGGTGGGAATGTAAATTGATACAGCCACTATGGAGAACAGTATGGAGGTTCCTTAAAAAACTAAAAATAGAACTACCATATGACCCAGCAATCCCACTACTGGGCATATACCCTGAGAAAATCATAATTCAAAAATTCTCATGTACCAAAATGTTTATTGCAGCTCTATTTACAATAGTCAGGACATTGAAGCAACCTAACTGTCCATCAACAGATGACTGGATAAAGAAGATGTGGCACATATATACAATGGAATATTACTCAGCCTTAAAAGGGAACAAAACTGAGTTATTAGTGAGGTGATGGACCTAGAGTCTGTCATACAGAGTGAAGAAGTCAGAAAGAGAAAAACAAATACCATATGCCAACACATATATATTGAATCTAAAAAAAAAAAATAGAAAATGTTCAGAAGAACCTAGGGTCAAGACAGGAATAAAGATGCAGGCCTACCAGAGAATGGACTTTAGATATGGGGAGGGGCAAGTGTAAGTTGTGACAAAATGAGAGAGTGCATGGGCTTATGTACACTACCGAACATAAAATAGATAGCTAGTGGGAAGCATCCACATAGCACAGAGAGATCAGCTCGGTGCTTTATGACCACATAGAGGGGTGGGATAGGGAGGGTCGGAGGGAGGGAGATGCTAGAGGGAAGAGATATGGGGACATATGTATATGTATAATTGATTCACTTTGTTATAAAGCAGTAACTGACACACCATTGTTAAGCAATTATACTCTAATAAAGATGTTTAAAAAAATGATTGCTGGACACAATGGAAAGCTTAGTAAAGGCAATATGTAATGAACAAGAACATTTTGTTAAAATTTTATAAACATCATCTACAAAAATACAAAGTGTATATGTATACATATATAGTGATATATATAATACCAAAAAGCAGGATAATTAAGTTCAACGAAGAAAGTTGCATTTTAATACTTACAATATTCTGTTTGTGTTACTATTTGGGGGTATTCTTGACAAAAATATTTCAAGGGTAAAAATCATAGATGTTCAAGACACTTTTTAAATATTAAGGAAATATTTCTAGACTAAATACTAATGATTGTTAGTGGATCTGTAACTTGTTATCCCTCTGTCATCAGTTTAACAGACTTCCAATTCTTTATAGAAATATATTATAAATAAGAAAAATAATTTTATGTCAAACAAAATTTGTTCATGTATCCAGTTTAATGGCCAGCTGACTATATTATCTATAGATCCTACATGTATTTTTTCCTACTTTCCCAAGACTACAGATAACCGTCTTCTGGCCGACCAAGCCTGGTGACACTGGTACAGCCATGACTGCATAATATATTCCCAGTAAAGACACCTCAGACAGGAATCAAGACAGCTCAATGTATAAACTCTATAAGAGGATCTTGTGTAGAAAACAGGCACCTGGATGCCGTATACTCAAGAAGTGCCACCCACATGCATGCAGCTGTCTCCAGAATGCTTACTGCTTACCTTACTAACAAATTCTATCATCAACCAAGAAACAACTCTCAGAAACTTCTCCCCTAAATGTGGGAAAGATAAAGGTTCTGGTTTCAGCTTCTAAATATATATATATATATTTTAATTTATAGAAAAGTTGCAATTGTAACACAACGTAATGCCAATGTAATGTCTCATTATTTCTGAATGTGTTAGTGTGAAATTCATATAAGCAAGGACCTTTTCCTACATAACCACAATCGGACCATCACAATCAGGAAATTAACACTGATACTTTATTACCATCTAATTCTCAGACCCCATTCAAGTTTCATCATTGCCTCAATAATGCCCTTTACAGTGGGAAAATCCAGTTTGGATTCATGCATTATATTTAGCCAGTATGTCTCTTTAGTCTCTGTTAATCTGGAACAGTTCCTAAACTTTTCCTTGAATTTCATAACCTTGACATATTTGAAAATTATAGGCCATATATTCTGTAGAAAGCCGCTATAATAGTGACCCCTCCCCAAATTCATGTCCAACTGAAACCTTAGAATGTGACCTTATTTGGAAATGGGATCTTTGCAGATGTAATTAGTTAAAATTTGAGATGAGATTACACTGGATTACAGTGGGGCCTAAATCCAATGACTTGTGTCCTTATAAGAAAAGGAGAGGACACACAGAGAGTCAAGCTATGTGAAGATGGAGGCAGAGATTGGAGTGATGTGTCTACAAGCCAAGAAACACCAAGATTTGCCTGGGGTCACTGAAAACTGGAAGAGGCAAGGAATAATTCTTCCCTATAGGCTTCAGGAACATGACCCTGGAGACACCTTGATTTCAGGCTTCTGACCTCTAGAAGTATGAGAGAATAAATTTCTGTTATTTTAAACAACCAAGTTTGCCGTAAATTGTGATGGCAGTCCTACGAAACTAATAGTCCCTCAATTTGGGTTTATGTGATTCAGGTTATGCACCGCTGGCTGGGAAATTATTGAAGTCATATTTTCCTTTTTCTCTTCAGTTTTTCCTAAGCACACTGGATTTTTATTTGTCCCACTCTAATGTTGTTCACTTTACTTACCTGATTGAAATGATGTCTGCCAGGTTTCTCCATTGCAAAGCTAGATTTTCCCCTTTGTAACATATATTTTGCAGGGAGATGCAATGAGACTATGAAAATATTTTATTCCTTATCAAAATTTTCCCTTTTAGTTTTAGAAAATTTTGGCTGAAATAATTATTACTATGATGGCTGTGGAAAGGTGATTTTCACTTCCAATATTTCTTCTACATATTTACTAGTTGGTCTACTACTATAGTAATAAAATTTTTCTTCTTAACATTAATTTATTACTTTACATCTGCATAGGCTCATGGAGCTCCATTTTATTCAATGGCTTATAATTCAGATTATTATTTATTTTGAGGATCAAAAGTTTTTTTTTTTCTAATTCGTCCAACGGAGCCCTTTCAAACTGGCTCCTCCTGTCATATTCCAATCATTCTTTGAGCAGTTCCTTGCTTTTTGTCACAAATAAATATTCCAGGCTCTTCTTGTTTTTACTCTGTCCCCCTTTTGGAATCAGGCAGTTTTATAAGGAACTCTAGTTACTTTTAGTGTACAACAATATTTAGAAACCAAGATCTCAGTGCAGTTATGCTCATTGATATTAAGTAGCACTATTCTTATACAGAACTAGGAATGGTTTGTGTGTTCCCCCTCCCCACACACACACATCTAAATTTACATCCATTTTTAATCTATCACTATATATAGAAAACCATACATTCACACTAAGAACTTTAATTCTAACACAAAAACACAGCATTCTTTCTAATGTTCTGCCTTTTCATACTTGTAATTCGCTTTTCTAACAGTGAGAAATCTTACCCTTGTTATCCTAAATATACTTAATTATTGGCTTAATCCACCTTCTATGTAAACAGTCTATTACCACTGCTTCCAATCCTCTATCCCTTGTCCCCCCAACCCAACTTCCCAGTGCATGCCTACTTGGGCACTGATACTCCATGCTGGGTCATTCTAATGCTTTCATCACCATGCATGGATTCCAACACTCTCTGTCAGGTCACCATGACTCGCCTCCCACTCTCAAAATTTTACAAATTCAGTCTTACTTGGACTCACTTAATGTTTCTCAAAAATGGTTTATTCAGTAAGAAAGGCAGAGAGGGTCTTTTGCCTTTTAAATATCTGTCCCATTCCTCCTCTGAGAATTTTATCTTATAGCCCCAAGGTTTATCTGGACGCTATGTTGTACTGGGTCCCCTGCTTGAGAGTAAACCTTTTTTATTCAGCACTCAATCTTATTCTGTAATGGTTGTTATTATTTTTCTTTAACATTGCATCTATACAAGTATAACTATTATTTTTGGGAAATTCAATATTAACTATTTTAAAAAACTGTATACACTCACAAACCAGTTTGAATACAACCAGCTGAATTTGAGCAAATAGTAATTTAAAATTATCAAGTCAATATGCCTGAAGCTATAGACTAATTTCTGGCTTATATAGAAACCTCTTTGCAACTATGACCAAATTAACACTAAAGAAGGATACTCTTGGACAGAGTATTATACTTCTTTCATACACCTGAATCTTTGAGGTGATGAGTTATTAATTCTGTGTAAACAATGTGCTTAGCGACTAATGTAGCCAAAATTCAGCTGCTATACCCCAGTACCAAACTGAATCTCAGAGACAGAGTTTTGGATGAAGTAGAAAAGAATAGCTTTATTGCTTTGCCAGACAAAGGATGCCAATACCCTCAAAACTGTGTCTTCCAACCTGGAGGGCGAGTGAGGAGTTCTATAGTAATGGTTCAAAGAGGAGGGCATGATCAGCTTATGGGCATTCTTCTGATTGGTTGGTGGTGAGGCTACTGGGGCTCAGCAACATCAACCTTCTGGTTCCAACTGGTCTGAGGTCTATGCGCTTGTGGGTAGCATATGGTTAACTTCTTCCATCTCATGGGGGTTTCAGTACCTGCAGAACAGCTCAAAGATACAGTTATGTATATCCCTTGAAGGAGAACTAGGACCCTGCCCGAAGGCTGTACTATTGTTTCTTGACTGCTCCTCCCTTGTCTCTGTATCCCCTCCCTTCCCTGATTAGCAACTGTTTGAGCCTGCCCTTTGGAGTTCAGGGAAGGTCATGAAAGTTGAATAAACCCTATTTCCTGCAAACAAGGAACAGGGGACACAGAAAGGCTTTTGTGCTCAGGAGCCCCACAGGGTCCTACTCAGTTTCAATAACAAAATTAAAAATAAAGCCCAGCACCCATAAGAGGGAGAAATGTTTGCAGTGATAGAATCTCAAGCTCAAAGAGATTCAGAAATCAAAAGTTTAGGTCCCAGAAAGAGTTTATAGCATCAACACATTCCTTAGCAAAACCAAGAGACCAAGAGGTAAAGCTTATGTAATTGCACATGTGATAATAGCAAGTATTATTATGCTTGCTCTGTCCAGATCATTTGTATATGTTTTCTTCCTTTGCCTTCTCTCCTCAGGTTTGGCTCTCTTGGTACAATACTAAAATTCCAAAAGAACTGAATACAATCTCCCTTTCTCTCCCTCAAACAACGACAGCAGTAACAATATTAGTAGTTCCAAATAAATATTAGTATAATCAGTAATACTGAACAGATTGAGTAGGAGGAGTATAAAAATTTCTGATCATTTTATATTTTCTATATGCAGCTGGTTATACAACACATGAGGCTGGGTATTGTAGGACCCCAAAATGTAAGAATGTAAATACAGTATCTTCCACTTATTGTCTATAGACTTTGTGAAGTTACACCATCTCTCTGGGTCTTGGTTTTCTCATCTCAAGAATGTAACAAACACCGCTTCCTACATAGCATTATTGTGCAATTAATTGAGATAATGTATGTAAACAGCCAGGCATTGTGGCCAAGTTCCTTCTGTTTGGAACTTGGGCATTGTATATACCAATGGGTCTTTGAAAAAAAGAGTAAGCCAAGATCATTTTGTCTGAGGTTAGAACTATTACTAACATAGAACTGTATTCCCACGGGAAGTGGCCAGCAATGCAAATGTCAATCTCCAGAGGATATAGAAAACAAACTTCTCTTCATTTTAACATCAATATACGAAGGGACCTAAAAGAGTGTGTGAGAAGTAACAAAAGATGTGATGGTAATAAGGATTTGAAGGATAGGACAGAAAGACTTTAGGTTTCTCTTAGTTGTGTTGGTTCTTCTGTGTCAGGTATATAAAAATGTCATACTTATTTCTGGGAAGACCTGTCACAGATGTTATAATAAAAAAGACCCCAGTTATAGGGTAAAGAGGTCAGTGCTTACTGAGAACTAGCAATTTGGGGAACTGGGAAACAGGAACTGAGGCAGAAGCTGATTCACTTAAACATGAGGTACCCAGAGGAGGTTAAGGAGAAGATGGTGCACAGACAGCTGCTTAAGTTATGATTTCTGATGCCATGTGATTGAGACCATGACCTCATTCAAGATTCTTACATCAAAAAATCTTAATACGGGGCTTCCCTGGTGGCACAGTGGTTGAGAGTCCGCCTGCCGATGCAGGAGACACGGGTTTGTGCCCTGGTCTGGGAAGATCCCACATGCCGCGGAGCGGCTGGGCTCGTGAGCCATGGCCGCTGAGCCTACGTGTCCAGAGCCTGTGCTGCATAACAGGAGATGCCACAACAGTGAGAGGCCCGCGTACCACAAAAAAAAAAAAAGAAAGAAAGAAATCTTAATACGTTACCAAGACTTGCTCTAATTAACTCAGAAATTGTGCAGATATAAACCTACAGAGGTAAGCTTATTTACTTTTCTGATTTTTATTTGTTTATTTTACCTATGGTAGTATACGGCTAGGGAAGAAATTAAATAATTTGTTTTTTATTCAAATTTCAAAACTAAAATGTATATGATACTTGTAGCCTATGAAAATGTAATGAGCTCGAGTAGAATAATATAGTTCTGTGAGATCAAGTTTGAAAAGCCTCTGCTTTAATGTGATCACAAAATAACTACTGCATCTTCTAGAGGTGTCTTGTTTAAAATATAATTTACACTCATGGAATAGTTCAAGTACAGGAAGATTGTTAGTATTTATGCACTGAAATAAGTTTCCTATCTAAACTCATATATACCAGTAAAATTTAAAGCAGACTTTCCATCACTTAATAATTTTCAAATTACTGATCATTTATTTTCATATTATAGGGAATTGAATATTAAAAAGAGCTGAATATAGTTGTGAGGTATATAGGAAAATTTATGTGTATAATTTCTCAAATGTATGAATACCTAATTATTTATGAATATATGCTTTATTACTCTAAATGGTACAATGAAATTTTTTTCATACATGTATTATATTTTGGAGTTAAGCCACAAACATTGATTTTGCTTACTCCAAAAACACCTCATCATTTTGGTCACAGCTCAATCAGCATAACATTACTAATGAAAATTTTCAGGCCTTAAAAAAAACAAAATCAATTGAGGAACCCTTTAGGGGAAAAAGGATAGCTTTATCAACAGTCAAAATGCTTTCACAAGTGAATATCACGCCTGAAACACATTGAACACATTTGTAAACACTATTGCAATGGTAGACACATTTTAAAGTGATATTACATGATTTTCAAAAGCATTTATCAGACTCACACATCAGAGCTTAATGTCAAGAGTATGGAATCATGAAATGGAAGGGAAGTTAACTATTAAATTGAGAAGTGTCTAAAGGGCAGAAAACAAAGGAAAGCAGTAAGTGGAAACTTTGAGCTGAAAATCGCTTTTCTTTTGATATTGGAGCAAAAAGAAAAGATTGATCTCAGGAAGGTTTTCTGTCTGAGATTTTCCAATATTTATTTCCTAAGCACAAAATGCATTAAATTAAATTGGAAGGATGGGAGAAGCATTCACTTTTAGAGAGTTACATTTACTAAGCAGCTTAACATAGTCTATGATTTCAGATTTGCATTTCTAAGAATTTATTTTGCCCTCTATTAATGTGGGTCTAGTAATATGATATGAAAGAAAACTATTTTGTTATATCTGAATACAAATAGAAGATTTTGCTAAAATTATCCTCAGTCACTTTACAGAGGACAGTGGACTTGTCTTTTTTCTGTACCTCACTATTGTCCTCAGATTATTTTTAATCATAGCATTTTTATGATGCTGAATTACATGCAATGATGGACTGTATCTATGCCCAGATTCTATTCTTCATCTATAAAATAAGGGTTGGACTAGATGATCCTTATGATATTGAAGGGTGAGTACATGACATTCTAAAATATGCCACTTTGGTATATTCATTATTCTGAGCTGAAGCTACTTGAGAAAGACCAGATACCGGAAGGATTCTCTGGACTCCCCTTTTCTACCTAAAAACAAAACATAAATTTTCCCATGACAAAGGTACCCTCCTTGTGCCAGAAAGCAGAGAACAATCTTATCACTGTAGGTAAGGAGTTGACAGCAAGATAAATCTGTACAAACAAATCTACTAAAATAACCCATGTCTACCATTAGAGTCCCCCATATATTTCGTAGTTACTTTCTCACAATTTCTCACCCCAAGCCCAAACCCCTTTTTCCTTTGTCTTGTCACAGCTCCATAATTTATCATTATTTGTTGAAATGGTATAAAGCTGTCAAAGCTATCTGCTTCTTTGGGTCTTGATTTAGTTTCTATGAAGGCTCCCATGCCATGTCAAATATTAAAATTAAAGAAAAATTATATGCTTTTCTCCTGTTAATCTGTTTTTTTGTTGAATTCTCAGGCCTAGTCACAGAACTGAAGAGGATAGAGGAAAAGTCTTTCCTCCCCTACAGTTCCTTCTAAGTCTTAAAAATGTTACAGACTTTTAGCTGTAGTGAGAATTTATAAACAAATACAGCAGAATTAAAACATGTTTTACAAAGTTGTAAAATAATAAGACCAAGAAAGTTATAGCAAATGTGAGTATCAAACACACAAAAATGTATGCTACTCCATTATAAAAGCTCATTACCTTTAGAGCTGAAATCACCTTTGTAACTAATTAAATAGAGGTACCACAAAGTGATTTCCCTAAATATCAGTAGACATGCATTTTGATAACTGATGCAATTTCATGAACCGTGGGTTATATAAATAAAATATTTCATCAGCATGGTAGTTATTTCTCATATAATAATCATTCAATAAATATAATATTTATTCAGTTGTAGCTTTAGTTCCATGACCAAAATTACATGCTTTCCTTGGGAGATGGGTCTGCTAGATTCTAATTAGGGTTCTGCAGAGAACAGGATTTATTTTTCCTAAGAATAAATTAGTAAGCTTATTATTTTACCTATACTCCATAAAGCAAAATTCTCTTGAAAAATATACATATGCACAGACTTTATAGAACAGATAAAAGATAGCTAAGCTTTGGAAAGGAAGGATAAAGGGTAATTTTTTATGTGTTAAATATTTGTGAATATTAAAATTATAAACAAAGTTGCAAATCTGTAAGGAACATTTTACTAACCAAAAGATGATCATCCTTTATGTTATATTTTGGACAGTAGTTCCCAGTCTTTAGCATGAATCAGAATTATCAGGGCCCCACCCTCAGAGTTTCTGACTTTATAAGATTGGGGTGGAGCCCAAGTTTTGCATTTCTAACAATTTCCTCTGTGATGTTGATGATACTGATCTGGGGACCACATTTTGACCAACACTCATCTAGGACACTGGTTTCCAACTTTAAGGACTAAAACCATTTAATTCAGAATCATTCAAGACCTTGGGAAAAATAGATTCCTAGTTCCCATACCTATGTTGCAGGAAAGAAAGTGGGGCATATGAGATGATCATGTCCCAGGTCTCAGGCAAGTCCCTGGGACAGACCACGAAGTGTGGGTTCTTGGTTTCACACCAGAAAGAATTCAAGAGCAAGCCATAGTAAAGTGAAAGAAGGTTTATTCAGGGAGGTACACACTACACAGAGTGTGGGCCATCTCAGAAGGTAAAATCTGTCAGGGTATGGGATTGCCGGTTTTTGTAGGGGTGGGTAATTTCATAGGCTAATGAGTGGGAGGATTATTCCAACTATTTTGGGGGAGTGGTGAGGATTTCCAGGATTTGGGCCACCACCCACTTTTTGGCCTTTTATGGACAGCCTTGGAACTGTCATGGTGCCTATGGGTTGTCATTTAGCTGTTGTATTACAGTGAGCATATACTGAGGCTCAAGGTCTAGTAGAAGTCGATCTTCCACCATCTCGGGCCTAGTTGGTTCTAATCAGTTTATGTCATGTCCTCAATGGCTGTCATTCTTTTAAAGGTTCTTCTCTGCCCCCTTCTTGTCTCACCTAGGAGAGACTGACTTAGTAAGTCTGCACTGGATTCTAGAATTCTATATTTTCAAAACATTTCTCTCATGATTCTGGTGATCAGTTAGGTTTGCATGCTTTCCTTTTCTTTCTGTCATCTGATCTTGAGACTTCCTATAGACAGCATATAAGTTCAATGTTTCTTCCCAAATCTTTTAATTCATCTATAGGGAGCCATAAAATGCATTAAAAATCAAGTTGAATAGAAACTTGATCCATCTAAATCCTGTAAGGAGACTTTATTATAAAAATAGCATCTGGAAGCATATGAAAGCAAAAGATGCAGTGGTGGATTTCTACATAGATTGAAAAACAAATGAAGTGCTTTACATCATTGGTCAGATTAATTGAAAAACAATTGGTTGTTTATTTTCTTTTTAAATAAAAGGAAGAAGAGGAAGTGTACTTTGATGTTAGATTAAGAAATATCACATGGAGAAGGCCAGAGACACTTTAGGGCGATTACAATGTACTAATGATAATAGAAAACCAGTGCAATGAAACCCTATTATAAATTGGTTCCCTATATATTATGGATTTAGTGGATCAAGGTATGTCCCATGTGTACAGAGGTATAATTCATCTTTCTCACACCTATATGGAGAGTCCTCTACAAAGAATAAAGTAAAGCAATCATAAGCCTTTGTGATGGATAAGCCTCTTTTAAATCATTTTTAAGACCTTGTTAGATTTTCTATTTAAGCTTATTTTAAAATAGCATTCTTTCAAAATGAAAGAGTTGATAACTTCTAAGAAGGCAGTTTGCAAAGAGTAGCTAGTTCCAGGGGTAGTTTCCATTGCTAACAAAAGTATCGTTATATTTAAATTTCAAGAACCATTTAGAAGAAGAGTTGCCAACTAATGATATAAGTAGGAAAGAAAAGGAAATCAAGGAGAATGAGGAATGGCTTCACTCAGATTAGAGACACAGTCATGAATTATTTGTGTTTGACACATTAAAAGAGTATTTGTTTTGTTTTGTTTTGTTTTCTCACTTTCTATCATTCCTTCCTTCTCTTTCTCCAAACTACCTCTTCCAACCACCAACACATAAACAAGTAATTTAATTACAATGCTAGAAGGGTAAATATGATCATCCAATGAATTACCTCAAATAGTTTACACTAGTCTAGTAATTATACAAATCGAATAATCAAGACTAGCTGTAAGATCAGCATTAGAATAAATTGGAGTTGATGAAAGTAATAGATGCAAGCTCTATCTAAATAGTAGTCTTTAAATGAGTGCTCTATAAAAATATTTATTTTTTGGTTTAATTTTTAAGTGCAGCTATTTTAATAAGCATTTGCAGTGAGGGGAAAAAAAAAATCCCTACCCATTTTAGGTTCTCCAGCTGGGCCGTGCAAATTATACTGACAAAAGGCAGATTAACAAGAGAAAAACAAGCAGAAGCTTATTAACTTGTGCATCACACACAAACATAGGAGCACCCAGTGACAAGTAACTCAAAGGTAGTTAGAATTTGGGCTTATATAACATTTTAGGCTTGTTGACTTAAAAAAAATGCACAACATGAGAGCTGCAAGTTAAGTTTTATTTGGGGCAAAATGAGGACTGCAGCCCAGGAGACAGCGTTTCAGATAACTCTGAGAAACTGCTCCGAGGTGAGAGCAGCCAGGATATATAGGAGTTTTGCAGCAAAAGGGCAAGGAGTTGGGGACATCAAAAAATTATTGTTAATTAAAGAAAACCAGATATCTCAAGTTAAAGAATTTTGTGCTTTTCTGTATATGGGAAGATGCAAGAGTCTGAGCTCATTGAAATCATTCCTTTGATATGCACCTCAGATATCTGGGGCCAGTATCCTGTATTTTCACATCCTGAGTTTCCTCAGGGCTCAACACAGAGTGGCTGCAGTCTGATGGCTGCTAGATGGCAGGTATCCTTTCCAGCCCTGAGTTTCCTCAGGGCTTACCAGCTCATGTCGGAGGGTTGCAATTGTTGATGACTGTGATATATTTTGTTTATTGATATGGCAGGAAATATTCTATTTATAAATATTCCATTTATCAGTCCTTCCTCTTGGTCAGAAGTTCAACCAATGTTTGGGAGACATTTCATGACCAACTTTTGTCTCAAGGTGCTGGGAGGCTCATCCCAGATCAGGCGAAAATTCTTGTTGATGTCACTCCAGGTGTTAATTTTCGGATTAGGCCCTGTTGATAATTAAAGATTCTCTAGATCTTCTGTCTTACTAGCCTACTATGGTCCAGGAAATGTTTTCCTTTATTGCTTCTTCCCATACCTAGAATCACACTGTTACAATTATTTTATGAGTCATGAGTGTGATCTTTTTCCTCAAGATGCTTAGCCATCATCAGTTTTGTTGGAGGTTTAGTCACACACTGGGTACTGTAAAAGACAACAATCTTATAAAATAGACAGGATATAAGTAATGTATCTGGTAACACTGACAGAGACATAGTGTAGCAGGGAGACACAAATTATAAACAATTTGGAAACAACAAATTTTAAAAAAGTGATTAGTATAACAGTTGTAATCCAGTTGCAATAAGCCATCAAGTCCACAGAAGAGCCAGCTGAGAAGCCATATTCTGGCAGGATCAGGTAGAGAGAAAAAGATAAATGTTTTATCTTTGTTTACAAAAAGTTATACCTTATCAACTTGTTGTAGGTCATATCACGAGAAAAGTTTTTCCTGGAAAACAAAGATTAAGGCTAGTATATTTCCCAAAGTCATAAAGTTATAAATAATATTCATCAGTTCGTTTAGTCCCATGTAATTGATTCCTGTTGATCTGGATGAAGTAATCAGATTTTCCATTAGAGTTTTGGCATTTGTTACATAGTTCAGTCGTATTATCTAAAGGCTATCAGAAATTTCTATTTTTTATATTCTTTTTGGTCTTCTTGAAAACCTTCATTTTGTAAAGCATCAGGACAAAACTTAAAATAGCATGGTTAAAGATTTGAGTACAATGCAATTAGCAGGAAACTTGGATATTTCTGTGATATATAATATTTTAAAATAACTAGAACTATGACTGATAACATTATATTAGGACATATCAGATGTTAGGGATTCCGTATAAATTTTGGAATACCTATAACATTTATCCATACACTATAACCTAAGTTTCATCTCCAATCACTTGACAATGTTTCTGAAGTAATTAAATATACCAAATACACTTAGTTGGTTTAATATTTATCTCATTTGTATATTTATGTTCCTTCAAAGCATCCCAGAGTCAGCTGGAGGCTAAAAGAGCTTTTTTTAGTTAGATTTTTGATATTTGGGAAGTTTGTTAAAAATATCAAAAACAGTTTTTAAACAGAACAGGATCATAAATCACTGTGAAATGATACTTATTCATTTAAACAAAGTTACAAAATGATTAAAAGAAAACAACATATATGGATCACTTAAGGGCACAGAAACTCACACAGTCTACTTCACATATTTGCATGGTGCCTATTTCTCATGTGGAATTGTCTAGCAACAAAAGGTACCGGGTAATTGCAACCACTCAGCAATGCCATCAAGAAATAAAGTCCTACGTGTTTTCTGACATCACGATTATAACTTTCAGGATAGAGTCAGGAACACAGGGCCACTAGATATATTATAAGAAGATGTTCACTACACATATTAGACCCAACACAAATATGGTAAGAACTGGAGAAAAGAGAAAATGTCAGAGAAGGTCATCAACCAAGAAAGTATAAAATTAATGCTGTGAGTGGACATGTTGGAGCTTGCAGGAAGATCCAAATTGTAGACTGGAACATAATGATAATTAGAAACAAATAAAACTATCTAACATCCCAGTAGTTACATATTTTAAAATACACTTCAGGGGGACTTCCCTAGACAGAAACCGTTTTAAACAAGACTCTCATCAGACAAGGCCACTGGGTGTGATGGAGTAAGGCACAAGCAAGAGCACTCTGTGATCAAGTCATCACACAGGATCAAGAGAGAATTATACAATCACAAAAACTGATGAAATATCCTCCTAGTCTAGCTAACAAAACTGACTTCTTTCCTTACAAGTTAATTTTAGCTCCGGTCCCTTCTTTTTGTCATCCAAATATACCAACCAGTTCTAAGACATACTTTGTTCCTTTCCCCTCAATAAGATGTAATTCCATTCCTCATACCTTCTTTACTGAAAACACACATTCTCCTTTCCTACTGTACACTGAAATGTTTCTGTATTATTCCTATTAGTTTAAATTACATGTTTAAATTAGAATCCTCAAATCTTAGAAACCTTAATTTCTAGTGAAAGTTAAGAAGTAAACAATTATGAACTGTCTTTTACATTAGCATTCTGTAGACTGGCGAACATAAATATTAGTGATAATTTTTAAAAACATTAATTTTCTTATAGAGAACATATCAGGGCAGCCCCAAATATTTTCACTAATAGTCTTAAATGCCTTTAGTTTCTCTATTTAGTAATCGATGTCTCAGTATCTTATTGATTTTTGGAAATTATCTAGCTATTTAAAAAAACCTTCACCACTTAAAATTAGTACAACTCTAGATCTTTAAGTCACCAAATATCTGGAAAGATCATTTTAAGTAGACATTTCTAAAATATAATTATTTTTAAAGAGTTTACCGAAAAGTTCTTACCTCATTTACATTTAAAGTCTCATCATATCAAGTTATTTTCCTTATAACAGATATAATAAGGTCTTATTTGACTTCTATTAAACCTAGGTACAATAAAGTATTGTACTTCATGTTGATGACTCTAGAGACATGTCTATATTAATATCAACAAACTTTAATACCAGGTATCAACTTAATATTGAATATTTCTCGGTTCATGTGAACCTGAAAGTCATTTTGTTCAGGTTCTTTATTTGTAAGCACTTTCTTTTAAAATAAATAGAATTCTTTATTAATTCAGTTTTGATAATACTTTCCAGAGGTAGAGATATCTCATATGTATGATGTATACACAGACATATAATATAAACCAGCAGAACTAGAGAACACATGGCTTCAGTTAAAAACTTAGTTATGAATCAGGTATCACAATATAAACTTACTAGTTTACAAACAACAGTTGGAATACATTAAAGTTGCTTGCTTAGATGGCTAAGGGTTTATTACTTGTAGAGGCTGGCTGAGGAAGCATTCCCAGCAGTTTGAATTTTAAAATTGCCACTTCTTTTTCCTTTGGTTTCAGGTCTTGCCTGATTGAGCTAATTAGGCTCAGTCTCATGCGCTTGTGGCCTGTATTTACATTTCTGGTTTGTAGAGATTTGTAAGAGAAAGACAGTTGCTTTTAGTTCCCTAAAGAACAGGTCTGTCACCTAAATGATACTAAAAGATTTTATCAGTCATAAGATTGCTTACTAAACTGAAATTTATTTTACGAGTTCTATGTTCTAGAACTTTAGAGTTTAATTTATCATGCCTTCAAAGGTTTGTATAAGGCATTCAGCAAAGATCTTCATTTTGAGTTCACAAGCTCAGAGCAAAATCACTATTTTTATTTTTATTAGCCTTTGAATGTTAGTTCCCAGTTTTTACTTATTTGTATGGATCAGGTAACCCTATTGGTTTCCTTTAGTATGTTTAACATTTTCCGAGGGGCAATCTATATGCCTTGTCTTATAATACCAAACAGGGGAATCTTTCCCCACTGAAACATGCCTATCCCACAGTATAATTAAACAAAAAGGGTGTAACCGTCTCATATAAAGCCCATTTAAATATACCAAATTTATACATTTTTATCTCACTTCTGTCAACTTTTATACCTTTAACTTTAGCTTTCATTAGGATCCAATCAACAAGCTTTTATCTTAGAGGAGGAGTTCTAAATGTTTTTTACTATTTTTGTTCCCTGTCCATTTTATCTATTTTTATATAAAATGTTCTGGGATACCCAGAGTGGGGTTGAGCCAAGGAACTCAGAACTGTTGGCCTGTTGTCTCAAATAATTGCTGGTCAGGTATCTCAAGTGAAATTTTTTTTTTTGTCCTAGCCCGTTAAATATATTTAAAATTGGCGTAAATATAACAAACTTGTTTGGTGTTTAATGTTGGGGACCAATACGGTTTCCATTTTGGCCCATTTAACCTTAGGTAGTGTGATATCAAAACCTTGTGTCTAAATCACATAAACGTCCATTTTATTTATCGCATTTTAAATAACCATCTAAAGATTTCTTTATTCATTTGAGATAATTCCCTTAAAATTTCTACCTTGTTGGAAATAGTATCCAGACTTTCCTTACAGGATTTTTTCTGTTAACATTAATTATTCTAATGCTTTTATTAGCATCTGTAAGACCCATTGAGGGAAGGCAAAGATCACAAAAGAAGCGTCCCAAACCAATTTTCTTACTTGTTTTAAACTAAAGAAGTTCTTAGGTAGTCATTAGATATATTTCTTTATTTTTTCCGCCTTTAATTTGATTTTTGTTTTTATAGGTACCAGTAAAACAGCTGTTTATAATGAGAGTGCACTAGATTCACCAATTTGTTAGTTTCTCCAATTTTAAAAGGATCCATCATTTGGCCATTATTAAAGTACATATATTTATAGTGATTCAAACCATTAAGATGCAAGAGGCTTCCCCATAAAAGACTGGGGGAGGATGTAACCTAAGTTTATTCTCAAAAATAATATGGCAGAGGTCCAGTTTTCAAAACAACTACATATACACAGACATACAGGGAAAGTCCTAGGAAGATAAGGTAGAACATTTACATCTCAAAGACACAGGAAGAGAAATGCAAGTTTTCCCCTAGAGGCCTTTGTTTAAAGTCAGAATTCTGAGAAGATATTTTTATCAAGCCAGGTTTTATTTAACCTTAATTTAACTGTGTACGCAATAAAAGTCTCCTAATTTTTAGGGTGAAATTTCCTTTAATTTCCAATTAAGTAAATACTAATTGATATGGAGGCTCGTAGGTCTGGATGGTTAATTCAAATTCCTTAGCAGGGCTTCCCTGGTGGCGCAGTGGTTGAGAGTCCGCCTGCCGATGCAGGGGAGACGGGTTCGTGCCCCAGTCTGGGAAGATCCCACATGCCACGGAGCGGCTGGGCCCGTGAGCCATGGCCGCTGAGCCTGCGCGTCCGGAGCCTGTGCTCCGCAACGGGAGAGGCCACAACAGTGAGAGGCCCGCGTACCACAAAAAAAAAAAAAAAAAAAAAAAAAAAATTCCTTAGCAAATCCCAATGGATCCTGACTCAGACTGGGAAATTAGCTAAGGCTCTAAATTCTGCTCGGGTCCAGGTTGTGTATGTAAGCACTGAGAACAGTCCACTACTCCCTGTAACAGGTTTCTCCTTAAAGGGAGCTATAATCACTTCTGATTATTATTATTATTTTTTAATCCTCCTTTGCTGGGGAAGAGGGAGCAGCAGGAGGGGGAAGAATTGGAAGAGAAAAAGATAGCGTCTGGGCCAGACAATTCTGATAGAAAAGGATACATGGGAGGAGCTGAGGGAAAGATGGAATCAGAGACAGAATGCTAGCAGCCTTTTTTTAGTTCTGACATAGTTTCATAAAGTTACTCTATCATTTCCTCTTTTAGAAGCTTCTGGATACCAATCAAAATAAGCATTCCATTCAATCTGTTTGATCTTACGGCCAGCTTTTTTTAACGGTGCATGCAAAAATAGCAATTTTTGGAATATCAGAAGAACCCCAATTTGGCCATTTAGGTTGAGTTCTCCTTTAGTATAATTTCCCCAGTTAACTAGGTACTTGCAAGTATGAGCTTTGTATGTGCTGTACATGAATCTGGTTGGTGTGTTAGAGGTTGGTTTTCTGATGCCCCTTGTTTCTGTGTTTGATAGATTCTCTTTCCCATTTTACGTTGAATTTGTCAGGGATAAAATTTTCTAGTGAAATTGTGTGGTGGGCCAGTTAAGCTTGTGAACTTAACTCCTCTAGGCATCACCCTAGAGTTGTTTCATCCCTCTATGTGTCTCAGTTTCTCCCTTTGGTGTTCTAAGACCACCGTGGGTGCTGGGATCGCTGAATGGCCAATTCTTATCCATGACCCCTGGACGAGAAAGTGTTTTAACTAATGAGTAGGTTTCCCTATGGGACCCTTGCACGGTATGAGAAATCTGCCTCCACTACTCCCGCAAAGTTCTCAGTCACCTGAGAAAGCTGTAACCGGCTGGAAGGAGTCTTGTCCCTTTTCTTCAGAGCAAAGCTCTCATGTAATATCTTCATTTTTATCCCGACAAATTTTATTAAGGCAGACGAGTTGAAGAAAAGCGTCAGATCAGCCTCTTACCTAAACACTCAGCCAAGACGACTCAGTCTCCTACAAGTGAGCAAACCCTGCTCACTTGGTTGGTATCTTTCAACCAACCCCACCCACCTAGTATCTTGCACTTGGGTGGGTATTTCCCTGGTATCTTTCAACCAGCCCTCCCCCGCCCCACCCCCCGCAGTATCTTTCAACTGGGTGGGGCAGGTACCTGCTATACACCACCAAATAAAACTCAGGATCATCAACAAACACAGAAGATCAGAGAACCAGGAGAGACTTACTCAAATTCGTCTGGACTCTCCGAGGATGCAGATGGGTGCAAGGAGCCCCTGCTGGTACCAAGGCTCCAGTTCCTTGTAGAGCTCAAGCAAAGGAGAGAAGTCCACTCTTGGTCCCTTATTCGTGGTCTCCATAACTGTTGACTTAAAAAAATGCACAACGTGAGAGTTGTGAGTTAAATTTTATTTGGGGCAAAATGAGGACTGCAGCCTGGGAGACAGCACTGCAGATAACTATGAAAAACTGCTCCGAGGAGGTGACGGGAGGAACCAGGATATATAAGAGTTTTGCAACAAAAGAGCAGGTAGTCGGGAACGTCAAAAGTTTATTGTTAATTAAAGAAAACCAGATATCTCGAGTTAAGGAATTTAGCGCTTTTCTATGCAAGAGCCTGGGCTCTCTGAAATCATTCCTTTGATATACAAGAGATGCAAGACGCTGGGCTCACTGAAATCATTGCTTTGATATGCACCTCATCTATCTGGGGCCAGTATCCTGTATTTTCACATCCTGAGTTTCCTCAGGGCTCACCAGCTCACGTTGGAGGGTTGCAATTGTTGATGACTGTGACATCATTTGTTTATTGATATGACAGGAAATAGATAAAACAGAAACAACCCTGAAAGAAAAATAACTCCACACATTGTGCCAAACTTTTTATCTCTTACAGCAGGAAATCAAATAAACAATGCGTAAAATTGATAAACCAAGAAATAGCAGAATAAACCACACTATATATAGTTTATTATTTGGGTAGACTAAGCTACTATAACAAACACACACCAACAATTTAGTAGCTATGGCGTGAGAAGTCTATTTAGATCTTACATAGCAATCAAAGATGAGTATTCCAGGATAAAAGGCCACTCTGCTTAACTCAGTCATTCAGGACCCCAACTAAAGTCAGCCTTCTCACATCTTTTATACAGGCTTCCCAAGACTTTCTAGTTATTGTTATTCTGTCTATGTAGACAGGGAAGGAAAATATGGAAGAGGTATGCTTTTTTTCAAACCCAAGTTTGTGTGCCCAATGCACAGTGAGGCAAAACAAACCAATATGTCAGAGTTTGGAGCAGATAAAGGTTTACTGCAGGGCCAAGTAAGGAGTACAGATGGCTTCTGCTCAAAAGATCTAAACTCACCCATGGTTTTCAGGGCAGAGTTTTTGGCAAAATTTGGGGTGAGGGTTGCAGGGCATGTGCCTTTCTGATCTTGGGTGGCCTTGGCTTGGAGCAGCTTGAAGCAGGTTTTCTGTTCCTGGCCAGAGATTTAAGTCGGGCCGAGGCAGTGAGAGCGCTGAATCCTAGCCACTAGACCACCAGGGATCAGTGACCAGTGACAAGGCCATGGCCAGTCAGCTTTGTAGAAATAAATTTCCACATAGAGATGGAAAGTAGTGAAGCAAGTAAAGTGTTTATTAGGAGGAAAAAGAGCACAGTACATATGGATAGACACACAGGTGGGCTTAGAGAAATAGTTGTGCTCTCGTGGTGATTTGATTCACTTGTATGGGGCATTTCTTCTGGGTTTCCTCTGCCACTTATCTTGTTTGCCTGTCTCTGAGTCCATATTTGGTTTATCTCAGGGTCCTCCCCTGTGTGTGTGTGCATCTGTTAGCCAAGATGGAGGCTAGTGAAGAGGCCTATGTGTAGTTGACATCACTTAATATGGGGTGGCATCCCCTCCCTTTTTGACCTCCAGGGAAACTTTCTGAGCATGTGTAGCTGGGGAGGTCTCCTTGACTTCCAGAATGAGGAATATGTGATCTTCTATCTCTTATCTGGGCAGGGCCCAGCCTCCTCCATCATCTTGCTTTTATGGAGTTTCTGCTTTTATGGAGTTTCTGTCCGCAAGGGAGAAAGTGTTCAGCCTAGGGCCCATCTATCTCCTGCCTCATTTATTCTGATTGATTGGTAGTGAGGTAATAGGGTCGTCTTCCAAGAATCATGCACTGAGCTTGAAGATATCATCCTCCACCTGATGAGGGCGTTAGTTCCTATAGAAGAACTCAAAGATATGTATCAGATTGTTCTGTATTTCCATTGGGGAGGAACTAGGACACTTCTTTATCGATACACTATTGTTTCTTACCTGCTTTTCCTTTGTTTCTGCATTCCCTCACTTCTCTAATTAATAACCATTTGAATCTGCCCTTTGGAACTCAGGAAAGGCCTACAAACAAGAAACAGGGGACACAGAAAGGCTTTTATACACAGGAGAGCCCTGTAGGATCCTGCTCAGTTTCATGTTTTTTCTTAAGGTACTGGTCCAGCATGACAGATACCAATTATTCCACTAGAAATGACATAGTCACATGACCATATCAAACTACAAGGGGAGCAGAGAAATGCAATATCTAAATAGGACGCCATGTACCCAATTAAACTACAACAGTCTAGGGTAGAAATGAATTTTGGTGGAAAGCTAACAGTCTCTGTCTTGTGAAGTTAAAGAGGATGGAACAAGTGAAGAGAACAATAGACTTTTGATCTAACTGTAATTTGGTTGAGGGATTAACATGAAAAGATTATCTTTAAAGTTACTGTTCACCCAAGTGTATCCAGATATTTCTCTAATTAGACTTGTCAAAATAAACATTAAATACAGCTGACCAGAATTTTAGTGGCAATTCTTGAGGATCCATCCCTAGAAACAAGGGCAAACACACACATAGGTGTATATATGTATGTATATATGTGTAAATGTATTAAAAATATAAAATATACACGTCTGGAAGGAAGAAATTTTCCTCCACACTTCTAGGTTCTTCTGGCTGGTCTAATAATTAAATTGACATGAGACAGATTAAGAGGGGAAAATCAAACAAAATTTAATAACTTGTATGCACAAGAGTGACCTAGGAAAACTGAGGAACTCACCAAAATGTCGGAAACCCTCACCTTAAATACCAACTTCAGCTGAAGACAAAAGAAGATGTTCGGGGTACTTGTATGGGACCTCACGGAGGAAGAAGGCAATTGACATGGAGAAGGAAAAGCAATTTTTTTTTGCAAATTAATGTTTGTATTGCAAAATAAATGTTTGCTGGGCCATGCAGAGAAGATGGGACAGACTGGACTCTGATCTCTAGGCCCTGCAGAGTTTTCCCCATAACACTTAGCCCATATTCTTTGCAGATATCTCTGGTGATAGCTCTATTCCTGGAACAGGCTCTCTACCTAAATTTTCTTAGGCAATATTTAGAGGGAAGGTCAAAGTTTCTTCCTGTGTTTTTTGGGCCTTGATTGTTTTCCACTTGAAATAATCAGCATGCCAAAGAGACATTTTGGAGTGGCAAGTTTTGCTCCCTTCATCATGTATATATCATATACACACATTTGTATATTATATATATTTGTATATAATTGTATATATTATATATATTTGTATATGTGATATACAAATGTGTATATTTCTGTATATAAATTTATATGTATATAGGTCAAAATCATCATAGAGATTTTATTTAGGTGGAATAAAACATTGGATGATAAGGTGACTAGAATAAGATGTCTTGTATTAATGATAGTGCTGGTGGTAAAAGAGATAAAAAAGACATTGTATTTGGCAAAAAACAAGATGTAAGCAAATACTAGATTTGGTCAGTGGATATATTGAGGATGTATATCTATATAAATAAGCTATAAAAATAAAAACTTTAAAATCCCTGCAAAAAAATAGAATGAAGTATGTCCACTCCAACTTTGTAAATACCTAAACATCCCATTATAGCTGAACAAACAGTATTATGAATTGAAACAGTAGTACCTTACATTTATATGGTGCTTTTTTACAGTTCTGTTTTTAATGAAAGTTTCTCATACATTATCTTATTTGCCCTCCAGAGAAAAAACACAGATTAGGTATTGCAAGGATTATTAATCTCATTTTTATGTATTAGGAGCTGAGGTTTGGGAGGGTAGATAATTTGCTTAATACCACAGTTATGGAGACTGGATACAAACTCATGTCTGTTTAAATCCTGGTATTAACACAAGTTCATATGCCCAATGCACAGTGAGGGCAAACAAACTGAAACACTGGAGTTTGGAGCAGAGAAAGGTTTATTGAAAGGCCATGCAAGGAGACAAGGTGGCTCATGCCCTAAAAAACCTTGAGCTCCCAGAAGGGTTTCAGCAAAGCACTTTTAAAAGCCAGGTGAGGGAGGGGGCATCACAGGGTATGTGATCAGCTTCTGCACACTTTTCTGATTGGCTGATGGTGAGGTAGCAGGCTGGTGTCACAGGGCTTAACATTATCAGTCCTTAGGGTCCAGGAGGCCTGGGGCTATGTGCTCATGATTTTCAAGTAGTTAACATCTTCCATTTGTTGGAGAGGGTTTTATATATATATATATATATATATATATATATATATATATATATATATATCTGCAAGACAACTCAGGAAATGTGTATCAAATACTATTATCTAGGTACTTCAGAGAGGAGCCAAAGCAGAGGATATGGGGGTAGGCCTGTCCCAGGAAGGCCCCCATGGAGTCCTGTTTGGTTACACTGGTTTTATATTTTTGTCTGCCTATACTTTGCTGTCATTCATTATCACAACATGCCATCCCCATCAATAGGCTAATAGAAAGTGCCACTTACAACAGGGTTGCCAGATTTGGCAAATAAACACACAGGACACTTAGTTAAATTTACATTTCAGATAACTAATAATTTTTTTAGTATAATTATGTCCCATATATTGTACTGGAAATATTTACACTGAAATACATTTTGTTGAAATTCAAAGTTAACTGGAAGTCATTTTTTTGGCAACCCCAACCTACAACAATTATGGATGTTTTTATTCCTGATCAAACACCTCTTTGCTTTCAAATAGTAGCAGGTACACCTAAATGAGAGTTAGGCATTTACATGAACACTTTGGTCACTCTAGACTGCCAACCTGAAAAAGCAAAAACTGACCAAACTTTATTATCTTTGTTCCCAATTGCAGATTGAAGAATACAATTCCCCCCTTTTCTTTGATACTCATCAGTCTTGAGGAGAGAAAGTTTTGAACAAGAAAAGGAATAAAGTTTCAGATATGGAGGTTAATCATAAACTTGACAGAGGTACCCACATTCCAGCCAACACCAATTTGAGAATCGCTGGTGGCATCTGAGTCTGACACAGTTACTCCATTTTTACTTCCAAATGCATTTCTCTCCTCAGTGACCAAAGCAAATGTCACCATTAGTGATTTTAATGCTTTTCTAGATATGAGAAGATGCAAGAATTTGGGCTCATAAAATCTTCTGAAAATGTCTAACTACCTGAAGACCTGTTCTGCCAGTTGTTCCCAGAGCACAGAACGCCTCTTTCCTGATCTTCACTGTGAACTCCTTGCAGGGGCTCTTGAAAGTCAGCAGCTGTAGTGGAAAGGTAGATGGCAAATGTCAATTTTCAGCTGATGAGGCCCCTTCATGGTCATAAATTTGACCATGGTTTTGGGGGCATTTCATCACAATTTCATTCCAGGGTGCTAGGAATGCTCATTCCCGGGTCTGGCAAAGATTTCATTGATAGGTCACTCAATGTGCTATCACTGGACTAGGCCTTATTAACAGTGCAAAAATCTCTGCACCACCTATCTTATTAGTCTCTTATGGTCCAGGAAAATATTTCCTCTTGTTGCTTCTTCCCATATCTAGAGTTACAATATTACAATCATTGATCTCATATGGAACTATATATTATAATTTTATCAGAGACTCAGCCACATATTTCTTAATGCAAGAAACAACAAAAAAGGCAATATAGGTTATAAGTTGTTGCAAATATCTCCTGGTTTTGGCCAGACTCAGGAGGGGATGTGTTAATTTATTCTTTCCTGCAGCCATTCACAGGTGGACTGGGTCAGGATGTTTCCTGTGAGCTGAACAAACATATTCTAATGTAAAATTCAAGCATGGGGGCAGGGTTCCCTGAGATGGGCCATTATGTACACTTTAAGCTATAGGCAACATCCCTTTAGTGATTAACTTGTAGCAAAAGCAATAAGATACAAAGGTTAATGTAAAAGAACAGGTCTAATAGGGAGTCATATTTCTTCTTCCCTATTACAATTCCCGACAGTCAGTGTCCATTCCACAATCTTGTGGGGAAAGGGGTGATGACAGCTCTTGACTACTTCCTGCTGTATGGGGGCGATGAAGGGTGATTGTGGAATGGAACTGAGAAACTTTGGGCAGGGAATATTAAACCCCTTAGACTTGTTGTTATCAAATTTGTAATTGGACCTATCTATAAATTTTAACGTTCTGACTGTCATAACTATACTTAGGGAGAAAGATTTTCTTACATCTGGGTAAACACACATTAAAAGCCAGTAATATTTCAGGCAAAAAACAAAAGTGACAACCATATTCATCAGTTTACTCAGTCCTATATATAATTAATCAGTTTTACTAATAGTTTTAAGGAGTCAAAGTTTCCATTCCACTTTTAAAATATCTTCCCTAGTTTAACAATGTGATTTAAAAGTTATCAGAAACCTGTTTTTGTCAAAACATCCTTTCTCTGACTCTTCTTGAAGATGTGGAAGTTTTGCAAATCATCAGCTTAGCTGCCTATGAATGATAAAGGTCTTAAAAAGGCAAGGTTAAAGATCTGATTACAATTCTTCTTCACATAGTAGCTTATCCAAGTTGTTGTGACATGCAACATTTTAAGAAAACAACTCAGACTATAATATTATACCAGGACATATACAAATTTCAGAAACTTTATACAATTTCTAGAAAGTCTATATTAATAACATTTATTCATACTATATAATCTGAGGAGGCTTATCACTCATTTGACAATGCTTTCTGTGTAATTTAGCATACTAAATTCTAGTCACTTTAATATATATATATATATATATATATATATATATATATATATATATATATATATATATTCCCCCCCCCCCCCCCGAGGTACCTCAGTGGCCCTCTGAAGCATCCCAAAGCTAGCTGAAGTCAAAAGAACTTTAATTAGAATTTGACAGGAAGTTCATCAAAATATTAAAAAGGTTTTTTTTTTAAACATTTGGTCAGATAGAATATTTAAGAACAAATACAGATCAGTTAAAGGAAAGATAGTTCACACAATCTGTTATCAAAAGCAGCATTCTAAGTAACCTCTTCTCTTAGCAAAGAGGAACCAAGTCTGGTCCTGCATCAGTCTACTTTTAATAACACAATCCATTTACCCAATTAAGCTTATCTAATCTCAGCCTGACCATGCATAAAGCTCCTTTTTACTCAAAGCATATATCTTACTTTCCTACTGTATAGTGAAATGTTTTATTTTTAGCAGCTTTAATTGCATATTTAAATTAGAATCCCCAACTCTTAAAAACCTTAATTTCTAGTGAAAACCAAGAGGCAAGTAATAGTTACTAAAATCTGGAGAAACTATTTTAGATAATTTTCATAATGTAATTATTCCTATATAGAGTTTACCTGAAAGCTCTTATCTCGCTTGCATTTAAGTCACTCATAAAAATGTCATCATACCAAATTATTTTTCTTGCTGACAAATTTGTAACATAAATAAAATTTCATTTAGCTTCTATTTTTTTTCTAAGCACAGGGTGGCTGTTTTTATTTTTATTTATTTATGTATAACATTTATTTATTTATTTATTTATGGCTGCATCAGGTCTTAGTTGCTGCATGTGGGATCCTTCATTGTAGCATGCAGGCTTCTCTCTAGCTGTGGCATATGGGCTTCCCTTGAGCTGTGGCATGCAGGCTTCTCTCTAGCTGTGGCACATGGGCTCCAGAGTGTGTGGGCTCTGTAACTGTGGCACACAGGCTCTCTAATTGTGGCATGTGTGCTTAGGTGCCCCGTGGAATTGGGATCTTAGTTCCACAACCAGGGACTGAACCCGCATCCCCTGCATTGGAAGGCAGATTTTTAACTACTGGACCAACAGGGAAATCCCTCATTTAGCTTCTATTAAACCTAGGTGCAGTGAAAGTATTATACTTAAAGTTGATGACTCTAAAGACAGGTCTATATTAATCAAACCAACAAGCTTAAGCCACCTTCAGTACCAGATATCAGTTTAGTACTGAATATTTTCCAGATGACATGAAACTGAAATTCATTCTGGCCAGATTATTTCCTATTTCTGAGTATCTGTATAAGCACTTAATTTCCTTTAATTCAATTAAATAGAGCTCTTTACGAATTAATTTTTGGCAATATCTTACATCCACAACACACATATAGATACATAGAAACACACAAACACAGAGCCCTCATAGTTCTCATTCCAAAATTTCAGCCCTGAGTCAGGTACAGCAATGTAATACCCATCAGTTTACAAAAGAGGTTGGATTAAAATTGGGTTTCTGGCAGATAGAACAAATCAGGCTCACTTGTCCAGATGGTTAAATCTTTTAACTAATATTTACAGAAAAGGCACATAGGATTTCTATTTGTCCTTAACAAGTCAATTTCTATGAGGAACCAAGATGGCAGAGTAGAAGGATGTGCTCTCACTTCCTCTTGCAAGAACAACAGGATCACAACACACTGCTGGACATTCATCGGTAGGAAGACACTGGAACTCACCAAGAAAGATACCCCACATCCAAAGACAAAGGAGAAGCCAAAATGAGATGGTAGGAGGGGCACAATCATAGTAAAATCAAATCCCATAACTGCTGGGTGGGTGACTCACAGGCTGCAGAACACTTATACCACAGAAGTCCACACACTAGAGTGAAGGTTCTGAGCCGAACATCAGGCTTCCCAACCTAGGGTTCTGAAACGGGAGGAGGAAGTCCTAATGAATAAGACTTTGAAGCCTAGTGGGAATTGATTGCAGGACTTTGACAGGACTGGGAGAATCAGAGCCTCACTCTTGGAGGGCACACACAAAGTAGTGTGCTCATCGGGACCCAGGGGAAGGAATAGGGACCCCATAGGAGACTGAACCAGACCTACCTGCTAGTGTTGGATGGTCTCCTGCGGAGGTGGGGGGTGGCTGTGTGTTACGGTGAGGACAAGGACACTGACAGAAGAAGTTCTGGGAAGTACTCCTTGGCGTGAGCCCTCCCAGAGTCTGCCATTAGCCCCACTAAAGAGCCCAGGTAGGCTCCAGTGTTGGGTTGTCTCAGGCCAAACAATCAACAGGGAGGGAACCCAGCCCCAACCATTAACAGTCAAGTGGATTAAGTATTACTGAGTTCTGCCCACCAGAGCAAATGTCAGCTCTACCCACCACCAGTCCCTCCCATCAAGCCTCTTAGATAGCCTCATCCACCAGAGGGGAGAGAGCAGAAGCAAGAAGAACTACAATCCTGCAGCCTGTGGAATAAAAACCACATTCACAGAAAGATAGACAAGATGAAAAGGAAGAGGGCTATGTACCAGATGAAGGAACAAGATAAAACCCCAGAAAAACAACTAAATGAAGTGGAGATAGGCAACCTTCCAGAAAAAGAATTCAGAATAATGATAGTGAAGATGATCCAGGACCATGGAAAAACAATGGAGGCAAAGATTGAGAAGATGCAAAAAATGTTTTAAAAAGAACTAGAAGAATTAAAGAACAAACAAACAGAGATGAACAATACAATAACTGAAATGAAAACTTCACTAGAAGGAGTCAATAGCATAATAACTGAGGGTGAAGAATGGATAAGTGACCTGGAAGACAGAATGGTGGAATTCACTGCTGCAGAAGAGAATAAAGAAAAAAAGAATGAAAAGAAATGAAGACAGCAAGAGACTTCTGAGACAACATTAAATGCAACAACATTCGCATTATAGGGGTTCCAGAAGGAGAAGAGAGAGAGAAAGGACCAGAGAAAATATTTGAGCAGATTATAGTCGAAAACTTCCCTAACATGGGAAAAGAAATAGTCACCCAACTCCAGGAAGCGCAGAGAGTCCCATACAGGATAAACCCAAGGAAATACACGCCAAGACACATAGTAATCAAATTGGCAAAAAATAAAGACAAAGAAAAATTATTGAAAGCAGTAAGGGAAAAACATAAAAATAACATACAAGGGAACTCCCATAAGGTTAACAGCTGATTTCTCAGCAGAAACTCTACAGGCCAGAAGGGAGTGGCATGATATACTTAAAGTGATGAAAGGGAAAATCCTACAACCAAGATTACTCTACCAGGCAAGTATCTCATTCACAGTCAATGGAGAAAACAAAAGCTTAACAGACAAGCAAAAGCTAAAGGAATTCAGCACCACAAAACTAGCTCTACAACAAATGTTAAAGAAACTTCTCTAAGTGGAAAACACAAGAGAAGAAAAGGATCTACAAAAATAAACCCAAAACAATTAAGAAAATGGTCATAGGAACATACATATCCATATTTTCCTTAAACGTGAATGGATTAAATGTTCCAACCAAAAGACACAGGATTGCTGAATGGCTACAAAAAAAAGACCCATATATAGGCTGTCTACAAGAGACCCACTTCAGACCCAGGGACACATATGGACTGAAAGTGAGGGGATGGAAAGATATTCCATGCAAATGGAAATCAAAAGAAAGCTGGAGTATCTATACTCATATCAAATAAAATATACTTTACAATAAAGAATGTTACAAGAGACAAGGAAGGACACTACATAATGATCAAGGGATCAAACCAAGAAGAAGATATAACAATTATAAATATATATGCACCCAACATAGGAGCACCTCAATACATAAGGCAACTGCTAACAGCTATAAAAGAGGAAATAGACAGTAACACAATAATTGTGGGGGACTTTAACACCTCACTTACACCAATGGACAGATCATCCAAAATGAAAATAAATAAGGAAACAGAATCTTTAAATGACACAATAGGCCAGATAGATTTAATTGCTATTTATAGGACATACCATCCAAAAACAGCAGATTACACTTTCTTCTCAAGTGTGCACTCAACATTCTCCAGGTCGCAAATCAAGCCACAGTAAATTTAGGAAAATTGAAATCATATCAAGCATCTTTTCTGACCAAAACACTATGAGATAAGAAATGAATTACAGGGAAAACACCTTAAAAAACACAAACACATGGAGGCTAAACAATATGTTACTAAATAACAAAGAGATTACTGAAGAAATCAAAGAGGAAATAAAAAAAATACTTACAGAAAAATGGCAATGAAAATACGAGGATCCAAAAGCTATGGGATGCAGCAAAAGCAGTTCTAAGAGGGAAGTTTATAACTATACAAGCCTACCTCAAGAAACAAGAAAAATCTCAAATAAACAATCTAACCTTACACCTAAAGGAACTAGAGAAAGAAGAACAAACAAAACCCACGTTAGCAGAAGGAAAGAAACCATAAAGATCCGAGCTGAAATAAATGAATTAGAAACAAAACAATAGCAAAGATCAATAAAACTAAAAGCTGGTTCTTTGAGAAGATAAACAAAATTGATAAACCATTAGCCAGACTCATCAAGAAAAAGAGGGAGAGGACTCTAATCAAGAACATTAGAAATGAAAAAGAAGAAGTTACAACAGACACCACAGAAATACAAAGCATCCTAAGAGACTACTACAAGCAACTCTCTGCCAATAAAATGGACAACCTGGAAAAATGGACAAATTCTTAGAAAGTTATAACCTTCCAAGACTGAACCAGGAAGAAACAGAAAATATGAACAGACCAATCACAAGTAATGAAATTGAAACTGTGATTAAAAATCTTCCACCAAACAGAAGTCCAGGACCAGATGGCTTCACAGGTAAATTCTATCAAACATTTAGAGAAGAGCTAACACCCATTCTTCTCAAACTTTTACAAAAAATTTCAGAGGAAGGAACACTCAAAATTCATTCCATGAGGACACCATCACCCTGATACCAAAACCAGACAAAGATACTACAAAAAAATAAAATTACAGACCAGTATCACTGACGAATATAGATGCAAAAATCCTCATCAAAATACTAGCCAACAAAATACTAGCAAACATAATCCAACAACATATTAAAAGGATCATACACCATGATCAAGTGGGATTTTTCCCAGGAATGCAAGGATTCTTCAATATATGGAGATCAATCAATGTGATACACCATATTAACAAATTGAAGAATAAAAACCATATGATCATCTCAGTAGATGAAGAAAAAGCTTTTGACAAAATTCAACACCCATTTATGATGAAAACTCTCCAGAAAGTGGGCATACAGGGAACCTACATCAACATTATAAAGGCCATATACAACAAACCCACAGAAAACATCATTCTCAATGATGAAAACCTGAAAGCATTCCCTCTAAGATCAGAAACGAGACAAGGATGTCCACTCTCACCACTATTAGTCAACATAATTTCGGAAGTCCTAGCCATGACAATCAGAGAAGGAAAATAAATAAAAGGAATACAAATTGGAAAAGAAGAAGTAAAACTGTCACTGTTTGCAGATGACATGATACTATATATAGAGAATCCTAAAAATGCCACCAGAAAACTACTAGAGCTAATCAATGAATTTGGTAACGTTACAGGATATAAAATTAATGCACAGAAATCTCTTGTATTCCTATACACTAATGATGAGAAATCTGAAAGAGAAATTAAGGAAACACTCCCATTACCATTGCAACAAAAAGAATAAAATACCTAGGAATAAACCTACCTAGGGAAACAAAAGACCTGTATGCAGAAAACTATAAGACACTGATGAAAGAAATTAAAGATGATACCAACAGATGGAGAGTTATACCATGTCCTTTGATTAGAAGAATCAATATTTTGAAAATGACTATACTACCCAAAGCAATCTACAGATTCAATGCAATCCCTATCAAATTACCAATGACATTTTTTACAGAACTAGAACAAATCATCTTAAAATTTGTATGGAAACTCAAAAGACCCCGAATAGCCAAAGCAGTCTTGAGGGAAAAAAAAATGGAGCTGGAGGAATCAGACTCCCTGACTTCAGACTATACTACAAAGCCACAGTAATCAAGACAATATGGTACTGGCACAAAAACAGAAACATATATCAATGGAACAAGACAGAAAACCCAGAGTTAAACCCACGTGCCTGTGGTCAACTAATCTATGACAAAGGAGACAAAGATATACAATGGAGAAAAGACACTCTCTTCAATATTTGGTGCTGGGAAAACTGGACAGGTACATGTAAAAGAATGAAATTAGAAGACTCCCTAACACCATACACACAAATAAACTCAAAATGGATTCGAGATCTAAATGTAAGACCGGACACTATAAAACTCTTAGAGGAAAACATAGGATGAACACTCTTTGACATAAATCACAGCAAGATCTTTTTTGATCCACCTCTAGAGTAATGGAAATAAAAACACAAATAAACAAATGGGACCTAATGAAACTTCAAAGCTTTTGCACAGGAAAGGAAACCATAAACAAGACCAAAAGACAACCCTCAGAATGGGAGAAAGTATTCACAAGTGAATCAATGAACAAAGGATTAATCTCCAAAGTATATAAACAGCTCATGCAGCTCAATATTAAAGAAAAAAATAACCCAATCCATAAATGGGCAGAAGACCTAAATAGACATTTCTCCAAAGAAGACATACAGATGGTCAAGAAGCACATGAAAAGCTACTCAACATCACTAATTATTGTAGAAATGCAAATCAAAACTACAATGAGGTATCACCTCAGAACAGTTAGAATGGGCATCATCAGAAAATCTAAAAACAACAAATCCTGGAGAGGGTGTGGAGAAAAAGGAACCCTCTTGCACTGTTGGTGGGAATGTAAATTGATACAGCCACTATGGAGAACAGTATGGAAGTTCCTTAAAAAACTAAAAATAGAAGTACCATATGATCCAGCAATCCTACTACTGGGTATATACCCAGACAAAACCATAATTCAAAAAGACACATGCACCCCAATGTTCATTGCAGCACTATTTACAATAGCCAGGTCATTGAAGCAACCTAAATGCCCATCAACATACAAATGGATAAAGAAGTGTGGTACATATATACAATGGAAAATTACTCAGCCATAAAAAGGAACAAAATTGAGTCATTTGTTGAGATGTGGATGGATCTAGAGACTGTCATACAGAATGAAGTAAGTCAGAAAGAGAAAAAACAAATATCGTATATTAACGCATGTATGTGGAACCTAGAAAAATGGTACTTACGAACCAGTTTGCAGGGCAGAAGTTGAGACACAGATGTAGAGAACAAACGTATGGACACCAAGGGGGGAAAACTGTGGTGGGGTGGGGATGGTGGTGTGCTGAATTTGGCAATTGGGATTGACATGTATACACTGATATGTATAAAATTGATGACTAATAAGAACATGCAGTATAAAAAAGCAAACAAACAAACAACTAATTCTATACTTTCTTTGGGTTATTTGTATGGAAATATGTTAATATAAATGTTTCAGGCATTACATGAAATTTCTTTTTTTTTTTTTTTTTTTTCGGTATGCGGGCCTCTCACTGTTGTGGCCTCTCCCGTTGCGGAGCACAGGCTCCGGACGCGCAGGCCCAGCGGCCGTGGCTCACGGGCCCAGCCGCTCCACGGCATATGGGATCCTCGCGGACCGGGGCACAAACCCGTATCCCCTGCATCGGCAGGCGGACTCTCAACCACTGCGCCACCAGGGAGGCCCGAAATTTCTAAACTTCTTATATGTTCTGGTATAATGTTATAAGTCATAATTCTAGTTATTACTTTAAAATGTATATCTCATAAATAACTAAAAAAAAAAGTCAGTTTCTAAATTATTTTACCCTCTTTTCAAAATTTGCATTTTAAATAGATGACAGAGATAAGGGTTCCTGAGAAGACAAGATAGGACGTTTGCATCTCAAAGATAAAGGCGATTTCTCCTAGGATAACCTTGTTTCCCTTTTCTTTAATACTTACATGCCTCTTAAAATAAATAGGGAAGGTTTTGGGAGTAGTAAAAGGATTGGGCTTCGGAATATTTTTGGAGCCACACCTCTGGTCCTGTCAAGATTAGATTTGTAAAAGAAGGACTTTTTTTTTTTTCAAAGAATTTATTGGCTACCTCAATGATATTGAAGGACTGACATACTCATTTACCTATGCTGGAATGTTTTGCTTTTCCTCGTTTAGCTTATGGGAGAAGGCCATCACCGCAAAATTCCTATCTGGCTCTGAATATCAGCTATGGTTAGTTTAGTTAGAGCAGTAGCCTCCCATTTTGGTAATCTATTTACAAACACTTTTGGGGATCTTCCCTAGGTTAAAGAAATGTATGCCTTATGTTTAGACACTCTATAACGCTTTTTACTTGATAATCACTGGCTAGATTCCTTCATCCAAGCCCAGAACCTCGATATTCCACATTCCAGTATCTACTAAGCCCTCTATTTTAGTTTCAGATTTCATCTGTTCCTTTCCACTTTCAGTTAGAACCATTTGGTGATAAGGGGGGTTCCCTGGCCCTTTGAGCAACAGAGTGGCCCCTAACTTAGTTAATAAATCTCTTCCCATTAAAGAGATGGGGCAATCAGGCACAAAGAGACAGGAATGTAAAAACAGCTGGCCATTGATCTCGTAAAGAGGGGTTTCAAGAAAGTGTGCCCCTGCATTTTCCCTGACACCCCCATTACATACTCTTTATGCTTGCTAGGGTTTCTATACTTTTGGGTTAAGAATGAAAAGGTTGCACCAGAGTCTATCATTTGGGCCTTTTGCATATTTCTCTGGGCATGTTCAATCTTTTGGGCCACATCCCTGTTATTGAAAACCGAATAAGCCAATTGGAACAAATCGTTCATCAGAGTCTGAGGAGCAGTAGTTGTTTCCTGAATTTTGTGCCTGATGTCTGGGGCAGACTGGGCTATGAAATGCATGGCCAAAAGGGCCTGTGCCATGAGGGAGGAGGGATTCATGTTCGTATACTCCCTAAAAGCCTCCACTAGTCTCCCTTAGAAGACTGCAGAATTTTCATCCTGTCCCTGTTGGACCTCTTTGACCTTTTTATAATTAACAGATTTTACGATAAGTTTCTTCATACCCTTATGAAGCTTATGAATTAAAGTCTGGCTGAGGGAACATTCCCAGTAGTTTAGAGGGGTTTTTGTTTGTTTGTTTGTTTTAATGTTATTCCTGCATCCCTTTTTTATTCAGTTACAAGCAACACAGATTGATTAGATAAGCTCCAGAGAGTCCAGGTAGATCATTTACATCTAAAAGGCACAAGAAGAGCAATGCAAATTCCTCTTCTAACTACTTATACAAAACCCAGCCATCTTGGGCTATTTTCAGGACACTTTCTTTTTCCCAGTTCCCAGATATCCACCTCAGTTTAAACAAACAAATAACAGTAATAAATAAATACAATAAATAATACATATCATCTGCTCACATTCGTATGCCTGTCTTTCAGCAAAACCAGGAAGAAAAAAAGGGATTTGGACTCAGGTACCAAGACACTCATTTGCATACACATACATACACCCCCAAGGTAAAAGCAATTGCAAAAAACCCACTTTTATATAATAGCTGAGCCATTAGGGGCTTTGCCTTCCAGATCTCAGGGAGTACTGAGGCATTTTCTTTCATTTACCGAGCATACCTAAAGATCTCTTATTTTTACAAAACTACCCCAGGGGACTGTAAAATGGAACAGAGCTCTGGTCATTCATACTTAATTATTCATGGCTGGTGTTATCAAATACCAAGCAAACAGCAATTCAAATCGGTCTCTCAGGGTCACAGTTCCCTAGCCCCAAAAAAGGAAGAAAATGCCAAGCAACACTCTGCCGCAGGTGAAACCAACACAATAGGGAAGGATACCCTGGTGTCATCACACAGGAGTCCCATTATTCACCAAAGACATCTCTGGCCAATGCAAGTATTAACCCACATACAAACAACAAACACATGATCCCACAAACAAAGAATTAGATAAGGCGTAGCTCAGGAATTCCACCTCCATTCCCAGATGGAGGCTCCAGAACGGCCTGTCTCCTGAAAAAGAATGGACCACGAGTGGCTCACCCCAAAATGATACACACAGAAACATAACAACTAAGCTACAGTCACACAGGGAGAAAACCAGAGGAGGTGTAGTCTAAAATTCCACTTCCACTCCCAAAGGAGGCCTCCAAGCAAATTGGCCCAGCTCTCAAAATGAAAATGAACTGGTTCCCAAATTGAGTAGAGTCCAAAAACAATTCCCCTCTCCAGCAAGTTACCCCAATCAAATGCAAAACAAGTTGGCTTGTCCCATAGAGAGAAAGCCCAAATTGAGGGTGCAAACTGTTCCTGGTTGTACACACTGGAGCAACTTACACTCAAGTGGCTCACTTCCCGCAAGGGAAACAGCCCAAATGGAGTGGAGAGAATTCCCAGCCTGTGCAAGCTGGAGTGACTCACCCAATGACACGGAATGTGGACCACAGCTCCAGACATTTCTCGGCTCCAAACAACCTCATGCCATGGGTGGCTGGCACCTGTTGGGGACAGTCCCTATGAGATTCCTGCAGCAAAATGGGCTCTGGCAGCTCCTGGGGGCTCAGGGAAGGGATTGCCCCAGGCTGGGGTCAGCCTGCCACGGGCACTTACTCCTGGCTAGCTGGCCAAAATTGTTAACCCAAGTTCGTGTGCCCGACGCACAGTGAGGCCAAACAAACTGAAAGGTCGGAGTTTGGAGCAGAGAAAGGTTTATTACAAGGCCATGCAAGGAGACAAGGTGGCTCATGCCCTAAAAAACCTTGAGCTCCCAGAAGGGTTTCAGCAAAGCACTTTTAAAAGCCAGGTGAGGGAGGGGGCATCACAGGGTATGTGATCAGCTTCTGCACACTTTTCTGATTGGCTGATGGTGAGGTAGCAGGCTGGTGTCACAGGGCTTAACATTATCAGTCCTTAGGGTCCAGGAGGCCTGGGGCTATGTGCTCATGATCTTCAAGTAGTTGACATCTTCCATTTGTTGGAGAGGGTTATATATATATATATGTATGTGTATATATATATATATATATATATATATATATATATATATATATCTGCAAGACAACTCAGGAAATGTGTATCAAATACTATTATCTAGGTACTTCAGAGAGGAGCCAAAGCAGAGGATATGGGGGAAGGCCCCCATGGAGTCCTGCTTTGTTATACTGGTTTTATGTTTTTGCCTGCCTATACTTTGCTGTCATTCATCATCACAACATGCCATCCCCATCAGTAGTCTAATAGAAAGTGCCACTTACAATAGGGTTGCCAGATTTAGCAAATAAACACACAGGACACTTAGTTAAATTTACATTTCAGATAACTAATACTTTTTTTAGTATAATTATGTCCCATATATTGTACAGGAAATATTTACATTAAAATAAATTTTGTTGAAATTCAAAGTTAACTGGAAGTCATATTTTTTCTGACAACCCAAACCTTCAACCATTAAGGATATTTTTATTCCTGATCAAACACCTCTTTGCCTTCAAATAGTAGCAGTTACTCCTAAATGAGAGATAGGCATTTACGTGAACACTTTGGTCGCTCTAGACGGCCAACCTGAGAAAGCAAAAACTGACCAAATTTTATTATCTTTATTCCCAATTGCAGATTGAAGACTTACAAAAAGAACTAAATATTTTCTGCACATTACCATAAAGACACCAGCTATGTTTATACAGTAATAACATTAAGGGGAGATTCTATTTGCCAGGCTTATTTTTCATTTTCAGTTTGAATTATAAGATATGGCTGTACATATTGATCACATTTGCTGGGGTAATTGTGCAATTACTGCTTTTATGTTTGCTGTATCTGAGTGGGCCACATGTAGCATGTTTCACAATAGTGATTTATTGTATCACTCTAAATTATTAAAAAATAAAATCTTCTAATACATTTCTCTCCCAACAAATGGTGTTTATACTATAGAATGTTTTGTTTGGCATCCACTGCCAAAATGTTAACATATTTTCCATTTGTGTTATGCTTAATTTTGAGGGGCGTGTGATGTTTTTACTTGCATTCAGAATCAGAAAAGGTAATACTATGTTGAGTAAGGGAACTACATTTTATGAGAAAATAGATTTGTGTGACAGTTTTTATTTCTGGGTTTGAGAGAGCCTGACTTGTCCTTCTGTATGGATTTTTATGTCCTTGGGCAGTCTGGCATGCCATTCTGGAGGGCTTCCTGCTACGTTGCACTGGATGGCTCAACCTCTGGAGTTCTTTTCTAGGTCAAGATCAGGCAATTGGTCCAGGACCTAGGTCTTGACATATTCATTATATCACCTACAATCATAATTAATTGTATTGCTGTCTTTAGTCATGTTATACTGCCTAGATTTTTTAATGTTCTTTTAGATTATCTCTATATGACAGTTAAATAATTGATTTTTTTTAGCTTCCTGAGGTAAATTAGTCAAATAGGTCAAAGTAGATACAAATAAACCTGATTGTTGGACTGTATTGTTCATGTTTAAACTTCTTTTGTGGGCTAGTTTTTGTGGAGTGAGGATTTATTAGAGTCAAGGGGTCAGTGATTACATTGAAACTAGAAGATCAACTTCCATTTATTTTTTAGGTTTATTTTAATGAATGGTGTGAATAATTTTACAGGAAGATACCTACTATGCTGACCTTTTCAAACACTTTTATTTTTTAAAAACTGTCTCCAGGGCAAACATACCTCATCTTAGCATCTAAAATATATTCTCAGAAGACAAAACTTGGGATAATTTTGGTCAATTGCTGTTGCATAAATATAGTATGAGCATCTATTGTCAGTGAACAAGGGAGAAGAACTATTTCCATCTACCAACAAGATTCATTTTATCAGTAAACAATAAGAAGCCTCAGAGAAATTTATATTTAATACAAAATGATTTTAAAGTGCTTATCTTGATATTTATATCACATACTATTCTTTAAAATTTATCCTCCCTAGGGAAGAAGTAATAATGTGTGTGTGTGTGTGTGTGTGTGATAAATTAAAACCAGAACTTACTAAAAGCAAAAAATTTGATGGATGAAAGTTTCCAGTGAGAGAAAGCTAATTCTAAAAAACAATTATTTTCTGTGGAAGACATTATATTACTTTACAACACCTAGAGCTGACCTACAATTCTTCTTAAGAATCTCTGTTAATTAAGAACATCAAAAAGTACCAACAAATTACAGAGTGGAGTATACATTTACAATACATACACATGACAAAGGATTCATATCCAAAACATATAACAAATTCCTACAAATCAATGAGAAAATGACAAACAACATAATTTTCAAAAACAAACAACAACAAGCAGGTACGAAATTTTGACATTTCACAGAAGAAAATTTCCAAATGGCCATCAAACACATGTAAGGATGATGAACCTCATCAGGGAAATTCAAGTTAAAATCAGAGTTAGATTCTATTGCCCAATCAATCACCATAATGACTTAAATGAAAAAGACAGACAATACCAAGTTTTGATAGGGATATGAAGTAATTGAACCATTCATACACTGTTGGCTTGAAGTAAAAGTGACACAACCACTTTGGAAAACTGTTTGCAGCGTTTAGTAAAATTGAGCACATGCATATCTTATGGTTCAATAAATAAACTCCTAAGTTTAAACTTAATAGATATGCATGGGTGTGTATGTGTACTAAAGGTCACGTCCTAGAATGTTTATATCAGCACAATTCACAGTTGGCAAAAATCGGAAACAATCCTAATTTTCATCAACAAAGAGTGGATATATAAATAATAATATAGCATACATTGGCGTAGTATGCAATAATGAAATTAAATTAACTGCTGCTACTTGCAACAGATTGATGAATCTCAGCAACATAATTTTGAATAAAATAAACCAAAACCAAAAAATTATATAACCGTATGATTTTGTATTTAAAGTTTAAAAATTGAAAAATGTTAAATGACATTTATTGAAGGCAGAATAGTGCTTAACTTTGTGTGGAGGTAGGAGGTGATTAGAAGGGGATAGAAAGGAGACTTTTGGGGTGTTGCATATATCTTCATATGAATTGTGGTTTCATAGGTGTATTCACTTTATAAACATTTATTGAGCTGTATGTTCATCACATGTATTTTTCTGAATGTATGTTTCACTTAAAAAATATTTAAGAACAAGAAAAGTTCACAGAAATGATCAGAGAAAACAAAGAAGAGGCAATGAAGATATCAAAAAGATAATTAGAATTGTCATTATGAGGTCATGAACATTTGTATGAATATCTTGTAAATCTACCTTTCAATTATATTATAGCTATCATTAGGCTATTATTGAAATAGCCTGAAACTGTCCATGGATCTCAAGTTATGCTCTCACTAGGGCAATTTTTCAGTCAATCACTGTTGTGTGGGACTGGTCTGTTAAATTCAGTGTTTTGTGTAGCAGCAAAAACAACACTAAGGCTATGCAGAATTTTAACCACATTTCTGTACACTTCCATCACATCTAGCTATGTCATGGATGTGAAATTAGCAGAGCATGGAAGTCTTTATGCTCTGCTAAGATATGTGCTCCTAAAAATTATTTATATGGAAGCTTGGAAGTTGAGCCACATTTTTATAACTATTTTATGTTGATTACAGTTTGCAAAGACCAATACAGGGAGATTTCAGTTATTACAAAAAAAAAAAACCCCAAAACCCAAAAAAACACTATTATCTGGTTTTGACAAAGAATTCATCAACAAGCAGGGAGCAGATGCTGTTAAAAATTTTAGCCCAGAGAAAGACACTGCCCAGTGTATAATTGGATTCCACCTGATGCATAATTAGTAGTTTTATATCTCCTTTTACTTTATTTTGACACCTGAGAAATTTAATGAGACAATACTGTTGAGAAACCCCAAGCATTCAACGTCTCTTCACCCTTAAGACTGTAGACTTGAAAATTAATTGTTTTGTAACACACGATTTTACTTTGTATATTTAAATAGAATTTAGATTCTACTAATAGGCAAGTCACATGTGAGAATCATACAAAATATACTTCCTTTCAAGGCAACTGAAGGATGTGAGAGATGTGAGTCATTCCAATTATATGGATCTATATCAAGTTAAATATGATGACTGCAATCATATCATAAATGTAATGAATGTTTTCAATATATGTGTTGCAATATATATCATTATATATTTCAAATATTATTCATATTTATGATATATATGATGTGTATATGATAACATGGTTTACATACATGATGTATATAACTTGGCTAATAACTCTCAAAAGTTTATCACAATTAGTTCCTAACTTCTGTATTAGAAATGCAAACCTGTATATATTTGCTCACATGTGAAAACCAGCAGGAGTCGTCTCATTAAAGCAAGTTTCTTGGAATTAGAGATTAATATTATACTGATATATGTATCACTATTTAACAGACCATAAAGATAATATACAAATGTTTATAATACCCAACTTTAATACATAAAAGACAAACTGAGATAAAATTAGATCTGCCAATCTTATATTTTCCACCTAGAATCATAGAAACACAGGAATAAATGAGGTACTAAAACTCAAACATAACTTCCCATCAGTGCCTATCTTGACTCTATAACAACCATACAAGCCACAGACCCTCTGTTTGCACATGTCTAGTAGCACAGAACTCACTATTACTTCCCCAGGAATCTCACCACTTTTCAGAGAGCTGTCATTTTTAGACAGGTCCTTTTCATGTTGCAGCGAAGACTGCTAATTGGATAATACGAATTTGTTTTCCTCTTCTTTATTAATATAATGCTTAAATCAAGGACAGCTGCATAATTTGCAGGGCTCGGCTGCAAAAGGAAAATGCAGGGCCTTGACTGAGGATAGGAAAGTCAATCTTCCTTTCTCTTGGGCTCCTGCTTCCAACTCATTACATACAAGGTGAATCCCAAGAGACTGCAACCACCCTACGGTTGCGGATGCGCTTGAAACCTGGGTTGGGGGTGGGCAAGAGACTCCTACCTGGCTGTCCGTTGAGCTCTCACGCTAGGGTCCAGATGTTCACTGCTTCACCAGGCCCTAAGATGCCTTGGGCTGAACATTCAACCCTAACTTTCCCCACACTCTTACAGAGGCCCTACTTGGAATGGAGGGCAGTGGTGGAACACGGACCTTCCCCCCACCAGCACTTCCCCTACAGCACTTAGTGTGGAGAGCAGCAGCAGTAGAGAGGCAGGGACAAAGAGAGGGAGCCCGAGAAACTGTCCTCAGAAGCCAGGGAGGAGGCAAGAGCCGTGACCGCTTGTGAGTCAGCGTGCTCCAAGCCCCAAGTGCATGCTCCATTGTCCCATCTGACTTCACTTATAAAACAAATTTAAATATAAAACATATTAATATTTTAAGCCAGCAAATTTGGAGCCTTAAATCTCAAGCACAGGGTTCGTCTGAGTTCATGGCTCTGTGGAACTGACCTGGTCTCACACCTATGAAGGGTCACAACTTCCTCTAAATCAAAGGATTAAAACTATGTGTTAATTGTGTTGGAACAGAAAGAAACTGGGTCCCTAATGATTTTATGTAACCTCCATACTAGCCCTGGGCTGCTTATTTCCAAATGGCTTTAACAAAAAGAATAACCTATAATTTGTCCTTTGTTACCAACCACTAAATGCAATTCTTAATTAATACACATTAAAGTTACATTTACCTCCCTATTGCTTCCACACTTTGGTTCTTGTTATATTAAGATAATAAATAAATAAACACACAAATATATAACAACATGACTTGTAAAGCTTGCTTACAATGAGCCTGCCACATTTTCTGTACATGCCTCTGCTGCGACTGATTTTATTATTTCTGCTAATATAACTTTTCACCATTTCTCCCATATCATTCTCACTTTTTCCATTTCCCTTTACTCACTCATCATTGAACTAAATCTCAGGCCATGTCTGAACAGATCAGAGTAGTAGTTCACCAGAGTAAAGGAAAGAAAAATAAGTAACAATCATGTTGCCAAATGCCAACTCTAAATCTTTAACTATTTTTATCCTCCTCTGGCCTCTGATTTTGCAATATATTGGGTTGGCATTATGTATATGCAACCTAAGATTGAACTGTTTGTTATTCTCATCCTTTCCATTTATATATTTTTGAGTCTTCCATTACATCTTTAAATGAATATGGCAATATTTGAAACATTAAATGGCTAATTTTGATTTTCTTTTCTTCCTAATCTATATTTTCTACATTTTCAACAATGAGTATTTTTGTTATAAACACCTGATTAGATGACAATGGCCCGATAATGCTCTTAAGTTTTCAGTCTGCCAGTTTTTCTATGTTATTCCTTAAACACAGAGGTATCATTTTCTAGATATCCTTTTTAATACTTGAGAGTCCTGAAACTGAAAGAATGCACATCCTAAAACCAGCTTCACTATCTAAGTGCATAGATCATGGTGTGTGAGGTCTGGGAGATTGTTGACAAAGATGGTAAATTAGTAAGAGCTTAGGTAAAACGAGCTCTAAAATTCACTGCCCAGGTGTAGATATTTTACCAGTACCTGATAGGAGATTTACCTAAGATCTCCACACTAAAGTTACAGTAGCTATATAACCTATTAGTAATAGCACTCTTCCCATTAAATGCCATTTTACTGTTGACTAATAATAAAAGCAAGGTCAAGATTCGGTTCTAGTACCTTAGTTATTTTTGGAAATAAGTGCAGTAATTTAGAACTCACAAGCTGTAAGAAATGTTCACCAAATGTTAAATCCCTTGGTTCCCCAAAGCATTGACAACAGGTGTTTGATTTTTATGTGCCCCGTCTGGAATCAAGAACTGAGAGTATAGTAACTGGAGTGTAATCTTATTTGGTGTTTCCAGACTGCACTATTATATCAAATTTTTCTAATTATTTTATAAATATCAGTTATATTAATATTCACTTATTCAATTCAGACAAAAACACACTGATGAGGCTTTATTAATATTTGTATAGAAATAAATATATGTGATTTAAATATTTCCAAATAAATAATAAAGTACCTGTCCCAGGGAAAATACTGTCTAAGAGTAAAATAAAGTTTCTATTAGAATAAAAAAATCCTAGCTCTCTAAAGTTATATAGTGAGTCTGTATCATTGTGATAATATTTCAGAGATATGAAAGAATGAATAAAAGTAGGTATAATCTAGTTAAGTTTCCAGGATATAAGCCCATGGATACAGAAGACTGTGAATGTCATTCTAAGTGAAATGAAAAATTGAAAGAGCTATCCAAAAAAAGTAATGACTCAAAACAAACTTTGTTTAGAAATACTATTTACCATTCACCAAATATTTCTTGAGTGCTTACTGTACACAAGGTCCTGTGGGAGTTACAGAGATTCATACAAATCCAACCCTGATTTTCAGAAACAGTGGAAGGTCACATGTAAACAAACACTTTACTTGCACCAAAATACACACAATTTATCTATACAAAGGTCAGGGGAAGGACAATGGTTGAACGCTACAGAGGATAGAAAAGTCAGCTTTACATATCCCTAAGTGGGACATGAATAAGAATTAAAAAAATGTAAGCAATCTATGAAGCATACTTTAGTGATTTAATGAAATACATAAACACACACACATCAGCCTGGATGGTTACTTTTGACCTCCACAGCTTTAATTCATCCAGCATACAAATTCACCTCTTCCTCATTTCCTTCTGTTGTGTTAATTAAATCCTACCACATTTTGTATTTACCGAATCCTACCAAAACTCAACTGTTTATTATGGGAGTAAGAAATTATAATTTTAAAAATGCATTTATTTATTCACAGGCAAAGCAGACATTATTTTAATGGTCTTCTCAGGGCATTCTCACCTTCTCCCTATATGAATTTTGTGTGTGTGTGTGTGTGTGTGTGTGTGTGTGTGTGTGAGCACACATGTGTGTCTGTTTGTTTTCAGATTCCTATCCATTATCTTTAAGGCATGATAAAAGTCACACTGAGTTTATGAAATTGTTGAATTCAAGGATGAAAGAGTCCATGAAAGCTCTTCAAGCTTCGATGAGAAAGATACAGTCTAAACTCTGTTTAACTGTGTATAAACTGAATTGCCAGAGATAACATGATAACGGTATGACCAAAATGTGTCTAAGACTCTTACCTCTTCTTTGAAATTCCAACATTATTTTCCCTACTTTGACACATGTGAGGTAAATTTTACTTTCAAACTTGATCTTTCATTGTTTATTATAATAGGGACTGTTAAATATCTGGATGGATTACTGAGGGAAATGGTAAAAATGTGGACATTTTACAACAGAACAGTATTTTTGTATAGGTTGTATTAATGACTTTCTCCTACAGTATGTAGGACTAGATCATGTTTCAAAGCCATTTTGACTTTCTGCATTTATTATTTCATCCTTGTTATTATCATCAAAGACAGGAGATGAAATGATTTATATGATTTTAAAAAACAATTCTTTCTAATTTATATCTGTCCTCAGAAGGTAACTAATTTCCATAATAATATTCATAACATATTTAAGCTTTAAATTTTATAAAATATCAAATTAACTTTTAAAATCTACTGAACAAGTAGTTTTTGTATCAATTCACCTCTTTAAAATCTAAGCCCAATTTCACTATTAAAAGAAAGGGCAGTACATTTAATGGGAATATGATCTTAATTAATTTTTTTCTCCAGAAAACATCACATGAAACTATAAAAATGATTAGCAATTGGTCCGTGTAAGGGGGAAAGAAAGCTAAATTTACCCAAGTCATGATATTTCAGTTTTAAAAATAAGGTCAAGGGCTTCCCTGGTGGCGCAGTGGTTAAGAATCTGCCTGCCAATGCAGGGGACACAGGTTCGAGCCCTGGTCTGGGAAGATCCCACATGCCGCAGAGCAACTAAGCCCGTGAGCCACAACTACTGAGCCTGTGCATCTGGAGCCTGTGCTCCACAACGGGAGAGGCTGTGACAGTGAGAGGTCCACGCACTGCGATGAAGAGTGGCCTCCGCTCTCTGCAACTGGAGAAAGCCCTCGCACAGAAACGAAGACCCAACACAGCCAAAAATAAATAAATAAATTTATTTAAATAAAAATAAGGTCAAGGCATTTACAAATTTCATGGGAGAAAATCTATTCTAAAATATTAAACTACACACACATACACAGAAATCAGGACCTCCTCTTTAGAATGAAACTTCAAATCTGCAATTTGATTCAATAAAGTCTGTAATACACTACTTGGAAAAAATATTGGTTTGCTATATATACTACAGAAACTTGTCCTGCATCCTTGAGGAGTTTTTTCATGCTTTAAATCTGTGTCTATCTACATAGCCAAAGTGCAATTTTGTTTACTCTAGTTGTCTGTAAAGGCAGCCTTTGAAAATAAGACCTATATTTGATTTTGATTTCCTAGAAAAAAGTGACAAACAAATTTAAGTTCTATTTGGCTTAAAAATATAGCTGTATTTTCAAAGGGTTATGGTGGGTGGATTTGGATTCCTACATATATTTAGATATATCAAGATTGGTTTAAAATGTGTGTAATAGTCATATAAATTTTGATTTTATATCACAAATTTCCTAAAACTATAAAAATTTTGATTTGAGAAATTTATTTTACTTAACAGTCATTTAAGACATAATTTTAAATGAGGACTGACTTTGTGAAGCACTTGTAAAAGGTACTGGCAACAGAGATAAACCCATGCACATATGGTCACCTTATCTTTGATAAAGGAGGCAAGAATATACAGTGGAGAAAAGACAGCATCTTCAATAAGTGGTGCTGAGAAAATTGGACAGCTACATGCAAAATAATGAAATTAAAACACTTCCTAACACCATACACAAAAATAAACTCAAAATGGATTAAAGACCTAAACATAAAGCCAGACACTATCAAACTCTTAGAGGAAAACATAGGCAGAACACTCTTGGGCATAAATCACAGTGAGATCCTTTTTGACCCACTTCCTAGAGAAATGGAAATAAAAACAGAAATAAAAAAATGGGACCTAATGAAACTTAAAAGCTTTTGCAAAGCAAAGGAAACCATAAACAAGAAGGAAAGACAACCCTCAGAATGGGAGAAAATATTTGCAAATGAAGCAATGGACAAATGATTAATTTTCCAAATATACAAGCAGCTCATGCAGTTCAATATCAAAAAAACAAACAACCCAATCCAAAAATGGACAGAAGACCTAAATAGACATTTCTTCAAAAAATATATACAGATTGCCAACAAATACATGAAATGATATCCAACATCACTAATCACTAGAGAAATGCAAATCAAAACTACAGTGAGGTATCAACTCACACCGATCAGAATGGCCATCGTCAAAAAATATCCAAACGGGCTTCCCTGGTGGCGCAGTGGTTGGGAGTCCGCCTGCCGATGCAGGGGACACGGGTTCGTGCCCCGGTCTGGGAGGATCCCGCATGCCGCGGAGCGGCTGGGCCCGTGAGCCATGGCCACTGAGCCTGTGCTCCGGAGCCTGTGCTCCGCAAGGGGAGAGGCCACAACAGTGAGAGGCCCGCCTACCGCAAAAAAAAAAAAAAAAAAAAAAAAAAAAAAATATCCAAACAATAAATGTTGTAGAGGGTGTGGAGAAAAGGGAACCCTCTTGCACTATTGGTGGGAATGTAAATTGATACAGCCACTATGGAGAACAGTATGGAGGTTCCTTAAAAAAGTAAAAATAGAACTACCATACGACTCAGCAATCACAAATCCCACTACTGGACATATGCCCTGAGAAAACCATAATTAAAAAAGAGACGTGTACCGCAATGTTCATTGCAGCACTATTTACAATAGCCAGGATATAGAAGCAACCTAAGTGTCCATCGACAGATGAATGGATATAGAAGATGTGGCACATATATACAATGGAATATTACTCAGCCATAAAAAGAAACAAAATTGAGTTATTTGTAATGAGGTGGAGAGACCTAGAGTCTGTCATATAGAGTGAAGTAAGTCAGAAAGAGAAAAACAAATACTATATGCTAACAAATATATATGGAATCTAAAATATATATATATATATATATATATATATATATATATATATATATATGGTTCTGATGAACCTAGGGGAAGGACAGGAATAAAGACGCAGATGAAGATAATGGACTTGAGGACACGGGGAGGGGTAAGGGTAACCTGTAACGAAGTGAGAGAGTAGCATGATCATATATACACTACCAAATGTAAAATAGATAGCTAGTAGGAAGCTATCAATATGTATGTTCCTATACCCATTTTCTTAATTGTTTTGGGTTTGTTATTGTAGGTCTTCTCCTTTCCTTGCATTTCTTGCCTAGAGATGTTCCTTTAGCATTTGTTGTAAAGCTGGTTTGGTGGTGCTGAACTCTCTCAGCTTTTGCTGGTCTGTAAAGGTTTTAATTTCTCTATCATATTTGAATGAGATCCTTGCTGGTTAGAGTAATCTTGATTGTAGTTTTCTCTCCTTCATCACTTTAAATATATCCTGCCAGTCCCTTCTGGCTTGCAGAGTTTCTGCTGAAAGATCAGCTGTTAACCTTATGGGGATTCCCTTGCATGTTATTTGTTGTTTTCCCTTGCTGCATTTAACATGTTTTCTTTGTATTTACTTTTTGACAGTTTGATTAACATGTCTCTTGGCAGGTTTCTCCTTGGATTTATCCTGTATGGGACTCTCTGTTCTTCCTGGACTTGATTAACTATTTCCTTTCCCATATTAGGGAAGTTTTCAACTATAATCTCTTCAAATATTTTCTCAGTACCTTTCTTTTTCTCGTCTTCTTCTGGAACCCCTGTAATTCGCATGTTGGTGTGTTTAATGTTGTCCCAGAGGTCTCTGAGACTGTCTTCAGTTCTTTTCATTCGTTTTTTTTTTTTCCTTTATTCTGCTCTGCAGTAGTTATTTCCACTATTTTATCTTCCAGGTCACTTATCCGTTCTTCTGCTTCTGTTATTCTGCTATTGATCCCATCTAGAGTATTTTTAATTTTGTTTATTGTGTTGTCCATCATTGCTTGTTTCATCTTTAGTTCTTCTAGGTCCTTGTTAAATTTTCCTTGCATAGTCTCTATTCTATTTCCAAGATTTGGATCATCTTTACTATCATTATTCTGAATTATTTTTCAGGTGGACTGCCTATTTCCTCTTCATTTGTTAGGTCTGGTGGGTTTTTATCTTGCTCCTTCATCTGCTGTGTGTTTTCTGTCTTCTCATTTTGCTTATCTTACTGTGTTTGGGGTCTCCTTTTTGCAGGCTGCAGTTTCGTAGTTCCCATTGTTTATTGTGTCTGTCCCCAGTGGCTAAAGTTGGTTCAGTGTGTTGTGTAGTCTTCCTGGTGGAGGGGACTAGTGCCTGTGTTCTGGTGGATGAGGTTGGATCTTGTCTTTCTTGGGGGCAGGCCCATGTGTAGTTGTGTGTTTTGTGGTGCCTGTGGACTTATTATGATTTTAGGCAGCCTCTCTGCTAATGCGTGGGGTTGTGTTCCTGTCTTACTAGTTGTTTTGCATAGGGTGTCCAGCACTGTAGCTTGCTGGTCGTTGAGTGAAGCTGGGTGCTGGTGTTGAGATGGAGATCTCTGGGAGATTTTTGCTGTTTGATATTATGTGGAGCTGGGAGGTCTCTTGTGGACCAGTGTCCTGAAGTTGGCTCTCCCACCTCAGAGGCACAGCACTGACTCCTGGCTGGAGCACCAAGAACCCTTCATCCACATGGCTCAGAATAATAGGGAGAAAAAGTAGAAAGAAAGAAAAAGGATAAAATAAAATAAAGTTTTTAAAATAAAAAAATTATTAAGAAGAAAAATTTTGTAAACAAAACAAAAAAATACAAACAAAAAATGGACAGATAGAAATCTAGGACAAATGGTGAAAGCAAAGCTATACAGACAAAATCTCACACAGAAGCATACACATACACACTCACAAAAAGAGGAAAAGGGGAAAAAAATCATAAATCTTGCTCTCAAAGTCCACCTCCTCAATTTGGGATGATTCTTTGTCTATTCTTTTATTCCACAGATGCAGGGTACATCAAGTTGATTGTCGAGCTTTAATCCACTGCTTATGAGGCTGCTGGGAGAGATTTCCCTTTCTCTTCTTTGTTCTCACAGCTCCCGGGGCTCAGCTTTGGATTTTGCCCCGCCTCTGCATGTAGGTCGCCGTAGGGCGTGTGTTCTTCACTCAGGCATGACGGGGTTAAAGCAGCAGTTGCTTCAGTGGCTCTGGCTCACTCAGGATGGGGGGAGGGAGGGGTGCGGATGCAGGGCGAGCCTGCAGCGGCAGAGGCCAGCGGGACGTTGCACCAGCCTGAGGTGTATCATGTGTTCTCTTGGGGAGGTTGTCCCTGGATCCTGGGACCCTGGCAGTGGCGGGTTGCACAGGCTCCCTGCAAGGGAGGTGTGGATAGTGACCTATGCTCGCATGCAAGCTTCTTGTTGGCGGCAGCAGCAGCCGTAGCATCTCATGCCCGTCTCTGTGGTCCCCGGTGTTATCCACGGCTCACACCCTTCTCTGGAGCTCCTTTAAGCAGTGCTCTTAATCCCCTCTCCTCGTGCACCAGGAAACAAAGAGGGAAGAAAAAGTCTCTTGCCTCTTCAGCAGGTCCAGATTTTTCCCGGACTCCCTCCCGGCCAGCCATGGTACACTAACCCCTTCAGGCTGTGTTCACGCCGCCAGTCCTCTCCTTGCACTCCAACCGAAGCCCAAGCCTCAGCTCGCAGACCCGCCTGCCCTGGCGGGTGAGAAGACAAGCCTCTCGGGCTGGTGAGTGCTGGTTTGCACTGATCCTCTCTGCGGGAATCTCTCCACTTTGCCCTCCACACCCCTGTAGCTGTGCTCTCCTCCGCGGCTCCAAAGCTTCTCCCCTCCGCTACCCGCAGTCTCAGCCCGCAAAGGGGCTTTTAGTGTGTGGAAACCTTTCCTCCTTCATAGCTCCCTCCCACTGGTGCAGGTCCCATGCCTATTGTTTTGTCTCTGTTTATTCTTTTTGCTTTTGCCCTATCCAGGTACGGGGATAGTTTCTTGCCTTTTGGGAGTTCTGAGGTCTTCTGCCTGCGTTCACTAGGTGTTCTGTAGGAGTTGTTCCACGTGTAGATGTATTTCTGGTGTATCTGTGGAAAGGAAGGTGATCTCCGTGTCTTACTCTTCTGCCGTCTTCCCCCTCACTCCTTCCTATGCAATTTAAATAGCATTTAATTATAACTGTTTAAAGTGACCAGCTGATACCGTATTAATTGAAATGTATGCTAAAATCAATAAATTGCCTTTAACATATAAGGGAGGAAAGAAATTTTTTCTGCTCTCATAGATTTCGTGACTAGGTCTCAGAATTCAACTTACAAAAGACAGATTAACAACAGAGAGGCACACATGTTTCACTAGATGTTACCTAAATAACCTGTATACCTAAAGCATGGTTGGAGTGCTTTTCATAATTTTTGCAAAGTGAGGTAAGTTAAGGGAGACAGCTAGGTATTTAAAGGATTTTCTGGGTAAACTGGAGGGGTTAAAGAGATTTGCTGAAGAGGTGAGGCTGGATTTGGGGGAAGGGGACTTAAGGCAGGGGTCCAGATGTCCAAATGATCTTCTGGAAAATCAGGGACAGGGAGTTGGGGATAGAAGAGAATATAGGTTGATGGAGAAGGATAATTTAGAATGGATGTGGATTCTATCCTTTTTTCTAAGTCTGATTTCTGTGTTGTGTTTGAAATGGAGTATAAATTAATAAATAAAAATATGTATCTAATTTGGCTAGAACTAGAATTGAAATTCTGTCAATTCTTATTACCAGGATGCCTTATTTAACTGATTTTTATAAGAATTTCTCAGATTATTTTGATGTCATACAGTTAGGCATATTAAAATTATTTACATATATACACAAATTATTGTGTATGTGTATGTGCATGCATGTTCATGTGTGCACATGTGCATTTCAGTGTATGATAGAGAATAGTATGGATATAGGGTTAAAATCAAACAATTGAAAATTATACCTATTTATTTGACTAAAATTAACTTTAAAAATCTCACTTGGTTCACAAATTCAAAAGAAGGAAATATACAGGTATCTTACATGTTTCTACCTATATTGGTCCATCACTACAAAATCAGATTATACTTTTTATATAAAGGAATTTCAAGAGTCACTACCACTATCTTCCATGTGTCTCCTGGTTATTTCTGAAACTTCTTCAGATTATGGATTCATGATTCTCCTCCAATCTCTCCTTTGTTGCCTGCTTCTTCCTTGTGAATGACTCTCAGAGGATCAGGACTTGACTGAGTACAGCTGTCTTCAGCTGATGATTCCCCACTCAATAACCCCAATCTTTTCTCAAATGTAAAATATTACTCATTACTTGGCTATTTCTCCCAAAACATAGAACAAGTATACATTGTTGTATACTAAATTGTCATGTTGTAACTAAATTGTCATGAAATTTAGTTATGAGCACATATCAAAATTTTATTCCAAAATTGCTGCAAGGGAAGAGGTCAAATCCAGGCTAATACAAAGGCTGATAACTTGGTAGAGACACTTATGATAAAAAAAAAGAGTAACTAGATTAGAATGACTGATAAAAGACCATCAGACTTCATTGAAAGTAAGATGACAATAAGCTGAGTCAATGGAGAACCAACTTCTTGGAAGTTCTTAATATTACTTAGGTCCAGGATGTAGACAAAAAAATATCAGTTTATCTAAGAAAGAAATAGAAAAAAATATTTGCACCAAATTGAGGATTATAACCAGGGAATAGATCCCCAGAAAGCTCTGAGAACTGTTCCACCAATTAGAAGTCAAAGCACAGTTAGATAAGTTTTTTTTGGACAGATAGCTGTACATTAAATTACATATTATGACAGTTTACACAATCCAGATCTTCAGGTACAAAGTGGTGGGTCATTGGAACCCTTATAAGATCAAGAAGCAATGTTATATTTGAAGGAGTTGCCAGGAGAATGTTGCTCTTTATGGTTGAGCAGGTATTTCTACCAATGAGGTGTGGTTGATGCATAATGCAAATACACAATGCACGGTAGCGAGGAGAAAGGAGGCCAAAAGGCAGAGAAGAATCTTTATGTTTACATTTTTCTTGTTTTGCCATAAAATATAAATTTTATTTCACAATTGTTAAATTTTAATAACCATCTTCAGGAGACAAGAAGTATGAATGCTGCAAAGCCCTGGTTCATGGAGTTTGCTGATTTCAGTGATGTGAACACTCCCACCATGGCCAATTTTAAGCTACTAACATAAAGTCACTAAGCATGGAATTGAGAAGAGGTGCTGATAATCAGATCTCTGGTATCAGCTAACTCCACCAAAATAGTCTATCAATAAATTACTTAAGCATTTTATTACAAAGGTTAATTTTTTCACTGAGAGAAGTTATGAGTTACAACACACAAAACAGTTTTAATCAGGGCCAAATTTGTGACAATATTTCCTGAACAAACCTAATTTCCTATTACACAACTGAGACCATGCTATAATGTTAAAAAGATGAGATGGTAAACCTGATGGGAAGAAAACGTTTTTCCTTTAATAACTTATGTCCAAAATGGTCAGGGGCCTGTGAATTAACTCACAGTAGACAGATCAGCAGAACAATGACAAGCTTTATTTATATGTGCACATGTATACACACTGGAGTACTCATTGACAAGTAATTCACTAAATTGTCAGAGATAAAGTCTTATATATCAAATTTAACAATGTGGGGGTGGGGGAGTCAGTGGGAGGTTATGCAAGGTTCTATTGGGCTTTTTTGATGGTAATTGGAATGAATAGTCTATCTCCATGGCAGTTGAATTCACAGGAAACTCTCTCAGAGGTGGATTATAAGCAGCTCTATTTTTGGAGGCTCTGATATACTCAGATGAGGGAAGTTTAGATAGGATTTCTTTCTGCATTTCCTTTAGCTCAAATGTATTCACTTTAAAATAATCTTTATAACAACTCTGGGGGTCCAAGTGAGTCCCAACATTACCCTCATCTGACAATTCCCTAGAAGTTTCATAAAAATAAATCAGGTTCATTGCTGTGGAAAGATTTGGGTTAGAAATTGTGAGTTGAGATCTGCAAAGGGAGAAAAGAGCATAGATTAGAATGAGAAAACAAAAAGAAGAATAAAGAGTAATATTTGAAGTAGACTATAAAACCAGTTTTGGGTCCAGAGGACAACCAGTGAAGATTTCAAGACACTGGGCTTTAATCATCTTTAGCGAGGATGTTTGTAATAGTGTCACAGCTATGTTTATTTTCTGGACAGTACATGCAAGAACAAATCTACCAGTGAACTTTCTGAGTGGCCCAAAGTATTGTGATGATAAATCCTTTGAAGTTTATATTAAGTCATCCAGTTTCAACCTGCAAGGCTTTAGGAAAAGGGCAGTTTAATTCTCAGTAATATCAAGTCAGGAGATTGGGAGAAAAAATAGGAAATGTTAACTACTGAAAAAATGTGCAAAATCGTTTGATCCAAGTTACAAAGAGGTAAAAATGTCTTAAAAACAGTGAAGAGAACTAGAATTTGATAACCTTCAAGAGTGGGTTATAGTTTTCCATTGAAGCATAAAATTCTCTCTATTATTGTCCTTGTTTTTGATCAAAGATAATAAAAATGATTATTTTTGTTTGCAAAATAAGGCTGGTTTTCAGATTTGGCCTGATAATTTACATAAGTGTAGCAAGAATGGTAACTAACCACATAGGTCTTTTTAAGTTTGCTTTGCTGAGATTCCTAAGGAAACTCAGATTAGAGTTTTAAAAGCCTCTTCAAGGTTAGGAAGGCAAGCCAAGAACTTATCATTAGACTTCACAAGCAGTACCTGTAGATTTTGGTGAATTCCTTTCTTCTTGAGGTCCCCCAAATATCCTATTTCCTGGGCCTGCCAGGAAGTAACCTTCTTTTCTCTCCTGTGATGCTGGGAACTCTTTAAGCCAGGTACCATGCTGTTTTTTTTTTCCCAAGAGGGCTTTGGAGTAAGCATTGGCTCCTTAAGGTCAACATTAATTCCTTAAAATTGTGTGGTTATATCTGATTCTATGCACATTGTTCTCAAATATGACAAATTAGTCAAAACCTTGGTAATATAACCAAAATTTCCAGTTTTGTTCTCTTAAAATGAGAACAGATTCTTATTCAACTTATGCAAGTCACTATATTGTCATGAAAGTAGAACTATTCAAAAAAAGTTTCTAAATTCTGGAAAAATCAGGAAGGAAGGAAAAGACATATGCTTCATTTCTTTAAAAAATTATAATTTAATAAATTGTTATAAGTTTTAGATATCTTAAAAGAGAAAAAGGGTCTTTATATCCAGAAAGTAGAACATTAAAAAACGTCAATATTCCCAAAAAAAGCCATAAAAATCATAATTATCCCTCGTCAGTTTACTCAGGTCCATGTAATTAATTCTAGTCTCGCTGATTTTGGGTTAGCAGTTATATGAACCTGTCAACTTCTCAACTAGATTTCTTAAATCTTTACTTAGTCCAGTGGTATAATCTTAATGTTTTTTAAGCAATGTTACCAGAAACCTGTATCTCAGACTACCTGTCATAGGCTTTTCCATGTGTCTCAGAGATAGCTTTCTTTGTTGAAGAAGGATTCTGGTTAGTAGTTGAATGCAAGAGCTATCAGGAAGGGATCTGAGTAAAATAATAACTACCTGTGAATGACGAAAGTCTTAAAATGCCCATGAATGAAGATGTAATCAGAATTCACTATAACACAATACACACACACAAAAATGTGGTTCTTGTTGTGTCATACAACATTTAAAATGTTAACTAGCATTATGTCTGATAACATTATACTAGGACATATCACACACAACAAGGACATTGACAAATTCCTAGGAACTTCATATAATTTTTGAAACATTAATGTTTCATTCATACAACTATAACCTGAGGAAAGTTGTGTCTCTTCTTATTTGAGAGTGCTTCCCATGCAATATATCAAATAATTCTAATTAGTTTAACGTTGCTCTTGTTACAAGGTGAGAAAACATATTTTGAGATTTTTTAGGGACCCTCTGGGAAGGTCAGTTCAAGGTAAAGTTTTCATTCAGAATGTTGTATTGGAAAGTTGTCAAAAATTTCAAAAGATTTGAACCCTTGATTAAATAAGATCACACGTCATTGGGGAACAATACCTAGTTGTTCATTTAACCACAGTGACAACTATTTAAAAAAGTAAATATAGGAGGTTATATGATGTAAAAAAATTCCTGGGGGACCTTCAAGATGGTGGAGGAATAAGACATGGAGATCACCTTCCTCCCCACAAATATATCAAAAATACATCTACATGTGGAACAACACCTACAGAACACCTACTGAATGCTGTTAGAGACTTTAGACTTCCCAAAATAACCCTGAGGGCAACCTACACTCAGAGGTGGGGCAAAAAACAAAGCTGAACCCCAGGAGCTGTACAAACAAAGAAGAGAAAGGGAAATTTCTCCATGCAGCCTCAGGAGAAGGGAATTAAATCCCCACAATCAACTTGACATACTCCACATCTGTGGAATACCTGAATAGACAATGGAACAACCCAAAATTGAGGTGGTAGGCTTTGAGAGCAACTGTAGACTTGGGGTTTGCTGTCTATGACTGACTTGTTTCTGATTTTTATGTTTACCTTAGTATAGTTTTTAGTGCTTGTTTTTATGGTTTGGTTGCTCTATTCTTTATATTTTTATTATAACTTTTTTTTAATTTTAATCATTTTAATTTATTTTTTAATTTCATTCCTCTTTGATATTTTTTTTTCTTTTTTTCTCCCTTTTCTTCTGAGGCAGGTGGTTGACAGGGTCTTGGTGCTCTGGCCTACTGTCAGGCCTGAGCCTCTGAGGTAGAACATCCAAGTTCAGAACACTGGACCACTAGAGACCTCCCAGCCCCACATAATATCAATTGATGAGAGCTCTCCCAGATATCTCTGTCTCAATGCTAAATCCAAGCTCCACCCAATGACCAGCAAGCTCCAGTCCTGGAAGACTCATGCCAAACAACTAGCAAGACAGGAAGACAACCCCACCCATTTAGGCAGAGAGGCTGTCTAAAATAATACTAAGTTCACAGACACCCCAAAACATACCACCAGAAGAAGTCCTGCACACCAGAAAGACAAGGTCCAGCCCCACTCACCAAAACACAGGCACAAGTCCCCTCCACTAGGAAGCCTATGCAAGCCACTGAACCAACCTTACTCACTGGGGGCAGACACAGAAAACAATTGGAACTATGAACATGAAGCCTGCAAAAAGGAGACCCCAAACACAGTAAGTTAAACAAAATGAGAAGACAGAGAAATAAACAGCAGAAGAAGGAGGAAAGTAAAAACTCACCAGACCAAACAAATAAAGAGGAAACAGGCAGTCTACTTGAAAAATAATTCAGAGTAATGACAGTAAAGATGTTCCAAATTCATGGAAATAGAATGCAGAAAATACAAGAAACATTTAACAAGAACCTAGAAGAACTGAAGAGCAAACAAACAATGATGAAGAACACAATAAAAGAAATTAAAAATTCTCTAGAAGGAATCAATAACAGAATACTGAGGCAAAAGAACAGATAAGTGACCTGGAAGATAAAATAGTGGAAGTACAGCTGCAGAGCAGAATAAAAAAAAAAAATGAAAAGAATTGAGGACAGTCTCAGAGACCTCTGGGACATTAAACACAACAACATTCAAATTATAGGGGTCCCAGAAGAAGAAGAAAGAAAGAGTCTGAGAAAATAATTGAAGAGAATATAGTTGAAAAATTCCATAACATGGGAAAAGAAAGAGCCAATCAAGTCCAGAAAGTGCAGAGAATCCCAGACAGGATAATCCTAAGGAGAAACATGCCAAGACACATATTAATCAAACAATTAAAAATTAAATAAAAAGAAAAAAATAATAAAATCAGCAAGGGAAAAGCAACAAATACCATACAAGGGAATCCCCATACATTTAAGAGCTAATCTTTCAACAGAAATTCTGCAGCCTGAAGTGAGTGGGCAGGACATATTTAAAGTGATGAAAGGGAAAAATTTACAACCAATATTACTCTACCCAGCAAGGATCTCATTCATATTCGACAGATAATTTAAAACCTTTACAGACAAGCAAACTTTAAGACAATTCAGCACCACCAAACCAGCTTTATAACAAATGCTAAAGGAACTTCTCTAGGCAGGAAACACAAGAGGAGGAAAAGACCTACAAAAAAACCCAAAACAATTAAGTAATTGGTAATAGGAACATACATATTGAAAACTACCTTAAATGTAAATGGATTAAATGCTCCAACCAAAAGACATAGACTGGCTGAATGGATACAAAAACAAGACCCATATATATGCTGTCTACAAGAGACTCACTTCAGACCTAGGGACACATATAGACTGAAAGTGAGGGGAAGGAAAAAGATATTCCATGCAAATAGAAATCAAAAGAAAGCTGGATAGCAATTCTCATTATCCGACAAAATAGACTTTAACATAAGACTATTAAAAAAGACCAAGAAGACACTATATAATGAAAAAGGGATCAATCCAAGAAGAAAATAAAACAATTGTAAATATTTATGCACCCAAAATAGGAGTACTTCAGTACATAAGGCAAATGCTAAAAGCCATAAAAGGGAAAATAGACAGTAACACAATGATAGTAGGGAAGTTTATCATCCACATTTACCAGTGGACCGATCAACCAAAGTGAAAAGAAATAAGGAAACAAAATTTTAAATGACACATTAAACAAGATGGACTTAATTGACATGTATAGGACATTCCATCCTAAAACAACAGAATACACTTTCTTCTCAAGTGCTCATGGAATATCCTCAAGGATAGACCATATCTTGGGTCACAAATCAAGCCTTGGAAAATTTAAGAAAAATGAACTAATATCAACTATATTTTCTGACCACAACACTATGAGACTAGATGTCAATTACAGGGGGAAAAAAACTGTAAAAAATAAAACCTCTCTAGGCTAAACATTACGCTACTAAATAAGCAAGACATTACTGAAAAAATCAAAAAGGAAATTTAAAAAAACACCTAAAAAAATAACCATGAAAACAGGATGATCCAAAACCTATGGGATGCAGCAAAAACAGTTCTAAGAGGAAAGTTTATAGCAATACAACCCTACCTTAAAAACAAGAAAAATCTCAAATAAACAACCTAACCTTACACGTAAAGGGATTAGAGAAAGTCAAATGAAAAAAGTCCAAAATTAGCAGAAGGAAAGAAATCATAAAAATCAGATCAGAAATAAATGAAAAAGAATTGAAGTAAACAAGAGCAAAGATCAATAAAACTAAGAGTTATTTCTTTGAGAAGATAAACAAAATTGATAAACCATTAGCCAGACACATCAAGAAAAAAAGGGAGGACTCAAATCAACAGAATTAAAGCAAAAGTAAAACTGACACTGCAGAAATACAAAGGATCATGAGAGATTACCACAAGCAACTACATGTCAAAAAATGGACAACCTCGAAGAAATGGACAAATTCTTAGAAAAGCACAACCTTCTGAGACTGAACCAGGAAGCAGTAGAAAATATAAACAGACCAATCATAAGCACTGAAATTGAAACTGTTATTAAATATCTTCCAAGAAACAAAGCCCAGGACCACATGGCTTCAGCGGTGAATTCTATCAAAAATTTACAGAAGACCTAACACCTATCCTCCTCAAAATCTTTCAAGATCTAGCAGAAGGAGGAACATTCCCAAACTCATTCTATGAGGCCACCATTACCCTGACACTAAAACCAGAAAAAGATGCTCACAAAAAAAGAAAACTACAGACCACTATCACTGATGAACATATATGCCAAAATCCTCAACAAAATACTAGCAGTCAGAATCCAACAGCACATTAAATGTATCACACACCGTGGCCAAGTGGGGTTTATCCCAGGAATGCAAGGATTCTTTGATATATGCAAATCAAACAATGTGATACACCATATTAACAAACTGAAGGATAAAAACCATGTGATAATCTCAAGAGATGCAGAAAAAGCTTTTGACAAAATTCAACACCAATTTATGTTAAAAACTCTCCAGAAAGTAGGCATAAAGTGAACTTACCTCAAAATAATAACGGCCATATATGACAAACCCACAAAAAAGATCATTCTCAATGGTGAAAAGCTGAAACCATTTCCTCTAAAATGAGGAACAAGACAAAGATGCCCACTCTAACCACTATTATTCAACATAGTGTTGGAACTTTTAGCCACAGCAATTAGAGGAGAAAAAGAAATAAAAGATACCCAAATTGAAAAGAAGAAGTAAAGCTGTCACTGTTTGCAGATGACATGATACTATACATAGAGTATCCTAAAGATGCTACCAGAAAACTACTAGAGCTAATCAATGATTTTGGTAAAGTAGCAGAATACACAATAAATGCACAGAAATCTCTTGCATTCCTACAGAGTAATGATGAAAAATCTGAAAGAGAAATTAAGGAAATATTTCCATTTACTATTGCAAAAAAAAAAAGGAATAAAATAACTAGGAATAAACCTACCTAAGGTGACAAAAGACCTGTATGCAGAAAACTATAAGACACTGATGAAAGAGATTAAAGATGATACAGACAGATGGAGAGATATACCATGTTCTTGGATTGGAAGAATCAACATTGTGAAAATGACTCTACTACCCAAAGCAATCTACAGATTCAATGCAATCCCTATCAAACTACCAATGGTACTTTTCTCAGAACTAGAAGAAAAATTTCCAATATTCATGGAAACACAAAAGACCCTGCATAGCCAAAGCAATCCTGATAAAGAAAATTGGAGCTGGGGGAATCAGGCTCCCTAACTTCAGACTATACTACAAAGCTACAGTAATCAAGATAATATGGTACTGGTACAAAAACAGAAATATAGATCAGTGGAATGGGATGGAAAGCCCAGAGATAAACCCACACACATATGCTCACCTTATATTTGATAAAGGAAGCAAGGATATACAATGGAGAAAAGACAGCCTCTTCAATAATTGGTGCTGGGAAAACTGAACAGCTACATGTAAAAGAATGAAGTTAGAACACTAACTCACACCATACAGAAAGATAAACTCAAAATGGATTAAAGACCTAAATGTAAGGCCTGACAATATAAAACTCTTAGAGGAAAACATAAAAAGAACACTCGGACATAAATCATAGCAAGATCCTTTTTGACTCACCTCCTAAAGAAATGGAAATAAAAACAAAAATAAACAAATGGGACCTAATGAAACTTAAACGCTTTTGCACATGAAGGGAAACCATAAACAAGATGAAAATAAAACCCTCAGAAAGGGAGAAAATATTTGCAAATGAAGCAACTGACAAAGGATTAATCTCTGAAATATACAAGAAGCTCATGCAGCTCAAAATCGAGAAAACAAACAACAAAATCTAAAAATGCACAGGGGCTTCCCTGGTGGCGCAGTGGTTGAGGGTCCGCCTGCCGATGCAGGGGACACGGGTTCGTGCTCCAGCCCGGGAGGATCCCACGTGCCGCGGAGCGGCTGGGCCCGTGTGCCATGGCCACTGGGCCTGCGCGTCCAGAGCCTGTTCTCCGCAGCGGGAGAGGGCACAACAGTGAGAGGCCCGCATACTGCAAAAAAAAAAATAAATAAATAAATAAAAATGCACAGAAGATCTAAATAGACACTTCTCCAAAGAAGATAAACAGATTGCCAATAAACACATGAAAAGATGCTCAACATCACTAACCATTAGAGAAACGCAAATTATGGCTTCAGTGAGTTATCACCTCACATTGGTTACAATGGCTATCATCAAAAAAAACTACAAGCAATACATTCTGGAGAGGGTGTGGAGAAAAGGGAACCCTCTTGCACTATTGGTGGGAATGTAACTTGATACAGTCACTATGGAGAACAGTATGGAGGTTCCTTAAAAAACTAAAAATAGATCTACCATATGCTCAGCAATCCCACAACTGGGCATATACCCTGAGAAAACCATAATTCAAAAAGTGACATCTACCACAATATTCATGGCAGCACTATTTACAATAGCCAGGACAGGGAAGCAACCTAAGTGTCCATTGACGGATGAATGGATAAAGAGGATGTGGCACATATATATATACAATGGAGTATTAGCCATAAAAAAATGAAATTGAGTTATTTTCAGTGAGGTGGGTTGACCTAGAGTCTGTCATACAGAGTGAACTAAGTCAGAAAGAGAAAACAAAATACCATATGCTAACACATGTATATGGAATGTAAAAAAAAAAAAAAAGTTTCTGATGAACCTAAGGACAGGACAGGAATAAAGATGCCAAGGTAGGGAATGGACTTGAGGACACAGAGAGGGGGAAGTGTAAGCTGGGGCGAAGTGAGAGAGTAGCACTGACTTATATACAACACCAAATGTAGAATAGATATATAGTGGGAAACAACTGCATAGCACGGGGAGATCAGGTCAGTGATTTGTGACCACCTAGATTGGTGGGATATGGACTGTTGGAGGGAGATGCAAGAGGGAGATATATGGAGATAAATGTATACATATAGCTGATTCACTTTGTTCTATAGCAGAAACTAAGACAACATTGTACAGCAATTTACTCCAACTAAGATGTTAAAAACAAATATTCCTTTATTTTTTTTTGTTGCTGCTTTTGTTTTTAAGTGAGAAAACTTTGTTCTTTTAAATAATCAAAGGCATCATAAAGCACAGGAGATTATTCTGATAAGATACAGAATCTTTTTTTTCCCCAAATGGTTTACTTATAAGGTAAAGAAAGCCTTTAATTTTTTTTTCTTATTAAGAGGAGACTAATAATCTAATAAAAAGTTGTTAATTTAACAAGAAAGAAAACCAAACTCTAGTTTTGCAACAGTACACTCTTGAGCTAATTAAAAAAAAACTTATAAATAAATTCATTCAATCTTAGCTAGCTTCACCATACGATATAAAATGGTTTTCCCAGAAACATTCTACAACTTTCTATATCCTTTCAGGTTTTGTTCTTTCTAGGTAAATAGAAATGCATATACAGAGATAGAGAGATATGGAGATAGAGATAGATAGATATAAATATAGATACAAAGCCTAGAAAAAAATATAAGCTAACAGCAATTTATTTAAAATTTATATGGCTATATCAGAAAAACTTTTCAAAGTTTCTGATTGTCTTTCTTTTCTGATCATTTATAGCTAAAACAGTTATAATTAGATAACTAACTTCACAGAAAACCAAAATGTATACTTTCTCATTTTCTAGTTTGATTAGTTTCCATTTTTCAGCCTTCCTCTCTACTGTCCAAATATTGAAGACTCTTTTAAGTGTTTCTATAAATTATCTAAGTATAACTTATATTATAACAGTGTATTTTTTTAGCCTAAAAGAAAACTTTTATACTTACAGAAGGATAACATGGAGAAACACCACAAAGAATGCTCAATACAATGGACACTGAAGAAAATTGTTCACACATAAGATTTAGGTACATCTCAAAAGGGAAAAATAAAAGAGATATTGCTTTCACTCCATCATTGTTTCATCTTGCTCTTTTCAATACAGAATATTTTCTTATATGAATAAAGTGAGCACATATAATATCAAACACACACATATAACTCTTCCCTAAAAGATTTTTTCAGTATCTGGCAACAATTATTTGAGACAAATGATATGAAAGCTGTAAGCTATTTTGAATATAATTAGACATATAATAGTAAAGTGAGATTTACTTGTAAATAACACTGTAAAATAATGAGTCTACACAAATATTAAAGTATGTTAAAATTATTTTACACACATGCTAACATTGTAGATGTAAGTTTTAATGTTTATTGTGGAAATCAAAACATGTTCTTAATGAATTTGACATACACTAATTTCTAAGAAGCTAAATGTCATCTGAAAGGATAATTTTGAAATGGGAACAAATGTGAAATCAGAAAGCTTGATGAATTATATTTAATATAGTGCTATTAAATTATAAGCCAAAGTCTTGTCAGGAAAGAATCATTATTTTCAAAATTATGTTAAAACTCAAAAAAGGACAGTTGAAAATAAATATTAGAATGTATTTAGTTTAGAAATAAAAGTAACATTCAAATGCTTGAATATTGAAGGTTAATTGTCTATCGTTTACAGTCACAAAATAATATTCTGTGGGGTTGGGATTTCCAGAATGGTGGATTAGGGAGCTCTGAAAATCCACTCCTCCATAAAGCAGTGAAAACACTGGCTAAAATTGTCAAAATCAACTTGTATTGAACTCTGTAAATTAGCCAAAAGTTTGCAACTATCAAGAATCATTTATTCAAGAAAAATGAGTGAATATTGAAGTAAACAACAAGCTTTCTTGCAATGTAACTTTTCCTATTCTCCTGTCCTTTCCCCCAGTTCTACATCAGCCTGGAACACCAGCAGCCTTGTTACTACAGTAGCTGGGGAAACAGCAGACTAACAGCCAGTTGAGGGGGCAGAACAGGTTTGGAGCTCATCAGAAAGCTTCATCCTCAAAGAATTGTCACTATTTAATTTGTTTTCACGCTTCCTGAAAAAGTCCCATTCACAGAGATCATTGTATTTAACCTAACACCGAGCTCACTCTGATTATTTTCATCAGAAAATAATCAGTGGCACTTTAATTTGCAGCTGCCTAAGGAGGTGATGTCATTTGAAGAGTCTGGCCAAAAATTTTAAAAAGATCTAAATAACGATATGTCCATAGGGGGCTTTAAATAGCTCCCATGCAACCAGGAAGTGACTGTTAAGGTAGAGCTGTAAACTAACTTGAGCATTAAAGGTGTGTTCCAACACATATACAGAGTCCCTTGGCAAAAGGTGGGAGATGTATTAGTTCATGCCATTTCAACAAATCTCTGCCCAATCATTAGCTGACCACTAAGCTAACTGAACAAAGATTTCAGTGTCCATACCTAATACATAATACAGACTTTACAGAAATAGTCCAGGAAAGTGACTATACAACTGACTCTTGAAAGTGTCAGGGGCACAGACCCTCCATGTAGCTGAAAATCTACATATAACTTATGGTTGGCCCTCCATATGTGCAGTTCTTCCACATGTGCAGTCCCTCTGTTTCTGTGGTTCTGCATCTGTGAATTATGTAGTAATGTAGTATTTACTACTGAAAAAAAGTTGTGTATAAGTGTAACTATGCATTTCAAACCCATGTTGTTCAAGAGTCAACAGTACAAACAGAAACAACAACAAACCCTAGAGATGAGGAGAATCTGATTTCCAGATTTGTCACATTTTATTATATAAAATGCTGAGTTTCAAAAACAAAATTTACAAGAGACACAGGGAAGTATGGCTCATACACAAGACCAAAAAACCAAAAAAAAAAAAAAAGTCAATAGGAACTGTCTTTTAGGAAATCTATATGCTGGACTTACTAGACAAAGACTTTAAATCTTCTGTTATGAATATGTTGGAAATACTAAAGGAAACCATGTCTAAAGAATTAAAAGACACTCAAGGTTATCAATCATTAGAGAAATATAAAAGAAAACAACAATGATATATCACTTCACAACCAGTAGGGACTCTATAATAAAAAGACAGAAAATAAGAAGTGTTAGTGAGGATGTGGAGGAATTGGAACCTTCATACATTGCTGATGGAAATGTAAGATGTCGCAGCTATTTTAGAAAACAGTTTGGTGGTTTCTAAAAGTGTTAAACATGGGATTCTCATGTGACCAGATAATTATACTTCTAGTCATGTACTAAAAAGAAATAAAAACTTAGTCCACACAAAAACTTGTATATGAATGTTCAGAGCAGCATTATTTCTAATAGATAAAAAATAGAAACAACCTAAATGTCCATCAACTGATAAATGGATAAGCAAAACATGGTACATCCATACAGTGGAATATTATTCAACCATGAAAAATAATGAAATACTAATGCATGAGGCAAGATGAATGAACGTTGAAGATATTATGCTAAGTAAAATAAGTCAATTACAAACTGCCATATAATGTATGTTTCTGTTTATATTAAATGTTCAGAATAGGTAAATCCATAGAGACAGAAAGTTGATTAGTATTTTCCAGGGGATTGGGGAAGGAGGGAATGCAGAGTGACTGCTAATAAGTATAAGCTCCCTTATTTATTTATTTATTATTTTTTTAACGTCTTTATTGGAGTATAATTGCTTTACAATGTTGTGTTAGTTTCTGCTCTATAACAAAGTGAATCATCTTTTGCAGTGATGAAAATATTGGGGAATTAGTGGTGACAGTTGCTCACCTTTGTGAATATACTAAAAACTAAAAGTGACTTGTATACATTAAAAGGGTGATTTTTATGATAAGCAAATTATATTTCAAAAAACTTAATAATAATAATAATATGACTTGTTTAAGGAATCTTCAATGGTAACTTAAACTTGATGGTTTCATCTATTTCTAGATCTACTTTACTTGGAAAATCTAGTGCCGTTTGTGTGGTTGAGTGTGAGTGAAATGACAAAGGGAGGAAGAATTGTTGAAAACAGTTGGTGGGGAAAAAAACCAAGTGAGTGACAACATAAATTTTATCAAATAATTAGGGAGGAATATTAAAATTATTTCACATTTTAATGCATACAAGCCATACAAAATGTACTAATTTTTTCATAGACATTCTGTAAGCAGAGCTCAAATTATCTTATAATGTCAGGTCTTTAGAATGAAACATATTATTCAAATATTTAACAATTTTTATAGATTTCAAAAATTTATTTTTCATTATAAAGGAACAAGAGTATGAAGGGGCTTATGAAATCTTTTCAGGGATATATTAGAGTCACCAAATGATATTTGTTTATTTCTGAAAAATTTTCACACCTACTTCAATGTTATTGCCAATTCCAACTATGAAGACAACCGATACAGAAAAACAAATACTTATAAATATATGACAACATGTGCTAATTGCTATCTATGGCTATCTTTCAATATGTTGTGTATATATATATACAGATTATTTGATTATTCTAGTTGACAAACCCACAGGAATAGTTAAAATGTGAGATCATTGGGATGATTCAGATAGCACGGTTTGTTTTCTTTTATTCTCTATGTGAAGTTCTTATTAAAAAAATAAAAAGTGAAGAGTCATTGTGATGTGGTAGAAAAGAATAGCCTTTGGTATCAGACAATCCTGGGTTTAAATCTTAATTACCTCTATCATTCGTAAGCTATGTCACTTTGGGAAAACTGATTAATATTTCTGAGACTTAGTTTCCTCATCTGTAAAATTTAGAGATTAATACATCATAATAATGCCACAGTAACCAAGATTTATTAAGTATTCACTACGTTCCTGGTTCTTCATTGGATTCTTTACATATATATCCAGCTTGGCATTCAAAATATTTATCAGAGGAGATGGGCAAAAATTAATCAAGGTTGGGTCTGACTACAGTGCTATTTCAGGGTCCTGGGGGCTCTCTGCTCTAGCAGACGTTGATCCACTTGATATTAAATTGTAGGGAAGTAGAGGGTAGAGGGGCAAGGGGACATTTGTGTAAAGATGAGGGGGTTTAAAAGCAGTTATTCACAAACTGTTAAGTTTTTCTTTTTCTCTTTCTTTCTTTCTTTCTTTTTATTTTTTTAAGTGTAAGCCAAATGAATATTAGCCCTAAATGTACTATATCATTTAATCCTCACAAAAACCATAGTCGGTTGCTATTATAAGAATTTTATATATAGAAAAACTAAAGTTCAGTTAAATAATTTGTCACCCGGCCAGTAAATGTTTAAGCCAGTACTTGAATCAATGTGAGTTGTATTAGTCCTTAAATAAAGTTTTGGCTTTCAAAATAGTACAAGGTTTTAACATTCAGCTTACTATTTCAACTGCCACTCTATGATTTTCTAATTAAACTTGCCAAATGAGATTTTTGAGGCAGTATATTAAAGTGAATTATGACAGATTCTGTATTCAAACAAATTGGATTAGAATCTTGGTTCACTACTACCACCTGTATAATTTTGGAATAGTTACTTACTACTTTTGATCCTCTATTTTCCCATCAGTAAAATGTATATAATTAAATATCTATCTCATATAATTTTTAGACTTAAATAAGATATATACAAACTGTTTAGCATAGTGCTTGCAATTTAATTACAGTTCAATAACTGTGACTAACATTATTATTAGGTATTCAATGCCTTTCTGTACTTGGAATCTTATCTTTACTGCATAGCCAAATAGACCTTTAAAACTTTTTAGCTTTGAAATTGACTCATTATAATAATTGATGATTGAATGAGACTGCATATACTCCATATGATCTAACTTACCTGTACTCCATATAGTCAAGCACCATATCTAGTTTACTTCTGAATTTAAAAATATAGTGCAAGGCATAGTGTTTCAGATAATAAACCTGAATAACGAGTGAGTGAATGAAATAATCAAACCCAGTTGTTTGAGGATGCCACTTGCCAGCAGATAGCTCCAAAGACCTGTGAAAGTTCTTAAAAAAGTGGAAAGTAAAATTTAAAAATTCTGTGAGTAGCTCTCAAGCTTTTTTTTTTTTTGCTCTCAAGATTTTTAAAAACTCATCTAAAACAAATCAAAACATACAAGAATACAAAGAATTAGTCACAGGTGCTTAAAAGCAATTATCTTCTTTTCTGTGATCCTTGTAGCTTACTGACTGCTTACAACTATTTAAAAAAATGACAAACATTTACATTTGAAACTAAAATTCAGGCAGTTTTAATGTTTTCAAAATAAAATTGCATTTCAAATCAAATGCAAATGTATATTCAAAAATAGATTGCTTCTGTTTGCTGTATTCTTACTCATAAATACTCAGCTTCTGGAGAGAGAATACTCTATGAGGCAGTGTGATATGGCTTCTTTAAGGGAAAACAAAACACTGACTATAGGGATCTGAAGAAAAATGGTTAGATTCTCCTCTGGATAGAAAGTATTTTTTATTTACAACCAAGGAAATCTGGTTGTGGGAAGAACAAATGATTAAATAAATATATATGTGTATATACTCTCTCTCTCTCTCTCTCTCTCTCACACACACATATATATATATATAATATATATATATATATATATATATGGCCTTTGTCAGTCTTAATACAATGATAAATGCTGTAAAGACTATTAAAAATAATTGATAGTAGTTACTTAATATTTTAAGTATATTTTATTTTTATGAGTCTCTGGTTTTTATTATTTTCTATTTTTCTTCTTCTATGTTGTCATTAAGATGCTTTTTAAAATTACCCTCCTGTGGATGCGGAACATGAAGTTTGCCACAGGTCACTACTCTTGTTCATATTTTCTAAATTGGAAAAGTGATTTTTAACTTGAATTGCCTAAATTAGTATTTAATCTTCATGGCTTCTTTGATGACCCTTGGTCTATTGTTTTGAAGATGAAATTGATAATCCTGGTTTATATTTATTAACAATTACATAGGCTAGCTTTACATTCTATTTTCTAAACCCAAAAATGAATTCTAGACACATCAGTATGTTGGCTCAATCAAAATGACAAAAGAAACACTAAAATATAACTGTTTATACTTATGAAAAAGGAAAGGCACAATCTTTTAATTTCTAACTGGAAAATTAAAAACATTCTTTAAGAATATATAGATAGGTGGTAAAACTATAAAGAAGAGAAAAAAAAATCATCCCTAATATTAGGGTAATGGTGATGGAAAGATGGAATTATGATTGGTGAGAGGCACAAGGTGGGTTAGTGAGGTGCTAGATTTATTCTACTTCTTCATCTAGGTGTCCATTTGAAATTAATCATAAAACTACACATAAATTATTTAATAAAAGTTAATAAAATTTTCTGTGTGAGTTCTGTGTTTCACAATTCTTAAATTAAACAAGGTCATACTAACAATGAGTCATCTAAAGAAATGTTCTGACTCCAAACAGTTTAGGAAAGTGAAATTTTAATACAATAATTATGTCTTATTTCTAAACTAAAATTTTGTTGGGATTGGGGGAATGTGGGAAAGGGAAGGAAATGCTCTCCTTGCAGTCAGTTTTAGATATCTTTTATAGAAAAGTTTAAACATATACCTAAATAAATAGAATAGTCTAATGGAACCCTATAAATCCAGCACCCAGTTTCAAATTTTTTTTCTGATGACTAATCTTCTTTATTCATACACTACCCACTTCACTCCTTCCCACATTATTTTGTAGCAAATCCCTAATATCATAAATATGTCATTATGTACATTCGAAAATTGACTCTTTTTATGTAATGTACCCATAGTATTATTTTCACACCTTAAAAATAAAATCAATAATTCCTTCATATTATCAAATATACAGTCAGTATAATTTTATACTGGAATATAAAATTTCCAGTTTTATATATATCTTTACATATACACACACACACATATATTCCAGGATAAAGATATATATAGAATGGGAAATTTCATATTCAAGTATAAAATTATGCTGACTCTATATTTATATATCTTTTAACTCTCTTTTAAACATTAGGTCCACCTCTTTGCAGTTTATTTATAGAGAATGAGGTATTTGTACAAAGACATATTTTTTTAAAATCAGTTTTATTGATCTATAAAAAAATTAACCAATTTTAGGTGTGCAATTCAAATTCAAATTTGACAAATGTGTAGTCCTGTAGTCACTACTACAATAATGATAGAAATTTCCATCATCCTCCAAAAGTTTCCCTGTGCTCTTTTGTCATTAATCCCCTCCACCTAATGCTGGCCCTTGGCATCCACTGATGTGACTTCCATCATTATAATTCTGCTCTTTCTAAGATTTCATACAAGTGGAGTTTTACACTATGTAGGCTTTTGTGTCTAGTTCCTTAGACTTAAATAATGCTTTTGAGATTTGTCCATGTTATTACATGTTTCAGTAGTCATTCATTTATATTGTTGAGAAGTATTCCATTGCATAGATATACCACAAAAAAGCACCTTTTTAAAAATAAAAGTTAGCTAAGCAAAAATAGTACTTTTTTGCTAATAGTTTGCTCTTTTCCATGTTGACACATCATGGTAACCACTAAGTTAAAGGAAATAAATGCCACAACCTGCTTCATAGAATTATATTGATATTATTTGTTTTCAGGAAGAAGAGTCTGCAATTCTTCTCAATATGGCTTTTGTAATTACAGCTATAACTAAGATGCACAGAAATAATGTTTCAAAGACATACTAAAGCACAATTTTAGGATATTCTTTATGATTGTAGAAATGTGGTAATAAAAGTACAGTAATCAACTGGACAATTTCTTCTAAGCAAAAATATTGGAGTAAGTAAATTGTGGAAAAAGATTAACAAAGCAGGGACATGTTCTGCTCAAAATGGCATAAATCACACACCAATTATCATTCTGTATTATAAATATAGGCAAATATAACCTTGTGAGCACAAGAAGCTGAATTTTTAGACAATTACTGATGCCCCCTTACAAAATGTAGATTAAAGGACTGTAATAGAATGGATTAATCCACTAAAAACTTCTTGGGATATTAAAGTTAAAAATATATATATATACAGAAGACCAACGATTTGTCCTTCAGGTGAGTTATATTTAAAATACTGATTCAAACAAATATTTTTCCCTATATTCACTATAAAATTTAATAGTACATTTCTGACAGATATTTATGTTTTATATATAAATATTTTTATTATGTTCTTTCAATATATAACATTTATTTTTGTGGATTTTTTGGGTTTTTAAATATATTTTTTTTACAAATTAAGACCTATTTTCAGATTATAGAAATGTTCCATGATTAAGTTACTTTATGCAGCATTAAAGGAGGAGCCAATTAAAATAAACCTCAAATATAATCTGAACAAATCTTAACTTTATATAATTCTCAGAGAAATTATTCAATAAGTGATCAAAGGAAGATTAATAAAAACAGGAAATAATTCACCTATTTTCTGATTTCTTTGTTTACATTTCTAAACATAAAATTTATAAGCTTAAAAAAGCACCCAAATTTTGAAGGCAAAAAAGCAACAGTGATTTAAAAGGAAGATGGGGGAGGATGAAATGAATCCCTAGTGAATTAAGTGTAATATTACAGTTGTTTTCTTACTCTTTCATGAGCTGGTATTGAATGTCTTTCATTTCTTGGGGAAAGAAAGATAAAATAAAAATTATGTGTTTTTTTCTCCAATACTGATAAAAACAAGTAACGCTGCTTATACCTTCACTTCTCTGTTTACTTTTCTGGTTGGTTATAAAAATGGTTTATTAAGGAAGAGGTATAATAGTGAGAAACTGTGAAGCCACATCATATTGTCTAATTTTATAATAGGAGAAACTTTATTCAGATTTTATTATTGTTATTATCATTATTCCCACTTTTGGTCGGTCAGGAATTTGTGAACAGCTTAGCTGGTTTGGGGTTTCTCATGAGGTTGCAAGATGTTGGCTGGGGTTACAGTGATCTGAAAGCTGGAATGCAGCAAAAGGATATTTCCAAGGTCCAAGGCAGTTCACTCCCATTGTTGGCAAGTTGGTGTTGGTTGTTGGCAGGAGGCCTTAGTTCTTCTCCACATATGTGATTTCAGTGTCCTCAAGCCACAGTGGCTGGTTTCTCCCAGAGCAAACAATCCAAGATTTAGTTTTGTCCTTTTACTTGTGAAACTGCCAAAAATTCCACTTAGATTTACAGTTGTTACTACACAGTGATTAAAATATGACTAGTTTGAATGAAGTTTTCTATTTTTCATATTTCCTGAATGAGGTTTTCCATCTTCAACCATATATTTGTAGCTAGAATAGAATAGTCTTCCTCTTATTAAGCATCCCAATATTTAATGTGCACAAAGATTATCATACATTTGATCCTACTTGTGAATGCCTAAGTTACTTATTAGAGAAGAACTAATTTCTTTATGTCTTATATTCAACAGTTGTAATACTAACAAAATATGTAGCTGATATTTCCTGATTACAATTTTTTGCTTTGGTCCTCTGTTGTCTCTGTATAGTCTTTCTTCCAAGCCTGTATATTTTTTCAAAGCTATGTGTCCCAACACTTAAATCCTTTATTTCAGCAAGAATGTCTCATTACATAGAGAACATAGATGTGATGGAAAATAGTAGAAATTCATGAAAAATATTAGCCTCCCATAAATAAAGATGTCTTTATCAAATCCATTCTTATGTTTACCATAATATTTCAGCACATTAAATATTAGTATTCCAGAGTAAGGCTAATCTTGTCATTTTCTCAGAATCTGATCATCTCCCTCATTCTTATGAACCTGGCTCTATCAAGTAACAATTTTCTGTTTTACATTTAAAACATCTTCCTCTTTACTGAAGTATTCAGCATCTTCCATCTGGAAAAAAAAATCAAACAAACGAAAAAGAAAAATAATAATTTGTAGTGAATCCATCATCTACTCTATTACCTTAAGGAGGTATAGCCAAGTTTTAAGACAAAAATAGAGTACTTTTATAACCCTCTATATCCCTTCCTCCTGTTCTCTATCCAACTTTTTGCAATCTGTATTCCACACCCATCACTCTAATTTGTTATTTCAACCAATATTTATTGAGTGACTTCTACCTGCCAGGGAATGTCCTCTGTGCTGGAGATACATCAGAGAATAAAATAGAAATGATCTTTCCAGACCTTATAGAGTTTGCATTCTAGTTGCAGTTTGGGGGTGGGGCAAAGACAGATAAATAACTATAAATACATGAGTACATAAGTAAGTAAATAAATAATAAAGCACATTAGAGTATGATAAGTATTATGGAATTAAAAGTAGAGCAAGAAAATGGAGTTTGAGAAGGCCAATGTGAGGGGCAGTTTTCAGTACAAAATGGGGTGATTAGGGTGGGCCTCACTGAAAAGATAAGACTTAAGCAGAGACTGAAGATTGAAGAGTGAGGCAAATGACTAACAGGAGAAAATAACTCTAGGAATAATGCAATAACTAGAGTATATCTTTATGGGAAGCATGTGCCTGCTGTGCTGAAAGAACAGTAACAAGACCATTAGCTGGAGCAAAGAGAATGAAAGGTGAAAAATCTAAAAGAATGTCAGAAAGATAATGGGGCACATTATCATAGAGTCTTATGGGTTTTAATAAAGAATTTATTTTTTGCGCTGAGTAAAATTGAGGGAGGTTGGAGGGCTTTGTGCAGAGAAGTAACATAATTGGACTTCTGTTTTTTTGAAGGGACACTATGGCTGCTCTGTTGAGATTAGTACTTTCAGAGAAAGGGAGGAAACAGGGGAACCTACTAGGAGACTATTGCAGTAATTTAGGTAAGAGACGAGGTAGTGATAAGTGGTTAGACTGTGGATATATTTTAAAAGTAGAGTCAAAAGGATCTTCTGACAAATTGGATGTGGGGTCTGAGGGGAAACAAATGAGTCAAACATGATTCTCAATTTTTCCCTTGAGTAACCTTAAGGATGGAATTGACATCAATTGACCTGATAAAAGCTTCCTGTGGATCAGGTTTTAGGGGAAGATCAGTTTGATATATTGCTCTTTCATTGACATCCATTTCTAGCCCCCAATGATATGATGCATATGAGTGTGTATTTGTGCATGTTGGAACATTCAAATTTGTATTACGGGCAAAACATGTAATCTGTATTTTATTAAACCTTTCAAATTTGCTCTAACGTTTTAAGTGAAACTGTCTGGATATTGATTTTTACTTGACAATTATCTACTTCCAGACCTTCTAAGATATTTCTCACCTGTCTTCTGGGATCTATTTTGGATGATTAAAATTCTGCTTACAGGGGCTTCCCTGGTGGCACAGTGGTTGAGACTCCGCCTGCTGATGCAGGGGACATGGGTTCGTGCCGCTGTCTGGGAAGATCCCACATGCTGTGGAGTGGCTAGGCCTGTGAGCCATGGCTGCTGAGACTGTGCGTCCGGAGCCTGTGCTCCACAATGGGAGAGGCCACAACAGTGAGAGGCCCGCGTACCGTAAAAAAAAAAAAAAAAAAAATCTGCTTGCGGCATTAATTGTCCTTTGCAGGTAGGCTGTCTTTTTGTGCAGAAGCTGTGAAAAATAAGTTTTTCTTTATCAATAAGGTTGCAGTTTCATGATGACTTTTCTAGGTATGAAATTTATTTATTGTTTGTTTACTAGTTTTATTTCTCTTGCTCCACACTCAGAGTGTTACCAGATTGGTCAACTAGACCTGCACCAGGGTCCTAGTCGAGAACCCTTTTCTCATCCAGGGAGGTTCTTTTTCCAATTGAATTCATGCAGCCAATAATGAAACCAATGCTGTGACTGGAACAGTGCAAGCTTTATTCAATGGTCAAAGAATGAAGAAGTGGGAACATAGTTTGCAAATCAACTTCTCAACCCAATTCGGATAGAAACATCAAATATATAAGATGGACCAGGTAAAAGGGAGGGAATTGGAAATAGTGGGAGGAATATTTATGAGTTATCCAAGAACAGGGCTGTGGTTTGAACTCAAACTGATGAAACATTCCTTTTCAGTCTTTGTGTGGGCATTTCTGGCTGTTGTCATGGCAATTGTCAACTGTCATGGCACTGGTGGGTATATCATTCAGAAAATTAATATATTACATTGAGCATGTAATGAGGCTCAAGGTCTACTGAAAATCATATCTTCAGCCATCTTGGGCCTAGTTGGTTCTAACTGGTTCTTGATTTTTGGTCTTTGTAGCTTCCTCTTGAAACTCAGATAAGAGAAACTGGCTTCCATTAGAGGGAGGGGCAGGGGTATGATTCTGGGGCAACAGCCTTGGTAACAAGAGTGCTCTTTAAATTTGGGATTCATGAAGTTTCTTCTATTATACAAATTATAAATTATTATCTCTTTGCCCATTGCTTCTTCAATGTTCCCTCTGTTGCCTTCTTCTGGAATTAATAGTTGATAAAACTCCTAATCACTCTGCCTTTGTCAACTTCTCTTTTTTAGTTTCATGTATTTTTTTTCTCTTTTATTTATTTATTTATTTATTTATTTGAACGTTTTTAAGGAGAATAATCACTTTACAATGGTGTGTTAGTTTCGGCTTTATAACAAAGTCAATCAGTTATACATATACATATATAACCGTATCTCTTCCCTCTTGCATCTCCCTCCCTCCCATGCTACTTTCCCCACCCTTCTGGCTGGTCACAAAGCACCGAGCTGATCTCCCTGTGGTATGCAACTGCTTCCCATTAGCTATCTATTTTATGTGTGGTAGTGTATATATGTCCATGACATTCTGTCTCTTTGTCATAGATTACCCTTCCCCCTCCCCGTGTCCTCACTTCCATTCTCTAGTTGGTCTGCATTTTTATTCCCATCTTGCTCCTAGGTTCTTCATGACAATTTTTTTTTTTTAGATTCCATATATATGTGTTAGCATACAGTATTTGTTTTTCGCTTTCTCACTTACTTCACTCTGTATGACAGACTCAAAGTCCATCCACCTCACTACAAATAACTCAATTTTGTTTCTTTTTATGGCTGACTAATATTCCATTGTATATATGTGTCACATCTTTTTTATCCATTCACCTGTTAATGGACACTTAGGTTGCTTCCATGTCCTGGCTATTGTAAACAGAGCTGCAATGAACATTGTGGTACATGAGTCATTTTGAATTATGGTTTCTCAGGGTATATGCCCAGTAGTGGGATGGCTGGTTCGTATGGTAGTTCTATTCTTTAGTTTCTTAAGGAACCTCGATACTGTTCTCCATAGTGGCTGTATCAGTTTACATTCCTACCAACAGTGTACAAGGGTTCCCTTTTATCCACACCATCTCCAGCATTTATTGCTTGTAGATTTTTTTATGATGGCCATTCTGAGCGGTGTGCAATGATATCACATTGTAGTTTTGATTTGCATTTCTCTAATGATTAATGACGTTGAGCATTATTACAAGTTTTTGTTGGCAATTTGTATATCTTCTTTGGAGAAATGTCTATTTAGGTCTTTTGCACATTTTTAGATTGGTTTTTTTTTTTTTGATATTGAGCTTCATGAGCTGCTTGTAAATTTTGGAGATTAATCCTTTGTCAGTTTGCAAATATTTGCAAATATTTTCTCCCATTCTGAGGGTTGTCTCTTCATCCTGTTTATGGTTTCCTTTGTTGTGCAAATGTTTTTAAGTTTCATTAGGTCCCATTTGTTTATTTTTGCTTTTATTTCCATTTGTCGAATAGGTGGGTCAAAAAGGATCTTGCTGTGATTTATGTCATAGAGTGTTCTGCCTATGTTTTCCTCTAAGAGTTTGATAGTGTCTGGCCTTACGTTTAGGTCTTCAATCCATTTCGAGTTTACTTTTGTGTGTGGGGTTAGGGAGTGTTCTAATTTCATTTGTTTACATGTAGCTGTCCAGTTTTCCCAGCACCACTTATTGAAGTGGCTGTCTTTCTCCAATGTGTATTCTCGCCTCCTTTATCAATGATAAAGTGACCATATGTGCATGAGTTTATATCTGGGCTTTCTATCCTATTCCATTGATCTATATTTCTGTTTTTGTGCCAATACCATAATGTCTTGATTACTGTAGCTTTGTAGTATAGTCTAAAGTTAGGAGCCTGACTCCTTCAGCTCCATTCTTTCTTTCTCAAGATTGCTTTGGCTATTCGGGATTGTTTGTGTTTCCATACAAGTTGTGAAATTTTTTGTTCTAGTTCGGTGAAAAATGCCACTGGTAGTTTGATAGGGATTGCATTGAATCTGTTGATAGCTTTCGGTATTATAGTCATTTTCACAGTGTTGATTCATCCAAACCAAGAAGATGGTATATCTCTCCATTGCTTTGTATCATCTTTAATTTCTTTCATCAGTGTCTTATAATTTTCTGCAGACAGGTCTTTTGTCTCCTTAGGTAGGTTTACTCATAGGTATTTTATTATTTTTGTTGCAATGGTAAATATGAGTGTTTTCTTAATTTCACTTCCAGATTTTTCATCATTAGTGTATAGGAATGCAAGAGATTTCTGTGCATTAATTTTGTATCCTTCTACTTTACCAAATTCATTGATTAGCTCTAATAGTTTTCCGGTAGCATCTTTAGGATTCTCTATGTATAGTATCATGTCATCTGCAAACAGTGACAGGTTTACTTCTTCTTTTCTGATTTGGATTCCTTTTATTTCTATTTCTTCTCTGATTGCTGTGGCTATAACTTCCAAAACTATGTTGAATAACAGGGGAGAGAGGGGGCAATCTTGCCTTGTTCCTGATCTTAGTCGAAATGGTTTCAGTTTTCACCATCGTGGATAATGTTGGCTGTGTGTTTGTCATACATGGCCTTTATTATGTTAAGGTAAGTTCCCTCTATGACTACTTTCTGGAGGATTTTTATCATTAATTGTTGTTGAATTTTGTTGAGGGTTTTCTCTGCATCTATTGAGATGATCATATGGATTTTCTCCTCCAAGTTTTTAATATGATGTATCACATTGATTGATTTGCATATATTGTAGAATCCTTGCATTCCTGGGGTAAACCCCACTTGATCATGGTATATGATCCTTTTAATGTGCTGTTGGATTCTGTTTGCTAGTATTTTGTTGAGGATTTTTCCATCTATGTTTATCAGTGATATTGTTGTGTCATTTTCTTTTTTTTGTGACATCTTTGTCTGGTTTTGGTATCAGGGTGATGGTGGCCTTATAGAATGAGTTTGGGAGTGTTCCTCCCTCTGCTATATTTTGGAAGAGTTTGAGAAGGGTAGGTGTTAGCTCTTCTCTAAATGTTTGATAGTATTCACCTGTGAAGCCATGTGGTCCTTGGGTTTTGTTTGTTGGAAGATTTTTAGTCACAGTTTCAATTTCAGTGTGTGTGATTGGTCTGTTCTTACTTTCTATTTCTTCCTGGTTCAGTCTGGGAAAGTTGTGCATTTCAAAGAATTTTTCAGTTTCTTCCATGTTATCCATTTTATTGGCATATTGTTGCTTGTAGCAATCTCTCTTGATCCTTTTTATTTCTGCAGTGTCAGTTGTTACTTCCCCTTTTTCATTTCTAATTCTACTGAGTTGAGTATTCTCCCCTTTTTTTTTTTGATGAGTCTGGCTAATGGTTTATCAATTTTGTTTATCTTCTCAAAGGACCAGATTTAGTTTTATTGATCTTTGCTATCGTTTCCTTCATTTCCTTTTCATTTGTTTCTGATCTGAGTTTTATGATTTCTTTCCTTCTGCTAACTTTGGGGTTTTGTTTTTCTCCTTTCTCAAATTGCTTTAGGTATAAGGTTTGGTTGTTTGAGGTGATTCTTGTTTCTTAAGGTAGGATTGCATTGCTATAAAATTCCCTCTTAGTACTCCTTTTGCTGGATCCCATAGGTTTGGGTCATCGTATTATCATTGTCATTTGTTTCTAGGTATTTTTTGATTTCCTCTTTGATTTCTTCAGTGATCTATTGTTTATTAAGTTGTGTACTCTTAGACTCCATGTGTTTTTATTTTTTAGAGATTTTTTTCCTGTAGTTGATATCTAGTCTCATAGTGTTGTGTTTCGATAAGACACTTGATACGATTTAAGTTTTCTTAAATATACCAAGGCTTGATTTGTGACCCAAGATATTATCTGTCATGGAGAATGTTCCATGATCACTTGAGAAGAAATTGTATTCTGTTGTTTTTGGATGGAAAGTCCTATAAATATCAATTAAGTCCATCTTTTTTAATGTATCATTTAAGTTAGGGTTTCCTTATTTATTTTCACTTTGGATGATCTCTCCATTGTTGAAAGTGGGGTGTTAAAGTCCCTACTCTGATTTTGTTACCATCGATTTCTCCTTTTATGGCTGTTAGTATTTGCCTTATGTATTGAGTTGCTCCTATGCTGGGTGCATAAGAATTTACAATTGTTATATCTTCTTCTGGGATTGATCCCTTGAACATTATGTAGTGTCTTTATTTGTCTCTTGTAGTAGTCTGTGTTTTAAAGTCTATTTTGTCTGATAGGAGAATTGCTTCTCCAGCTTTCTTTTGATTTCCATTTGCATGGAATATGTTTTTCCATCCCATCAGTTTCAGTCTGTATGTGTCCTTACGTCTGAAGTGGGTCTCTTTTAGACAGCATATATAGGGGTCTTATTTTTGTATCCATTCAGCCAGTCTATGTCTTTTGGTTGGAGCCTTTAATCCATTTACAATTAAGGTAATTATCAATATGTATATTTTTATTACCATTTTCTGAATTGATTTGTTTTGTTATTGTAGGTCTTTTCCTTCTCTTCTGTTTCTTGCCTAGAGAAGTTCCTTTAGTATTTATTGTAAAGCTGGTTTGGTTGTGCTGAATTTTCTTAGCTTTTGCTTGTCTGTAAAGGTTTTTATTACTCTGTCAAATCTGTATGAGATCCTTGCTGGATAGATTAATACTGGTTGTAGGGATTTCTCTTTCATCACTTTAAATGTTTCCTACCACTCTCTTCTGGCTTTCAGAGTTTCTGCTGAAAGATCAGCTGTTAATCTTATGGAGATTCCCTTGTGTGTTATTTGTTGTTTTCCCTTGTTGCTTTTAATATTTTTTCTTTGTATTTAATTTATGATAGTTTGATTAATATATGTCTTGGCATGTTTCTCCTTGTATTTATCCTGTATGGGACTCTCTGTGCTTCGTGGACTTTATTGACTATTTCCTTTCCCATATTAGGGAAGTTTTCAGCTATAATCTCTTCAAATATTTTCTCAGTCCCTTTCTCTTACTGTTCTTCTTCGGGGACCCCTATAATTTGAATGTTGGTGCATTTAATATTGCCCCAGAAATCTCTGAGACTGTCCTCAATTATTTTCATTCTTTTTTTCTTTTCTACTCTACATTAGTTATTTCCAATATGTTATCTTCCAGGTCACTTTTCCGTTCTTTGCCTCAGTTATTCTTATTGATCCCTTCTAGAGAATTTTCCATTTCATTTATTGTGTTGTTCATTATTGTTTTTTGCTCTTCTTTTGTTCTTCTAGGTCCTTGTTAAACGTTTCTTGTATTTTCTCCATTCTATTTACAAGATTTTGGATCATCTTTACTATCATTATTCTGAATTTTTATTCAGGTAGACTGCTTATTTACACTTCATTTGTTAGGTCTGGTGGGTTTTGACCTTGCTCCTTCACCTGCTGTATTTTTCTTTGTTTTATCATTTTGCTTAAGTTTATGTGTTTAGGGTCTCCTTTTTGCAGGTTTCAGGTTCGTAGTTCCCATAGTTTTTGGTGTCTGTCCTCAGTGGCTAAGGTTGGTTCAGTGTGTTGTGTAGGCCTCCTGGTGGAGGGGACCAGTGCCTGTGTTTTGGTGGATGAGGCTGGATTGTCTCTTTCTGGTGGGCAGGTCCACATCTGGTGGTGTGTTTTAGGGTGTCTGTGACATTATTATTATTTTAAGCAACCTCTCTTCTAATGGGTGGTGTTGTGTTCCTGTCTTGCTAGTTTTTTGGCATAGGGTGTCCAGCACTGTAGCTTGCTGGTGATTGAGTGGAGCTGAGTCTTGGTGTTTAGATGGAGATCTCTGTGAGATGTATACCATTTGATATTATGTGGAACTGTGAGGTTTCTGGTGGAGCAATATCCTGAACTGGGCTCTCCCACCTCAGAGGCACAGCCCTGACACCTGGCTGGAGCACCAAAACCCTGTCATCCATTCAGCTCAGAATAAAATGGAGAAAAAAAGAAAGAAAAGAAGAGGAGCTCAGGGGAAGATGGTGGAAGAGTAAGACGTGGAGATCACCTTCCTCCCCACAGATACACCAGAAATTCATCTACACGTGGAATAACTCCCAGAGAACATGTACTGAATGCTGGCAGAAGACCTCAGACCTCCCAAAAGGCAAGAAACTCCCCACGTACCTAGGTAGGGCAAAAGAAAAAAGAATAAACAGAGACAAAAGGATAGGGACGGGACCTGGACCAGTGGGAGGGAGCCGTGAAGGAGGAAAGGTTTCCAAACACTAGGAAGCCCCTTCATAGGCAGAGACTGTGTGTGGCGGAAGGGGAAAGCTTCAGAGTAGCGGAGGAAAGCGCAACAACAGGGGTGCAGAAGGAAAAGTGGAGAGATTCCCACACAGAGGATCAGTGCCGACCGGCACTTACCAACCCGAGAGCCTTGTCTGCTCGGCCGCCAGGGTGGGCGGGGCTGGGACCTGAGGATCGGGCTTCATTCAGAGCGCAGGGAGAGGACTGGGGTTGGTGGCGTGAACACAGACTGAAGGGGTTGGTGCACCACGGCTGGCTGGGAGGGATTCCGGGAAAATGTCTGGACCTGCCAAATAGGCAAGAGACTTTTTCTTCCCTCTTTGTTTCCTGGTGCGCAAGGAGAGGGGATTAAGGGCTCTGCTTAAAGGAGCTACAGAGGCGGGATCGAGCCTGGAGCCATGGCTAAAAGTGCAGAACCCAGAGACGGGCATGGGACGCTGTCGATGAATCTGCCACTGCCAAGAGGCCTGTGTGCTAGCGCAGGTCATTGTTCACGCCCCCTTTCCGGGGAGCCTGTGCAGCCCACCAGTTCCTGGGTCCTGGGATCCAGGGATGGCTTCCCAAGGAGAGCGCATGGTGCGCCTCGGCCTGGTACAACATCACGCTGTCCTCTGCTGCCGCAGGCTCGTCCCGCACTCTGTGCCCCTCCCTGCCTCCAGCCTGAGTGAGCCAGAGCCCCCAAAGCAGCTGCTCCTTTAACCCTGTCCTGTCTGAGCGAAGAACAGACGCTCTCCAGTGACCTACACGCAGAGGCAGGGCCAAATCCAAAGCTGAGACCCGGGAGCTGTGAGAATAAAGAAGAGAAAGGGAAATCTCTCCCAGCAGTCTCAGAAGCAGTGGATTAAAGCCCCACAGTCAACTTGATTTACCCTGCATCTGTGGAACACATGAATAGACAACGAATCATCCGAAATTGAGGAGGTGGACTTTGAGAGCAAGATTTATGATTTTTACCCCTTTTCCTCTTTTTGTGAGTGTGTATGTGTATGCTTCTGTGTGAGATTTTCTCTGTACAGCTTTGCTTCCACCATTTGTCCTAGGGTTATATCCGTCCGTTTTTTTTGTTTGTTTGTTTTGTTTTTTTATTGTATATATGTCCATGCCACTCTTTTGCTTTGTCACAGCTTACTCTTCCCCCTCCCCATATCCTCAAGTCCATTCTCTAGTAGGTCTGTGTCTTTATTCCTGTCTTACCCCTAGGTTCTTCATGACATTTTTTTTTCTTAAATTCCATATATATGTGTCAACATACAGTATTTCTCTTTCTCTTTCTGACTTACTTCACTCTGTATGACAGACTCTAGGTCCATCCACCTCTTTACAAATAGCTCAATTTCATTTCTTTTTATGGCTGAGTAATATTCCATTGTATATATGTGCCACGTCTTGTTTTTTTGTTTCTAAATTTTTTTAACAATCATTTTTTTATTTTAATAACTTTATTATATTTTATCATTCTTTATGCTATTTTACTTTATCTTCTCTCTTTCTTTTTTTCCTAACTTCCCTCCTTCCTCCCTCCCTCCTTTCTTTCTTTCTTTCCTTCTTTGTTTCTTTGTTTTTTCTTTCTTTCTTTCTACTTCTACTAATTATTTCTTTCTACTTTTTCTCCTTTTATTCTGAGCCGTGTGGATGAAAGCCTCTTGGTGCTTCACTGAGGAGTCAGTGCTGTTCCTCTGGGGAAGCTGTCTCTGGATCACCAGACCCTGGGATTGTCGGGCTACACAGGCTCCTGAGATGGGAGGTGTGGATAGTGACCTGTGCTTGCACACAGGCTTCTTGGTGGCTGAAGCAGCAGCCTTAGCATCTGATGCTCGTCTCTGGGGTCCATGCTGATAGCTGCAGCTCCTGCCCTTCTCTGGAGCTCCTTTAAGTGGTGCTCTTAATCCCCTCTCCTCACAAACCAGGAATCAAAGGAGCAAGGAAATATCTCTTGCCTCTTCAGCAGGTCCAGACCTTTTCCCAGACTCCCTCCCGGCTAGCTGTGGTGCACTAACCCCTTCAGGCTGTGTTCATGCCACCAACCCTAGTCCTTTCCCTGGGATCCGACCAAAGCTGGAGCCTCAGCTCCCAGCCCCCAGCCGTCCTTGCAGGTGAGCAGACAAGCCACTCAGGCTGGTGAGTGCCGGTCGGCACCGATCCTCTGTGCGGGAATGTCTCCGCTTTACCCTCCGCACCCCTGTGGCTGTGCTCTCCTCTGTGGCTCTGAAGCTTCCTCCCTCCACCACCCATAGTCTCCGCCCACAAAGGGGTTTCTAGTGTGTGGAACCCTTTCCTCCTTCACAGCTCCCTCCCAGAGGTGCAGGTCCTGTCCCTATTCTTTTGTCTCTTTTTTTTCTTTTTTCTTTTGCCCTACCCAGGTATGTGGGGGTTTCTTGCCTTTTGGGAGGTCTGAGGTCTTCTGCCAGTGTTCAGTAGGTGTTCTGTACGAGTTGTTCCAGATGTAGATGTATTTCTGATGTATTTGTGGGGAGGAAGGTGATCTCCACGACTTACACTTCCACCATCTTGAAGCTCCTCTAGTGTCATATTTTTGTGCAACATTCTTGTTAATCTACTAAAATGTAAAATTCTATTTGCTAATTCTATTTATGACTTTCCAATATATAGCCTATTTCCTCTTTTGAGTGTATGTATGTGTATACATATACACATATTTTTTAATAGCTTGTCATTTAAAAACTTTGATTAAAAGAAACAAACTTTAGGTGTATCCATTTATTTCTATAACATCATAAAACATTGAGATTGGACAATGCTTTAGGCAGTATCTAATCTGTATTCATCATTGTATATATCAGATATCACAGGGAAATAAAAACCCAAAAAACTTTCCAAGGCTGCAGCATTGGTGGCAGAATTGAGGCCAGAAAACCTAAGGATTATTTTTGTTTCTTCTTTGATTAATTAGTTCAGAACAGTTAACACATATATACAGTAAGAGTGAAGTCATAGAAAATAAAATGCATACATATGAAAGATCATTTACATAAAACTAAATATGTTAGTTGCTTTAAGTCTTTTGGATTGCAGGTAATTTTTCCAGGGAAAAGTATCATTTTAATTAATTATATTATATCATCCAAATGTGTGTAAATTATATGTTGATATCTTTAATGTTTTTCTTTAGCAGACATTTTACATATATATATATATATATATTAAATATACCTATACATATGAGTTTATAAAATATATTTGACTTTTACAAATGATCTTACTTTTAGTACCTTAGAATCTTCCTATAACAAAATTATCTTGCCCTTTTAGATTTTATTTATGGCTGCATAATTGCTTAAAACTATTCACCAAGTCACTATTGACACCTATTTATTGAGTACCTTCTATTTTTTATATATCTTATATATACTGCTTTAAAAATTCAGAGCTATAAAGAAATAAGTGGCAACTGAAATTAAACAGAATACTCGGGATTCCCTGGTGGCGCAGTGGTTGAGAGTCCGCCTGCTGATGCAGGGGACACGGATTTGTGCTCCAGTCCAGAAAGATCCCACATGCCATGGAGCGGCTGGACCTGTGAGCCATGGCTGCTGAGCCTGCGTGTCTGGAGCCTGTGCTTTGCAACGGGAGAGGCCACAACATTGAGAAGCCCACGTACCACAAAAAGCAAAAACAAAAACAGAAACAAAAAACCCCATAATACTCTTCCCTCAAATGTAAAATGTAGTAAATAAATAAGGGCAATTATTTTCTGACTAGTGAGAAATTCTTACATGCAATAAACAACAAAATAAATCTCTGTTTAGATACACAAATGTAAGTTTGATATTGATGTTAAATTCAAATAAACTAACGTCAAATTTTATGATGTTATTTCTCATTCTTTTCTTCTAAAAAGATTATGATTAAAGTTAGAAAATAGTTAAATTCAATCTTTGAAGATTTTTGTTTTCCCCATTGAAGCTTAACTTATGTATTTTATTACAAATGCTTCTTAACAAAATTCCACATTGCTTTCCCTAAAATTAAAGACAAACCTAGGGGCAGGAAGGGAATAAAGATGCAGACCTGCTAGAGAATGGACTTGAGGACACACAGAGGGGGAAGGGTAAGCTGGGACAAAGTGAGAGAGTGCCATGAACATATATACACTACCAAGTTGATAGCTAGTGGGAAGCTGATAACTAGTGGGAAGCAGCCGCATAGCACAGGGAGATCAGCTCAGCACTTTGTCACCTCCTAGAGGGGTGGGATGGGGAGGGTGGGAGGGAGGGAGATGCAAGAGGAAAGAGATATGGGGATATATGTATATGTATAGCTGATTCACTTTGTTATAAAGCAGAAATTAACACACCACTGTAAAGCAGTTATACTCCAATAAAGATGTTAAAATAAATAAATAAATAAAATAAAATAAAATAAAATATAAAATACAAAAGAAAAGACCAACCTAGCAACCAAGCACTATAAAACAAAGCTCAGTACATGGAAATGTGTATAAAGGGCATGCTTATAAAAGTGAGTAAAGGGCTTCCCTGGTGGCGCAGTTGTTGAGAGTCTGCCTGCCGATGCAGGGGGCATGGGTTTGTGCCCCGGTCCGGGAAGTTCCCACATGCCGCGGAACGGCTGGGCCTGTGATCATGGCCGCTGAGCCTGCACGTCTGGAGCCTGTGCTCCACAACAGGAGAGGCCACGTCAGTGAGAGGCCCGCGTACCACACAAAAAAATAAATAAACAAATAAAATAAAGTGTGTAAAATATTTTTGAAAGGATAGAAGTACTTTAACTGAGTCCTTCCAAATAAGGGGGTGTTAGAAGTTAGGAACTGCAAATTCCAATGTTCCTGTTGGTCTTACTGCCAACTACTGAAATTCTAAGTACACAATAATAACAATGCATGTCACCATGAAAATATTAGCTACATGTACATTTTAATTATATCTATGTCATAGTCTCATAAGAGCAAGACTATGTAACCTTCTTCATAGATCTCTGGGAAGTTTTGAGGGAACCTGCAGAAGTATTTACCCAGTGAGTCGCTGGTTATCATATAGAACCAGCTTACAAATCTGGTAGCATTACAAAGGAAATAACAACTGTTTAGCAAACCCCAATCCAAAATTAGTCTTGTGAAGTTTGCATACATTTTTAATGCAATCAACTTATCAAACACTGAGGCAAGTTCACAGAAAGAATGCACTGAGTATGGGTGAAAGAAAAACCCCTTTTGCCTAAATAGCAACAACAAGGCAAGGTTTCTTTTCTTATGAATAGCAAGATTTTTATTCTGTAAGATAAATTAATCTTTCAGAGTGACTCATTTAAAAGTCTTTATAGTTAAGGCGTCTCTATATCCATTAAAGGATCCTAGAAACATTGTACTTCATCTATTTAAACATTTCTAATTTATTGCTATTTTCAAATTCTAAATATTTATACATATATATATATATGTATTTTACTTGAAATGACTTTAACATTGAAAACTATTATCTGAAGGTGATTAATTATTTTCTAAAGATGTTTTCAGTTAAATGAAAGTTTGTTAAGGTTATACAAAAATGTAGATCTTATTTTGTATTTCCTATCTGTGGGTACCTGGCTCTGAAAATATAATTTTCATGATACACCCTCCCCAAGATGGTGCTAGGTAAATATATTAACTACATACCTATGCTAAGTAAGAATCTTTGAATAAACAAAACTTTCCACTGAACAATCTCATCCTGTGTGACATCAAGCAGTCTTTCTCTCTGAAATACTCTATCAGGTGTCTGGAGAAACCTGAATCTGATTGAACTAAAACTGTCTCTTTACCACACTCTGTTTTTGTTCCAACTAGCACTGCCAGGTTTAGCAAGCGGACCCTAGTCTTAAACTGCCCTTTCATTATCATCTGCCTGTCTGTCTGTTAGCTTTTCCCATATTGGTTTGCATGGTGAGAAACTTCTGGTATCTCCACAGGGAGAGAAGATTCTATATACAGATGAATCTGGACATGTTCCTTAAGTTTAAACTGTCCTCAATCTGATTTCTGAAAGATGGATCTCTTTTAATTATTTCTTTGCTATTTCAGTAAAAGTCAAATTGTATATACAGGAATCTAAGCAAGAATTTTTGAGATATTAGCTTTGCACTGACTATACATTCATTCAATTCATGAGTATGATCATTCATATATCCTCCATTAATCTACATTTTGTTCTCTTCTAGAAACACTTATCAACTTGATATCTTTAACATTTGTGCCTGTTGTCAAGACAATTCCAGCACGATATTTTCTACATGCATGAGGTAAAAGAAAATGTCAGTCAAATCATTGAATTCATCTAGAATCAAATGTGCAACAACTTCCACTAAAATTCGTTTTTTCAGTATTTTTTATATCCATTGCAAAACTTTTAAGGGTTTCTTGACTGGAGGAATTTGTTTTTGTCTGCTGAACTCTTTTATATATATATAAATTTTGACAGAAATCACAAGAAAAATCTCCTTTGCTGAGAATACAGAAGTTAAATAGTATCACTTCTTCAGTAGTTTTCTTCAGTAACTCTTTAAGCTCTCAGTTCCAAGCTTGAAAGACTTCACTCTCATGGGTTTGTTGTAGAATTAAATCAGATAATCCATGTAAAGGTCTTAATGCAGTTTGTGGCACAGTGTAACTACTCAAGTATTAGCTCTTAGTGAGATGATGTAAATGATGGCAAAATTAACACGATGGTGATGATGAGAATGATGGCTTTAACTATATCAGTGATAACCAGATTAATGGAGATTTAAATTTCTCAAGTTCCATCTATGGGGCAGAGATGCTCTAGGATGATCTATCTGTTTTATTCATTGGTGGCAGCTCCTATTCCATCAATACCTTGTTAGCCCTCAGCTGGTTGCTGTGCTGCACCATGCGGTACAGATGTGCCCTCATGCAGGCCCCAACACCTCCTCACAGGTGATGCCTTAAAGACTGCCTCAGTTACCTGAATTTTTTTCATATTTATTATTTTATATTTGCCTTTTGTATTCCCAGTGAATGTTTTTCAGGATTATTTATGTCTCATGAAATAAGTCACATAAACTCAAATACAGTTGAAAACAGAAGTGTATCTCTGCTTACAAATATAGAGGAAAAATAAGTTGAGAGTTTCATTGATCTATCAAAAGAATTTTGTCACAGTGAGTTAAGGCAGATTTATTTGATTCAAGATGCAAAGTGCTAAATATCAATGCTGATAAAAGTGCTTCTGTATTTGTTTATGTTTCTGTATGAATTGCACACTGAGGAGTCAATGAATAAAATGTGCACAATCTCTATGAGATCAGATGGGTTGGAATCCAGTCCTGGCTTTTGTACTTCTTGGGCTTCTTTAATTGACAGTTGCTCATCTGTAAAATGTAGAGAATAATACCTACCTCAAGAAGTTGTGTGAGAGTATTAGAGTCAATGTAAAGTACTGCCTGCCTTTTTAAATATTACAATTTTTTTCTCATACTTCATTTTGGGCATATCCTAAACATATTATTTTTAAATTTTCCTCACTTTATTATATTGTTGTATTTTTTCTAGGGTAAGTTCATGTTCCGATAATTCATTTTGCTGTATATCTCTCCTAATATTAAATTTCTTCATGTATTTTAGAGTATTCATGTATAGGCTCACCTTGGGCAGAATAGATTTTCTTTTTTTTTTTCTTTCTCCACTCACTGTCCTAACAGTTTTATGATTGCACTAACCTGTCCCCAGGCAAGTCAGCTAGAGTCAGATATGATCATTTTGTCCAGAAGTTCCTGCAGTTAATTGATATTTGGATTTTCATATAACTGGTTGCTGAGTCATTAAGGGACTTGACTCAATCCTGGCTATATGATGCATTTTATCCTCCTGGCCCTTATGGAACTATTTCCAAATAAGCTATAGTCCGAAGAAATTGTTAGCACCCTTTATCTTTCAATCTTAATTCATAACCAGCCATTAGTTTTAGGCAATAAGCACAGATCTAGTCACATGCTTTCTGTAGAATGCTTTTGGCCCTCATTAACCAATAAAAATGTACTCCCAGACTTCACTTATTTCTCTGTATCCCAATCACAGAGGGCTTATGATTTCAAGATGTTGTATATTACTTTATATTTCTGTTTTGCCTCTGATATGTAAAAAAAAAATCTATGTTTCTAATTTTTTTCCTATTAATGTTTTTTTTCTATTTATGCAGTATTTTTATAGAACAGTGGTGCTTGGAATAACTTATAAAACTTCTTAACTAGATTTTCCATTATGACTTTTTAATCATTGCTATAGTAAGTGTGGATAGGCCATCATTTTTAGAAAAATGTGTTTGTTCTCAATGATAATTCTAGGCATTACTTAAGGTAGTGACTCTGAGAATCTGACTTCAGTTCTTTTCACTGAATTTTGCTCAATGAAAGTATGACCAGCTCATTTGTTTCCTTTTTATGGTTTTTCCCCCAATTGTAATCCCTATAATTCAAGAATCTTTTTTAAATGAACGGCTTCAATAATAGATACTGTGGACTACAGATTCTCAGCAGTTTGTATAGACAACAATTGGTAACAACATGAAGATAAACGTATGTTTCATTCATTTCTGTTTTCCCAGCACTTAGCACAGGTCTCAACAGATAGAAGGGATTTAATAAGTTGCTGTCATTCCCAGCAGACAATTTCTCTCCAAATCCATTGTAGTTCCCTGTTGGGTTCAGTCCAACCACTTCAAAGACAGTGGCTTGCACTCTTTCTAACCTAAACTGCTAGGACTTTAGCAAGGGGACAAAAGCAGAATTGTTCTCACTTCATTTTACATGAGGAAGTAAAAAGAAGGATAGAAATGTTCATGACATTTTTGTCTTTGTATTTCCAACTTCTAAGACAGGATATCATATATTCAGAATGTCCAAAGAGGCTGCAATAATATGTAGAAAATAGGTCAAACTCAGACTATAGAAAACTAGAGAACCTATGCTAAGCCTAACAGAACAGTCAGTCCTCATGTCCAGTTATTTTTTGGTAATGAAATAATGCAGGTTCATGATTTCTAGATATCCTGTTTGCCAGACAGTCAATATTTGTATGTACAATATCCCACTTTTGAAATAGTGGTAGCTAATTTATATTTAAATACTGACTAGGTCAACATTGCATGGGCCAAACCAAATGAGTATACTGGCAGTAATTTTTATAAAGAAATATCAACTTTTATTATTGGCATCATTTTAAGATGGAATATGAAATCAGGAAATCACTCTTTGATGGCATTTTAAATGGATTTTTTGCTTCAGTGTCAAAGTGTAGATATGCTATAAAAAGATCATTTAGAACAACAAAGCAAAAAATATTCTAAATGATTCATCTTTAAGATTAAGAATTAAAGCTTCCTTGTTTTCTTATACTATATTCTAACTTTAGATATATCCATCGAAAGTTAGAGACAGTTGTTGATTAATCCATCAACAACTGTCTCTAACCATTGACATGCCACTTATATATTTGAAATCTAGTTTATTTTCTTTGAAAAAATATGAGACACTAGTTGACTTATCTATTCCATAGTGTTGTGGTAAAGCAAGAGAAAGAAACTAAAAGTAATCTTAAAGAATTCATGCATATAAATGCTATAATGTATAAGTTGATGCCAATTTAAAAGATAACTATTCAATTTAAGTTTTATTCCTACTCTGGATACATTATAAGATAAATCTGGCTTTACCAATTATAATGAGATCTAGTGAGGTTATCATAATACTGATCTTTTACTTTAGTTAGCTACAGAAATTGTGCACTATACCTATTGCATGAAGTAATTGTGAAGATTAAAAGTCATAGCCAAAATATATGGACAAAAATAATTTGTAAACTAAATGACTAAAAGTTGGGAAGTTCAAGTTTCCAAACTGGTCAGATCAAGGGAAATAGTTATCAGGTATTTGGAGATTTAGATGAAACCCTGGTCTCATATCAAAGATGTGGCCCTCACCTCTGGATGATACACTCCACACATTCATACAAAGACCTTGTTCATAATTCTCAAAGAATTTATTGCAACTAGAGAATATTGGGAAGTCAGCCACCAGTAAAACTAGCCAGGCACATGACTCAATAAGACAGTATAAATGAGCACCACCAGAATAAGCAGATATGTATACACCTCGGATAATATAATCAGCAAAGATTTTAAAACTACACTTACCAAGTTTAAAGAGATACTATGTACAGTGAATAGCAAATTATTAGGAAATGAGAAAAAAAAAGCATACATGAAAAGAAGCAAACAGAAATTTTGGAAATAAAAAAAATCAATTTGGCAACATTGAATTATTTGACTAAAAATTGGACACAGCAGAAAAGAAAATTAGTGAACTAAATGGTAAATCTAAAGCAATTTTATAGAATGCAGTATGGAGAAAGAAAAAAATACACAAAAAGAGCACAAACTGTGTCAGAAATAGTTAGATTATTGGCATGTCTGAACAGAATTTTAGAATCAGAGAAAATAATAATGAAGAAAAACTAATAAATAAAGAGATAATAGCTAAGAATTTTCTATTTTTTAGAACTGATAAAGAAAGTAAGCTACATACTAAAGATGTTGAGAAAATACCAAGAATTTAAAAAAAACAAAAATAAGTCCTCACATAGAAAATCTTAGTGAAACTGGAAAAATAAAAAAAAATAAAAACCACAAAGACAAAGAGAAAATGTTAAAAGCAGCCAGACTAAGGAAAAAACAATAATGTAAAAAAGATTACTTTGAAAATAACAGTATTTACACCAACAACTAAGTTTTCAAATATGGCAATGATTATCATATATACACAGTGCATAGAAAGAAAATAAATGACATTCTAAGATTCTAAATAGACCTAATAAAAATACCTTTCATACTGAGAATGCGTTAAAGATATTTTCAGGCAAATGGAAGACAAGATAATTTTGCATTAGCAGAAGGTCAATAAGAAATTTTAATGATGTGTTTTAGGCAGAAGGAAAGTAGTCTCAGAGGGAATGATTGAAATATAAGAAATAAAGAGCAAATAAAGAGGTTAATATGTGGACAAATGAAAATGTGTATTGATTGTATAAATAGCAATAATTTATCAGGGATAAAAGTAAAACAAAAAATAGTTTAATCCACCAAGATAAAATTTAATTTATGAGAAGTTTGGTGAAATTCTACAGACAAGAAACAGGCTGATAAAACCACTCAGCTACAAACACATCCATGCTACCTTTCATGCAATAGAAAGGATGACTCTGAAGGGAGAGTCATGAGCCCAGAGGGTGGAGCTGTATACCACAGAGGATTATTCCCTGGCTTTGAAACCTAATGTATGAGAAAAATACAAAGCAAAAAAAGAAAAAAATTCTATTTTTTACTTTCAAATATATCATTAATTGCATTAAATGAAAATAAAACAAATCCTTAAATTAAATGATAAAGACTATCAGAAATGATTTAAATATTACAGTATAAGTGCACAGAAAAATTGAAAGAAAAATGATTGAAAAAATATCCCATTAAAACACTAGTGACATAAAAGCCAGTCTAGCTATATTTATATCAAACAAAATATTCTTTAAGACAAAAGTCATTGCTAGTATTAAAGAACATCTCTTCATAACATTTAAATGTCCAATTCATCAGGAACATGTTAACGCTACATTTGAATTTGCTTAATATAGTCTCAAAATAAATATAGAGGAAAATAAATGAATTAATACAGAAATTAAAAAAAACACAGTAGGAGATTTTAACACACTTTCCTCAACAATTGATTGAACAAGTAGTAAAGATACAGAAGATTTAAATAAGAATTAGAAAGCTTTATCTAAATAATGTAAGCCTTAGATTGAAATCAACAATAGCAGATTACCTATTTTTTTCAAGGGTAGACAAAGTAAGTGAAGAGAATATAGATCTACCTATATGTAGACACTTGATTTATGACTAATATGGCATTGTAGAGCAGTGGGGAAAGAATAGTCTCTTCAATGAGTTGAGCTGAGAAATTTGGATAAACTTATGGAAGAAAATAAAATTGTGCCTCAATATCACATCATATACAATTATTGATTCCAATTCAAGTAAAAAATGATAGTGAAAGACAAAGTTGTAAAGCTTTACAAGAGACTATAGCAGAATATTTTAATGAATTAAGGGTAGGGAGATTTCCTAAACAAAACATGTAAAAGCATTAACCATAATGGAAAATATTGTTAAATCTGTCTGAAGTAAAATGAAGAACATTTGTTCACGAAAATACATCAAAAAAGAGTGAAAAGAAAAGCCACAGACTGAGTGAATATATTTGAAAAAGTTATAACCAAAAAAAAATCTACAATAGAAAATACATAAATAATTTTGACAAATCTAACAGGGAGTGAGAGAAAGAGAGATAATAAGAAAATGGACAAAATACTTGAGATAATTTAAAAAAGAAGAAATCTAAATGACGAACAAAATAAAAATATGAAATGGTTCTTAAAACAATTAGTACTCAGGGAAATGCATGTTAAAACAAAAATGATGTAGCTTTACAAACCTGAAAGATTAGCTAGCTAGCTAAAAATAAAAAATAAATAAAAATGAATAAATGCAAAAATAAATAAAAGTAGTACTGCCAAGTACTGTTGAAGATGCAGAACAACATGGTTGCTTATAGACTGCTGGTAGGATCATACAAATTTATGACCACTCTGAGAAAAATTGGCATTTCTCTGTAAAGTTGTAGATATCCACATCCTATTACCAATCAGGATTCCAAGTTAAATGCCTAAAAAACTCATGCATATTTATTTGAAATTACACATGCATATATGTTCTGAAAAACGTTATTTGTAATTATCAGAAACTATAAATAAAATAAATGCTCATCTATAGTGACACTCTAAATTTTGGTATATTGAGTCTTATATAGCAGTGAAAATGGATGCACTACAGTTATGCAAAACAACATTGATAAACCTTACAAAATAATATCAGGTGAAAAATCAAGACACAGAAGAATGCATGCAAATTCATTCCCATTTATTAAAAGTTCAGTAACAGGAAAAATAAAAACATATATATATAGATATAGATATAGATATAGATATAGATATAGATATAGATATAGATATATATAGATATATAGATATATAATTTATTTACAAAAATAAACTCTAACTGGATTAAAGACCTAAATGTAAGGCCAGACACTATCAAACTCTTAGAGGAAAACATAGACAGAACACTCTTGGACATAAATCACAGCAAGATCCTTTTTGACCCACTGCCTAAAGAAATAGAAATAAAAACAAAAATAAACAAAAGGGACCTAATGTAACTTAAAAGCTTTTGCACTGCAAAGGAAACCATAAGCAAGACGAAAAGACAACCCTCAGAATGGGAGAAAATATTTGTAAATGAAGTAACTGACAAAGGATTGATCTCCAAATTTACAAGCGGCTCATGCAATTCAATATCAAAAAATCAAACAACCCAGTCAAAAATGGGCAGAAGACCTAAATAGACATTTCTCCAAAGAAGATATACAAATTGCCAACAAACACATGAAAGAATGCTCAACATAATTAATCATTAGAGAAATGCAAATCAACACTACAATGAGATATCATCTCACACCAGTCAGAATGGCCATCATCAAAATATCTACAAACAATAAATGTTGGCGAGGGTGTGGAGAAAAGTGAACCCTCTTGCACTGTTGGTGGGAATGTAAATTGATACAGCCACTGTGGAGAACCATAAGGAGGTTACTTTAAAATCTAAAAAAAGAACTACCATGCGACCCAGCAATCCCACTCTTGAGAAAACCATAATTCAAAAAGAGTCTTGTGCCAAAATGTTCATTGCAGCTCTATTTACAATAACCAGAACATGGAAGCAACCTAAGTGCCCATCCACAGATGAATGGATAAAGAAGATGTGGCACATATATACAATGGAATATTACTCAGCCATAAAAAGAAACAATATTGAGTTATTTGTAGTGAGGTGGATGGACCTAGAGTCTGTCATACAGAGTGAAGTAAGTCAGAAAGAGAAAACAAATACCATATGCTAACACATATATATGGAATCTAAAAAAAAAAAAAAAACAAGGTCATGAAGAACCTAAGGGCAAGACAGGAATAAAGACACAGACCTACTAGAGAATGGACTTGAAGATATGGGGAGGGGGAAGGGTAAGGTGGGAAAAAGTGAGAGAGTGGCATGGACATATATATACTACCAAATGTAAAATAGACAGCTAGTGGGAAGCAGCTGCAAAGCACAGGGAGATCAGCTCGGTGCTTTGTGACCACCTAGAGGGGTGGGATAGGGAGGGTGGGATGGAGGGAGAAGCAAGAGGGAAGAGATATGGGGACATATGTATATGTATAACTGATTCACTTTGTTATAAAGGAGAAACTAACACACCATTGTAAATCAATTATACTGCATAAAGATGTTAAAAAAAAGAAACAAAAAACGAGAGAGTCGGCCTTAAGCTTTGAAGCCATACATTGACTTCTCCTCTCTACCTATGAAATTCCTAGATGGCATGTTCTTCCAGTGTAAGGCTGTTTCATCCACTGGGTGGGCCAAAAAGCCCCTTCAGTTTTTTAAGTAAAAGCAAAAGACATCTTTTTCATTTTCATCAAGAACTTTATTGAACAACATATTCACCCTTTTGTTCCACTGCCTTCTGCCATTTTTCAGGCAACTACATAATTCCATCTTTCCAAAACTTTTTATCTTTCTGAGCAAAGAACTGTTCCATGTGCCTTTTACAGTCTTCCAGGGGGCTGAATTTTTTTCCATTAAGATAATTTTGTAAAGACTGAAATAAATGGAAATCTGAATGTGCAATGTCTGATGCATACAGCAGATGAATCAGAACTTCCCAGCCAAGCTGTAATAGTATTTGCCTGGTCATCAAAAACCATGCAGTCTTGCGTTATCCTAATGGAAGATTATGCATTTTCTGTTGACTAATTCTGGACGCTTTTCCTTGAGTGCTGCTTTCAGTTGCTCTAATTGGGAGCAGTACTTGTTGGAATTAATCTTTTGGTTTTCCAGAAAGAGCTCATAATAGAGTACTCCCTTCCAATCCCACCATATACACAACATCACCTTCTTTGAATGAAGACCGGCCTTTGGTGTGGTTGGTGGTGGTTTATTTCACTTGCCCCATGATCTCTTCCATTCCATATTTTTGTACAATATCCACTTTTTATTGACCGTCACAATTTGTTTTAAAAATGGAACGTTTTCATTACATTTCAGTAGAGAATTGTATGTGGAAATATGGTCAAGAAGGTTTTTTTTTTGCTTAACTTAAGTGGAACCCAAACATCAAAGCGATGACCATAACCAGGCTGGTGCAAATGATTTTCAGCTCTTGATTGGGATATTTTGAGTATGTTGGCTAGCTCTCACATGGTATAATGTTGATTATTCTTAATTATTGTTTTGATTTGATCTCTATCAACTTCAACTGGTCTACTCGACCATAGAGCAGCATCCAGCAAGAAATCTCCAGCATGAAACTTCGCAAAATACTTTTTTTTTTTTTCGGGTATGCGGGCCTCTCACTGACGTGGCCTCTCCCATTGCGGAGCACAGGCTCCGGACGCGCAGGCCCAGCGGCCATGGCTCACGGGCCCAGCCGCTCCGTGGCATGTGGGATCCTCCTGGATCGGGGCACGAACCCGTGTCCTCTGCATCGGCAGGCGGACTCCCAACCACTGCGCCACCAGGGAAGCCCCGCAAAATACTTTTGACACGTTTGATCAGTCACATCACCTTCTCCATACACTGCACAAATATTTTTTGTGTGTGTGTTTCAGTTGCATTTTTACCGTTCTTGAAATAATAAAGCATAATATGGTGAAATATTTCTTTTCTTCCATTTTCAATATTAAAATGGTTACACAAAAATTCGCTAATTTTTATGTATTTTTTAAATGCACACTGATCTGACAGCTTTCACATACAACCTAACAAAATTGTTTCAAATGAAAATAAAGACAACTAGTGCTACTAGAGCCATCTTACAGAAAAAATACAAACGAACCTTTTGGCCCACACAGTACATTGAATATCTATTGTTTAGTTTAACCACCTTCATTAATTGTCTTTGCTAGATCTTCTGGATACGTTGCTGTAGCTTCTACATCAGCACTTGCTGCTTCACTTTGCAGTTTCATGTTATAGAGATAGCTTCTTTCCTTAAACCTCATGAACCAACCTCTGCTAGCTTCAAACTTTTCTTCTGCATCTTCCTCACTTCTCTCAGCCTTCACAGAATGGAAGAGAGTTAGGGCCTTACCCTGGATAAGGCTTTGGCTTAAGGGAATGTTGAGTTTGTCTTGATCTTCTATCCAGACCATTAAAACTTTCTCCATATCAGTAATAAGGCTGTTTTGCTTTCTTTTCATATATTCACTGGAGTAGCACTTTCAATTTCTTTCAAGAACTATTCCTTGCATTCACAGTGTGACTAACTGTTTGGCACAAGAAGCATAGTTTTCAGCTTATCTTGGTTTTTAACGTATCTTCCTCACAAAGCTTAATTATTTCTAGTTTTTGCTTTAAAAAGAGAGATATATGATCTCCCTTTCACTTGAACACTTAGAGGGCATTGTTGGGTTGTTAATTGACCTAATTTTTAATATTATTTTGTCTCAGGGAATAGGGAAGCCTGAGAAGAAGGAGGGAAATGGGAGAAAGAGCAGTCAGAGCACATACAACATTTATTGATTAAATTTACTGTCTTATATGGGTGGGATTTGTGGCATTCCAAAATGATTACAAAAGTAACATTAAAGACCAATGATTACATATCCCCATAACAAATATAATAATAATGAAAACATTTGAAATATTGTGAGAATTACTAAAATGAGACACAGAAACACAAAATGAGCAAATACTGATGGGAATATAGAGCCCATAGACTTGCTCAATGCAAGGTTGCCAGAAACCTTCAATTGTACAAAATTCAATATCTGTGAAGCACAATAAAGCCAAATGCATATTAAAAAAAATGAGGTATGCCTGTACTATAAAGGGTTTACAGTTGTGAATGCTTCTTCTGTTGCTTGAGATGTATGCATGTCTCCTATGACTCAGGAGTGTCTTTCTCAAGCACCTGAAAGTCATACCTTTGAAACTTAATCATCAGGAATAATAGGGCCTTTGTCTTCCAGTTTCTGTGGCAGGATAGAATCCTAACTTCCATAATTGTCAGCTAAAATACACACCTGGTTTAATAGGAATTATAAAAATTATAAACAAAAATATAAAATTATAAAAATTCCTATAAAAATATAGGAATTAACCCTTTGTAATTTTTCACTTGAAGCCCCACCCATTTCCCTCCCTACTCCTACATTTTGACGCGTGATATATGTACATATACAAAGATTATTTCAAGCCTGAAAAAAAATGGCTTCCCAAAATTTTTAGCAAAATCCTCCAATTCATTTTAACCATTAATTGCAGTATTTATTCCATTCTCTGAACAGAAGGCTGAATTCACAAATGTATAGTATAATCAAGTAACCTCCCTTTAAATGCTCAGTCACCTCAGCACAAATTAGAATGGCGCTCAGCTCTTTTCAGGCTGTCATTAGTTACTGAATAAAAGCAGTTTTGACTGCTTTAATTAATGTCCAGTATTTTTATCTTTGACAACACTCACCATGGAAGTTTTCCAAATATCTATTATCTGAGGAGAAAGTGTCTTAATAATGGCAGAAAAGGGAATGTTTCATTTAGTAATGATACCTGTGAAAGAAAAGGAAACATTCATTAAATTCCTGTCACTTACAATACGGGTGTGGAGAAGATGCAGCAAGTACAGAGGAGTGGTATCCTGAAGCAGAAGGGAAGTAAGAAGAACCAAGAGGAAAATAAAAATCTTATTTTAGACATAGCAAGATGGCAAAAGGAATAAATCCATGTTTTAGCTCCTGGAATGAGTGAAATACAAATGGAACACCAACCAGAAGTGTTCCTCCAAATGTAAAATGTAACAAAAACCAAACTCAATTGATAAAGAAAATTCAATGAGAATAATCACATATATGGAGAGGCTTCAATGTTTGTATACATTAAAAACTGAAAATACTGGTTAAAAGAGAAAGTTTGAAGGTAGAGAAGAACAAAATCTATAGTCATATAGACATAGGATAGGCAAAACCTCTGTTTTCCTCAATATAGCAGAGCAAGGGGACTTGTTTTGAAATGTAATATACTCATGGAATGTGTAAATGAAATTTGTGTTTTAAAATTAGAATCATAAAAACCTGCAATTCATTACCACAAAAGGAGAAAAAGGAGAACTATAACTAGGTTCAAGAAAGTTTTAGATGAATTAAGAGATGACAGAATCATAACTTTCCTTTTTGAAAAAAATATCATGTTTTTAACTTTACTGAGGAATAATTGACAAATATAGTTGTATATATTTAAAGTATGCAATGTGATAATTTGATATACACATAAATTGTGGATTACCAAGATCAAGATAATTAACACATCCACCACCTCACATAGTTAACACTTTTTTGTGTGTGTATGGTGAGAATGTTTATAGCTCTACTCTCAGCATCTTTCAAGCATAAAATACAGTAATATTAGCTATAGTCACTATGTTGTATTTTTTTGATTGAAGTACAGTTGATTTACAATATTGTGTTAGTCTCTGGTGTACAGGACAGTGATTCAGTTAAATATACATATGTATATACATATACATATATATGCATATATAAGTATATATACCTTTTCAGATTCTGTTCCCTTATAGGTTCTTACAGAATGTTGAGTATAGTTCCAAGTGCTAAACAGTAAGTCCTTGTTGGTTATCTATTTTATATATTGTAGTATGTATTGTAGTGTGTATTCTTTTTATAATCAAAAATGTGTACCCTTTGACCTATATCACCTCATTCTATTAAGTCAGTAGTCTCAAACACACACATACGTACATACACAGACATACATGTATACTGCGATTGTCTTTGTCTGCTGTATTAATCAGCTTGTGGGGCTACTGTAACAAAGTGACACAGACTAGGTGAGTTAAACAGCAAAAATGTATTGACTCACAATTCTGGAAGCTACAAATTCAAAATCAAGGTGTCTGCAAGGTTTATTCCTTCTGAGGGCTGTGAGGGAATGATCTATTTCAGGTGTCTTTCCTTGTTTTATAGATGACCATCTTCTCTCCGTGTCCCTTCACATTGCCTTCCCTCTAATGCATGTCTTGGTTTCCAAATTTTTCTTTTGCTAGGACACCAGGCATATTGGAATAAGTCCCATCCTAATAACCTCATTTAAACTTGATCACCTCTGTAAAGACCCCCATCTCAATGTAAGGTCACATTCTGAAGTACTGGAGGTTATGATGTCAACATAAAAAATTTGAGGGTGAAAAAATTCAATCCAAGGCACCCACCAATGTAGTTACTGTCATACATTTAATAATTATTTTGAATTTTTTTTATTATAATAAGAAAGCTGTATTTTTATTACCTTTAAGAATTACAAGAATTGAAATGATGATAGTGTCATCTCTTACTATTTTCAAAGCAGCACATGGGGGTCTGTGTTTGTGTGTAAAGGGTGAAGAAAATAAAATTGCTTACTGCACTGCATTCAAGACTGGCTTCAATATGATTTTTATTATTGTTGCTAATAATAAGGTCACCCCTGAATACTACTATGACTTCTTGAATAAGAATCCTGTGCTTTCAGAATCAATAATATTGCTTTGAAATTTTCTATACCCCTATGCTGAAACTTATCCTTGACATAAGAATCTTGATGTTGTCATTTAGCCCCTTGAATATATTTGCCTTCCATTATTGTGTTTCTATATTTTGTAGATGTTCCATTACAGAACAAATGGTATTCCAGCAAGCTCTCTGTAAAACAAATGATGAAATACAGAGGATCTTTCTATAGTACTTTGGTTTTTTTCTGAATAATATCTGCCTTGTATTTTGCAGGAATGAATTTTATCTCCAAAAGTCCTATTCTCCTGAAGAAATATTAGTACAACAAACAATTCATTTTTCACGCCATTCTATTTAATACAGCAGTTGGCATTGTTACTGAAAATAAAACAAGAACAAAAATAGTACAGAGCACCACAGAAATATTTATTTCTTATAATTGATTTGAAGAAATAAATTAAAATTAAATTTACTTGATTATACTATATCTGTTAATTCAGACTTCTGTTCAGAGAATGGAATACAATGGTTAAAATTAATTGGAGGGATTTTGCTAAGAGCTGACTTTCCAACATTTGGGGGATAACATATGTACACACAAAGATTATTCCAAGTCTGAAAAAAATGTAACGTTTTATTAATAGAAGTGCAATTTCTGTAGAATTCTATCCATATTCAACTCAGGTCTGATAGTCCATATTTGCTTCCATGCTAAGATAAAAAGGCCTACTACTCTACAGGTGTATTTATAAAGTGACACCTAAAATTTTGAATCATTAGTTTAAATAGTTGCAAAAGCTGTAATTACTAGTAGAGTGTAAATATTACATTTTAAATTAAAATGTTACATTACTCTTTTCAATGTATAAAATGTAATATAAAGACTACACTGATATGATATATACCTTTATTATCCATTTGAAAAATATGTAGCCAATTTTGTCTTTAACAAATGGATATATTATATTTTTCATCTTTCTCCTTGAACTTGTATTTCCATTTCATTTCCCCTACAAAATTTTATCCTAATACAATATATTTTATGCCTATCATACTCTCTGGAACTAAAATATGTGTATAAATCATATATTTTTTAAAAAAATTCTGTAAAAATATTAAATATTTTACTCCAGAGTAAGTTATCATTAACATTATTAATAATAAATAGTTTATTAAACCAATGTAAATCTATTGCATATTTTGACAAGTAATACTAAATATCGAAGTAAACCTTTATTGAAAACACATTTCTTAATGAGATAGATGAACGTACTTTCCAGGTCATGTGTCTGTCAGTGAATATTACTATTTCTAGAATGAGTGAGTTAAATATCATATCTATCCCTAATTTTCATTTGTATAGATAGAAGTACTCAGAAAACACATTTATATAAAAAATTTGTTATAGCAATGTCAGTTTTTGATTTGATCACCTTTGACCTATATGTCAAAAACATTATTATAGAGATGTCATCAAAATTAATTTTTACGTACATATAGGCTGAGAACATTTTTTGAAACTAAAGAACTGAAAATAACCTGACCTACAAAAATGTGTTAATCCATTATTAGAGTCATTTGCACCTTGAACACAAAAAGTAATATTTTGATTTATCTCCTGTTTGTCTTCCTTGAAGTTTTTCCACTGAGGAAACAATGCACCATAGTAAGATATGATAATGGTGAGGTATGGGGGTCACGATTCTCTTCTGTAAAATGGAGGAAGGACAATTGTGAAATACGAAGTGGTGAAGGAGAAATGTCCCCTTCACTACAGGTGCATTCTCTGGGAGATCAACATTAGGAAAGAGTATATTTTGAAGATATGATTCTGGAAACTAATCTGTTTACAACTATCTGTGAATGTATACCTCTTGGAAAGTCTTTATGCACTCCTGACAATTTATAGACCATAAGACAATGTCATGGGACTTGAGTAGGTTAAAGTTTGGTGTTCCCACAGGAGTGTCCTCTTGATGTCAGTGGCTCTCAAAGGCTTATTTGAGTCTTAGAGACAAACTTTCCAGGGAGAAGGAAGGGCATAAGCAGAATGTTCTGTCTCTTCTTAAGCATATTTAGACATTGTCTTAGCCTGATTCCATTGAGGGCTGCCAAGGAGAGTTGAAATTAAGTAACAATTGTGGATCTTGTCAAGGCCGTCTGTTTAAGGGATAATTTGAGTACTCATTCCACAAAGGAAAATAAAGAGTCAACATTCTTAGTAGCCAGTTGTATGTCCTAGGACTATATTGAGGTAGGAATAAATGGCAGGGTCTGTATTACAAGAATTAAACCTAGTTGACAGTAAGATGTACCAAAGTAATAAATGTTAGTATTAAGGCATTGGAGCACTACATTAGGTATTAATTGAAGGAAGGCAGAAATGTAGTAGCTGAAAAAAGTAGAACTAAAGCACAAATGAAGTAACACAAGTGAATAGAACTGGGATACAAAGTCATGGAAGAAACAAGAGACTAGCTTGACTTGGTACTGAATTATTGGCCTAGAGGTCATCAACATTTCCTGGTTTAGGGACACTATTAAAATCCAAATTTATGTTTATGGACTAAATAGCTTAAACTGTTAATGTTAGAGGAAACATGAGAACACGTCATTTGTTTATCTTAACCATCTTATAAATACTCATAAACATGCTGTTAAATAAAAGGCTTTAAATTGGAACTCTTGTACACTGTTGGTGAGAACATATAAAAAATGTTATCAATTTGAAACAGTTCAGCTGCCATGGAAAAGAGTATGGGGGTTCATCAAAAAATTACAAATATAATTACCATATGATCCAGAAATTCCACTTCCGAATATATATCCTAAATAATTGAAAGCAGGGACACAAAAGGATATTTATACACCCATGTTCATAGCAGCATTATTCAAAAGAGCCAAAAGACGGAAGAAACGCAAGGGTCCATGGATCGATGAACAGATAAACAAAATGTGAGATACACATACAGTGGAATATAACTCAGCCTTAAAAGAAAGGAAGTTCTGACACATGTTACAACACAGGTGAACCTTGAAAACATTGTTGACCTTAAGAAAAAAAAGCCAGTTATTTTACCTGCAAAATGAGTTTATTGGGGAATAGCAGAGGAATTGCAATTTGGGGCATGCAAACTATGGCAAACCATAGGTAAGTCCAAAGAGACAAAGGGAAAGCCAGCATTTATTAAGTTTTAGGAGAAAATTGGGGAGGGCTGTGGTGGTTTTTCATTGGCTGAAGGTGGTGCATAGATTGTTGATGTGTCAGAAGGAAATCTGTCTTCCTGCTGAAGCTTGTAAGCTGCAGTGAGTGATATGTGCATGAGAGCTCCTTCAGGGCTGCCCAACTCCTTGTTAAATGAGGTTTCCTTTATTTATTTTTATAGCATTACACGAAGTGAATAAGCCAGTCACAAAAGGACAGATTTTGTATAATTCTACTTATTATGAGGTATGTAGAGTAGTCAAATTCATAGACACAGAAAGTAGAATTGTGGTTGTCAGTGACTGGGTGAAGGGGAAATGGTGAGTTCCTGTTTAATGTATAGAATTTCAGTCTGGAAGGTGAAAAATATTCTGGAAATGGATTTTGGTGATGGTTGCACAATATTGTAAATGTACTTAATGCCACTCAACTGTGCAATTAAAAAGTTTAAAAGGATAAATTTTATATTAAGAACATATACAAAATAAAATGGCAATGTTTTAGAAATACTCAATATAAGATAGCTGCTTTAATAAGGGGTGAAACCATTCATTATAATGACATGAGTTGTTTTGAATCTAAATATTGATTCTTAATAATGGCATTCTCTTCTTCACTTTCTTTAAAGGAAAATGGATGGGCTAAATTGCATGTAATGCCAATTCTAAGGGGAAAAAGTGGAATAGGCAACAGAATCCCCATCTGCTGTATCAATCTGCCAACCCTGACACACATATCAACATCTCTTTACAAGGACTAAGAAGCCTAGTGATTGAGTGAATGCACAATATATTCTGTTGGTCCATTTCCTTACACAAAATTAAAGATTTGGCAGAGTAAGATGATGATGAAAACAAAAGGTAGAGCACCCTATGTGTATGAAGCAAAGTCACATTGTCACATTCCTAATTTGTACACTTTTAGAGCTAAAATGCGAAGCACCTACTGTGTGTAGCTTAACACTGAGAATAAAAGTGAGGTTTGATAAATTAACTTGGTAACCAGTTAAAGGAAGTTTGGGCAATTGTTTTTAGTAAAATGTAAGGGCATATAAAAATGTTATCAATTTGAAATCAGTCTACACCTTCAAGACTTCGATTGGACCCTAATAATCAGAATTTGAGGAATATTTGGAAAAGAGCTCCAGATATATTTATATAATCTCTTGATATTGAATACTGCTTTTAACAGCATTATAGTTATAGTTGTCAGGTATGCAACTCTTTCTATATTAAAAATAAAAGACTCTATTAGAAGAGGGTAATCATTACTTGAATAAATAACATTGATTAGAAACACTGAATACAAGCCTGTTTTCCAGGTTTGCCTTGTATTTTCTCTTGAGTATTCCTTGTTTCTTCTCGTCTCTTCATTCTTTGATTTGCACATTTTCCACACATCTTTGACTTTCTTGTTTTCATATTTTTCTGTTATTTCTTTCTTTTCTTGGTGTTGCTTTCTAAAATGTGCTTAAATTATCTTTCGTAGATTAAGTGGATCTCAAGCTCCTGACATTGCCAAGATCCTGACACACTTAGAATCCTCAGACACCATAATTTCTTGACTTAGGCAATCATTCCTAGAAACCCTCAGTCCCTAAAAAGCTGTATAGCTGCTTCCAATTAAATATATCATTTCAAAGTAAAAACTCATAAAAATTGAAATATTAACAAAATTTAGATTTATGTTTTTAATTATAAGTACATAATGACCATTGGTCACTATATCATAACAACTAACTTATTGCCTTTGATTTATCTTGGGAAAATGGACACATATAATATCAATAGATCATTATCATAATAAACAGACCATGCATTTTGTATGCTTATGCTTTTTATTTAATTTCCCACACTGAAATAGAATTGATACTGTTATGAATGTAGGAGGATTAGAAAAAAATGTCAAGTGTAGGTGAATAAACCAAATACTCTTAAGGATAGCAATCCTGGGGTTTAGTATTATATAAAGTAGTTCTTTAACGTCCATGCTTACTAAATAATGAGACTTTAAAAAGTGAATCCAATTTAATTATTGGTACACTTTATGATGAGGTGATAACAAATAAGAAAGCAGCTGTTCAAATTTAGAAACTTCACCTGAATAGAGTTTCACATATGCCTAGGATATTTTATCTTTTGTTTGTTTTTGTATCAGAGGTTTGTATTTTTATTTTAGATTGTATAAGATTACAACATGCATGCAAACAATTCATTGTGAAAATAAGAATAGATCAAATATAATCATTAAGCCAAAGTGTATTATACAATGTTAAGCATGATAGATTTTTAAATCTCAGATGATAATATGGCCTTGGATTTGCATAGTGCCTTTCTTGCAAAAATCACAAAGCATTTTCATATCAGTCACAGCCAGGTGAGGTAGAGAGGTACAGTAGTTAACTTCATTTTACAGACAGAAAAATATGAGATTTAGAAAGATTAAAGGACTTGTTTGAAGTTACAAAGCAAATCAAAGTTTAGACCCAGGATGTAAGTCTTAGTGGGATTGACTGTTTTTCTTTTTCTGATAAAATATTCATAACATAAAATTTACCAACTTAACTATTTTTAAATGTACAGTTCAAGGCTAATGACATTTAATTTGCACATATATGACTGAAAAGACTAGTTTAGAATGTGAATGCTTTCTCACATTAGCCTGTTACAAAATCTGGATACTGTTTGTATTGTTCATGTTGTAGTTCTGATATTTGGTTTTGTTTTGTGTTTCATACAGTGATACATCATAGGTTATTGGATTGCATATGATTTACAGCTATAAAAAATTCTCATTTACCAACTTGTTTCTTGATTATAACTTTCTAGCAATAGCTAGAACATGGTAGTTAAGTTGTTTTTCCTATTACATTGGATTAACTTGCAAGTGTTCATCCTCTTCCTGTTTGGTTGTTGAGCTGTCCCCACTTCTTCCTGTTTGGTTGTTGAGCTGTCCCCACTTCTTTCCATTATTTACTTCTCACTTCTAACTCACCTTATATGTTGCTTCTTCCATGAAGCTTCACTTCACAATCTTCCCACTCTGTTCAGTCTGAGTTACATGTATGATACTCCATGTGCTTCTGTAGCAATAGGTACAATGCACTGTATTGCAATAGTGTCTCTATTTGCCTAAACCACTGGAGAACAGAATATAAACTCCTTAACAGAAAGAACTGCATTTTATTAGTATTTGTATCCCAAGCACCAAATACAGTGCATATACATATAGATGTTTAGTAAATGTTAACTAAATGGATGTGTAATTGAAAGTGTGATGAATTCTTTCTTATAGAATTGATCATATTTCTAATTGTTTAATATCTTTCTTTGTTAAATTGTAGGCTCCAAAAGGCAGGGCCATGCCTATTTTGTTTATCATTTTTACCTCAACATCTAGGTACATCATAACTCTCAATGTAGAATAAATGACTGAATGAATGTGTGTTGATCCCCTCTCACATGTACAGCTCAGCAAATTGAATTACAATGACAGCAGTTATAAGAGGTTGTGTTACCAGATATCACTATGAGTAAGCTCATTTCCCAACAGAAAGTAAATATGGCATGCAACTGATTTATTGGCACAAGAGTCATTATTTAGGCAGCACCACAGTAGTTATACAACCTCAGACCATTTCTGTAGATGCACTTCTTTTCTGATTTTTACTGTCAAAGATTATAAAATATTGCCTGTCAGGTTATCGAAAACTCTAAATCAGAGTTATGGACATAAAAGAACTTCTAAAATATTTTACAGAAATGAGATCATGAAAGCAGAACTACCCAGAAGCCACTCTTCTGTGATAACCTCTATTTCATCTTTAAGGGTTAGTCCTCTTTTATTTTTAAAGAGTTTTGCTTTCAAATGAATAGTTTAATAATTCATGCTACTGTATAGGACAATAAAGAATCAAAATATCTCTACTCCCAGAAACATTTTATTTTAATTAAAAAAAAACAGGTTAAATATGAAGAACCTACTATCCAAAGGCATTAATTTTCCAAATATGGAATATCAGGTGGTTTGATAGGCAGTGATTACTTGAGATTGATCTTATTTATGAATTGGCAGCAATCTGTGTATTGTGTGCAGACTTACTAGTAAATTGCAAAGTCCATAATTATCTCTTACTTTTAGTGTTTTTATTTGTCTTTTTTTTTTTTTTTTGCTAGCATGTTATCTTTCATTGTCCTAGAATGCTGTTTGGCCTTCTGGGGGCCCCAATAGAAATGCAAACATGTAAAAAATAAAGCACCTCAGGAAATCAAAGGAAAACAAAACACAGGTGGAATGCCAAGAGAGGAGAAACGACAGAGTTAGACAGCAGTGGAACCAGGGTTAGACAGCTTTTTGGTGAAAAAGCAGCTTAGGAAAGTAATAGTATATAGGCCAACATTTCTGAGGCTTAGTTAACAGGCAAGTTGCATTAGATTTGACATGCATTTAGTAAGAACAAAGGGGCAACCTACACATGGAAACCTCCTTTATAGCTAGAAATACTATTGACAACATTTTTATCAAAGTGTAATGTGGTTCCTTAATAATCTGGATCAGAGAGCAAAACATGCCAAATGATATCTTAGTGCATACAGGTAGCTGATGGTCACTCTTTTCTGATGCCATTTAACAATGGTTCTCAATGGAATAAAGAAGAACTTGTTTTTCTCAAATTTAAACTTTGTAGCAAAGGCTATACTAGAACACAGTTTCTCAAATTGTAAAACTTTGAACAACAAAGTTCAGAAAAATCTGAGCACATGTCAGCTTCATGCCATGACACTACAGTTGAACAGATTCTGCATCAGAGAAAATATGTAAACTTTGGATGACACATAGTCACAATATCTTAGTCAAAACTCTAGTTTCTTGAATTCCTTTTCAGTATCATCTTTACTATGTTATATCCAGCAGTTATGTATGAGTGGGTAATAGAGCATAGAGTGAGCTCAGGCAACCTAGTAAGGATACATGACAGTGTCATTAGAAAAAAATCCCCTTTTTAAAAACCATATCAATCAGAGGTATTCTTTAGAACATTTATATTTATTGTGCAATGGCAAACATGAGCTGTTTTTATCGAGTCAAAATAATTTTTGTTTAGGTATGGAACAGTGATCACTGTGCTATGCACCTTTGTAAATCAATATGCAAAGCATAATTATTGTTACATGAATATTTTAATAGAGGAGTACATATTCCCTTAAAAATTCAGTCTCTTAGGAGGAAGTGATGCTTAACCTGATGTCTAAGGCACAATAATGTCTCATCTACATATGCACACCAAAGAGCCCCTTGTATTTCATCTAACACAGAGACTGTTTAGAAAAGTCAAATTTCTACCAACCTGAAGATCAAGTCAGCCAAGGGAGAGAGACACACACTGTTATTTCTGGTTTTGTGTATAGGTACCCCAAGCTTTCACCTAAAGCTTATCATTATGCCTCATATATAGAATTATTACCTCTTCTGGTTATTTATTGATACATATGCCCAGAAAATACTTGCAACATTTAATAGAAATTCTAAAGCCAACAAAATAGCAGAGTGGCATTGCTTCACTAGAGGAAGGTTAAGAGAAGGTTAATAGAAACAACTAGTGAAGATATAATGACATCATCTGTCTTTATGATAAAATGTATTAAAAAATTTAGGAGTCATGTCAAATGAAGGAATTTGTCTTATTGCTAGTTCTAAAGATATCTGATTTGATAATAATCCTTTTATTTTCCAAATAGAGAGATATTCCATGAGAAAAAAAAAAGTATGAGCATAAATAGGGTGGCAGGCGAGAATTCTACCACTGAACCACCTAGAGGGGTGGGATAGGGAGGGTGGGAGAGAGGGAGACGCAAGAGGGAAGAAATATGGGAACATATGTATATGTATAACTGATTTACTTTGTTATAGAGCAGAAACTAACACACAATTGTAAAGCAATTATACTCCAGTAAAGATGTTAAAATAAATAAATAAATAAATAAATAAATAAATAAATAAATAAATAAGGTGGCAGGAACAATGGGATTTCTTTTCCCCACTGCATTCAAGATAGTATATGGGACGTGCAGTTTATAATGCCCAGGTTCTATCTTAGGTCAAACTCTGTCAGTGACTGAGTTCTGTGACATTGAGCAGATCACTAAAGCTTTCAAGGCTGTTTCTTGGGGGGCTCTTTATTTGAGAAACAATACTAATGATGCGTTTTTCTCACTAGATTATTTTGAGACCTAAGTAAGAACATATGTGCTTAAGCAGATTGGAAAAATATGGTGTTCTAGAAACACCAAGTAATGTCTATGTGATAACTAAAATATTTGGGCTTTTCATATTCACTCAACCTTCAGCGGCAACTTTTAGCAGAATCTGCCAAGACATTTCTGTGTGGACTTTCTCCAAGGTATATGGTGGCTGATGCAAAGTAAAGAGATCCTTCCCTGTAAGATTCTGCTATGTAATCTACTGTAAGCTATGCATTTTTCCCAGGTACCCAGTGCCCTCATACAGCTATCCAACTTCCTTAACTATGTCATCTCACTTGAACAGCAGCACCCCATCCTCTAAGACATGGCATATCTTTCTCCTTCTTCCACCAGTGCAGCATTTATGGTTCACCATAGAATTGACTAGTCCTTCAAGGCTTAGCTAGCTGTCTAAATGATCTTACAAATGCATGCAAATACAAATGATCCTGGTAAATAATATTTTCGAAGTTTATATGTTCTAAATTCATATGATGTCTATGTGTTCTGAACTATGTAGACTATAGTAGAATGGCTGCTTATAATCCTTAAAGAGATAATTCAAAACATAAATCTCGAGGCTCAATTCTCAACTCTTGGATTTAATGATACTGGGGTAGAAACTCCAAATCTCTATTTTAAAATAATTTATCCAGGAGATTCTGTTGTGTAGTCAATTTTGACAACCATTGATCCAAAATACCTTGTCTAAAACAGAATTGCTTTCTCAGTGGCTTTGCCAAATAAACACTAAGAAATATGGATATTTCCATAAGACAATGTCATTGCTGTTTTGTGACATGAAGAGTGTTTAGTGTAGCAAGGGAAAAGTTTATGATAAAATATTGGGAACACACAGTGAGGAGGCAGTGGTGAAGAGAAGAGGCACCTAGGTGGAATGTGACATTCTATGTTTAAAGTTATGATATAATCAGTGTCTTTGGGGAAAAAAATTAATTGTAACATGATGAAGTTAGTCTTGATGTCTTCCACTATTATTACTCAACTTCCCTCTTTTAACTCCTGCCCCTTTTTACTCCACTCTCAATCTAATGTCACTGGTACTATGCTCCTCAGAAACCTAACTTAAATAAACCCACCTTAGATTGTTCTCCTCCATTCCATAGTATTTATAGCAATTAAGACATTTTTAATAACAAAAATAGCCACCTTTTATGATGCCAAGATGTATTCCAAGACCTAAGTTAAATTCTTCTGAGGTTTATCTGCCATACTCTAAAACATGCTCCTACATCAAGAAAACAAATGGGAACTTGCACAGACCACTTTAATTTTTTTTCCCATTTTTTATTTTAATAAAATATGCATCTCAAACTATTCTAAAAAATTGCAAAGGAAGGAACACTTCTGAACTCATTATAAGAGGCCATCATAACCCTGATACCAAAACTGGACAAAAATGTCACAAATAAAAAAAAAATTAGAGGCCAATATCACTAATGAACATAGAGGCAAAAATCCTCAAAAATATTAGCAAACTGAATCCAGCAATTATTTTCCCCTGTGGTGAATGACTAGTCTCCAGGGAATCAATATCTGTATTTATGCTATTATCTATTTTTGTGTTCAAACTAGATTCAAGATTATACTTTTTCAGTGATCCAGAAAAAAGATTTTTTTAGCTTAAATTATAATATTTTATGATCTCTATATGTATTCCAATTTAATCACCCCAATATAAAAGATCTTATGAAGGAAGTAGGACCTGAGTTAGATAGAAAAGAGTTATCATTTGAAATAGAGGACAGAGTATAAGCAAAAACAAAGGTTAGCCTCTCTATAAAACCTTTTATTGACTCACCTAGGTAGCATTGATAACTATCCTGTATGTCACTCTGAAACCTATATATGTCCTTTTATTATAGTACCTGTAACAATTATACTTATATACTTGTCAGTCTTCTCCAAGTACAGATCTACAGATCTGTTTTTTTTTTTTTTTGTAACCCCTGAATACTATATCTGAGTCACAGGAGGTATATTAAGAAAATTTAAATGTGATGCCAGAGAGAAATTTGCTCAAATGGAAAACATAAATTTATGTTGGAAAAATAATGTTTGAGTACCTTAATATGTTTTGACTTTTCTTATAAGTCTCATTTTTTCTTTTAAACTGCAATCAGAAAAATCCCTTGGTTCAGGTTTTCAGCTAATTATTTTTCAGCAGTATCTACTATGCTATGTAACCCATCTTCCAAAATCTTTATTTCAACTATTACATGTTATTTTCAAGATCTGCAGGAAATGTCTTCCCCTTTACTTTTTAGTGAAGTAATACATATGTACAGTAAATCGTGCAAAAGAACACATCTTAACTGCACAGCTTGTTAAATAATCACAACCTAATTTAAGGTATGATTTCCACCTTAGCATTTCCAGTAACCCAGAATTCTTCCTGGTGCTCCTTCCTATTCAATACCCATCTACCTAAAGATAAGTACTATTATAAATTCTACCAAGACTAACTTACCTCTGAGAATATTAATAACATTTATTCTTATGTCTGATTGTATTTCTTTTATTGAGTTTCTTGACTCCATATAAATTATTCTGGTTATTTTGTTTGTTGAGTTTGATGCTTGTCTTACACAATAGTCTGGTAATTCCTGAGTGTTTGCTCATCTTTGTGTCTGAGAATACTTTTTGCCTGATTGTGAAAGCTTTTGTTAGTATATCCTTTTGACAGAAATAAATTATAAGCTGACAATAAAGACAAGATGAAAGCAAATATGATATTTCTACATTACTTTTTCTTAAAATTTTGTTGAATTTTTTTCCTGATGGAATCCAGAAACTTGCATATTCATGCTCAAAATGCGAGTAACTGATGTTCTTAAACGAAATGAAGGGAGGTCCCAAATTTTTAAAATTTAAGATTGGAATGAATCACAGAATGTGTTAGATAGAAATTTACACCTTAAGTTTAATGTAGAAAGAAAAGAAAAACAAACAACTTGATTTCATTTTTCAAATCTACACTATATTCCTTTCTTTAGTCCTAAAACCTATGGTAAGAAGACCTTAGAAAATATGCTAGCTGTCAGGCTAAGCTGGGAATGGTAAGAAGAGAACTTTTAGAGGACATCCAACACATTTTATTAATTTCTTATTGCATGTAAAACATTATGTTGAGCAATGGGAAACAGACCCAGGTTACATACTTGAAACCTAATAGGAATATTCAAAATGTGCAAGGGACGGAAAAACAGCTATAGGTATAATAGTGACAATAAGTACTAGGGAAGTTTAAAGAATAGAGAAATTACATTGTTCTGAGGAAAAGGCACCTACATTTTAGTGGATCATAAAATACTGAGTTTAATGTTGATTACTAGAAAACTAGGGAGAAAGTTATATGTAGGAGAAAAATAAGGAAATTTGTTTTAACAGGATAAAATAATTATTGTTATTACAGAAAATTTATATTAATTTTGCTAGATCTGAGTTTATATAAATGAATATAAAAGACACTTTATGTGTAAAGCTAAATAAATTTGAGAAGGTAGGTTGCAGTAAGATATTGGAGTCTTGAGTACCAAACCAGGATATTTTAACTATATTCTATAGGAGCAATGACAAGTGTATGAGCAGAGGCATAAAATGGTAAAAGAAGCGTTAGAAAAGCACTCTGGCAGTAGTTTTCAGAAGTAATTGGATAGAGGCAAGATGAAACATAGAGAAAGCAGTTAGGTTACTGTTATAGACTAGGAATGAGTCCAATATGACTTAAACTAAAGTAGTAGCAGTAGGAATTAAATGAAGGAACAGGTACAAAGAACTGACAAGTTTCATCAATATAAAAGATATTTCTTTTTGCTATTTTCTGAGTTTCCAATATAGAAGCTCTGTGCCAGATTTTTAAGATATCTCAACCCCTAGTGTCAAGAAAAACATGGAACTCCTCAGATGAAATGGTCTTTTTAAGTGTAAATGAATTTTGACTGCTACTTATCTCCCCAAAGCATTATCAGTTCTGTCCTTTCAGGAACCCTAGAGCTTATAGATGTGTAATAAATGAGGCCTAATCTGAAGCCTTACTATCTGCATTCAATCTGCATTCCCAGGTCTGTAAAAATATGAGCAATGTCTTTTGACTTGGGTTCATTCTACACTCATAAATTAAATGATTTGACTCTTTAATATTAATCTTTACTGTTAAGAAATATAAAACTACATCAAACAACTTTTATTGGCTTTATTAGGCTCTGCTGAAGAGTCCTTGGTATATACGAGACTAGAGAATGAACTGTCTTTAATTCTTCCAAATTTCCAATTGAAACTGTTGGCAAGATATTAAAAAAAGGTTTTTGCAGAGGTTTATGCTTGGATTGTGAATACTTGGATTCAATTTGCTGTTTTTTACCATAACTTTCAAATACATTAAAAAGGAATCAGTTTTGGTGACTTTTCCTTTACTTTTGCAGCTACTGAGCATCACTGCTGCTGATTTTGACAATTGAAATTACAACCAAACTATAGGAGCATCATCTAAATCTGGACCACCATTATTCTTTCCTAAGAAGTTTAGGATTACAGTCCACCCTGTCATTAACCCAGCTTCTTTGTATCTTTCTTTGTATCTATTTTGTATCTGTTGGAGTCAGAAAATGTTGGAGTCTTTCAATGAAAAATATATTGTTTAATAACAACATCAGTTATCTATTTTGGTGTAGCAAAGCAGCCCACATCTTAGTGGTTTAAAGCAACAATTCATTTGAGATTTTGAATGATTCTATGGGTTAAAAAAGCATTTTTCTACTTTGTGAGGTATTATCTGAGGTGGCGGTAGAGTTGGGCATTTCAAAATGGCCACAGTTACATGCCTGTCATGTAGGTCTGTCAGCCCAGGATCTTGGTTCTCCTCTATGTGGGTCTTTTCCATGTAGTTACTAAGGCTTTCTCACAGCATGGCACATGATCTTCAAGGAGTGTTCCAAGAAGCAGTGGTAGAAGCTGCAGAAATTTTAAGGTACACCTTGGAAGTTAAATAGAATCAATTCAGAGGCATATCTGTTGTTCAAAATAAGCTAAAGGACCATCTCAGTTTCACGAACAGTGGAAATAGACTCCACTCCTTGGTGTGGAATTATTGGATCATATGGTCATTTTATGTTTAAATTTTGAGGAACCTCCATACTGTTTTCCACAGCAGCTGCACCATTTACAATCCCACCAGCAGTGCATAAGGGTTTGAGTTTCTTTACATCCTCACCAACACTTTTTATTTTATGCTTTCATTTTATTTAATTTACCTTAAAGTGTATGGAGTAGTATCTCATTTTGGTTTGATTTAAATTTTCTAACAATTAGTGTTATGTATTGAATGTTTGTGTCCCTCCAAAATTTGTATGTTTAAGTCCTAACCCAAAGAAATGTGGCTGTATATAGAGATAGGGCCTTTATGGAAGTAATTAAGATAAAATAAGGTCATAAATGTAGGGCCCTAATCCAATACGGCTGATACCCTTGTAAGAAGAGGAAGAAACATCAAAATTCTCTCTCCATCATGTGAAGACATAATGAGAAGGTGGTGGTTTACAAACTAGGAAGAGAGTTCTCACCAAAAAAAAAAGAGAGAAAAGAAAAAAAAAAATCTACTGGTACCTTGATCTTAAAATTCCCAGCATCCAGAACTGTGAGAAAATAAATTTGTATTGTTTAAGATATCCAGTTTGTGGTATTTCTTTATGTCAGCCCAAGCTAAGTAATATAATTAGTGATGTTAAATATTTTTTCAGGTGCTTTTTTGCCATTAGTATATCTTATCTGTGGAAAGGTCTATTCAAGTCCTTTGCCCACTGTTAATTGTATTTTTTTTGTATTTTATTTTGTATTTTTTTTTGCTTTATAACAAATTTAATCAGTTATACATATACATATGTTCCCATATCCCCTCCCTTTTGCGTCTCCCTCCCACCCTCCCTATCCCACCCCTCCAGGCGGTCACAAAGCACCGAGCTGATCTCCCTGTGCTATGCGGCTGCTTTCCACTAGCTATCTGCCTTACGTTTGGTAGTGTATATATGTCCATGCCACTCTTTCACTTTGTCACAGCTTACCCTTCCCCCTCCCCATATCCTCAAGTCCATTCTCTAGTAGGTCTGTGTCTTTATTCCTGTCTTATCCCTATGTTCTTCATGACACTTTTTTTCTTAAATTCAATATATATGTGTCAGCATACAGTATTTGTCTTTCTCTTTCTGACTTACTTCACTCTGTATGACAGGCTCTAGGTTCATCCACCTCATTACAAATAGCTCAATTTCGTTTCTTTTTATGGCTGAGTAATATTCGATTGTATATATGTGCCACATCTTCTTTACCCATTCATCCGATGATGGACACTTAGGTTGTTTCCATCTCCGGGCTATTGTAAATAGGGCTGCTATGAACATTTTGGTACATGTCCCTTTTTGAATTATAGTTTTCTCAGGGTATATGCCCAGTAGTGGGATTGCTGGGTCATATGGTAGTTCTGTATTTAGTTTTTTAAGGAACCTCCATACCGTTCTCCATAGTGGCTGGCTGTACCAATTCACATTCCCACCAGCAGTGCAAGAGTATTCCCTTTTCTCCACACCCTCTCCAGCATTTATTGTTTCTAGATTTTTTGATGATGGCCATTCTGACAGGTGTGAGATGATATCTCATTGTAGTTTTGATTTTCATTTCTCTAATGTGTAAAGATGTTGAGCATCCTTTCATGTGTTTGTTGGCAGTCTGTATATCTTCTGTGGAGAAATGTCTATTTAGGTCTTCTGCCCATTTTTGGATTGGGTTGTTTGTTTTTTGTTACTGAGCTGCATGAGCTGCTTATAAATTTTGGAGATTAATCCTTTGTCAGTTGCTTCATTTGCAAATATTTTCTCCCATTCTGAGGGTTGTCTTTTGGTCTTGTTTATGGTTCCCTTTGCTGTGCAAAAGCTTTGAAGTTTCATTAGGTCCCATGGGTTTATTTTTGTCTTTATTTCCATTTCTCTAGGAGGTGGGTCAAAAAGGATCTTGCTGTGATTTATGTCATAGAGTGTTCTCCCTATGTTTTCCTCTAAGAGTTTGATAGTTTCTGGCATTACATTTAGGTCTTTAATACATTTTGAGCTTATTTTAGAGTATGGTGTTAGGGAGTGATCTAATCTCATACTTTTACATGTCCCTATCCAGTTTTCCCAGCACCACTTATTGAAGAGGCTATCCTTTCTCCACTGTACATTCCTGCCTCCTTTATCAAAGATAAGGTGACCATATGTCCGTGGGTTTATCTCTGGGCTTTCTATCCTGTTCCATTGATCTATCTTTCTGTTTTTGTGCCAGTACCATACTGTCTTGATTACTGTAGCTTTGTAGAATAGGCTGAAGTCAGGGAGCCTGATTCCTCCAGCTCCATTTTTCGTTCTCAAGATTGCTTTGGCTATTCGGGGTCTTTTGTGTTTCCATACAAATTGTGAAATTTTTTGTTCTAGTTCTGTGAAAAATGCCAGTGGTAGTTTGATAGGGATTGTATTGAATCTGTAGATTGCATTGGGTAGTAGAGTCATTTTCACAATGTTGATTCTTCCAATCCAAGAACATGGTATATCTCTCCATCTATTTGTATTATCATTAATTTCTTTCATCAGTGTCTTATAATTTTCTGCATACAGGTCTTTTGTCTCTTTAGGTAGGTTTATTCCTAGATATTTTATTCTTTTTGTTGCAATGGTAAATGGGAGTGTTTCCTTGATTTTACTTTCAGATTTTTCATCATTAGTATATAGGAATGCCAGAGATTTCTGTGCATTAATTTTGTATCCTGCAACTTTACCAAATTCATTGATTAGATCTAGTAGTATACTGGTAGCATCTTTAGGATTCTCTATGTATAGTATCATATCATCTGCAAACAGTGACAGCTTTACTTCTTTTCCAATTTGGATTCCTTTTATTTCCTTTTCTTCTCTGATTGCTGTGGCTACAACTTCCAAAACTATGTTGAATAAGAGTGGTGAGAGTGGGCAACCTTGTCTTGTTCCTGATCTTAGTGGAAATGGTTTCAGTTTTTCACCATTGAGGATGATGCTGGCTGTGGGTTTTTCATATATGGCCTTTATTATGTTGAGGAAAGTTCCCTCTATGCCTACTTTCTGCAGGGTTTTTATCATAAATGAGTGTTGAATTTTGTTGAAAGCCTTCTCTGCATCTACTGAGATGATCATATGGTTTTTCTCCTTGAATTTGTTAAAATGGTGTATCACGTTCATTGATTTGCGTATATTGAAGAATCCTTGCATTCCTGGAATAAACCCCACTTGATCATGGTGTATGATCCTTTTAATGTGCTGTTGGATTCTATTTGCTAGTATTTTGTTGAGGATTTTTGCATCTATGTTCATCAGTGATATTGGCCTGTAGTTTTCTTTCTTTGTGACATCCTTGTCTGGTTTTGGTATCAAGGTGATGGTGGCCTTATAGAATGAGCTTGGGAGTGTTCCTCCCTCTGCTATATTTTGGAAGATTTTGAGAAGGATAGGTGTTAGCTCTTCTCTAAATGCTTGATAGAATTCGCCTGTGAAGCCATCTGGTCATGGGCTTTTGTTTGTTGGAAGATTTTTTATCACAGTTTCAATTTCAGTGCTTGTGATTGGTCTGTTTATATTTTCTATTTCTTCCTGATTCAGTCTTGGCAGGTTGTGCATTTCTAAGAATTTGTCCATTTCTTCCAGGTTGTCCATTTTATTAGCATAGAGTTGCTTGTAGTAATCTCTCATGATCTTTTGTATTTCTGCAGTGTCTGTTGTTACTTATCCTTTTTCATTTCTAATTCTATTGATTTGAGTCTTCTCCCTTTTTTTCTTGATGAGTCTGGCTAATGGTTTATCAATTTTGTTTATCTTCTCAAAGAACCAGCTTTTAGTTTTATTGTTCTTTGCTATCGTTTCCTTCATTTCTTTTTCATATATTTCTGATCTGATTTTTATGTTTTCTTTCCTTCAGCTAACTTTGGGATGTTTTTGTTCTTCTTTCTCTAATTGCTTTAGGTGCACGGTTAGGTTGTTTATTCGAGATGTTTCCCGTTTCTTAAGGTGGGATTGTATTGCTATTAACTTCCCTCTTAGAACTGCATTTGCTGCATCCCATAGGCTTTGGGTCGTCGTGTCTCCATTGCCATTTGTTTCTAGGTATTTTTTAATTTCCTCTTTGATTTCTTCAGTGATCACTTCGTTATTAAGTAGTGTATTGTTTAGCCTCCATGTGTTTGTATTTTTTACAGCTATTTTCCTGTAATTGATATCTAGTCTCATAGCATTGTGGTCAGAAAAGATACTTGATACAATTTCCATTTTCTTAAATTTACCAAGGCTTGATTTGTGACCCAAGATATGATCTATCCTGGACAATGTTCCATGAGCAAAATGTGTATTCTGTTGTTTTTGGATGGAATGTCCTTTAAATATCAATTAAGTACATCTTGTTTAATGTATCATTTAAAGCTTGTGTTTCCTTATTTATTTTCATTTTGGATGATCTGTCCATTGGTGAAAGTGGGGTGTTAAAGTCCCCTACTATGATTGTGTTACTGTCGATTTCTCCTTTTATGGCTGTTAGTATTTGCCTTATGTATTGAGGTGCTCCTATGTTGGGTGCATAAATATTTACAATTGTTATATCTTCTTCTTGGATCGATCCCTTGATCATTATGTAGTGTCCTTCTTTGTCTCTTCTAGTAGTCTTGATTTTAAAGTCTATTTTGTCTGATATAAGAATTGCTACGCCAGCTTTCTTTTGGTTTCCATTTGCATGGAGTATCTTTTTCCATCCCCTTACTTTCAATCTGTATGTGTCTCTAGGTCTGAAGTGGGTCTCTTGTAGACAGCATATATATGGGTCTTGTTTTTGTATCCATTCAGCCAATCTGTGTCTTTTGGTGGGAGCATTTAGTCCATTTATATTTAAAGTAATTATCGATATGTATGTTCCTATTCCCATTTTCTTAATTGTTTTGGGTTCGTTATTGTAGGTCTTTTTCTTCTCTTGTGTTTCTTGCGTAGAGAAGTTCCTTTAGCGTTTGTTGTAAAGCTGGTTTGGTGGTGCTGAACTCTCTCAGCTTTTGCTTGTCTGTAAACGTTTTAATTTCTCCATCAAATCTGAATGAGATCCTTGCTGGGTAGAGTAATCTTGGTTGCAGGTTCTTCTCCTTCATCACTTTAATTATGTCCTGCCACTCCCTTCTGGCTTGTAGAGTTTCTGCTGAGAGATCAGCTGTTATCCTGATGGGGATTCCCTTGTGTGCTATTTGTTGTTTTTGCCTTGCTGCTTTTAATATGATTTCTTTGTGTTTAATTTTTGACAGTTTGATTAATATGTGTCTTGGCGTATTTCTCCTTGGATTTATTCTGGATGGCACTCTCTGTGCCTCCTGGACTTGATTAACAATTTCCTTCCCCATATTAAGGAATTTTTCAACTATAATCTCTTCAAATATTTTCTCAGTCCCTTTCTTTTTCTCTTCTTCTTCTGGAACACCTATAATTCGAATGTTGGTGCATTTAATGTTTTCCCAGAGGTCTCTGAGACTGTCCTCTGTCCTTTTCATTCTTTTTTCTTTATTTTGCTCTGCAGCAGTTATTTCCACTATTTTATCTTCCACCTCACTTATCCGTTCTTCTGCCTCAGTTATTCTGCTATTGATTCCATCTAGAGTATTTTTTATTTCATTTATTGTGTTTTTAATCGATGCATGATTCATCTTTAGTTCTTTTAGGTCCTTGTTAACTGTTTCCTGCATTTTGTCTATTCTATTTCCAAGATTTTGGATCTTGGAAATAGAATGTTGGATCGTTTTTACCATCATTATTCTGAATTCTTTTTCAGGTAGACTGCCTATTACCTCTTCTTTTGTTAGCTCTGGTAGGTTTTTATCTTGCTTCTTCTCCTGCTGTGTGTTTTTCTGTCTTCTCATTTTGCTTATGTTACTGTGTTTGGGGTCTCCTTTTTGCAGGCTACAGGTTCTTAGTTCCCATTGTTTTTGGTGTCTGTCCCCAGTGGCTAAGTTTGGTTTAGTGGGTTGTGTAGGCTTGCTGGTGGAGGGGACTAGTGCCTGTGTTCTGGTGGATGAGGCTGGATCTTGTCTTTCTGGTGGGCAGGTCCACGTCTGCTGGTGTGTTTTGGGGTGTCTGCGGACATTTTATGATTTTAGGCCACCTCTCTGCTAATGGGAGGCGTTGTGTTCCTGTCTTGCTAGTTGTTTGGCATAGGGTGTCCAGCACTGTAGCTTGCTGGTCGTTGAGTGAAGCTGGGTGCTGGTGTGGAGATGGAGATCTCTGGAAGATTTTCGCCATTTGATACTATGTGGAGCTGGGAGGTCTCTTGTGGACCAGTGTCCTGAAGTTGGCTCTCCCACCTCAGAGGCACAGCACTGACTCCTGGCTCCTCAATTTGGGATGATTCGTTGTGTATTCATGTATTCCACAGATGCAGGGTACATCAAGTTGATTGTGGAGCTTTAATCCGCTGCTTCTGAGGCTGCTGAGAGAGGTTTCCCTTTCTCTTCTTTGTTCTCACAGCTCCTGGGTCTCAGCTTTGGATTTGGCTCCGCCTCTGTGTGTATGTCGCCAGAGGGCGTCTATTCTTCGCTCAGACAGGACAGGGTTAAAGGAGCAGCCTCTTCGGGGACTCTGGCTCACTCAGGCCGGGCGGGAGGGGGGGGTACGGAGTGCGGGGCGAGCCTGCAGCGGCAGAGGCCGGCGTGACGTTGCACCAGCCTGAGGCGTGCCATGCGTTCTCCCAGGGAAGCCGCCCCTGGATCCCGGGACCCCGGCAGTGGCGGGCTGCACAGGCTCCCGGAAGGGCGGTATGGACAGTGACCTGCGCTCGCACACAGGCTACATGGCGGTGGCAGCAGCAGCCCCAGCGTCCCACACCCGTCACTGGGCTCCGCTCTTTCAGCCGCGACTCGCGCCCATCTGTGGAGCCCCTTTAAGCAGCGCTCTTAATCCCCTCTCCTCGCGCAGCAGGAAACCAAGAGGGAAGAAAAAGTCTCTTGCCTCTTCGGCAGCTCCAGAGTTTTCCCGGACTCCCTCCCGGCTAGCTGTGGCACATTAGCCCCCTTCAGGCTGAGTTCTCTCCGCCAGCCCCAGTCCTCTCCCTGCGCTCTGACCGAAGCCCGAACCTCAGCTTCCAGCGCCGCCCGCCCCGGTGGGTGAGCGGACAAGTCTCTCGGGCTGGTGAGTGCCGCTCGGCACCGATCCTCTGTGCGGGAATCTCTCCGCTTTGCCCTACCCAGGTATGTGGGGAGTTTCTTGCCTTTTGGGAGGTCTGGGGTCTTCTGCCAGCGTTCAGTAGGTGTTCTGTAGGAGTTGTTCCATGTGTAGCTATATTTCTGGTGTATCCGTGGGGAGGAGGGTGATCTCCGCGTCTTACTCTTCCGCCATCTTACCCGGAAGTCTCTGTTTTTTTTTTTAAATTTTTTAAATTGTTGTTGAATTGAATGATATCTTTATTCTGGAAATTAATCTTCTGATAAGATATACACTTTACAAATATTTTCTCCCATTTTGTGGGTTGCCTTTTCAGTTTATTGATAGTATTCTTTGATGTACCAAATTTTTAATTTTGATAGTGTCCAATTATCCATTTTTTCTTTTATTGTCTATGCTTTTGGTGTCATATCCAAGAAACCATTTTCAAATCCAATGTCATAAAGCTTTTCCCCTATGTTTTCTTCTAAAAGTTTTATAGTTTTAGCTCTTATGTTTAGGTCTTTTGTCCATTTTTAGTTATGTTTTTGTACCTGATGTAAGGTAAGGGTCCAAATTCATTTTGCATCTGGATATCCATTATTCCCATAGAGCTTTGTTAAAAATATTTTCATCTCTCCATTAACTGGTTTTGGCACCCTTGTTGGAGGTGATTTATCCATATCTGCAAAATTTATTTCTGGGTTTCGATTCTGTTTTATTGATTTACATGTCTGTGTTTACATCGATACAACACAATTTTGATTACAATAGGTTGTAGTAACTTTTGAAACCAAGAAGTGTGAGTCCTGCAACTTTGTATTCTCTTTTTTAGTTATTCTGAATCACCTGAGGTTTCATATGAATCTTAGGATGTTTGTTTTTATTTCTGTGAAAAATATTATTGGGATTTTGATAGGTAGTTTATTGAATTAATAGAGCACTTTGGATAGTACTGACATCTCAATATGAACTCTTCCTATTTATAAACACACCATTGTGAACACAGGATGTCTTTCCATTTGTTGGTGCCTTCTTTAATTTCTTTTAGCAACATTTTCCTGTTTTCAGTGTCAGGATATTCACCTCCTTGGTTAAGTTTATCCCTAAGAGTTTTATTCTTTTTGATGGTATTTTAAATGGAATTATTTTCTTAATTTCCTTTTTGGATTGTTCATTGCTAGTGTATACAAACACAAATGATTTTTGCATGCTGATTTTGTATTCTGCAACTTCGATGAATTTGTATTATAGCTGTAACAGTATTTTGTGGAGTATTTAAGGTTTTTTTTTTTTAAATAAGATCATGTCATATGTGAATAGAGATAATTTTACTTCTTCCTTTCTACTTTAGATGCCTTTAATTTCTTTTTATTGCATAATTTCTCCAGCTAGAGCTTCCAATACTATGTTGAATTGTCTCTTTTGGTATATTGTACTTGGAGTTTGTTGAGCTTCCTGCAAATGTAAACTCATATTCATATCTTTTAACAAATTTGGGAAGTTTTTGTCATTATTTCTTCAAATAACCTCTATGCCCCTTCCCTCTCTCTTCTCCTGGGACTCCCACTGTGCATATATTTGTCTGCATGATTAAGTTCCATAAGTCCCAAAGGATCTGTTTATTTATTTTTTGTTCTTTGGACTAGATAATTTCAAATGGCCTGTCTTCACATTCACTTATTATTTTTTTTTTCTTTTGCCTGCTCAAGTCTGCAGCTGAGCCCCTCTAGTGAATTCATCAGTTCATTTATTATATTTTTTAGCTCCAGAAACTGTTTGGTTCCTTTTATAATTTCTATCTCTTTGTTTATATCATTATGTTCTTCATTTATTAGTATCCTGATTTACTTTAGCTCTTTGCCTGTGTTTTCTTTTAGCTCTTTGAGCAAATTTAAGATAATTCTTTTAAAATCATTGTCTAGTATGTCTAATGTCTGTGCTTTCTCAGGGATGTTTTCTGCCAATTTATTTTGTTCCATTGTATTGGCCATGTTTTCTTGTTTCTTGGCATGCTTTTTTCTTTTTTTTTTAATTTGGACATTTGAAAAAAAATCATGTCTCCCAGCTTTTGCAGACTGCCTTTGGACTGGGGTAGTCCTTTATTGTTTAGCTGGGAATTTTTCTTTTCTTTTATTTATTTATTTATTTATTTATTTATTTATTTTGAGCTTAAGGATTAGCCTGATGTAAAATCTAAGTCTTCTCAGGTCTTTCCTCAACATGCACCTTGCCTGGGTCCATGTGTGGCTTTCTCAATTCTCCTGCTGTTTTAATACAGTTGCTTTTAATATCTTTATTTCTCTGAGTCATACCCAGAGAAATATATTAGATGGTCTCTTCTATATAACTACCTATAATATCTTGCCCTACATGTCTGGAGGTCTGTAGTCTCATAAGCTGAAGCTTTCACAAGCTGTGACTACCACTTTTTCCCAACTGAGTTCTGACTTAAGCAAGACAAAGAGCAGTCTTTCAGGCAAGCCACTAGAAAAGGTAGAATGCTGCAAATAAGAACTGTTCTGCTCCTTTTGGTTCATGAGAGGAAATTGAGAACTGAGCTGCCTCCTCCTCCAGACCAAGATCAAGCTGTGCTGGAGAAGCTGTGAGTCAAGAACAATAAAAACACCATGAAATTCCATGTCATTTTTAATGTGGCTTTTTCTTGATGAAGTGTTCATTTGGTTGCTGTAGACTTTGACTGTTTTGCGAAGCTTTCATAAGGCTATTTCAGCCAGTTTATGGTTGTTTTTAAATGTTTCCTTTGGGGAAATAAGAACTTGGATCTTCCTAGCATGCTATTTTTGCTATCATTATCTCTTAAAAAGGGCAATTTCCCCTAGTATCAGCCATACAATTGCATGGTCATTATATTCTTTATTTTCTCCTTTCTCAAATGCCTGATTCAATTTTTTTGCTATATGTCCTTCTACCAGTATATTACCCAATTCAGCCCTGGAGAAAGTTGTAACAATCACTTTGCTACACTATATCAGTGTCTATTCATGCTCCACCTAACATAGTGATTTGTTTTTCATTTCAATTTATCTGAGGGGCCTGCAAACTATAGCTCATGGACTGATTGCATGTTTTAATTAAAAAAAATGTTTAGTTAGAATATAGCCACTCCCATTCATTTATGTATTGTCTATGACTGCTTTCAAGCTACTATAGCAGACAAGTATTTATTACAGTGACTATATGGCCTGCAAAGCCATATTTGCTAACTGTGTCTTTAAGAAAATGTTTGTCACTGATCTAGCTGGTGGATGATCCAACTCCAGAATCTCATCTCAGCATCTGTCTTCTCAGAACAATCCTGGTAGCATCTGTCACTTGTTGGGTTCCTTGTGAACAGACTTTGACATTGAGATTAATGTGCAGAAATTTATGAGAAAATATTCTCTGATTTAGTACTTTAGAAGAAAGGGCAAGAAAATAGGAGTAAAAAGAGAGAAAAGCTGTGTTGTGATGGAATTACAACAAAGGTCTTAAGTGATGTCATAGGGAGCTCTGAAACTTGGATGACCTGTCAGAGTTGTTCAAAGTTGGGGTGAGGAACTGTTTTTTTGTACTTCCTCATTGATCATTGGACGCAGACGTCCCTGGAAAGTGATCATGCTCTTGAGGAAGATAGGTTTCAAAGTCAAGAGCAATTTCTGGAAGAAAGCTATCATTTGACAACACTGTCAGAACCTGGGAAAAAGTCCTTTTAATCTTCAAGATGAGATCTGGTGGCACATCACAGAATCTGCTACAGGTAAATTGTTTATATTTCAATGTATTTTTTTCAGTATTTTTGTTCTCTCTGTGTGTGTGTGTGTGTGTATGTATATATATATATATATATATATATATATATATATATATATATGTATTAAATAGACTTCTATAAAACCTTAATTGAAACTGAATTATCCCTTTACTATTTAGTAAATAATTCTAGTATTTTTCAAGAATTTTAAGAGCAGAAAATTGCCTTGTATTAGTTCCATTATATTTTGCATGAAACTGTATGATATGCTACATTACTGAACTATGTTATTAAAGAACATAAAGAAAAAAATAAATGTATGTTTAAAGGCAAGAAATGATAACTCTAACTATGGTATGTCTATGATCCTATTTCATATGTTTAGGGTCAATGTCTGATCAAGCTACAAATTTATATCATTAATAAAAAAGGAAGATTTTTTTCTGATATCTTTCCACATTATAAAGAATAAAAGTATTATTTAAGTGGTTCTCTTAGAATTATATATTTCATCCTAAGCTTCTGAAAAAGAAAGGATATATAATTTGAATCAACATGAAGTTTTATTGCTGTTTTAGCAATTCATAATCTTATTTCACTAATGCAAATCATACCTGAATTCCATTTGAATGAGAAAATGAATATTTTCTTCCATATGTTCTAATTCTTTCCACCTTTCTGAAGATTTCTTATATGCTAAACACTTAGGATTGGTTTTGCCAAAGTCCTTAGTATGGTGGCATTCCAGTTGTCATTGCCTTTGTGTATGATTTCTTTAGTCTTTCAGCCTATTGTTTTAGAAAGAAGTTTTAGACAGCACTTAAATGTATGTTTTACCTTTACCTCAAGAATACCTTCAGCAGCTTGGCAGATTTAAAGGTACTCTATCAAGTTCTCCAGTTGTTCTCTGTATCTGCAGTTCAAAGCATCTGTAGCTAAATTGCTACTTTTCAATTCATTTTGATACTTCAGGTACTTAAAGAAATAGAGGCAAGATTATCCACTCTAATCTTCCATACAGATTTTTCTGTAGGCTGTTTAAATCCATCATAAGAAAAATATTTAGTGAATTCCTGCTGAGCAATTTGGACGAATAATAAAGTAGAGAATTTGTTAGTCCATTAAAATGCGTAGACAGGCAGCTATGTAATGAGATAATAGCTACATGAAAACAACTGAAGAATGTTTGCCAAAAACATTTTATACCTCCATGACTTCCATTTTTTAAACTTAATTAGAGCTACACATTTTTGTAGTTAAGATTTATTTTTTCCTTTTTCACTTAAAACCAAAGCTTGCATATGGACTTTTCTGACTTTATATGGGTCAAGTACTTTGGTGATATAAGATGACAAATTTATTGAGCAACATAAGTTAGAGGTTATAATTGCTGTGATGTTCTATCATACCGTTTAATAATAATAAATACTAGCCTAGAATTGCTACTTTTGTTCTATACTATTTCTAAGAGATCATTTACTATCACCACCTGATTACATCCATTCTCCAAAGAATCACCACCACAGGAATTACCTATTTTAAGATATTTTACAAAAAAACAGTGACAATACAATAACCCTGAAAGATCAGCCATGGAGTCTGCAGATAATTACAAAATATATATCTCTGCTGATTATATTTCTCCTCTCTGTTGTCAACCACTATTTTTGGAATGATATCAACACAAAATTAAATATTGACCTATAGAAGTTCCTCTTGTCTCTTCTTTTCAATAAATTCTTATTTATATCTAACAAACACAGAGGAGAAGAGTTCAGAAGCTATTAGACAAGCCTGGAGAAAAAAAGAGACGATAATGAAAGGAGAAAAACAAAGTTTCACTGCTATAGAGTGCTATGTTTGAATTAATGTGTATAAACATGTAAAACAATTTATGCAAAAATTAAATTATGCTTTATAACTAAAATCAGGAAAGAACAATATTTCCTTTGCGTTCTTTGTGTGTTGGGAATTTCCCTAGAAAATATTAATATTCTTTCTAATTAGAGAAATGTGAGGTAAAATTCCTACTGACCATTTTTAATATTTGATTAGTGATCATTGTTTGGTCCACAATATACCAGGAATCGAAGATAATTTTGTACTAATTAGAAAGAGCAGAAGAAAGGCTTGATTGCTAAATATAGCTCTCAAAGTAAAATAGAGCAGTTTAAGCAATAGTAATTAGACTACCATTTCTCTGACAGTTTCTCAGAGAAAAATAAATGAACTGATTTATTCATTACTTACACATATTTATTATTTCCAATTATATTCTAGATTCTGTGAGTATATCTATGAATATAAGAAAGTCCTTACCTTCATAAAGTGAAATTACAGTGAGGGGGAAGATACTAAACATATAATATAATGACAAGTAGTGATTAAGACCATGGAGACAGATAAATCAGTAAAATTATAAAATTGTACAGATACTTGAAGGCAATGGTATATTTTACAGGCCGTTATAAGGATTTTGGATTTTCTTTTAATTCTTGTGGGGATCCCTTGGCTGAGCTTGAGCCAAGATGTAAATTTCTTTTATTTATGCTTTTAAAACAGATATTCAGTTTCTGCCAAGATAGAGTAGCTCAATTCATCCCTGGTCTTCTATATTTCAATGAAACCTCTAGAAACTACACTATAATCAAGCATAGGAAGACTGAAATGTGGAAAGAAGATGGACAGCCTAGGTACCTCAGGACTTGAGGAATGACATGGTGTTGAATTCCAAAGGTATCCTTATTGCTAACGATATATCCAACAGGTCACTGAACAATCCTCCAACACAGAACTACTAGCAGGTTCAGACAAGAAAAGCTCTAAGAAAAGCCTGATCCTCCATCAATTGGACATGCAACCAGGTGGAATCACAACAGAAAACCTGTTTTGGAAATACATGTCCTACCCTACTCTATACAAACATCAAAGCAAAAACTGCAACCAAGCCCCAGTATTTCAACAGGTCCAAACAAGGAGTGGTTATATTAATATCACAAAATTAGTCCTCAGATCAAAGATAATTTATAGAAATAAAGAAGTGTATTACATAAAGACAAAGTGGTCAGTGCACCAGAAAGACAAAAACCATAAATATGTAGACACCACAAATGAGAATCTGAAAATACATGAAAAAACAGAACACAAAAGCAAAAATAAATAAGTTGGACTATATCAATATTGTAAATTTATCTGCATCAAAGGACAAACTCTACAGAGTTAAAAGGCAAATGTAAACTTCCGGGGAAGATGGCGGAAGAGTAAGACGCGGAGATCACCTTCCTCCGCACAGATACACCAGAAATACAGCTACACGTGGAATAACTCCTACAGAACACCGACTGTACGCTGGCAGAAGACCTCAGACTTCCCAAAAGGCAAGAAACTCCCCATGTACCTGGGTAGGGCAAAGAGGAGAGACTCCCGCACAGAGGATCGGTGCCAACCGGCACTCACCAGCCCGAGAGGCTTGTCTGCTCGCCAGCCGAGGTGGGCGGCGCTGGGAGCTGAGGCTCGGGTTTCAGTCAGAGTGCAGGGAGAGGACTGGGGTTGGCGGCGTGAACACAGCCTGAAGGGGTTAATGCACCACAGCTAGCCAGGAGGGAGGCCGGGAAAAAGTTTGGACCTGCCAAAGAGGCAAGAGACTATTTCTTCCCTCTTTGTTTCCTGGTGCATGAGGAGAGGGGATTAAGAGCGCTGCTTGGAGGAGCTCCAGAGACGGGCACAAGCCGTGGCTGAAAGCACGGACCCCAGAGACTTGTCTGGGAGGCTGAGGCTGCTTCCACCGAAACGAGTCCTGTGTGTGAGCGCAGGTCACTGTCCACGGCCCCCTTCCGGGGAGCCTGTGCAGCCCGTCACTGCTGGGGTCCAGGGATCCAGGGACGGCTTCCCTGGGGAAATGCACGGCACGCCTCAGGCTGCTGCAACGTCACGCCGGCCTCTGTTGCTGCAGGCTCCTCCCGCACTCCATGCCCCTCCCTGCCCCATGGCCTGAGTGAGCCAGAGTCCCCAAAGCAGCTACTCCTTTAACCCTGTCCTGTCTGAGCAAAGAACAGATGCCCTCTGGCGACCTACAAGGAGAGGTGGGGCGAAATCAAAAGCTGAGACCCGGGAGCTGTGAGAACAAAGAAGAGAAAGGGAAATCTCTCCCATCAGCCACAGAAGCAGTGGATTAAAGCTCCACAATCAACCTGATGTACTATGCATCTGTGGAATACATGAATACACAATGAATCATCCCAAATTGAGGAGCCAGGAGTCAGTGCTGTGCCTCTGAGGTGGGAGAGCCAACTTCAGGACACTGGTCCACAAGAGACCTCCCAGCTCCACATAGTATCAAATGGCGAAAATCTTCCAGAGATCTCCATCTCAACACCAGCACCCAGCTTCACTCAACGACCAGCAAGCTACAGTGCTGGACGCCCTATGCCAAATAACTAGCAAGACAGGAACACAACGCCTCCCATTAGCAGAGAGGCTGCCTGAAATCATAAAAAGTCCGAAGACACAACAAAACACACCACCAGACGTGGACCTGCCCACCAGAAAGACAAGATCCAGCCTCATCCACCAGAACACAGGCACTAGTCCCCTCCACCAGGAAGCCTACACAACCCACTGAACCAACCTTAGCCACTGGGGACAGACAACAAAAACAACGGAAACTAAGAACCTGCAGCCTGCAAAAAGGAGACCGCAAACACAGTAACATAAGAAAAATGAGAAGACAGAAAAACACAGAGCAGGAGAAGGAGCAAGATAAAAACCTACCAGAGCTAACAAATGAAGAGGTAATAGGCAGTCTACCTGAAAAAGAATTCAGAATAATGATAGTAAAGATGACACAAGATTCTATTTCCAGGATCCAAAATCTTGGAAATAGAATACACAAAATGCAAGAAACAGTTAACAAGGACCTAGAAGAGCTAAAGATGAATCAAGCATCGATTAAAAACACAATAAATGAAATGAAAAATGCTCCAGATGGGATCAATAGCAGAATAACTGAGGCAGAAGAACGGATAAGTGAGGTGGACGATATAATAGTGGAAATAACTGATGCAGAGGAAAATAAAGAAAAATGAAAAGAACGGAGGACAGTCTCAGAGACCTCTGGGACAACATTAAGCACACCAACATTCGAATTATAGGGGTTCTGGAAGAATAAGAGAAGAAGAAAGGGACTGAGAAAATATTTGAAGAGATTATAGTTGAAAACTTCCCTAATATAGGATAGGAAATTGTTAATCAAGTCCAGGAGGCACAGAGAGTCCCATACAGAATAAATACAAGGAGAAATACGCCAAGACACATATTAATCACACTGTCAAAAATTAAACACAAAGAAATCATATTAAAAGCAGCAAGAGAAAAACAACAAATAACACACAAGGGAATCCCCATCAGGTTAACAGCTGATCTCTCAGCAGAAACTCTACAAGCCAGAAGGGAGTGGCAGGACATATTTAAAGTGATGAGGAGGAAAACGTGCAACCAAGACTACTCTACACAGCAAGGATTTCATTCGGATTTGATGGAGTAATTAAAACCTTTAGAGACAAGCAAAAGCTGACAGAGTTCAGCACCACCAAACCAGCTTAACAACAAATGCTAAAGGAACTTCTCTAGGCAAGAAACACTGCAGAAGGAAAATACCTACAAAAACGAAGCCAAAACAATTAAGGAAATGGGAATAGGAACATACATATCAATAATTACCTTAAATGTAAATGGACTAAATGCTCCCACCAAAAGACACAGATTGGCTGAATGGATACAAAAACAAAACCCATATATATGCTGTCTACAAGAGATCCACTTCAGACCTAGAGACACATACAGATTGAAAGTAAGGGGATGGAAAAAGATATTCCATGCAAATGGAAATCAAAAGAAAGCTGGAGTAGCAATTCTTATATCAGACAAAATAGATTTTAAAATAAAGACTATTAGAAGAGACAAAGAAGGACATTACATAATGATAAAGGGATCGATCCAAGAAGAAGATATAACAATTGTAAATATTTATGCACCCAACATAGGAGCACCTCAATACATAAGGCAAATACTAACAGCCATAAAAGGGGAAATCGACAGTAACACACTCATAGTAGGGAACTTTAACACCCCACTTTCACCAATGGACAGATCATCCAAAATGAAAATAAATAAGGAAACACAAGCTTTAAATGATACATTAAACAAGAGGGACTTAATTGATATTTATAGGACATTCCATCCAAGAACAATAGAATACACAATTTTCTCAAGTGCTCATGGAACATTCTCCAGGATAGATCATATCTTGGGTCACAAATCAAGTCTTGGTAAATTTAAGAAAATTGGAATTGTATCAAGTATCTTTTCCAACAACAATGCTATGAGACTAGATATCAATTACAGGAAAAGATCTGTAAAAAATACAAACACATGGAGGCTAAACAATACACTACTCAATAACAAAGTGATCACTGAAGGAATCAAAGAGGAAATAAAAAAATACCTAGAAACAAATGACAATGGAGACACGTCCCAAAACCTATGGGACACAGCAAAAGCAGTTCTAAGGGGGAAGTTTATAGCAATACAATCCCACCTTAAGCAACAGGAAACATCTCGAGCAAACAACCTGACCCTGCACCTAAAGCAATTAGAGAAAGAAGAACAAAAAAACCCCAAAGCTAGCAGAGGGAAAGAAATCATAAAGATCAGATCAGAAATAAATGAAAAAGAAATGAAGGAAACGATAGCAAAGATCAATAAAACTAAAAGCTGGTTCTTTGACTAGTTAAACAAAATAGACAAACCATTAACCAGACTCATCAAGAAAAAAGGGGAGAATACTCAAATCAATAGAATTAGAAATGAAAAAGGAGAAGTAACAACTGACACTGCAGAAATACAAAAGATCATGAGAGTTTACTACTAGCAACTCTATGCCAATAAAATGCACAATCTGGAAGAAATGGACAAATTCTTAGAAATGCACAATCTGACAAGACTGAATCAGGAAGACATAGAAAATATGAACAGACCAATCACAAGCACTGAAATTGAAGCTGTGATAAAAAATCTTCCAACAAACAAAAGCCCAGGACCAGATGGCTTCACAGGCGAATTCTATCAAACATTTAGAGAAGAGCTAACACCCATCCTTCTCAAACTCTTCCAAACAATTTCAGAGGAAGGAACACTCCCAAACTCATTCTATGGGGCATCATCACCTTGATACCAAAACCAGGCAAGGATGTCACAAAGAAAGAAAACTACAGGCCAATATCACTGATGAATATAGATGCAAAAATCCTCAACAAAATACTAGCAAACAGAATCCAACAGCACATTAAAAGGATCATACACCATGATCAAGTGGGGTTTATTCCAGGAATGCAAGGATTCTTCAATATACGCAAATTAATCAATGTGATACACCATATTAACAAGTTGAAGGAGAAAAACCATATGATCATCTCAATAGATGCAGAGAAAGCTTTCAACAAAATTCAACACCCATTTATGATAAAAACCCTGCAGAAAGTAGGCACAGAGGGAACTTTCCTCAATATAATAAAGGCAATATATGACAAACCCACAGCCAACATCATCCTCAATGGTGAAAAACTGAAAATATTTCCACTAAGATCAGGAACAAGACAAGGCTGCCCACTCTCACCACTCTTATTCAACATAGTTTTGGAAGTTTTAGCCACAGCAATCAGAGAAGAAGAGCAAATAAAAGGAATCCAAATTGGAAAAGAAGAAGTAAAGCTGTCACTGTTTGCAGATGACATGATACTATACATAGAGAATCCTAAAGATGCTACCAGAAAACTACTAGAGCTAATCAATGAATTTGGTAAAGTTGCAGGATACAAAATTAATGCACAGAAATCTCTGGCATTCCTGTACACTAAAGATGAAAAATCTGAAAGTAAAATCAACAAAACACTCCCATTTACCATTGCAACAAAAAGAATAAAATATGTAGGAATAAACCTACCTAAGGAGACAAAAGACCTGTATGCAGAAAATTATAAGACACTGATGAAAGAAATTAAAGATGATACAAATAGATGGAGAGATATACCATGTTCCTGGATTGGAAGAATCAATATTATGAAAATGACTCTACTACCCAAAGCAATCTACAGATTCAATGCAATCCCTATCAAACTACCACTGGCAATTTTCACAGAACGAGACCAAAGAATTTCAAAATTTGTTTGGAAAAACAAGAGACCCCGAATAGCCAAAGCAATCTTGAGAATGAAAAACGGAGCTGGAGGAATCAGGCTCCCAGACTTCAGACTATACTACAAAGTTACAGTAATCAAGACAGTGTGGTACTGGCACAAAAACAGAAAGATAGATCAATGGAACACGATAGAAAGCCCAGAAGTAAACCCACACACATATGGTCACCTTGTCTTTGATAAAGGAGGCAGGAATGTACAGTGGAGAAAGGACAGCCTCTTCAATAAGTGGTGCTGGGAAAAGTGGACAGGGACATGTAAAAGTATGAGATTAGATCATTCCCTAACACCATACACAAAAATAAACTCAAAATGGATTTAAGACCTAAATGTAAGGCCAGAAACTATCAAACTCTAAGAGGAAAACATAGGCAAAACACTCTATGACATAAATCACAGCAAGATCCTTTTGGACCCACCTCCTAGAGAAATGGAAATAAAAAGAGAGATAAACAAATGGGACCTAATGAAACTTCAAAGCTTTTGCACAGCAAAGGAAACCATAAACAAGACCAAAAGACAACCCTCAGAATGGGAGAAAATATTTGCAAATGAAGCAACCGACAAAGGATTAATCTCCAAAATTTATAAGCCTCTCATGCAGGTCAATAGCAAAAAAACAAACAACCCAATCCAAAAATGGGCAGAAGACTTAAATAGGCATTTCTCCAAAGAAGATATACAGACTGCCAACACACACATGAAAGAATTCTCAACATCATTCATCATTAGAGAAATGCAAATCAAAACTACAATGATATGTCGTCTCACACCAGTCAGAATGGCTATCATCAAGAAATCTAGAAACAATAAATGCTGGAGAGGGTGTGGAGAAAAGGAAACACTCTTGCACTGCTGGTGGGAATGTGAATTGGTACAGCCAGCCACTATGGAGAACAGTATGGAGGTTCCTTAAAAAACTACAAATAGAACTACCATATGACCCAGCAATCCCACTACTAGGCATATACCCTGAGAAAACCCTAATTCAAAAAGAGACATGTACCAAAATATTCATTGCAGCTCTATTCACAATATCCCGGAGATGGAAACAACCCAAGTGTCCATCATCGGATGAATGGATAAAGAAGATGTGGCACGTGTATACAATGGAATATTACTCAGCCATAAAAAGAAACGAAACTGAGCTATTTGTAATGAGGTGGATAGACCTAGAGTCTGTCGTACAGAGTGAAGTAAGTCAGAAAGAGAAAGACAAATACCATATGCTAACACATATATATGGAATTTAAGGAAAAAAATGTCATGAAGAACCTAGGGGTAAAACAGGAATAAAGACACAGACCTACTTGAGAATGGACTTGAGCATATGGGGAGGGGGAAGGGTAAGCTGTGACAAAGCGAAAGAGAGGCATGGGCATATATACAGTACCAAACGTAAGGTAGATAGCTAGTGGGAAGCAGCCGCATAGCACAGGGAGATCAGCTCGGTGCTTTGTGACCGCGTGGAGGGGTGGCATAGGGAGGGTGGGAGGGAGAGAGATGCAAGAGGGAAGGGATGTGGGAACAGATTTATATGTATGACTGATTCACTTTGTTGTAAACCAGAGACTAATCTAAAAAAAAAAAAAAAAACGGAATCCTTGTGCACTGTTAGTATGAATGTAAAATATTGCAGCTGCTAAAAACAGACTGGCAGTTCCTCAAAAATTAAAAATAGAATTTCTATATGATCCAGCAATTCCACTTCTGGGTATAAACCCAACATATTTGAAAGCAGGGATTCAAACTGATATTTGTATACTTATGTTCATACAGTATTATTCACAATAGCCAAATTGTAGAAGCAACCTAAGGGTCCATTGACAATGAGTGGATAAAGAAAATGTGGTATATGCATACAATGGGATATTACTCATTCTTAAAAAAAAATTCTGATACATTCTACAACATGGATGGAACCTGAAAATATTATGCAAATTAAAATGTCAGTTACAAAAGGAAAAATACTGTACGATTACACTTATATGAGGTACCTAGTGTAGCCAAATTTTTAGAAACAAAAAGTACAATGGTAGTTAAAAGGGTTTAGGCAGGTGGGAGATTGGAAAGCTATTGTTTAAATTGTACAGAGTTTCCATTTGGAAGGATAAAAAAAAGTTCTGGAGATGAATGGTGGTGGTGGTTGCAAACAATGTGACGGTATTTAATGACACTAAACTGTATACTTAAAGATGGCTAAAATAATGAATTTTATGTTAAGTATATTCTACTACAATAAAAATAAATTTTAAAAAAACCTAAGAGAAAGTAATTTGGCATCTAGAGCTAAAAAAGATTTTTTAGACTTTATACCAAAAAGCATGGTCCATAAAAAGGAAAAGTTGAAAAATTGAACCTTATCAAAATAAAAAAAAAACAAACCTTGAATTGTGAAAATTTCTGAAAGAGGATAAAAACAAGCCATATGGAAGAGTATTTGCACTCCTGGACATTTACCCCAGGAAAATAAAGACTTATATAACACAAAAAACCAGTACATAATATTTATAAAAGCTTTATTTATGTTAGACATTACCAGGGAACAATCCATAAGTGTTTCAACGGGTTTATGGTTAAACAAACTGTGGTACATCCATGCTATGGAATACTACTCAGAAAGAAAAAGGAACAAACTATCAATACATACAACAACTAGTATAAATATCCAAGAATTTTGCTAAGTGAAAAGAGCCAATACCAAAATTTAAATACTGTGTGATTTCATCTTTTAAACAGTCTCTCAGTGGCAAAATTATGGAAATGTAGAGCAGATTATTGGCTGCCAGGGATTGAAGGGGTAAGGGAAAATTTAGTGTAGATAAAGAAAATGGTGACAGGAGGCATCCTTGTGGTTGGTCAGCTGTGCTGTTTCATGACTACATCAATGTCAATATGTTGGTTATGATATTGTATTATAGTTTTGCAAGATGTTAACGCTGAAGGAACATAGGTATAGGGTCCATGGAATCTTTTTGTATAATTTCTTAAAAATGCATGTGGATTTATAGTTACATAGTAATAAATAATTTAAGAAAGATGTACTCTGACTAATATGTGCATATAGACTCTGGAAGATAGGACTAGAAACAAACAGATCCATTAGGAGTCAATTGTAGGAGTGGCTTGCCCTATAGTCATATCTACAGAAGTTTGAGAAGAGGTTATACTTTGTATATATTCTGAAAGCAGGACTAACACAATTTGTGGATAGATTATTTTGAAGTGTAAGGAAAAGAGAGGAATCAAGATGACTCACATGCTTTGTGACCACATAGAGGAGTGGGATAGGGATGATGGGAGGGAGGGAGATGGAAACTAACACACCATTGTAAAGCAATTATACTCCAATGAGGATGTAAAAAAATAAAAGATGACTCCCATGGAAACTTGATGCCATCTATCAAGCTGGGGAAGCCTAGAAAGAAGTAAGTTTCAGATATGGTGGTAATCTGGAATTTAATCTTTCATGTATTATAGTAGAGATGCCTGTTAGAAATCCTAGTGAGATGACAAGTAAGGAGTTAGATATGTGAGTCTGTAGTTCAGAATGGAGATTTGAACTGGAGATAGCAGTTTTGGAGTCTTCAGCATATAATTGATATTTATAGCTGTGAGACTAGATACAGCCACTTAAAGTTTTAGCAGGAATAAGCCTTGGAGATTTCCTACAATTAGACTTCGGGAAGAGAATTTTTAAAAAAAAGAACAATAAGTAAAGTCAGCAGGAAAAAAAAGTTTGTGTTATCATGACAGTGAGATAGAAATAAAGAATTGTAAACATGATGTTGAAAAAGGATTTTCAAAAGACATGGAGTGATAAACTTAAGTCCTGTGCTTCTGTGTCACGTTGTAAGATGAAGAGTAAGACTTAGCCAATACATTTGGCAACATTAGAGATCCCTGTCAAGAGAAGTACTAACAAGTTCAATTTCAGAAGTGTGAACAAACAAAAGTCTAATTGAAATGGTCCAAGGAAAAAATTTTTATATGAAGATGACAGTACGTTGAGCAATTTATCTGCATATATATTTTTACTCTAAAGAGGAACAGAGAATTGGAATGGTAGAGAGTGGCAGATTTATGGCTGTGTGAGGATTTTATATTTTAGGTGAAAATATTACAGCAAGTTTGCATTTGGAAATGAGCCAATGTAGTGGAGAAGTTAATGGTGCAAGAGAGAGAGGAATCATTACACAAGCAGAGTCCTTGAGTAGAAGAGAAAAGATGGGATCTATTGCTCAGGTGTAATGGTGGGGGGTGGTGGTAATAAAATAGAAGCAAGACTAATTCTTCCCTTATAGCAAGAGGGAGAAAAGAGTATTTTCATAGTTGTTTATAAGTTGGTAGTTTCATGGTAGAAAATAAGAAGTTTTCTTCTGATAATTGTCTTTCCTCAGTGATAAAAACAGTAACGTCATCAGCTGAAACAGGATAAGGAAGGGAATTGGAAGTTCCAAGATAGAGGAGAAGATATGAAATTATTTCAGATATTGACATCAAAAACTGGCTAGGCAGGATTAACAAACTTACCAGGAAGTGCTAAAGACTCACTTACCATTTGTAGTCAAATATTTAAAGTAAGACAATTTAGCAAATTTCTTTGTTTTTCCTAGCCTTATTCACCTGCTTGGGTACAGATGTGAGTAGGTGGTATATTGGATCATGAAGGTTGTTGTTTTTTCAGGAATGTTTTTACAGATAAAGGGGCCAGAGATTTGAGAGAGACAAGAGAGTTACTGGAATGATGAGCCGTGGAACTAGGCTAGATAAAGAGGGATGTAAAAATATGACCAGAATGAGGGATAGTGAAGATCTGGTAAAGTCAATTGAATAGAGGTCCAATTAGGGCTGGAGAATTATAGAAGTGCAAGAATAGAGAGGAATTGAACTGAAAAATATAGCAGTTATATGTCGAAGAATGGAAGGTTTGAACTTGAAATTTTGGAGGTGGTAATTATTGGTAAAGAAAAGGTTATGACCATACATACATGAGGCTGAAATTGATGGAGGAAAAAGTAATTACAGGGGAGTAAGTAAAGAATTTACAATTCATAATGTTGGATTGATCATTTTTATGAATGTTAAAATCACTAAGAATTATGACATGAGGAATGGTGCTGAGAAAGAAGAGGGTGAGCTAGATGTTAAAAGAGACAGAGAGTGAAGGAGAGTATATCTGAGAATGGTGGACAATTATAGCAAGGAGGAATACCAGAGGTCATGTGATAGGATGTATTTCAAGGAGGAGGGGTTTAAGCTAATAGAAATAAGCTCCAAATTCTGCTTTAATATTTTTTTTGAAGCTGAACCAGTGAAAAGCCGACCCCATAAAAGTAGAACTGTAAATGTTTGAGGCTCTAACATTAGTCCTGGTCTTTTTAGATAGTATTAAATGAATTCTATTTTGGTCACACTGAGAATCATGATTACATCTTTAGCATTCCCCAGGACAAGACATATGAAGACTCTTGCAGATAAAGCTAAGCATGATCAAGATCTATATCTGTTGCAAGCTATAACCTTTCTGAGAGAAAAAAATGTGTGTTTATATGATAGGGAGAAAATATATAGGGGAATCAGTATATATATATATTCTTCATTCAAAACATCTCAGCACAACTCATCTTAACTGTCCTTCAATTTAAATCATCATCTTCTTGTCTTCTCAAATACTAGCTAATACTTATTGAACATTTATTGTGTAATTTACTGTTCCAATTTTTCTACATGCATTAATTTATTTATTACCAACAACCCATGAAGTTGGAACTATTATTATCTTTCTTTTAGAGATGACAAAACGTAAGCATTGAAAGAATAAGTAACTTATCATCATTGCACAGTATATAAGGACTAAACTCAAAACTTCACCTCAAGCTGTATCACTTCAGAACTCAGTGTTAATTGCTATCATTGCTCTCCTATGCTATCTCAAGTAAGAGAGAGTTCATCAGACTTAATAAAAAAAAATAAAAGTCTGTTAAATATAGTAATCTAATATAAAATAGTCAAGTTTTGTTTATTTTTCCTACCATTGGACATGTGACTTTAAAATGGAATGTTACAGAAAAAAAAAACAGAAGCATTATCTCAAGAAAAAAGCTACATATGTAAAATAATAGAACATAGATATGTTGGTCTTTGCTTCCAGTTACTGACACAAAGCTTCCAAATCCCTTGTAATTTCCAAAATGATAAAAACACAAGGAGTATCTTTTGTTCTAATAGTTGGTCTTTGGCTCTGGTTCCTGACACAGTTCCTAAATTCCTTGGAATTTCCTGAGTAACAGGACTGTCTTTTATTCTAACAAGGTGACTCGATAGTCTGCTGTATAGCTTCAGGATGAGGGTTGGTCTCCAGAAGGACTAAGCTATGATTAGAAACTTCGAACTTTCATCCCCACCTCCCATTCTCCTGGAAAGGGAGAAGAGCTGGAGATTGAGTTAATTATTGATCATGCCTACATGAGGAAGCCTCCATAAAATTCCCCAAAGTATGGAGTTTGGAGAGCTTCTTGGTTGGTGTGCACATCTATGGGCTGGGAGGGTGACACACCCCAACTGTAAAGGGACAGATGATCCTGCACTTGGGATACTTCCACACCTTGCCATATGTATCTCTCCATCTGGCTGTTCATGTATATCATTTATCATATCATTTGTTATATAATAAACTGGTAAAAAACAAAATGTTTTCCTGAGTTTTTTGAACCATTCTAACAAATGATTGAATCTGAGAAGGGAGCTATTGAAGTCTCTAATTCATACCTGATCAGTCAAAAGTACAGGTGATAACCTGGACGTGCTATTGGTATATGAGGTTGGAGGAGCACTGAGCACTTAACCTGTGGGGTCTGTGCTATTTTGTTAGTGTCAGAATTGAATTGTAGGCACCCAACTGGTGGAATTCCACATAGTGGAATTGTGAGTGAATTTGGGATTGGAAAGTGAGTTATTTTTCATATTATGCTTTTCTATATTGTTTTTAATTTTAATATTTATATGCATTCCTTCTGTAATGAAAGAATATATTTCATTAGATATATGATATACAGATAGATATTTATACAAATTCAGTGAAATAATGTGCAGATGTTAAAACAAATGAGGAAGACATCTATACTAAGTTGTATATATCTTAAACACATATAGTTGAATGAAAGAACATTGCAAAAGAAAATATATAGTATGATATCACTTGTGTAAAAAGCATATATATACACCACTATTATATATATATATATATATATAGAAATATATGCATGTATTTGTATCTAGTTATCTTTCTATTTATTTTTTTATGCACTGAAAATATATGGAAGCATACAAATCAGACTTAATTATTGGTTATTTCTGGGGAGGGTTGTTGTAGGGGAAATGAAGGTCTTTTACTTATTAAGTTAAATGTCTCTCTTCCTTCTAAATGTTCTTTCTACAAAGAGCCTGTATTGAATGTATTGTTTAAAACATTTAGAACTATTTAAACTAGTTCAACGCATTATGAAACATTTTCATTAGGGCATTACATGTATGAGTATGAAGGATGCAATACTGAAAGAAATATGTCATTATGTCAGTTTTTTTCTGCTGTTTTCAAAAAATTAAGGTACGTTATAAAGATATTTTATGTTCTGTACCTTCTCCCTTTTATCTCTCTTTCCTAGTTCCATGCTAGAACAGCAAAATTTTTTCCTTTTTAGTATGATAGATAGATAGGTATATAGTAGTCCATTTGTGATCACTTCCTCAGTCAAAATGCTCTTACTGTCAAAGGAGCAGTAATTTGGAGACATCACGAATGTACCTAATAGAAGGCTAGAAACACTGTATAGTGGATTGTCCAGAAGAGAGATACTAAGGGAAAAAATAATCATAGTTCCATTTTCCCTTTCCCTATCTTAATTATATTTGTCTAAAATACTAAATTTCTTTCAGTTTTCCATCACCAATGTCATCCCCTAGTCATTAAGAGGATGGAAGGCTGTAATAGCAAACAGAAAGCTTTGATTTCAGTTGTGGATTCACCATTTACTTTGATAAGTCATTTAACATATCTGAACTAGTTTTCTTAAAATGTAAAGTGGCGATTATACTATCATGGTGAGGACCAAAAGAATATAGCTTATTAGACTCTCTTATAATCTTTAAAATAATATTTATGCTCAATGGGGAAAAAAAACTAAAAGCTTTCCCTCCAGTATCAGGAAGAAGGCAAGGACACCCACTCTTGCCAATTCAATGCAACAGAGTAGTAAAAGTGCTAGCCAGAGCAATTAGCAAGGAAAAATAAATAAGAGAAATCCATATTTTAAAGAAAGAATGTTTTACTTGTTTGCAGCTATCATGATCCTAAATGTACAAAACCTACAAAAATAGATAGAACCAATAAGTTCAGTAGTTTCAGGATACAAAATCAACATACAAAAATCAGAAAGGGAAATTAAGAAAACAATAGCATCAAAAAGAATAAAATATTTAGGAGTAAACTTAACTAAGAAAGTGAAATACTTGTATACTGAAAACTTATAAAACATTTGATGAAAACTTATGCACAGCAAAGGAAACAATAAATACAATGAAAAGGTAACCTACATAATAGGAGAAAATATTCACAAACCATATATCTGATAAGGCATTAATCTCCAAATTACATAAGAAACTCCTACAACTCAATGATAATAAAAAGCACTAAATGTCCAGTTAAAAATGGGCAGATGACTCGAATAGACATCTCTCCAAATAAGACAAATAAATGGCCAACAGGTATATGAAAATATTCTCAATCTCAAATTATTTTGGAAAATGCAAATCAAACCCACAATGAGATATTAACTCACACCTGTTAGGATGTCTATCAATACAAAAAAAAAAAAAAAGCAAGTGTTGTTAAGGATGTGGAGAAATTGAAAACTTGCACACTGTTAATGGAAATGCAAAATGGTGCAGTCACAATGGAGAACAGTATAGAGGTTCCTCAAAACATTAAAAATAGAACTACCATATAATCCAGCAATTCTACTTCTTGGTATTTATCCAAAATATTTGAAATCAGAATCCTAAAGAGTTATTATTACTCCCATGTTAATTGCAGCACTATTTGCAATAGCCAAGATGTGGAAACAACCTAAATGTCCCTTGACAGATGAATGGATAAAAAAATGTGATTTGTACATACAATGAAATAATATTCAGTCTAAAAAAGAAGGAAATCCTGCAATATGCAACAACATGGATGAAATTTGAGGACATCATGCTAAATGAAATGTCAGTCACAGAAGAACAAATACTGCATGATTCCACTTATATGGCATAACTAAAATAGTCAGACTCAGAGAAGAAGAGAGTATACTGGTGGTTTCCAGGGGCTGGGTCGAGGAGAAAATGAGTTGTGAATCAATGGCTATAAAGTTTCAATTATGTTATACAAGGTAAATAAGTTCTAGGGACCTGCTGTATAATATTGTGCATATAGATAACAAACTTCTACTTAAAAATCTCTGTAGAAGATAAAGCTCATGTTAGCGTTCTTACCACAATAAAATAAAAATAAAATAAAACAATATGCTAATGTACTTATAAACTGTTATAAATGTTATCAGTAATATATTTTCTATAATACAGGAGAGGCATGTTCCCAATTTCCTGAAATAGAAAATATATTGGAATTCAAAAATTGTCTGATTTCCAACTATATCATCAACATAATTCTTCCACGCTAGTGAGGTCATAGGATTTAGTGTTGTGTCCGCTGAAAATAATAAATATCAAGTATGTACATTTACATTATCACATTAAGGTGGATAATGATGTCAGTATTGCCAGAATTGTTTGTTTTTAATGGTGAATGAAGTACAGTAAAATGTAATATAGGTGTTTGTGTGGTAGGAAACAAAGAAGGCATTCAAATTGTTCTTAGACTATGGTCAGATAAAATACAGGATTACCTGTTAAAGTTACATTTCAGATAAACAAATTAAGTTCAAATTTAACAGGGCGTCTTGTGTCTTTATTTGTTAAATCTGGCAACCCAATGTTAGATCAGTCTTCTTAGTCATATTTTATATCTCTAAGAAAATTTAACCCTTGCTCTGCTCTTCCCAGCAATAAGTGGCACATCACTTTGAAAGTATGCCCATTCTCCATCCCAAAACAGATCCATGCACACAACCAGAATAAAGCAGGACCCTGAGTCAGACCAAATGTGGGCATGAGCAAGATGATTGGTCAGAGACAACTGGAAAGCTAACATCATTACCATAAAACCTGAGACTGTGAGCCACGTGGCAGAGCAGTCCTCCTGGGTTCCTTACCCTCCTGCTCTCTGCCCAGGCGCCCCCTCTCAATAAAGTCTTTTGCTTTGTCAGCACGTGTGTCTCCTCGGACAATTCATTTCTGAGTGTTAGACAAGAGCCCACTCTCAGGCCCTGGAAGAGGTCCCCATCCTGCGCTATGTGTGTGTGTGTGTGTGTGTGTGTGTGTGTGTGTGTGTATCTATATCTATATCTATATCTATATCTATATCTATATCTATATATGAAGAGATTTATTATAAGGAATTGGTTCACACAATTCTGAAGGCTGAGAAGTCCCACGATCTACTCTCTGCAAGCTGGAGACCCAGGAATGACTGAGAACCAGGAGAACCAATGGTGGAGAAGTTTAATACCCAGCTCAAACAGTCAGTCAGGAAGGACCGAATTCTTCCTTCCATTTACCTACTGAAAGACATCTTGGTTGCTTCCAAGTTTTCGCAATTATGAATAAAGCTACTATAAACATCTGTGTACAGGTTTTCGTATGGACAGGTTTTCAACAACTTTGGATAAATGCCAAGGAGTAAAATTGCTAGATTATATGGTAAAAGCATGTTTAGTCTTGTAAGAAACTGTGATCCTGTCTTCCAAAGCGGCTGTACCATTTTGCATTCCCATCAGCAATATATGAGAATTTCTTTTGCTCCTCATGCTTGTCAGCATTTGGTGTTGTCAGTGTTCTGGATTTTGGCCATTGTAATAGGTATGTAGTAATATCTCATTATTATTTTAACTTACATTTTCCTGATGACATATGATGTGGAACATATGCTTATTTGCCATTGGCATATGCCATTGGTGAGGTGTCTGTTCAGGTCTTTGGCCCATTTTAAATCAGGTTGTTTGTTTTCTTCTTGTTGAGATCTAAGAGTTCTTTGCATATTTTGGATAATGGTCCTTTATCAGATATGTCTTTTGCAAATATTTGTTCCCAGTATGTGGCTTATCTTCTAATTCTCTTGACATTGTCATTCACAGAACAGAAGCTTTTACTTTTAATGAAATCCATGTTATCAATTATTTTTTCATGGATTGTGCCCTTGGTGTTGTATCTAAAAAGGTATTACCATACTCAACATCATCTAGGTTTTCTCCTGTTATCACTTAGGAGTATTATAATTTTCATTTTACATTTAGGTTTATGATTCATTTTGAGTTACTTTTTTGTAAAAGGTGTAAGGTCTGTGTCTAGATTCATTTCTTTGCATGTGAATGTCCAGTTGTTCCAGCACAATTAGTTGAAGCGACTATCTTTTCTCCATTGTATTGCCTTTGCTCCTTTGTCAAAGGTAATAGACTACATTTATGGGGATCTATTTCTCTGCTCTCTGTTCTGTTCTACTGATCAATTTGTCTTTTATTTTATCATTATGAAATATTACTGTAGTTTTACAATAATCCTGAAATTGGGTATCATCAGTGCTCCATCTTAGTTTTTCTCCTTCAGTATTGTGTTGGCTATTCTGGGCTTTTTGCCTCTCCACATAAACTTTAGAATCAGTTTGTTGATACCAATAAAATAACTTGTTGGGATTTTGCTTGGGGTTGCATTGAATCTATAGATCAGTTTGGGAAGAACTGACATCTTAATAATATTGAGTATTCCTATCCATTAGCATGGAACATCTCTCCATTGATTTCATTCATTAGAGTTCTGTAGTTTTCCTCATATAGATCTTATATATTTTTGTTAGATTTATACCTAAGTATTTCACTTTGGGGGAGTGCTAATATAAATGGTGTTGTGTTTTTAATTTCAAGTTCCACTTGTTCATTGTTGGTATATGGGAAGACAATTGACTTTTGTATGTTAACTTTTTTTCTTACAACCTTCTTATAATCACTTATTAGTTCAGGAGTTCTTTTGTCAACTCTTTCAATTTTTCTACATAGATGTTCTTGTCACCTGCAAGCAAAATTTTTATATCTTCCTTCCAAGTCTGTATACATTTCATTTTTATTTCTTGCCTTGTTGCATAGACAAGGAGTTCCAGTACCATGTTGAAAAGGAGTGGTGAGAGGGGACATCCTTGCCTTGTACCCCATCTTAGTGGGAAAGCTTCAAACTTCTCACAATTAAGTATGATGTTAGCTGTACTTTTTTTGTAGATAGTCTTTATCAAGTTGAGAAAGCTCTCTTCTATTCCCAGTTTGCTGAGAATTTTTTTAACCATGAATGGGTATTGAATTTTGTCAAATGATTTTCCTGCATCTATTGATATAATTATGTAATTTTGCTTTTTTAGTTTGTTGATGTGTATAACACTCATTTTGGAAACAGCAGCATCCACCTCTTGAGGCTCTGGGCATTGCTTAGGTGTTTTATTAAACAGAATGTTACTTATTATTACAAATAATTACTTATAACTCTATCTCCTTCTGTGTGTGAATGGGTGAGTGAGTGTGTCTTTTTATCTTTTGAGTTTAAGGAAGAATATCCTACTTAGACTTTGCTCAAAGAGTTACTTTGCAAATTGTTTGTCAAGATCCCATTGTTTGTTGACCTAAAATAAATAGACTGCTAGATATTTATCCAGCAAAGACGAGTTTGTTCAGGATAAGCAGAGATTGTAATTTGGGGTCTGCAACCATGGTGAGCGACATTCAAGGCTCCACAAGGCAAGGAAAGGAGAACACTTTTATAGAGAGTGTCAACAAAAAAATTAATTAATAGTCATTATAAGAAATAAATGAAAAAAAATATTGCAGCAACCTGAGGATTATAACCCAGTAGACAGTCTTTCAGAAAGCTCTGAGGACTGTTCTGTCTGTGAGAAGTCAAGGCACAGTTACATAACTTTTTGAGACAAAGAGTTATATAACAAAGTAATATATTGACAGTTTACATAGTCCAACAAAGTGAGTAGTGGGTTATTGTGAACCTTTACAGGATTGAGAAAGAAATGTTATGTTTAATGCTGATGCACAATGCACACTAAAGTAGAGGGGATAGCAGCTCAAATGGGCAGAAAAATAATTTTATGTTTAAAAATGTACTCGTCCTGCCTTAAAAATAATTTTATTTTATTGGATAGAAAAGGAAATTGGGAGGGCTATTGTAAGCAGGGAGTCCATGGCTTTTCATTGGCCGAGTCCTTGACAGGGAAGAGGAGTCTTTATTTTTTCTGTTGGCTCTGCTATTGTTGCAGGGTATGAGAGCCCCCCCTCTGGTCTCCCAACTCTATTTAATTGCAGTTTCTGTTTATTAATTTTTTACATCTATAAGTGATGAATTTTAATAAAAGAAAGTTTGGAAATATAACCTAATCAGAAAGTGTTATACCAGTCTGGACTAGTATCATCTAGCAATACAATAATTCTGAAATAGTACTGATATTTAACCAACTACAATAAAAATCCATTTCTATAATTCCAATAATATCAATGGTCAATTAAGTAACATGAACAAGCACTTTAAAAACATATAATGCAAAATAATAATAATAAATAATAATAATGAATTATATTTTTAAATGTAATAAAATTACCTCTATAAAGAATTGAGTAATATTCAAAATAAGTTGAATGGATTCAAAGGGTGATATCCAGTAGAAAATTTCCGGGAATGTGATATTACTCTCTTCCTTTCATGTTCCTGTAAAATAAATTTCAGGATTTTCCAGTCTGACTACAAGCAACTTGATCTTTGCCTCCCTGCCCACAAGTGTATTCTAACTGAACAATTCTCTATAAGTTTTTATATTCTCTGAATAAATTATGAATAAAAATGTCCAAATATCACCAAGAAGACTGTATGTATCAACATCCTCAGGTTACTATTTGGTAATAAATGTCAGAAGAAATTTTTTATGGGTTTTAAAGATTATTAGCAATATGTAATGAGCATTTTGAAGGACCCATTATTTTATGAGTGAGAACAACTGTCAAATAAATGTATTTGTAATGTCAGGAGTTTTATCACCACATGACTAGAGGCTAAAGTCTAGGTGCTAAACCCCTTCTGGGTTTATATCTCTCAAATAGCTTTTAAATATAGGTATGTCATTTGTACCTTTCATTAATTTTTCTTTACCTTTTTAAATTAATAATTTTACTTACATTTCTTATGACCCATTATCCCTCATCTATTTCATTAAGGAATCATTGAAGCATTGGAGTTAACCAGTAGCTTTGAGTTATGCAGCCATAGCTATAATTTGGAAGCTGAGCCTGAAGCAATGTGGATTTTATGTCACTAGAGATCTTTTCATCTTTTTGTATTTAAAACAGAAGAAAAGACTTTGTCTTTCTCAGGATAATTCATATTCAGTGGATTTTTTCCAATTGAGCAATGAAGCTATAATATTAAGATTGAATATATAAATAATTCTTGTAATTCAAAAAATATGAGAAATATAACTACCTCAGAACATTTCATTATGAATGAGATTCTATCATAACATTAAAAAAGGTACATTAATACAAATTAAAGACTTAGAAACTCATTTTTAATTATTTACGTGTGCATTTTGTATAAATTGGACCAGTCCAATGTTGTTGTTATGTAATATATATATATATATATACACATATATATATTCATTGAAGAAAATGATAAATATAGAATTCATAGTTTTCTTTCTGACAAACTATCTTGAAAAAATTTCTGACATTACTGATCTGTGTGTAAGTCTTAGAATTTATTATTCTATTATTCAAATTATAGGGCATTTCTGTTTGTTTTTAACACAGCATTATAGTCTATCAAAATATTTTGTAAATTTAATTTTTCATTGTCTTGTTTTAGATGGTAAAATATAATATTCTACATAGTTATCATTAAGAGATATCATTAAAGATACTTTGAAAGGCACATCAGTATTTGTAAACCAAATTATATTAATTATATAGATCACTGGTATTTATAAATTATAATTTCATCCCCCAAACCCATCCACACACACGAATTTTTTCTGTCTCTGATTTCTGACGTTACTGTTTTGTTTTGTTTTGTTTTTTGATTTTTTTCTATTCATTATATATTACATTCTCTGTCTTTGCATACCTAGTAGTTTTTTTTTTTTAATTTAATTTATTTTTTTTTATACAGCAAGTTCTCATTAGTCATCCATCATATAAACATCGGTGTATACATGTCAATCCCAATCTCCCAATTCATCACATCACTACCCCCATACCCTGCCGTTTACCCCATTGGTGTCCATATGTTTGTTCCCTACATCTGTGTCTGTATTTCTGTCCTGCAAACCGGTTCATCTGTACAATTTTTCTAGATTCCACATATATGCATTAATATACAATATTTGTTTTACCCTTTCTTCTTCTTATTTTTTTTTTGCGGTACACGGGCCTCTCACCACTGTGGCCTCTCCTGTTGCAGAGCACAGGCTCCCGACACGCAGACTCAGCGGCCATGGCTTACAGGCCCAGCCACTCCGTGGCATGTGGGATCTTCCCGGACTGGGGCACGAACCCATGTCTCCTGCATCGGCAGGTGGACTCTCAACCACTGCACCACCAGGGAAGACCTGTTTTACCCTTTCTGACTTACTTCACTCTGTATGACAGCCTCTACATTCATCCATGTCTCAACAAATGACCCAATTTTGTTCCTTTTTATGGCTGAGTAATATTCCATTGTATATAGGTACCAAAACTTCTTTATCCATTCATCTGTCAATGGGCATTTATTTTTTATTTATTTATTATTTGTGCTGTGTGGGGTCTTTGTTTCTGTGTGAGAGCTCTCTCTAGTTGTGGCAAGCAGGAACCACTCTTCATCATGGTGCGTGGGCCTCTCACTATCGTGGCATCTCTTGTTGAGGAGCACAGACTCCAGACGCGCAGGCTCAGTAGTTGTGGCTCACAGGTCTAGTTGCTCTGTGGCATGTGGGATCCTCCCAGACCAGGTCTTGAACCTGCATTCCTTGCATTAGCAGGCAGATTCTCAACCACTGCGCCACCAGGGAAGCCCATGTCAATGGGCATTTAGGTTGCTTCCATGACCTGGCTATTGTAAATAGTGCTGCGATGAATATTAGGGTGCATATGTCCTTTTGAATTATGGTTTTCTCTGGGTATATGCGCAGTACTGGGATTGCTGGGTCATATGGTAATTCTATTTTTAGTTTTTTAAATAAGCTCCATACTGTTCTCCATAGTGGCTGTATCAATTTACATTCCCACCAACAGTGCAAGAGTGTTCCCTTTGCTCCACACCCTCTCCAGGTTTTGTTGCTTGTAGATATTCTGATGATCCCCATTCTAACTGGTGTGAGGTGATACCTCATTGTAGTGTTGATTTGCATTTCTCTAATAATTAGTGACGTTGAGCAGCTTTTCATGTGTTTCTTGGCCATCTGTATGTCTTCTTTGGAGAAATGTCTATTTAGGTCTTCTGCTCATTTTTGGATTGGGTTGTTTGTTTCTTCAATATTGAGCTGCATGAGTTGTTTATATATTTTGGAGATTAATCCTTTGTTGATTCATTTGCAAACATTTTCTCCCATTTTGAGGGTTTTCTTTTTGTCTTGTCTATGGGTTCTTTGGCTGTGAAAAAGCTTTTAAATTTTATTAGGTCCCATTTGTTTATTTTTGTTTTTATTCCCATTACTCTAGGAGTTGGATCAAATAAGATCTTGCTATGATTTATGTCAAAGAATGTTCTTCCTATTTTTTCCTCTAAGAGTTTTATACTGTCCAGTCTTACATTTAGGTCTCAAATCCATTTTGAGTTTATTTTTGTTTATGGTGTTAGGGAGTGTTCTAACTTAATTCTTTTACATGTAGCTGTCCAGTTTTCCCAGCACCACTTATTGAAGAGAGTGTCTTTTCTCCATTTTATATACTTACCTCCTTTGTCATACATTAGTTGACCATGTGTGGTTTTATCTCTGGGCTTTCTATCTTGTTCCATTGATCTATGTTTCTATTTTTGTGCTACTACCATATTGTCTTGATTACTGTAGCTTTGTAGTATAGTCTCAAGTCAGGGAGTCTGATCCCTCTAGCTCCATTTTTCTCCCTTAAGACTACTTTGAATATTCAGGGTCTTTCTTGTCTCCATACAAATTTTAAGATTTTTTGTTGTAGTTCCATAAAAAAATACCATTGGTAATTTGATAGGGATTGCATTGAAACTGTAGATTGCTTTGCATAGTATAGTCATTTTCACAATATTGATTCTTCCAATCCAAGAACATGGTATATCTCTCCGTCTGTTTGTATCATCTGTAATTTCTTTCGTCAGTGTCTTATGGTATTCTGCATACAGTCCTTTGTCTCCCTAGGTAGGTTTTTTCCTAGGTATTTATTGTTTTTGTTGCAGTGGTAAATGGGAGTGTTTCCTTAATTTCTCTTTCAGATATTTCATCATTAGTGTATAGAGGAATGCAAGAGATTTCTGTGCATTAATTTTGTTTCCTGCAAGTTTACCAAATTCATTGATGAGCTCTAGTAGTTTTCTGATAGCATCTTTAGGATTCTTTATGTATAGTACCATGTCATCTGCAAACAGTGACAGTTTTACTTCTTCTTTTCCAATTGGTATTACTTTTATTTCTTTTTCTTCACTGATTGCTGTGGCTAGGGCTTCCAAAACTATGTTGAATAATAGTGGTGAGAGTGGACATTCTTGCCTCGTGCCTGATCTTAGAGGAAATGCTTTCAGTTTTTCACCATTGAGAATGATGTTTGCGGTGGGATTTTTGTATATGGCCTTTATTATGTTGAGTTAGGCTCCCTCTATGCCCACTTTCTGTGGAGTTTTTATTATAAAATGGTGTTCAATTTTTCAAAACCTTTTTCTGCATCTATTGAGATGACTATATGGTTCTTATTCTTCAGTTTGTTAATATGGTGTATCACATTGATTGATTTTCATATATTGAAGAATCCTTGTGTCCCTGGGATAAATCCCACTTGATCATGGTACATGATCCCTTTATCGTGTTGTTGGATTCCATTGCTAGTACTTTGTTCAGGATTTTTGCATCTATATTCATCAGTGATATTGGTCTGTAATTTTCTTTTCTTGTAGTATCTTTGTCTGGTTTTGGTATCAGGCTGATGTTGTCCTCATGGAATGAGTTTGGGAGTGTTCCTTCCTCTGCAATTTTTTGGAAGAGTTTGAGAAGAATGGGTGTTAGCTCTTTTCTAAATATTTGATAGAATTTACCTGTGAAGCCATCTCATCCTGGACTTTTGTTTATTGGAAGATTTTAATCACAGTTTCAATTTCATTACTTGTGATTGGTCTTTTCATATTTTCTATTTCTTCCTGTTTCAGTCTTGGAAGGTTATACCTTTCTAAGAATTTGTTCATTTCTTCCAGGTTGTCCATTTTATTGGCATAGAGTTGCTTGTAGTAGTCTCTTAGGATGCTTTGTATTTCTGTGATGTCTGTTGTAACTTCTCCTTTTTCATTTCTAATTTTATTGATTTGAGTCCTCACCTCTTTTTTTGATGAGTCTGGCTAATGGTTTATCAATTTTGTTTATCTTCTCAAAGAAAAACTGTTAGTTTTATTGATCTTTGCTGTTGTTTTCTTTGTTTCTATTTCATTTATTTCTGCTCTGATTTCTTTCCTTCTGTTAACTTTGCGTTTTGATTATTCTTCTTTCTCTAGTTCCTCTACGTGTAAGGTTAGATTGTTCATTTCATATTTTTCTTGTTCCTTGAGGTAGGCTTTTATAGCTAAAAACTTCCCTCTTAGAACTGCTTTTGTTGCATCCCAAAAGTTTCAGATTGTCATGTTTTCATTATCATTTGTCACTAGGTATTTTTTAATTTCCACTTTGATTTCTGTGATCTGTTGGCTATTTAGTAACATATTGTGTAGTCTTCATGTGTTTGTATTTTTTACATTTTTTCCGTGTAATTGATTTATAATCTCATAGTGCTGTGGTCAGAAAGGATGCTTGATATGATTTCAATTTTCTTAAATTTACCAAGGCTTGATTTGTGACCCAAGATGGGATATATCCTGGAGAATGTTCCATGTGCACTTGAGAAGAAAGTGTAATCTGCTGGTTTTGGATGGAATGTGCTATAAATATCAATTAAATCTGTCTGGTCTATTGTGTCACTTAAAGCTTGTGTTTCCTTATTAATTTTCTGTTTGTTTTGATCTTTCCATTGGTGAAAGTGAGGTGTTAAAATCCTCCACTATTATTGTGTCACTGTTGATTTCCTCTTTTATAGCTGTTAGCAGTTGACTTATGTATTGGGGTGCTCCTATGTTGGGTGCATATATATTTATAATTGTTACATCTTCTTCTTGAATTGATCCATTGATCATTATGTAGTGGCTTTCCTTGTCTCTTGTAACATTCTTTTTTGTAAAGTCTATTTAATCTGATATGAGTATAGCTACTCCAGCTTTCTTTTGATTTCTATTTGCGTGCAATTTCTTTTTCCATCCTCTCACTTTCAGTCTGTATGTGCCCCAAGGTCTGAAGTGGGTCTCTTGTAGACAGCATATATATGGGTCTTGTTTTTTTCTTGTGGTATGCAGGCCTCTCACTGTTGTGGCCTCTCCCATTGCAGAGCACAGGCTCCAGACGTGCAGGCTCAGTGGCCATGGCTCATGGGCCTAGCCACTCTGCGGCATGTGGGATCTTCCTGGACTTGGTCACGAACCCATGTCTCCTGAATCAGCAGGCTGACTCTCAACCACTGCACCACCAGGGAAGCCCAGGGTTTTGTTTCTGTATCCATTCAGCAAGCCTGTACCTTTTGGTTGGAGGTTTTAATACATTCACATTTAAGTTAATTTTTGATATGTATGTTCCTGTTACCGTTTTAAAATATTTTTTTTTTTTTTTTCTGTACGTGGGCCTCTCACTGCTGTGGCCTCTCCCGTTGCGGAGCACAGGCTCCGGACACACACAGGCTCCGCGGCCATGGCTCGCGGGCCCAGCCGCTCCGCGGCATGTGGGATCTTCCGGGATCGGGGCACGAACCCGTGTCCCCTGCATCGGCAGGCGGACTCTCAACCACTGCGCCACCAGGGAAGCCCTAAAATATTTTTAATTAATATTATTAATTATGCAAAAAATGAGATGCAGATTCCTTTGGGTACTTGGCAAAAAGCTATTCAAGAAGACAAAGTATTAAATCTTGTTAAATTCTGCTGTAAGTCAAAATAAATTGACAAATTTTATATGAGGCTACATCCATCAGAATGCCATAAAACTTTATCGTTAAATTCCGTAATTTTATGGGTTCATGTTTATAATATTTTTATCTATGTTATGACATCAAATTTAAAAATAACAAATGTAGTCCAAATTTTCCTATCACCATAGTTTACAGCAACTTGTTATCTTTTTCCATAAATTGAATGATTGTATTTGAGTTATATAGAGTGTTCAGTGCAAAAGAAGTGGAACATTGAGACAACATTTAATGTATTCCTGAATGGAGACCTAGTCTCTGTCTTAATGTTAATGTGAATAAATTTCCTCCCTCAACCTAGAAATAAACTTACATGAAAACAGAAAAACTCCTTTTTTTTTTAAATGGATGACTGTCCATAAAATTTTCATAGCAAAGTAAACCAAGGGAGATACAACATACACACATACACACATAAACACACACACATGCACAGCATGTGTGACAAATAACGAGAGATATAGAAGACACATAAAAGTGTCATAGAATAGGGGTTGGTCTAGTTTTGTTTTGTTTTGTTTTTCAGTAGGTCTATTCATTTTAATCTTTTAATATTTTTTCCCCATTTGCTTTATTGTTGAGTGGGAGATTGCTAAGAAATTGTGGGAAGCCTAAGATTTCAATGCAAACCAAATTATATTGAAATTGTCCCGCCTCTAGTTTATAAAATTAGGATATGAAAGTTATAATGATAATCACCTTAATTCTAGGTGTCAATTGGGACATCTCCAAATAATTTGACAATGACAGATTGTTTGGCATTGTCACCTTAAAAATGTAAGCAGCACTTTAAAAACAAAGTTATATTTCTTTCCTTCCCTTATTCTTAATTTTCGCCTACTTGTGCTGTTACTTCAGATGTTCTCTTAAGGTCACATCACTGCTGAAGACTGGGGAAAACTTGGCTAAAATACTGTCAATCCTCTTCCTAATTGGCTATAGGAGTTACTAAATTATTTCCTTCCCACCTGAGGGTTTAATATTTTTCTTTTTCAGAATGTGTTGTCCCCTATACTTAGTATGTATTATTGTTTTTTAAATAGAAATACCTCAAGGACTGCTAAAATTTGGAAGAGCAAGAGAAGACTCTCCAATATACATATTCAAAAAGTTCATAGCTTAAACTTAGAAGTATATTTGTAATTAAAATATTACCTTCAGGGCTTCCCTTGTGGCGCAGTGGTTGAGAGTCTGCCTGCTGATGCAGGGGACGTGGGTTCATGCCCCAGTCCATGAAGATCCCACATGCAACAGAACGGCTAAGCCCGTGAGCCATGGCCACTGAGCCTGTGCATCCGGAACCTGTGCTCCACAACGGGAGAGGCCACAACAGTGAGAGGCCCATGTACCACAAAAAAAAAAAAAAAAAAAAAAAAAACCTTCATTCAAAAATGAATAATTTGAAAAAATTGGTTTTGGTGAATATTATAAGTGCCTATAGTATAAGTGTATGTTAAAGCTGAACCCTCAGTTTGTCTAGATTGCAGCATGTGAGTAATCACAAATAATCCCACAATATAGGTTAAACAAAGGGGCAAGACAGAATAGCATGTGTGGTGAAAATTATCTGAAATTTTTCAGACTCTTTAATACTGTTTACCAGTGCTAGAATTCCAAAGCCTCCTAGAAAACCCTAAAATTTATTTGAAATAAAAATTTTAATGGTTTTGGGGCTTCCCTGGTGGCACAGTGGTTGAGAGTCCGCCTGCCGATGCAGGGGACGTGGGTTCGTGCCTCGGTCTGGGAAGATCCCACATGCCATGGAGCGGCTGGGCCCATGAGCCGTGGCCACTGAGCCTTCATGTCCGGAGCCTGTGCTCTGCAACGGGAGAGGCCACAACAGTGAGAGGTCTGCGTACCACAAAAAAAAAAAAAAAAAAAAAATTAATGGTTTTGATCTTCTCCTGACAGTGAGCTTATGTATCTCTTGACACACAGTGGCAGAGAAGGGGCAGGTTGATTTTTTTTAATTTAAATACAAAAGAGGAATATATACATTACTTGTGAGACTGAATAGATACCTTTCCAGAAAAGTTGGTGCAGTATGAATATCTGGGTTAAAAATGGAAGGGGGGTAAAATCCAAATATCTGGGTTAAAGACTGAACAGGGGTAAAATCCAAATGTGAAGTATCAGATGGGCCCAAATCAGAAAGACAAAACACAGATGTTTGAGTTACCCCAGAGCTCTGATTCTGTGAAGAGTGGAAAATGCAGCAGTTCCAGTTAATTGCCCAGGGATGGAGCTAGATCAACAATACCTCATTCACACCAAGAATCAGAATACTTACTCTGAAGTGTAGATCAGCATAGGCATCAGCACAAGAATGTGGACACCCTCATCTACAGAGATATGAGTACTCACTAAGCTTTTATATTCACCCAGGCACCAATGTGAGAAGAAATAAAAGGAAGAGAAAAAGAAGCATGATTGGAAATTTGAATCATAATTAACTGAATTGTTTATCAAAAAGTAAACTCTATAAATAAAATGGAGAGGAAGCTCACTTTCTCCACCTGAAAATCCAGTTTCTCAAGGCTGCCAAGTTCTTTCAACAGGGGTTAAGACTAGAGTCAGATTTACAGTGAAGATAATAAAGCTTAAACTCTAGAGTCCTTCACTTGCATTGAGCCAGTTTTAATCTTGTATGTGCATGACAGTGTAGAGAAAATGTTATTATGTTTTGCATAATTATGACTTTTTCATCAAATTTTAGTGAAATTTGGGACTACAGGTTAAAGATAAGTGTTAGAGGTTAATTCACAACTGAATATAAAGTGAGAACTCAGAGTTATTTCTATGGATGTATGTGTTTACATTTCAAAGGGGAGATGAGACCTGGAGTTATCCCTGTGTTGTAAAGCTGGAGACACTGGTGTTACATTTTCCCTAAAGAGATTTATTTACATTCACACTAAAGAGATTTATTTATATTCCAAGTGGTAAGAATTAAGAAATTTTCCGCTTCCCCTGCCAATTCATGAACAAGCCAGTTGAGTACCAGGCCTAGGAAACAAAATTTTAAGCAAGTAGATTGAGAAATACTACTTGGGTGGTAGACATCTATCTCACAAGGGACGGAGGAAGATGGCAGAAGAGTAAGACGCGGAGATCACTTTCCTCCCTACAGATACATCAGAAATTCATCTACACGTGGAACAACTCCTACAGAACACCTACTGAACGCTGACAGAAGACCTCAGACCCCCCAAAAGGCAAGAAACTCCCCACATACCTGGATAGGGCAAAAGGAAAAAGAATAAACAGAGACAAAAGGATAGGGATTGGACCTGCACCAGTGGGAGGGAGCCGTGAAGGAGGAAAGGTTTCCACACACTACAAGCCCCTTCGCGGGCGGAGACTGCAGGTGGCGGAGGGGGAAAGCTTCGGAGTAGCGGAGGAGAGCACAGCAACGGGGGTGTGGAGGGCAAAGCAGAGAGATTCCGGCACAGAGGATCGGTGCCCTCAGGCACACACCAGCCCGAGAGGCTTGTCTGATCGGCCGCTGGGGCGGGCGGGGCTGGGAGCTGAGGCTCGGGTATCGGGTTTCAGTTGGAGCGCAGGGAGAGGACTGGGGCTGGCGGCAGGAAGAGAGCCTGAAGGGGTTAGAGCACCACAGCTAGCCCGGGGGGAGTCTGGGGAAAAAGTCAGGAGCTGCCGAAGAGGCAAGAGACTATTTCTTCCCTTTTGTTTCCTGGTGCGCGAGGAGAGGGCATTAAGAGCGCTGCTTAAAAAAGCTCCAGAGACGGGCGAGAGCCACGGCTAAAGGCGAGGACCCCAGAGACGGGCGTGGGATGCTGGGGATGCTGCTGCCGCCACCACAAGGCCTGTGTGTGAGCGCAGGTCACTGTCCACCCACCCTTCTGGGGAGCCTGTGAAGCCCGCCACTGCCGGGGTCCCGGGACCCAGGGATGGCTTCCCCGGGAAAGCGCACCGAGCGCCTCGGGCTGGTGCAACGTCACGCAGGCCTCTGCCACTGCAGGCCCGCCCCGCACTGTGTGCCCCTCCTTCCCTATGGCCTGAGTGAGCCACAGCCCCCGAATAAGCGGCTCCTGTAAACCTGTCCTGTCTGAGTGAAGAACCCTCCAACAACCTATGACCAGAGGCAGGGCCAGGTCCAAGGATGAGACCTGGGAGCTGTGAGAGCAGAGAAGAGACAGGGAAATCTCTCTGTGCAGCCTCGGAGGCAGCAGATTAAAGCTCCACGGTCTGCTTGATGTGCCCTGCGTCTGTGGAGTGCATAAATGGACAGCGAATCATCCCAAATTGAGGAGGTGGACTTTGAGAAAAAGATTTAAGATTTTTTCCCCTTTTCCTCTTTTTACAACGAATTATCCCAAATTAAGGAGGTGGACTTTGAGAGCAAGATTTCAGACTTTTTCCCCTTGTCTTCTTTTTACAACAAATTATCCCAAATTGAGGAGGTGGACTTTGAGAGCAAGATTTTCGATTTTTTCCCCCTGTTCTCTTTTTGTGAATGTGTATGTGTATGCTTCTGTATGAGATTTTCTATGTATAGCTTTGCTTCCACAATATGTCCCAGGGTTCTATCTGTCCGTTTTTCTTTTTCAATAATTACTTTTTTATTTTAATAACGTTGCTATATTGTATAATTTATTCTATTTTACTTTATCTTCTCTCTTTCTTTTTTCCTACCTTCCCTTCCTCCCTTCATCCCTCCTCCCCTCCTTGCTTTCTTTCTCTCTTTCATTCCTTCCTTCCTCCCTTCTTCCCTCCCTTATTCCTTTCACTCTTTCTTTTTCTTTCCTTCCACCCTCCCTCCCTCCCGTCTTTCTTTCTATATTTCCATCCCTCCTCCCTCCCTCCTTTCTATCTTTCTACCTTCCTTACTTTCTTTCCTTCTTCCTTTCTTTCTCTCTGTCTTTCTTCTACTAATTCTTTCTTTCTACATTTTCTCCCTTTTATTCTGAGCCGGGTACATGAAAGGCTCTTGGTGCTGAAGCCAGGAGTCAGTGCTGTGCCTCTGAAGCGGGAGAGCCAACTTCAGGACACGGGTCCACAAGAGACCTCCCAGCTCCACATAATATCAAGCAGCGAAAATCTCCCAGAGATCTCCATCTCAACACAAGCACCCAGCTTCAGTCAATGACCAGCAAGCTACAGTGCTGGTCACCCTATGCCAAGCAACCAGCAAGACAGGAACACAACCCCAACCATTAGCAGAGAGGCTGCATAAAAATATAATAAGGCCACAGGCACCCCAAAACACACCACCAGACATGGATGTGTTGACCAGAAAGACAAGATCGAGGCTCAACCACGAGAACACAGGCACTAGTACCCCCTATCAGGAAGCCTATATAACCTACTGAAACAACCATAGCCACTGGGGACAAACACCAAAAGCAACGGGAACTACGAATCTGCAGCCTGCAAAAAGGAGATCCCAAACACAGTAAGATAAGCAAAATGAGAAGACAGAAAAACACACAGCAGGTGAAGGAGCAAGATAAGAACCCACCAGACCTAACAAATGAAGAGGTAATAGGCAGTCTACCTGAAAAAGAATTCAGAATAATGATAGTAAAGATGATCCAAGATTCTATTTCCAAGAACCAAAATCTTGGAAATAGAATAGACAAAATGCAAGAAACTGTTAACAAAGACCTAGAAGAACTAAAGATGAATCAAGCATTGATTAAAAACACAATAAATGAAATGAAAAATACTCTACATGGGATCAATAGCAGAATAACTGAGGCAGAAGAACGGATAAGTGAGGTGGAAGATAAAATAGTGGAAATAAATGATGCAGAGCAAAATAAAGAAAAAAGAATGAAAAGAACAGAGGACAGTCTCAGAGACCACTGGGACAATATTAAATGCACCAACATTTGAATTATAGGGGTTCCAGAAGAAGAAGAGAAAAAGAAAGGGACTGAGAAAATATTTGAAGAGGTTATAGTTGAAAACTTCCCTAATATGGGAAAGGAAATAGTTAATCAAGTCCAGGAGGCACAGAGAGTCCCATACAGAATAAATCCAAGGAGAAATACGCCAAGACACATATTAATCAAACTGTCAAAAATTAAACACAAAGAAATCATATTAAAAGCAGCAAGGCAAAAACAACAAATAACACACAAGGGAATCCCCATCAGGTTAACAGCTGATCTCTGAGCAGAAACTCTACAAGCCAGAAGGGAGTGGCAGGACATAATTAAAGTGATGAAGGAGAGAAACCTGCAACCAAGATTACTCTACCCAGCAAGGATCTCATTCAGATTTGATGGAGAAATTAAAACCTTTACAGACAAGCAAAAGCTGACAGAGTCCAGCACCACCAAACCAGCTTTACAACAAATGCTAAAGGAACTTCTCTAGGAAAGAAACACAACAGAAGGACTATACCTACAATAACGAACCCAAAGCCATTAAGGAAATGGGAATAGGAACATACATATCAATAATTACCTTAAATGTAACTGGACTAAATGCTCCCACCAAAAGACACAGATTGGCTGAATGGATACAAAAACAAGACCCATATATATGCTGTCTACAAGAGGCCAACTTCAGACCTAGAGACACATACAGATTGAAAGTAAGGGGATGGAAAAAGATATTCCATGCAAAAGGAAATCAAAAGAAAACTGGAGTAGCAATTCTTATATCAGACAAAATAGACTTTAAAATAAAGACTATTAGAAGAGACAAAGAGGACACTACATAATGATCAAGGGATCGATCCAAGAAGAAGATATAACAATTGTAAATATTTATGCACCCAACATAGGAGCACCTCAATACATAAGGCAAATACTAACAGCCATAAAAGGGGAAATCGACAGTAACACACTCATAGTAGGGGACTTTAACACCCCACTTTCACCAATGGACAGATCATCCAAAATGAAAATAAATAAGGAAACACAAGCTTTAAATGATACATTAAACAAGATGGACTTAATTGACATTTATAGGACATTCCATACAAAAACAGTAGAATACACTTTCTTCTCAAGTGCTCATGGAACATTCTCCAGGATACATCATATCTTGGATCACAAATCAAGCCTTGGTAAATTTTAAGAAAATTGAAATTGTATCAAGTATCTATTCTAACTTCAATGCTATGAGACTAGACATCAATTACAGGAAAACATCTGTAAAAAATACAAACACATGGAGGCTAAACAATACATTACTCAATAACGAAGTGATCACTGAAGAAATCAAAGAGGAAATAAAAAAATACCTAGAAACAAATGACAATGGAGACAGGATGAACCAAAACCTATGGGATGCAGCAAAAGCAGTTATAAGGGGGAAGTTTACAGGAATAGAATCCCAACTTAAGAAACAGGAAACATCTCGAGTAAACAACCTGACCCTGCACATAAAGAAATTAGGGAAAGAAGAACAAAAAACCCCCAAAGTTAGCAGAAGGAAAGAAATCATAAAGATCAGATCAGAAATACATGAAAAAGAAATGAAGGAAATGATAGCAAATATCAATAAAAATAAAAGCTGGTTCTTTGAGAAGATAAACAAAATTGATAAACCATTAGCCAGACACATCAAGAAAAAAAGGGAGAAGATTCATATCAATAGAATTAAAAATGAAAAAGGACAAGTAACAACTGACACTGCAGAAATACAAAAGATCATGAGAGATTACTACAAGCAACTCTATGCCAATAAAATGGACAACCTGGGAGAAATGGACAAATTCTTAGAAATGCACAACCTGCCAAGACTGAATCAGGAAGAAATAGAAAATATGAATAGACCAGTCACAGGCACTGAAAGTGAAACTGTGATTAAAAATCTTCCAACAAACAAAAGCCCAGGATCACATGGCTTCACAGGCGAATTCTATCAAATATTTAGAGAAGAGCTAACACCTATCCTTCTCAAACTCTTCCAAAATATAGCAGAGGGAGGAGCACTCACATACTCATTCTACGAGGCCACCATCACCTTAATACCAAAACCAGGCAAGGATGTCACAAAGAAAGATAACTACAGGCCAATATCACTGATGAACATAGATGCAAATATCCTCAACAAAATACTAGCAAACAGAATCCAACAGCTCATTAAAAGGATCATACACCATGATCAAGTGGGGTTTATTCTAGAAATGCAAGGATTCTTGAATATACGCAAATCAATCAATGTGATACACCATATTAACAAATTGAAGGAGAAAAACCATATGATCATCTCAATAGATGCAGAGAAAGCTTTCAACAAAATTCAACACCCATTTATGATAAAAACCATGCAGAAAGTAGGCATAGAGGGAAATTTCCTCAACATAATAAAAACCTTATATGACAAACCCACAGCCAACATCATCATCAATGGTGAAAAGCTGAAACCATTTCCACTAAGATCAGGAACAAGACAAGGCTGCCCACTCTCACCACTCTTATTCAACATAGTTTTGGAAGTTCTAGCCACAGCAATGAGAGAAGAAAAGGAAGTAAAAGGAATCCAAATTGGAAAAGAAGAAGTAAAGCTGTCACTGTTTGCAGATGACATGATACTATACATAGAGAATCCTAAAGATGCTACCAGAAAACTACTGGAGCTAATCAATGAATTTGGTAAAGTAACAGGATACAAAATTAATGCACAGAAATCTCTGGCATTCCTGTACACTAATGATGAAAAATCTGAAAGTAAAATCAAGAAAACACTCCCATTTACCATTGCAACAAAAAGAATAAAATATCTAGGAATAAACCTACCTAAGGAGACAAAAGACCTGTATGCAGAAAATTATGACACTGATGAAAGAAATTAAAGATGATACAAATAAGTGGAGAGATATACCATGCTTCTGGATTGGAAGAATCAATATTGTGAAAATGACTCTACTACCCAAAGTAATCTACAGATTCAATGCAATACCTATCAAACTACCACTGGCATTTTTCACAGAACTAGAACAAAAAATTTCAAAATTTGTTTGGAAAAACAAAAGACCCCGAATAGCCAAAGCAATTTTGAGAATGAAAAACGGAGCTGGAGGAATCAGGCTCCCGGTCTTCAGACTATACTACAAAGCTACAGTAATCAAGACAGTGTGGTACTGGCACAAAAACAGAAAGATAGATCAATGGAACACGATAGAAAGCCCAGAGATAAACCCACGCACGTATGGTCACCATGTCTTTGATAAAGGAGGCAGGAATGTACAGTGGAGAAAGGACAGCCTCTTCAATAAGTGGTGCTGGGAAAAGTGGACAGGGACATGTAAAAGTATGAGATTAGATCATTCCCTAACACCAGACACAAAAATAAGCTCAAAATGGATTAAAGACCTAAATGTAAGGCCAGAAACTGTCAAACTCTTAGAGGAAAACATAGGCAGAACACTCTATGACATAAATCACAGCAAGATCCTTTTGGACCCACCTCTTAGAGAAATGGAAATAAAACAAAGATAAACAAATGGGACCTAATGAAACTTCAAAGCTTTTGCACAGCAAAGGAAACCATAAACAAGACCAAAATGGGAGAAAATATTTGCAAATGAAGCAGCTGACAAAGGATTAATCTCCAAAATTTATAAGCAGCTCATGCAGCTCAATAGCAAAAAAACAAACAACCCCATCCAAAAATGGGCAGAAGACTTAAATAGGCATTTCTCCAAAGAAGATATACAGACTGCCATCAAACACATGAAAGAATGCTCAACATCATTAATCATTAGAGAAATGCAAATCAAAACTACAATGATATATCATCTCACACCAGTCAGAATGGCCATCATCAAGAAATCTAGAAACAATAAATGTTGGAGAGGGTGTGGAGAAAAGGGAACACTCTTGCACTGCTGGTGGGAATGTGAATTGGTACAGCCACTATGGAGAACACTATGGAGGCTCCTTAAAAAACTAAAAATAGAACTACCACATGACCCAGCAATCCCACTCCTAGGCATATACCCTGAGAAAACCATAATTAAAAAAGAGACGTGTACCAAAATGTTCATTGCAGCTCTATTCACAATAGCCCGGACCTGGAAACAACCTAAGTGTTCATCATCGGATGAATGGATAAAGAAGATGTGGCACATATATACAATGGAATATTACTCAGCCATAAAAAGGAACGAAACTGAGCTATTTGTAATGAGGTGGATGGACCTAGAGTCTGTCATACAGAGTGAAGTAAGTCAGAAAGAGAAAGACAAATACTGTATGCTAACATATCTATATGGAATTAAAAAAAAATAAATGTCATGAAGAACCTAGGGGTAAAACGGGAATAAAGACACAGACCTACTTGAGAATGGACTTGAGGATATGGGGAGGGGGAAGGGTAAGCTGTGACAAAGCGAAAGAGAGGTGTCGACATATATATAGTACCAAACGTACGGTAGATAGCTAGTGGGAAGCAGCCGCATAGCACAGGGTGATCAGCTCGGTGCTTTGTCACCGCCTGGAGGAGTGGGATAGGGAGGGTTGGACGGAGGGTGACGCAAGAGGGATGGGATGTGGGAACAGATGTATATGTATGACTGATTCACTTTGTCATAAAGCAGAAACTAATAAAAAATAAATAAATAAAAATAAAATTAAAAAAAAAGAAATTTTCCCTCTATATTTCCAAGGAGGTTTTATCAGAAGCGAGTGGGTAAGAACTGCCTCTCCTCTCTATCTTGTTGTACCATAAACCTCATGTTGATATTCAGAATAATGTTACCATATATTAGAATATTAATATATATTAATATGCTATATATTTATGTATATCTTTAATTTTAATTGATTTACTTTTCTTAAAAAAGGGGTATCTGAATTGCATAAATTTCAGACAACACAAAATCTGTTCAAGATTAGATTGGTTCAAGATGGCGGAGTAGAAGGACGTGTGCTCACTCCCTCTTGTGAGAGCACCAGAATCACAACTAACTGCTGAACAGTCATTGAGGGTAAGACACTGGAAATCACCAAAAAAGATACCCCACATCCAAAGACAAAGGAGAAGCCACAAAGAGACAGTATGAGGGGAACAATCACAATAAAATCAAATCCCATAACTGCTTGGTGGGTGACTCACAAACTGGAGAACGCTTATACCACAGAAGTCCACCCACTGGAGTGAAGGTTCTGAGCCCCACATCATGCTTCCCAACCTGGGGTTCTGGCAATGGGAGGAGGAATTCTTAGAGAATCAGACTTTTAAGGCTAGTGAGATTTGATTGCAGGTCTTTGACAGGACTGGGGGAAACAGAGACTCCACTCTTGCAGGGCATCCACAAAGTAGTGTGCACATAAGGAACCAGGGGAAGGAGCAGTGACACCATAGGAGACTGAACCATACCTATCTGCTAGTGTTGGAGCGTTTCCTGCAGAGTGGGGTTGGCTGTGGCTCAACATAGGGACAAAGACACTGGCAGCAGAAGTTCTGGGAAGTATTCACTAGCATCAGCCCTCCAGAGTCCACCATTAGCCTCACCAGAGAACTGGGTAGGTTCCAGTGCTGAGTCACCTTAGACCAAACAACCAACAGGGAGGGAAGCCAGCCCCACCTATCAGCAGACAAGTGGATTAAAGTTTTACTGAGCTCTGCCAACCAGAGCAACACCTCTCTCTACCCACCACCAGTCCCTCCCATAAGTAACTTTCACAGGTCTCTTAGATAGCCTCATCAACAGAGGGAAGACAGCAAAAATAGAAGAACTGCAGTACTGCAGCCTGTGGAAGGAAAACCACATTCACAGAAAGATAGACAAAATGAAAAGGCAGAGAAATTTGTAACAAATGAAGGAAAAAGATAAAACCCCAGAAAAACAGCTAAATGAAGTGGAAATAGGCAAATTTCCAGAAAAACAATTTAGAATAATGATAGTGAAGATGACCCAGGACCTGGGAAAAAAATGGAGACAAAGTTTGAGAAGATAAAATAAATGTTTAACAAAGAACTAGAAGAATTAAAGAACAAACAAACAGAGATTACAATACAATAACTGAAATGAAAAATACACTAGAAGAAATCAAGTGAAGAATAACTGAGGCAGAAGAATGGATAAGTGACATGGAAGACAGAATGGTGGCATTCACTGATGAAGAACAGAATAAAGAAAAAAGAATGAAAAGAAATGAAGACAGCCTAAGAGAACTCTGGGACAACATTAAATGCAACAACATTCACATTACAGTGGTCCCAGAAGGAGAAAAGTGAGAGAAAGGACCCAAGAAATATTGGAAGAGATTATAGTCCATAACATGGGAAAGGAAATAGCCACCCAAGTCCAAGAAGCACAGAGAGTACCAGGCAGGATAAACCCAAGGAGAAACATGCCAAGACACATAGTAATCAAATTGGCAAAAATTAAAGACAAAGAAAAATTATTGAAAGCAACAAGGGAAAAAAAGCAAATGACATACAAGGGAGCTCCCATAAGGTTAAGAGCTGAATTTTCAGGAGAAACTCTACAAACCAGAAGGGAGTGGAATGATATATTTAAAGTGATGAAAGGGAAGAAACTACAACCAAGATTACACTACCCAGCAAGGATCTTATTCAGATTCAGCAGAGAAATCAAAAGTTTTACAGACAAGCAAAAGCTAAGAGAATTCAGCACCACCAACTCAGCTCTACAACAAATGCTAAAGGAACTTCTCTGAGTGGGAAACACAAGGGAAGAAACGATCTCCAAAAACAAACCAGTAACAATTAAGAGAATGGTAATAGAAACATACATATTGATAATTACCTTAAACGTGAATAGATTAAGAGCTCCAACCAAAAGACACAGGTTTGCTGAATGGATAAAAAACAAGACCCATATAGATGCTGTCTGCAAGAGACCTACTTCAGACCTAGGGAAACATACAGACTGAAAGTGAGGGGATGGAAAAAGATATTCCATACAAATGGAAATGAAAAGAAAGGTGGAGTAGCAATACTCATATCAGATAAAACACATTTTAAAATAAAGAATCTTATAAGAGACAGGGAAGGACACTACATAATGATCAAGGGATCAATCCAAGAAGAAGAAAAAACAATTATAAATATATATGCACCCAACATAGAAGCACTTCAATACATAAGGCAACTGCTGACAGCTATAAAAGAGGAAATCGACAGTAACACAATAATAGTGGGGGACTTTTACAGCTCACTTACTCCAATAGACAGATCATCCAGACAGAAAATAAATAAGGAAAGAGAACCTATAAATGACACAATAGACCAGAGAGACTTAACTGATATTTATAGCACATTCCATCCAAAAACAGCAGATTACTTTCTTCTAAAGTGCACAAGGATCACTCTCCAGGATAGATCCCATCTTGGGTCACAAATCCAGCCTCAGTAAATTTAAGAAAATTTAAATCGTACCAAGTATCTTTTCCGACCACAACACTATGAGATTAGAAATCATTTACAAGGAGAAAAAAACATAAAAAAACAAAAACACATGGAGGCTAAACAAAACATTACTGAATAACCAAGAGAACACTGAAGAAATCAAAGAGGACACCAAAAAATACCTAGAGACAATTTACACAGAAAACATGGCTGTTCAAAACCTATGGGATGCAGCAAATCAGTTCTAAGAGGGAAGTATATAGCAATACAAGCTTACCTCAAGAAACAAGAAAAACCTCAAGTAAACAATCTAAACCTACACCCAAAGAAAGTGGAAAGAAAAACAAACAACCCCAAAGTTAGTAGAAGGAAAGGAATCATAAAGATCAGAACAGAAATAAATGAAATAGAAACAAAGAAAACAATAGCAAAGATCAATAAAACTAAAAGCTGGTGATCTCAGAAGATAAAAAAAAATGATAAACCTTTAGCCAGACTCATCAAGAAAAAGGGGGAAAGGACTCAAATCAATAAAGTTAGAAATGAAAAGAAGTTACAATGGACACTGCAGAAATACAAAGCATCCCAAGAGACTATTACAAGCAACTCAATGCCAATAAAATGGAAGAAATAGACAAATTCTTAGAAATATATAACCTTCCATGACTGAACCAGGAAGAAATAGAAAATATGAACAGACAAATCACAAGTAAGGATATTGAAACTGTGATTAAAAATCTTCCAACAAACAAAAGTCCAGGACCAGAAGGCTTCACAGGTGAATTCTATCAAATATTTAGCGAAGAGCTAACACTCATCATTCTCAAATTCTTCCAAAAAATTGCAGAGGAATGAACACTCCAAACTCATTCTATGAGGCCACCATCACTCTGATATGGAAACCAGAAAAATATACTACAAAAAAAGAAAATTACAGACTAATATCACTGATGAATATAGATGCAAAAATCCTCAACAGAATACTAGCAAACAGAATCCAACAATACATTAAAAGGATCATACACCATGATCAAGTGGGGTTTATCCCAGTGATGCAAGGATTCTTCAATATATGCAAATCAATCAATATGATACACCATATTAACAAATTGAAGAATAAAAACCGTATGATCATCTCAATAGATGTAGAAAAAGGTTTTGACAAAATTAAACACCCATTTATGTTAAAAACTCTCCAGAAAGAGGGCATAGAGGGAAACTACCTCAATATAATAAAGGCCATATATGAAAAACCCACAGCAAACATCATTCTCAATAGTGAAAAACTGAAAGCATTGCCCCTATGATCAGGAAAAAGACAAAGATGTCCACTCTCGTCACTGTTATTCAACAGAGTTTGGAGATCCTAGCCATGGCAATAGGAGAAGAACAAGAAATAAAAAATACAATTGGAAAAGAAGAAATGAAACTGTCACTGTTTGCAGATAACATGATACTATACATAGAGTATCCTAAACATGCCACCAGAAACCTACTAGTGGTAATCAATGAATTTGGTAATGTTGCAGGGTACAAAATTAATGCACAGGAATCCTTTGCATACCTATACACTAACAATGAAAAATCAGAAAGATAAATTAAGGAAACAATCCCATTCACCATTGCAACAAAACAAATAAATACCTAGGAATAAACCCACCTAATGAGGTAAAAGACCTGTACTCAGAAAACTATAAGACACTGATGAAAGAAATCAAAAATGAAACAAACAGATGGAGAGATATACCAAGTTCTCATATTGGAAGAATCAATATTGTGAAAATAACTTTACTACCCAAAACAATCTATAGATTCAATGCAATCTCTATGAAATAACCAGTGACATTTTTTCCAGGAGTAGAAAAAAAAAAAGAAAATCTTAAAATTTGTATGGAGACACAAAAGACCCCGAATAGCCAAAGCAGTCTTGAGAGAATAAAATGGAGCTGGAGGAATCTGACTCCCTGACTTCAGACTATACTACAAAGCTACAGTAATCAGGACAGTATTGTACTGGCACAAAATCAGAAATGTAGATAAATGGAACAGGATAGAAAACCCAGAGATAAACCCATGCACTTATATTCAACTAATCTACGACAAAGGAGGTAAAGATATACAATGAGGAAAAGACAGTATCTTCAATAATTGGTTCTGGGAAAACTGGACAGCTACATGTAAGAGAATGAAATTAGAGCACTCCATAACACCATACACAAAAATAAATTCAAAATGGATTAGAGGCTGAAATATAAGACCAGACACTATAAAACTCTTAGAGGAAAACATAGGAAGAACACACTTTGACAGAAATCACAGCAAGCTCTTTTTGATCCACCTCTTAGAGTAATGGAAATACAAACAAAAGAAAATATATGGGGCCTAATGAAAGTTAAAAGTTTTTGCAAAGCAAAGGAAACTACAAACAAGATGAAAAGACAACCCTCAAAATAGGAGAAAATATTTGCAAATGAATCAACGGACAAAGGGTTATTGTCAAAATACATAAACAGCTCATACAGCTCAATATTAAAAAAACAAACAACCCAATCCAAAAATTGACAGAAGACTTAAATAGACATTTCTCCAAAGAAGACATACAGATGGCCAAGATGCACATGAAAAGCTGCTTAACATCACTAGTTATTAGAGAAATGCAAATCAAAACTCCACTGAGGTATCACCTCACACCAGTTACAATGGGCATCACCAGAAAATCTGCAAACAACAAATGCTGGAGAGGGTGTGGAGAAAAGGGAACCCTCTTCCACTGTTGGTGGCAATGTAAATTGATACAGCCACTATGGAAAATGGTATGGAGGTTCCTTAAAAAACTAAAAATTGAATTGCCATATGACCTAGCAATCCCACTACTGGTCATATACCCAGAGAAAACCGTAATTCAAAAAGACACATGCACCACAATATTCATTGCAGCAGTATTAACAACAGCCATGTCATGGAAGCAACCTTAATGCCCATCAATAGACAAATGGATAAAGAAGATGTGGTACATATATACAATGGAATATTACTCAGCCATAAAATGGAACAAATTTAGGTCATTTGTAGAGATGTGGATGGATCTAGAGACTGTCATACTGAGTGAAGTATGTCAGAAGTAGAAAAAGCAATATTGAATATTAGTAGATATATGTGGAACATAGAAAAATGGTACAGATGAACCAGTTTGTAGGGCAGAAAAAGAGACACAGATATAGAGAACAAACGTATGGACACCAAGAGCAGAAAGTGGTTTGGGGGGTGGTGGTGTTGGGATGAATTGAGAGATTGGGATTGAGATATACATACCAATATGTATAAAATAGATAACTAATAAGAACCTGCTGTAAAAAATAAATAAGTAAAATAAAATTTAAAAAAACAAAACAAAAACAACAACAACAACAAAAAAACACAAAGAGATGCAGTTTAAAAAAACAAAAATTTTGTTCTAGAGGAAATTGCAGGAAGTGAAATTAAGGGTAAACCTTCCAGAGAACAAATCGATAGGTATCACACTCCCTGATTTCAAACAGTACTACAAAGCTATAGTAATCAAAAATGTATGGCACTGGCACAAAATAAAAAGACACATAGATTAATAGAACATAAAATAGAGCCCAGAAATAAACCCACAGTTATATAGCCAATTTATGACAAAGGAGGCAAGAATATAAAGTGGAGAAAAGACAGGCTTTCAGTAAATGGAGTTGGGAAAACCAGGCATCTACAAGCAAAAGAATATAACTGGACTACTTTCTTATATCATGTGCAAAAATAACTGAAAATTGATTAAATACTTAAATGTAAGACCTTAAACCATAAAATTCCTAGAAGAAAATATAAGCAGTAGGCTCTTTTATGTTGGTCTTAGCAATAGTTTTTTGGATTTGTCTCCTCCGGCAAGGGCAGCAGCAACAAAACAAAAGTAAACAACTGGGACTGCATCCAACTAAAAAGCTTTTGCACAGCAAAGGAAACCATCAGCAAAACAAAAATGCAACCTACTGAATGGGAGAACATATTTACAAATTATATATCCAATAAGGGGTTAATATCCAATATATACAGAACTCACACAACTCAATAGCAAAAGAAAAACAAACAATATAAAAAAATGGGCAGAGGACCTGAATAGACATTTTTCCAAAGAAAACATACAGATACCAACAGACATATGAACAGATGCTCGATATCACTAATCATCAGGAAAAATGTAAATCAAAACCACAATGAGATACCACCTCACACCTGTCAGAATGGCTATTTTCAAAAAGGCAACAAATAACAAGTATCAGCAAGGATGTGGAGAAAAGGAAAACCTCATGTGCTGTTGGTGGAAATGTAAATTATGCAGTCGTTATGAAAAGGTGTATGGAGTTTCCTCAAAAATTTAAAAATAGAACTACAATAGAATTCAGAAATTGCACTTCTGGATATTTATTTGAAGAAAATGAAAACACTGACTTGGAAAGATATATGTACAGTTCTGTTCATTGCAGCATTATTTACAATAGACTAGATATGGAAGCAAACTAAGTGTCCATCAATAGATGAATGGATAAAGTAGTAGTAGTAGTGTGTGTGTGTGTGTGTGTGTGTGTATGAATATTACCAATCAAAAAATGAAATCTTGCCATTTTCAACAACATGAATGGACCTAGAGGGTATTAAGTGAAACAAGTCAAACAAAGAAAGACAAACACCATATGATTTCACTTATATGTGAAATCTAAAAATCAAAATAAAACCAAACAGAAGCAGACTCATAGATACAGAGAACAAACTGCTGTCTACTAGAGGGGAGGGTGATGGGGGGTTGGGTGAAATATTTGAAGGAAATTAAGAGGTACAAACTTCCAGTTATAAAATAAATAAGTCAAAGTGATGTAATGACAGCACAGGAAATATAGTCAATAATATTATAATAACTTTGTATGGTAAGAGATGGTTACTAGACTTATTGTGATGATCAATTTGAAGTATATATAAATGTCAAATCACTATGTTGTATGCCTAGAACTAATATATATTGTATGTTGATCATACTTCAATAAATAATAAATACATTTTCCAGGGCTCCTACTCTCCAAGAACAGGGTTGAAATGGAGCCTCATGCTACAAATAAATGCAGATTCCCCAATCTACTCTATCAGCAGAAGTCAAGACGAAATTGTTCTTACTTAAAAAAGGCCTGACCTCCTATAACCACCTAGCTTCCATCAACAGAAATCAAGAGAGAGTTTCCTGTGCTTGAAGGATATCAGCATTTCTCATCATCTTCAGCCTCAATTTGCAGTTGCTAGATTTCAGGTAAGTTTGACCTACAGGTCAGGGGTTCCTTTGCTCCACCTAGGCACTACACAGAGGGCAGAGGCTCAATCCCAGTTGCAACAAGCTAAAAATACTGGGGTCTTGAATGTTCTTGCTGCAGCTCACTCAGAACAGCTTCAACAATGAAAAAGGCAGCTGAGCAAACCAGAGACTGCTCCCCTAACTGGCCCACTGTTTCCAATGTAGCTCTGGAGCAGTGGTACAGAGACTTTTGCAGGAGAGACACAGATCATAAGAACACAAAGATCCCAAAGTTTTCCCCAAATGAACTGACTTTATTCAAAACAAAGTGTGGGGAAATCCACGATAAATGATGTTTTCAAAAGTAAGGAAGATCTTGGTGGTAAGCAATTAAGAAAAGGCTGATAGCTCCATTAGAGCAACAAGATAAATTATAGGCCAGATAATTTACCAGAGAGAAAACCAGGAAATAGAACAGCTTAAAAAGAGTCCTTCCTGGGGTTAGAACAAATCTTAATGAATTGCTTCAAAAACTACTCTAAAAAGAAGTCAAAAATTATTTGTATCATATTTTGGATCCATTTGTGCCACAGTAAATTTCCAAAATCAGTAGAGCAATCAGCTGTTAATTAATAGCACCTTAAAACTTTGTGTGATAAGAACAGTGTCAAAAAGATTAAGAGAGAGATCAGACAAAGAAAGTCCTGCTAAAACCACTATTATCCCAGGATGACTGTGTGCATGTCCAAGGCTGAACACTTTGAGGAATAACATTAGAGCCCTCACAATCAAGGGAAAATAGAATTCTCTAAACTAGTCCAGCCAAATAATTAACCAAAAAAAAAAAAAGAAAACAAACAAACAAACAAAAGTAAGTCTGGGGGTGAGGGGATCAGAATCCAGAGTTGATACAATATATATGTCATTTTTAAAATAAAACATTATCAGACATGCAAAGAAATAGAAAAGTATGGCACATATATGGGGAAAAAAAGCAATAGGCAGCAGAAACTGCCTGTGAGATAAAGGGCCCATATTTCAAGTTTACCTACAAAAGACTTCAAACCATCATTATAAATGTGTCCAAAAAACTTAAAGAAATCATGATTAAAGATGTATGTATGCATGTATATATGATATATCATCAAATATATAATATAAATAAAAAGATAGATATTATTTAAAAATGGAAATTCTGCAGTTGAAAATTACATTAAGCAAAATGAAAAATTTATAGAGAGCCTTAACAGTAGATATGCACTGACAAGAGAGAGTCAGCAAACTTGAAGACAGATTGATAGAGAGTATGTAGTTCCAAGAATAGATGAGAAAAAAATATTAAGAGAACCTCAGAGAAATGTGGGATACTATTAAGAACACCAAGATAAATATAATGGGAGTATCAAATGGAGAAGAGAGACAAAGAAGAAAAAATATTTAAATTAATAATAACTAAAATTTCCAAAGTTTAATTTAAAAAAACATTAACCTACATATCCAAGAGGTTCAATGAAGTCAGAGTGGGATAAAAGCAAGGAAATCTACACCCAGGCACATCACAGTAAAAATACTTAAAGCCAAAAACATGGAGACCATTTTGAAAGCAGTAAGAGAAAACTACTCAGGTAGAAGAAACTCTAATAAAATTTAAAGCTGGCTTATTAGAAATAATGGAAGCCAGAAGGCATTAGGATGACATATTCAAATGGTTTCCTTTGCAGCCTTTAAAAAATAGTGGTTGTTTATCTCCCATAACCCTCATACATTGGAATAAGTAGGAGTCATCCCTGCTTTTCATTGCTGCTTCCCAATGTTTCTCCTTGTCTCCTCTCTAGATCCTTCTAGTTTTGAATCCCATGTTATCAGAACATATTAAATATTTCTGCTTTTTTTTGATACCCTACTGCCCCTGTTTCATGCCCTCTCATTTTTTTCACATTTTTTCACCTAACGTATCTGCCACTCTCTGTGATGACTCATGTCTTAATTCTTTGTGATTTTAATATTCACTTCCAAGACCCTGACATATCAATTCTTTTATTTTTTTTGCCCTTCCAATAACCTTTTCCACCATTTACCTCAGCTGCTTACATCCATGATTATAACCTAGGGTTTGTCATTATTAATAAACTCACTTTGTTACACCCCACTTTCTGGCCAAAACATCCTGTTTTACCATCTCACTCCCAAAGGTACTGTGATCACAGCATTACTTTAACTATATCAGGGCCAATAATCTATTGAAGCTAGTGCTTTTCTACCTTTATTGACCTATCTTTTATGTTCTCTCTTCCTTTCTTAATCAGTTTAAATTACGTGGTTAATCACAATCATCACTACCTTTTTTGACAGATCAACTCTTTTTCATCCTTTTCAGTTTCTGTCATACTCCCTGGGCAAGAACTATAGTTAAATCAAACTCAGTGCTTATTTCATGATGATATTGTGCAAGTGAACAAAGCTGAAAAAACCAATGATGCTGATTATTTGAACTTTACATTTATGAACAAATGCCTCAATTAAGACCTTAATGCTGCCTGGCAACTGCACTATATTTCCCTGATGGCTTCACTCTCCAACGCTCTCTGTTGACAACTTTATGTCTTTTCTTTTCATCTGAAGTCTCAGACACTTTCCACTCTTCATTCTCAGACTAAGAAAATTGAAAGAGTTGGAGGAAAACATCAACAAACTTCCATACACCTACATTTTCACTCATATATTTTTCCTTCCATCTTCTTTCTAGAAATAAACTTTTCTATGCTCCTGCTTAAAGTCAACTCCCCTGCTTGTGAACTAGATGTCATCTCTATTCACCTGCTAAGAAAAACAATCCACAAAAATCTCATATCTCTTTTCTTCAAAATAACATTTTTTTCTCTTTAGATAAATTCTACCAACACAGATATATTTCCCATCTTAAAACAAAAACAAACCAATTAAACTTCTCTAGACCCCACTTTTTCACCACTACCACCTATTTCTCTATTCTTCATTTTAGTAAAACACCTCTGAAGAGTTGACTATCCTTTGTTTATTTTTTCTTCTATCTGCTCAAAAAAGCAATCTAATCAGTTTTTGCTTCTACCACTCCACCCAAACAGCTCTGGAGAGTGTCATCTGTGCCCTCCACATTGCTAAAAAACATATTAAATTCTCAGTCCCTATCTTACTAGACTTAGCAGAAATCTTGAAATACTTTCTTCACTAGACTTTCATCTCATTAAATGGTCATGATATTCTTCCTACTCAACTAGCTGTGGGCTCTTTTCTTTTAATGTTCTTTTTCTACTGGACTTAGTAATTTTACCACTTCTATTCTCTAAGCATTATTTCCATGATGATTTCATATAGTGTCCTGGCTTATATATGCTGATTATTCCAAAATTTATATATCTGACCCAGATCTTTCCCTTAAAGTTCAGACTTGACTATTTATTTGCCTCTTCAACATCTTTATTTAGATATAAAAAGACACTTTAAACTTAACATTCTTTAATCTGAACCCATGAAGTTCACCTGATCCAGTGGAGACTCACATTTTTTCTTATCTCATTTAATCATTCCAGATTATCAGATCAAAAGCTTTGGAGTTGTTCTTGACTCCCCTCTTTGTTTCATAACTCATAGTCTAGCCATCAGAGCATCCTGTTAACTTTCCTTTCCAGACATATCCAGAATATAACTATTTCTCATCTTCTCCACTGCTTCCACCCAGTCTAGACACCATTATGTCTCTCTTGGATTACTGTAGTAGCCTTCCATCAGGTTTTCCTGCTTCTACCCTGTCACCTATCATCTAATTTTGCTTCAACAGCCAGAACAAATTATTAAAAAACAAAGTAAAAAGAAAGAAAAAAACCCATAAAGTCATATTATATCATTGCTCTGCTCAAAGCCTTCCAATGTCCCTTCATCTCTCAGAATAAAATTCTAAATTTTTACTGTGGCCAACAAGAGTCTACATAATCTGCCCCTTCTTCTACTTTACCTCTCTGACCTCAGCTTCTATTACTTTGCCATTTACTTTCTCCTCTCTACTCATGCTGGCTTCCTATGTATTCCTAACACCTGCCATGTATGTTCCCTTCTCAAGGCTATGTCCTGGCTGTTTCCCTTCTTATAACATTCTTTTGTTATAAGAAGAACATCTGCATTGTTCACTTCTTATTTTTTACTTCAAATTTTTACTCCAATTTAATCTTGTGGATAAAACCTACACTGACCTCTCTAATTAAAATATACTCCTGACATCCTCTACCTCTTGGGATTTCCTCATAATACTTACTACATTTTAACACATTATGTAATTGTTTAATATACACATCATTGATTGATTCTTCCACCTACAGGAATATAAACTTCACAAAGTTGGTATTTTTGCTTGTTTTATTTGTGTGAATGTGTGAATAGTGACTGTCACTCAAAATAATGACCGTCATATAGTAAATTCTCAACAAATATTTATGTAATTAGTGAATGAATACAGTGTTTGTTCAATATCCAAAAATTGTTTATACAGGATTGGACTGAGATGATTTTATTTGGGAAATTCCCTCCCAAGCACTTCACCACAACCTAATAGCTGGCACTCATGAGGAAGACCAGATTGGTTATAGAAATACAGGAACTAATAAAGTCACATTTTCTTTGTATATTAGAGTACCATGTGTCTATGTATGAGTGTAAATTTTTACTGCAAAAAATTTAGGTGCTTGTCCAGGATTCTGAAGAGTGCATTTGCAAAATACAACTTTGTTGCAGACTGATTATATATCCCAAACTAGAGAAGATAGTCACCTTGAGGCCAGAACTTGCAGGAAAAAAATTCAAATATATTGATTTATTATAATCAACATAAGGAAATGAGCAGAATGGAAGTTACCTTACAGGTTTACTTGCCTGGACATTGAATTATTCAGAGGAGAGAATCTAATTCTAGGAGTAGTAACTCAGGCACTGTCCATAATGGACTGGGACAAATCTAGAAAGAATTAATTTGGGGGAAGAGACTAACTGCCTCATTGAAGCATGAAAGAGAACACAGTAATATAGAAACTAAGTTTATCTTGGCAAGTCACAGAAAAACAGAAAATGTAGGCACACTTGTTTCAGGAGAGAAAACTGAGTCCACATATGTTTTCCTTTTTAATCTACACATGGAAGTCAGAGACTGAACAATTATTATTTCAAGAAGGAGAGAGATTGGAGTTGTTGCCTAACCCACTTCCTGTTGAATTTGTTTATTTACTCAGAGACATCTTCACATAGCATAACTATGTTAAAACCATCCCAACAATGCTAGAGCAATTTTAGTTTTGCCTGATGATCAGGAGGATCAGTGCTGCTACTAGAAGGAAGCTAAGCCTACAGGAAATATAAGCCGCCAATAATAAGAGTTAATATTTTCAGTCAGTAACCTTGGATGCCTAGTGAAACTTGGAGAACATGGGGACAAGCAAATAGATAAAGAAATAGGTTCTTGATATATACTTCAATAAAAAATCAAATGTGAATAAAAATGAAATAGATTCTTGGAAGGAGGGATGCCAAGATGAGCTTGAATTCCCTTTATGTATGCACAAATTCTCATCTGGGGAGTAAATGTTAATGATAATTTTGGATTTTCCCTTATCAAGAAGCTGGTGTCTGTCTTTGTTTCCTTTCCCCTATTATGTTCTTCAGAGAAGGAGATTAAGTAAATGCCACCTCTGAATGGATAAAGATAGTTTATGTTAGAAGTATTTGCTAGACTGAGGAAGATAAAATCCAGCTTAATCTGTCCATGATAGAGTTGTGAGGAGAAGGAAGAGAGGTAGGAGAGGCAGGTCATCAAGTACATGTGTTCTGGCTTATCTCTTGACCAAACTCCCAGAGGAGTAGGCATATTAGACTGAGGGAAACATCAAAAGCAGAAGGACTCTGTTGCCCTAGTCCCTGCTTTGATATTGAGGTGAGAGAAAGACACCATCATATAGAATGGCTTTGTGACAAAATGGGAAGTAGACTAATAAATCTGAAGAAGCTATGAGGAGGTATGACTAGATATGCAATTGTGTATGCATTTAAACAAATTTTGACTTCCCTGCCTTTTACTAACAACAACTATCTGAGGCTCAGAAATGGGTTATTTTTTCAAGGTTACATAGTTAATGGCAGGACTGGTAACAAACCCCAGAATCCTCACCTAGTTCATGCTCCCCCAACTCCTCTAGAATTCTTCTATACTATGCATTTCCAATCTTATTTTTTCTATACAATCCATGAGTAAGTATGTATTTTTAGGTCTTGCTAAAATACAATCTCAACCTCTTTCACACCACCACCAAACACATATATAAAGAGAGAGAGAGAGAGAGAGAGAGAGAGAGAGAGAGAGAGAGAGAGGACAAGAATGAGATAGAAATTTAGGTTAAAATTTATTTTAAGAAACTGGCTTATATAGTTTTGGGGGCTGGCAAGTCTGAAATTCTTAGGGTAGTATGGCAGGCTAGAAATACCTGAAAGAATTGATGTTGTAGTCTTGAATATGGATTCAACAGGGCAGCAGGCTGGACACTCAGACAGGGTTTCTGTGTTGCACTCTTAGGATAAGGTGTCCCTAAGTCTTAAGGATAAGGATTTCTCTTGTTTGGAAAAACTCAGTCTTTGCTCTTAGGCCTTCAACTGACTGGATTAGGTCCACCCATGTTATGAGGGTGATCTTCCTATTCAGTGTCAACTGATTTAAATGTTAATACCATCTAAAAATACCTTCACAGAAATGTCTAGAATATTGTTTAACCAAATATCTGGGTACTGTGACCTAGCTGAATTGACACTAAAATTAACCACCACAATCCACATCTTGTCAATTTGGCATCCATACACGTCTCCTTAAACCATACTTAATCTCCAAATAAACATAACAACAAAGTCATGCTCCTAACTAACGTGGTATAATTGCCCCCTACATACAATAAAAAATGCACTAACCCTCTTCCCAGAAGAAGATGCAAAGTCCTTGGATGATGTTCACAATTCTCCTTTATATCCTGGAAAGGATATAAATACTATATATAATACTATATATAAATACTTAAATACTATAATGTAAAGAAAAAGCATCATTAAAAAGATAAAATAATTTATATAAGGGGATAAGAGAGGAAAGAAAAAAAAAGATTATATGCATAAACATATTTATAAAAAATAAGAAAGAAAATTTATAAAAATTTCCACAACTGTCATGTGGTTATTGCTGGTTTTTATAACTACCTTCTTCTATGATCCATGACATACTCCCTTTGCCTTCAGAAAGCACACCAGCTTGATTGTGGTATTTTATCTGGTGGGGTGACCCAAACCTTTATTCCTGAATGACTGGGCCATTAGCAGTCCTGCTTGGATTGTGTTGTTACAGTTTCCCATTGCCTTTAATTACAGGGCACGATAGTACTAAGAGATGCCCTAAGGTATCTCCTGTATTCTAGACATACTCTTCCTTACCTTCATTGTGTAGAACCAGTCCAGTTTTCCCTTGTCAGTCAGGTGAATCACATAACAAGTACAGTAATTACATTTTTTGCCTGTTGAATCAGAGGCATCAGGAACCCAAAGTAACCATGTAGCAGTATTAATTTTCAATCCACAAAAATCATTGTTGTGTCTCCTGGTGGAAGCATTTATACCTTTGTAATGAACACCTCTAGACCAGAAGAGCATAATGTCCTGAGGATAGCATGGATCTCTAAGAGTAATAGTCAGTGGTTCCACTCTCATTTCCATCCCTGGATTCCTGGACCCATAAATCCTGTCTTTGGGAGAAATAACACTATATATTGGATGCTGATATAGAGAATATACATGCTCATAGAGAATCTTGCCTCAGCCCTGCAAGATATTGCCCCTAACTGGCACTGTACCTGAATCTTCAAAAGGTTATTCCACCATTCTATCAAAGCTGCTTCAGGAATCATCCACATTCCATGAGCCTGGCCCATTGCCACATTTCATTTGCTATGAGTTGAGTTCCTTGATCAGAAGCAATACTGGACGTAGTACCATACTGTGGATAAGATATTTTATAAGCCCACAGATGATACTTTGAGAGAAGCATTGCACACAAGGAAGACAAATCTGTATCCAAAGTGCCTATCCCAGTAAGAAAAAGATGGTGCATCTTCCATGATGGAAAGTGTTCTATGTAATCGACCTTCCACCAAGCAGCTGTATGATCACTCTGGAGAATGGTGCCATACTGGGAACTCAGTGTTAGTCTCTGCTGCTGGTAGTTTTGATGTTCTGCAGTGGCCGTAGTCAAGTTGGCTTTGGCAATTGGAAGACCACATTACTGAGCACATGCATACCCTTCATTACTGCCTCCATATCCACTTTTTATTTTTTTATGAGCCCATTGGATATGACAGGGATGGCTGAAGAAAGAGGCTGATGGTATCCACAGAATAGATCATACTGTAACTTGATTATTAAAATCCTCCTCTGCTGAGGTCACCTTTGATGAGCATTCACATGGGACACAAATAACTTTACCCTCTTCATTTATTCACATAGGTCTAGCCACATACCTCTTCCTCAGATCTCCTTGCCACCAAGTTTTCTATCATGTTCCTTCCAACTTCCTGACCACCCAGCCAAACTATTGGCAACAGTCCTGGAATCTGTATATAATCACACATTTGGCCATTTCTCCTTCCAAATCAAATAAACAACCATGTGCACTGCTCAAGGTTCTGCCCACTCTGAGGATATCCCTTCACCACTTCATTCAAAGATGTCACAGAAAGGTGCTACAGTACTATCACTGTTCATTTTCAAGTGATGCCTGTATATCATACAAAACCATCTGCAAGTCAACTCTAGTTTTCTCTTCCTTAGTAAACTGATCATAGTAATTCCTCATGAGAATACCAGCATAGGCTGAGAGAGAAAAGGTAACGTAGTAAGAGTGGAGACCATGTGCATTTGAGCCACTTGTTCATGTACCTTACTTGTGCTTCCAGTACCAGCTCAAGCTCCGTCTTGTATATGCTATTTCCATTTAATAACTTTATGGCTTGGTCGGTCAGACATCTAGCTCATAATGGTAACTCAGGTTGTATAGAAACTCAGTAGTCTTTGGTTAAGCATTCAGTCTCTACTTAGTCTCAATAACAAGCCAAAAGCTGCTTCACAAAAGGAAACTATTTATTTACAGTTGATGGCAGAGCTTTGTGCCACAATCTTAATGATCTAATCTGTAATTATAATCTAAATCCTAATGATATAATCTAATCCACAATCCTAATCTGTAATTATAGGGGCTTGCCAAAGGCTCCAAACAACTGTGTATGTCATTAATACTTCAAGCACCATTGGATCTTCTGGATCATAAGGCTCAATTGGCAGAGAAGCTTGCATGGCAGCCTGGATTTGTTGCACAGCTTTCTCTTCTTCCAGGCCTGACTCAAAACTAGTAGGTTTTAGGCCACTTAGTAATTGGGACAGAGTAGCATACTCAAATGGGGAATATGTTGCCCTTAAAATCCCAAAATATCTGCTAGGCAATGTACTTCTTTTTTGGGTATAAAAGGGGCCAGATGCAACAATTTATTCTTCACCTTAGAAGGGTTATGACAGCATACTCAATACCACTGGACCCTAGAAATTTCACTAAGATAGAAGATCTCTGAATATTTGTTAGATTTATTTATCATGTTCTGGCATACAAATATCTTACCAGTAACTCTGGAGTAACTGCTATTTCTTGTTTACCAGGTTCCACCAGCATAATATCATCAATGTAATGGGCCAGTGTGATGTCTTGTGAAAAGGAAAAATTAACAGGTTTCCTGCGCACTAAAGTATAACATAGAACTGGAGAGTTTATATACCCCAGAGTTAGGACAGTAAAGGTGCATTACTGGCCTTGCTAGTTGAAAGCAAACTGCTTCTGGTGTTCATTATTAACAGGTATGGGGAAAAATACATTTTATAAATCAATGGCTGCACATCAGGTATTAGGGGACATGTTAATTTGCTCAAGCAATAAAATGACATCTGGTACAGCAGTTAGAACTGAAGTCACAACTTGGCTAAGCTTATGATAGACCACTGTCATTCTCAGAGATTTGTTTTCTGCACAGGCTAAATAGGCAAATCAAATGGAGAATGCTGTGGGAATCGGCACCCTTGCAATCTTCAAGTCCTTGACGATGACATTAATCCTTGCAATCTCTAGGAATGTGATGTTGCCTTTGGTTTACTATTTTCCTAGGTAGGTTATAGCAGTTCTACAGGCTTTTACTTGTGATTTTCCTGCCATAGCAACCCTTGCTTCACAGATCAGGAAATCGTTATGGAGATTCTGCCAATTTCTAAGTATGTCTGTTCAAATTATGCATTCCAGAACAAGGGAAATAACCACAAGATGGTTTATAGATCCACTGGGCCCATTTTGAGATGAATCTAAGCTAACATTCCATTGGTCACTTGATCTCAATAAGCCTATACTTTGGTGGACCACAGTGATGTTTCTGCTCTCTTGGAATTAGTGTGTCGAGCCAGTGTCCAGTAATCTCTGAAATACCTAATTATTTTCTTTTCCCCAATGCACAGTCCCTGATGAAAGACCATAGGTCCCTTTGTGGAAGGTTGTCTTTTTAATGGGTTCTTTGCTCAAGGGAAGCCAGTCTCCACTTTATCCAATGGGCCTCGGGATGTTCTAAACAAACTAAAGTCAGGGAATTGATTGAAGAACGATGGCCATCTCTTTTTATGATTCAACTTAGATTTCTGTTTACTTGACCAAGAACACTTCTGCTTATACAGATCAATTAAAAATGTATTATACTTTCCATGTATTTAATTTCTAGGAAGACCGTAATCAACTGGCCAACATCATAGGTCTCTGTGAGTCAGACTATTCTGATTACTGCTTTGACTCTTCACCCACCTCACCTTGAACAATCAAGTGCCACCACTTGGCTCTTGGTATTTTAAGATCCAAATAACCCCATTAGATTTAGGTTTCCCAATTCACTGGCAGTACTTCCCTCTGTTATTTCTAATCTAGAAAATAGAGCAACCACAGAGCTCTTCAATGATGCTGGAGCTTCTCTCGCAAATCTATTTTGCCCAATTTTTGTGAAAGGCATATCCTCTGGATGCTTCCAGAGTGTGTGAGCAGATCTTAAATGACAAATTCACTCTAACATTCTCCCTAGCCCACTGAATCCTTTCCTCTACAGTATATGAAAGCAGGTCTACATTTCAACTTAATTCAGTGTAAGCCACTTTTTGGTCCATGTTTCAGACAAACAACAAAACTTTTAGACCCCCTTCTAACCCCCAAGCTACAATATTAAATCCAGGGTCTCTTCTTAGTGGGTTCATATGAATAAACTCAACCTGATCCAAATTTATGTTTCTTCAACCATTATTCCACCCCTTAAAATCCATCCCCACATATATTCCCAGATTTCTGTCTGTATAAATTGAAAACAAATGCAAGTAGTCATTTTGGATTATAGCACATTTCCCATGGGTCACACTTTATACCTCACCTTTCAGGATAGGTTAGAGCTTAAGTCTAGTTGCAGGTCTAAGAGCAAATAAGGGTGGTTTGGTCAGCCCTAAGGAGAATCAGGAGTGTCTTACAGGGCAACCACCTAAGGGGAGGCCATTATAGTTTTCTCAGGCAATGCAGGCTTAATCTCCTCAGTAGGAAGTGGAATGGCTCCTTCTACTGGCAAAAAAAAGACTCAGCAGAATTTACGGGTTCAATATTTCCAGCTTCATCAATATCTTCCCATTCTAATTTTCAGGATTCCATTCCTTTCCTGTTAATGTTCTCACTCACAGGATTTGGGCTTAGTTTTTAGCCATCTCATCTCTGCAGCCACAGGAGATAATGGTTTCTTTCAGGGTAGACATGAAAACTTTCCGTTTATTTATTCAGCACTTGACCTGGGAATTTGAATCCCTGAGTTTATATTTTTGTCTTTCCTCACTTTGTCCAGAGCAATTAGGATAAATCAGCTGATCTCATTAAACTCATTAGTTTGAAAAAATGTTCTAAAGTATCAAATATATATTTATACAGAATTTCGCCACTTGTAAGTATTAGCTATGAGTATGCAATGGTTATGTTTTCAGTATCTTTATTGACATATCACACCATGGACTATCAGTGTTCTTTATACTACTGGAAATACAGTCACTAGTACCTTCAAACCTAATGTGATTAGCGAGCCAAATCCAGAAACCACATAACCAATTAAGAAAACTTATCCTCAAATCCTACTGATTTAAATGTTTACATAACATTTAATATATTTAGTAATTTAAATAACATCTAAATAATACCTTCACAGCATCTAGACCGGTGTTTGACCAAAAAATCTAGGCATAACATAAGCAGAGCCTAGCCAAGTTGACAAATAAATGTAACTATCACACTTGTCAACTATTTTCTGTGCCAATTCCTGCTTATGTATGTTCTATTGCCAGATGCCCAGTGCTCCCTTTCTCACAATTTTACTAGGATATCAAGACAGCCTTTATGTTTTATACTTTATTTTACCTCCCATGTCTCTACCTCCTGTACTCCAACCTCATAAGATCATTCTATATGATTGGGTTTATAATGCAATTAATCAAAAGTTATTTATTATTGTTTTAAATTATTGTTGTATTAATTAGAATGCTTTAATCTTTAAGGTACAGAAAGTCTGGCTTAAAAACTAATAAAATAAAATAAATAAACGAAAGAAAGTCTGGCTTAAACTGGCTTTAATGACAAAGATATTTATTCTCTCATAAAAGAGAAAATCTAGTGTTCAGAAGTAGATCAAGATCATAGAGTAGATTGATTTAGTGATTCAATGATAGCTTCAAGGAACAAAGTTCTTCATTTTTCACAAGTCTGCCATTCTAGGTGATGAATACCTCCTGAAGCAGACAACTGGATGTCATTAGCTATTCTTTTCATTATACACAACAGTGGAAAAAAAATTGTTGAGAATATCAGAACATGCTTTTAATCTAGGACATGAAAATATGCAGAGGACTGGCTACATAATTTGTGGGGCCCACGTGCAAAATTTAAATACAGGGCCCCTTGTTCAGCATTATTAAAAATTTCAAGTACGTACAGCAGAGTATTAAAATGAGTGTAGGACCCTCTTGAATGTGGGGCCCAATGAAACTGTACAGGTCACACAACTGTGAAGTAAGCACAGAGACCAGCTCTACACTGTCTCTTTTTGGGGAGTCAGAAACTTACTTCAGAAGTAAGACAGAAGGCTCTCATGTTTCTTTGACTAGGTTGTAGCTAATATCTCATCCTGAATAAAAACTGGAAATGGAATGGGTTGTCTTTAAACCAACCAGACCCAATTTGGGACCTAATGGTGTAGTTAGTGTCCCTTGAGATAAATGGATGCGTGGGTAAAAGGAACTAGTTCCTAATTAAGCAGAAAGTAAGGGTAATGGATACTGATTTTGCAGCTAACAGTATCCAACATAATACTGATAACTACTTTTGGTCAAAATTTAAGGAGTTAGAAGATGGCTGGTGCATATTTATGTATAATGTAGTGGAGGATGTTTAAGAACAGATGGATAGTTGATAGGTGACTTGAGAAGTTAGTGAAGCAAAATTACTCTTCTCTTAGCATGTCTACTATTATAAAGTCTCAAAAATATGTCTTTCAATTGAATGTCTGTGTATAATAGAGATTTGCTAATGCTCTAGTCTTGTTTTTCTTTTATTCAAAAGTTTAGAGACTCACTCAAATTGGGCCAAGTAAAAGGTGAATGTCAACACTAGCTCTGATTCTCCATGATGTTTTAGCCCAAATAGATACTACAAGATTAATAGATTCTATGTTTACATTCTTGAAAGAGAGAATCTACCTGATTATTGGTCATTTGACCAGTTGTCCTTGGGGCATGTGTCCATCCCTGTTCCAAACAGCCATTAATAAAGGTAGAGGAATTCCAGTGGCATTTGGTGCTGACATTTTGAAGAGCATTAGCCTAAGTAGAAAATAACATCTAATCAGGAGATACAGAAATTTTGATATCATTTCAGTAACTCTAGCTTTCCAATAAATATTCTTTCGAATAAATCTTCAATCACCATTGATTTAGGCTTTACTCTACTTCCCTCTCCATCTAAGTTCTTTATAAAGTAACTAATAATCTATAAACATTCATTTAGAAAGATTAGGCTGCTTTTCAAAAATATTAACCCTTTGGTAGATAGCCATAAATCTTCTTATGTAATAATTGACTTTTCCCCAATCAAGAGTTTTTTTTTTTTTAAATCTCTACTCATAAGGGTCAACTTGAATAATTTTCTGAGTAAGTAGCTTTTAAAATCTGCTCAATCCAAATCAATACATATTTATTAAATATTCAATACATGTGCAATACTTGTTCTGGCTTTGTTGAAAGCCTTAGTCTGCTGGCAGGTATATTTGATCCTGAATCATGACTTCAGGGGAAATAATTTAGATGCAACTAACAGAAACCATGTTAACTAAGTATGATATGTATGCATGCTTAAGTATATGGAGGTATTCTAAGAAAACAATGATGGACAGTACAGTTAGACCTAATGGGGATGGATCCTAAAATTGGAAATTAGAGAACTGAGGTTTCCCTCTCTGTATGTTGCTATGGGCATAGGGGGTCTCAATTCTGCTCCTTTCTCTCTCTCTCTCCCCCCAACTCTCTGTGGACCAAGTGGTATGGTCTGAATGTCTGTGTACCTCTGAAATTTATATTTTGATGTCCTAATCCCCATGGTGATGATATTATGAAGTAGGGCCTTTGGGAGTCCTTTGAGTGGAGTGACCAAGATTGGAATTAGTACCATTATAAAGGAGACCTGCTTAGTGGACTTTCAGGATGGTGGAGGAGTAAACCATGGAGATCACCTTCCTCCCCACAAAAACATCAAAAATACATCTACATGTGGAACAACACCTACAGAACACCTACTGAATGCTAGCAGAAGACCTCAGACTTCCCAAAAGGTAAGAAAATCCCCACGCACATGGGTAGGACAAAAGAAAAATTTAAAAAACAGAGACAAAGGAACAGGGATGGGACCAGCACCTCTGGGAGGGAGCTGTGAAGGAGGAAAAGTTTCCACACACCAGGAAACTCCTTCACTGGTGGAGACAGGGGCTGGGGAAGGGAAACTTCAGAGCCATGGAGGAGAACACAGCAACAGTGGTGCAGAGGGCAAAGCAGAGTGATTCCTACACAGATGATTAGTGCTGACCAGCCTGAGAGGCTTGTCTGGGCACCCACTGGGCTGGGTGTGGTCTGGGAGCTGAGACTAGGGCTTCAGAGGTCAGATCCCAGGGAGAGGACTGGGGCTGGCTACGTGAACACAGGCTGAGGGGGGACTAGTGCACCACAGCTAACCAGGGGTGAGTCAGAGAAAAACTCTGGGCTGGGGGAACAGGCAAAAGACCATTGTTTTGGGGAGCACGAGGAGAGGGGATTCCTTTCCTGTCTGCCCACAGAAGGCAGAGTACTGCCTAAACAAGCTCCAGAGACGGGCTCGAGCCATGACTATCAGCTCAGACACCAGAGATAGGCATGAAACTCTAATGCTGCTGCTGCAGCCACCGATAATCCTGTGCACAATCACAGGTCACTGTCCACACTCCCCCATGGGAGTCTGTGCAGCCAGAAACTGCCAGGGCCCCATGATCCAGGGACAACTTCCCTGGGAGAACACATGGCGTGCCTCAGATTGTTGCAACATCATGTTGGCCTCTGCACCACATGCTCACATGGCACTCCAATTATAGCTACCTTACCCCTCCCTTGCCCTAGCATGAGTGAGCCAGAGCCCCCTAATCAGCCGCTGCTTTAACCCCATCCTGTCAGTGTGGGAACAGAAGCCTGAGGGCAACCTAAACACAGAGGTGGGGCCAAAACCAAAGCTGAACCCCAGGAGCTGTGTGAATAAAGAAGAGGAAGGGAAATTCCTATGTGCAGACTCAGGGGCAGTGGATTAAATCCCCACAATCAACTTGAGGTACCCTGCATCTGTGGAATACTTGAATAGACAATGAATGAACCCAAAATTGAGACAGTGGATTTGGGACCAATTGTCGACTTGCAGTTTGCTATCTGTGATTGACTGGTTTCTGATTTTTATTTTTATCTTAGTATAGATTTTAGAACTTGTTATCATTGGTGGATTTCTTTATTGTCTTGATTGTGCTTTTCTTTTTTTATTACTTTTTTATTATAATAATTTAAAAAATATTATTTTTTTTATTTATTTATTTTTCTTTCTTTTTTTTTCTCTGTTTCCTTTGGTGCTGTCTGGCTAACAGGGTCTTGGCTCTCTGGCCTGTTGCTAGGCTTGAGCCTCTGAGGTTGGATAGCCAAGTTCAGGACACTGGACCACCAGAGGCCACATGGCCCCATGTAATATCCATTGGCAAGAGCTCTCCCAGAGATCTCTGTCTCAGTGCTAAGACCCAGCTCCACCCAGTAGCCAGCAAGCACCAGTGCTGGAGGCCCCATGCCAAACAACTAGCAAGACAGTTACACAACCACACCCATTAGTAGAGAGGCTGCCTAAAATCATACTAAGTTCACTGATACCCTAAAACACACCACCAGAGGCAATCCTGCCCATCAGAAAGGCAAGATCCAGCCCCACCCACCAGACACAGGCACCAGTGCCCTACACTAGGAAGCCTACACAAACCACTAAACAAATCTTACCGACTGGAGGAAGACACCAAAAACAATGGAAACTACAAACCTACAGCCTGCAAAAAGTAGACGCCAAACACAGTAAGTTAAGCAAAATGAGAAGATAGAGAAATGTGCACCAGATGAAGGAGCAAGGTAAAAACGAACCAGATCAAACAAATGAAGAATAAATAGGCAGTCTACCCAAAAAAGAATTGAAACTAATGATAGTAAAGATGATTCAAAATCTTGGAAATAGAATGGAGAAAATACAAGAAACGATTAACAAGGACCTAGAAGAACTGAAGAGCAAACAATGATGGAAAACAAAATAAATGAAATTAAAAATTCTCTAGAAGGAATTAATGCCAGAATAACTGAGGCAGAAGGAGGGATTAGTGACCTGGAAGATAAAATAGTGGAAATAACTACCACACAGCAGAATAAAGAAAAAAGAATGAAAAGAATTGAGGACAGTCTTAGAGACTTCTGGGACAACATTAAACACACCAACATTCAAATTACAGAGATACCAGAAGAAGAAGAGAAAAAGAAAGGGTCTGAGAAAGTATTTGAAGAGATTATAATTGAAAACTTCCCTAACATGGGAAAGGAAATGGTCAATCAAGTCCAGGAAGAACAGTGTCCCATACAGGAAAAATCCATGGAGAAACACGCCAAGACACGTATTAATCAAACTATCAAAATTAAATACAAAGAAAAAATATTAAAAGTAGCAAGAGAAAAGCAAAAAACAATATACAGGGGAATCCACATAATGTTAACAGCTGAACTTTCAGCAGAAACTTTGCAAACCAGAAGGGAGTGGCATGATATTTAAAGTGATGAAAGGGAAAAAGCAACAACCAACGTTACTCTGCCCAGCAAGGATCTCATTCAGATTTTTTTTTAACATCTTTATTGGAGTATAATTGCTTTACAACTGATGTGTTAGTTCCTGCTTTACAACAAAGTGAATCAGTTATACATATACATATATCTCCATATTCCCTCCTTCTTGCGTCTGCCTCCCACACTCCCTATCCCTCCCCACTGGTGGTCACAAAGCACTGAGATGATCACAACATCTATGCGACTGCTTCCCACTAGCTATCTATTTTACATTTGGTAATGTATATATAAGTCCATGTCAGTCTCTCACTTCGTCCCAGCTTACCCTTCCCTCTCCCCATGTCCTCAAGCCCATTCTCTATGTCTGCATCTTTATTCCTGACCTGCCCCTGGGTTCTTCAGAACCTTTTTTGTTTGTTTGTTTTTTGATTTCATATACATGTGTTAGCATATGGTATTTGTTTTTCTCTTTCTGACTTACTTCACTCTGTATGACAGACTTCAGGTCCATCCACCTAACTACAAATAACACAATTTAATTTCCTTTTATGGCTGAGTAATATTCCATTTTATATATGTGCCACATCTTCTCTATCCATTCATCTGTCGATGGACATTTAGGTTTCTTCCATGTCCTAACTACTGTAAATAGAGCTGCAATGAACATTGTGGTACATGACTCTTTTTGAATAATGGTTTTCTCAGGGTATATGCCCAGTAGTGGGATTGCTGGGTCGTATGGTAGTTCTAGTTTTAATTTCTAAGGGACCTCCATACTGCTCTCCATAGTGGCTGTAACAATTTACATTCCCACCAAGAGTCCCAAGACTGTTCTCTTTTCTCCACACCCTCTCCAGCATTTAGTGTTTGTAGATTTTTTGATGATGGCCATTCTGACAGGTGTGAGGTGATACCTCATTGTAGTTTTGATTTGCATTTCTCTAATGATTAGTGATGTTGAGAATTCTTTCATGTGTATGTTGGCAATCTGTGTATCTTCTTTGGAGAAATGTCTATTTAGGTCTTTTGCCCATTTTTGGATTGAGTTGTTTGGTTTTTTTTTATATTGAGCTGCTTGTAAATTTTGGAGATTAATCCTTTGTCAGTTGCCTCATTTGAAATTATTTACTCTAATTCTGAGGGTTGTCTTCTCAGCTTCATTTAGGGTTTCCTTTGCTGTGCAAAATCTTTTAAGTTTCATTAGGCCCCATTTTTTTTTAATTTCCATTTTTCTAGTAGGTGGGTCTAAAAGGATCTTGCTGTGATGTATGTCATAGAGTGTGCTGCCTATGTTTTCCTCTAAGAGTTTTTTTTACTGTCTGACCTTACATTTAGGTCTTTAATGCATTTTGAGTTTATTTTTGTGTATGATGTTAGGGAGAGTTCTAACAATATTGTTTTTCATGTAGCTGTCCAGTTTTCCCAGCACCATATATTGAAGAGGCTGTCTTTTCTCCAATGTATATTCTTGCCTCCTTTATCAAAAATAAAGTGACCATATGTGCATGGGTTTATCTCTGGGCTTTCGATCCTGTTCCATTGATCTATATTTCTGTTCTTCTTGCAGGAGCATACTGTCTTGATTACTATAGCTTTGTAGTATAGTCTGAAGTCAGGGAGCCCGATTCCTCCAGTTGTGTTTTTCTTTCTCAGGATTCCTTTGGCTATTCGGTCTTTTGTGTTTCCATACAAATTGTGAAGTTTTTTGTTCTAGATTTTTGAAAAATGCCATTGGTAGTTTGATAACGATTGCATTGAAACTGCAGATTTCTTTGGGTAGTATAGTCATGTTCACAGTGTTGATTCTTCCAATCCAAGGACATGGTATATCTCTCCATCTGCTTGTATCATCTTTAATTTCTTTCACCAGTGTCTTATAGTTTTCGGCATACAGGACTTTTGTCTCCTTAGGTAGGTTTCTTCCTAGGTATTTTATTCTTTTTGTTGCAATGGTAAGTGGAGTTTTTCCTTAATTTCTCTTTCAGATATTTCATCATTAGTGTATAGGAATGCAAGAGATTTGTGTGCATTAATTTTGTATCCTGGTACTTTAGCAAATTCATTGATTAGCTCTAGTAATTTGTTGGTAGCATCTTTAGGATTCTCTATGTATAGTATCATGTCGTCTGCAAACAGTGACAGCTTTACTTCTTTTCCAATTTGGATTCCTTTTATTTCTTTTTCTCCTCTGATTGCTGTGGCTAAAGGTACCAAAACTATGTTCAATAATAGTCATGAGATTGGGCAACTTTGTCTTTTTTCTCATGTTAGTGAAAATTGTTTCATTTTTCACCATTGAGAATGATGTTGGCTGTGGGTTTGTCATATATGACCTTTATCATGGAGAGTTATGTGCCCTCTATGCCTATTTTCTGGAGGGTTTTTATCATAAATGAGTGTTGAATTTTGTCAAATTTTTTTCTACATCTATTGAGATGATCATATGCTTTTTATCCTTCAATTTGTTAATGTAGTCTATCATTGATGGATTTGAGCATATTGAAGAATCCTTGCGTCCTGGGATAAACCCCACTAGATCCTGGTACATGATCCTTATAATATGCTGTTGGATTCTGTTTGCTGGTATTTTGTTGAGGGTTTTTACATCTTTATTCATCAGTGATATTGGCCTATAGTTTTCTTTCTTTGTGACATCTTTGTTTGGTTTTGCTATCAGGGTGATTGTGCTGTCATAGAATGACTTTGGGAATGTTCCTCCCTCTGTTATATTACGGAAGAGTTTGAGAAGGATAGGTGTTAGCTCTTCTCTGAATGTTTTATAGAATTCTCCTGTGAAGCCATCTGTCCTGTGCTTTTGTTTGTTGGAAGATTTTTTTATCACAGTCTCAATTTCAGTGCTTGTGATTGGTCTGTTTATATTTTCTATTTCTTCCTGGTTCAGTCTTGGAAGGTTTTGCTTTTCTAAGGATATTTCCATTTCTTCTATGTTGTCCAATTTATTGACATATAGCTTCTTGTAGCAATCTCTCTTGATCCTTTTTATTTCTGCAGTGTCAGTTACTTCTTTTTCATTTCTAATTCTATTCATTTGAGTCATTTCCGTTTTTTACTTCATGATTCTGGCTAGTGGTTTATCAGTTTTCTTTATCTTCTCACAGAACCAGCATTTAGATTTATTGATCTTTGCTATTGTTTCCTTCATTTATTTTTCATTTATTTCTGATCTGATATTTATGATTTATTTCCTTCTACTAACCTTGTTATTTTTTTTGGTTCTTCTTTCTCTAATGGCTTTAGCTATAAGGGTAGGTTGTTTATTTGAGATATTTCTTGTTTCTTGAGGTAGGATTGTATTGCTATAACCTTCCCTTTTAGAATTGCTTTTACTGCATCCCATAGGTTTTGAGTCATCGTGTTTTCATTGTCATTTGCTTCTAGGCATTTTTTGATTTACTCTTTGATTTCTTCAGTGATCTCTTTGTTATTTGGCAGTGAACTGTTTAGGCTCCATGTGTTTGTATTTTTATAGATATTTTCCTGTAATTTAAATGTAGTGTCTTAACATTTTGGTCAGAATAGATACTTGACACAATTTCAATTTTCTTAAATTTACCAAGGCTTGATTTGTAACCCAAGATATGATCTATCCTAGAGAGTGTTCCGTGAACACTTGAGAAGAAAGTGTATTCTGTGGTTTTGGCATGGAATTTCCTATAAATATCAATTAAGTCAATCTTGCTTAATGTATCATTTAAAGCTTGTGTTTCCTTATTTATTTTCATTTTGGATGATCTGTCCAATAGTGAAAGCGGGGTTTTAAAGTCCCCTACTATTTTTGTGTCACTGTTGATTTCACCTTTTATGGCTGTTAGCATTTGCCTTATGTACTGAGGTGCTCTTATGTTGGGTACATAAATATTTAAAGTTGTTATATCTTCTTGGATTGATTCCTTGAATGTTATGTACTGTCCTTCCTTATCTCTTGTAATTTTTTTTTTATTTTAATGTCTATTTTGTCTGGTATGAGTATTGCTATTCCAGCTATCTTTAATATCCATTTAAATGGAATAACTATTTCCATCCCTTCACTTTCAGTCTGTGCGTGTCCTTAGGTCTGAAGTGTGTTTCTTGTAGACAGCATATATATAGGTCTGGTTTTTGTCTCCATTCAACCAATCTATTTTTTTTGGTTGGAGCATTTAGTCCATTTACATTAAAGTAATTATTGATATGTATGATCCTATTACAATTTTCTTAATGTTTGGATGTGTTATTGTAGGTCTTTTCCAACTCTTGTGTTTCCTGTCTAGAGAAGTTCCTTTAGCATGTATTGTAAAGCTGATTTGGTGGTGTTGAATTCTCTGGGTTTTTGCTTGTCTGTAAAGATTTTAATTTGTCCATGAAAACTGAATGAGATCCTTGCTGTGTAGAGTAATCTTGGTTGTAGGTTTTTCCCTTTCATCACTTTAAATATGTCCTGCCACTCCCTTCTGCCCTGCAGTGTTGCTGAAGAAAGATCAGCTCTTAACATTATGGGGATTCCCTTGTATGTTCTTTGTTGTTTTTTCCTTGCTGCTTTTAATATTTTATCTTGTATTTAGTTTTTGACAACATGATTAATATGAGTCTTGTCGTGTTTCTCCTTGGAGTTATCCTATATGGGACTCTCTGCACTTCCTGGACTTGGTAAACAATTTCCTTTCCCATATTAGGGAAGTTTTCAATTATAATCTCTTCAAATATTTTCTCAGACCCTTTCTTTTTATCTTCTTCTTCTGGGACTGCTATAATTCATATGTTGGTGCATTTAATGTTGTCCCAGAGGTCTCAGAGGCTGTCCTCAATTATTTTTATTCTTTTTTCTTTATTCTGCACTTCAGTAGTTATTTCCCTCATTTTATCTTCCAGGTAACTTCTCTGTTCTTCTGCCTCAGTTATTCTGCTATTGATTTCTACTAGAGAATTTTTAATTTCATTTATTGTGTTGTTCATCACTGTTTGTTTGCTCTTTAGTTCTTCTAGGTCCTTGTTAATCATTTCTTGTATTTTCTACATTCTATTTCCAAGATTTTGGATCATCTTTACTATCATTATTTTGAATACTTTTCCAGGTAGACTGCCTACTTCCTCTTCATTGGTTTGTTCTGGTGGGTTTTTACCTTGCTCCTTCATCTGATGTGTTTTTCTATGCCTTCTCATTTTTCTTAACTTATTGTGTTTTGGGTCTCATTTTCACAGGCTTCAGGTTCATAGTTCCTGTTGTTTTAGGTGTCTGCCCCAGTGGTGAAGGTTATTTCAGTGAGTTGTGTAGGCTTCCTAGTGAAGGGGACTTGTGCCTGTGTTCTGGTGAATGAGGCTGGATGTTGTCTTCTTGGTTCACCAGAGCACATTTGGTGGTGTGTTTTGGGGTGTCTGTGACCTTCTTATGATTTAGGCAGCATCTCTGCTAGTAGGTGGGGTTGTGTTCCTGTCTTGCTAGAGGTTTGGCATAGGGTGTCCAGCACTGTAGCTTGCTGTTCGTTGAGTGGAGCTGAGTCTTAGTGTTGAGATAGAGATCTCTGGGAGAGCTTTTCCTATTTGCTATTATGTGGAGCAGGGATGTCTCTGGTGGACCAACATCCTTAACTCAGCTCTCCCACCTCAGAGACACACCTGGCTGCAGAGCCAAGAATCTTTTGGGAAGTCTGAGGTGTTCTGCCATCATCCAGTAGGTGTTCTGTAGGAGTTTTTCCACATATAGATGTATTTCTGATGTATTTGTGGGGAGGAAGTTCGTCTCCATATCTTACTCTTCAGTCATCTTGAAGATCTCTCCTCATTCAGATTTGACAGGGAAATTAAAACCTTTACAGTTAAGCAAAAGTTAAGAGAATTCAGCACCATCAAACCAGCTTTACAACAAATGCTAAAGGAATTTCTCTAGGCAGGAAATACATGAGAAGGAAAAGACGTAAAAAACAAACACATAACAGTTAAGAAAATGGTAATAGGAACATATATATTGATAATTATCTTAAATGTGAATGGATTAAATGCTCCAACCAAAAGACATAGACTGGCTGAATGGATACAAAAACAAGACCTGTATATATGCTTTCTATTAGAGACCCACTTCAGAGCTAGGGACACATACAGACTGAAAGTGATGGAATGGAAAGTTATTCTATGAAAATGGAAATCAAAAGAAAGTTAGAGTAGCAATTCTCATATCAGAATATAGACTTTCAAATAAAGTTTATTACAAGAGACAAAGAAGGACACTACATAATGATCAAGGGAGCAAACCAAGAAGAAAATAACAATTGTAAATATTTATGCACCCGATAAAGGAGCACTTCAATACTTAAGGCAAATGTTAACAGCCATAAAAAATGAAATTGAAAGTAAACAATCATAGTAGTGGACTTTAGCACTCCACTTTCACCAATGGACAGATCATCCAATATGTAAATAAATAAGGAAACACAAGCTTTAAATGACATTAAACTAGATGGAGTTAATGATATTTATAAGACATTCCATCAAAAAACAACAGAATACACTTTCTTCTCAAGGGCCAATGGAATATTCTCCAGGATAGATTGTATGTTGGGTCACAAATAAGCCTCAGTCAACTGAAGAAAATTGAAAGAGTATCAGGTAACTTTTCCGACCACAACACTATGAGACTAGATATCAATTACAGGAAAAAAAATCTATAAAAAATACAAATATTTGGAGACTAAACAATTCACTGCCATATAACCAAGAGATCACTGAAGAAATCAAATAGGAAATCAAAAATACCTAGAAGCAAATGACAATGAAAACACTATGATCCAAAACCTATGGAATGCAACAAAAGTAGATCTGAGAGGCAAGTTTATAGCAATACAATCTTACCTCAAGGAAGAACAAACATATCAAATAAACAAAGTAAACATACACTTAAAGAAATTAGAGAAAAAAGAACAAAAAACCCCAAAGTTAGCAGAAGGAAACAAATCTTGAAGATCAGATCAGAAATTAATGAAAAGAAATGAAGGAAATAATAGCAAAGATCAATAATTCCAAAAGGTTGTCCTTCGAGAAGATAAACAAAATTGATAAACCACTAACCTGACTCACCAAGAAAAAAAGGGAGAAGACTCAAATCAATAGAATTAGAAATGAAAAAGGAGAAGTAACAACTGACATAGCAGAAATACAAAGAATCCTGAGGGATTACTACAAGCAACTATATGCCAATAAAATAGACAACCTGGAAGAAATGGACAGATTCTTAGAAAAGCACAACCTTTCGAGACTGAACCAGGAAGACATAGGAAGTATGAACACACCAATCACAAGCCCTGAAATTGAGACTGTGATTAAAAATCTTCCAACAAACAAAAGCCCAGGACAGATGGCTTCACAGGCGAATTCTATAAAACATTTAGAGAAGAGCTAACACCTGTCCTTCTCAAACTTTTCCATAATATAGCAGAGGGAGGAACATTCCCAAACTCATTCTACAAGGCCACCATCACACTGATACCACAACCAGAGAAAAATGTCACAGAAAAAGAAAACTGCATGCCAATACCTTTGATGAACATAGATGCAATAATCCTCAACAAAATACTAGCAAACAGAATCCAACAACACATTAAAAGGATCGTACACCATGATCAATTAGGGTTTATCCCGGGAATGCAATATATGCAAAGCAATCAATGTGATTCACCATATTAACAAACTTAAGGATAAAAACTATATGATAATCTCAATAGACACAGAAAAATCTTTTGACAAAATCAACCTCAAGTTATGATAAAAACTCTGCAGAAAATAGGCAGAGAGGGAGCTTACCTCAACATAATAAAAGCCATATATGAAAAACCAACAGCCAACATCATTCTCAATGGTGAAAAACTGAAACTATTTCCACTAAGATAAGGAATAAGACAAGGATGCCCACTCTCACCACTAATATTCAACACAGTTTTGGAAGTTTTAACCACAGCAATGAAATAAGAAAAAGAAATAAAAGGAATCCAAATCAGAAAAGAAGAAATAAAGCTGTCACTGTTTTCAGATGACATGGTATTATACATAGAGAATCCTAAAGATGCTACCAGAAAACTACTAGAGCTAATCAATGAATTTGGTCAACTAGCAGGATACTAAATTAATGCACAGTAATCTCTTGCATTCCTATACCTTAATGATGAAATATCTGAAAGAGAAATTAAGGCAGCACTCCCATTTACTATTGCGACAAAAATAATATAATACCTAGGTATAAACCTACCTATGGAGGCAAAACCTTATGCAGAAAACTATAAGACAATGATGAAAGAAATTAAAGATGATACAAACAGATGGAGAGATATACCATGTTCTTGTATTAGAAGAATCAAACTTGTGAAAATGATTGTACTTCCCAATGAAATCTACACATTCAATGCAATCCCTATCAAACCACCATTTCATTTTTCACAGACCTAGAACAAATTATTTCTCAATTTGTATGGAAATAGAAAGGAACCAGAAGAGCCAAAGCAATCCTGAGAAAGAAAAACGTAGCTGGAGGAATAAGGTTCCATGACTTCAGACTATAATACAACACTATGGTAAACGAGACTGTATCATATGGGCACAAAAACAAAATATACATAAATGGAAGGGGATAGAAAGCCCAGAGATAAACCAACACACATATAGTCACCTTATCTTTGATAAAGGAGACAAGAACATACAATGGAGAAAAAAGACAGCTTCTTCAATAAGTGGTGCTAGGAAAACAAGACAGCTACATGCATAAGAATGAAATTAGAACACTTCATAACCCCATATATGGAAATCAACTCACAATGGATTAAAGACCTCAGTGTAAAGCCAGACACTATAAAACTCTTAGAGGAAAACATAGGGAGAACAGTCTTTGACATAAATCACAGCAAGATCCTTTGTGTCCCACCTCCTAGAGAAATGGTAAAAAAAAATAAATAGATAAACAAATGGGACCTAATGAAACTTAAAAGCTTTTGCACAGCAAAGGAAACCATAAACAAGATGAGAGGAGAGCCCTCAGAGTGGGAGAAAGTATTTGTAATTGAAGCAACTGACAATGGATTTATCTCCAAAATACACAAGCAACTCATGCAGCTCAATATCAAAAATCAAATAACCCAATCCAAAAATGGGCTGAAGATCTAAATAGACATTTCCCCCAAGAAGTTATACATATTGCCGACAAACATATTAAAAGATGGTTAACTTCTCACTAATCATTAGAGCAATGCAAGTCAAAACTCCAATGGAACAGATTTCATTTATCACCTCACGCCTGTAAGAACGGCCATCATCAAAAAAATCTGCAAGCAGTAAATGCTGGAGAGGGTGTGGAGAAAAGTGAAAACTCTTACACCATTGGTGGGAATGTAAGTTGATACAGCTACTATGGAAAACAGTATGGAGGTTCCTTAAAAATATAGAAATAGAACTACCATACGAACCAGCAATCCCACTAGTGGGTATATACCTTGAGAAAATCATAATTCAAAAAGAGACATGTACCACAATGTTCACTGCAGCACTATTTACACTAGCCGGGACATGGAAGCAACCTAAGTGTCCATCGACAGATGAATGGATAAAGAAGATGTGGTACATATATATAATGGAATATTACTCAGCCATAAAAGAAAAGAAATGAAATGAAATTGAGTATTTGTAGTAAGGTGGATGGACCTAAAATCTATCATACAGAGTGAAGTAAGTCAGAAGGAGGAAAACGAGTACAGTATGCTAACACACACACACACACACACACACATATATGGAATCTAAGAAAAAAAATGGTTCTGATGAATCTAGGGGCAGGACAGGAATAAAGACAGAGACGGAGAGAGTGGACTTGAGGACATGGGGAAGAGTAAGGGTAAGCTGGGACGAAGTACAAGAGTAGCATTTCCATATATACACTTTTAAATGTAAAATAGATAGCTAGTGGGAAGCAGATGCATCACACAGGGTGATAAGCTTGTGTTTTTTGACCAACTAGAGGGGTGGCATAGGGAGGATGAGAGGGAGACACAAGAGGGAGGTGATATGCGGATATATGCATACATATAGCTGATTCCCTTTGTTATATAGCAGAAACTAACACAACATTGTAAAGCAATTATACTCAAACAAATATGTTTAAAAAAAAAGGAACATTACTCAGTTGTAATATAAAGTGGGGAAATTTTGGATGCAAATTTGAATTGTATAACTATAGATTAATTTAGTTCTAAATAATTATATTATAATTCTAACTAATTTAAACATACATCAAAAAGAATAATTATCCCCAAATATTTTTACTTCTAGATTGGTAGTATTGTACTTGAGCCTATCTCTCTTGATGTTCTATATGGTGAAAAAGGGATTTAAATGTCAGGAGAGGATGATGGCTGATTTTAAGATTTGTAAGATCCATTTAAACCTGAGAGCATATGATTATACGACTTCCTGGAAAAAAAAAATCTCACCTATGAGCTTGTCTGACATAGGTCCATGGCCAGAGCCCCAAGCAGTTGTTTGTTCACCAAGAAAGAAATAAAATTATAAGATTTAAAATGCCAACTAGCTCAGCTACTAATAAATAAATGAATATTTAAGTAAGACCCTACATAGCTCCTTAGCTTCTTCTGCAATGTGAGGTTAAAATGAGAAATCTTTAACCCAGAAGAGAGCTTTCCAGCCTCCCAAAATGTTAGAAATAAATGTCTTTTTTGTATAACCTACCAAGTCAGTGTTTTTTTTTTTTGTTTGTTTGTTTGTTTTTACATATATATGTGTGTGTGTGTATATATATATATATATATATATATATATATATATAATCCAAGTAGGCTAAGATAGAAAATTAATACCAAGAAGAATTATAATAAATACCAATGCTATAATAAATAACTAAAAATATGGAAATAGATTTGGAACTGGGTAATATTAGAGGGTAGAAGAATTTTGAGATGCACACTAGAAAAAGCCTACAAAGCCCTGAATGGACCATTAAAAGTAATTATGGTGAGAGCTCAGAAAGAGAAGAGAGTTCGAGAGAAAGCATCAATCTTCTTAGAGAATATCTAAGTGGTTGTGAACACAATGTTGATAGAAATATGTATTGGAAAGACCATTCTGATAAGCTCTCAGACAGAAATGAAGAACATGTTATTGGAAACTGGAAGAAAGGTAAACCTTGTTAAAAAGTGGCAAAGTGCTTGGCTGAATAGTGTTTCTCTCCTAGCATTTTGTGGGGAGTAGCACTTATAAGCAATGTAATTGTTAACTGTCTGGAAGATATCTAAGCAAGGTTTTGAATGGGTGGCTTGGTTTCTCTTGAATACTAATAGTAAAATGGGAGAAGCGAGACATGATTTAAAGATGGAATCATTGGAGGACATCAAAATGATGGAATAGGAGGATGCAGAGTTTACCTCTCCCCACAAACACATCAAAAATACATTTACATGTGGAGTAATTCTCACTGATAACAAACTGGAGACTGGCAGAAAGACTCTTCTACAACCATGGTTGCAAAGAAAGATCCCCATGGAGTTGGGTAGAAGGGGAGAAGAAGCAATCATGTTGGGACTTGCACCCTTTGCGGGACCACCGAAAATAGGGGGGCATATCATGAGCTTGTAGGTATTCCCTGGACAGTGAGGGGTTCAAACAACATATTGGGCACCCCAGCTTTATGGTCTGACACAAGGAAGATGAGTCCCCTTAGCTGGTTTGAAAACCAGTCGGACTTACAGGAAGGCTGTAAACTCCACTCATGAAGAGCACACACATGCGTGCTTACTCCTGGGAACAAGGAGGGGGAAGAAAACTGAAAGTGCCTAGGGCTCAGGCCAGTTTCCTGCAACTATCCCAGTGTGTTCTCTGGCCCTAGCCAGTGCCCTCCCTGGCTCTTCTAGGTCTCATGCAGCTTCCCACTAGAGAGAAGGCTGCTGCTGCCAAGGAAGATGCACACCTGGGGGACACAGAGCTGGGTTGGACCTGGCACTGCATCTGAATGTAGCAAGAGTGAACATTACTGGTGCTCATAGAGGAGGTAGATTGGGAGCGATCTGGAACTCTTACTGATGTGCTGAGACTGTCCCAGAACATGCCCCAGGCCATACTGAATGCCTGCCTCAGCCCCTCTGTATTCAACACTGCTCCCCTTCTGGGGCAAAGGTGCCATTACTAGGATGGGGGAGAGTGCACACCTGGAGGGAATAAAACCAACTCAGCCCTGACACTCAGAGCTTCTGCCCAGCACCTTGGGACTTGACCTCACCCCCAACAAGCCAGTGATGGCCACTGAGCATAGGAGAAGCTCTGGCTCACACCAGGCTCTGGCTATAGCACCTCCATCTCCAAGGTGATATCATCAAGGTGATAGCTGTCAGCAGATTCTGGGGGAAGAGATGACACAGGCCCACTTTTGATCCAGCTCTCCTACAAAAGCCACTAGAAACACAGACTATATAAAGACACTCTCACCCAAGTACACCTCTTCAAGACCAAGGTAGGTAACTGTTTCACCTAATTTTATAGAGACAGAGAAAGTCAAAAAAAAAAATGAAAAAGCAGAGGAATTTGTTTCAATGAAAGAACAAGAAGAAAAACCTGAAAAAATTAACTAATAAAATATATAGATAATTTACCAGGTGGAGTTCACAGCATTAGGAATAAGAATGTTAACTGAATTTGGGAAAAGAACAAATGAACAGAGTGAGATTTTTTACAAGGAACTAGAAAATATTTTTTTATAAAAAACAGAGCTGAAGAATACAATAACTGAAATAAACACATATTAAAAGGAATTAACAGCAGACTAAATGGTACAGAAGAACACATGAGTGATCAGGAAGGTAGAATAATGGAAACCACTCAATCAGAACAGCAAAAAGAAAAACAAATTTAAAAAAATGAGGACAGTCTAAGGGACCTCTGGAACAACATCAAGCATAGTAACATTTGCATTATAGAGTCCCAGAAGGAGAAGAGAGACAGAAAAGGGTAGAAAATGTACTTGATGAAATTATGGCTAAAAATTTCCCCCAAACTGAAGAAGGAAACAGATATTCAGGTACAGAAATCACAGGGAGTCAAACGAGATGAACCCAAACACACTCACACCAAGACAGTCTCTTCAATAAATGGTGCTTAGAAAACTGGACAGCTACATGTAAAAGAATGAAATTAGAATATTTTCTCATACCACATACAAAAATAAACTCAAAATGGATTAAATAACTAAATGTAAGACCAACAACCATAAAATCCTAGAATAAAACATAGGTAGAACACTCTTTGACATAAATTATAAGCAATATTTATTTGGATCTCTCTCTTAAAGCAAAAGAAACAAAAGCAAAACTAAACAGTTGGGACCTAGTTAAACTTAAGAGGTTTTGCACATAAAAAGAAGCCTTCATAAAACAAAAAGGCAACCTAATGAGTGGGAGAAAATATTTGCAAGTTATATGACTGATAAGGGGTTAATATTCAAAATATAAAAATAACTCATACAACTCAATATGGAACAAACAATCTTATTTAAAAAATGGGGCTTCCCTGGTGGCGCAGTGGTTGAAAGTCCACCTGCCGATGCAGGGGACACGGGTTCGTGCTCCGGTCCAGGAAGATCCCACATGCCGTGGAGTGGCTAGGCCCATGAGCCATGGCCGCTGAGCCTGTGCGTCCGGAGCCTGTGCTCCACAACAGGAGAGGCCACGGCAGTGAGAGGCCCATGTACCACACACACACACAAAAAAAATGGACAGAAGACCTGAGTAGACATTTTTCCAAACAAGACTTACAGATGGTCAGCAGGCACATGAAAAGATGCTCAACTTTGCTAATCTTTGGGGAAATGCAAATCAAAACTACAGTGAGATATTACCTCACACCAGTCAGAATGGCTATCATCAAGAAGACAAAAAATAACAAATTTTGGTGAGTATATGGAGGAAAGGGAACCCCAGTACAATGTTGGTGGAAAGTTATATTGCTGCAGCCACTATGGAAAACATTATGGAGGTTCCTCAAAAAATTAAAGTAGAACTACCATATGATCCAGCAATTCCACTCCTAGATATATGTCCAGAAAAAATGAACACTAATTTGGAAAGATATATGCACTCCAATGTTCATAGTAGCATTATTTACAATTGTTAAGATATGGAAGCAACCTAAGTGCCCATCAACAGATGACTGAATAAAGATGTGATATATATGTATATATATATACATACAATAGAATATTGATCAGCCATTAAAAAAATAAATTTTGCCATTTGCAACAATATAGATGAATTTAGGGGGTATTATACTTAGTGAAATAAGTCAGACAGAGAAAAACAAATACTGTGTTATCACTTATATGTGGAATCCAAAACAAATAAATGAATATGATAAAATAGAAACAAACTTACAGATATAGAGAACAAACTAGTGTTTACCAGTGAAAGGGAAGGCAGGGAAGGGAAAGATAGGGGTAGGACATTAAGAGATACAAACTACTATGTATAAAATAAATAAGTTACAAGATATATTGTACAGCACAGGGAATATATCCTATATTTTATAATAATTTTAAATTAAGTATAATCTATAAAAATATTGAATCACTATGTTGTAAATCTGAAACCAATATAATATTGTAGTCAACCATACTTCAAAAAAAATCCACTGAAACATTAAACAAAAAGATGCAATTGTTAATCAGAGAGGAAGTATAACTTAAAGATTTAGAAAAGTCTCAACCTATACATTGTGAAAAGAATAAAAATGCTTGTTCAGGAGAAAACACAAAGAGGGTGGCCAAATATGATAAGGACATAAGTATGAATTGACCACCTCAGCAGAAGCAGCTTTTCATCAAAACAATTGGGAGATTAGTCAACCATATAATAAGAAGCCAACATCTATTGTCCAAGAAAATGGAGGAATGACCACAAAGTATATTGAGGATGATATGGCTGCCCTTCCCATCACAGGACCAGTATACGAGGGCCTGGAGTGCTAAATGATTTCAAAGAAGGGGCCTCTGCTGTAGGTGCCTCCTCACAATGTGAGCTCCACTCCTTGAATTCTTGTACCACACCCCTCTGGCCACCTCAGACTGGGTCCAGCAGTGTGTGTTGCATCCAGAAAAGCAAGGGGTTATGTGACTGCCTCCACCTAGATTTTGTAGGATGGAGCCACCTAGAGACATGAGTGCACAACAAAGACAGAGGGTCACTTCAGGGGTGAGGTTACTGCAGATAGCCCCCACTAGGGCAATGTCCAGCAGAGCCACAGGAACAGGGTTGCCCCTATGACCCAAGACTGGTAGAGCCACTGGGCATTCAATCCCAGCCCCAGAGAGCTTCAGGAAAAACTTTAACCCTTGAGAGCTGTAGCATGCATATATCCAGCAGACCCACAGAGGCAGGGTTTCCCTGAGCTTTGTGGCTCTATCCCCACCACAGTGGGTCTTAAATGTGGGGCATCCAATCAAGGAAGATTGTTCTTGAGCCTTGTTTGCCTGCAAAGTTTCAGACTTACTTTGTATCTGTTACTCCTTTTTCTCTTTTCTATTGGGTTGCCCAAAAATTTTGTTCATGTTTTCCATAAGACGTTACAGAAAACCCTGAACGAACTTTTTGGCCAACCCAGTATTTCTCTATTTAGGAATGATAATGTGGATCCTTTGCTTGTCCCACATATTAATTTGGAATCATGTAACATATTTGATTTCACAAGTTCACAGCTGGAGAGCAAGTTACCTTAGAATTAATCATACCTTGAGTCTTACTCTTATCTGATTTAGATAATTTAGATAAGACTTTGGACTTTAGACTTTTGAGTTGATTCTGGAACTAATTAAGACAATTGAGATGGAATGATTGTATTTTGCATGTGGGAAGGACATGAATTTTGGGGAGCCAGAGACATAATATTATGGTCTGAATGTTTGTTTTCCCCTGAAATTCATATATTAAAATCTTCATCCCTGAGATATTAGGAAGTAGAGGGCCTTTGGAGCGATTACATCATGAGGGCAAAGTCCACATGATTGGGATTAGTGACCTTATAAACGAGGTCCTACAGACCTCCCCGTTTCTCTCTGTCATGTGAGGATACAATGACAAGTCTATGACCCGGAAGAGGTGCCTTACCAGACCATATTGGCACCCTGATCTCAGACATGGCCTCCAGAACTGTGGGAAATAAATTTCTGTTGTTTATTAGCTATCCAGTCTGTGGTGTTTTGTTATAGCAGCTCTAACAGGTAAAGACACTAAGTTTCACTGATTTTCAGTGTATATTGATAGAACATGTTTGCTACAGAGCACCTGACAGAGATTGCCTAGAAGTTCTATGTTCCACTTTTCAATTACCAGTATCTGACTGGTCTATCTTATATCAGGAAATTGGGACCTTGATTCCACTGCCTTCTTAGCAAGAGCTGTAAACACACTTTCTGAAGTGTGCACAGGAGTAGACTCTCCAAGAATGGTGTGTGGGATCAGGATGAAATAATTCCTGAAGCAAATGATTAATATCTTAAATACAAACCAATATTAAAAATAATGCTGGGTAAAAACATTAATAATAGGATAAAGGAAATTTCACTCTGCAGCTTGCCTCTGGAAAGTTTGCTGCTGCACCCTCCTTAAATAAAGGAGATGCACTGACTCCCAGATTTCAATGCAAAACACTTTTGACCACTAGCTGAGGGAAACCTTCAGCCAATATCATGAGACCTACACTGTCTTGGTATTAAATATGTATTTATTCTATATAGAAAGCAATTTACTACAACTCCAAGCCCCACTTACCCCAGACCTAAAGCTAGCAGTGTTTCAAAGTAGATGAAATGTGTTTACTTTCTTCATTTTCTCATTTTTGCTATTCCCTATTAAAAGAGATTCCTATGGAGAGAGTTATTAATGTCCTGTTACCCTCCTTAGCTCCATAGCAAATAAATTATGCTGTGAAAATTATCATGTTACTAACTGGCATAATTTAATTTTTCTTGAAATTAGGCACTTATGTAACTATTAATTTTATGGACTCTTCATTTGAAGAAATTGTGGTCAAAGATTGCAATCTGCAATTTGTCCACCTGAAACTTTTAACTTACCTTTATTTTCTTTCTCCTAGGAAATATTTTTCTTATATGGCAATTGGAGTCAACTATTTTATGTTCTTATTATTGATAATGATGGCTACAAATGTGCATATGCAAATTCTGTCAGGGATAAATTGATACAATAGCAAAATATTAATAAATTAAGAAAAACTTTATGCAAGTGATGTAAGAGTATGAAGATGGGTAGGGAAGAGAGAGATCACTTTGATTTTATCTCATGAAATTAAAGTGTTGCAGCTGAAACAGCAACAGAAATTGAGCTTCTTGTTCGCTAGACCAATCTTTCAATAGGAATTCCTTAATAAAGAGCTTTCCAGGGGAAAAGTTTCCCCTGTATTTATCTCATTTTCTTATGTTTTCCTCTTCCTCATTCCCCACATCTCTGCAAAACAGAATGTGATTATAGTATTTAACCACATGGAGAAAACAAATTGTAGTTGACATTAGACTTATTTTCCTTGCTTTGAAACCAGCTTAGTTTTAATTGCTTTTATACTTTCCCCATGTGAAATGGAGTCAAGAAAATAATTGATCCGCTACAAGAGACAATGACCTTGGTTAAGTATGTAATTCATATTATTTAGATGAAGTGGGTCATCAAAAGCACAGCTATTTGTGTGGGTTTTTAAAATATATATCCTTAATAATATTCTCTTAATATCTTTCATTCACCTGAATTCCAAAACAGTTAATCTATGTTGCTCTCTGGGGCTTCTTGGATTAGTTCTACATCCCTAGGATACATATAGCCTACTTAGGTATTAGTTTTGTCTCTATTTTTGAGGATACAAAATGCTATGTCTTACTTCTGTCTGAAAGTTTTTTAAATGACGGATGATTTGTTCCTATATCTGCTCTAGTGTATAAATCTTAACTGGTCAGCTTCTTTTATGTTTTCAGCTTTCAATCTTGCTTTTGATGGTACTTCTTTTGAAAAATCTTTTGAAACATTGCAATTTTAGATTGCTTTGAGATTTCATAAGGGTTTGAGTTTGTTTTAATAAGTGCCTTTGCCATAGTCTCCTCAAATCAGTCCATTTCTTGCTCAAGTTTTATTCACAGCAGTAGTCCCAGCACTAGGGATAAGGCCTTTCAGATATCTCTTTCAGACAAGTAGTCAAGCAGGTTAGAAGAAATAAAGAAAGGAAGGAAGAAAGGAAAAAAGGAAGGAAGGAAGGAAGGAAGGAAGGTAGGGAAAGAATAAAAGAAGGAAAGCAAAGGAGAGAGGAAGGCGGAGAAAGAGAAAGGAGGAGGGAAATACAAAAAGTATGACTTGGTAACCTATTGTATATCTGATGGGATGTGAGAAAAGATGGAACACAAGATAAGATAGATAATTATGAAAATTTTAGGAACAGGAAAAGTAGAGAGATACCAGAAATAGAGATGATTTACAAGGAGAAATTATGCAACTAATTTTATACATTTTGAGTAAATAATTTATCTTAATTGATAAATGTTACTTAAAAATATGCATTTAATATAATGCATTACATTTCGAACAACAAATGAAATCCAGATGTCTGCTTTGCAATGGAGCTCACTAATAAAGCAGATTATAGAGTTGACCAATAGGACAACATGGTAGTTTCCTGAATTCCCCTCATTCCATGGATGTACTAATATACTGCTACACCTGGAGCAATTCTCTCTGAAAAGAAAATCCAGAAACTAGCTGGGTGATTCCTACACATTGGTTGAATGAGAAAATACCCAGTTTGAAACAGATAGGAAACACTGAAACTCACTCTCATCAGAAAACCCACTCTTGGCATGGCACCATAGAATCAGGAGGGAAATCCCAATACCCAGCTTCTCTCTGAGGAGTATACAGTTTAGACCATGCATCCAGTTCCCCAACATTTAAGACTCCTATCCAAGGAACAGGCCTCCAAAAACCCTACCTCTCTAAAAGCCAACAGTGACCCCCACGAGACCCACAAGACTATAACAAACAAAAAAGCAGTTCTTCACAGGCAAGACACAGCTGTCGCCCAGGAATCAATGCAGAACGAACAGACAGAAATATGGATCTCCAAGGCTTTTCCTGGAAGTGGTCTAACTGCATAATTCACTAGCTGCTGCCTGAGGTTCAAGCTTCTAATTTAGCATATATGTAGGGGTTGGCTGTAAATCTCCCCAGAGACTGAGAAAGCCAATGGACACTTTCCCAATCTCCTCCTTCTGGTCTTCTATAACAATAAAACCACATCACCAGCATCTTCCTTGAAGGAGCTTATACACACATCTGTCTCCCCAGTTTTTGCAGATGTCACAAGATGTGTCCCCAGATCAGCTGGTTCTGGTAGCCAATGGGGCTTCTATTTATAAGTCCCATAGGACTGTACAAAACAAAGAAGCAGTTCTTTTTTTTATTATTACTTTTTATTGAAAACTTCACTGAATGCTAAATGTCCACCTTTACAATAAACAAATACAGTAATAGTAACTCACACTAAAATAAGATATATTTCTGATAGCTATTATTTTTCTGTTAGGGACAGTTGTAAAGTTTTTTGTTTGTTTGTTTTTGTTTTGTCACAAGAACAGGAATGTACCTATACAAAGGCTCAACATAGGCCAACTTTTAAGCAAAAGGTGATGATTCATAAAAGAGTATGAATATAACATGTAACTAGTTGATACAAATCTAATAGCATTTGTTAAAATCAGTCACATTTAATAACATACCTGAAGTGTTCTTGTATATATCATGCGAAGAAAAGAATACTTTATCATTGTCCTAAAAAGTGGGTTAGTTCACAGACAATCTGACAAGTTACCATAAAAAGTGTTTCCTGAGGCATAGAAAATGCATCATTATTCTTCTTGAACCTTTTCAGTTCAAGATTTTCCACTCAATAAAATAGCTGAGGATCTGAAACTGAGAAAATATATTTGAAGTACAAACAGCTTGTGAAACAATTTTTTTTCATCATCAGAGGGTATTAATAAACTCATGACAAACTTGCCTGCTCAGGATGCAGTTCAAATGGGAGAGACTTCTCTGTATAGGAGCTTATTTTGTCTTCAATCCTATGCTCATGTTTGCCTAAAACAGGCAAACAGTTTTCTCCCCATTTTTTAGTAATTTAATCTTCCTATTAGCAAAAGAGGTAACCAATCCCCATGGACCAACGGGGCTAGAGTCATAGGAAGGGGATTTCCTCTTAATATTTTTAATTTTTTTAATTTTTTTTATTTTGATATTTGGAACGCTTGATGCAACATTTTAGAGCCAGGTGTTCAGGAAGTGCTGTGACCAAGAGACTGATAAAGGGAAATAATCTATTTATTCTTTGTGATTTGATGAACAGATAAAAAAATTAACACATAATAACAGAAGTTGGTCATTAATAAATCACATCTTAGTCTTTTTCAGTGCCTCAGTAAACAGACAACATATTCAGTTTTCCCACCTCTTGGCCTCTAGCTCTTTTGTAGTTTTAACACTGCAACGTCCATGATGCAAATATCCAGAAACAGTTAAAAAGACTATCAAATTCCTTTTCTATTCATCTATTTTTCACTGTCTCTTGGTCCCAGGTGTATCTGAATGATTACCTTTTGTCATTTTCTGCTATTCCTCATTAGAGTATTCTCAATTGTTCCTATGTTTTGTGGGCTGGTTGGAAGAGGGAGCTTGGGAAGGGTGTGCCAGTGTGATGAGGTTATGGGTCACTGGGATTCCTCTAAGGATAGTCCCTTCCATGGCTGCAGGAAGTCCTCGTGGAGCCATGGCCAGGATGCTTGGTGGGTATCCGTATGTGGCACCATTGAGCTGTGCATGAATTGCTTGCTGATATATTATTTATTATTATTATTTTTTAGTATTAGTTGTTATTTTTTTTTGTTTTTATACTGCAGGTTCTTATAAGTCATCAATTTTATACACATCAGTGTATACATGTCAATTGCAATCACCCAATTCAGCACACCACCATACCCAGCCCACCTTGATTTTCCCCACGTGGTGTCCATACGTTTGTTCTCTACAACTGTGTCTCAACTTCTGCCCTAGAAACCAGTTCATCTGTACCATTTCTCTAGGTTCCACATACATGTGTTAATATACGATATTTGTTTTACACTTTCTGACTTACTTCACTCTGTATGATAGTCTCTAGATCCATCCACGTCTCAACAAATGACTCAATTTCATTCTTTTTTATAGCTGAGTAATATTCCTTTGTATATATGTACCACAGCTTCTTTATCCATTCATCTGTCAATGGGCATTTAGGTTGCTTCCATGACCTGGCTATTGTAAATAGTGTTGCAATGAACATTGGGGTGCATGTGTCTTTTTGAATTATGGTTTTCCCTGGGTATATGCCCAGTAGTGGGATTGCTGGATCATATGGTAATTCTATATTTAGTTTTTTAAGGAACCTCCATACTGTTCTCCATAGTGGTTGTATCAATTTACATTCCCACCAAGAGGGTCCCCTTTTCTCCACACCCTCTCCAGAATTTGTTGTTTGTAGATTTTCTGCTGATGCCCATTCTAACTGTTCTGAGGTGATACCTCATTGTAGTTTTGATTTGAATTTCTCTAATAATTAGTGATGTTGAGCAACTTTTCATGTGCTTCTTGACCATATGTATGTCTTCTTTGGAGAAATGTCTATTGAGGTCTTCTGCCCATTTTTGGATTGGGTTGTTTGTTTCTTCAATATTGAGTTGCATAAGCTGTTTATATATTTTGGAGATTAATCCTTTGTCCATTGATTCATTTGCAAATATTTTCTCCCATTCTGAGGGTTGTCTTTTCGTCTTGTTTATGGTTTCCTTTGCTGTGCAAAAGCTTTGAAGTTTCATTAGTTCCCATTTGTTTATTTTTGTTCTTATTTCCATTACTCTAGGAGGTGGATCTAAAAATATCTTGCTGTAATTTATGTCAAAGAGTGTTCTTCCTATGTTTTCCTCTAAGAGTTTTATAGTGTTCCATCTTACATTTAGGTCTAAAATCCATTTTGAGTTTATTTTTGTGTATGGTGTTAGGGAGTGTTCTAATTTCATTATTTTACATGTACCTGTCCAGTTTTCCTAGCACCACTTATTGAAGAGAGTGTCTTTTCTCCATTGTATATCTTTGCCTCCTTTGTCATAGATTAGTTGACCACAGGTGCATGGGTTTAACACTGGGCTTTCTGTCTTTTTCCATTGATCTATATTTCTGTTTTTGTGCCAGTACCATGTTGTCTTGATTACTGTAGCTTTGTAGTATAGTCTGAAGTCAGGGAGTCTGATTCATCCAGCTCCGTTTTTTTCCCTCAAGATTGCTTTGGCTATTCAGGGTCTTTGGTGTCTACATACAAATTTTAAGATGATTTGTTCTAGTTCCATGAAGAATGCCATTGGTAATTTGATAGGCATTGCATTGAATCTGTAGATTGCTTTGGGTAGTATAGTCATTTTCACAATATTTATTCTTCCAATCTAAGAAAATGGTATACCTCTCCATCTGTTGGTATCATCTTAAATTTCTTTCATCAGTGTCTTATAATTTTCAGCATACAGGTCTTCTGTTTCCTTAGGTAGGTTTATTCCTAGGTATATTATTCTTTTTGTTGCAATGGTAAATGGGAGTGTTTCCATAATTTCTCTTTCAGGTTTTTCACCTTTAGTGTATAGGTATACAAGAGATTTCTGTGCATTAATTTTGTACCCTGCAACAGTACCAAATTCATTGATTAGCTCTAGTAGTTTTCTAGTGGCCTTTCTAGGATTCTCTATGTATAGTATCAAGTCAACTGCAAACAGTGACACTTTTACATCTTTTCAATTTGTATTCCTTTTATTTCTTTTTCTTCTCTGATTGCCATGGCTAGGACTTCCAAAACAATGTTGAATAATAGTGGTGAGAGTGGACATCCTTGTCTCATTCGTGATCTTAGAGGAAATGTTTTCAGTTTTTTACCATTGAGAATGATGTTTGCTGTGGGTTTGTCATATATGGCCTTCATAATGTTGAAGTAGGTTCACTCTCTGTCTACTTTCTGGAGAGTTTATATCATAAATGGGTGTTGAAATTTGTCAAAAGCTTTTTCTGCATCTATTGAGATGATTATATGGTTTTTATTTCTCAATTTGTTAATATGGTGTATCACATTGATTGATATGCATATATTGAAGAATCCTTGCATCCCTGGGATAAATCACATTTGATCATGGTGTAGTGTCTTTTTACTGTGTTGTTGGATTCTGTTTGCTAATATTTTGTTCAGGATTTTTGCATCTGTATTCGTCAGTGATATTGGTCTGTAATTTTCTTTTTTTGTAATGTCTTTGTCTCATCTTGGTATCAGGGTGATGGTGGCCTCATAGAATGGGTTTGGGAGTGTTCCTTCCTCTGCAATTTTTTGGAAGAGTTTGAGAATGTTGGGTGTTAGCTCTTTTCTAAATATTTGATAGAATTCACCTGTGAAGCCATCTGGTCCTGGACTTTTGTTTGTTAGAAGATTTTTAATCAGTTACAATTTCATTACTTGTGATTATTCTGTTCATATTTTCTGTTTCTTCCTGGTTCAAACTTTGAAGGTTATACCTTTCTAAGAATTTGTCCATTTCTTCCAGGTTGTCCATTTTATTGGCATAGAGTTGCCTGTAGTAGTCTCTTAGGCTGCTTTGTATTTCTGCGGTGTCTGTTGTAACTTATCCTTTTTCATTTCTAACTTTATTGATTTGAGTCCTCTCCCTCTTTTTCTTGATGAGTCTGGTTAATGGTTTATCAATTTTGTTTATCTTCTCACAGAACCAGCTTTTTGTTTTATTGATCTTTGCTATTGTTTTCTTTGTTTCTATTTCATTTATTTCTGCTCTCAGCTTTATGATTTCTTTCCTTCGGCCAAGTCTGGGTTTTGTTTGTTCTTCTTTCTCTATTTCCTTTAGGCATAAGGTTAGATTGTTTATTTGAGATTTTTCTTTTTTCTTGAGGTAGGAGTGTATGGCTATAAACTTCCCTCTTAGAACTGCTTTTGCTGCATCCCATAGGTTTTGGATAATCGTGTTTTCATTGTCATTTGTCTTTAGGTATATTTTGATTTCCTCTTTGATTTCTTCAGTGATCTCTTGGTTATTTAGTTATGTATTGTTTAGCCTCCATGTGTTTGTGTTTTTTAATGTTTTTTTCCCTGTAATTCATTTCTATTCTCATAGTGTTGTGGTCAGAAAAGATGCTTGATATGATTTCAATTTTCTAAAATTTACTGAGGCTTGATTTGTGACTCAAATGTGATCTATCCTGGAGAATGTTCCATGCGCACTTGAGAAGAAAGTTTAATGTGCTGTTTTGGATGGAATGCCCTATAAATATGAATTAAATCTATGTGGTCTATTGTGTCATTTAAAGCTTCTCTTTCCTTATTTATTTTCATTTTGCATGGTCTGTCCATTGGTGTAAGTGAGGTGTTAAATTCCCTCACTCTTATTGTGTTACTGTCAATTTCCTCTTTTATAGCTGTTAGCAGTTGCCTTATGTATTGAGGTGCTCCAATGTTGGGTGCATATATATTTATAATTGTTGCATCTTCTTCATGGATTGATCCTTGATCATTATGTAGTGTCCTTCCTTGTCTCTTGTAACATTCTTTTTTTTAAGTCTATTTAATCTGGTTTGAGTATAGCTACTCCAGCTTACTTTTGATTTCCATTTGCATGGAATATCTTTTTCCATCCCCTCACTTTCAGTCTGTATGTGTCCCTAGGTCTGAAGTGGGTCTCTTGTAGACAGCATACAGATGGGTCTTGTTTTTGTATCCATTCAGCAAGCCTGTGTCTTTTGGTTGGAGCATTTAAGCCATTCACGTTTAAGGTAATTATCAATATGTATGTCCCTTTGACCATTTTCTTAATTGTTTGGGGTTTGTTTTGTAGATCCTTCTCTTGTGTTTCCTGAGTAGATAAGTTCCTTTATCATTTGTTGTAGAGCTGAGTTGGTGGTGCTGAATTCTCTTAGCTTTTGCTTGTCTGCAAAGCTTTTGATTTCTCCATCGAATCTGAATGAGATCCTTGCCAGATAGAGTAATCTTGGTTGTACATTCTTCCCTTTCATCACTTTAAGTATATAATGCCACTCCCTTCTGACTTGTAGAGTTTCTGCAGAGAAATCAGCTGTTAACCTTATGGGAGTTCCATTGTATGTTATTTTTCATTTTTCCCTTGCTGCTTTCAATAATTTTTCTTTGTCTTTAATTTTTGCCAATTTGATTACTATGTGTCTCAGCGTGTTTCTCCTTGGGTTTAATCTGTATGGGACTTGTTGCACTTCCTGGACTTTGGTGACTATTTCCTTTCCCATGTTAGGGACGTTTTTGACTATAATCTCTTCAAATATGTTCTCTGGTCCTTTCTCTCTCTCTTCTCCTTCTGGGACCCCTATAATGCGAGTGTTGTTGTGTTTAATGTTTTCCCAGTGTTCTCTTAGGCTGTCTTCATTTCTTTCCATTCTTCTTCCTTTATTCTGTTCCACAGCAGTTAATTCCACCATTCTATCTTCCAGGTCACTTATCCATTCTTCTGCCTCAGTTATTCTGCTATTGATTCCTTCTAGTGTAGTTTTCATTTCAGGTATTGTATTGTTCCTCTCTGTTTGTTTGTTCTTTAATTCTTCTAGGTTTTCGTTAAATGTTAATCATCTTCTCGAGCTTTGCCTCAGTTGTTTTTTCTGAGGTCCTGGATCATTTTCATTATCATTATTCTGAATTCTTTTTCTGGAAGGTTGCCTATCTCCACTTCATTTAGTTGTTTTTCTGTGCTTTTATCTTGTTCCTTCATCTGGTACATAGCCCTCTGTCTTTTCATCTTGTCTATCTTTCTGTGAATGTGGTTTTTGTTCCACAGGCTGAAGGATTGTAGTTCTTCTTGCTTCTACTTCCTGCTCCATTATTGACCAGGGAGCTGTTATGATAAAGAATTCCTTGTTCACACAGTTTCTTAAGTTTTCTGGGATGCAACTTGTGATTGCCAGGTAAATCTTGGTGGCAGTGTCTTCCCTCAGCTCTAGTGAGGCTTACTCCCTATACTGGGCCATGTGGGGAATACAAATGATATTAGGGTGTATTTTATAAGGAACCCTGAGCAAAGCTGAAAGGCTCTGATTCGTGAATGTCGTGGGCCACCCCTCTTATCTTGCCTTCCTTGAGGGCTTGGGCTAATGCTTTCTCATCCAGCAGTCCACATTGGACCACATTCACTCGGAATGCACCATGCTTCATCTGCTTTATAGTAAAGACATTGATGAGGTGATGGTTATGTTCATTATGATTACAATGCAAGGAGTTGCAGTCGCTCTGATACAGTAAGTCCTGCAGGGTGTAGAACCTCTGCACACCCAGGGAGAGCTCTATCCCGTCCTGCAAGTAGGGATCATAAAATATGAAGCTGAATCCATAGGTTTTGGCTCAAACAGCAAACCCTTGGTCCACACAACTAAAGTGGATGAGGCTCAGCATCTTCCTAAGGGTGTGGGCTGCTCCAGAGGCAACCTCCTGTATGTGCTAGATGTTCCGTACCCATGCGCCTTCCTACAGCGACTGGCACAGTCACATGTTCGACTAGTACAAACAGATAATGTGGCAGATGCTGGAATTGGCCATCTCTTTCATTGCCGCAGAAGGGATATTGCACACGGCAATCCTGAGCTCGCCCGCAGCCTTAATGTGGATGTTGTCTTAGGTGCTGCCTAACCCACATGATCACTCTCAGGGCCTTGAGTCTCTCCAGGTCCTCCCTGGTAAGAATGATGGTGTGGTGACATCAAGGGACCGACAGCCTTGTTTAAAATCTTCTTGTGTGGGCTTCCTTGGTGGCACATTGGTTGAGAAACTTCCTGTTAATGCAGGGGACACGGGTTCGAGCCCTGGTCTGGGAGGATCCCACATGCCATGGAACAACTGGGCCCGTGAGCCACAACTACTGAGCCTGCGTGTCTGGAGCCTGTGCTCCGCAACAAGAACAGCTGCGATAGTGAGAGGCCCATGCACCATGATGAAGAGTGGCCCCCGCTTTCCACAACTAGAGAATGCCCTCACACAGAAATGAAGACCCAACACAGCCAAAAAAATAAATAAATAACAAATGTGGGGTTTTAAAAAAAAAAGAAAGAAAATAATTTAAAATTAATACAATCATAAATAGCATGTAGGTCAAATAATAAAGCATAATTTAAAAAAGAAGAAAAAAACAGAAAAAAACACCTTCTTGTGGATCTCTTGAGTGGACTATGCATCACAGAAGGCTTCAGTGGCCGGGTCTTTTAGGATCGGCATCTCCTTGGTGCAGTCTCTGCAGATGAGCAACACCATCAGGGGGTGGGGGTAAAGAGGCCTTTCATGATTTGGGGGTGGATACCTTCACAAATTCTGTCCAATTGCTTTTGCTTGAATTTGTGCTTATCCACAAGGACCAATTTTTTTTTTTTTTTTTTTTTTTTTGCGGTACGCAGGCCTCTCACTGTTGTGGCCTCTCCCGTTGTAGAGCACAGACTCTGGACGCACAGGCTCAGTGGCCATGGCTCACGGGCCTAGCCTCTCCGTGGCATGTGGGATCTTCCTAGACTGGGGCATGAACCTGTGTCCCTTGCATCGGCAGGCAGACTCTCAACCACTGCACCATCAGGGAAGCCCTTTTTTTTTTTTGTGGTACGTGGGCCTCTCACTGTTGTGTCCCCTCCCATTGTGGAGCACAGGCTCCAGACGTGCAGGCTCAGTGGACAAGGCTCACGGGCATAGCCTCTCCATGTCATGTGGGATCTTCCTGGACTGGGGCATGAACCCCTGTCCCCTGCATCAGCAGGCGGACTCTCAACCACTGAGCCACCAGGGAAGCCCCACAAGGACCGATCTTTATAGAATTTTGCACATCTCTTATTCAAAAGGCAAAGTGGTCCTATAAGAACTTAGGGGCACTCTCAGGAGTCTGCAGGCATTACACCACTATGCACCCAATACAAATTTGTCCACAAACTCTATAATTCACACATTATGCTCTCTGTCTTTTTAAGAGAATTCAGCTTCATTGGTTCAAAACAATTTAAGGTGATGAAACACTTGTCCTGGGCTGCCTTCGTCCACTGCAAAGGGCCCCCACCCAGGAGCAGGCAGTGACCACAGTAGAAGCTCCAACTCCTCCCACCCCTCCAGTCAGTGGTGGCAGTGGCTGTGGCTGTTCTAGGGGCATGGGCCCTCAGTGTGGCATGGCTCCCGGCTCCTGGCTCCATCCTTCCATCCTCCGATTTTCACCTGTTCCTCTGGACCACTCCCAGGCCACCTTAAAATGACAAAAAAAAAAGCAGTTTTTAAATGGTGTGAATATGCAAGCACCCACTAAAGCTATCTCCCAAGGTCTCAGCACAGAGGACGCAGGCAAAAATTCCCATTTCTCAGTCTTTCTCTGAAAGTGTTCTAATTGCTTACTTTATAAGCTGCTGCCTGAAGGTCCAGCTGTGATTTAGTACACATCTAGGGGCTAGCTGCAACCTTCCCCAGAGAATGAAGAAGCCTGTGGACATTTCCCCTGCCTTCTCCCTCTGACTCACCACAATAATAAAACCCAGTCACCAGTACCTCATAGAAAGGAGCTGGTATACACACCTGGTACCGCAGCTGCTTCTGTGGCTGCTGGCTAAGGAACAGGCCTCCAAATCTCCTAGCTCTGATATCTAACAAGGCTTTGTTCATGAGTATAACAGGACTATAGTGAAAAAGAACCAGTTTTTAAACAGGCATAGGAGCATACCCCAGCAGCTACACACCTATGCTCACCACAGAGGGAGCAGATAAAAATGTCCATCTCCTAGGTTTTCCCTGGAAGGCTTAACTACATACTTTCACAGATGCTGCCTGAAGATCCAGCTTCTCATCAGCCTGCACTAAAGTGCTGATTGATCCACTGTTTTGGGACACTAACAGGTCTTGGCACACTCTCAATGACTGGGAGCCATTAAAGTAAATATTGGTGGCTTGGATAATGAAAAGGTCTCAGAGAACCAGGAACTCAGCCTGGGCTGGTGATGAAATTTATCTCCTGCACAAGACCACTCTGTCAGGGCTGTTAGAGGTGGCTGCTTTATCTAAAAAGTATAAACTAACATAAAGAGTCAAGGAAAATGAAGTTCTTAATGAAATGGAGAGAACTGATTTACCTGACAGAGAGTTAAAAATAATGATAATAAAGATACTCACCAATGTCAGGAAAACAATGCAAGAACAAAGTGAGAATTTCAACAAAAAGACAGAAAATATATTCTAAAATTACCAAATAGAAATCACTAAGCTGAAGAATAAAATAAGTGAGTTGAAAGTGCAATACAGGGGTTCCACAGCAGACTAGATCAAGTGGAAGAAAGGATCACTGAACTCATAGACAAGGCAGTGAAATTCATCCAATCAAAGGAAAGAAAGAAAAGAAAAAAAAGAATGAAAGAAAGAAAAAGAGTGAAGCTAGCTTAAGGGATTTATAGGACACCATCAAGGAGGAAAATGTATACATTATAGGAATCCCAGAAGGAAAAGAGAGAAGAAGAATACTTACTCAAAGAAATAATGGCTGAAAACTTCCCTAACCTGGGGAAAGAAACAGATATCTGAATCCAGGAAGCCCAGAGAATTCCAAAGATGAATACAAAAAACACATGACAAAACACATTATAATTAAATTTTCAAAAGTTAAATATAAGGAGAGAATCTTAAAAATCAACAACAGAAAAACAACTTGTTACATACAAGGGAACACTCATAACACAATCGGCAGATTTTTCAGCAGAAACTTTGCAGGGCAGAATGGATTGGGATGATATATTCAAACTGCTGAAAGAGAAAAATACTGCCAATCAAGAACACCTGGCAAAGTTGTCCTTCAAAATTGGAGTATAAAGATTGTTTTCAGACAAACAAATGCTAAGGGAGTTGATCACCACTAGCCTCGCCTTACAATAAATATTAAATAGAGTTATTCAAACTGAAACAAAAGGGAGCTAATTAGTAACAGAAAAACATATGAAAGTATATAACTGACTGGTAAAGGGAAATATACAGTTAAATTTAGAATAATATTATAATGATTGTTGGTAAATCATTTATAACTCTAGTGTAATTTTGTGTGTGTGTGTGTGTGTGGTACACAGGCATCTCACTGTTGTGGCCTCTCCCGTTGCAGAGCACAGGCTCCGGATGTGCAGGCTCAGTGGCCATGGCTCACGGGCCCAGCTGCTCTGTGGCATGTGGGATCTTCCCAGACCGGGGCATGAACCCGTCTCTTTTGCATCGGCAGGTGGACTCTCAACCACTGCGCCACCAGGGAAGCCCTAGTGTAAGTATTAAAAGATAAAAGTATTAATGATTACTATAACTACAATAATTTGTTAGTAGATACAAAATGTAAAAATACATCAATTGTGACATAAGAATATAAAATGTAGGAGGGCAATGTAAAATGTAGAGTTTTTGTATGTGCTTGAAGTACAGTTGTTATTAGGTTAAAATAACCTGTTATGAATATAAGATGTTTTATGTCAGCCTCATGGTATACATAAAGAAAAAAAAGTATAGAAGATATCCAAAAGATAAAGGTATCAAAGCACAATAATACAGAAAAATCATCAAATCACAAAGGAAGAGAGTGAGATAGGAACAAAGGATCCATCAAAACAACTGGAAAACCATGAACAAAATGAAAATAGTAATTGCATAATTTAAATTTTCTAGGAGAGTAATAGTTCAGTGTTCTCAATAAATTTAAAAAAGGGAGAAGTAAACATACGAGGTAAGCATGAGATGTGTTAATTAACTCCCCAACGATGGGGAGAATCTTTTCATAATGTACAATATATCAATTTATCACATTATATATTTTAAACATATTGCAACATTCTTTGTCAATTTTACCTCAATAAAGCTGAAATAAAAAACAGATTATAATTTTCCCAATATAAGAACTTCTCTTCAACCCCAAAATATTAAAGATTCTTTATGGCAATACTTGTACTTTTAACATACATATGTTTTAATGGATTTGAAAATATTTTCTTAACTCCGGGCCTCCTAGTTTTCCCAGGACCATAAATTAGAAAACACTATTAAAATATATTAAATTGAAAATTTTACACAAGCTAACGAATTTCCCCAGAAAAAATGCAAACATGTACATACATTTAAAAATTCTAGGGTAACAAGCTACTAATGTTTCATTAAAGTTGTATATGTATGTTAGAATTGACACCAATCTAGAAAGAGCAAGAAACCTACTTAATTATGTGAAATTGCCAAACAGTGAAAAATCAAAATGAGGATTTTAACAACAAATAACCCATTATATAAAAGAATTTGCAGAAAGAAATCAATACCTTAAAATTAAAAATAAGCCTAAGTAACTATGTTAGGTACCATTTAAAAACAGAAAGTTTTACCAGTCATGAATGAAGAGCTGTAATATAAAAAAATAATAGCAAAATAACAAAAATGGCTTGAGACTAAAGGTAAAATATTGGATATGTGAGTAGAGATAGGAGAAAATTAGTGTAAATTAATTCCTATATATCTCATAGAAGGAACCTATAATTACCATTTTGTTCTTGAAGTTGGTAAAATAAAATGTAAGTGAAAGCCTGTTTATTTAAGTGGTAAACCCTATTACTGATAGAAATGAAAACAGACTATATAATTTTAAAATTATGGGGAGAAGGGACAGAATTATACCAGAATATAGAAATAAGGGAAACTCAAATACGTATATGATAGGTTGAGAAAAGTAAGGCAATGAGCACTATAACAATCACTATAAAGTAAATAATATAATTATTAAAATTAAAATGTGCAGTATCACATTAAAAACAAAATTTAGGGGTTTTGATATTTAGAAAAAGCATGCATAAAACTATGTGCTTCTAAAAGTTTAAGATTTAAATGAAAAAACTGAAACAACGTTGAAAGAAGACTAATATCAAACAAAGATGTATTGACAGACAAAACTATTTTAAAATGAAAAGAGTGTAGGTTGCTTTGTAATGATAATGTGTACCATTCCTAGTGATATAAAATCAGGAATTTATAGGTAAAAGTTATGAAGCATCAAATATATAATTATAATAAAAGCCACTAGCATTTATTGAATGTTAATTCTAAGTTAAGCTGCTTGCTAAATATTTTAAATGTATTAACTAATTTGGTAGAAATTCAAGAAAAAAAATATAAACCAATAATAAATGTATGAACCTCTATCACTCACTCTCAGATCTTGCCTGATCCAGAATACTAATAATAATTATATCTATAGAGGTTTTGGTTACATATTAATATGTTTGTTGTAATAGATATATTTAGAACTCTATATCCTATAATCATATAATACAATAACCACTCTTCATCCCTTTATTGAAGATATATAATAGACTAGATGTTATGTCATTAATATCTCAAAAATTCCAAAGTAGAAAGAATTAGAAAAAAAATCACATATCAAAGGACATTTTAGCTACAAATAAATAGCAAAAGTGAAACAAATAAGTAAAAACAAAAAATATGGAAATACAGTATCAATTCTTTCCTCACCTGAAAAGGGCTTTGAACAAAAATTAAGTCAAAACAGCAATTGCAGAATATCTTTAAAAATAATAACTTCTAATTAACAATAGTTCCATAGCATAAAATATTTATATCTTCACAGTACTATAAACATTCTGTATTGATTTTCAACTACTAAAATAATTTATAAACAAAGTAAGAAACATTTGATTATGACTATAGAACAGAATTATTAAATTTAAAAAACAGATTACTAGAGCCCGGAGGAAGATGGTGGAAAAGTAAGACGCGGAGATCACCTTCCTCCCCACAGGTACATCAGAAATTCATCTACACGTGGAACAACTCCTACAGAACACCTACTGAACGCTGACAGAAGACCTCAGACCCCCCAAGAGGCAAGAAACTCCCCGCATACCTGGGTAGGGCAAAAGAAAAAAGAATATACAGAGACAAAAGGATAGGGACGGGACCTGCACCAGTGGGAGGGAGCCGTGAAGGAGGAAAGGTTTCCACACACTAGAAGCCCCTTCGCGGGCGGAGACTGCAGGTGGCTGAGGGGGAAAGCTTTGGAGTAGCGGAGGAGAGCATAGCAACAGGGGTGTGTAGGGCAAAGCAGAGAGATTCCGGCACAGAGGATCAGTGCCCTCAGGCACACACCAGCCCGAGAGGCTTGTCTGCTCGGCCGCCGGGGCGGGCGGGGCTGGGAGCTGAGGCTCGGGTATCGGGTTTCAGTCGGAGCGCAGGGAGAGGACTGGGGCTGGCGGCAGGAAGAGAGCCTGAAGGGGTTAGTGCACCACGGCTAGCCCGGAGGGAGTCCGGGGAAAGGGTCTGGAGCTACCGAAAAGGCAAGAGACATTTTTTCCCTTTTGTTTCCTGGTGCGCGAGGAGAGGGCATTAAGAGGGCTGCTTGGGGAAGCGACGGAGACGAGCGCAAGCCACGGCTAAAGGCGCGGACCCCGGAGACAGGCGTGGGATGCTGTGGCTTCTGCTGCCGCCGCCGCGGGCCCTGTGTCCGAGCACGGGTCATTGTCTGCCCCGCCTTCCGGGGGGCCTGTTCACCCCGCCACTGACGGGGTCCCGGGACCCAGGGACGGCTTTCCCGGGAAAGTGCACGGAGCGCCTCGGAATGGTGCAATGTCACGCCGGCCTCTGCCGCCGCAGGCCCGCCCCACACTGCGCGCCCCTACCTCGCCTCTGCCTGAGTGAGCCAGAGCCCCCGAATCAGCGGCTCCTTTAAACCCGTCCTGATTGAGCGAAGAACGGACGCCCTCCGGCGACCTACGCACAGAGGCGGGGCCAGGTCCAAGGCTGAGACCCGGGATCTGTGAGAGCAGAGAAGAGAAAGAAAAATCTCTCTGTGCAGCCTCGGAGGCAGCGGATTAAAGCTCCATGGTCCATTTGATGTGCCCTGCGTCTGTGGAGTGCATAAATGGACAGCGAATCATCCCAAATTGAGGAAGTGGACTTTGAGGACAAGATTTAAGACATTCACCCCTTTTCCTCTTTTTACAACGAATTATCCCAAATTAAGGAGGTGGACTTAGAGAGCAAGATTTCAGACTTCTCGCCCTTTTCCTCTTTTTACAATGAATTATCCCATATTGAGGAGGTGGACTTGGAGAGCAAGATTTTTGATTTTTCCCCCTGCTCTCTTTTTGTGTATGTGTATGGGTAATCTTCTGAGTAAGATTCTCTCTGTATAGCTTTGCTTCCACCATATGTCCCAGGGTTCTATCTGTCCGTTTTTTTTCAATAATTACTTTTTAATTTTAATAACACTACTATATTTCATACTTTATTCTATTTTACTTTACCTGCTCTTTCTGTTTTTCCTACCTTCCCTTCCTCCCTCCCTCCCTCCGCCCCTCCTTTCGTTCTTTCTTTCCGTCCTCCCTCCCTCCCTCCGTTCTTCCTTTCACTCTTTCTTTTTCATTCTTCCCTCCCTCCCTCCCTCCTGTCTGTCTTTCTTTCCTTCCTCGCTCCTTCCCACCCTTCTTCCTTTCACTCTTTCTTTTTCTTTCCTTCCTCGCTCCCTCCCTCCAGTCTTTCTTTCTTTCTTTCCTTACTCCCTCGCTCCCTTCTTCCATTCACTCTTGCTTTTTCTTTCATTCCTCCCTCCCTCCCTCATTTCTTTCTTTCTTTCTTTCCATCCTTCCTCCCTCCCTCCCTCCTTTCTCTCTTTCTTCCTTCCTTCCTTCCTTTCTTCCCTTCCTACTTTCTTTCTCTCTCTCCTGCATTCTTCTACTAATTCTTTCTTTCTACGTTTTCTCCCTTTTATTCTGAGCCGGGTAGATGAAAGGCTCTTGCTGCTGCAGCCAGGAGTCAGTGCTGTGCCTCTGAAGTGGGAGAGCCAACTTCAGGGCACGGGTCCACAAGAGACCTCCCAGCTCCAAATAATATCAAGCAGCGAAAATCTCCCAGAGATCTCCATCTCAACACCAGCACCCAGCTTCAGTCAACGACCAGCAAGCTACTGTGCAGGTCACCCTATGCCAAGCAACTAGCAAGGCAGGAACACAACACCACCCCTTAGCAGGGAGGCTGACTAAACACATAATAAGGTGACAGGCACCCCAAAACACACCACCAGATGTGGACCTGTCCACCAGAAAGACAAGATCGAGGCTCAACCACCAGAAAACAGGCATTAGTCCCCCCCACCAGGAAGCCTACACAACCTACTGAAACAACCTTAGCCACTGGGGACAGACACCAAAAACAACAGGAACTACGAATCTGCAGCCTGCAAAAAGGAGACCCCAAACACAGTAATATAAGCAAAATGAGAAGACATAAAAACACACAGCAGGTGAAGGAGCAAGGTAAAAGCCTACCAGACCTAACAAATGAAGAGGTAATAGGCAGTCTACCTGAAAAAGAATTCAGAATAATGATAGTAAAGATGATCCAAGATTCTATTTCCAAGATCCAAAATCTTGGAAATAGAATAGACAAAATGCAAGAAACAGTTAACAAGGACATAAAAGAACTAAAGATGAATCAAGCATCGATTAAAAACACAATAAATGAAATGAAAAATACTCTAGATGAGATGAATAGCAGAATAACTGAGGCAGAAGAACGGATAAGTGAGGTGGAAGATAAAATAGTGGAAATAACTGATGCAGAGCAAAATAAAGAAAAAAGAATGAAAAGAACAGAGGACAGTCTCAGAGACCTCTGGGACAACATTAAACACACCAACATTCGAGTTATAGGGGTTCCAGAAGAAGAAGAGAAAAAGAAAGGGACTGAGAAAATATTTGAAGAGATTATAGTTGAAAACTTCCCTAATATGGGAAAGGAAATAGTTAATCAAGTCCAGGAGGCACAGAGAGTCCCATACAGAATAAATCCAAGGAGAAATACGCCAAGACACATATTAATCAAACTGTCAAAAATTAAACACAAAGAAATCATATTAAAAGCAGCAAGGCAAAAACAACAAATAACACACAAGGGAATCCCCATCAGGTTAACAGCTGAGCTCTGAGCAGAAACTCTACAAGTCAGAACAGAGTGGAAGGACATAATTAAAGTGATGAAGGAGAAAAACCTGCAACCAAGATTACTCTACCCAGCAAGGATCTCATTCAGATTTGATGGAGAAATTAAAACCTTCACAGACAAGCAAAAGCTGAGAGAGTTCACCAACACCAAACCAGCTTTACAACAAATGCTAAAGGAACTTCTCTAGGCAAGAAACACAACAGAAGGAATATACCTACAATAACAAACCCAAAGCAATTAAGGAAATGGGAATAGGAACATACATATCAATAATTACCTTAAATGTAAATGGACTAAATGCTCCCACCAAAAGACACAGATTGGTTGAATGGATACAAAAACAAGACCCATATATATGCTGTCTACAAGAGACCCACTTCAGACCTAGAGACACATACAGATTGAAAGTAAGGGGATGGAAAAAGATATTCCATGCAAATGGAAATCAACAGAAAGCAGGAGTAGCAATTCTTATATCAGACAAAATAGACTTTAAAATAAAGACTGTTAGAAGAGACAAAGAAGGACACTACATAATGATAAAGGGATCGATCCAAGAAGAAGATATAACAATTGTAAATATTTATGCACCCAACATAGGAGCACCTCAATACATAAGGCAAATACTAACAGCCATAAAAGGGGAAGTCGACAGTAACACAATCATAGTAGGGGACTTTAACACCCCACTTTCACCAATGGACAGATCATCCAAAATGAAAATAAATAAGGAAACACAAGCTTTAAATGATACATTAAACAAGATGGACTTAATTGATATTTATAGGACATTCCATCCAAAAACAACAGAATACACATTTTTTCAAGTGCTCATGGAACATTCTCCAGGATAGATCATATCTTGGGTCACAAATCAAGCCTTGGTAAATTTACGAAAATTGAAATTGTATCAAGTATCTTTTCCGACCACAATGCTATGAGACCAGATATCAATTACAGGAAAAGATCTGTAAAAAATACCAACACATGGAGGCTAAACAATACACTACTCAATAACGAAGAGATCACTGAAGAAATCAAAGAGGAAATAAAAAAATACCTAGAAACAAATGACAATGGAGACACGATGACCCAAAATCTATGGGATGCAGCAAAAGGGGGAAGTTTATAGCGATACAATCCCACCTTAAGAAACCGGAAACATCTCGAAAAAACTACCTAACCTTGCACCTAAAGCAATTAGAGAAAGAAGAACAAAAACATCCCAAACTTAGCAGAAGGAAAGAAAGCATAAAGATCAGATCAGAAATAAAGGAAAAAGAAATGAAGGAAATGATAGCAAAGATCAATAAAACTAAAAGCTGGTTCTTTGAGAAGATAAACAAAATTGATAAACCATTATCCAGACTCATTAAGAAAAAAAGGGAGAAGACTCAAGTCAATAGAATTAGAAATGAAAAAGGAGAAGTAACAGCTGACACTGCAGAAATACAAAAGATCATGAGAGATTACTACAAGCAACTCTATGCCAATAAAATGGACAACCTGGAAGAAATGGACAAATTCTTAGAAAGGCACAACCTGCCAAGACTGAATCAGGAAGAAATAGAAAATATGAATAGACCAATCACAAGCACTGAAATTGAAACTGTGATAAAAAATCTTCCAACAAACAAAAGCCCATGACCAGATGGCTTCACAGGCGAATTCTATCAAGCATTTAGAGAAGAGTTAACACCCATCCTTCTCAAACTCTTCCAAAATATAGCAGAGGGAGGAACACTCCCAAGCTCATTCTATGAGGCCACCATCACCTTGATACCAAAACCAGACAAGGATGTCACAAAGAAAGAAAACTACAGGCCAATATCAATGATGAACATAGATGCAAAAATCCTCAACAAAATACTAGCAAACAGAATTCAACAGCACATTAAAAGGATCATACACCGTGATCAAGTGGGGTTTATTCCAGGAATGCAAGGATTCTTCAACATACGCAAATCAATCAATGTGATACACCATATTAACAAGTTGAAGGAGAAAAACCATATGATCATCTCAAGAGATGCAGAGAAAGCTTTCGACAAAATTCAACACCCATTTATGATAAAAACCCTGCAGAAAGTAGGCATAGAGGGAACTTTCCTCAACATAATAAAGGCCATATATGACAAACCCACAGCCAACATTGTCCTTAATGGTGAAAAACTGAAACCATTTCCACTAAGATCAGGAACAAGACAAAGCTGCCCACTCTCACCACACTTATTCAACCTAGTTTTGGAAGTTTTAGCCACAGAAATCAGAGAAGAAAAGGAAATAAAAGGAATCCAAATTGGAAAAGAAGAAGTAAAGCTGTCACTGTTTGCAGATGACATGATACTATACATAGAGAATCCTATAGATGCTACCAGAGAACTACTGGAGCTAATCAATGAATTTGGTAAAGTAGCAGGATACAAAATTAATGCACAGAAATCTCTGGCATTTCTGTACACTAATGATGAAAAATCTGAAAATGAAATCAAGAAAACACTTCCATTTACCATTGCAACAAAAAGAATAAAATATCTACGAATAAACCTACCTAAGGAGACAAAAGACCTGTATGCAGAAAATTGCAAGACACTGATGAAAGCAATTAAAGATGATACAAATAGATGGAGAGATATATCATGCTCCTGGATTGGAAGAATCAATATTGTGAAAATGACTCTACTACCCAAAGCAATCTACAGATTCAATGAAATCCCTATCAAACTACCACTGGCATTTTTCACAGAACTAGAACAAAATATTTCACAATTTGTTTGGAAAAACAAAAGACCCCGAATAGCCAAAGCAATCTTGAGAATGAAAAATGGAGCTGGAGGAATCAGGCTCCCTGACTTCAGACTATACTACAAAGCTACTGTAATCAAGACAGTGTGGTACTGGCACAAAAACAGAAAGATAGATCAATGGAACAGGATAGAAAGCCCAGAGATAAACCCACGCACATATGGTCAACTTATCTTTGATAAAGGAGGCAGGAATGTACAGTGGAGAAAGGACAGCCTCTTCAATAAGTGGTGCTGGGAAAAGTGGACAGGGACATGTAAAAGTATGAGATTAGATCATTCCCTAACAACAGACACAAAAATAAGCTCAAAATGGATTAAAGAGCGAAATGTAAGGCCAGAAACTGTCAAACTCTTAGAGGAAAACATAGGCAGAACACTCTATGACATAAATCACAGCAAGATCCTTTTGGACCCACCTCCTAGAGAAATGGAAATAAAAACAAAGATAAACAAATGGGACCTAATGAAACTTCAAAGCTTTTGCACAGCAAAGGAAACCATAAACGAGACCAAAAGGCAACCCTCAGAATGGGAGAAAATATTTGCAAATGAAGCAACTGACAAAGGATTAACCTCTAAAATTTATAAGCAGCTCAATAGCAAAAAAACAAACAACCCAATCCAAAAATGGGCTGAAGACTTACATAGGCATTTCTCCAAAGAAGATATACAGACTGCCAACAAACACATGAAAGAATGCTCAACATCATTAATCATTAGAGAAATGCAAATCGAAACTACAATGAGATATCATCTCACACCAGTCAGAATGGCCATCATCAAGAAATCTAGAAACAATAAATGCTGGAGAGGGTGCGGAGAAAAGGGAACACTCTTGCACTGCTAGTGGTAATGTGAATTGGTACAGCCACTATGGAGAACACTATGGAGGCTCCTTAAAAAACTAAAAATAGAACTACCACATGACCCAGCAATCCCACTGCTAGGCATATACCCTGCTAAAACCATAATTCAAAAAGAGACATGTACCAAAGTGTTCATTGCAGCTCTATTTACAATAGCCCGGAGCTGGAAACAACCTACGTTTTCATCATCGGATGAATGGATCAAGAAGATGTGGCTCATATATACAATGGAATATTACTCAGCCATAAAAAAACGAAACTGAGCTATTTTTAATGAGGTGGATGGACCTAGAGTCTGTCATACAGAGTGAAGTAAGTCAGAAAGAGAAAGACAAATACTGTATGCTAACACATATATATGGAATTTAAGAAAAAAAAATGTCATGAAGAACCTAGGTGTAAAACAGGAATAAAGACACAGACCTACTTGAGAATGGACTTGAGGATATGGGGAGGGGGAAGGGTAAGCTGTGACAAAGCGAAAGAGAGGCATGGACATACATGCACTACCAAACGTAAGGTAGATATATAGTGGGAAGCAGCCACATAGCACAGGGATATCAGCTTGGTGCTTTGTGACCGCCTGGAGGGGTGGGATGGGGAAGGTGTGAGGGAGGGAGATGCATGAGGGAAGGAATGTGGCAACAGATGTATATGTATGACTGATTCACTTTGTTATAAAGCAGAAACTAATAAAAAAAAAGGAAAAAAAACAGATTACTAGTGAGACATTGAAAATTGAAGAGCTGAGTGGAAATAGAAGGGCAAAAATATCTTGTTTATAAAAAGGGTGCATCATAATAAAGTATAATGCTGGTGGGAGGAGAAATAATGTTTTTCAACAAATGCATCAGCATCCTTTCCCTTTGCACCAGCATAATTCCACCTATCCCACTTGGTGACTTCTTTCCTATATACTCTTTTTCATTGATTCAGTTTACATTGTATGTTTATGTGTCTATAAATATGAGAAGGTCTGCAACAATATATGCCAAACTAGTAATGGTAGTCATTATCTGGAAATGGTTTACACAGTAAGAGCTTTCATAATTTGCATATGTATATATATATATATATATATATATATATATAAATAAATATAATACAAAGGGTACCAAATATATATATATATATATATATATAGTACATATGTACATTTGTACATATACAAATATGTATATATATTTGTACATATATATTTGTACATATACATATTTGTACCAAATATGTATATATTTGGTACAAATATATACATATTTGGTATATATATATATATATATATATGGTACAAATGTACAAACCCAAGATAACCACGTGAGTGACATCACATTAAATTTTGGAAATAAAATAAATAAATAAAATTAAATCCTAGTTTATAACTATCAGAATAAGATAAGGTCTCAAGAGAGGTGAACTTGGTGTACAGGAGGGGAAAAGAGACTTCAATGAAGTTTCTTTCCAGCTCTAGTTTAGAAAAGACATAAGGTAGCCTGAAAAAGAATGTGGGAGTGTGACAATGGCATCCCTTTTATTTATCACATGTGCCAAATGATTGCAAAACTTGCAGGCAAATGTTGATTAGTAGGCAAGATTAGTGAAACAGGGGGCACTAAGGCCCTGGAGGTGTATATTTCCTGATACTATTTCTGGTGCATCACTGATGCCAAAAACTTGGTCCCTGTGTACTGGTACCAAATCAAAACTTGTAGACAGAGTTTTGGGTGAAGTAGAAAAGAATAGTTTTATTGCTTTGACAGACAAATGGGGACAAGGGGACTTGTGCCCTTAAAACTGTGTGTCCCAACCCAGGGGGATTTGGTGAGGAGTTTTATAGCAATAGTTCAAGGGTGGGGTTGCTAATAAGGATCAGGGTATATGCAGGGCCTGCATTCTTTTAATCTGGCCTCAGGTGGTGTTCTGATGAGCTTTTGTGATTCTAGAGGTCATCAAACTGTGACCTTCTCTCTGGAATAAAGAATGCTTCATCAAGTAGTTAACATCTTCCATTTGTCAGGGATTTTATTTCTGCAGAAAAACTCAAAGATATGTATCTTTTGAGGCAGAAACAGGACCCTGTCCCAAGGCTGCACTATTGTTTCTTGACTGCTCCTCCATTGTCTCTGCATCCCTTCCTTTCCCCAAATAGCAACAGTTTGAACCTGCCCTTTGGAACTCAGGGAAGGTCATGGCAGCTGGAAACTATTCCATACAAAGAAGAAATAGGAGACACAGAAAGGCTTCTGTGCCCAGGAGCCCCACAAGTTCCTGCTTGGTTTCATCACTGAAACCCACTACACAAAGGGTCTAGCTTGAAGTTATTTTTTTTTAATTTCTTTTTGTCCCCTTCAAGCAGAGATAATGCCTTAGTTTTTGCTTTCAGCCCTACAATTCTTACTTCCATTAAGAAGTACAAAAGTTTCTATTTTAATGATCCTGATGGGCATAACCTATTTATTGTATATTTTTCACTGCACTTACCTCAGGCAAAAATCGAATATCAACCTTTACTACAACTTGAAAGGTAAATGCTTAGTCAACACACAGCATGCTTTTTATAGAAATATGAAAGGCAAATATCATTTAATATAGGAAAATCTTAAGCTCAAAATACATGTGTTCAGAGACTCATGGTAAAATTTCTTTTTACTGAGTCTTACTTCAGATCTGAAAGGTGAACCATTGTAAAAATAAACCACAGTACTTTTAGTAAAAAGACTTGGAGCTGAATTTAATAAATTCACATTTTCATCTTTATGATTTTCCCATGACTTATGCCTTTAGACAAGTTAATTAATTGTACCTCATTTTTCATATTAATAAAATATAGTTGTTGACTCTGATTTCTGAAAGATCCCTCCAGCTCTCCATGGTGTGGTGAAAAAAAAATGGAATTCTAACAAATCCAGGTTTTAATCCTGACTTTACGTCTTATTGGAAATCACCTTAGACTAATCTTAATTGACTTAATTGACTCAGTTTCTTCTCTCTAAAATGAGGCTATTATTATATAACCCCTAGAACAATTAGGATTGTATATTATTAAGTAACATATGTAAAATGATTGGCATAAAGTAGTACAATATGTATTTGTTTTCTTAGTTTTGTTATTTTTTATTATTCTAGGGTTCTCTCTCTCTCTCTCACTCTTTAAAATAATGTGATGTCTAAATGTCACTTCCATACTATTCTTTAGATCAATAATGAAGTTGGAAACTTAACAACTGAGAATATTTTACAGGATAATACTTCCTAGGGACCTAAGTGGAAGAAGTCTTTTTTCAATTGAGCTTATAAAATCAAGAAATTGACTCTAGTGAACAGCTCATTGAAATATTAATATAAATTAATTGACTGCCTGACTTCTCTGTGCATCCAAACTAGCATCATCAATATGGTGTCGTTGCTTGCAATGACAGGCACTATAGGACATTTGTAAGTGCAATCTGAGGACCATGCATATGACTCTAAAGTATATGGACAACTTGTAGTATCTTCAAAAATACTTTCCCTCTCCTATTTAAACTTTGTTCTCAGTTTTGAAGCACTTTATCCCAGGATCCATTTTTGATCCAGTGTATCTAGCTTAGATGCTCTTCCTCTGTGCTCCTACAACACGCTATACTTCCTATCTCTTTGAACTTTTAACTCATTTTAGATGCCTACACAATTTCTTATAATTTCCACAACAATTTAAATTCCATTTTAAAAAAAGGTCATGTTGATCCCATTTATTACTGCATTATCAGTACCTGAAACAATGTCTGCAATATAATTTAGTAAATATTCAGTAAATAAAAGTTGGATGAAGAGATATTTGTATGTCCTTAAAGACAGCATAATAAAATATTTGGATTGATTATTGTTTTGAAGTCACAACATAAGGTAATTTTCAATTATTTTCTTTCATCTAAAAATTATGTTGAGGAAAACTCCATCACTTACTATGAATCAGTGCAGAGAAAGAGCACTGAACTAAGAGAATAGAACATGGGATCAAGTTTTACCTCTTCTACTTACTGGGACATGCAGAGGGGAAGGGAAATATGCAGAGTTTGGAATATTGCATAATTTTTATGAGCCTTAGTTTTCATATCTATAATTGTGAGATAAAAATAAAATATGCTCTCCTTTCTTCCAAAGGGCTATTGTGAAGCTTAGATATTACTATGATGTAAAAGTACTTCCAAAATAGTCAAAACTAAGGCAAATGCCAACATTTATTCAGAACTATTCAAACTAGTGAAAACTAAGTTAAATACCAGCATATATTATTGAGACCATTAATATAAAACACATTTAAATTTTATTAAAAAAACATAGCTTGTTTATACAATTGGAATGTTAAAAAAGTACGTTAATCATCCCCAAAGACTTTGTATAGAAAATTTCCTGGTAGCCAAGGAAAGGGACACAAAAATTTCAATCTATAAGGGACAAAAGTGGTGAGGAAACAAAAGAACCTATGCTTCTGATTTTACAGAGACTTAGGAAAGGTCAGTACAAGGAATATTTGGAATCTACTATATACCAAAAATTGTCATATGCAGAAAAATCCTTAAGCAGCTCACAGCTTTTAGTAGAAATGACAGATGAACAAATGAATAACAGAGAATCCACTCATTAACACTATTGATTCTGTTATTCCTTTAAACTTGGTCAACGCCTATCTTTTAAAATTAATTTCCATCAACAAATATTTCCTTTCCAAGTTCCCAAAACTTCAATGATAGTGAGAGGGTAAATAATTGTTTATGTACTTGAAGTTATTTTACTGTTAACAATATGAATGAGCATTACATTTTATGTACTTTAATCTCTAAGACAGAATGAAATTTAAGACAGCCACCTTTTGTTCTTAGTATATCAGTTATTATGACATAAAAGAAGGTATAGATCCAGAAAGTATGAATATATATTTTAGGTACTAAAATTATTTATTAATAACATATATTTCCCTAAATAAAATATTGAACTAATGTGTCACTATGATTGTGAACTGATTTTGTCTGAAACCAGGAGACAGAACTTCAAAATTCTAGTTAACTTAATATGACAGTAAGGTATATATTTTTCTAAACTTTATTTCACACAAAGTCATATAAAGTCATCTAAATTATCCAAGTTATGAGATAATTAAATTCAAATTCTATTCTCTGCAAAATAAAAATGTATAAATGTATGCTATGATGATCAGTATTTGTATTTTTTCTAATTTTAACATCAATAGATATATTTTCTGAATATACAGATGTGACTGTATAATTCACAATACTTTGCAAAACCCAAAGTATGCTTTTCTTATGTTCTTAGTTTTATTAAAAATAACTTTATTATTTAAACTAATTTTATATTTTAGTCTCCCAAATTCAGTATATACTTTCCTTTTCCCACACCCACTCACTCCAGATTGTAGAATTTTGTTACAAATGCAAACTCTCTTTTGTTTTTTTTTCTTTTTTTGACAAACTTTGTGGTTAGAATTGAATACATTTGTAATTTTTAAAAAATGACACAAAATAATGCCTCACTGATAGCAGATTATACGTGAAATAGAACTGAGGAAAAGAGTTTATTCAAAAAGGATGTATGAAGTATTTAGCATGGGAATATGGCAGTCAAGATCCCTGACTATTTTGAGCTTGCCTGAAAATAGTATATCATAAAAACAAATAACAAGAAGATTTTATCTAGCCTACAAATGGTCAGAAAATGCTTTAGAGAGGAAGTTCTATTTTAGTTTAGCTCTAAAAGATAACTATCTATTTATTAGGCAAAGAGAAGAGGTAGGAATATTCCAGGGAGTAGAAACATATGCAAATGTTCTAAGGAGGATGCAGTATACTAAATTTTAAGACAAGAAATAACCTCCACATGACTAGCTTATAAGAACAAAAATGAGGGTGGTAACAAAATGAGGCTAGAGCAGTGGGCAGGAGTTAGAACATGAAGGTTTTTTCCCTCATTCTAAAAGTCATGGGAAGCTACTAAAAAGTATTATCATATTTGTATCTATTCAAGGAATCAATGTCATGGATGTCCTCATTGTCCCCTGGCTGAGCAAGTGTGAAGTGAGACATACTGAGCTGACTGAACTCATCTTAAATACACAACCACTGACAACCTCAAGTGTGCTCTTAGCACAGCCCAGAAATAATATTACATTTTCCAGAACCATATTATTTTCTACTTGCTGGGGACTATTTTACACTTTCTTCTCTCCTCAGATTTTTAAAACCTCACCTCATTCTCACTCTCAGTTAACTCTCTTGCCTCTTACTTCAACAGAAATTAAAATCAATCAGAAAAATATCTTTCATGGGGTGGTGGACAGGTAAAATAAGTGAAAGGGGTCAAAAGGTACACACTTCAGTTATAAAACAAATATGCAGATGTAATATTCAGTATGGTGACTATAGTTTATAATATTGTATTGCATGTTTGAAAGTTTCTAAGAGAGTAAATCTTAAATGTTCTTATACAAGGAAAAAAAAACTATACCTATGTGTGGTGATGGATGTTAACTAGACTTATTGTGGTGATTGGTATGCAATATATACAAATATCAACTTATTATGTTGTAAACCTAAAACTAATATAATGTTATATGTCAATTATACCTCAATTAAAAAAAAAAAGAAGAAGAACTTCTAACCTCTGACACCATATCTACCAAACTAATCTGGAACTTTTCACAGTCGCCACTCATGGACTCAGAATTAATCCGATATCAGAGAGTGGTGCCATCAAAATGGAAGAATAGGAGTTTTCTACCTTTTACCCCCACAAAACATTTATTTTGACAGCCACTCTTGGTTGAAAGAAAGAGCCAGTGTAGATGTCCAGGATTCCAGTGGAAGTCCAGCTCACTACTAGAGAAAAAATTTTGAGATTGGATGCATTAAAGAGGGTAACAGAAATAGTTTGAATTTATATGCATTACCTCTCCCTCAAGGTGACACAGCTCAATGTCAAGAGAGATTTCTAGGCCCATGATTTTTCCCATGGGAGAAAGTAAGGGCATGTAAGTGAGTGCCCAGCTTCCCCAGCTGTGCAGGATGCTGCCAATGAGGCCCATTTCTCTCACACTATCCAGAATACTGAATTATGAGAATACTGAGTTATGAGATACATGACTCAAGCCCAGTGATCTGCTAAAAGAACAGTAACCAGGGCTCAGAATAGAACATATCAAAGGGATGTGAATCCTATTATATGTGTTACAGTCTCCATTGAGTGGCCCATTCATGAGCTGCTGGGAATGCCTCACCTATAGATCCTCATAACTGACTCACAGTCATCTCCAGTGCTCCGTGTACTTCCAACCACACACACTGTCACTCCATGGACAGTTGACTGTGTGAGCTCCCAAGTTTGGACAGGAGAACTTTGTCAGATGACTAATGAGCATGTGCAGAAATTTGGCCTGCAGCTCTGGGATAAACTACAAACTGAAGCATTCATCACAACCTAGAGAAAGGAAAAGGGAAGCCGTCAGCACCTAGCCTGGATTTGCAGGACAAAGAGAAGGCACAGAAGTGTAAGAATTCTGCTACAACAGAGAGCAAGAAGTGTGGAGTAGGCATGTCCAAAGAAAAGGTCTGAAACAGTCTCAGAACACATAACAGGGATGACAGAAGTTATTCCTCTCCTTAAGAGAGTTAGTCAGAACTACAGGAGTGGACTCCTACCTCAAATGTGTAGACAGCAACTCAATACTTCAAGAAACGTGAAACCAAGGAAACATGACACATCAAATTAACACAATAATTTTCCAGCCCATGAAACCCCTAAGTGAGATCTGTGATTTACCTGATACAGAATTCAAAATATTTGTTTTAGGGAAGTTTAGTGAGTTACAAGAAAACACAAAAGAAAAATTCAATGAAATGAGGGAAACAATGCATAAACAAAGTGAGAAGTTTAAGAGAAAGAAGTCATAATAAATCAGAAATTCTGGAGGTAAAGAATAAAATCCATGAAATAAAACATGCAGCAAAGAACCTCAACAGTAGAATAGATCAAGCAGAAGAATCTGTGAAGTAGAAAATAGAACTTTGAAGTTATCCAGTCAGAGAAAACCAAAAAAAAAAAAAAAAAAAAAAAGAATGAAAAAAGTGAAGAAAGCCTATGCTAACTATGACTTAATAAAAAACAATCTTCAATTACTGTGATCCCAGAAGAGAAGAGAGGGAAAAAGAAGCAGAAAACTTGTTTTAAAAATGGCTGAGAACTTACCAAATCTGGGGAGATGTTTGGTCAACCAAGTTTATTTAGCTAATAGATTACCACAATTTGCAATCTAAAATAATCTTCTAGTGCTCTCATTTCCTCTTGCAAGAGCACTGGAATCACAACTAATGGCTGAACAGTCATCAACAGGAAGACACTGGAACTCACCAAAAAAGATACACCACATTCAAAGATAAAGGGGAAGCCACAATGAGATGGTAAGAGGGGTGCAATCACAAAAAAATCAAATCCCATAACTGCTGGATGGGTGACTCACAAACTGGAGAACACTTATACCACAGAAGTACACCCACTGGAGTGAAGGTTCTGAGCCCCACGTCAGGCTTCCCAACTTGGGGGTCCGGCAATGGAAGGAGGAATTCCTGGAGAATCAGACATTGAAGGCTAGCAATATTTGATTGCAGGACTTCGACAGGACCAGGGGAACCAGAGACTCCAGTCTTGGAGGACACACACAAAGTAGTGTGCACATCGGGACCCAGAGAAAGGAGCAGTGACCACATAGGAGATAGAACCAGACCTACATGCTAGTGTTGGAGGGTCTACTGCAGAGGCAGGGGGTGGCTGTGTCTCACCGTGAGGACAAATACACTGGCAGCAGAAGTTCTGAGAAGTCCTTCTTGAGATGAGTCCTCCCATAGTTCACCATTAGCCCCAACAAAGAGCACAGGTAGGCTCTAGTGTTGGGTTGCCTCAGGCAAAACAACCAACAGGGAGAGAACCCAGCCTCACCCAGCAGCAGAGAAACAGATTAAACTTTTACTGAACTCTGTGCACCAGAAAACAGCCAGCTCTACCCACCACCAGTCCCTCCTATCAGGAAATTTCCACAAGCCTCTTAGATAGCCTCATCCACCAGACGGCAGACAGCAGAAGGAAGAAGAACTACAATCCTGCAGCCTGTGGAACAAAAACCACATTCGCAAAAAGATAGACAAGATGAAAAGGCAGAGGACTATGTACCAGATGAAGGAACAAGATAAAAACCCAGAAAAACAACTAAAAGAAGTGGAGATAGGCAACCATCCAGAAAAATAATTCAGGATAATGATGGTGAAAATGATCCAGGACCTCGGAAAAAGAATAGAGGCAAAGATTGAGAAGATGCAAGAAATGTTTAACAAAGACCTAGAAGAATTGAAGAAAAAACAAAGAGAGATGAACAATAAAATAACTGAAATGAAAAAGCAACTAGAAGGAATCAATAGCAAAATAACTGAGGCAGAAGAATGTATAAGTGACCTGAAAGACAAAATGGTGGAATTCACTGCCACAGAACAGAATAGAGATAAAAGAATGCAAAGAACTGAAGAGAGCATAAGAGACCTCTGGGAAAACATTAAATGCAACAACATTCACATTATAGGGTCGCCAGAAGGAGAAGAGAAACAGAAAGGACCCAAAAAAATATTTGAAGAGATTATACTCGAAAACTTCCATAACATGGGAAAGGGAATAGCCACCTAAGTCCAAGAAGCTCAGAGAGTCCCATACAGGATAAACCCAAGGAGAAACATGCCAAAAGACATAGTAATCAAATTGGCAAAAATAAAAGACAAAGAAAAATTATTGAAAGCAACAAGGGAGAAATGACAATTAATATACAATGTAACTCCCATAAGGTTAATAACTGATTTCTCAGCAGAAACTCTACAAGCCAAAAGAGAGTGGAATGACATATTTAAAGTGATGAAAGGGAAGAACCTACAAACAAGATTACTTCATAATGATAAAGGAATCGATCCAAGAAGAAGATATAACAATTATAAATATATATTCACCCAACATAGGAGCACAACAATATATAAGACAACTGCTAACAGCTATAAAAGAGAAAATCTACAGTAACACAGTAATAGTGGGGAACTTTAACAGCATACTTACACCAATGGACAGATCATCCACACAGAAAATTAATAAGGAAAAACAAGCTTTAAATGACACGATAGACCAGATAGATTTAATTGATATTTATAGGACATTCCAACCAAAAACAGAAGATTACACTTTCTTCACAAGTGTTCATGGAATATTCTCCAGGATAGACACCATCTTGGGTCACAAATGAACACTCAGCAAATTTAAGAAAATTGAAATCATATCAAGCATCTTTTCTGACAACAACGCTATGAGATTTGAAATAAATTACAGGGAAAAATGAAAAAAAAAATAAACATGTGGAGGGTAAACAATACGTTAGTAAATAACCAAGAGATCATTGAAGAAATCAAAGAGGAAATCAAACAATAAATAGAGACAAATGACAATGAAAAATGATGATCCAAAACCCACGGGATGTAACAAAGGAAGTTCTAAGAGGGAAGTTTACAGCAATACAAACCTTCCTCAAGAAACAAGAAAAATCTCAAACAAACAATCTAACCTTACAACTAGAGGAACAAGAGAAAGAAGAACAAACAAATCCCAAAGTTAGCAGAAGGAAAGAAATCATAAAGATCAGAGCAGAAAAAAATCAAATAGAAACAAAGAAAACAATAGTAAAGATCAATAAAACTAAAACCTGGTTCTTTGAGAAGATCAACAAAATTGATAAACCATTAGCTAGACTCATCAAGAAAAAGAGGGAAAGGACTCAAATCAATAAAATTAGAAATGAAAAAGGATAAGTTACAACAGACACCACAGAAATACAAAGCATCCTAAGAGACTACTAAAAACAACTCTATGCCAAAAAAATGGACAACCTGGAAGAAATGGACAAATTCTTAGAAAGGTATAACCTTCTAAGACTGAACCAGGAAGAAACAGAAAATATGAACAGACCAATCGCAAGTAATGAAATTGAAACTGTGATTAAAAATCTTCCAACAAACCAAAGCCCAGGACCAGATGGCTTCAAAGGTGAATTGTATCAAACATTTAGAGAACAGCTAACACCAATCATTCTCAAACTCTTCCAAAAAATTGCAGAGGAAGGAACACTCCCAAACTCAGTTTATGAGGCCATAATCACCCTGATACCAAGACCAGACAAAGACACTACAAAAAAAGAAATTTACAGACCAATATCATTGATGAAAACAGATGCAAAAATCCTGAACAAAACACTAGCAAACAGAATCCAACAACAGAGTAAAAGGATCATACACCATGATCAAGTGTGATTTATCCCAGGGATGCAAGGATTCTTCAATATATGCAAATCAATCAATGTGATACACCATATTAACAAATTGAAGAATAAAAACAGTTTGATCATCTCAATAGATGCAGAAAAAGCTTTTGACAAAATTCAACACCCATTTATGATAAAAACTCTCTTGAAAGTGGGCATAGAGAGAACCTACCTCAACATTATGAAGGCCATATACAACAAACCGAGCAAACATCATTCTCAATGGTGAAAAACTGAAAGTTTTTCCTCTAAGTTCAGGAACAAGACAAGGATGTCCACTCTCACCACTATTACTCAACATAGTTTTGGAAGGCCTAGCCACAGCAATCAGAGAAGAAAAAGAAATAAAGGAATACAGATTGGAAAAGAAAAAGTAAAACTGTCACTGTTTTCAGATGACATGATACTATACATAGAGAATCCTAAACATGCCACTGGAAAACTACTAGAGCTAATCAATGAATTTGGTAAAGTTGCAAGATAAAATATTAATGCACAGAAAACTGTTGCATTCCTATACACTAATGGTGAAAAATCTGAAAGAGAAATTATGGAAACACTCCAATTTACGATTGCAACAAAAAGTATAAAGTACCTAGGAATAAACCTACCTAGGGAGACAAAAGACCTGTATGCAGAAACTGTAAGACACTGTTGAAAGAAATTAAGCATGATAGAAACAGATGGAGAGATAGATATACAATGTTTTTGGATTGGAAGAATCACTATTGTAAAAATGAATATACTACCCAATACCCTCTACAGATTTCATGCAATCCCTATCAAATTACCAATGGCATTTTTTTAGAGAACTAGACCAAAAGAAAATTAAATTAGAATGGAGACTCAAAAGACCCCGAATAGCCAAAGCAGTTTTGAGGGAAAAAATTGGAGCTGGAGGAATCAGACTCCCTGACTTCAGACTATATTACAAAGTTAGAGTAATCAAGAAAATTTTACACTGGCAAAAAAACAGAAATATAGATCTATGGAACAGGAGAGAAAGCCCAGAGATAAACCCATGCACCTATGGTCAACTAAGCTATGACAAAGGAGGCAAGGCTATACAGTGGAGAAAACACAGTCTCTTCAATAAATGGTGCTGGGAAAACTGAACAGCTACATGGAAAAAATGTAATTAGAACACTCCCTAACACCATTCACAAAAATTAACTCCAATGGATTAGAGACCTAAATGTAATACAAGACACTATAAAACTCTTAGAGGAAAACATAGGCAGAACCCTCTATGACATAAATCACAGCAGGATCCTTTTTGACCCACCTCCTAGAGTAATGGAAATGCACACATATATAAACAAATGGGACCTAATGAAACTTAAAAGTTTTTGTGCAGTAAAGGAAACTACAAACAGGATGAAAAGATAACAGTCACAACGGAGAAAATATTTACAAATGAATCAATGGACAAAGGATTAATCTCCAAAATATATAAGCAGCTAATGCAGCTCAATATTAAAAAACAAACAACCCAACCCAAAAATGGGCAGAAGACCTAAATAGACATTTCTCCAAAGAAGACATACGGATGGTCAAGAAACATATGAAAAGCTGGTCAACATTACTAATTATTAGAGAAATGCAAATCAAAACTACAATGAGGTATCACCTGGCACCAGTTACAATGAGCATCATCAGAAAATCTACAAACAACAGATGCTGGAGAGGGTGTGGAGAAGACAGAACCCTCTTGAACTGTTGGTGGGAATGTAAATTGATAGAGCCATTATGGAGGACACTATGGAGGTTCCTTAAAAAACTAAAACTAGAATTACCTTATGACCTAGCAATCCCTCTACTGGGCATATACCCAGAGAAAATCATAAGTCAAAGAGGCACATGCACCCCAATGTTCACTGCAGCCTTATTTACGATAGCCAGGAAGCAACATAAATGCCCATTAAGCTATGAATGGATAAAGAAGATATGAGATATATATATATATATATATATATATATATATATATATATATACACATATATATATACACACACACACAATGGAATATTACTCAGCCATAAAAAGGAACGAAATTGGGTCATTTGTAGAGACGTGGATGGATCTAGAGGCTGTCATACAGAGTGAAGTAAGTCAGAAAGAGAAAAACAAATATCATATATTAATGCATATATGTGGAACTTAGAAAAATGGTATAGATGAACTGGTTTGCAGCTCATAAATTGAGACACAGATGTAGCGAACAAACCTATGGACACAAAGGGTGGAACGTGGAGGGTGGTGGTGGTGGTGGTGTGATGAATTGGGAGATTGGGATTGACATATATACACTAATATGTATAAAATGGATAACTAATAAGAACCTGCTTTATAAAAAATATATAAAATAAAATTCCAAAAACAATTGCTCCTTACAAGTATATAGAAATAAAATTGGTATTTTCATGAAATTAAAAAAAATAATAATAACAAAGAAATAAAACTGCCCACAAGCATGTGAATAAGTGTTCAGACAAACTAGCTACCAAAGTGTGGGCAAAATTAGACTGGTAAAATGAAAATTGCTAATATCCTATGTAGAAAAATATCTGGTGACACTGGGTTTCTCACCCACAGTTGTTGGGACTATATATTTGTATTAGTTACTTTAGGATAATTTGAAAATGATAATAAAAGCCCAATAAAGCAATAAAATACAATACAATAAAATAATCTTCTATAAGAAACATTTTAATATAACTGTCTAAAATCAAAGACAAGAGAGAATTTTAAAAGCAGCAAAAGAAAAACAATATTATCTCATTCAAGGGAACCTCCTTAAAGCAATTAGTGAAGTTCTCAGAAAAAATCTTGCACACCAGGAGAGTAGGATAATATATTTAAAGTGCTGAAGGAAAAAAAAAAGTGCCTAGCAAGAATACTTTATCTGGAAAAGTTATCCTTTAGAGATAAATACTTTCCAAAAGAAAAAAGCTATAAGAGATCTTCAAAACTAGATCTGCCTTAGAAGAAATGCTGAAAGGAGACCTTTATGCTGAGGTGAAAGGACACTAATTAGTAACCCAAAACATGAAAATATACAGTACACTGGAAAACTTAAGTATATAGTCAAAAGCAGACTACCTTTATACTGTAAAATGGTAGATTTAAAATCATTTAACTCAAGTAGATATGTGAATATACATAGTATGAAAATAACTATAGCCACAATAATTTGTTAATGAAAACATGGTATAAAAAGAGTTAAACTGTGACATCAAAAATATAAAATGTGGAAAGGAAAATAAAAGGGAAGTGTTTTTGTATGATAAAATCTTATAAGCATAAATAGACTGTTATATCTATAAGATGTTTTATGTAAGCCTCAAGGTATTCACAAAGCAAAAATCTACAGTAGATACACAAACAGTAAAGAGTGGGTATCAAGCATACCATGACATAAAATTACTAATTCACAAAAGAAACAAGAGTGGAAGAAAGGAATAAGAGGCTGACAAAGATCCAGAAAAAAATAATAAAATAAGTCCCTACCTATCAATAATTACTTTAAATATCATTGAATTAAATTCTCCAATCAAAAGAGATAGATTGGCTGAAGAGGTAAAAATGACAACAACAATATCACAAGACTCAGTTATATGCTGCCTACAAGAGACTCAATTTATATTTAAGGACACACATTAGTTCAAAGTGAAGGGAAAGAAAAAACTGCCATGCCAGTGGAAACCAAAAGAGATCAGGGATAGCTATACTTACATCAAACAAAATAAATTTTAACTCAAAAGCTGTAATAAAGGAAAAGAAGAATATTATATAATTATATAGTGGTCAGTTCATCAAAATGATATAACAATGGTAAATATATATGCACCTGACATTAGAACAACTAAATATATTAAGCAAATACAGATCTGAAGAGAAATAGACAATAATGCAATAATAGTATAGGACTTCAATACTGTACTTTCAACAATGGATAGATCATCCAGATAGAAAATCAGTAAGGAAACATTGTACTTGAACTATACCTTAGACCATATGGACCTAACGGACATAAAAGAAATAACATTCTATCTAACAGTTAGGTTGTCCAACACATTCATTTCAAGCACACACAGAACATTCTTGAGGGTAAATATATCAGAGCACATAAAATAAGCCTTAGCAAATTTAAGACATTAAAATCATACCAAGTATCTTTTACAACCACAATGGTATGAAACTAGTAATAAATAAATAAGGAAATTTTTAAATTTTACAAATATATGGAAATTAAACCACAGACTCCTGAACAGCTAATGGGTCAAATAAGAAGTTAAAAGGGAAATTTTTTAAAATATGTTAAAACAAATGAAAATGGAGACAAAAACATAACAAAACTACAAAAGCAGTTCTAAGAGGAAAGTTATAGATCAAGATAAAATACTACATTAAGAAAAAAAGAAAGACCTCAAACTAACAGCCTAACTTTACATCCCAGGGACTAGACTAAGGAGAACAAACTAAGTAAAATTAGCACAAGGTAGGAAATAACAAAGATTGCAACATAAGTAAATAAAATAGAGAACAAAAAAAATAGAAAAGATAAATGAAACTAAAAATTAATTTAAAAAAGAAACAAAATTGAGAAACATTACACTAAGACAAATAAAGACTCAAATAAATAAAATCAGAAATAAAAGAGGAAACACTAGAACTGATACAACAAAATTCAAGGGATTATAAGAGACTACTATGAGCAATTATACAACAACACACTGGATAACCTAGAAGAAATAGATTCCTAGAAACATACAACCTATCAAAACTGATTCATGAGGAAACATAAAATCTGAACAGACCAATATTTAGTAAGGAGATTGAATCAGTAATTTTAAAAATCCCTATAACAACAGCAATAAAAAAGCCCAAGACCAAATGCTTTCAGAGGTGAATTCGACCAAATGTTTTCAGAGGTGGATTCTACCAAATATTTAAAGTAAGATTAATACAAATGTTTCTCATTCTTCCAAAATTTGAAGAGGACGGAACATTTCCAAATTTATTTTATAAAGCAAACAATACCCTAATACCAAATAATACCAAAGCCAGTAAAGTATACACACACACATACAAACAAAACAAAAACAAAAAATACAAGCTGATATACCTGATAAGTATAAAAGCAGAAATTTTCAACAAAATATTAGTAAACCAAAACCAACAGCACAGTAAAAGAATCAGAAAGGATCATAGACCATGATCAAGTGGTATTTATCTTTGTGATGCAAGGATGGTTCAATGTATGCAAATCAATAACTGTGACACACCATATTAATAGAGTGAAAGATAAAAATTATATAATCATCTCAATAGATGCAGAAAAAGTATATGACAAAATTCAACATTCTTTCATAATAAATACCCTCAACAAATTGGGAATAGAAGGAACTTATTTCAACATAATAAATACTATGTATGACAGGCCCACAGGTAACATCATATTCTGCTGTAAAATGTGGACACCTTTTCCCCTAAAACCAGGTACAAAACAAGGGTGCCCACTCTCATCACTCCTATTCAACATAGTATTGGAAGTCCTAGCTTCAGCAATTAGGCAAGACAAAGAAATAAAAGTCATCCAAGTTGGAAACAAAGAGTAAAACTGTCTTTTTACAGATAATTTAATCCTACATGTATAAATCCTAAATATGTCATCAATAAACTTTTTGAACTAATGAACAATTTCAGTAAAGTGACAGGATACAAAATTAACATACAGAAATCAGTTGTGCTTCTATACGCTAACAACAAAATATACAGAAAATATAAAAATAAAGAAAACTATCCCATTCGCAATAGCGTTAAAGAAAATAAAATACCTATGAATAACTTTAACCAAGAATGTGAAAGATCTGTCCACTGAAAACTGTAAGACTTTAGTGAAATAAATTGAAAAATACATAAGTAAATGGAACAATATCTTATGTTCATAGATTGGAAGAATTAATGTTGTTAAAATGTTCATATCACCCTAAGCCATGTATAGATTCAATGCAATCCCTATCAAAATTCCAAAGGCATTTTTCACTGAAATAGAAAAAAAAATAGTTGTTATGGAATCACAAAAGACCTCAAATAGCCAAAGCAATCCTGAGAAAGAAGAATAAAGCTAAAGGAAACACAATTTCTGATTTCAACTATATTACAAAACTATAAAATCAAAACTGTATGATACTGGAATAAGAAATAGACACATACACCAATAGAACAGAATCAAAGACCTAGAAAAATATTACTTATAGTGTCAACTACTATTGGACAATGGATCCAAGGATACACAATAGGGAAATGATAGTTTCTTCAGTAAATAGTGTTGGGAGAATTGAATAATCAAATGCAAATAATGATATTGGACACCTACTCACAAAAATTAACTTGAAATGGATTAAAGACTTAATGTAAAACCTGAAACTCTAATAATCCTAGAAGGAAACATAGGGAAAAATTCTTTGTTGGTCTTGGAACAAGTTTTTGGATATAACAACAAAAGCACAAGCAAAAAAAGCAGAAATAAAAATGTAGAGCTACATCAAACTCAAAATATTTTGCACAGCTAAAGAACAATCAAAAAACTGTAGAGACAACCTATGGAATAAAATAAAATATTTGTAAAAATATATCTGATAAGAAATTAATAATAAAAAATAAAGAACTCATACAACTTAATTCAAGGAATCAAACAATGTGAGTAAAAAACTGGGTTGAGGATGTAAATAGACATTTTTCCAAAGAAGACATAGATATGACCAACTGTTCATGAAAATGTGCTCAACATCAATAGTTAATATAAAAATGCAAATCAAAACCACAAGAAGATATCACCTCACACTTGTTCAGGTGCCCAGTATACAAATAAATAAATAAATAAAAGCCAAGAGATAACAAATGCTGGTGAGGATGGAAAGAAAGGAGAATACTTATGCACTGTTGGTGAAAATGTAAATTGGTACAGCTACTAGGGAAAGTAGTATGGAAGTTCCTCAAAAACTTACAAATAGAGCTATCATATGATCCACAAACCCCACTTCTGTGTTTATATCCAAAGGAAATGAAATCACTATCTTGAAGAGGAAATTGCACCCCCATGTTAAGTGCAACATTATTAAAATAGGCAAGACCTGAAAACAATCTAAATGTCCATCAGTGGATGAATGAATAAAAAAGATCTGGTAAATATACAATGGAATGTTATTCTGGCATTAAAAATAAGGAAACGCCATTTCATGGCATGGATGGATCTTGCAGGCATTATTCTAAGTTAAATAATTTGGGCAGAGGAAGACAATACTGTTATGATCTTACTTAAATGTAGAATCTAAAGAAGTCAGACTCACAGACACAGAAATTAGAGTCATGGTTGCCAGGAGTGGTAGTGGTTGGAAGAAATGGGGAGATGTTGGTTAAAGGTTACAAACTTCCAGTTACAAGATATTCATTGTTCATTCATATTCATGCATTCATTCAAGTTCTGAGGATCTGATGAACTGTATGGTGACTACAGTTAACAATATTGTACTATATACTTGAAAGTTGCTAAGAGTGTAAACCTTAAATCTTCTCACCACCAAAAAACAAACAAACAAAAAAAAACCTGATGTGATGTAATGGAGTTATTAACTAACCTTACTGTGGTTATCATTTCACAATATATGTATATCAATTTGTCGCATTGTACATCTTCAACTTTTGCAATATTATATGTCAAATATATCTCTATAAAAGAAATTTTTTTTAAATATGGTTGTTTCAAATAGAGATACGCAGCAAGTGTAAAATATACACTGAATTTCATAGACTAAGAAGAACAGAAAATAAAATATCTTATACTTATTGCTTCCATTGATTGCATGTTGAAATGATAATATTGTAGATCTATTGTTTTAAATAAAATGTTACTAATTTTTTTTAAAAAATCCAACAATATCACATGAAACTTGTCAAGAAAGAGGTTTTATTGCTGAAATTTAAAAGTAATATTTAGCAAGAAGAATATTAGTAGAAGCATATGACCTGCCTAGTCCTTTTATCACCTCCTGGAGAGGCATGCTGAGTCCCATGTAATTTATTAGACATGCAGTGGGTTTATATTCCAGTGTAGTTACCCTGCTCCACTGTTGCTCTCTAGTTTTATAGGGCATGGTAAGCAGAATTATAAAATGACCCCTAGGGGTCCTTACCCTTATATAAGCCCCTCCTCTTCTAGAATAGATAAAATCTGTGAATGTGATGAGGCATCCTTCCTGTGATTATTTTAAGTTATACCCTGAGATCATCCTATACACACCTTACCTAAGCAAGTGAGCCCTTTAAAAGCACAGAGATTTCCCTGGCTGTTCACAGAAGAGGAAGTCAGAGAGACATTCTCCAACTGTCCTAAAAGAAAGCAAGTATCGATTTTTTTTACCCTTGGGTTCCACATGACAAGGAACTGCCAGAAGCCTCTAGGAGCAGAGGTTTTGCCCTGAACAAATTTGGCCCATGATAGCAGGAAAATGGAGCTTACAGTCCTACAACAATAAGATAATGAATTCTATCAACAAACAGTGAGGTTGAAAGAAGACACCAAGCTGCAGATGAGAACCACATCCTGGCAAACAGCTTGATTTCATCCTGGAGATGCCCTGATCAGAAAATCTAGCCATGCCATGCTCTTAGTTCTGACTTATGGAAACTATGAGATAATACATCAGTATTGATTTAAGCCACTAAATTGGTAGCCATTCTTTAATGCAACAACAGAAAACGAATACAGATTTTGCTATTTGGAAGTGGGCTGCTGCCATTAAAAAAAATACCTAAAAATGTGAGCATTGTTTTGTAATTGGGACATGGAGAATGGCTAGAAAAATTTACAGGGGCATCAGAGAAGTGTAGATTTCCCTAAATATATTGTTAATACAAATATGATGCTAGATACTGCTGATGAAAGCTCAAAAGGAAATGAGAAACATACTATTGGAAACTGAAGGAAGGAAGAAAATTGTTATGTAGCGGCAGAATATTTAGCAAAATTGTGTCCTGTAGTTATGTGAAAAGCAGAATTTGTGAGTGATGAACCTGGATATATAGCTAAGGAAATTTTTGAGTGAAGTGCTCAAGGTGCTTCCTGGTTTATTCTGGCTGCTTACAATAACATGAGAGAAGAGAGATATACAGAGATGGAAGAACTGTTATATAAAAATGAACCAGCATCTGAAGATTTTGAAAATTATTAGCCTCTCAAGATGACAAAAGATGCTAAATGCAAGAAATGGCTACTGAAAGTATGGTATAGAGGAAAAGTTGAGTGCATCCTTTTACTAAAACCTCAGGAAGATTAAAAGATTGAAGTACTCAATCACACAAAGGCTGTTAGAAGAGATTAAGGATGTGAGTTACACATTCTCTCAATCAAACCAGTGGGCCTCTAGGAAGCTTAAGAGCATTGTCACTCAGGCATTTTAGGAAAAGTTAAAAATAGAGAAGGAATTATCTCAGAAAGATATATAAGCCAACCGTTTGTCTAATGGAGTGAAAGCCAGTGCAATTCATGTGAAACCCACAACATATCTGAGTAAATTATATCAGCATAAACACTGCAAGCTGAAACTGAGAGGGATAGAGAGTGTGAAATAAAAGAAGTCTTTTATTTCGCTCTCTCAGTCAGATCCTTAAAGTTCTACTGACAGGAAATAGGGTAATAGAACTAATCAGATGCAAAAACATGCTACCATTCCTAAAAAAAAAAAAAAGGGAGATGATTTGACAGGCAGAGTCCAAAGACCAGAGAACAGAACCAACAGTCCAAAGAGTCTAAGAAATGCCCCAGAGGGGAAGACCAAGAGCTAAGGAAAATTATTCCTAGGCCCTGAAACCTAAAAAATAATTCAACATTTGCCTGGCTAGATTTATAAACCGTTTAGAATCATCACTCCTTTTTACCTCCTATTTTTCTCCTTTTTGAACCATAAAGTATTTGGCTTGGCCAAAAAATTCATTTGGGTTTTTCCATAAGATGTTATGGAAAAAAACAAAGGAAATTTTTGGCCAATCCAATATATAACTCTTTCCCTATGCTTGTTTTAACATTGTATGTTGGAAGCAGTGGGGGAAGCTTACATTGTATTTTGGGAGTAATGGGGGCTGATGGTTTAGTTAGGCAGATGTAGAGGAACTGTGCTCCAGGAATTTTCATACTCAGGAGATTCATGCCCACCTGAGTACCTGAATTAGATGATATTTTGAACTTTGAGCTATAGGGGAGGAAAAATTCTCTATCCTGAATTATTGTATGAGACTTCTTTAATAAATGACAGATTAACAAGAGAAAAACAGAAGTTTATTAATACATATACCTCATGCATATATAAGAGATACCAAGAAAAAAAAATAAGTAGCTCAAAGAAGTGGCTTTGAATTCTAGCTTAAATACCAACTTCAGCTAAAGACAAAAGACTAAAAAAAAAAAAAAAAAAAGCTGTGGGAGGCCAGTTATGGTGATATTACCAGGAAAAGCAAGGTAAGTAAGAATGAAGTTTGTTAGATTTAAGTCTGTGTTTTCTCCATTGATAAGGGTCTAAAGTTATCTCTAACTATTAACCTATGTCCTTCCTGGTAAAGGGGGGAGGAGAGACATCTTTGTAAATTTATGTCCTGCCTTAAGGTAAATAGGGGAGTGCAGGGTGATTTTCTTGTATCTGCTTCTTCTCAATTGCCTTCAGGTCAAAATAATCCTCATGCCAAAGTGGTATATTTTGGAACTTATTCCAAAAAAGTAGCCTATTATGCTACTTTTCATAGCTAAATGAATCTAGATAAGATTTGCAACTTGAGCTGATGAGAAAATGAATTACAGTTAAATGCTGAGATTTCGAATTGAGCTGATACTATAAGGAGATAAAAATTGGGTAATTTAGGGTGGATTAAATGTATTTTGCATGTAAAAGAGACATAAATCATAGGAGCTAGACGCTAGACCATGATAGGTAGAAAGACCTTTGTTTCCTGATTTTAAACCGCATGATTATGTTATGTTACATGGCAGAAAGGATTTGCAGATGTAATTAGGTTTGCTAATTATTTGATTTTAAGAAAGGAAAAGTATCTAGGTGGGCCTAACTTAATCCTACGAGCCCTTTAAAAGCAGATATCTTTCTGGCCATTTGTGAAAGTGGTGAGGAGGTATAGAGAGATTAGAAGCAGGCTGAGAAGCATTCAATTCAAGAGAGGTATTCTATTGCTATCATTGAAGATGGAGAAGGTAACAAGGAGCATATCTGAGAACAACCTCTAAAAGCTAAGTGCAGCCCCACGTAGACAGCCAGAAAGGAAACAAGGATCTCAGTCCTATAGCTAAAAGTAACTAAATTCTCCCAACAACATGAATGAGCTTGGAAGGGAATTCTTCCCCCAGGGCCTATAGATAAGTATCTAGCTCAATTGATATCCTGATTTTGGCTTTGTAAGACCCTAAGCAGAGAGCCCATCGGAGCCCACCCAGACTTTGAACATACAGAACTGTGAGGAAATAAGTAAAATGTTGTTTTTAAGATGCTTAGTTAGTGGTAGTTTGTTATGCAGAAGCATACGTGAAAGAAACTTTATCCTTGTGAGGATAATCAGACTACTGGGTTGTTAGGATGTCTGAGCTTAGGTGACAACACTTTGGAAAAGCTATCTTGGAGAGTGAGCTGCCTGGCATTTTGAGGACCTGAGCAAAGATGCAGCCTCTCATGCTTGGGTGGAGAATGGGAAAGAAACCCATAGTCACCTATAAAGCTGAGTTCAGATGGAGCCCATCCTGCTGGGAGATAGAATTGATCACTTGAACCAAATGTTTCATTGTCCAGACCATTCATCTTGTACTCTAAGGATGATTTGCAGACATTCCTCCTTGTCTCACCACATTCATTCCCTACCTGCAGCTATTTCAATGTAGTCTGCCTTTTATTACTTTACTATGAGTGACTTTTCTGTGTTCCTTTCTAAAATCAACTACTCTGTGTGCTCTAGCCCATCTAAACCACCCAAGTATATCGCTCTAACAATTTCTCTACTTTCTCAATGATCAAAATTTCCCTCTCTACTAAATTATTCTCATTAGCATGAAAACATCATGTTAGTTCTGTGACCTAAAAATAAAATAAAATAATCCTTTTTGATCTCACATCTTCCTGAAGTTACTACCCATTTTTCTACCTATGCCCTCACCCCTTAAAACAAAACTCCTTGTACAAGGGGTTGATAACTTGCTTTCTTCTAATTCTCTTTTATTCCCTTGAACTAATTTCAATAAAAATTTCGCCCCCACCACTCTTTCCAAGCTTGTCAGTGACTTGTATAATGCTAAACATAATAGCCACTCTCAGTCTTCATCTTACCTAACCAACAGTGTCCAACACAGGTGATAAAGCATTCTCCTCTTATCTCACTAACCACTTCTTTTCAGCCACATTGATGATTCTTTCCCATCTACTCAACATTCGAATATTTCAGTGTCACCATTTTTTCCCTTGGAGCAAACCCTGAGTAAATATCAGTAAGGTAGTGGAGAAATAAAACAAAGAAAGAAGAAATATATAAAGTGAGTTATCAAGCACGTTTCCATTGTGGGATAGAGGTGCTTAATTTCACTGGGGAACTATGAGAGACAGTGTAGAACACATACTTTGTAGTTGAGCCACTTAAGGGGTGAAGGAACTGAACATATTTATCTATCACCTCTTATCATAGGTTGGCAGCTACTCCTTGGTGAGTGGCACTAAATACCCAGAACTATTAGTTTTCTATGTGTAGTGACAGAGTGGACTTTTGTGTCCAGAGATAAACCTGAAAAATAAAAAAGATACATCGGTGTTGACCATTGAAATTTGGGCTGGTTTGCACAAAAATAAGTGCTAAGGGGATATGGACAGGACACCAACAACATCAGCTATTCTTGGGATATATAGTTTTAGGACCATTTCCATTTTCTGTATCTACCAAGTCCCTGCTGTGATCTCAACCAGTTCCATGGATGTAAATACCTTCAATATACTGGTCACTCCCAAAACTATGTCTCCAAACTTGTCTTCTCTCCTTACCTCCAGACTCATATATCTAATTGCCTAATTTCATCATTATCTGAATGTCTAATATACATATCAAATTAATATATCTAAATTAACCATATGTTGTTTCTCTCCAAATTTATTTCTTCCACATTGTTCTCTATGTCATTAACACTGTACCACCAACCACCCAGTTGCTCAGGCTCATACATTTTGCTATGTTCTCTATATTTTTAGCTAGATGTCATTCATCTTTACTTATATTTTTTAATATAAACTATTTCTACCTCACATTTATATTTTTAAATGCCAGATGATGATAATTGTCGATATTCAGAAACTCTTAGAAAACTAGTAGTTCAACATCTACAGTGTTCAATTAAAGACACTGACACCCAGAAAAACCAAGTAACTTCCTTTTGTTGGTGCAGAGTTGCACTTAGAAATATGGTTCTTCATGTCTTCCTTGCTCTTCTAGTCACTCATACATCACATCAATGATGCTATATAAGAACAAAAAAAGAAAAAAAGAAAAGCAAAAACTGAGCCTCAAAAACTCTGATTTTAGCTCTGTGACCAGGATTTCATTGACAGTATAGTGAAAACAACTAAAAAATCACAGACAGAAGAAAATAAATAGATTATGTAAAGACAGATTCTGACTCTGGATGAGAAGTTAATGTCATATTTAAATTTGTAAATGCCTTATGCCAAACAGGATTAAAAGTTGTAACATAGAATTATTTCTAATGTTGATGTTGAAGAGAGAAACTAACTGTATTTTATCATATTTGACTGTGTCTAGTAAATTGTTAGGGTCCTATTACCCATAATACTTGGATGTATATCATAGTAAGCCATGTTGAACAGAATTCTTAATATATTATGTGTTTTTTCTTTAAAAGTTGATTTACACAAAATCAGCTTCATACTGCATTTCTGACCAGTGATCATTTGGAGCTATATAAAGTAATCACAATTTATTGCTGAGACTTTAATTTCTAAGAGATTTTACACAGAAACCAAAGTGGCAAATAATTTAGCAGTTGGATAAACGAAAGAGGATTTTCAGCAAGACCATTCCTTTGCCTCACCCTTTGATGTGGAGAATAACAAGGATAAGATGAGAATTTAGCATAACTTCCTCAATAAATCTGTCTATAGTCAGCAGCAAAAATATTTTTGAAATCCTATAAACATTACAGTCGGTGGGGGGGAAATGAAAGGACAAAATTATAAAGTAGCAAGAAATTAGATTAACTATCCCAATGAAAGTACCCAGAGGGAAAAGGCTTTGATTTTTCACAAACATACCCAGCACAGAATATAAAAACAAAGCTACCTACTTTTACAGTATTCCTGCCTACTAAGAAGGTTTAATGCTCTGCATTATTAAGACAGAAACATGTTTGAAATATAGCTTGTTTTGGAGTTAGTAACCAGTGATATTCTGAGTGTATCAATGGGAAGGGATAGGGAAATAATGAAGGAAATTTACAGAGCAGTGGGCGCTTGATGGTCTTAGGTAGTTAGCAGCTTAATTTAGAAATTAACTGGAAGGTTAAGCAGGAAATGTTCATTGCTAGTTTTGTAATTTATTTGTTTATATTTTTGCTCAGCCAGAGTACCTAGTAATGATGAATAACTCTTACATAACTCATAAAAAATATGGGATGATGAGAGTTTAGCTGAGCTACTCCATAGTGTTGCTGTCTCAGCAGCCAAATTTTGGTCCAACAGGCATGCAGGGAACTTAAACTGACACTACCCCTCATGCAAGCACACATAGCCCTTGGAGTCACAAGCAAATGTTAAGTTATGATATGACTTCCTCACCATCCCTGGTGATCAACATTCTCCTCTGCTTCCCAAGGCCTTTCCCTTGCATGCCCCTTAGATAAGATCCATGTGATTACAGAACCTTACTCATTTAGTTTTAACTGACAAATCTAGCTTTAGCCGAGGAACCACAAAACACTCCACCCAAAGATCCTAATAAAGATTTGTGCCCCATATTCTATTGCTCTCTCTGTACTCTGCCTTCACCTCCTCATGTGACACCTCGAGGCATATTGTGCACTTCCTCCAAGACCTGTGAGTAATGAAATTATTTCAATTTCTACTATGATGTGTTATTGAACTATGGCTCATCATCTGGCATCTTGTGACCCACTTATCAAAAGTTAGTTTGACAAAGTCATAACATGGAGCCAAATGGATACCATATAATATTATTAAGAAAAGTAAGATTTGGATTATTTTTCCCCTTGAGAACTTATTAGCATTTTCTTGTCCATGGGCAAAAGCAAAATAAAACAAGCAAAAACAAACCTTCGGGTCCATTTTATATGTATAGTTTAAAGATTTTGTATAGACTTTGTAGTAGGTACTCCTAAACATTTAATTTTGTTACCTCTTCTGTTGCCACTTGATAGATTGCAGAGTTCTCAACAGCAACAATGTAAGCCAACGGAAACAAAAATCCAAAAATATCGTCAAATGTTAGGACAAAAATCTTTCAATCTAGAATTCAATCTAGTACCCTGGGAATTATCTTTCAAGACTAATAATTAAATATGTTTTTATATAAGCAAGAACAGAGAGAGTTTACCACCAGCAAACCCTCCACTAAAGTATATTCTAAAGAATGTAATTCAGGTGGATGTGAATTGTAGCTTCCCTTTTCTTAAGTATAGAAAAACAAAAGAAGTTCTTAAGTATAAAAATGAGAAATGAGCAAAGAAATTGGGAAACATGTTGGTAAATCTAAAAATATTTCTATTTATAAAAGAATATTAATTTTAGTGATTTATTTAAAGTTGGTGGTGAAGAGGGTGATCGTTTTATAGGCTTGCTAAGAATTATGCATGAATTTGAGGCAGGCAGTTAAGGTTTACTTTGTTAAGAATGTATGGTAGAGAGAGGGGAAGATGGTGGAAGAGTAAGACACGGATATCACCTTCCTCAACACAGATACAACAGAAATACATCTACACGTGGAACAGCTCCTACAGAACACATACTGAACGCTGGCAGAAGATTTCACACCTCCCCAAAGGCAAGAATATCCCCAAGTACCTGGATAGGGCAAAAGAAAAATGAATAAACAGAGACAACAGAATAGAGATGGGACCCACACCAGAGGGAGGGAGCTGTGAAGTAAAGGTTTCCACACACTAGGAAACCCCTTCCTGGGTGGAGACTGTGGTTGGTGGAGGGGGAAAGCTTTGGAGTAGTGGAGGAGAGCACAGCAACAGGGGTGCAGAGGGCAAAGTGGAGAGATTTCCACACAGAGGATAGGTGCCAACTGGCACTCACCAGCCCGAGAGGCTTCTCTGCTCACCTGCAGGGGTGGGCGGATCTGGGAGATGAGGCTCGGGCTTCGGTTGGAGCGCAAGGAGAGGACTGACAGTGTGAACAAAGCCTGAAGGGGTTAGTGCACCACGGGCTAGCAGGGAGGGAGTTGGGGAAAATGTCGGGACCTGCCAAAGAGGCAAGAGAATTTTTCTTCCTTCTTTGTTTCCTGGTGCACGAGGAGAGGGGATTAAGAGTGCTGCTTAAATGAGCTCCAAAGATGGGCGTGAGACGCGGCTAAAAGCACGGAACCCAGAGACGGGCATGAGACGCTAAGGCTGTTGCTGCCACCAACATGAAGCCTGTGTGTGAGCACAGGTCACTATCCACACCTCCCTTGCAGGGATCCTGTGCAGCCCGCCACTGCCAGGGTCCCAGGATCCAGGGACAAATTCCCCGGGAAAACACAAGGTATGCCTCAGGCTGGTGCAATGTCCCACTGGCCTCTGCCGCCGCAGGCTAACCCCACATCGACACCCCTCTCTCCCCCCGGACTGAGTGAGCCAGAGTCCCCAAAGCAGCTGCTCCTTTAACCCCGTCCTGTCTGAGGGAAGAACAGACACCCTCTGGCATTCTAAACGCAGAGGCAGGGCCAAATCCAAAGATGAGCCTCGGGAGCTGTGCGAACAAAGAAGAAAAAGGGAAATGTCTCTGAGCAGCCTCAGAACCAGCGGATTAAAGGTCCACAATCAACTTGATGTACCCTGCATCCGTGGAATAAAAGAATAGACAAGGAATCATCCCAAATTCAGGAGGTGGACTTTGAGAGCAAGATTTATTATTTTTTCCCCTTTTCCTCATTTTCTGAATGTGTACGATTCTGTGTGAGATTTTGTCTGTATAGCTTTGTTTTCACCATTTGTCCTAGGGTTCTATCCGTCCTTTTCCTTTTTCTTAAAAAATTTTTTTCTTAATAATTATTTTTTATTTTACTGATTTTATTTTATTTTATCTTACTTTATCTTATTTTATTTTAGGTTCTTTCTTTCTTTCCTTCCTTCCTTTGTTCCTTCTTTCTTTCTGTCTTTCTTTCTTTCAACATTTTCTCCCTTTTATTCTGAGCTGAGTGGATGAAAGGCTCTTGGTGCTGTAGCCAGGAGTCAGTGCTGTGCCTCTGATGTGAGAGAGCCAACTTCAGGACACAGGTCTAGAAGAGACCTCCCAGATCCACATAATATCAAAAGGCAAAAACCTCCCAGAGATCTCCATCTCAACACCAGCACCCAGATTCACTCAACGACCAGCAAGCTACAGTGCTGGACAACCTATGCCAAACAACTAGCAAGACAGGAGCACAACACCACCCATTAGCAGAGAGACTGCCTAAAGTCATAATAAGTCCACACACACCCCAAAACACATCAACATACGTGGACCTGCCCAACAGAAAGAAAAGATCCAGCCTCAACCACCAGAACACAGGCACTAGTCCCTTCCACAAGGAAGCCTACACAACCCAGTGAACCAACTGTAGCCACTAGGGACAGACACCAAAAACAACAGGAACTACGAACCTGCAGCCTGCAAATAGGAGACCCCAAACACAGTAAGATAAGCAAAATGAGAAGACAGAAAAACACACAGCAGATAAAGAAGCAGGATAAAAACCACCAGACCTAACAAATGAAGAGGAAATAGGCAGTCTACCTGAAAAAGAATTCAGAATAATGATAGTAAAGATGATCCAAAATCTTGGAAATAGAATAGAGAAAATGCAAGAAACATTTAACAAAGACCTAGAAGAACTAAAGATGAAACAAGAAATGATGAACAACACAATAAATGAAATTAAAAATAATCTAGATGTGATCAATAGCAGAATAACTGAGGCAGAAAAACGGATAAGTGACCTGGAAGAAAAAATACTGGAAATAACCACTCGAGAGCAGAATAAAGAACAAAGAATGGAAAGAACTGAGGATAGTCTCAGAGACTTTTGGGACAACATTAAATGCACCAACATTCAAATTATAGGGGTCCCAGAAGAAGAAGAGAAAAATAAAGGACTGAGAAAATATTGGAAGAGATTATAGTTGAAAACTTCCCTAATAAGGGAACGGAAACAGTTAATCAAGTTCAGGAAGCACAGAGAATCCCATTCAGGAAAAAATCCAAGAAGAAACACGCCAAGATACATATTAATCAAACTGTGAAAAATATAATACAAAGAAAACATATTAAAAGCAGAAAGGGAAAAACAACAAATAACATACAAGGGAATCCCCATAAGGTTAACAGCTGATATTTCAGCTGAAACTCTGCAAGCCAGAAGGGACTGGCAGGACATATTTAAAGTGATGAAGGAGAAAAACCTACAACCAATAATACTGTAACCAACAAGGACCCCTTTCAGATTTGATGGAGAAATTAAAACCTTTACAGAAAAGCAAAACCTGAGAGTGTTCCACACCACCAAACCCACTTTACAACAAATGCTAAAGGAACTTCTCTAGGCAAGAAACACAACACAAGGAAAATGCCTACAATAACAAACACAAAATAATTAAGAAAATGGGAATAGGAACATACATATCTATAATTACCTTAAATGTAAATGGAATAAATGCTCCCACCAAAAGACACAGACTGGCTGAACGGATACCAAAACAAGACGCATATATATGCTGTCTACAAGAGACCCACTTCAGACCTAGAGACACATACAGACTGAAAGTGAGGGGATGGAAAATGATATTCCATGCAAATGGAAACCAAAAGAAAGCCGGAGTAACAATTCTCGTATCAGACAAAATAGACTTTAAAATAAAGACTATTAGAAGAGACAAAGAAGGACACTACATAATGATCAAGGGATCGATCCAAGAATAAGATATAAAAATTATAAATATTTATGCACCCAACATAGGAGCACCTCAATACATAAGGCAAATACTAACAGCCATAAAAGGGGAAGTCGACAGTAACACAATCATAGTAGGGGACTTTAACACCCCACTTTCACCAGTGGACAGATCATCAAAAATGAAAATACATAAGGAAACACAAGCTTTAAATGATACATTAAGCAAGATGGACTTAATTGACATTTATAGGAAATTCCATCCCAAAACAACAGAATACATATTTTTCTCAGATGCTCATGGAACATTCTCCAGGATAGATCATATCTTTTGTCACAAATCAAGCTGTGGTAAATTTAAGAAAACTGAAATGGTATCAAGTATCCTTTCTGACCACAATGCTATGAGACTAGATATCAATTACAGGAAAATATATGTAGAAAATACAAACACATTGGAGGTTAAACAATACACTAGTTAATAATGAAGTGATCACTGAGGAAATAAAAGAGGAAATAAAAAAAAAAACCTAGAAACAAATAACAATGGAGACACGATGACCCAAAACCTATGGGATGAAGCAAAAGCAGTTCTAAGAGGGAAGTATATACCAATACAATCCTACCTTAAGAAACAGGAAACATCTCAAATAAACAACCTAATCTTTCACCTAAATAAATGAGAGAAAGAAGAAGAAGAAGAACAACAACAACAACAATAAGAAACAAATTTAAGAGAAGGAAAGAAATCATAAAGATCAGATCAGAAAGAATGAAAGAGAAATGAAGGAAAAGATAGCAAAAATCAATAAAACTAAAAGTTGGTTCTTTGAGAAGATAAACAAAATTGTTAAACCATTAGCCAGACTAATCAAGAAAAACAGGGAGAAAACTCAACTCAATAGAATTATAAACGAAAAAGGAGAAGAAACAACTGACACTACAGAAATACAAAGATCATGAGAGATTACTACAAGCAACTCTATGCCAATAAAATGAACAACCTGGAAGAAATGGACAAATTCTTAGAAATGCACAACCTGCTAAAACTAAATAAGGAAGAAATAGAAAATATGAACAGACCAATCACAAGCACTGAAATTGAAACTGTGATAAAAAATCTTCCCACAAACAAAAGCCCAGGACCAGATGGCTTCACAGGCGAATTCTGTCAAATATTTAGAGAAGAGAGAACACTTATCCCTCTCAAACTCTTCCAACATATAGCAGAGGGAGGAACATTCCCAAACTCATTCTACAAAGCCACCATCACCCTGATAACAAAACCAGACAATGATGTCACAAAGAAATAAACTACAGGCCAATATCACTGATGAACATAAATGAAAAATCCTCAACAAAATACAAGCAAACAGAATCCAACAGCACATTAAAAGGATCATGCACCATAATCAAGTGGGGTTTATTCCAGGAATGCAAGGATTCTTCAGTAGACTCAAATCAAACAATGTGATACACCATATTAACAAATTGAAGGAGAAAAAACATATGATCATCTCAATAGATGCAGAGAAAGCTTTAAACAAAATTCAACACCCATTTTATAAAAACCCTGCAGAAAGTAGGCATAGAAGGAACTTTCCTCAAAATAATAAAGGCCATATATGACAACCCACAGCCAACATCATCCTCAATGGTGAAAAACTAAAAGCATTTCCACTAAGATCAGGAAAAAGAGAAGGTTGCCCACTCTCATCACTATTATTCAACATAGTTTTGGAAATTTTAGCCACAGCAATCAGAGAAGAAAAGACAATGAAAAAATCCAAATCAGAAAATAAGAAGTAAAGCTGTCACTGCTTGCAGATGACATGATACTATACATAGAGAATCCTAAAGATGCTACCAGAAAACTACTAGAGCTAATCAATGAATTTGGTAAAGTAGCAGGATACAAGATTAATGCACGGAAATCTCTGGCATTCTTTTACACTAATGATGAAAAATCTGAAAGTGTAATTAAGAAAACACTCCCATTTACTATTGCAACAAAAATAATAAAATATCTAGGAATAAACCTACCTAAGGAGACAAAAGATTTGTATACAGAAAATTATAAGACACTGATGAAAGAAATTAAAGATGATACAAATAGATGGAGAGATATACCATGTTCTTGGATTGGAAGAATCAACATTGTGAAAATGACTGTACTACCCAAAGCTATCTACAGATTCAATGCAATCCCTATCAAACTACCACTGGCATTTTTCACAGAACTAGAACAAAATATTTCACAATTTGTATGGAAACGCAAAAGACCCCGAATAGCCAAAGCAATCTTGAGAACGAAAAACGGAGCTGGAGGAATCAGGCTCCCTGACTTCAGACTATACTACATAGCTACAGTTATCAAGACAGTATGGTACTTGCTCAAAAACACAAATATAGATCAGTGGAAAAGGATTGAAAGCCCAGAGATAAACACACACACATATGGTCACCTTATGTTTGATAAAGGAGGCAGGAATGTACAGGGGAGAAAGGACAGCCCCTTCAACAAGTGGTGCTGGGAAAACTGGACAGGTACATGTAAAAATATGAGATTCAATCACGCTCTAACACCATACTCAAAAATAAGCTCAAAATGGATTAAAGACCTAAATGTAAGGCCAGAAACTATCAAACTCTTAGAGGAACACATAGGCAGAATGCTCTATGACATAAATTACAGCAAGATCCTTTTTGACTCACCTCCTAGAGAAATGGAATTAAAAACAAAAATAAACAAATGGGACCTAATGAAACTTCAAAGCTTTTGCACAGAAAAGGAAACCATAAACAAGACCAAAAGACAACCCTCAGAAAGGAGAAAATATTTGCATATGAAGCAACTGACAAAGGATTAATCTCCAAAATTTACAAGCAGCTCATACAGCTCAGTACTGAAAAAACAAACAACCCAATCCAAAAATGGGCAGAAGACCTAAATAGACATTTCTCCAAAGAAGATATACAGACTGCCAACAAACACATGAAAGAATGCTCAACATCATTAATCATTAGAGAAATGCAAATTAAAACTACAATGAGATATCTTCTCACACCAGTCAGAATAACCATCATCAAAAAATCTAGAAACAATAAATGCTGGAGAGGGTGTGGAGAAAAGGGAATACTCTTGCACTGCTCGTGGGAATGTGAATTGGTACAGCCACTATGGAGAACAGTATGTAGGTTCCTTAAAAAACTAAAACTAGAACTACCATATGACCCAGCAATCCCACTACTGGGCATATACCCTGAGAAAACCATAATTCAGAAAAAGTCATATACCGAAATGTTCATTGCAGCTGTATTTACAATAGCCAGGAGATGGAAGCAATCTAAGTGTCTATTGGATGAATGCATATAGAAGATGTGGCACATATATACAATGGAATGTTACTCAGCCATAAAAAGAAAGGAAATTAAGCTATTTGTAATGAGGTGGATGGACCTAGAATCTTCCATATAGAGTGAAGTAAGCCAGAAAGAGAAAGACATATACCATATGCTCATGCATATATATGGAATTAAAAAAAATAATAATGTCATGAAGAACCTAGCTGTAAGACAGGAATACAGACACAGACCTAGTAGAGAATGGACTTGAGGATATGGAGAGGGGGAAGGGTAAGCTGTGACAAAGCGAGAGAGTTGCATGGACATATATACACTACCAAATGTAAAATAGATAGCTAATGGGAACCATCCACATAGCACAGGGAGATCAGCTCAGTGCTTCTTGACCACCTAGAGGGCTGGGATAGGGAGGGTGCGAGGGAAGGAGATGCAAGAGGGAAGAGATATGGGAACATATGTATATGTATAACTGATTCACTTTGTTATAAAGCAGAAACTAACACACCATTGTAAAGCAATTATACTCCAATAAAGATGTAAAAGGAAGAAAAAAAAGAATGTATGGTATGGGCTTCCATGGTGGTGCACTGGTTGAGAGTCCACGTTCCGATGCAGGGGACACAGGTTCGTGTCCCGGTCCGGGAAGATCCCACATGCTGCAGAGCAGGTGGTCCCATGAGCCGTGGCCACTGAACCTGCACGTCTAGAGCTTGTGCTCTGCAATGGGAGATGCCACAACAGTGAGAGGCCCGCGTACCGTAAAAAAAAAAAAAAGTATTATGTTAAATCTTCAAGAGCAATCATTAAAATGACATATTTTAATGACATAGCAAGATAAGGTATGCAACAGAATATAATTTTGGGACCGAATTCAATTAAGCAAAAAATTCAATGACAAAAATATTTTTTAAACATACATTTGGAAATAAAATACACATTTCTATATTACTCATAAATCAAAGAACTCATAATAGGAATTAAAATAAGAAAAAATGACAAGCATATAAATAAAAACAGATGGAATGTAGCAAAAGCAGTACATAAAGTAAAACTATTGGCCTTAAATGCTTATATAATATTGATAGATCTGGAATCAGCAATTATTTCTATAAAGGGACAGATACACAAATATTTTTGGTTTTGTAGGCCAAAAATCTCTGTCACAACTTTTCAGTTTTGCTTCAACTCAAGGAGTCATATACCATATGTAAACACATTAGCATGGCTATTATAATAAAATTTTGTGGACATTAAAATTTGAATTTCATATGATTTTCATGGGTTACAAAATATTATTATTTTTTTCAACCATTTTAAAAAGCAAAAAATTATCCTTAGGTCACAGGCCATAATAAAACATGTGGTGGGCTCTACTTGCTGAAGTTTGTATCAGAAGAGGGAAAACTAAAAATAATAATTGGCTAAGCACTTAGAAAGGTTTAGTCTCAGCTAAAATAATTTTAATTATTTCTTCTCAGCTTGCCAAAATATAGTCACCTTGTACTATTTCTTTATATCCTATTTGAAATATAGTTGAAGACTCTCAATGTATTCTCCACATCTCCTAACTTCTCTTTTATATTTTAAATCTCTTTAGTTATTTACTGTATCCAGGGTGAACTTCTCAGTAAAGTATTATATATCAGTTTATCAAATCACTTACTCTCTTCAGTACAGAAAATACTCTATTGAATATTTTATTTCACTCACTATATTTTAACTGTAGTCCATCTGTGTATCTCTTCCATTTCTGGCCCTAAGTCATTCTTATTTGAAGCATGGCTGCAATTGTTGTTTTTGGCTTGTTTTGGTTTTTTTGTTTGTTTGTTTTAACAACTTGAATTAGGAGTGGGATTCGGGAGGAGAAAGAGGTGCATCATGACTGAAAATACACGTGCTTTTGGTAATTATCTAAATTTAGACTAAAACAGCCTAGCCAATTAACTCTTCAAAGATCAACCTCCTGACATGTAATTACTTTGCATGAAAGTAACCCAAAGAGCTAACCACCATAGAAAAATGTCAGTTCTCATTGTTTGCTACTGGTCTGAGAGTTCCTTGAAACAAGGGACTCTGTCCTATTCATATCTCTCACCCATCAACTAGCATAATTTTTAACAGAGTCATGAAAAAAATAAGTGCATGACAATAAATGAAAGAATGCCTTCTCTGATGAACTCATCATTAATACCTTACTTATGTTCAATGCTGCTGATCTTATTCTAACTGAAAATAGAGTGTAGGGCTCCTCTTCATAAATATATTAATATGTGCTACATTGAAAAATGTTTCATGATCAAATAAATCTAAGTAATGTTGCCTTTAAAAATATTACACATGACTTTTGACTACAGGAATTCACTGAACCTTTAATAACTGACTATAATAAAAGACTATTTTATGAATCTTTGAAAGGGTAAAATGAATGCCCACTTTATATAGAATCTTTTTATTTTTTCTTTATTTCAAAGAACACCTAGTAATACTAATAATTTAAGGACAAATTTTGGGAAATGGTGATACAATAGATCCCTGAAACTTGGATTACATAGTAGACAGAGCTCACGTTTTGGAATCATTCAGACCTTATTAACTGTACAACTTTGAGAAAGTCATTTAACCTCTCTATTTCCCAGTTTCATCATCTATTATAGGAGATAATAATAATGGGTTAATAAAACTGCTGGTAGAAATTAAATGAGATATTGTACGTATAGCACTTCACAGTGAATCATGGTTAAGCATTACATATACATAGCTTCACAGAAAAAGAATATTTGACAGACTATGTTAGGGTTTTAGATACATCAGATTACCAGAAGGTGACATTATCCCAAGATTTGGCCATTGTCCCATTCAGTTCTCAAGATTAAAGGGCATGCCCCATGCAAGGCCCTTTCTCTTTATTGAAAATATTGGACACAGGACCAGCTAATAATAAAGCTGTACTTTGATTATAATTTTGCTATTTTCCCTTCATTTTAGAACTCTATGTGGAGGAGCTTCATGGTAAGGAAGAATGATTAGAAGGAAAGTTTTTGGCTATTTTTTTTTAATTCCAGCCAAGCAATAAAATATTTTCAAAACCTCATCTTGAATTCCAATACTTGACATTTAATCCCACAATATAAGGTAGTTATTAAAGTTTTGACTTGGGTATATTTGTATTTCTAAAATTAATTTTACTCTTGTCTTTTACCTCATGGCTACAATACCACATATAATTAATTTTCTGAGTTGAGAATTATTTTATAAAGATTTGTACTGTATATATATATAAGAAGGTCAGAAGAACAAAGCTCTCAATGGACATCATCTTTCCAATTTTTGAAAGCTATGCACACTATTTTACTTCTATATTCATCTGAAAATTTTAAATGCATAGTAAATGACTTTAAACATTTTAAAGATATCAGATATTTATATACTGTTGTGTGCTGACAATTTGGGCTGGTACAATTATTATTTAGGCAGGTACAATTATTTTTGGAGGTAATAACTTACAAGAATTAGAAGTTTAAGAACAAAAGTCTTCTCTCCCACAATTGAAATGAGACAAGCCTTAGGCTAAATTCTGCCACATGCACAGATATTTATTGAAAAGCAGACCTCAAATATAAGAGAAATTAATCTCAGATCTTTGTCTTTTGAGTGCTTTAACATTATGTTATATAAAGTAATTCACGTTTGTCTATTCAAATCATGATAACCAAGAGTCCTCAAAAGTAAGTAGCTAGACTCAGAACCACTTAGAAATCAAAATTGTGAGGTCATCTTTAATTGTGTGAGTGACTAAAGTCACTATATTTTTATACTTTTTAATTGAAAGTATGATAATGACCTTAAAATACCTCTATAAAATGCACATATTTTGAACTCTAGAAATTTCACCAATAAAAATACATTTATAACAACCACTATGCTATTTAACAAAGTCACTGCATGGACCATGCATGGATGGGTATATCCAGACATTGCTTTTTCCCCAGCTCATATCCTCACAGCTCAACTTTTACTCCACCTACTACTTAGGCAACCAGCTTCATGTAGGTGTAAACCTACAACAGCATCACTTTTGGGCTGAAACTTATATCTCTAACATTCTGCCCCAGGGGTTCACAAAATCTATGGTAAGCAATGTCTACAGAAGCCTGCTTAGCACTTTCACATGTTCAAATTGGGAAGAGGGTAGTAGCACCCTGTAGAGGATGAGATCCAGAGGATAAATACTCTCTTCCATCTCTCAAGTGGATGATTCTCAGGTACAATCTTCCCAGCTCCTCAAAGGGCCCCAGCCTGATTTATCCCTGTTGTCCCACAGCAGTCATCAGCTCAGTAATGCACCCTGCCTTTGGTTATCCCTTTTTCCATGGTCTATTCTTATCTTCCGTTCCAATTCCCTGGGATGATTTCCAAGAGTAATCACCAGGAACACAAATTCTTAGTATCTACTTTCTGTTAGAAACCAAAGAAAGATAGTGATACTGACTTTAAAATATACTAAGCCAATCCAGGTATCTGAGATACTTTAAATTTTACCAGTGAAAATTCATTTATAACATACAGTACGTTAATTAACAAAACCTCCTGCATTGATCAGCAATAATGATAATGGAAGCACTTATAGTACATACTTCTATACTGTGGTCATTTATGAAAATGCTAGCTAACATCCCCTGGAGAACACATTTCTGAATAAGGCAACTGGATCACCCAAAGTTGTTGTTTATAGTTAATGCCTAGAAGTATAATACATTATGAATGCTGAAGTAAATGAAAGTAAATTATATCATATAGCATGTATTTGATTAGCTTTAGTTTTATATAGCCCATCTTCATATTATTTGGAGAAATAATCCATGAACACATTTAATTTTCTTTTCCAAAAGAAGGTAAAGTTTTTAGAATTATATTTTAATGTTATAACTGTATATATATATATATATATATATATATATACCTTGATAAAAAATAATTACAAACTTTGGGGGATTTCGTTAGGACTAAATGGAATCAAAAGTTAAGATAATTGCGAGGGGGGAGGACCTTCAAGATGACGGAGTAGTAAGACATGGAGATAAACTTCCTCCACACAAATACATGAAAAATATATCTACATGTGGAGCAACTCCTACAGGACATCTACTGAATGTTGGCAAAAGACCTCAGACTTCCCAAAAGGCAAGAAACTCCCCACGTACAATGCCTTGTGGCTGACAGGGTCATGGTGTACCAGTCAGGTATCAGACCTGAGTCTCTGAGAAGGGAGATCCGAGTTCAGGACATTGGACCACCAGAGACTTCCCAGCCCCAGGTGATATAATTAGTGAGAGCTCTCACAGAGATCTCTGCCTCAACACTAGGCCCAGCTCCACTCAACTACCAGCAAGCTCCACTGCTTGTCACCCCATGCATATAACTAGCAAGACAGGAACACAAACCTACCCATTAGCAGAGAGGATGCCTTAAATCATACTAAGTTCACAGACAACCCAAAAAATACCACTAAATGTGGACCTGCTCACCAGAGAAACAAGATCCAGCCTCACCCACCAGAACACAGGCACAAGTCCCCTCCACCAAGAAACCTACACAAGCCACTGAACCAACCTCACCTACTGAGGGGAGACACCAAAAACAATAGGAACTACGAATGTGCACCCTGTGAAAAGGAGACACCAAACACAGTAAGTTAAACAAAATGAGAAAATAGAGCAATATGCAGGAGATGAAGGAGCAAGGTAAAAACCCACCAGACCAAACAAATGAAGAAGAAATAGGCAGTCTACCTGAAAAAGAATTCAGAGTAATGATAGTAAAGATGATCCAACAATTTGGAAATAGAATGGAGAAAGTACAATAAACGTTTAACAAAGAACTAGAGGAACTAAAGAGCAAACAAACAATGATGAACAACACAATAAATGAAATTTAAAATTCTCTAGAAGAAAACAATAGCAGAATAAATGAGGCAGAAGAACGGATAAGTGACCTGGATGATAAAATAGTGGAAATAACTACTGCACAGCAGAATAAGGAAAAAAGAATGAAAAGAATTGAGGGCAGTCTCAGAGACATCTGGGACAATATTAAATGCACCAACATTCGAAATATAGGGATCCCAGAAGAAGAAGAGAAAAAGAAAAAAGACTGAGAAAATATTTGAAGAGATTATACTTGAAAACTTCCCTAATTTGGGAAAGAAAATAGGCAATCAAGTCCAGGAAGTTTACAGAGTCCCATACAGGATAAATCCAAGGAGAAACACACCAAGACACATATTAATCAAACTATCAAAAATTAAATACAAAGAAAAAATATTAAAAGCAACAAGGGAAAAGCAAGAAATAACATACAAGGTAATCCCAATAAGGTTAACAGATGATCTTTCAGCAGAAACTCTGAAAGTCAGAAGGTAGTGGCAGGATATTTAAAGTGATGAAGGGAAAAACCTACAACCAAGATTACGCTACCAGCAGTGATCTCATTCAGATTTGACGGAGAAATTAAAACCTTTTCAGACAAGCAAAAATTAGGAGAATTCAGCACCACCAAACCAGCTTTACAACAAATGTTAAAGGAACTTCTCCAGGGAGGAAACACAAGAGAAGGAAGAGACCTACAAAAACAAACCAAGAACAATTAAGAAAATGGTAATAGGAACGTACTTATCAATAATTACCTTAAATGTAAATGGATTAAATGCTCCAACCAAAAGACATAGACTGGCTGAATGGATACAAAAACAAGACCCATATATATATTGTCTACAAGAGACCCACTTCAGACTTAGGGAAACATACAGACTGAAAGTGAGGGGATGGAAAAATATACTCCATGCAAATGGAAATCAAAAGAAAGCTTGAGTAGCAAGACTCATGTAAGAAAAATAGAATTTAAAATAAAGACTATAACAAGAGACAAAGAAGGACACTACATAATGATCAAGGGATCAATCCAAGAAGATCTAACAATTGTATATATTTATGTACCCAAAATAGAAGCACCTTAACACCCCACTTTCACCAATGGACAGATCAATGAAAATGAAAATAAATAAGGAAAAACAAGCATTAAATGATACAAGATGGACTTAACTGATATTTACAGGATATTCCATCCAAAAACAACAGAATAGAATTTCTTCTCAAGTGCTCATGGAACATTCCCCAGGTTAGATCATAATTTGCATCACAAGTCAAGCCTTGGTAAATTTACAGAAATTGAAATAATATCAAGTATATTTTCCGACCACAATGCTATTAGACAAGGTATCAATTACAAGAAAAAAAAACTGTGAAAAACACAAACACATGGAGGCTAAACAATATGCTACTAAATAAACAAGTGATCACTAAAGAAATGAAAAGGGAAATCAGAAAATACCGAGAAACAAATGAAAATTAAAACACGATGACCCAAAACCTATGGGATGCAGCAAAAGCAGTTCTAAGAGGGAAGTTTATAGCAATAAAGTCCTACCTCAAAAAAAAAACACAAAAAAAATCACAAGTAAACAACCTAACATTACATCTAAAGCAGTTAGAGAAAAAACAATGAAAAAAAAGTTAGAATAATCTAATAATAATAATTATAATATAATGATATAATATAATTTTAATAATCTAATCATAAAGATTAGATTGGAAATGAAAAAGAAATGAAGGAAATAATAGCAAAGATCAATAAAACTAAAACTGGTTCTTTGAGAAGATAAACAAAATTGAAAAAACACTAGCCAGACTCATCAAGAAAAAAAGGGAGAACACTCAAATCAACAGATTTGGAAATGAAAAAGGAGACGTAACAAATGACACTGCAGAAATACAAAGGATCATGAGATATTACTACAAGCAACTATATGCTAATAAAATGGACAACCTGGAAGAAATGGACAAATTCTTAGAAAAGCACAACATTCCGAGACTGAACCAGGAAGAAACAGAAAATATAAACAGACCAATTACAAGCACTGAAATTGAAACTGTGATTAAAATTTTTCCAACAAACAGAAGCCCAGGGCCAGATGGCTTCACAGGTGAATTCTATCAAACACTTAGAGAAGAGCTAACACCTATCCTTCTCATACTCTTCCAAAATATAGCAGAGTGAGGAACACTTCCAAACTCATTATATGAGACCACCAACACCCTGCTACCAAAACCAGTCAAAAATGCCACAAAAAAGAAAACTATAGGCCAGTATCACTGATGAACATAGATGCAAAAATCCTCAACAAAATACTAGTAAACAGAAACCAGCAGCACATTAAAAGGATCATACACCATGATCAAGTGTGGTTTATCCTACAAATGTAAGGATTCTTCAATATATGCAAATCAATCAATGAGATACACCATATTAACAAACTGAAGGATAAAAATCATATGATTATCTCAATAGATGCAGAAAGAGCTTTTAACAAAATTCAACAATCATTTTATGATAAAAAAACTTTCCTTAAAGTAGGCAGTGAGGAAACTTAACCCAACATAATAAAGGCCATATATGACAAATCCACAACCAACATCTTTTCAATGGTGAAAAACTGAAATCATTTCCCCTAAGATCAGGAACAAGACAAGGTTGCCCACTCTCACCACTATTATTCAACATAGTTTTGGAAGTTTTAGCCACAGCAATCAGAGAAGAAAAAGAAATAAAAGGAATACAAATAAGTAAAGAAGAAATAAAACTGTCACTGTTTGCAGATTACATGGTACTCTACATAGAGAATACTAAAGATGCTACCAGAAAACTACTAGAGCTAATCAATGAATTTGCTAAAGTATCAGAATACAAAATTAATGCACATAAATCTCTTGCATTCCTCTACACTAATGGTGAAAATTCTGGAAAAGAAATTAAGGAAGCACTCCCATTTACCATTGCAACAAAAAAATAAAATACCGTAGGGATAAAACTACCTAAGGAGACAAAAGACCTGTATGCAGAAAACTATAAGCCACTGATGTAAGAAATTAAAGAAGATACAAACAGATGAAGAGCTATCCCTTGTTCTTGTTCTTGGATTGGAAGAATCAACCTTGTGAAAATGACTATATTGCCCAAAGCAATCTACAGATTCAGTGCAATCCCTATCGAACTACCAATGGCATTTTTCACAGAACTAGAGCAAAAAATTTCAAAATTTGCATGGAAAAACAAAAGATCCTGAATACCCAAAGAAGTCTTGAGAAAGAAAAACAGAGATGGAAGAATCAGGCTCCCTGACTTTAGACTATACTACAAAGTTACAGTAATCAAGACAGTATGGTCCTGGCACAAAAACAGAAATGTAGATCAATGGAAATGGATATAAAGGCCAGATATAAATGCACTCACATATGATTACCTTATCTTTGATAAAGGAGGCAAGAATATACAATGGAGAAATGACAGTCTCTTCAATAAGTGGTACTGGGAAAACTGGACAGCTACATGTAAAAGAATGAAATTGGAACACTCCCTAACACCATACATAGAAATAAATGGAGAAAGGATCAAATACCTAAATGTAAGTCCAGAAATGATAAAACTCTTAGAGGAAAACATAGGAAGATCACTCTTTGACATAAATCACAGCAAGATCCTTTTTGACCCACCTCAAGAGAAATGGAAAAAATAAATAAATAAGCAAATGGGACCTAATGGAACTTAAAATATTTTACACAGCAAAGGAAACCATAATCAAGATGAAAGACAACCCTCAGAATGGGATAAAATATTTGCACAAAATAACTGACAAAGGATTATTATCCAAAATATACAAGCAGATCATGTAGTTCAATATCAAAGAAAACAGACAACCCTACCCCAAAATGGGCAGAAGACCTAAACAGACATTTCTTCCAAGAAGATATACAGATTGCCAGAAAACACATGAAAGGATGGTCAACATCACTAATCATTAGAGAAATGCAAATCAAAACTCCAATCAGGTATCACCTCACACTGGTCAGAATGGCCATCATCAAAAAATCTGCACACTATAAATGCTGGAGCAGGTGTGAAGAAAATGGAACCCTCCTGCACTGTTGGTGGGAATGTAAATTAATACAGCCACTATGGAGAACAGTCTGGAGGTTCTTTAAAAATTTAAAACTAGAACTACCATATGACCCAGCAATCCCACTACTGGGCATATACCCTGAGAAAACCATAATTCAAAAAGTCATATACCACAATATTCATTGCAGCTCTATTTACAATAGCCAGGACATGGAAGCAACCTAAGTGTCCATCGACAGATGAATGGATAAAGAAGATGTGGCACATATATACAATAGAATATTACTCAGCCATAAAAAGAAATAAAATTGAGTTATTTGTAGTGAGGTGGATGCACCTAGAGTCTGTCATACAGAATGAAGTAAGTCAGAAAGAGAAAAACAAATACCATATGATAACACATATATATGTAATCTAAAAAAAAATGTTCTGAAAAACCTAGGGGCAGGACAGGAATAAAGATGCAAACATAGAGAATGCACTTGAGGACACGGGGATGGTGGATGTTAAGCTGAGATGAAGTTGAGAGTGTGGCATTGACATATGTACATTAGTAAATGTAAAATAGATAGCTAGTGGGAAGCAGCTGCATAGCACAGGGAAATCAGCTTTGTGCTTTGTGACCACATAGATGGGTGAGATAAGGAGTGTGGGAGGGAGACACAAGAGGGAGGGTATATAGGATATATGTATTCGTATAGCTGATTCACTTTGTTATACAACAGCAAGTAACACAACAATGTAAATCAATTATACTCCAATGAAGATGTTTGAAGAAAAGATAATTGTGAGAAGAGGTTACATTTGACAAAGATGAGAGAAATGAGATATGACAGTAAACATACTAAGATATATCTATATACATTTATAATTATTCAGCAGAGTTTGTATGTGTACATTCCTCAGATGACCTATATCAAAATTATCTAGGGCATTATGAAAAAAAAAGTACAGATTTCAGGTCTATACATCAGACACATTGAATCAGTATATCAGAGTTTGGAAGCCAGAAATTGTTTAACAAGCTGCCCGAATGATGAATGTATACATAAGTTTAGGAACCATTATAACAGAGGGTAGTCAACTGTTGAATATTAACCATTGGTTTTAAAAATTCTCTTTTTCTTTTACTTCCATTGCAGAGCACAGGCTCTGGACACACAAGCTCAGCAGCCATGGCCCATGGGCCCAGCCGCTCCGTGGCACGTGGGATCCTCCCGGACCAGGGCACGAACCCGTGTCCCCTGCATCGGCAGGTGGACTCTCAACCACTGTGACACCAGGGAAGCCCTCTTTTTCTTTTTCTGTTTGTTATGCTTTAATTTTTGTCTGATATTTAATGGTTCCTTAACTTAGGAGGTCTATCACTCTGGTTCATTATAAGTATAGTTGTCAACGGAATCTTTGTGACAGCTTCTTAATTATAGCAGCCCTAAGGTTGAGGAATGACAAATACCCCCTCTATGGAAAAATGCACTACTCTTGCACTAACCAAAGCCTCTGCTGAGAGCTGCAAATTTAACTATTAGACCAAGTCCTTAAGGACCTCCTGGTGTTTGCATGTTTATTGGGTTAAGGCATGGCATTGCATCAGAGTTAATTTATTTGGGTAATTTCATATTGCTAATTTTTAGAGACGAGGACCCTGAGAATGTGGGTCATAGGTAAATTTTGATGGGAGAAGAACAGAAGGAAGGAAAGCGGTGAAACTTTGTAATTATTTCATATAGAAAACCAGACGAATTATGACATCACATAATATCCACATATGATTATATCTGTAGTAAGGTAGGTAGTACCAAAAAGCCAAGGAAATATGAGATTTGAAACCACTGAAAGAGGATACAAATGAAATAAAATTTGCCTATTTCAAAGGTGTAAGGTATTACGAAGGAGCCCACCATACTTACACAAAATGCTGTCTCAGCCTCATGCAGCCTTACTTTTTGTTTTCATTTGGAAACTAGATAAGTTTTTGAGCTGTTTAAAGTGTTTTGGTTGGTTCTGTGCATTTATAATTTAAACCTGACAGCTTCAAAAATGAGGTTGGAAAAGGAAAATGAGACAATGTACAAAAATAATCTGTTATGTTCAGGGCCATATGAAATCATTGAAATTAACCTTTGTAAATGCTTACCATTCCTGTTTAAGATCAGATTAGATTGTATTTATTGAACAGTTCAACTGAATGGCCAATACAATTAGGCACTAAGGTTTGTATACCTTTGCAATCTGTTCTTTCCAAGTTGTTCAGAGAAGCGTCATATTTCTCTCTTTATGAGGAAAAATTTCAAACGTATTTAAAGAGACTTTGAGAACTCTCAGTTGCACATTTACAGCCAGAGATGTAATATGTTTCTTGCTGATAAAATTTTTGATATAACTTGTAAAAGCACTATATCCTCTTGGAAATCTCAGTTTATGCTTAAATTCTTTTTCTTCCTTGAAGTTATTTATGTATCAGAATTTAGAGGCACTGATAAGGAAATCTGTCAGATTTAGGTACATTATGGTCCTATACTTGATTATGTATTTCATGGTGTTAAAAAAAGTATTGATTAATGGGTTATTTGTGCTTAAGCCTTTTCTATATACTTGTAGTAACTGAAGGAAGATGTGGAGTGGGGGTTGGAGCCCAGAACTAAATAAACATAAGATTAGCTCACTGCCAATGATGAGCTTACAATCTAGTTGGTAAGAAGAGACATGCAAATATAAATCAAGATAGGAAAATAGACAATAGCATATAATCATTAGTCATTTTTTTATGGTATGCTTAAGTACTACAAGAGGTCAGAAAAGGGGTCAAATATGGAGTGGTAATTATAGGAAGCTTTACAGAAGAGGTAGGTCTTGAAATCAACCTTCAAGAATAGGTGAAATTTGAATAGGATAAAAGAAAAGATATGACATACAGGGTAAGAATAGCATGAACAAAATTGTAGAGGAATAATAATGTTGTGATTTTTTCTGGGAAGCAGTAGGTATGTGAAGTGGGATTATTCATGGTGATGGAATTTGTAATTTTCTTCTGTTTTGCATGGCTGACAGAATCACTATTATTATTACTGTATTGACATAGTATAATTCATTTTTAGTGAGTATGCATTTAACACAGAAACGCTGAAAAAATAGGAGAGAGAGAGAGAGAGTATAAAACTCAATGCTATTCACTTGAAAAGGTATGCAGAAGAAGAAAATTGGTTAAGGAATAGTGATAATGTCAAAATGTTATGACATTATTAGATTTAGAATTTTGGCTTGGACCACATGAGCAAGGTATTCCAAATTGTTAAAAACCACAGAGATTTTGAATTCTTACCTAATTACTCCCAGCAGAATTAATTTGCCTTAGAAAAAAAAATTTTCCATTCATTTCTTAATTTTGAGGCATCATTCAATATTTCACTTTTCTTTTATCTTCAAATTTATGAAAGCCCTTTACACTTTCTTGCTATTTTGTCTTTCTTCAGTTCATTCTCAAACCACTGTAACCTACATTTGGTTCTCACCAAGAAAGAGTGGCCATCTCTTCACTGGGTTCACAAATACAACCTGTCAAATTTAATGATATTTTCTTGTACTAATCTAAACTGCTTTGACACTGACAGGAATATGATACTCTTGATCAATTCTTCATTCTTGAAACTTTCTTCTTGTTTGGCTGTTGTAAGCTATACCCTGCTTTTCTTCTACTGTTCTTTATCAGGTCGTTACCTTTATTCTTCAGACTGCCTTATGTGTTGGTATCATCTTATATTTTCAATCTATTTTCTGGGTAGTTTCATCATTAATTTAAAAATACCAAAGAAAGTAACTCATCATCCCCTCCTCACCTAGCCTACACAAATGGTTTACTTCCCATATTTTATATCTTAGTAAATCAAATAACATTCACTTATTTGCCCAAGGAAGAAATTCCAAAATTTGCCTAACCCTTTTAACTAAGTCATTATTAACTTCTATAAGTCCTCACTCTAAAATGCTTCTCAGATCTACCCTCTCATCCTTTCCGAGACCCATATTTAAGGTTCTTTTCCACATCTGGCCTGAATGCCAATGAACTCATCACCGACCCTCTGTCTTCAATTTCTTTTTTTCTTTTCTTTTTTATATCCTCCTCAGTGCCCCAAAAGTTAAGTCTGATTATGTCATTCCTCTGATTATAGTGGTTCAATTCCCACTCACTACAGGGTGATTTTCAAATTTGTTAGCATAGCATTCATGGTTTTTCTCCTATCATTTTCTAGGAATTTATGAATCCCTTCTCCTTGAAATACATTCTGCATTGAGCTGCCCAAACAAACAAACAAGCAAACAAAACCCAAAGATACCCTCCAGTGATTCTCTATTAATTTTTTTAGCAAATTACTTATCATAACATGTTAACTTTTAACTATTTAAGACGTTAGACCTCCTAGGAAGATAGACATTTTAATAGGAGATTTTTGAAAATGAAAATATCACTCCCTCTAGTGGGGGCATTTCAGGTACCATGTTAAATGATGAAACATCATCATTTTATTCATATTAAGAACATTGAGTTTCCTCAAATAAAAGAGAATTTTTATTGATCACCAACTATAAAATGTGCACTGCAGTAAATGGTTAAGCAATATTAACCTACCTAATCATAACAAAACAAACATTTGATTTAATTTCTTCTTAGTGGGTGTTCACATCTTATGTTCTTATATTAAAAAATAGTAGTTTTTTTTTCCTTTTTAAAGCCAAGTCCATCTTATTTTGTCCAACTATGATTCCCAAATCTTTTAGAAGATTGCTACTATTTTATGATAATTTACCCAGCTTCTAAACAAGTTGTAAAATATAAATACTATTTATTGGTATTATGACTAAAACTACAGTTTTGTACACAATCCAATTATGAATGCATATTACAGACTATTATGAGCTTAATGTTTGAGTTCAATTTTTAATTAATTAAAACCTTGTAGATATTACATTAATGACAATAAACAATACAATTTCTAATACTTATAAACAACACTTTTAGAACCAATTACTCACCTGTAGAGAGAAATAAGTATATTTTCTTCATCTTACAATAAGAAAACTAAATTTCAGAGTTCGTATAACTTGTTAAAATCATACAGTTAGTGGCAGAGTAAAGATTCCTATTTAGACTTACATAAACCAAAATTCTACTATTCTATGCTATTAAGACACAGAAAGTGCTGTGTTGGGGAGGAAGAAATTTTCCTCTACCATTCTAGGTTCTTCTGGATGATCTCAGAATTAAACTGACATGAGACAGATTAACAGAAGAAAATCAAACATAAGTTTAATAACACGTTACATGGGACAAAGCCAGGAAAACAGTAAATTATCAAAATTGCCAAAACTCTCACCTTAAATACTATCTTCAGCTAAAGAAAAAAGAGGATTTAAGGGGTAATAGTAAGGGACTTCACAGGAGAGGAAGGTAATTCACATGGACATAGAAAAGCAATTGTTTGCTGGATGCAGAGACAGCAGGACACAGAGTAGACTCTGATCTCTAGGCCCTGCCAGAGTTTCCCCCACCACACCTAGATCATATTCTTTACAGATATCTCCAGTGATAGATCTATTCTGGAAACAGAATACCTAAATTCTTTAGGTGCCTAAAGGGAAAGTAAAAAGAAAGACTTCCTGTGTCTCTTGTTTCTTAAAAATAATCAGCCTAAGTTAATCCTCATGCCAAAGAGACACCACAAATGTATGGCAAATCTTACTACCCTACAGTACAAAATGGATTTATGATAAATATTAGTTTTCCTGCCCATTTATATGCAAAATTGTGCCATATATAATTCCTTACAGCTACAAGATCATATAAATATTTATGCCTTTATTGAATCAGACCAACTATCAAGCAACATAGAGAATCAGTTGATGGAAACAAGTTGCTTGGGTTATTTTGGAAGACATGAGAAGGAAGAACCTGGAGATGATAAGGCTGACTTGGCTGAGTGGACTCTCTCTGAGTGGCCAACAAAGAGTTCTAAGTAGCTGAAGAGCACTTACAGCCTAAAGAGCAGAGAAAAAAAAGGAGCAGAAGGTTATGTGTACAAATATATGTATATGTATAGCTTATTCACTTTGTTATAAAGCAGAAATTAACACGCCATTGTAAAGCAATTATACTCCAGTAAAGATGTTAACCACAAAAATGAAGAAGAATGAAACAACATTTTAACTTTTCAGACACTTGTGTTGATTTCATGTATCTTATGCAATTTCTTCTTAATCCTGAGGAAAAGGTCAATTAGTTTTTTAGATAACTTGAGATCAGAGAATAGCAGATTTTTCTTTAGTTGAACATGATATAAATGTAGTGAGGGCAACTTTGGGACAAATTTCAGTCACTTGAGTCCCAAGTGGGTTTAGTTAGGTTTTTTTAAACAACAAATATGACAGGAGAAAATGCCCTTAGAACATATTTTGCTCACTACCACAAATTGATTAAAAGATTCATGAACATAATGATAAAGAAATCAAATACATATGAAGGGTTGTCTTAATTTTTCCTAGGCTGATGTAGTATTCTGCCAGTATAAGAAAATTAGACAAACAAATGGAACCTAGTTAATTCCATGAGTGTTTCTGTTTAACTTGCCAGATGCCTAAAACTGCTATATGCTTGGCAGAGTAGTTTTTCTCCCCTGACATAAAATTGATCATTAGAACCATTGAACAGTACTCAATTGAAGAGTTTGTTTTGGCACTGCGGAATTATAGGTTGATATTTCTTTCTTGCATATGGATTAGCTAAAAATCAATGATCATATTTGGATGTCTGATTCAAACTGAAAGAAGTATATGGAATGAAAATTTGAGAAAAAAATATGTAGTTTTGTGTTTAATACTTAGTAATAAAAATGTGGCCTATTTGATCTAAACCACTCACATGGCACCACTGCTGAGGTTTCCAGATTCTTGTTGTCAGAATATACAATTAACCTTAATTAGATTACTGTGTCCTTTCTTGTAGTTTTAAATTAATGCACCATTTAACAATACTTAATACAGAGTTATGTGTGTCACCATGGGCAAATGCACTTTTATCAATAGCGGCAAAGCAGATACTTTTCCACTTGGTAATAGGTCATGCTGCTCTTGGGGAATCTTATTTTTATTAGCCTTTCTGTTTCTTCATTGTTGGACAGGTTCCACAGAACCTTTTTGTACTTATAAATATTACATGTAGATATAAGGGTTCATGATTTAAAAGCTTCTGATGAAGTGTTATTTGACTAAGATACAAATATTCATCACACCTATTTTCTTAATTATTAGCTAAGTTTTAGGTGAGAAATGGTTGGTTTCTCTTGTAAGAGCTATAACACAGTTTGGGAAAATATACTCTTTCTGTATAAAGTACAAAAATGTACTTCTAACCCATGACTGAATGAGGTGATGCAGATTCCTCTCCTGCTAAAAACAAACAAATAGGCTATGATAGCTTAGAAGAAAAAGAAATTCCCAAGTTCTAGAAACAAAGCAGATACTCAAAGCCAGAAGAAGAAATTAAGGCAAATGTTACAGTTGTCCTGGTGGCTGTTAGACCTGGGGTTGAAGGCTTTAGTTTTAATATACAGAAAGATAGAAGATACTTGATCTGAGGACTGCCTTAAGTGGAATGTTGGCCATAAGAACTTGAATAAAATCAGGACCTGTGATTTTTCATTCACAAAACGGACTAGAAAATTTCTGCCTATATGCATCCTTTGGGTTTCTAGATAGGAAAAAAGAGAAAGAAAGAAAGAAAGAGAAAGAAAGAAAAGAAAGAAAGAAAGAAAGAGAGAGAAAGAAAGAAAGAAGGCAGGAAGGAAGGAAGGAAAGAAAGAAAGACAGAAAGAAAGAAAGAAAGGAGAAAGAGAAGAAAAGAAGCATTTTATAAAAATTTGAAACCACAAGGCTGTACTAAATATAGATACAAGCTCCAAAATTGTACTACCTATTTAGTGCAAAAATTCTGATATATAAATTAACAGTGGGATAATGAAAAACTGTTCTCATATTTGTGAGACCACTGGAAACATAACAATAACAAAAAAATTGAAAAAAAATAATAAACAAAAACCTTAATTAAATAGAGTCAGGAGACCAGAAGGGAAAGAGGAACTCTCATACCCTGTGACAATAGCAGAGCCCTACAGGAAGAAGAAAGATTTATTTTTCTTTCTTGGAAAGAGCTCAGCCAATAAAAGACTGTCACAACTCAGCCAATGAAAAGCCATGGACTCTTTGTTTACTATACCCCCCAACTTCCTTTTGAATTTTCCTATATAAAAGATTAATTCTCCCCATTTTTGCAGAGGACTTCCATGAGACTCACCATGGTGGCAGACCCCGAACTGCAATTCTTTGTTGATCCCGGATAAACCCATTTTTGCTGGAGAAATAATAGGCAGTCTATTTACTTTAGGTCAACAAAACCTTTTCTAGGAAAAGTATTGTGGTATACAGTTTTTTATTTTTGTTTGCTTTTTTTTTTAATGGGTGGAGGGGACAGGGAGAGGTTTGCTTTCATTGAAGAAGAGGTTACAAATAATGCTACAAATCCCTGAGGACATAAATCATAAAAAAGGAAATTCAGCAAAAGCAAAAATAGGAGAATTTGCCTTTAAGTTATTAGATATAATAGAATAGTATGAAAGAGACAATAATTTAGCATGTTTATAATGGTTTATGAGTAAAAGAATTCAGAGAATGAAAAAAGTTGTAAAGGAAGAAGAGGACTCTATGGCAATAAGACACATCATTCATAATTAATTAAACAGATAAATATTACCTGTTAGGAAACAAAACAGAGATTCTTGGATTGAATTTAATTAAAAAAACACTATTGACTTCTGGTTTCTTTATGAGAGAATAAATTGTATTGGAATCATCCTCCTTTGGAGACAAGTAGAAAATCTGAAAGAAAAGGACCTATATAAAACAACTGCTTAAAGTTAAAGGAGAACACCAATGCAGACAGGATTTAAAGTATTATTTTCCTTAAGAAAAAGCAACCTCATGAGACAGTCTCCACATTCACAGTGGGTTTTTCACTGAGGACATTTTTCTAAAATATGGCACAGGGGAAGAATTCACCTCAAAAGTGGTAGTATTACAAGAAGGAAAAGAGAGTCTAGAGTTCAATGTGTCTATGTGTCAATGAGTTCAATGAGTTCAATGAGTCTAGGTGTCAATGTGGCTGGAACTTGAGAGGCAAAATCCCTAGGAGGAGGAAATTGCATAGAAATAAAACCAAAAATATGCCTACAAACTCCCCTCATAAATGATAGCCTCTTAGGCTATGCACCTGCAGAAAAAGCCTAAAATGAATCCTTGACTAGATGAAGATTATCAGCTAGTTTACTATATGCCTATCAAAGAAATATTTAACTCTTTGAAAGGAGATAGTATTTTCCAGACCCTCTACATTTTTCTTTTATAATGTCTGGCATCTAATAAAAAATTACAGTGTATGCTAAAACGCCAGATCAGGTGAGTGAAAACCCAGAGAAAAAGCAACCAATAGAAGTAGAATAACTGTTGATTAAGCTACTTGGATTATTGGAGGGAAATTTTTAAACAGCTATGATTAATATATTCAAAAATAGAGGAAAAGATGGATAATTTCATGACAAATATGGAATCATGTGAAACAATAGAAACTATATATATATATATATATATATATATATATATATATATATATATATATTCCTGTTTCTTGACACAGAACTCCAAAAACCCTCGTAAGTTCCTAAGTCATAAAAGCACTAGGAGCATCTTCTGATCTAATATTTGGTCTTTGACCCTGGTCTCTAACACAGAGTTCCTAAATCTCTTGGAATTTCCTGGGTGGGAGAAGAGTCATTTTTTCTAAGGAGATGACTCGATGAGATCTTGGATGGGGGCTGGTTACCAGAAAAACTGTCATGATTAGAAATTTAGAAACTTCATTCCCATCCCCATTCTCCATAGAGGGAAGATGGGCTGGAATTGGAGTTAATGACTGATCATGCCTATGTGATGAAGCCTCCATAAAAATCCCAAGAGAATGGGGTTTCAAGAGCTTCCAGGTTGGTGAACATATCCACATACTGGGAAGGTGGTGTACCCCAAATCCATGGGAACAGAAACTCATGCACTTGAGACCCTCCCAGATCTCACCCTTGTATCTCTTCTTGGGGCTATTAATCTGTATTCTTTATTATATCCTTTGTTATATAATAAACTAGTACATGTAAGTAAGTGTTCCCCTGAGTTCTGTGAGATGTTCTAGCAAATAATCAAATCCAAAGTAGAAAATGTCATGGGAACCTCCTATTTATAGCCAAGTCAGGCAGAAGTTATTGGATACCTGGGGATCTATTACTTGTGATTGGCATCTGAAGTGGGGGGCAGTCTTGTGGAACTTAGAACTTAACCTGTGATATCTGATGTTATACCTAGGTAGATATGGTCAGGATTGAATAAAATTGTAGGACACCCAGCTAGTGTCACAGATAATTGCTTGGTGTGGGGTAACCCCTCCTGCATCCAGTGTCAGAAGTGTTGTGACTGGTAGTAATGTGAGAGTAAAGGAAAGACGTATATGAGTAGTGTAGGTTTCATAACTCAAATCAATATATTCAGAATTAAATGGAAATTTGAAAACTAAAAAGTACTACAAAGAAACTTAATAAATCAATAGGTGTGTTAAGTAGCAGACTAGTCAGAGTAGAACAAAGCATTGGTGAGTAAATAGCTCAGTAGAAAGTATCCAAATTGATAAAACAGTGAATGTGATGGAAAACACAGAAAAAATGTTAAAGAAATAATGGGAAACAACAAGGACCTACTGTATAGCACAGGGAACTATTTTCAATATCTTAATATCTTGTAATAACCTATAATGGAAAATAATCTGAAAAAGAGTATATATATATATATATATATATATATATATATATATGTATATACATATATATGAATCAGCTGTACACGAGAAACTAACACAATATTGTAAATCAACTACACTTCAATAAAAAATGGAACATGATTAAAACTCTATCATATGTGTAATTTGAGTGTCAAGGGAGAAAAGTTAATGGGACAGAAGCAATATCTGAAGAAATACTTGCTGAGAATTTTTCAAAACTGGTAAAGTACACAAAAATACAGATTTAATAATCTCTATCTACCTTAAGAAGATTAATTTCAAAGAAAACTGCAAACAGACATATCATAATAAAATTGCTTAGAAACATAAAAAAAGAGGAAATCTTAATAGTTGCCAGAGAAATAATATATTGTTATTTACTAATAAACAACAATTATATAACTGACTTTTCAATAGAAATAATATGAGCTGAAAGGCAATGGAGTGACATGTTTAAAATGCTGAAAGGAAATAAACTGCTAGTCTAGATATTTCTTCTCAATGACTACATATTTCAAATGTGGAAGCAAATTAAATGTAGATTAAAATAAAAGCAGAGAGAATTCATCATGAGTATATCTACACTAAAACAAAAATGAGTAAATAATGTGTTTCTTTATGCTGAAGGAAAAAGATTCCACATGGAAACACAGAACAGAAGGAAGACTGAAGAAAACAGAAATTGTAGACATGTGGGTAAATATACATAAAACCTAACTGTTTAAAACTACAATAAAAATATGTGAAATTTAAAACATATCTAGAAATACATGACAGCAAGCGCACAAAGATTGGAAGACTATAAATGAAGTTAACATGTAGTAAGGTTTTGACATGTGAAGAACATGGTAAAAGTTTAAATTTAATATAAACTGTAATAACCAGAAAATATATATTATTATACTTAAAGTCACCACTAAAAGAATAATAAATTAGTATGGGACTAAAAGACAATACACTAGAAAAGTGGGAAAATATAAATGTTTGATTAATAGAAAAGAAAGCAAAATTGAAGAATCAAAAACACATGGGATAACAGAAAAGAAATAGAATGGTAGACTTACATCAAAGCATATCAGTAATTACATTAATTATGTAATTGGACTAATCGCTCTAATTAAAAGTAAAAAACATCTTGGGTGAAAAAATAAAACCCAACTATATATGGCTTAAAATAACCATGTTTTTAATATAATGACACAGTAAACTTTAAAATAGAAGAATGGAAACAGTATACCATGCAACACTAAGCAAACAAAGTTTTGTATAGCTGTATTAATATTGGACCACATAGATTTTGAGGCAGAAATATTACTTCAGATAAAGAAAGGTGTATCATAATGATGAAAGAGTCTATTGAAGAGCATGACAAAACAATCCTAAATGTGTATGCATCTCATAACAGAACCTCAAAATGTGTAAAACAAAAGTTGACAGAACTAAGAAGAAAAACAGGCAAATCTTCTCTTATAGTAGACTTTAACACAGGGTAACTGAAAAAATAGGCAAACAAAAAATTATGAATAATAGAGTTTTTAACATAATTCTGTTTAAAAAGCACTACAACAAACATTTACCAAACACAAATTTTTTGGAAGTACACATGGGCATTTACCATGATATGCCACAATCTGAGTTTAAAGCAATTTTTAATGTTTCAAAAAGTATTGAAAACATAGAGATTAAGTTCCCTAACCACAGTGGAATAAACCTAGAAATAAATAATACAAAGATAACAAAAAATATCACGTCTGAAACTTAAGCAACACTTGTTCAAATATCCATGGGTCTAAGAATTAATCATAATAGGAATTGGAATATATTTTGAACTGAGAGGAAATTAAAATAAGACCTCAAAACATGTGAAGTACAGTTACAGAAGGCTTGGAAGGGTTTATACCTTTAAGTGAGTATATAAAAATTAAAGATTTAAAATCAACTATTTTCTCATCACAAGAAAAATTTTTGTCAATTTATTTAATTTTGCATCTGTATGGGATGATGATTGATCACTAAATTTATTGTGATAACCATTTCATGATGTATGTAAGTCATATTATACTGTGTAACTTAAACATATACAGTGCTGTATGTCAATTATATCTTAATAAAACTGGAATAAAAAATTTTTAAATTTAAAAAATCACTACTACTAATAAGGACATTGGGGGGCAGTTTGTCAGAAGCAGCATAAAATAGGTTTTCAAAAACATGTCGAATTAGGAATTAAGACAACTTGAATTTGTATCAGAGAGAACAGTGTATTAGGGGTGAGGACAGGTTTGAGAGGACACAATTACTTATTTCTAAGGATTTGACTGCCCTTCCAATGAAGATGAAGTCCACGATTATTCTGCATTATTTCAGAGGATGAAATAAAATATAAGCTCTTAAAAGGCAAATGAATACAGAGAGCTCGAGTTCAAAGCTCAGCTCCCTCACTCACTGTATGACCTAAGTTATATTAATCAGGTTTCTCATTTTCTCCATAGAAATAGGACCAACAGGATATATATACACACACATAAATATATCATACATACATATACACACTTACATATATATGTATATATATGAGAGAGAGATATTATAAAAAATTGGCTTATGAGATTAAGGAGTCTGGCAAGTTCAAAATCTGCAAATCCAATGCTCCAGTTCAGGTCTAAAGGTTGAAAAATGCCATTGAACCAGAAAGAACTGATGTTTCAATTTGAAGGCCATTAGACAGAAACATTTCCTCTTACTCAGGAGAGAATTATATTTTTGTTCTTTTCAGACCTGCAAATTATTGGATGAGGCCCATCAACGTAATGGAGAACAATCTGCTTTACTCAGTCTATGTATTTAAAAGTTTTTTTTTTGGAATTTTATTTTATATTTTTTATGCAGCAGGTCCTTATTATTTATCCATTTTGTACATATTAGTGTATATATGTCAATCCCAATCTCCAAATTCATCACACCACAACACCCCCCCGGACCAATTTCCCCCCTTGGGGTCCATACATTTGTTCTCTGCATCTGTCTCAATTTCTGCCCTGCAAACCAGTTCATCTGTACCATTTTTCTAGGTTCCACATAGATGCATTAATATACGATATTTGCTTTTCTCTCTCTGACTGACTTCACTCTCTATGACAGTCTCTAGATCCATCCATGTCTCCACAAATGACCCAATTTTGTTCCTTTTTATGGCTCAGTAATGTTTCATTGTATATAGATACCACATCGTCTTTACCATTCATCTGCTGAATGGGCATTTAGGTTACTTCCATGTCCTGCCTATTGTAAATAGTGCTGCAATGAGCATTGGGGTGCATGTGTCTTTTTGTGTGTGTGTGTGGTACACGGGCCTCTCACTGCTGTGGCCTCTCCCATTGCGGAGCACAGGCTCTGGATGTGCAGGCTCAGCGGCCATGGCTCACGGGTCCAGCCACTCCGCGGCATGTGGGATCCTCACAGACCGGGGCATGAACCTGTATCCCCTGCATCGGCAGGTGGACTCTCAACCACTGCACCACCAGGGAAGCCCTGCATGTGTCTTTTTGAATTATGGTTTTATCTGGGTGTGTGCCCAATAGTGGGATTGCTGGGTCATATGGTAATTCTATTTTTAGTTTCTTAAGGAACCTCCATACTGTTCTCCATAGTGACTGTATCAGTTTACATTCCCACCACCAGGCAAGAGGGGGTTCCCTCTTCTCCACACCCTCTCCGGCATTTGTTGTTTGTAGATTTTCTGATGCTGCCCATTCTAACTGGTGTGAGGTGATATTTTATTGTAGTTTTGATTTGCATTTCTTTGATAATTAGTGACGTTGAGCAGCTTTTCATGTGTTTCTTGGCCATATGTATGTCTTCTTTGGAATGTCTATTTAGGTCTTCTGCTCATTTTTGGATTGGGTTTTGTTTTTTTGTAATATTGAGCTGCATGAGCTGTTTATATATTTTGGAGATTAATCCTTTGTCCATTGAATCACTTGCAAATATTTTCTCCCATTCTGAGGGTTGTTGTCTTTTCGCCTTGTTTGTAGTTTCCTTTGATGTGCAAAAACTTTTAAGTTTCATTAGGTCTCATTTTTGTATTTTTGTTTTTATTTCCATTACTCTAAGAAGTGGGTCAAAAAAGATCTTGCTGTGATTTACGTCACAGAGTGTTCTTCCGCACTTCCCTGGTGACACAGTGATTGAGAGTCCGCCTGCCGATGAAGGTTCGTGCCCCGGTCTGGGAAGATCCTACTTGCCACGGAGCAGCTGGGCCTGTGAGCCATGGCCACTGAGCCTGCACCTCTGGAGCCTGTGCTCTGCAATGGGAGAGGCCACAACAGTGAGAGCCCCATGTACTGCAAAAAACAAACAAACAAAAAAGAAGTTCTTTCTATGTTTTCCTGTAAGAGTTTTATAGTGTCTAGTCTTACATTTAGATCTCTTACCCACTTTTAGTTAATTTTTGTGTATGATGTTAGGGAGTGTTCTAATTTCATTCTTTTATATGTAGCTGTCCAGTTCTCCCAGCACAACTTATTGAAGAGACTGTCTTTTCTCCATTGTATATCCTTACCTCATTTGTCATAGGTTATTGACCATAGGTGCGTGGGTATATTTCTGGGCTTTCTATCCTGTTTGATTGATCTATATTTCTGTTTTGTGCCAGTATCATATTGTCTTTATACTGTTGCTTTAGAGTATAGTCTGAAGTCAGGGAGTCTGATTCCTCCAGCTCCAATTTTTTCCCTCAATACTGCTTTGGCTAATCGGGGTCTATTGTGTCCCTATACAAATTTTTAAGATTTCTTGGTTTAGTTCTGTAAAAAAAAATGCCATTAGTAATGTTATAGGTATTGCATTGTATTTTTAGATTGCTTTGGGTAGTACAGTCATTTTCAAAATATTGATTCTTCCCATCCAAGAACATGGTATATCTCTCTATCTGTTGGTATCATCTTTAATTTCTTTCATCAGCATCTTATAGTTTTCTGCATACAGGTCTTTTGTCTCCCTAGGTAGGTTTATCCCTAGGTATTATATTCTTTTTGTTGCAATGGTAAATTGGAGTGCTTCCCTAATTTGTCTTTCAGATTTTTCATCATTAGTGTATAGGAATACAAGAGATTTCCATGCATTAATTTTGTATCCTGCAACTTTACCAAATTCATTGATTAGCTGTAGTAGCATTCTGGTGGCATGTTTAAGATTCTCTATGTATAGTATCATGTCATCTGCAAACAGTGACAGTTTTACTTCTTCTTTTCCAATTTGTAATCCTTTTATTTCTTTTTCTTCTCTGATTGCTGTGGCTAGGACTTCCAACACTATGTTGAATAATACTTGTGAGAGGGACTTCCTTGTCTTCTTCCTTATCTTAGAGGAAATGCTTTCACTTTTTCACCATTGAGAATGATGTTTGCTGTGGGTTGGTCATATATGGCCATTATTATGTTGAGATAAGTTACCTTTATGCCCAATTTCTGGACAGTTTTTATCATAAATAGGTGTTTAATTTTGTCAAAAGCTTTTTCTGCATCTATTGAGATGGTGTATGATCCTTTTAATGTGTTGTTGGATTCTGTTTGCTAGTCTTTTGTTGAGGATTTTTGCATCTATATTCATCAGTGATATTGGTCTGTAATTTTGTTTTATAGTAGTATCTATGTCTGGTTTTGGTATCAGGGTGATAGTGGCTTCATAGAATGAGTTTGGGAGTGTTCCTTCCTCTGCAATTTTTAGGAAAAGTTTGAGAGGGATGGGTGTTAGCTGTTCTCCAAATGTTTGATAGAATTCACCTGTGAAGCCATCTGGTCCTGGACTTTTGTATGTTGGAAGATTTTTAACCACAGTTTCAATTTTCTTACTTGTGATTCATCTTTTCATATTTTCTATTTCTTTCTGGTTCAGTCTTGGAAGGTTATACTTTTCTAAGAGTTTGTCCATTTCTTCCAGATTGTCCATTTTATTGGCATAGAATTGCTTGTAGTAGCCTCAGGATGATTTGTATTTCTGCAGTGTCTGTTGTAACTTCTCCTTATTCATTTCTAATATTATTGATTTGAGTCCTCTCCCTTTTTTTCATGAAGAGTCCAGCTAATGGTTTATCAATTTTGTTTATCTTCTCAAAGAACCAGCTTTTAGTTTTATTGATCTTTGTTGTTGTTTTCTTTGTTTCTATTTCATTTATTTCTGCTCTGATCTTTCCTTCTGCTAACTTTCGGATTTGTTTGCTCTTCTTTCTCTAGTTCCTTTAGGTGTAAAGTTAGATTTTTTATGTGAGACTTTTCTTTTCCCTTGAGGGAGGCTTGTATTGCTGTAAACTTCCCTCTTAGAACTGCTTTTGCTGCATCTCATAGGTTTTGGATCATCGTGTTCTTATTGTCATTTGTCTCTAGGTATTTTTTTATTTCCTCTTTGATTTCCTCAATGAACTCTTGGCTAGTTAGTAACGTATTGTTTACCCTCCATGTGTTTCTGTTTTTTACATTTTTTTCCCTGTAATTGATTTCAAATAATAGCGTTGTGGTCAGAAAAGATGCCTGATATGATTTCAATTTTCTTAAATTTGCTGAGGGTTCATTTGTGACCCAAGATGGGATCTATCCTGGGTAATGTTCCATGTGCACTTGAGGTGAAAGTGTAATCTTTTGTTTCTGGATAGAATGTCCTATAAATATCAATTAAATCTATATGGTCTATGATGTCATTTAAAGCTTGTGTTTCTGTATTAATTTACCGGTTGGGTGATCTGTCCATTAGTGTGATTGAGGCATTAAAGTTCACCACTATTATTGTGTTACTGTCAATTTCCTCTTTTATAGCCATTATCAGTTGCCTTATGTATTGAGGTGCTCCTATGTTGGGTGCATATATATTTATAATTTTTATGTCTTCTTTTTGGAATGATCCCTTCATCATTATGTAGTGTCCTTCCCTGCTTCTTGTAACATTATTTCTTTTCAAGTCTATATTTTATGACATGAGTTTTGCTACTCCAGCTTTCTTTTGATTTCCATTTGCATGAAATATCTTTTTCCATCCCCTCACTTTCAGGCTGTATGTTTCCCTAGGTCTGAAGTGGGTCTCTTATAGACTGCATCTATATGGGTCTTGTTTTTGTATCCATTCAGTGAGCCTGTGTCTTTTATGTGGAGCATTTAATCCATTCACATTTAGGGTAATTATCAATATGTATGTTCCTATTACCATTTTCTTAATTGTTTTGCATTTGTTTTTGTAGGTCCTTTTTTTCTCTGTTTTTCCAACTTAGAGATGTTCCTTTAGCATTTGTTGTAGAGCTGGTTTGCTGGTGCTGAATTCTCTTAGCTTTCACTTGTCTGTAGAGATTTTGATTTCTCCATCGCGTCTGAATGAGATCCTTGCTGGGTAGAATAATCTTGGTTGTAGGATCTTCCCTTTCATCACTTCAAGTATATCATGCCACTCCCTTCTGGCTTATATAGCTTCTGCAGAGAAATCAGCTGTTAATCTTTTAGGAGTTCCCTTGTATGTTATTTGTCTCTTTTCCCTTGGTGCTTTCAATAATTTTTCTGTCTTTAATTTTTGCCAATATGATTACAATGTGTCTCAGTGTGTTTCTCTTGAGTTTATCCTGTATGGGAGTCTCTGTGCTTCCTGGACTTTGGTGACTGTTTCCTTTCCCATATTAGGGAATTTTTCGACTATAATCTCTTCAAATATTTTCTTGGGTGCTTTCTCTCTCTCCTCTCCTTCTGGGACCCCTATAATGCAAATGTTGTTGCATTTAGTGTTGTCCCAGTGGTCTCTTAGGCTATCTTCATTTCTTCTCATTCTTTTTTCTTTATTCTGTTCTGCAACAGTGAATTCCACCATTTGTCTTCCAGGTCATTTACTGTTCTTCTGCCTCAGTTGTTCTGTTATTGATTCCTTCTAGTATATTTTTCATTTCAGTTATTGTATTGCTCATCTCTGTTTCTTCTTTAATTCTTCTATGTCTTTGTTAAACATTTCTTGCATCTTCTCCATCTTTGCCCACATTCTTTTTCCAAGGTCCTGGATCATCTTCACCATCATTATTCTGAATTTTTTTTTCAGGAAGTTTGCCTCTCTAAACTTCATTTAGTTGTTTTCTTGGGGTTTTATCTTGTTCCTTCATCTGGTACATAGCCCTCTGCCTTTTCATCTTGACTGTCTTTCTGTGAATGTGGTTTTTGTTCCACAGGCGGCAGGATTGTAGTTCTTCCTGCTTCTGCTGTCTGCCCTCTGGTGGATGAGGCTACCTAAGAGTCTTGTGCAAGTTTCCTGATGGGAGGGACTCGTGTTTGTTAGAGCTGCCTGTTTCTCTGGTGCACAGAGCTCAGTCAAACTTTAATCCACTTGTCTGCTGATGGGTGTGGCTGGGTTACCTCCCTGTTGGTGGTTTGGCCTGAGGTGACCCAACAGTGGAGCCTACCCATGTTCTTTGTTTGGGCTAATGGCAGACTCTGGGAAATCTCCAGCCAAGGAGTACTTCCCAGAACTTCTGCTGCCAGTGTCCTTGTCCTCACGGTGAGACACAGCCACCCCCTGACTCTGCAGGAGGCCCTCCAACACTAGCCGATAGGTCTGGTTCAGTCTCCTATGGGGTCACTGCTCCATTCCCTGGGTCCTGATGTGCACAGTACTTTGTGTGTGCCCTCCAAGAGTGGAGTCTCTGAATCCCCCCAGGACTGTCCTGTCCTGTCAAAGTCCTGCAATCAAATCCTGCTATCCTTCAAAGTCTGATTGTCTAGGAATTCCTCCACCCATTGCCAGACCCCCAGGTTGGGAAGCCTGACATGGGCCTCAGAACCTTCACTCCAGTTGGTGGACTTCTGTGGTATAAGCGTTCTCCAGTTTGTGAGTCACCCACCTAGCAGTTATGGGATTTGATATTATCGTGTTTGCCCCCCTCCTACAATCTCATTGTGTCTTCCCCTTTGTCTTTGAATGTGGGGTATCTCTTTTGGTGAGTTCCAGTGTCTTCCTGTTGATGACTGTTCAGCAGTTAGTTGCGATTCTGGTGTGTTCGCATGAGGGAGTGAGAGCACTTCCTTCTACTCCGCCATCTTGAACCAATCTCTTATTTAAATATTAATCTCATCCAAAATCACTCTCACAGAAACACTGAGAATATACATTTGATAAAATATCTGGGGACCCTTGTGGCCCAGTCAAGTTTACCTAATATTAGTCATCCCGAGGCATGTTACTTATCTTTGCCTTTGTTTTCTTATCTACAAAATGGAGCTAATAATAGTACTTACCTCACCAGGTCATTCTGTAGATTGAATGATAAAATTGTCTAAAATGGTACTTCAAATAGTCCCTGGAACGTAGTAATTCTCATTCAATATTAGATGGTATTTTTTTAATGCTCAAGATATAAAGCTCTGAAATAATTATAATAATTTGATATAATATGATAAAAGACTGAGTCAAAGAGCAGCTGTACTTTGACTTATTTCAAAAGTCTAAGAGCAGAAAACCAAAGCTTATCCTGATTCTTTGTAGTATCTAGTATATAGCGACCTATGCATTTTTATAACGATATGTGATTGGTTAATTATATTTTAACAATATTTTCTGTATTTTATTAAAATCTGTTTGATAAAATTTTGGAAAGAATCGTATTTTCATTTTATTGCATAGCAAATGAAATTAGGTTATTGCAGTAAAAATTACAGAAAATTCTCTCTAAAGAAAAACAAAGCTATTTGAAATAAATGTGAATTTGGATTTTAGAATAATTTAAAATAAATGTATTTTTATCACATTGAAGCATAGAGAGTAATGCTAAATAACTGAAGTATAATCAAATATGGTTCCTGTCAGTTTTTCTTGAAGTAAGAATGAAAGCCATTTGTAATTACCAGTAGAGATTTTGCTATAAATAATCAATATTGTAGAGCAACCAATTCTCTTCATTAAGTTTAATGTTTTTCCCTGATATTGTCTCAAACTTGCTTAGCAAAACATTTCCTCATTACAAGTACAAAGATAAAGATCATCCTGGCCAAGGATGGGTGTAGTATTTTTACTCACTAAAATACATCAATGACAGTTTAATGTATGAATGAATAAAGCAGAGTTAAATATGATATTTTAAAAAAAACAAATTAATTTTGTACTTAAAGGGTGACACTTCCAAGTGTATCACCCAGAGTGAGAATTTGTAACAGGTTTAACGTTTCTTTCAGTTATTTTCTTCTTTCATTTATTTTCTTCTTTCATTTAAAATTCTACTTTCACGTTAATATTTTATTGCACTGATTGTGACATTTTAATGCAACACTGTATGAATGTCATCTCAGGAAATATAAACACTGAATGAATTAGATACAAAGGAAGACCTCATTGTGTCTAAATTGATGCATAGCATAAGTTGTCAAACCTAATTTACTACTAGATTTATGTCAGAATTCCACCTGTTACCTGATAACAAACACTTTCTTTAAATAGTCAAGGAAACACACCCACATTCCACTTTGAAGATGTTTCCTGACTTTCCACCAAAAAATATGTAAATCTAAGGTTTTTCCTTCTTTGTAAAGCCAAGAGAGAAAGGTATGCACTCCTACTTGCTTTTAATTGTCTCCTCCCAAGAGGAAGTAGGCTGAAAACTGCAAGATTTTGTCTTGTTTCTTTACTGCTGTAATACTGTGCATTTTACATATGTAAGAATGCAATGGTCCAAGTTTTCCCTGAAAGTTACAGGCCTCTGAAATGTAAGAGTTACAGTAGCTCCCGTGATGCTATAAAGTCATGCTAATATGAAGAGTATTTTTACAGACTTGTAAAACACTTTATTTGCATCTAATCACCTTCATGGAAACCTCAATTAGTCTTTTCAAACTACAAAGACTACCACAAAGTAGTAAGGTTCTTTGGTGCTATCTTAATAGCTTCTCTGGAGGAAAGAGGGACATTCCCTCCCTTTTTTCTACTCTCAGACTAACTTTAATCACATTTATTCTGCCTTCTTTTTGCCATGTTTATATATCATGCTTCTAGATGATCTTATTTGAAGGAATAATAACAAGCAAAGAGAGAGGTGGGAAATCAAACCAATTTGGAACACAGAGCTGCCCATTGCTGCTGGAGTGCAGGGTTTGGGGGAGATAAGAGGTACTTTTGTGAAGCAAATCCATTAGGCTTTCAAAATTAACACCAGCACCCCTCAATACCATCCACCTCTCTTTTTGATTGTACAATGAGAGACTCAGGTGTGAAGAATAGCAGTATTTGGGGTCTGAGATAAAACAGCCAATGTTGCCTCCCTTACTGAGCAGTAATATACTGTACAGATATACAATTTTTATAATGGTCAAATGTTTTAAAATAATACTGATATATTATTTAAAATCCAATAAGAATCTTTTTTTCTATTTGTTATATTTTGTTGTATTTTTAAATTAATTTTTATTGGAGTATTATTGATTTCCAATAAGAATCTTAAGGGCTTTTTAAAAATGATGTTATTGACTACAGAGAAAAAGCAAAAACAAAACAAAACAGAAAACTCCAAAATTGTAGTTAATAGATCTACAAAGACACTTTTTAGACCATGATAATATAGTTCAATTTCCTTATTTTAAGATGAGAAACCAAGGCATAGGAAGACTTGTCCAGGCTTACAAGGTTTTCTGGCTCCTAGTTTAGTGCTCTTCCCATTATGTCAATCAGCTGTCAAATTCTAAACTCTTAGGTGTTTTTAAACATATACATTCTGAGTTCCTGAATTCAGAAAAAAAAAAAAAACTAACATAATGTTTTGCAAAAGAACTCTAACATTTGAAATCTACATGTCCTTTTGTGTGTAAGGTGCAAATCAGGTGTGTGTGTATGTGTGTATGTGTGTCTGCATGCAGACATATGTATATGTGTGTTTGATTTTTGTTTGGATAAACTTTGCTTGAATAAATGTATTTCAGCCTGTCACTTTTATCTATTCTTCCAGGATATTAGACAGATGAAATAATGATGAGAAACCATCATTTTGAGTTTAATTTGTGAGATCAATTACATCACTTCAAATCCTTTACATGGTCAAAGTAGATGGAATCTACCTTTAGAAATGACTTTGGAAAAGTTCTGATTAAGCCAGGAAGCAAGACATTGGATTATTTTGACATTCTTGCTCATAAAGGGCAGTACTTTTAATTTATGTCATTTTGCTTAGAGTATCAACCAGCATTGAAATTATTGTATTGTATAACAGTAGCTCTAGTTTGAAAATAGTCATTGATTATCAGATATTCTTTATTAGACCAGAGGTAGTTTTTATTTCCAAGGTTAAGTAGGAGTCAATGATTGGAAAATTGCCAACACATGTTGTCATGAGTAGAGTCATATATACAGTACAAACTGAAAATTGTCACTTGTCATCTCGTTCTACAAGAATGAAATCACTAGCAACTGAAATTTCTGACCTTCAATACATGCTGAAATGAGTTCAGGGTGGAGATCAGGAATGAAGCACTCTGCTCTGGGAAAAACTGGCAGAATACACCTTCAGATAGTTTGATATTTTCAGGAGAAGATTGTATGAACCCAATTTCTTGCATCTTCTCATATCTAGTTTTCTACACTACACTACAATCATTAATGGAGACATCTGCTCCTTATGACTAGTAGTAACCTTCTCGTGACTAGCAGTAAGCATAAGTCCATGCCAAAATGTGTGCTTGACTGCAGTGTTCCCCTTCACTAAAATCATATATAATACTGACCTTCACCCCTACCTCTTCAGAGCAGTTCCTCAGAGCTATCTGAGAGGCTGTCTCCCAGGCTATAGTCCTTATTTTGTCCCAAATAAAACTCACAACTCTCACATTGTGCTTTTTTTTTTCAGTTGACAACAGCAAGAAAGCAAATGACAATTTTCTTTCTCAAGGAGAAATTACTATTTCTGTGAATAACAGATCCCATATTTTCTAACTGGCCTCAACCAACCATTGTAACTCTATCTTTGCTCACAGGCTATTCTTGTTCTATTACAACTAGAACACCTAAGAATGTAATTGTTTGTAACATTACTGAAGCATGAGAGGAGATAAAATCTTTGCATTGTGTAGTTGCTTAAATGACAACTGCTATCAAAAACAAAATATGACTGTGTTCCAGAAAGGCCCTTTTAGGAAACATGAAAAGCTTGTTTCATTTTAGGAATGTGTTACTGATCAATCCTGAAACTCCATTTAGGAATTCAGATCTTTAATATCAACATAGTTTTCAGCATAATTGTTCAATCACTAAATACCTGTCAATTATAGTGTTGTCTGTGTTGGTTTGAAAGTTAAAGGGATGCTAGCTTTGATCTATTATTTTTGTCATTGTAAACTTTGGTGTTACAGCATCTCCATTTTCTGTTTGAAATGTTATGAACAAACTGGATTATAGCATATTAAAGAAGATGGCTTTGGAAATATAACAGCAGGTTGCTGGATAAATCTTAGCCATTAGAAAATCTATTTTTGGAAAGGAAAGAAAAGAATATTATATAATGCCATGATATAGAATTCTATAATTGTACTTTACTTGTACATCTGGGACAAGTTATATAATTATATTGCTTTTTTCTTTGGAGTTTCACTGTTTAAAGTTTATAGGGACCAATATTTAATTTGATGATATTCTCTTAATGCTGAGAAAAAGTCTTAACACTTTTAAAACATCAAAAATAAAATGAGTGGTGAAGTGTTTAAAAGCTCCCTTGGATTCTAAATATAGGAGTTTGTAATTATTCCCTAAAATATAATTGAATGTTCCCATTTCTAAAATTGAAATGTTTTGATATATGAACAATATATTAATTTAGAGCTGTTTTATTTTGGTCTATAATTATGGTTTTGAGACATTTTAGATCATTTTAACATTTCTTCAGAACCAGAATTCAAATATGTATACATTTATCACATGGAAAAATTCTTCAGGTAGAGCTATACTCTAAACCCAACGCTACTTTCAGCTAAGATGAACTTAGTATCATCTCTCTTATGTACTCTCTATCTCAATTATAATGATAGAATGCTATTTTTAAATTACAATGATATAGATTAGGTATTGAAAAGAAAATATTGCTTGTAAAACAGATCCTAGAATTGTTGGAAGGCTGACATTATAATGTTACTGAGGGTCCCAAAAAGCCCCAGGACTATTTCCTACAACAGTCTGCCATAACACCCAACATTACCACTCTTGAAAAATTTTTCATTTTAGGGGAAGTTTAAATTGACATGTTAATATTTTTATATTATATTAAGGCAAATTCATTTAGTTGATTGGCTGGCCAAAAATAGGCCATAGTTGAAAGCCCTTGCTAAGTACCCATAGTTGGGGCTTAGAGGCTGTCAATAATATGTAAGAGGCTAGTAGGCATCTATTTGTGGGTGTAAATTACTATGGAAGACCAACAAAAAATTAAGAACCCACTCCTATTCACTTATACTGACAGAGGTTGGACATTTTGCCTATAGGGGTGAAGCAGTACAGTGCTGATTTTCTGCCACTGCTGAAGCATTTGGCTTTTGGTGCCTTGGAGTCCCCTGTTTGGTGCTTTGTCCTCTCTTGCCTCAATCCTGCAAACTTCTCCATTCTTATCTGCAGGTGTACCAAGGTGGACGAGTAAGGTTTAGAACAAAGGGTTTGTGCTTTCAAAACTGTTATCCAAGGAAAGATAAAACCTTCTTTAACAGTTACAATGAATTTAATAGAACTTTAAAATGATATTGGCAGTTATAGCATTTCTATGATTTGGGTCAAAAGAATATTTGTGTGTGTGTGTGTTTGTGTGTGTGTGTGTGTGTGTGTGTGTGGTATTTATTTAATTGATAGGAAATGTCTCTCTCATTTCCAAATCTGTGACTCCCTTGTGGGTAGTGTATAGGCTGTGCCTCTTTGTGGATTCACTGTCTTAGGATATATTTGAGACAAAGAGGAAGTTAGGTTTACACATTCAGGGTGTGTCTGAATGGCACAGGAATGATAACAACAACAAAAATAAAAAAAATTTTAATGAAACAAAAGCATACATTGATGATTGATAACAGGTATCTTAATCCACTAAATTATTTTTCTAACTCATCATCAGGGTGATAGGCAAACTTTTTCTAATATCAGTTCTTGAAGAAGGTGGAATACACATCCACATAAACATACTTATATAAATCCAATGTTAATTTTTATACCAACATGGAAGTACAGACAAGTCCTCATTCCTACAGAAGATAGATAGACAATCTTAAATTATTTATATATCTGAAAATAGATAAATAACATACGTACACACACAAAAACATACATACTCAGTAATCATTTTTTTAGGTTAATCTCAGTATAAATGGAGACCAAATGTGTTTTCCTGTATGGTTAAGGCCTTTAATCTTCTACTGTTTTCTCAACAGACAAGAAACACATTTATAGTTATTGGAAGATAATTTAATCTTATTAATGCATTTCAGTGAGAGTTCTCATTTGTCTAAAAACAAGACTCAAGGGAAATTCACTGGAAATTCATGACTTTTCCATTTATGTCACTAGATGTGAAGGATTCTGCAAGTATTTGCTCTCAAGATACACAAATATTCTTTGAAATTTGCATGATGTTAATTTATCATCATATGGATAATCTAAATTTATGAGAAATATGAAATTATTTAGGTTCACTGACTGCTGAAATACATTAATTCACCACTGTTCTAAATGATTTTTCAATTTGTATTAAAAACCTTAAAGATAGGTTGTACATTCTTAGATTTTCTAGAAGACAATTGAATTTAACAAACTATACAAAGCTTTTCTCATTAAAATACTGTTTGTATCAGAATAGATATTACTCATGTATATTGAAATAGAATTCCTGTAGTGTATTAAATGACATGACAGAGAGGAAAGATTTCTTTCTGAGGATTAGAATGCATTTAAAACTTCCCTTGTAATAGCACAGGAAACTATACTCAATATTTTGTAATAACCTATAAGGGGAGAGAATCTGAAGAAGAATATATGTGTGTGTGTGTATATATATATATATATATATATATATATATGCATGTATAACTGAATCACTGTGCTGTACATCTGAAACTAACATGATATTGTAAATCAACTATATTTCAATTAAAAAAAGCTTCCCTTGTATATTCAATCAGAAAGATAATCAGATAGTATAATATTGTGTTAAGGATGTTTGAAATGTGCTATAAATGTCTTATAGCCTAACAACCTATATCTTGATATAGGTATATATGATAAAGACAGTTATTAACATGACACATATATTTAAATTTATAGCTAGTACCATGCCTAAAATGAAAAGTTATAGAAATGTTTACCAAAGCATGTTCAGCATTTTTCACAGGGCAAAACTCCTGTGAGAGGGGACACATCTTTCCTTTGCTAAAGAGCTTCATGTTAGCATGTGATGTCTGGATCTCCTGCAGCTAAATGAAATTGCAAGGGGAGATACCATTAGCACACTAAAGATGAGCAATAAACATGGAAAATGTCTGTTTCTTGATAGTATTCTTGAGCTGCTAATTCAACCAAATTTAGTGCCATTTGCTTTTTGACTTATGTGAGCTAATAAATCCCTTAATGTTTACATTACTTTTCATAGGACTTCTTTTATTTCTGTCTGATCGTATTCTATCATATATATATATATATATATATATATATATATATATATATATATATATATATATATATATATATTACATGAACCTTCACAGAAATCCTGAGAAGTAATTATTAATGTCATGGTACCTGTAATAAATTTAGTATTTGAGGGAATACTACCTTGCCTCAGTCAAGCAGCTCATAATTTTTATAACCAGGATTCAAACCCAGGATTTCCATGCTCTAAATTTTATGCTCTCAGCCATTATTCTAGTTTTTCTTTTTTTTTTTAGAGATGAATACAATACTCTATGTATTATCACAATTTATTTAACTGATGGACTCTTGTTTGATATTTAGTTTGTTTTTTAAATAATATGGTGGATATCATTGTCAATATTTTATTATATCTAATATTTCCCTTAGAAATAATTACTAGAAATAGAATCAGTAGGTCACTGTTTATGAATACTCTAAAAGTGATAATATTCTGAAATAACTCCTATTTTTTCATTCTCCAACTGCTTAATAAAGGTTGTTCCCTTCATTCTATCTGCCACTTAGGTTAAGATTGGAATCAGAAAGAAGGAAGGATGACATAAGGAATACCTCAGTCACGCAGGCAAGAGAAAAGCCCTTACTTTCTGTTATAATACAGTGCATCATGGGAATTGTTAAAAGATTAAGATGACTGCTGAAATAATCAGAGAAGCTTTTTCCTTGTTCTCTTTTTGGGATACTGTGAAGACGCCGCTTTACAAGTTGCCCTTTCCTAGTGGTAACTACATTAATATAAAAAGTGATGGAAAGAGTCTGGATTCATGTTCTCAAATTGCCCTTAGTTCTGTGCAGTAGGAGAGACACACAGAAACTCCTGCATGCCCAAAGGCTGAGCATCCAGTTTGTGAGCCAGACAGAAGATATCATTGTGGATGCAAGAGTGAAGTAATCTGAAAATCTTCTGAGCTGCTAAGTAAATGGGAGGTACAGCCAAACTTTTTGAGATTCACAGAACTGCCAGAGTCAAGGTATGGTCAAGTCAAGAGGGAGAAATACAGAGTTCTACCTAAGTTAAGAGAGAACAGATTATGAGTTATACTAGCAGTAGAATCCAGTTTTGGATCACATCAGAATGCCCAATAACAGGACTAGACAAACCACACTGCAACAAATAACCACCGGTACACACCAAATACCTAGCATAAGTCTAAAATTTCCCTGCACCAAAATGCCACAAGATCACATAAAGTTTCCTATATTGGTCACCATCTTGAAGAGAAGCAGGAATGAGAAGAAATCTGAATGTTTGGGTTATCAAAGAGTCTAATTACCTAAAGAGACATTGAAATTTTGGATCAAATTGAGTATACCATACCAGAACACTTTGAGATTTATTCACCTTCCTATCTAGTGGAGATGAAGTTGGGATGCGTGTGTTATAAGGAACACTAGGAACAGATGAGCAAATAAATACTATAAGGAGTGTATGGTGACTAAATGTTTAATCCCACCATAATATTTTAAAATTTCTCTGTACATATTCTTAAGCCATAATCCAGAAAGGAAGATCCAATTTATATTAATACTTACACAGGGTCCAAGCATATACCTTCTTGAACTCTACAACTCTTGGTTATCATTCCTTTGAAAAATTGTAATTTGAAACATTTTACATTATGATGAATTAAAAGTGTTATTTTAATTTTCATTTCTTTTATTATTACTGATATTGAAAATGTGTTCATATATATTTTGGTCACTTGTGATTTTTCTTTGCTTAATTGCTTCTTCATAGCATTTAACTTATTTCTTATTTTGAAGTTTTCTTCTGAAAGGTCTTCTATGTTTTTGATTAAATTCACTTATTAGAGTTTTGTTGTTATTTGGAATTGCATCAAAAATTTCCATTTTTTTTCTCTTACGGTTCTTTGTATATAAATAATTTGTTCACTGTTTTTAAGTTTTTAATAAAGTTTAAAGTACAATTAGTAAAGTGTGTAAAGTGTACAATTTTAAGTGGATAGACCACTTAATACAGTTTTACATATGTATATTTGGTTGCATGCCATTCATATCCAGATGTAGAACATTTCTGGCACCCCAAAGTTTCTTTTGGATCTCTTCTTAGTCCATTTCTCCCAATGGTAACCACTATTCTGTTCCTCTATTAATTAATTTTGTTTTTTTCTTGAATTTCATATAAATGAAATCATAGTGTTATGTACTCTTTTATGTCTAAGTCATTGATTTTGTTTTTGGAAACTTTCCTGAATACTACTTTCACAGTAATGTGTCATATTCTATAAACAGTAAGAGTGCCAGTATAGCTCTAGCAGGAAAAATGAGGGTGCAATAGTAGTGAGGAAAATCTTTGGTAAAGGTTCTACTGAAGACTCCTCCTTAAGTCTCAGTAGACAAAATTGGTTTATGTACCCATGGTTAAACTAATAACTGGCAAGGGAAATAGATTAACATTATTTTTTGACAATTTATTCTCTGGAACTAGAGAGGGCAACACTTTCTCTGAACACATAGTGACATGGAGAGTGGACCAGCAAAATTTGGGCATTGCCAGTAAGAAAGCACATAGAACAGGGAAGGGGTATGTGACTATGGTAATCAACATCACCTAACAGTTTCTAAAGAACTTAGTTTAGCTCCTGACTCACAGTAAAAACTAAAACCCTTTTTAAAAAATTCTATTATTATTAATAATTCAAATAAAGTTTTAGAATAATATTTAATGAAATATGAACATTCTCTCATTTTATTTTGTTAGAAAGCAGTTTATTAACCGTATGATTACCATCTTGTTTGAAAGATTAATAAATAAATACATAAACATATACTATGTACAACACAGGAAAGATAGGAGGGAGGGAGAGAGATACACAGTCACTGGATAAATAAAGAACAAAATTTAACAGTGTATATCTTTGAGGGTTTTAATTATAGATGATTTTAATTAACATTCAAAATTATCCACATTTTTGTTATTAAAAATAGGTATTTAAATATAACTATAAATATAGAAAATATAAAAAGTAATTTTGTTCAATTTTATTTTTATTTATATTAATTATGCTCTGTATTGTCATTGAACAAGGTCATTAATTTATTAAGGTGTCATTGAGCATTTGGAAATTAACTGTTTCCAAGTTCATCAATAAATGAATTGCTTCACTGAGAGAATTCCCTGTACTTTGGAAATGTTTTATTTATAGTGCATTTGGCCTATTCACCTATGATGTTGGGCTGCAGTGCATCAAACTTCGTTTGGTTATGTTTCTGTTATATACCATACACATTTGAACATGCTCAGAATCAAATGACATAAAGACATATGTTGGGCCAAATAATGTCCCTTCTCCTCCAAATAGCTGTCCACTTCTTAATCTCTGATACCTGTGAATATTTTACCTCACATGACAAAAGGAGCCTTGCAGATGTGATTAAATTAATTACTGTGAAATAATATATTGCTCTCTGTTCCCAGTTTCTGGCATAGAGCTTCTAAAACTCTTGTAATTACCTAAGTGATAAGAGCACTAGGATTATCTATTGTTCAAATATTTGGACTTTGACTCTGGTTCTTGACACAGAGCTCCTAAATCTCAGAATTTCCTGGGTGATAGGAGCATCTTTTTTTCTAATGAGGCAGTGCTTGGTGGCTCCTAGATGGGGGCTGGTCACCAGGAAGACCATGCATGATTAGAAGCTTGGAACTTTCATCTCCACCACCTTTACTCTAGGAAGAGAGGTGCTGGAAATTGAATTAATGATAGATCATGCCTATGTGATGAAGCCTACATAAAAATTCCAAAGAAACAACATTCGGAGAGGCTCCAGGTTGGTGAACATATACATCTTCCAGGAAGGTGATGCACCAGTAATCATAGGGTCCTGATAAGAGAGAAGCAGGAGGGTCAGCCTCAAGAGGAGATGTGACAACAGAAGCAAAAGTCTGAGCAATGCAGGCACAAAGCAAAGAATGTTGACGGCCTCTAGAACTGGAAAAGGAAAGGATCAGCTTCTCCCCTAGAACCTCCAGAAGGAACACAGCTCTGCTGATATTTTGGTTTAGTCCTGCAAAACCTATTTCAGACTTCTGACCTCCAGAACTGTAAGATAATATATTCGTGCTGTTATAAACAACTACGATTGTGATCATTTGTCACAGTTATAATAGAATATTAATCCATATCTATACTTTGTTGTATTTTCTCAAGTATGGCTAGTTAAGTATGTTTGTGTCTCTCTCCCACACAGAGATAAATAAGTAATATATGTGTTTTCTTCTTAGAATAGCATTTTATTACCTGGATGACTAAATCATTTTCTCTCCTGAGGGTCACAATTTAGTAAGTGCTAGACTTGGTGAGGTGAATGAACACTCTTTGAATGGTACACAAATCAGTTTCTAAGTATGAGTCTATTCTGTTTCCCATGTTAAATATTTATTTTTTTCTTAATACATATATTACTAGATATATGTATCTAGTAATACATATAGTCACATGTGTATATATGTGAGGTGTGTATATAAAAGAGCATGTCCTAGGAGCAGCATTATTTTTCTAAAAATAATTAATTCAATTCTTAAGAAATGTATAATTTTGAATGTTTGAAATTCCAGGCTATTCAATTGTGTAATTGCCAATATATCGTTTACAATTGCACCAAGCCTCAGAGGCTTATTATAAAAAAAAAAAAAAAAAAAGATTGTGTATGTTAAAATTTGTTTAAAGTATAATGTTAATGCAAATATAATTTGTCATTATAAATGATAACTTATTTTAAAATTAAATTACCTAAAGATTACTCTATTATAATTTTATTTCTGATGTGATTTTAATGGAAAAAAACCACATAAATTTGATTAAAATTGAAAAATAATTTTGTTGTTATTCTGTGACCCTTTCAATTTCATATGAATTGTAGGATCAGTTAGTTTGTCTCTGAAAAGAGAAAAAAAAAAAACAGCTGAGATTTTGATAAGATTGAATTAAATCTGTAGATCAGTTTGAAAATGAGCAGGACACTGTGGGGCCCGCCTGGGCACACAAATCTTTCTGTGCTCCCCATTTGTTTATTATCATGAAAAAGGCTCAGCCTCCTCCACCTTCCTGAATTCCAAAGAGCAGATTCAAACAGTTGCTAATCAGGAAAGTAAGGGAATGCAGAAACAAAGGCAGAACTATCAAAAAAACTATAATGCAGCAATTAAAGCAAGACCCTGGTTCCTCCTAAAGGGATATACAATATCTTTGAGTTCTGCAGGAACTAAGGGCCCCACCCAGGTGGCGAATGGTAACTTCAGACTGAACACAAGATACCTGGAAATCCTCTGTTACCTCACCACCAACCAATCAGAGAAAATCACACACCCTGCAGCTCTCACACCAAATTTTGCATATAAAATTTTCCTCCCCAAAACCATCAGGGAGATTGGGTTTTGGAGCAAGAGCCACTCGTTCTCCTTTCTTGGTCCTGAAATAAACCTTTCTCTGCTCAAAACTCTGATGTTTCAGATTGTTTGGGCTCACTGTGTGTTGTGCATATGAACTTGTGTTCAGTAACAAATTTGCAGTTTTGCCATCATGATAATATGGAGTCTTCTAATCCATGAAAATGGAACATTTAAAAAATGTATTTAGCTCTTTATTTTCTTTTAAAAATGTTTTATAGATTTCACTTGACAGATCTTGTGCTTCTTTGGCTGAATGTTTTTCTAGATAAATGTTCTTTGGATATTACTGTAAATAGAATTATTTATTAATTTTATTTTCAGATTTTTCATTGCTAGTGTATGGACATAACAAGTGATTTTTGTATATAGATCTTCTATCCTGCAACATTCTTTCCCTCACTTCCATGTTTTTGGTAATTTTTTCTCAGTTAATTAAAGGCATCAGACTTTACTGGTGGCACAGTTGTGAAGAATCCTCCTGCCAATGTAGGGGACATGTGTTCGATCCCTGGTCCAGGAAGATCCCACATGCCATGCAGCAACTAAGCCCGTGCACCACAACTACTGAGCCTGCACTCTAGAGCCCATGAGCCACAACTACTGAAGCCCACAAGCCTAGAGTCCATGCTCCACAACGAGAAGCCTGCACACTGCAATAAAGTGTAGTCCCTGCTTGCCACAGCTAGAGAAAGCCCACGCGCAGCAGTGAAGACCCAGCACAGCCAAAAAAAAAGAAAAAAAAAAAAGGGTATCCACATAAATTAAAATCGAAGTAGGGTTTTTATGAATGAAATGATATTATGATATTTATTATTTGTTATTATAATCAAGGTTTTTGAAATTCAAAGGAAAAGACCAGGAAACAAATGCACTATATTTACACCACATCAATAAACTTGTGATAGTATGGAGAAATCAGACACCATTTAGGGGCTCTGGGAGATTAGCAAGAAGTCAAATGGACTAGAAGATTGGGAGGAACAAAGGAGAATTTAGGGGGTTGGAAAAAAAATTAACTAGACCAAAAAGCTAAAAGCAGACAAACAGGGATTACCACTGGGAAAACTTCCAAGTAATTTTATTTCCTATGCTTTAGAACTGTGAAGGAGCATGGATGCCATGCTCGATGCTTGGATGCCATGATAATGCCTGCACATAATAGAGGAGAACCTGGCCAAAAAAACCCCAAACAACCAAAAAAACTCAACTTATTTCTGAATACACACACACACACACTGTTAGAGGAATATCTTTATTAGCTTTTGATCTTTTGGATTTTGTTTTCTCTGCCCTTTATATGGATCTTCCATTAACAGTGAACTTAAGGTCCAGTTTAGTTTAGTTTGTTTAATTCACATAGATTACAATGTAAATTGCCATCGCCTAGAGCTATGCAGTACAACCACACATGAAGCCCTGGAATCTCTCCAGATGTGGATTCTTTTCAATATTTCATTGAACCTAAGCCATGCATAAACCCTCTTATGGTGGGCCAAAACAATGGTAAGCACTTCCTGAGGAGGATAGAGAGGCAGTTGATACCAAGATTACCATAAAAGAAAGTCCCAGAATTGGCATTATACTTCATTGAAGGTTTAAAGAAGTGATAAATATATATCTGTATCTGTATTTTCATCTTTATCTGCACCTGCATTTGTATCTGTATCTATATATTTATCTTTACTTGTTATATTCTTAACATCAATATATTATCTACATTGTCAACATCTGGGTTATCCAAAAATCAATTGAAATGCGTTTATAGTCATCTACTGAGGGTATGTATACAAATTGACATTGCAAAATTTTCCTTTTTCATATGTAATTGATATCCCTTTTCTCTCCTTCAGAATGTTTAGAAACTATGGAATGCATAGTTTCTACTTAATAAATAATTTTTAGAATATTAATGAGGCATATTTTTTTTTGTTTTTAAGATAGTCATACATTAGAATAACTAAGTGTTGTAATGCATTTGGACATTTCTATATATTTTTGGTTAGTTTAAATGTGGATCTGTTTGCAAACACAATGGCTATTTATAGAATAATTTATCATCAGGAAGATAGTGTTTATTTACATATAAAATTATAAATAAGATGTCTCTTTTTGTGCCAGTATATGTTGATGTTTAAATGCAATTACTTTTAAAATTAGTATTTATTTTGATGAGAATAATCATGACAAGTTATCATTAGTGTCCTCAGATACCTTTTTAACAGGAAAAATAGTGAACAAGATGAAAGTAGGGGATATCATATCTTAACACTCAATATATAAAGCTATAAAACTGATGACTGAAGGAAACATGGAGTTTGGATAAATTTTCTCTGTATAAAATCAAGCACTGACCCTTGACTATGCTGGATCAGAAGATATCCTGAATTCCTCATCAAATTTGCATATTTCTTCTTTTTGGAACTTGATGGAAATTAAAGAGATGCTTCAAAATGTCCTTAATTTCTACTTCCTGAGAAATAAACTGGTTGTAGAGAAAATTTTGTTGCACACTCTTAAAAGGAATGGATTCAGGGTAGTACAAGTTGACCTTTGAACAACAAGGGGGTTAGGGACACTGACCTTCTGCACAGTCAAAAATTCCCATATAACATTACAGTCCCCCTTCTGTACCCACGTTTCCTCATCCATGAATTCAACCAATTGTGGATTGTGTAGTACTGTAGTACATATTTATTGAAAAAAAAATCCCAATATATAAGTGGACCTGTGCAGTTGAAATGTATGTTGCTCAAGGGTCAATTGTAAATGTTCTGTGTATTTGTAGGAATTGTTTTGAAAGGAAGATAAAGTACATTTTACCCATAGAAAGTAATGAAATAAAAATGCTAACCAAATATTTATAATCTTAAATGTGTATTTGTTTTATTCATTATAATGAAGAAAAATTTCCCTTTTTGTCTGTTTGTCCTTACAGAAAGGTTTAAATAAGTATTTTAAATTTATAAGTAGAAATTACTAAAAATTTAAATTCAAATTTCTTAAATTTTAACTCAGTTCTCAGTGATATTTAATTTAACTAGCAAAAATCCTCATTCAGGTTTAGAGAAAAGTAAAAATAATGCAATGTAACATGCTTTCATTTGCTACAGTGTCTTCTTGGGAATCTGTCTTTCCAATGTGTCATGTTGAAAAAATGTTGCATATAATAAAGTGAACATTTACCAAGCCAAGTGAATCACATACAGAAATATTTCACATTCCAGAAGTTGGTCTGTAACAGATGCTTTGCAAAATGGTTTGGACACATTTCAAAATTTATGAAAACACTGTAAGCTTTTCACTAAATCTGAAGCTTGGCATTTCATGATGCCAAGCTTTTGTCAATAAAATTAGTTTAGTGCAAACATTAAAACTCTGTTTTGTTTATTATAGAGCAATGAAGATTAACAGATTTTTAAATTAGCATTCAAAAGCTAAATTCAGTATTAGTTAAGGATTTATTTTGGAAATAACAGTCTTTAGGCTTTTCAGGGAACATGAGGAAAACAGCACATTTAACTTTTTAAAGCTGAAGAAAAAAATATTTTATATTTAATATGAGACTCTATCCTGTAGCAAATCTTATAAAGCAAATAAGTTAACAAGGCTTAGAATAAAGATTCTAAAGAGTCTTTTTGTTCCTATCAAGGCACCCCAATATATCTACCTAATCGTAGCTGCATTTTACACCGTAGCATGCAATAACTGTGTTCAAGGATGAGAAGATTGCAATAATAAATGTGCAATAGGTATATGTTGTGCCTGATTTGGAAATGACTAAGGACTCATTATATGTCAAGCATTTATATCAGGGAGAAAGCTGAAGTGGTATAGAATCCTTTGAGTTATATTTTGTTGCCTCTAGGAGCTGTCACTTTACACATTTTAGCAGGTGATCTTATCTTCACAATTATGTTTTTTCCCCCTGAGAATCACAGTTTTCTACAGTAAGTACAGCAAAGAACACAACCACCATATCTACCACATTTTTAAGGCAGTACACACAGCCAAATTACTTGATTTTTACTTCATTGAGTCACCCTATCCACCCTGTTGAGAAGATGGTCATAAGAATTGAGCCGGCAAACAAAGCAGTAGGAAGAGTAGAATTAATCATTAGAGAAATGCAAATCAAAACTACAATGAGATATCATCTCACACAAGTCAGAATGGCTATCATCAAAAAATCTAGAAACTATAAATGCTGGAGAGGGTGTGGAGAAAAGAGAACACTCTTGCACTGCTGGTGGGAATGTGAATTGGTACAACCACTATGGAGAACCGTATGGAGGTTCCTTAAAAAACTACAAATAGAACTACCATATGACCCAGCAATCCCATTACTGGGCATACACCCTGAGAAAATCATAATTCAAAAATAGACATGTACCACAATGTTCATAGCAGCTCTATTTACAATAGCCCAGAGATGGAAACAACCTAAGTGTCCATCATCGTATGAATGGATAAAGAAGATGTGGCACATATATACAATAGAATATTACTCAGCCATAAAAAGAAACGAAATTGAGCTATTTGTAATGAGGTGGATAGACCTAGAGTCTGTCATACAGAGTGAAGTCAGAAAGAGAAAGACAAATACCGTATGCTAACACATATATATAGAATTTAAGAAAAAAATGTCATGAAGAGCTTAGGGGTGAAACAGGAATAAAAACACAGACCTACTTGAGAATGTACTTGAGGATATGGAGAGGGGGAATGGTAAGCTGTGACAAAGCGAGAGAGAGGCATGGACATATATACACTACCAAACGTAAGGTAGATAGCTAGTGGGAAGCAGCTGCATAGCACAGAGAGAGCAGCTCTGTGCTTTGTGACCGACTGGAGGGGTGGAATAGCGAGGGTGGGAGGGAGGGAGATGCAAGAAGGAAGGGATGTGGGAACAGATGTATATGTATGACTGATTCACTTTGTTATAAAGCAGAAACTAATAAAAACAAACAAACAAACAACAACAAAATAAAAACATGAGAACTGAGTAATCTGAGAATTCCCTAAATATTTCCTAAATAAAGAAGCATTAATCACAGTGTTACAAATATTTGGAGATCCATCAAATAAAGGAGAGTGATTATTAGTATTACAATGAAGGTATAATGAGCTAAAGGTCAATGACTGGCCTATCCTCAAAGCCACCTTGGTTTCAGCCATTTCCAGCCAGTTTTTATCACATCCCACAGCTGCACCCTTTCTTCAATTATCTAGTGTTTGTGTCCTGCCCCTTTCCCTCCTGTCTCAATGTGTGCCCTGTGGGATTGCAATTCTTGTGTCCTATGTGTGAAAGGCAGACATGAACTTTTCTCTCTCTCAATCTCTCTTAGTGATACTTAGCAGAAACATTCAAGTATTCAAGCAAACATTCCTGAGAAATCAGAAATCTTGCAGAGTCAAGTATTTTGTGGAATGTTCACCTACAATAGGACTTATTCTATTAGAAAGGTGGTATGAAATTTATCTTGGACTTTAGCTCAAGTGACTCATGACACTGTCTGACTCTGGAAGGCATTCAAGTCAGGCTTCACATCACTTACTCAAGTTGTAAAGATAACAGAATTTACCATTGATTTCTCCCTTGTAGGCCAAAGTGAAGTATGAGCTGATAGGGTTAAAGATATACTACCCCAAAATATGATACCTTGGCAATACTGAATATTTTAAACTGAAGGAATTTGAAAAATGGCAAGTGCTGGGTGGACTCTCCAACTTTTCCCTGAAGCAGTTGATAAAATCTCCTGTGAGAGATGCCTTCCCTATACCCAGAGAAAAGGAACATCCTAATCTTCAATGGGGGAGGGGCACCTGCCTGAGAAAAATGGGAACAGCAAGGCTTGCTAAGTTTCCCCCAGTTTATAACCCTTAGCTCATACCTTTTGTCCTATTACATTTTTCCACAACTTTTCACTCTTCATCAATCCTAGCATAAAAAGGCTCTGGTCTAACCACATTTTTGGGTCTGTTTCTTTCTGTCTTCAGTTTCTTATGAAGGCCCCCATGTCATTTAAAAACATGCATTAAATAAATTTGTTTATTTTTCTCTGTTACACTTTTTGTTCTGGGAACCCCAGCCAGGAACCTAGAAGAAAGGAAGGAAAATATATTTTTTCTCATCTACAGTGCAAATTATTAATATATCTTTGTGTACCCAGGTATGCTCTGGTTAGTTTGATAAAATTAGTACAGAAACTTAAGGAGGAAGCCACCTTTCTAAGATAGACTCTTATGGTTAATAAATCTAAGATTTATTTAACTGACTAAACCAAAGACCTTTTGAAGGAATGCCTGAGACAAATACTGCTGATTTTCCTCATCCTATCCTTGGAGTCCTGCTGGCAATAGCTGGATAAATGTTAAGACAAACTAAATGGATGTCATCATAGCTCCTATTGGTTAGATTAAAACAGAATGATCAACGGATGTTATATTATGGACAAATTAGCCAGAAACTAACAATGAAGAAAAACATGAGGTGGAATGGTGAAGTGGAAACATTTTTTGTGTTTCTGCAGAGTTGGGACATTCTAAAATAAATTTTGTTAAAAACTTAGGATCCTGGCCTAAGAGCAAGTCTTAGGAAGTCAATTCATAACTGTATAGAGAATGGGAAAACTCCATAGAGATTTGCCTAACTCTGGCAGCACTATACTTTTAGGTACAAAATTTTTTAATCGTTTTGTATCACTTTGTAACAAATTATCTCAAACTTTTTTGCTTAAAACACAAACATGTATCATATCTCACAATTTTTGTAGGTCAGGAATTTGAGAGTGGTTTGGCAGGGCATTTCTCATAAGTTTAATAAAATTTCAGTCAGATGTCAACCAGGCAGCTGTCAACTGAAAATGTAACCAAATGCAGGTTCTTGAGCCCAAAACACAGTTAGGCCAAACAAACAGAAATTTTGGATTTTGGAGCAGAGAAAGGTATATTGCAGGACCATGCAAGGAGATGGGTGGCTTATGCCCAAAACCCCAAACTCCCTGAAGTGTTTCAGCAGAGCATTTTTAAAGTCCAGGTGAGGGAGTGTTCGCAGGGTATGTAATCAGCTCATGCACAATTCTTTGGCTGGTTGATGATGAGGTAACAGGGCGATGTCATAGAGGTTAACATTATCAATCCTTAGGCTCCAGGAGGCCTGGAGTTTATGTGCTCATGGTCATCAAGTAGTTAACATTTTCCATTTGGTGGGGGGTTTTCACATCTGTAAAACAATTCAGGAAATATACATCGGATACTGTTATCTAGGTAGCTCAGAGAGGAGCTAAAGCAGAAGATATAGGGAGAAAACCTGCATGGGGAAGCCCCCATAGGGTCCTGCTCAGTTACAAAAACATGGCTGGAGCTGGAGAATTTGCTCTCAAAGTAGCTAACTCACATGGCTGGCAAGTTGGTACTGGCTACTGGTTGGAAGCCTTAGTAACCTTTCCATGTGGACCTCTAAACAGAGATACTTGAATTTTCCTTATCTCATAATAACTCTCTTTCCCCAGAGCAAGAGATCTAGAAGCTGAAATGCCTTTTATGGTTTAGCTTCAGAAGTTGCACATTGTCATCTCTAAGTATTTTATTGTCCACACAGACCAGTGCAGTTTTAAAGTGGGGGAAAATTAAGCCCATGAATATCAGAAGACAAAAATCATTGGGGGCATTTTGGAAGCTGGCTATCACACATGGAAACAGATGCAAGTTCCAACACTTGAATAGTCCTGAGGGTTCTTACTATCTTCATCCTATGGTCATTGAATTATGAAGAGGTGTGTGTAGTTTGCCAGGAGGAGTGCAAGATCCCTAGGTGTTGGGTGGCATTTTCCTGTAGGACTGAGGCAGAGATGATTTACTGACTGGATCTGTCAACTGAATACTAATTGCACACACACACACACACACACACACTCTGGGTTTTGGCACCTAGAGTCAATCAATAAAAAAGGAATAATACATCCTTTTTAGGGTTGTTGTGTGAGGAAAAAATAAAATGATAAACAACAAGCATCTCACAAAACAGATGTTTGCTACTTTTAGTTCTCTGTCTTCATGGAGCTGTCCAACACAGTTTAACATTTAATTGTTCTCTAACTCCTTAGCTCCTCTATATACTCATTTTGCCACCCCACTGAATTACTCATTCTTTTGAAACACAGGATATTTATCCTAAACACACTTTTTTATAATCCGCATATGTGTGATGTATTGATGCTGGACATATAACCTATTACTGAATAATATATACTCTTTATTTAACTGTATTAACTCCTCCATCTCCTTATCATTTAGTTAATATTTTTTTAACTACCTACTAAATTTAGAGTCTGTATTTTTAAAAAATGGATGGAGATGCTGCCTTAAGGATCACTGATTTTAACCAAATGATAAATATTTAGAAATTATAAAATGTGTAAGAAACCAGGAAACATTATTTTAATAGTCATTGTAATTATTATGTGAGGGGAATATACTCTCACCCCAGGGTGGGAATGACATAATTATTTGAGGAGGACTTTAATAAGTAGACACACCACTCAAAATTCTTTCCTTACAATCTAGGGGTTTCTGTCACTCACCACCCAAAATCCCCATGCTTCAAGCTTCCACCTTATTGCAATTTTTTTAGAAACATTGATCTAGAAAGTAGTGATTGTTTTATAGTTTAGTGGTTATAGTTTTAAATACTATTTTTTTGTTGAGGGGTTGAAATAAATCTTCTTAGTTTGACATGTGTGTAAGTTTTTATTTGATTCTATGGAATAAATCTCTGAGTGTCTATGAGAATTGACTCACAGATGAAAAGCTTTAAATTCAGTTCCCAAGCTTAGCAAACTGGAAAGTAGTCGATTGCTCAAAAACAAAAACCAAAACAAAAAGCCCTTTACATCTGTTTTTTTCTTTCACATGCTCTGTGCTTACAAAGTTTCTCCCTTTGTCACTTTCTCTCAAAGCTTTAAAGATTTTTCACATCCATGTCTTAGACAGAATGTCTCAGATAGAATTGGAAAATATCTTTATTTTCTTCAGAAAATTAAAGCTGAAGCCTCAAGTTTTCATCCATTGCTTGTTTTGTGCTTTCTGACCAAATAGGTGTATGTGTACGTGAGAGAGGGAGAGAGAGAGAGAGAGAGAGAATGGGAAAGAGAGATATTAATTATGCAATATATAGACTGTGAATCGCTTTCACTAAGTTACACTCCATGTTGCTGATTGTGAAGGTTATAAAATAATCCTTCTTCATGAATTTTTAAGCAGTAATTTTCAAGCAGACTTGCTTCAGTGCCTCAGAAGCACAAACACTAAACATGGCTTAGACATAAAATTTTTAGGTGCTCAGGCTATGTTTTTAATAATTATTTTCTAGAATTTTCCCTTTAACTTTGATCCCAGTTCATTTCAGATTCCATTGCTCCTGGTGCAATGCAATAAAAAAGGCAGACATCAACTTTTATTATTATCTTTCAACTAGACAATAGACACATAGGCAACACCATAATGATGGAGCTATAAGGTGCATTTCTAGTGTTTTAGCCACACTTTTTGGCAGGGTTAGGCTGTGCAGTCAAAGGAAATATGAGTAAGAAAACAATAACTACAGAAAATATGCCTCCCTTATTATGGTAATTATTGTTTCTCACAAAACGTACACATCGTGCAGGGCTGAGCACAATTGTACAGGCTACTTCTTTCAAAAGGATGCCCAGTGGAGGGGGATGAAATCCAGTTCTCATTCCACTTGCTAAACCTTTTGCGCTGGTAATGGGCTTCATTGGGTCAGAAAGGGCAATTCCTCCTAACTCATGTATAGATGCCACTTTAAACATGTTTTTAATGCTTCTTAAACCATGGGTGCTGAAGGCCTAGCTTTTTTTAAGTCTTAACCCATTGATGATTAATATTTTGTAAAATACCAAAAAAATATTTTAATTTTTAATTTTTGAAAAATAAAATATAAAATGCAAGTCTTACAAAGTATAAGCACAAAAATTTATAATATTAAATAAAATTACATTTTGATAAATATTATTAGAACATATATAGCATAAGGAATCACAAAAGCCTACAGTGCTCACTGAAAATGTACATATGATCAATTAATATAAATACCCCCTTTTACACTTATAACTTTTTTTTTTTTTTGGCGGTACGTGGGCCTCTCACTGCTGTGGCCTCTCCTGCTGCAGAGCACAGGCTCTGCACTCGCAGGCCCTGTGGCCATGGTTCATGGGCCCAGCTGCTCCACGGCATGTGGGATCCTCCCAGACCGGGTCACGAACCCGTGTCCCCTGCATCGGCAGGCGGACTCTCAACCACCACGTCACCAGGGAAGCCCTACACTTATAAATTTTTATCATTCCATAATCATACCTAAATAAAAAACTATAATTAAAATAGCAATTCCCAGTATGAAATGTCTATTGCACACTTCAAAGGAAAAGCATGCATAACAATTTAAAAATATTTGAACATGAAACATTAGTTGACTTACTATTTAACTAATCTAGTTCGGATTGACAACACTTTTCATAAGGAATAATGTATATCTACACTATGTCTGTACTTTATTTTTATAGTATTCATGATAGAGAAACAAGTCTCTGAGAGGTATTTGATGAGAAAGAAAGAAGAAATTTTAAAATAATCTCAGCAAACTCATACCAATTTTTAAGTTTTATCCATAAAAAAGCAAATTTTATTTTGATAATGCTCTTCAAACTTTTATTAGTAGCCAGTTCCAGCAATTATGTAAATTTTTGATAAGTTTAAAGTATCTTTCAACAAAAGACATCCAAATTCATGAATTTTCTTTGTGTGAATTTTCTTCTGAAGAAAAATAAAATTCAGTACACTCAGTATATTTTACCAAATTTGTAGTGTATTTGGTGGTAACTTTTTCACAAATATACAATATCAAGATTATTATCTACTTATTGATAACTGTTCAGTTATGGAGCATACCATAATAATCTGTACAATTTTTTTAACATCTTTATTGGAGTATAATTGCTTTACAATGGTGTGCTAGTTTCTGCTTTATAACAAAGTGAATCAGTTATACATATACATATGTTCCCATATCTCTTCCCTCTTGCATCTCCCTCCCTCCACCCTCCCTATCCCACCCCTCTAGGTGGTCACGAAGCACCAAGCTGATCTCCCTGTGCTATGCGACTGCTTCCCACCAGCTACCTATTTTACGTTTGGTAGTATATATATGTCCATGCCACTATCTCACTTTGTCACAGCTTACCTTTCCCCCTCCCCATATCCTGAAGTCCATTCTCTAGTAGGTCTGACTTTATTCCCATTTACCCCTAGGTTCTTCATGACATTTTTTTTCTTAGATTCCATACATATGTGTTAGCATATGGTATTTGTCTTTCTCTTTCTGACTTACTTCACTCTGTATGACAGACTCTAGGTCCATCCACCTCACTACAAATAACTCAATTTCATTTCTTTTTGTGGCTGAGTAATATTCCATTGTATATATGTGCCACAGGTACATGAAAAAGTATAAGACTAGAACACTCCCTAACACCATACACAAAAATAAGCTCAAAATGGATTAAAGACCTAAAGATAAGGTCAGAAAATATCAAACTCTTAGAGGAAAACATAGGCAGAACACTCTATGACATAAATCACAGCAAGATCCTTTTTGACCCACCTCTTGGGGAAATGAAAATAAAAACAAAAATAAACAAATGGGACCGAAGGAAACTTAAAAGTTTTTGCACAGCAAAGGAAACTATAAACAAGACCAAAAGACAACCCTCAGAATGGGAGAAAATACCTGCAAATGTACGAATTTTTGACTGTGTTCATAATTGTCTATTTCTTACCCTCTGCTTTGTCTTGACCAAACTTTAGTCAGCTTTCTCTCTTCCCAACAAAGTCTCTTAAATTTTGGCTTGCTCCCAAGCCTGAGTAAGCACTAAAATGTGCTCCCCTTATCATCTTATGTGGAATGGTTGAAATCAGTGAGACACATTACCTGTCAAACCTCGCATACCATGTGTTCACTCACTCCCTCTCCATTTTCCAACTTTCCCATATTTACTGCTTATCCCTTACTGTCTAAAAAAATCTGTTTGATTTTGAGACACTTGCAGGATTCTGAAATTGAGATGTTCTCTTTATCGTAAGAGTCTCTGAATGAGGTTTCTCCTTATATAAGTCCATATTTGTCATCATTGGACACAATTCTTTCAGGATTTTTTTCTTTTTCTGTCATCAAAAAACTGTTTCTTTCCTTCCATGGAATTATTGTAAGGATTAAGTATACCAAATATATCAGATAAATAAGCACGTTTGACTGTTCAATTAATATCTTCGACTATTTTGAACCAAACTAGTTTCTTATCTTGCAGAAATATTGATTGTGTTCATTAACAGTATTTCAGCATGCAATAAGTTTGTATGTGATTAGCTTCCAAATTATCACACAAAGAAAATAATTTTGAATTTATCACATTAACTCATGTAATTCACATTTTTTTTTATTTTTACTACATCAATGTGTTTCACATATTTGGTTCACCTGACTTTTTTTCATAGTAAAACGTTCTCGGCAATGGAAGCAAGTTTATATTCAGGACATTTCTGCCATTCTAGCTGACCCATAAGAGATTGCTCTTAGACAAAACTTAAACTCCAATTCATGTTAATTGATGATTTGTTTTTTTCCTATTTTAATACAGTTTAGAGTAACTATGCTTGTCAGCAGGAAACTGAATAAAATAATTGTTCCTTCATATCCTCATCATGTTCAAATTGTACATCTTCACAAAGAATTTCCATGTGCCTTTGTCAAATTCCATGTAAAATGCTTGGTTAGGTGTATGCATTCTATGAGTTATTCTTCTATGTGGTTTTCTAGTTCCTGAGTATTTTGAGCTATGGTGTTATTGGAAAGTGTTATTTGAGTTTCCCTTTCTTCTGGCTACGTTTTCTCCCAAAATTTTGAAATAACCACCATCGATGCAATCTTCTAAGAATATCTCAGCAGATGTATATTTTTTGGTTTTAGCCATCTTAAGTTCTACATTATAAGAAGGCCTCAAAGCACTAATATTTATGTGTAAAATTTTGAACATCTGCCAATTTTTAATGCACTATTCTTCCTTTAAAATAATTATTTCTGTTCTGAAATTAACTTTATGTTTTTAATATAAATGCCACCTAAATTTTGTTGAGTTTATTGCTTTGTTAGCCAGTATACTAGAAACTATTAATTATGGTTTTAGCACTTCACCATCAATCAGGGCTAAAATATGAAAATCAATATATGAAGGAGCACATGTTGAAAGAAAACTAGTACAAATTATACTGGTCTTCATTTTATCCCCCCAAGATCACTTTCATCATCAAAATTTAGTTTACAGCAGTAGCCACATTCAAAAAAATGTGACTTTTATTTAAAAAAATGAAATTTGTTTTATCATCAGTATACTATAGTCAAATGTAAATAATACATTTTACTTTCCTAATTTGGCTAGTAATGTTAAAATATAAAAATTTTAAAGACTTTATAACAATTTTAACAATCACAAAAATAGCAATTTATAAAAGTAAACAAATCCTTATATATTTTTAGATTTTTATATACTTTTGGGTGGATTTGATAAACTAACCCTAAGCTATTAATTTTTTTTATGGTCCTTTTGTCCCTAACTAGTAGACACTTCATGCCTTATGCACTTTACACATGAGTCAGACAACACTCAAAATGATCTGTATCCTGTTCAAGGAGGCAAGTCCACTGATTGTATGCTTGAATGTTGTGACAATGTCAGTTATTGTAAAAGTATCTACAATTTACCTCAGATTTCTGTAATTTTATTTTGCAGTCCAGCAACAAATAACTATTGAACCGTCACTGGCCACCATTTGAGGAGCCCTTACTTTATGAGCTACTGGAGGTGCCCACACTTTGTAAGATACAATAAAAATGCAATAATTATGGCTGTTTGAAATAAAAGTTGTTTCCTGATAGATTTTCTACCTGTTTGGGGATCTTTGACGGTGGTCACATTGTTTTAGCCAAGAAAAATAACTTGGGAATTGTTCCTCATGGCTAAGTAAGTTGTGGTTTCTTTTACAGCTATTGCAGTAAATGAAATACCTTTTCAAAGTTGTATGGAGCCTGTCACTGGCCTACTAATAACATAAAAAGAAACAACTGGATGTGTCTGTCTAACATTCAGGTAATTTTCTTGTTTGGATTATAATGAAAGTGGACTTTTATGCTTTTTTATAGTATCTTTAACTCCAAATTTAAAAGGTGTTATTTTTGTTTCTCCTTCACTAAATCTAAAAATATTTCTGGGAATTACCCTTTTAACTTCTAGTAGTAAGAATTTAACTGGTAACCAGAACCAAAAGAAGTGGTAGTAGTGAGCAAAGTGTTCTAAGAACAACAAAAATCCTCACCTATTTTTAAATGTTATTTCCCTTTCTCTCTTTTATAAATATTCAATTTCTTTATAAAATATGTCTCCATAATTTTATATAAATGGATAACTGTGATTCTTCTACTCTCCTCATCCACATTAGGTCAACTTCCAATTTCCTGCAGATAATTTATGTTAATAATTTAGTATCTATCCTTCTGTATTTTTATCTATGTTTATCAAACAGGATTAGGTTTAAATAAATGTGAAAGAAAAAACTAAATAACTGTGGCCTCAACACAACAGTGTTTATCTCATTATTAGGTAAAACAAGTCCATAGCCAGGGAAACAAAGGCAGGTGCAGTACGTCTCCTTCAAGAGATCATCAGAACCCAAGCAGTTTGTAGATTATCATCCTGCTATTCTTTTTTTTTTTTTTTTTTTTTTTTGCGGTATGTGGGCCTCTCACGGTTGTGGCCTCTTCCGTTGTGGAGCACAGGCTCAGAGTCCATGGCTCACAGGCCCAGCCACTCCATGGCATGTGGGATCTTCCTGGACCAGGACACGAACCCATGTCACCTGCATCAGCAGGTGGACTCTCAACCACTGCGCCACCAGGGAAGCCCATCCTGCCATTCTTAAGGTACAGTCATTTATCTCCTACTCTATGATTGCTTCCAAGAGCTCCAACCATTCTGTTTACATTTTAGGCAGCAAGATAGAGAGGGAGAGAAGAATCACCAACCTCTTATTTTGTTCTTAATGTTTTATAATTAAAGCTTTCAAACATAAAAAAGATAATAATACAATTAACTGTCATATACCTATCACTTAAATTAAAAATTGATAATATTCACAAAAATATTGACAAAACTTTTAAAGTTACATACTTAATAACCCTTTCTTTCTAAATACTTTTGCATACTTCTTGGTAAAGTAAGATTATTTTCTTGTACAACCACAGTAACACATATAACATGATTAGAAATAATTAATTCCCTTATATATTATTGTTTAGTCATGCCGCTCAAGATGGTTGCTCTTTTGTTCTCCCTACTTCCCCTGCCAGAACGATGCCTGCTTTACCTATTCCCTACTCACATGACTGACCTTCCTGTGTACTTTGCCAGGGCCCCAGCTAGTGATTGTTCTTATCAAAGGGGCGGTGAGGAGCGTGCCTCTACTTGTTTCCCTGGTAACTAAGACCCCACCTGACATCAATTCCCCTATAACTGGTAATTTGCCCTCTCTGCCCCAGGCAAAGACGGCCATCATGTCCTGCCCACCATGCTCTGCACATGACTGGGTGTTGCTTCAGGACCTTACTTCAGATGTGTAAGCTCCCCCATCAATTAAACCACTGAAGTCTCTGTTGCTGACTCAGGGTCTTAAAGCTGGGCAAGCACAGGCCTTGTAGGCCTGTGGGGTGCAGCTCAACAATTATATTATCTAATTGCTAGAAGATAGTACTTCAGAAATATATTTTATAGCATTTGAATTAGAATCTATTTAAGGAAACACACTGAGTTTGATAATTATATCTCTTCATTCTCCTTTAATTTAGAATGTCCCATTTTTTTCATGATATCGACCTTTATGTAAGAATAAACCAAGTATCTTATAGAGTGCCCCACAGTCTAAACTTGTCTATTTCTGTATAATGGCCTTTAGTTTGTTCTATCATTTTCTTCAGTTTTATTGAGGTACAATTGACAAATAAATTGTACTTCATGATTGTTTGATATAGGTATACATTGTAAATGTATCCCTCCCAGCTAGATAATAACACTTCTATTACCTCACTCTATCTATCCATCTATAAGTATCTATCTACCTGTCATCTATCTACTTTAGTGAGAACATTTAAGTTCTATTCATTTACAACACTTTTCTTTTTATTGTGCTACACGGGCCTCTCACTGTTGTGGCCTCTCCCGTTGCGGAGCACAGGCTCCGGATGCACAGGCTCAGCGGCCATGGCTCAGGGGCCCAGCCACTCTGTGGCATGTGGGACCTTCCCAGACCAGGGCACGAACCCGGGTCCCCTGCATTGGCAGGTGGACTCTCAACCACTGCGCCACCAGGGAAGCCCCACTTACAACATTTTAATTATATAGTAGAGTGTTATCAACTATACATATCATGTTATACATTAGATTCTTAGATCTGATTATTCATCTTATTGCTGAAAGTTTTTACCTTTTTACCAACCTCTTTCTATTTCCTTACCCCCAACCCATGGAAATCACTTTTCTACCCTCTGGTTTTATGAGTTTAACTTTTTATTTAGATTCTACATATAAATGACACCATGGAGTATTTGATTTCTCTGTCTGAATCATTTCACTTAGCATAATGCCTTCAAGGTGCATCCATGTTGTTGTAAATGGCAGAATTTCCTTCTTTCTCATGGCTGAATAATATGGCATTATATATAATATAGTATATATTATATATCTATATCTATGTGCACCATATATTCTTTCTTCCTCATCTATATATCTGTTGACAGACACTTAGATTTTTTCCATATCTTGACTACTGTGAATAATGATGCAAGCATCATGGCAATGCACATATTTCTTCAAATTTTTGATTTTATTTCCTTTGGAAATATAGCCAGAAGTGGAATTGATGGATCATATAGTAGTTCTATTTTTAATTTTGAGGTGAAGTCTCCATACTGTTTTTTATACTGGATATAGCAATTTACATTCCCTCCAAAAAGTGCACAAGTGTTCCCTTTTCTCCACATCTTCTACAACACTTATTATCTCATGGGTTTTTTTTTACATCTTTATTGGAGTATAATTGCTTAACAAAGGTGTGTTAGTTTCTGCTTTATAACAAAGTGAATCAGTTATACATACACATATGTTCCCATATTCCCTCCCTATCTTGTGTGTTTTGAGGGCAGCCACTGTAACAGGTGTGAGCTGATACCTCATTATGGCTTTGACTTGCATTTCCCTGATGACTAATGATATTGAACATCTTTTCATGTACCTGTTGACAATTTGTATGTCTTTTTTGGAAAAAAACATATATTCAGTTCCTATGCCCTTTTAAAAATTGGATTGCTTTTGTTTTGTTTTTGTTTGTTTTTTTTGGTATTTAGTTGTGTGAGTTCTTCATATATTTTGGATATTATCCCTTTATCAGATATATGATATGCAAATATTTTCTCCCATTCCATAACTTGTCTTTTCATTTTGTGGATGCTTTCCTTTGCTGTACCAAAGTATTTTAGCTTTATGTAGTCCCTGTATATTTTTGTTTTTGTTGCCATTACTTTTGATGTCAAATCCAAAAAATCATCACCAAGACCAATGTCAAGGTGCTTACCACTTATGTTTTCTTATAGTAATTTTATGGGTTCAGGTCTTAAGTTTAAGTCATTAATCCATTTTGAATTGAATTTGTGTATGGTGTAGGATTGGGTCCAGTTTCATTCTTTTGAATGTAGCAGTCCAGTTTTCTCAGCATCATTTATTGAAGAGACAGTTCTTTCCCAATTTTATATTTTTGGCTCCTTTGTTGTAAATTAATTGACCATATATTTAAAGGTTTATTTCTGCATCTCTATTCTGTTCCTTTGGTCTATGTATCTGTGTTAATATTAATGACATACTGTTTTGATTACTATCATTTTGTAATGTACTTTGAAAGTAGGAAGTGTAATGTCTCCAGGTTTCCTCTTTTTTCTAAAGATTGTCTAGGCTATTAGGGGTCTTTTCTTATTCTATAAAATTTTAGGATTGTTTATTCTATTTCTGAGAAAAATGCCTTTGGAATTTTGATAGGGATTTCATTGAATCTGTAGATGACTTTGGGAAGTATGGATATTTTAAGAATATTAATTCTTCCAATCCATGAGCATAGATTAATTTTCTACTTATTTGTCTCTTCTTCAGTTTCTTTCATCAGCATCTGATAATTTTTAGTGTATAAATCTTTCACTTACTTGGTTAAATATATTCCTAAGTATTTAATTATTTTTGATGCAATTGAAATGAGTTTGATTTCTTAATTTCTCTTTATGATAGTTTCCTGTAAGGTCATACAAATACAACTGATTTTTGTATATTGATTTTGTATTATGAAACTTACCTAAATTCATTCATTTTTTTTACATCTTTATTGGAGTATAATTGCTTTACAATGGTGTGTTAGTTTCTGCTTTATAACAAAGTGAATCAGTTATACATATACATATGTTCCCGTATCTCTTCCCTCTAGCATCTCCCTCCCTCCCTCCCTCCCTATCCCACCCCTCTATGTGGTCACAAAGCACCGAGCTGATCTCCCTGTGCTATGTGGCTGCTTCCCACTAGCTATCTATTTTACATTTGGTAGTGTATATATGTCCATGCCTCTTGCTTTGTCACAGCTTACCCTTCCCCCTCCCCATATCCTCAAGTCCATTCTCTAGTAGGTCTGTATCTTTATTCCTGTCTTACCCCTAGGTACTTCATGACATTTTTTTTTCTTAAATTCCATATATATGTGTTAGCATACAGTATTTGTCTTTCTCTTTCTGACTTACTTCACTCTGTATGACAGACTCTAGGTCTATCCACCTCATTGCACATAGCTCAATTTCGTTTTTTTTATGGCTGAGTAATTTTCCATTGTATATATGTGCCACATCTCCAAAAATGGACAGAAGACCTAAATAGACATTTCTCCAAAGAAGATATACAGACTGCCAACAAACACATGAAAGAATGCTCAACATCATTAATCATTAGAGAAATGCAAATCAAAACTACAATGAGATATCATCTCACACCAGTCAGAATGGTCATCATCAAAAAATCTAGAAACAATAAATGCTGGAGAGGGTGTGGAGAAAAGGGAACACTCTTGCACTGCTGGTGGGAATGTGAATTGGTACAGCCACAATGGAGAACAGTATGGAGGTTCCTTAAAAAACTACAAATAGAACTACCATATGACCCAGCAATCCCACTACTGGGCATATACCCTGAGAAAACCATAATTCAAAAAGAGTCATGTACCAAAATGTTTATTGCAGCTCTATTTACAATGGATAACTTCATTCTTAATTCTAACAATTTTTTGCTGGAGACTTAAGGGTTTTCTGCATATGATATTATGTCATCATCAAATAGAGACAATTTTACTTCTTTCTTTCTAATTTGTATTTCTTTTATTTCATTTTCTTGTCTAAGGTTCTGGCTAAGATTTCCAGTGTTATTTATTTTTTTTTTGCACTCAGAAATAAATATTATATTTTTTATTCAATTTAAAATTTGGGTATTATTTTAATTATTTATTTTTTAATTTTTAATTTATATTGGAGTATAGTTGATTTACAATGTTGTGTTAGTTTCAGATGTAGAGCAAAGTGATTCAGTTATATATATGCATGTATTCATTCTTTTTCTGATTCTTTTCCCATATAGGTTATTACAGAATATTGAGTAGAGTTCCCTGTTCTATATAGTAGATACTTGTTGATTATCTATTTTATATATAGTAGTGTGTGCATGTTAATCCCAAACTCCTAATTTATCCCTTCCCCCCACCTTTCCTCTTTGGTAACTATAAGTTTGTTTTTGAAGTCTGTGAGTCTGTTTCTGTTTTGTAAATAATTTCATTTTTTTTTTAATTCCACAGCCCAGTGTTATGTTAAATAAAATGGCAAGAATGGGCACCTTTGTTTTGTTCCCAATCCTAGAGAAAAAATTTTCATCTTTTCCTCATTTGTATCTGTTGAAATGATCATGATTTTTATCTTTCATTTTATTTATGTGGTATGTCATATTTATTGATCTGTGTATGTTGAACCATCTTTACATCTCTAGAATGAAAAAACTTGCTCATGGTGTATGATTCTTTGAGTTTATTATTGAATTCAATTTGTTCTTATTTCGTTGAGAACTTTTACATCTACATTCATCAGGGCATGTAACTGTTCATAGTAGTTTCTTATGATCCTTTGTATTCTTTTGTAGTCTCAGTTATAATGTATCCTCTTACATTTTTAATTTTATTTACTTGAGTCCTCTCTTTTTTCACAGTGAGTCTATGCAAAAGTTTATTTTGTTTATCTATTACAAATAGCTTAGTCCCATTACTCATTTCTAATATCTTTTTAGTTTCTGTTTTACTTATTTCTGCTCTGATCTTTGTTACCTCTTCTAACACTGGTCCAAGCCAGAATTTTATATAAGAATAAATCAATTGTCTTATAGAAAGCCCCACAGTCTGGATTTATCTAAAGTTTCCGTATGATTTCCCTTAGGTTGTTGAATCAATTTTTTTTTTTTTACTACTTAAAAAGGATAATATTGTCTACTTCATATTTCATCACTTCAGAGACATATAAATTCAATTTATCCAACTAATAATGATGTTGTTTTTGATTACAAGTTTAAGGTGGTGATAACCAAATTTCTACATTGTAATGATAAAAATTTCTATTTTCAACAAGCAAATAGGGTGATACTAATGGATTTTGCATCCACTGATGAACCTCACCTATTTCATTAATGGCTTCAAAATGTTGATTCTCCAATCATAACATTATTATTGAATTTTTATGCTGGCATTCTTTTGTAAAGAAGTGTTTTTCTTCATCACCTGGTCTAGTCATTCCTTTTCAGTACAGTTATTACTGAAAATGTACAATAACTGCTTAATTTTCTCTTTTTAATTATAATTTCATAGTAAGTAGTTGATGTAATAGTCACTGTCAATCGTAAAAAAATTTTTTTTTGGATTAACACTGTGAATCAAAAAATTTTAAATATTAAATGTCTTAATAAATTAATGTCATCAGTTTTCTGATCATCAAATTGTCTAAAATTTTCCCAGTAAGAATCCTTTTGTACTGGCTCCAGTGTCATTTTAACTTGACCACATTAATCTCTAATGCTTCCTTGTTTTGCAGCACAAAATATGTTACAGATTTATCATGCATTTTCATGGCCTAATCATAAAATTTGGCCTTTTTCCAAGGAGTCTTGTTTCATTTATATTAAGGAATTTTATTTCAGAGCCATAATCTAGGTTCTCAGACTACCTTTAATACTGAAATACATAGAATAAATACTTAGTTTTAAATCTAACAAAGTATGTACAAGACATCTATGAGGAAAACTACTAAACTTGAATGAATAAAATCAAAGATGATTTAAATAAATGGAGGTATATTCTATATTCATGCATAGGAAAACTCAATGTCATCAAAATGTCAGTTCTTCCCAATTTGATCTATAGATTCAATGCAATCCCAGTAAAAGTCCCAGCTAGTTATTCTGTGGATATCAACAAAGTAATTTTAACATGTATATAGAGAGGCCAAGACCCAGAATAGCCAATACAATATTGATAGTGAAGAAAATTTGGAGGATTGACACTACTTAATTTAAAGATTTACTATAAAACTATTGTAATCAAGAAGTGTGATATTAGTGAATGAATAAAAAAAAATCCATGGAAGTGAATATAGAGCCCAGAAATAGACATATATAAATACAGTTAACTCATCTTTGACAAAGGAGCAAAGGCAAAATAATGGAGCAAACATATTATTTTCAACAAATGGTGCTGGAACAACTGGACATCCACATGAGAAAAAAAAAAGAATACAGTAAGAGCTTACACCTGTCACAGAAGTTAACTCAGAATGGCTAATGTAGACCTAATTGTAAAATGTAGAATGATAAAATCCTAGAAGATAACATAGGAGAAAATCTAGATGATTTTGGGTACGGTGATGACTTTTAAAGGCAATACCAAAGGCATGATCCATGGAAGAAAGAATTAATAAACTAGACTATATTAAAATTAAAAACTTCTGCTCTGCAAGAGACAATGTCAAGAGAATTAGAGAATGAATCACAGACTGAGAGAAAATATTTTCAAAAGACACATGTGATTAAGGACTATTATTCAAAGTACACAAATAACACTTAAATCTCAACTTTAAGAAAACAACCTGATTTAAAAATGAGCAAAAGACCTGAACAGACACCTCACCAAAGAAGATATATTGATGGCAAATAAGCGTAAAAAATAACTTCACATTATATGTCATCAGGGAGATGCAAATTGAAACAACAACAATGAGAGACTGCTACATACATATTAGAATGACCAAAATCTGGAACACTGACAATTCCAAATGCTGGTTAGGATGTAGACTAGTAAGAACCCTCCTTCATTGCTGGTTGGTATGCAAAATGTCATAGCCAGTTTGGAACACAGTTTGGTGGCTTTCTATAAAACTAAATACACTCTTAGGATATAATCCAGCAAACATGTACCATGGTATTTACCCAAAGTAGTGGAAAGCTTATGTCTACACATAATTGCACACAGATGTGTATAGTAGCTTCATATATATTGCAGAAACTTAGAAGCACCCAAGATGCCCTTTATTAGGTGAATGTATAAACAAACTCTGGTAAATCCAGACAATGGCATATTATTCATTAATGAAAGAAAGAAAGAAAGAAAGAAAGAAAGAAAGAAAGAAAGAATTAAGTCCTAAAGACACGGAGGAAATTTAAATGTGCATTACTCAATAAAAGACACCAATCTGAAAAGACTATATATATTATGTGATTCCAGCTATATCACATTTTGGAAAAGACAAAACTTTGAAGACAGTGAAAGATTAGTGATTGTCAAGGTTGGGGGCAAGGGATAAATAGGCAGAGTACAGGGGATATTTTAGGTCAATGAAAATACTCTTTATGATACCATAGTGATGGATGGATACATGGCATTATACATTTGTCCAAGCTCATAGAATGTACAACAAGAGTAAAGCATAATGTAAATTATGGGCTTTGAGTGATTATGAAGTGTCAATGTAGGTTCATCAATTACAAGAAATGTACCAGTCTGATGGGGGATGTGGATAATGAGGGAGATTATGTGTAATTAAAGCAGAAGGTATATGATAAACATTTTTATCTCCCCCTCAACTTTGTTGTGAAACTTAAGCTCCTATAAAAAATAAAATACTAATTAAAAAGAGAGAACAATTATACAATACAAAAGAAAAGATCCACGAACTTTAAGGTTATCAAATAGCTGGAGAATAGAGAAAAATATGCTAGAAATTGGATATAGACTTGGTAACATGTTGATCATTATTAATAATCCCAACATACTTGTAACTGTAGTAGAAAGGCTGAGGTAGAAAAATATTTTAAAATATTATTGCTAGATGTGTCAAAATCCAAGAAGCTCAAACTACCCATAGCAGGCTAAATACAAATAAAACCATACTAAAGCACAGCATAGTCAAGTTGTAGAACACAAGTAATAAAGGTAATTGTATTAAAAACTTGCAGAGGAAAAAAATCACAGACATGGAAACAAAACAAACAAAAAAAAAAAGGAGAGAGAGAGAGAAAGAAAGGGTGGAGAGGAGAGAGAAAAAGAAAGAGAGAGAAAGAGAAAGAAAGGATCATTAGAAATAAAACAAGCCAGAAGGCAATGCTTTGACATCTTTAAATTGTTGTAAGAAAATAAAATGTCACCTGGAGTTCTGTATTTAGCAAATATATATGAAAATTAAAGTCAAAATAAAGATACTTTTAGATACACAAAAACTTGAGAGAATATATAACCAACATATCTACACAATAAGAAAGGTTGAAGGAAGTTCTTTAGGTTGATTAATATGAGATGGAAAGTTGGATCTAAACAAAAGAACAGAAGTGTGCTTGAAGTGATAAAGAGGTGGATAAATATAGAATAATGTTTTATCATCTTTCAAATGTCCCTGAAAGTTTAACATTTAAAGTAAAAAGAAATGACAGAATAATAGAAGTAAATAGAATGACAAAACCAACACAAATGTAGAGTGAGAACTGGGAAGTAAGCTGTTCATACATTATACTTAACGTGGTATAATATTATTTGAAGGAAGACTGTGACAAAGATTTATATTATAAACACTTGGGTAGTCACTAAAACTTAAACAAAAAATATAGCTCTTATGCCAATACAGGTGATAGAATGTTATATCCAAAATTTCCCAATGTTTAAAAGAAGCCAGGTAAAGATGAATAAGAAAACATAAGATGATTGGAAAGACAATAGCAAGATGGTACATTTAAACTCAAACACATCAAGTATCATATAAAATGTAAATGCTTAAAATATTTAATTAAAAAGCATAGATTATCAGCTGAATAAAAATGTCAGTACTAAATATATACTACCCAAATAAATGAAGTTTCAATACAATGATATATATATAACTTAAAAGTAAAAGAATATAAAATAATATATGATGCAAACACTAAGCAGAGATAGCTGAAGTGACTGTCTTAATACCAAACAAAAGAGACTTCATAATGGGGATATTATCAAAGGTAAAAGAGCCACTTTATAAACATAAAAACATCAATTCATCAAGAAGACACAGAAATTATGTATGGGTATGCATTTAATAATAAAGCTTGAATGTAAATGAAGCAAAAACTGATAATATTAAAAGGAGATATTGAGAATTCCACAATTAGAGTTGGATATTTTGAAAACTTTTTATTGTAAATAACAGAAAAAATAGAAAATCAGAGCAGACATAGAGAATTTTAGAAATACTATCAAATAACTTGACCTAATAAGCATTTATAGGACAATCTACCTCAAAACAGCAGAGTATGCATTTTTCAATTATATATGTAACATTTACTAATTTAGACAAAACAGTGGTCCATAAAACAAAGCTAAAATTTAAAAACATTGAAATCAGAGTATGTTCTCTGATCACAGTGGAAATAAATTCAAAGTAAAGAAGAATAATTATCAATAAAATCTTCAACTATTGAGAAGACAACCAGTATTTTACAAATAGGTCTGTGTCAAAGAAGAAATCATACAAGAAATTAAACGAAATCCTGATCAGGTTATAATATAAACAAAACATATCAGTGTCTTGGGGATGGAGGTAAAGCAGTACTTACAGTTTCACATGTATATATTATAAAAGAAGAAATGTATAAAATCAAATTCAAACCAGTGTCAGTAGAAGATTGGAAATAAACCCTAAGCCTATATAGCTTCATTATACTTGAAGGAAGAAATAATATATATTTAAGAAAACAATAATAATAACAATTCTATGCAAACCTTTTATTCCCAGAAATAAAAGAGAATACTTCTTAAATTATTTTATGAGGCCATTATTTCCTTGATGCTAAAACCAAAATGTACATTACAAGGAAACAATCAGAGGCCAATATCAACATGAGCTTAGATGCAAAGACTCTTAAAATATTAACAAATTAAGTTTAATAATATATAATAAGAATACATCATTCCAAGTAGAGAATATCCCAGAAATGCAAGGTTGCTTTAACAGTTGATAGTCAATCAAGGCAACTCAACACATTAAGATAAAAGAAAAAGCCACATATGATTATACTAATAGATGCAGAATAAATATTTGACATAATTCAACATCCATACATTATAAAAACTAATAGCACACTAGGAATAGAAGAGAACTTTCTCAACCTTTTTTTTTTTTTTTTTTTTTGTGGTACGCGGGCCTGTCACTGTTGTGGCATCTCCCGTTGCGGAGCAGAGGCTCTGGACACGCAGGCTCAGCGGCCATGACTCACAGGCCCAGCCGCTCCACGGCATGTGGGATCTTCCCAGACCGGGGCACGAACCCGTGTCCCCTGCATCGGCAGGCGGACTCTCAACCACTGCGCCACCAGGGAAGCCCGTCAACCTTTTTAACATGAAAGACTGAACCGTACTTAATGGTAAGTAAGATTACTTTCACCTAAGATCATGATCAAATCAAGGGTATTTACTCTTAAAATATCTGTTAAAATTTCACTGGAGGTTCTAGCCAGGGCAATAAGGCAACAAAAATATATAAAATTATACAGATTGGAAACAAACAAGTTAAATCTATTTATATATTTCATAGTCAAGGTACAATAAAAGTCTTAAGACATCTACATGAAATGCTGCTAAAATGGATATTTGAATGTATCAAGGTCCCAGAATAAAATGTTCATATGCAAGTTCAATTGAAATTTCATATTTTAGAAGAAAACTATTTCAAATTTAAAATAAAAACACAATAACATTTTCAATAGAAAAATAATTTTGAAATATAATTAGTACAAAATATTTTCCAGTCAAGTTAAAGAAAACCTATCTAAATACAGATGCATATCTTGTTCATATATTGAAAGACTATGAAAAAAAAAGAAACGAAAAAGAAAGACTAGGATATATATATTCAATGTAGTCCCAGTCAAATCCCAGTAGTATTATTTTTGTAGAAATTGACAAGCTCTTTCTAAAATTTATATGGAAAGGCAAGTGACCTAGATTAGCCAATATCATTAAAAAATGGGGGGATTTACACTACCTGATTATAAGAATTACTATAAAGCTACAGTAATAAGATAAAATGGAATTGATGTAAGAATTGACATAGATCATGGAACAAAATAAGAAGTTATAGTTCTACACATATATAGTCAGTTATCTTTTGATAAAGGTACTAGGGTAATTGAATGGGGAAAATAGTCTTTCAACAAATGGTACTGGAAGAATTGAATATTTGGGCATGAAAAAAAATGACCTATTCTTACCTCAAAGCACAAAAAAATGTTAACTCAAACTAGACCATAGAACTAAAATTAAAAGCTAAAAAATGACACTTCTAGAGGAAAAATGGGAGAAAATCTTCGCAACCTTGGAATAGGAAAATAATTTTTTGACAATATGCAAAGAGTGATAACCATTAAAAGTCAGATTGAGAAATTGAACATTATCAAAATTTTAATTTTTGCTTCTTTTCAAACGACACCTACAATGCAATTGTGAGGTTAACTACTCAGAGTTAGTTCAAAGTTTACAGGTTAACAGCATAACACCCCACAAGACTGCCCTCACTTAACACATCAGCTACAAACTTGGGGCTTCCCAGGCTGTTTGCACTTCTGAAAAACTGGCTACCAATTCAGGGATTCCCACTCTCCTCTCAGGTTTATTTGTTCACTAGAATCACGCTCAGAACTCAGGAAAGTACCACATTTAATGACTACAGTTTCACAAAATGGATACAAATCAGGAACAGCCACAAGAAGAAACCTTCAGAACAAGGGTTTGGAGAGTCCCTAATGCAAAGCTTCTGTGTCCTCAGGATATATCACCCTTCTGACCCATAGCTAAGTATCACCAACTATGAGAGCTCACACAAGTCTCAAATGTTCAGAGTTTTTATTGGTATTTCACTGTGTAGGTTAAGTTTATAGAATCAGTGGTCATGTGCTTGAACACAATCTCCAGTCTCCCTGCTCTCTCAGGAAGTCAGGTTGGTATCCCCTTTACATACACAGTTGGCCTTTCTGGAATAACTAACCCCCATCCTGAGTCATCTTGTTAGCATAAACTCTGGTGCAATCACCAAGAAGAACAAGACATTACTATCATTTAGAAAATTCCAAGGATTGAGAGGCTTTCACCTGGGAGCTGGGGACAAAGACTAGGCAAATTCTTTATTATATAACAACACTGTTCAAAGAAATTAAAAGACAAATGGTAGACTGGTGGTAATTATTTGCAACTAATATGATGAAAATTTTTTTTCAGAATATACAAATGACACTTTCAACTCAAAAAAAGAGACAAATTTTCCAACAAAAATTGCACAAAAGGTTTGAGCAGACACATCACACACACACAAAAAGATGTATGTATGGTAGGTAAGCACAATAAAGAACTCCAATATCATTAGTCTATCATTAGTCATCAGGAAAATTTAAAATTATTATGAGATAGACAGCACTACACATCCAAATTCATTTTGATACCACAAATTCCAACCCAGTACCATAGATTACATTCCTGCCATTCACACTGAATATGTATGATTGCTTTCTGTAACAGAGAGAAACCTAGCTCCTATTATCCTCAATGCAGTTACTGATTTGTTTGAGCCTACAATACAGAGAAGGTAGCTCCAGAGCTGCTAACTTCTACCACCACTTAAAGCAAATCTCCAAAACTGAGTTATTTGCTTATAATTTTCTCCTTTTTTATGAGGTAAAATTTATATACAGTTAAATTTACAAATCTAACTTGTACATTTGGATAGGTTTTGACATGTGCATATACCCATGTAATATGTACCCATATCAGGATACAGAACATTTCCATCATTGATAAAGTTTCTTTGTACTCTTTATCTGTAACTTCCTATCAATTATACTATATACTGTGAACATAATACAATTTATTCTTCCATTCTATTTTGGAGGGCATTAACATTTTTTTCAAGTTTTTCCACTAAGAGTGAAAGAAACTAACATAAACATTCTTGTAAATATGTACTCATATGCTGGTGCTTTCACTTCTAAAGAGCAGATTTCTAGAAGTAAATTTTGGCATATTGAATTCCAAAAAGTATCTAATAGTTCATGTTTCCAACAGCATTGTTCTCCTTTCTGCTCATTACTGTCAGCAACAGATATTCTTTAAGATTTGCCAGACTAATGCATGTAAAGCAGCAGCTAACCATTAATTTATATTACATTTTCTTTAGTACTAGTAAGCATTATTATTATTTAATATTTTATCTACTCTCATATTTTATTATTTAATATCTACTTTACAGATTACAAAGGGTATTTGTTTCCTTTATCTCATTTGACTCTCACAATAACACCACAAAACAGACTTGGCAGACATTGTTAGCCCCATTTACAAATAAGAACAAAGAGACTTAAAGGTGAAATGACTTGCCCAAGGTTCCTTGGATATTATGCATAAAGGCCAAGAAAGAACAAGTTCAAAATTATTTCCACTATAACATTTTGATTGGCTGTATGATATACCATATGGAGGAATAATACATCTGTACTTAACCAAAATATGGGGATGACAAATTCAAACCAGGTGGCAGCCAAATTTGCTCATATACTCAAGTCCATCCATGTTCCCTAGATCAATTTCCCAGCCATTCTCAAAGTTACTTTCTTCTTCCTAAAAAGACTTCAATTTATTTGAAGAATTATTTCTTCTCCATTATAAGTGTCTCATGAAATTGTAATCAGGAGCCTCACCCACTCTTAACCAAGGGATATAACACAAATTAAGATAACCAGATGATCTCTCCTAGAATTTGAATCTTGAGCAGGGGGACAAAAAGACTGGAAATGAATGCAGTTTAATCCCATCCCACTGGCAGGGTCCTGACCAGATTGTTCCTGTTAAGAAACTCCAACTTGTTACACATTTTGTTTCCCAGACTTTGGAGTTACTTTTGTCTTAACTGTTATTCCTAGACTCTTATTGATCCCGTGTCATTTTATTTATTTGATAGTCCATCAAAAGTGGACTCCTTATGGTGTTTTTACAAATGCCTATGGACATTTTTGTTTATCAAAATTATTAGGGAGTGTTACTGGCAATTAGTGAATGGGGCATGACTGGGACTATTGTTAGAAAAGTAAAACACTTACTTAGGTTGTAGAATTTAAGGGAGCATAAATAAAAACTCAGTAATCAAGATAAACACTATTTAAGGCAGTATTTTTTAAAAGTAACATAAATAACAAAAAGTCTGTGGAGAAAAACATAACATTAAAAAAAAAAAAAGACAAGAGCTGACCTTGCACTTGTGTGACTTACCTTGGAGGTTGATTCACCTCACTCTAAACCTGGTCCTGGAGAATGACTTAATGTGTGCACCCAATATGTGTATCACACTCCTCACCCCAGTCCCCATCCTGGTGTGGAGGTTGATGGGGCTTCTACCTGTCCTGCACTGTCTGAGAAAGTCCTGCACTCTCTGAGAAAATCCTGCACTAATAAGTGTCCTTCAAAATAAAAGTGTCTTCCACCCAATGCCAGTACTATCCTTATTGAAAAACATTGGCTTAAATAATCTGTTCCATGCAGACAAAAAGCCATAACAGATATAAGTTCCCACTTACTATAAAATGAATTCCTGCAAGGGCTATTTGTTTAACTACATGTATTTGTTAAGTAAAAAAGGGAAATCTTTATAGTAAAATTAAAATTCCACTTCAAATAATTTTAAGTGTCCTTTGGGATAATTCCAATTTTCTAATTCTATAACAAAAAAAGCAAATTATTCCAATAACTATGAAATTAACAACAATGAAATTGGTTATTCAAAAAAAAAAAACACTGTCCCCAATTTCATCATATATATTACCTCATGCTCAAAGCTAGCAGATACAGTATCTGCTGAATTAACCTACTACATTGTCCACTTATAGTCAATAGAATTATACTTTTTTAAAAAATTGATTGAATCATACAAATTCCTCAAAATGTATAGGCTATTTAAAAAATACCAGTATGGAGACATGTATTTTGTAGATTCATATTTTCTAAAAACTGTGTATGTATACATGACATACACACTGAGCAGCTATTTTAACTCACATCTTACACCACCTCATACTATTCTGAGAAGTGCCTTGTCTTTTATTGTACTGAGTTTCATTTTCAGAAGTACTATCAGGCATAGGAATTACATAAAAAGAATATCAGGCTAAACAAAGAGACCTAAAATAGTACTTTCTTTCAATGATTCAAATTAAATTGCTATATTTAACTTTCTGGAGTACATATTAATTTGTATATAAGTTTGCAAAATCTCATGAGCTGAGAATTTTCATGCATTTTAAGGCCAAAAATAGCTTTAGCAATTAATATCCTGATATTAGAAGCACCAGCTGGCTTCTTCAGCTTCTTTATGAGGAAAAAAGGAAAAGGAAGAGTTTGCCCCTGTCATATATATATTTCTCAAGATTATTTCTTTCAAAAATAACATAGGAGCTTTCCTGGTGGCGCAGTTATTGAGAGTCAGCCTGCTGATGCAGGGGACACAGGTTCGTGCCCCGGTCCGGGAGGATCCCACATGCTGCAGAGTGGCTGGGCCCGTGAGCTATGGCCACTGGGCCTGCGTGTCCAGAGCCTGTGCTCCGCAATGGGAGAGGCCACAACAGTGAGAGGCCCGCATACCGCAAAATAAATAAATAAATAAATAAAAATAAAAATAAATAAAATAAATAAATAACATAGACCTGGTAATACTGATTATATGGTTTGTAACCTTTTTATTGACAGTGTCAGAATTTCATGATTAGAAAGATAACATATGGTGAATTTACATTATATGTTGTCTTTTCAGTCATGATATTCCATTTAGAATATATTAATTATCTGTTGGTAGCCCAAACGTGACATGTCTTCTTTCTTCTTACGAGGTGTTACATTTTACCAAATATATCACTCTGGATCCACACAGAGAAATAAAAATAATTTCAACAGAAGACGTTAAATGATATAACATAGGTGGTGGGTTAAGCAGGTTTTAAAAGACTAAAAAGGAAAAACCTAGGTAACACAAATAGTAAGTGCAGGAAGCAGCCATCACCCGTAGAACTACAGAACAAAAGGAAGAGATTAGGATTATGCAAACATAGAAGATTGGAGGAAAGCCCTGAGAAACAAGCACCTAAACCCTTGATGAGTAAGCACTGTCCCAGCTGGTGCTAGTATTTTAGAAATTCAAGATGGGGGCTACGCAGAGCTTGGGCTCAGGCTTTTGAAGAGTGAGCTCTGTGGTCCATGAGACACAATGGGACTGGAACTAACTGCTGCTGCCAGGGGGAAGAATTATTACTTAGAAGTCACAGATCAGAACTTTAGGCAAACAGAAAGAAGCAGGTCCTTTCTCCCTCCTACCTTATAATTTTTCTCTAATGTACCCTATTGGCAGAATCTCACAGGAAGCAAGCTGGCAAAAGGAGAAATTTAGATTGCAGAGATTTAGCCCCTGCCTCACAGAACAAAATATAGAAGTTGACAATTGAAACTGAGAGACCATAGCTTAATAACCTGCTATTAAACTCTATGCTCCACTATTAGGAACTACACAAAAGAAAAAAAAAAAAGACCATTCATCTAATGGTCTCTGTCTATCCAAAACAAATTAAATTTGTACTATAACTGGCTTAGCCATTAAAATGAGTAACAATTTTTTTCACAATTTTATGGATAAAAATGTTAAATAATTAAATATATAGATCTAGTTTAGTGTGACATTTAGTCCATTAGTGTCACACAAACATTGATGTCTAGACTCAGAATCTGTACTTCAATCTGAATTATCTGAAGCATGTTCATTTCTCACTTGTATGCAGATTTCTTTCCATGGCATACACTTCAGAATATTCATTTTTTTTCAGTTATAATATACTTTCTCTGGGTTAAGTTGAATTTAAGGTGACGTGGCTATTTATAAGACACTCAATAAATTCTCCATATAAACAATTTCACTATTATAACATCTCTATATTAGCAAATTCTAATAATGCAGTAATCATCAGCAGGGATTCCAGATTTTCTTTCCCATGGTTGTCAAGTAATGTTTTCTTCATTATTGTATAATAACTATATTTTGTTTGTTTTTGTTTTTTTAATTAATTTTTAATCAGAGTATACTTGTGTTAGTTGTGTTAGTTTCTGCTGTACAGCAAAGGGAATCAGCCATACATATATATATATCCACTCTTTTCTAGACTCTATACCCATATAGGTCATTACAGAGCACTGAATAGCGTTCCCTATGCTATACAGTAGGTTCTTATTAGTTATCTATTTTATATATAGTAGTCTGTCTATGCCAATCACAATCTTCCAATTTATCCCCTCCCATTTTCCCCTTGGTAATGATAAGTTTCTGTTCCATATCTGTGGCTCAGTTTCTGTTTTGTAAATAGGTTCATTTGTACCATTTTTTTAAATTCCAGATATAAGCAATATCATATGATATTTGTCTTTCTCTGACTTACTTCACTCAGTATGACAATCTCTAGGTCAATCCATGTTGCTGCAAGTGGCATTATTGCATTTTTTTTTTGATGCTGAGTAATATCCCATGGTATATATGTACCACATCTTCTTTACCCATTCCTCAGTCAATGGACATTTAACTTGCTTCCATGTTCTGGCTATTGCAAATAGTGCTTCAGGGAACACTGGGGTGCATGCATCCTTTTGAATTATGGTTTTCTCTGGATACATGTCCAGGAGTGGGATTGCTGGATCATATGGTAGCTCTATTTTTAGTTTTTAAAGGAATCTCCGTACTGTTCTCCATAGTGGCTGTTCCAATTTACATTCCCACCAACAGTGTAGGAGGGTACATGCTTTCCTCCACATCCTCTCCAGCATTTATTTTTTGTATATATTTTGATGTGATGACAATTCTAACCAGTGTGAGGTGATATCTCATTATAGTTTTGATTTGCATTTCTCTAATAATTAGTGATGTTGAACATCTTTTCATGAGCCACTTGGCCAACTGTGTGTCTTCTTTGGAGAAATGTCTATTTAGATAGTCTGCCCATTTTTTGATTGGGTTGTTTGATTTTTCTGATATTGAGCTGCATGAGCTGTTTGTAAATTTTGCAGATTAATCCTTTGTCAGTCGCTTCATTTGCAAATATTTTCTTTCATTCTGTGGGTAGGCTTTTCATTTTGTTTTATGGTTTCTTTGTGGTACAAAACCTTTTAAGTTTAATTAGGTCCCATTTGTTTACTTTTTAAAAAAATTTCATAACTCTTGGAGGTATATCAAAAAAGATCTTGCTGTTATTTACATCAGATAATGTTCTGCCTATGTTTTCCTCCAAGAGTTGTATGGTATCTGGGCTTACATTTAGGTCGTTAATCCATTTTGAGTTTACTTTTGTGTATGGTGGTAGGAAGTGTTCTAATTTCATTCTTTTACATGTAGCAGTCCAGTTTTCCCAGCACCACTTACTGAAGAGACTGTCTTGCCTCCATTGTATATTCTTGCCACTTTTGTCATAGATTAGGTGACCATAGGTTCATGGGTTTATCTCTGGATTTTCTATCCTGTTCCATTGATCTATATTTCTGTCTTTTTGCCAGTACCATACTGTTTTGGTTACTGTAACTTTATAGTATAATCTGAAGTCAGGAAGCCTGATTCCTCCAGCTACATTTTTCTTTCTCAAGATTGCTTTGGTTATTTGTGGTCTTTTGTGTTTCCATACAAATTGTAATTTTTTTGTTCTAATTCTGTGAAAAATGCTATTGGTAATTTGATAAGGATTGCATTGCATCTGTAGATTACTTTGGGTAGTACAGTAATTTGAAAATACTGATTCTTCCAATCCTAGAACATGGTATATCTCTCCATCTGTTTGTGCTATCTCTTTCTTCATCAGTATCTTATAATTTTCTGAGTAAAGGTCTTTTGCCTCCTTAGGTAGGTTTATTCCTAGGTATTTTATTCTTTTTGATGAAATCTTAAAAGGGATTGTTTCCTTAATTTCTCTTTCTGATCTCTCATTTTTGGTGTCACTAAAAATGAAAGATCAGAAGGAGAATGCAAGAGATTTCTGTGTATTAATTTTGTATCCTACAAATTTGCCAACTTTATTGGTGATCTCTAGTACTTTTCTGGTAGAAACATTAGGATTTTCTATGTATAGTATCATTTCATCTGCAAACATGGCAGTTTTACTTCTTCTTTTCCAATCTGGATTCCTTTTATTTCTTTTTCTTCTCTGATTTGCCATGACTGGGACTTCCAAAACTATGTTGAGTAAAAGTGAAGAGAGTGGACATCCTTGTCTTTTTCCTGATCATAGAGGAAATAATTTAGTTTTTCACTTGAGAATGAATGATGTTTGCTGTGGATTTGTCATATATGGCCTTTTTTATGTTGAGGTAGGTTCCATCTGTGCCCACTTTTTGGAGAGATTTTATCATAAATGGGTGTTAAATTTTGTTGAAAGATTTTTCTGCATCTATTGAGATGATCATATTTTTTTATTCTTTGATTTATTAATTTGGAGTATCACATTGATTTATTTGCATATATTGAAGAACCTTCACATCCCTGGAATAAATCCCCTTTGACAACAGTGTATGATCTTTTTAATGTGTTGTTAGATTCGGTTTGCTTATATTTCTGTTGAGGATTTTTATGGCTTGGTTCATCTGTGATATTGACCTACAATTTTCAGTTTTTTCTGACATCTTTGTCTGGTTTTGATATCAGGGTGATGGTGGCCTTGTAGAATGAACTTGGGAGTGTTCCTTCCTCTGCACATTTTTGGAATAGTTTGGGAAGGATAAGTGTTAACTCTTCTCTAAATGTTTGATAGAATTCACCTGTGAAGCCATCTGGTTCTGGAATTTTGTTGGTTGGGAGTTTTTAAATCACGGTTTCTATTTCACTACTTGTGACTGGTCTGTTCATATTTTGTATTTCTTCCTGATTTAGTCTTGGAAGGTTGTACTTTTCTAAGAATTTGTCCACTTCTAGGTTGTCTATTTTATTGGCATATAGTTGGTTGTAGTACTCTATTATAATGCTTTTTATTTCTGTGGTGTCAGTTTTAATTTCTCCTTTTTCATTTCTAATTTTATTGATTTGAGTCCTCTCCGTTCTTTTCTCCATGAGTAGGCCTAAGGATTTATCAATTTTGTTAATCTTCTCATAGAACCAACTTTTAGTTGCATTGGTCTTTGCTATTGTTTTCTTTCTCTCTATTTCATTTATTTCTGCTCTGATGTTTATGATTTATTTCCTTCTACTATCTTTAGGTTTTGTTTGCTCATCTTTCTCTAGTTTCCTTAGGTTTAAGTTTAGGTTGTTTACGATTTTTCTTGTTTCCTGTGGTAAGACTGTATTGCTATTAACTTCCCTCTTAGAACTGCTTTTTCTGTGTCCCATAGGTTTTGGATTGTCATGTTTTCATTGTCATTTGTCTTTAGGTACTTTTTAATTACCTCTTTGATTTCTTCAGTGATCTATAGGTAACATTGTTTAGACTTTATGTGTTTGTGTTTTTTACAGGTTTTTTTTTTCCTGTGTTTGATTTCTAATTTCCTAGCATTGTGTTCGGAAAAGATGCTTGATATGATTTCTGTTTTCTTAAATTTACCAAGGCTTGATTTGTTGCCCAAGATGTGATCTATCCTAGAGAATGTTCTGTGTGCACTTGAGAAGAAGTGTATTCTGCTGTTTTTGTGTTGAATGTCCTCTAGTTATCAATTAAGTCTCTCCAGTCTATTGTGTAATTTAAGGCTTCTATTTCCTTATTAATTCTCTGTCTGGATGATCTATCCATTGGTGTAAGTGGGGTTTTAAAGTACCCCACTATTATTGTATTACTCTCAAGTTTTCCTTTTATGGCTGTTAACATTTGCCTTAAATATTGAAGGGCTCCTATTTTGGGTGCATATATATTTACAACTGTTATGTTGTCTTGGATTGATCCCTTGACCATTATGTAGTGTCCTTCTTTGTCTCTTTTAATAGTCTTTAAAGTCTATTTTGTCTGATATGAGAATTGCTATTCCAGCTTTCTTCTGATTTCTATTTTCATGGAATATCTTTTTCAATCCCCACATTTTCAGTCTGTAGGTGTCCTTAGGTCTTAAGTGGGTCTCTTGTAGACAGCATATATATGGGTCTTGTTTTTGCAACCATTCAGTCAGTCTATGTCTTTTGGTTGGAACATTTAATCCATTTATATTTAAGGTATTTATCTATATGCATATTTCTAGCTCTGTTTTGTTAATAGCTCTGGTTTTGTGTTTGTAGGTCTTTTTTCTTCCCTTCCTCTTTTGTTCTGTTTTCTTGTGTTTTCATCACCTTCTTTTGTGTTGTGTTTAGGTTGCTTTTACTTTTTTGTGTGTGTATCTATTGTAGTTATAGGGTTTGCTGTTCCTATAAGGTTTTGATTTAGCGGTCTATATGTACAAGTTTGTTTTAAGTTGCTGGTCTCTTTCCCGCCTAAAGAAATTCATTTAGCGTTTGTTGAAAAGCTAGTTTGGTGGTGTTGAATTCTTTTAGCTTTTGCTTGTCTGTAGAGCTTTTCATTTCTCCATCGAATCTGCACAAGAGCCTTGCTGGGTAGAATATTCTTGGTTGTAGGTTTTTCCCTTTCATCACTTTAAATATATCATGACCCCCACTTCTGACCTGCAGAGTTTCTGCTGAAAAATCACCCGATAACCTTATGGGAATTCCCTTGTATGTTATTTGTTGCTTTTCCCTTGTTGCTTTTTATATTTTTTCTTTTTATTTAATTTTTGTTATTTTGATTAATATGTGTCTTGGTGTATTCCTCCTTGGGTTTATCCTGTATGGGACTCCATGAACTTCCGGGATTTGGGTGACTATTTCCTTTCCCATGTTAGGGAAGTTTTTGACTATAATCTCTTCACATATTTTCTCAGGCCCTTTCTCTTTTTCTACTTCTACTGAGACCCCTATAAATTGAATGTTGTTGTGTTTAGTATTGTCCCAGAGTTCTCTGAGATTATCCTCATTTCTTTTTACTCTTTTTCTCTTTATTCTGTTTCATGGTATTGATTTCCACCATTTTATCTTCCAGCTCACTTATCCTTTCTTCTGTCTCAGTTATTCTGCTATTGAATCCTTTTAGTGTAGTTTTCATTTCAGTTATTATATTGTTCATCTCTGTTTGTTTGTTCTTTAGTTCTTCTAGGTATTTTTTTAAACATTTCTTGTATCTTCTTGATCCATGCCTCCGTTCTTTTTCTGAGATCTTGGATCATCTTTACTATCCTTACTCTGAATTCTTTTTCAGATATATTGCCTATCTCCTCTTCATCTAATTTTCTTGTAGGTTTTTATCTTGCTCCTGAGTCTGCGACATACTTCTTTTTCATCTAATTTTGTCTAACCTACTGCATTTGTGGTTTCCTTTTCACATGCTGCAAGATAGTAGTTTCTCTTGCTTCTGGTGTCTGCCTCTGGTGGGTGAGGTTGATCAAGTGGTTTTTGTCATTATCCTCTTGATAGGAGGTTTAACTTGTGTTGTGCTGACCAGAGACTTCTCTGGATATTGAGTGGTGACTCCCCTTTGCTCTGTGGTTGTCACTGCCCAGTCAGGGGTGGGATCTATTCCCTGAATGTTGGATTAGAGGCTTCCAACTCTGTTTCTTCACTGTGTTTTTGAACTGAGGTGCAAAGTAGGAGGTATTGAAGCACTCTCACTGGGAGAGAAGCCACTGACTATTCCTTCTCTAGATCTATTCACCTGTGAGTGGGTTCTGTTGTGTCAGCTTTTACCCTTTGTGTAAGCTCTCAGATTACACTGTTGTTGACACTGCTCTCAGTCCCACCTTAACTGTGGGTATGCTGGCAATTGGCTCTGTTGTCTCTCAGACATTGTTTTCACCAGGCCGCCAGTGTAGTTCCACTGATGTCATGTTCCAGGATTGCAGTAATCATGGGTCTGGACTTACTGTGGGTGCTATTGGGGCAGGTCAGGCTCTAGCCTATCTCAACATCTACATGTATGTGCCCATATAGTCTACAGCTGCTAAAGCTAGGCCTGTCTTGGCTCCTGGAGCACTCATTGTGCTGAACAAACTCAGATGTTCTGAACGCACTGAGTTTACAAAGCCTGTCTTGGGGGTGTCAATTTTTGATTTTTGCAGCTGTGAAGAGAAATTTCAGCTGTTCTTCTTTAGTTGTACAGCCCCCTGGAGCTCAACTCTGCTTTCAGCCCCACCTCTGTGTGTTGGCCACCCACAGAAGTCTACTTCTGAGGCTGCCCTGGAGAACACCTGTGCACCACAGCAAGGATAGTGTGTGGAGAGAGAATGGTGGCCAGGGTCACGGGAGCCTCAGAGAGAGCTGGCCCAGGCAGTGATGCGGCATGCAGTGGGGCCATAAGCTGCAGGCATGAGAGAGCCAGCCCCGGCAGGGACCCCTCCCAGTACCTGGGGAGGCCAGGGCTGGCGTGTGGGGAGAGAGGCTGCAAAAGTAGCTCTGCCTTTTGCACATCACTTAACAATGACACTTTGCTTCTATGGCAGTTTGAGATTCTTCCACAAGCATTCCCATTTGAGGACTTCCTCACTCCCATCCCCTCAGGCTGTCTCCTTGCAGCCTACAGCAGTTTTCTCCCCGGGTTTTCTCTCCAAATCCCAGGTTCCAGCAACCAGCCCACGTTTGCACTGATAGACACAGTGCCCTGGGGCACTTAGGGCTGTGACACGGACCATCTGTGTAAGTCTCACTCTGTCTTGCCTGCCACAGACTGGTTGCTGCACTCTCCTTTGATGTGCCCTGAAGCTCCCCTTCTGTACCAACTGATCTCCCCACCAGTGATGGTGCATTCATGGATGCAGGAACCTCTCTTCTCCTTCATCTCCCCCCACCCCTGGGTGCCAGTCCTGTCCTGCTTCCTCACTTCTTCTTTTTCCCTGTTTTTTTCTTTCATCTTACCTAGTTATGTGGGGATGTCTCTTGTCCTTTAAGGTGTCCGAGGTCCTCTGCTAGTGATCAGCTGGTGCTCTGTGAGAATTGTTCCATTTGTAGATGTATTCTTGATGTATTTTTGGGGAGAGATGAATTCCACATCCTCCTACTCCTCCTCCATCTTGACCTCTGATAGCTATGTTTTGAGTTATTGCTTTTATTGTATTATGCACCTTTATTCTTCTCAGCCCACATCAAGAGATTTGCCACAAATAATGAGATGATGTTTGGGTGACAAAAAGGAAGAGTGAAATAAATGTATTTTCACCCTTGCAAATATCTCTAATACATATTACCTACACACTCGCTAATTTTCTCTAAATAAGTTACTTGAGGATGTAATCCAGCAAAAAAAAAAAAAAAATAATAATAATAATAATAAAATAAAATAAATAAACCAAAACCAAAACCAAACAAAAAGATTTTAAGAAAGAGAAATAAGATATAAAAAACAACTTGATGATAAAGAAGTCAATAAATTGAAAAAAAAGTGAAGAAAAACTTTAGAAAAAAATGTTAAAAGCTTTTAAAAAGCTTTAGAAGAAATATTAAATATTTAGAAGAAATATTAAAAATTGGGAACTGCAGTTTAAAGTGTGGGTTACTATTAAAATGATCAGTGCAGAAAGTGAGATTTCTGAAATAAATGTGCACTAATGATATTCTCCTGTTGTGGAGAGGATAAATATATTGATAAACAATGTTATGTTAAATGTTAAAAGTCAATGTTAAAAAATATAATGTAAATTTGTTTTGAAATTTAAGGACCCTCATTTCTAGATTAAAATGATAGAGTCAAACCTCCTCATAGAACTTCTTTCTACCAATACCTAATAAAATTAAAATAAATAGTAAAAAGAAACAATGTAATTCACCAACTGAAGCAACACGAAGGAGGAGTATAACCAAGCACAGTATTCTTTACAAACTGAGAAGGAGTAAAAACCAAACATTTCTGGTAAGTAGTGGAGAATTGTAGTATAGCTGCACTCCATAGTTTCCCTTTAATTCCAAAAGCTGTAGAGGTGAGTGGATAAAATCCTGAAAGTTCTCATTAAGGCTCACAACTTGGAGGGTAACACATTGAATGTGTGTCTGTGTAATAAAGAATTTGGCCTTGCCCAAAGCAAAGTCATTGCCCTCTGCTTCTGAGAGATAATCCATGTCACCCCAGATAGGTTCATCCTTATTCAGAGTGGGGCTAGTTACACCTGATAGTCTTAAGGTGGGGGCTGGCTAGAACAGAAAGAGCAGCCATTTGATTTAGGCAGGGTGTTTGGTGTCATATAGTATAAGTGAACATGGAAACTGAGTTCAACCATGTGAGTAATTAATTGATGAATCATACATACATAATGAAGCCTCAATAAAAATTTTTGAACACTGAATTTCCAGTGAATTTCCCTGATTGGCAATACTACATGAACATTCTCACATAAGAACATCAGGAGTATAATACATTCTGAGGAAAATGAAATGTTCACATTTGGAACCCTACACAACTCAGCCCTATGCATCACTTCCTATGGTTTATTTTGATCTATATATTTTCCTATAAAAAACCATAACCATGAATATAATAGCTTTAAGTGAATTCTCTGAGACCTTCCAGTGTATCATTAAACCTGAGTGTGGTTTGGGGAACTCTCTGAACTTGTAGGTGGTGTTATAAGTGTTATAAGTGAAGATGTCTTGGGGAGGACTGCACTCTCTGATTTTGCAGTTTGGCTAACTCTGGTTAGTATTCTTGTCTTTTTCTTCTTCTGAATGGGACATGCTCTAATTAGCACTTTCTTTGATTGAAGTGAAGAAGTAAACACTATAAACTGAATTGGAGGAAAATATTCAGAGTCCAAAGGATCCTCTGATTATAATTCTATATACCTTCAAAAGAGTGAAGCGAACTCTGGCATAGAACAATTAACACCTGTGAAGAAAATACAGAGCCAATGTATTTAATATCTGAGACTTCACACATTTCACCTGAGCACTGCACCACTTTCTTTTATTTCTTCAGGTTAGAGACAAGTAGATAGAAGAACAAATATTCAACAATATACTTGTGAGCTAGAAGGGAAAACAAATCAGCCACTGTACAGTGGGAAGAGAGTCTCTCACTTTCTAAAGGTAGTAACTTTGGATACAGCTCTCAAAGAATGAACAAAATAAAAAGAAATAGTAAATCAATTACACAAAGTTAACAAGAAAAAGCAAAATTAAACATACAGAAGTTAAAAATATCCAACAAAATTTCAAGGTCACATAATGTCCATTACCTGTTATAAAGTATAGAAAATGATATAAAATTACCCAGCTGACTTTGAGACTAGCATACCTGTGATATTAAGCCAGAAAATGATTTAATTAAGATGAAAGACTTATACACCAAAAACTATAAAACATTACTGAAAAATTAAAGAAAACCTAAATAAATGAGAAGACATGAGATTGATGACAAATTGAAATCATAATGGAATAAGCATAGTCTAGGCCTACAAAATGAAGTTGTGTGGCCACTGAGAATCTAGTCTCAGAGACATTTGTGCACCTCTGAGAACTTGAACTTTCTGAACTAACCAAACCCAAGGACACCATCAGCTGTTTTTAGAGAAACATCTGCTCTCTGAAACCTTGTGGTCTCAAGGTTCCCCCTTGCAACTATGTAACAATTTTGGACCCCAACCAATACTGCTTAACAAGCACAATTACTTCTTTCCAGCTCTAATCATACTTCTTGAAAAAAAACTTATGTAACTAACTGTGGCCTTGCTATTCTTGGCTTAATAAGCTTCCTCCATTTTGTAGTCTGGAGGAACACAATTCAAGTGTTTCTTGAATTTGTGCTTCCTGGGCTGCTGTCTAATAAATGTCAAAGAAATATATTTTTATTTCAATCAGGTCTTTGTTTCTGAAATTTTTTCAACACCATGATCATGGATTGAAAGACAATATTGTTAAAATGGCAATATTACTCAAAGCAATCTAAAGATTCAATACAATCTCTATAAAAATCCCAACAGCTTTTTTTTTTTCCGCAGAGATGGAAAAGCTGATACTCAAATTCATATAGAATTGCAAGAGGCCCAGAGTCACTAAAAAAGTATTTTAAAAAATTTGAAGGAGTTACTCTTGCCAATTTCAAAACTTACTACAAAGCTACAGTGATCAAAACAGTGTGGTGTTAGTATGAGGATAGCCATATAGACCAGTGGGATAGAATTGAAAGTCCAGGAATTTTCACAGTTATGGTTAATAGATTTTCAACAGTATGCCAAGACCACTCAATGAAGGAAAGAATAGTCTCTTCAACAAATGATGCTAGAACAAGGGAGCAGATAGTGACACAAAAAAGACCAAAGTTGGACCCATAACTCACATCATATACAAAAATTAGCTTAAGATGAAAATATAACTTAAATATAAGAAAAACAATAAAACTCTTAGAAGAAAAGAGAAGAATAAATTTTCATGAATTTGGATGTAGTAATATATTCTTAGATATGACACTAAATGCACAAGCAGAAAAAGAAAAAAAAATAGAAAATTTGGATTAAAACAAAAAACCAGTTGTGCATCAAAGGACATTTTTAAAGATGTGAAAAGACAACAACCTAGAAAATGAGAGAAAATGTGTGGAAATCATATATCTGATAAGGGTCTAGTATCCAGAATATATAAAGAACTCTTACAATTCAACAACAAAAAGAAAAGCAACACAATTTGAAAAATGAACAAAGCACTCAGATAGGCATTTTTCTTAAGAAGATATACAAATGATGAATAAGCACTTGAAAAGACATTCAAGAGCTTCCAGGTTGGTGAACACATGAAGGTAATAGGAGAGTGGATCCTGGAGAGGGCATGGAAGGTCAACACCCTTTCCCCATACCTGCCCTTTGCATCTCTTCCATCTGCCTGTCCCAGACTTACATCCTTTTATAATCAACTGGTGGTCTACCGTGCGGAGGACAGTCTCTTGTTGCTCCAGCCAGGCATCAGGGCTGTGCCACTGAGGTGGGAGAGTAAAGTTCAGGACCCTGGTCCACAAGAGATCACCCAGGTCCACATAATATCAAACGGAGAAAATCTCCCAGAGATCTCCATCTCAGTGCCATGACCCAGCTCCACTCAACGACCAGCAAGCTACAGTGCAGGACACCCTATACCAAACAACTAGCAAGACAGGAACACAAGCCCATCCATTAGCAGAGAGGCAGCCTAAAATAATAATAAGCCCATAGACACCCACAAACACACCACCAGACGTGGACCTGCCCACCAAAAAGACAAGATTCTGCCTCATCTACCAGAACACAGGCACTAATCCCCCCTCCACCAGGAAGCCTACACAACCAACTTAATCAACTTTAGACAATGGGGACAGACACTAAAACAATGGAAACAATGAACCTGCAGCCTGAGAAAAGGAAACCCCAGAGTAAGTTAAACAAAATGAGAATACAGAGAAACACACAGCAGATGAAGGAATAAGGCAAAAACCCACACGACCTAACAAATGAAGAGGAAATAGACAGTCTACCTGAAAAGGAATTCAGAATAATGATAGTGAAGATGATCCAAAATCTTGGAAATAGAATGCAGAATATAAAAGAAACATTTAACAAAGACCTAGAAGAACTAAAGAGCAAACAAACCATGATGAACAACACAATAAATGAAATTAAAAATTCTCTAGAAGGGATCAATAGCAGAATAAACTTCCTCCACACAAATACATGAAAAATATATCTACATGTGGAGCAACTCCTACAGGACATCTACTGAATGTTGGCAAAAGACCTCAGACTTCCCAAAAGGCAAGAAACTCCCCACGTACCATGCCTTGTGGCTGACAGGGTCGTGGTGCACCAGCCAGGTGTCAGACCTGAGTCTCTGAGAAGGGAGATCCGAGTTCAGGACATTGGACCACCAGAGACTTCCCAGCCCCAGGTAATATCAATTAGTGAGAGCTCTCACAGAGATCTCTGCCTCAACACTAGGCCCAGCTCCACTCAACTACCAGAAATATAGATGAATGGAAAAGGATAGCAAGCCCAGAGATAACCCCACACATATATGGTGACCTTATCTTTGATAAAGTGGGAAAGAATATGCAGTGGAGAAAAGACAGCCTCTTCAATAAGTGGTGCTGGGAAAACTGGACAGCTACATGTAAAAGAATGAAATTAGAAAACTCCCTAACACCATACATAAAAATAAACTCACATGGATTAAAGATCTAAATGTAAGGCCGGACACCATGAAACTCTTAGAGGAAAACATATTCAGAACACTGTATGACAAATCATAGCAAGATCCTTTCTGACCCACCTCCTAAAGAAATGGAAATAAAAACAAAAATAAACAAGTGGAACCTAATGAAACGTAAAAGCTTTTGCACAGCAAAGAAAACCATACACAAGACAAAAGGACAACCCTCAGAATGGGAGAAAATATTTGCAAATGCAGCAATGGTCAAAGCATTGTTCTCCAAAACATACAAGCAACACATGAAGCTCCATACCAAAAAAACAAACAACCCAATCCTAAAATGGGCTGGAGACCTAAATTGACATTTCTCCAAATAAGACATACAGATTGCCAACAAACACATGAAAGAATATTCAACATCATTAATCATTAGAGAAATGCAAATTAAAACTACAATGAAATATCATCTCATAATGGTCAGAATGGCCATCATCAAAACATCCACAAAAAATAAATGCTGGAGAGGGTGTGGAGAAAATGGAACACTCTTGCAATGTTGGTGGGAATGTAAATTGATACATCACTATGGAGAACACTATGGTGGTTCCTTAAAAAACTAAAAATATAACTACCATACAACCCAGCAATCTCACTACTGGGCATATACCATGAGAAAACCATAATTCACAAAGAGTCATGTACCAAAATATTCACTGCAGTTCTATTTACGATAGCCAGGACATGGAAGCAACGTATGTGTCCATCAACAGATAAATGGATAAAGAAGATGTGGCACATATATACAATGAAATAGTACTCAGCCATAAAAAGGAATTAAACTCAGTTGTCTGTAGTGAGGTAGATGGACCTAAAGACTGTCATACAGAGTGAAGTAAGTCAGAAAGAGAAGAACAAATACTGTATGCTAACACATATATATGGAATCTAAAAAAAAAAAAAAAAAGAAAAAAAAGAAAAGAAAATAATGGTCAGAAGAACCTAAGGAAAAGAAGGTAATAAAGATGTAAACTGACTAGAGAATGGACTTGAGTATATGGGCGGGGGAAGGGTAAGGTGAGACAAAGTGAGAGAGTGGCATGGACATATATACACTACGAAATGTAAAATAGATAGTTAGTGGGAAGCAGCCGCATAGCGGCGGGAGATCAGCGCTTTGTGACCACATAGAGGGGTGGGATAGGGAGGGAGATGCAAGAGCGAAGAGATACGTGGATATATGAATGTGTATAACTGATTCACTTTGTTATAAAGTAGAAACTAACACACCATTGTAAACAATTATACTCTAATAAAGATGTTTAAAAAATAAAATTAAAATTAAAAAATTAAAATTAAAAAATATAAAATAAATGAAAAGAGATTCAAAATCAGTTGTCATTAAAAAATGCAAATCAAAACCACAATGAAATACCACTTTATACTCAGTAGGATGGTTACCTTAAAAAAAAAAAAAAAAGGAACCCAACATGTGCTGGATTGTTGGGAAGGTGGAGCAATTGGAACTCTCATACATTGTTGTTAGAAATGTAAATTGGTGCAAACTTTTTGGAAAATATTTTGGTTGTTTCTCAAATATTTGAACTTAGAACTACCATATGACCCAACAATCCTACTACTAGGCATATATCCAGAAAGATAGAAAAAAATATTCAAATGCTTCTGCACAAATGTTCAGAGCAGTACTATTTACAGTAGCCAGAAGGAGGAAACAATCCAAAAGTCCATTAACAGATGTATATATAAACAAAATATGATATACACAAAATGTAGCATAGTATATGTTTCCATCTATATAAAATACCAGAACAGATAAATCCATAGTGTAAGAAAGCAGGTTATTGGTTTCCAGGGACTAAGGGGAAGAATACATGGGGAGTAACTGCATAGTTGGCATAGAATTTTACTTTGGGTGATAAAAATGTTTTGGTAATTTATAGAGTTGGTGGTTGCCCAACATTGTGAGTGTTTTATTTTTATTTTTTTTTAATATTTACTTATTTATTTAGTCTGTGCCTGTTCTTAGTTGAGGCACATGGGATCTTCATTGGGCAATGCAGGATCTTTAGTTGTGGCCTGTGGACTTCTTAGTTGTGGCATGCATGAGGGATCTACTTCCACGACCAGAGACCAAACCCAGGCACCCTTCACTGGGAATGCAAAGTCTTACTCACTGGACAACCAGGGAAGTCCCTGTGAATGTTTTAAATCCCTCTGATTTGTACACTTTAAAATGGTTAATTTTATATTATATGAATTTCACCTCAATTTTAAAAAAATGAAATATAGTAAGAAAAAGAAACTATTATCTTAGTAACTTACAAACCTGAATACAAAAATTAAAAATGATATTTTAATCAAATCAAGCAATATACTAAAAAGTACATCATAACCAAAATGAGATTTTATCTAAAGAATTTAAAATATGTTTAAACTTAGAAAATGCTCTATGTATTTGGCTACAAAAAAATTGTTGAATAAAAATCATTAAATTATATCAATAAATGTCTTCCTCTAAGATGTATTTGATAAAATTCAGTACAAATTAATGCAATCACAATTTTTATAAAAAAGGTAAGAAAACTTGGAACAGGACATTTTCTTAGCTAATAAAGGAGATCTAACAAAATTTTACTTAGTAATAATATGTTGGAAATCTCCCATTAATGAGAGAAATATGATCACAATGTCTATTATTACCACTATTATTTAAACTTTTACCTACAGCCCTAACCAACTCAGTAAAACTAGGGAAAAAATGATGGATTTAGAAAATAAGAGATATCTTCATAAATGAAGACTCAATTGACAAATATCAAGAATAATATATACAGCAGTAAAATTTTATTAAAAACAACATGAAAAATCAGTAGCATTCATACAAAAAATAATAAAGTAGACTTATTAAACAGCTAAAACTTTTTAAATGATTAGGAAGGAAACATAAGAAATATGAAAGAATTTTAGGTATGATATCATAAAAATTGACTGATGGGTGAAAGTAAAATTTCCTGAAGAAATGGATAAACCTCATGATCTTTGAATGAAAATTTCAGTGCAGTAAAGATTTCAAGTCTACTTAAATTACTTAAGAAGAAAAACGGTGCTTATCTCTGTGAAAGAGATATTGTTCAAGGGTTTTTAAAAAGACATTCATGACTAAGATATTTTCATATTTCAAATATAATGTATAAATTATACTAAAATTTAATAGAAACATTTTCCTGTATACTTTCTTTTTTTCTATGAAGTTGCTATTACTTTTACTTAGAATGTCACTTAGAGATACTGATAATAACAAATCAACTGGATGTAATTTGTCTTAAGGTAAGTTAAGGTTTAAATTAAGGGCATGGATGTTTGACCTCCACAGACTGCTATGCGATAGGAAATACTGGTCTGATAAAAATTCACCCACCTTTGATCAATTGCCTTTCTACTTTGTGCCATTCCCCTTCCATTAAAACCGAGGTTCAGTTAAGAATGATTTTTTATAAAACATAACATTAGTGTTAGTGATGATATGATGGATGTTTAGAACTGTGTGACTTCTGAGCTTCAGAGATTTTTGAAAAATATGTTAGTCAGTTTTTATTTCTGCTGGAATTTTTGAAACTGGTACAAGTAAATCAAGTATTTCATAACTCACACAATCTTACTTATTCTAGTAGCTCAACGAATACGGAATGAAGAAAACTTTGGTTTGGTACTTTTCTAAAGTGACTATGAATTGCCAATGATTGGAACAGTCCACTTCAATTGTATTCTCTGTCTCCTGTTAATGGCAATGAGAGTAAATCCTTGCACAGGAGGGACAAAAATAGGGCATAAACATGATTTGTTGAAACTATCTTATACTAATTACAAAGAATTTTTTTACCCTTTGTCCTTTCTCTGTGTGTGACTTGTTTTTGTAGCACTTGCCATATGTATCACATGTAGTAACTCAAATTACTTAAGATGTGCCAAGCCTTATTTTGATTATATTTTCTCAATTTATTGCATACCTGGGCCCTCATATTTTTCTTCAGACTCTACTACTCAGGGTGTACTTATCCAATAACTTCAAACTTTCCTTCTTTACTACTTCCATCCTCTTATCTCAGTCTCCCATCCTTACTCCTATCTTAACCACATACTTCTGCTTAACTTTACTTTTTTCCTTTTTGCCCTTCTCATCCAAATCTCTTGAAAGAGTAACCTAACCCAATATACACTTCCTTCCTCTCAGTCACTCCTCTACCCACTCCCTTACTTAGTCCACCAACCCTGCACTACAACATCTCTAGCTGAAGTCACCAGTCACCTCCAATATGCCAAGGAAATTTATAAAGTATTCTTTATATTAAAATGCTTACCCTGAAGAATTGGAATATTTTGATCACTACCTCTTTCTTAAAACTTAATGATTTATTAACTCCCATAGTACAACACTTTTGATTCTCATCAGCCCCATTTTCTTCACTTTTCCTCTCATTTTATGTTCCATAGATTTCAGCCCTAAGTTCTCTTATTGTTTCATTGTACAGATTCTATATAAGCAATATAGTTCCTATTTATTTTTTAACTAATACTTACATGCTGAAAATGAAAATCTATATCTCCGTCTAACTTACTGTCTAACTTCAAATATGTATATATATAATTTACTGATAGATACCTAACCTTGGCTATCATACAGGTGGCTATAACATATAATGTCAAAAATAAACCCTTCAACTTCATTATGATTAATTCTGTCTATTTATCTATATCAGTTTTTTTTTGTTTGTTTTTGGTTTTTTTTATTAGTTTCTGCTTTATAACAAAGTGAATCAGTCATACATATACATCCGTTCCCACATCCCTTCCCTCATGCATCTCCCTCCCTCCCACCCTCCCCATCCCACCCCTCCAGGCGGTCACAAAGCACCGAGCTGATCTCCCCGTGCTCTGCGGCTGCTTCCCACTATCTATCTACCTCACATTTGGTAGTGTATACATGTCCATGCCTCTCTTTCGCTTTGTCACAGCTTACAGTTTTGATACTACTACACTGTAAGTTGCTCATAAATTTACCTGAGCATAGTCTTCAGCAAGCCAATCTTCACCAACACCCCCAAACCTATATATTCAATCACAGATGTATCCTGACTTTAATTCCTAAATATTCTCAAATATTTTCCTTCATCTATTATTACAACTCATTCCTTAGATCAAGTCACCATCATGTTTTTCTAAAACATTAAAAAAAAACACCTCTATTAATTTTCCTGTTAACAATTTTGAGGATTGTTTCTCCCTCTCAAATATACCCTCCATATTATTGCCTGATGAATCTATCTAAAACTTAATGATGGTCCTGTTCTTATAACACTTTTGTGACTCAGCATGCAGTCATACTATAATCCAAACTATTAAGCATAGGGTACAAAATAGTATTGATATTATAAAGGCTTTAGAAAATTCAGAGATTTAGATTAGAAAAAAATTAAAATTTTGGAGAAGTAGCACTTTTCTACTGAAAATGTTACCAACTCTGCTGAGCAACGTTTATTTTCAGTTTTTTGCTAGTTTTTAGATAGCATGCCATATCAGATCCTCTATGAAGTGGTCCCTGCCCATCTTAATGGTCTCATTACTGTCATCCTACATCTCTCATTTTATCATGAATAAGAAAAATAAAATCTCACTCAGTTCTTACCTGCTTATATTCTAATGGGGCTGATAAAACGTCATGACTAATAAATGATAGTTTATGTAGAAAACCAGATGGAATCTTTAAAAATAGTTATTGGAACTAATAACTGAATATAACAAGGTTTCAGTATGTAAAATCAATGTAAAATTATATTTCTCTATACAAGCAGCAACCATTTGGAAGTTAAACTAATAAATACCCTTACAATAGCATCAAAAATATGTAATAATTAGGCATAAATCTGACAATGGATGCACAAGATCTGTATACTGCAAACAATAAAATATTGTTGAATGAAATTAAAGGAGACCTGAGACCTAAACCAATGGAGAGATTTACCATGTTCATGATTACGAACTAATATTTTTAAGATGTCAATTCTCCCCAATGTGATCTATAGGTTCAAAAAAATCCCAGTCAAAATGTCAGCAGACATTTTGGAGAAATTGTTAAGTTGGTTTTTAAATCCATATGTAAATTCAAAGTTGCTTAATAATTAAAACAGCTTTGATAAAAGAAGAACAAATTTGGAGTACTAACATAACCTAATAGACAAACAAATCAATGGATAAGAATAGAAATTTCAGAAATAGACCCACACATATATTAACAACTGAGTTTTGGTGAACGTGCAGAGCAATTCAGTGGAGAAAGAATAGTATTTACAACAAATAGTGCTGGAGCAATTGGGTATCCTTAAGGAAAAAAAAAATAAGAAAGAAACCCCCCAAACTCCAAAAAACAGAAAACTAAAAAACAAACAAACAAAAACCCTTCAATATGTACCTGGCATAATACATGTAAAACATAATACAAAATGGATGATAGATTTGAATTTAAAGCCTAAAACTATAAAACTTGTAGAAGGAAAAAACAAACAAAAAAAAACAGGAGAAAATATTTTGATCTTGGCTTAGGCAAATATTTCTTAGATAGAACACCAAAAGCATAGTCTATAAAAGCAAAGAAAATTGACCAATTGATCTTCACTGACATTAAAGCTTTCTGCTTTCAATAAACACTGTTAAAGGAATAAAAAGTTGAGTCACTTTTCTAAAAACTAAAGTGTGGGTTTTTTTTTTTAAAGTCAAAGCATAGACTGGGGGGAAATTATTTGTCAAGCATATATCTGATAAAAATTTGCATTCAATATAAATAAAACTCTCACACCTAAATAATAAGGAAATAAATCAACAGGAACAACAACAACAAAAATGGACAAAATATTTGAACAGAAACTTCACCAAAGAAAATATACAGATGGCAAACAAGTAAAGAAAAAGATGCTTAACCTCATTAGAATGTAGGGAACTGCAAATTAAAACTCACAATGAGATAGCAATATACATTACATAAATGGCTATAATTTAAAGACTTATCATACTAAATATCAAAGATGTTGAGGAATTGGGACTTTCATACACTGCTCATGGAAATTAACATTGTATAATCACCTTGAAAAATAGTTTGAAACTTTCTTAAAAAGTTAAACATACACATACAATATTATCTGACTTGTGCACTCCTGGATATTTATCTATGAGAAAAAAAGCATGTCTGCCTGCACTATTCAAATAATTCCAATGTGTTGGTTTTTCCCCATGCTAACAATCCCCAACCCACCTCCATTTCAGATGTTAATTCCAAGTCCCAGGTTGTTTCCTGTGCTTCTGACCAACCAGTTATAGATGAGAGGTTTCCAACAACCTCCTCCTTGGATTAGATTAATTTATTAGAGCAGCTCACAGAACTCAGAGAAACATTTTACTTACTAGATTACTAGTTTCTTATAAAGGGATATAATTCAGGAATAGCCAGATGGAAGAGATGTAAAGGGCAAGGTTTGGGAAAAGGACATGGAGATTCCATGCTCTCTGTGAGCACACTTTTCTCAAATCTTCACATGTTCACCAACCAGGAAACTCTCCAAACCCTGCCCTTTTGGGTTTTTATGGAGGCTTAATTATGTAGGCATCATTGATTAAATAATCGCCCATTGGTGATTGAACTCAATGTACAGCCCCTCTCCACTCCCTGGAGGTCTGTGGTTTGGAACTGAAAGTTATAACCCTCTAACCACATGGGAGGCTCCACTGGCAACCAGCTCCCACCATTAGGTTACCTAGGGACTTTTCCAAAGTCACCTCTTTAACATAATAAAAGACCACTTGATTGCTCTCAACATTTATGAAATTCCAAGTGTTTTAGGAGCACTATACTAGGACTGGGAAGGAAGAAAAAATATATATTTCTTATGAATCACAATATCACAATCCACCCCCTGCTCTTTGAACACAGATCTCTTATAGCAAAATAATCATAATGATAAAAAAGATACTGGCACTTTCCTAGAATCCCATTCAATCATTAATAAATATCCAGTCCAACACTGTATGAAAATATTTATCAGGGTAAGGCTACAGGTTTGCAGGCTTCTGAAAGGGAACATAATATGTGAACCCCAAATAGGCCACTTTGGCATGTAGATTATTTTGAGCTGAAGACAGTCAAGGTCCAACAGAAGAAGAGCTGTTTACCTTCCCTTAACTGCCTAAAAGAATTTAGATAGGGTGCCTGTACCAGAAGAAAGTTAGTATCAAAAATAATTTTTTTTATCAGAAATACTTACCTGCATGGCATGACAAATATTTGTTTCCCAAACGTTTGCTCTTCTCCTCTTTCTGTGAATTGTCTCCTTTCCTTTTGAGGCTCTCTACCCCCTTGTCCTTGCCTCAGGATGGCATATAAGCCTCAATTGCCTGAATATCTTTGGGTTTGATGTCTCTGGGACTCCTATACGTATGAAATTTGGTTTTCTCCTGTTAATCTGTCATATGTCAATTTAATTATTAGACAAGCTAGAGAACATAGAAAGGAAGAAGAAAAAAATTTCTGCCAATACACTTCCATTCAATCTTGTCAGGTTCCAAAATCTGCAATAGTGTCAGGAATATATCGCTTCACCCTTTTAGGCATCTGGTATCATCAAGCTAAGAGACAATGTCATCTCTTGCTCTGAGTCTCTTTTGAAGTGTCAATGTAATATTTGATTTCCCTTAATACGTAACCCATGTATTATTTATTTTACCCAAAGCTACTATTTTTCCTTCTCTCTATTTATACCCGAACATTTTTACCTTTTGAAGGGACATTAGTTTTGGCACTGTGCTGATCTAGATTGCAGGTAGCAATATTAGTCTAGCAAGCCCTTCCCCTCAGTCCATTTCTATTCAGATAATATAAGAATATATAAGCATAGAACTTCTGTGTTATTTTTACCACCAAGGAGTATAGCTGAATTCACGGTTAATCTCAATTTTGCCAGATGGAGTAAAGGCACATTCTGATCCATCAGGCCCTTAGAAATCCTGAGATAAAGATTAAAAACATGACATGAACAGATGGAAAAATATACTTTGTTCTCGGATTGGAAGAATCAATACTGTTAAAATGACCATACTACCCAAGGCAACCTACAGATTCAATGCAATCCCTATCAAATTACCAATAGCAATTTACAGAAGATGGTGGAGGAGTAGGAGGTGGTGGAGTTCATCTCTCTCTGAAGATGCATCAGGAATACATCTATAGATGCAACAATTCTCACAGAACACTGGCTAAAAACTAGCAGAAGACCTTGGACACAGGAAAGGACTATAAAGATCCCTGCATAACTGGGTAGGATGAAAAAAATAAGCGAGAAGGAGGAGGACAGGAAGCAGGACAGGACCTGCACCCCAGAGCAGGGGAGCTGAAGCAGAGGAGAGGTTCCCGAACTCAGGGAAAACTCTCTCTGATAGGGAAACCCCCTCTCCAATGGGGAAATTGATTGGGACCAAAGGGAAGCATTTGAGGCTGGTGGAAGAGAGTGAAATGGCCAATCTGTGGCAGATGGGACAGAGTGAGAAATACACAGATGGTCCATACTGCAGCCCTACATGCCCCAGACTGGGATGTGTGTTCACAGGTGTGCAAAGGAGCTGGGAGCTGGAGCGTGGAGACTGGAGAACAGATGTGGAGTTAGAAGTTCTGTTGGCTGTGGGGAGACGGACTGAGGGGAAGGGGGTGGATGAAATCCACAGCAGGGAATGCCTACAGAAGAAGACTAGACTGCCATGGAAGCAGTGCACTATTGCTGAGACACACCCAAGGGGAGGAGCCACTATTGTAGCCTCTCTATCCCCACACACTGGCACCTGCCAACAAACAATAAAAGAAGCCCTCTCAGGGCTGGCTCTCACATGCTGGTCATTGAGCAATAAAAAAAAAAAATTAAGCCTCTCAGGGCTGGCCTTTGCATGCCAGCTGCCAGGCAGCAGAAAAAGCCTGGCCAGGGCTGGCCCTTATGCACCTTACACCAGATGCCAGTAAAGGCCCTCACTAGGGCCATGTTTATTGCACCCGTGGCTGCTGGCTTCCCTGCTCATTTGGTACCACCGGGCTTTCACAATCCAAGCAGTCATACCACCTCTGCACCCTGTCCTCACTGGGGCAGACCCAAAACCTCTAAGGCAGCCTCAGCGACAGACCCCTGTGGATGGACAACATGCAGAAGTGGGGATAAAACCAAAGCTGAATCCCAGGGATGGGGTGACTAAGGAGAGGATCAAATATATTTCCATCAGCTGTACAAGCTGCAGATTAAATCCCCACGATCAGCTAGGTAGACCCTGTTTCAATGGAATATCTGAGTCAAGGATGAGTGGTCCCACAAATGAAAACTGTCTAGCTCTGGCAGCTGTGGACTTTGGGGGCAAGCACACGCAGGAATTGGGTCAGATCAGAGCCTGAGTGGTGCCCACAGGGTCCTCCGCAGGTCCAGAAATCAACCCAGAAGCACAGGAGGGCCTCATGGGGAGGCAGACGTGGGCTGTGGCTCATCGCATGTGCAAGAACACGTGTGAGACCCCAGGGAAACATAATTATTACTATTAATTTTATTATGTTTTGATTCATTCTGTTGTTGGTTCTGGCTTTTTTTTTCTTGTTGTTTTAGTTTTTTTTATTTTTTTTTTTTCATTTAGTTTTTTGGGATCTTCATGTTTTATAAGATATTTTTTATTTATTTATTTTATTTTTTAAATATTTCTATTTTTACTTTGCTTTTCTGTTGTTCTGTGTTCTTTTCCCTTATTTTTTTCTTTCTTCTTTTTCATATATATATATATATATATATACATATATATATATATACATATTTATATTTCCATTTCTAATTTGCTTTTTTGTTGTTTTGTGTTTTTTCTTTTTTTACATTATTTTACTTTTTTAATCAGATTGCTCTGTTTCTTTGCTTTATTCTTCAGTTGACACACAGCTTTGGTTTTGTATTTAGGTATTGTGTTTTTCTTAGTTCTGCTTCTAATTGTTTGATTTCATTTTGGAGTTCTTCTGATTGTCTGGTGTTCTCTTGTTTCTTGTTTTATTTAGTTGGTTTTTCTTTTATTGTGTGTGTGTTTCCTTGTTTCTGTTTTTGTTTGTTTGATTTTACTTTTGACAATATGTCTGGATTTTTTTAATCTTTTCCTTTTTTTTTTCAATGTCCTTTATTGCTGAGATGAGCAACTTGTGGGGTGTTGTTTCTTCAATCAGAAGTTAGGCCTGAGGCTCTGGGGTGGGAGCACAGAGTCCAGGATGCTGGACCTCTAGAGAATTTCCAGAACCAGGGAAGATTAATTGCCAAGAGCTCTCATGGAGGCCTCTATCTGAATCCAAGACCTCACTCCACCCAACTGCCTGCAGCTCCCAGTGCTGGATGCTTCACACCAAACAACAAATAAGACAGGAACACAAACCCACCAATCAACACACAGACTACCTAAAGTCTTACTAAGCTCATAGACAACCCAAAACACACCACCCAACACAGTCCTGCTCATCAGAAAGAAAAGACACAGCTCCACCCACCAGAAAGCAGGCACCAGTTCCTCGATTAGGAAGCCTACACAAGACACTGGACAAATGCCACCACTGGTGGAAGAGAATAGAAGCAAGAGGAACTACAAACCTGTAACTTAGGGAAAGGAGACCTCAAATACTTTAATTAGACACAGTGATAAGACAGAGAAATACCTTGCAGGAAAAGGAGCAAGATAAAAACCCACAAGACCAAATAAATGAAGAGGAAATATGCAAACTACATGAAAAAGAATTCAGACTAATGATAATAAAGAAGATCCAATATCTCGGAAATAGAATAGACAAAATACAAGAAATGTTTAACAAGGACCTAGGAGAAATAAAGAGCAAACAAACAGTCATGAACAACATAATAACAGAAATTAAAAATACTCTAGAAGGAATCAAGAGGAGAATAACTGAGAAAGAAGAACAGAGAAGTGAGCTGGAAGATAGAATGGTAGAAATAACTGCTGCAGAGCAGCATAAAGAAAAAAGAATGAAAACAATTGAAGACAGTCTCAGAGACCTGTGGGACAACATTAAGTGCACCAACAATTGAATTATAGGTGTCCCAGAAGAAGAAGAAAAAATAATGGGTCTGAGAAAATATTTGAAGAGATTATAGTTGAAAACTTCCCTAACATGGAAAAGGAAATATCCATTCAAGTCCAAAAGTGCAGAGAGTCCCATACAGGACAAAACCAAGGAGAAACATGCCGAGACACATACTAATCAAACTAACAAAACTTAAACACACACACAAAAATATTAAAAGCAGCAAGGGAAAAGCAAAAAGTAATATCAAAGGGGATCCCCATAAGGTTAACAGCTGATCTTTCAGCAGAAAGTTTGCAGGACAGAAGGGAGTGGCAGGATACATTTAAAGTGATGAAAGGGAAAAAGCTACAACCAAGATTACTCTACCCAGCAAGGATCTCATTCAGATTCAACAGAGAAATGAAAAGCTTTACAGACAAGCAAAAGTTAAGAGAATTAATCACCACTAAACCAGCTTTACAACAAATGCTAAAGGAACTTTTCTAGGCAGAAAACACAAGAGAACGAAATGACCTACAAAAACAAACACAAAACAAAAAAAGAAAATGGGAATAGGAGCATAAATATCAATTATTACCTTAAATGTAAATGGGTTAAATGGTGTAACCAAAAAACAGACTGGCTGAATGCATACAAAAATAAGACCTGTATATATGCCATTTAAAAGTTTCATGAGAGACTACTACAAGGAACTATATGCCAATAAAATGGACAACCTGGAGGAAATTGACAAGTTCTTAGAAAAGTACAACCTTCTAAGACTGAACCAGGAAGAAATAGAAAATACAAACAGACAAATCACATGCACTGAAATTGAAACTGTGATTAAAAATCTCCAACAAACAAAAGCCCAGGACCAGATGGCTTCACAGGTGAATTTTACCAAATATTTAGAGAATAGATAACACCTACCCTTCTCAAACTGTTCCAAAACATAACAGAGGGAGGAACACTCCCAAACTCATTCTATGAGACCATCATCACCCTGATACCAAAACCAGGCAAAGATGTCACAAAAAAAGAAAATTACAGGCCAATATCACTGATGAACATAGATGCAAAAATCCTCAACAAAATACTAGCAAACAAAATCCAACAGCACATTAAAAGGATCATACACCATGATCAAGTGGGGTTTATCCCAAGAATGTAAGGATTATTCAATATACACAAATAAATTAATGTGATACACCATATTAACAAACTGAAGGATAAAAACCATATGATCATCTCAATAGGTGCCGAAAAAGCTTTTGACAAAATTCAACACACATTTATGAAAAAAAAGTTCTCCAGAAAGTAGGAATAGTAACATAATAAAAGTCATATATGACAAACCCACAGCCAACATAATTCTCAAAGGTGAAAAACTGAAAGCATTTCCTCTAAGATCAGGAACAAGACAAGGGTGCCCACTCTCACCACTCTTATTCAACATAGTTTTGGAAGTTTTAGCCATGGAAATCAGAGAAGAAAAAGAAATAAAAGGAATCTAAATTGGAAAAGAAGAAGTAAAACTGTCACTGTTTGAATATGATGTGATAGTATACATAGAAAATCCTTAAAATGCCACCAGAAAATTACTAGTTTTTATATCATCTTAGGTATTGTGGGTAATTCAGATTTTAAGATCATTTCATGTCCTTCAGTCAAAAGCAAGGCTTCAATCAATGTCTGATAGCAAGGTAGTAAATAGCCCTCAAGTGGAAATTCTCTAGTTCAGAATCCCATTAGTTATTGCTCAGAGGTGTTCACAGTCTTTTGCCATAAGCTCCAGTCTATGTTCCAAATAATGCTATCCCACAGAGAACTTTTCCCTACCAGCATTTCAGCTTTTATTTCACAATGTGTAGGCTCAGGCAAGCTTACTGATTCCCATTTAGCATTCCTGATTAATATTCTCGAAGGGTGGATTTATATGCCTCTGTTTTACGATGTTAGGTGGGGGAAGTGTTCCCCTGTATGACATAATATCCATTCCTGTAAGAGATTCAGGTCAAGGAGACACACCTTCTTTACATAAATCCTGTTTAAAACCTTCCAACTTTTATGCTCTTATTGGCTCTTATATTTTTATGTTCTCTCAGTTTAATTGTAGCCCAAGTCAGGGCTTCACCAATGGGTTCTGGTACCTTACTGCATATGGCTCCTGAATCAAGGGATCCTGGAAACTTCTTTAACCCCTGACTGTTTTACCCAGTCTTGTGCAAAATGCTTTGGGTCTTCAGTGAGGGGTCAAGCCAAGGGACCAAGGGATTGTCCTTTCATCCATCTTTAACTTGATTGATCTGCTTAAGCAATGCCACAAGCTATCGTCTGTCAGGTTTCTCATTGTAATCTCTCCCTTCCATATTTTTAAATTTTCCAAACTGTATAAATAGAGCAGGATTGTTTGGGGCCCTTTAGTGTTGGGGAACATGAAAGTGGTCCCTTTGGCCCACCCAATCTTTGGTAGTGCTATATTAAAACTTTTTTTAAACCCATACATTTCCATGTAATTTATCCCATTTATTAATAATTATCTAAAGATTTACACCCTGCTGGTATGGGTCCCATGACACTCTTCTTTCTTTTTCCTCTTTGTTCCGTCCTCATCAATATTTGCTTTATTCAGCTTATTTCATAATAAAAATTAAAAAAATTCCACCCAGCTAAGATCTGTCTCTTGATTCTCTACTCTGCCTTTTCCCTTCTCCTATTAATTAACCCAATATTTTCATTAGCATCTTTAAACCGATGAGGGAAATCTTATACAGCAAAATTGATAAGGCTTCCCAAATTGTCCTTTGTTTTTATATCAATAAAATTATATGGGGTGCCCAGGTGAAAAGGTCCCCATTAATCACAGCATTTACCATGATCTGGATATCTAGTGGGCACATTTAACAGGTAAATATCCTGGACGTCATAAAGCTAGTCCCACATGGCTTGCATATGAAGCATATCAGTTGCTTCATGCAGACTGTTCCACTTGGCAATTACCGGGGGACTTGGGCAGTTCCCCTTTTCAGGGTAAACAGACTTAACAGTGACTTTTACTGAGTCTACCAAGCTGGCCCTTTCCTTAAGAATAATGTCCTGTGTGGCTGGATCACATATAGCCATCTGTGATTGTTCCATAGTGAGCTGAGGGTCCTGTATCAACCTAAACACTCTCTTCACTCTTCAGTATTCAAAACGAAAGACACAGCCCACAAATAAGTTACTCTCACAACCCATTTCAGTAAAAGTTCTCCAGGAAGCAGATGATACCAATTTACAAAATAAAAAAAAAAAAATTCCTTCATACTATACCCTCCTGGTTTTAATAGTTTTTTGATTTTGCCCTCCTGCCACACCTACTGGCTACCTTCTTGGTGACTCAAGGTCTTAGAGGTGTTTTCTGCTGTCCCTGAATACTTTTTCCCTTGGAAAGCAGCTTTGAGGCTAGTGGAAGCAACTCATACTGACCAAAATTTGAGCTTGGTCTAGCATCAAGGCCTGACCTACACTTTTAATTTAATTTTGCTTATTACATATAACAATAACCAAGGGATTTTGCCTTTTTCTTGCTAGTTTGTGTTTTCTTATGCATCCAGTGAACCAACTCCCAGGGATTTGGATTGACCTCTAAATTCCATTGGTGTAACTGAGCAAGGGATCATGTGCCCGTTTTGCAGAAAGCCAAATTCTGACAGCAAGTGTTTACAGCAAAGTAAGGTTTTATTTTCATGGTGCCAAGGAAGGCAGTGGGAGACAAGTCTCAGATCCACGCACTCTTGGTCTTTCAGTTAGGGATATTTTAAAGGGGAAGAACAAAGGAACTGGGATTAATCATTGTTATGTGACATTTCTTAATCATGGTTTTGGGAGTCAGGATGTCTCTGCCTTACAATTCTCTGGCCAGATGGCCCAGGGCTTGGGGATTTGTGAGATCATGTTGCTTGGAGAAACAACCCGAGTTTGTAGGTTAACAATGATATCAAGAACAACCATTTTAGTACAGTAACTATGTTATCAATAACAGCAGTCTTAGTCATCTGACTCTAGTTGATTAGTGTTTAATTAACACAGGATTGTGTTCAAAGAAAACAAGGAAGGGATTGCGGTCAGAGGAGACAAGAAAGGGAATAAAATTTTGGATAGAGAGATATTCATTAACTCAGAAAGGGAACTCAGTTCTAGTGGGGCTTGGTTTCAATGTTACATTTTACCTTTAGTAACTGATCACAGCCCAGCTGCTGCCCCATAACATGGGTGATCATGGGGCCACCTAGGAAACAAAGGTTCTTCAACTTCCACACTTTTATATTTTCTTTTTCTAAGCCACATGTTTCTTTGAGCCAGGGATGATCTAGCAAATCCCTTTTTGTGATACCAACTGTAAAGAAAAAAAAAAAAAAAAACCTCAGTCCTTCCTCCTGCATTTACCCTGTACGCTCACACTACCACCACACTCACGATACTTCTGACTCTTCTGGTCACCAAATGTGTGAGATGTTTTTCCACATCAAGCAATTCTTTTGACACCAGCTGAATTTCCTACGATTTAACTCATTTCTGACACTATCTCCCTGAAGATAACATCAGATCCCACAGGTTAAGGGATCAGTCCCATGAGACTGTCCCCCACTTCAGATGCCAATTGCAAATAGTAAGTGCCCAAGTTACACACAAATTCTGTCTGGCTTGGTGGCAAATCAGAGGCTCCCATGAACTCTTCCCTCTTGGATTCAATTATTTGCTAGAAGAGTTCACAGTACTCAGGGAAGAACTTATGTTTACTAGTTTATTAAAAGCTATGATAAAGGCTATGGATGAAAAAATAATAGAGTGAGGTCTGGGAGGGTCTTTTTTATTTTTATTTTTTATTAGTTTCTGCTTTATAACAAAGTGAATCAGTCATACATATACATCTGTTCCCACATCCCTTCCCTCCTGCGTCTCCCTCCCTCCCACCCTCCCCATCCCACCTGGGAGGGTCTTGAATGCAGGAGATTCTGTCTCCGTGGAGTTGAGGTTTGTCACCATCCCAGTATGTGGATGTGTTCACCTACCTGGAAGCTCACTGAATCCTATAGTGTTGGGATTTTATGAGACTTCCTCACATAATCAATTATAAACTCCATTTCCAGCTCTTATGCCCTCTCTGGAAAAGGGGAATGGGGCTGAAAGTTCTAAGCTTCTGATCATGTTTTGGTCTTTCTGGTAATCAGCAGCTCCCATCCAAAGCCATCCAAGAACTCCCTCAGATTCACTACATTAGAACAAAAGACGCTCCCATCATTTACAAAATTCCAAGGGATTTAGGAGCCATGCATCAGGACCAGGGTCAAAGACCAGATATTAAAATGAAAGATGTTTCTAATGCTCTTATTACTTAAGGAATTACAAAGGTGTTGGGAGCTCTGTGTCAAGAACTGAGGGCAGAAATTAATGTACGTTCTATTATTTCACACATGTAGTTTTTCTTGATATAATGTTTCCATTTGTACTGTAATATTCCTTTTTAAAGTCACAACTTCTCCAATGGCAGGAAAGATAAACAAAACTTGATCATTTTATATCAGATTACTTATCACATAGGAATTTACAAGTTTCAAGAGCTCAGTGCCAAGAATCAAGGGCAGAAACTATATATATATATAAGCTTTGACAAAGCGAGAGAGAGGCATGGACATATATACACTACTAAACGTAAGGTAGATAGATAGTGGGAAGCAGCCGCATAGCACAGGGAGATCAGCTCGGTGCTTTGTGACCGCCTGGAGGAGTGGGATAGGGAGGGTGGGAGGGAGGGAGACGCAAGAGGGAAGTGATATGGGAACAGATGTATATGTATAACTGATTCACTTTGTTATAAAGCAGAAACTAATAAAAAAAAACAGAAACTATATATATATTTATAATTTTTCTATTACATCAAAACCTGTTTAAAGAGCTTTATACAAATGTTCATAGTATCTGTATTTGTTCATTTAATTTTGATAGCCTAAAACTGAAAATAACACAAATACTTATCAGCAGGTATTATGAGCTAAATTGTGTTCCCTTCCAATTCATATGTTGAATTCTTACCCCCAGTGTCTCTGAATTACTGTATTGGGAGATAGGGCCTTTACACAAGGTAACTAAGGTTAAAGGAGGTCATTAGGATGGGTTCAAATCCCATTATGTCTGATGTTCTTTTAAGAAGAAGAGATTAGGGCACAGACACACATATACTCATGGGTAACCATGTGAGAACATAGAAGGCAGCAATTTACAAGCAAAGGAGAGAGGCTACAGAAGAAAAAAACCCTGCAGACACCTTGATCTCAGACTTCTAGACTCTAGAATTAAGAGAAAGTAAATTTCTGTTGTTTAAGCCACCCAGTCTGTGGTACCTTGTTACAGCAGCCCTAGTAAATGAATACACCAAGCAAACTGGTAAACTGTCATATATCCATACAATGTGATACTTTTGTACAAAAGAATGAACTATTTATATATACATCATCGATAAACCTCAAAACAATTATGTTGAGTAAAAAAGCCAGTTATAAAAGTGTATGTACCCTATGAAAAACAAAAAAACTTATATGAAATTCTAGAAAATTAACTATAATCTCTCAATATAACGACAAAAAGCATATCAGTGGTGACTTACAAATGAGAGGAGGGGTCAAGGAGGGATGATAAGGAAGAATTGCAATGGTGGGTTAAAAACAAAATTAAATTGAGTAAATTTAAAGATTTAATTGGCTTTATTTCATTATTCATGAATTGGGCAGTGTCCCAATTTATTAGACAGAAAGGACATCTGAGGAACTATGAAAAATGGAAGACTCATATTGTCTCAGAAAAGGTTGTCTTGTCTTGGGAAAAGACTATGGTCTATCAGGCATATTACCTCACTAGTGCTAACCAGGTAATTCCAGATGGACTGGTTAAAGATCACATTTCTGAGAGAGGCTGAAACTTCAGTTGGGTTAAGTATTAAGTCTTGGATTGCTGATGTGAGGCTTAGCACAAGTGACTCCATTTTGGGCCTGTTCTTTCCTTTTTTTTTTTTTTTTTTTTGTTAACAGTTCCCACCTTCTGATCAAACTCTCAGCTTAACTGAAAGAAATGATAAGAAATTTAAGGCATTAGCCCCACACCCAACTACCACAATGAAGTTCTCATAGCTTTTGCTGATACTAATATGGTATTCACAGGTCATGACTTCAGTTCACAATTTTTGAGTTTGTCATTCTCTCTGTTCCCTTTTTGATCTTCTAGTCTTAGGTAGATCATTGGCTTGATGGTTAGCAGCTGTGAACATGCATTTAAAGCTTTTGAGAGGACCCCGGAGGAAGATGGCGGAAGAGTAAGACGCGGAGATCACCTTCCTCCCCACAGATACATCAGAAATTCATCTACACGTGGAACAACTCCTACAGAACACCTACTGAACGCTGACAGAAGATCTCAGACCCCCCAAAAGGCAAGAAACTCCCCACATACCTGGGTAGGGCAAAAGAAAAAAAGAATAAACAGAGACAATAGGATAGGGACAGGACCTGCACCAGTGGGAGGGAGCCGTGAAGGAGGAAAGGTTTCCACACACTACAAGCCCCTTCGCGGGCGGAGACTGCAGGTGGCTGAGGGGGAAAGCTTCGGAGTAGCAGAGGAGAGCACAGCAACAGGGGTGTGGAGGGCAAAGTGGAGAGATTCCGGCACAGACGATCGGTGCCCTCAGGCAATCACCAGCCCAAGAGGCTTGTCTGCTTGGCCGCCGGGGCGGGCGGGGCTGGGAGCTGAGGCTCGGGTATCGGCTTTCAGTCGGAGCGCAGGGAGAGGACTGGGGCTGGCGGCAGGAAGAGAGCCTGAAGGGGTTAGTGCACCACGGCTAGCCCGGAGGGAGTCCGGGGAAAGGGTCTGGAGCTGCTGAAGAGGCAAGAGACTTTTTTCCCTTTTGTTTCCTGGTGCGCGAGGAGAGGGCATTAAGAGGGCTGCTTGGGGAAGCGCCGGAGACAGGCGCGGACCTTGGAGACGGGCGTGGGATGCTGGGGCTGCAGCTGCCGCCGCCGCCACGGAACCTGTGTGCGAGCGTGGGTCACTATCCGCCCCGCCTTCCAGGGGGCCTGTGCACCCCACCACTGCTGGGGTCCCGGGACCCGGGGACGGGTTTCCCGGGAAAGCGCATGGAGCACCTCGGACTGCTGCAACGTCACGCCGGCCTCTGCCGCCGCAGGCCCGCCCCACACTGCGCGCCCCTCCCTCCCCTCTGCCTGAGTGAGCCAGAGACCCTGAATCAGCGGCTCCTTTAAACCCGTCCTGTCTGAGCGAAGAACTGACGCCCTCCAGCGACCTACGTGCAGAGGCGGGGCCATGTCCAAGGGTGAGACACGGGAGCTGTGAGAGCAGAGACAGGGAAATCTCTCTGTGTAGCCTCGGAGGCAGCGGATTAAAGCTCCACGGCCCATTTGATGTGCCCTGCGTCTGTGGAGGGCATAAATGGACAGCGAATCATCCCAAATTGAGGAAGTGGACTTTGAGGACAAGATTTAAGACTTTCCCACCTTTTGCTCTTTTTACAACGAATTATCCCAAATTGAGGAGGTGGACTTGGAGAGCAATAATTTTTATTTTTCCCCCTGCTCTCTTTTTGTGAATGTGTATGTGTAATCTTCTGTGTAAGATTCTCTCTGTATAGCTTTGCTTCCACCATATGTCCCAGGGTTCTATCTGTCCTTTTTTTTTTAAATAATTACATTTTAATTTTAATAATGCTACAATATTTCATACTTTATTCTATTTTACTTTACCTGCTCTTTCTTTTTTTCCTACCTTCCCTTCCTCCCTCCCTCCCTCCGCTCCTCCTTTCCTTCTTTCTTTTTCTTTCTTCCCTCCCTCCCTCCCACCCTTCTTCTTTCCACTTTCTTTTTCTTTCCTTCCTCCCGCCCTCCCTCCTGTCTTTCTTTCTTTCTTTCCTTCCTCGCTCACTCCCTCCCTTCTTCCATTCACTCTTCCTTTTGCTTTCATTCCTCCCTACCTCCCTCCTTTCTTTCTTTCTTTCTTTCCATCCTTCCTCCCTCCCACCCTCCTTTCTTTCTTTCTTCCTTCCTTCCCTTCTTCCTTTCTTTACCTCTCTCTTTCTTTCTTCTACTAATTCTTTCTTTCTACTTTTTCTCCCTGTTATTCTGAGCCGGGTGGATGAAAGGCTCTTGGTGCTGCAGTCAGGAGTCAGTGCTGTGCCCCTGAAGTGGGAGAGCCAAATTCAGGACACGGGTCCACAAGAGACCTCCCAGCTCCACATAATATCAAGCAGCAAAAATCTCCCAGAGATCTCCATCTCAACACCAGCACCCAGCTTCAGTCAACGACCAGCAAGCTACAGTGCTGGTCACCCTATGCCAAGCAACTAGCAAGGCAGGAACACAACCCCACCCATTAGCAGAGAGGCTACCTAAAAACATAATAAGGCCACAGGCACCCCAAAACACACCACCAGACATGGATGTGTTGACCAGAAAGACAAGATCGAGCCTCAACCACCAGAACACAGGCATTAGTCCCCCCACCAGGAAGCCTACACAACCTACTGAAACAACCTTAGCCACGGGGGACAGACACCAAAAACAACGGGAACTACGAATCTGCAGCCTGCAAAAAGGAGACCACAAACACAGTAATATAAGCAAAATGAGAAGGCAGGAAAACACACAGCAGGTGAAGGAGCAAGATAAAAACCTACCAGACCTAACAAATGAAGAGGTAATAGGCAGTCTACCTGAAAAAGAATTCAGAATAATGATAGTAAAGCTGATCCAAGATTCTATTTCCAAGATCCAAAATCTTGGAAATAGAATAGACAATATGCAAGAAACAGTTAACAAGGACCTAGAAGAACTAAAGATGAATCAAGCATCAATTAAAAACACAATAAATGAAATGAAAAATGCTCTAGATGGGATCAATAGCAGAATAACTGAGGCAGAAGAACGGATAAGTGAGGTGGAAGATAAAATAGTGGAAATAACTGCTGCAGAGCAAAATAAAGAAAAAAGAATGAAAAGAACAGAGGACAGTCTCAGAGACCTCTGGGACAACATTAAACGCACCAACATTCGAATTATAGGGGTTCCAGAAGAAGAAGAGAAAAAGAAAGGGACTGAGAAAATATTTGAAGAGATTATAGTTGAAAACTTCCCTAATATGGGAAAGGAAATAGTTAATCAAGTCCAGGAGGCACAGAGAGTCCCATACAGAATAAATCCAAGGAGAAATACGCCAAGACACATATTAATCAAACTGTCAAAAATTAAACACAAAGAAATCATATTAAAAGCAGCAAGGGAAAAACAACAAATAACACAAAAGGGAATCCCCATCAGGTTAACAGCTGATCTCTCAGCAGAAACTCTACAAGCCAGAAGGGAGTGGCAGGACATAATTAAAGTGATGAAGGAGAGAAACCTGCAACCAAGATTACTCTACCCAGCAAGGATCTCATTCAGATTTGATGGAGAAATTAAAACTTTTGCAGACAAGCAAAAGCTGAGAGAGTTCAGCACCACCAAACCAGCTTTACAACAAATGCTAAAGGAACTTCTCTAGGCAAGAAACACAGCAGAAGGAATATACCTACAATAACGAACCCAAAGCAATTAAGGAAACGGGAATAGGAACATACATATCAATAATTACCTTAAATGCAAATGGACTAAATGCTCCCACCAAAAGACACAGAGTGGCTGAATGGATACAAAAACAAGACCCATATATATGCTGTCTACAAGAGACCCACTTCAGCCCTAGAGACACATACAGATTGAAAGTAAGGGGATGGAAAAAGATATTCCATGCAAATGGAAATCAACAGAAAGCTGGAGTAGCAATTCTTATATCAGACAAAATAGACTTTAAAATAAAGACTATTAGAAGAGACAAAGAAGGACACTACATAACGATAAAGGGATCGATCCAAGAAGAAGATATAACAATTGTAAATATTTATGCACCCAACATAGGAGCACCTCAATACATAAGGCAAATACTAACAGCCATAAAAGGGGAAATCGACAGTAACACAATCATAGTAGGAGATTTTAACACCCCACTTTCACTAATGGACAGATCATCCAAAATGAAAATAAATAAGGAAACACAAGCTTTAAATGATACATTAAACAAGATGGACTTAGTTGATATTTATAGGACATTCCATCCAAAAACAACAGAATACACATTTTTCTCAAGTGCTCAGGGAACATTCTCCAGGAGAGATCATATCTTGGGTCACAAATCAAGCCTTGGTAAATTTAAGAAAATTGAAATTGTATCAAGTATCTTTTCTGACAACAATGCTATGAGACTAGACATCAATTACAGGAAAAGATCTCTAAAAAATACAAACACATGGAGGATAAACAATACACTACTCAATAACGAAGTGATCACTGAAGAAATCAAAGAGGAAATTAAAAAATACCTGGAAACAAATGACAATGGAGACACGACGACCCAAAACCTATGGGATGCAGCAAAAGCAGTTCTAAGGGGGAAGTTTATAGCAATACAATCCCACCTCAAGAAACAGGAAACATCTCGAGTAAACAACCTGACCCTGCACCTAAATCAATTAGAGAAAGAAGAACAAAAAAACCCCAAAGTTAGCAGAAGGAAAGAAATCATAAAGATCAGATCAGAAATAAATGAAAAAGAAATGAAGGAAACGATAGCAAAGATCAAGCAAACTAAAAGCTGGTTCTTTGAGAAGATAAACAAAATTGACAAACCATTAGCCAGACTCATCAAGAAAAGAAGGGAGAAGACTCAAATCAATAGAATTAGAAATGAAAAAGGAGAAGTAACAACTGACACTGCAGATATACAAAAGATCATGAGAGATTACTACAAGCAACTCTATGCCAATAAAATGGACAACTTGGAAGAAATGGACAAATTCTTAGAAAGGCACAACGTGCCAAGACTGAATCAGGAACACATAGAAAATATGAATAGACCAATCACAAGCACTGAAATTGAAACTGTGATAAAAAATCTTCCAACAAACAAAAGCCCAGGACCAGATGGCTTCACAGGCGAATTCTATCAAACATTTAGAGAAGAGCTAACACCCATCCTTCTCAAACTCTTCAAAACAATATCAGAGGAAGGAACACTCCCAAACTCATTCTACGAGGCCACCATCACCTTGATACCAAAACCAGGCAAGGATGTCACAAAGAAAGATAACTACAGGACAATATCACTGATTAACATAGATGCAAAAATCCTCAACAAAATACTAGCAAACAGAATCCAACAGCACATTAAAAGGATCATACACCATGATCAAGTGGGGTTTATTCCAGGAATGCAAGGATTCTTCAATATACACAAATCAATCAATGTGATACACCATATTAACAAGTTGAAGGAGAAAAACCATATGATCATCTCAATAGATGCAGAGAAAGCTTTCGACAAAATTCAACACTCATTTTTGATAAAAACCCTGCAGAAAGTAGGCATAGAGGGAACTTTCCTCAACATAATAAAGGCCATATATGACGAACCCACAGCCAACATTGTCCTCAATGGTGAAAAACTGAAACCATTTCCACTAAGATCAGGAACAAGACAAGGCTGCCCCCTCTCACCACTCTTGTTCAACATAGTTTTGGAAGTTCTAGCCACAGCAATCAGAGAAGAAAAGGAAATAAAAGGAATCCAAATTGGAAAAGAAGAAGTAAAGCTGTCACTGTTTGCAGATGACATGATACTATACATAGAGAATCCTAAAGATGCTACCAGAAAACTACTAGAGCTAATCAATGAATTTGGTAACGTAGCAGGATACAAAATTAATGTGTAGAAATCTCTGGTATTCCTGTACACTAATGATGAAAAATCTGAAAATGAAATCAAGAAAACACTCCCATTTACCATTGCAACAAAAAGAATAAAATATCTAGGAATAAACCTACCTAAGGAGACAAAAGACCTGTATGCAGAAAATTATAAGACACTGATGAAAGAAATTAAAGATGATACAAATAGATGGAGAGATATACCATGCTCCTGGATTGGAAGAATCAATATTGTGAAAATGACTCTACTACCCAAAGCAATCTACACATTCAATGCAATCCCTATCAAACTACCACTGGCATTTTTCACAGAACTAGAACAAAATATTTCAAAATTTGTTTGGAAAAACAAAAGACCCCGAATAGCCAAAGCAATCTTGAGAACGAAAAACGGAGCTGGAGGAATCAGGCTCCCTGACTTCAGACTATACTACAAAGCTACAGTAATCAAGAGAGTGTGGTACTGGCATAAAAACAGAAAGATAAATCAATGGAACAGGATAGAAAGCCCAGAGATAAACCCACGCACATATGGTCCACTTATCTTTGATAAAGGATGCAGGAATATACAGTGGAGAAAGGACAGCCTCTTCAATAAGTGGTGCTGGGAGAACTGGACAGGGACATGTAAAAGTATGAGATTAGATCATTCCCTAACACCATACACAAAAATAAGCTCAAAATGGATTAAAGACCTAAATGTAAGGCCAGAAACTATCAAACTCTTAGAGGAAAACATAGGCAGAACACTCTATGACATAAATCACAGCAAGATCCTTTTGGACCCACCTCCTAAAGAAATGGAAATAAAAACAAAGATAAACAAATGGGACCTAATGAAACTTCAAAGCTTTTGCACAGCAAAGGAAACCATAAACAAGACCAAAAGAGAACCCTCAGAATGGGAGAAAATATTTGCAAATGAAGCAACTGACAAAGGATTAATCTCCAAAATTTATAAGCAGCTCATGCAGCTCAATAGCAAAAAAACAAACAACCCAATCCAAAAATGGGCAGAAGACTTAAATAGGCATTTCTCCAAAGAAGATATACAGACTGCCAACAAACACATGAAAGAATGTGCAACATCATTAATAATTAGAGAAATGCAAATCAAAACTACAATGAGATATCATCTCACACCAGTCAGAATGGCCATCATCAAGAAATCTAGAAACAATAAATGCTGGAGAGGGTGTGGAGAAAAGGAAACACTCTTGCACTGCTGGTGGGAATGTGAATTGGTACAGCCACTATGGAGAACAGTATGGAGTTTCCTTTAAAAACTACAAATAGAACTACCATATGACCCAGCAATCCCACTACTAGGCATATACCCTGAGAAAGCCATAATTCAAAAAGAGACATGTACCAAAATGTTCATTGCAGCTCTATTCACAATAGCCCGGAGCTGGAAACAACCTAAATGTCCATCATCGGATGAATGGATCAAGAAGATGTGGCTCATATATACAATGGATTATTACTCAGCCATAAAAAGAAACGAAGCTGAGCTATTTGTAATGAGGTGGATAGACCTAGAGTCTGTCATACAGAGTGAAGTAAGTCAGAAAGAGAAAGACAAATACCGTATGCTAACACATATATATGGAATTAAAAAAAAATGTCATGAAGAACCTAGGGGTAAAACGGGAATAAAGACACAGACCTACTTGAGAATGGACTTCAGGATATGGGGAGGGGGAAATGTAAGCTGTGACAAAGCGAAAGAGAGGCATGGACATGTATACACTACCAAACGTGAGGTAGATAGATAGTGGGAAGCAGCCGCAGAGCACGGGGAGATCAGCTCGGTGCTTTGTGACCGCCTGGAGGGGTGGGATGGGGAGGGTGGGAGGGAGGGAGATGCATGAGGGAAGGGATGTGGGAACGGATGTATATGTATGACTGATTCACTTTGTTATAAAGCAGAAACTAATAAAAAATTTAAAAAATAAAGCTTTTGAGAAAAAACAGTGCACCAGGGATACTGCTATGATTATTATAAGCAAGATAATTCTCAATGTCTAGAGTGTGCTTTGGAGCCATGGTCCTTAATAACCAAACTAATCAAAATCAAGTAAGTCAAAGAAAGACCCCATTGAAAGAACTCCTTTCTTAAGCCAAGTGGCTGGTTCAGTAATTTTACATAGCTGAGTTTCAACTTCCCCAGGAGTGTCAAACCAGGTGCAGAAAGTGGTGTTAATCACAACACAGATACTTCCTTTTTCAGCCAAAAGATAATGAAGGGATATCCTATTATTAAGAACATCTTTGATCAGAGAATCTAAGAATTTATGTTTAACAGCTATTGCTCTAGTGGTGTGTTTTGCAATATCTTTAAGAATTAAGGATAGATAAATGATTTGTCCTCACTCCAAACCAGTGAAGCAAGGTCTTAACAAAGGAAGCAAATCCTGAATCATACATGCCTTCTTGTAGGCCCTTTCTAAATCAATGATGTAAATTCAGGGGAGCTGATCAATGAAGTATCACAGTTCATTTGTGAACAGTTACAGGCACAGTTAGATAACAAAAGAGGCATTGCCCAGTTATGTACCAGCCGCTTAAGGCAGTCATAGGCCCAAGAATGATAGTCACACAGATAAAGATAAATCCTTTTGAGGCACAAACCACTCCAACTAAAGTGGCACTGTTAATGGACAGACCAGAGTTTTAGATGATAAATCTAGAAGTCTGAAATGTTACTGCCATTAGCAAAGCCCTGGGAAATACAAATGATGGTATTTTCTTCCCAGGCCTATGTCAGAGTAAAGGAAAGAAAGAAAAGAAGAAAAGGTTTCATGTTTAGTTAAAGTATGAAGTCTTGATCCAGCATCTTGGGTGGAAGTGGTCTACCTCAATGTCAGCTACTTCTTTTCCTGGTCAGTTTGATTTTGATGTCTTCACCTTTTGCACAGGGTGAGATTTCACGTGAAGCTTTCTGAAGCTGTGAGTTGTATACCCAATGTTCAAAGCCCTGAAGTTTGGCTGCCATCTGGGTAGTGAGGCAGACCCAGTATAGTCCCTTCCAAAGAGATTCAAGGGCAGTCTTTGTTCTTAGCAATTCCAAACCAGAAGGGTGGGTGAAAATTTGAAATGTTAGTTGGGAGAGTCATAGCTAGATATTTGAGAAAACTAGAATTCAGTCTCTAGTCCAGTTTGCAGGTATATAACAAAAACCTCAAAGAAAATTAACAGGATTAGAATCTAATATCTACAAAGGAGCAAACATAATTTTTCTCTCTGTAATCACCCCCAAATTTTTCCAAGACAATCACAGAAAAACTAGTTTGTATCAAAGTTGGCCTGGTTATTTACATAAGTGCAGCAAGAATAGCAATTCACCATAAGTGCTCTTTTTAAGATTGAACTCTTAAAAATCCTCTGAGACCCAGGAAGCCAAGCCAGGGACTTTACCTAGTAAGGCTGTTGTGATAACTCTAAGCAAGGTACTAGGCCAATTTTTACAAGAATCTTTTGTAGCTCCATAAAGCCAACCTGAGTTCCTTTAAAGCTATCTTGTTATATCTGAGCCTATGTAGTCTATGTAGATCTCTCTGAAATATGGCATTCCAGTTAAAACCTTGGTAACATAGCCAATGTTTCCAATTGTGTCCTATTATAAGGAGAACAGTTTTTTAATTAAATTTTTGCTAATAACTAACATAAAAAGAATACACGAGGGTTTCCAAATTCTGGAAGGATCAGGTAGGGAAAAAAGTAAATGTTTCATCTTTGTTTACAAAGGTATACTTTACCAAGTTGCTATAAGTAAATGTTTCATCTTTGTTTACAAAGGTATACTTTACCAAATTGCTATAAGTCACAAATAGCTTAAGAGAAAAGGTTTCCTTAAATCTGGAAAAACAAAACATCAAGAAACCAGCAACGTTTCAGACAAAAATCATGAAATTATAATCATCTTTCTCAGTTAATTCAGTCCCATGTAATTAATACTTGTTCTGCTTGAATCCAGTTTTTCTATTAGTTCTAGAAATTCTTACCCACTTCAGATTTATGATTTTAAAATTATCAGAGACCTGTACTTGTCAAAGTCCTCTTTGTGAATCTCCTTGAAGATGAAGCCCTTTTGTAGGAACATTTTTGCAAAAGGATATGAATTAAACAATAACATTGTAAATGGCAAAGACAAAATTCCCATTGTTAAAAATTAAAGGAGTATTTATTATAATGGAAGTGACAAAGAAATTTGGTGATTTCTGTGTCATACAACATCCTAAGATGATAACTAGAATGATGACTGATAATACTACACCAGGATATATCAGATTTCCAGGAATTTCATACACTTTCTGGAACACTTATATAACTGTACAACTCTATCATAATTATTACTTCTTATTTGACAATGCTTCGTAGGTAATTTAACACATCAATTAAGCCTAGTTAGTTTAGCATCTCTCTTTTTATATGGAGAGAAAATAATTCTTTTGCGATGTTCCAGGGGACCTCTGGAAAATCCCCAAATTAGTTCAAGGTCAAAAAGGTTTCATTTAGAATTTGATTTTAGGTATTTGTCAAAAAATGTTAAAAGTTTTGAACACTTGACTAAACAGGATCATAGATCATTATAAAACTATACTTAATTATTTATTTGGTCAAAGTGACAATAAAATATTTCAAAGGCAAATACAGAAGGTTACATAGTTGTGAGCAAAACTTAGCTCTTGATAGTGAAAAGACTGTTATCTTAAGTAATCAAAGATGTGATGATAAAGATAACACAAATCACAGGAAATTATTCTGTTAATACTCGAAATATATTTTCCTCATATTAAATTTTCCCTTGAAAATTTAATTTTCATTGTAAGTTTTCAGTCAGTATTGAACAATCCTCCTTGGATGTAAGAGTGGTCTCCAAAGAGGGTGCAAGGGATACTACCTTCCCCAAATCCAGAGTCACTCACAAAGTTAGACAAAAGAAAGAACAGGCAACTTACATGTGGCAGGCAGGCAGAAAGCTAAGCCAAGTTCTTAGGACCTGAAATGAGACAAACAAAAAGGCAATAGCTATTCTTGGGAGAGAAAAGATCAATAACCAGGTCTGGATTTGGAAAAGAACATGAAATTTTGCTTCCCTCTCCCAACTGGGCACTACAGAAAGAAATTCAGGAGACCTGACTTTGATAGGAATGCTCAACATTTTCTGGATCTTGCCAATTTTTCCCACATCTCCTCTGCAGGTTTTGGAGGATTCCTACCAAATTCTACCAGAATTTGGCCAGTTTTTTTGTTGTTGTTGTTTTTTCTCTTGGCTGTTTAAGGGAATAAAGTAGCAGTTTACCAGGAAGTCATTCAGACTCTTTTCATCTCTAGTAGGGGCCCATATGGGAGCTCTCTTTGGAGGTAGATACAAGGGCATTCAAGTTAATGTTGAATAAACTGAAGAGGACCTTTGAGGAAAATCTCCTTTCCAGTGTTTCGGTTGATTACAACTGAGATATCAATTCCTGGGCCAGTGTTTTGGTGATGCCCCCTAGGAGGGTGTAACAGGGGAGGCCTAGGTGTTGTTCTAGATACCTTCTGTGTGTTTAACTTTTGCTATTTTTGTAGATATAGCTTCTGGAACCATAGTTCTTAGATACAAAATTGGCAAGTGTGTCAGAAGGTGGTGCACTTGTCTCTTTGGAGCATAAGGGTCCTAAGCCTTGGGTCTCTTGGAGCCAAATTGATACCAAGGGGTATATGCCACTTGTTTGAAGGTTGTGTAGTGTTGGACAGTGTACCTCACTGCATGAAAAGTATCTTGAGTTTGGCAGGTGACCTACTGTAAATTGAACCCATTCTGTGACAGACTTATCTTAACACAGGAGTCTTAGAGTTAGGTGATAAGTGCTTTAATAGCTTTTAAGTGCTTGACAAATGTCCACCATTTTTGTGACATTTTGGCTTCCGAGATTCTCATTAGCAATAGGTTTTATGTACCCTAAACAAGAAAAACAAACATGTGCACCATAACACACCAGCAGTAATCAAGAGATGTTACTGTGGCCTGGCCTAAAGAAGGCCCAGTGCACACTATCAATTCCTAACATAGAACCTGCAACTGGGGAAAAGAGTGAACAAGCAGACACCAAAGGTGGATACTGTGGACTGATTCCAAACAAATGGGAAACTTCAGCTGCTACCTGCGGTTCCTAGCATTGAATCTGGGAAAGGAGTCCAAGCAACTGGGGAATTATAGACCAAACTGACAGCAGTTCCCAGCATGGAATCTGGGACAGAACCAAGGGCTGGGGTTTTCCACTCAAATAGGGGAGTTGTGGGCTGAGCCAAGGTCTAGGGGCTTGCGTTTTGCCTGGAACCATCTGCTAGTTCAGGCTTTCCTAGATTGGAAAGGCAATTAGATCGAGAACTTGAAGCAAAGTGAGTAGAGCTCAGAAGAGAAATTTCCTCACAGCTTTTGGAAATGGCAAGAAAGACAAAGAATGCAAAGCATTCACAGGTATCAATGCCTGGGTTTCTCTTTGACCCCCAAGCTGTCAGAAGTCTCCTTCAGTCTTGCTGTTCCCACCAAATCTGTTAAGAAAGACAGTATTCAACTGAATAAATTTACAATCTAATTGGCTTTATTTAATGATACTAAATCAGGCTGCATCCTATTTTAGAAGATAAAAAGAAGATCTGAGAAGCTGTATAGTATGGAAGATTTTATAGGCAGAAGGAGGCAGGGAAAGGAAGTTATTCTAGCAAAAAGTGAAATGTTTCAGATAGAGTCACTTTCTTTTGGGAAAAGGTGGTGGTCTATCAGGCAGATTACCTCACTAGTGCTGACCAGGTACTTCCAGATTGACCGGTTAAAGATCACACTTTTGGGAGAGGCTGAAATTGCAATTTGGTTAGGTATTAAATCTTGGTTTACTGATGGGGGCTTAGCACAAGTGACTCCATTTTGAGCCTACTGTTTCTTTTTGTAACAGGTATAAGAAAAAAAAAATTCTGTGGGAGTAATGGATATGCCCACTATCTTAATTTTGGTGATGGCTATAAAGGTGTACACGTATGTCAAAACTAATCAAATTGTGAATTTAAATATATACAGTTTATAGTATGTCAATCACATCTAAATAATGTCACTTAAAAAGAAAATTATCAGTTATGTGTTACTACAATCATAAAACTAGGTAATTGCATAAAGATTCCCTGGAGTAATACTTTGGATTGAATAGTAAGAGAATGCTTCACTGTGCCTTTTAAAATGAGACCTAAATGGTCAAAATAAACAGATTAGGAAATGTCATTTTTCAGGCAGAGGTATAGCTAATTTAAAGGTCATAGACAAAACTACCCGTTGTGTTTGAGGAACATAAACATGTTAGGATAGAATATTGTATTGAGAAGGAGGGTGGTAGTATATAAGTTTAGAAAAGTACTGGTCAGATCTTATGAAAGATGTTGTAGGGCATGGAAAATGGTTGTTTCACCCCTCCCCAGGTGTAATGTGAAGCCATTGACAGGTTTAAATAATAAATTAACACATGACCTCTTTCTCTTTATAAACATCTAAAATTATGTTTATTAGTATCATCCAGGACCCAGATGTTCAGTATTCCTCCTGAACTTATACATAAAAAAATGCAAATGGATAGAAACCATCTCAAAATTTATATAACAAAACAGCACTACATCACAAAAGCATGTAAAATTACAAGAAGTATATTTTAAAGCATCTGGCACTTGAAGATAATGACAATCTCAAAACACAGAAAATTGCCAAAATACTCCCTAAATTGTTAAGCAGAAAAACATATAATCTTAGTAAATGACAGTTTGTGTTTTATAATTAAAAATTGAATTTGAACAAATTGGATAATTGGTACTGAGGTGTAAAATTTAAGCTTCTGCATTTCTCATGTCTATTTGATTTGTAAAGGGGTAAATCACAATATAGGAAAATATACACTATTTTAAGTGTGACATTATAATCTTAAAAGATAACCTAATTAATTAAAGGAACTACTTAACTATAATGGAAAATCTCAATTTTCCTAAGCAGTCCATATTTAGATAAATGGAAAAAGACATATACAGCCAACACTTTCATAGAACCTTCCTTGGGAGTGATATCAACAAAAAAATTTAATATGGCAGTCTTGAATTTAGGCCCAAACGTTTCTGGATATATTGTTAGTTATCTTTTAATGTGAAAACTACAAATATAACTGCTATTACATAGTAATGGGAATTAAAGAATGTAGAGTACTCATGTAAAGATAAGAACATACTTTTCTACTAGTCTTTCAAAGACATACTTTTAAAATGTTTGATTCTCATATTCCCGTACTGTGAGTAATTGATTACTCTTCACTTTGTAAAGTCACTGGGATATATGAAATTTGATTATTTTGATTTGAAATTCAGTTGTGAATGAAAACATTCTCATCTCAACTTTTATGATTCCCATTGTAAGTATGCAGGATATGTAGACAAAATGTTTTTTTTTTAAAAATCAGCTAGCTATACGAAAAGATAAACATTGTAATAGTCTATGTGACCAAACATGCGCAAAAGAAAAAAAAAACTACGCTTCAAGAAGTAAAGTTATAGACCTATGAAGGTGATAAGAACATATTTTAAAAAAGTATTTACTTTGAACCATTCAGAATGTCAACAGAACTGTTACATTATTTTTCAATTGCAGTTATATTCATTTAACAGAACAATTATTTTCTACATGTTGCATCAGAGGTAAGTGAAGATAAAAAAAAAAACTACCATCCCCATATATAACTAATTTTTGCTGTAAACCAACAAGAACCTGCTTTCCATGTCAATTTACAACTCCACACGGTACCAAGATTAGTGGCTATTAAAAGTACCACTAGGACAGTTCTATCTAAAGACACATTTGGTAGCATGTTAACTATACAAGAAAGACACTGCACATTTTAAAAAGAAATCTTAGACATGTTTACATTTCAGTTTTTTTTTAAAGGAGTGATTTGTGTACAGGGAGTTCAAAACATTTCTAGATAAGAAAAATATATATTAAAGCTAACATTCATCATCATTTTCTTCATTATCATCTTCATCTTCCTCCTACTTATCTTCTTCTTTTCCTGCTTATTTTCAATCATGAAGACTCTACCTTTTTTTTTTTAAACTACTTCAGGCTTTCTTTTAGTTTGGTATGCAGTAATATCCTCTTTCTATTTTTCTTTTACCTTAGCAACCCTCTTTTCATAAGTCTGCCTATCATCTGAAGCAATGTTATTCCACATTTCTCATTTTCTTTGAAACATCACCAATGAACAGGGCAGGGTGTTCTCTTTGATTTTAGGGTAACACTCAGACAAAACAAGAAAAAGTTCAGCAGAAGCCCCTTGGGTACACTGGGATCCTTGTACTATTTTTTTTTCTTCTTTAAGAGGGATAGAGATTTTCCATTTCCCTTTCATAATGGGCCTTGTCTGCCTTTGCCATATTTTCAAATTTTCCTTTTTTTCAATAGGTATGTCTTCTACCTTTGTAGGCATTTCTTAGGAAACACTGAGAAGCTGACTGAAGCATCTGGATGATGCTTCTTGTGCCCTTCCAGGCAAGTTTGCAGTAGGAATGCATATGATTACTTTTTGCCTCTCAGCTTATTAGAATCTTTATTGACTCTGTTTAGTTATTTTTTCTTAGCAAGACACAGAGTCATCCAGTGCCTGTCCTGATCTCACATGCCCTGGAGCTATCTATATGGAAATTAATGGACTTCAATGAATGTGAGAACTCATTTATTTTTTAAAAAAAGATCACATAGGTAGTTGTGTGGAGAAAGCAGTATAGGATATCACAAATGGAAACAGTGAAACCAGTTAGGAATCATAGTCTATGTGACAGATAATACTAAATTAAATTAGAAGGCTAGGCCTAGAAGTAGATATAAGTGGAAAAAATTGGGGGTATATTGTGGAGGCAAAGTCTATAATATTTGTGGTTTATTGGATGTGGGGATGTGAGAGAAAGGAATAAATAAAGGTTGTTTTCTCTTTTCCCTTTTCTTGAGACCCTGGTTGGATGGTGGTAACACTTGATGAGATGGGCAGACCTTGGATAGGGCAGGTGGGCTGAGGAGAAATCCTGTTATCTTTTTGACATGTTAAGATTTAAGTTCTTATTAGATATCCACAGGAGATATCAAGTAAGCGATTAGATAAATGAGTCTAGAGATTAAGAGAGAAGCTAGAGTTAATATAAAAGGTTGGGAATCACAAGATTATGAATGGTAATTAAAGCCCTGGGATAGGAAGAGATTATGTGAAGAAGGTGGAGATACAGAAAAGAAGAAGCCCTTGAATGGAACCCTTAGAAACTCCAATATTTAGAAGTCAACCAGGAGAGGAGAATTCATCAAAACAAACAAGCAAACAAAACAAACAACTAATAAAGTGCTGCTTGTGAATTTGAAATAAAACCAGGAGAGTTTGGTATTTGAGTAGCCAAGAAAGGAAAGTGTTTCCACAAGAATGTTACAACAACTGCCTCAAGGGCTACTGAGGGAGTACGGAATAACACTTATAATAGACAGAAAAGAGGAAATAATTTGAGTATCTGGAGATTAATACTATAAACATCTCTTTCAAGAAGTGTGACTTTGAGAGGAGAGAAAAATGGATGGCAGCTGAAAGTTAATGTGGGGTCAAGAGTAGTTCATTTCATGATGGACACTATAACTTTGTCTCTTCCTGCAGATATTTCCATAGCCTACTTTCTTCTTCCAAATATTTGCTCAAATATTTTCTTCTCAATGAGGCCTATACTGACAATCCACTTGAAACTTGAACCATTTCTCCAACATTTTCAAATACTCTTACCATGTTCTATTTTTTTCCTTAGCACTTATCATCCTCTAACTTTTTCAATGTTATATTATGCATATATACTTTATATTTTATATATAATATATACTTTGGATTGTATATATTTTGTTTAGTTACATATTATGTTTGTTGTTTATTTTACCTCCTCCATTAAAGCAGATATTTTTATTTTATTTGTTTACTACTATATACTTGGCACTAGAAAAAATATAATAGAGAGTAATAAATATTTGTTAACTCACTAAATTAATGAATGAATGAATCTCACTAAATTAATGAATCTCAGCATGATTTATGGTGATAAGAATTATCTAATAGGGAAAACAGTTGATGATACAGAAAAGGAGACATTCATAAGAGTGAATTAATTGAGAATAAATCATATTTAAAACCAAACAAAAATGTTGTGGCCTGATGTTGAAGCATGAATACTCCATCTATATTGACAGAAATTAAGAGCAGAGTATTTGGTTACAGATGCATCTAAGTTTGTAAGTGGAAAGATAAGAGAGTCATCAGATCATTTCTATTTGTTGCTTGAAATAAGAAATAGAGCCATCATATCAGACTGAAAATAAACTAATATTGGTGGTTTGAGGAGAGACTAGAAGGTGTGAAATAGTTGTTCTGGTAAAAGGAAAATCCAAGATATTAGAGAAAGCAAGTAGACTTACTGGGTAGTGCTGAGTATGCATTTGAGTTTTGTGAGAACTACTGGTGTTTCTCACATAAATCAAATTTCCCAAAGAGTAGAATTCCCAACTCCGTGTCAACTAGATAATTTTTAGTATTGCACACCCGTTCTGTGTCACTAGTTCCCTTGTGACCTACAAATAATAGGCTGTCTTTTGAGTACTAAAACTCAAACTTATGAGAAGGTAATATTCAGTTGTACTCTCTGGGTTTGATTTTATACCCTTTCTTCTTCCAAATATCTTTCTCTCCTGCCTTGTGTCACTGTATGGTCTCCTATGCTCACTAATTCTGTCAGTGGTTGAGAAAGAATTTGGTCCTCTTCTCCATAATTTCATATTATTTATTATACATCTTCTTGTTTTGTGTTTATACAATGAATCAAATTACTCATCTTGTCAACAAGTATTTCTAGATTCCAGCTATATGGCCAGTTATTGAACTAAAAGCTAAAGATATAAAGATGAATAAGACAGCAAAGGCAAATTCAGGGAATTTGCAATTTAGTACAGAGGCAGCTATATAAACAAAAATGACAAAGTTTATAGAATTTATATTTCTGGTCCCTCATTCAACACATCTGAGGAGACAGAAACTTATTAAAATGATGGGAGAGTAGTTATCACAGATAAAGTACTGTTTGGGAAGTCAAGGGAAACAGAAAATGTACAAAGAAAGAAAAGAAGGGGCGGAGAGAGTTTTCATTAATTAAACAAGTTTTGGTGAAGGAGTATGATTCATAACAGAGAAACTATATACAAATGCATGAGGCTTGAAATAGCAAAAATATGACTATTAAAATATGTAAGTGAAAGATCTGAAATAATTCAAATTAACTCTCATGTACACTGTTGTTTCTTCTTTCAGGCATTAAGAATATCATGCAAACTCAAGGTAGATAGTTGAGAATGTCAAAGGACAGAGAGATGAAATAAAGAAGTATATAAGGTCAGTAAAGAGCCGTAGTTGAGAACATGACTCAGGCTATTTGGCCTCTGGTGAAGTGTTATTTCAACTTTACATTGTTTACGTAGAAGTTCTACCAATCCAGTTTCTTCATTATTACTTACACTCCGTTTTTCTTAAAATCTTAACACTGGGATGGATTTTTATCAATTCTCAGATTGATAAAAATGACTGAAACTGGGTTTCCCTGGTGGCGCAGTGGTTGAGAGTCCGCCTGCCAATGCAGGGGACACGGGTTTGAGCCCTGGTCCGGGAAGATCCCACATGCCGCAGAGCAACTGGGCCCGTGAGCCACGCCTACTGAGCCTGCGCGTCTGGAGCCTGTGCTCCGCAACAAGACAGGCCGCGACAGTGAGAGGCCCGCGCAGCGCGATGAAGAGTGGCCCCCGCTTGCCACAACTAGAGAAAGCCCTCGCACAGAAACGAAGACCCAACACAGCCATAAATAAATAAATAAATAAAGCAAAACTGTCAAAAAAAGAAAATATTTTAAAAAAAAATCGTGATGAAAATTAATAGAAAAAAAAAATGACTGAAACTGAGAATCACCTCATGTTCCCTGAGACAATATTTAAAATTTTAAATTCTTACCTTTCAACACTGTTGTTATTATGAAATATTCAGTTTCTAGAATTAATATGTTTATTTGAAAAAAATCATTGACATTGTTACAAATGAATGGTTTTGAAAGCTTACAGATGGCCCACTATCTAAGCTGATAGCATAATTATCTTTCTAAATAAAAATGTAACCATGTAAGTGAAAAGCAATAGATTATTAACAATAAAGTTATGGACTTCAAAGAGTGAGATAAGTATGGATTCAAATGTTGACTTTGATACATAACTAACAGTCTTTTGCTTGCTCTGTAAGCACTGATATTTTCCAAGTCATAGGACCTGTTTTCCTCTCACCTTACACATGCTTCCTGATAATTACGTCTGCCTCATGGTTTTAGTTACCATCTATATACTGTATCCCCAGATCAAATTACTCTCCCAAGTTATAGTATCTTATACTTCTCCACTGAAAAAAATAAAATCTGTATTCATTATCATACTGAATGGCAGTACCATCTACACAGCAGCAAAAGTCAGAAACGAGACACAATCTAAGTTCCTCCCTACTTTAAAAATTCTGTTGTACTTCCTTTGAATAGGCTTTACCAATTTTTATTGCTTTTTTGTGTGTGTGTGTGTGTGAGAGGGTGGGAAGCTCAAAAACACATTTCTAAGTCTTCCATGAAAATAGGGATTTTTATTATGAATTAAGTTCACTAATTAGATTCACTCTTCTGAGATTTTGAAGGAAAATGAGGTATTGGACAACTTTCTGTGACCCTGAGGGGTTCCTTTTCACAAATAAAATTTGGAAATGTGATGCTTTCCTGTAACATTGTTCCAGATTACTTTCTCTAGTGCAGTGGGTATAAAAAATATGGTTAAATACAGCATTATTGATCTTGTTTCCTAATTATTGGGCAACAGCTTTTGGTGCCTATCATCTAGTTTTGGGGAGAGATGGTTGAAGCAGTGACTACTCCATGCATACAGCTCTAGTTTGTTCTCAAAGATAAAATTTCCTTTAATAGACCATTTCTCTGTTGTTCTTTGAGTCACTCCAAAAGCCCAGTCTAGAATATGAGCATTTAACCTTTTCCTGTTTGTAGTATTTTTTTTTCTGTTTAAAAACTTTATTTTCTATTTTCTGCACTGAATTCTAACTGATATGCTTGACACTGCAATTCCATTGATCTTATCTCCTAAGTATTTCTTCTATCCATATCCATCACTAATATTAATGCCAAAATTCATATCCTCACATGTAACCTATATTATTAAACTAGTCTCTTTACCGGTCTCTCTGCTTGTTGTCTTGCACACTTCATGTATCCAACTGTATGGCAGTTTTTAAAATTGTTTTATTATAATCTATTTTCTGCTTATAAAGAATAAAAATACATGGAGTATAAGGATAATAAAACACCTAGACTAGTATTCATCAGTCAGTTTAAGAAATAGAATATTACTACTTCTTTTGAAATTCCCTATGATTTCTCTTTTCATAGGTAAATCTTTTCTTTATACCAAAAGATAAACCCTGGTGAATTTCTTGCTTATCATTGTTCTTTAAAAAATAAAATTGCTTTTTCATTTTAGTTTTATATATACATATAAATGTATATTTTTTAAAATGTATTATTAAAATTTATATATTTTGAAGATTTATATAAATAATATTACATATTATCTCCATAAATTTCCTGAGATTCTTTTATATTTTATGAATAAAATTATAGATTTTTTATTTTCACAGCTATATGTACATAAACCTTTTAAATGAAGGTACCACAAATTATTTAACCATTCCCTTGTAAATGGATATTTTTATATGTTTTCTAGGAACCATGTCAAAGAACACAGCTAGGGATATATTTATGTCCCTGCTGTTAGATTTTATGTATAATATATGGATGAACTTTTGTTTTCGCCAAATCCATAATCAGCTAACCCATTATAATTTAGTAAATATTTAATTATTTCTCACTAAGCTGTATGCCACTTCTGTCACATAGTAAGATTTTATATATTCATGAGTCTGTTTCTGAGTTTCTTTTTAAATTATATTGGATTATCTGTCACAGTGTGGGATAATAACAATTGGCTTAATCACTGCAAGTTTATGATTGATGGTTAATAATGCATGTGCTGAGGCAGAGGGCTACCTTGACAATGGGTCCACCACAAGCTTTGAGGACAGGGCTTCCCAGAGCCTTGGGACCACAACTTCTTCCTGGCAAAGCTGTGGGCTGGATTCCACCCCAGTGGGTCAGGAAAGTGAGACCATTACCTGGTAGGTTCAGAAGGACTTCTGTCCCAGTGTGTCTTATCCACTGGACCTGGAGAGCTGAGTATCAAGCCAAAAATTATTATTCTTGACTCTTAAGGACTAATGTAATTTAGATCTAATGAAACTTTTATTTTTTTACATAAAAAGATTCTCTATATAATGTACTATCAGGGAAAAGCAAATTAAAACAATGAGAAACCACTGCACACCTATTAGAATGGCCAAAACACTGATAACAACAAGTGCAGGCGAGGATGTGGACATAAGTAGCTGATGGAAATGCAAAATGGTACAGCCACTTTGGAAGAGAATTTGGTAGTTTCTTGCAAAACGAAACGTACTTTTACCATATAATCCAGCAATTGCACAACTTATTTACTCAAAGGAGTGGAAAATTTGTCCACACAAAAACATGTGTACAGATGTTTATGGAAACTTTATTTATAATTGCAAAACTTGGAAAAAACCAAGATGTCTTTCAGTAAGTGAATGGATAAATAAACTGGCAATCTAGACAGTGGAATATTATTCAATGCTAAAAAGAAATGAGCTATCAAGCCATGATGATGTAGAGGAAACTTAAATGCATATTACTAAGTAAAATAAGGCAATCTGAAAAGGCTATAAACTGTATGATTCCAACTCTATGATTCTGGAAAAGGTAAAGCTATGGAGGCAATAAAAAGATCAGTTTTTGCCAGGGGTTGTGGGTGGGAGGATGGATAGGCAGAGAACAGAGGATACTTAGGGTAGTAAAAATATGCTATAGGGGCTTCCCTGGTGGCGCAGTAGTTGAGAGTCCGCCTGCTGATGCAGGACAAAAGGGTTCAGGCCCCAGTCTGGGAAGATCCCACATGCCATGGAGCAGCTGGGCCCATGAGCCATGGCCGCTGAGCCTGTGCATCCGGAGCCTGTGCTCCACAACGGGAGAGGCCACAACAATGAGAGGCCCATGTACCACAAAAAAAAAAAAAAAAAAAAGCTATATAATACACATAAATCACTGTGTAAGTTTAAGATATACAGCATGGTAGTTTAATCTACATATGTTTTAAAATTATTACCACTGTAAGTTCAGTTAACATCCATCATCTCATATAGATAAAATAAAAAGAAAATTTTAAAAATTCTCTTTGTAATAAGAACACTTAGGATCTACTGTCTTAACAACTTTCTTCTATATCATACAGCAGAGTTAACTATAGTCATCGTGTATATTACAGAGGAATTTTAGAGCAGTGAAAATATTCTGTATGACACCATAAGGATAGATACATGTTACCTTACACTTGTCTACATGTAGAATGTTCAATGTGAAGGATGAACTGTAATGTAATCTACAGATTTTGGGTGAAGATGATGTGTCCATCAATTGTGACAAATGTACCACTCTCATGAGGAATGTTGATAACTGTGGTGGCAATGCATGTGTGGGAGCAGGGTGTATCTGAGAAATTTCTGTACTTTTTCAATTTTGCTTGAACCTAAAAGTGTTCTAAAAGAATTGTCTTAAAAATGGCATTTGCCTTGCTATGTTTTGGAGTTGCTTGGGACCTGACTTATGATCCCTTTCTTTCTTCTAATTTCTCCATTTTGGAATAGAAATATCTACCCAATAACTGTCCTGTCATTGTAGTTTGTAAGCAGACAACTAATTTTCTGGTTTCACAGGATATAGTTGGAGATGAATTTTGCCTGCAGTTGACTTATACCTTGAGTATCCTTCATACATGATATAGATGATATTTTGATGAAATTTTGGATTTAGAATTAATGCAGGAATGAGTTAAAAATTTTTGGGATGTTGAAATAGGGCGAATATATTTTACATGTCAGAAGGATATGGATTTTGCAGGGTGAGTAGGTGAATTGTTATAGGTTGAATTTTGTACCCCCCAAATTATATATTAAAGTCCTAACTCTTAGTGTCTCATAATATGACGTTATTTTTGGAGATAATATCTTTGCAGAAGGAATCAAGTTAAAATGAGGTCATTTTAAAATGAGGTCTTAATCAAATACACCTGGCATCTTTACAAAAAGGGGAGATTTGAGCACAGAGGCACATACAGAGGAAAGGCAATGTGAGCATGTAGGGAGAAGACAGCCATCTACAATCTAAGGAGAAAGGCCTGGAAGAGCTCCTTCTCTCACAGCCCTCAGAAGGAACCAACATCACTGACATTTGATTTTAGACTTCTAGCTTCCAGAACTGTGAGACAATGAATTTATGTTTTATAAGCCACAGAGTTTGTGACTCTTTGTTATGGCAGCCCTAGCAAACTGATGTATCGTGCAATACTCCTCAGCAATAAAATGAATAAATATTGTTACATCCAACAACGTGGATGAATCTCCAGTAAATTATACTAAGTGAAAAAAGTACCAATCCCAAAGGTTACCTATTGCCTGATTCCACTTAAAAAACAATTTTAAGGGCTTCCCTGGTGGCACAGTGCCTGAAAGTCCGCCTGCCGATGCAGGGGACACGGGCTCGTGCCCCAGTCCGGGAAGATCCCACATGCCGCGGAGCAGCTGGGCCCGTGAGCCATGGCCGCTAAGCCGGAGCTCCCGGAGCCTGTGCTCCGTAATGGGAGAGACCACAACAGTGAGAGGCCCGTGTAACAAAAACAACAACAAAAAAACAATTTTAAGATGCCAAATTTTTAGGAATGTAGGACAGAGTAGTTGTTGCCAAAGTTTTGCAATTGGGGCTGTACAGGTAGGAGGTATGTGTGTATATAAAAGGGATCATGAGGGAGCCTTATGCTGATGGAACTCTTTTGACTGCGGTGGTGGATATATAAACCTACGTACTCATGTGATAATTGTGTAGAATTAAATTCACACGCAGACATACACAAATACAAATAAAACAAAAACATCTAAATAAGATAGGTATATTGTATGAATGTGAATTCCCTAGTTGTGATGTGGTGCTATAGGTTTTCAAGATGTTATCACTGTGGGGAACTGGGTACAGCAAATACAGGATCTCTCCATGTTATTTCTTACAACTGCACACAAATCTATAATTATCTCAATAAAATGTTCAATTAAAAAAAGAAATGATTATTGATCATACAACTATATAGAATTATTTCAAAAGCATTATGCTAAGAGCAAAAATCTTGAAAAATGAGTCTAAGAATTGTAAGATTCCATTATATGAAGTTCTAGTAAAGGCAAAACAATAACAGCAGAAACATAAGTCATTGCTTTGTACCAGCGATGTGGAGGAAGGAAAGGTTCTTTGTCTTGATTTTAGTAATTTTGAACTCATATATTTTTCAAAACTTATTGAATTATATGTTTAAAATAATGTTTATTGCATATAAATTATACCTCATTACACCTAAATAAAGTAATTAATAACTTAGAATGATCTAAATGCCAATTAAAAATAAACTGCCTATTGAAATCATGATATTGTCCATTTGGAATGGATTATTTACATTTAAACATATATACCCTCCCCTTAAAAACTACAACCCACACTATTTAAAATCCTTTTATTTGATATATTAATGAATATAATTACTAAAGTGTTTTCCTTGTTTTATAATAACTGAACATTTATAAAAGCATGTGTGTAACCTGTTGCCTTTAAAAAATGTAATACTTGTAAAAATTTACTCCCAACTAAGATGATCTTTTGCATTGGTTTTGTGAGTGTGTGGTTTGGAGTGGGTGTACATTATTATCTAACTTTTCTTAATCACCAGGATGTTTTCTTGATTCCATAATCTCCTTCATTTTAATTTTTAAGGATACATTTTATTTTTCTCTCTTGTATTTCAAAGGTTTTATATTGACTAATATGTTATGGTGCATTAAGAACCCATGCTATAACTTTTTGAAGAGTTATGAAACACTCACCGTGTATTTAGCAAATTCCTTTTGGCGCATGCTAGTGTTTTAAAAAAGAAAAAGTACACAAAAACGTACTGTTTTCTGGTATGCTTCAGTTATTCAGCAGGGGCACAAAAGCTCAAAGGTGATCACAGGAAGTTAGAAATTCATAGAGTTCCTAAGAGGGAGCAAGACATGGTTTGAATTAATGCACATACTATTGATTAAAAAGAGTAGATTTTCTCATTTGAGAGAATAGAATTAAAGGGTGAGGTTGTTTGGACAAGAAAACCTCATTGGACCTTCCAGTACATGTGTCAATCTCTGTTTTAAAAATTGTCTGTGTGAAAAGGAAATAATCATATTTTCTGAATTTGCTTCTTACTGCATTAAAATAATGTAGGTATGGTGATCTTTAATAGTCATATTTTAATCTTTGGTCTATCATTAAATAATGTATTACCTCTTCTAATCTATAACTTCTAAGAGTAAGAGCATGTAAACCTGAATTAAAATGTTTACCACGCTAAAACGGGTTGTTCCATTCATGACTGTATGTGGACAGGCTTAAATTTCCAACTATATAGATAGTTTAGCCAGTACTTTTTGAACACTTTCCTCTTAAATTGTCTAGGCTAAATTTTCTTCAAAAAAAAATCAATAGTCATAGAGATATAGAGACTTACTAGTCACAAAATATCCACTGATAAAATAGTTTATGTGTAATGCTTCCCTTTGCATTGTATTATACTATCTGAGAGAACAAAAAGGTGTTGTTGAAAATGTACCTAAAAATGTCACAGAGCATTTCAGGCAGCTTTGATCTTGTAGCACTATTATCCAAGTATGAGGTTTCCTATTATTACTATAGCAGGCATAAATAACTCAAACTCTCTCTTCTATGCTTCAGTCTGTAACTGACAGTTAATTTATAAATGTGTTCCTTTTGCCAGAACCTGTTATTAGCTTCTGCTTGCTTCAAAGGGGCTGTGAATAGAGGTAAGCAGATAGATTATTTGCAAAACATTACAATCTCCTGCTTTCAGAGAGACTTTTATATTATCTTCCACTCTATCTAATGTCTAATGTCTGAACTATTATTAAAAACATATTTTTAGCTTCTGAGAGCAACTTTTAATTCCCTGATTGTTCCTTTTTAAAGCAAATTGTTCTTCTCTTGTATAAAGTCTTCTTGGATGAGTAGACTGAGAACTAAAAAAATTATAAATGTCAGAATATTGAAGGTTTTTATTTTTTATTTTTTTATTTTTTTTAGTATTCATGGAAGGTCAATTACCACAATACCTGTCCTAGATTTCCTAAGAGAATAATTCCATTTACTTAGGAATAAAAATGATAAAATCTGTACAAAATCTATATAAGGTGAACTATCAAACTTTTTTGAACTACATAAAAGAAGACAACTAAATGGAAATAATTTTTCTGGATTGAGGGATTAACTATACTCAATGTGTCAATTCTCGATTCTGCCATGTTTTTGAATAAAATTTAATAAGCCAATTTAAAAATATATTCTGAAGAGGAAATCACAATACTAGCCAAGAAAATTAAGAAGGAAAACAATTAGAGAGATTCATGTGTGAATTAGTGTCTCATTGTGGTTTTGATTGTCAATTCTCTAATAAGTAAAGTTAATCGTATTTTCATAAATTCGTTGGATATTGGATTTTCCACTTCTTTGAAGTTTCTACTTATTTGACTATACAGATTTCCAGGATTATATATTTATTTATTTTATTATATTATATATTGCTCTCATCCTTATGGCTTTTATAAATGTTTATTTATTTATTTATTCATTTTCATTTTAGTCATCCATTTTATACACATCAATGTATACATGTCAATCCCAATCTCCCAATTCATCACACCACAAACACCACCCCCCACTGCATTCCCACTTTGGTGTCCATACATTTATTTCTCCACTTCTGTGTCTCAATTTCTTCTCTGCAAAGACGTTCTTCTGTACCATTTTTCTAGATTCCACACATATGCATTAATATATGATATTTGTTTTTATCTTTCTGATTTACTTCACTCTGTATGACAGTTTCTACATGCATCCACGTCTCTACAAATGACCCAATTTTGTTCCTTTTTATGGTTGATTAATATTCCACTGTATATATATACCACATTTTCTTTTTCTTTTGTATCTTTATTGGAGTATAATTGCTTTACAATGGTATGTAAGTTTCTGCTTTATAAAAAAGTGAATCAGTTATACACATACATATGTTCCCATATCTCTTCCATCTTGTGTCTAACTCCCTCCCACCCTCCCTATCCCACCCCTCTATGTGGTCACAAACCACCGAGCTGATCTCCCTGTGCTATGCGGCTGCTTCCCACTAGCTATCTAATTTACGTTTGGTTGTGTATATATGTACATACCACTCTCTCTCTTTGCCATGGCTTACCCTTCCCCCTCCCCATATCTTCAAGTCCATTCTCTAGTAGGACTGTGTCTATCTTCCCATCTTATCCCTAGGTTCTTCATGACCTATTTTTTTCTTAGATTCAATAGATATGTGTTAGCATGCGGTATTTATTTTTTTCTCTTTCTGACTTACTTCACTCTGTATGACAGACTAGGTCCATCCACTTCACTACAAATAACTCAATTTTGTTTCTTTTTATGACTCAGTAATATTCCATTGTATATATGTGCCACATCTTCTTTATCCATTCATCTGTTGATGGACACTTAGGTGGCTTGCATGTCCTGGCTATTGTAAAGAGAACTGCAATGACCATTTTGGTCCATTACTCTTTTTGAATTATGATTGTCTCAGGGTATATGCCCAGTAGTGGGATTGCTGGGTCATATGGTAATTTTATTTTTAGTTTTTTTAAGGAACCTCCATACTGTTCTTCATAGTTGCTGTATCAATCTACATTCCCACCAACAGTGCAAGAGGGTTCCATTTTCCCCACACCCTCTCTAGCATTTATTGTTTCTAAATTTTTTGATGATGGCCATTCTGACTGGTGTGAGATGATATCTCATTGTAGTTTTTATTTGCATTTTTTTAATGATTAATGACGTTGAACATTATTTCATGTGTTTGTTGGCAGTCTGTATATCTTCTTTGGAGAAATGTCTATTTAGGTCTTCTGCCCATTTTTGGATTGGGTTGTTTGTTTTTTTTTGTTATTGAACTGCATAAGCTGCTTGTAGATTTGGAGATTAATCCTTTGTCAGTTGCTTCATTTGCAAATATTTACTCCCATTCTGAGGGTTGTCTTTTGGTCTAGTTTGTGTTTTCCTTTGCTGTTCCAAAGCTTTTAAGTTTCATTAGGTCCCATTTGTTTATTTTTGTTTTTATTTCCATTTCTCTAGGAGGTGGGTCAAAAAGAATCTTACTGTGATTTATGTCATAGAGTGTTCTGCCTATGTTTTCCTCTAAGAGTTTGATAGTTTCTGGCCTTACATTTAGGTCTTTAATCCATTTTGATATTATTTTTGTGTTTGGTGTTAGGAAGTGTTCTAATTTCATACTTTTACATGTACCTGTCCAGTTTTCCCAGCATCACTTATTGAAGAGGCTGTCTTTTCTCCACTGTATATTCTTGCCTCCTTTATCAAAGATAAGGTGAGTGGCTTCCCTGGTGGCGCAGTGGTTGGGAGCCACCTGCTGATGCAGGGGACATGGGTTCGTGCCCCGGTCCGGGAAGATCCCACGTGCCACAGAGCGGCTGGACCCGTGAGCCATGGCCGTTGAGCCTGTGCGTCCAGAGCCCATGCTCTGCAACGGGAGAGGCCACAACAGCACGAGGCCCACATACAGCAAAAAAAAAAAAAAAAAAAAAAAAAAAAAGATAAGGTGACCATATGTGCGTGGGTTTATCTCTGGGTTTTCTATCCTTTTCGATTGATCTATATTTCTGTTTTTGTGCCAGTAGCATACTGTCTTGATTACTGAAGCTTTGTATTATGGTCTGACGTCAGGAAGCGTGATTCCTCCAGCTCCATTTTTCATTCTCAAGATTGCTTTGGCTATTTGGGGTCTTTTGTGTTTCCATTCAAATTGTGAATTTTTTTTTCTAGTTCTGTGAAAAATGTCAGTGGTGGTTTGAAAGGGATTGCATTGAATCAGTAGATTGCTTTGGGTAGTAGTAGTCATTTTCACAATGTTGATACTTCCAATCCAGGAACATGGTATATCTCTCCATTTATTTGTATCATGTTTAATTTCATACATCAGGGTGTTATAATTTTCTGCTTAAAGGTCTTTTGTCTCCTTAGGTAGATTTATGCATAGGTATTTTATTCTTTTTCTTTCAATGGTAAATGGGAGTGTTCTCTTAAGTTCACTTTCAGATTTTTCATCATTAGTATATAGGAATGCCAGAGATTTCTGTGCAATAATTATGTATTCTGCTACTTTACCAAATTCACTGATTAGCTCTAGTAGTTTTCTCGTAACATCTTTAGGATCCTCTATATATAGTATCATGTCATCTGCAAGTAGTGACAGCTTTACTTCTTCTTTTCCTATTTGGATTCATTTTATTTCCTTTTCTTCTCTGATTGCTGTAGCTAAAACTTCCAAATCTATGTTGAATAAGAGTGGTGAGAGTGGGCAACCTTGTCTTGTTCCTGATCTTAGTGGCAATGGTTTCAGTTTTTCACCATTGAGGATGATGTTGGTTGTGGGTTCGTCATATATGGCCTTTATGATGTTGAGGAAAATTCCCTTTATGCCTACTTTCTCTGGGTTTTTATCATAAATGGGTGTTAAATTTTGTTGAAAGGTTTCTCTGCATCTATTGACCAGATCATATGTATTTATTTATTTATTTATTTATTTTTGAAGTATGCGGGACTCTCACTGCTGTGGCCCCTCCCGTTGCGGAGCACAGTCTCCGGACGCGCAGGCTCAGTGGCCATGACTCACGGGTCCAGCCGCTCTGCGGCATGTGGGATCTTCCTGGACCAGGGTACAAACCCGTGACTCCTGCATCGGCAGGTGGACTCTCAAACACTGCACCACCAGGGAAGTCCGATCATATGGTTTTTCTTCTTCATTTTGTTAATATGGTGTATCACATTGATTGATTTGCCTATATTGAAGAATCCTTGCATTCCTGGAATAAACTGCACTTGATTATGGTGTATGATCCTTTTAATGTGCTGTTGGATTCTGTTTGCTAGTATTTTGTTGAGGAGTTTTGCATCTATGTTCATCAGTGATATTGGCCTGTATTTGTCTTTCTTTGTGTCGTCATTGTCTGGTTTTGTTATCAGGATGACGGTGGCCTCATAGAATGAGTTTGGGAGTGTTCTTCCCTCTTCTATATTTCGGAAGAATTTGAGAAGGATAGGTGTTAGCTCTTCTAAATGTTTGATAGAATTCGCCTGTGAAGCCATCTGGTCCTGTGCTTTTTTTTTTTTTTTTTTTTTTTTTGAAGATTTTTAATCACAGCTTTACTTTCTGTGCTTGTGATTGGTCTGCTCATATTTTCTATTTCTTCCTGGTTCATTCTCAGCAGGTTGTGCATTTCATATAATTTGTCCATTTCTTCCAGGTTGTCCATTTTATTGGCATAGAGTTGCTTGTAGTAATCTCTCATGATCTTTTGTATTTGTGCAGTGTCAGTTGTTACTTCTCCTTTTTCATTTCTAATTCTATTGATTTGTGTCTTCTCCCTTTTTTTTTTTTTTGATGAGTCTGGCTCATGGTTTATCATTTTTTTTATCTACTCAAAAAAACAACTTTTAGTTTTATTGATCTTTGCTATCATTTCCTTCATTTCTTTTTCATTTATTTCTTATCTGATCTTTATGATTTCTTTCCTTCTGCTAACTTTTAGGGTTTTTTTTGTTGTTGTTGTTGTTTTTCCTCTAATTGCTTTAGGTGCAAGGTTAGGTTGTTTATTTGAGATGTTTCCCGTTTCTTAAGGCAGGATTGTTTTGCTATAAACTTCCCCCTTAAAACTGCTTCTGCTGCATCCCATATGTTTTGCGTTCTCGTGTTTCCATTGTCATTTGTTTCTAGGTATTTTTTCATTTTGTGTTTGATTTCTTCAGTGATCTCTTGGTTATTAAGTAGTGTATTGTTGAGCCTCCATGTGTTTGTATTTTTTACAGATCTTTTCCTGTAATTGATGTCTAGTCTCATAGCATTGTGGTCGGAAAAGATACTTGATACAATTTCAATTTTCTTAAATTTACCAAGGCTTGATTTGTGACCCAAGATATGATCTATCCTGGAGAATGTTCCATGAGCACTTGAGAAACTTGTGTATTCTGTTGTTTTTGGATGGAATGTCCTATAAATATCAATTAATTCCATCTTGTTTAATGTATCATTTAAATCTTGTGTTTCCTCATTTATTTTCATTTTGGATGATATATCTATTGGTGAAAGTGTGGTGTTAAAGTCCCGTAGCATGATTGTTTTAATGTCAATTTCTGCTTTTATGGTTGTTAGTATTTGCTTTATGTATTGAGGTGCTCCTAGGTTGGGTGCATAAATATTTACAATTGTTATATCTTCTTCTTGGATCGATCCCTTTATCATTATGTAGTGTCCTTCTTTGTCTCTTGTAATAGTATTTATTTTAAAGTCTATTTGGTCTGATGTGACAATTGCTACTCCAGCTCTCTTCTGATTTCCATTTGCATGAAATACCTTTTTCTGTCCCCTCACTTTCAGTCTGTGTGTGTCCCTAGGTCTGAAGTGTATCTCTTTTTGACAGCAGATATATAGGTCTTGTTTTTGTATCCATTCAGCCAGTCTGTGTCTTTTGGTGAGAGCATTTCATCCATTTACATTTAAGGTAATTATTGATAGGTATGTTCCTATTCCCATTTTCTTAATTGGTTTGGGTTTGTTATTGTAGGTCTTTTCCTTCTTTTGTGTTTCTTGCCTAGAGAAGTTCCTTTTGCATTTGTTGTAAAGCTGGTTTGCTGGTGCTGAATTCTCTTAGCTTTTGCTTTTCTGTAAATGTTTTAATGTCTCCATCAAATCTGAATGAGATCCTTGCTGTGTAGAGTAATGTTGGTTGTAGGTTTTTCTCTTTTATCACTTTAAATATGTCCTGCCTCTCCCTTCTTGCTTGCAGAGTTTCTGCTGAAAGATCAGCTGTTAACCTTATGGGGATTCCCTTGTGTGTTTTTAGTTGTTTTTCTCTTGTTGCTTTTAGTATATCTTCTTTGTATTTAATTTTTGATAGTTTGAATAATATGTGTCTTGGCACGTTTATCCTCAGATTTATCCTGTGTGGGACTCTTTGTGATTCCTGGACTTGATTAACTATTTCCTTTCCAATATTTGGGAAGTTTTCAACTGCAATCTGTTCAAATATTTTCTCCATCCCTTTCTTTTTCTCTTCTTCTGAGACACCTATTATATGAATGTTGGTGTGTTTAATGTTGCCCCAGAGGTCTCTGAGACTGTCCTAAGTTCTTTTCATTTTTTTCATTTTTTAAAATTTGCTCTTCAGTAGTTTTTTCCACTATTTTATCTTCCAGGTCACTTCTCCGTTTTTCTGACTCAGTTATTCTGCTATTGATCCCTTCTGGAGTATGTTTAATTTCATTTATTGTGTTGTTCATCATTGCTTGCTTCCTGTTTAGTTCTTCTAGGTCCTTGTTAAATGTTTCTTGTATTTTCTCTCTTCTATTTCCAAGATTTTGGATCTTCTTTACTATCATTATTCTGAATTCCTTTTTAAGTTAGTCTGCCTATTTTCTCTTCATTTGTTAGGTCTGGTGGATTTTTACCTTGCTCCTTCATGTGCTGTGTGTTTTTCTGTCTTCTCATTTTGTTTATCTTACTGTGTTTTGGGTCTCCTTTTCGCAGGCTGCAGGTTCGTGGTTCCCATTGTTTTTGGTGCCTGTCTTCAGTGGCTAAGTTTTGTTCAGTGGATTGTGTAGGCTTCCTGGTGGAGGGTACTAGTTCTGGTGGATGAGGCTGGATCTTGTCTTTCTGGTGGGCAGGTCCACATCTGGTGGCGTGTTTTGGGGTGCCTGTGCCCTTATTATTATTTTCTGCAGACTCTCTGCTAATGGATGGGGCTGTGTTCCTGTCTTGCTAGTTTTTTGGCATACTGTGTTCAGCATTGTAGCTTGCTGGTCATTGTGTGAAGCTGGATCTTGGAGTTGAGATGGAGGTCTCTGGGAGATTTTTGCCATTTGATATTATGTGGAGCTGGGCAGGCTCTTGTTGACCAGTGTCCTGAAGTCGGCTGTCCCACCTCAGATGCACAGCACTGACTCCTGGCTGGAGCACCTAGATCCTTTCATCCACACGGCTCAGAATAAAAGTGAGAAAAATTAGAAAGAAATAAAGAAAGAGGATAAAATCAAATCAAAGAAAGTAAGATAAAATAAAATAACTTTATTAAAATAAAAAATAATTGTTATGAAAAAAATTTTTAAAGTAAAAGAAAAAAAAGAATAAAAAAGAAATGGATGGACAGAATCCTGGGATAAATGGTGAAATCAAAGCTATACAGACAAAATCTCACACAGAAGCATATGCATACTCTCACAAAAAGAGTAAAAGGGGGAAAATAATATATCTTGCTCCCACAGTCCACCTCCTCAATTTAGGATGATTCATTGTCTATTCAAGTATTTCACAGATGCAGGTACATCAAGTTGATTATGAAGATTTAATTCACTGCTTCTCAGGCTGCTGGGAGAGATTTCCCTTTCTCTTCTTTGTTCCCACAGCTCCCGGGCTTCAGCTTTGGATTTGGACCCATGTCTGTGTGTAGGTCTCCTGAGGGCATCTGCTCTTCTGGGGCGGGGTTAAAGGAGCAGCTGATTCCTGTGCTCTGGCTCACTCAGGCCAGGGTGAGGCAGGGCTACGGATGCAGGGCAAGCCTGCCACGGCTGAGGCCAGCATGACATTACACCAGCCTGAGGAGTGCCATGAATTCTCCCATTGAAGTTGTCCCTGGGTCACAGGACCCCGGCAGTGGCGGGCTGTACAGGCTCCCAGGAAGGGAGGTGTGGAAAGTGACCTGTGCTCACACACAGGCTTCTTGGTTGTGGCAGCAGTAGCCTTAGTGTCTCATGCCCGTCTCTGGGGTCTGTGCTGTTAGCTGCGGCTTGCTCCTGTCTCTTGAGCTCCTTTAAGCAGCACTCTTAATCCCCTCTCCTCTCACACCAGGAAACAAAGAGGGAAGAAAAAGTCTCTTACAACTTCAGCAGGTCCAGACTTTTTCCCAGACACCCTCCCAGCTAGGCGTGGTGCACTAGCCCCCTTCAGGCTGTGTTCATGCCACCAACCCCAGTCATTTCCCTGCTCACCGACCAAAGCCCGAGCCTCAGCTCCCAGCCCCCGCCCACCTTGGCGGTTGAGCAGACAATATTCTCAGGCTGGTGAGTGCTGTTCGGCACCAATCCTCTGTGCATGAATCTCTCCGCTTAGCCCTCTGCACCCCTGTTGCTGCTCTCTCCTCCATGGCTCCGAAGGTCCCCGCTCCACCACCCACACTCTCTGCCCACAAAGGGGCTTCCTATTGTGTGGAAACCTTTCCCCCTTCATGGCTCCCTCCCACTGGTGAAGGTCTTGTGTCTATTCTTTTGTCTCTGTTTTCTCTTTTGCCCTACATACCCAGGTACGTGGAGAGTTTCTTGCCTTTTGGGAGGTGTGAGGTCTTCTGCCAGCATTCATTAAGTGTTCTATAGGAGCATTTCCACGTGTAGATATATTCCTGATGTATCTGTGAGGAGGAAGTTGATCTCTGCATCTTACTCTTCCGCCATCTTCTCCTGGTCCCCACATCTTATATATCTATTCATCTGTCAGTGGGCACTTAGGTTGCTTCCATGACCTGGCTATTGTATATAGTGCTGCAATGAACATTGGGGTGCATGTGTCTTTTTGAATTATGGTTTTGTCTGGGTATATGCCCAGTAGTGAGATTGCTGGGTCATATGGTAATTCTATTTTTAGTTCTTTAAGCAACCTCCATACTGTTCTCCATAGTGGCTGTATCAATTTACATTCCCACCAACAATGCAAGAGGGTTCCCTTTTTCTCCACACCCTCTCCAGTATTTGTTGTTTGTAGATTTCCTGATGATTCCCATTCTATCTGATGTGAGGTGATACCTCATTGTAGTTTTGATTTTCATTTCTCTAATAATTAGTGATATTGAGCAGCTTTTCATGTGCTTCTTGGCCATCTGTGTATCTTCTTTGGAGAAATGTCTATTTAGGTCATCTACCCATTTTTTTGATTGGGGTGTTTGCTTTTTTTATATTGACCTGCATGAGCTGTTTATATATATTGGAGATTAATCCTTTGTCTGATGATTTATTTGCAAATATTTTCTCTGATTCTGAGGGTTGTCTTTTCGTCTTGTTTATGGTTTCCTTTGCTGTGCAAAAGCTTTTAAGTTTCATTAGGTCCCATTTGTTTATTTTTGTTTTTATTTCCATTACTCTAGGAGGTGGATCAAAAAATACCTTGCTGTGATTTATGTCAAAGTGTGTTGTTCCTATGTTCTCCTCTAAAAGTTTTTAGTGTCTGGTCTTACCCTTACGTCTCTAATCCATTTTCAGTTAATTTTTGTGTATGGTGTTGAGGAATGTTCTAATTTTATTGTTTTACATGTAGCTGTCCAGGTTTTCCAGCACAACTTATTGAAGGGAATGTCCTTTCTACCTTCTATATCCTTGCCTCCTTTGTCATAGAATAGTTGACCATAGGTGTGTGGGATTATCTCTGGGTTTTCTTTCATGTTCCATTGATCTATATTTCTGTTTTTATGCCAGTACTTTATTGTCTGGATTACTGTAGCTTGTAGTATAATCTGAAGATAAGGAGTCTTATTCCTCCAGCTCCGGATTTTTTTCTCAAGACTGCTTTGGCTATTTTGGGTTTTTGTGTCTCCATACAAATTTTAAGATTTTTTTGGTCTAGTTCCGTAAAAAATGCCATTGGTAATTTGATAGGGATTGCATTGAATCTGTAGATTGCTTTGGGTAGTATAGTCATTTTCACAATACTGTTTCTTCCAATCCAAAAATATGTTATATCTCTGCATCTGTTTGTATCATCTTCAATTTCTTTCATCAGTGTCTTATAGTTTTCTTCCTACAGGTTTTTTGTCTCCCTAAATAGGTTTATTCCTAGGTATTTTATTCTTTTTGTTACAATGGTAAATGGGAATGCTTCCTTAATTTCTGTTTCAGATTTTTCATCATTAGTGTATAAAAATGCAAGAGATTTCTGTGCATTAATTTTGTATCCTGCAACTTTGCCAAATTCATTGATTAGCTCCAGTAATTTTCTGGTGGCCTTTTTAGGGTTCTCTATGTATAGTATGTCATCTGCAAACAGTGACAGTTTTACTTCTCCTTTTCCAAACTGTATTCTTTTATTTCTTTTTCTTCTCTGATTGCTGTGGCTAGGACTTCCAAAACTATGTAGAAGAATAGTGGTGAGGGTGGACATCCTTTTCTTGTTCCTGATCTTAGACAAAATGCTTTCAATTTTTCACCATTGAGAAGATGTTTGCTGTGGGTGTGTTATATATGGCTTTTATTATGTTGAAGAAGGTTCCCTTTATGTCCATTTTCTGGAGAGTTTTTTTTTTTTAATCATAAATGGGTGTTGAATTTTGTCAAGAGCTTTACCTGCAGCTATTGAGATGATCATATGCTTTTTCTTCTTCAGTTTGTTAATATGGTGTATAACATTGATTGATTTGTGTATATTGAAGAATCCTTGCATCTCTTGGATAAAATGCACTTGATCATGTTGTATGATCCTTTTAATGTGTTGTTGGATTCTGTTTGCTAGTATTTTGTTCAGGATTTTTGCATCTATGTTCATCAGTGATATTGGTCTACAATTTTCTTTTTTTTTTTTTTGTAGTATCTTTGTCTGGTTTTGCTATCAGAGTGATGGTGTCCTCATAAAATGAGTTTGGGAGTTTTCCTTCCTCTACAAATATTTGGAAGACTTTGAGAAAGATAGGTGTTTGCTGTTCTCTAAATGTTTGGTAGAATTCACCTGTGAAGCCATCTGGTCTTGGACTTTTGTTTGTTGGAAGATTTTTAATCATAGTTTCAAAATCTATACTTGTGATTTGTCTGTTGATATTTTCTATTTCTCTCCAGTTCAGTCTTGGAAGGTTATACCTTTCTAAGAATTTGTCCATTTCTTCCAGGTTGTCCATTTTATTGGCATAGTGTTGCTTGTAGTAGTCTCTTAGGATCCTTTGTAATTCTGTGGTGTCTCTTGTAACTTCTGCTTTTTCATTTCTGATTTTATTTATTTGAGTCCTCTCCCTATTTTGCTTGGTGATTCTGGCTAATGGTTTATGAATTTTGTTTATCTTCTCAAAGAACCAGCTTTTAGTTTGATTAATCTTTGCTATTGTTTTCTTAGTTTCTCTTTCATTTTTTTCTGCTCTGGTCTTTATAATTTCTTTCCTTCTGCTAACTTTGGGATTTGTTTTTTCTTCTTTCTCTAGTTCCTTTAGGTGTAAGTTTAAATTGTTTATTTGAGATTTTTCTTGTTTCTTGAGGTAAGCATTTATAGCTATAAACTTCCCTCTTAGAACTGCTTTCACTGCACCCCATAAGTTTTGGATCATCGTGTTTTCTTTGTCATTTGTCTCTAGGTATTTTTTGATATCCTCTTTGATTTCTTCAGTGATCTCTTGGTTATTTAGTAACGTATTGTTTAGCCTCCTTGTGTTTGTGGGTTTTTTTACATACTTTTTCCCTGTAATTGATTTTTAATCTCATAGCCTTGTGGTCAGAAAAGATGCTTGATATAATTTCAATTTTCTTAAATTTACTGAGACTTGATTTGTGACCCAAGATGGGATCCATCCTGAAGAATGTTCCATGCACACTTGAGAAGAAAGTGTAATCTGCTGTCTTTGGCTGGAACGTTCTACAAATATCCATTAAATTCATCTGGTCTGTTGTGTTATTTAAAGCTTTTGTTTCCTTACTAACATTCTGTTTGTGTGATCTGTCCATTGGTGTAAGTGAGGTGTTAATATACCCCACTATTATTGTGTTACTGTTGATTTCCTCTTTTAGAGCTGTTAGCAGGTGACTTATGTATTGATGTCCTCCTATATTGGGTGCATATATACTTATAATTGTTATATCTTCTTCTTGGATTGATCCCTTGATCATTACATAGGGTCCTTTCTTGTCTCTTGTAACATTCTTTATTTTAAAGTCTATTTTATGTTATATGAGTATTGCTACTTCAGCTTTCTTTTGATTTCCACTTGCATGGAATATCTTTTTTCATCCCCTCACTTTCAGTCTGTATGAGTCCCTAGGTCTGAAGTGGGTCTCTCGTAGACAGCATATATATGGGTCTTGTTTTTGTATCCATTCAGCAAGCCTGTGTCTTTTGGTTGGAGCATTTAATCCATTCATTTTTAAGGTAATTATCGATATGTGTGTTCCTATTACTGTTTTCTTAATGGCTTTGGGTTTGTTTTTGTAGGTCTTTTTCTTCTCTTGTGTTTCTTATTTAGAGAAGTTCCTCTAGCATTTATTGTAGAGCTGGTTCAGTGGTGCTGAATTCTCTCAGCTTTTGTTTGTCTGTAAAGCTTTTGATTTCTCCATCGAATCTGAATGAGATCCTTGCTGGGTAGAGTAATCTTGGTTGTAGGTTCTTCCCTTTCATCACTTTAAGTGTATCCTTCCACTCCCTTCTGGCTTTTAGTGTCTCTGCTGAGAAATCAACCGTTAACCTTATGGGAGTTCCCTTGTATGTTATTTGTCATTTTTCCCTTGCTGTTTTCAATAATTTTTCTTTGTCTTTAATTTTTGCCAATTTGATTACTATATGTCTTGGCATGTGTCTCCTTGGGTTTATCCTGTATAGGACACTCTGTGCTTCCTGGACTTGGGTGGCTATTTCCTTTCCCATGTTATGGAAGTTTTTGACTGTAATCTCCTCAAATATTTTCTCGGGTTTTTTCTCTGTCTCTTATCATTCTGGGACCCCTATAATGCAAATGTTGTTGCATTTAATGTTGTCCCAGAAGTCTCTTAGGCTGTCTTCATTTCTTCTCATTCTTTTTTCTCTATTCTCTTCCACAGCAGTTAATTCCACCATCTGTCTTCCAGGTCACTTACCATTCTTCTGCCTCAGTTATTCTGCTACTGATTCCTTCTAGTGTATTTTTCATTTCAGTTATTGTATTGTTCATCTCTGTTTATTTGTTCTTTAATTATTCTAGGTCTTTGTTAAACGTTTCTTGTATCTTTTCTATCTTTGCCTCCATTCTCTTTCTGAGGTCCTGGCTGATCTTCACTATCCTTATTCTGAATTCTTTTTCTGGAAGATTGCCTATCTCAATTTCATTTTTTTTTTCTGGGGTTTTATCTTTTTCCTTCATCTGGTACACAGCCCTCTGCCTTTTCATCTTACCTGTCGTTCTGTGAATATGGTTTTTGTTCCACAGGCTGCAGGATTGTAGTTCTTCTTGCTTCTTCTGCCTGCCCTCTTGTCCCTTATATTTTTTAATCTTCTTTTTTGAATGCAGTTTACTACTTTTTTGGTAAGTTTTTGTGATGGATACTGGATCATTAATTTTTCACACTCTCTTGTTTTCTAATATATATATTTAAAACTAGAAGTTTTTTCCTCTAAGCTGACTTTAAGCACATCCCACAAGCCTCATTATTTTTCATTTAAAAATCCATTCTTATTTAGGTTATGACTTTCTTTGATTTATGGCTTACTTAGGAGTCTGTTGCTTAATTTAAATCACTGTGAATTTCTATTTTCCTTTGGTTTATTGATTTTTAGCTTAATTTAAAAATTAAGAGTGCTCTCTGTGGTTAGAGAACATACTCTGTATAATCTAAGGTTTTTAATTTTTTTTTAACTTTTCTGAGTTTTGCTGTATGTCCTAGCATATGGTCAATTTTTGTAAATATTACATGTGTCCTTGAAAATGATATGTCTTTTTTCCTCTTGATTGTGGTGTTCCACTATGCAAATTAAAATCGATTTTTGTTAGTTGTGTTATTTACATCTTGCTTATTTCGTCCTCCTTTTCTTCTTTCTTCCTTCTCTCCCTTTTTTGTCTTTTCCTTCCTTCCACCCTCCCTTTCTCCCTCCCTCTTGAGAAAGGTAATGATTCACCCTACCTGGAGTATAAATAACCAGAATTGTTGTTCTAGTTCAAATGTTCAAAGGCTCAGAAAATTGGACAAGCTGATTGGAAATCCTTCCACCCAATTATGTTTCTTAAAAATGCCTAGAAGTCTCTCTGTTTACTAAAGCAGTAAAAATTCCCTGATGAAGGATTCATTGGCATCATTCAGAAGCTCAGTGGTGGCCATCATCTGTAATGTAGGAATGACAGAAAGGATGTTATAGATCCTGACTCACTGACATCAATGATGATAATATAATCCTAAAATAATAAGTTATTACAAGCCAGGAGCCACATTTTCATAATGGGAAGCAAGGCCTGTGTGGCTTCCAAAGTATCTGACTCACAGATAGCTACAGATGTGGTTAATAGCAAACAGTATTTTAAGGACAAGACTGATGGGCAACTAATAAGGGAACTGCTTAATTTTTATGACCATAGAATGCTGGAAGAAACCTGTGATGGATGATCAAAAAGGGGAAGGCAGTTACTCCTCAAAAATGTCACAATCCTTTGCTCAGTCTCCAGCCCTGTGCTGGTTTTACAGAGTGCAGGGGAGTTTTGTCCCCTGAGGAACACATCTCCAATCCTAAAAAAGTATATATATATATATATATATATATATATAAATTTCTACTTGTCTAATATTATAGGATGAGAGGAAACTTGCCCTATTAACTATGTTTGGGGACTGTTAAACACAGGGTCATAACTGACATTGATACCTAGGCATCTAAAGCCTCATTATGGTCCTTTTGTTAGTTAGGATATGTGAAGGCCAAGTAAATGACTTTCTAGGCCAGTTACAGCTCACAATGCATTCACTGGTTCCAAGGACCAATTCAGTATTTATTTCCCATATATCTTAATGAATAATTAGAATATATATACTTGGTGTTTGTTAGAAGAATCTTATATTGGTTTCTCGGCATATGGGTAAGGGCTATTTTCTTGGGGAAGATCAAGTGGAAGCCTCTAAAACAATCTTCACTCCAGCCAAAATGGAATACTGTAAACAATGTCACATCCCAGTAGTTGATGTCAGATTAGTGCCATGTTTAATGATACTAAGAATAAAGTCACCATCATATTTTCATTTAATTTATCAGTTTGGCTCATGGAAATGAGATAAAATTTGGCAGATCACAGTGTCTTAGCACAAACCCACCCAATAATTAAGCCCAGATGTAACTTTTGTTCCAGATATATATTTACTAGTGCAGATCATTATGGCTTCAGGTACATAACATTTAACGTTTGATCTTGCACTTTTTCATTCCTACCAGGAAGTATTAGAAGCAGAAGTACAACATTCATATAGAATTAACAACAATATGTAATTATGATCTTCCTCTAGGTTATTTTTATTGTTTGTAACATTTGTTAAGTTCTGATGATGGTGGGACACAACACAGTGACTATCTGGATAGATAAAAAGTAGAACTCTGTTATTTATAGCTCCAAATGAGATAAGGCTACCACACAGGGCCACATAAGGAGTTGTACCCAGGGAAAGAGTTATAGTAATCTGGAACTTTAGGGAGTCAGCTTATGTATGGTAGGGAGAGTGGGGTTAGCTATAGTTTGTGGGAGTCTTGTGAAGTGAGTCTTTTGAATGATTCTATGGGTTGAAGGAAGAAGGTGTCATCCCTAGATGTTTGGCCTCATGTTCTCTAGAAATTGTGTGTGTTTTAACACAAGAATGTTAGATCCTATAAAGAAAATGGTTGGCATATGGTTTTATCAAATTTCCCACAAAAAAAGAATTGAGAGCTTTTAAAACTGTAATCTCAAAACCGGGTTAAAGCAGCACTTGTGAAATATCATATTACACAGGGCTACATTAATTCTCTGTTCCTTTGTCACAGTATAGTCCAAAAGTACCCTGGTGATCTGGACATACTGCAGGACATCACATTTTTCACTCTATTGATAACATCACATTTACTAGACTAGATTAGCACAATTGGCAAGTGCTTTGGAGGCCTTGGTAAGATACACATACTCAAAAGGGTGCAAAATAAACCCTCAGAAAATTTAGAAGCCTGCCACATCAGTAGTTTTTATAGTTCTAGTGATCCTCAGCACATTAGGACATCCCTTTCAAAGTAAAATATCAATTTATTGCAACATGTGTCTAAAATCAATAAAAAGGAAGCACAATATCTATGAGGTTTCTTTTCTTTCTTTTTTTTTTCTCTAGCAGGTTTCCATGCTTTCTAGAGGATGAATTTTCAACAGTAGAGAAAATTTATCTGTCCCATCTAAGAAGGAACACAAAATGCGGTCAAATTTAAGTGGAACTCATACAAAGAAAGAGCTCTGCTGAGGTAAAAGCAGATTTGCCTCCCATAAGATGCACAAGAACCTATTATAAGGTAGAAAAAAATTCTATGAAGAACTTATGGTGAGTCACACCTGGAGAATCATGCCATAGTCCACTAATATTCTAAAACCAATCCATAACCATTTGCAGTGATGAGCTATTTACTATTCACAAAACAGCTCCTGCAATGCCTGGTATAGATGAAGTACCAAATACTCATGCAAACACCTGTGCCCATGATGTGTTCGATTTTGTTAGACTTACTGTATTCGTTTTCTACTGTGTGGTAATTAGTTGTGGCAACTAATTACCACAAATTTACTGACTTAAACAACACAAATTTATTATCTTGCATTTCTGGTCATAAATCCAAAATCAGTCTCACTGGGCTAAAGTTAAGGTATCAGCAGGGCTGGTTCCTTCTGGAGAGGGAACAAATTCCCTTTCCATTTCCTTGTCTTTTATAGCTTCTGGAGGCCACCTGAATTCTTTGACTTGTAGCCTCTTTATCTATCTTCAAAGCTAGCCATGTACCATCTTCAAATCAGTGATTTTGATGTTCTGCCTCCCTCTTCCACCTTTAAGGATACTTGTGATTACATTGAACCTACACAGATTAACTGAAATTATCTTCCTACCTCAAGATTCTTAATCATATCTGTAAAATTTGTCTTTTGTCATGTAAATTAACACATTTACAGGTTCCAGGAATTAGGATGTAGACGTCTTTGGGGGTTAGTATTTTGCCTACAACACCTATCAAATCATAAAATTTGGCTTACCCAGGAGAAAGCCATAATAAGATAGAAGGGTTACACACATTCAACTGGGAAAAAGGAAGGTCAAAAGGTAGAATTAAACTGCATTAGCAGTTGGTCACGAACAACTTGCCCTACACCACTGCTGCATTAAGGTTCTCCTTCAGCTTCTATGGATGGCTGCAAGAGGTATGCCTTTTGACCATTTGAACAACACTCTTTAGGATGTCCCTTACTTTTGAACTGCTTTTGGGAAATTCACTCATTTTTCTTTAGCTGGCATTTAAAAAATATTCTTTATATTTGAAGAGTATTTTCATTTTGTATATAACTCTAAGACTGACATTCATTTTCTTCTAACACTTTGAAGATATCATTCCATTGTGCTCTCTTTTAAATTCATTTGGGAAGTGAGCATTGATCTTACTGTTGCTTATTTGCAAGTAGGAGCTTTAGTGGATGGAGTAGTCTGCCTACTCTTAAGATGATTTCTTTGTCTTTGGTTTTCTACAGTTTGGCTATGTGGTGTTCTTGTGGGTTTATTTTTAATTATCTTGCTTGGGGTTCCTTGGATTTCTGGGTTGTTTTGGTTGATTTTGTTTGTTTGTTTGTTTTGTTTTGTTTTGTCTGTGTGTGTGTGTGTGTGTATTTGTATCTCTCTTATGTCTATGGGTTGGCATTTCCCATTAGTTTTAGTAAATAATCTTATCTATTTACCACAAAATAATGGTTTAAAACAATACAGATTTATTACCTTATAGTTATGGAGGTCAGAGTCTAAAATGGGCTAGCAGGATTATTTCCCTTCTGGGGAATCTGGGGAAGAATATGTTCATTGCCGTTTTCATTTTCAGAGGCTTCCCTATTTCCTTGGCTCATGGTCTTCTTCCATCTTCAAAGCCAGCAAATGAATCACTCTGACTTCTTTTACTATCATCATCTCTCTTCTCTACTTCTGCTTTTTATCACATCACTTTTGATACCTCAGACTCTCCTGCCTCCAATTGTGATTATACTAAAACCACCTGTGTAATCCAGAATAATCTCCCCATCTCAAGGTTCTTAATTTACTCACATCATCAAAATCTCTTTTACCATGTAACTAGAAAATATTCACAGGTTGTGGGGATTAGAATGTAAACATGTTTGAAGAAAAGGCATTATTCCGCTTACCACACACCATCTTCCCTTTCCATTCATTTTGAGGTTCAAATTTAAAATAATTTAGACCTTCTTGCTATATTCTCTCTTTACCCCTCTTCCTTTTTTTCTCCCCATTCCTCTTTTCTTTTATTCATCCTTTTGAATCTCTTTGCTTCAGTATGGGTAGTTAGGTCTGACATATCTTCCAATTCATTAATATCCTTTTCAGGTGTATCTAGGCTATTCTCTATTAAGTTCATTATGTTTTCAATTTTAATTATTGTAATGGCATTAGTTATGGCATATGTCATCAATTCTGGGAAATTTTTAGCCACAATATTTTCCAATATTTCCTCTGGCCATCAAAGTACTATTAAGCATAGATTGGAACTTTTTATTCTTTCACTCCTGTCTCTGTGCGTCTCTGGCATGTTTTAGATCTCTTGATCTCTTTGTGATGCATTCTGAGTAATTTCCTCAGATCAGTATTCCAGTTTACTACTTTTTATTTATTTTTTAAATATCTTTATTGGAGTATAATTGTTATAAAAGTTGTGTTAGTTTCTGCTGTACAACAAAGTGAATCACCTATATGTATACATATATCACCACATCACCTCCCTCTTAAGCCTCCTTCCCACCATCCCTATCCCACCCCTCTGTCATCACAAAGCATCGAGCTGATCTCCCTGTGTTATGCATCAGCTCCCCACGAGCCATCCATTTTATATTTGGTAGTGTATATATGTCAGTGCTACCCTCTCACCTTGTCACAGCTTCCCCTCCAGCCCTGTGTCCTCAAATCCATTCTCTACATCTGCATCTTTATTCCTGCCTTGCCACTAGGTTCATCAGTACCATTTTTTTACATTCTATATATATATATCCATTAGCATACGGTATTTGTTTTCCTCTTTCTGAACTTACTTCTCACTGTATGACAGACTCTAGGTCCATCCACCTCATTACAAATAGCTCAATTTTGTTCCTTTTTATGGCTGAGTAATATTCCATTGTATATATGTACCATATCTTCTTTATCCATCCATCTGTCAATGGACATTTAGGTTGTGTCCATGTCCTGGCTATTATAAATAGTGCTGCAATGAACATTGTGGTACATGTATGTTTTTGAATTATGGTCTTCTCAGGGTATATGCTCAGTAGTGGGATTACTGGCTCATATGGTATTTTGATTTTTAGTTTTTTAAGGAACCTCCATACTGTTCTCCATAGTGGATGTATCAACTTACATTCCCACAAACAGGACAGGAGGGTTCCCTTTCCTCCACACCCTCTCCAGCATTTATCATTTTTAGACTTTTTCATGATGGCCATTCTGACCGGTGTGATGTTATACCTCATTGCAGTTTTGATTTGCATTTATCTAATCATTAATGATGTTGAACATCTTTTCATGTGTTTGTTGGCAATCTTATGTCTTCCTTGGAGAAATGTCTATTTAGGTCTTCTTCCCATTTTAAGATTGGGTTGTTTGTTTTTTTTGATATTGAGTTACATGAGCTGCTTTTATATTTTGGAGATTAATCATTTGTCAGTTGCTTTGTTTGCAAATATTTCTCCCATTCTGAAGGTTGTATTTTTGTCTTGATTATGGTTCCCTTTGCTGTTCAAAAGATTTTAAGTTTCATTAGGTCCCATTTGTTTATTTTTGATTTTATTTCCATTACTCTAGGAGGTGGGTCAAAAAAGATCTTGCTGTGATTTATGTCAAAGTGTGTTCTGCCTATGTTTTCCTCTAAGAGTCTTATAGGGTCAGGCCTTACATTTAGGTCTTTAATCCATTTTGAGTTTATTTTTGTGTATGGTGTTAGGAAGTGTTTTAATTTCATTCTTTTACATGTAGCTCTCCAGTTTGCCCAGCATGTGCATTGGTTGATCTCTGGGCTTTCTATCCTGTTCTATTGATCTATATTTCTGATTCTGTACCATTACCATACTGTCTTGAATACGGTAGCTTTGTTTTATACTCTGAAGTCAGGGAGCCTGATTCCTCCAGCTCAGTTTTTCTTTCTCATGATTGCTTTGGCTATTTGGGGTATTTTGTGTTTCCACACAAATTTTAACTTTTTTATTCTAGTGCTGGTAAATTTCTCTTGGTAATTTGATAGGGATTGCAATGAATCTGTATATTGCTTTGGGTAGTGTAGTCATTTCCACAATGTTAATTCTTCTAATCCAAGAACATGGTATGTCTCTCCATCTGTTTGTATCGTCTTTGATTTCTTGCATCAGTGTCTTATAGTTTTCTGTATACAGGGCTTTTGCTCCCTTAGGTAGGTTTATTCCTAGGTACTTTTTTCTTTTTGTTTCAATGGTAAATGGGAGTGTTTCCTTAATTTCTCTTTCTGATTTTCATTGTTAGTGTATAGGAATGGAAGAGATTTCTGTGTGTAAATTTTATATCCTGCTACTTTACCAAATTCACTGATGAGCTCTAGTAGTTTTCTGGTGGCATCTTTAGGATTTTCAATGTATAGTATCATGTCATCTACAAACAGTGACAGTTTTATTCTTCTTTTCCAATTTGGATTACTTTTATTTCTTTTTCTTCTCTGATTGTCATGGCTAAAACCTCCAAATCTATGTTGAATAATAGTGGTGAGAGTGGGCACTCTTGGCTTTTTCCTGATCTTAGAGGAAATGTTTTCATTTTTTTCACCTCTGAGAATGATGTTGACTGTGGGTTTGCCATATATGGCCTTTATTATGATGATGTAGTTTCCATCTATGCCTACTTTCTGAGGAGTTTTTATCACAAATGGGGGCTGAATTTTATCAAAATATTTTTCTTCGTCTATTTAGATTATCATATGCTTTTTATCCTTCAGTCTGTTAATATGGTTCATCCCATTGATTAATTTGCTTATATTGAAGAATCCTGACATTCCTGGGAAAAACCCCATTTGATCATGCTGTATGATCTCTTTATTGTGATGTTGGATTCTGTTTGCTCGTATTTTATTGAGGATTTCTGCATTTATATTCATCAGTGATATTGGCCTGTAGTTTTCTTTCTTTGTGACATCATTGTCTGGTTTTGTTATCAGGGTGATGGTGTCCTCATAGAATTATTTTGAGAGTGTCCCTCTGCTATATTTTGGAAGAGTTTGAGAAGGATAGGTGTTAGCTCTTCTCTGAATGTTTGATAGATTTCACCTGTGAAGTCATTTGGCCCTGAAATTTTGTGTGTTGGAAGATTTTTAATCACAGTTTCATTTTCAGTGCTTGTGACTGGTCTGTTCATGTTTTCTATTTCTCCTGGTTCAGTCTTGGAAGGTTGTGCTTTTCAAAGAATTTGTCCATTTCTCCCGGGGTGTCCATTTTATTGGCATATATTTGCTTATAGTAGTCTCTCATGATCCTTTGTATTTCTGCAGTGTCAGTTGTTACTTCTACTTTTTCATTTCTAATTCTGTTGAGTTTTCTCCCCCCTTTTTTTTTTTTTGATGAGTCTGGCTAATGGTTTATCAATGTTGTTTATCTTCTCAAAGAACCAGCTTTTAGTTTTATTAATCTTTGCTATTGTTTCCTTCATTTCTTTTTCATTTATTTCTGATCTTATCTTTATGATTTATTTCCTCTGCCAACTTTGGGATTTTTTACTCTTCTTTCTTTAATTGCTTTAGATGTATGTTAGATTGCTTATCTGACAGTCTTCTTGTTTCTTGAGGTAGGATTGTATTACTATAGACTTCAGTCTTAGAACTGCTTTTGCTGCATCCCATAGGTTTTAGGCCATTGTGATTTCACTGTCATTTGTTTCTAGGTATTCTTTGATATCCTCTTTGATTTCTTCAGTGATCTCTTGGTAATTTACTAGCATATTGTTTAGCCTCCATGTGTTTGCAATTTTTACAGGTTGTTTTTCCTCAAATTGATATCTGGTCTCATAGCATTGTGGTCAGAAAAGATACTTGATACAATTTCAGTTTTCTTAAATTTACCAAGGCTTCATTTGTGACTGAATATGTGATCTATCCTGGAGATTGCTCTCTGTACAATTGAGAAGAAAATATATCTGTTGTTTTTGGATGGAATGTCTTATAAATATCAGTTAAGTTCATCTGTTCTATTGTGTCATTTCAAGGTTGTGTTTCCTTATTTATTTTCTGTTTGGATGGTGTAAGTGGGGTGTTAAAGTCCCCTACTATTATTTTGTTACTCTCAATTTCCCCTTTTATGGCTGTTAGCATTTGCCTTATGTATTGAGGTGCTCCTATTTTGGGTGCATAGATATTTACAATTTGTTATACCTTCTTCTTCAATTGATCCCTTCATTATTATATAGTGCCCTTCCTTGTCTCTTTTAATAGTCCTTATTTTAAAGCCTATTTTGTCTGATATGAGTATTGCTACTCCAGCTTTCTTTTTTTTTTCAATTGCATGGAAAATCACTTTCTATCCCCTCAACTTCAGTCTGTACATGTCCCTTGGTCTGAAGTGGGTCCCTTGTTGATAGAATATATACAGGTCTTGTTTTTGTATCCATTCAACTAGTCTGCATCTTTTGGCTGGAGCATTTAATCCTTTTACATTTAAGGTAGTTATTGATAAGTATGTTCCTATTACCATTTTCTTAGTTGTTTTGTGTTTGTTATTGTAGGTCTTTTCCTTCTCTTGTGTTTCATGCCTAGAGAAGTTCCTTTAGCATGTGTTGTAAAGCTGGTTTGGTGGTGATGAATTCTCTTAACTTGTCTGTAAAGCTTTTGATATCCTTGTCGAATCTGAATGAGATCCTTGCTGGGTAGAGTAATCTGGGTTGTACTTTTTTCCCTTTCATCATTTTAAATATATCTTACCACTCCCTTCTGGCTTTCAGAATTTCTGCTGAAAGATCAATTGTTAACCTATGGGAATTCCCTTGTATGTTATTTGTTGCTTCTCCCTTGCTGCTTTTAATACATTTTATTTGTGTTTATTTTTTGTTAGTTTGATTAATATGTGGCACGGCAAGTTTCTCCTTGAGTGTTTCCTGTATTGGACTCTCTGTGCTTCCTGGACTTGAATGACTGTTTCCTTTCCCGTATTGGGGAAATTTTCGACAATAATGTCTTCAAATATTTTCTCAGACCCTACCTTTTTTCTTCCTCATATGGGACGCCTATAATTCAAATTTTGTGGGCTTAATATTGTCCCAGATGTTTCTGAGACTGTCTGTCTTCCTTTCTTTTCATTCTTTTCTCTTTATTCTGCTCTGTAATAGTTATTTCCACCATTCTATCTTCCAGTTCACTTCTCCATTCTTCTTTCTCAGTTATTCTGCTCTTGATTCCTTCTACAGTATTTTTAATTTCAGTTACTGTGTTATTCATTACTGTTTATTTGCTCTTTAGTTCTTCTAGGTCCTCGTTAAAAGTTTCTTGTATTTTCTCTATTCTATTTCTGAGATTTTTGGATCATCTTTACTATCATTACTCTGAATTCTTTTTCACGTAATTTGCCTATTTCTTCTTCATTTAGTTGGTCTTGTGGGTTTTTATTTTGTTCCTTTGCCTGTAAGGTATTTCTCTGTCTTCTCATGTTGTCTAATTTATAGTATTTGAGTTGTCCCTTCCCTAGGCTGTAGAGTCGAGTTTATTGCCTCTATTCTCTGCCCCTGGTGGTGGGGTTGGTCCAGTGTCTTGCATAGGCTAGGCTTCCTGATGGGAGGGACTGGTGCCTGTGTTCTGGTGGGTTTCGCTGAGTGTTTTCATTTTGATGAGCAGAGCCTGTCACGTGGTGTGTTTTGGGTTGTCTGTGAACTTATGAAGACTTTAGGTAGTCTGCATGCTGATGGGTGGGTTTGTGTTCCTGTCTTGTTTTTTGTTTGGTTGAGGCATCCAGTGCTAGGAGCTGCAGGAAGTTGTCTGGAACTGCGTCTTGGATTCAGATAGAAGCTTATTGACCATTAATCTTCCCTGGTTCCAGGAATTCTCTAGTTGTTCAGCCTCCTGGACTCAGTGTTCCCACTCCAGAGCCTCAGGCCCGACTTCTGGTCGAGGAACCAACAGCCCACAAGTTGATCGTTCCAACAATAAAGGAAATAAAAAAAAAAGACTACCAAAATTCCAGACAAATGGTAAAAAGTAAAATCAAACAAACAAAAACAATGAGACACTCACACACACAAAGGCAGCCAAAAGAGAACCAAATAAAACAAAAAGCAAGAGAACAACCAAACATACAAAAGAACCCAAGAACGAAATTAAACAATGAGAAGAAAACTAACAAAAACACAAAAGCATAAACTGAGCCAAAGCACACTGCCAACTGAAGAATGAAGCAAAGAAACAAAACAAACCAGTAAAAAATGATTAAAAAAAGAAAAAGAAGATGAGAAAGGGGAAAGAAGAGAGAATAACAGAAGAGCAACATAGAAATTCAAATATAAAAAATAAAAAGAAAGAAAGAAAAAAGAAAAAAGTCAAGCAAAACCCCAGAGAAATGGTAAATATAAAATCAAACAAACAGACAGAAACAAGGAAACACACACACACAAAAGAAACAAAAACAGAAGCAAATAAATCAAAAAGTCAAATGACAACCTGACAAACAAAAGAACACAGGAACAAAATCAAACAATTAAATAGAAAGCTGCCAAAAACCCAAAACACAAGCAGAAAACCAAAGAAGAAGGTCAACTGAAGAATGAAGCAAAAGAACAATACAAAGTGACAAAAATGATTTAAAAAAGAAAAAAGAAATGGGAAAAGAAGACAGAACAACAGGAGAGCAATGTAGAAACAGAAATGTTATAAAAATATAAAATAGAAAATATATTAAAGAAAAAAAAAGACAAACAAAACCCCAGATAAATGGTAAAAAGAGAATCAAACAAAGGAAAATATAAAGAAGGAAACACACACACACTGAAAAGAAACAAAAACAGAGCCAAGTAAAACAAAAAGCAAGAGAACAACCAGACAATTAGAAGAACTCAAAAACGAAATCAAGATTAAAAGTAACAAAAACAGGGTTTCCCTGGTGGTGCAGTGGTTCAGAGTCCGCCTGCCGATGTAGGGGACGTGGGTTCATGCCCCGGTCTGGGAAGATCCCACATGCCGCGGAGCAGGTTGGCCCATGAGCCACGGCCGCTGAGCCTGCACGTCCAGAGCCTGTGCTCCACTGTGGGAGAGGCCACAATGGTGAGAGGCCCGTGTACCACAAAAAAAAAAAAAAAAAGTAACAAAAACACATAACCTAAAAACAAAGCTAAAGTAGTGTGCCCACTGAAGAATAAAGCAAGGAAAGAGAACAAACTGATAAAAAATATTTTAAAAATATAAAAATAAAATAAAAATGGAAAAAACCACAGGAAAACAGAAAAGTAAATTAGAAATGGAAATATAAAAAAAGGAAAGAAAAATATATTAAAGTAAAATAAGAAGAAATAAATAAGTGAAAGGAACACAGAAAAACAGATAAGCAAAGTAAAAATAGAAATGCATAAAAAAAGATAAAAATATGTTATAAAACACGGAGATCCCTAAAGGCTAAAAAAAAAAAAAAAAAGCAACAACAAACAAAGAAAAAGAAAGCAAAAAAAATCTAGAACCAACAACTGAATGAATGAAAATATAATAAAATTAATAGTAATAATTATGTTTTCCTGGGGTCTCAGCTGTAAGTGTCCTTGCACACCCTGCGATACACAGCCTGCCTCTGCCTCTCCAAGAAGCTCTCCTCTTCTTCTCAGCTGGTCTCTGGACCTGCTGTGGGTCATTTGGGTACGATTCTTACTCTGATCTGGCTCAATTCCTGTGTGCACTTGCCCCCAAGTTCCACAGCTGCCAGAGCTAGACCATTTTCATTTGGGGGAACACTCATTGTCTACTCAGATATTCCATAGACCCAGGGTCTATGTTGCTGATCATGGGGATTTAATCTGCAGCTTGTACAGCTGATGTAAAGATTTTTGATCTTCTTCCTTAGTTGCTCTGTTGCTGGTTTTCAGCTTTGGTTTTATTCCCACCTCTGTGTGTGGTCCACCCACAGGAGTCTGGTCCTGAGGCTGCCTTTGAGCTCTTGGGTCTGCCCCAGTGAGGATAGGGTGCAGAGGCGTTATGACTGCTTGGATTTCAGGAGCCCCAGTGGTGCCAATGCACAGGGAAGCTGGCCTCCACAGGCACAAGAAATATGGCTCTAATGGGGGCCTTTTCCATTGCCCCACATAAGGCATGTGAGGGCCAGCCCTGAGAGGGCTTTTTTAAGTTTATTTCCCTGCAGCCAGCACATGAGGTCCAGCTTTGAGGGGGCTTTTTTTATTGTTCAGCAGCTGGTGCACAAGAGCCAGCCCTGAGTGGGCTTCTTTTATTGTCATTTGCAGGCACCTATGTGTGGGGACAGGGAGGTTACAATAGTGGCTCCTCCCCATGCGTGTGACTCAGCAGTGTGCCCTGCTTCCATGGTAGTCCGGTCTTCCTCCACAGGCACTCCCTGCTGCGGATTTCCTCCCTTCTGTCCCCTCAGTTCATTTCCCCACAGTCAACAGCAGTTCTCACTCTCGGTCTGTTCTCCAATCCCCACGCACCAGCTCCCGGCCCCCTTGCACACCTGTGACCACATGCCCCAGTCTGGGACCCGTAGGGCCATGGTACAGACCATCTGTGTATTTTTCACTCTGTCCTGTATGTCACAGAACGGCTGCTTCACCCTCTTCCAACAGCCTCAAACACTTCCCTTTTGTACCAATAGATTTCCCCATCAGAGAGGGGGTTTCCCGTTCATAGAGGGGTTACCCTGAATTTGAGAATCTCTCCTCTGCTTCAGCTCCCCTGCCCCAGTGTGCAGGTCCCACTTCCTCTCCTCCTCCTTCTCCCTTCTTTTATTCTGTCCTACCCAGTTATGCAGAGATCTTTATAGTACTTTCTGGGGTCCAAGTTCTTTTGCTAATTTTCAGCCGGTGTTCTGTGAGAATTGTTGCATCTCTAGATGTATTCCTGATGCATCTGTAGAGAGAGATGAACTCCACGTCCACCTACACCTCCTCTATTTTCCCTGTAGACTCCAGTTTACTACTTTGTAATTCACTGTTACATAATGTGTTATTTACCCCACCCATAGAATTCTGGCTTTGAGCCATTTTATTTTTTATTTCAAGAATTACATTCCTGAAAATCATTTTAAAAATCATTTGAATCTTATCAATTTGAAGATGATTTATTCTAGATTATTTTGTCTTTGATTATTTTAAACATCTATTCTTTAATACCAGTTCAAAATGATATAAAGTTGTTACATCAGCTGATTTTCAAAATATGTTAGTTCTTCATTTTTGGTGTAAATTTACACACTCTTCATGGATACTTGATTTGCAGGAATTCTATTCTGACCACTTGAGGGAGTTTTTGTTTGCTTCTGATAAGCACTTCAATTTATCACCAACCTTGACTTGCTAAGCTAGGATCAACCTGGTATTATCAGCTTAGAGATTCCTAGACCATGTTGGATTTAAATTTTGAAACATAACCAATGCAACGTTGTGCCTATATATAAAATGTTTCAGTTGTATTTTATTTTAGTATCTATTTTAGATTCCACATATAAGATATATCATATGATATTTGTCTTCCTCTGTCTGACTTATCTCGTTTTGTATGATAACAAATGAACTTATTTACAAAACAGAAACAGACTCACAGACATAGAAAACAAACTTATGGTTACCAAAGGGTGGGGAGAGGGATAAATTAGGAGTCTGAGATTAACAGGTACAAATTACTATATATAAAATAGATAAATAACAAGATGCTACTATATAGCATGGAGATCTATACTCACTATCTAGTAATAGACTATAATGAAAAATGATGTTATATATGTATATATTACTGAATCACTTTGCTATACACCAGAAACTATCACACCATTGTAAATCAACTATATCTCAGTAAAAAAATAAATTTTAAAAATTAAATAAAAGAATTCTTCAAAAACTTATTTATTTTTTCCTGGGGAGAGGTTCTGGCTCAAGGTGGCAATGAAGGAAAATCCCAAACATACCTCCTACCATGGACACACTGAGTCTACAGCTACATATGGAACAATTTCCTCTCAAAAAATCTTTAATGCTAGGCAGAGTGGAGACTACACATCTGGCAAATGAGAAGAAAACCATATTGAAGTTGGTAGGAGATGCTGGGATATAATCTTGTCATAAACCCCATCCTTAGCATGGTGACCCACAAAGTGGGAGAAAACTCAAAACCTGGAGCTTCTCCCTGAGGAGCAAAGGATTTGAATCCCACATCAGGCACCTCAGCTTTTAAGACCTGCACCTGAGAGATGAGCCCCCAAAATATCTAACTTTGAAAACCAATGAGGTTTACATCCTGAGACCCATAAGAGTTCAGAGATCTGAGAAAGGACTCTTAAAAGACTTTCACTGTCAGACTTACCCATCTCAGAGGCAGCCAATCTCATGCAGACTTAAAATGAAGGAAGCTCACCTGCTTATATTAAATTATCAGCCTGAATGTCGGCCATCTAATTTAACACCACATCTAGGAGCCTGCTGGAACAGTCTCTAAGTTTAGAGACTGGTAAGGTCATGTTTACACTCTCCCTTTGCTGTATTTCAAAGCACCATTATCTCCCAGAAGCTTTTACACATGTCTAGTGCCCTAGTTTTTGTGGCTGCTGTGCTGGGCAAGTTTACTTACTGCTTGGCTTTGAAGGCCATGAGAGCTTATGTTTCTGGTCCCTTGGGACTGTAATCCCTGTCTGGTGCCCCATTTTTTTGTGGCTGCTGCCAGGGGATCCTCTATATCACTTGTCTCTGGTGTCTAGTGTGGTTTATACTTGTGGGTCGCACAGTATTGCTATCAGTGGAGAAATAATTCTTAAATAGCTACCACCCTCAGGGTACAACAAGACACAACAGACCCAGGAGCTCTGTCTCTCTGTGAAGGAGACCTGCTAGTTAATCATCAATTTCAGGGGAGAATTTTATTACAATCATAACGGAAGCCAAGATAAGCAAGTTTCTATGTGTTGGTGAAGAGCTTTCAGTGAACTGTTTTACTGTGGGTAGAGCCTTTATAGGATTGGGGTTTAAAAAGGGGACACAGATCTACCACTATCATACTCCAGCCCAAGATCTGATATCCTCTCCTTAAAAGGACATTAAAAACAGAAACATCTACTTACTGAGAGAGCAAACCTCCCGTTTGCTGAGGCGTCAGACTAAATAATACGGGCTCTAGCTTACATTTTTTTCATTTTGACCCTTGTTTTCTTGCAAGTTTCTACTCACTGTCCTAAATATCATTCTAACATTACTTCCTCTTTGCCTTCTGGAACCTGGAATATTTCTTCTATTATTTTGTAGTGTTTTATTTAATATATTTTACCCTTTGGTTTGTATTGTTTCTAGAATTTCTATGTTTCAGAAGTGGAGAGAGAATTCTCCCAGTTTAGTCTAATATATTTTGTATTCATACATTGATTAAGTTTCTTAAAGAAAACAGGAAAAAGGGAATAAATATTGATATTTATTTTTCATTTGGTACTAGAGAAAATAAACCTAATTTAAGTTGATTTTTATTTATGTCTAACAGCAATAATTGTATTACAGATATCTACATCATGGAAGTAGAAGGAAAAATTTCTGTTAAAGACTAAGGAAGTGGCAAAAAGGGATCATCAAGGGAAAAAATTTCTTGTCAATAACAATATAATTAGAGATATTGATAAGGGCAGTTTTGGTCATAATACTTACATGTATGAAATACTTTACATAGTTAAGGTATAAAAATATTATTCTTAAATATATCATAATAATACAGGTATTTTAAATTTAATTTAAAAGTGTAGTTTTAAATACACTTTTATTTAAGATTTATTTTATTGAGATATAATTGACATATAACACTATAAGTTTAAGATGTACAATGTGTTGATTTAATGCATTTATATATTGCAATATGATTACTATCACAGCAGTAGCAAACACATCTATCATGTGACATAATTAACATTTAATTTTGTGGTGGGAACAATTAAAATTTTGTCTCTTAGCAATTTTGAAGTGTATAATGCAAATTTATAAGTTTATATTGTTGTCTATATTCATGATGCTCTGCACTGGATCTCCAGGATTTATGAATCTACTTTTTGCAAGTTTGTATCATTAAACAAATTCTTCTCACCCCAACCCTTGGTAACAATCATTGTACTCTCTGTTTTTATGGGTGAGGCTTTTAAAATTCCATATATAAGTGATATCACACAATATTTGTCTCTTTCTGATTTATCTCATTTAGTATAATGTCTTCCATCCATGTTGTCACAAAGGGCAGGATTTCCTTTTTTCTCATAGCTGAACATTATTGCATTAGGAAAAACTACATGCCAGAAAAGTTTCTAAATACCAGAGAGTAAAACAAAAGATTGGCATCTAGTTGGTGAATTTGAATATTAGAGACTATGAAGCAGTGCCCTAGAACTTTAGTGAAAATAAATACATTTTGAACCTGAGGCTCTACACCTCAAAATTAATAAAGATATTCAAAGAAAACTATAAAATAATCTCCTGCAGACGTAAGAGTGATACCTATCCATCTGTAGTAGTTAGGAAACAACCTGTATGAATGCAGAAGAGACAGCTCAGTAACACTGGAAGCTGCTGATATTCTGCGATCCTAGAAAAATTATAGGAGTCATCTATGTGTCAGAATACAGTGTATTAAGGGCTCTAGTTTGGCAATTGCTTTATGAATTTTCTTTGTGAGGTATCTCATCTAGGTAAATATTAAATTTAAATAAAATATTGCTGAATTCTATATATGGGTCTCAGCAAATGTTGCCTCAAAATTCTATTTGGATACCTTAGTAAATTTCCAGTTAATTTTATAATTTTAATGTTTTTCATAACAAGAAAAAAATCTACTCCTGTATATGTAACTCCACTGTACAGAGAAAAACCTTAATTTCATTAACTGTTTAATTAACTGATTAATTTCATTACATAAGATGTCAGAAATAATATTAAATACATTTCCATGGTAACACAGGTCAAAGACTGTTCCATGTATTCTGTTGCAATACATTTGAGGATTTAAAAACATTGATTGCTTTAATGTGGTTTACATCTTCTGAAACATTTGCTTTCCTATAGAAAGACTCTGGTACCTTTGTAAACATTTTTAAAACTTGACAGCCTGCCATATAAAAGCCATATAAATGTCAAGCAAAAATGATTCTTTTCATTACGATCAATTCCATGGCTTCTGGCATCTGGACAACAGGTAATACTCAATCCATTAGAAGAATATCAAATAATTCAGTTGTATTTGTATTTATAATTATTAGAACTAAAGGATTTAGCTTTCCAGTATAGCCATCTGATAGCAAAATCAGAGCTGCTGCTTTTAGTTATATATATATATATATATATATATATATATATATATGTGTGTGTGTGTGTGTGTGTGTGTATGTGTGTGTGTGTGTGTGTACAATTATCTTCTCTGACTAGCTCAGGGATCTCCCACAAGCCATTTTTGTACTGCAGCATGTGTCACAAATGGCAAGAATGTCTAGAGATGATGGCACATCGATTTATCTTTTGATGCTAACTATCTTGGGGACTTTTGCACAAGAGACTTATTGCTTGACAGAACTTAAATTATCAACAATTTAAAACATGTTTACGAATGCATGTAATCATAGGAGCTATGCTTTAGATACCAAATTCTTCTGTAAGCCAGTGATCTTTATTATAGGTTTGCAGGACATTACTAAGTGCACTGATAATTATACATCTGGGATGTCTTAATAGCTACTCTTGGCAATCTCCTTTTCCACTATGGTAATTACTGGGGAACTGTAAATGAAATATATCACCGCTTTATTAAGCCAATTTAATGATTTTTATTTCATCTACTAAACTCTAAAAAAAGTGTTATTATGTTTTTTGAAATTGTGTAAGAAATTTTTCATTAAAAATATTTGAAATGTATTGTTTCCTGATTTTAAGTAGTACCTTTTTTGTACACACGAAATAGCTCATTTTGTTTTAAATGTAGATTAAATTAGCATTTAATTATATGTTCTTTGTCCTTAAATATCTGTTTTTTTGTTTGTTTGTTTGATTGTTTGTTTGTTTTTTCAGTATGCGGGCCTTTCACTGTTGTGGCCTCTCCCGTCACGGAGCACAGGCTCCGGACATGCAGACCCAGTGACCATGGCCCACAGGCCCAGCCGCTCCGCGGCATGTGGGATCCTCCCAGACCGGGGCACGAATCCGTGTCCCCTGCATCGGCAGGCGGACTCTCAACCACTGCGCCCCCAGGGAAGTCCTCCTTAACTATCTTAATTAACACATTAAGTGCCCTTTTGAAAATTATTCATTTTTTTAAATCTAGGCACACATCTCTCTCATTTTTATTCACTCCTTTTTTTCTTTTTCTTTTTCTTTTTTTTTTTTATGGTACGCGGGCCTCTCACTGTTGTGGCCTCTCCCGTTGCGGAGCACAGGCTCCGGATGCGCAGGCTCAGTGGCCATGGTTCATGGGCCCAGCTGCTCCGCGGCATGTGGGATCTTCCCAGACCGGGGCATGAACCCGTGTCCCCTGCATTGGCAGACGGACTCTCAACCACTGCGCCACCAGGGAAGCCCTTATTCACTCCTTATAATTTCAGATAGAACATTTAATTTCATATATTATTCAGGGTCAGAATTTCTCCTTGGACTAAGTGAGACAAATTATCATGATACAAAGCCATGGAGAGAAACTGAGGAAGGTATCAAAGAATTTGATTATGATTACACTTATGATTTTTCATTATCTTTTTGATTATGCTATCTGTTAAACATTAGAGCAATTTATTAATTTATCCACTCTCTCTTCTCTTTGTTATCCTTTCCCAGCCAGCCACAGACAGATGCCCATACATACATAAATATTATCCTCCCCGGCTACAGTTCAAGAGTCAAACAAGTCATCAGTCTTCTCTGACTGAGCAAAATTAATGTCTAGCCTAGCCACAGGTTGACATGCTACTTGCCTTCTTGTATACTGCCTCCTAAAGTTGTTTTCAGCTCCGCACATAATAGTTTCCAACCTTTGAATGTGCTCCTAGTAAAGAGCAGATAGATTATCCAAATAATTTAAACTTTTGGATATATGACATTAAGATATAAAAGTTTTAATTTCTTGATTACTTGCAATTACTGGCCGAACATTAATCTAATACCTCATTTATCCTCATAACACACTTAAAAGGTATATATTATTATTTTCCCAAATTTGTAAGTGAGGGAGCTTTGGCTGCATAATTTTCTCAATGATACACAATCATTAAATTGAAGTACCAGTACCTCAAACAATGACCAGGCCCCAGAGCAGTAGTATTTAATCATTATATTATACTATATTGCCTCTTTTGAGACTCTGTTTACCAATAAAGAAGATGAATAAATTTAAGTTTTAGTTCTTTCAGTGTTGCATATTTCATAATAATTTATTTGAAATTTCTAGATTTCACTGCTCTTCTTTTCCTCACATCATTCTATGAAATACTGCTTATTAGGGAACAAAATTGTCTTCCTGTCAGTATAATTTTGTGATGATATTTAACATAGTGGTGGTGTTTTCAAAGATAATCACAACTATACAGTGAAACAGAATTATGCATCACAGACCAAGCTGGCACTCAAACATCAAAGAAATATGATTTTTTTCCTACACAGGATAGTAGTTGAGTTCAATATTGTTTAAAAATCTATACATGATGCTTGCCTTATTAAATATTTCTAACTATGTATTTAAATTCAGAAAGTATCTAACTTTCATAGCATCCAAGAATATTGTTTTATGATCTAATATATATGTGGCTTAAATGTTTTAAATTTTATTTACAGATGTAAATTTTTATAGATTTAATCATGGCAAAACCTCAGCACAGCATTTTTGAGTCTCTCGAGATGTGAAGGCATTAACATTTAATGTCTTAATAACTAATTTCACCTGTATAGGAAGTTCAAATTATATTAAGGAAAAGGATAAAGCCTATTAAAGTGAAATGGCTTACGGAAGCCATATTAATGGAAATCTAAAACTTTAATGATGGACTGTATTTTGATTACTAAACTTTACTAATGTGGCAAACTGAAAGAATTCTATTACTCTTCAAGTTCTAAAAAGCACCACACATGCATTATTGAACTTTGATTCAAAATTTGTCAGGCGTGGTTACAGCAAGTTCAAAATTTTATTTGGAAATACAAAACAACTTAATAAAATATAAGTATTATTTACAGAGGACTAAGATCTTATATTAAGATATTTTAAATCCCTGGAAATGGAGCCTGCACTATGTAAAGCTTTACAAATTACAAATTGGGGAAGAGAAAACCTATTAGAATCACTTTTACTTTACAAAGAGTTGACTAGGGCAGATTTTTTTTTTTCTTATGGATAATAAAGATGTAAAACATTCTACATTTACTTTCATAATGAGCTATTTAATAGAACACAAACAAGATCTTTTTTTTTTGTTTTTGTTCTCTGAAGTAAGTATTTTTTAATGACTAAATGTTTGCTAGCTAGCAGTTTATATAGCCCTGCACCCTTCAAGGTTAATAGGGTACTAAGATGATTCATCTTTAAAAAAATAATAATTGAATACTACCTTTATGGATCATTTAATTTAGGAAAAGGCAGGAAAATAATATAATGCCTCACTATGTAACCAGAAAATTATCACATTGTTCCTAATATTACTTGATTATAAAGAGACAGATATACTACTTAAAGTTTACCTGATACAAATGTGAGTTGGTGATTTAATAAACTAAGTACATTCAAAAATTTTAATTGAAAACTTTTTCTTTTACTTCTGAATTTTCAAAACATGGTATTCATATCTGATAAATAAATACTTAGTTTAAGAATATACTTTAGCAGTAATTAACTGCAAAACATAAATGTATTTTTGAGTGCAAGGACAAAACATACATTAATTAAAACATCCATTTGGGATAGTGTATTGGTGCTTTGTTTAAAATGTCCTGTGGATAGTAAAACCAATAAATCAAATCAAATAATGTTTAATTTCAATGAAGCAAAATAATTAACTTCCTATTGGTCATGTTAAATTAAATTTAAAAAGCCACATTTTGTATAATAGACTCTTTAAAACCAATAAAATATTTTAGCTTATGTAACTTTCAATTAAAAAAGAAAAAAATTAACAAACCTATTCTGAATGTCTTGTTCTTCTTTGCAATTACATTTACATGTAGCCCATCTTTTAAAAGCACTTTCATAATTATTTTATTTTCATCATTGTGAAGCAGATAGAACTTTATAGTTTTAAAAGCAGTTTCACATAGGTTATCTCACTTGATCGTTATGTGAATCCTTGTTAGGTTGTTGGAGATGATTCTATTATCCCTAATTTACAGATAAAGAAACAGGCTAGGTGAGGTTGAGTTGCATAAGGTCACAGGCTCAGCTTTTCGGACTCTGTCACTAACTTACTTTGTGACCTTGGAAAAAGTCTCTATGTCTCTGTTTCCTCATCTGTAAAATGAGGTTTTAACTAAGATGATTCCTATGATTCCATGGCTCCCATGACTCCATGATTCTTTGACTCCACATTCAGGCTTCTTTCTGCTATGACTTATATTTTGCAATTGAAATTTTTATAAGATAATTGTAGATTTACATGCAGTTGTAAGAAATAATACAGAGAGATCCCTTTTCTTTTCTGGCACTTTCCCTCAAAGATAACATTTTGCAAAGTTGTAGCACAATATTACAACCAGAATATAGATGTTCATACAACCTACCAATCTTATTCAGATTTCTCTAGTTTTACTTGTACTCATTTATGTGTGTGTAAATAGATCTATACTATTTTATCACATGGATAGGTTTGTGTAGCCATCACCTAACAATATATTCTTTTTGGATCTCTCTCCTAAGGCAAAATAATTAAAAGCAGAAATAAACAAATGGAACCAAATTAAACATAAAAGCTTTTTTTACAGCGAAGGAAACCATTGACAAAATGAAAAGACAACTTACAGAATGAGAGAAAATATTTGCAAATGATATGGCTTACAAGGGGTTAATATTCAAAATATATAAGTAGCTTATACAACTCAATATCAAGAAAACAAACAATCACAAAATGGGCAGGAGATGTAAATAGACACTTTTGCAAAGATTACATACAGATGGTTATCAGGCACATGAAAATATGTTCACAATCGCTAATTATTAGAGAAATGCAAATCAAAATAACAATGAGATATCACCTCACACATGTCAGAATGGCTATCATCAAAAAGGCTACAAATAACAACTGTTGGAGAGGATGTGGAGAAAAGGGAATACTTGTACACTGTTGGTGGTTATGTAAACTGGTGCAGCCACTATGAAAAACTGTATGGAGGTGTCTCAAAACACTGAAAATAGAATTATCATATGATCTAGCAATTCTCCTCCTGGGTTATACCTGGAAAAAAATGAAAACACTAATTTGAAAATTAGTGTTTTCTTGTATTATTATATTTTTCTTGTATTAAAAATTGGTATTACCTTGTAATAACTTTATTGGAGTATAATCTGTAAAATACTGAATCACCATGTTGTATGCCTGAAATTAATATAATATTGTAAATCAACTGTACTTCAATAAAATAAGTAAAAAAATAGTATGAATAACACTGATTATTTTTGTTCTTTCTGGGGAAAAAAAAAGAAGAAGAAGAAATGTAAAGAAGGCCAGGATAGTAAAACATAGTGTTCTGTATTAATCTATATTTATAAGTAATATATTTGTATACATTTTTTGAAAAGATGGAAGAAACCATTGTTAATAAATTTCCATTCAAACAACATCCAATAATACTTCATCTTCCCTAGATTGACCCCTGTTACTGTTTGTTCTAAATCTTTTTGATCTCCCACCAAAGCTAAATACCCGTAAGAGAAAATAGGTTTTATTATCTTGAAAAAAGGATATCATGTCATTGCTTTCTTTGGGGGAAGGGAATAGGGAATGTTCACCTGTGAATGGATATTAAACATTGTTCTTTCTCTAGTGGTATAAGAAATAATTACCAAAATAAATAGTAATCTACATATCTAAATGACTGTAACAGTCCCAAGCTAATGAATTACATAAAGCAATGAAAATCAACTAGGTAGATTAAGACCTGGACATCAGTTTCAGTAGAAAAACTGGAATAAATTAATATTTATTGCTTATAAAATTTTGATACCACAAGTTTGTGGTCCTGAAAGAATTAATGGATTTGAAAGATTAATTGAATTTCTTCTGTCTTTTAAACTTCACGACTGCTCTACAAGTGACTGATCCACCAAATTTATTGTATATTTACACTTTCCAGTGAGATATTAACTTTTGTATATTGTCTTTTTTTATATAGCATGTTCTTATTAGTCATCAATTTTATACACATCAATATATACATGTCAATCCCAATCGCCCAATTCGTTACACCACCACACACACCCCACCCCCCATGGGTTTCCCACCTTTGTGTCCATATGTTTGTTCTCTACACCTGTGTCTCAATTTTTGCCCTGCAAACCAGTTCATCTGTACCATTTTTCTAGGTTCCATATATATATATATATATATATATATATATATATATATATATAAATATATGATATTTGTTTTTCTCTTTCTGACTTACTTCACTCTGTATAACACACTCTAGATCAATCCATGTTTCAACAAATGACCCAATTTCGTTCCTTTTTATGGCTGAGTAATATTCCATTGTATATACGTACCAAAACTTCTTTATCTATTCATCTGCTTATGGACATTTAAGTTGATTCCATGACCTGGCTATTGCAAATAGTGTTGTAATGAACATCAGGGTGCATGTGTCTTTTTGAATTATGGTTTTCTCTGGGTATATGTCCAGTAGTGGGATTGCTGGATCATATGGTAATTCTATTTTTAGTTTTTTAAGGAACCTCCATACTATTCTCCATAGTGTCTGTATCAATTTACATTCCCACCAACAGTGCAAGAGAGTTCCCTTCTCTCCACACCCCCTCCAGCATTTGTTGTTTGTAGATTTTCAGATGATGCCCATTCTAACTGGTGTGAGGTGATACCTCATTATCGTTTTGATTTGCAGTTCTCTAATAATTAGTGATGTTGAGCAGCTTTTCATGTGCTTCTTGGCCATCTGTATGTCTTCTTTGGAGAAATGTCTATTTAGGACCTCTGCCTATTTTTGGATTGTGATGTTTGTTTTTTTTTTAACATTTAGCTTCTTGAGCTGTTTATATATTTTGGAGATTAATCCTTTATCTGGTGCTTCATTTTCAAATATTTTCTCCCATTCTGAGGGTTTTCTTTTCATCTTGTTTATGGTTTCCATTGTTGTGCAAAAGTTTTGAAGTTTCATTAGGTCCCATTTGTTTATTTTTGTTTTTATTTCCATTACTCTAGGAGGTGGATCAAAAAAGATCTTGCTGCGATGTATGTCAAAGAGTGTTCTTCCTAGGTATTCTTCTAACAGTTTTATAATGTCCACTCTTATATTTAGGTCTCAAATCCATTTTGAGTTTATTTTTGTGTATGGTGCTAGGGAGTGTTCTACTTTCATTCTTCTACATGTAGCTTCCAGTTTTCCCAGCACCACTTATTGAAAAGACTGTCTTTTCTCCATTGTATATCCTTGCCTCCTTTGTCATAGATTAGTTGACCATAGGTGCATGGGTTTATCTCTGGGCTTTCGATCTTGCTCCATTGACCTATGTTTCTGCTTTTGTGCCAGAACCATACAGTCTTGATTACTGTAGCTTTGTAGTATAGTCTGAAGTCAGGTATTTAATTCCTCCAGCTCCAATTATTTCCCTCAAGGCTGCTTTGACTATTCGGGGTCTTTTATGTCTCCATATGAATTTTAAGATTTTTTGTTTCAGTTCCATAAAAAATGCCTTTGGTAATTTGATAGGGATTGCATTGAAACTGTAGATTGCTTTGGGTAGTATAATCATTTTCACATTATTGATTCTTCCAATCCAAGAACATGGTATATCTCTTCATCTGTTCGTATCATCTTTAATTTATTTCATCAGTGTCTTATAGTTTTCTTCTTACAGGTCTTTTGTCTCCCTGGGTAGGTTTATTCCTAGGTATTGTTTTCTTTTTATTACAATGGTAAATGGGAGTATTTCCTTAATTTCTCTTTCAGATTTTTCATCATTAGTGTATAGGAATGCAAGAGCTTTCTGTGTATTAATTTTGTATCCTGCAACTTTACCAATTCATTGATTAGCTCTAGTAGTTTTCTGGTGGCATCCTTAGGATTCTCTATTTATAATATCATGTCATCTGCAAACAGTGACAGTTTTACTTCTTCTTTTCCAATTTGTATTCCTTTTATTACTTTTTCTTCTCTGATTGCCGTGGCTAAGACTTCAAAAACTATGTTGAATAATAGTGGTTAGAGTGGACATCGTTTTCTTGTTCTTGATCTCAGAAGAAATGCTTTCAGTTTTTCTCCATTGAGAATGATGTTTGCTGTGAGTTTGTCATATATGGCCTTCATTATGTTGAGTTAGGTTCTGTCTATGCCCACTTTCTGGAGAGATTTTTATCATAAATGGGTGCTGAAATTTGTCAAAAGCTTTTTCTGCATCTATTGAGATGATTGTATGATTTTATTCTTCAATTTGTTAATATGGTGTATCACATTGATTGATTTGTGTATATTGATGAATCCTTGCATCCCTGTGATAAATTGAAATTAATCCTGGTTTCTAATCCTCTTAATGTGTTCTTGGATTCTGTTTGCTAGTATTTTGTTGAGGATTTTTGCATCTGTGTTCCACAGTGCTATTGGTCAGTAATTTTCTTTTTTTGTATTATCTTTGTCTGGTTTTGGTATGACGGTGATGGTGGCCTCATAGAATTAGTTTGGGAATGTTCCTTCCTCCACAGTTTTTTTGAAGAGGTTGAGAAGGATGGATGTTAGCTCTTCTCTAAATGTTTCATGGAATTCACCTGTGAAGCCATCTGGTGCTGGACTTCTGCTTGTTGGAAGATTTTTTTTTTTTTTTTTTTGCGGTACGTGGGCCTCTCCCGTTGTGGAGCACAGGCTCCGGACGCACGGGCTCAGCAGCCATGGCTCACGGGCCCAGCCGCTCCGCAGCATGTGGGATCCTCCCAGACCGGGGCACGAACCCGCGTCCCCTGCATCGGCAGGCGGACTTTCAACCACTGCGCCACCAGGGAAGCCCTTGTTGGAAGATTTTTAATCACAGTTTCAATTTCCTTACTTGTGATTGGTCTGTTCATATTTTCTATTTCTTCCTGGTTTAGTCTTGGAAGGTTATACCTTTCTAAGAATTTTTCCATTTCTTCAGGTTGTCCATTTTATTAGTATAGAGTTGCTTGTAGTAGTTTCTTAGGATGCTTTGTATTTCTGTCATGTCTGTTGTAACTTATCCTTTTTTATTTCTAATTTTATTGATTTGAGTCCTGTCTCTCATTTTCTTGATGAGTCTGGCTAATGGTTTATCAATTTTGTTTATCTTCTCAAAGAACCAGCTTTTAGTTTTACTGATCTTTGCTATTGTTTTCTTTGTTTCTATTTGATTTCTTTTCTGCTCCGATCTTTATGATTTCTTTCCTTCTGCTAACTTTGGGTTTTGTTTGTTCTTCTATCTCTAGTTTCTCTAGGTGTAAGGTTAGATTGCTTTTTTGAGAATTTTATTGTTTCTTGACGTAGGTTTGTATAACTATAAACTTCCCTCTTACAACTGCTTTTGCTACATCCCATAGGTTTTGGATCATCGAGTTTTCATTGTCATTTGTCTCTAGGTATTTTTTTGATTTCCTCTTTGATTACTTCAGTGATCTCTTGGTTATTTAGTAACATATTGTTTAGCCTCCATGTGTTTCTGGGTTTTTTTACGTTTTTTTTTCCCCTATAATTCATTTCTAATCTCAAAGCGTTGTGGTCAGAAAAGATGCTTGATATGATTTCAGTATTCTTAACTTTACTTAGGTTTGATTTGTGACCCAAGATGTGATCTATCCTGGAGAATGTTGTATGCGCACTTCAGAAAAGAGTGTAATCTGCAGTTTTTGGATGGAATGTCCTATAAATATCAATTAAATCTATCTAGTCTATTGTGTCATTTAAAGCTTCTGTTTCCTTATTTATTTTTATTTTGGATGATCTGTCCTTTGGTGTAAGTGAGGTGTTAAACTCCCTACTATTTATGTGTTACTGTAGATTTCCTCTTTTACAGCTCTTAGCAGTTGCCTTATGTATTGTGGTGCTCCTATGTTGGGTGCATATATATTTATAATTGTTATATCTTCCTCTTGGATTGATACCTTCATCATTATGTATTCTCCTTCCTTGTCTCTTGTAACATTCTTTATTTTAAAGTCTATTTTATCTGATATGTGTATTGCTACTCCAGCTTTCTTTTGATTTCCATTTGCATGGAATATCTTTTTCCATCCCCTCACTTTCAGTCTGTATGTGTCCCTAGGTCTGAAGTGGGTCTCCTGTAGACAGAATATACATGGGTCTTGTTTTTGTATCCATTCAGCAAGCCTGTGTCTTTTTTTGGAACATTTAATCCATTTACATTTAAGGTAATTATCAATATGTATGTTCCGATGACCATTTTCTTAATTGTTTTGGATTTGTCTTAGTAGGTCCTTTTCTTCTCTTGTGTTTCCCAGTTAGAAAAGTTTCTTTAGCATTTGTTGTAGAGTTAGTTTGGTGATGCTGAATACTCTCAACTTTTGCTTATCTGTAAAAGTTTTAATATCTCCATTGAATCTGAATTAAATCCTTGCTGGGTAGAGTAATCTTGGTTGTAGGTTCTTCCCTTTCATCACTTTAAGTATATCATGCCACTCCCTTCTGGCTTGTAGAGTTTCTGCTGAGAAATCAGCTGTTAACCTTATGGGAGTTCCCTTGTTTGTTTGTTTGTTTTTCCCTTGCTGCTTTCAATAATTTTTCTTTGTCTGTAATTTTTGCCAATTTGACTACTATGTGTCTTGGTGTGTTTCTCCTTGTGTTTATCCTATATGGGACTCTCTGTGCTTCCTGGACTTGAGTGGCTATTTCCCTTCCCATGTTAGGGAAGTTTTTTTTGTGGTATGTGGGCCTCTCACTGCTGTAGCCTCTCCAGTTGCAGAGCACAGGCTCCGGACATGCAGGCTTAGCAACCATGGATCACGGGTCCAGCCACTCCATGGCATGTGGGATCCTCCCTGACCAGGGCACGAACCTGTGTCCCCTGAATTGGCAGGCATATTCTCAACCACTGCACCACCAGGGAAGCCCATTAGGGAAGTTTCTGACTATTATCTTTTTGAACAGTTTCTCTGGTCCTTTCTGTCTCTCTTCTCCTTTGTGACCTCTATAATGTGAATGTTATTGCATTTAATGTTATTCCAGAAGTCTCTTAGGCTGTCTTCATTTCTTTTCATTCTTTTTTCTTTATTCTCTTCTACAGCAGTGATTTCCACCATTCTGTCTTCCAGGTCACTTATCCATTCCTCTGTCTCAGTTATTTTGCTATTGACTCCTTCTAGTGTAGTTTTCATTTCAGTTATTGTATTGTTCATCTCTGTTTGTTTATTCTTTATTCTTCTAAGTCTTTGTTAAACATTTCTTGCATCTTCTCAATCTTTGCCTCCATTCTTTTTCCGAGGTCCTGGCTCGTTTTCACTATCATTATTCTGAATTCTTTTTCTGGAAGTTTGTCTATCTCCACTTCATTTAGCTGTTTTTCTGGGGTTTTATCTTGTTCCTTCATCTGGTACATAGCCCTCTGCATTTTCATCTTGTCTATCTTTCTGTGAATGTGCTTTTTATGCCACAGGCTGCAGGATTGTAGCTCTTCTTGCTTCTGCTGTTTGTTCTCTGGTGGATGAGGCTATCTAAGAGGCCTGTGCTAGTTTCCTGATGTGAGGGACTGGTGTTGGGTAGAGCTGACTGTTTCTCTGGTGGGCAGAGCTCAGTAAAACTTTAATCCCCTTGACTTCTGATGTGTGGGGCTCTGTTCCCTTCTTGTTGTTTGTTTGGCCTGAGGCAACACAACACTGGAGCCTACCTGTGCTTTTTGGTGGGGCTAATGCCAGGCTCTGGGAGGGCTCACACCAAGGAGTACTTCCCAGATCTTCTGTTGCCAGTGTCTTTGTCCACACGGTGAGCCACAGCCAACCCCACCTCTGCAGGACACCCTCCAGCACTAGCAGGTAGGTCTGGTTCAGTCTCCCCTTGGGTCACTTCTCCTTCCCCTGGGTCCCAATGTGCACACTACATTGTGTGTGCCCTCCAAGAGTGGAGTCTCTTGTTCACCCAGTCCTGTCGAAGTCCTGCAATCAAATCCCACTAGCCTTCAAAATCTGTTTCTCTAGGAATTCCTCCTCCCATTCCCGGACCCCCAGGTTGGGAAGCCTGATGTGGAGCTCAGAACCTTCACTCCAGTGGGTGGAATTCTTTGGTATAAGTGTTCTCTAGCCTGTGAGTCACCCACCCAGCAGTTATGGGATTTGATTTTACTGTGATTGCACCCCTCCTACCATCTCATCGTGGCTTATCCTTTGTCTTTGTATGTGGGGTATCTTTTTTGGTGAGTTCCAGTGTCCTCCTGTCAATGATTGTCCAGCAGCTAGTTGTGATTCTGGTGTTCTCACAAGTGGGAGTGAGAGTACGTCTTTCTACTCTGCCATCTTGGTTCAGTTCCCATATATTTTCTTATTATTTGTACCATTTCCTTTCAGCTTAAAGAAGTCCCTTTAATGTTTCTTGTAGTGTCAGTTTAGTCATGATAAACTCTAACTTTTGCTTATCTCGTAAACACTTGATCTCTCCTTTAATTCTAAATGATAAACTTGCTGGGTAGAAAATTATTTGGTGCAATTTTTTTTTCCTTTCAGCATTTTGAGTATGTCATGCCATTTCCTTCTGTCCTTTAAGAAGTCTGCTGAATAATCTGCTGATGATTTTCTCTTTATCCTTAATTTTTACCATTTTAATTATAATGGGTGTGCATATCTTTGGGTCCATTTTATTCGGAACTCTCTGGGCTTCCTAAACCTAAATGTCTTTCCTTCCCCAGATTAGAAATTTTTTCAGGCAGTATTTTTTCTCTTTCTTTCTTTCTTTCTTTCTTTCTTTTTCTTTCTTTCTTTCCCTTTCTCTTTTCTCTTCTGGGACCCCTAAAATGCAATTTTTTTTCACTTGGTATGATCCCAAAAGTCCCTTAAGATATCTTCAAATTCAAATTTATTTTTTTTTTTATTTTGATTCTCTGGGCAAATTCAATTTTTTTGTCTTTCAACTCACTGATTCATTCTTCTACCTCTTCTAGTCTGCTGTTGAAACTCTCTAGTTCATTTTTGAGTTCAGTTATAACTTCTGTTTTGTACTTATATTTTCTTTCTCTGTTGATGTATTCACTCTGTTCATCCATTCTTATCCAGAGTTTGGTAATCACCTTTATGATCATTACATGTAACTCTTTATCATATCAGATAAATTGCTTATCTCCATTTTATTTAGTCATTTTACTGAGGTTTTTTTCTTGCTTGGATTGGAATATTAATTGGAACATATTCATTTATCTTCTCATTTTGCTTAATTTTCTGTGTTTGTTTCTATGTATTAGGTAAATCAGTTACCTCTCACAGTATTGAACAGTGGCCTTATGTAGGAGCTGCCTTGTATGGCCCAGAACAATCCTACCTGGCCACCAGAGCCAGGTGCTTAAGTGGTGTCCCCATGTGGGCTACATTCTTCTCCCTGTTGTAGTAGGGTTGCAGCTTCTGCTGCAGTGACCTGGTGGGTGGAGTTAGTAAACAGAATGATTGCAAGATCCAGCCCCAGTGATTGCCAGGTGCTGATGGACATGGCTGGTCCCTGAAATAGGTATGGGGCCCATCTGCAATGACTGCCAGGTGTTAGAGGTTGGGGCTGGCCCATGAAACAACTGTGGAGCCCAACTGTGGTGGCTGCCAAGTGCTGCTGATCAATCTTATTGCCTGACAGGTTAGGAGCCCAGAACAAGGTGCAGGTGTAGGATGCTCTCTGGGGACTGAGACACTGACAGGAGCCATTTTTTCAATCTTCTGCTGCCTTGCTAGTACTGACTCTGTTGGTTGCCTTTTCGAAATCTTCCTATAACCTTTTAGTGTAAGTGGGTACACCCTGCCAAGAGCCATGTTTACCCCAGTTCTTTTCTCCAGCATATGCTTCAAAATTAGTAAGTGGGTCCCTTTTACCTATGATCCATCCTCTTTTTAATCTAGTATTTTGCTCTAGTTTTTGGGTTGAGTGAGTCTGCATTTGAGCCCTTTATGAGTGGGATTTACATTCCCTGTAATTCTATAGTATTCTTGGATGTATTCCCTGTTAGTTTTCAAAATTAAGTGCTTTGGGTGCAGATCTCTACTGAGAAAGATCTAAGGGTTGGGGTGCCTGATGTGGCGATCAAACCTCTCACTCCTCAGGGAAACCATCTACACGTCTGTGATCCTTCTGAATTGTGGATTGTCATAGTTGGAGTGTGGGGGTTTTATTTGGTGTGACTATATCACTCTTTCTCCTATCCAGCTCAATGTTGTCCTTTTACCCTTTGTTGTGGAGACTGTTAATCCAGTTTTCAGGTCCCTTTCTGAATAAATTATTATGTATGTAGCTGTAGATTTTTTGTGTTCATGGGAAGAGTTGAGTTCAGGATCTTCCAATGCTGCCATCATAAACTTGTGTCAATCTTATTGATCTGGTTTATTCTGACTTCTTGGGGAAATATTTTGCCTAAATATTCAATAAACACACTGTGAGGACAGCCACCAATATTAAAGTAATAATAAAAATATTAGATTTCTAAACTTATTGTACATTTCACAATAAGTCATGTCAGATTTGTTGTTGAAAAAAAATATATAGTAGTAAATTTGTGGAAACATTAGTTATTACATAGGGAAACTATTAAGCAGGTCCAGTAGATAATATATGAATATATATATATATTCTTTATATATATATATATTTTTTTAAAATTTAGAGGGTACATTAATTTTAAAAAATATTCTAAAATTCAGAGCACTTTTTGGATTTAACTCTATATGGATGATACTTACACTGAATTTATTTACCCTGGTCCTACTCTAACTTCCCAGGAAAATACTTGCTATCATTGTATAAATCAGCATGAAAATCACTGATACAACATCAAAAAATAAGGAAAGTCAAAATGTATGTTTGCAATAGAAAAGAAGGTGGAAGGTGATATTTCAGTCAGGTGTATTTCTTTGGGCTGTGAAAAAAACAGAAAAAAAATTATCAATGATTTCCAAAGGAGGATTCACAGCTTGAGCAAAGCCTCTAACCTTGTTTGTAATTTCTTCTACACTGCAGATTCTATCATCCTTTTTTATTTTATGTTTTTTGCTGCTTATATACAGACATAACATGAGTTATTTACAAGACAAGCAAGTATGTCCAATGAAGAGAAAGTCAGCATACTTTACATACTCTACAAAATTATGGGGAAAAATGCTGTGTCTGGAATACCATTATCCAAATATGTACAGGTTCCACTGACCAACTACTTCAGGATTTCTTAGAAGTTTATTTAATAACAACAATATATTTACTTCAACATTTGCCTATCAAACCAGCCACAAAATGCGGTGCTGACTTGCTCTAATTCCCTTTTGTTGCATAGAAACTAATTCTAGTTTATACTGTCTAGGCCCATCTATTATATTTTTTAAATGGATAAATATTTTATGTATCACAGAGTAGATTAATAGCTTTTATCTACAAATACACATACATAATTTATACTCATGAATGCCCAATTTCTCTTTTGACCCATTTAACAGATCTCATTGAGTTTATTATGTATACAACTTTTGTTTTGAATGTAATTCAGTTGGACTTTAGTATGATTATAATCTTACTCAAATAGTGGTTTTGAAACTAAATTGTGCCAACCTTAAAAAGTAACATTAGAAAAAAATACAGCATGAGCTATTTAATATAACAAACTAAAATGGAAACACAAAAGTATGAATAATTTGATGTTAGAGTTATCATATATCTATCATTAATATATTTGGACTTACTAGAAGATTCTATTTGATCTATGGACCTGTATGAAAACTCATTTGTTTCTTGTGCACTATGTGGCCAAGTGAAACTTGTATCCATATACTTTGTGTCAAAGATTATGTTCTACCATATATGGGTATAACCACGTAAGATAAGGACAACAGCTTTGCATCTTTCTAACGTTATTTGCATAATTGATGGTTTGACCCTCAAGCTGATGTCTCTATCTTTATAAATAATGTATTTGTTCCAAGTAACTGCTGTGGAACTATATGAAGAGAAAAGCAGAAGTATGCAAATAAATCACTGAAATCATCTGAGAAAAAAGCTTGGTTGCATTAGCAAGCTACAAGTCACATTGAAATTAACCTCTTTCAATTGCTTTCAAAACAACCTTAGCACTTCTAGAGGGGATTATTTCTAAGAGATGATCATGATCCTGGCTGTGCCACCGTTAATCCAGTTTTGCTCAGACACAAAGGTATAACACACCTAGAATTGGTTCAGGTCTCTTACCGTTTTTCTGGAGAATTTCTTCTCTATCCAAGAGCTATGTCCTCTACGAATGCTCTTATCTGTGACATATTGGCATAGATCACCTTTTATTTATTATTTCTTTCTTAAGTTTCCAACACATGTCCCTAGGAGGTCTATGTCAGAACAAAGATACTTAGATGGATAAACAGATAGATATAAAACTATACATGTATATTATAGTATATTCAAAATAATTGCTTAACTATTAGCTGTTTTTCTTAGGCTTAGGTGCTTTGACTCTGTCTTTGAGGTAAGTTGTTTCTCATGGATCTTTTTTACTGCTTCACAAAAGAAACCACTTGAAGAACTTCCTCACCAGATTTCTAGGAATATCTTTGGGAAAAACATGAAAAATATGAATCCTTAGAGATTATGCTTCTATCTCACTTACAAATAAATGGCATAGCAACAGGAGACATGAAAAAAATAGGGAAGATAAGAAATATTTGGTACAGAAATATTTAATAAAGGAAAGTGGAGTCTTAGCCCATTTGGGCTCCCTTAACAAAATACCACACACTTGATGACATTGTTTTTTACTTGCATGCTTCTTTTTGTTGTTGTTGTTTTTGTCTTTTAATTGGAGTATAGTTGCTTTACAATATTATGTTAGTTTATACTGTACAACAAAGTGAATCAGCTATACATATACATATTTCCTCTCTTTTTTGGATTTCCTTCTCATTTAGGTCACCACAAAACATTGAGTAGAGTTCCCTGTGCTATACAGTAGGTTCTCATTAGTTATCTATTTTATGCATAGGATCAATAGTGTATATACATCAATCGCAGTCTCCCAATTCGTCCCACACCCCTTTTACTCCTTGGTATCCATATGTTTGTTCTCTATGTCTGTGTCTCTATTTGGTTTGTAAATAAGAACATTTATACCAATTTTTTTCAGATTCCACATATATGCATTAATATACAATATTAGTTTTTCTTTTTCTGACTTCCTTCACTCTGTATGACAGTCTCTAGGTCCTTCCATGTCTCTACAAATGAACCAATTTCTTTCCTTTTTATGACTGAGTAATATTCCACTGTATATATGTACCACATCTTCTTTATCCATTCCTCTATTGATGGACATTTAGGTTGCTTCCATGTCCTGGCTATTGTAAATAGTGCTGCAATGAACATTGGGATGCATGTGTCTTTTTTAAATTATGGTTTTCTCTGGGTATATGCCCAATAGTGGGAATGCTTGGTCATATGGTAGTTCTATTTTTAGTTTTTTAAGGAATCTCCATACTTTTCTCCATAGTGGCTTTATCAATTACATTCCCACCAACAATGCATGATGGTTCCTTTACTCCACACCCTCTCCAGCATTTATTGTTTAAAGATTTCTTGATGATGGCCATGCAGAATGGTGTGAGGTGATACCTCATTGTAGTTTTGATTTAAACTTAAAAGCTTTTGCACAGCAAAGGAAACCATAAACAAGACATAAAGACAACCCTCAGAATGGGAGAAAATATTTTCAAATGAAGCAACTGACAAAGGATTAATCTCCAAAATTTACAAGCAGCTCAATAACAAAAAAACAACCCAATCCAAAAATAGGCAGAAGATCTAAATAGATATTACTCCAAAGAAGATATACAGATTGCCAACAAAGACATGAAAGAATGCTCAACACCATTAATTATTAGAGAAATGCAAATCAAACTACAATGAGATATCATCTCACACCGGTCAGAATGGCCATCATCAAAAAATCTAGAAACAATTAATTCTGGAGTGGGTGTGGAGAAAAGTGGACCCTCTTGCACTGTTGGTGGGAATGTAAATTGATACAGCCACTATGGAGAACAGTATGGAGGCTCCTTGAAAAACTAAAAATAGAACTACCATACGACCCAGCAATCCCACTACTGGGCATATACCTTGAGAAAACCATAATTCAAAAAGAGTCATGTACCACAATGTTCATTGCAGCTCTATTTACAATAGCCAGGACATGGCAGCAACCTAAGTGTCCATCAACAGATGAATGGATAAAGAAGATGTGGCACATATATACAATGGAATATTACTCAGCCATAAAAAGAAACAAAGCTGTGTTATTTGTAGTGAGGTGGATGGACCTAGAGTCTGTCATACAGAGTGAAGTAAGTCAGAAAAAGAAAAAGTAATACTGTATGCTAACACATATATTTGGAATCTAAAAAAAAAAAAGAAAAAGAAAAAAAAAAGGTCATGAAGTACCTAGGGGTAAGACGGGAATAAAGACACAGACCTAATATAGAATGGACTTGTGGATATGAGGAGGGGGAATGGTAAGCTGTGACAAAGTGAGAGAGTGGCATGGACATATATACGCTACCAAACGTAAAATGCATAGCTAGTTGGAAGCAGCCGCATAACACAGGGAGATCAGCTGGGTGGTTTGTGACCACCTAGAGGGGTGGGATGGGGAGGGTTGGAGGGAGGGAGGGAGACACAAGAGGGAAGAGATATGGGAACATATGTGTATGTATAGCTCATTCACTTTGTTTTAGAGCCGAAGCTGGCACACCATTGTGGAGTAGTTATACTTCAATAAAGCTGTTAAAAACCAACCAACAAACAAACAAAAAAAAAACAAGGTCTGTTGAGAGAACTTGGAGGATAATTGTCGCCAATTTCAACTGATATTCATTGCACTAAATGCATGCCCTATTGGCATAAATGCACCATATTTTAATTCAAAACTAATGAGGAAGCCATCAATAGAGATGCTGTGATATCTGCTTATGTGTACACCTACACCAGACACAACAACACAATAGTAAGATTCCATAGACATTGGAGCCATGACTTTGCTGCCTTTAGCAAAGTCCCTCATCTGGGACTTTCATATTTCCAAGGCCTAGCTACTTCCCTCTTGATCTTGATGAGGACCTTGACATGTACCCCTGATTCTAAGGCCATCTTTAGCCTGTGTTAGTCCATCAGCTAGTTTAAGCCAAGCAAACCATCCAGCAATATTTAGAGAGAAATACATTCTTAACTGTTGCCCAACATACTTTGCTCTACTAAAATAACTGTAGAATAAACTCAGACTTGCTCTTGACAGCCAGGAGGTGGAACTAATCATCCCCAGATATGGTAACACTTTTTGGGCAATATCCAGGGGACAATCAGATGACATCTGACTTTAAACCCTACTCTATTGCTGTGTCTTTGCCTACCGCAGAAGTCCCTACTCTAATCAGTTTCAACCACAGGTCCATTGATAGATTACCTAAGCCCTGGTTGCCTACACCCTACTGCTGATAAGGTATGTCTGGAAGTAATATGCCACGTGCACACAACAGAGTGGCGTATAATATGACTCAGATTGGGGACAATGGGAATCATGCTGTTGGATATTTGGGTTGGCCAATCTTACTAACATGACCACAGATATCAAAACTGAGGCTCGCACTTCTCCACCTATCTCTACTACTGCTAGCAACACCTCTTCTAGCTAAACTAGTTTCTATGAGACCACTTGTGACTCATAGATGCCTTCTGAGTCCTTGGGCTAACTTTTACTTCAAATCAGATTAAATCTACTACTATTAACTAATGCCTCAAAACAAATAAATCAATGGCATGTCACTACTCATGTCTCATTTAAAAACTGACCTAAAATAGTATGCACTCAATATTACAACCATGATGCTCATGAATGGTGCAATTAAATTAAAAACACTGTAATCCAAATCCAATACCAAGAGAATCTACATGAATACAGGACTAAAATATTGATACTTACTAACCCATGGGATAACAATAAATGTGATCTCTGCCGACAATATTCACTCTTACAACTGTTAGCTGCATTTCTTGTTAATTATGATGATCTCTCCACACATCCAGTACATTTACTGCGGCAGAAATAAATTGCACTAACCAAGTAGCCAAGGGCACATTAGCATGAACCTCCTCCCTGGTTGCTAATAAACATATACAAGAAGGCCCATGTATATAACATAATATTACCTGGGCCAAGACACGTCTAAAAAATCAGGGAACACACCACTTGGGAATTCTTCCCCAATCTAACCTTCTTACAATATAAACTGCAAATTTTACGTAATACCTAATGTAAGCAGGCTCTATAGCAATTACAGCGCTGGCTGCCCACAGTAAATGATCATAGCTTTGGATATTACAACAAAGACAATTCTAACCAAAAACACTCTTGTTCCCACAGAAAAAATATGACCTCTCTCTATCTTGAGAGTTTCTCTACCTAAATTGACAACTACTTTCTTATAAACTATTATAAAATTTGCTAGTCTTACTAAAACCACCATTAGTAAGGATTTGGGAAATATTTGTGGGAGATTTTCCTTTAATGTACATTTATGGGGACTCCTTTGCTAAATCCTCAAAAAACAGTCTCATCTCACATTAGAAGAGATAGAAGAAAAAACATACAAATATCCCCAAAGTTAATCTGAGACTATTAAAGTTTTACAAGTGACTGCTGTAGAAATATGTCACCTAGAATGGAGATGATACAGTAGGTGGTCCCACACTGAAATACAGCAATATTACAAAACATAGCTACAAAAATCAGTTAAATGTATTACACAATTAATGTATATTTTTGCAATAACTTGGCCCATCTTTGAGGATTCCATATGGGAATGTCCCCTGTTTATTATTTAATTTGGTGAATGACTAAACTAAACTTTTTATCAAACCACCAAGAGGACCTGTAAAACTTATCCCACACCTATGGAAAGACATCAATAGTATTTATTATTGGCAATTAGCAAGAAACTCAATTACCAATGCATGCCAATTCAAACAAGGATGAGCATACAATTGACCAACAAACCAAATTTGCATATAGCCTCAGGCACTAAAATACATAAGATGGTGAATCTAATTTCATGCTGACATTGTAATTAGCTGATAGTCTTATAGGGTTAACCTTGTCATTGATTCTTTTTTTTTTTTCTTGCTGCCTTCATAATCCTCTAACATTTGCCATTTTAATTATGATGTGTCTTGGTGTGGGTCTGTTTGAGTTCATCTTGTTTGGAGTGCTCTGCTGCCTATGCCTGGGTATCTGTTTCCTTCTTTATGTTTGGGAAATTTTCAGCTGTAATTTCTTCAAATACATTTTCAATCCCCTTCTCTCTCTCTTCTACTTCTGGAAACCCTGTTATATATAGATTGGCACACTATGTATTATGCTATAGATTCAGTATGTTGCTTTCTTTTTTTTTTTTTTTTTCATTCTGTCTGATGTTCTGATTGGGTGATTTCCATTATTCTATCTTCTAGATCACCTATTCATTCTTCTGTGTTGTTTAGTCTGTTATTCAGTGCTTATAGATGTTTTTTTATCTCAGCAATTGAGTTGTCTAATTTTGATTGGTTCCACTTTATACTTTCTAGTTCCTTGTTACAGTGACCTGCATTTCTATCGATAACCTTTCTTAATTCCTTTAGCATTTATATTACCTCCTTTTTGAAATTGGGGTTCGGTAGACTGGTTACATTTGTTTCATTTTTTGTTCTTTCACGGGATTTATTTTGTTCTTTTATTGGGAGTAGCTCCTCTGCTTTTTCATTTTACTTAACCTTTTCTTTCTCTATGATTTAAGGAGAAACAGCTATCTTCTGTGGTCTTGGAGGGATGTTTATTTTGTGAGACCATTCCTATGTAGACTGTGTGAGCCTAATATTTTTGATGTAAAGGCTGTTTTGATATGGTCGCCAGCCACTTCTTTCCTCAGAGTGCACTGGCCATTATCCCCTTGATAGGGGGGTGTTATTGGTGTTGTAGTGTCCAGAACCTGCAATGGATGTCAGGTGGGGCCACCTCTTTGCTCAATGTCTATCATAGCCCTGTTGAGGGCAGGGTCTGTTCTGCAGTCATTGGAGTAGAAGCCCTGAGGGTCAGGTTTGATAAGGCTCCACTGCCGTAAGTGCATGTTCTGTCCCAAAGGAGGTGAACACTGAGGGAATTGAGGCCCGTGTGGTCATCACAACAAACTTATGAACCACCCATGCAGACATCCACAGTTCTGACCAGAAGCAGCAGAATATTGTGTCACTTTCTCTGTTGTGTTTGTCTCAGACCTAGTGCTAGGCTGGTGCTGGGAGTCAGGGCATTATGGCTGCAGGAATTGAGAGAGGCGTGCTGCCATCTGAGACTTTGGCTGTCTCTTTGGCAGGGCACTCCAAAGACCTGTCCACCCCAGTTCTGTCTCCAAGCTGTGGTGTAAGTTGGGCAGAACCAGAGCACTCCCACTGGGAAAGAACCACTATGTACTCCTCCCCATAGGCTGTCCACAAGGGATGTGTGATTCTGCGATGCCACCCACCACCCAGTGTTCATGCCAACAATGTCCACCTCTGCCAGACCTGACCCTGAACCCATACACCACAATAGGCATGCTGACAATAGGCTCCAAGTTTCAGCTCAGACCATATCTCTGGACCTCTGGGCTGTCCTCACACAGCTAGACCAAGTCTTCTCCCAGGGTCTGTCCATCCAACTTTCAGTGCTTACCTGCTGCATGTACTAACAGCTTCACCCAGCATGCATTTTGAGCTTGGAAGAGTGGCGAGGTGACAGCCGTCAGCACTGGTTTATTTCCACCCTGATTGCTAGCAAGCCAGCATGTGCTCACTCCTCATGAGCAGAGTCCAGGCTCCTCCAGCCCATCTTTCCTGGCAGACCTCCCTGTCCCTTGCTCTCCCTGGGCAAGGGACTGTCCTTGTGAATGCTTCCTCCTTTACAGATCCCTCATAGGAATGCCAGTCCCATCCTGATGGGTTTTTCCCCCATGATACCCAGTTCGTGAGTATCTTTCTTGCAGCTTTTTTTATATAAGTGATCTTATGCCAGTTTCCAGTTGGTTTTCTGTGAGAATTTTCCACACGTAGATATATTTTTGATGTATCTGTGGGGGCAGGTGAGCTCCATGTCCTCCTATTCTGCCATCTTTATCCACTTCCTGTTTGGAAGTTTTTTGATTACTGATCCAATTTCATTATGAGCAATTGGTCTATATTCAGTTTTCTATTTCTTCATGATTCAGTCTTGGAAGATTCTATGTTTCTAGGAATTTATCCATGTCTTCTAAATTATCTATTTATTGGCATATAATTGTTCATAGTAATCTCTAATAATATTTTGTATTTCTGTGGTTCTTGGTGTAATGTCTCCTTTCTCATTTCTGATTTTATTTATTTTAGCTGTCTTTTTTTTCTTGCTGAATCTGGCTAACTTTTTCAGTTTGGTTTATCTTTTCAAACAACTAATAGTTTAATTCATCTTTTCTGTTTTCTTTTAGTCTCTATTTCCTTTTTTTCTGCTCTGTTCTTTATTATTTCATTCCTCTACTAATTTTGTGCTTTTTTCTTCTTTTTCTAGTTTCTTTACATATACATTTAGATTGTTTGAGATTTTTCTTGTTTCTTGATGTAGACCTTTATTGCTATGAACTTCCCTCTCAGAACTGCTTTTGCTGAGTCCTGTAGACTTTGGAAAGCTGTGTTTTGATTTTCATTTGTCTCAAGGTATTTGTAAAATTTTCTCTCTGATGTCTTTCTTTGGACCATTGATTGATTTAGTAGCATGTTGTTTAGTTTCCATGTGCTACATTTTCCAGGTTTCTTCTTGCAATTAATTTTTAGTTTTATACTATTGTGCCCATTAAAAATGTTTGGTATGATTTGAATGTTCTTAAATTTATTGAGACTTGTTTTGTGACCTAAAATGTGGTTTATCCTGGAGCATGTTCCATGTGCACTTGGCAAGAATGTGTATTCTGATGTTTTTGGTTGCAACGTTATATATATATATATATATATATATATATATATATATATATAGAGAGAGAGAGAGAGAGAGAGAGAGAGAGAGAGTCCATCTGCTCTAATATGTCATTTATATCATTTATATTCAATGTTTCCTTATTGATTTTCTGTCAGGATGATCTATTCATTGATACATTTGGGGTATTACGTCCCCTACTATTATTATATTGCTATATATTTCTCACCATATTTCTATTAATATTTGCTCTATATATTTAGATGTTCCTACTTTGGATGCAAAAATAATTGCAAATGCTATATCTTCTTGTAGGATTGATCTCTTTATCATTATGTAATGCCATTCCCTGTATTTTGTTACAGTCTTTGTTATAAAGTCTATTTTGAATGACTCCTTATTTTTGATAAATCAGTTTTACAATATTTGACCTATAAATTCAACACAATTCCAATTATAAAGCCACAATTTGGAGGGCAAATATTAACAAGCTGATTCCATAATTAATATATTAATGCAAAGGTCATTGTATATGCAAAGTGATCTTGAAAACAGAAAAACAGGGCCTTATACTACCTGACTTTAAAATATATTAGGAAGCAAGACTAATCAAGAAAGAATTAACCTCTCATGAGAATATAAAAATAAATCAGTAGAAAAAAATATAGTCCATAAATAAACCAACACTTGTAGAGTAATTTGGTTTTCAACAAAGGCAACAAAACCATCAAATGAGGACAGAAAATACATTTTAAAAATTGGTGCTGAAATAACTCTTTGTTCATATGTTTTGGTTCTTTTTTCCATTTTTTTCTTGCCTTGGATTAATTTAATTTTTTGTGATTCAATTTTAGCTTAATTATTGGATATTTATTGGTTATACTACTTTTAAGTTTTTAGTAGTTGATCTCAGATATATGGAGAGAGAGAGAGAGAGAGAGAGAGAGAGAGAGAGAGAGAGACTTATAACAGTCTATCTGCAAATGAGGTCTGTAGTCTTATTGGTAGTGATGTAGCAATATCATCATGTTTATGGGTTTTATATTGTACTATAGCTATATAGGGTGTCAAAGTTAAGGGAGGCCATGTGGGACAAACAGAAAACAGCTAGCAGTTTGGTAGATTTAAATTCAACCATATTAAAAATCATATTAAATGTAAATGGTCTAAACACATACTATATAAGAATTCTATCCAGGATTTATAAATAACTCTTAAAACTTGAGTGTAAGAAACTCATCCCCTGACCCTCACCATTCCTCTCCTGCAGGCAAAATATTGGAACAGGCAAAGAAGATACATGGTTGGAAAGTAAGCATATGAAAAAGTGGTTGACCCCATTAGTCATTCTGGAAATGCAAATTAAAATCATGTTAGCTCATTAAAACTCATTAGAATGGCAAAATAAAAACCAAACCAAAACAGAACAAAATACCTAATAATGCCATACATTGGTGAGGATGTAAAGTAACTGGCACTCTCATATATTGCTTTTGGGGAGGAAAATTTACAGTTCATATGGAGAAAAAGGGCTGTTTCTCATAAATTAAACATACACTTGTTATATGCCTACTCCTAGGTTTTTTTCTAAGTGAAATGAAAATGTATGTTTTCCCCAAAACCTGTGTGTGGATTTTTACAGCAACTTTATTTATGATTACTAAATACTAAAAACAATTCAGATGTTCTTAGAGAAGAGAATGAATAAACAAACTATGGTGTATCCACACAGTAGATTACTACTCAGCAATAGAGAAAGAAGACACCATAGATTCAAAAAACAACATGGGTGAATTTTACGTGCATTTTTCTGAGCTAGAACCAAAAGTCTACATACACACATGGGGCATTGTGGAAAAGACACAGGGATGGAAAACAGATAAGTTATTGCTAAAGTTTTCAATTAGGGAAGGAGTTGAGTACAAAGAGACAGCATAAGATAATTTTTGAAGTCAAAAACTGTTAGGTGTTTTCTATTTCTGTTCACTGAGAAGGCCCAGAAGCAGTGACATCTCATTACCAATCAGCCAACTTAGCTCCCAGATTATGGTTTTTAAGTAACATTCTTTAATGAAAAGAACCAGTAATCCTTGAAGAAGTGGTTTATTTCAAAGATGAGGCAAGAAAATACAATATGAGCCTAGAGTATATTGTGGTACAATACAGTAAGAAAGTAATTTAAAATAATAAAAATGCTTGGAGCATATCAAAAGAACAGAGGAGACAACCTAAAAGAGCTCCTGGTGACCTAAACTGTAACAAGTTGAGAAATGAAGTAAATATAGAAAGTTTGGGATTATAACTTTGAGAATAATGTAAATAGCCATAGGACACACAATAATTTTTAAATGAATAAATGTGATGGAAAGCCAAGTTGTCCTTATAGAATAATTTCAATCAATAAATGTAGAAGCAAAAAAAGAAATAGAAAATTATCATTAGAACAATACAGTAGTAATTGCTATAGGCAAGATCCATTAATGAACGCTAAAATTAGTAGGCAGGTATTTAAAGAGAAACAGAATATTTGCATAACCTCAAAATATCCCCCTAAATACTTTTTAATTACAAAGGAAAAAATAGTAACTTTGCAATGAAGAAACAAAATAGACATCACCTTACCAAGTGATGAGTGTTAACATACCTAGTAATAAGATATATAGACATCACATACTCCCTGATATAATGGATGGATAATGATATATCACCACAAGTGGTATTCTTTCTCAAAACCTATAGCTTCATTCTAATCATGGGATAACAACAGACAAACTGAAATTGAAGTACATTCCACAAAACACCTAACCAGTACTCTTTTTAAAAGTATCAAGATCATGTATCACAAGCAAAGAATGAGGAACTGTGACATGTGACAGATTGGAGGAGTCTAAAAAGACACTCTTACTAATTGCAAAGTTGTAACTTAGATGGGATGGTAGAATTATTTTTTAAGTACATTATCATGGCAAAATGCATTAAATCTGAAAAAAGTCCATAGTTTGACTAAAAAGTACAAACTGGTAATATCATTTTTGTAAGTATACACACCTTTGCCCATACATTCTGCTAACTCAGAGAGCTGTTGGAGGGAGAAGACAAGCAATATCTAGATACTATATATCTAGCAATATCTAGAAAATGATAGGTGTAGGCAGCTTGGAAAAATGGGGTCCTGTTCTTTAAGATTTTGTATATGATTGACTAGAGATAAATGCAAGGTTCTGTTTTTACCATAGCCAAAACACCTATTTCTAGGAACTGAAGGGTGCAAATTGAAAACACTCCTTTCACACCTGTAGCAGAGATTCTATTTAAATAGTAAGGCTTGTGGAGAAGCCATTTGTAAACACCTTGAATGCCTGTGCTTTCCATACATCAGAAGTAGGTAAGCCTCCATTAGTATACCTGTAGTGAGTAAGTAGAGGTAGACTATATTTTATAACTGTATTTCCTTTAGTAATAAAATAAAACATAATGTTTTATTTTTAATCATTCTAATAATAGCAAGAGACTAAGCACGAATATGTATAAAATAGATAAGAATCTGCTGTATAAAAAATAAATAAAATAAAATTCAAAAAAATATTTAAATAAAAAAATAACAAGAGGCTAAGTATAAACTTAGTTTATCTTCATTGTGTCACACAAAAATACTTAGTTTATCCAAATTTTATATATGTGTGTAAAATTATGACAAATAATATATACATGTATGTATGTATATAAATATATAAAATCACCTATAGAAGTTGAACTTCACGTTATTAATCCTGTATCGTGTGGAACAATCAAAAGACTTGTGTTCAAATTATGTATCCATAAACAATTCTGAATTTTAGTTAAATAATTTGTAAAATGAACAAAATATCCATCTCATCATGGTTCCTACAGACTAATAGTTTGATCAAAGCCTATGAAATTGACTGACCAATGCTGGAACGTAGTGAACACTAATTTTATTTCTGTGGAATAATTTACTTGGTTGAAATTACTGGGGTTTTATTTCACAACAGTGACTGCCCTTGTATCACACTGACCCCAATTCCCACATCGTAGTTTGGTGTAAAACATTTGATACTAATTAACACAGTCTGTACATTGATATTTTCTTACTTTTCTAATCACTTGTAAAGTAACTTCATGGCTGACAAAATATTACTTCTCCCAGTTCTTATTTTGTATAGTTAAGTATTAACCAAGCAATATGTGTTCTCTGACCAAAGTTTGATACCTCAGTTTAGATCTAGGTTGAATTTACATGTGTGAAAGGACATCAGTAATTTTCTCACATTTACCTAATCTTTCCTGATGGATTCAGGCCATGCTTTTCATTTATTCCTGATGTGAAAACCAAACTGTCAGCTATGTTTCTGCTTTTCCTTTAATCTTTCCCCAGAGGCAATAATAAAAGATTAATAATTGACAATGGTATCTAGGCTAAGGATAAGGCTTCTTTAAAACATGGGCAGCAAGCATACATTCTTTGAAGGGATAATTGGTAGGAGACCAGGAAATTGGGTTATTTTGTTATCTATTATATAAATGACAAAAATATCCAGTGTCCTTAAAGTGTTCAGCCCAAATTAATTAAAAATATAAAAATTAAAAACTACTCAGGACAGTTAGTGAATATTTCAATGAAAGTGAAAAATAACAAAATATTCAAAAAATAAAAGTTATTCAATACTCAATAAAATAATAAAATTCAAAAACATTGTATACTAATAGAATATTTATTTTCTTTATAATTTATATGTTTTGCTAGATGGAATAAAATGAATCATATTAATATTCTTTATTAATTAGGTCACAATCCATTACCAGAAAAAAGCCACAAAAGTAAATTACTGTTACAAACTCAACAGAGAAAATATTGGGGATACAAATAAACAATCTAACTGCTGTTAGATAATTTAGGTTCCATTTAAAAATCTATTTAGAATAATATTTTCATTAGACTTGTAGTAGTCAATAACTCTTAAAAATGATTTCTTAAGTTTCTCAAGAAATTGTCTTTTCTCTAGTTCTTTCTACCCCATATCTTTATCAATATAAAAGAATATTTCTATTCAAAGTTTGGTTAGTTTGATTTATACTTATAGAATATGTAAGCATATGATAAATAGACTTCCATTTTATATTCTTGTTCCAGATATCATAAATGTTAGGAAAAGGGTCTGGCCTAAAGTTAATAGGCAGAAGCTTGAAGACAATGAATATTGGCTTAGCATAGTACTTTCAAACACTTGACATTGTGCAAAGATAAAATAGGTTGCACAGGGAAGCATTGGGGCACTCTCACTGGAAGTGTTTGTAGACAGAATAGATCACAATAGGGCAGCAATTACACACAGATTCCTGTCATCTTAACACATTTGGATATGAGCAACTATAAGATGTTGCTAAAATCCCGTTAACCCTTAGTGCCTATGCTATTCATTTTGACATTTACCCATAAGCCATATATTATTCATTTACTTCACATGCTTATGCCTATGCCTTTAGCCAAATTCTAGGTTCCTAGAGGGCTGTAACCATAGCTCTAATACTCTTGAGTTGCTCTCAGTACCTTGACAAGGCTGATCACATACATTGTTGGAAATTTAGTGCACGTTGAAATAAGCTGAAATGAAATGGATGACAAAAATTAAACATACATGATATTTTCAAATGCTGCTACTCAAAAATATATTATTTTTGAAGATAAACTATTCAAGTAAATATCCTATGGTAAGATGATTATAGAAAAAAATTTAGAAACATGGTTTAAAATTTCAGAATATTATTTTGGAAAAGAAAAATAAGTATGGTATTCAACAAAGAGAGAAAGGAATGACCCCAAAAGAAATAACTATAAACGTTGAACAGAAAGAGGCCAAGAAAAAAGCTGCTTTGAAGAGCTTAAAAGAAATGCATACTTATTTTACAATTCACAATAAAAATGGAAGGTAATTTATTGAAGTAGGAGATAAATTTTCTTTGGGACAGGTAAGTGAAGCAGTAAAAGTTTTCTGTTCACACTACAGCAGACAGTTTGAAAATTAGAACACAACTGTGCATAAAGTATCAACAAAAGAAGATTTATGATATAGAATTCTAAAACTAAGCAGGAAAACAGAAAAGCCAGAGCCATATATATATTTTTTTCAGTCATTGACTTAGATATTTATTGAGTACCTGCTCTTTGACAGACACCATTTTAAACTCACAGCAGTGAGTACAAAAAGTCCCCACCCTCGTGGGACAGGCATATATGTCCTGGAGCTTCAGTGTCCAGTACAGTAGCCACCAGCCACATTTGGCTATTTACATTTATTTATTTATTTATTTATTTATAGATCTTTATTGGAGTATAATTGCTTTAAAATGCTGTGCTAGTTTCTGCTCTATAAAAAAGTGAATCAGCCATACATATACATATGTTCCTATATCTCTTCCCTCTTGCGTCTCCCTCCCTCCCACCCTCCCTAACCCACCCCTCTAGGTGGTCACAAAGCACCGAGCTGATCTCCCTGTGCTATGCCAGAGCCATAGATTTTGACAGTGGGAAAGGAAGAAGAAAATTGGAGGAAGAATGGATAATGGCTAGATTACTTCCACTTATGTAAAAAAAAAAGAAAAGAAAAACAACAACAACAACAACTGGTAAGCACTTGTCCTATGTTTGAATGTCTGTAACTCTCTCCTTAATTTAGGCTTATAGATGACAGGTTTTTGAGTGACTTTTGCTTATTTTGTCTCATTTTTAAAAGCAAATCTCTTTTTATAGGATTGGCTTTGAAGGAATCATGTCATTTGAATGTTTGCATAGAAAAATAAACATTTTGAAACTACTTGAAGAAGTTTCCCCCAGTGCAAGAGATGTAGTGAATAACAGGACAAAAAACAGTAGAAATTATTACATCTTCTACATGAACTGCATTCTATGCCTTATTTGAAATCCAGTAGGACTATGTTCAGCTGTATTTAACAGAAAAGTCAAAATAACAGTAGCTGTAAACATAAGTTTATTTCTCTTTCATATAATAGAAATCTTGCCAGTATAGAGCTAGTATGAGATTTCCACAATTATCACAAAACTTGCATATTTATATATAGTTTTTTCTTCTGCCTACTGGCATTGCCTTCTGTCCTCAAGGATACCACATCTAAGATAGATGATTCAGGTGCAAGAAGAAGAAAAAGTGAATGTCAAGATGGATGTACCTTTTAGCAGAGTCACCTCCCTTTGGAATTCTCAAAGTTCCATAAATAATTTTGCTTACATCACATTGGTTACAACTTAGTTGTATATCTACACTTTGGTACAAGAGGTCCTGGATTCTTTTACTAAGGGAAAAAATGGACAATGGACATTGAACAGGTAAGTAACATTTTCTACCACATAAGTTACCAAAATAATGCTTTCTCAGAAGCAAATCTGTTAGGATTAGGAATGGATGATTTGTTGAGGGATAGTTGAAAACTGAGAATAAATTGTGTAGAGTAAAACGGTGATAGGAATTTTCATATATGGTCTTATTAAGAAAGGATATACTATACAATTAAGTATTAATTATAATTTAAGGTAAAACAAGAATTCTATTGCCCCAAATTTACTTTATTAAATTTTAACAATAAGAATTTGTTAGAGGAAATCTTATCTCCCACCATACATTCCCAATTAGACATGGCTCAGGCATTATATTATGTGGTAGAATAAACCAGTTATTTAGTTAACCCATTAGGAAATATTAGCTAATTGAAGCCACCACCATCCATTGATATCTTGAAAATCATATTTATTGTGAGAGTGGAATATTATATGGGTAAGCATTATAGATGGGTGAATAGAAATAAACTGTAACATGGAGAGCACTCTGTGGGTACTCATAAGTCAATGAGATCCTTGGGAGTCTGGAAAAGGATTTGACATTTAAAAAACCTCTTCTTCTTGTCAATTATTTATCTTTCAACAACATTATTTGATTTTTACAGCTACCTCAAAGTTAGTGGATGAAACTGAGAGATTAATTGTATTTTCCTAAATCATTTATTGCCTAAATAGTTGAGAAAAATCTTAAACACAGACACATAAGACTCCAAAAATTGTGTATTACAGCAAACTTCTTGAGCCATAACTAAACACTGAAATAAGACATTGAATGTCATATCAGGTAAAGGAATGGATAACAGAAAGAGAGAAAAGAGCTTCTAATGGATTTTTTTTTTGACTGTCATTCAAACTACAGCTATTTTGTGAGAGGACAGCCATCATAATGATAATGGACATGCCATAATTGACTAATTCAACATGAGTCTTGTGCAAGTACAGTCTTTTCAATGCTAACATGCATGCCATAAATGATTCCTACACTCAACAATCATTAATGGAACGTGCAATTGGTCTTTCACGCTGTGCCAGTCTCTGAATACAGTGATTAGTAAAGTGCAATCCTATTCTTCAGTAAAGTCATGTTTTAACAAGGATATGAGTGTACAAAATATTTTAACAAAATGCAGCAAGTGCTAAAACAAGCATAAGAATGGTGATATGCAAAAACAGGTGAGATAACAACTAACTGCTTGGGGCAATCATTAATGGTAATAAAGTCTTCTCAAATGAAGCAACACCTAAACCAGTTTTGAAAGACAGTTAAGTGTTTATTCCCAGAAGGGGTAAAGTGAGAGAAGTATCATCAGGCAGAGTTGAAAAGGTGACATAAAAGAGTTGTTATGAAAAAAGGAAAACAAAACAAATCATGAAAATGAAAGGACATGTATTGCTTCTAAAACAAAAGTGTCTTATGTTAGTATTATGGATAGTCATAGAAAGCAAGTTGACAAGGCAATTGGAATTAGATTGTGATGGAGTTATGTTTCATACTAAGAATATGTGAGTTTATTTTGTGGCCAAAAGGGAGTGAATGAGGTCATAATGAATTGGTGTGACCTGATCTGATTTTGATATTAGAAAGATGGTATTGTTGACAGTGTTTGAGAAGTGGAGATACTAATCATGTACCTGTGATAGCATAAAGAAAAATTACTAAATCCTTAGATCTTAGAAAGTTATAATGAATAAATATAGTTACCCCACCCAGAACTTTGTTTGCTGGAACTGAAATGTTCTTTCAAACACAATATCTTAAAACAGAAAATCTTAATTTCCCAGTGAATCACATAGAAAAACATGCTTTTATTTTTAGAGAATTGAACCTATATATAATTTAAAATTTTATTATACAGTTGGGCTACCAGGTCATAAGTGGATTCCTTTGCCAAGGAATTACTTGAATCTTTTCCCACACCTAAGACATTTAGTGGCTTTTTGTTGTCTACATTCCCATGAGTGAGTCTCCAACTCCATTCCTGTACTATGTCAATCATTTTGTTTTCCTTGATCATTCTGTTGCTTTGATTTCAGATTTTACACACAGGAACAATAAGAAATCTGGGGAAGAGGGAAATGTGAAGAGTACAGGGGTTTTTGAAAGAACTAATTAGTGAGTCAGAGATGTGAAGTGCACGAGGGACCTCTTGACTAATTTTAAACACACATGCTTGTACAGGTCTAAAAGAGTGGATAAAAACAAATTGTTCCCCAATCCCATCAAAGCATAATCAAAGAAACCACCCTTCATAGTCTAAGAAGTTAAGAAACAAGTGGAAACAAGATGTCAGAAGACAACTTATAGGAATAATTTTTTAAAGAAGTAGTATTTTTTAAAATGACTGAATTACATTATATAACAAGTAAATTGTACACATATTTTAAAATAATGGTTGTTTGCTGAAGTTTTGAATAAGTATGACTGATAATTTGAAATCAAGTGGTGAAATTGGAAATCAAAAAAAAATTGTATTAAAAATTGAAATAACACACTGTCTCAAGATTTGTATTTCTTTTAAAGATAAGACTTTAGGAAAATCACAGAGATTTAGGAAATTTTGTCCTAACCTCTAGCTTTCTGTGTTTATTTCATCTTTCTCCAGATTCTATAACAATTTGTGTGAGAAAGAAAAAGAGAAAACAGAATTACCCTATTGGAAATTTGTCCTTAATTTTTGAGAAGTACAGCAACTTTTACAAGAAATTAATAATTTCTGTTTCATTGGATTTTATAGTATTTAAGAAAAGTTCCACTTGTGGACATTTAGATTGAAAGTACACAAACAAATAAAAAACTTAGATGTTATTATATTTAATATTTTCAAAATATAATTGAAGAGAGCCCTTCAAGATGGTGGAGGAGTAAGACATGGAGATCACCTTCCTTCCCACAAATACCTCAGGAATACATCTACATGTGGAACACCTCCTGTCCATTTTTTTGTTTGTTTGTTTTGTTTTTTTCTATAGTATTTAGCACTAGTTTTCATTGGGGGATTTGTTTGAAGTAACAACTGATACTGCAGAAATTCAAAGGATCATGAGAGATTACTACAAGCAACTATATGCCAATAAAATGGACAGCTTGAAAGAAATGGACAAATCCTTAGAAAAGCACAGCTTTCTGAGTCTGAACCTGGAAGACTTAGAAAATATAAACAGACAAATCACAGGCACTGAAATTGAGACTGTGATTCACAATCTTCCAACACACAAAAGTCCAGGGCCAGGGGGCTTCAGAGGCGAATTCTACCAAACATTTAGAGAAGAGCTAACAACTATCCTTCTCAAAGTCTTCCAAAATATAGCAGGGGGAGGAACACTCCCAAATTCATTCTATGAGGCCACCATCTCCCTGATACCAAAATCAGACAAAGATGTCACACACACAAAAAAGAAAACTACAGGCCAGTATCACTGATGAACATTGATGAAAATATCCTCAACAAAATAGTAGCAAACAGAATCCAACAGCACATTAAAAGCAGCAAATATCATGATCAAGTGGGGGTTATCCCTGGAAGGAAAGGATTCTTCAATATACACAAATCAATAAATGTGATAAACCATATTAAATAACTGAAGGAGAAAAACCATATGATCACCTCAATAGATGCAGAAAAAGCATTTGACATATCACAACACCCATTTAGGATAAAAGCTCTCCAGAAAGTAGGCAAAGAGAGAACTTACTTCAACATAATAAAGGCCATATATGACAAACCCACAGCCAACATCATCATCAATGGTGAAAAACTGAAAATATTTCCACTAAAATCAGGAACAAGACAAGGTTGCCCACTTTCACCACTGTTATTCAACATAGTTTTGGAAGTTTGAGCCACAGCAATAAGAGAAGAAAAAGAAATAAAAGGAATCCAAATCAGAAAAGAAGAAATAAAGCTGTCACTGTTTGTAGATGACATGATACTATAAATAGAGAATACTAAAGAGGCTACCAGAAAACTACTAGAGCTAATCAATGAATTTGGTAATGTAGCAGGATACAAAATTAATGCACAGAAATCTCATGCATTCCAATACACTAACAATGAAGAAACAGAAAGAGAAATCAAGAAACACTCCTATTTACCATTACAACAAATATAATAAAATACCTAGGAATAAACTCACCTAAGGAGAAAAAAGACCTGTATGCAGAAAAGTATAAGACACTGATGAAAGAAATTAAATGATACAAGCAGATGGAGAGATATACCATGTTCTTGGATTGGAAGAATCAACATTGTAAAAATGACTATTTTACCCAAAGCAATCTACATATTCAATGTAATCCCTATGAAGCTACCAATGGCATTTTTAACATAAATGGAACCAAATGTTTCACAATTTGTATGGAAACACAAAAGACCCCAAATAGCTGAAGTAATCTTGAGAAAGAAAAACGGAGCTGGAGGAATCAGACTCCAGGACTTCAAACTATATTACAAAATTACAGTAATCAAGGCAGTATGGTACTGGCAGAAAAACAGAAATATAGATCTATAGAACAGGATAGAAAGCCCAGAGATAAACCAACACACATATATTCACCTTATTTTTGATAAAGTAGGCAAGAATATTCAATGGAGAAAAGATAGCCTCTTCAATAAGTGGTGCTGGGAAAACTGGAGAGCTACATGTCAAAGAATGGAATTAGAATACTCCCTAACACCATACACAAAAATAAATTCAAAATGGATTAAAGACATAAATATAAGGCCATACACTATCAAACTCTTAGAGAAAGACATAGGCATACCACCCTATGTCATAAATCACAGCAAGTTCTTTCTTTCTTTATTATTATTATTAATTTTTTTGTGTTACGTGGGCCTCTCACTGCTGCGGCCTCTCCCATTGTGGACCACAGGCTCCAGACACGCAGGCCTAGCTGCCATGGCCCAAAGGCCCAGCCGCTCCACGGCATGTGGAATCCTCCCAGATCGGGGCATGAACACATGTCCCCCACATTGGCAGGCAGACTCTTAAACACTGTACCACCAGAGAAGCCCAGCAAGATCCTTTTTGATCATCCTCCTAGAAAAATGGAAGTAAAAACAAAAATAAACAAATGGAACCTAATGAAACTTAAAAGCTTTTGCACAGCAAAGGAATACATCACCAAGACAAAAAGACAACCCTCAGAATGGGAGAAAATATTTGCAAATGAAGCAACTGACAAAGGATTAATCTCAAAAATTTACAAACATCTCATGCAGCTCAATATCAAAAAAATGAACAACTCAATCCAAAACTGGGCAGAAGACCTAAATAGACATTTCTCCAAGAAAGATATACAGATTTCCAACAAACACATGAAAGAATGCTCAACATCATTAATCATTAGAGAAATGCAAATCAAAGTGAAAATGATATATCACCTCACACCTTTCAGAATGGCCATAATCAAAAAATCTACAAACAATAAATGCTGGAGTGGGTGTGGAGAAAAGAGAACCCTCTTGCACTGTTAGTGGGAATGTAAATTGATACAGCCACTATGGAGAACAGTATGGAGGTTTCTTAAAAAAACAAAATAGAATTACCATACAACCCTGCAATTCCACTTCTGGGCATATACCCTGAGAAAACCATAATTCAAAAAAGGTCATGTACCAAAATGTTCATTGCAGCTCTATTTAAAATAGCCAGGACATGGAAGCAACCTAAGTGTCCATCGACAGATGAATGGATAAAGAAGATGTGGCACTTCTATACAATGGAATATTACTCAGCCATAAAAAGAAACGAAATTGAGTTATTTGTAGTGAGGTAGATGAAACTAGAGTCTGTCATACAGAGTGAAGTAAGTCAGAAAGAGAAAAACAAATACTGTATGCTAACACAGGCATATGGAATCTAAAAAAACAAAGAAAGAAAAAATGGTCATGAAGAACAGTATGGAGGAGGTTCCTTAAGAAACTAAATATAGAACTACCATATGACCAGCAATCCCACTACTGGGCCTATGCCCTGAGGAAACCATAATTCAAAAAGAGTCATGTGCCCCAATGTTCATTGCAGCTGTATTTACAATAGCCAGGACATGGAAGCAACCTAAGTGTCCACTGACAGATGAATCTATAAAGAAGATGTGGCATATATATATATATATATATATATATATATATATACACACAATGGATTATTATTCATCCATAAAATTAAACGAAATTGAGTTTTTTAATGAGGTGGATGGACCTAGAGACTGTCATACAGAGAGAAGTAAGTCAGAAATGGAAAAACATATACCATATGCTAACACATATATATGGATTCAAAAAAAATGGTTCTGCAGAACCTAAGAGCAGGACAGGAATTAGGCACAGACTTAGCAAATGGACTTGAGGTCATGGGGAGGGGGAAGGGTAAGCTGGGATGAAGTGAGACAGTGGCATGGACATATATATACTACCAAATGTAAAATAGATAGCTAGTGCAAAGCAGCCACATCGCACAGGGAGATCAGCTCTAATTTTTGTGTCCACCTAGAGGGGTGGGATAGGGAAGGTGTGAGGGAGATGTAAGAGGAAGGAGATATGGTGATATATGTATATGTATAGCTGATTCACTTTGTTATACAGCAGGTACTAACACACAATTTTAAAGCAATTATACTCCATTGAAGATGTTGAAAACAAAACAAAAACAGAAAAATAAATAAAATAAAATGATGGGGAAGGCAGGTAACCAACAGAATTGTCCTAATGGTTACAGGTATTGAAGCTGGGTGATGTATACATGGGCGGTGGGGGTATTTGAAAAAAAGAAAAAAAGAGCACACTCTAAAGATTGAAAAGCAGACAGTCTAAAAGTTAAAGGATAGCAAAAAGATACACCTCAAATGCTAATCATAAGAAAACTGAAGTGGCTATATCACTAGAAAATGTAGAGTTAAAAACTATTACCAGAGAGATATTTCATAATGATAAAAATTTTAATACATCAGGAAGACAAAACCATTTAAATATATACCTGTTTAATAACAGAACTTTCTAATATATGCAACACAAATTTTCAGAACTAAAGAGAGATATACATGATTAAAAATTATATTTGGAAATTTAAACATCTTACACTCAGTATTTAATAGAAATAGACAAATTTTAGTAAGTGTGCTGAAGATTTGAATGACTCTATTGACCATTGTGAGATTACAGAAACCAGTACACTCAACGGCTACAGAATGCATATTCTTTTCAAGTTTATCTGGATGGGTCCACAAGAGAGACCTTATTCTAGGCCACAAACATCAATATCAATATCAGTATCAATAAATTTAAAAAAATTCCAATCATACAGAGTATTTTTCTGATAAAATGTTATTGAAATAGAATTTAAAAATAGACTATCTGAAAAATCTCAAAATATTTGTAAAATAAACAACATTTTTCTTAACAGCCCATGCATCAAAGAAAAACAGGGAACTTACATATATAAATACACACACAAACATATTTATATATTTTTTAAAACAGAAGATAATGAAAATAAATAAAAAATTGTTGAATGCAGCTAAGGTAGTCTCTAAAGGGATGCTTATAAATTTCAAGGCCCATTTTAGAAAATGAGATGGAGAAATATTGATCTATATTTACATTTTTAAAAATGGAATTTAAAAAGCCAATTCAAAGCAAAGTAAGTGGAATAAAGAAAACAATGAAAAGCCAAATACAAATGAATAAAATACAAACATTTAAAGAATAGATAAATCAACAATTCCGAGATTGGTTCTTTAAAATCATAATATAATTGATATATCTTCAGTAAGACTGATCAATTCAAAAAAATGAGAGAGGATGCAAACTACCAATATCAACCATAAAGGAAACAAGAAGCATCACTACATATTTTACAAATATTACAATAATGGGTGTTTTTTAGATATTGTCAAGCTGATTATAAATTTGTGTGAAAATTCAAAGAATCTAGAAGAGTCAATACGACTTCAAAAATGTAGAAGAAAGTAGAAGGATTTACACTAACTGATTTCAAGATTTAATATAAAACTAAAATAATCAAGAGAATGTGTTATTGGCATTCTGTCAATGATGGATTTTTATTTATTTTGATGCTTTGTCATCTGGAGCTTTTTTGACTCTGGAAGAACTTCCCCTCTCAGTGCTAGCCAATTACGAGAGAGTAAACAATTCACTCAGGAGCATGACTTTCAAATGTAGATCAAACAATCCACACCACACACCCTCAAACACTTTCTCTATGGGGCTCTCACACTCAGGGCCACTATTCACCTACCCTAATCACCCCGGGTCAGCTACCAGACTACTAGGGGAAGCCTCTGTGCCCTGAAATCCCAAATTATTCAAACCAGCCAAAACTAAGGTTTCTTGCAATTTCCTTACTGTGGTAATCATAATAAAGATTCTTGTTCATATTTTCCCCTACTTTCTCTGCCTCCCAGTTGACCCCAGTGCTTACTCATGTGGCCCCACTTGACACAGCATCCCTCCTACTCTTGGGATCTTTGAGTATAACCAATGATCCTTTCAATAGCATCTATATCCTGCTGTATCATACCTGAATAATAACAGAATAATAGGTGCAATGAGAAGAGTGGTTTGTCATTCAACTGGAATGATATGTCATTAGACTGCTCTTGCTTAATAACTGATTCTACAAATGGCAACAGCAGCCTGGGAAAATACCTATACCTGCTGGTGTGCTCCTACACTGGGGCCACAACTTCTGTTTGTTGCATTTGCTGGGTGTTACTGTGTATACCTTCCCTGAATTCAGAATTCAAAAGCTCAGTTCTTCCAGAGTTCTGGTCTGAGCTGAGTTATTTGCATAGATTTGAGATGCACTCCTGGGGGTAATTATTCTTTTTTTTTTTAATTCACTAGCTGAGGTTATGAAAATCTCCTCCAAAAGGAAGGAAATGTGACTTCCCTCCAAGTGCTGTGAAACCTGCTTATCAACCAGGTGCACTGATATGTGGTAGAGAAAACTGGGTTGCTTTTCTCATACATTTAAGCCTGAACAATTGAGTAAAAGGAGAGTGCTCTTTGGAGATGTCCTTGAGTTGTGAGGCACACACGCATGGAGTCCCTGTGAGCACATCCACTACAGGGACACAGTATGGCACCCCACAAAAGGTGCTTTTCCAGATGTAAATTCTTATGTTTTTACACTGATGCTGTTGCAATTCATACCTCAACCCAGTGGATTATTGGAGACCACTGTCACAACACATAAAGAAAGGAAACGGTGAAGAGAACACTTTTTCCCTGCCTGCTTAAGATTTCTGAGGTCACACAATTGATTCAAGAATGTAAAATGACAAAGCAATGCACATGGGCCTTATTAAGCACTACTACTTACCAAAACATCAAGTACTTATGCTCAGAAGTACTGTGTCTCAAAAATACTGATAAGGTATGTATTGTTTTGTTAGAAGTAATAACCTCACTTCACAAGGCCCTAAAATATCAGTAAGGACACCTGGAAGAGGGAGGTCACTGCCCATAGATAGGGCCACTTGGGACCACCAGGAGTTCATTCAGTAAATTCCTAATGGATAAAAACAGCCAAAGAAAAAAAGGATAAAGTTTTCGAAAAAATAAATAAATAAATAAGACAATCTAAAGGGACTGATACTTCAGACAAGGGGGTTAACTGTGATATCTCAAGGAAGTTATAGCTAAGTGTAAACATCAACCTCTGGGAGATAGATTGGGAAGCTTTGAATAAAAAATTATCTCTGAAGAGACAGGTCATTGGCCACCTGTCTCTCTCCACTTTTTCTGTAAATGCCTAAAACATCCACACTGTGAGTTAGTTACCACAGAGAAAAAAAAAACTAAAACTAAAACATGTGGCTTCAGGAGGCTAAAAGGCTAAAGCAAAAACTACCAGGCAAATAGCTGGTATTTTAGCAAATACTGAAACTATTCAAACTAGCCAAACCTAAGCGTATATACCTTTTCTTGCCTTTTTCTTCCTGCAGAAACCACAATAAAGTATGTTGTCCACATTTTCTGCTATTCTCAGTGCCTTCTGAAATATCTCCGTGCTTCCTTACGTAGCTCCAACACCTGCCTGGTGTGCCCATATCTCTTGGGATCTGTAAGTGTAAAAACAATCTTTTATTTTATTTTATTTTGATTATGCTATTCCGTTATTTTTTTTACAACTTTATTGGAATATAATTGCTTCAGAAAGGTGTATTAGTTTCTGCTTTATAACAAAGTGAATCAGTTATACATACACATCTGTTCCCATATCCCTTCCCTCTTGCATCTCCCTCCCTCCAACCCTCCCTATCCCACCCCTCCAGTTGGTCACAAAGCACCGAGCTGATCTCCCTATGCTATGCAGCTGCTTCCCACTAGCTATCTACCTTACGTTTGGTGGTGTATGTATGTCCATGCCTCTCTCTCGCTTTGTCACGGCTTACCCTTCCCCCTCCCCATATCCTCAAGTCCATTCTCAAGTAGGTCTGTGTCTTTATTCCTGTTTTACCCCTAGGTTCTTCATGACATTATTATTTTTCTTAACTTCCATATATATGTGTTAGCATACGGTATTTGTCTTTCACTTTCCGACTTACTTCACTCTGTATAACAGACTCTAGGTCTATCCACCTCATTACAAATAGCTCAATTTCGTTTCTTTTATGGCTGAGTAATATTCCATTGTATATATGTGCCATATCTTCTTTATCCATTCATCGGATGAGGGACACTTAGGTTGTTTCCATCTCCTGGTTATTGTAAATAGAGCTGCAATGAACATTTTGGTACATGTCTCTTTTTGAATTATGGTTTTCTCAGGGTATATGCCCATTAGTGGGATTGCTGGGTCATATGGTTGTTCTATTTGTAGTTTTTAAAGGAAACTCCATACTGCTCTCCATAGTTGCTGTACTAATTCACATTCCCACCAGCAGTTCAAGAGTGTTCCTTTTTCTCCCCACCCTCTCCAGAATTTATTGTTTCTAGGTTTTTTGATTATGGCCATTTTGACTGGTGTGAGATGATATTTCACTGTAGTTTTGATTTGCATTTCTCTAATGATTAGTGATGTTGAGCATTCTTTCATGTGTTTGTTGGCAGTCTGTATATCTTCTTTGGAGAAATGTCTATTTAAGTCTTCTGCCCATTTTTGGATTGGGTTGTTTGTTTTTTTGCTATTGAGCTGCATGAGGTGTTTATAAATTTTGGAGATTAATCCTTTGTCAGTTGCTTCATTTGCAAATATTTTCTCCCATTCTGAGGGTTGTCTTTTTGTCTTGTTTATGGTTTCCCTTGCTGTGCAAAAGCTTTGAAGTTTCAGTAGGTCACATTTGTTTATTTTTGTTTTAATTTCCATTTCTCTAGGAGGTGGGTCAAAAAGGATCTTGCTGTGATTTATGTCTTAGAGTGTTCTGTCTATGTTTTCCTCTAAGAGTTTGATAGTTTCTGGCCTTACATTTAGATCTTTAATCCATTTTGAGCTTATTTTTGTGAATGGTGTTAGGGAGTGATCTAATCTCATATTTGTACATGTCCCTGTCCAGTTTTCCCAGCACCACTTATTGAAGAGGCTGTCCTTTCTCCATTGTACATTCCTAACTCCTTTATCAAAGATAAGGTGATCATACGTGGGTGGGTTTAGCTCTGGGCTTTCTATCCTGTTCCATTGATCTATCATTCTGTTTTTGTGCCAGTACCATACTGTCTTGATTATTGTAGCTTTGTAGTCTGAAGTCACAGAGCCTGATTCCTCCAGCTCCATTTTTCGTTCTCAAGATTGCTTTGGCTATTAGGGGTCTTTTGTGTTTCCATACAAAATGTGAAATTTTTTGTTCTAGTTGTGTTAAAAATGCCAGTGGTATTTTGATAGGAATTGCATTGAATCTGTAGATTGCTTTGTGTAGTTGAGTCATTTTCACAATGTTGATTCTTCCAATCCAGGAACATGGTATATCTCTCCATCTATTTGTATCATCTTTAATTTCTTGCATCAGTTTCTCCAAATTTTATACATACAGGTCTTTTTTCTCCTTAGGTAGGTTTAGTCCTAGATATTTTATTCTTTTTGTTGCAAAGGTAAAGGGGAGTGTTTTCTTGATTTCACTTTCAGACTTTTCATCATTAGTGTACAGGAATGCCAGAGATTTCTGTGCATTAATTTTGTATCCTGCTACTTTACCAAATTCATTGATTAGCTCTAGTAGTTTTCTGGTAGCATCTTTAGGATTCTCTATGTATAGTATCATGTCATCTGCAAACAGTGACAGCTTTACTTCTTCTTTTCCAATTTGGATTCCTTTTATTTCCTTTTCTTCTCTGATTGCTGTGGCTAAAACTTCCAAAACTATGGTGAATAAGAGTGGTGAGAATGGACAACCTTGTCTTTTTCCTGATCTTGGTGGAAATGGTTTCTGTGTTTCACCATTGAGGATGATGATGACTGTGGATTTGTCACATATGGCCTTTATTTTTTTGAGGAAAGTCCCCTCCATGCCTACTTTCTTCAGGGTTTTTATCATAAATGGGTGTTGAATTTTGTCAAAAGCTTTCTTTGAATCTATTGAGATGATCATATGGTTTTTCTCCTTCAATTTTTTTATATAGTGTATCACGTTGATTGATTTGCATATATTGAAGAATCCTTGCATTCGTGGCATAAAGCCCACTTGATCATTGTGTATGATCCTTTTAATGTGCTGTTGGATTCTGTTTGCTAGTATTGTGTTGAGGATTTTTGCATCTATGTTCATCAGTGATATTGGCCTCTAATTTTCTTTCTTTGTGACATGCTTGTCTGGTTTTGGTATCAAGGTGATGGTGGCCTCGTAGAATGAGTTTCGGAGTGTTCCTCCCTCTGCTATATTTTGGAAGAGTTTGAGAAGGATAGGTGTTAGCTCTTAATGTTTGATAGAATTCGTCTGTGAAGCCATCTGTTCCTTGGCTTTTGTTGGAAGATATTTAATTACAGTTTCAATTTAAGTGCCTGTGTTTCGTCTGTTCATATTTTCTATTTCTTCCTGATTCAGTCTCGGCAGTTGTGCATTTGTAAGAATTTGTCCATTTCTTCCAGGTTGTCCATTTTATTCGCATAGAGTTGCTTGTATTAATCTCTCATGATCTTTTGTATTACTGCAGTTTCAGTTGTTACTTCTCCTTTTTCATTTCTAATTCTATTGATTTGAGTCTCCTCCCTTTTTTTCTTGATGAGTCTGGCTAATGGCTTATCAATTTTGTTTATCTTCTCAAAGAACTAGCTTTTAGTTTTATTGGTCTTTGCTATCATTTCCTAAATTTCTTTTTCAATTATTTCTGATCTGATTTTTATGATTTATTTCCTTCTGCTAACTTTGGGGGTTTTTGTTCTTCTTTCTCTAATTGCTTTAGGTGCAAGGTTAGGTTGTTTATTCGAGATGTTTCCTGTTTTTTAAGGTGGAATTGTATTGCTATAAACTTCCCTCTTAGAACTGCTTTTGCTGCATCCCATAAGTTTTGGGTCATTGTGTCTCCACTGCCATTTTTTTCTAGGTATTTTTTGATTTCCTCTTTGATTTCTTCAGTGATTACTTCGTTATTAACCAGTGTATTGTTTAGCCTCCATGTGTTTGTATTTTTTACAGATCTTTTCCTGTAATTGATATCTAGTCATAACGCTGTGGTCAGAAAAGAGTTTTGATACAATTTTAAATTTCTTAAATTTACCAAGGCTTGATTTGTGACCCAAGATATGATCTATCCTGGAGAATGTTCCATGAGCAGTTGAGAAAAATGTGTATTCTGTTGTTTTTGTACGTAATGTCCTATAGATATCAATTAAGTCCATCTTGTTTAATGTTTCATTTAAAACTTGTGTTTTCTTATTTATTTTCACTTTGAATGAACAGTCCATTGGTGAAAGTGGGGTGTTAAAGTCCCCTAGTATGAATGTGTTGCTGTTGATTTCCCCTTTTATGGCTGTTAGTATTTGCCTTATGTATTGAGGTGCTCCTATGTTGGGTGCAAAACTATTTACAATTGTTTTATCTCCTTCTTGGATCGAATACTTGATCATTATGTAGTGTCCTTCTTTGTCTCTTCTAATAGTCTTTATTTTAAAGTTTATTTTGTCTGATATAAGAATTTCTACTCCAGCTTTCTTTTGAATTCCATTTGCATGGAATATGTTTTTCCATCCCCTTACTTTCAGTCTGTATGTGTCTCTAGGTCTGAAGTGGGTCTCTTGTGGACAGCATATATATGGGTCTTGTTTTTGTATCCATTCAACCAATCTGTGTCTTTTAGTGGGAGCATTAATCCATTTACATTTAATGTAATTATCAACATGTAGTTTCCTATTCCCATTTTCTTAATTGTTTTGGGTTCTTTATTGTAGGTATTTTCCTTCTTTTGTGTTTCTGTCCTAGAGAAGTTCCTTTAGCATTTGTTGTAAAGCTAGTTTGGTGGTGCTGAACTCTCTCCGCTTTTGCTTCTCTGTATAGATTTTATTTCCTCCATCAAATCTGAATGAGATCCTTGCTAAGTAGAATAATCGTGGTTCCAGTGTTTTCTCCTTCATCACTTTAAATATGTCCTGCCACTCCCTTCTGGCTTGCACTTTTTCTGCTGAAATATCAGCTTTTAACCTTATGGGGATTCCCTTGTGTGTTATTTGTTGTTTTTCCCTTGCTGCTTTTAGTATGCTTTCTTTGTATTTAATTTTTGATAGTTTGATTAATATGTGTCTTGTCATATTTCTCCTTGGATTTATTCTGTATGGGACTCTTTGTGTCTCCTGGAGTTGGTTAACTATTTCCTTTCCCATATTCAGGTAATTTTCTACTCTAATCTCTTCAAATATTTTCTCAGTCCCTTTCTTTTTCTCTTCTTCTTCTGGAACCCCTATAATTCGAATGTTGGTTCGTTTAATGTTGTCTCAGAGGTCTCTGAGACTGTCCTCAGTTCTTTTCATTCTTTTTTAAAATTCTACTCTGCAGCAGTTATTTCCACTATTTTATCTTCCACGGCACATTTCCGTTCTTCTGCCTCAATTATTCTTCTATTGATCCCATCTAGAGTATTTTTAATTGCATTTATTTTCTTGCTCATCGTTGCTTGTTTCATCTTTAATTCTTCCATGTCCTTGTTAAATGTTTCTTGCATTTTGTCTATTCTATTTCCAAGATTTTGGATCATCTTTACTATCATTAGTCTGAATTATTTTTCAGGTAGACTGCCTATTTCCTCCTCATTTGTTAAGTCTGGTGGGTTTTTATCTTGCTCCCTCAACTGCTGTGTGTTTTTCTATCTTCTCATTTTGCTTATCTTACTGTGCTTGGGGTCTCCTTTTTGCAGGCTGCAGGTTCGTAGTTCCTGTTGTTTTTGGTGTCTGTCCCCTTTGGCTAAGTTTGGTTCAGTGTGTTTTGTAGGTTTCCTGGTGGAGGGGACTAGTGCCTGTGTTCTGGTGGATGAGGCTGCATCTTGTCTTTCTGGTTAGCAGGTCCTCATCTGGTGGTGTGCTGTGGGGTGTCTGTGGACTTATTATGATTTTGGGCAGCATCTCTGCTAATGGGTGGGTTTGTGTTCCTGTCTTGCTAGTTGTTTGGCATAGGGTGTCCAGCACTGTAGCTTGCTGGTCATTGAGTGAAGCTGGGTGCTGGTGTTTAGATGGAGATCTCTGGGAGATTGTCACCGTTTGATATTATGTGGAGCTGGGAGGTCTCGTATGGACCAGTGTCCTGAAGTTTGCTCTCCCACCTAAGAGGCATAGCACTGATTCCTAGCTGCAGCACCAAGAGCCTTTCATCCACTCGGCTCAGAATATAAAGTAGAAAATGTAGAAAGAAAGAATTAGTAGAAGTAGAAAGAAAAAAGAAAGAAAGAAAGAAAGGAGGGAGGGAGGGAGGAAGGAGGGAAGGTAGGAAAAAAGAAAACAAAGTAAAATAGAATAAAGTATGATAAAATATAATAAAGTTATTAAAATAAAAATAATAATTATTAAGAAAAAAAATTAAAAAATGGACAGATAGAACCCTAGGACAAATGGTGGAAGCAAAGCTGTACAGACAAAATTTCACACAGAAGCATACACATACACATTTGCAAACAGAGGAAAAGGGGAAAAAATCATAAATCTTGCTCTCAAAGTCCACCTCCTCAATTTGGGATGATTCATTGTCTATTCTTGTATTCCACAGATGCAGGGTGCATCAGGTTGATTGTGGAGGTTTAATCTGCAGCTTCTGAGGCTGCTGGGAGAGATTTCCCTTTCTCTTCTTTGTTCGCATATCTCCCGGGTCTCAGCTTTTTATTTGGCCCCGCCTCTGCATGTAGTTTGCTGGAGGCCGTCTCTTCTTCTCTCAGACAGAATGGGGTTAAAGAAGCAACCGCTTCGGGGACTCTGTCTCTTTCAGGTCGGGGGTAGGGAGGGGTACAGAGTGCGGGGCGTGCCTGCGGTGGCAGTGGCCTGCGTGACATTGCACCAGGCTGAGGCGCACTGTGCTCTCTCCTGGGGAAGCCGTCCCCAGATCACGGGACCCCGGCAGTGGTGGGCTGCACAGGCTCCCCAGAAAGGAGGCATGGACAGTGACCTGCACTCGCACACAGGACTCTTAGCGGTGTCAGCAGCAGCCCCAGCATCTCATGCCCGTCTCTGGGGTCTGCACTTTTAGCCATGGCTCATGCCCATCTCTGGAGCTCCTTTAAGCAGCACTCTTAATCCCCACTTCTCGAGCACCAGGAAACAAAGAGGGAAGAAAAAGTCTCTTGCATCTTCGGCAGGTCTGGACTTTTTCCCGGACTCCCTCCCAGCCAGCCGTGGTGCACTAAACCCTTCAGGCTGTGTTCACACTGCCAACCTCAGTCCTCTCCCTGCGTTCCAACCAAAACCAGAAACCCGAGTCTCAGCCCCCAGCTCCACCCGCCCCAGAGGCCGAGCAGACAGGCCTCTCAGGCTGTTGAGTGCTGGTCGACACTGATCCTCTGTGAGGGAATCTCTCCACTTTGCCCTCTGCTCCCCTGTTGCTGTGCTCTCCTCCGCTACTCTGAAGCTCCCCACTTTGCCACCCACAGTCTCCGCCCATGAAGCGTCTTCCTAGTGTGTGGAAACCTTTCCTCCTTCACGGCTCCCTCCCACTGGTGCAGGTCCAATCCCTATCCTTTTGTCTCTGTTTATTCATTTTTCTTTTGTCCTAACCAGGTACGTGGGGTGTTTTTTTGCCTTTTGGGGGGTCTGAGGTCTTCTGCTAGCGTTCAGTAGTTGTTCTATAGGAGTTGTTCCACGTGTAGATGAATTTCTGGTGTATCTGTGGGGAGGAAGGTTATCTCTGCATCTTACTCTTCCACCATCTTTGGCTTCCCCAAAAAACTATATTTTAAATGGCTGCCATCTCCTAATATGTTGACCTTGCCATATCTGAATAATAAATAGTTACAAAACCTATATTTTAAAATAGGCATAAAGATGGACATATAGATCAATTGACATGAATGAGATTTTATAAAGAACACATTTAGTTAGGTAGGTAGGTAGACAGATAGATATAGGTAGATAGATAGATAGATAGATAGAGAGATAGAGATAATAAATCATCAACAAAGGAAGGTATCAAGGCCATCCAATGGGGAAAATTTAGTCTTTTTAACAAAAAGTGCTGGAGAAATGTTATTGTCATATGCAGTAAATGAACCTTGACTCAACATCTCAACATTAAAAATATAGCTCAATGTAGGTCATAGATCCAAATGTAGTTGATAAAATTAGAAAATTTACCTGATAAAACATAGAATGTCTTTAGACTTTGCATAAACAAAGATTTCTTAAAAAGGGCACAGCAATAACCATTAGGAAAGGTGGCTGAATTGGATTTCAACAAATTAAATATTTCTGTAGATACAAAGACAGCATTCTGAAAATAATCAAGCTAGAAACTGGAAACTTTTAGCAATGCGTATATCTCACAACAGACTTGTACCCATAATACATAAAAAAAAAAAAAACTATTGCAGCTCAATAATAAAAAGGCCATCAAAGCAGCATAATGATATGGACCCAAACAAACAAACAAATAAACCCCCCCCCAAAAAAAAACCTGGAACATACACTTCACAAAAAAATAATTTTTACTAACAATAATATTAATCACTGCATAAAAGTACCCACTTTTATTACTCATCAATGCAAATTAAAACCACATAAGATTCTTTAATAAGATTCTATAATAAACCCATTAGAATGGCAAAAATGAAAACAGGATTGACAAGAACAAATTTTTCTGATAATCTGGTGAAAGTAGAACACATACATTGCTGTTGGGAGTAGAAATGGTTATAACTACTTTGGAAAACAATTTGGCTATTGCTTAAAATGTTAAAACAAATATGTTCTGTGATCTAGCAAGCTATTCTTTATTAAATGTCAAAGAAATAGCAAATTGTATCCACAAAAGTTTTAATAGAAAATACATATCATATTTATTTATGTTTTCCAAGACTTGGAAACAAGTAGGAGTCCATCAACAGGTTAATGATGAATATACTTTGCTGTATTTATACAGTGAAATACTACTCATTAATTAGAAAAAAATGTACAACTATAGATCTGAACAAAAAATCAGATACATTTCAAAATATTATGCTGAGTGAAATAAGACAGATACCAAAATGTAAATTTTGTGATTCCTTTTACATAAAGTTTAAGAACAGGCAAGATTAATTTATGTTTACAAAAGTTAGTTTAATGGTTGATTGAAGGGACTGGGAATTGATTGATTGGAGAGAGGAAGTTGTGAACTTTCTGGCATGGTGAAAATATTTTTTTTTCTTGATAGGTGTGTGGATTTCACAGGTGTATGCATTTAGCAAAGCTGATTGAACTGTACGTACACATAAAATCCATGAATGTCACCATATACAAGTTGTACCTCAGAGTCTTTAAAGAGAATGATGATAGAATATTATCAATAACTTTTATCAGTAAATTCAAAAACTTAGCTGACATGAAAAAATCCCTTGATAAGCTTATCAATGCTAACACAAGAAAGATAAAATTTAAATCATTTTATGCATATTAAATAACGATTTTATAATTTAAAAAATATTTTTCAATGGAAAATTCAGACCCAGATGGATTCACTGTTGAGTTCTATCAAATATTCAGAAAAGGTAAAATATTGCTATTATACAATGTCAATGTAATTCAACATATAACAGAAAAAAAGGAGGAAAATGTGATTATCTCAATAGATGCAGTGAAAGCATTTAAAAAATTCAACATCCACTTATGTTAAAAACTTTTAATAGATGGGATTCAAAGGGATTTAATTTAACCTAGTAAAATATATCCACAAAAATCCTACCATTACCATCATAAGTATCAGTAAAATACTGAATGTTTACCGTTTAGATCAAGTCAATGACATCAAAAACTGTTTCATATTGTGTTGGTGGTTCTAGTTATAGCAGTTAAGCAAGAGGGGAAAAAAGACAAATCATACATGTTAGCTAAAAATAAAAGTTGTACTTATTCATAGATGACTAGATTGTGTACCAAGAAAGTCTTCAAGAATCTACAAAAATATACCAGACATAACACATGAATTTAGGAATGTCACAAAATACAAGTTAATAAAAACCAATTACATTTCTATACATTATCAATAAATATTGACAAATACCATTTAAGAAATTCCAACCCAAATAAAAAATAATTAGCTACACCAACTTCTAAACCAAAAACTCTAGAAGATCACTGAGAAATATTACAGAAGTCTTCAATAAATGAAAAGGTATGCCATGTTTATTTATTGAAAGACTCAATATTGTTAAGATGTTTATTTCCTTAAAATGATTTTCTTTTATTTTTTTTATTAGTTTCTGCTTTATAACAAAGTGAATCAGTCATACATATACATCTGTTCCCACATCCCTTCCCTCATGCATCTCCCTCCCTCCCACCCTCCCCATCCCACCCCTCCAGGCAGTCACAAAGCACCGAGCTGATCTCCCTGTGCTCTGCGGTTGCTTCCCGCTATCTACCTACCTTACGTTTGGTAGTGTATATATGTCCATGCCTCTCTTTCTCTTTGTCACAGCTTACCCTTCCCCCTCCCCATATCCTCAAGTCCATGCTCAACTAGGTCTGTGTCTTTATTCCCGTTTTACCCCTAGGTTCTTCATGACTTTTTTTTTAATTCCATATATATGTGTTAGCATACGGTATTTGTCTTTCTCTTTCTGACTTACTTCACTCTGTATGACAGACTCTAGGTCTATCCACCTCATTACAAATAGCTCAGTTTCGTTTCTTTTTATGGCTGAGTAATATTCCATTGTATATATGTGCCACATCTTCTTTATCCATTCATCTGATGATGGACACTTAGGTTGTTTCCAGCTCCGGGCTATTGTGAATAGAGCTGCAATGAACATTTTGGTACATGTCTCTTTTTGAATTATGGCTTTCTCAGGGTATATGCCTAGTAGTGGGATTGCTGGGTCATATGGTAGTTCTATTTGTAGTTTTTAAAGGAAACTCCATACTGTTCTCCATAGTGGCTGTACCAATTCACATTCCCACCAGCAGTGCAAGAGTGTTCCCTTTTCTCCACACCCTCTCCAGCATTTATTGTTTCTAGATTTCTTGATGATGGCCATTCTGACTGGTGTGAGATGATATCTCATTGTAGTTTTGATTTGCATTTCTCTAATGATGAATGATGTTGAGCATTCTTTCATGTGTTTGTTGGCAGTCTGTATATCTTCTTTGGAGAAATGCCTATTTAAGTCTTCTGCCCATTTTTGGATTGGGTTGTTTGTTTTTTTGCTATTGAGCTGCATGAGCTGCTTATAAATTTTGGAGATTAATCCTTTGTCAGTTGCTTCATTTGCAAATATTTTCTCCCATTCTGAGGGTTCTCTTTTGGTCTTGTTTATGGTTTCCTTTGCTGTGCAAAAGCTTTGAAGTTTCATTAGGTCCCAATTGTTTATCTTTGTTTTTATTTCCATTTCTCTAGGAGGTGGGTCAAAAAGGATCTTGCTGTGATTTATGTCATAGAGTGTTCTGTCTATGTTTTCCTCTAAGAGTCTGATAATTTCTGGCCTTACATTTAGGTCTTTAATCCATTTTGAGCTTATTTTTGTGTCTGTTGTTAGGGAATGATCTAATCTCATACTTTTACATGTCCCTGTCCAGTTCTCCCAGCACCACTTATTGAAGAGGCTGTCCTTTCTCCACTGTACATTCCTGCCTCCTTTATCAAAGATAAGTTGGCCATATGTGCGTGGGTTTATCTCTGGGCTTTCTATCCTGTTCCATTGATCTATCTTTCTGTTTTTATGCCAGTACCACACTGTCTTAATTACTGTAGCTTTGTAGTATAGTCTGAAGTCCAGAAGCCTGATTCCTCCAGCTCCGTTTTTCGTTCTCAAGATTGCTTTGGCAATTCGGGGTCTTTTGTTTTTCCAAACAAATTTTGAAATTTTTTGTACTAGTTCTGTGAAAAATGCCAGTGGTAGTTTGATAGGAATTTCATTGAATCTGTAGATTGCTTTGGGTAGTAGAGTCATTTTCACAATATTGATTCTTCCAATCCAGGAGCATGGTACATCTCTCCATCTATTTGTATCATCTTTAATTTCTTTCATCAGTGTCTTATAATTTTCTGCATACAGGTCTTTTGTCTCCTTAGGTAGGTTTATTCCTAGATATTTTATTCTTTTTGTTGCAATGGTAAATGGGAGTGTTTTCTTGATTTCATTTTCAGATTTTTCATCATTAGTGTACAGGAATGCTAGAGATTTCTGTTCATTAATTTTGTATCCTGCTACTTTACCAAATTCATTGATTAGCTCTAGTAGTTTTTCGGTAGCATCTTTAGGATTCTCTATGTATAGTATCATGTCATCTGCAAACAGTGACAGCTTTACTTCTTCTTTTCCAATTTGGATTCCTTTTATTTCCTTTTCTTCTCTGATTGCTGTGGCTAAAACTTCCAAAACTATGTTGAATAAGAGTGGTGAGAGTGGGCAGCCTTGTCTTTTTCCTGATCTTAGTGGAAATGGTTTCAGTTTTTCACCATTGAGGACAATGTTGCCTGTGGATTTGTCAAATATGGCCGTTATTATGTTGAGGAAAGTTCCCTCTATGCCTACTTTCTGCAGGGTTTTTATCATAAATGGGTGTTGAATTTTGTCGAAAGCTTTCTCTGCATCTATTGAGATGATCATATGGTTTTTCTCCTTCAACTTGTTAATATGGTGTATCACATTGATTGATTTGTGTATATTGAAGAATCCTTGCATTTCTGGAATAAACCCCACTTGATCATGGTGTATGATCCTTTTAATGTGCTGTTGGATTCTGTTTGCTAGTATTTTGTTGAGGACTTTTGCATCTATGTTCATCAGTGATATTGGCCTGTAGTTTTCTTTCTTTGTGACATCCTTGCCTGGTTTTGGTATCAAGGTGATGGTGGCCTCGTAGAATGAGTTTGGGAGTGTTCCTTCCTCTGATATTGTTTGGAAGAGTTTGAGAAGGATGGGTGTTAGCTCTTCTCTAAATGTTTGATAGAATTCGCCTGTGAAGCCATCTGGTCCTAGGCTTTTGTTTGATGGAAGACTTTTAATCAAAGTTTCAATTTCACTGCTTGTGATTGGTCTATTCATATTTTCTATTTCTTCCTGAGTCAGTCTTGGCAGGTTGTGCATTTCTAAGAATTTGACCATTTCTTCCAGGTTGTCTATTTTATTGGCATAGAGTTGGTTATAGTAATCTCTCATGATCTTTTGTATTTCTGCAGTGTCAGTTGTTACTTCTCCTTTTTCATTTCTAATTCTATTGATTTGAGTCTTCTCCCTTCTTTTCTTGAGTCTGCCTAATGGTTTGTCAATTTTGTTTATCTTCTCAAAGAACCAGCTTTTAGTTTGGTTGATCTTTGCTATCGTTTCCTTCATTTCTTTTTCATTTATTTCTGATCTGATCTTTATGATTTCTTTCCCTCTGCTAACTTTGGGGGTTTTTTGTTCTTCTTTCTCTAATTGCTTTAGGTGTAGGGTCAGGTTGTTTACTCGAAATGTTTCCTGTTTCTTAAGGTGGGATTGTATTGCTATAAAGTTCCCCCTTAGAACTGCTTTTGCTGAGTCCCATAGGTTTTGGGTCGTCGTGGCTCCATTGTCATTTGTTTCTAGGTAGTTTGAAATTTCCTATTTGATTTCTTCAGTGATCACTTCGTTATTGAGTAGTGTATTGTTTAGCCTCCATGTGTTTGTATTTTTTACAGATCTTTTCCTGTAATTGATGTCTAGTCTCATAGCATTGTGGTCGGAAAAGATACTTGATACAATTTCAATTTTCTTAAATTTACCAAGGCTTGATTTGTGACCCAAGATATGATCTATCCTGGAGAATGTTCCATGAGCACTTGAGAAAAATGTGTATTCTGTTGTTTTTGGATGGAATGTCCTATAAATATCAACTAAGTCCATCTTGTTTAATGTATCATTTAAAGCTTGTGTTTCCTTATTTATTTTCATTTTGGATGATCTGTACATTGGTGAAAGTGGGGTGTTAAAGTCCCCTACTATGATTGTGTTACTGTCGATTTCCCCTTTTATGGCTGTTAGTATTTGCCTTATGTATTGAGGTGCTCCTATGTTGGGTGCATAAATATTTACAATTGTTATATCTTCTTCTTGGATCGATCCCTTTATCGTTATGTAGTGTCTTTCTTTGTCCCTTCTAATAGTCTTTATTTTAAAGTCTATTTTGTCTGATATAAGAATTGCTACTCCAGCTTTCTTTTGATTTCCATTTGCATGGAATATCTTTTTCCATCCCCTTACTTTCAATCTGTATGTGTCTCTAGGTCTGAAGTGGGTCGCTTGTAGACAGCATATATATGGGTCTTGTTTTTGTATCCATTCAGCCACTCTGTGTCTTTTGGTGGGAGCATTTAGTCCAGTTACATTTAAGGTAATTATTGATATGTAGGTTCCTATTCCCATTTCCTTAATTGCTTTGGGTTCGTTATTGTAGGTATATTCCTTCTGTTGTGTTTCTTGCCTAGAGAAGTTCCTTTAGCGTTTGTTGTAAAGCTGGTTTGGTGGTGCTGGACTCTGTCAGCTTTTGCTTGTCTGTAATGGTTTTAATTTCTCCATCAAATCTGAATGAGATCCTTGCTGGGTAGAGTAATCTTGGTTGCAGGTTTCTCTCCTTCATCACTTTAATTATGTCCTGCCACTCCCTTCTGGCTTGTAGAGTTTCTGCTGAGAGATCAGCTGTTAACCTGATGGGGATTCCCTTGTGTGTTATTTGTTGTTTTTCCCTTGCTGCTTTTAATATGATTTCTTTGTGTTTAATTTTTGACAGTTTGATTAATATGTGTCTTGGCGTATTTCTCCTTGGATTTATTCTGTATGGACTCTCTGTGCCTCCTGGACTTGATTAACTATTTGCTTTCCTATATTAGGGAAGTTTTCAACTATAATCTCTTCAAATATTGTCTCATTCCCTTTCTTTTTCTCTTCTTCTTCTGGAACCCCTATAATTCGAATGTTGGTGCGTTTAATATTGTCCCAGAGGTCTCTGAGACTGTCCTCTGTTCTTTTCATTCTTTTTTCTTTATTTTGCTCTGCATCAGATATTTCCACTATTTTATCTTCCACCTCACTTATCCGTTCTTCTGCCTCAGTTATTCTGCTATTGATCCCATCTAGAGTATTTTTCATTTCATTTATTGTGTTTTTAATTGATGCTTGATTCGTCTTTAGTTCTTCTAGGTCCTTGTTAACTGTTTCTTGCATATTGTCTATTCTATTTCCAAGATTTTGGATCTGGGAAATAGAATCTTGGATCAGCTTTACAATCATTATTCTGAATTCTTTTTCAGGAAGACTGCATATTACCTCTTCATTTGTTAGGTCTGGTAGGTTTTTATCTTGCTCCTTCACCTGCTGTGTGTTTTTCTCTCTTCTCATTTTGCTTACGTTACTGTGTTTTGGGTCTCCTTTTTGCAGGCTGCAGATTCGTAGTTCCCGTTGTTTTTTTTGCCTGTCCCCCGTGGCTAAGGTTGTTTCAGTAGGTTGTGTAGACTTCCTGGTGGGGGCGACTAATGCCTGTGATCTGGTGGTTGAGGCTCGATCTTGTCTTTCTGGTGGCAGGTCCACGTCTCGTGGTGTGTTTTGGGGTGCCTGTGGCCTTTTTATGTTTTTAGGTAGCCTCTCTGCTTATGTGTGGGGTTGTGTTCCTGCCTTGCTAGTTGCTTGGCATAGGGTGACCAGCACTGTAGCTTGCTGGTCGTTGACTGAAGCTGAGTGCTGGTGTTGAGATGGAGATCTCTGGGAGATTTTCGCTGCTTGATATTATGTGGATCTGGGAGGTCTCTTGTGGACCCGTGTCCTGAAGTTGGCTCTCCCACTTCAGAGGCAGAGCACTGACTCCTGGCTGCAGCACCAAGAGCCTTTCATCCACCCAGCGATAAAATCCTGGGACATATAGTGGAAGCAAAGCTATACAGAGAGAATCTTACACAGAAGATTACACACACACATTCACAAAAAGAGAGCAGGGGGAAAAATCAAAAATCTTGCTCTCCAAGTCCACCTCCTCAATTTGGGATAATTCATTGTAAAAAGAGGAAAAGGGCGAGAAGTCTGAAATCTTGCTAAGTCCACCTCCTTAATTTGGGATAATTCGTTGTAAAAAGAGGAAAAAGGGGGGAAAGTCTTAAATCTTGTCCTCAAAGTCCACTTCCTCAATTTGGGATGATTCGCTGTCCATTCATGCACTCCACAGACGCAGGGCACATCAAATGGACCGTGGAGCTTTAATCCGCTGCCTCCGAGGCTGCACAGAGAGATTTCCCTGTCTCTGCTCTCACAACTCCCGGGTCTCAGCCTTGGACCTGGCCCCGCCTCTGCGTGTAAGTCGCCGGAGGGCGTCCGTTCTTCGCTCAGAGAGGACGGGTTTAAAGGAACCGCTGATTCGGGGGCTCTGGCTCACTCAGGCAGAGGGGAGGGAGGGGCGCGCAGTGTGGGGCGGGCCTGCAGTGGCAGAGGCCGGCGTGACGTTGCAGCAGCCCGTGGCGCTCCTTGCGGTTTCCTGGGAAAGCCGTCCCCGGGTCCCGGGACCCCGGCAGTGGCGGGGTGCACAGGCCCCCCCGGAAGGCGGGGTGGACAGTGAGCTGCGCTCGAACACAGGCCCCGCGGCGGCGGCGGCGGCGGCGGCGGCGGTGGTGGCGGCGGCGGCGGTGGCAGCAGCAGCCCCAGCGTCCCACGCCCGTCTCCGAGGTCCCTGCCTTACCCACGGCTCGCGCCTGTCTCCGGCGCTTCCCCAAGCAGCCCTCTTAATGCCCTCTCCTCGCGCACCAGGAAACAAAAGGGAAAAAAGTCTCTTGCCTCTTCGGTAGCTCCAGTCCCTTTCCCCGGACTCCCTCCGGGCTAGCCGTGGTGCACTAACCCCTTCAGGCTCTCTTCCTGCCACGAGCCCCAGTCCTCTCCCTGCGCTCTGACTGAAAGCCGATACCCGAGCCTCAGCTCCCAGCCCCGCCCGCCCCTGCAGCCGAGCAGACAAGCCTCTCGGGCTGGTGTGTGCCTGAGGGCACCGATCCTCTGTGCCGGAATCTCTCCGCTTTGCCCTCCGCACCCCTGTTGCTGTGCTCTCCTCCACTACTCCGAAGCTTTCCCCCTCCACCACCTTCAGTCTCTGCCCGCGAAGGGGCTTGTAGTGTGTAGAAACCTTCCCTCCTTCACGGCTCCCTCCCACTGGTGCAGGTCCCGTCCCTATCCTATTGTCTCTGTTTATTCTTTTTTTTTTTGCCCTACCCAGGTATGTGGGGAGTTTCTTGCCTTTTGGGGGGGTCTGAGGTCTTCTGTCAGCGTTCAGTAGGTGTTCTGTAGGAGTTGTTCCACGTGTAGATGAATTTCTGATCTATCTGTGGGGAGGAAGGTGATCTCCGTGTCTTACTCTTCCGACATCTTCCTCCGGGTCCCTCTCCTTAAAATGATTTATAATTAAATTCCTAATTAAAGTTTCAGCATATTTTTAAGGAAATTTACATATTATAAATTTTAGAAATTTTACATTAAAATTCAAAGGACAAATAGCAACCACAAGAATCTTTACAAAGAAAAACAAATTTTGAGGACTCAGTCTATCTGACATCAAAACTTATAAAAAAATCATTGATGGCCAAATACATCAATGGAAAAAATTAGGAAATATGGAAATAGACCCAAATTTATATATTTAAGTGATCTTTAACATAGGCGTGAACAGAACTCAGTGGAAAATGGAAATTATTTCCTAAGAAATTGTGCTGAAATATCTGAATATCTATAAAGAAAAAAAAGGAACTTCAAACCCTCATCACACCCTTAAAATTTATCAAAGAAGAATCATAGATCCAAGCATAAATGTTAAAGCTAGGAGAAAATATAGAATACTTTTAAACCTTGGGTTGAGAAAGATTTCTTAGAACAAACAAATAAAGCATTGACCACATAAGAATAAAAAGATAAGTCAATTTCATCAACTTTCAAAACTTCTCATCAAAAGACTGTACTAAGGACATAAATATGCAAAACACAGACTAGCAACATGTTTTGCAACACATATCTGACAAAGTACTTGAATACAGAATATATAAATAAGTCTTACAATTCAATATGAAGTCTGAGAAATCAGTTTAAAACTGTGAGACAAAGTTTGAATAAAAACTTGCACAATTTCATATAATCAATAAAACATAAAAAGTTTTAGAATCATTAGTCGCTAAGGAAATGCACACTAAAAATATTACATACATTGAATCATTAAAATGACAAATTTTGACAACATCAAATGATGTGACTATGAAAAAAATGGAACTATTGTATATTGCTGGTGGGAATGTGAAATGGAACTACCATCTTAGAAAATCATTTGACAGATTTTGAAAATGAAACATGCATCAGCTTTATGAGCCAATCATTCCACTTCTACGTGTTCACCCAATAAATTTAAAAAATTTATTATTGTAAAATTTACATGCAGTGAAAAACATGGATTTTGAGGATACTGTTCAATTAATTTTGATAAATGCATATGCCTATGTAAAAAATGATGTTCAAAACTATGGAAAGAAATAGGAGATTCAAGTAAGTCTTGTCCTCAGAGAATGTACAACTTAGTGAGAAAGTTAAACAATATCTACATTTCAAGACAGAGTATGATGCTTTTCATTACAGTACTACAGAAGGAAGGAATTAATATATCTTGACCACTTACTATGAACAAGTACTATATTGTGTTTTTACATATGAATATATATTTTCCTGAGATGATCAAGAATAAAACATGGACATTTAAACAGAACAATGAAATACTGGTAGAAGTTCAATAACAGTGATGAGTAGGAGGAATGTCACAAACAAAGCTGTGGAAGTAAAATGTAATCATCTTAAAGAAAAGACTAGAAATATAAGATATATTGGGACATCTAATTGAAAAGTCATGTTGGGTTAGAATGTAAGTGTTCTTGCTAAATAAAAGCAATATAAATATTCTTATAACATTTCCTACCCTTAATAGCATGCACACATCTAAAGAAGAGTTTGGTTTAAAAATGGAGTCCATTCCCATTTTTCAGAGGATTAACTGTCTATGTGTAGAGTTTATGAAAAGCAGGCTTAGTTATGTATTCCAATAGAAGCCCAATGGAAAGCAATATGAGAATGTTAAAGAAAGATATTTCTTTCTCAGAATTCAAGGCATATATATTCTTTAAGAACAACTTAAAAGTGAAAATCAAGATGAGTATCTCATTCACTCACTTCTTTAACTAGGTTTTAATAACCTGTACATTCAAGTATATTAAATTATCCAATATTTATTGAGACATTTATCGCATGCCAATCCTTATTCAAAAGCCTAAAGATAGAATAGTGAACAACCTATAGTATCCTTTCTCTCATAGAGCTTAAACATTAGACAGAGATAGAGATAAGTAACAGGTAATTAAATAAATACTAACCAGCAGATAAAAGGAAATCAGGTAAGCCTTCTTAGAGAAAATGATACTTAAGCTGAGTAGACTTTAATCCAGGTGTAAGGAGGTGAAGTGCCATTTACAGAAAGATCATATACAAAAGAGGTTGTGGCAAGATCAGGGAATAGATATAAATTCAGAATGGATTGAGTTTAGGGTATATAAAAGTTGGAATAAGAGGAGAGAAAGAAAGAGAGTATGCTAGAAATGTAAGAAGGAATTAGATCTTGCAAGGATTTTTAAACGATGTTAAAAAGTATGGACTTGCTTTTGATGATTTGGAGTCACAGAAGCTCATTGGAGAATATTTCATTTCCAAAAATAAATCTCTTTCACATTAAAACCACAAAAACACTTAAAATATTACTACCATTTTCCATAATTTGACTTCACAAATGCCAATTACTACAATCAGGTGTTCAAGTTCCCTACATAGGACTTAAATTTTTTGCAAAACTGATTCCAGGGTTTCCCTGGTGGAGCAGTGGTTGAGAGTCCGCCTGCCGATGCAAGGGACATGGGTTCATGCCCCAATCTGGGAAGATCCCACATGCTGCGGAGTGGCTGGGCCCATGAGCCATGGCTGGTGAGCCTGTGTGTCTGGAGCCTGTGCCCTGCAAAAGGAGAGGCCACAACAGTGAGAGGCCTGCATACTGCAAAAAAAAAAAAAAAAAAGATTTCAAAGAAAGTAGCTATAAGGAAATAATTAATTTGAAACCTAAAACCTATTTCACAATATATTTTTCCTATCAAAAGTTTCTACCTTTGATATCATACCTTTCTCAGCCTAAGTTATATAGATATGACCTTGATACAATGTGGCAAGTGATTTCTACCCATTGATTAGGGGATAGAGGTGGGAGAGGTGTTATCAGATAATGCTTTGCAAAAAAAGATGTCATTCAAGTATAAAGGTGAAATGGAATGATTCCAATCAAAAAATGGACAGAAGATCTAAGTAGACATTTCTCCAAAAAAGGCAGAGAGATGACCCCAAGAAGCACATGAAAAGCTGCTCAACATCACTAATTATTAGAGAAAGGCAAATCAAAACTACAATGAGTTATCACCTCACACAAGTTAGAATGGGCATCATCAGAAAAACTCTTCAAAATGATTTGGGTTTCTCTAGCCATGGGTGTAGCATAACTGAAATTCCAGACAAGAGTAGAACATTATTGTTTTCATCTTTTTATGCTCCTTACTTCCCCAAAACACACACATAAACACATAAGGCATATTTTATTCGAAAGAGTAAGACTAAAATCCAGCAAGGCCCTTCTCCTTAAGTATTGCTTCTGTATGTTAGAATAATTTTAGTATTATAAATAACTTAAAAATAAGTGAAACATATATGTATATCAGGAGCAATGAATTTTTCCCCAAATATACAAGGCTGGTTCAACATCTGAAAATCAGTTAATTTAATCTATCACATCAACACTCAAAAGGAGAAAATTCAAATGATCACATCAGTGTGAAAACAGAAAAGTTATTTGACAAAATGCAACATCCATTTATGGTTAAAGCTATCAGCAAATTAGAAATAGAGGGAACTTCCTCAACCTCATCAAGATTATCTACACAAATATCTATTACTAAAATTATACTTAATGATGAAAAACTTGAAGCTTTTCACTAAGTTCAGGAAGAAGGCAAGGAAGTTCCTTCTCACAATCTCTTTTCAACATCATACTGGAAGTTCTATCTAATGCAATAAGACAAAAAATAAATAAATAAAGTGTATAAATATTGAAAAGGAAGAAACAAAGCTGTCTTTGTGAACAGGTAACATAATTGTCTATGTAGAAAATGTAAAACACTAGACAAAAACAAAACCTTTCAGAACTAATAAATGACAAGATCATGGTTGTAGGATACAAGGTTAATATAGAGAAGTCTGTTGCTTTCCTATATACAAGCAACGAAGATTGTAATTTGATATTAAAAACAGAATGCCAACTTCCTGTTTCCAGTTCCACAAGTAAGGAGCTTGGAAGACACCACTCCACTCTACCAAGAGGTATAAAGCTGAACAGGCTAAAAAATAAACTCTCTTGGATTTATAGGAGAGATGAAGACACAGAGTAACTGCTGCCCCCAAGATCTGAGAGATAAATAGACAAATATCAGTAATGATGGCTTACCTGAGCAGGCACATGAGCAGAAAATGCCACAGGAATCACTCCTGTTTAGGAAAACCTGAACTGCAAGGGATGAGTTGCTGGAGGCTCAGAGAGGAGAATTCTCATAACTAAAAATCTACGGGGGCCCAGTCATGGGGTGGCACAAATTTGTGAGTTTTACCTCCAAGCATTTGACTTATTTGTTGCAGTAAAAATCAGAGAAAAATTCTAGCAGGCTTTTTTTTTTTTTGTCTGTGTTGGGTCTTTGTTGCTGTGTGTGGGCTTTTCTCTAGTTGTGGGGAGCTGGGGTTACTCTTTATTGTGGTGTGTGGCTTCTCATTGCAGTGGCTTCTCTTGTTGTGGAGCATGGGCTCTAAGCGTGTGGGCTTCAGTAGTTGTGGCTTGTGGGCTCTAGAGTGCAGGCTCAGTAGTTGTGGTGCACAGGCTTAGTTGCTCCGCGGCACGTGGGATCTTCCTGAACCAGGGCTCGAACCTGTGTCCCCTGCATTGGCAGGCGGATTCTCAACCACTGTGCCATCAGGGAAGCACCTCAGAGAAAGATTCTATTGAGCTTCTGGTCAGGGGAGAGCAAATAAAGTATTTTAAAATACACCAGAGCACTCTGTTCTTCTTAACAAGGCCTACCCTCAGGAGAAACTAGTTACTGCCTAATCTATTGAGGTAAACTAACTGACCTGGGGGAACTGAAATACCCAACTCCAGCCCACTCTAGAAATTGTCCCATCTAAAGGATGAAGAAAAAAAAGAACTACGAAAAAAAAAAAAAAACGACGAAATACTTGTGAAGTTCACAGTCAAGAAGAATAAACTCCCTAAAAGACATGCACCTAATCACAGAACTGTATAATTCATCCCCTCCCTCATAGCTCACCATCACATTACTAAAAGTCTATTTACAGAAGTTCCTTTTATCCAATACATCATGTTCTGTTATCAAAAAAAAATTGCAAGGCTCTAATGGGTAAAGCAGATAACATGCAAAAGAGATGGGCAGTGTAAGCAGAGATGGAAATCCTAATAAAGAGAAAAAAAATAAATGCTAGAGGTCAAAAACACTGTAACAGAAATGAATATCTTTGATGGGCTTATTAGTAAACTGGACATGGCTGAGGAAAGAAACTCTGAACCTGAGGATATCTCAATAAAAACCTCTAAACCTGAAAAGCAAATTGACTGAAAGAAGAGAACAGAACATCCAGGGCATGGGGGACAACTTCAATGATGTAACATACCTAAGTAAAATAAATAAGTCACGGGAATGTAATGTACAGCATGGTGACTATAGTTAATACTGTATTGTATATTTGAAAGTTGCTAATAGAGCTAATCTTAAAAGTTTTCATCACTGGAAAAAATACCTGTAACTATGTGTGGTGATTGATGTTTGGTGATCATTTTGCAATATATAAAAATATCAAATCATGTTGTACACTTGAAACTAATATATGTCAAGTATATCTCATTAAAAAAAACTTGTAGTGTACATGTAATGAAGAAAGAGAAGAAAGGGACAGAAGAAATATTTGAAGCAATAATGACTGAGAATATCCCACAAATTAATGTCAGACACCACACCACAGATTCAGAAAGCTTAGAGGATACCAAGCAGGATAAATGACCAAAACACTATAACTAGGCATATCGTCTTCAAATTATGGAAAATCAAAGATAAATAAAAACTCCTGAAGGGACCAAGGGGGTGGGGGAAATTATCTCTAGAGGAGCAAAGATAAGAAATCTGTGAAAGGCAGTTTGTTATAAAAGTAAACATATTCTTACTATAAAATCCACCATTTGTACTCCTTTTTATTTACCATAATGTGTTGAAAACTCATGTCCACACACACACACACACACACACAAATCCACATGTGTATGTTTATAGCAGTTTTATCCATTATTGCCGAAATTTGAAACAACCAAGATTATCTACAATAGGTGAATGGATAAGTAGTGGTACATCCATACAATAGAATATTTTTCAGTGCTAAAAATACATGAGCTATCAAGCCACAGGAAGACATGGAGAAACCTTAAGTGTTTATTACTAAGTAAGTGAAGCCAATCTGAAAATGTTATATACTGTATGATTTCAAACATACAACATTCTGAAAATGATTTTTAGAGCAGTGAAACTATTCTGTATGAAACTATAATATTGAATATATTTAATTATATATTTGTCAAAATCCATGAAATGTACACCAAGAGTTACCTCTAAAATAAACTATATACTTTGGTGATAATGATGTGTCCATGTTGGTGCATGGATTTTAAAAAGCATACCCCTTATATTCAAGATGATGATGGTAGGGGAGGATGAGCATGTGAGTGGAGAGGATATATGAAAACTCTCAGTACTTTCTGCTCAATTTTGCAGTGAATCTAAAACTTCCCTAAAGAATATAGTGTATATTTAAAAATTCACTCTATCTCCACTCTAAAAAGTAACTTTGAAAGGGAAAATCAGGCAGAAGAGAGATTAAAATAAACTAATAAAAAGATGAGTGTGGCCCTTGGACCTGGGTTATCATTGCAGAAACATGGAGAAAGTAAAATCGCCTTAAGTAATGATAAAATAGGAACTTTGGATTTTGTCATTAATCAGATGTGAGGGAGAGGGTGAAATCAAGGATAATTCTGAGATTGCTGTTTTACATCACTTGATGTAAAGTGTGGCCATACAATAAAGTATACTTGGAAACAAACTGATTGAGGTGGGAGAGTAATTTTTGTCCAGTCTCACATGTTCAATTTTAATGTTGGTGGGATATCCATGCAGTTGTTCACTTGGGTCAGAAGCTCATGGATGAGTTCTCTTAGTCAGATAAGATTTCCATTACAAAACACCATAGAATAAATGGCTTAATCAAAATAAGTTTATTTACTCATAGATCCAGAGGCTGGGAAGTCCAAGATGAAGGTGTCAGCTTTCTGGTGAAGCTTTCTTTCTGGCTTATAGATGGCTGTCTTCTCACTATATGCTCCCATGACCTCTTCTTTTGTGCACTCATGGAGAAAGAGCAAGCTCTTTTTTGTCTCTTCTTATAAACCCACAAATACTACGGAATCAGGACCTCACCCTTCCAAACTCATTTGACCTTAATTACCTTCGTATAGGCTCATTCTACAAAACAGTTACATTGGGAATTTGTGTTCTAGTGGAGAAAACAGAAAGAATAACTAAGACAATATATATAATACAGTTTTAGATAACAAGCACAATGAAAACAAAATTAGAGGGTATGGAGATCAAGAATGTTGCTAGATATTGGATATTTTATTCAGGGTGGTAATGGAAGTCACTGGTTAGGTAAATGTTGAGTAGATATCTGATTATAAATTGATGAAAGGAACCATGTGGTCCTCTAGGAAAGGGGATTTGTAGCAGAAGAAACAACACATGCAGAGTTACAGAGATGAGAGCATACTTGGTAATGCTTCAAGGAAAACAGAAAGGTAGTGTAGCTGAAGGGTAGGAATTAATGGGAGTGGTAGGAAGTATGGTCAGAAAGTAGCCTGGATTAATTTTAAGTAGAACCTTATAAGACAAAGTATGTTTGGAGGATTTTATTCTGAATTTCATAGAACTTATTTTTTTAAAAGATCATTATGACACCTCTGTGGAGAATCAAATGGATTTCTGTATAGGTAATGAGGCCAGAAAAAAAGTGTGAGATTTAATATAAAGCTATTGCAATAGTACAAGTTAGATGTGATGATGGTTTGGGCAAGGATAGTGTTACTGTATTTTTTAAGAATTAATTCCAATTCTTACTAATGAATTGGATATAAGGTGTGAGACAGAGAGAGGAGGCAAGGACTCCTAAGTTTGTAGCCTGAGCAACTTGCTGAGTAATGATAGTATTTATACTAGATGTGAAACACTGGAATATGTACAGATTTTGATGGACAAAGCAAGATTTCCATTTTGGACCTGATAAGTCTGAGATTTCCATTAAATATTCAAGTAGAGAATTCTAGAGTTTAAGAGAGAGAAAGAGGCTGAAGATACACATTTGGAAGTCATCAGAATACACATGGCATTTGAAACCATTCAAATGATGAAACTACCTATGGTGAAAGTATGCACAGAGAAGAAAAGAGGGTTTTTTGTTTGGGAAGATGATCATTAATTAACAAAGGGGTTAAGATGGAATAGTTAATGATGTAAGAGGTAAATAAGGGGATAAAGATTTAGAAGGCAAGGGAAGAAAAATGTTAAAACGTAGTGACCGATCAAATATGTCAAGTGCTTAGAGGTTATATAAGATAAAAAACTTAAAACTTACTCTTGACCTTGCCCTCCAGAAGCTTACAATATTGTTAGGAGAAAATCCTTACATTCAGAGCACCTAGAAAAAAACAATCAAATTGATATCTAAGAAAAAATTAAACTGTTCTAAAGATACTTGATTGGAATGAACTGGATTATTTAGAGAAATATTAACATTAGTGTTAGTAATAGTATTTAACACTAATATATAAATATTAATATGTAACATTAATATTTATAGAGGAGTAGATCTAAGATGGATGGAAAAGAATAAAGAGAACCTTCCAGGGATAAAGGGAACAATTAAAGGACAAAGAATTAAGGGCTGAGCCATAAATTTTATGTCTAGTTTCTTTTTGTAAGAACCAGAAGAATGAAATGTCACTGCAGAATTATAGGTTATGAATTCTCCACTGGTAATTTTTCATCCTAATTTATTTTGCCACATCAACTCTCTGGAAAGGAAAGAAAGAAAGAAAGAAAGAAAGAAAGAAAGAAAGAAAGAAAGAAAGAAAGAAAGAAATATCACTTTTACAAAGGCTAATCAGAGAAAATGATATGTCTAGCTAACAACACTAAAACCTTGTGAGCTGACTAAATTATGCTGTAGAAAGCAAATGTGTTGTTTCACAATCACATCCAAATATTTATTTGCCATATGTTCAATTTTTTCACCATATAAAATATAATTCATTCAATTCCATACATAGACCATTTCATCTTTTACTGTGATATCTGTTTGATGAGAATGCACACCACTGTAGTTCTTTTACTTTCACAAGCTGCCAACAAAATTTATAAGCATGGAGCTGGCATTGAAAATAGATTAAAGTTTTTATTCGTTCTAATTCACCTGCTAGTTTTAAAAGCTGATGTTATATCTCCCACTTCAAATTGCTTCTGGTTAAAAATTATGCAGGCTCACACTCTTTAAGGATATAGAGCTTAAAGTCATAATAACTACTTCAAATTGGTGTTATTCATTACCATTTCCTTATGTTTACAGTAGTGAATTGTTTGACATATAACAAAGACAGATAAGATTATCTGATTAAAGCTATCAGGCAATGTTGTAGAACTTCCAAATTGAGGCTTATATGGAAATACCGATCTTTTTTTTTTTAATTTTTCTCCACCAATCTTTACAAATTTGCTGATGCTGAAGATAAAATAGACATTTTCTACAGGCTTTAAAAGGTAACTGAACTAGAAATAGAAGATATTAGATCATATACATCTTTGATGCCAAGATCCTCCAGCTTGATATAAATTCAGAAGATTGTTTTGTTAACAGATCATGTAAGAAGTAACTTTCTTAACCTAACCCAACGACACTGACCAAGGAAATAATTTCTAAGTTGATTCTTTGCACATCAATATAGCAAGAAATGTTTACCTCTTTAAACCTCAATTGTTTAAAAAAACCAAATTACTGCAAACCATATTAGCCTTTTTTTTTTTTTTTTTGCCGTACGTGGGCCTCTCACTGTTGTGGCCTCTCCCATTGTGGAACACAGGCTCCAGACGCCCAGGCTCAGTGGCCATGGCTCACGGGCTCAGCTGCTCCGTGGCATGTGGGATCCTTCCAGACCGGGGCATGAACCCACATCCCCTGCATCCGCAGGTGGACTCTCAACCACTGCGCCACAAGGGAAGCCCCATATTAGCCATTTTGTATGTTAGAAATCCTTTTTAAAGTCAGCTTTTATTTTTGTTTGGGTTTTGTGGGGAGATTAAACATATATTTTTCAAAATACAGAGTATTTTGTTTTGTGATAGAGAGCATCACAATAATCATGAGATGATGATATAATTTAGAACCAGACTTATATTCTACTAAGAATCCAGATTAGAATTTTTAATGTATTATGAATATTATATAACTTTTGTAATGAGATAATGTGAAAAGGAGAATCAGCAGACATGCTTATTTATTATTTAAATTTTCTCTTATATTCATTTGTTGCAAATTAAAAATATATATATATCATATGAGTATATATAGTAAAAACCTTTTTTTGATTGTGTTCCTAAGGACCTACCAATAAAGGTGAAAAGAATAAAACATTGGCTTCAAAAATCAATGTGATTTGAATGATTTTCATAATATCTTCTTAAATGCTTAATTGTGGTTTTATCACAATTTCACTATGAATGAAGAAAAATCAATAGCCTAAAACAGAGAGCATATTTTTACTTTCCAGAAAAAAGTACAATTGAAATAATATGTTGGATAACACTTATGAGAAGCTGACATGTTTCCTGATGTTGAAGTAGTAAAATTAATTTGGATACAACTGATATTGAATGCCAGTAATTTTATTCCGAAAAACAAGAAGGAATAATGAATGTAAGAAAATGGTAAATATATAATTATGTGTAAACAAATACTCACCATTTGAAACAATAATAACCCTACTAAGATAAAAGTAGAAAACATTTAGCACATGGAGACAAAAATTACTTTGTCAAGAGCGTAGTTATCAAAGTTAAAATGTTCTTAGAAACTTGTAATTTTTTTTGTAAGGAAGTTTCCAATTTTGATTACATATGCATGTTAAAATATCAAGAGTAACCATTAAAGGAATAAAAAAAAATTATAACTTCCAAACTAGCAGAGAGCAAATAAATGAAATGAGAAATAAATTTAAGAAGAAGCGAGAAAAAAAAAGATATAAAAGACAGGGAATTAAAACACAAAATTAAATAATTGAAATCAATTAAAATGTTTAAGTAATTTAAATCACTTAAATGTAAAAACTGTAAACATAGATATGCAATATGTTCTCTAGTTTTGCCTGATCTTATGTTTTCTTCTATGACTTACTGTTTTTAATCAAGCTCTCTTCAATGGTTGAAATATTAACTCACACTGGGTTTTTTTTTGCCCATATTTAGTAGAATTTGTACTATATTTGTTATTAAAGAATGAACATTTGTTCAAAAAAAAACATAGATACAAAATAAAATCCAACCATATGCTATTTACAGGAAACATATTTAAATATAAGGTACATAAAAGTAGAACATGAGATAATAGAAAAAGCCATACCAGGTAAATACTAACAAAAGAAAGCTGGGTTAGAGCTATTAAATAACATGCCAACACACACACATGTGCACACACATTCACACACACATTCATTTAATCAAGAGCTAATCATTTCTCAGCTCAGAATTTAGTGACCTTAGCTTGATAGCTTGATGGGATCACTTGAGCTATAGAAATTGGAAAATACTACAAGTGAAGGCATTATTTTCTTTGCAGAAAGCTGATTTGTTAACATTTACCAGCACACCACTGATTTGTATGCATCTAAAAATACATAAAGCCGGAACACACAACTGCGAGGAAAAAAAGTGCACAAATGTGCTATCATAGTAGGAGATTCTAACACTTTGTATAATTGATGGTTCAAAGAAATGGAACATCAATAAGGATATAGAAGATTTGAATAACACAACAAGCTTAATCTAATAGATATAATAAAAAACACTGCAACAAATAATTGTAAAATACAAGATATTTTAAGGCACATGTGTACATTTATGAAAAGTAACCACATACCAAACCAGAGATTGAGTTCCAATAAATATCAAAGGAATAGAATCAAAAAGCCCACATTCTCTGATCACAATGTAATTAAGTTAGAAAACCAAAAATTGAGATAACATTAACTATTCCCATGTATATGAAGCTAAGAGACATACTTATAAGTAATTTATTGTGGAAGAAGAAATAATAATGTAAATTAAAAAATTAAAACTGGAAGAAAACAGAAATGTTACATATAAAAATATGCCTGATGCAATTCTAATGGTACATAAAACTACTTAGGTGTTTATATTAGAAGGCAGACTGAAATCAATGAGGTCAAAAACAGAATAAATTTTAAAAAATCATTTAGGAAGAAATGTGAAAATTATGAGCAAACTTAATTAAATAGGAAACATATAATAGAGAGGATCAGTAAATCCAATGTCGGTCCAGTCAAGATAAATTGATAAATTTTTGCCAAAGATTGGGAATTAAAGGAAATCTAGCCCTAAAATGACCAAACTGGGGTTCTTTTGACATTCCAAAAATATTTTCTTTACTTGTGCAGCTAGGAAAAGCCAGCTTGATAAAACATCTTTTCAGAAAATCTGTACTTAAAGAAATAAAAGCTCTTCTATGAGGAACTTACATTTATTTCCCTGTATCTTTGAGATGTAAATGTTCTGCCTGATCTTCTTAGGTGTTTTGTTTGTTTGTTTGTTTCTGTGTTTTGAGAGTTTGGTATCTGCCATCTGAAAGGAACACATACAGTGAACATTTGTGAGCCAGTCAAATAGACTGGGATTCTGAGCAGTCTTTCTGTGTGGCTGTGCTGACTCTCAGAAAAATTTATCATAAGTGGTCCAAGTCCATAAGGGTCTTTGTCATCTTAACCTTTGTTGTGTCTGCCAGTACAATGAAAGCCTATACTTTCTTCGAAGATTTTTTGGTAGTAAACTTTCTAGATCTTGTATTTACAAGATCTACGTCCTTTCACTCTCTTGTAGAGGAAGTCTCTGACACCCTATTTGTTTGAGTTGCTATTAAGATACTAATCATCGATGGCCAGATGTGGATCCTTTAAATTTGAGAAATTTCTAAATTGGTAAATCTTTAGAGTGCTCTAATTATAAACAGTTACTTTATTGGTATCTATGGAAAGACCAAATTAGAAGGTGGATGGAAAAAATATAAAAACTAATCTTAAGAACTCCCTTAGCTTAAAACAAACAACAACATCAACAAAACAGTTTGTGAAGCCTTATTTGGGGTCTCTGTTTCCCCTCAATGGGGCTTCGAGATGCTAATAGAAACATTAGATTTATTAACATTAATTAGGTTTATTAACAGGTGAAAAAGAAGAACATGAGGGAGAAGTCAAGAGACTTCTTCCCCATAAGGTGAAAATTTTAAAATAACTCATCCCAACAGGATGGAAAATTTTAGATGGTTATTAAGAAATGGGATAAATTAAAAGGACATTAATGGGATTAAAACAAAGGTTTTAACAAAGATTAACTAAAGTGGATGGGCAAAGGGACCTCCTACTCTTCCCCCAACATTAAAGGGCCCCAAACAAGTCTGCTCTATATACCCGAGTTAAAAAATATATATATATATAATATATATATATACACACACACACACACACACACACATATAAGTGTATATATATATATATATATATATATATATATATATATATATATACAGAGAGAGAAATAGATTGATCTGTCTATCTGAAACAGGAGGGAAGGGGGTAGGGCACAACCTTTAAATGAATGACTTAGCCATAGGACATGATGAAATCTGGTGAAAAACAACTAGGTCCAAGATGGCAGAAGATTCGACTTCCAGTAGACCTTTAGCTTTATTATACACTAATTTTAATACATCAGCATGCTAAATGGCACACCTACCAGAGCCATGAGAGTTCTTTTTGACCATAAAAGGTCAAAAAGTGGGTGGCGGCCCAATTCCTGGAAATCCTCACTCCTCCAAAATAATTGGAATAATCCTCCTACTCATTAGCCTATGAAATTATCCAGCCCATAAAAACTAAGCATGCCATATTTCGAGGCATATTGCTTCTTTTCTTCCAAGAGGGCCCACACTCTGTCTGTGGAGTGTGTTTCTCTCTAAATAAGTCTGATTCTTACCTATCCTTCCAGCCTTTTAAATATATGTATTTTAAAGGCTGGAAGAAAATTACAGAGATGCTTGAACAAAAATTGCTTGGGGCAACTTTTAGATCAATTAATCAAGTTAAAGATTGACAAAAGGGCCTGAGTCTCTTGGCTCAACCCCTCACTGGGGACCCAATGTGTTTTATACAAAAATAAATAAAGTGGATGGGAGATAAAAAGAAAACTTTCTGGGACTCCTTAGAAGACCAAAGCTTGTTGATGTGTCCGAATGGAAGCTAAAGTTAAAGGTAAAAAAGTTGATAGAATAAAGATGAAAGTTTATAAAAATTGGTGTATTTGAATGGGTTTTATCAATATATAAGACAGTTACCTCTCTTTTGCCTAATTATATTATGGGATACACATTATGTCTCACTGAAAAATGTTTCCACTGCCTGGTATAAGACATGGTATATAAATCTGCCCTTCAGGAAACATTAATTAAACATTTTAAAATAAACCAACAGGGTTACCTGAGGCCACACAATATGAAATAAAAACTGGGAGCTGATATTCAACAGCTAATTTTAAAGAACAATGGAGATTTTGTTTTGCACTTAGGGTAAATTGTTCTGGGTTCAACTTGTGCACTCAGAGAGAGGACTTTTGTTGAATACCTTGTATAAACTTTTACAGGTATGATAAATTGAACCCTAGAGTTTTAGAACACAGAGCTCTTGATTTCCAGTTTAGTTGGAAATCATCTCACCAATATTTAAAAAAAATAAATAAAGTAAAATAAAATAAAGAAAATGTATTTGGGCAAATCAATCTTTCAATAACTTTAGTCTGCAGACCAGTTCTTTGGTGAATTAAGAGCAACTGTCTGTCTTGCAAATCTCTACAAATCAGAAATGTAAATACAGCCCACAATGACCTGAAACTGAGCCTAGTTAGCTCAATCTGGTAGAACCAGAGACCAAAAAAAAAAAAAAGGATAAAAAGACCTTCTTTAAAGTCAAAATGCTGGAATGTCTCCCTCACCCAAAATCTAATTCACAGCCTCCTTAAGGATTTATGAAGGACAAATACATATCTTAAAAGTCTTTTCTGCAAATAGTAAAAAAGCCTTAGTCATCTGAACAAAAAAATTAACTTATCCCATTATCAATAAATTAGTAAGTTTATAGTGTAATACCTGGTTAATGCCTAAATTTTGAAATGAAGCTATGAGATCTCTAGATATGTCTGTTTTCATGTCTGTGTGTACAGATGATATGTATTCCCTCCGGATAGTTTTATCAAAATTAAATTTAATTGATTTAAAGGAAAGTAAGAGCTGATGTGTTAAATATTTTTAAATAGAAACTAACCCAAATAAATTTCAAGTTTGTGTGATCTGGAAAACATTCAATATTTAATATATATTCAGTATTAAAGTTTAAGTTTGTTGGTTTAATTAATACAGATATGTCTTACTTTTGCTGCACCTAGGTTTACTAAAAGTCAAATTAGGAAATATTATCTCTGTTATAAAATTTATCAACAAGAAAAATATCCTGGGATTATGGCTGACTTGGTCTAATGTCTCATGGGTAATCTAAACCTAATTGTAATTCAATATATATAAATGGGGTAAGAGTTTTCAGGTGAACTCTTTAAAAAATAATTTTGTCTTATGGTATGTCTATTTAAATTAGTTTCTCCAGTTTTTTGGTAACTTGAAACTTTGGAGTTTTACTAAGATAAATAATGGAATATTAAATATCTAGATCATTCCCAAGTAAGATAAGTTACTGAAATTAATTACTAAACATAGGCTTCCTTTTGCAGAGAAAACTAGATATTTAGGTCTATTAATAAAAGTGTTTGGAGTCACAATGGAAAACTTTCTATAAAAAAATAACGTTTTTTAGAAGTTATAAATGTAAGGTCGGATCTTAATAAATGGCACCACAAAACAGAGGAAATCTTCAAGTGAGCTTTATTAGACGGTGCTCCCATGCGAGGTTCACTGGTCTGAGAGAAAGGGGCCAGAGAAGTCACACCCAGGCGAGGGTTGGGCAAGATTTTATAGGGGAAGAAGGGAAAGGGGTGTGATGAATCTGGGAGGGCGCAGGGTATTCCTTATTTGGTGGTCTCTTTGGGTATCGTGGCAATATCTGGTGCCGGTTGCATCAGTCTTGGGACCGTTAGTCCCACCCCTTGAAAAGCAGGAAGGTTGGGCCGTGTGGAAACTCCCCAGGTCAGTTCCTGGAACAGGGTGGTCAAGAAAGTCTCCAGGTCAGTTTCTGGAACTGGGTGGTCCGGGGAGATTTGGTCTGATGCAACCCGTGAATCTGATTGCATTCCCCTGCCTTGGGCCAGTTGGCCTTACAATAAACAGCATATATAATTTTGCCAATGTACAGAATGCTAACGTAAGAGGTAGTTTATAATTGCTTACTTCTTAGTTTTCACTGGAAATTAAGTTTTTTAAAAGATAAGAATTCTAATTAATATACATAATTAAAACTACTAAAATTAATAAGGAAATATAGCTGTATGGAGGAAAAAAAGAATGGAAAGAATGGAGAAAAAGAATGGAAATAAAGAATGGAAATATATTTTGTTAAAGGGAAAAAATAGTTTTTCCTGGGGAGAAAGAAAGAAAGAAAAATATAAGACAAAAGCTAAAAGTAAAAAATAATATTAAAGAAGGTTTGTGGGAAAGGAACACTGAGAAAAGAGATTTATGCATGTTCAGGACTAGATAAAATTAACTTTTAATTGGGTAAATAAATTTTAATGTTAAAAGTAAGCTGGTAGAAAGCTAGAATTCTCTCTGTGTTAACAGAAGAAACTTTTCTTGGCGTATTGATCTGCTTTTGATAACAGATTGAAAGTTATTTACTTTTAAAGTAATCTGTTATAATTTTCTGTATTAGTCTTATGTCCTCACTTAACTTATGCATCCAAGAAAATTGATGATTTTTCAGGTCGCTCAGTCTCTTACTTGTTAGGTTGAGGTGGTGACTTCCAAACTCCTTTCATGCAGTACTGGGAACTGGAAGTCTTTTTAAATATATTTTCTTTTGCTTACATCATTAATTTCCTATTATCTTTTATTAACTATACATTATATCCAGTAAATTTGGTATAACTTTTTGCTCAGCTCTTAAAATAAGGCAATGGATCAATCAATTAATCAGTTAATCACAGAAATCATGATAAATAAAAGTATTATACTATAGTGAAGCATGAAATGAAATATGAATTCTATTAAATTTGCATTCAGAGTGTAAAATATATCACAAAGAAACTACAAATATTTTGCTAAATCAACATTTCTTCTTAAAAGTTAATAATTGAACTACTGATGAAATTATTAATGTCACTGCCCTAGAGCTATTTAGTATACATTGGTTTCCCACTAATGTTCTTCTTTTTGATATTCTGATCATTGTCTATGATTAAGCTTTGAACGATAGTCTGAACATTTTCTTAAATAAATTAATTTCATACTTATTTATTTCATTTAACACAATTTTACCCACCATCTGAAATGCCACATAATTTACTACCAACTCCAAAATTTTTGGAGTTTTTTTTCTTCTTCCATATTCTGGCTATATGTCAATATTTTCAAGATGATGCCTCCTCCACAAGACTAACATTTTTATAATATATATACCTTTAGTGTAATGAAATTTACAAGATTAAACATCAGGTCCCTAAGGAATCAATTTTATGTTGTATTTATAACAACATAGTACTCTGAGAGTTGGCAATATATTGAATCTAGCGTTCTAATTTCAACAAGTAATGTTATTTTCTTATAGGTTATTATGTCACCTGAGTTAATGTAGGTTTTTATAGCTTGACTGGAAATATAATCTCTCATACAAAACATAGATTTCTTTTCTATTTTGTTTTGAAACACTGTCTCTCTCATATCTTAACATAATTTATTTTTCTTTACACAGGGTAAGTTAGAATTTGTGCTTTTACTTTTTAAAAGACTACATTAGCACATTAGTATTAAACTTCACCAATCAGTTAAGAGTTTCAGACAGTGAAGATAAGGTATATATTATACTTATGTAATACATTATTTCATTTTGAAACCTAAAATAATTTCCAGGTTTGAACATTTTTAAAAAAATGATGTATCACAAAATTGGAGCACTAGCAAGATTACAGCAATATTAGAGCATTTCTCTGCTTCAGGAGTTATTTAGTGCTGTTTAAAGTAATCCATGAAGTTTACTTAATCACCAAGAAAATAGTAAATATTGAATTATAATACCTTAAACTGAGTTGAAATATCACAATATACTATATTTTTAAATTATCTGAAATACCATCTGACTTTGAAATTTTTCTCTAAAATTTTGGACCTATTTTGACATGATTGACTTGGCTTCCTTACTAGAAAGTGTATTTAATCAAGACATAGACAATGAAATAATTATTATATGATTATATTTTTATTCCATTTTGTTTAGATTACTGCATTTAATGTTTTCAGTTCTCTAGTAGTTTGAGATTTATAATTGACTACATGAATGTAATTTCAAAAATAGACAGTTGCCCCATGAATCCATCACTGTTGTACTACTTCGGTTAATATTTTCATATACATGGAGACATATATTTCCACAATATTTATGAAAATTACCTTTGAAATCTTCAAGACTGTTTTCACCTATCAGGAATTTAGACAATGTGCAAGGTTCTCTATAAAATGTTAAGAGCTAAAAATATTAAGACCCAAAAATAATTTTTAGCTCCAAAATGCAATAATGTAAAATCTAAAATATTAAAGCTCTATTTAAATAGAAATCTATAAAATGTAATGCTTTAGTTTGTTGGAAGATTTTTAATCAGTTTCAATTTCAGTGCTTGTGATTGGTCTGTTCATATTTTCTATTTCTTCCTGGTTCAGTCTCAGAAGGTTGTGCATTTCTAAGAATTTGTCCAGTTCTTCCAGGTTGTCCATTTTATTGGCATATAGTTGCTTGTAGTAATTTCTCATGATCCTTTGTATTTCTGCAGTGTCAGTTGTTACTTCCCCTTTTTCATTTCAAATTCTATTGATTTGCATCTCCCCCTTTTTTTCTTGATGAGTCTAACGGTTTATCAATTTTGTTTATTTTCTCAAAGAACAAGCTTTTAGTTTTACTGATCTTTGTTATCATTTCCTTCATTTTTTTTCATTTATTTCTGATCTGATCTTTATGATTTCTTTCATTCTGCTAACTTTGGATATTTTTGTTCTTCTTTCTGTAACTGCTTTACATGTAAAGTTATGTTGCTTATTTGAGATGTTTCTTGTTTCTTAAGGAAGGATTGTATAGCTATTAACTTCCCTCTTAGAACTGCTTTGGTTGCATCCCATAAGTTTTGGGTTGTCGTGTTTTTATTGTCACTTATTTCTAGGTATTTTTTGATTTTTTCTTTGATTTATTCAGTGATTTCTTGGTTATTAGAAGTGTATCATTTAGCCTCCATGTGTTTATATTTTTTACAAATTTTTTTCCTGTATTTGATATCTAGGCTTATAGTGTTGTGGTCGGAAAAGATACTTGATACAATTTCAATTTTCTTAAATTTACCAAGGCTTCATTTCTGACTAAGATATGATCTATATTGGAGAATGTTCCATGAGCACTTGAGAAGAATGTGCAGTCTGTTGTTTTTGGATGGAATGTCCTATAAATATCAATTAAGTCCATCTTGTTTAATGTATCATTTAAAGCTCGTCTTTCCTTATTTATTTTCATTTGGGATAATCTGTCCATTAGTGAAAGTGTGGTGTTAAAGTCCCCTACTATGATTGTGTTACTGTCAATTTACCCTTTTGTGGCTGCTAGTATTTTCCTTATGTATTGAGGTGCTTCTATGTTGGTTGCATAAATACTTACAATTGTTATATGTTCTTCTTGGATTGATCTCTTGATCATTATATAGTGTCCTTCTTTGAATTCTATCAAACAGTTAGAGAAGAGATAACACCTACCCTTCTCAAACTCTTCCAAAATATACCAGAGGGAGGAACACTCCCAAAATCATTCAATGAGGCCACCATCACCCTGATACCAAAAGCCAACAAAGATGTCACAAGGAAAGGAAACTACAGGCCAATATCACTGATGAACATAGATGCAAAAATCCTCAAAAAAATTATAGCAAACACAATGCAACAGCACATGTAAAGGATCATATACCATGACCAAGTGAGATTTATCCCAGGAATGCAAGGATTCTTCAATATACGCAAATCAATCAATGTGATGCACTATATTAACAAACTGAAGGAGGAAAAACATATAAACATCTCAATAGATGCAGAGACAGTTTTTGACAATATTCAACACCCATTTATGATAAAAACCCTCCAGAAAGTAGGCATAGAGGGAACTTTCCTCAAAATAATAAAGGCCATATATGACAAACCCACAGCCAACATCACCCTGAATGGTGAAAAACTGAAACCATTTCCATTAAGATCAGGAACAAGACAAGGTTGCCCACTCACCACCGTTATTCAACATAGTTTTGGAAGTTTTAGTCACAGCAATCAGAGAACAAAAAGAAATAAAAGGAATCCTAATTGGAAAAGAAGAAGTAAAGCTGTCACTGTTTGTAGATGACATGATACTATAAATAGACAATCCTAAAGATGCTACCAGAAAACTACTAGAGCCAATCAATGAGTTTGGTGAAGTAGCATAATACAAAGTTAATGCACAGAAATCTCTTGCATTCCTACACACTAATGATGAAAACTCTGAAAATGAAATTAAGAAAACACTCTCATTTACCACTGCAACAAAAAGAATAAAATACCTAGGAATAAACCTACCTAAGGAGACAAAAGACCTGTATGCAGAAAATTAGGAGAAACTGATGCAAGAAATTAAAGATGATACAAATAGATGGAGAGGTATACCATGTTCTTGGATTGGAAGAATCAACATTGTGAAAATAACTCTACTACCCAAAGCAATGTACAGATTCAACGCAATCCCTATCAAACTACCAATGGCATTTATCACAGAACTAGAACAAATAAGTTCACAATATGTATAGAAACACAAAAGACCCAGAAGAACCACAGCAACCTTGAGAAAGAAAAACGAAGCTGGAGGAATCAGGTTCCCTGACTTCAGACTATATGACAAAACTACAGTAATCAAGACAGTTTGGTACTGACACAGAAACAGATATATAGATCAATGGAACAGGATAGAAAGCCCAGAGATTATCCCACGCATGTATGCTCACCTTATCTTTGATAAAGTTGACAAGAATATACAGTGGAGAAAAGACAGCCTCTTCAATAAGTGGTGCTGTGAAAACTGGACAGCTACATGGAAAATAATGAAATTAGAACACTCCCTAACACCATACTCAAAGATAAACTCAAAATGGATTAAAGACCTAAATGGAAGGACAGACACTATCAAACTCTTAGAAGAAAACATAGGCAGAACACTGTGTGACATAAATCACAGCAAGATCCTTTTTGACCCACCTCCTAGAGAAATGGAAATAAAAACAAAAATAAACAAATGGGACCTAATGAAACTTAAAAGGTTTTGCACAGCACAGAAAACCATAAACAAGATGAAAATACAACCCTCAGAATGGGAGAAAGTATTTGCTAATGAAGCAACTGACAAAGGATTAATCTCCAAAATTTACAAGCAGCTCATGCAGCTCAATATCAAAGAAACAAGTAACCCAATCCAAAAATGGGCAGAAGAACTAAATATACATTTCTCCAAAGAAGATATACAGATTGCCAACAAACACATGAAAGAATGTTCAACATCATTAATCATTAGAGAAATGCAAATCAAAACTACGAGATATCATCTCACACTCCTCAGAATGGCCACCATCAAAATATCTACAAACAATAAATGCTGAAGAGGGTGTGGAGAAAAGGCAACCCTTCTGCACTGTTGGTGGGAATGTAAATTGATACAGCTACTATGAAGAACAGTATGGAGGTTCCTTAAAAAACTAAAAATAGAACTACCATACTGCGTAGCAATCCTACTCTTGTGCATATACCCTGAGAAAACCATAATTCCAAAAGAGTCAGGCACCAAAATGTTCATTGCAGCTCTGTTTACAATAGCCAGGACATGGAAGCAACCTAAGTTTCCATCAACAGATGAATGGATAAAGAAGATGCCATCCATACATACAATGGAATATTACTCAGCCATAAAAACAAAGAAATTGAATTATTTTCAGTGAGGTGGATGGACCTAGAGTCTGTCATACAGAGTGATGTATGTCAGAAAGAGAAAAACAAATACCGGATGCTAACACATATATATGGAATCTAAAAAAAAAAGGTCATGAAGAACCTAGGGGTGATGGGAGTAAAGACACAGACCTACTAGAGAATGAACTTGAGGATATGGGGAGGGGGAAGGGTAAGCTGGGACAAAGTGAGAGAGTGGCATGGACATATATATCCTACCAAACATAAAATAGATAGGTAGTGGGAAGCAGCTTCATAGCACAGGGAGATCAGCTTGGTGCTTTGTGACCACCTAGAGGGGTGGGATAGGCAGTGTGGGAGGGAGGGAGAGGCAAGATGGAAGATATATGGAGGCATATGTATGTATATATAACTGATTCACTTTGTTATAAAGCAGAAAGTAACACACCATTGTAAAGCAATTATATACAATAAAGATAATAAAAAATGTATTGACAGAAAAGAGTCAAAAAATAATTGTAATGCTTTAACCTGCATCTCAGCTCACTTGTATAGTTGAATTATATATAATGGAGGATACAAATGTGTTTAATATGTATCACATGATATGGTACAAAGCTTGCAGATTAAAGGTAATATCATTAAAAGTCCTATTTAGATGCACATAAGAATAGCTCCAAGACAGATAGTATTATGTTTCTCATGCTATTATATGCATAACCTAGATTCTATGAAAAATAAAAGCATCTCAAAAAAGTCTGTGTACCCTAAGAAGTCAAGAAAGTATACATGTGGCTATTTATAAATGGACAATAAGATGCTGTATAACATGGACAAGAACCATATTCCAAATACATGCCACTGATCATTTGTCTCTTTGGCACTAATCACTTAGCTGCAGGTCAGGCACTGGATTATATACTGGATTTCTACAAATGTTCATTGTGAGCACTTAGTAACTGAAGTCTGTTAAAAGTCTGCTATTAAATCCTTTATCCTGTAGTTGATTATTAAGAAAGTTGAAAATAATTAATACTTGAATCAGTGAGTTATATAGATATGTCATCAAGTAAAGAAATTATACTATTTAGGCCAGACTTTACATCAAAAAGAGAATTGTTTGCAACTTTTGCTATGGGTTGTAAACAAGTTCCTCAGCCATACACATCTTGACTATAAAAGTCATAAAATTATTACTCCTTTGAGAGAGAGAGACAATTATAAAGGCAGCAGAAATAGAGTAGAATTTACTGTTGGCTGGATATTCCATTCTTGGCAAGAGAGATGAACACATTTCTGTAGTATTACATTATTTATTGTCTTACAGTTTATTATTATCTTTATGTTCTAATATTTAATAGCTTTGTACAATGTAATAAAATCAGAATTGTGCAAAGAAATATCTGACTTTGGGATTCTTATTCCTTTTTTCTTGCTCACTTTTGTGTTATCCTGGATAAGTTTTTCCTTGTTAATGGAATTGTAAACTGTAAATTTGGTTCAAGATTTAGTCACGACTATATAATTCATATTTGGTTGTAGACACTGTTATGCATCTAGCGTATGCAAAAAAAAAAAAGTATTCATTGAGTTCTACCCTAGGTCATTAGGGCTCAACACTGGGGATTGAGACCAGTGTTTATAAATAATAGAAATTGTATTTTTGCTAGTCATTGATCTCCATTCACATATTCCTTTCATTTATGTTGTGGCTAGTGGTGAATGCACTATTAAAGAACAAGATTTAGGCATTCCTAAATACCATCTTAATATATAATCTTTAAAAAATGCACAATCACAGATAACTATAGCAGAAATAAAAGTAAACTACCAAAAAAATGGACTTCAGAGCTGGGAGATAAAATACCTAAGATGATCCCTTTCTTATGTTTATTACTAAGTGTAAAAGTCCTCATTGAAAGTATATAAACTGAAAGAGCTCACATTCTCACACTAGCACCCAATTTAAAGAGCTGTCTATATTTTTCTTAATTAGGCTAAAAAATATAAAATTTAAGGACTCTTGCTGAATCTGAAATGCCCAGATTATAAAATATGTCTTATAAATCAATATTGATATGAGTTATATAGCTTCTCTCCACAGTAACACCTCCCTAGCATAGTATCATCCTCTGATTGCCATTCCTTGGCTGTACTTTACTGGCATACGCACACTTCATGATGATTGCATCTATGACAGAAGACCCAGTCTAAAAGTATTACCTCTAGTAGATGTTGACAGTGTGTCTGCTGTAACAGATATATAACAGATTATATATATATATATATATACATATATATATATAAAATATGTATATAATATATATCTCCTAGGTAGTATAATGTTTTTCATTAGGCATCCAATAACATATGCCTCATGAAATTTCAAACATCTGTGAATTGATTGACATAGATTTGAGGTACAGAGAACTATTTTAAGTCCTCTGCAATCATATCACCTACACAAAATAGTGACACTGACTCTTCACCTTTCTCTTGCCTCTGCCAAATCCATACTGAATAAAGATATGAGAAGTTGTTGGGCAGATCTTATCTGTCAGATTATTGATATATAGAAATTATAGCTAATGCCTGACCTAAGCTGCTATCCCGCTGGCTGGGGAAAGCTTTTCCAATGGACCCTTTATCCCAAAGAATAAAGTCTACAGTTACAACGGTAATAGAAAATATTAGCAATAATTGAATGAAAGAAAAACATTATAGGCAGTTGATCTATTATGACCCTTTGAGTTATACTGCAGCCATCTCCAGCTAAGCTTAAAACATTCCCTGATGCAACTGTTATGAAACTCTTAAGAATGTTTGGGTATAAATAGCTGAAGGCTGGAATAAACACTCTCATTAATCTCATTCATTCAATGAATTGATATGTGTATTGCATAAACAAAGTATTCACATATACAAATTTAAAAATCCATATTCTGAGCAGAGTTTTTAATAAAACTTTGTTAAAAAAATTAAATCAGATAAAAAACACCAATGTAATATTTCATTAACTTTCTCTCTTTTTGAAATAAAAATAAAATAATTTGTGGTAAATTGATATTTATCATTTCTAAATCACACAGAAATTCTTCACCTGTTTTTGAAAATTAAGTCAAAATTAACTCGAAAAAAATAAATTTCATGGAGGAACACTAATTCTGTTTTTAGAACATTGGATTGTCAGTTGACAACAAAAATATGGGGATTACTGATTGGAATATATCAAATGTACATTGTCATATGTTTCAATAAGTTACTATTACAGTCCCAGTGAACCAAGAAATAAATATTTTATTTTTATCCTGATTTTTTCATTCAATAGTTAACCTTATATTTGAATGAAATATGGCAGAGAATAAACTAACATAATTAACTAAATTAATAGTAAATAAAAGACAAAGTATAAACTACAAAAAAACCCCATAAATTTGTCAATGAACTGAGCCTTGTATATAAAATGAATTTTAAATAATCATATATATGTTATGTAATTTTATATATTTCTTGTGAGTTTGATATGGTCTGCTATTTGTACTATCTTTAATAATTAAAATGAAAAAAAAATCCTACAGGAATTCTTAATTATGATATCCCGATTCCAAAAATATCTATCTTCACTAACCTCATTCCCAAATGAACTAATATTAGAAAAAAAATTCTCAGGTAAAGATTAAGCAAATAAGAATATAGTAAATATTCTGGAAAATAAAATCTTAATACCGTTTTAAAAATTAAAGTAGCCTATTCCAAATTATGTGAAAATAAATTGGCAATTTTTCATTAGAAACTCAAAGTTGTTTATAACTGCTGTGAGGTGCATAGAGAAGCAAGCCTATCAGGTCAGAAATTTTTACTAAATGCTCAGTATTAAGAAAGTGTCCACATAAGTTCATCAAATCAGAAACAAAACAAAAAAGTACTTATTTGTCCAAGGTCAATATATTGATTTAAATTCAAATGCCATTGGTAGCCCATAAAAATTTGAAAGAGGCTGAAGTGTACTTTATGACTAATAGTCCCATGTGTTTAGACATAGGACTGTTATTAAAGTCCACAATTTTTCCTGGACTTTCATATGTCACCTATAAATAGAAGAAAATACTACTAAACTACTTTCATTTAAGAAATGTGAGAAAATAAGAAATCAACAAGATTATTGTTCTTGTGCTTTTATGTATGTGAAGATAGGAAACACTGAGTAGTAGCCTGCAGCTATTAACTCAAACTTAAAACTAACTTTTGATGCTTAATTCTCTTGTCAATATATTTCTGGGAAGAAAAAAAAATATTGATGGCAAGAAAATCTCCCTTTATTTACTTTTAAAAAATTTACCCTAATTCAGTGTTGTTTCAGAATTCATGCAACATGATCTTATATGAATTTAATTTATTTGAATAATGACATTCATCTAATATGGTTAATATTTTACCTATAAATATGTATCTTTAATTTTACTTTCTTCCAGAAAATTTAGATATATTTATGACTAGCCTGCATTAATATTAAGCTGTTTTAAAGATCTGAAAAATATTTTCTTTCCTTTTTCTTTATATAATTTTAATGAACAACTTTTATTGTAATGCTAATCAAAATACGTTATCTTTTTCATATAATTATTAACATAAAATCTGTGCAGAAATATTGAATAAAATAAAATGATATAATTCTGTAAACTACTTTCTGAATGCTTATATGAGTTGGTCAAAGGGAGAAATATATTTACATTGGCAAAATAACATCATAATTTTACAGATTCCATTAAAAAATATTGAAAAGTTGTTGATTTTGATTACTGTTGAATATCATTGACAAATTTTTAGAAATGAAGTATGTGTCAGATTTAGCCTCTGTGAAATCACTCAAGTATCCAATTGTTCAATTATATATACTTACTCATATTTCTTAAAAAGTAATTTTGAAAAGTATGGTTATTATTTATAATTAATTTTAAAATATCAACTGTGGTATGTTTTATAATTTGGAACACATGATTTATGCCAAATGAAAAATGTTTAGTGTAATGTAATTCTATTGACAAGTAGTTATATTTACATGAAGTTTAACAACAGGATAAACTAATCAATGGTGGAGGAAATAAGATTATCTTTGTTTGTGGGGAGGATATTGACTGGGAGGAAACGGAAGTTTTTGAGATGATATAATATTCAATATTTCAATAGGGTTTTGGGTTACCCAAGTGTATGCACTTGTCAAAAAGTTTTAAAGGATAAACCAAAGATTTGTATGTAAATTTTACCTTTGACAAAACATATAACTAAAATAACATAGAACTTGAATTATTGATGTTAAGTCTACTGAAGTGTTTAAAGGAAAAGTATACTAATATTAGTATTCAACTTATTTGAAAAATAACAGAAAATAAGATAAAATCATGGATGGGCATATGAATGAATAAACGTTTAAATATACACTAAAGAATGAAAAGTAAAATTTCAATGCTAGAATCAATGTGGTAGATATTTTGTATTTGATTATTTTTTTATTTTTTTCTTATAATAAAATATTTGAAAAAAACATTAAGTATAACTTAGATGAAGGAGTCATAAAAGGGTTTCCTGAAGAAGTGACTGTTTCACTGAGAGATGAAGGAAAAGTAGAAAATAGTCAGGTGTAGGATGGAGAAAGAACACTCCAGAGAAAACAACAGGTATCAATGTCCCCAAGTGCAAAATAACTTGATGCATTTAAAAAATGCAAGAGGGACTCCCCTGGTGGCAACGTGGTTAAGAATCCACTTGCTAATGCAGGGGACATGGGTTCAATCCCTGGTCTGGGAAGATCTCACATGCCTCAGAGCAACTAAACCCATGCACCACAGCTACTGAGCCTGTGCTCTAGAGCCCACGAGCCACAACTACTGAGCCCACATGCCACAACTACTGAAGCCCACATGCTTAGAGCCCATGCTCATCAACAAGAGAAGCCATTGCAATAAGAACCCTGTGCACCACAATGAAGAGTAACCCCTGCTTGCTGCAACTAGAGAAAGACCATGCACAGCAAAGTGGACCCAACACAACCAAAAATAAATACATAAAATAAATAAATTTTTAAAAAATGAAAGAATAAGCTAGTAAGGAGTTAAAGCATTCATGGATTCATGAGTCATATTAGGGATTACTCTTCATCTATTGCTTATACTGATTCAGTGGCTTAGTTTAACTTATGAATTTAAAAAAAAAGTATCAATAACTACACTAGAATGAAATGGATTAAACACTTCAAACAAAAGGAAGAGATTGGAAGATTGAATTTTAAAAATAAAAGATCTAAATCTATGCAGTCCATAAGAGACATAGTTTAGTATCAAAGGTGACAATGAGTTGAAAGTAAAAACAAAAATCAAAAAGATACACCATGAAAATTGTTAGCACAAGTAGACCAGAGTACATATATTAATATCAGGTAAAGTAGACTTTAAAACAAAACAAGTTATTAAAGGCCAAAAAAGAAAAAAAAACACTTCTTAATGATAAAATGTTAAGTTTATCAGGGAGATATAACAACTATACACATAAATTAACAGTGGGGTACAAACTACCTGAAGCAAAAACTGACAGAATTGAAAAGGTAAATACACTATTAAACAGTAATAATTGATGGAAGAAGCATACAGAATATCAGAAAATATACATAACACTTGAACAAGCATCAACAGACTCAACCTAACAGACATACATAAACCAGTCTACTGATGAGTGCAGAATACATATTATTTTCAAGTGATTATGGAACATTATCCAAGATAGATCATGTGTTAGGTCATAAAACAAGTCTCAACACATAAAATAATTGAAATCATACTGTGTATGTATGTTCTGTGACTCTAAACGAATTAAATTAGAAATCAAGAATAGACTTAAAATCTGGAAATTCCCCATATATTTGGAAATTAAACAAAAAACATCTAAATAACCCATGAGTCAAGAATAATCATGAAAAATTAAAAATTGTTTAACTTCAAATAACACAAGTGTTAAATTTTTAATATCTATATTTATTAATGTTTCCCTGAACACAAGCATAAGGATTCTGGGTCAGAGCAAATTATTAATACTTACATAATAAAAACCAGGCCAGTCTACTTTTGTCCTAATTCTTACCCCTGGGTGACACAAAGAAAAACAGATGTTATTCTATAGGTACTAGATGTATTATAGGTGAGGAAACCTGAAAATAATGCATCTGAGTGTTTAAATAAGAATAGAACAGCTGTCTCCTTGTCAATCCCAAAAAGAGGGGGTGAAACCCCTTGCTCCTTAGGACAGATCCTGGAACCTTACTCTCATTATTTGGAATGTAAAGAAATCTTTCCAACAGGGGTCATGAGACTAATGTCTCCAGTTTTGAAACCCAGTGAATGTCTTCATGGTCCTAGGTCTCATCACCCTTCAAGATGTATGCACATACCTCAAGGGGAATAAAATCTTTGGATGGTCTCTCAATATCTAATCATTCATAAGTTAGCATCTAGGCTTGAATTTTCTCCCACATCGCAATTTTCAGGAAAACATACTCAGAATTCCCTGTTTAAAAATATGAAAATATTTTTTAAAAGTCCCCCTCCCAAAAACATGTTATATTTATGAGATGCAGCTAAAGCAGTGGTTAGAGGGAATTATAAAATTGTTAATGCACATATGAGGAAATTGTAAAAGTCTCAAGCCAATAACCTCAGATTTCATCTTAAGAAAATAGAACAAAAGGAAACCAAAGTGTTAATGAGAAAATGATGATTAGAGCAGAAATAATAAAATAGAAAGCAACAACAACAAAAGAAACCAAAAATGTATGCTCTGTTCTTTGAAAATATCAACAGTTCTAATTATCAAAATTTTAAGTAGACTCACCTGGAAAAAAAGAAGACTCAGATTACTAAAATCAGAAATGAAAGAGAGTATATTAGTGTTGATATTTCAGGAATAAAAGTAATTATAGGGAAATATTATGAACAATTTTATGCTAACAAATTAGATAACCTAGATAAAATTTACAGACTTCTAAGAGACAAACTACTGAACACAACTCAAGAAGGAATAGAAAGCTTCAGTAGGCTTATAACAAAAAAAGTCATAGAATTAATCTTTCTACAAACAAAAGTCCAGGCCCTTATGGCTTCATTTGTGAATTCTACCAAATGTTAACAGAAGAATTAAAACCAATCCCATATAAACACTTACAAAAAATCTAAGCAAAGGGACACTTCCTGACCCTTTCTATGAGGCCAGGCTTACCTTGATGTCAAAGCAAAGACATCAAAAGAAAAGAAAGCTGCAGACCAAAATAATAGCCTTTAGAAATACAGATGAAAAAAAAATTCTCAACAAAATACTAGCAAACTAAATTCAGCATCATATAAAAAGGATTCTATACCATGACCAAGTGGGATTTATCTCAGGAATGTAAGTATTGTTTAATATCAGAAAACACTGTAATACATCATATTAATAAAATAAAGAATAAAAACTACCGAGTAGTCTCAGATTCAGAAAAAGCATTTAACATAATCAAACATCTATTCCTGATGAAAAATCTAGATATCCCATCCTGTGGATAGGATGGAATTGAGGATTGACTGTAAACAAGCATGATAAAATTTTGGGAGGGTGAAGAAAGTGTTCTATATCTGTATTATGGTGATGGTTGCATAATTACATAAATTTCCTTAAAAAATTGGATTGCTATTTAAAATGGTAAATTGTATGAGACATATCTCAAAGTTTTGAAAAATATAAATAATGAAGAAACTCTATAAATTGGAATAAAGTGATTTTTTGGTTATGTGTTTAAATGATAAATGCCTGTTGCTAATAAATTTATATTATGTTACCTTTTGTGTAAGACAGAAAACAAATTTCACATATAGATAGATATCTGCCTATTTTTGCAAAAGTTACAAAGGATAAACTAGAAACTCATAAAATTAGGGGGCAGGATATCAGGAAAAGCATAATTATAGAAATATCTCTATCAATTTTATGTGACTTTGATTATATATTTATTTATTTATTTAATTTATATATTTTGTTTTGCGGTACGTGGGCCTCTCACTGTTGTGGCCTCTCCCACTGTGGAGCACAGGCTCTGGACGTGCAGGTTCAGTGGCCATGGCTTATGGGCCCAGCCGCTCTGTGGCATGTGGGATCCTCCTGGACTGGGGCACAAACCCATGTCCCATGCATTGGCAGGTGGACTCTCAACCACTGCACCACCAGGGAAGCCCCTCTAGTTATTTTTTGATTTCTTCTTTGATTTCTTCTGTGATCTCTTGGTCATTTAGTAGCATATTGTTTAGCCTCCATGTGTTTGTACTTTTTGAAGTTTTCTTTCTTTTTTCCTGTAATTTATTTCTAATCTCATAGCATTGTGGTCAGAAAAGATGCTTGATATAATTTCAATTTTCTTAAATTTACTGAGGCTTGATTTGTGACCCAAGATGTGATTTATCCTGGAAAATGTTCCGTGTGCTCTTGAGAAGAATGTCTATTCTGCCACTTTTTGGTGGAATGCCCTATAAACATGATTTAAGTCTTTTGGTCTATTGTGTCATTAAAAGCTTGTGTTTCCTTTTTTATTTTCTGTTTGGATGATCTCTCCATTGGTTTGAGTGAGGAGTTAAAGTCCCCTACTATTATTGTGTTACTGTCATTTTCTCCTTTTATGGCTATTAGCATTTGCCTTATATATCGAGGTCTTCCTTTGTTGCGTGCATAAATACTTACAATTCTTAAATCTTCTTCTTAGATTGACAGTTTGATCATTATGTAGTGTCCATCCTGGTCTCTTGTAATAGTCTTTATTTTAAATTCTATCGTGTCTGATATGAGTAGCGCTATTCCAGCTTCCTTTGTTTCCCATTTGCATGGAATATCTTTTTCCATCCCCTCAATTTCCGTCTGTATATGTCCCTAGGTCTGAAGTGGGACTCTTGTAGATAGGATATATACAGATCTTGATTTTGTATTCATTTAGCTAGTCTGTGTCTTTTTATTGGGACATTTAATCCATATATATATATATATATATATATATATATATTTCTATTACCATTTTCTTATTTTGGGGAGGTTTGTTCTTGTAAGTCTTTTTCTTTTCTTGTGCTTCCCACCCTCAGAAATTTCTTTAGTATTTGTTGTAATGCTGGTCTAGCCGTGCTGAATTGTCTTAGCTTTTGCTTATCTGTAAAGCTTTTTATTTCTCTTTAGATTTTGAATGAGATCATCTCTGGGTAGAGTAACCTTGGTTGTAGCTTTTCCCTTTCATCACTTTAAATATATCCTGCTATTACTTTCTTGTCTGCAAAGTTTCTGATGAAAAATCAGCTGATAACCTTAGGGAGATTCCCTTGTATGTTATTTCTTTTGCTTTTCCCTTGCTGCTTTTAATATTTTTTCTTTGTATTTAATTTTTGTTAGTTTGATTAATTTGTGTCTTGGTGTGTTTCTCCTTGGGTGTATCCTGTATGGAACTCTCTGCACTGCTTTGTCTTGATTGACTATTTATTTTCCCATGTTAGGAAAGTTTTACACTATAATCTCTTCAAATATTTTCTCAGGCCCTTTCTCTTTCTCTTCTTCTGGGACCCCTATAAATCGATTGTAAGTGCATTTGATGTTGTCCCAGTTATCTCTGATATTGTCTTCAATTCTTTTCATTCTTTTTTCTTTATTCTATTCCTCAGCAGTTATTTCCACCATTCTATCCTCCAGCTCACTTATTCATTCTTCTGCTTCAGTTATTCTTCTGTTGATTCATTCTTGTGTACTTTTCATTTCAGTTATTGTGTTGTTCATTACTGATTATTTGTTCTTTAGTTCTTCTAGGTCCTTTTTAAATGTTTCTTGTATTTTCTCCATTCTATTTCCTAGATCTTGGATCATCTTCATTATCATTACTCTGAATTCTGTTTCAGATAGCTTGCCTATTTCTTCTTCTTATATTTTGTTTTGTGGGATTTTACCTTGCTCCCTTGTCTACAGCATATTTCTCTGTCATTTAAGTTTTCTAACCTACTGCATTTATGGTATTCTTTCCACAGGTGGCAGGCTCATTGTTACTCTTGTTTCTGTTGACTGCCCCCTGCTGAGTGAGTTTGGTCCAGGGCCTTGTGTAGGCTTCCTGGTGAGAGGACCTGGTGTCTGCTTTCTGTTGGATAAATTTGAATATTTTCCCTCTGATGGGCAGGGTGCATAAGGTGGTGTGTTTTGGGGTATCTGTGAGATTAGTATGACTTTAGGTAGCCTGTATACAGATGGGTGGGACTGTGGTCCTGTTTTGCTGGTTATTTGGTGTGAGGTGTTTAGCACTGGAACCAACAAGCAGTTGTGTGGGGCTGGGTCTTGGTGTTGATATGGATATCTTCAGGATGCCCATCCTGATTAATATTCCCTGGGCCTGGGAAATCTCTGGTGTTCCAGTGTCTTGGACTATGTTCCCATCCAAGAGACCCAGGCCTGCCCCTTGGACAGGAAACCAAGAGCCTGCAAGCCACACAGTGTAAACCAATAATAAATGGAGAGAAGAAAAGAAAGAAGCAAAAAAAGAAAGAAAAACAAAACAAACAAACAAAAAACCAGACAAACAAATTCATAGCAAATATCAAGAACAGCAGTAAACAAATAGCAGCAACACCAACACAACACACCATTACACAGACACACACCATTACACACACACACACACACAGAAAAGTAAAAGAAAACAAGGGAATAGACAACCAAACAAGATAAATTTATATGAGAACAGTTGATAGGGATTATAATAATGAAAACAAAGAATGAAATATTAAGCAGAAACAGTGGCAAGGAACAACATCAACAGCAACAACAAAAAAGCTAAAAGAACATAGAATATACAGCTAAAAATAATTTTAAAAAAAGAAAAAAAAAAGAGAAATATAAAATGAAGAACAAAAACAAGACAAAATACACAAAGCAACAAAAAAGTAAAGAAAAAAGACAAAAATTAAAACATATATATTAAGAAAATAACAATATAAAAATAAAAGTAGAAAATAAAAAAATAAAAGATAAAAATAATAAAAGCTACAGCACCAACGGAACAAAATGAAACAAACCAACAAAGTATAATAGTAATAAGAATATTTTCCTGGGGCTGCCTCCTCAAGACGCCTTCCAGTACATCTAGGTAGGTCTCTGGACCTGCTATGGACAGTGTGTGGTCTCAGATGTTGAAACACTCATTGTTTATTCAGGTATTCCACAACACAGGATTTACCCAGCCAATATTTGTATTTAATTCATGTGCTGCCACATGGAAAGATTTGCATTTCTCTTCCCTACTTGCACGGCCCCTTGGGCTCCGTTTTGGTTTTAACTCCGCCTCAGAGTGTGTGCCAACCTCAGGCATCTGATCCTTGCCTAGGTGAGAGGGAGCAAATGCAGTGGCTGCTTGGTGTACACCTGGGTACTCCCAGTACCTGCAGCAGCAGGAGCTGGCCTATGGGAGCATTATCGGTCCCGCCTCACACTTGCCTCTCAACAATGACACCTTGCTTTCCAGGAAGACCATGCTTCCTCTAGGGGCATTCTCTGTCGTGTGTCCCTTCACTCCCCTCGTCCCTTCTTTGGATCCACACAGCCACCTGTGTTTCTCTCCCCGGGTGTGTTCTTCCAACATCACATCTTAGCCTTCCAACCCTGCCAGCTTTGGCGGACTCTTGTCTCAGGCAGGGGCACCCAGCACTGATTCCCAAAGAGGTTTTGGGGTGGGCAGTGCTCAGGCCCCTGGAGCCTACAATGGTGGAGATGACCCCGCCCCAAGGGGCTGGTGGGCCCACTCAGGTGGGAGCCCCTCCCAATGCCCACAGAGGCTGAAGAGGCTGGCAGATGGGGAAGGGTTTTATAATGGTAGCTACATCCCTTGTATGATGCTGGACAATGACACCTTGTTAGAGTGTCACAGGCTGTTTTCATAGACTTTCCTGTTTGTGGCGCCCCTTGCTCCTGTCCCTTCAGGCTGTCTTTTCACAGCCAAGAGCTCTCCTCTCCCTGGGTCTGTACTCCATACCCCTTCTTCCAACACCCAGCTCCCCTTCACAACAGGAGACTCACGATTCATGCTGGAATGTGCAGAGCTGTGGTGTAGATCATGCATGCAGTTCTTACTTTGTCCTGCCTTCCACAAACCGTATGCTACATTCTCCTTTGATCCCCCGAAGTTTCTTTTCTGTCCCAGCTGATTTCCCCTCTGTGAGGGAGTCTTTCTTAATGTGAGGATCTCTCCTTATCTTCAGCTTCGCTCAAGGGTTGCGGGTCTCTTTTTTATTCCTCTTTTCTTTTTTCTTTAGTTCTTTTATGTGTTTGAAGTCTACTGCTAATGTTTAGCAAGTGCTCTGTGGGAACTGTTCCAATTGTAGATGTGTTTTTGATGAACTTGTGAGGAGTGACAAATTCTGTGTCCTGTTATTCTACCATCTTGACTCCTCCTCTGATGGTGCATCTTTTTTTTTTTTTTTTTTTTTTTTTTTTTTTTTTTTTTGGTGGTACGCGGGCCTCTCACTGTTGTGGCCTCTCCCGTTGCGGAGCACAGGCTCCGGATGCGCAGGCTCAGCAGCCATGGCTCACGGGCCCAGCCGCTCCGCGGCATATGGGATCCTCCCAGACCGGGGCACGAACCCGTATCCCCTGCATCGGCAGGCGGACTCTCAACCACTGCGCCACCAGGGAGGCCCTGATGGTGCATCTTTAAAATCTAATTATTTAAAAATATTTTTTCATATAGAGTTGCACATTTATTCTTATTATATTCCTGGATATTTTATCTTTATTGCTATTGCAAATAAAGTATTTTCTTACATTATATTTTCTAAATGAATGCTAGTGTTATATATAAAAGCTATTGACTTCTACATGTTAATTTTATACTCCATTACCCTGCTGAACTCTTACATTTATTCTTGTAGTCTACCTGTTATTTTCTCCTACATGTACCAGTTATAAAATCATATTATTTGCAAGTAGTGATGGATCTGTTCTTCTTTGCAATTCTGTTATTTTAATATATAATGGATTTATCTTCTTGTTTAACATGCTGACTAATAATTAAAGACAGCAATAAATAACTCAGGTAATTATGGGCACACTTTTCTTGTATCTAACTTAAATTTGAATATTTTTGTGTTAATAAAGTATTAATTTCTCTTATTTTATTTAAGGTATGATTAAAATAAGAATGGTTTGCAAAGGCCTCACTACAGAAATAATAAAATTTTATTACACACATAATAAATAACATTAATATATTTCCTAATGTTCATTATTGGGTTTCTGGAGTAAGCTTTATTGGCAATTTTGTGTAATTTTTTAACATATTGTTATATTTCCAGTGTTTTACTAAGAGTTCTGTGTTAATATTCATAAGGAATGTTGGTCTGTAATTTTCAATTTTTGTTCAGTCTTTGTGGTCTTTCACGAACAATGAGAAGCTTGCTTCAAAGAAATAATTAAAAACAATCTTTCTTTATTTAACTCTGAAACATCATAAATATCACTGAGATGAACAGCTGCTTAAAGCTTTGGTTTAAATTCTCTATGATATAATTTGAGCCTGTTGGATTGTTTTGGCAAAGGATAAAATTTTCAATATTCTTATTCTACAGAAATTAATTTCTTTAGGTGTTTATCCACTTCTGGAGAGAGATTGAGCAAATATGTTCTCCTAAAGAAAGTAAATTTATGTAAGTTATTTGTGTGTATGTATTTGGTTTCTGTATTGCTGTGGTTATTTCCCTCTTATCACTTCATGTTTGCTATATTCATGCTTTCTCTTTTAATGTTATATAAATTATTCGATTTTTCACAGAATGTTTTTTATTTACTTAATAGATATACAATTTTCTTTCCAATTTATGTAATTTATATGTAATAATTTCAGAACTTTTCTTCCCTTCAACATGTTTTATTCAATATCAAATTTCTAATATTGCATACTTTATGCTTTTCATTTTATTGTGAATGAATATATTTGTTTGATGTTAAGTACTTTCTTCTTAACACTGTCTAGCTCTTTTATAGTTTCTCATTCTCATTATTTGTGAGATATATGCAGTTTCTGCCTTATTTCCACATTGACATAAAAGGTCATTAAGAGAGAATTATTATTTAATTTCAGAAAGGGTTATTTAATTTTTTTTTCAAAAATTTGGTCATATGAAAGTTCCATGGGCACGTGATAAGAATGCATATTGTCTATTTTCAAAATACAGAGATAGAAATATATGACTTAGCGTAAACTTTGCAATTATACATTTTCAATTTCCTGTAACTATACTTCATTTATCATATTTGATCTGTGAGACTCAGAAAATTGGAATGGAAGTATATTAATATTTGTGTGTTTATCTCTATTTCTCCTTGCATATCCTGTAGGATATGCTTTATGACTGTTGATACTATGTACTTTTATGGATAGCTATTCATATGTTTGTTCTTTTTTATTTTCTTTTTTTTTAAATTATTGAAGTATAGTTGATTTACAATATCATGTAGGTTTCAGGTGTATTCATAATGTTTTATCTTCGTTTTGAATTATATTTTTAAGCATTCATAATTGTACTTCAAATTATTGTTTAATGATTTAAGGATTAATTATACCTTATCTTCCATTAGTTTGTGATCTCACATTTGTTTATGTTTGCATTTGACTAGCACAACTTTTCTCACACCTCTATTTTCAATCTTTCTATATCAAGTTGCTTCAGAAGTGCCCTGTGTATATTATAAAATTGAGCTTTGAATTGTGCTCCAATTTTTTTTTTTTTCTGTATGTGGGCCTCTCACTGCTGTGGCCTCTCCTGTTACAGAGCACAGGCTCCAGATGCACAGGTCCAGTGGCCATGGCTCATGGGCCTAGCCACTCTGCAGCATGCGGGATCATCCCAGACCAGGGCATGAACCCATGTCCCCTGCATCGGCAGGCGGACTCCAAACCACTGTGCCACCAGGGAAGCCCTGTGCTCCAATTTTATTTTTGTCTTACAATTGATGAATGAGTCTCATTTATTTTCACATTGTTAAAAATAAACAGATATATTAAAAAGAATAGTGTTTTTTGAGCAAAAATCAATTGTACTCAAGCAGCACCAAACCAGTAGTTAGGAGCACTCCACCAACAGGAGTTGGGGACAGAATTTTATATAGGAAAAGTGAAAGCAAAGTAAAGAAATTATTGATTGGCTATAGCTTAAAGCCTAGTTGTTTGTGATTTGTTGTCTTCAGGTTTTGACTTGATAAACTTGAGGCATTTACAGCCTTAGATTTTGGCTTGCTTACGTAGGTTGCCATGGCATTAGATATACCTCAGTCTAATAATTGCCTAGCTTAATTAATTTAACAACATATATGATAAAGTGTTAGATATTATCTTAATTTTGTATCAGTTTATAACTGATATTATATTTTTCAAAGTTTTATACTCTCTGATCTGTTTGGCTTTTGTTTATTTTTACTTATACTCAGAAATATTTTTGTGTAATTTTTGTAATTACCATAATAATGACAACTCTATATAATATTATTAGGCCTCTTTATTTTTGAGAAATGCTGTTTATTTCCTATATTTACATTCTCAAACTATCTTCTTGGGACTCCAGATGAAGTCTCGATGGTGATGAAATTCTGCCATTTGCAGGAACATGGCTGAACCTAGAGAATATTATGCTTAGTGAAGAAGTCAGACAGAGAAAGGCAAACACTGTATGATATCATTTATATGTGGAATGTAAAAAAGTACAAAATAATCTTACAGTAAAACAGAAACAGACTCATAGATATAGAAAACACACCAGTGGATACCAGAAGGGGTAGCAGAGAGGGAAGGGGTAAGTTAGGTTCATGGGATTAAAAGATACATACTATGTTTAAAATAGATAAGCAACAAGGATATATTGTATAGCACATGGAATTATAGCTATTATTTTGTAGTAACTTTTAATGGAGTATAATCTGTAAATATTTTGAATCTCTATGCTGTAAAACTGAAAGTAACATAATATTGTAAATCAAATATATTCAATTTTAAAAACATGTTCTTGACACTCTTTAGAATCACAAGACACTCTTGAAGAGTTTGTTGTGTTAAAACTATTTGAAAGTCCTCGCCAGGATTGTCAGAGAAGAAAAAGAAATAGAAGGAAACCAAATTGGAAAAGAAGAAGTAAAACTGTCATTGTTTGCAAATGACATGATACTATACATAGAAAATCCTAAAGATGCCACCTAAAAACTAGTAGAGATAATCAATGAATTTAGTAAAGTTGTAGGATACATAGAAATCTCTTGCATTCCTATAAACTTACAACAAAAGATCAGAAAGAGAAATTAAGGAAACAATCCCATTCACCACTGCAACAAAAAGAATAAAATACCTAGGAAATAATCTACCTAAGGAGGCAAAAGCCTTGTATGCAGAAAACTATAAGATGCTGATGAAAGAAATCAAAGATGACACAACCAGATGGAGAGATATACCATGTTTTTAGATTGGAAGAATCAATATTGTGAAAAAGACTATACTACCCAAGCAATCTAGAGATTCAAAGCAATCCTTATCAAATTACGAGCAACATTTTTCACAGAACTAGAAGGAAACATTTTACAATTAGTATGGAAACACAAAAGATCCCACATAGCTAAAGCAATCTTGAAAAAGAAAAACGGAGCTGGAGGAATCAGGATCCCTGACTTCAGACTATACTACAAAGTTACAGTAATCAAGATAGTATGGTCCTGGCACAAAAAAGAAAACAGAAATATAGATCAATGGAATGGGATAGAAAGCCCAGAGTTAAATCCATACCCCTATGGTCATATAGTCAATGACAGAGGCAAGAATATACAATGGAGCAAAGGCAGTGTCTTCAATAAGTGGTGCTGGGATAAATGGATGGTTACATGTAAAGGAAAGACATTAGAACACTCCCTAACACCATACACAAAAATAAACCAGAAATGGATCAAAGACTTAAATGTAAAGCCTGAGACTATAAAGCTCTTAGAGGAAAACATAGGCAGAACACTCATTAACATAAATTGCAGCAAGATCTTTTTTGATCCACCTCCTAAAGTAATGAAATTAAAATAAAAATAAACAAATGGGGCCTAATTAAACTTAAAAGCTTTTGCACATCAAAGGAAACCATAAGCAAAACAAAAAGACAACATTTAGAATGGGAAAAAGTGTTTGCAAATGAAGCAAATGACAAGGGATTACTCCAAAATATACAAATAGCTCATGCAGTTCAATATCCAAAACCAAATAATACAATAAAAAATGGGGCGAGGGTGTGGAGATCTAAATAGACATTTCTCCAAAGAAGACATGCAGATGGCCAAGAAGCACATGAAAAGATGCTCAGCATCACCAAATATTAGAGAAATGCAAAGCAAAACTTCAATGAGGTATCATTCACACTGGTCAGAATGCCCATTATCAAAAAAATCTACAAACAATAAATGCTGCAGAGTGTGTGAAGAAAAGGGAACCCTCTTGCACTGTTGGTGAATGTAAATTCATACAGCCACTATGGAGAACAGTATGGAGGTTTTTATAAAACTGAAAATAGAATTACCATGTGACTTAGCAATTGCACTCTTGGGCATATACCCAGAGAAAACCATAATTCAAAAAGACACATACACCCCAGTGTCCAATGCAGCACTATTTACAGTAGCCAGGACATGGAAGCAACCTAAATGTCCAATCAATAGAGGAATGGATAAAGAAGGTGTGATACATATATACAATGGAATATTACTCAGCCATAGAAAGGATTGAAATTGGGTTATTTGTAGAGACATGGATGGACCTAAAGACTGTCTTACAGAGTGAAACCAGGAAGAGAAAAGCAAATATCGTATATTAACACATATATGTGGAATCTAAAAAAGTGATATAAATGATCTTATTTGCAAAGCAGAAATAGAGGAACAGATGTAGGGAACAAACATATGGATACCAAGAGGAGAGGGTGGTGGGATGATTTGGGAGATGGCGATTGACATATATACACTGTTGATACTATGTATAATATAGATAACTAATGAGAGCCTACTATATAGCACAGGGAACTCTACTCAATGCTCTGTGGTGACCTAAATGGGAAGGAAATCCAAAAAAAGAGGGGATATATATGTATACATACAGCTGATTCACTTTGCTGTACAGTAGAAACTAGCACAACACTGTAAAGCAACTATACTCCAATAAAATTTTTTAAAAACTATATTTATAAAAACTCTAATATATTGTTTACTTTTTTACTCTCATTCTATCATGCATGTTGTGTGCAGTTTTCCAAAGCCTACAAACTGTGTGATGCAGAAACAATTTAGATGCAGAAGGAGATATGAGCATCCAACTCTCTTCTCTTAAGTCAGTTATTTAGGGATTTACAAAATGTAGAACAATACCACACCTCACTGATTGCTTTGCTTTTTTAAACATTGTATTTTTCAGAAGTTTAATTATTTATGTTAATATGCAATGGATATTTCATGGTTATTTTAAGCAAATTAATAACAGTAATTTATCAGTTTTAAATTTTAATACAATAGCTGTTGATAGATATAATCTATATACATAAAAGTTATGTGTGCTTTTTCATAATTTTAATAGTGTGAAAGTGTCCTGAAACCAAAAATTTGGGAACTATTGTCCTATTGATAAGTGATAAAAATCGTAGCATATATACTTTTCCTTCCTCTCCTTTTTATCTCTTCCATAATGTTGATTTATTAAATAATATTTTCTTACTGCTTACACCAGTACTGTCAATATGTTCATACATCTATATTTTGTTTTGTCAGCTTTAAATAGTAGTCTATTACTTTCAGCTAATACACACCAGTCAGTGTAAATAATCTACTTCCTACTTTCTTTCCTAGTCAGCTTCCACATTTTGCAAGTTATAATATTTTTACATTGTTAATGCAACTGCATTTCATCATGTTCTGTCACACTAACAACTAACCTTGCTTAAATTTTTATTCTATAGTTAAATAAATACATTCACTGAATACCAACAGTCTTTTTTGATGGAATTCCCTGGTCATTGGCTGAAATTCAACCTTTTGAAATTTCCTTAAGAAGACTCAGAAGAATATTCCCTTAGTTCTTGCATGTTCAAGGTTGTTTGTAGCTTTGGTGCTTTTATGGGTCCTTTTGATGTTATAAAATCTTTGGGTTACATTCATTTTTCCTTAAAGTATTTTGAATTTGTGATTCAAAAATTTTTACATCTGCATATATTTGTTTATGGGTGTTTAATTTGTGTTGAATTATTATGTTATATTTTTCTTTACTTTCTGTTTATTTGGAGGTAGGTTTCTATCAGCTGAAGCATTTGATTTTGATATTCTCTTTTCTTCTTATAGGAGCTTTCTTAGGTTATAGACTTAAAAGCTGTGTTAGCACTAACATTTATATGACAATAGGAATGAGGGTTTGGAGTGGCTAAGTATGTTTCTTCATTTTAATGATCTTTTAGGTTAGTATAGCAATGTACAGTTTATTTAGTCAAAATTAGTCTTTTTTTTTTTTTTTTGGTAGGGAGAGTTTAGTGTCTTTTCTGATTTTCTGCTGTCCTCTGTTTTTGTAGAACACTTACAATATCGTTCTTTCCCTTCATTGCCAAGTTTCAAACAGGAATTACCTTTTTGTCTAACAGAAGTGGTGTTTTCCTGTTACTACCTTCTTGCTTTCTGCATACTGTAAATCACTTCCTTTAGATTTTTTTTTTTTGTAGCCCATGCGCTGATCTATATGTTCTCATATGTATTTTTTTTTCAGTATATTTACACTCAACCCAGAGCCTGCTCTTGCTGGGGTAATTTTGTCTCTTTTCCATCATTCTAAAGCTCTCCGTGTCCCTATTTATCTGCACAGGTAAGAGCTCTATAACTAAAATGGCTAGAAAGTAGTTTGATATCCCACTTATTCTGAAGGACTTGGAAATATGTGGTTTTATTTGCTCTCTCTCTTGAACTTTATGGGTCTTTTGGAGGATGTATGCAGAGATTCAGGTTTAAATATTAAGCAACACTATGGAAACTTTCCTCCTTGAGGGTTTTTAAGAGTTTGTTGCTCTATTATTTGCTGTTTAAATGCTTCTATGACCACTTTGAAGCTTTCCAGATTTTTCCTCTTTTATAAGTGACATGATAATTTTCATAGCTTCCCAAAGATTTATGTTTTTCATTTTGAATTCCATTTCTTTTTTTAAAGGATATATGACATTATTGGCTATTCAGGGCTATTTTGTTCTGACACATTGTGTGCAATGTCTTATGTGGATTCAATGCTTCTTTTTGTCTGGATAGATATCTGTAATTATATTTAAACATTTTTCCTATCCCATTATCTCTATATTCTTTTGGGGGGGGGAGGTGAATACAGGAAAAACTCTTCTTCTTCCCTCTTCTGTGTCTCCTTTACTTTCACACTATTACCAAACTCATAATACTTTACTTCTGGTCACCAAATGTATGGAGGTTTTTCTCCACCAAGCAATTTTCTGTGACACCAGCTGGGTGTCCTGCAATCCATCTAAATCCCGACAGTATCTACTGGAAATAGCATCGGATTCCACAGGTTAAAGGCTCAGTCTTATAAGACTCCCCAGCCCTGCCTCACTTCAAATACCAGTCTCAAATTCAAGTTATTAGCTGTACTTCTAACCAACTGGCTATACATTGGAGGTTTCAACAACCCCCTCCTTGGGTTTGATTAATTTGCTAGAATGGCTCACAGAACTCATGAAAACACTTATTTACATTTACCAGTTTATTAAAATATATAATAAAAAATACAGATGAACAGTAAAATAAAAAGTTACATAAGACTAGGCCCAGAAGTGTCCGGAGTGCAGAAGGTTCTGTCCCTGTGGAGTTGGGGGTGCATCAACTTCTAGTATGTATATGTTCACCAGTCTGGAAGTTTTCCAAGCCTCTGTGCTATTCAGATTTTTATGGAACCTTCTTCACATAGACATGATCAATTATTAACTTCATTTCAAGCTCCTCTCTCCTCTCTGGAGGGTAAGGGGTGGGACTGAAAATTCCAAACTCCTAATTAATGACATGGTCTTTCTGGTGACCAGCTTCCATCCAGGAGCCATCTAGGAGCCCACCCAGGGTCACCTCATTCAAACAAAAGTTGCTTTTAGTGATCTTATTACTTAGGAATTTACAAAATATTAGGAGCCCTGTGTAAGAGATAGGGTCAAAGACCAAATATTAAAACATGATGTGCTCCTAGTGTTCTTATCACTTAGGAAATTATAAGGGTTTTAGGAGCTCTCTGACAGGAACTGGGGGCAGAGAACAATGTATATTTTCTCTTATCTCACAGCAGGGATTATTATTATACAAGTAAAAGAATCTTGCCTTTCTTCTCTTTCATTTTCTCACCAATCCTAAATGTTTTCTTCTTTATTTTTAATTTAATTTTGCTCATTTTTTCACAGTTCTGTCTTCTAAGTTTCTTTTCTGGAGTGCCACTTCTAAACTGTATTTTCAATTTTATTCATATTCATGTGTGAATTCTGTCTTTGTTTATTTGTTTTGTTTTCTCTTCTACATTTATTTTTGTTCTGTCAGCTAAAGTTTAATCTCCTTTTGGTATCTAATTGTCTGTTCCCTGAGTTGCTGAATTTATTTTTGTGTTCTTCCTTTCTAGGAGCTATAGCTTACTTTTCATTTATTTATGATAGAATTTTACTCAGATTTTTTTATTGGCCTAATAACAACATTTTTTTCTGATCCTGTTCATTTTCTCTATTTTTTCTTATAATATTTTAATGCTCTACTCTTTGCTTTTTCATTAATAATTTTAAATGAATTAGGTTTTTCTGAACCAGCTATTTGAAAGATGCTCTTCCAAGAACCTCTTGCAAATAGTGAAGAACCTGTTAAAATAGTGTTCTATGTTAGTTTACACAGCACAAAAAAATTATTAATGTTTTCTGCCACAAAGATAACCTGTTTTTTTGCAATTGTTTCTATTATGTGAATATTTATGTAGCCATGCCTCTGCAGCTTCTCTGTAGTAATCCAGATTCAGAGATGACTCTGTCACCTATAACTGAGACATTACATCTTCAATTCTGCACCTATTGTAGCAAACCAGGAATATTGCTTTAGCAATCTGGATGTGCCTCTCACCATTAGAAAGTATAATTTTATTGTAACCTTCTTATAAATAGTCACGAGCTCCTCTCACATTTGTGTTATCTCTCTGTGACTTTTAATCTACACTTGCTCTTGGGACTTTCTAGGTCATCTGAGGCACATCTGGGGTACTTAAATATAGCTTTAACTCTGGGAAATGTACTTGTCTTAATTTTACCCAAGACATTTTTCCTGTTTCTTTTTTTTCATTTTCCTTTTGGCTTTTAAAGATTTTCCAAGAAAAGCAAAAATTGATAACTATTCACAACCATCTACACACCCTAGGTCCTAGCATACGTGTTATTCCTGATGAAGACACATGATTGGATTTATTTGTAGTCATTCCTTTGTAAATAAATTTACTTTTTGTTCTTATAACTTTCAGGATATACCATAATCTATGATGTTCTGCGATTTGTTTTGGTTGTTTAAGTTTCTTGTTTGTTTGTTTTATACCTTTGCAGTGGAGGTTTTTTCAATTTACATAACAAATAATAAAATGTTTATTTATGACAAATTGTCAGTAATTCTAACTTTTAATTTGAATTCTCCAGTATTTTTTCCCTTGTATAATTTTATTAAAAAATCTATTAGAAGAATGATAGATGTTCCCATTCTCTATTTCTGTTTCAATCTTAATTTACACATTACCTTATTTAAACCTCTGAACTTCATTCTGTAAGATTTTGAGTATAGTTTTTATTTCACTATTTATGTCTTCATGTATTTCTAGTTTATTATGTAACATGTCCAATGTGATTTATTTGTAATTCAATTGCTTGACTTTAAATATTTATTTATTTTTATTTTTTCTTCAGGTTTTCTCATTATATTATTCTTTATTTTTTAATGAATCATAGCCACAAGTTAATATATTTAATCTTCTATGACTATTTACATAAGATCAGTAATTTTGAAAGATTTATGAGGAGACGGAGGGGACTTTTTTACTTTCTTTCTGACCTTAAAACTTGAAACATATTATCCAATGACATTGAGCTATTCTAAATTTTATCATTTGAGTTAATTTTCTAGATTTTACTTTTTCTTCTTAGAAAAACATCCCAGGTGCCATTTCAACACAACATGCAATATAGTCTAAAAATTGTACTAATTCATTTAAAATGACACAAAGACTGAAGCAATTTAAAACCCTGTGTTATCTTGCAAGTTTCAAAACATATCTCTTAGGGATTCATCGTCACTTATAAAAGGCCATGATAATGAATCAAAGGATTAAAAGCCTAGTTCCTTAAATTTGAAAATAGCTCAAAATAATTTAAATGACTTATGGGCTATAGCAAGTTAAGCTTTCTATTTTTTGTTTATTTTATTTTTTTACATATTTATTGGAGTATAACTGCTTAAAAATGTTGTGTCAGTTTCTGCTGTACAACACAGTGAATCAGCCATACGTATACATATATCCCCAAATGCTCTCCCCCTAAAATCTCCGTCCCACAATCCCTATCTCATCCTTCTAGGTAGTCACAAAGCATCGAGTTGATCTTCCTGTTCTATGCAGCAGCTTCCCACTAGCCATCCATTTTACATTTGGTACTGTATATATGTCAACGTTAAACTCTCACTTCATCCCAGCTTCCCCTTCCTGCACAGTTTCCTCAAGTATCTAAGTCGGCATTTTTATTCCTGTCATGCACCTAGGTTCATCAGTACTGCTTTTTTTTTGTTTCCATATATATGCATTAGCATATGTTTTTTGTTTATCACTTTCTGACTTATTTCACTCTGTGTGACAGACTCTAGGTCTGTCACCTGATGACAAATAACTCAATTTCATTCCTTTTTATGGCTGAGTAATATTCCATTGCATATATGTGCCACATCTTATTTATGCATTCATCTGTTGATGGATATTTAGGTTGCTTCCATATCCTGGCTATTGTAAATAGTGCTGCAATGAACAATGTGGTACATGTTTCTTTTTGAATTATGGTTTTCTATGCCTAGGATTGGGATTGCTGGGTATATGGTAGTTCTATTTTTAGTTTTTAAGAGACCTCCATACTGTTCTCCATAGTGGATGTATCAATTTACATTCCCACCAACAGTGCAAGAGAGTTCCCTTTTCTCCACACTCTCTTCAGCATTTATTGTTGGTAGATATTTTGATGATGGCCATTCTGACTGATGTGAGGTGATACCTCAATGTAGTTTTGATTTGCATTTCGCTAATGATTAGTGATGTTGAGCATCCTTTCATGTGTTTGTTGGCATTCTGTATATCTTCTTTGGAGAAATGTCTATTTAGGTCTTCTGCCCATTTTTGGATTGGGTTGTTTGTTTTTTTGATATTGAGCTGCATGAGCTGCTTGTGAATTTTGGAGATTAATCTTTTGTCAGGTGATTCATTTGCAAATACTTTCTCACATTCTGAGGGTTTTCAATGTCTTTTTATCTTGTTTACAGTCTCCTTTGCTGTGTAAAATCTTTTAAGATTCATTAGGTCCCATTTGTTTATTTTTGTTTGTATTTCCATTTCTCTAGGAGGTGGGTCAAAAAGGACCTTGCTGTGATTTATATCATAGTGTGTTCTGCCTATATTTTCCTCAAAGAGTTTGATAGTTTCTGGCCTTACATTTAGGTCTTTAATCCATTTTGAGTTTTTTTTTTGTATGGAATAGGGAGTGTCCTAATTTCATTCTTTTCCACGTAGCTGTCCAGTTTTCCCAGCACCACTTATTGAAGAGGCTGTCTTTTCTCCATTGTATACTCTTGCCTCCTTTATCAAAAATAAGGTGACCATATGTGTGTGGGTTTATCTCTGGGCTTTCTATTCTGTTCCATTGATCAATATTTCTGTTTTTGTGCCAGTACCATACTGTCTTGATACGTGTAACTTTGTTGTATAGTGTGAAGTCAGGGAGCCTGATTCCTCCAGCTCTGTTTTTCTTTCTTAGGATTGCTTGGTGATTTGCTTCTTTTGTGTTTCCATACAAATTGTGAAATTTTTTGTTCTAGTTCTTTGAAAAATGCTAGTGGTAGTTTGATAGGGATTGCACTGAATCTGTAGATTGCTTTGGGTAGTATAGTCATTTTCACAAGGTCGATTCTTCCAATCCAAGAACATGGTATATATCTCTCTTTGTATTATCTTTAATTTATTTCACCAGTGTCTTATATTTTTCTGCATAGAGGTCTTTTGTCTCCTTAGGTAGGTTTATTCCTAGGTATTTTATTATTTTTGTTGCAATGGTAAATAGGAGTGCTTCCTTAATTTCTCTTTCATATTTTTCATCATTTGTGTATAAGAATGCAAGGGAGTTTTGTGCATTAATTTTGTATCCTGCTACTTTACCTAATTCATTGATTAGCTCTAGTAGTTTTCCGGTAGCATCTTTAGGATTCTCTATGTATAGTATCATGTCATCTGCAAACAGTGCCAGCTTTATTTTTCTCTTCTGATTTGTATTCCGTTTATTTCTTTTTCTTCTCATTGCTGTGTCTAAAACTTCCAAAACTATGTTGAATAATATTGGTGAGAGTGGACAAACTTGTCTTGTTCCTGATCTTAGAGGAAATGGTTTCAGTGTTTCACCATTGAGAATGATGTTGGCTGTGGGTTTGTCATATATGGCCTTTATTATGTTGAGGTAAGTTCCCTCTATGCCTACTTTCTGGAGGCTTTTTATCATAGATCAGTGTTGAATTTTTTTGGAAGATTTTACTATATCTGTTGAGATGATCATATTGTTTTTATCCTTCAATTTGTTAATATGGTTTATGATATTGATTGATTTGCATATATGGAAGAATCCTTGCCTTCCTGGGATAAACCCCACTTGTCCATGGTATATTATCCTTTTAATGTGCTGTTGGATTGTTTTTGCTAGTATTTTGTTGAGGATTTGGGAGGTGTGTTTATCGGTGATATTGGCCTGTAGTTTTCTCTCTTTGTGATATCTTTGTTTGGTTTTGGTATCAGGGTGATGGTGGCCTCATAGAATGAGTTTGGCTGGTTCCTCCCTCTGTTATATTTTGGAAGAGTTTGAGAAGGATAGGTGTTAGCTATTCTGTAAGTGTTTGCTAGATTTTGCATGTGAAGCCATCTGGTCCTGGGCCTTTGTTTGTTGTAAGATTTTAATCACAGTCTCAGTTTTAGTGCTTTTGATTTTTCTGTTTATATTTTCTATTTCTTCCTGGTTCAGTCTCAATAGGTTGTGCTTTTCTAAGAATTTGTCCATTTCTTCCAGGTTGTCCCATTTATTGGCATATTGTTGCTTGTAGTTATCTCTCATGATCCTTTGTATTTCTGCAATGTCAGTTGTTACTTCTCTTTTTTCATATCTAATTCTATTGATTTGAGTATTCTCCCCTTTTTTTTGATGAGTCTAGCTAATGGTTTATCAATTTTGTTTATCTTCTCAATGAACCAGCTTTTAGTTTTATTGATATTTTCTATTGTTTTCTTCATTTCTTTTTCATTTATTTATGATCTGATCTTTATGATTTAGTTCCTTCTGCTAAATTTGGTGTTTATTCCTTTTTCTTTCTCTAATTGCTTTAATTGTAAGGTTAGGTTGTTTATTTGAGATGCTTCTTGTTTCTTGTGGTAGGATTGTATTGCTATAAACCTCTCTTGGACCTGCTTTTGCTGCATCCCATAGGTTTTGGGTTGTCGTGTTTTCATTGTCATTTGTTTCTAGGTATTATTTGATTTCCTCCTTGATTTTTTCAGTGATCTCTTGGTTATTTAGTAGTGTATTGCTTAGCCCCAATTAATCTGTGTTTTTTACAGATTTTTTTCCGCTAAGTCTACTGATTTTTTAACTGTGTTTTTAGTTACTTTTTTAATGCTTCCTGTAAATATTAAAATATGCATCTAAATTTATCCAAATCTAGTAAAGGTAAATATAGTGAATTTTGTTGCTATATGGTTCTACTTTACCTCTTCTCCTTGTTGCTATTTTTACCATATATATTACATCTTATGTTACAAATCTGACAATACATTATTACAGATATTGCTTTATAAATTTTTATGTTTATAAGGAAATTAAGTGAAAAATATATTCACACAAATCCATTTGCTCTTAAACTCTTCCTGTTGATTCAAGTTGCCATTAGTGTCATTTATTTTCACCTAAATGCCTTATTTTCATATTTCTTGAAGGCAGTTATTTAACTAATGAAATATTTAACTTTTTGTTTATCTTGAAATTCATTATTTCACCTTCTTATATGAAGAATAATTTTGCTGGATATAGCATTCTTTTTTTAAATACTCTACTAGCTTTTCTCCAGTTTTATTGAGATATAATTGAAATAAAGTGTTATATGAATCTAAGGTGTATAACTAAATGAATTGATGTATGTATATATTGAGAAATGATTATCACAATTATTAGCTAAATAGTTACAATTTTCTTCTTTTAATGAGAACTTTTAAGATTTACTCTCTTAGCATCTTTCAAATATAAAATACAGTATTACTAATTACAGTTACCATGCTGTATATTACATCCTCAGGGCTTACAATTTAATAGGATGTTTGTACCTTTTGATCACCTTCTACCATTTCTGTTAACCCTCATCCCTTGCCTCTGTCAGCCACCAATCTGTTCTCTGTTTTTATGAGTTCAGACTTTTTATAGATCCCACATATAACCAAGATCATTGTTTTTCTCTGTCTGACTTATTTCACTTAGCATAAAGTCCTCAAGATCCATGTTGCTGCAAATGGCAGAATTTCCTGCCTTTTGTGGTGAATAATATTCTGTTTTGTGTGTGTGTGTTGTGTATCTCACAATTTCTTTACCCATTCATTTATTGATGGACACAATTTATTTTTTCATGTCTTGGCTGTTGTAAGTAATGCTTCAATAAATATGGGGTGCATATATCTGTTTGAGATGGTGATTTTATTTCCTTCAGATATACATTTGACCTTTGAACAACACAGAAGTTAATCTACATATAACTTATAGTCAGCCCTCTGTGTCCTCTCCTTTCGTGGGTTTAAACAACCATGGGCCATGTGGTACTGTAGTATTTACTACTGAAACATATCCACGTATAAGTAGATCTGGGCAGTTTATCCCATGTTTTGCAAGGGTCAACTATATATCCAGAATTGGAGTTCCTGGATCATATGGCAGTTATACTTTTTAAAAATTTTTGGGAAAACATCATACTGTTTCTATAATGGCTGCACCACTTACATTTCCATAAATAGTTCACAAGGGTTCCCTTTTATCCACATCCTTACTGGCATTCATTTCTTGTCTTTTGGATGATACTCATCCTAACAGATGTAAAGTGATATCTCATTTTGATTTTGATTTGCATTACACTGATGATTAATGATTTCAAACATCCTTTCATGTACCTGTTGAACATTTGTATGTCTTCTTTGGAAACATGGCTATTCAGCTTCTCTGCACCATTTTCAATTCAATTTTTTTTAACTATTGAGTTGTGTGAGATCTTTATATATTTTGTGTTAGTTTCTGGTGTACAGCAAAGTGATTCAGTTATACATATATACACTCTTTTTCATATTCTATATTATTTTCTATATTATTTTTTCATATTCTATACTATTATCTATATTTTCATATTCTATATAATATATATATATATATAATATATATATATATATATACAATTTTCAAATACTATCTGCCATTCTGTAGGGTACCTCTTCATTCTGCTGATTAAAAAAATATATATTTATGTACTCCCAAGATTGGTGCATAAATGTAAACCTATGGACATCAAGGGGGGGAAAGGGGTGGGGGTGGGTGGTGGTCAGATGAATTGGGATATGGTATTGACATATATAACCTAATATGTATAAAATAGATAACTACAAAGAAAAAAATAAAATTCAGAAATTCAAAAATAAAATATATGTACAAATGTTATATCCTCTTGTTGGATTGACCCGTTTATCATCATATAATGATCTTTTGTCTCTTACTACAATCTTTGAAAGTCTATTTTGTCTGATATAAGTATAGTTGCTGCTGCATTATTTTGGTTTTCATTTGCATGGAATATCTTTTTAACCCTTCATTTTCAGTCTGTGTGTGCCCTTAAACCTGAATTAAATCTCTTGCAGCATATAGTCTAATCTTACACTTTTATCCATTCAATCATTCTATGTCTTTTTATTGGAGAATTTAGTCTATTTACATTCAAAGTAATTATTGAAAGTTAGGAATTTACTGTTGCCATTTTTTAAATTGTTTTCTCCCTGTTTTTTAGTCCCTTTTTTCCTTTCTGCTTTTTCTGTTTTTTTCCTTGTAATATAAATTTATGAAATGGTATTCTTAGATTCCTTTCTCTTTATCTCTTGAGAAAGTATTATAGGTTTTTGCTTTGTGGTTATGATGAGGCTTATATAAAATATACTTATAACAGTCTATTTTAAGCTGATAATATCTTAACTTCAAATGCATAGTAAAGCTCTACCTTTTTACTCCCCCTAGACTTGTTTTTGATGTCACAATTTACATATTTTCACCTTGAATATCCATTAACAAATTATTGTATTTATAGTTATTTTTAATACTTGTCTTTTAACCTCCATACTAGATTTATATGTTCTACCCACCAGCATTACACCACTACTGTATTCTGAATTTAACTACCTATTTACCTCTATCATTGAGATCCACACTTTCATGTTATTTCTTGTTACTAAATAATTTAGTTTTGTTTTGGCTTTAAAAATTCCCTTTAGGGCTTCCCTGGTGGCGCAGTGGTTGAGAGTCCGCCTGCCGATGCAGGGGACACAGGTTCGTGCCCCAGCCCGGGAGGATCCCACATGCCGCGGAGAGGCTAGGCCCGTGAGCCATGGCCGCTGAGCCTGTGCGTCCAGACCCTGTGCTCTGCAACGGGAGAGGCCACAACAGTGAGAGGCCCGTGTACAGCAAAAAAAAAAAAAAAAAAATTCCCTTTAACATTTCTCATAAGTTGGTCTATTGGTAATGCAGTTCTTCAGCTTTTGGTTGTCTGGAAAACTGTTTATTTCTCCTTCAATTCTGAAGGACAGTTTTGCTGGGTAAAGTATTATTGTTTGGCTTTTTTTTTTTCTTTCAGCACTTTGAATATATTATGTCATTCCCTTCTTGCCTGCCTAGTTTCTGCTGAAAAATGTTCATAAAGTCTTGGGGGTGGGTTCCCTTGTACATAAAATATTGTTTTTCTCTTGCTACTTTTAAATTCTTTACTTGTCTTTAACTTTTTCAATTTCATCGTGTCTTAGTGTGGGTCTCTGTGTTCATCTCATTTGGAATTCTCTGGACTTCATGCATCTGGTTGTCTCTTTCTTTCTCTAAGTTAGGGAAATTTTCAGCCATCATTTATTTGAATAAACTTTCTACCTCTTTCACTCTATATTCCCCTTCTGAGACCCTTATAGGGTAAATATTGGTCTGCTTGATGGTGTCCCATAAGCCACTTGAGCTATCATCACTCTTTCAGTCTTTTTGCTCTTCTGATTGGATACATTCTATTGCCCTGTGTTTGAGTTCACTGACACTTTCTTCCACAACATATAGTCTTCTGTTGAATACTTCTATTGAATTTTTTAGTTCAGTTATTGTATTCTTCAGCTCTGTGATTTCTGTTTACTACTTTCTTATATTTTTGTCTCTTTATTGAAATTCTCACTTTGTTCAAGTATTTTCTTCTGATATTGGGGAAGATCTTTATAACCATTTTTTTGAGCTCCTTAAGAGGTAAATCACTATTTCCACTTAATTAATGTCTGCTTCTGGAGCTTTATCTTGTTCTTTTGTTTAGAATATATCCCTCTGTTTCTTCATTTCTCTTGACCCTCTGTGTTTTTCTCTGCACCTTTGATAAAAGAGGCACTTCTTCCAGTCTTTATGGAGTGGTCTTGTGTAGGAGATGAACCTCATCTTTCAGTGTAGCCCAAGATCTGGATGTCTCTCAAACCTTTATGATTATCCAAGTTGTCTTCATTTTTGTGTCTTCCAGTCCTTGAGGGTGTGCCAAGGCCTGTCAGTGTCACAAAGGGAATAACCTTACCCAGCATCTAGATGCAGGCTAATTGGAGGCTGGACCCTTGGGCAGTTTTTAAAGTATAAAACTAGACCTCTTTCAGGGAAAAACTGGAAGATGGGTGTTTCTGTCTTCTCTCTCTGTGCTGAGCTCCAGGAGGATAGCCAATTAAGAACTGTTTCTTAGTTTCCTACAGTCTCACGGTACTAGGAAATTCAAGCCCCATGGATCACCAGAGCCAAGAGATTAAGAGTTAAATTCTCGGGGAGGCAGTTGCAAAAGCCAGGGCACCAGACATAAGCACATGTCCTTCCAGGGAGACCCTAGCAAGCTGGAGTGGACCAGAGGGAGAATGTGGAGTTGATGCTCCCTCGCCTCCCTGGTCTTCTGGAAGTATCACAGCTAGACCCAAGATGTATGCTAAATATATCTCACCCTCAGGCAGCAGTTTTTGAATTATATAAATAGGCATCTTTCAGGGAAAGACTGGGAGATGGGCATTTCTGACTGCTCCCTCTGGGCTGAAATTTAGGGGATAGCCAGAGTGCATACTTGGGAGGCTGTTAAGAACTTTTGCTTTGTTTTCTAGTCTTTCAGGTCCCTTGGTAGCTGCTTTGAAGTATATTTCTCTGCTAAACCCAATATCTGGCCATTCAGTGTCAATTTCTATTAACTTTTCTTCTCCTTGTATATGTCCCATTTGCTTCTTCCTGTGCATGTTCATGTAAGTGGTGTTGTTGTTACTGAAAAATGAATCCATTCAATAATGTATTTAGTTTTTCTAGAGAGTGATTATTTTTCCTCTGATTTTTTTTTTTTAGTTTTTTTTTTAACTTGACTGGAAAAAATATAAAATACACACACACACACACACACACACACACACACATTTAAATCCTGGTTTCTTGAGAGTTGTTCCAGAGTCTGTATTAGTTAACATTCAGACAGTGATTTTTAAGGGGTGATGTTAATTATTCAAGCCCATAAACTTCTACCCTCTGCCTATAGTTATTTTGTTAGTTGGGAAAACTTTCAAAGTTCAGACTGTACTCAAATCTACCATAGCTTTCATTTTATGATGGGCTTTCTCAGGTTTCCCCTGTGCATCAGCATAGTTTCCCAGTAAAGTAGGGCTATGTGGTAAATTTTTTAGCTATTTCCATGGCTCTCTCACTTCCAGTTAAATTTCTGGATAGGCTCTTCCCTCAGTTGTGAATGAAACATCAGAGTTGACAAACTGCTGGTTTTCTCCAATTGTTTCCTACTAGGTTTAGTATTTTACTGACAAACACACTTACATAAGTTTTGCTTTGTACCTGAAATCAAGTTTGTTCTCTCCAGCAGCAAAGTTACATTTTTTTTCGAAGCTAGCTCTGCTCTAATAAGACTATAGGTCTTGCCCATTCCCACTTTTCTTATTTGAATGTCCAGGAAGTTTCCATGAATAAATATTTCTCGATTTATTATTTAGTTTTAGCACACTTATGAACTGATTTTTAATTTTTCCCATTTTACATTTGTTTTCTAGGGAGAGAATTAACAAACCTTTTCATAATACTGTAGCCAAATTCCTACCGATCACTAGATGTTTTGGTATATTTTTGTTTTTTTAATATTTTGAGTGGGATATGTGTTCATATTTTCAATTAAGAAATTGAAATAGTGGGGAGTATATGAAAAATACCATTGTAATGATCTGACCAAATCAATATGAACAGCTCCCCTAATAGGAACGTTCTGAAAGCAAAATTTATCTCCTTTGAGAGCTTTTACTGCATTGTATTTTCACTGTGTGACATTCATTTGCCCAGCATACTAAATTATATTTGAATACATAACACAAAGTTTTCTCTTTCTTTAATGATATTATGTGCCTTATGGAAGAATCTGTGTGAGGTTGAATTTTCTTAAGTTGAATTATGAGCAGTACAGGAGTATCAGTAATAATTGATTGAGCAAAGTGAGATCAAGCATTTCAAATTTATCTGTTTGTTCCACAGTGACTTTTAAAAGTTGACTGATTTTAATCACATATGGTATTCTGCTAAAGGTAACAAGGTTTCACCTTGAATTTGATTCTATATTCTGAAATCTTGAAAGAGAATTGTAGCTAATAAAGGTTTATAAGTAAGCAAACCCTCTGTAATTTCAAATGGATTTCAAAACATTTTGCATGAATGTAGAGCAACATTGTTTCAATAAAAGAAGCTTACATCTCACAGAGCTGTGAGTGTTTTTCCTTTTATGATATCAAGAGGCTAGTATAGTGTTAAAATCTGTGATTTATCCTTTTCTAATTAAACTTCATGTTTAATTTACATGAATATATATTGTGGTCTTTCATATAGCTAGGTGTCAGCTCTGTTTCTCCCTCAGCTCTGTTTCTCCCTCACTTCTAAATAATGTCATTTGTATTGTCTATAATTGCTGACATTCTAACATAAATTTACATGATGGAGAAGTACAGTGAATAATTTTATTTTTTAAAATCTGCAATGACTTGTCAATTGTAACTGTGTATTAACTGTTATGGCTTGTTAGTGTGTTTGTCTAACATTTTTTCAGGCCTCAAGGCTACAGAGGTAAATATATAAGGTCATTTTGATAGTGGCATTTAGTTATTTACTAGGCCTCAAGAGTGCTTCTTCCCCCTCTAGTCTCAATGAATGCCCAAAGATAAGGTAGAAGAATCCAGGATTGGTGTATCATTTAATGCGGCACATCAACTAGAGAATAATAATGTTATATGCTGTCAGAAATTTCTTGCTGCATTAAGTGCTAAAGTTATCAGTACACCATAAAGCACACTGATGATTTATTTAGGAGATTCTACCTGAAGTTAAATACAGTAAGTAAAATCAAACATTTAAGGATACAGAATCTACAAAACTAGAGATATAGCTATCAATGATGTTATTAAAAAATAAGGAACCAATAATATGGCTTTTAATTGCAGATAGTTTTCATGGAAATTTATTGCACGGGTCAAGGTTATTGATAACAAAATTCATAATTTTCTACATAATCCCTAAAGAGACGTAATAACAAAATAGGTTTTAGAATATAAAAATTATACACTAGATATAGTATCTTCTTTCTATAGTGTCTTCTCTCTATCACTGATGTGTATATACATTTTTAAAAGACTCATACACATTTAATATCTATATCATTGCTCAGATAATTCTTTAAAGATCAAGCTTCATGTAAGATGACTACCTTGCTAACAGTATCTAAGTGTATCAAGAATATTAGTATATACACAATCTGGGATACAAAAAATTTGTGCACCATATGACAAATGACAAATGAGTGGTGTAGTCAACTTGGCATATCTTTGTTCATGAGATGGAGCAAAGTCTGTCTGACAAGTAAGTTTAAAGAGTGAAAGTGTCTCTGAGTCAGGTATAAGCTTCATGGCTAAAGGAGAAGGAGAGAGAAAAGAGAGAGAGAGAGAGAGAGAGAGAGAGAGAGAGAGAGAAAGGGAAAAGGAAATGGAAAGAAATAAAGCCTGGATTGAGACTGTGGTGCTTGATGGGAGACTGAAGTGACTCTGGAAACTTGGAGGTGTGCTGCACAGTTCTCTATTCAAGTCACAACTTATTGCCCAGTTATGCGGAGTGTGATTAGCTCACAACTTCTAGCTGTTAATTCCTTCAGGCTCTGCCAAGCAATGACTGGTACAAAGGCTTAGCCATTGCTGTCTAAATGGTAAAGACTGTATGTATTGAGAATTTTTGCTGTGGAGCTCCACTTTGGGCTGGCAGATATTTTTGTCAGGACTGGATTGCCTTTTTGTGGCTTTACCTGCATAATCCTGCTTCCTCACTTTACTTTCATAAATTTTATGCTCCAAGAATATTTTCCACTCTTAACACTATCTAGTGTCTAATTTGTGGGAAACACAACTTGTTATAGTGTCCCTAAAGGGATGGTATTGTTGTTGGAAGAAATGATATACCACTATAGATGCAGCACTAGGCTTAAGAAAAAGTATACCTAATAGTTCCATTGTTCCAGTGAATAAGACAATTTTATCATATCTTAGCTGGCAATGTCCAGCAGTGAATAATAGAAGTGGAAGTGTGGCCTTATGAGATCAGCTCATGAGAATATGTAAAATAACCTCTTAAAACTCCCAGAAATAATAATTTAAATGTAATTAATAGTAGATGTTTTTGTTGTAGCTCTTGTGTTTTTGCTTTTTAATTTTAAACAATTTTTAATTTTTATTTTATTATTTAACTTTTCGAACAAAAATTTGCTTACATAGAAAATTCACTAAAATATGAGTTATAATGGAAGAGACACTAAAACTAATAAATAAATAAATAAATAAATAAACATAAATTTTATTGTTAGTTTGTCACTTAAGTGTTGATGTAATCAGAAGTTATTTACATTCTCTGAGGATTTGTTCTCAAACATGTAGCTTGAGGGGTATGAACTACTATAGACCACTAAAGTGTATTGTGGCTAATTTTTTTATATACATTTTCTCTATTTGAATATATAATATACATACATGTAGCAAATTCAAGATTTGCACATTTCAAATAATCTTATCTTACTTTCAAATTGCCATTCATCTTAATAGTAATGGAAAAATGACTTAAAATTGCTAAAGGTAGCATTGTAAAAGAGTTTAAAATTATCTCCTTCAGAAAATAAGTCAGTGCAAATTTTAAATTTCTTCTTGTTCTACTTGCTATGGCTGTATACCAATCCACTGCAAAATTAGTGGCTAAAACAACCATTTTATTAAGCTCACAGATTCTGTGGGTCAAAAATTTGAAAAAAGTCATAGTATGGGCATCTCTACAATAACTAGGGCCTCAGCTGGTAAGACTTAGAGGCTCCAAGTGCTTTGACAGCTGAGGACTAGAATCATTTGAAGACTTATTTACTCACATTTCTGGTGCCAGAGCTGGGCCTCTCAGAGGCAGCACTTAGATGCATCTTCTTAGTTTGATAAAGTAACCCAAACTTTATCAAAGCATAGCTGTCTCAGGGTAGTCAGATTTCTTACATGTCCACTCAGGGCTCCAAACCTGAGTGGACAATGTCTTCCACCTACATGACCTTTTATAACCTAGCTATAGGAGTTGCACAGTATCATATCTATTTCTTTCTATTAGTTACAATGAAGCCAAATGCCTACTCAGGTTCAAACAGAAGGGACGTAAATACCATTTTTCAATTGGAGAGCGTCAAGTACAAGTTATGGAAAAACAGGTAAAATGGAAATATTTTTGTATCCATCTTTAGAATGTATAGCCTTCTAAATCTAATAGGGCTGTATTCACCCTCAATAGTCATCCCCATCCCTTCCTTCTCTGGATAACATCTGTCTGTGTCATTTAGTGTGGATAAATGAATCTGTAGGTTCTCCTCTGGTCTGTTTTAACTTGGGTTCCTGGTAAAAGCCTAGTCTGAGAAAATAAAGTTTATGTGTAAATAGTGTATTTGATAATGTGATTCCAGGGTGCAGGAACACAAGATCAGAGGAATAAAACAAGGATGGAGCAAAAGCCAATACAAATTAGATTGTTATAGTTGACTAAGGATTAATATACACACATTTTGAGGTTGCATAAGGTGAATGCAGAGAGGTTTCCCATGAGTGTCATAGAAAATATAAAGCAAGAAATAAGAAGTCAACAGTGTGGGCCCTAGAAAAGGTACTGTTAGTTTGCACCTGTGTAAAACCAGTGGAAGCCTGAACAAAAAATATCACCTGGTAGTGGCTGAAGTAAAAGGTGGCACCTAGATATTTGAAATGGCATACAAGAGGTTATAGATAAAGAGACTTTAATGGTCTCTGATACTCTAAAACTAGTCTGATACAATTATAGGACATTCTGTTGTGGTGTCTTCCAAAATATGTCCGGTTCCACCTGAGACCATTTATTGATACCCATTTCAGAAGTCTATAGTATTTATAAGCCTCTGATTGTAAGTAATCTGAAATGTGTGGTCTCCTTGTCACAAGCTCAGGTTTCTTCTAACACTCTTCTCAGCATCTGTATGCTTCTCAACTATGCCAAAAGTTCAGGGAAAATTCAGCTGTGTTATCCCCCTTATACCACAATATTCAGGACACTGTGAAGCTACTTTTAATTAATGCCTTCAACCATTGCCACTCTACTTCTCTAATGACATAGTGGTTATGTTATTGTTATTATGGTGCTTACAATTTTTACAGGCTGTGCCTTGAGAAACAAGGAATCCCTTCCTCTCATCCCTTAATGGGGATCTTCTAAACATCCTGGCTCTTTATCCAATACTTTTGTCTATCTCCTATTCCTGAGTTTTGAGTGCAAAAGGGATGCCATAGCAACTTAATTGCATATTTTGACTATTTGAGTCAGTTTAGTAGTTTTAATAGCATAGACTCTGAAGCTGGATTGCCTGGATCCGAAGCCTGTTTTTTTAACTCTGTGACATTTGTCTTATATCAGCTGTATGATATCTGATATGTTGCCTAATCTCTCTTTGCTTCAGTTTCCTCATTAGTAAAATGAGAACAATGATAGTACATACCTCTTGGGATTACTGTATTAAAGAAGTTAATACATAAAAAGCCCTTAGAATGTGGCTTACACATAAAAAGTGTTCTTTCACTGACTATATATATATATATATGATATTGATATAATCAAAGATACCACTAGACATAAAATATATATATAATTATATGATGAAGATGATGATGTCCTTATATCCTTTCACCTCATCATGGTACCCAGGCTTTTCCCCCCATTTTATGTCTAGTGGTATCTTTGATTATATCAATATCATATATTTATTTTAAAAATAACAGCTTCATTGAAATATAATTTTTGTGCCATAAGATAATCCTTTTAAATTGTAAAATTCAGTGATTTTTTATATGTATAAAATTGTACAATTACAAAACCAATTTAATATTAAGATATTTTCATTAATCTCAAAATAACACACACCCTTCCCAATCCATTAGCAGTCACTCTCCATTTTTTTCTCCCCACAGTCCTTGAGAAGCACTAATCTACATTTTTTTAAAATTTATTTATTTATTTATTTATGGCTGTGTTGAGTCTTCGTTTCTGTGCGAGGGCTTTCTCTAGTTGTGGCAAGCGGGGGCCACTCTTCATCACAGTGCACGGGCCTCTCACTGTCGTGGCCTCTCTTGTTGCGGAGCACAGGCTCCAGACGCGCAGGCTCAGCAGTTGTGGCTCACGGGTCCAGTTGCTCCACGGCATGTGGGATCTTCCCAGACCAGGATTCGAACCTGTGTCCCCTGCATTGGCAGGCGAACTCTCAACCACTGCGTCACCAGGGAAGCCCACTAATCTACATTTTGTCCCTATGTATTCACATATTCTGGACATTTCATATAAATGGAATCAAAAAGTATAGGGTCTTTTGTGTTTGGCTTTTTTTACTTAGCATAACATTTTTAATGTTCATCCACCTTAAGACATGTAACAGTACTTTATTCCTTTTTAATTTTGATCTATATTCCATTGTATGAATATATGACAAAGAAGTAATTCATCCATCAGTTGATGGATATTTGGGCTTTTTCTTTTTTTTTTTCTTTTTGCTGTCATGAATGATGCTGCTATGAACATTCATCTATAAGTATTTTAGTGAACATATTTTTTCTTTGTTTGGGGATATATATCTAGGAACTGTGTCATGTGGTAACTCTATTTTTAACTATGTGAGGAACTGCCAAACTGCTTTCCAAATTGGGTGCACCATTTTTTAATGTCACCAGTAACGTATAATGTATGAGGATTTCAATTTAGCATGTCTTCACCGATACTATTTATTGTTTATATTTTCGATCATAGATGTGAAGTGGTATCTCTCTATGGTTTTGATTTGCATTCCCTAAGGCAAGACACATATTTTAGTGTTCTTTTTAAAATTTTATATTATACACACACACACATTGGAGAATATCTACTCAAATATTTGCCCATTTTTAATTGATATTTTCTTTTTATTATAATTTACCATATTCTTTTCCTTAAAGGTATATACTGGTTTATAAACTTATATGATCTGATTAGGTCAGTTTTGATTCCTGATAAGCAAAGAATGATCTCAGAACTTAGATAAATGCTCCTTAAAAAAACATGGTCTTTGAAGTTATTGTCTATTATGAATTTTAAAAATCTAGTTTTAATTCCAAGATGAAAAATTCCATGGATTTTTTCTATTTTTAGAAAATAATAGTTACCTATTTTATATATAGTAGCATATATCCTTAATAGTTACCTTTTTTATACATAGTAGAATATATCTGTCAATCCCAATAGCCCAATTCATCCCACCCCCCTCTTCCCCCCTTGGTATCCATAAGTTTGTTTTCTACATCTGTGTCTCTACTTAGCCTTTGCAAATAAGTTCATCCATATCATTTTTTCTAGATTCCACATATAAGCGATATTATACAATATTTGTTTTTCTCTTCCTGACTTACTTCACTTTGTACGACAGTTTCTAGGTCTATCCACTTCTCTGAAAAAGGCACAATTTCATTCCTTTTTATGGCTGAGTAATATTCCATTGTATATATGTACTATATCTTCTTTATCCATTCCTCCCTTGATGGATGTTTAGGTTTCTTCCATGTCCTGTCTATTGTAAACAGAGCTGAAATGAACATCGAGGTACATGTTTTTTTTTTTAATTATCTGTTCTCCAGGTTGGGACAGCTGGGTCACAGGGTAGTTCTATATTTAGTTTTTTTGTTTTTTGTTTTTTTTTTGCAGTATGTGGGCCTCTCACTGTTATGGCCTCTCCTGTTGTGGAGCACAGGCTCCGGACGTGCAGGCCCAGTAGCCGTGGCTCATGGGCCTAGACGCTCCACAGCATGTGGGATCTTCCCAGACCAGGGCACGAACCTGTGTCCCCTGTATCGGCAGGCAGACTCTCAACAACTGCGCCACCAAGGAAGCCCACTATATTTAGTTTTTTTAAGGAACCTGCATACTGTTCTCCATAGTGGCTGTATCAGTTTACATTCCCTCCAACAGTGTAAAAGGGTCCCCTTTTCTCCACACCCTCTTCAGCATTTATTGTTTGTAGATTTTTTGATGATGGCCATTCTGACCAGTATGAGGTGATACTTCATTGTGTTTTGATATGCAGTTCTCTAATAATTAGTGATGTTGAGCATCTTTTCATGTGCCTGTTGGCCATCTGTATGTCTTCTTTGTAAAAATGTCTATTTAAGCCTTCTGCCCATTTCTTGATTGTGTTGTTTGTTTGTTTGTTTCATATTGAGCTACACAAGCTGTTTGTATATTTTGGAGATTAATCCCTGTCAGCTGCTTCATTTGAAAATATTGTCTCCAATTCTGAGGGTTGTCTTTTCATTTTGTTTATGGTTTCCTTTGCTGTTCAAAAGCTTTTAACTTTCATTAGGTCTCTCTCATTTGTTTGTTTTTGTTTTAATTTTCATTACTCTAGGAGGTGGATCAAAAAGATCTTGCTGCAATTAATGTCTAAGACTCTTCTGCTTAAGTTTTCCTCTAAGACTTGTATAGTGTTCAGTGTACATTTAGGTCTTTAATCTATTTTGAGTTTATCTTTGTGTATAGTGTTAGGAAGTGTTCTAGTTTCATTTTTTATGTGTAGCTGTCCAGTTTTCCCAGCACCACTACTGAGGAGGCTGTCTTTTCTGTATTTTATATTCTTGCCTCCTTTATCAAAAATAAGGTGACCATATGTGTGTGGGTTTATCTCTTGGCTTTCTATCCTGTTCCATTGATCTATATTTCTGTTTTTGTTCCAGTACCATACTGTCTTGATTACTGTAGCTTTGTAGTATAGTCTGATGTCAGGGAGCCTGATTCCTCCTGCTCCATTTTTCTTCCTCAAGATTGCTTTGGCTATTCTGTTTTTGTGTGTGTGTGTGTGTTTCCATACAAATTGTAAAATTTCTTGCTCTAGTTCTGTGAAAAATGCCATTGGTAATAAGATAGAGATTGCTTTGCATTACTTTACAAAATATTTGTTCAGTGTCTGATATGTATAAGTCATTGCATGAAGTGAGTAGTTTAAATATAAATTAAAAATGCACTATATACAAAACCAATATTATAGGACATATTTAAATTCATATTTTATATTTTGAGTTGATTAAGCAATTGATAAAAAAGACATCTTCATAAATAATACTTCTCTGTGATAAAGACATGTCAATTGAGATGCCTACATTTACACACCAGAGATATCCAAGCTCAATCTAAATGAGAAAGCAATGCATGAATTTAAGAAAAAGACTTCTAAAAATCCAACTGTTATTATGTAAAACAACACAAAGTATTAAGCCAATTAAATATTGGGAATAAAAAGAAGTTAAGACAGACAAAATGTGTCCCTATCTCTCCTTAAGCAGGAAAAGACACAGTAGTTTTAATGTATCTGAGGATTTGTGTCTCTTTTAGAATGGTCATGAGCAGAGTATAACATAGTTGCCTGATACCTGTTTCAAGATGAGATAATTAGGAAATTATCTCCAAAAGTTTAACCAATAATTGTAAGCGCTAATACAGATCAAAGTTACAATAACTTCTCTTTTAGCAAGTATGGTCACAAAGAGAGCTTTCTAGCAAATCATATATTGAGTTATCAGAGATTTACCATATAGTCTACACAAGAAATATCAATTTACAGAGACTTAAAAGACAAAACTCACATAAAACTGAAATTATACTGAAAGTAATTTAATTTTTGATGATTCAGAAGGCATTTGAGTGTCTTTTAAGGTCTCAGGCCCCCCAGCTACCTATCACAGTTGCACAGATGTATGCCTATTCTGTGCTGGGTAAAAGATTCCAGAAAAAAAGACAATTTTTTATATTAGTATGTACACATTATTTGTACATAAGTGTTTATTTAATATGGAATATTGTACATCAAGGATTCTGAGGATGATATGGAACTAGAATAAATATTTAAATATGTTGTCATTTTATTGAGACTGCATTTTGAGTCCTGTGGCATTAGAACAAAGATGTGTTTTCATCTGTGTCTTGAGTAAAAAATACATAGTTTTTCATTTGAGGAATCACTGAAACCTGAAGAAGCTTTGATGAAAAGTTTCTGATAAATGAGAAGTGAAGCAGGTAACTACATAAGTAGAATAAATTTCAAATAGACATCTGTCAGATTCCTCTTTGACATTTTGTTTATGGCCCTATTACTTTTCAGAGAACCATGATGCTGTCTGTATCAGAAAAAAAAAGTTTTGAGAAAAATTGTATAACTATATATTCTAGACAAACTATGACAGGCAGCAATGGAATTTTGAGCTATTTTTTGCATTACTATTTGAATAAGTAACATTAACAGTTTGCTGTATATATTTTGTTTTATTTTCATTATAATACACAAAATTAATACATTCCTGTAACGAGTAAGAGTTAATATTTGGCTTCAAAGTGTTATACTCATAATTGAGTTTTTCTTTCATGCTTTATATTACATGAATCAGACATTTAAAAGAGCTCAGAAATATATATTGACAATGTTACCAAGTCAATTTTTATAGGAGGTCATTTTCAAAAGATCCAAACACATCTCAAAATATGTCTACTTAACATTATCTTTTGTTTAGAATTCACATTCTAGATACATACTTATTTTCTTATTGAACTTTATATTTTCAGCCTATAAATATTTCATGTAATGAATTCTGTATATTTAGTATTGTTTTACAATGTTAAACTGTGCAAAATCTAGTATTCCTTTTCTTCAAAACACAAATTCTCATTTTAATGCTTGGGGATTTGGTGATAATATCTGCACTTTTAGTCAATATTTTTCTCAAGAAAACTGAGTACTCTTAACATGTATAAATGTTGCTTGAACAATTTATTGATTATGGTGATTTTTTAAATGCTGTACTAACATCAAATAAACTTTTATAACAAGGAAAATAATGCTTCATAAATATTCCCTTAACTATACTGTAATCAAATTTCTATATATATTTAAAGTGAACCACCCCGAATACTCTAAGCAGAATCTCAGTCTTTGCAATGTCACATTTAATTAAGGAAAATTATAAGCTTAATGAATAATTTGTTGTTTACTAAATCTGTGTCATCATCTTTGAAGACTTTTACAGGTAAAAAATAACCCAGTGTGGCCAAAATTCTAAACAATGAAATAAAAATACTCAGTTATTAAAGGGGATATTCTAATTGTTTACTTTGATAATACTATATTTTTTTTAACTGTAGTGGGGAGTATATAGCTCAGAAGTAATTTTTTATCATTTCCTCTGAGAGTTGAGCATTATATAAACATGCAAAATCTATAGTTAACAGTGAATGGAGATCTATTTGATTTGTTATCTCTATTTTTTTAATACTAATTCTTGTTTATAACCAACTTTTTGAATCATAGACTTGTCAAGCGAAAATCTGAGTCTTTATTGGTATTTTCTTAAGTGTGCAGGGCTTACAGACTGCAAACTCATTGTTTCTGGAAATGAGAAATATCACATCTCAAGTTTAAAAGGAATTGCACCCATGCCAGTTGTCAATTTACTGCCTCCCAGTTGCAAATCTATCTTTCTTGGTCCTGCTTTGTGATACTGGAAGTATACTCTATAAATATTTCTACCTTGCCACTTGCCATTATGTTAAACTTTTTCAATAAAGAAAGAAGAGTTTTCTTTTTCTGGTTCTAATTGTCCCTTCACTGTTTGTTTCTGGGGTGTGTGGTTTGCAGCATCTGGATCTTTAGTGACACTCACCTTCCCAGCTATTTTCAGTAGCGTTCCCAAGGGTAGCTACCCAGAGAGTCTTGCAAGTAGTCTAGTTTTGTTGTCATATCAGTGGGTGGTTTCATGATTCCCAGCTTCAGCCTAAAGCACATCAGTGAGCTTCCCTACCATCCAGGAATCCACAGCCAAACCCATCCCAAAGAAGTCTGACTATGTTTTAGGCAGGAGATTGTGGTGGTGGTGCAAATCTTCCAAACTATTTCCTTCTTTGGATGCTCTTCCTCACCCTCGAAGTAATGGCTCCTACCTATATCTGCTGTACTTACATAATTTTGAGTTCTTTTTATCCTTTAGTATTTACTTCGTTGTTACTAGTTAATAATTTTTTACATTAAAAGTTCCTTACTCAAATTGGAGTGTGGATTCTGTTTCCTAACTGGATCCTTATGATATAAATTTCTTTGCTCAATATTATAGAAATCTGATATTTTCTCTCTCTGTATCTATATTTTAGTTGCAACAAAAATGGATTTTTAGGGCTTCCCTGGTGGCTCAGTTGTTAAGAGTACGCCTGCCAATGCAGGGGACATGGGTTCATGCCCTGGTCCAGGAAGATCCCACATTCTGTGGAGCGGCTGGGACCATGAGCCATGGCTGCTGAGCCTGCACTTCCGGAGTCTGTGCTCCACAAGGGGAGAGGCCACAACAGTGAGAGGCTTGCGTACCTCAAAAGAAATGGATTTTTAATATCCTTGAATAGAAGTGGACCATGGCAGATAATTAAAAAAAAAATCCTTATAGATACTGCTATAACAACTCTCTTCCACCTAGGACTTTGTTTTTCTGATTTTAATGTAACTTTCTTATCATTTTCCGGTCTAGTCTAGTGTTTCCTGATAGTACTATTTTTCTAATGCTGCTGTAACAAATTACCACAAACTAGTTTGCCTAAAACAAGAGAAATTTATTATCTTACAGTTCTGGAGGCAGTCTAAAATTGACACATTGGCAAGACTGGTTACTTCCAGAAACTCTGAGGAAGAATCTATCCATGCCTTTCTCACTTTCTGGTGGTTATCAACAATCCTTGGCATTCCTTAGCATGTAGAAGCATTACTTCAATCTCTGCTTCTGTCATCACATGGAGTTTGCTCTGTGTGTGTCTCTGTATCCAAATTTCCCTCTTTTTTAAGAATAAAAGTCATCAAACTATGAGCATCCTCAATCCAATATGACCTCATCTTAATTTGATTATATCTGCGGAGACTCTATGTTCAGATGAGGTCATGTTCACAGGTACCTGAGGTTAAGAGTTTGACATTGATTTTTGGGAAGCAATATTCAACCCACAACACTGTCCTCTTCCTCCTTCAAATTTTTGTTCTTCCTATTCGCAAAATGCATTCACCTTTCCTAAATTCCCCAAAGTCTTAAATCATGCCAGCATTAATGCCAAGACTAAAATCTTATACAAATATAAGATTCCATATCTCATCTTCAAAATCATCTAAGTCAGTTATGAGTGAGACTCCAGGAATGATTCACTGTGAAGAAAAATATCTCTTCATCTGTGGACATGTGAAACAAGGAAACAAGTTACTTGCCTCCAAATACAATGGTGGGACAGGTGTAGATAGATATTCCATTCTAAAAGCAAAAAGGTAAAAAGGAAACAAGGGGTCATACATTCTAAGCGCATATGAAGACCAACAGGGAAAATTCCATTAGGTTTTAATGGAATGAGTGATTCTCTGTGGTTTGATCCACCCTCTGGACCCATGGAGGCTCAATAAGCCACAACCACTGGACCTTCAGAGGACCTCTTGACCCTCACCACTGTGCCACTAAAGGGTCAAAAACCCCACTATTTAGCTCTTAGCAGTAGTCCTGCCCACGGTGCAGCCTGTTTCCTGATTGTAGAATCCCACAAATCTGACAGATGTCCTTCTTTCCCTCCTTCAATCCAATCTGGCAGTATTTCTCCTGAGATGTTTGATTGGATCTATAAGTCACTCAGTTCATCTCTCCAGCAAGCCTCTCCGGCCACACAGTGTTCTCTCTAAAGCACACTTTCTTACATTTTGCAATATTAATAGACTGAGAATTTTCCAAATCATCAAGTTCTGGTTCCTCTTTGTTTAACAGCTCCTTCCTCAATTCATGTGTACCCTCTCACAGTTTACTATAAGCAACAAGGAGAAATCTGGCTGCATCTTTAATACTTTGCTTGGAAATCTCTTTAGCTTACAAATTCTACTTTCTGTTACACAGTAGAATATAATTCAGCCAGATTTTCTCCTACTTTTTAAAATGGATCACCTTTTTCTCTAGTGTCCAATATCATGTTACTATTTCGGTCTGAGACCTTACTAGAAGCACATTTGACATTTATATTTCTAACAACATTCTGTACATGATATATGCAACCTCTAAAACAGTAGAAGTTTAAAGCTCTCCTGTCTTCTTTCTGAGCCCTCTACATAATTTTGCTTAATGTCCACATTTCTACAAACAGCGTCTTCAAGGCAATCTAGGTTTTATTTTCTATTATGCACATCAAAATTTTTCAGCCTCTCCCTATTACCCAATTCCAAAGCAACTTCTATAATTTCAGGTATTTGTTACAACAGTACTCCACTTCCAATATCAAAATCTGTGTTAGTTTCCTAAGGCTGCCATAACAAGTCACCACAAATTGGGTGGCTTAAAACAATAGGAACTAATTTTCTCACAGTTCTACAGGTCAAAGGTTTGAAATTAAAATGTCAAGGATGTTGGTTCTTTCCAGAGGTTCTGAGGGAGGTGCTGTTCCATGCTTCTTTCCTAGCTTCTGGTGGTTGCTGGAAATTCTTGGTGTCCTTAGCTTGCAGCCACATCACTCTAAGTCTGTCTTCATCATCATATGGCCTTCTTACATGTGCAGTTCTCTGTCTCTCTATGTCCTATATTCTTCTTATAGAGACATAAATCATATCAGTTTTAGGGCTCACTAATACAACATAATTTCATCTTAACTTGATGACATCTGAAAAGAAGACCTTATTTTCAAATAAGGACACATTCACAGATACCTGGATGTCTTAGTCAGTTTGGATCCTATAGCAAAAATACGATAATATTACAAGCAATAAAAAAATATTCCTCAAATTCTGGATGCTGGGAAGTCCAAGTTCCAGGCAGATGTATTATATGATGAGAGCTTATTTCCCGGTTCATAGGCAGCTGACTTTTCTGTATGCCCTCACATAGAATAAGGGGAGATAAATCTCTCTGGGGTCTCCTTCAACAGGGCACCAATTTCACTCATGAGGTCTCCAATTTCATGACCTAATCATGTCCAAAAGACCCAAAATCCAAACACCAACACATTTGGGATTAGGCAAAGAAAAAATATTAAAAGCAGCAAGGGAAAAGCAACAAATAACATACAAGCGAATCCCCATAAGGTTAACAACTGATTACTCAGTAGAAAATCTGCAAGCCAGAAGGAAGTGGCAGGACATACTTAAAGTGATGAATGGGAAAAACCTACAACCAAATTACTCTAGCCAGCAAGGATTTCATTCAGATTCAAAGGAGCAATTAAAAACATTGCAAACAAGCAAAAGCTAAGAGAATTAAGCACCACCAAATCAGCTTTACAACAAATGCTAAAGGAACTTCTCTAGGCAGGAAAAACAAGAGAAGGAAAAGACCTACAATAACAGACCAAAAAAAATTAAGAAAATGGTAAAAGGAATATACATACTGAAAATTACCTTAAATACAAATGGATTAAATGCTCCAATCAAAAAAATTGACTGGCTGAATGAATACAAAAACAAGACCTGTATATATGCTGTCTACAAGAGACCTACTTCAGACCCAGAGGCACATACAGATAGAAAGTGAGAGGATGGAAAAAGATATTCCATGCAAACGGAAATCAGAAGAAAGCTAGAGTAGCAATTTCATATCAGAAAAAAATAGAATTAAAATAAAGACTATTACAAGAGACAAAGAAGGACACTACATAATGATCAAGGGATCAATCCAAGAAGAAAATATAATGATTGAAAATATTTATACACCCAACATAGAAGAACTTGAATACAAAGGCAAATGCTAACAGCAATAAAAGGGGAAATTGACAGTAACACAATCATAGTAAGGTACTTTAACACCTCATTTTCACCAATGGACAGATCCACAAAATTAAAATAAATAAGTAAACACAATCATTAAATGATACATTAAACAAGATAGACTTAATTGATATTTATAGGACATTCCATCCACAACCAACAGAATACACGTTTTTCTCAAGTGCTCATGGCATATTATCTAGGGGAGATCATATCCTGGGTCACAAATCAAGCGTTGGGAAATTTAAGAAAATTGAATTTGTATCAAGTATTTTTTCTGACCACAGTGCTATGAGACTAGATATCAATTACAGGAAAATAATGTGTAAAAAATAAAAGAAAAAACACATGGAGCCTAAACAATGCATTACTAAATAGTCAAGAGATCACTGATGAAATCAAACACAAAATGAAAAAAAATACCTAGAAGCCAAGACAATGAAAACATGATGACTCAAAACCTATGGGATGCAGCAAAAGCAGTTCTAAGAGGGAAGTTTATAGCAATACAATCCTACTTCAAGAAACAAGAAACATCTCAAATAAACAACCTAAACTTACACCTAAAGCAATTAGAGAAAGAAGAACAAAACAACCACAAAGTTAGCAGAAGGAAATAATTCATAAATATCAGATCAGAAATAAATAAAAAAGAAAAGATGGAGACAATAACATAGATCAATAAAATTAAAGCTGGTTGTTTGAGAAGTTAAACACTATTGATAAAGCATTAGCCAGACTCATCAAGAAAAAAAGGAAGAAGAGTCAAATCAATAGAATTAGAAATGAAAAAGGAGAAGTAACAACTGACACTGCAGAAATACAAAGGATCATGAGAGATTACTACAAGCAACTATATGGCAATAAAATGGAAGAAATGGACAAATTCTTAGAAAAGCACAACCTGCCAAGACTGAACCAGGAAGAAATACAAAATATAAAGAGACCAATCACAGGCCCTGAAAGTGAAATTGTGATTTAAAATCTGCCAACAAACAGAAGCCCAGGATCAGATGACTTCACAGGCAAATTCTATCAAACAGAGAAGAGCTAACACCTATACTTCTCAAACTCTTCCAAAATATAGCAGAGGAAGGAACACTCCCAAACACATTCTATGGCATCACCATTACCCTGATACAAAAACCAGACAAAGATGTCAGAAGAAAAAGAAAACTACAAGCCAATATCAATGATGAACGCTGATGCAAAAATTCTCAACAAAATACTAGCAAACAGAATCCAACAGCACATTAATAGGATCATACACCATGATCAAGTGAGGTTTATCCCAGGAATGCAAGGATTTTTCAGTATACACAAATCTGTCAATGTGATACACCATATTAACAAATTGAAGGAGGAAATCAATATGATCATCACAATAGATGCAGAAAATGGTTTTGACAAAATTGAACACCCGTTTAAGATAAAAAGCCTCCAGAAAGGAGGTAGAGAGGGAAGTTACCTCAACATAATAAGGGCCATATATGACAAACCCACAGCCAACATTGTTCTCAATGGTGAAAACTGAAAGCATTTCCACTAAGTTTAGGAGCAAGAGAAGTTTGCCCACTCTCACCACTCTTATTCAACATAGTTTTGGAAGATTTAGCTGTAACAATCACAGAAGAAAAAGAAATAAATGGAATTCAAATGGGAAAAGAATAAATAAAGTGGTCATTTTTTGCAGATGACATGATAATATACATAGAGAATCCTAACGATGCTACCAGAAAACTAATAGAACAAATCAATGAATTAGGTAAAGTAGCAGGATACAAAATTAATGCACAGAAATCTCTTGCATTCCTATACCATAATGATGAAAAATCTGAAAGAGAATTTAAGGAAACACTCTCATTTACCATTGCAAAAAAAGAATAAAATACCTAGGAATAAACCTACCTAAGGAGAAAAAAGACCTGTATGCAGAAAATTATAAGACACTGATGAAAGAAATTAAAGATGATACAAACAGATGGAGAGATATACCATGTTATTGGATTGGAAGAATCAACATTGTGAAAATTACTATCCTACAAAAAGCAATCTACAGATTCAATGCAATCCCTATTAAATGACTAATGGCATTTTTCACAGAAATAGAACAAAAATTTTCACAATTTGTATGGAAACAAATAAGACCCCGAAGAGCCAAAGCAATCTTGAGAAAGAAAAACAGAGCTGGAGGAATCACACTTCCTGACTTCAGACTATATGGCAAAGCTAAAGTAATGAAGACAGTATTGTACTGGAACAAAAGCAGAAATATAGATCAATGGAACAGGTTGGAAAGCCCAGAGATAAGCCCATGCACATGTATACAACTTTTCTCTGATAAAGAAGGCAAGAATATAAAATGGAGAAAAGACAGCCTCTTCAATATGTGGTGCTTCAAAAACTGGACAGCTATATATAAATGAATGAAATTGGAACACTCCTTAACACCATACACAAAATTAAACTCAAAATCTATTAAAGACCTACATGTAAGGCTGGACACTATAAAACTCTTAGAGGAAAACTTAGGCAGAACACTCTATGACATAAATCATGGCAAGATCCTTTTTGACCCACCTCCTAAAGAAATGAAAATGAAAACAAAAATAAATGAATGGGACCTAATGAAACTTAAAAGCTTTTGCACAGCAAATGAAACCATAAACAAAATGAAAAGACAATCCTCAGAATGGGAGGAAATATTTGCAAACAAAGCAACTGACAAAGGTTTATTCTCCAAAATATATAAACAGCTCATGCAGCTTCATATCAAAAAAACAAACAGCCCAATCCAAAAAACTGGGCAGAAGACCTAAATAGACATTTCTCCAAAGAAGATATACAGATTGCCATGAAACACATGACAGGATGCTCAACATCAGTAATCATTAGAGAAATTCAGATCAAAACTACAATGAGGTATCAACTCACATCTGTCAGAATGGCCATCATCAAAAAATCTACAAACAATAAATGCTGGAAAGGGTGTGGAATAAAGGGAACCCTCTTGCAATGTTGATGGTTATGTAAATTGATAAAGCCACTATGGAGAACAGTATGGAGGTTCCTTTAAAGTATAAAAAGAGAACTACCTTATGACCCATCAATCCCAGTACTGGGCATATATCCTGAGAAAACCATAATTCAAATAGAGTCATGTACCACAATGTTCATTGCAGCACTATTTACAATAGCCAGGACATGGAAGCAACCTAAGTGTCCATTGACAGATGAATGGATAAAGAAAATGTGGCACATGTATACAATGAATTATTACTCAGCCTTAAAAATAAACGAAACTGAGTTATTTGTAGTGAGGTGGATGGACGTAGAGATTGTCATACTGCGTGAACTAAGTCAGAAAGAGAAAAACAAATACCATATGCTAACACATATTTATGGAATCTAGAAAAAAAAGCTAGGGGCAAGAGAGGAATAAAAATGCAGATGTAGAGAATGGACTTCAGGACACAGGAAGGGGGAAGGGTAAGCTGGGACGAAGTGAGAGAGTGGCATGGACATACATACTCTACAATATGTAAAATAGTTAGCTAGTGGGAAGCAGCCGTATAGCATAGGGAGATTAGCTCGGTGCTTTGTGACCACCTAGAGAGGTGGGGTATGGAGGGTGGGAGGGAGAGTTGGGAGATATGTGGATATATGTATACGTATAGCTGATTCACTTTGTTATAAAGCAGAAACTATCACACCACTGTAAAGCAATTATACTTCAATAAAGATGTTAAAAAAATAAATGAATTTTGGAGAAACTCAAACATTTGACCTATAGCCCTGGAGTTAGAACTTAGACGTAAATTTTGGGGAGACAAAATTCAACATAAACACTACTTTAAAAAGTTGTACTGGAGCAGCACATCTTTGCCCAACTCGTCAAGAGGTCTTGAAGAGATTTAGAATCTCTTTGCCTATATGATTTTTAAAGTTTTCCTATTCAGAAGTTACCTAAATGTCCATTGAGAGAGGAATAGATAAAGAAGATGTGGTACCTTATATAAAATGTAATATTACTCAGCCACAAAAAAAAAAAAACACAAAAATGTCATTTGCAACAACATGGATGAACCTAGGGATCGTTATACCGAGTGAAGTAAGTCAGCCAGAGAAAGACAAATATATGACACCGCTTATATGTGGAATCTAAAATATGGTACTAATGAACTTATGTACAAAACAGAAATAGAGTCACAAATGTAAAAAAACAAACTTATGGTTAATAAGGGGAAAGGGGGAGAGAGGGATAAACTGGGAGACTGGGATTGACATATACACACTACTATATATAAAATAGATAACTAATAAGGACTTACTGTATAGCACAGGGAACTCTACTCAATATTCTGTGATGACCTATATGGGAAAAGAATCTAAAAAGGAGTGGATATATGTGTATGTATAACTGATTAACTTTGCTATTCAGCACATACTAACACAACATTGTAAATCAACTATATTCCAATTAAAATTTAAAATAAAATGAAACAAAGAAATATGAAAAAAGAGACTATCAAAAAGAGTCCCTTAATTTTTCAACTTTTTTAATTCACTAATCAGCTGGTCAATTTCTATGTCTTCATGCAATTAGCATGTGCCTGGAAAATAGGACTGTGCTAAGGTATGGAAACAGGGGCTGTTTAAGACTGGAATGAGCGAAATTCCCTTGAAGTGAGGGTTAAATCCCTGGTTGGGGAACTATGAATTTTCAAGTTGCGTGCCACGGCCAAAAAAAAAAAAAAAAAAAAAAAGAGTCATGTCATTTTATACAAATATGTTTTCAGGTACCAAAATTATACCAGAGCCTGCACCTTAAATTATTCTGTCCTTCCAAATAAAAGCTTATTTTGTAAGAGAAAAAAAAGTTATCTTAGCCAAATTATAATACCTACTTTCACTGCTTTTTAATCACCTAAGGAATCTGACTGGTCAAAGTTAGAGGTAGAGACAGAGAGAGAGGAAAAAAATATGGGAAGGTGCAGCAAAAGGATACAGGTCAGTAGAATAGCTTTATTTATTTATTTATTTATTTATTTATTTATTTTGGAACATCCAGTACGTCTTAGATTTGCATTAATTTAGTCCCCGAGGAGAAGTATACCAGTATAAGGAACTGACTTTATATGTTAAATGAAATTCACAACTCAAAAGAAGCAAAAGAAAATTTCCTGCCTTTGCTAAAAGCAACTAGAATAATTTGCACAGATTGCGTTTTCAAAACTGAAAATCCTCTGTATATTGTATAGAATCAGCTTTCAGAGAAACATATTACTAAATATTAAATTCCATTTACAAATTGCTTCATTCAAAATATATTTGTTTCTTTTTATAAAATAGAGTGAGATATTATAAAGATAATATTTCTCACTCTAACCTCCTCTGTGTGTGTTCTCTTCAGGATCAAGGGAGCCATTCAGCTCCTTTGTTACCAAGGTCAATTATTTATAGCAAAGACAAACCCATTCATCTTTTTGCCTTCAGTACAGAAAAGGCATTCAGTGGTATACATGCATTTATTCTAAAGAATGGTGGTAAATATATTATATGACTTTTCAAATTACTTCATGGTTAAAAAATATCATGCCCCTATTGCTGGGGAAAAAAAAAGGAAATTAAGTGCCAACATAAGGAGAAATCAGAAGGCATCATTAAGGAAGTATATCTAAAGGAAAAGCAAACTTATAATGTTAAAACATATTTTGTCTCATATAATGTTGAGAGGTCCCAGAAAGGGAGGGGATGGTATGTGGAAGTGCTTTCAGTGATAACAATAAATATTCTGTATGAGATAGTTTTTCCTCTCAAGGGTCAAGTTAAGAAGAAAAATGTTTATAGATTTTTCAATAAATTTATAATCAAAACAGCTTTCTGGAGACCGATTTGAAGTTAGATATGAGCATTTAACAGGAGGTTAAGCAAGGGACATGTGACTGATTCTTATAGATGTACAAATGTCAAATAATCTCTCCATGGAGGCTGCCTGGGTCCATTATGCTTAAGGCTTTTGGCACCATATAAGGCAAAGTGTGTTTTAAACAGATGACAAAGAATGTCTCCAATTATATAATGTACGAGAAAAAATTTAACAAAATGATCCCTTAAGGTGATATTAATTCTATAATGAAGTAAATTCTCAATTTCATATGGCTGAGCCAAGGTAAATGCTTGATAACATACTTATTACCTTGAATCTTACGGTTAATGAGTGCTTTACAGGTATCATACAATATGCACTAAATATACATACTCCTGTAAGTGTCTGCTGCCTACTTTCTGCTACATTCTGACATGTGGTACATGTGGAGTTTCATTCAGAAGTTAACCAGCCTGGTTGTTTGATCTCCACACTGTATTACTGACCAACATCTGAGAAAAAGTTTCCTGGTGATTAGAAGGATAAATTCTGAATTGTTAATCTAGGCCAAAATAGCTTTGCATAGTGACCCATTCTTCCTGGGTTGCTAGAACGTGAGGTTTTTCTGTAGTACTGCTGGGATAGCTAAAAAAATGGGTTGAAACTAATTAGGATTTTCTGGAGATAAAGAGGGCTGCAGAAACACACTTATAGATGTTTGAAAAACCTAATCGATTGTTCCTTTGAAGAGGATCAGCAAATGAGAGTTTATAAGGAAGTCAGAACCTGAGATAAAAATCAGTTTAACTGAAGGTTCTGAGAATCTATGAACATTTGTCTATACCACCTCAGTAAGTACATTTTCTCAATTCCAATTTTACATTTAAAAAGAATGACAATTGGGCTTTCTGAGCAACAATATTTTTCTTATCTTTTATCTGAATACCTCCAGGATACATAAAATTGACATGATTTATCTACCTCTCCATGTGCATACACGAATGGATTCAAGAGAAATCTAGTCATTCCTGCTAACTCTCTGTCATTAACCCCTCATTTTATGTTCAAGTTTATACTTTATGAGCCATAAGACTAATTTTATGTGCTTACTAGTGAAACTAAAATTAAGATAAATATTAAAAATATGTCCTACACCATATAAAGCTTACTATGATACAAATTATTTGCTTGTTCCCCACTGTAGGTGTCTGTTCCACGTTGTGTCCGACACTTGATTCTGACAAGTTACCATACTTTAGTCAATCATTGGCAAAATTTCACACGCATAGAGTCTCTACTGTCTTCTGTCTCTGATCCATTTCCAATTTTCAGTTCATTTTGTTTTGTTTTTATTCTGTTACTTTGAATTCTAATATTTTAATCTATTAACCGGCCACTACCAAGAAAATTCACTATTATTATACTGAGAGGTGCGTATAAGAGAACTACTAAAGTCAGCAGACATACACTGTTATCAGGGAAAATTAGAAAGTCCTCACATGCACAAAGTATTTTATTGTCCAATAATTCTTAAATGATAAGGTGGTAAATATGTCTGGTCCATAACTCCAGCAGAACCCTCACAAGAAACTCATGTGTTACAGAAATATTTAAGCCTGCCATATGTATTTTTGTTCACTAGCCTAGTATAACCCGGACACATCAGCTTCATATTAATAACTATTGAAAGGCAGTTTCGGATTGGGGAATTGACTGAAATTTCCTTTGATAACTAAACCCTTCCCCTAGTTAGGTCTGTTATTTGTCTGTTCACAGAAAGAGTCCAGTCGTTGGAGTTTCCAGATATGCTCCCTATACTTATTGAAATGAATCGTTTGAAGTGGAGAGAATAAGGAGATTGAATTCATTGCAGTAAAAAGAGTGACAATCCAATTCAATAGCTCAAAAGAGGCTCACATTTTATATGTGCCAAATATGCCTCACCACTCTTATCATGCCACTTCACAGCTCATGCCACTTCACAGTTCCTTTAAAGCTCTCCATGGTTATTTTGAGAGTGAAAACATTCTCTACAAACATCTCTCAAACTGCTTTAGAGCATTTATGAGGATATGGAAACTTTCATGACTACTTTTTTTTTTTAAAGCTTTGAAATACTCAGGAAAAGCAAACACTTTGAGCAAAGTTTGCCTTCCTGTTTCTCATTTTACTGTGGATGTAGAGAACATATTGTGATAGGATTTTTGTATGTTTACTTGTTTATTTAAATCGATTTTTTGTCACAATATTACCAAAATTATAAGTGTTAGAAAAGTGACAGGATATAATATTTATGGGTGGGTAAACTTTTGCTGATTATTTGGCATACTCTCCCTAATTGGATATCAAATGCAGCATATTATATATTATATAGCATTTTACTGACTTCACAGTTACATTGTGAAGACTTTTACTATGCATAATGATGATTTTTAGATAAGGATTCAGGTGTAAGTGATTTATTAAGGGAGTACTCCTAGGAAAATTGTAAAAAGCAAGCGGCAGGAAAAACAAGGATCCAAAAAGGATGCAATTTCAGGTGAAATCAGAGATTCTATACCTCTGAAGCATAAAATATACTTCAAAACAGGGTCAGCTTCATGGACATGAGGCCTAACTGCACAGCGCCCCCACCCACTTGGAAGGGATCCTCTTAATTTTTGAACAAGAATCCTCTCATTTTTATTTTGCACTGGGCCCTATAAATTATGTAGTCAGCCCAGCCTCAAAGTTTTTTTTTTTCCTGTATCTAGAAAAAGATGCTGAAGTTCTTGTATTCCTACTTCTCTCAGTATTTGGCTACCAGTGGTTAAGGGGCAGGGGAGTAAATCTCCAGCTATCCCTGTACAGGGCAGTAGATCCAGTAGCTAAGGGCAAGCTCTCAAGTTTGTTGGTCGATATTTTTAGAACAAAATTTTCAGAAGCTGAGGTGACACATGGATCTAGATGTGGCACCAACAGTATTAGCTACATAAAGTTAGCACTTCGGGGTGTATCCTTACAGACATGTTTTCTGTGCTTACACAAACATGTGTGTGTGTGTCTTTTTCACAATAAATAGAGAGGTAGGTCAGCAGACTGACAGATCAACTAATAATAGGTCAAATGTCACATATTTATAAATGTTCAGTTCTTTATTTGTATTAATCTTTTATCTAGATGCATTTGTTTAATAGGTAGTATCTCCCCATCACCACCACTACCAGACACGACTTATTTGTGTTCTATTTCTTCTCATTCATGTATTCAGCAAATATTATTATCTTACTACATGCTCCAGCACTACTCAATATAAGACTGACACGTAAATTTCATAAAACTTTCTTTGTAGTAAAAGGATATAGACAATGTAAACACATGTATGAGTATATATATACAAGATGTCAGATATTAATAGGTGCTATGGAGGAAAATAAAGCAGGATGTGAAGAATAAGTAGTGTCAGGCTAGAGGGTGCTATTTGTATGAGGTTGTTAGGAAAGGTTCCTCTAAATCAATGACATTAGAACAGAGTCTTTAAAGTGAGGAAGACATGTACATTTCTGAGGTAAAAGCATTCAAGGAAGAAAGAACAATGAATGCAAAAACTCAGAAACAGTAGCATACTGATTGTGACTGTGAAACAGCAAGGAGGCTAGTGTACCCTAGTCAGAGTGAGTCCCAGGGAGGGTGGTAAAATATAAGGCCAGAGAGGTACACAGAGGCCAAATCACCTATGAAAATAGGCAGTTATAAAGGTCTGTGAGTCCCTGAAGAATGTCATGATTTCACTTATGTTTTAAATGGACCACTTTGGATTTTCTAGTGAATAGGTCATGGGATATGAGAAAAATTGAGATTTCAAGTATGTTGCCAAAAATTAGGGACTCTTGTGGTAAGGATACTGTTTCTTGATTCAGATGGTGGTTGCTTACATGAACTTACACGTGATATTGTATAGAACTAAATACAGGCACATTCACACACACACACACACACACATACACACACATAGACATAGACATGAATATAAATAAAACTGGGAAATCTGAATAACATGGTTGAGTTGAACAGTGTCAGTATTCTGATTGTGATATTGTACTATAGTGTTAAGATATTGCCATTGGAGGGAACTGGGTAAAGGGTACTTGGAATCTCTGTGTTATTTCTTATAACTACATATAAGTCTACAACTACCTCAAAAATAAATTTAATTTAAAATCATGTTACCAAGATTTCCTGTCTGAACAACTGAAATTGAACTGAGAGTACCTGTTTTTCCACAGCCTTCCCAACAGAATCTGTTGTTGTTTTGATTTTTTGTCAGTCTGATAGGTGAGGAATGGTGTCTTATTTATTTACTTTTTTAAATTTACATTTCTCTATTTATGATTGAGAATTTTTAGTATTTTTGAAAGTCATTTTTACACTTTTGGTTAATTATCTTTTTGTGTATCATTCCCATTTTTTCCACTGAGCTTTTGGCCTTTTGTCCCTAAATATTTAATAGTTACTTGTATATTAGAGAAAACAACTTTTTGTCTATAGTATATACTGCAAATATTTTCTCTGTCAGTTGCCTTTTGGCTTTGCTTATGGTAACTTTGGTCATACAAACTTTTAAAAAAAGTCAAATTTATCAATCATTTTTATTGTCTATGGATTTTAAGCCAGAGAAAATCTTTCACTGTACTAAGGTTAAAGATAAATTTTCCTATAATATACAGAATAGTGACTACACTTAATAATATTGTATTGAATATTTGAAAGTTGCTAAGTAGGTAAGTCTTCAAAGTCTTCATCATATGAAAAAAGAAAAGAAAAATAATCTGTAACTGTAGAGTGACAAATGATAACTAGACTTATTATGATGATTATTTTACAATGTATACAAATATGAAATCATTATGTTGTAGAGCTAACACTAATATAATGTTATATGTCAATTTTACCTCAATTTAAAAAGGTATAAAATTAGATTTTTATTAATTTTTCTTCTGGTACTTTGAAGGTTCATATTGTACATTTAGATCCCTAATTCTTTTGAAGTTTATTCTTTGGCATAGTGTGAGACATGAGATTTATCTTTTCTCCAAATGGTTAAACAATTGTCCAATTATAATTTATTAAAAAGTCCATTTTTTACACTGTGAGTTGAGATACCAACTTTGTCATACACTAAATGTCCATATGTTTTTGTATGTAATTCTAGACATTAAATTCTATTCCAGTGGTATATTTTTTCTACTCATGTACTGTACTATACTGTTCTAAATACAGAGACTCTAAAGTATGTTTCAATGACTGGTAAAGCTAGTTCTCCCTTATACTTTATCTTTTTCAGTATTTTCCTAGCTATTCTTTCATATTTTTTTGATTAGGGGAACTTCAGTATCAATGTATCTAACTGCATAAAATTGTTTTTTTTAATATTTTTATTGGATTTGCATTGAATTTATAAATTAACTTAAGGATAATTGACCTCCTGCTAATACTTGATTTGTGCCATCCAAGATTAAGGGACATTTTCTGTTTCAAGTGTTCTTAAATGTTGCTCAGGAAGGTTTTAAAATTTTTAAAACATAGGTTTTGCACATTCCTTGTTAAACTTCTTCCTAAATACTTAATCTTCTTTATTGTTATTGTAATTTGAATGTTTCTTTTTACCATTATGTACTCTAACTCTTTATTATTTATGTATATGAAGTTTACTGATTATTGTACATTAACTTAGTATCCTGCTACTCATTGCATTCTTTTTTTTTTCTTAATTTGGTCTTATCATTGATTATTTTGGGTTTTCCAGTTAGACTATTGTACAGAAAATAATTAACAGAGCAAGCCCCAGATTATTATCTTTAGAAAGACCTTCTTGCAAGTTTGGCCTTTCATAGGCATGTGGGAACTTGCATTTGAGAAGGTTTACATCATTACCAGAACTGATAAGAGAGGCTCACTGTGCCTAATTGTTGTACAAACAATGTGGTTTACAGTGAACACTTGTTTTTCTTCTGAGAGACTGGAATTTTTATATGTGTTAGGCAGAAGATACTTCCAGGACCAGCCTCCAATAAAAAGCTTGGGGACTGAGTCTCTAATGAGATTCAATCTATCCTTGGTACATATTTCATACCTGTTGTTACAATTTGGTGCTGGAAGAACTAAGTACATGCCATCTAACTCCACCGGGAGAGGACTCTTGAAACATAGCACCTGGCTTGTCCATGTTTTCCCCAATGTACCTTGTTTTCTTTGCTTGTTTTCCTTTGTATACTTTTATTGAAATAAAAAAAAATGAATAAAACTATAAGCTGAGTTTTTTGAGTCCTAGGAAATCACTGACCCTGTTGGTAGTCTTGAGCAACACTTTTGCCAGCACAACTATCACATATTCTACAAATAGAGATAATTTTACTTTTTTGAATCTATTAGAATGCCTCGTTGATATTTCTTGTCAAATTGTATTGACTAATATTAAATATTGAATAAAATTCAAAAAGAGTCATGTACCAAAATGTTCATTGCAGCTCTATTTACAATAGTCAGGACATGGAAGCAACCTAAGTGTCTATCATCAGATGAATGGATAAAGAAGATGTGGCACATACATACAATGGAATATTACTCAGCCATAAAAAGAAACAAAATTGAGATATTTGTAGTGAGGTGGATGGACCTACAGTCTGTCATACAGAGTGAAGTAAGTCAGAAAGAGAAAAACAAATACCATATGCTAACATATATATATGGAATCTAAGAAAAAAAAAGGTCATGAAGAACTTAGGGGTAAGACGGGAATAAAGACACAGATCTACTAGAGAATGGACTTGAGGATATGGGGAGGGGGAAGGGTAAGCTCTGACAAAGTCAGAGAGTGGCATGGACTTATATACACTACCAAATGTAAAAGAGATAGCTAGTGGGAAGCAGCCGCATAGCACAGGGAGATCAGCTCGGTGCTTTGTGACCTCCTAGAGGGGTGGGATAAGGAGGGTGGGAGGGAGGGAGACACAAGATGGAAGAGATATGGGAACATATGTATATGTATAACTGATTCACTTTGTTATAAAGCAGAAAATAGTCCACCATTGTAAAGCAATTATACTCCAATAATGATGTTTTAAAAAAAGTGTTGAATAGTAGCATTAAATAGAAACAGAGATAATAAATACTCCTGCATTGTCCATGAACTTGATAGAAATGTCTCTAATATTTCTCCATTAAAAAAGATATTGGTATTTGAAGTAAGATATATATATATATATTATCATTTTGAGACTGTTTCTCAATTACTATTTCCTTGAGTCTTTTTTATCATGAGTAGGTTTTAAATTTGTCAAAGCAATGATCAATGTCTAAATATATAGTCATATATTTCCTTTAAATTTATTAATATAAGACACTAATATTGAACCATACAGAATGCTTTGAACAAATACCACTTACTCATGGTATATTCTTCTCTCATTATGGAGTTGGATTCTGTTAGCTAATATTTGATTAGATTTTTTGCTTTGCCATTTATGGTCCTTTTCCTTTCCTTGTAATATCTTTACCTGACATATTAGTGTTATATTGGTTTCATAAAAAAATTCTCATTTTTTTCAATGCTCTGGGATAATTTATAGAGTACTGATACTATCTAGTCTCTGAATGTATGATATTTTTCCCCTGTGAAATCATATGGGACTGGTGCAGTTCTATGGAATGCTTTCTTAATAACTTTATATGTTCTTTGGAAATTGGTCTCTTTAGGTTTCTAACTCTAACAGAATCAATTTTGGTAATCTGTATTTGCCTAGGAAACTATTTCATCCAGATTTTCATATTTGTGCGGTTTAATGTGTGCACAGTTGTCTTTCATGTATTTAAAATTTCATTTATTTTAATTGTTATTCCTTGTTATAATTTCTTACTTTATATATTTGTGCTCACTCTTTTTATTAGAAAATAAGATGCATATTTATATACTTTACTATTTAAAAAAAGTAATCAGGTCATTCACTTTACTATTATATTCCTTATTAATTTCTACTCATATTATTATTTCCTCCCTTGTGAGTTCTTCTATTTACTTTGTCCCATATACTTTGGTCTATCCCTTTGTTTTTTTTTTAAATTTTTATTGGGGTATTGTTGATTTACAATGTTGTGTTTATTTCAGGTGTACATCTAAGTGAATCTGTAATGCATATACATATATCCACTCTTTTTTAAATGATTTTCCCATATAGGCCATTACAGAGTACTGAGTAGTGTTCCCTGTGCTACACAGTAGGTCCTTAATCGTTTTCAATTTTATACATAATAGTATGTATGTGTAAATCCCAATCTTCCAATTTATCCCTCTCTCCCTTACCCCCCAGTAATCATAAGTTTATATTTTACATCTGTAACTTTATTTCTGTTTTGTAGATAATTTCACTTGAAACCATTTTTTAGATTCCACATATAAGCAATATCTTATGATATTTGTCTTTCTCTGTCTGACTTATTTCACTCAGTATGAGAATCTCTAGGTCCATTCATATTGCTGCAAATGGCATTATTTTGTTCTTTTTCATGGCTGAATAATATTCCACTGTATATATGTACCACATCTTCTTTATCCATTCCTCTGTTGGTGGACTTTTAGGTTGTTTCCATGTCTTGGCTATTGTAAACAGCACTGCAGTGAATACTGGGGTGCATGTATCCTTTCAAACCATGATTTTCTCTGGATATATGCCCAGGAGTGGGATTGCTGGATCATATGATAGCTCTATTTTTAGTTTTTTAGGGAACCTCCATATTGTTCTCCATAACGGCTGAACCTGTATACATTCCCACCAACACAATCCAAGAATATGGTATATATCTCCATCTGTTTGCATCGTCTTTTATTTCTTTCCTCAGTATCTCACAGTTTTCACAGTATATGTTTTGGCATTCTTAGGTACATTTATTCCTAAGTATTTTATTCGTTTTGATGCAATGGTAAATGGGATCTTTTCCATGATTTTCTTTCTGATATTTCGTTGTTAGTGTATAGGAGTGCAAGAGATTTCTGTGTATTAGTTTTGTATCCTGCAATCTTACCAAATTCATTGCTGAGCTCTAAAATTTTTCTGCTGGCATATTTATGATTTTCTATGTATATTATCATGTTATCTGCAACAGTGACAGTTTTGTTTCTCCTTCTCCAATTTAGATTTCTTTTATTTGTTTTTCTTCTGATTGCAGTGGTTAGGACTTCCAAACCTCTGTTGAATAATACTGGTGAAAGTGGGCATGCTTGCCTTGTTCCTGATCTTAAAGGAAATATTTTCAGTTTTTCACCATTGAGAATGATGTTTGCTGTAGTTTTGTCATATATGGCCTTTATTATGTTGAGGTAGGTTCCCTCTATGTCCACTTTCTGCAGAGTTTTTATCATAAAGGGGTGTTGAATTTTGTCAGAAAGCTTTTTCTGCATCTATTGAGATGATCATATGGTTTTTATTCTTCAATTTGTTAATATGGTGTATCGCATTGGTTGATTTGTGTATATTGAAGAAGCCTTGCATCCCTGGGATACGTCCCCCTTGATCATGGTGTATGACCCTTTTAATGTGTTGTTGGATTCGGTTTTCTAGTATTTAGTTGAGAATTTTTGTATCTTTGTTCATTAGTGATATTGGCCTGTGATTTTCTTTTTGTGATATGTTTGGTTTTGGTATCAGGGTGATGGTGGCCATGTAGAATGAGCTTCTGAGGTTTCCTTCCTCTGTAAATTTTTGGAAGAGTTTCAGAAGGGTACTTACCAACTCTTCTCTAAATGTTTGATAGAATTTGGCTGTGAAGCCGTCTGGTCCTGGACTTTTGTGTGTTTCAAAACTTTTAATTACAGTTTCAATTTCATTACTTGTGATTTATCTGCTCATATTTTGTATTTCTTTCTTGTTCAGTCTTGGAAGGTTGTTTCTTTCTAAGAATTTGTCCATTTCTTCTAGGTTGTCCATTTTATTTGCATATAGTTGCTTGTAATAATGTTTTGTGATGTTTTGTATTTCTGTGGTGTCCATTTTAACTTCTTTTTCATTCTTAATTTTATTGATTTGAGTCTTCTTTTTTTTTCTTGATATGTCTGGCTAAAAGTGTATCAATTTTGTTTATCTTCTCAAAGAACCACCTTTTAGTTTCATAAATCTTTGCTATACTTTTTTTCTCCCTATTTCATTTATTTCTGCTCTGATCTTTTTAATTGATTTATTTCCTTCTAATAACATTGAGTTTTGTTTGTTCTTCTTTCTCTAGTTCTTTAAGTGTAAGGTTAGGTTGTTTATTTGAGATTTTTCTTGTTTTTTGAGGTAAGATTGTATTGCTATAATCTTCCTTCTTAGAACTGCTTCTGCTGTGTCCCATAGGCTTTGGATCATCACGTTTTCATTTTCATCTGTCTCTAGGTATTTTTTGACTTCCCCTTTGTTTTCTTCAGTGATCCATTGATTTTTTATTAATACAGTGGTTAGCTTCCATGTGTTTGTCTTTTCCCCAGTTTTTTTTTACTGTAATTGATTTCTAATCTCATATCATTGTGGGTGGAAAGATGTTTGATATGATTTATATTTTCATAAATTTCCCGAGGCTTGATTTGTGGCCCAGGATGTGATCTATCTTGGAGAATGTTCTGTGTGGACTTGAGAAGAATGTTTATTCTGCTGCTTTTGGGCAGACTGTCCTATAAACATCAATTAAATCTATCTAGTTTAATGTGTCATTTAAGGCTTGTTTTCCCTTATTAATATTGTGTCTGTATGATCTATCCACTGGTGTAAGTGTAGTGTTAAAATCCCCCACTATTTTTGTGTTACTGTTGATTTCCCCTTTTATGGGTGTTAGTATTTGCCTTATATGTTGTGGTGCTCCTAGCTTGGGGTGCATATATTTACAATTTTTATGTCTTCTTCTTAGATTGATATCTTGATCATTATGTAGTGTCTTTCCTTGTCTCTTGTAGCAGTCTTTATTTTAAAGTCTATTTTGTCTGATATGAGAATTCCTATTCCAGCTTTCTTTTGATTTCCATTTGCATGGAATATCCTTTTCCATCCCCTCACTTTCAGTCTGTATGTGTCCCTAGGTCTGAAGTGGGTCTCTTGTAGACAGCATATATATGGGTCTTGTTTTTGTATCCATTCAGTAAGCCTGTGTCTTTTGGTTGGAGCATTTAATCCATTTACATTTAAGGTAATTATCAATATGTATGTTCTGATTACCATTTTCTTAATTGTTTTGGGTTTGTTGTTGTAGGTCTTTTCCTTCTCTTGTGTTTCCTGCCTAGAGAAGTTCCTTTAGCATTTGTTGTAAAGCTGGTTTGGTGGTGCTGAACTCTCCTAGCTTTTGCTTGTCTGTAAAGGTTTTAATTTCTCCATCAAATCTGAATGAGATCCTTGCTGTGTAGAGTAATCTTGGTTGTAGGTTTTTCTCCTTCATCATTTTAAATATGTCCTGCCAGTCCCTTCTGGCTTGCAGAATTTCTGCTGAAAGATCAGCTGTTAACCTTATGGGGATTCCCTTGTGTGTTATTTGTTGTTTTTCCCTTGCTGCTTTTAACATGTTTTCTTTGTATTTAATTTTTGACAGTTTGGTGTTTTGGTGACCAGAGCCTGCCCTCAATATTGAGTGGGGTCTCCCCTTGCTCTGTGCTTGTCACTGCCCTTTCAGGGGTGAGGTCTACTCCCTAGTTGTTGGAGTAGAGGTCTCCAGACCTATTTCTTAGCTGTGTTTCTCATCTGTGGTGTGAGGTAGGCAGTATTGGAGTACTCCCACTGAGAGAGAAGCCACTGAGTACTACTCTTCTGGAGCTGTTCACCTGTCAATGTGCTCTCTTTTATCCTCTTTCACTCATTGTGCAAGTTCACATCATACAATGTTGTTGACACTGGTATTGGTCCCACCTTAATTGTGGGTATGATAGCAATTGGCCCTGGTGACTCTGAGGCATTGTTTTCACCAGGCCACTGATATAGATGCACTGAGGTCAGGTACAAGGCCTGTGGTAGTCATGCACTTGCACCCGCTGTGGGAGCTATGGTGGCTGCTGAGACACTGGCCTGGCCCAAACCCTGGGTGTATATTCCCACTAAGCCCACAGCTACTAAAGCCAGACCCATCCCAGCTACAGGTGCACTTGTCTTTTCAGATGTTTTGCAAGCTCTGAATTTAAGAAGCTGTCAGAGAAAGTGTAACTTAGTGGTTTGCACAGCCACAAGGTGATATTTCAGCTCTTCTTCCTTAGTCACATGACCCTTGAGGCTCAGGTGTGCTTTCAGCCCCACCTCTGCATGTGCTCCTCCCACTGGAGTCTGCTCCAGAGGTTGCTAGAGAACACAAGCCCATCAGGTAGGAAGGAGCCGAGGCCATGTTTGAGGTGAGCAGTCCATCCAGGTGGGAGAGTGCCAGGGTAGCAGTTGAATATATAAGACCATCAGGCAAATGATAGAGGCAAGCAGGTCACCCAGGCTGGGGAGAGGGGGCAGAGGAGGTGATGGCAGGTACACACAAGCTGCTTCTAGCAGGAGGCCTCCCTTGTGCCTGTGGAGGCAGGGGCTGGTGCATGAGCAGAAGGGTTACTGTGCTTTGAATTCATAAACAATAACAATGAATAAACCTATGTAGAATTTTGACAATAATTCAAGATATGTGATATTTTGGTTTACTATATTAACTCAGGCTAGTCTACTAATAATTTAATAAAAAGGTCCAAAATATTTTCCTCCCAACACATACAGGAATATATATAAATATAGATAGAAAGATACATAGATAGAGATAGAGATATGCTTTTTTTTGGTAATAGCTCCTAGGAATAAAAGCTTTTTGGTGAGGAATTGGAAAACCCCTCTCATTGAGAGAGCAAGATACTGTTGAAGTTAAGGATGCTCATGCAGGTTTGTCATAATTAAGGGTGAGAAGACAAGGAGTGGGATAAAAATTGTCAGTTTTGACTCTGTACTCCACACTGAGCTGGTAACTTGTGTAAATTAGCTGATTCCTAACATCCCCCTTGCCACCCCACTATTATGCCTTCTTTTACTGCACAAGTTAAAAAAAAAACAAACTACATTTCTCAAACTTGCCTGGAAATAATGTTCTGTAGGTGTTTCAGGCTCCACCAGAGGTTATCACATAAGAACTGAAAGGTGAAAATTTGGTTGAAGCTATGCATATATTGCTGCTTTTGTTTCTTTTGACAGTTAACATCATGCAGGTATTGGACTTTTCTTCAGAAACATCAGCAGAGATTCCAGCATCATGTCACAAATTTTGTGAAGGTGTATAGAGCAAGGAAGACATACTTGTTTTTGCTGCTGCAAATCTAGAATATTTATTTCTCTAACTTTTAAGCCAGCAGTTCTGGTAACAACATGCAGGTAATGGAATCAAAGCCCAGGAAGCCAATGTTTGCACTGGCTGCCTTATAATTCTTAGCTTTTGAATGGGGCAGAAGTGTGCAGCACTCCTGCTGAGTTAGTCTATGGTGGTATTCTGAAAATCATTTATGGAGATCCAGCCTAGAACCTGCCTCCAAAATCGATATCTTAAAACTACTTAAAATGACTGGGATTTATTCTCTGATCTGTAGCTAAACTCAAATGCATCATTAAACTCCACCATCTTTTCAAAAAAAAATGTAACATTCTCACAGAATCTTGGTTCTTTATTTCTTTCAGGAAATATGTCATTCTTCCTGTCATTTATAGCAAGTGATGGTTTGGGCAACAACCTTAAAATTTCATAAAAGTGTGCTCATAACTAGTTTCTCAAGTAACTTCGTATTTGTTATTATTCAGTAACATCTTTACATGTATTTATACTTTATGCCTTTTGAGGTAACATTATTCAAGACTAGAAAGGTCAATGTGAAGTAATTATACTCTATCTTCTTTGAATGTAATTCTTCATTCCTAAAGAATTACTTCCCAGTCTTAGTATTTTGAAATTCATTGCTACAGTATATGAATACATATTTTTCTCAGTTTATGCTGCTTGATCATAGGTTTTTCAGCCATTATAATATTAGGAAATAGTCTTATTCATTTTTAGCATCATCCAATATAGTCCTTCAATTATCTTTATAATTTCAAATATCCTCTTTCCCATTTATCTTTCTCAAATATCAGAGTCATAGTTTTGTATACTATCTAAATTTGGAATGAGCAGGATCTGTGTATATTTGGGGACACACTTTCAATTTTATTTCAGAAAGACTTCCTAATGATTTATTCTGTAGGCCTTTCTCATGGTGGTAATATATAGGGACTGAAGTCCTTAAAGAATTTTGTATTGTAGTTAATAGACCACTGTTATCTCAAAGCTTCTAATCACATAGGGAGAGTCTTATTATTTCTCTATGTCATTCTTTGATTAATAAATTTATGCTTAATTCTGTTCAAAATCAGTTTTCAGGAAAAAACCTGGGACAAAGACAAAGAAAATAATACATAATATAGAGTTAATATTTGCAATGAATAGCTGTGGAACTTCAGGCAATTTGCTGCTCTTTAGCCAATGAAAACTAGAAGAAAAAATGTTCTCCATGACAAAAACTTTTGTATAAATGCTTCCTGACCTCCTTTGTATTATAACGTATAAAATAATAAAAGTAATGTGGGTAAAAATGAAAACAAGCTCAAAGCCCAAATCTCTGTGATTAGCTTAAAATTATTGCTATTCTTCCCACAAATTAATAACATTTAGATTTTATTATTCTAAAACAAGTATTGCAATGGTTTCCAACAGCAAACATTTCTGGGGCAAATTTGCTGTGTTGCATGTGTTTGTATTTCCATGTGCATGTGAGTGTGTGTGCGTGTGTGTGTGTGAAACTAAGTAAATTATTAGTTTTATTGTAGTATATTCTAGTAATAAAATTAAGGGAAAGAAAACTTGTTAACATACTTGTGGAAAGGAGACAAATTAACACATAGAGTTAGATTTTATTTTGATGTTTATAATACTGAAGATAATTATCATGCATTAGCATCAAATTCAGAGCATCATGTTTGCATAGTACTGGTTGGGAGATGAAAGATAGGAAAATTGTCAGCCACTCACAGGCATGGTACTACTCTACAACTGAATCTACCAATTTTTAAAACTCAACTCTAATTTCATATTTTCACTTCCTTCCTTATTCTTCTTAAATTCAGTGGTGAACCATAATCATTTCCTTGCTTGTATCCTAAACTTCCTTGTCCTTCTGATACTTTGTCATATTTGGTTAATTCACAACCTTAGATAAATTCAACTTTATGTGAACTTTTTGCCAGGAGAAGCTACAAGATTACATTTAAAAAGTTGTGGGTATAAGGAGTGGAAAATTATGTCTGATCTTTCCAATTATCGCAACTTCTTAAGTCATATCTTCTTATTTCATGGCTTTTAGTACATATATTGATGATTCAAAAATGTATATATATTGCACAGACCTATCCCTTAATCTCTAGACATGTAGATCGGGCTGTCAGCTTAATATCTCTACTTGGATATCTATTAGATAGCTATCAAATTTAACATGTACAAAATTGAACAATTCATATGTCAATTCCCCATCTATATCTTCTGGTGTGCAAACAGCTTGAAATTATCTTAACTGCTTTCTATCAAAACCCACATTTAATCAATCAGCCAATCATATTGACCAAACTTTCAAGCTATTTCCTGAAATAAGCACATTTTACCACCTCTACTGCTATTACAATGGTTCAAACATCATCTACCAATTAGAATATTTCAAAAGCCTCTTCAATGTTTACCCAGCCTTGGTCTTTGCCTTTTAAATTCCATTCTGTTAAAAAGTTAGGTATAATTTTTTAAACAGGAGACAGGTTAGAAAGATTGTAAACATGCACTAAAATGTTACCATTACAAGTAATAGAATTACTAAATATATACAAATTTTATTCCATTTATTTCTAAATTTTCTACAACTATATATTAGTTTTACTAAAAAAAGGAAAAAAAATCTACTGACTGTTTTAACTTGGTATTTTGTGTCCGTATATTATAGAGGTTAAGAGCATAGATTCTGGACTCAGAATGCTTATGTTCAAATTTTGGGTTCTCCAATTACTAGCTATGTGACCTTGAAAAAAATTACTTAATACAATTTGTTTAATTTTATAACCCCAAAAGGGTAATATTTATAATCCTTACCTCATGGGATTTTGTTATATAAGAATGATATAATTTTGATAAAGCAGGTAAAAGAGTGAATAGCATATAGTAAATGTTATATGTATGTAAGCAGAAGTTAACATCCCCAAGGACATAAGTTTTGTTTGTTTGTTTGTTTTCTCACTGCTGTGTATTAATTAACTACAATAGTAGCTGGCACTTTTAATGAATATCTGTTGAATGCCTGAATTAAACAATGTTCACCCTGAGCTAATCGGATTTACTCTAGAAATTTGAATATCCAAATCTTGATAATGGAATTTTATACCAGAGTTTATTCCCAGAGTTTCTAGAGCTGTTTTTGCAAGAAACACAGTGAAAAAGTATGCATAAACATTATGATCAATGTGTTCTAGGATATTGTAGTAAATTTCTCATGATACAAAAATCACCTATATTTAAAGTTGAAATATTCTGTCCAAGTTTACATTTTAATGACTCTTTTTAAAAAGAAAACTGTTCCTTCCTTAATTTATATTTTGTATGAAAACCAGCAAGGCAATATTAGCACTCTGTTGGGTGAAGATATATTTTAAATTCTTTAAAATCATATTAAGAATCATTTTTGACCACTACACAATGAAACTAGAGATCAGCTACAAGAAAAAAAAACTACAAAAACACATACAAGTGGAGTCTAAATGATATGGAACTAAAAACCAAATGGCTTACTGAGAAATTAAAGAGGAAGTAAAATAACTCTAGGGAGACAAGTGAAATTAAAAACACAAAGATCACAAATCTATGGGATGCAACAAAAGCAGTACTAAGCGAGGGGTTTATAGCAATATAAGGCTACCTCAAGAAACAAGAAAAATCTCTAATAAACAACCTACCTTACACCTGAAGAAAGTATAAAAAAGAAGGAACAAAACCCAAAGTTAATAAAAGGAAACAAATAATAAAAATCAGAGTAGAAATAAATAAATAGAGACCAGACAAATAATAGAAAAAATCAATGAAGATAAGAGCTGTTTTTTGGAAAAAAAAAACAAAATTTCTATACCTTTAGACAGATTCACCATGGAAAAAAAGAAGGCCCACATAAAATCAAAAATTTAAAAAGGAGAAAATACAAAAAAGCAAAACAGAAACACACAGGATCATAAGAGATTAGTATGAACAATTATACACCAATAATATAGATAATCTAAAAGAAATGGAGAAATTCCAAAAAAGGATGATATCCCAAGACAGAATCAGGAAGAAGTTGAAAATATGAGCAGACCAATTACCAGTAATTTGTAGTATAAGAACTCTCAACAAACAAAAGTCCAGGACCAACCAGCTTTACAGGAGAATTCTACCAAACATTTAAAGAAGACTTAACATTCATCATTTTCAACCTGCTCCAAAAAACTGAAGAATAAAAATGCTTCCAACTCTATTCTATGATGTCAGCTTTACCCTCATGTCAAAACCAAAGACAGCACAAAAATATTACCAATAAATATCACCAATGAACTTTTAGGAAAAAATCCTCTACAAAATATTAACAAACTGAATTCAACAATACTTTAAAATAATCAAACTCTACAATAAAGTGGAATTTGTTTCAGGAATGCAAGAATATTCAATATCTGAAAATCATTGTGATAAAGTACATTAACAAATTGAAGAATAAATATCATATTGTATCTCAATAGATGTAGAAAAATATTTCAAAAAATTCATCATTCATTTATGATAAAAATCTCTCAACAAAGTGTGTATAGAAGGAATACACCTCAACAGCTAACATCATGCTTAATGGTGAGAATATGAAAATATTTTCTCCAAGTATCAGGAACAAGACAAGGATGCTCATTCCACCACTCTTATTCATCAGATTATTAGAAGTCCTAGCCACAACAATCAGACAAGAAAAATAAATAAAAGGAACTCAATATGGAAAAAAAATGAAGTAAAACTATCACTTTTTGTAGATGACATGCCACTATATATAGAACACCCAAGAGTCTGCACCAAAAACTATTAGAACTAATAAAGGAATTCAAAAAAGATGTAAGATACAAAATCAATATACGGAAATCTATTGTGTTTTTATACACCAGCAATGAAAGAGAGAAGTTAATCAGAAAGAGAAATTGAGAAAACAACCACAATTAATATTGCATCCAAAGTAATGAAATACTGGTCCAGAGACAAGATGTGGAGTAGAAGGATTTAAACTCACCTTTACTTATGGAAACAATGAAATCCCAACTAACTGTTGAACAAACATTGACAAACAAATGCTGGAACCTACCAAAAAATGATACCTGACATCCAAATACAAAGAAGCCACAATGAGATGGTAGGAGGGGTGAAATCATGATAAAATAAATCCCATACATGTCACATGGGCAACCCACAAACTGGAAAATCAAAATACGACAGAAGTTCTCCCAGAGAAGTGAAAGCTCTGAGCCTCACGTCAGACTCCCCAGCCTGGGGATCTGACAATGGGAGGAAGAGTCCCCAGAGAATCTGACATTGAAGGCCAGCAGTGATTGATCACAGTAATTCCACAGGACTGTGGGAAACAGTAACTCCAAAAGCTATGGTATGCAGCAAAAGCAGTTCTAAGAGAGAAGTTTACAGCAATACAATCTTACTTCAAGTAACAAGAAAAATCTCAAATAAACAACCTAAACTTACACCTAAAAAGCAACTAGAGAAAGAAGAATAAACAAAACCTAATGTTAGCAAAAGGAAAGAAATAATAAAGATCAGAGCAGAAATAAAGTAGATATGAAGAAAATGATAGAAATGATCAATGAAAGTAAAAGCTGGTTCTTTGAAAAGCTAAACAAAATTGATAAAACTTTAGCCAGACTCATCAAGAAAAAAAGAGAAAGCACACAAATCAGTAAAATTAGAAATGATAAAAAAGAAGTTACAGTGCACACCAGAGAAATATAAAGGATCATAAGATACTACTACAAGCAACTGTATGCCAATAAAATGAACAACTTAGAAGAAATGGACAAATTCTTATAAAGGTACAATATCCCAAGACTGGATCAGGAAGGAATAGAAACAGACCAATTACAAGTACTGAAATTAAAACTGTGATTAAAAAACTCCCAACAAGCAAAAGCCCAAGACTAAATGGCTTCTTAGGTGAATTCAACCAAACATTTGCAGAAGAGTTAACAACTATCCTTCTGAAACAATTCCAAAAAAATTATAGAGGAAGAAACACTCCCAAAGCCATTCACCGAGGCCACCATCAGGCTGATATCAAAACCAGACAAAGATACTACAAAAAAATAAAATTAAAGACCAATATCACTGATGAACATAGGCACAAAAATCCTCAATAAAATACTAGCAAACCAAATCCAACAAAATGTTAAAAGGGTTATTCACCATGATCATTGGGATTTATCCCAGGGATGCAAGGATTTTTCAGTCTTTACAAATCAATATGATCATCTCAAGAGATACAGAAAAAAGCTTTTGACAAAATTCAACTTTCATTTATGATAAAAACTCTCCAGAAAGTGGACATAGAGGGAACATACCTCAACATAATAACCGCCATATATTACAAACCTATGGCTAACATCATAGTCAGTGGTGAAAAGATGAAAGCATTTCCTCTAAGATCAGGAAAAAGACAAGTATGTACACATTTGCCACTTTTATTCAACATAGTTTTGGAAGTCCTATCCACAGCCATCATAGAAGAAACAGAAATAAAAGGAATCCAAATTGGAAAAGAAGAAATAAATCCATCAATGTTTTCAGATTACATGATACTATCACTACTAGAACTCATCAGTGAATTCAGTAAACTTGCAGGATATAAAATAAATACACAGAAATCTGTTGCCTTTCTATACACTAACAACAAAATATCAGTAAGAGGAATTAAAGGAACAATCACATTTACTATCATATCAGAAAGAATAAAATACCTAGGAATAAACCTAAGGAGGCAAAAACCTGTATTCCATAAAGTATAAGACACTGATGAAAGAAACTGAAGATGACAAAAAGAGATTGCAAGATATACCATGTTCTTGGATTGGAAGAATCAATATTGTTAAAATGACTATACTACCTAAGGCACTCTACAGATTCAATGCAATCCCTATCAAATTGCCAATGACATTTTTCACAGAACTAGAAAAAAAATATTAAAATTTGTATGGAGACACAAAAGACCATGAGTAGCCAAAGCAATCTTGAGAAAGAAAAACAGAGCTGGAGGAATCAGACTCCCTGACTTTATACTACAAAGCTAAAGTCATTAAAACCATATGGCACTGACACAAAAACAGACATATAGATCAGTGGAACAGGGTACATGTCCCAGAAATAAACCCAGCCACCTATGGTCAATTAATCTACGAAAAAGAAGGCAAGAATATACAATGCAGAAAACATGGTCTCTTCAATGGTGCTGAGAAATGGTGCTGGAAAACTGGGCAGCTACATGTAAAAAATGAAATTGGAATATTCTTTAACACCATACACAAAAATAAACTCAAAATATATTAATGACCTAAATGTAAGACCAGTTAATACAAAACTCTTAGAGGAAAACATAGGCAGAACACCCTTTCATATAAATTGCAGCAAGATATTTTTCAATCCATCTCCTTGACTGATGGAAATAAGAACAAAAATAAACAAATGGGGCCTAACTAAATTCAAAAGCTTTTGCACAGCAAAGGAAACCATAAAAAAGTGAAAAGATAACCCACAGAATGGGAGAAAATATTTGCAAATGATGCAAATGACAAGGGATTAATCTCCAAATTTACAAACAGCTCATAGGTCTCAATATAGACATTTTACCAAAAAGACATACAGATGGCCAAGAGGCACATGAAAAGATGTTCAATATAACTAATTATTAGAGAAATGCAAATCAAAACTACCATGAAGTATCCCCTTACACCAGTCAGAATGGCCATCATTAAAAAATCTACAAACAATAAATGCTGGAGAGTGTGTGGAGAAAAGGGAATCAACACTGTTGGTGGGAATGTAAACTGGTACAGCTGCTATGGAAAACAGTATAGAGGTTCTTTAAAAAATTAAAAATAGAGCTACCATATGACCGAGCAGTCCCACTCCTCGATATATATCTGCAGAAAACGATGGTTTGAAAAGATACATGTACCCTAATATTCATTGCAGTGTTGTTTACAATAGCCAAGACATGGAAACAACCTAAATATCCATCAAGAGACAAATGGATAAAGAAAGTGTTGTACATATATACAATGGAACATTAATCAGAGCATAGAAAGAGTAAAATAAAGCCATTTCCAGGAACATGTATGTACCAGGACATTATCATACTAAGTGAAGTAAGTCAGACAAAGACAAATATCATATGATATCATTTATATGCAGAATCTAAAAAGAAAAATAATGCAAATAAACTTATTTACAAAACAGAAACAGACTCACACACTTGGAGAATAAACTGATGGTTACTAGGGTGAAGGCTGTAGGAGAGGAATAATTTTGGAGTTTGAGATGGACGTGTACATACTGCTATATTTAAAAGAGGTAAACAGCAAGGACCTATTGTATAGCACAGGAAACTCTGCTCAGTACTCTGTAATAACCTAAATGGGGAAATAATTTTAAAATAATAAAAAGAAATAAATAAATAAAAAGAAAAATGGAATACCTAGGAATACATCTAACTAATGAGAAAGAGAACCTGTCCTCAGAAAGTATGAAACACTAATGAAAGCAATTGAAGGTGACACAAACTAACTGAGAGATATACCAGGCTCATGGATTGGAAGAATTAATATTTTTTAAATGAGCACACTACTCAAGGCACTCTACAAATTTAATGCTATCCCTACTAACATATCAATGGCCTATTTTACCAAACTGAAAAAGTAACTTTAAATTTGTATGGAGGGGGTTGTAGGAAGATGGAGGAAGAGTAAGGCGCGAAGATCACCTTCCTCCCCACAGATACAACAGAAATTCATCTACACGTGGAACAACTCCTACAGAACACCTACTGAACACTGGCAGAAGACCTCAGTCCTCCCAAAAGTCAAGAAACTCCCCACGTACCTGGGTAGGGCAAAAGAGAAAAGAATAAAAAGAGACAAAACGGTAGGGACGGGACCTGTACCAGTGAGAGGGAGCCATGAAGGAGGAAAGGTTTCCACACACTAGGAAGCCCCTTCGTGGACAGAGACTGCGGGTGGTGGAGGGGGAAAGCTTTGGAGTAGCGGAGGAGAGCGCAGCAACAGGGGTGTAGAGGGCAAAGCAGAGAGATTCCCGCACAGAAGATCGGTGCCCACCAGCACTCACCAGACCGAGAGGCTTGTCTACTCGGCCACCAGGGTGGGCGGGGCTGGGAGCTGAGGCTGGGGCTTCAGTCAGAGCACAGGGAAAGGACTGTGGTTGGCAGCGTGAACACAACCTGAAGGGGTTAGTGCACCACGGCTGGCCAGGAGGGAGTCCGGGAAAAAGTCTGGACCTGACGAAGAGGCAAGAGACTTTTTCTTCCCTCTTTGTTTCCTGGTGTGTGAGGAGAGGGGATTAAGAGCCCTGCTTAAAGGAGCTCCAGAGACAGGCATGAGCTGCGGCTAGAAGTGTGGACTCCAAAGACGGACATGGGTTGCTGGGGCTGCTGCTGCTGCCACCAAGAGGCCTGTGTGCGGGCGCAGGTCACTGTTCACACCCCTTTCCGGGGAGCCGGTGCATCCCACCACTGCCAGGGTCCCGGGATCCAGGGATGGCTTCCCCGGAAGAGCACACGATTAGCCTCGGGCTGGTGCAACATGACGCTGGCCTCTGCCGCTGCAGGCTTGCCCCACACTCCCTAACCATCCCTCCCCCCAGCGTGAGTGAGCCAGAGTCCCCGAAGCAGCTGCTCCTTTAACCCCGTCCTGTCTGAGCGAAGAACAGATGCCCTCTGGCAATCGAAATGCAAAGGTGGGGCCAAATCCAAAGCTGAGACCCAGGAGCTGTGAGAATAAAGAAGAGAAAGGGAAATCTCTCCCAGCAGCCTCAGAAGCAGCAGATTAAAGCTCCACAATCAACTTGATGTACCCTGCATCTGTGGAATACATGAATAGACAACGAATCATCCCAAATTGAGGAGGTGGACTTTGAGAAAAAGATTTATGATTTCTTCCCCTTTTCCTCTTGTTGTGAGTCTGTATGTATATGCTTCTGTGTGAGATTTTGTCTGTATAGCTTTGCTTCCACCATTTGCCCTAGGGTTCTATCCGGCCGTTTTTTTTTTGTTTGTTTGTCTGTTTGCTTTGTTGTTTTTTCTTAATAATTATTTTTTATTTTCATAACTTTATTTTATTTTATCTTACTCTATTTAATTTTACTTTATCTTCTTTCTTTCTTTCTTTCTTTCTTTACTACCTTCCCTCCTTTAGACAACAAATCATCCCAAATTGAGGAGGTGGACTTTGAGAGCAAGATTTATGATTTTTTCCCCTTTTCCTCTTTCTGTGAATGTGTATGTGTATGCTTCTGTGGGAGATTTTGTCTGTATAGCTTTATTAACACCATCTGTCACAGGGTTTTATCTGGCCGTTTTTCTTTCCTTAATAATTATTTTTATTTTAATAACTTTATTATATTTTATCATACTGTATTCTATTTTACTTTATCTTCTCTCTTTTTTTTTGCTACCTTCCCTCCTTCCTCCCTTCTTCCCTCCTTTCATCCTTTCTTTCTTTCTTTCGTTCTATCTTTCTACTTATACTAATTCTTTCTGTCTACTTTTTCTCCCTGTTATTCTGAGCCGTGTGGGTGAAAGGCTCTTGGTGCTGGAGCCAGGAGTCAGTGATGTGCCTTTGAGAGGGGAGAGCCAAATACAGGACACTAGTCCACAAGACACCTCACAGCTCCACATGATATCAAACGGTGAAATTCTCCCAGAGATCTCCATCTCAACACCAGCACCCAGCTGCAATCAACGACAAGCAAGCTACAGTGCTGGACACCCTATGCCAAAAAAATAACAAAACAGGAACACAACCCCACCCATTAGCAGAGAGGCTGCCTAAAATCATAATAAGTCCACAGACACCCCAAAACACACCACCAGAGGTGGACCTGCCCACCAGAAAAACAAGATCCAGCTTCATCCACCTGAAAACAAGCACTAGTCCCCTCTATCAGGAAGCCTACACAACCCATTGAACCAACCTTCGCCACTGGGGACAGACACCAAAAACAATGGGAACGATGAACCTGCAGGCTGAAAAAGGAGACCTCAAACACAGTAAGATAAGCCAAATGAGAAGTCACAAAATCACACAGCAGGTGAAGGAGCAAGATAAAAACCCACCAGACCTAACAAATGAAGAAGAAATAGGCAGTCTACATGAAAAATAATTCAGAATAATGATAGGAAAGATGATCCAAAATGTTGGAAATACAAGAGACAAAATGCAAGAAACATTTAACAAGGATGTAGAAGAACTAAAGATGAATCAAGCAATGATGAACAACACAATAAATGAGATTTAAAATACTATAGATGGGATCAATAGTAGAATAACTGAGGCAGAAGAACGGAGAAGTGACGTGGATGATAAAATAGTTTAAATAACTGCTGCAGACCAGAATAAAGAAAAAAGAATGAAAAGAACTGAGGACAGTCTCAGAGACCACTGGGACAACATTAAACACACCAACATTCGAACTATAGGGGTTCCAGAAGAAGAAGAGAAAAAGAAAGGGACTGAGAAAATATTTGAAGAGATTATAGTTGAAAACTTCCTTAATATGGGAAAGGAAATAGTTAATCAAGTCCAGGAGGCACAGAGAGTCCCATACAGAATAAATCCAAGTAGAAATATGAAAAAACACATGTTAATCAAACTGTCAAAAATTAAACACAAAGAAAACATATTGAACGCAGCAAGGGAAAAACAACAAGTAACACACAATGGAATCCCCATAAGTTTAACAGCTGATCTTTCAGCAGAAATGCTGCAAACCACAAGGGATTGCCAGGACATATTTAAAGTGATGAAGGAGAAAAACCTGCAACAAAGATTACTCTAACCAGCAAGAATCTCATTCAGGTTTGATGGAGAAATTAAAATGTTTACAGACTAGCAAAAGCTGAGAGAGTTCAGCACGACAAAACCAGCTTTACAACAAGTGCTAAAGGAACTTCTCTAGGCAAGAAACACAACAGAAGAAAAAGACCTACAATAACGAACACAAAACAAATAAGAAAATGGGAATAGGAACATAGGTATCGATAATTACCTTAAATGAAAATGGAGTATATGCTCCCACCAAAAGACACAGATTGGCTGAATGGATACAAAAACAAGACCCACATATATGCTGTCTAAAAGAGACCCACTTCAGGCCTAGAGACAGATACAGACTGAAAGTAATGGGATGGACAAAGATATTCCGTGCGAATGGAAATCAAAGAAAGCTGGAGTAGCAATTCTCATATCAGAAAAAATAGACTTTAAAATAAAGATGATTAAAGGAGACAAAGAAGGACACTACATAATGATGAAGGGATCAATCCACGAAGAAGATGTAACAATTGTAAATATTTATGCACCAAATATAGGAGCACCTCAATACATAAAGCAAATACTAACAGCCATAAAAGGGGAAATCGACAGTAACACATTCATAGTAGGGGACTTTAACACCACACTTTCACCAATGGACAGATTATCCAAAATGAAAATAAATAAGGAAAGACAAACTTTAAACAAAGAATTAAACTATATAGACTAAATTGATATTTATAGTACATTCCATACAAAAACAACAGAATACACATTTTTCTCAGATGCTCATGGAACATTCTCCAGGATAGATCATATCTTTTGTCACAAATCAAGCCAAGGTAAATTTAAGAAAACTGAAATGGTATCAAGTATCTTTTCCGACCACAATGCTATGAGACTAGATATCAATTACAGGAAAATATATGTAAAAAATACAAACACATGGAGGTTAAACAATACACTGGTTAATAATGAAGTGATCACTGAGGAAATGAAAGAGGAAATAATAAAATACCTAGAAACAAATGACAATGGAGACACGATGGCCCAAAACCTATGTGATGCAGCAAAAGCAGTTCTAAGAGGTAAGTGTATAGCAATACAATCACACCTTAAGAAACAGGAAACATCTCAAGTAAACAACCTGACCTTGCACCTAAAGCAGTTAGACAAAGAAGAAAAAAAATGTTAGCAGGAGGAAAGAAATCATAAAAATCTGATCAGAAATAAATGAAAAAGAAATGAAGGACACAATAGCAAAGATCAATAAAACTGAAACCTGGTTCTTTGAGAAGATAAACAAAATTGGTAAACCATTAGCCAGATTCATCAAGAAAAATAGGGAGAAGACTCAAATCAATAGAATTAGAAATGAAAAAGGAGAAGTAACAACTGACACTGCAGAAATACAAAAGATCATGAGAGATTACTATAAGCAGCTCTATGCCAATACAATGGACAACCTGGAAGAAATGGACAAATACTTAGAAATGCACACTCTTCCAAGACTGAATCAAAAAGAAATAGAAAATATGAACAGACCAATCACAAGCAATGAAATTGAAACTATGATTAAAAATCTTCCAAGAAACAAAAGCCCAGGAACAGATGGCTTCACAGGGAATACTATCAAACATTTAGAGAAGAGCTAACACCTATCCTTCTCAAACTCTTCCAAAATATAGCAGAGGGAGGAACACTCCCACACTCATTCTATGAGGCCACCATTACCTTTTTACCAAAGCCAGACAAGGATGTCACAAAGAAAGAAAACTACAGGCCAATATCACTGAGGAACATAGATGCAAAAATCCTCAACAAAATACTAGCAAACAGAATCCAACAACATATTAAAAGGATCATACACCATGATCAAGTGTGGTTTATTCCAGGAATGCAAGGATTCTTCAATATAAGCAAATCAATATATGTGATACACCATATTAACAAATTGAAGGAGGAAAACCATATGATCATCTCAATAGATGCAGAGAATGCTTTTGACAAAATTCAACACCCTTTTATGATAAAAACCAGCAGAAAGTAGGCATAGAGGGAACTTTCCTCAACATAATAAAGGCCATATATGACACACCCACAGCCAACATCGTCCTCAATGGTGAAAAACTGAAACCATTTCCACTAAGATCAGGAACAAAACAAGGCTGCCCACTCTCACCCCTCTTATTCAACACAGTTTTGGAAGTTCTAGCCACAGCAATCAGAGAAGAAAAGGAAATAAAAAGAATCCAAATCAGAAAAGAAGAAGTAAAGCTGTCACTTTTTGCAGATGTCATGATACTACACATAGAGAATCCTAAAGATGCTACAAGAAAACTACTAGAGCTAACAATGAATTTGGTAAAGTAGCAGGATACAAAATTAATGCACAGAAATCCCTGGCATTCCTGTACACTAATGATGCAAAGTCTGAAAGTGAAATCAAGAAAACACTCCCATTTACCATTGCAAGAAAAAGAATAAAATATCTAGGAATATACCTACCTAAGGAGACAAAAGACCTGTATGCAGAAAATTAGAAGAAACTGATGAAAGTAATTAAAGATGATTCAAATAGTTGGAGAGATATACCATGTTCCTGTATTGGAAGAATCAACATTGTGAAAATGACTCTACTACCTAAAGCAATGTACCAATTCAATGCAATCCCTATCAAATTACCACTGGCATTTTTCAGAGAACTAGAACAAAAAATTTCACAATTTGTATGGAAACACAAAAGACCCAAAATAGCCAAAGCAATCTTGAGGAAGAACAACGGAGCTGGAGGAATCAGGCTCCTTGACTTGAGATTATTCTACAAAGCTACAGTAATCAAGACAGTATGGTACTTGGACAAAAACAGAAAGATAGATCAATGGAAGAGGGTAGAAAGCCAAGAGATAAACCTATGCATATATGGTCAAATTGTCATTGATAAAGGGGGCAGGAATGTACACTGGAGAAAGGACAGCCTCTTCAATAAGTGGTGCTTTGAAAACTATACAGGGACATGTAAATGTAGGAGATTAGATCACTCCCTAACACCACACACAAAAATAAGCTCAAAATGGTTTAAAGACCTAAACGTAAGGCCAGAAACTATCAAACTCTTAGAGGAAAACATAGGCAGAACACTGTATGACATAAATCACAGAAAAATCATTTTGGAACCAACTTCTACTGAAATGGAATTAAAAACAAAAATAAACCAATGTGACCTAATGAAACTTCAAAGCTTTTGCACAGCAAAGGAAACCATAAACAAGACCAAAAGACAACCCTCAGAATGGGAGAAAATATTTGCAAATGAAGCAACTGACAAATGATTCATCTCCAAAATTTATAAGCAGCTTATGCAGCTCAATAACAACAACAACAAAAAAACAAACAAACAACCCAATCTGAAATTGTGCAGAAGACCTAAATAGACATTTCTCCAAAGAAGATATACCAACTGCCAACAAACACATGAAAGAATGCTCAACATCATTAATCATTAGAGAAATGCAAATCAAAACTACAATGAGGTATCATCTCACACCATTCAGAATGGCCATCATCAAAAAATCTAGAAACAATAAATGCTGGAGAGGGTGTGGAGAAAAGAGAACACTCTTGCACTGTTGGTGGGAATGTGAATTGGTACAGCCACTATGGAGGTTCCTTAAAATCTACAAATAGAACTACCATATGACCCAGCAATCCCACTACTGGGCTTATACCCTGAGAAAACCATAATTCAAAAAGAGTCATGTACCAAAATATTCATTGCAGCTCTATTTACAATAGCTCTGTGATGGAAACCACCTAAGTGTCCATCATCGGATGAATTGATAAAGAAGATGTGGCACATATATACAATGGAATATTACTCAGCCATAAAAAGAACTGAAATTGAGCTATTTGTAATGAGGTGGATAGACCCAGAGTCTGTTATACACAGTGAAGTAAGTCAGAAAGAGAAAGACAAATACCATATACTATCACATATATATGGAATTTAAGAAAAAAAAATATATCATGAAGAACCTAGGGGTAAAGCAGGAATAAAGGCACAGACCTACTTGAGAATGGACTTGAGGATATGGGGAGGGGGAAGGGTAAACTGTGACAAAGCGAGAGAGAGGCATGGACATATATACACTACCAAGCCTAATGTAGATAGCTAGTGGGAAGCAGCTGCATAGCACAGGGAGATCAGCTCGGTGCTTTGTGACCACCTAGAGAGGAGGGATAGGGAGGGTGGGTGGGAGGGAGACGCAAGAGTGAAGGGATATGGGAACAAATGTATATGTATAACTGATTCACCTTGTTATAAAGCAGAAACTAATAAAAAATTGTTTGGAAATAAAAAAGACCTCAAGTATCCAAACAATTGTGAAGAAGAAGAACAACACTGGAGGTATCACACTCCTTGGTTTCAGATTATGCTACAAAATTACAGTAATTAAAACAGTGTGATACTGGCACAAAAACAAACACATAGTTCAATGGAACAGCATAGAAACCCTCTAAATAAACCCACACTAATATGGTAAATTAATCCACAACAAAGAAGCAAGTATATATGATGTGGGAAAAGACAGCCTCTTCAATAAATGTTGCTGTGAAAACTGGACAGTTATGTGAAAAAAATCAAACTGACTACTTTCTCATACCATACACAAAAATAAATTAAGTATTATTAAGATTAAAGACTTAAATGTAATACCTAAAACCTTAAAATTCCTACAAGGCAGTGTGCTCTTTGGCATTGGTCTTAGCAATATTTTTTTGTATGTGTCTCCTCAGGAAAGGAAAACAGTAGGAAGAGTAAACAGATAGGACTACATCAAACTAAAACGATTTTGCAGAGTAATGGAAACTACTAACAATCAAAAACACTGCCTACTGAATGGGAGAAGATATCTGCAAACAGTATATGTGACAAGGGGTTAATATCCAAAATATACAAATACTTATGCAACTCAACACCAGAAAAACAAAAACAAACAAACAAAAAAAACAGTTAATAAATGGACACAGAAACTGAATTATTTTTTTCAAAGAAGACATACAGATAGTCAACAGGCATGTGAAAATATGCTCATCATCACTAATCATGCGGGAAATGCACATCAAAACCAATGAGATATCACCTCATACCTGTCAGAATAGCTTTCATCCAAAACCCAGAAAATAACAAGTATTGGACTGGATGTGGAGAAAAGCAACCTTCTTGCACTGTTGGTTGGAATGTAAATTTGTTCAGCTACTATGGAATACAGTATGGACGTCTTCAAAATTAAAAATAGAGCTACATAAGATCCAGCAATTCCACTCCTGGGTATCTCTCTGAAAAAAATGAAAATACTAATTGGAAAGATATATGCACTCCTGTGTTCACTGCAGCATTATTCACAATAGCCAAGATATGGAAACAAGTGTCCATTGATACATGAATGGATAAAGAAGATGTGGTATGTATATATCCATACATGCATATATACATATTAGTCATAAAAATAATGACATCTTGCCATTTGCAACAACATGGTTGGGCCTAAAGGGCATTATGCTCAGAGAAAGAGAAATAGTATATTATATCACTTATATGTGGGATCTAAAAAACAAAACAAATTGACAACAATAACAAAACAGAAACAGATTCATAGATACAGTGAACATACAGGTAGTTTCTAGAGGGGGGAGGGATGGGAGAATAAGTGAAATTGGTGATAGAGATTAAAAGATAAAAACTTCAGTGGTTACCAGGGCTTGGTGGGGCTGGGGATAAGAGACAAACAGGCAGAGAGCAGAGGATTTTTAGGGCAGTGAAAATACTCTGTATGATACCATATTGAGACATACATGTTATTATATTTTTTCAATATAATATACAAAATATTATACAGCATATTATACGACATATCATATAATGTACAACACCATGAGTGACATTACGTTTAGTCATCATATCTCCTTAAGCTCTGTCCCAAAAGCTTGAAGATAGAGGACAAATATCTTCTTTGGTGAGATTTTGTTAAGGTGTTTGGCCCATTTTAAAATGAGTTGTTTGCTTTCTTATTGTTGAGTTTTAAGAGTTCTTTGTATTTTGAATGAGTACTTTATCAGATGTGCCTTTCATAAACATTTTCTCCAAGTCTATATAACCTGTCTTCACATTCTCTTGAGATTGCCTTTCATAGAGCAGTTTTTAATGAATCCATCTTTTCAATTATTTATTTCATGAATCATAACTTTGTTTCCCATCCCAAAGATATACTGATAGAAAATAAGGATATGAAAATAAGCTCTATATCTATGTCATCAGGAGAATGCAAATTAAAGTTCTAATTAGATACTACTACATAACTATTAAAATGGCCAAAATTCAGAACACTGAGAACCCTAAACGCTGGCAAGAATATGTGGCAACAGGAACTCTCATTCATGACTAGTGGGAATGCAAAATGGTGCAGCCACTTTAGAAGATAGTTTGGTGCTTTATTACAAAGTTAAACATACTCTTACCATATGATCCAGTATTTATGCTCCTTTGTATTTACCCAAACGATCTGAAAACTTATGTCCACACAAAAGGTTGCACATGGATGATTATTCAAGTTGGTATCCTAGAACAGGAAAACAAAACCAACAAGGTAAACGCTAAGGAAATCTAATGACGTATGGACTTTTGTTAATAACCATGCATCGATATTGGTTAATTAGTTTTGACAAAGGCATTATACAAATGTAAGGTGTTAGCAATGGGGGAAAGTGAGTGTGGTGTATAAAGGAACTCTCTGTACTGTCTTTGCAACTTTTCTGTGCACCTAAACCATCTTAAAGTTAAAATTTTATTTAAAGTATGTACTTTGAAACAATAAGTCAGCTCTTAGGAAATTCCAAAAATGAAATGTGTTAGATTGACTAATCTCCTTTCTTTTCACAAGAATATTCCAGTTTTAACACTGAAAATTCTTCCTCTTGGTGAAGTCTTAGGTCTCAAGCAAACCATTTTAATTGTTCAACTTAAATGTGACTAAGTAAATCATATTTGAGGTAGCTCTGTGGAGTTTTTAATCCTAAGCCTGAATATATTCATGATTTTCATATGATCTTAGCACTTGTATGTCTTGACACATTGATGGTTGCTAGACTTAGTCTAATCGTAAAACATTTTTATATTATTATCATATGGCCCATGATGACAGCTCTGTCACCATATCTGCCTTATTTAAACTCACTTAATCCAAGCAAAAGTTTTTAGTATATTTGCAGAGAAAAGAGTTAGAGGTGTATCTCTGATACCATACTAAAACACCTATTGTCGGCTACTACTGCCTTCTGAATCTGTTCAGGCTTGGTTGCTTGTTTAGGGACTGCCAAAGCACATGTACTGTTGGCAGTATATCTATGTCTGTGGCCAGTAGGTGAAGAAAAAACACTCCTTGAGTTTGTATTTTATAGCTTTAAACTATTCTTGCTTATAACCCAGAATTTCTTAATGTGATTATTTATTTAATATTTTATTAAAAGAGTTAAGTCTCATATAGCTTTTAAAGCAGCAAATGATTCTTGAGGCTCTATTAGTCATTACACTAGCTATGCCAATATATTCATGTGGTTTAGCAAAATGAGGAGGTTTTCTCTGTTGTCAAAATATTTTTCAGAATGTGTGTGTGTATTTCATTAGTATTAAAAAAAATTAGCTATGCCTAGTAGGTGAACTTAATCAGCAAGTATTTAGCTACTGCTTCGTTTCTTAATTTTGAAACTGTAACAATGAACCCGGGTTTCCATAATTACTTCTAATTTACATCAGTTTTACCAAATCTTGTCTACACAACTGAATCACATGGGTATCTTTCAAAAATTTCTAACACCAGGAAAAATCACAGATGAATTTTGTTTCATTCTCTTGGGGGGTGACAGAATGATCAATATTTTTTGAAGCTCCCCAAATGACTGCAGTATGCAAATAAATTTGAAAACCACCAAGTTACATCCTAAAATACTTTTTTACTTTTTAGAGCAATCTATTTATTTATTTGTTTGTTTGTTTATTTATTTATTTTAAATTAACTTTTATTGAAGTATAGTTGATTTACAATGTTGTGTTAGTTTTTGCTGTACAGCAAAGTGAACAGTTATGCATATACATATATCCACTCTTATTTCGATTATTTTCCCCTATAGGTCATCACAGTCTATTGAGTTCCCTGTGCTATACAGTAGGTTCTTATTAGTTATCTATTTTATATATAGTGGTGTGTATAAGTAAATATTTCCAAATATGTATAAAAAGGTGCGTGGAAAAGGTTAACACTCTTCTAAAAATTCTATTACCAACCAGAAATATCTTAACATTATTAGCCTCTATTATATTTACTATGTTATTTATTGTCAAATGCTAGAATATATATTCCATACTACAGAAGGCTTTCTGTACTAAAGTGAAATTTTATTATATTTTTAATGAAAAATCATGCTCTCTCTACATTCTTATTTTTCTTCCTTTTGTAATTATAGAGTTGTGTACATATTAGTAAGGCAATTGTTTCCTAAAACAAGCTCTTACAAGTTAAGAAATGATCTATTTAACTACTCTTGATCCTCTCATTATCACAGAGTTTAGGAACCATACCAGAGAAACAACTATGAAATGATAGTATACAATTTTGTGTTCTACATCGAGGGAACCTGTTAGTTACAGGAAAAGGAATTAACCATTGAGTCATTTAGAAGTTTTTATAATTAAAAGTTTTATTCCTGGAGGAACTACTTGACAATTAAATGAAATGCTAACAACAAATTAAATGCTTTATAGGTCAGTCATCCCATTTGGTCTCTTTAAGGAAGCTGTTCTCATATAAAGCATGCCATAAACTACTTGCATAATGATTCTATCTTAACTGTGCCTTCTGCTCTTTTATGGCATGTCGTTTATCCTGACGCATGGCTGATATAGATGAGATGTAAAGGATGTAAAATCTGCTATTTATGGCAGATACAATTTGAAGAATCTAAGCATAGTAAACTGAGCATATTAAACCTGACAGTGAGTCTTTACAAGTCATAGATGTGATTTGATATAAAATATATTAAAGCTATGCCTTCACATGTAAAGAAAAGCAGAGGCTTGAAGTAACAATATAGATAATTTGTATTAAAAATAAAAAAATAAAAAAACTTTCTTATGGAAGAAATTAACATTTGGTTGCCTGATTATTCAACATTGTTCATCTACAGAGCCTGAATGAACTTTGGATTGTTCAGCCTTTCATTTCATTTTGCTTATGTGTGAAAAAACAAATGTGACATTTATAGATTTAACAAATTATTTTGGTCATGCAATGTATAATGTATTTTATGGTGAAAAGAAAATACACATATTACTTTTACTTATATAACTGGCCTCTCCTGTTAAATTTACTCTAAAATGAGAGAATAAATGATTATCATAATATTTAGGTATATTCCCTGTGCCTACCTTAACAGCCTTCATTTATCTTTGTTCTTCTATTTTCTCATTTCCTAGGTGATATATAAAATGTTGATCAGAAGACTGAATAATAAAACTATACATCTTTTCTATTGATTTCCACAGGCTTTGCATATATTTCAGAAAGGAATTTCTTTTAATGCAGGCATAAATTACTTTATATTTCAAGTTCACTAATTTAATAGTACTTCATAAAATTATGTCATCCAATGTAATTTTTGTCATAAATTCCATTATTAATTTCATTAAGGTGATTTCAGCAATAAACATTTCAAGGAAACTTTTTTACTGTACAGATTTTAAGATGTACAAATTGATGATTTTATATAGAAATATTGTAAGATAACCATTAACTAACATATTCATTACCTCACAAAGTTATCTTTGTGTGTGTGTATGTGTTTGTCTGTGTGTGTGTGTGGTAAAAACACTTAGGATCTAACCATTTAACAAATTTCAAGTATATAGCATAGTATTATCTACAGTCACCATACTACACAGCAAGTCACCAGAACTTATTCCTCTTCCATAACTGAAAACCCTTGACCAAAATCTCCCCATATACTCCTCCCTCTAGTCTCCGGTAACAACCATTCTACTCCCTGCTTCTGTGAGTTCGACTATTTTAGATTCCACTTATAAGTGAATATATACAGTATTTGTGTTTCTGACTCTGACTTATTTCACTTAACATGTCTTTCAGGTCCACATAGTTTGTTGCAAATGGCAGGATTTTCTACGTCTATAAGGTTGTTTAGTATTCCATTGTATGTATGTACCACGTTTTCTATTTTTCATTTAATTTTTTTGGAACATAGTTGATTTAAAATGTTGTGTTAATTCCAGGTGTACAGCAAAGTGATTCAGTTATACATATACACATATCCATTCTTTTTCAGATTATTTTCCCATGTAGGTGATTACATGGGTAATAGAGTTCCCTGTGCCATACAATAGGTTCTTGATAATTATCATTTTTATATATAGTAGTATGTAAGTGTTAATCCCAAACTCTTAATTTATCCCTCCCCTCTACCTTTCCCCTTTTGTAAGCATAAGTTTCTTTTCTAAGTCTGTAAGTCTGTTTCTGTTCTGTAAATAAGTTCATTTCCATCATCTTTTTAGATTCCACATAAGTTATATCATATGATATGTGCCTTTCTCTGTCTGACTTACTTCACTTAGTAAGATAATCTCTAGGTGCATCCATGTTGCTGCAAATGGCATTATTTCATTCTTTTTTATGGCTGAGTAATATATGTATATATGCACCAAATCTTCTTTATCCATTCATGTCTCAATGGACATTTAGGTTGCTTCCAAGTCTTGGCAATAATAAACAGCACTACAATGAATATTGGGGTGCATGTGATCTTGGGTGACCTAAGCCTGCAGCAGCTTGAAGCAGTGTTTCAGTTCCCAGCCAGAGATTGAGGTTGGGTCAAGGCAGTTAGAGCACCGAATCCTAGCCACTAGACCAGTGGTCAATGACAAGGCCCTGGCTCATATGGCTTTCCAGAAAAGAATTCCCACAAAGATGAAAAGTAGTGAAATAAGTAAAGTGTTAATTAGGAGAAAAAAGAGTACAGTTTGTGTGGATAGACACACGGGTGGACTCAGAGAGAGAGGCACGCCCTCGTGGCAGTTTAAATCACTTATATGGGGAATATCTTCCAGGTTTCCTTTGGCCAATCATTTTGATTTGCCTGGCTCAGAGTCCATATTTGGTATATCTCAGGATCCTCCCATATGTGCAGGCGCATCTCACAGGCAAGATGGATTCCACCAAAGAGACCTATGGGTAGACTTGACATCACTGTCCTTTTGACTTGCAAGGAGATTTCTAGTCGGGAAGGTCTCCTTAACTTTGAGAATGAGAAATATGTGGTTTCTTATCTTCGATCTGTGCAGGGCCCAGACTTCTCTCTCAATTGTCCTGCTATTCTCATCTTGGAGTATCAGTCCACAGGGAACGAATCTCCAGTTGCTTATGCTGGGGGTGTGGGGGGGAGCTATGTACCTCCTGCTTCACATGTTTCCTTTCAAACCATGGCTTTCCCTGGATATATGCCCAGGAGTGGGATTGCTGGGTCATATGGTAGCTCTACTTTTAGTTTTTTAAGGAACTGCAATACTGTTCTCCATAGTGGTTGTACCAGTTTACATTCCCAGCAACAGTGTAGGAGGGTTCCCTTTTCTCCACTCCCTCTCTAGCATTTATTGTTTGTAGATATTTTGATGATGGCCATTCTGACTAGTATAAGGTGATACCTCATTTTAGTCTTGATTTGCATTTCTCTAATAATTAGTGATGTTGGCCATCTTTTCATGTGCTTTATGGCCATCTGCATATCTTCTTTGGAGAAATGTCTATTTAGGTCTTCTGCCCATTTTTAGATTGGATTCTTTCTTTTTTTGATATCGAGACAGACACAAAAGTTGTTCATATATTTTGGAGTTTAATCCTTTGTCGGTCTTGTTGTTTGCAAATATTTTCTCTCATTCTGTGGGTTGTCTTTTCATTTTGTTTATGGTTTCCTTTGTGGGGCAAAAACTTTTGAGTTTAATTAGGTCCCATTTGTTTATTTATTTATTTTCTTAAATTTCCATTAGTCTAGGAGGCAGATCATAAAAGATATTGCTGCAATTTATTTCAAAGAGCATTCTTCCTATGGTTTTCTCAAAGAATTTTATAGTGTCTGGTCTTACATTTAGGTCTTTATTCTATTTTGAGTTTATTTTTGCATATGATGTTAAAGAATGTTCTAATTTCATGTTTTTTACATGTAGCTGTTCAGTTTCCCCCACAACATTTCTTGAAGGGTCTGTCTTTTCTTCATTGTGTATCTTGGATCCTTTGTCATAAATTACCATAAGTGCATGAGTTTTAAAAAAAAGCAATAGACCCAAGAGAAGATGCAATATTTTGTTATATATATATATATATATATATATATATATATATATATATATATATGACTTTTGTATCCAAAGCAATCTTGAGAAATAAAAACGGAGCTAGAGGAATCAGGTTCCCTACTTCAGACTATAGTGCAAAGCTACAGCTAAAAAAACAGTATGGTACTGACACAAAAGCAGAAATTTAGAACAATGGAACAAGATAGAAATTGACCATAGGTGCATATGTTTATTTCCGGTCTTTCTCCTGTAAACAAAACAGAAACACCATATTTTAAGGAAAATCTACTTATATAAATTACTGATCATGTGAATTCAAATGGATCTTGTGATGAAATGTACAATTTCAGCTGCATACTCATGTAATTATTAGAGTGGACATTTCAAAGTAACAGATATAGCATTGCAGTTTCATCTGCTGACATTCAACTCTAAAAACTCCATGATAGCATTAATTTGTCCTGGTATTGGGACATTAATTTAATGAACTGAAAGGGGAGATTTGCATTCAGAACTGAGACAGTAATTAAGGTTAACAAACAACACAATATTTCCATTACAATAAGAATTATTTTTCTTAACTTGTGTTCTTGTAACACTCAGCAAGATAGATAAATACACACACACAGAGTTAGCTTTTTCTTTGTTTGTTTGTTTGTATGGACTGTCTCACTTTAGTTCACCATTTCTCTGAGGTTCTAGATGTAATTACTCAAATATTATTATAATCTCAGTGGAAATCCCAGTGCTCTACTTGGAGTTTCTGTAAATTCCTAATAGTCTGACACTCTCAGATTCACTCTAGCTCTGATTGCCTCAGAATGTTAATCCCCATTGCATATTGTGGGGACATAGCAAATTCTATGCCCTGGTTTTGACAGAAATGTGGAACTCATTATTTCACTTCTAAAATAGAATATTTTATCTTATATTTAAATAAGCAATAATAGATCATTTAAACCTTTTTCCTCAGAACAAAGAACAGTATCTCTCCAAAGATAAATTAAAAAAAAACAATTGCTGGCAGCTTTAAAGTAGAAAGTTGTTCCGACTTCTAGCCATTTATTTCTTAAACTCCTGGGGGTACAGTCTCAGAGAAGTCCATTACATTTCCCTCTATAGAACATTTTTGGTTTTTGGAAAGTGTGATTTCCCTACACTAACAATCATTTCACAGAGGGTGCCTCTCAAGGCTTAAGAGTGTGAAGATATTTTTTTTCAATGGTCTCTCCTGTTAGCCACAAATTGTACTGGTGAGTCTGCTATTCCTTTTTATCTTTCATTTTAAATGAAAACATTACCCTCACCTTTTATATTATTAGATGAGGAATTATTTTCAACCAGTTAGCTGTTTTTTTCACTTAACAGACTATTTCAAATTCCACATTAAGACTTAGTCTTATTACAGCTCCTGACATCACATTTAACTATAAAATTAAAACTTATTCTTATCAGAGTAAATGCAAGTTTTAGGGGTGGAAAACCAGTTTTTCTTCCTTTAGTGTATTTTACTTTGTCTACATATTGAGGAGAAATATGCAGATATTCAGTTCCCTTAGTAACCTCAGAGAAGTTATCAGTGTTCCCACTCAAAAAAAAAATAAAGAAAAGAAAAATGAGAGAATTCCTCACTGTTGAATATTAAACACGTACAAGTAATGCTACATGCTGATTATATTGATTTGGAGACACAGAAAGCTAAATGCAATTGCCAGTGTGATCAGCATGTAGCAGTTGAAACTTCTCAGTAAATTCCCTGGAGATGGCAAAAGGAACATTTTTATCCCACATAACTTGAATATTCCATGCAGTTGACAAGTCTCAGAGCACTTACCTAGATGTGAGTGACTTATACTAAGAAATCTACATACTGAGAAGTATTACTTCCATCACACCTGTGGAACTATGTAATTTCTTTGTTTTCAGTGGGAAAATCTTGTTCATAGAAGATCTAGTAATCATTCAGTCAATTTTTCAAGTATTACCTTTCAAAGGCAAGAATTTTGTGTATACTAAATATATAGACTAACTGTTTCAAATGGTTTCCAGGTAGGGTGTCCTTATTTGCAATATTTTTTTTATTTATTGCAACAACAATACACTTCATATTTTATTTCAATTATTCTGCTATTTTAAGCCACACATTGGATCCAGTATATATGTTAGAATTTTTCTTCTCACGATGTGGCAAAAATCATTGTGCAAGGATCTCAGAATTGGAGGATAGCATGCATGAAAAATATTTTTATCCTTTGTCCTCACAAATAGTCTTTAAGTATTTTTTAAACCTTATTTTAGTTTGGCTTATCTCTAATCAAAATTCTCTGTCTCAGAAAAAAAAGTCTATGTCTCTTAGGAAGCTCTGGTTATTTTCTCATCTTCTCATTATGTTTTCTTTCAGTCTTTTCTCAAGCTTTATTCTAATAATTTAACCAGGTTTATATACTTGACTATGACTGTCTCTGGAGACAATATCATTAATATCTGTTATAATTCCTACAGAAAATGTTTACAGTTTGTTTCTTTCCAAACAGACTTATTGATGATAGCTTATTGGAGGAAACTGAATTAGAGAGCATTAGAATCCTTAATGTCTTTTACAAACATATAGTAAACATTTTTTTTTCCAGCTACAGTTTCACTGACCATGATTTGTAGCATTTAGCTTGGCATTGTGAACAAACAGTTATGTGACTTGTTCTTAGTCTACACCTGACAGCACAACCTATAATTAAATTTATCTCTACTTGTCCACTTTCTAAGAACTATAAAAAGATCAATAACCTCAGTAGCATACTTTCACTGAAATAATCTACAACTGTGAGCTGGTTCCTTCCCTTCTTCCCTCCCTCCTTTCCTCCCTCCATCCATTTATCCCTCCCTTTCTAAATATTATTTTTTTCATTAGTAGAAAGAGATATTTTTAAAGGTGATTTATTCTAGTCCTTTCTTTTTTTAATTGAAATAAATTTAGTTGATTTACAATATTGTGTTAGTTTCTGGTGTACAGCAGTGATTCAGTTATATATATATATATATATATATATATATATATATATATATATATATATTCTTGTTCATATTTCTTTTCATTATAGGTTATTACAAGATATTGAAAATAGTTCCTTGTGTTACAAAGTAGAACCTTGTTGTTTATCCATTTTATATGTAGTAGTTTTTATATGCTAATCCCTAACTACTAATTTATCCCTCCTCTCCTCTTTTCCTTTTGGTAAACATAAGTTTATTTTTTATATCTGTGAGTTTTTTTTCTGTTTTGTAACTAAGTTCATTTGTATCATATATTAGGTTCCACATATAAGTGATATCATACAATATTTGTCTTTCTCTGTTTGACTTACTTCACTTAGTATGATGATCTCTAGGTACATCCATGTTGCTGCAAATGGTATTATTTCATTCTTTTTATGGCTGAGAGGTATATATATATATATATATATATATATATATATATATATATATATATCACATCTTCTTTATCCATTCATCAGTTGATAGGCATTTAAGTTCCTCCCATGTTTTGGCTATTGTAAATAGTGATTCTGTGAATATTGGAGTGCATGTATTTTTTGGAATTAGAGTTTTCTCTGGATATATGCCCAGGAATGAGATTGTTGGACCATATGGTAACTTTGTTTTTAGATTTTGAAGACACCTCCATACTGTTTTCCATAGTAGCTGCACCAATTTATATTCCCACCAGCAATGTAGGAAGGTTCCCTATTCTTCATACTCTCCAACATTTATTATTTGTAGACTTTTTAATGATGGCCATTCTGACCAGTGTGAGGTGGTATATCATTGTAGTTCTGATTTGCATTTCTCTGATAATTGGCAACATTGAGCATCATTTCATGTGCCTATTGGCCATCTATATGTATTCTTTGGAAAAATGTCTAGTTAGGTGTCTGCCCACTTTTTGATTGGTTTCTTTATTTTTTTGTTATTCAGTTGTATGAGCTGTTTGTATATTTTGGAAATTAAGCCCTTGTTGGTTGCATCATTTTCAAATATTTTCTCCCATTCTGTAGGTTGTTTTCCATTTTGTTTATGGTTTTCTTTACTGTGCAAAAGCTTATAAGTTTGATTAGGACTATTTGTTTTTGCTTTTATTTACATTGCCTTGGGAATCTAGTCCTTTACTTTTAATACATATTTTAAAATAAACTTGCCAATATTTACAAAAATAATAAATTGTATTTTGAGTATGATTTTATTGACTATAAAAATCAGTTTAAGTATATTTTACATCTTAACAGTGAGTTTTCTAATGCATGAATAAGTAATATATCTTAATTAGATCTTCTTTAATTTTTCTCATCAATATTTTTCAATACTTCTTATTACTTTATATTTGTATAACAGTTTTAAGTTTATTAAAAAACTGAGAAGGATGCACAGAGATTTCCCATATAATCCCTTCACACACACATTTATAACTTCCCCCATTATCAACAATACCCATCAGAGTGACATCTCCAAGATATTGACATATGTGAACTCAACTTACGTTACCCCACAAAGATAAAAATCTAGACAGCTGTCCACAAATTAAAATAACTCTGGGAAAGCACTGGTGTTCACTTAAGAAACATTAACAACACGGTGGTGCAAAATTAAAAAAAAAATGACAATAACAGCACAAGGGAAGAAGGAAGGCAACTTTGTTTTGCTACATTATCCCATTCCCCAGACCATGATTGCTCAGCAGAAAGAGGAACTTTCCAGCTAGAAAGAGATTTCCTTGCCAGGAAAAATAAGAGCATGATGAGTAATCAGTTTCAATAGTCTTTTTGGGCACTGTAAGAAGGTCTCACTTTGGTTTCACCCCACCCAGACTGGCAAAGCTGAGACATATAGAGACAACTAGGAACAAGGAAGAAAATAAAGAACTATCAATAAGAGTCATGCAGTGGGAGTGATCATCATTCAAAGTGAACTTTTTTGCATACAGACAGAGCAGACTTCACATCTAAAGAAACTAACAGCCAGCTTAGCCACCATGGACACCTTGAATATTTCACCAGCTATTGCCCCACAAGTATTTACATTTGCAGATACCAGTCACCTGAGTCCCTCCCTCATCCCTCCTGCCAAGCCCTACTGGAACAAGGCACTACAACAGCAACCAGCAAAGGCCTTGCAGCTGTGCAGCCACAAGCCCCCACTCTTGATGGCCTGCTCCACTAGACACATGGTAACAGCATGCTTCAGCATGCCACCACATACAGATGAAAGTCTTTCCTTACCAAAATCATAAAGTCTGAAGCAGGTGACTGCTTCTTCAAATGCACAGTCACCTGCACAAGGCTATAGGGTCATGAAGAACAGGAAAACATCATTTCACTCAAGGAATGCAGTAAATATCCAGTAACTGGCCCGAAAGAAATGGAGATCCAAAAATTGTGTGACAAAGAATTCAAAATAATTGTTCTAAAGATGCTCAGAGAGCTACAAAAGAACACAGAAATACATTGTAACAATATCAGGAAAGTGATACAAGAATAAAATGAAAAGTTCACCAAAAAGAAAGAAAACATAAAGAACAAAGCAGAAATTTTGGAGCTAAAGAATATAATGATCCTACTGAAGAATTTGTTAAAGAGCTACAACAGCAAACTTTACCAAGCAAAAGAAAGAATCAGTGAATTAGAAGAAAGATCAATTGAAATTATACACTCAGTGGAACAAAAATAAAAAAAGGAAGGAAAAGGAATAAATAAATCTTATGGGACTTAAAGGGCACCATTAAGAAAAATAATATATGTATCACTGAATTTCCAGAAGGAGAGGAGAGGGAGAAAAGCATAGAAAACTTATATAAACCAATAATGGCTCATAACTTTCCAAATCTGGGAAGAGATTTTGACATTCAAATTCATGAAGATAATAGGGCACTCAAAATATCAATCCAAATTTTTCTTCACCAGGATATATTACAATATAACTGTCAAAAACCAAAGAAAGATAATTTTAGAAGCAGTAAATGAAAAAGCAATCTCTCATACAAGTGAATCCCCATAAGGCTATCAGCAGATTAATCAACAGAGAATTTGAAGTCCAGGAGAGAATAAGATGATATATTCAACATCCTTAAAGAAGGAAACAACCAAACAATAACGCATTACTAAGCAAAATTGTTTTTCATAAATAAAGGTAAAATAAAGAGTTTTACCAACAAAAAAATCCTGACGAAGTTAAACACCAATTGGCTTGTCTTACAAGAAATGCTGAAAGGAGTTCTTTAAGATAAAAAAAAGGAGAGAAATAAAAAAAAACATAAAAAACATGAAAATATATGACACACTGGTAAAGGTAAGCAGACTGGTAAATAAAGACAGATTTAGAGCACTGTAATACTATAGTATGGTGGTGTGATAACCTCTTACCTCTAGTATAAAAAAGTTAAAAGCAAAGTATTAAAATTAGCTATAGCTATAGTAATTTATTACTGGATACACAATATAGACTTATATAAATGCTGTTATCTAACACATAAAAGGGAGGGGAGTAAAAGAATAGAATTTTTATGTAATTGAATTTTAATTGTTGTCAGTGTAAAATAGAGTGCTATATCTGTAAGATGTTTTATGTAAGCCCAGCAATAACCACAAAGCAAAAAACTACATTAAATCCAAAAGATAAAGAGAAGATAATTATTAAAACTATGGAAAAGTATCATTTCAAAAAGAAGGTGGAGAGAAAAGAAGAAACAAGGGCACCACAAAATAGAAAACAATTATTAAGATGACATAGTTAGTCCTTACCTATCAATAATTGCACAAAAGTTTACATATTAACTTCTCCAATCAAAAGACATAGAGTGAGGTCCCAATCAAGATGACAGAGCAGAGGTCAAGAAGGCAGCATGGGAGGACACGGAGTTTGAATTTCCCCACAACTAAGGCACCTGCTTGATGTTGGTGGGGGACCTCGATGCCCATGGAGAAGGGAGGAACCTCTGAGCCACTGGGTAGGACATGGGGGAGAGTGAAGGGGAAGTAGAAGTGGAGCCCAGACAGGACTGGCGCCCTGGCAGTGTGACTGGGAGAGAGGCGGGGTTCTCATGCCTGGAGAGGCCCTCTGTGGCTCAGAGGATGAGGGGGGAGTGTGCTTAGTGTTTCCCCTGCCCAACCAGGCCCTGGGAAGCCTTCTGGGCTCCTGGGCCTTGTTCTCTGCCCTAAGAGACCTCCTTTGGCCGTCTGGGTCTTGGGTGTGTAGGAGAGACAGAGGAAGGGGAAGAGGAGGAGTGGCAGAAGGGGGGGCTTCTGGGATCAGAGGATGAGGGGAAGTGCAGCGGGCACTTATCCCACCCAGTCGGGCCCTTGGAAGTCTGCTGGGCTCCTGGGCCTGGTGCTCCACCTTCTGGGTCACCCTCTGGCTGCATTGGTACTGAGTGGGGGGAGAAGAGGAGAGGAGGACAGGGGACCCTCTAGGACTGGAGGATTGGGGGAGGAGCTGCAAGTATTTCCACCACTCACTCGGGCCCTTGGAAGACTTTTGGGCTTCTGGGTCTGGTCCCCTGCCTTCCAGAACCCCTTCCAGCCATGTTGGGCCTAGAGGCATAGGAGGGAGGCAGATGGGGAAGAAATAGAGAGCACAAAAGCGAGGGACTCTCCAGGATCAGAAGATCAGGGGAAAGGCACCTAGTGTTTCTGTTGCCCACTCAGGTCCAGGGAGCTTGGGGTCCTGGACCAGGTCCTCCACCTCCAAGACCTCCACACTGGGCCTTTCCTGCTCTGCTGAGCCTAAGTGCAACCCCCAAACCCCCAACCCACAGGACCTTTTCCAGCCCTGTGGACCCAAGCATAGGCCCCACTCCCTAACCCCCACCTTTTCAAAGCCCCGCCCTACACAATGAAGACTTTTTCTGCCTTTTATTTTCCCTCCTCTTTTTGGTTTCTGTGGTTCTGTTTTACCTTCCCATTGTTTCATCTATACATAATTTTTTTCTTTTTAGTTTTTCTAACATATCTGTTAGGTTTCTTATCTTATTTTATATTTTACTCTTTGTTATTGCTTTATCCCTGTTTTTCTCTTTTTTATTTTTTTTAATTTGTTTCCACCCAACGTGGCTTGTGGGATCTCAGTTCAGAAGCCAGGGATCGGGCCTGAGCCCCAGTGGTGGGAGCTCAGAGTCTGAACCAGTGGAATAGCAGAGAACCTCATACCCCAGAAATATTCAGTGTAGTGAGGTCTCCTGGAGGTCCTCATCTGGACAATAGGACCCAGCTCTACGCAACAACCTACAAACTCCAGTGCTGGAAGCCTCAGTACAACAAGTAAGACAGGAACACAAACTCACCAATGGAAAAAAAAAAACTAGATGACAAAAAATATATGTCACAGATGAAAGAGCATGGTAAAAACTACAAGACCAAATATATGAGGAGGGAATAGGCAACCTACCCAAAAAAGAATTCAGATTAATGATAGTAAAGATGATCCAGAATCTCAGAAATAGAATGGAGGCATGGACAAAGAAAATACAAGAAAGGTTTAATAAATATCTAGAAGAATTAAGACAAACAAACAGAGATGAACAACACAATAACTGAAATGAAAAATACACTAGAAAGAATCAATAATAGAATAAAAGAGGCAGAAGAATGAATACATGAGCTAGAAGACAGAATGGTGGAAATAACTGCCAAGGAGCAGAATAGATAAAAAACAATGAAAATAATTGAAGAAAATCTCAGAGACATCTGGGACAACACAAAATGCACCAATATTTGAATTATATATGTCCCAGAAGAAAAAGAGAAAAACAAAGGATCTGAGAAAATATTAGAAGAGATTAGAGTGGAAAAATTCCCCAAACATGGGAAAAGAAGTAGCCACCTAAATCCAGCAAACACAGAAAGTCCCAAACAGGATAAACCCTAGGAGAAACACAAGACACATATTAATCAAAATAACAAAAAAATAATTTCAAGGAAAAAAAATATTAAAAACAGCAAGAGAAAAGCAAAAAATAACATACAAAGGGATCCCCTTAAGGTTATCAGCTGATTTTTCTGTAGAAACTCTGAAGGCCAGAAGGGAGTGGCAGTATATATTTAAAGTGATAAAACAGAAAAACCTACAACAAAGATTACTCTACCCAGCAAGGATTTCACTGAGATTTGACAGAGAAATCAAAAGTTTTATGGACAAGCAAAAGCTAAGAGAATTGAGCACCACTAAACCAGCTTTACAACAAATGCTAAAGGAATTTCTCTAGGCGGAAAACACAAGAGAATAAAAAGATGCACCAAAACAAACCCAAATCAATTAAGAAAATGGAACTAGGGATATACATATTAATAATAACCTTGAGTATAAATGGATTAAATGTCCCAACCAAAAGACAATGACTAGCTGAATGGATAAAAAAACAAGACACATATATATGATGTCTATAAGAGACCTGCTTCAGACTAGGGACACATACAGATGGCAAGTGAAGGGATGGAAAAAGATATTCCATGCAAATGGAAATCAAAAGGAAGCTGGAGTAGCAATACTCATGTCAGATAAAATAGACTTTAAAATAAATACTCTTAAAAGAGATAAGGAAGGAAACTACATAATGATCAAGAGACAAATCCAAGAAGAAGGTATAATAATTATAAATATTCATGCACTCAACATAGGAGCATCTCAATATATAAGACAAATGTTAACAACCATAAAAGGGAAAATTAACAGTACAGAATAATAGTATGGGACTTTAACACCCAAATTGCGCCAATAGACAGATCATACAAACAGAAGAAAAATAAGGAAACACAAGCTTTAAATGACACAATAGACCAGGTAGATTTAACTGATATTTATAGGACATTCCACTTAAAAGTGGCAGAATACACTTTCTTCTCAAGTGCACACAGAACATTCTCCAGGATAGGTCACATCTTGGGTCACAAATCAAGCCTCAGAAAATTTAAGAAAATTGAAATAATATCAAGCATCTTTTCTGACCACAATGCTATGAGATTACATAGATAAATGGGGGCTACACACTGCATTGCTAAAAAACCAAGAGATCACAGAAGAAATCAAAGAGAAAAATTTTAAAAATACCTCGAAAAAAATGACAATGAAATAAAGGCGACCCAAAACTTATGGGATGCAGCAAAAGCAGTTCAAAGAGCGAAGTTTATTTCAATTCCATCTCAACTAAAGAAAGAGGAAAACTTTCAAATAAAAAATTTAACCTTACACCGAAAGCAACAAGAGAAAGAAGAACAAAGAAAACAAAAAGTCAGTAGAAGGAAAGAAATCACACAGGTCAGAGTAGAAATAAATGAAATAGAAAAGAAGAAAAAAATAGCAAAGATCAATAAAACTATAAGTTGGTTCTTTGAGAAGCTAAACAAAACTGATAAAACTTTAGCTAGACTCATCAAGAAAAAAAAAAGAGGGGATGCAAATCAATAAAATTAGAAATGAAAGAGGAGAAATCACATCTGACACCACAGAAGTAAAAGGATTATAAGAGACTACTACAAACAACTATATGTCAATAAAATGGACAACCTTGAATAAATTGACACCTTTTTGGAAAAGTACAATTTTCCAAGACTAAACCAGGGAGAATTAGAAAATATAAACAGACCTGTCACAAGTAATTAAATTGAAACTGTAAATAAAAATCAACAAAGAAAATTACATGACCACATGGCTTCACAGGTGAATTCTACCAAACATTTAGAGAAGAGCTGACATCTACCTTTCTAAAACTCTTCAAAAAAATTGCAGAGCGAAAAACACAACCAAATTTGTTCTACAAGGCCACCATCACCCTTATAACAAATCCAGACAAATATTTCACACAAAAAAAGAAAATTACAGACCAATATCACTGATGAACATAGATGCAAAAGTCTTCAACAAAATACTAGCAAACAGAATCCAACAACACATTAAAAGGATCATACACACATGATCAACTGGGATTTATCCCAGGAATGAAAGGATTCTTCAATATATGCAAATCAACCAGTGTGACACACCATATTTACAAATTAAGGAATAAAAACCATATGATCATCTCAATAAATGCAGAAAAACTTTTGGTAAAATTCAACACTGATTTATGATAAAAACTCTGCAGAAAATGGGCACAGAAGGAACCTACCCCAACATAATAAAGGCCATATATGACAAAACCACAGCAAACATCATTCTCAATGGTGAAAACTGAAAGCATCTCCACTAAGATCAGGAAGAAGATAAGGATGTCCACACTCGCCACCCTTATTCAACATAGATTTGGAATTCCTAGCCACGGCAATCAGAGAAGAAAAAGAAACAAACTGAATACAAATTGGAAAAAGAGTAAAACTGTCACTGTTCACAGATGAAATGATACTATACATAGAAAACCCTGAAGATGCCACAAGAAAACTACTAGAACTAATCAATGAATTTGGTAAAGTGGCAGGATACAAAGTTAATACACAGAAATCTCTTGCATTCCTATACACCAGCGATGAAAATCTGAAAGAGAAATTAAGGAAACACTCACATTCATCACTGCAACAAAAAGAAAAAAAAATACCTAGGAATAGACCTACTTAAGGAGACATAAGACCTGTATGCAGAAAACTATAAGAGACAGATGAAAGAAATTAAAGACAATAGAAACAGATGGAGAGATATACCATATTCTTGGATTGGAAGAATCAACATTGTGAAAATGATTCTACTACCCAAAACAATCTATAAATTGAATGCAATCACTATAAAACAACCAATGGCATTTTTCACAGAACTAGAACAAAAAATTTCACAATTTGTGTGGAAACACAAAAGACCCCAAATAGTCAAAACAATCTTAAGAAAAAGAAAATTGAGCTGGAGGAATCACACTCCCTGGCTTTAGACTATACTACAAAGCTACAGTAATCAAGACAGTATGGTCCTGGCACAAAAATAGAAATATAGATCAATGGAACAGGATAGAAAGACCAGACATAAACCCACACACATATGGGCACCTTATCTTTGATAAAGGAGGCAAGAATATACAATGGAGAAAAGACAGCCTCTTCAATAAGTGATGCTGGGAAAAGTGGATAGCTACATGTAAAAGGATGAAATTAGAACACTCCCAAATGCCGTATACAAAAATAAACTCAAAATGGATTAAAGACCTTAATGTAAGGCCAGATACTATCAAATTCTTAGAGGAAAACATAGTCAGAACACTTTATGACATAAATCACAGAAAGAACCTTTTTGACACACGTCCTAGACAAATGGAAATAAAGAGAAAAATAAACCAATGGAAACTAATGAAACTAAAAAGCTTTTGCACAACAAATAGAACTATAAATAAGACATAAAGACAACCCTCAGAGTGGGAAAAAGTATTTGCAAATGAAGCAGCAGACAAAGGATTAATCTCCAAAATATACAAACAACTAATGGAACTCTATATCAAAAAACAGAACAAAACAAAACAAAAGTCCAATTAAAAAATGGGTGGAAGACCTAACTAAACATTTTACCAAAAAGACATACAGATGGCCAAGAGGTACTTGAAAAGATGTTTAACATAACTAATTTTTAGAGAACTGCAAGTCAAAATTAAATGAGATATCACTTCACAATGGTAGAATGGTCATCATCAAAAAATGTACAAACAATAAATGCTTGAGAGGGTGTGGAGAAAATGGAACCCTTTTGCCCCATTGGTGGGGATATAAATTGACACAGTTTCTGTGGAGAACAGTATGGAGGTTCTTAAAATCTAAAAATAGAACTACCGTATGACCCAGCAATCTCATTACTGGGCATATGTCCTGAGAAAACCATAATATTCAAAAGGACACATGTACCCCAATGTTCATTGCAGCACTATTTACAATAGCCAGGACATGGAAACAACCTAAATGTCCAATGATAGATGAATGGATAAAGAAGATGTAGTACGTATATACAATGGAATATTACTCAGCCATAAAAATGAATGACATTGGGTCATTTGTAGAGATGTGGATGGACCTAGAGTGTGTCATACTCAGTGAATTAAGCCAGAAAGAGAAAAACAAATATCATATATTAACACATATATTTGGTATCTAGAGAAATGGTACAGATGAACCTATTTTCAGGGTAGGAATAGAGATGTAGACTTAGAGAACAGATATGTGGACACAGGTGGGGAAGGGGAGGGTTGCACAAATTGGGAGATTAGAATTGACATATATACAGTACCATGAATAAAATAGATATCTAGCAGGAGGACACTCTAAAGCACTGGAAGCTCAGTTCAGTACTCTGTGATGACACACATGGATAGGATTTGGGGACAGACATGCAAGAGGGAGGGGATATAAGTATACATATAGCTGATTCACTTCATTGTACAGCAGAAACTCACACAACATTGTAAAGCAAGTGTACTCCAATAAAAAAAAAATAAGACAGAGCAGAAAGATTGGAGCAGATTCCTACTGAGAAGTCAGGAATCCAAGCCCCACATCATGATCCACAACCTGGGAGACCTGAACCAGAATCATTTGTTCCTATAATTTATGCCTTTGTAGACCAGTGGGCCCTATGTTCAGGAGAGGCAAAATGCTGTGGGAAACTGAGACTATACTCTTGAAAGATTCACACACACACACACACACACACACACACACACATACATATATATGAATATATATATATAGCTAAACAGAAACAGACTCATGGATATAGAAAACAAACTGGTGGAGACCAGTGGCAAGAGGAAAGAAGGGAGGGGCAAGATAGAGGTATGGGATTAAGAGATAAAAACTATTCTGTACAAAATAGAAAAGGAACATGTCTATATTGTAAAGCACAGGGAATTTTAGCCATTACGTTGTAATAAATTTAAATAGAGTATTTAAATTCTGAGTCACTATGCTGTACACCTGAAACTAATATAATGTTGTAAATCAAATTTCTTTCAATTAAAAAAAAAATACAGAAAAAATTTAAAAGGCCCATCAGAACTGAATAATTAAATAACTGAAAGGAAAAACACACAAGACAGAATAAATGGGAGATTAGAAGATGCAGAACAGATCAGTGATCTGGAATACAAGGTGGTGGAAATCACCCAATAAGAAGAGCAAAAAGAAAAAAATAATCTAAAATATGAGGATAGTTTAAAAGACCTGTGGGAAAACATCGAGCATACTACTATTTTCATTACAGAGGTCCCAAAAGGGAAAGAGAGAAAGGAAGGGACAGAAAACCTATAATGGCTAAAAACTTCCCTAACATGGCAAAGAAACAGATATCCTAGTCCAGGAAACACAGAAAGTCCCAAAGAAGACGAACCTAAAGACATCCACACGAAGACACATTATAATTAAAATGTAAAAAAGTTAAAGGTAAATAAATAATCTTAAAGCGGCAAGAGAAAAAGAGCTAGTTACATACAAGGGAACACCCATAAGATTATCCATTGATATTTTAGCAAAATTCTTACAGTGCAGAAGGGGCTAGCATGATACATTCAAAGTGCTAAGAGGAAAAAAAAAACAACTTACAATCAATAACTCTACTTGGAAAGGTTATTTTTCAGGACTGAAGCAGAGATATTTTCCCAGACAAGCAAGAGCTAAAGGAATTCATCACCACTACACTGGCCTCACAAGAAATGTTAAAAGGACTTCTTTAAATGGAAAAGAAAATACTATAACTTGAAACAAGAAAATTATGGAAGAAAAAATTTCTCACTGGTAAAGGCAAACATATAGTAAAGGTACTGGGCCAGCCACCTATAAAGCTAGTATAAAGATTAAATGGCAAAAGTTATAAAAGTATCCATATCTAAAATAGTTAACTAATACACAAAATAAAGAGATGTAAAATATGATGTCAAAAACATAAAACATAAGGGGGGATTAAAATGTAGTGTTTATAGAATTTGCTCAAACTTAAACTAGTGCTCACACTTAAAATGTGCATCTATTTAAAATAGACTGCTATGTACATAGGTTGTTATATATGAACATTATGTTAAACGGACCCAAATACCTATAACAGATACACACAAAAAAGAGAAATAAATAGAAGTATAACACTAAAGAAAGTCATCAAATCACAAGAGAACAGAAGAATAAAGCAACAGAGAAGAACTGAAAAAAACAACTGGAAATCAATTAACAAATGACAATAAGTACCTAGCATCAATGATTTAGGTAAATGTAAATGGTCTAAGTACTCCAAGACATAGGAAAGTTGAATAGATAAGGAAACAAGACCCATATATATATATACTGCCTATAAGAAACTCACTTCAGATCTAAGGTAACTCACAGCCTGAAAGTGGAAGAGTTGACAAATATATTCTATGAAAATGGAAATAAAAAGAAAGCTGGGTTAGCAGTATTTATATCACACAAAACAGACTTTAAAATAAATATTATAATGAGAGACAGAGAAGGGTATTACATAAAGTTAAAGGGGTCAGTCCAACAAGAGGATATAATATTTGTTAACAATTATGCACTGAACACAGAAGAACTTAAATATATAAAGCAAACATTAACAGAAATAAAGGGACAAATAGACGACAATGCAATAGTAGAAGGATCTTTAATATCCCATTTATATCAATGGATAGGTCATCCAGACACAAATCAATAAGGAAAAAATGGTCTTAAATAATATGTGAGATCAGATGCGCTCAATATATACAAAAAATGTCATAAAAAACAAGAGAATACACCTTCTTTCCAAGTGCACATGGAACATTCTATAGGAGAGATCACATGTTCAGACTCAAAACAAGTCTCAATAAATTTAAGAAGGTTGATATCATATCAAGCATCTTTTTTGACAACTGTATGAAACTAGAAATCATTTATAACAGAAAAACTGTAAAAAACACAAACATGTGGAGATAAACAATATACTTCTAAACTACTAATGGGCCAATGAAGAAATCAAAGGCGAGATAAAAATATACTTCAAGAAAAATGAGAATGGAAACACAACATTTCAAAGTCTATGGGATACAGAAAAGCAATTTGAAAAGTAAAGTTTAGCGTAATACAGACCTAACTGAGGCAAGGAAAATCTCAAATAAACAATCTAACTTTACTAATCTAATAAAGGAAGTAGAAAAATAAGAATAAATAAACCCCAAAGTTAGTAGAAGGAAGGAAATAATAAAAATCAGACTGGAAATAAATGAAATAGAGACTAAAAAACAATAGGAAAGATCAATGAAACTAAGAGCTGATTCCTTGAAAATATAGAAAAAAATTGATAAACCTTTAGCCAGACTAATCAACAAAAAATAGACAACATCCTCAAAATAAAATCAGTAATAAAATATTAAAAGTTACAACTGACATCACAAAAATAAATTATACAACCCAGAAGAAATAAATTCCTACAATCACCCAAGACTGAATAAGAAAGTAATAGAAAATCCAAACGGATGAATCTCTAGTACTGAAATCAAATCAGAAATCAAAAACACTCTCAACAAACAAGGTCAATGTTCAAACATCTTCACAGGTGAATTCTATCAAACATTTAAAAAGGGTTAATGACTACCTTTTTCAAACTATCCAAAAAAAAAAAAAAAGAAAATTGAAGAGCAAGGAAAATTTCCCAACTCATCTATGAAGCCAGCATTGACCTGATAACAAAACCAGACAAGGACATCACAAAAAGAGAAAAGTATAGGTCAATATTCCTGAGAACATAGATGTAAAAATTCTTAAAGAAATATTAAAAAACTGAATTAAAAAGTATATTAAAAGGATCATACACCATGATCAAATAGAATTCATTCTAGGGATGCAAGGATGACTCAATATCCACAAATCAATCAACATGATTTGCTACATTAACAAAACAAAGAAAAAAAATGTGATCATCTTAATGGATGCAGAAAAATCTTTTGAACAATATTCAACATCCATTTATGATAAGGACTTTCAATAAAGTGTGTATAGAGGGAATATATCTCAAAATAATAAAAGTCACATATGACAAACCCACAACTAACATCATACTCAATGGCAAAAAGCTGAAAGCTTTCCATCTAAGATGAGAAACAAGACAAGGATGTCCACTCTTGCCAATTTTATTCAATGTAGAATTGGAAGTCCTAGACACAGTAATCAGACAAGAAAAAGAGATAAAAAGAATATAAATTGAAAAGGAAGAATTAAAGCTGTCACTATTTGCAGATGACATGATGATATGAATAGAAAACCTTAAAGACTGCACCAAAAAATATTAGAACTAAAAGACGGATTCAGTACTGCAGGATACAAAATCAATATTCAGTAATATGCTACATTTCTAGCCACTAATAAGTAACTATCAGAAAGTTAAATTAAGAAAATTATCCCATTTACAATTTCATCAAAAAGGATAAAATACCTAGGAATAAATTTAACCAAGAAGGTGAAATATCTATACTCTGAAAATTATAAGACAATGATGAAATTAAAGATGACACAAATAAATGGAAAGATATTTCATACTGAATGAGTGAAATAATTAATATTGTTACAATGTTCATACTAGCAAAGGAATCTGCAGATTCAATGCAATTCCTATCAAAGTCCCAATGGCATTTTTTACTGAGCTAAAACAAGTAATACTATCATTTGTATAAAAGCACAAAATACCCTGAATAGGCAAAGCCCTCATAAGAGGAACAAACCTGGAGGTGTCATGATTCCTGATTTTAATCCACACTACAAAGCTATAGTCATCAAAACTATATGTTACTGGCATAAAAACAGACACATAGATCAATGGAAGAGAATTGAAAGCCGAGAAAGAAACCCATGCTTACATGGTCATTAATTTATGACAAAGGAGCTAAGGATATACAATAGGGAAGTCAATGAATGGTGCTGGACAAACTGGACAATTAAATGCAAAAGAACAAGACTGGACTAGTTTCTCACACCATATACACACACAAACTCAAAAGGGAATAAAGATCTAAATTCAAGTCCAGAAACCATGAAGTTCCTAGAAGAAAATTTAGGCAGTATGCTCTTAGACATTGGTCTTATCAAAAAAATTTTTGATCAATCTCCTCAGGCAATGACAACAAAAGCAAAAATGAACAAATAGCACTACATCAAGCTAAAAAAACTTTTGCATAGTGAAGGAAACCATCAACAAAATGAAAAGGAAACATACTGAATAGGAGGAGATATTTGCAAACAGTATATCTGATAAGGAGTTGATATCCAAAATGCATAAATAACACACACTCAATATAAAAATAAATAAATAATCCAATTAAAAAATAGGCACAGACCCTGAATACACATTTTATTTCCAAGGAAGAAACAGGTGGGTAACAGACACATGAAAAGACAATCAACATCACTAATTGTCAGGAATATGCAAATCAAACCACAGTGAGCTATCACCTCACACCTTTTAGGATGGCTACTATAAAAAAGACAAGAGAAAACAAATGTTGGTGTGATGTGCAGAAAAGCTAATCCTTGTGCACTGCTGATAGGAATGTAAATTGGTGCAGCCATTATGGAAACAGTATAGGGGTTCCTCAAAAAATTAAAAATAGAACTACCATATGATCCTGCAATTCCACTTCTTGATATTTATTCAAAGAAAACAAAAATGCTAATACAAAAAATATATGCGCCTCTATGTTCATTGTAACATTATTTACAATAGCCAAGATATGGAAGCAACCTAAGTGTCCATTAATATATGAATGAATATGAAGAAGTGGTGTATATCTATACAATGAAATATTAGTTATAAAAATAAAATAATGCCATTTGCAACAATGTTGATGGATGTAGAGTGTATTATGCTAAGTGAAATAGGTCAGACAGAGAAAGACAAATACCATATGATCTCACTAATATGTGGAATCTGAAATACAAAATAAATAAAACAGAAACAGACTCATAGATATAGAAAACAAACTGGCGGTCACCAGAGGGGATGGATTGTGTACACTTGGGCAAAATTATTTCAACTTCCAGTTACAAAACAAACAAGTCACAATCATGTAATGTATAATATGGAGAATATAGGTAATTTTTTTTTAAACTTTGCATTTTGAGAGATGTTTAGTAGACATCATAATGGTCATTTCAAAATGTATATAAATGTCAAAAACTATTTTATACATTTGGAACTAGTATAATGTTATATGTGAACTATTCTTCAATTTAAAAAAAAAGAAAAAGAAGACATAGAGTGGATGGATGTATTAAAAAACAGGACTTAACTATATATTGCCTACCACAGACACACTTTAGCCTTAAGGACACATGTAAGTTCAAACTGAAAGAAAGGAAAAAGATATTCCATGCAAATGGAAACTAAAAGAGAGCAGGGTTAGCTATACTTATATTAAACAAAATAGACTTTAAGCTAAAAACAAAAAAAGAGAGATAAAGAAGTTCATAATATAATCATAAAAATGTCTATTTATCAGGAAGATATAACAATTGTAAATATATATGCACTCAAGTTTAGAGCAACTAAATATAGTAAGCAGATACCAACAAATCTGAAGATTGAAGTGGATAACAATACAATGTTAGTAGTGATTTCACAGTCCACTTTCAACAATGGAAAAATCATCTAGATAGAAAATCAACAGGTAAAATTTAGACTTCAAAGATGCTTTAGTTGAAATGTACCTAAGAGAAATATGTGCACAGTTCCTCAAACAACAGCAGAGCACACATTCATCTCAACAGCACATGAAACATCCTCTAGGATAGATTATCTGTAGGTCACCAAACAAGTACTGGCAAATTTAAGAAGACTGAAAGCATACTAAGTATCTTTTCTAATCAAAGTGGTATAAGAGAACTGGAAAAATCACCAATATGTGAATATTAAAGAGCACACCCCTGACAACAACTGAGTGAAAGAAAATATCAAAAAGAATATCAAGAAATATTTTAAAGAAAACAAAAATGCAATCACTGCATATCAAAATGTATGGGACACTGCAAAAGCAATTCCATGAAGGAAGCATATAGAGATAAACACCTATATTAAGAAACACAAAGTATTTCAAATAAAGAAGCTAACTTTACACTTCAAGGAACTAAATAAAAAGAAAAAAAACTGAAACCAAAGTTAGCAGAGGAAAGATAAAGAAAAGTTAAGGGCCAGAGGGCTTCACTGATGAATTCTATAAAACATTCAAAGAACTAATGCCAAACCTTCTTAAACTTTACAAAAAATAAATAAATAAATAAACAAATAGAAGGTGTGTGAAAACTCAAAACTCATTTTATGAGGTTAGCATTACTCTGAAAACAAAGCCAGGTAAGGGTACTAAAAGAAAAGAAAACTACAGACCAGTATTCCTGATACCAAAATCCTCAACAAAATGCTAGCAAATTGAATTCAACAGCTTATTAAATGGTCATAACCCATGATCAAGTGGGATTTATCCATGCAATGTGAGGATGGTTCATCATATGCAAAGTAATAAACATGTGATTCACCAAACTAACAACATGAAGTATAAAATCATATGGTAATCTCAATAGATGCAGAAAAATATTTGACAACATTCAACATGATTTCATTACTATAACTCACCATAAGTTTGTTATAGAAGGAATATATCTCAACATAATAAAGGCCATATATGAAAAGGCCAGAGCTAACAACATACTCAATAGTGAATTGTAGAAATGTCATTCTCTAAAACCAGGAACAAGACAAGGGTGCCCATTCTTACCACTCTTATTCTCGTATTACTGATATTTCTAGCCTGAACAACCAAAAAATCTAAACAGGAAATGAAAAGGTAAAATTATCTTTGTTTGCAAAGGATATAATCTTATATATAGGAAATCCCCAAATACCAACCAAAAACTTAGAACTAACCAATGAATTCACTAAATTTGCACTAACAAAGTCAACATACATAAATCAGTTGCATTTCTATACACTAACAACAAAACATCTGAAGAAGAAATAAAGAAAACAATCTCATGCAAGATAGCATCAAAACCAATAAAATACCTAGGAATAAATTTAACCAAGAAAATGAAGATTTGAACACCAAAAATTAAAACACACTGATAAAAGAGGAAGAAGACACAAACAAATGGGAAGATATCTCATGCTCATGGATTAGGAAAATTATTAGTTTTAAAATATCCATGCTACACAAAGACAATTATAGATTCAATGCAATCCCTATCAAAATTCCAATGACATGTTTCCACAGAAATAAAAAAATCTTAAGATTAGTATGGAACCAACAAAGACACTGAACAATCAAAGGAATCCTGAGAAAGAAGAACAAACCTGGAGTCATGAAACATCATGATTTCAAACTATACTAAAAGCTTATAGTAATCAAGACAGTATAGTACTAACACAATTATAGACCTGTAGACCAATGAAACAGAATCAGGAGTCCAGAAATGAATGCACATGCATATGGTCAACTAATATTTCCAAAGGCATCCAAAATCACTCAATGAGGAAAGGATAGTCTCTTCAAAAATTGGTATTGGGAAAACTTGATAACCATATGCAGAAGAATAAAATTGGACCATTCTCTTACACCACTCACAAAATTAACTCAAAATGGACTAAAGACTAAACATAAGAATAGAAAACATAAAAGCTGTAGAAGAAAACACAAGGAAGAGTACTCTTTAAAACTGAGCATGGCATCAATTTTAGGATGACATAAAAAGCACAAGCAGGGGGCTTCCCTGGTGGCGCAGTTGTTGAGAGTCTGCCTGCCAATGCAGGGGACATGGGTTCGTGCCCTGGTCCGGTAAGATCCCACATGCTGTGGAGCAGCTGGGCCCATAAGCCATGGCTGCTGAGCCTGTGCTCTGCAATGGGAGAGGCCACAACAGTGAGAGGTTCATGTACCGCAAAAAAAAAAAAAAAAAAAAGCACAAGCAACAAAGGCAAAAAATAAATAAATGGGACTACGTAAAGTTAAAAATCTTCTTCACAGCAAAAGACATAATCAAAAAAAATGAGAAAACAACCTACAGAATGGGAGAAAATATTTGCAAGTTATGTATCTGATAAGGGGTTAATATGAAAAATATATAAAGAACACATGCAACTCAATAACAAAAACCCCAAAGGATCTGACTTAAAAATGGGCAGTGGAAATGAATAGACATTTTCCCAAAAAAAGGCAGAGAAATAACCAAAATGTAAATGAAAGCTGCTCAACATCACACATCATGAGGGCAAGGTAAATCAAAACCACCATGGGCTATGACCTCACACATGTTAGAATGGCTATTATCAAAAAGACAAGAGAAAATAAATGTTGGTGGGGATGTGAAGAAAAGAGAATCCATGTGTAGTGTTGGTAGGAATGTATATTGGTTCAGCCACTATGAAAAACACAGTGGATTTTTCTCAAATAATCAAAAATAGAATTATCACATGATCCAGCAATCCCACTTTTAGGTAATATCCAAAAAACTAAAAACAAGATCTTTAAGATATATATGCATTCCCATGTTCATTGCAGCATTATTTAAAATATTCAAGACATGAAAACAACCTAAGTGTTCATTAGCAGATGAATGGATAAAGAAGATGTGGTATGTTATATATATATATATATATACACATATACACACACACAAACACATACGTATAAAATAAGGTATTATTCAGCTGTCAGAAAGTATGAAAGAATGTAGTCCTGCCTTTTATACACCGTGGATGGAACTTGAAGGAAATATGCTAAGTGAAATGTCAGAAAGACAAAGTCAGATATTATGTAATATTGCTTATATGTGGAATCTAATAAAGCTAAACCGATAAAAACAGAGAATAGAGTGGTGATTATTAAGGGCTGGATGGTGGGAGAAATGCAGAGATGTTGGTTAAAGGGTACAAACTTCCAGTTATAAGATGAATAAGTTCTCGGTAATCTAACATAAAGCTTGGTGATTTTAGTTAATTATATTGTATTATATACTTGAAAGTTATGAAGAGAGTAGATCTTAAATGTTTTCAACACAAAAATAAATAGTAATTATGTGAAGTGATGGAGGTGTTAGCTAACACTATGGTGATAATCATTTAGCAATATATACATGTATCAAATCAAAAGTTCATACATCTTAAATTTACACACTGTCATTTTTATCTCAGTAAAGTAGTAAAAAATCACTCACCAAACTGGTACATTGTTTACCAAGGATAAACCCACATTGACATATCATAATCACACAAAGTCCATAGTTTAAATTAGGGTTCACTCTTGATATTGTACATTCTATTTGTTTGGACAAATGTATAATTACATATACCCACAATTTTAATGTCATACAGTGTATTTTCAATGCCCTAAAAACCCTATATGCTCTGCCTATTCATGTCTCCCCCACTGCTCACTCCAGAAAGCCATTGATCTTTTTATTGTCTCCATAATTTTGCCTTTTCAAGAAGTTGGAATCACACAATATTTAGCCTTCTCAGATTGGTTTCTTTCACTTAGCAATATGCATTTAAGATTACTCCATGTCTTTTCATGGCTTGATAGATCATTTATTTTTAGTGCTTAATTATATTCCATTGTCTGGATGGGACAGAGGTCACTTATTTACCTACCTACTGCAGAACATCATGGTTGCTTCGAAGTTTTGTCAATTTTGAATAAAGCTGCTATAAATATTTGTGTGAAGGTTCTTGTGTGACCATAAATTTCTAGCTTGGATAAATATTAAAGAGCATGATTGCTAGATCATATGTTAAAAGCATTTTTATCTTTGTATGAAACTGCCAAACTGTCTTTCAATGTAGTAGTACCATTTTGCATTCCCACTAGCAGTGAATAAGTATTCCCATTGTTCCACATTCTCGCCACCATTTGGTGTTGTTGGAGTTTTGAATTTTGGCCATTCTAATATGTGTGTAGTGATATATTACTGCTGTTTTAATTTGCATTTCCTGTATGACATATGATGTGTGACATCTTTTTGTATTTATACTTTTCATTTTTATGAATATATATTTGCATAAATTTTCTATTTTTACTCCCAGGTATTTCATGTTCTTAAACAAAGTTTACATGGTATTTTATTCAAATGTTCAATTGTTCTTGATAATATGTAAAAATATTATTGAATTATGTATATTGACATTGTTGCCTGTGAAATTGTTAAAATTACTTAATAGGCTGAATAACTATTTAAAAAATGTTGGAGTATAGTTGTTTTACAATGATATATTTGTTTCTGTTGTACAGCAGAGTGAATCTGTTCACAGCTGGAGAGAAATTTGCCTCAGCCTGAATCATACCTCACATCATACACATATGGATTTAGATGATATTTTAGACTAAGCATTGATGCTGGAAAGGGGTTAAGACTCCTGGATCAGTTGGGCTAGTGTGAATATATTTTTCATGTAAGAAGGTCACGGATTTTGGGGACTAGAAAGTGGAGTGTTACTGGATGAGTTGTGTCTCCCCAGTTTTACGTTTTGAAGTCTTTTCCTCAGTACCTCAGAATGTGACTATATTTGCAGGTAGGACTTTTAAAGAGGTAATTAAGTTAAAGTAAGGTCAGTAGAGTGACCTCTTATCCAACATGATTAGTGTCCATATAAGAAGAAAAATATTGGACATGGACATGTACAGAGAGAAGATGCTGTGAAGACACAGGTAGAAGATGACCATCTACAGGTCAAGGAGGAAGGCCTGAAACAGAAGGAACAGAAGGATCCATCCCTAATTACACTGTGATCTCAGACTTCTCAGCCTCTACAGCTGTGAGAAAATAATTTCCCCTTGTTTAAGCCACCCAGTCTCTGCTAGTTTGTTATGGCAGTCCTAGCAAACTAATACACGTATCTTCATTGACACTTCTCCATTGTAGTCCCACATCATTTCTCAACTGAACTGCAGCAGAATTCTAAATGCTGTCCAAGGTGTCAAGGTAATGGTTATGATCTTATGCTCTTCCTCACCACTGGATATCTGCATGCTTTGTTCCTTCTGCCTGAAGTGTCTTCCTCCACATCTACCAAGCACCCTTTATGATTCTCCCTCAAAGCCAAGTTAAGGATGCTTGTGAAGACTGCCCTGATCACACTCTCTTTTTACTACCATTGTAGTTGATAACACATCCATTATTGGATTTACTTTACTGTTTACACTGATTTACTTATAGCCCTGTTTCCCCTATGTCATGTGTTCTTAGAGATCAAGGGTCATATCTTTAAATCTTCCTATTCCCAAAGACAAGGAATTGAATTAAAGAGGTGAAATTGTGTTATAAACAGGTACTTATGACATTTCCATAGATAAATTCATATGAAATAGGTCCATCAGTGTCTCACTTTATACATTCATTCATTTAATGAATAAAATATATATTAAATGCCTACTAATTTTCAAGCATTAGATAAACTACTAAGGACTTAAGAAGGAAGAAGAAAATAGTCCCTGCTATCAATAAGCCCACAGTATTTTGAAAGAGGTAAGGAAATCAATGACTTAAATACTGTATAATAAGAGCTGGAATTGAAATATGCACAGAATACTATGGATGCAGATAAATAATAAGGACAATGAAGACTACATAGGTTAAAAATTTTGGTCAGCATCACATAGCAAGTAAGTGACAAACCTGTAATATAAACTAAATTTGCTTTAAGGCAGTGTCCAAACTATCAATCATTATGTTTTCCTTCCTAGAATATCATGGGAAAAATTCCATACCAGTGCCATCAAATAAACTGGGATTCTAGCGTATATGAAGACTTCAATATCATCTTTTTTCTTTTTCTTTTTTTTTTTTTTTTTTTTTGCCTGAGAGACATCTGCATAGCAGGGCAACATTTGTTTACCAAACTTTTCCTCCTCTCACCTTCTCTAGAATTGCCCCCCCACCCCCAACATCTCTTTTGTCTTCATCTGAAGATGGATTTGAGGCAGTTTCTTGGGCCATCCCAAGGAATTTACTTATTTTTCTTGGGTATCTCCTATGTATAAGGTATACATGTTAAGAAACTTTGCTGTTTTTTCTTGTTATTCTGTCTTTTATTACAGGGGGGTTTCAGTAAAGAACTCAGAAAGGTAGAAGGAAAATTATTTTTCCACCCCTACACACAACTATATATTTTCTGCCAACTGATAAAAATATTCATTTTTTTTTTTTTTTTTTTTTTTTGCGGTACGCGGGCCTCTCACTGTTGTGGCCTCTCCCGTTGCGGAGCACAGGCTCTGGATGCGCAGGCTCAGCGGCCATGGCTCACGGGCCCAGCCGCTCCGCGGCATATGGGATCCTCCCAGACCGGGGCACGAACCCGTATCCCCTGCATCAGCAGGCGGACTCTCAACCACTGCGCCACCAGGGAAAAAATATTCATTTTTGAATATATATGAAACAATTAATTCTGTTCAATGGATAATATCATTCTGTAAATCTGCTACTAATAATTGTGACCAGTTTTTTAAAGTGCTCTATGGAATTGTAGGTGTTGTTAAAAGCTAAAGTGAAGTATATTAAAAATTTTAAGAATTTATTTGAGCAAAAATCATTTTGAATTGTGTAGTATTCAATCTAGCAGATAGCAGCTCCAAGGAGCTGTACAAAATGAAAGACTTTTATAGACAGAAGGGAGCAGAAATAAGGAAGTTATACTAGGTTAAAAAGGTGGTAGGTTATGGCAAGTGGGAATGAAAAATATTTCCTGCCATACTGCCATCAAGCCACTACAGCCACCCCCAAGGGTGCACCCTGAGGGGACGCAGGATAGGAAAGAAAAGGATACCGGTCCTAGATAGCTAAGGTACATATCAAAGGAATGACTTCACTGAGCCCCTACTCTTGAATCTTCCCATATATAGAAAAGTGCTAAATTCCTTAACTTGAGATATCTGGTTTTCTTTAATTAACAGTAATCTTTTGATGTTCCGACTACCTGGTCTTTGTTGCAAAAACCCCTATATATCCTGGCTTCTCCCTTACCTCTTTGGAGAGGTCTCTTTCTTCTATCACTACTTCCTGCTGAGAGTGGGCATAATCTTGCTTAGTTGAGTAGAACTCTCTCTCCGCCTGATCTAAATCGAGGTATTCTGTGCCCAAAACCAGCATTCACCCTCGTAGTAACAATAATTTAGCCTGAAACTGTTGGGCCCTGTCAGAGATGAACCTTGTAAGCAGTTGAAACAGACAGGGGCCAAACTGGAGGCCTAACAGGATGATCATACCTGGGCCCAGGAAAGAAAGGCAAATTTTGGGGTAAGGGCTGCAGGGTGTAGGACTTCCACCCCAATTCCCAAGAAGTATCTTGAGTATGAAGTCTCTCAGGGGGGAGTTGTTAGGGAAACTACTGACTGAAACCACCCCCCTTGGCCAGTCACGAAAGAAACCACTTGCATGAGTTATCTTACAACAGGAGGTCCTGGTAAGGAATGCAGAACCAGCAAGCTACCACCAACTGGAAGAATTCAGGAAAGGTCAAAAGGAGAGAGGAGACTCCAGTCCATATGTCCTACCAACCTTCCATAATCCTTCTTGCTGGAATCCATCTTGGCTGAGGGATGCTCTCACCACCAGGAAGGACCCTAAGTCAGTGATTGGCCAGAGACAACCCAGAAACTCACTCCATTATCATAAAACCTGAGACCGCAAGCCACATGGCAGAGCAGTTCTCCTAGGTTCCCTTACCCTGCTGCTTTCACTCAGGTGCATTTCTGGGAGAGTTAAAACTAAATTATAGTGACCTGGGACTTAGCATATGCGACTCCTTTTGGGGCTAATTTTCTTGTTTTTAACAGTGCCCAGATATCGTGTGTAATAACCACACTACATTGAGGTTTGTTGTACATGAATGTGTGCACACACATGTTCTTGTATGCCTATGAGCATATACAAATCTCAGGAAGTTAAGATTTTACACTTTGATGGTTAAATTCTTCTTGGAGCCTATTTTCTTTTTTTTAACAAGTAATATTTTTTTTTATTAATTGGCACATACACTTTCAGGATATACATCACTGCTGTTATAAAGATTAATTCTGATGTAACTCTACAATCTGGTGAAGATTTTATGCCTATATCAAGCATTGGAGATTTAAATTTCTTTTTGTGTTTTTCCTGTATTTATTCATTTCTACTTTGTCTTTTGACATAATTCACAATCTTCTCACTCAATGTTACATTAATATTAATAAAGATATTAATAAATTCAATTTCTCTGCAGATATAATTTTCCTATGTCATCTTTTTATTGTTATTGTTATTTTATCATTCTATTTCTCATTATTATTGTTTTAATTATAGCTGACATACCATTCCCTAGTTTATTTTCCTAATTGATAGTTTTTTCTTAAAAACGAACCATTTTAATATTTAATCATCTGGTCTAAAACAATAAAACATATAAAAATCTTATAAAAATAATATATATAATTAGTATGGTCTCCCAAGGTAACCATAAATTTTGTGATATATAAAATACTGCAACTCTTGTTATTTTAGTCCTAAGACTTTCTTCTCATAGTAGAGGGACTGTTATTGTTCCTGCTATCTTGATTGTATTATGTAATGCCAGCAGCATTTTAACAGGGAAGAACTAACCTGACTCCATATTGAATCTATTTCTTTAAGCTGTATCCTTTGTGCTCTATAGCTAATTGCCTCCTGCCCAGCCTTGTTAATTTTGTGTGTAAGCATATTAAACATTACAGGAATTTGACCTGTAGCTTGAAGTATACCTAATATCCCCTTTCCAGAAACTCTGTCTCCCCTGTTTAACTTTTAAAGCTAGAATACTTTTGCTTAACTCACAGATATACGAATCATGAGAAAGATAACTTTCCCTTGCTTGGTGACCACTCATCCACAGAGATAAAGAATTACAGAACAGAAAATAATATCTGCCTTGTTGAATATTTACAGAAGCATCATCACAAGGTCTATGTTGAACAAGTACAAGAAAAATGGATTAGCCTGTCCCCTCCAAGGTCTGGTCAGGACCAAGGAGTCTGCAAGAACACATCATCTCTTGACTTCACCCCCTCCTGTCTCTCCCTCTTTGTAGCATAAATGAAGCCTGTATTCAAACTGAACAAGATATTTCTTTAGGACATTAGTCTGCCATTTTATCAGTTTGTTGGCTTTCTGAACAAAGTCACTATTCCTTGTCCCAAGGACCTATTGTCCTATTGTGTGGTGATTTATTGGCCTATCTCTCAACTTACTGGTCTGTCATGAGGTGATAACTGACCCTTGCTCCTTCCTGATTTCTGTACAGTCTGTAGGAAGGGCCATGAATATCAAGAGAAAAAGGAAGACCTGAAATTTGCCAGCTGAACAAGCATAAGCTCAGTAACAGCATGAGATTAGCAAAGCCTATAATGAGTGATCAAAGAGAACCTGGGTCATGATTTTAAAAACACGGAGAGATAGGAGAAAAACCTTCTAGATATTTTCCTTTGGATGATACCATCATTGTAATGGTTTTATTATAAGAAATACACACTTCTCCTATGGATTAAAACAAATCAAATTTTCTCAAAGCTCTTTTTCCCCTTCCCTTCAAAATACAGATTAAGAATAAAGTATGAAGATATTTATATATAAAAATATTTCAAAAATTTTAGTGAGATTAATTAATCATAAAAAGACATATTATAAAGAAATGGGCTGACAAGGAAAATATATAAATTTATTTCACCTCCAGAAAAATACCATGCTAAACTAAGTTATATATAATATACCATCATATTTAAGGAAGTCAGCACTTCATAAAATACATAGAATCTGATCAGACAAACATAATTTTCCTTTAACTATTATTCTATTTACAACATTAATTTTTCATTGGAACCAGAGTGCTACAATTTAGAAGAACACATCTGTTATGGACTATTGGGTCAACATCCCTGCTACTAAAATATATATTCATTGAATTTCAAAAGAAAATCCTTCATTATAGTTTACAGTTGTTTATCATATAGTTTTTAATATTTACCAACTTGAATATGCTTTGCTAATAAATGCAACATGGGCTTCTGATATTTGTCTTACACACTTGTCAGTTCTGTTAGAAATGTAGCTCATGTATAATTGTAACAGAGCTAGACTCTATAGGGCCTTCCCAGGACACAGCCCCCAACCCCATGTCCTCTGCCTGCCTCTTGTTTGTAGAAAAGCTTTAGTCTCTCAGGCCTCCTCTGAGTCACAAAAGCCTAGCTCAAGAATTAATGATTGAAAGAATGTGAACATGTAGAGCCAAAAAAAAATAGTAGTTAGGCAAGGAGAACAGGTAACAATTTAAACAGTAAATCAGCCATATAACAGTCACAGAATGTTTAGTTTCTTCTGAAGGACACAGACAAGAGTGTCTGATGCACACTTCTGACTTGTTTTACATGTACTAAAATCCCCACTAGATGGAAGAAGTTAACTGCATCATGACCATGAGTACATAACCCCCAAACCAGTTGGACCTTGAGGATTGATGATGTTATCCCTTGTGACACCACCCTGTTACCTTACCATCAACCAGTCAGAGAATTGTGCATGAGCTGATTACATAACCTGCAACCCCCTTCTCTCACCTTGCCTTTAAAACCCCTCCCCTGAAATCCATCTGGGTTTTATGAACATTAGCTGTCTGCACTCCTCACTTGGTACCTGCAATAAACGATGCACTTTCCTTCACCACAACCCGGTGTCAGTAGATTGGCTTTACTCCATGTGGGCGAGCAGACCCAAGTTTAATAACATAATTTCTTATGAATTTGTATAAAAAGTAAAAACTCTATAATGATATTCAACATTATTAATTAGTTTTAGTCATAAAATAATCCATCTTCTTAAGAAATAAAAATCCCAACATTTATTTAAATACAGATTATTTTTAAACAACCTAAAGTCGGAAAATGGAGTCATGAAGAATCCAGATGGCCTGACCAAGAGCGTGGAATAAATCACTGCAGTAAATTAGAGAGAAAGAAGATATAACTGAAAATTATTCCGTTATATTCCTTTAGAACAGTAGTTCTCAAACTTGATAATATATCAGAATCACCAGGAGAGCTTCTTTAAACAATTTCTGGGTCTTACTACCAGGTTTTCTGTAGGGCTGAGGTTAAGCTAAATAATTTGTATCTCTCTAAAGTTCCTAGGTGATGCTGATGCTGCAAGTCTGGAGATCATACTTTGAAATGCGTTGCCTTAGACAAACTGGAAATTAAGTTTAAAACCTTTTGGCATAGTTAACATACTTGACTGGACACAGGTTTCAGTGGAAGTATTTCTTTACTGGTAGTGGAAAATAGTAGTCAAAAGTCTTCAAGGTGTATTTATTTTCATTTTTATTTAAATTGTAATCTCTCTCAACATAAAGTTTTGAAATTCATTTCATTTACTGGGAAAGAGTAAATACTTTCTTTTATGTAGCCTCATAAAATTGATTTTTATGATGAATTTTTAAAAATCATGGTTCTGGGACCAAGAATAAAAATCAGCATTTGTTTTTTTTTCAAAAAAAGATAATCTTCTATTTCCTACGTTATGAACCTTCAATAAGTCATCACGGATTTGAACAACTGTATTTGGTCCATCTAATTCTACTCCATCTGCCCTTTTAGTTTATCTAGGGGAGACACATTTTATGTTTCCTTGACAATATGACAACAACTAAACTAAAGCCAATTCAAAACCCCTTTAGAATTTCAAATGCTTGTTTACACTTAAGTCAAATAAAAACAAATCTAGAATTAGATAGGAAGAAACCTTTAATTAAAAAGAAAGGGTATTTTAACGGGGAGCACACTTGGGATCTCAGAAGTCTGCGAGCATTTTCAAAATCAAACAGAAACATATTTTGTTAAGGCTAAAGAAGAGGCAAACAGAAATAACCAGAATCTTCGGAGGGGAAGCTGGACAAACAAGGGGAAATGGCCAGTGGGTTCTGACAGGGAAGCGTCTTGCTGTACTCAGATAATTGCTAGGAGGACTTGATGAGGAAGGCACATTCCACTGCGTTTGTGCCTGTTCAGTCTTGGGGGCAAGAAGAGTTCAGGGTTCCTGTAGGAAAGAGAGAAACCTGACTAAAATTTGGTCACAACAAAGCAGAAAATAAAGAGCAGGCAATTGTAAACACTTGGCAACTTACAAGAAAAGTGTCAATCAAATTATATTTAGCAGTCTATAGTTTCTGAATCGTAGTACTTAAGAAAAGTTGACATAAAACAGCAGAGATTTACTTTGTTAGATTTATTACATTTTTTTGTAATGTAAATATATAATTTTTGGATAGAACTAGAAGGTTCAGAAAAGTAATATTTAAGTAATATGTTACAATTTTTAATCCTCATTACCATCTACACACACACACACAAACACAGCATGATAAAATGAAAAGTAAAATATATTTGCAAGCACAAATAGTTATGATATTTAACAAAAGTTGTCAAATTATTTAAACTCTGATTTTAGTTTCTTTATCATTAAAATTATTACAATCTATTTAATGTGATGAATAAATTAAATACAAAAACTAATAAAATACTGAACATAAGTGCTTGGCACATAGTAAAAATTATAATTTTATATTTAATTAATATTTGTTGAATGAATAAATTAATACTTGCAAAGGGTGGCAGAATATGCCACCCCACTATATTTCACTTTAGCATAGAGAATAGTTTAAGCTGAAAGCAACTGAGAAGTAGATACAAGAAAAGCTCCTATTCTTCACTTAATTGCCTAAAAGCAGGACATAGCTTTTCAAAGGTGTCCTTATTCCCCTCTCTACCAGAAGGAAAAAAAGTTAATCACTCGAGATAAATTTAGACCCTTTCACCCTGGATGCAGCACTAAAGGAATCTATATAACAAACTTTACTCACTACACGTTATCTACTGTTAGTTTGCTCCAATATATTTACTTTCCACAGTTGTAGCATTTGGAGTCCTAAAACTGCTGTACATTTTTTTTCTTTTTATTTCTCTATAAATGTATTGTTCTTCGTGGAAAATACTATATAAACTGGAGTTCTAAGTCACCACTCTGAGTTACTCATTATTTTCCTTAGTATCTCCCATGTATACATGAATTATACATGATAACAGACTTCTATTGGTTTTTCTCTTATTTATCTGTCTTTTATCACAGGGGTCTCAGCCAAAAATTTAGAAAAGCATAAAGGGAAAATTGTATTTTCTGTCCTAAACTTACTTATCGGAAAGTATATGATAGAAATCAGGTTGGATTAATTGACTCCTTTATTTTCTTGATATTCATTAGTGACCCTTTTGCACAATAAAATCATCTCAAAAATTCTCAGTTTCTAAATACAGATGGTCCCTGATTTATGATGGTTTGACTTAGGATTTTTTTGGATTTTATGATGATGCAAAATCAATCCACATTCAATAGAAACCATCCTTTGAATTTTAAATATTGATATTTTCTTTCTTGGGTTAGTGATTGTGGTACAGTACTCTCTCATGATGCTTGGAAGTGTCAGTGAGCCACAGCTCCCAGTCAGCTATGCAATTATGAGGGTAAACAACCAGTAATCTAGAGAGTACTGTTTTTGAGCACTTTTAAGGTAGGCTAAGCTAAGCTATACTATTTGGTAGGTTAAGTGCATTAAATGCCTTTTTAACTTACAAAATTTTCAATTTATGATGGGTTTATCAGGACGTAACACCATGATAAGTCAAAGAACATCTGTAAATGAATAATTGTTAAAACTATTCTTTTTTTTATCTATTGTCATTGAAATCCATGAAACAGTGGTTGCCTTAAAATTCACTTTTTAATCATGTAGAAAAATAAATCAGCCTCTAGAAGACATGGAATATGTATCTATTACTTTCTTGTAAACTGCCTAATATTCACTATACCTACCTAATAAACAATAAATGTGAGTACCTGGTAGAACATTTAGTAAACAAATACAATATTACCTGGGGCTATATGTGTCATGTATAAACATGAATTCTTAATATTTCTGTCTAAGAAAAAAAAATATTTGAAAAAGACTATAGACATTCCAATATTAGCAAATTGTTTATTGTTTCCTCTGTAATGATTTTAGCTATAACAAAATTCTTAAGGAAGATAGTAGTATCAGAAAGGCATCCATTTATTTTTGTCTTACAAAACAAAAAAGTACTTCTGAAATAGCTACAAATCAATATAACTAACTCATACTTAAAGTTTATAATATTTGGTGTAAAAATTTTTAGCATTCATGAAAAAAAACATTTAGCATTCATGAAAAAACAAATATCTTATTACATCCACTAAAAAATTAAAGTGATTTTCTGTAAGAAAAATTATTAGGTTCTCTTTAAAATTCTTTTGAAAATTTATTTTATTGAAGTAGAGTTGATTTGCAATGTTATGTTAATTTCTACTGTGCAGAAAAGTGATTCAGTTATACATATATATACATTCTTTTTCAGATACTTTTCCACTAAGACTTAACACAGTAAGAGTCATATTTATATTTGATCAATTCAAATGAAATATGGAAATAATAATAATTAAACATGGGTCCATTAGAAAGTCATAATATTAAACAAAATAGTATCCACACTTGAAACTCTGAAAAAGTAAAATTTCTAAAAAGCCCACATATAAAATACAATTAACAAAGTCATTGCTTTTAAAAAATTAAATAAAATTTGTAAGTAGTAGCGAACACTGAGGAAAAAAAGAATTGTGTACTTCAATACAGATCGAAAAGACAGAAAAAATATATCGAGAATACTATCCACTGATTTATTCACATATTTATGAGAATAATTTTAACAAATTTAATGAAGTAGACAAATACTTTGAAAAAGAAATTTCATAATGGATACAAGAAGACATTTAAAAAATGAATAGTGGTATGTCTATTAAATAAATTAAGTCTACTATTAAAGCGTTTCAACAAACAAAAGCTAGAGTGACCTTATCAGGAATTCTTTTTCCAAATATCAAAATATATTTCCCCATTCTGATGATTGTCTTTTTGCTTTGTTTATGGTTTCCTTTGCTGTGCAAACGCTTTTAAGTTTAATTAGACCCATGTGTTTATTATTGTTCTAACTTTCATTACTCTAGAGGGTGGGGTAAAAAAAGATCTTGCTGCTATTAATGTCTAAGAGTGTCCTGTCTATCTTTTCCTCTAAGAGTTTTATAATGTCAGGCCTTACATTTAGTTCTTTAACCCATTTTGAGTTTATTTTGGTTTATGGAGTTAGGGAGTGTTCTAATTTCTTTCTTTTCCATGTAGCTGTCCAGTTTTCCAGCACCATTTATTGAAGAGGCAGTCCTTTCTCCATTGTATATCCTTGCTTCCTTTGTCATAGATTAGGTGACCATAGGTGCATGGGTTTATTTCTGGGCTTTCTGTTCTGTTCCATTGATCTATATTTCTGTTTTTGCACCAGTACCATACTGTCTTAATTACTGTAGCTTTGTAGTATAGTCTGATGTCAGGGATCCTGATTCCTCCACCTCCGTTTTTCCTTCTCAAGATTGCTTTGGCTATTAGGGATCTTTCATGTTTCCACACAAATTGTAAAATTTTTTGTTCTAGTTCTGTGAAAAATGCCATTGGGAATAAGATAGTGATTACATTGAATCTGTAGATTGCTTTGGGTAGTACAGTCATTTTCACAATATTGATTCTTCCAATCCAAGAACATGGTATATCTCTCACTCTGTTTGTGTCATCTTTTATTTCTTTCATCAGTATCTTATAGTTTTCTGCATACAGGTATTTTGCCTCCTTAGGTAGGTTTATTCCTAGGTATTTTATTCTTTTTGTTTCAATGATAAATGGAATTGTTTCCTTAATTTCTCTTTCTGATTTTTCATTCTTAGTGTATAAGAATTCAAGAGATTTCTGTGCATTAATTTTGTATCCTGCAACTTTACCAAATTCATTGATGAGCTCTAGTAGTTTCTGGTGACTTGTTCAAAATTTTATATTTATAGTATCATGTCGTCTGTAAACAATGACAGTTTTATTTCTTCTTTGCCATTTTGGATCCCTTTTATTTCTTTTTCTTCTTTGATTGCCATGCCTAGGATTTCCAAAAATACATTGAATAATAGTGGTGAGAGTAGACAAGCTTTTCTTGTCCCTGATCTTAGAGGAAATGTTTTCATGTTTTCACCATTGAGAATGATGTTTGCTGTGGTTTTGTGGTATATGGTCTTTATTATGTGGAGGTAGGTTCCCTCTATGCCCAGTTTCTGGAGAGTCCTTATCCTAAATGTGTGTTGAATTTTGTCAAAAGCTTTTCTGTATCTATTGAGATAATCATATAGATTTTATTCTTCAATTTGTTAATATGGTGTCTCACATTGATTGATTTGCATATGTTGAATAATCCTTGCATCCCTGAGATAAACCCTACTTGATCATGGTGTATGGATATGATCCTTTTAATGTGTTGTTGGATTCTGTTGGCAAGTATTTTGTTGAAGATTTTTGCGTCTATGTACATCAGTGACATTGGCCTGTTATTTTCTGTTTTTGTGATATCTTTCTCTGGTTTTGGCATCAGGGTGATGGTGGCCTTTTAGAATGAACTAGGGATTGTTATTTCCTCTGTGATTTTTTGGAAGAGTTTGAGAAGGATAGGTGTCAGCTCTTTTCTAAATGTTTGATAAAATCAGAAAAGAAAATAACTCATTATAAAAATGGAGGGAATATCTAAATAGACATTTCTCCAAAGGAGACATACAGATAGCCAACAAACAAGTGAAAAGATGCTCAACCACACTAATTATTAGATAAATGCAAATCAAAACTGCATTGAGGTATCACCTCACACCAATCACAATGACCATCATCAAAATATCCACAAACAATAAATGCTGAAGTGGTTGTGGAGAAAAGCGAACCCTCTTGCACTGTTGGTGGGAATGTAAATTGGTACAGCCACTATGGAGAACAGTATGGAGGTTTCTTAAAAAACTAAAAGTAGAGCTACCATATGACCCAGCAATCCCATTCCTAGACATACACCTAGAGAAAGCCATAATTCAAAAGGAAGCATGTACCCCAGTGTTCATTACAGCACTATTTACAGTAACCAGGACATGGAAGCAAGCTAAATGTCCATCAACAGAGGAATGGGTAAAGAAGATGTGGTACATATATACAATGCTATATTACTTAGCTGTAAAAAGGAACAGAATAGTGCCATTTGCAGAGACATTGATGTACCTAAGACTGTCATACAGAATGAAATAAGTCAAAAGAGAAAAACAAATATCGTATAATATCTCTTCTATGTGGAATCTAGAAAAATGGTACAGATGAACTTATTGGCAAGGCAGAAATAGAGTGACGGATGTAGAGAACAAACATATGGTTACCAAGGTGGTGGGGGGTGGACAAATTGGGAGGGTGGTATTGACATATATACACTAATATGTACAAAATATATAACTAATGAGAACCTACTGTTTAGCACAGGCAACTCTACTCAGTGATCTGTGGTGACCTAAATGGGGATGATATCCAAAGAAAGACTGATATATGTATATGTATAACTGATTCACTTTGCTGTATAGCAGAAATTAACACAAGATTGTAAAGCAAATATACTCCAATAACAATTAATTTAAAAAAAACAAACAATAAAAAACAAATATCAAAATAAAAGATACAATAGCATCACAAAACATCAAATATTTATGAATAAACTTAAGAAAATATATGAAAGACTGATACATTGAAAATAACAAAATATCAAGATAAATAAAATAGAATAAATGGAAGGATAAATAAATCATCCATGTATTAAAATATTCTATCTTTTTTTTTTTTTTTTTTTGCAGTACGTGGGCCTCTCACTGTTGTGGTCTCTCTTGTTGCGGAGCACAGGCTCCGGACACACAGGCTCAGCGGCCATTACTCACGGGCCCAGCCGCTCCGTGGCATGTGGGATCTTCCCGGACCGGGGCACGAACCCGCATCCCCTGAATCGGCAGGTGGACTCTCAACCACTGTGCCAACAGGGAAGCCCTCTATCTTATTATTTTTAATGATGCCAATCAGAGGAGGGAGCACAGGTTATGGATAATTATAAAATAGTGAAGGTTAAGAGGATCTAAATGATCGTAAAGTTTATTTTTTTCATTTTATTTTTTAATTAGGCATTTAAATTGTAACAAAAATAAAATACAAATGTACCAATTTGTGTGCTACTGACAAGCAGTAAGGTAAGTTTGGTTTTTGTTTATTTTTAACTTTCTATTGGTATAGCCATTTAACAATGTTATGACAGTTTCAGGTGCATATCAAAGTGATTCAGCCATACATATACATGTATCCATTCTCCCCCAAACTCCCCTGCCATCCAGGCTGCCATATATCATTCAGCAGAGTTCCCTGTGCTATACAGTACGTCTTTGTTGGTTATCCATCTTAAATATATCATTGTGTACATGTCGATCCCAAGCTCCCTAACTATCCCTTTCCCTCCACCCTTCCCCTTGGTAAGCATAAGTTCATTCTCTAAATCTATGGGTCTGTTTCTGTTTTGTAAAAGAGTTCATTTGTATCATTTCTTTTCAGATTCGACATATAAGGGATATTATACAATATTTCTTTCTCTCTGTCTGACTTACTTCACTCAGTATGACAATCTCTAGTTAAAAGATTGTAAAGTTTTAACATCCCAATTATGATTGTAAAATATTGATTTTAAATAGACTGAAAACTTTGCAGGTATTTTATAATCCTTATAGCAACCACTGAAAAATATATGAAATGATACCATAAAAAGCATAATAGATAAACTGTAATAAAATAATAACCAATGTTTAAATGACCAAAAGAATGAAGGAGAAGAAATGGAATAAGAAACAGAAAGAAAAAATAGAAAGCAAAAATTAAAATGGTAGACCTAAATTCAAACATGTTAATAATTAAAGTAAATCTTCTAAGAACGTGAATTAAAAGTCAGAGTTTATCAGAATAGATGTTTTTAAATGACACAATTATGTCACGATAGTCTGAACAATAAGCACCAAAAGTAGCAGGGCTTAATCCCCTGGAATTTTTAAATGTTATCTTCTAAGGAAAAATAGACTGTTTGCAGATATGATTAAGTTAAAGAACTTTACAGAGGGAGATTAACTTGGATTGACAGGGTAGTCCCTTAATTCAATTACAAACTTCTTTATAAGACAGAAGCAGAAATTAGAGCACCAAACACGGAAGAGGTAGAAGCAACATGAAGACAGAGGCAGAAATTGGAGTGGTGTGGCCACAAGCAAAGAGTGCAGTCAGCCAGTAGAAGGTGGATGAAGCAAAGACCTTTCCCCTCTAGAGCCTCCAGAGGCAGTGTGGCCTTGCTAACACCTTGATTTCTGCGAGTGATGCTGTTATTGAACTTTGAGCCACCAAAACTTTGAAAGAGTACATTTCTGTTTTTCTGTGGTTTTTTTTGTTTTTGTTTTTTTTTGTGTGTGGTACACGGGTCGCTCACTGTTGTGGCCTCTCCCATTGCAGAGCACAGGCTCCAAATGCACAGGCCCAGCAGCCATGGCTCATGGGCCCAGCCGCTCCGTGGCATGTGGGATCTTCCCAGACAGCGGCACGAACCCGTGTCCCCTGTATCATCAGGCGGACTCTCAACTACTGTGTCACCAGGGAGGCCCCATTTCTATTTTTTTAAGCACTCAGTTTGTGGTAATTTATTAAGGCACTCTGTGTTGTCAGATCTAAAATGTCGAGTGTAGACTTGACGTTTTTGAGTCTCACAGGGTCCCAAAGGTCTTGCATGAGTACCCCTGCTCTCGTCTGATATTAACTCCCTACCCAGTGGGAAAGATTTTCACCAGGCTAGTTCCCTTATCAACCAGATCATCTATAACCTACCCAGTCATTGACCTATCAGGTTTTGCTTTCTTGCAAGCAAGCAAAATTATTCAAAGAAGCCAATCACGTCTTTTCACAGGAACCAAGAAACACACTGCCTTCTTGATCCTACCAAGACTACTTCCCACAGCCCTTTTGGTTCACTCTGCTCACCAATGCAATCCTCCTTATGGCCTTAAATTATATATGGTTTCCTCCTCCCTAATAAACTGATGTGAATCTCATCTGTCTAGTGTCAGGTATATGTGTTCAACCATCTTGCACCGTTTAGGGAGGGAGATTCCTCCTTCACCAACAACAATGTGAACAGTAGTTGATCCAAACAATTGGTGTCACAAACAGGATGGTTCGACCAGGATCAAGGCACCTAGACAGCCTTAATTAACTGCTCTTTTGCTAATTATTGGGTTCCTGATACTGTGAAGGGTACCTAAGATGGAACTCCCAATCACTGGCCAGTTTGTGTTTTAGGGTGGACTGTGTTGAGTTGTTCTTTCAGGTGTTGCCATCTTCTCTCACTCTAAAGTGCCATTCTCACCACCAAGGAGAGAAATATCATTAATTAACTATATTTTAGCATGGGATGCCAGCAGGTTCTGGGTGGGCCTGTGTTTGGCAAATTGTCTCTGGGATTCCAACCACTCAGTCTGAGGCAAGGACCATCCACAAGCTGTACAGAGAACAATTGGATGTTGATTTACCCATAGGGGCTAGGGGTCACAAGAACACAGCACCTGGAACTGGTTGGCCTTTGTTTCACTCTTGTGAGAAATAAGGTTAGAGTTCTGAAGGATAAAGGTTCCAGTATACTGCATTTAGCCTGGTTACTAGAGATTGGTCACTTGGAGTGATCACCTGGTCACCCATCATTTGGGAATTTATCCGCATCCAACACATACACCCAAGATTCAACCTCCTAAGGACCTACAGCAAGGCATAAACTTAGGCCACCAACAAGAGAGGAATTAGGACCTCTATTCCTGAGGATAGTGACTGGCATTCCAAGAGGAGGAAGAGTCCCCCACCCAAGATATCACCACCCTCATCTTTCCCTATAACTATCCAGAAGGAAAGAATTTTAGTGACCAGATGAAGAACTGATTCCTCACTCACCAGACAGCGATAAAAACGATATATGCAATAAAAAGTGATAAAATGATATATGTTCATAACATAATAAATGCTAACTCCCTAGCTTAAGTGACTTATTTAATATATCTCTTCATATTTGTGATGCGAAATGTGGAAGACAGGAACAAATACTATTTTGATGATACATCAGAATTTGAAAAAAGCATTACATTTATTTTGTAGGCAGTGTATATCAATCTATGATGTTCAGAATCCCACTGTTCTATGAGTATGCCTCATGGCCTGCTGGTTTGAGAGTGAGAGGGCAAAGTTCTGGGATAATTTGCCTGTTGCCAAACAGATAAGCCACTTGTTCCAGATATGTTTGAATATATGCAACAAACTGCCACAAAATGTGAATGTTTGTCAAATTTTAACACCTGTACTGAAGACAGTGAATGAAACAGGTAACATAAGATAGCTTATTGTCAATAGATTAGCAATATAGTCTTACCCAGGAAACAGAATATTTCTCCCCCAAGCATGTAGTATAGTGTTTCCAGACTTGAACTTGTACATCAGAAGAACATCACACATGTGTTGTACAAGTGGTTGGTTTTAGTGATAATACTTCTGGTTATAGAGCAAAAGAAAGGTAAGCAAAGAGGGGATACAAGTCACAATTTTCACATTATTAGTATTCTGCACTAACCTGTTCTATTCCAAACTTTCTGGCTCGTGAGAACCATGTGGTAAGTTTATTAAACATGTGGATTTCCAGGCTGCTCCCCTAGGGATTCTGATTTAGTAGGTCTGTGGTGGTTTCCAGATTCTTATCATCAGAGTAGTTTAGGAAATCTAGCTGTAACCAATACCACTATCAGTGGTTTTCAAATCAGACTATGTCCTTAAGCTCTGAGCTATGGGAAATTTGAACAGGTTAGGAAACTAAGTGGAAAGTCTTCATATTGCTTTGGCTTCTGATGCACTTTGACTTCCTTTTGTTTTCTTCCACTGGTGACCTGAAGAGTTGTAGGAAGATGGCATTGACACTGGTTATTTTGATAGACTGTTGGCACTCCTGCAGACTGAAGCATCAAAACACATTTATAAAAAATTTGACTTCAAAAACCATTAAAAATAAAAGAAAACTAAGAAAACAATGTAAATCAGGAAGGGATTATGCTGTGAAAATATATAAAATATTTTTTGTATACTCTGGACAGCAGATACTCTTATAAGGATCTAAAACAAAACAACAAACTACTATAAGAGCACTTATTTTCCTGATGATTTTTTTTTTTTTTGCGGTATGTGGGTCTCTCACTGTTGTGGCCTCTCCCGTTGTGGAGCACAGGCTTCGGACGCAGGCTCAGTGGCCATGGCTCACGGGCCCAGCTGCTCTGTGGCATGTGGGATCTTCCCAGACTGGGGCACGAACCCGTGTCCCCTGCATCAGCAGGCGGACTCTCAACCACTGCACCACCAGGGAAGACCCCTCCTGATGGTTTTAATCAAAACAAAACAATAATAAAACAAAAACAAAATAAAACATAACACAAAAGCAAAACATTATTTTTTTTTGCTTTTTTCAGACAAGCTATTCATTACTTTGGATGTAATAAATTTTATATTTTTTTTCTTTTTAATACAAAGTTAAATTGTCAGTAGAAAACACACATTAATAAAGCATGTATTAAAAATATAAATATTTTTGTGAGAAATATTTTTGCATCAGCCCAAGTACCACCTGGAGATATACTAGTGGTCTATGTACTACCAGATGAGAAGCACTGCTTTCTAACAGTTAGATCATAGTGGCACCCACTGCCTCTGCCTGCTGTTGGTTTTGTAGCCAATCCATCCACAAACACATTTTTTATTCCTGTGAAGGGCTTAGCACACATGGTATTGATTCATTGGATATTAAAAGATGTAAGAGTTACATGCCTTGAACAACATCTTTTTCATTACTTATAAAAATATGTTTCTTTTGGAAAATTTAAAGTATGATTGTGCTGTTTCTTCTAATTAGAAAATTTACAGTATTTCTTTCTATTTATTTTACTGTATATCACCCATTTCTGTGCCTTTATTTAGGCATTTGAAATAGAATATCTAGATTTTAATATTTGATGGAATATACTGAGATCATTATTATGAATATAGTAATTGTGTCTATACTTTATCATGAATTCATTGTTATATTGGGGTTTTTACAGATTAGTAAGAATAGGCAACATTTTTATTGCATTTGATGACATGTAACCTATGCATAGAAGGCTTTTCTCCCCTGCAGAATGATTTTTAAACCCTTCAGCAGTTCTAACACTTTGGCATCAATACCCCAGATCACATATTACTGAAACAATTGGATGAGGTAAAAAACAAAGGCATAATGATTAGCTTGAGTTTTATAGAAATGGTAGCATCAAAGAGAATACTGATGAAATCATTGAATAGTAACCTCATTGTCTCTTCAGCCACAATAGCATTCATTAAGAAAAAACAAAACATTTATACCTCCTTGCACATATGCTTTGACTTTTTGAATGTGACAGCAGTTCTGGTCTTTTAAGGTGATATTGAAATCTTGGGACTTTCCTGGTGGTCCAGTGGTTCAGACTTTGTTCTTCCACTACAGGGAGCATGGGTTCGATCCCTGGTTGGGGAATGAAGTATCCCGCATGATGTGTGGCAGTGGACAAAAAAAAAAAAAAAAAGATGATTTTGAAATCTTCATATATACTAGAATCCCATTTTATTTGATGGCACTGGTATAGAATGTTTTCTATGATATTCTAGGAAGGAAAACATAATGATTGATAGTTTTGACACTGCCTTTAAGCAAATTTAGATTATATTACAGGTTTGTCACTTACTTGCTATATGATGCTGACCAGAAATTTTAACCTATGTAGTAATCTTCATTGTCCTTATTATTTATCTGCATCCATAGTATCCTGTACATATTTCAATTCCAGCTCTTATATTATACAGTATTTAAGTCATTGATTGCCTTACCTCTTTCAAAATACTGTGGGCTTATTGATAGCAGGGACTATTTTCTTTTTCTATTTTAAGCCCTTAGCAGTTTATCTAATGCTTGAAAATTAGTAGGCATTTAATATATATTTTATTGATTAAATGAATGAATGTATAAAGTGAGACACTGATGGACCTATTTCATATGAATTTATCTATGGAAATGTCATAAAGACCTGCTTATAACATAATTTCACCTCTTTAATTCAATTCCTTGTCTTTGGGAATACGAAGATTTAAAGATATGACCCTTGATCTCTAAGAACACATGGCATAGGGGAAACGGGCCTATAAGTAAATCAGTCTAAACAGTAAAGTAAATCCAATAATGGATGTGTTATCAACTACAATTGTAGTAAAAAGAGAGTACGATCAGGGCAGTCTTCACAAGCATCCTTAACTTGGCTTTGAGGGAAAATTATAAAGAGTACTTGGCAGATCTGGAGGAAGACACTTCAGGCAGGAGAAACAAAGCATTCAGAAATCCAGAGGTGAGGAAGAGCATAAGATTATTACCATTACCTTGACACCTTGGACAGCATTTAGAATTCTGCTGCAGTTCAGTTGAGAAATGATGAGGGACTACAATGGAGAAGTGTCAGTGAAGATAGGTGTATTAGTTTGCTAGGACTGCCATAACAAAATAGTAGAGACTGGGTGGCTTAAACAAGGGGAAATTATTTTTTCACAGTTGTAGAGGCTGGGAAGTCTGAGATCACAGTGTAATTAGGGTTGGATCCTTCTGTTCCTTCTGTTTCAGGCCTTCTTCCTTGGCCTGTAGGTGGCCATCTTCTCCCTGTGTCCTCACAGTGTCTTCTCTTTGTACATGTCCATGCCCCAATTTTTTCTTCTTATAAGGACACTAATCATGTTGGATTAGAGGCCACTCTAATGACCTTATTTCAACTTAATTGCCTCTTTAAAATTCTTATCTCCTAATATAGTCATATTCTGAGGTACTGAGGAATAAGACTTCAAAACGTAAAACTGGGGAGACACAACTCATCCTGTAACGCTCCACCTTCTGGTCCCCCAAATTCATGACCTTCTTACATGAAAAATATATTCACACTATCTCAACAGACCCAGGAGTCTTAACCCAATCCAGCATCAATGCTTAGTCTAAAATATCATTTAAATCAATATGGGTATCATGTAAGGTATCATTCAGCTTGAGGCAAATTCCTCTCCAAGTGTGAACTTATGAAATCAAAAATTAAATAATGTGTATGAATAGGATAGGCATTCTTATTCCCAAAAGTATAAGCAAAATGAATAAATAAATAAAGGTTTCATGGATCCCAAGCATGTCTGAAATCTAGCAGGACAAATTTCATTATATATTTTTATTGTGGTATGTGTGGCTGAACCACACTGACTCCATATTATCAGCTGCATCTTAGGCCCACAGTCCTACGTCTTCCCCTTTCTGTGGGACTGAACTTTACTCTCAAGGAATATGCCCAAGCCAGATAAATTCCTTATCAACTTTTGCCCTTGTTTTCATCTGATATGAAAACTAGAAAAGTGACTTTTGCTGACAGCAGATGGCTAATGGTCATGAGAACACACTGGGGAGGAGGTGTCCCAGTTGTTGCCAATGCCAACGTGCTTCTCTTTTCATAGATTCTATTTTTAGCTTTGGCCCCTTTTAATTCCTTTGAACCACTTTCGGCTGCACAGTGTGCAGCTACAAATGCCTCTGGATTTTCCATCCACCTGATACTTCCCACTTGTCTTTAAGTTACCCACAATAAACTTCCTGATTGCATTTTATGCAGTTGCCTGCTTCCATTTTTAGTCCCAAAGTTTCTTCTCAGTTTTGAAGGATATTATTCAATGTCTCCTCCTCCCTACATGGTAAAACACATGTAACATGAGATCTAATCTCTTATGAAATTTTTAAGTGTATAGTACAGTTTATTAGTTATAAACACAATGTTATACAATTAATATTTTTAAGGATTAAGAATAAACCTCTTTGATTCCATTCTCTGTTCTATAGGTTCATAGGGATGTTAGCACTGCCACTTGGCTCTGAGTGATGATCCTACCCTCTTAGTCTTGAGAGATAATGGCCTGGCTTCCTTAATCTGAGGAGGTTGCTCTGACCTGTGAAACTGAGAGGAGACAGTCCCACCCCCCCAGAGCTAGTAGTCTCTGAATCTGTGGCAGTATTGGCAGTCCTCCCAAACTCTGAACTGCATTCAGTGTTATTTTTCCCTTTTCTTGAAGGATAATGCATTTTCACAACTGGATAGTGGAATCATGAGTTCAATTGTGTATATGTTGGGGTTTGAAATTACTGTGGAAAACTTAAGTAAATATATCTGGTAACCAGATGTATATAATGATCTGAAGCTCAAGGAAGGAGATAGAAATGATAAACCATAGAATTAAATTTCCAAAATGCTTTTATTCAAAAAGCTTTAACATGGGTTTTAATATGAGTTTTGTCATCTGCTAATTATCTTGGTAGATCAAAATAATTTAACGATATAGGTAAGTCACTTTTGAGAAGTTACATGAATCAATAATGTTGTACATGTAAATTACATGAGAAGTAAAATATTTGATGGCTCAGTTACCATTTCTAAATCTTCTTCATCTGGTTAACTTAGATAATTCCAATTACTTACTTTTTGAGAGATTATATAAATATTTATTTAGCTAATGATGACATCGCTGATCTCTTCATCAACCAGGAAACAAATATATGTGTATGTTTATTTCAAAAGCTAACTTTGTTGTTGTTGTTGTTTTTGTTTACAAGATTTCCAACCGGAGACCAGAATTTAGTGATATGTGAGCATTTTTTCCACTTTGAGTCAATGAAAGAAAATTAGTTTACTACTACCTCACCAAAAGTTGCCAAGTTATGCAACAATGTTTGCCATTTTGCAATACCCTGCAACCATATTGAGGTAAAGTATAACTTCTCTAATCCCAAAAGCCTGTAAAGAGATATTAAAAAAAAACATTTTTACAGATTACAACAGTAACATACACAGTGGAAAAATCATATGATATAAGAATGTATAAAGGAAAATGATAAAGTCCTGCAATTCTGTATACCAGAATTGAACATTTTAACAGTCTGGAGTATATCCTTCTCTATTAGCCATCATATAGAAACATATTTTTTTTTTACCTAAATCAGATGGTAATATGCATTTTTTTGTACTTGGATTTACCTTTTAAATGTTTAAATTAAAATATGACAACCACTATAGGAAAGTGCACAAATTATAATTGTATGTTTTACTGAATGATCACAAAGTGAAAATACATAAGTAACCAGCATGAAGGTAAAAAAAAAAAAAATAGAACATTACTAGAACCCGGAAGGCCCAATTTGTATCTCTCTAAATTTTACATTCTTCATTCTTATCAAATTTAAACAGTATCCTGACTTCTAACAATATAGGTTAGTTTTGCCTGTTCTAGAAATGCATATAAATGGAATCATACAGTATGTGTTATTTTCAGTTTGGCTTCTCTTGTTCAAGTATATTTTTGTGAGTTTTATCTGTATTCTTGTGATTAGCAGATGCTCACCACATTTTCAATTGTATGTTGTATTCAATTGTATGAATACACCATAGTTTGTTTTTGTGTCTTGTTGTTGATGAACATTTGCATTATTTCTAGATGTTGGTTATTAAACATAGTACTGCTATGAACATTATTGTACTTGGTTTTTGGTGCACATATGCACACATTTCTCTAAGGAGACAGATGTAGGTATATACATATAGATGTAGATACAGATATAGATACATAGCTTGGAATGGAAATGTTAGGTCTTTGGTTATGCATATATTCACCAAAATGGAAAATGTCAAACAGTTTTTAAAAGTGGTTTCACCAATTTATATTTTTACCAGCAGTATAAAACAGTTCTGCTTTCTCCACAACCTTGTCAACACTTGGTATTGTCTCTTTTAATATTAGCCATTTTGATGGATATGTAGTGGCATTTTATTGTCATTTAAATTTTTATTTCTTTAATTATGAATGAGGTTGAATAACATTTTATATATTTATTGGCCATCTGGGTATTTTCTTTAGTGAAGAGTCTGTTCAAGTCTGGTCCCCAATGTTATTGTTTTGTTTTGTTTTGTTTTTTCTTGATATTTTGCAACCTGCCTTATACTTAAAATAAATGCTGGATATTTTTTAATATCAATGTATAAGATCTAAATCATACATTCAAATTAGTAAAACGGGTTTTACTTATATCCTTTGAGACACTGTGATTTATAAAACATATATATTTGGTCATTCTGATGATGAGTTGGACTTTGTCCATGGTTCCTCACCCTGAGCTCCCAAAACCATTAGAATTTGCTGAGTAATAAGATCAAAGAGAGACAGTATTTGGTCTCCTGTTCTGAATTCTGAGTTCTGTAAGCCACTCCAGCAAGTAAAACAAACCCAAGTAGAGATTTATAGGAACCTCTAATCTATAGCCAGTTGGTCAGAAGCACAGGTGGTAACTTGGGCTTGGAATTGGCATCTGAAAGAAGAAAAACAGCCTTATAAAATAACCTGTGTGATGTGAAACTATCTCTATAGTGTCAGAATTGAGTTGAACTGTATGACACCTAGTTGTTGTTGGAACATTTGTTGTTGGTGTGGGAATAACCCCCCTCCCCACACATTGGAATTCGGTGTTCCAGCCCTTTATTTCTAAATTAAGAATTGCTGGGGGGAATGTAAATTGGAGAACGGTATGGAGAACTGTATTCTGGTTCTTTAAAAAACTAAAAATAGAACTACCATATGACCCAGAAACCCTACTCCTGGACATATATCCAGAGAAAACCATAATTCAAAAAGACACATGAACCCAAGTGTTCATTGCACAACTATCTACAGTTGCCAGGACATGGAAACAACCTAAATGAACATCAACAGAGGAATGGATAAAGAAGATGTGGGACATGCATATGATGGAATATTACTCAGCCTTCAAAAAGAACAAAATAATGCCATTTGCAGCAACATGGGTGGACCTAGAGATTGTCATACTGAGTGAAGTAAGTCAGACAGAAAAATACAAATATCATATGATATCGCTTATATATGGAATCTAAAAAATATGGTACAAATGAACTTATTTATAAAATGGAAACAGACTCACAGACTTAGTAAACGAACTTATGGTTACCAAAGCAGAAAGTTGGGGGGAGGGATAAATTATGAGTTTGGAATTAACATATACACTCTACTATATATAAAATAGAAAGCTAATAAGAACCTACTATATAACACAGAGGACTCTACTCAATACTCTGTAATGACCTATATGGTAAATAAATCTTAAAAAGAGTGGATATATGTATATGCATATTTACATGCATATATATGCATGTATATGCATATATACAAAATGAATGCATAACTGATTCATTTTGCTGTACAGCAGAAACTAACACAACATTGTAAATCAACTATTCTCCAATAAAAATTAATTTAAAAAACAATCTAAAAAAAAAAAAAGAAGGACTTCCCTGGTTGTCCAGTGGTTAAGAATCCACCTTCCATCGAGGAGGAAGATGGCGGAAGAGTAAGACGTGGAGATCACCTTCCTCCTCACAGATACATCAGAAATTCATCTACACGTGGAACAACTCCTACAGAACACCTACTGAACGCTGACAGAAGACCTCAGACCCCCCAAAAGGCAAGAAACTCCCCACATACCTGGGTAGGGCAAAAGAAAAAAAGAATAAACAGAGACAATAGGATAGGGACGGGACCTGCACCAGTGGGAGGGAGCCGTGAAGGAGGGAAGGTTTCTACACACTACAAGCCCCTTCGCGGGCAGAGACTGCAGGTGGCGGAGGGGGAAAGCTTCGGAGTAGCGGAGGAGAGCACAGCAACAGGGGTGCGGAGGGCAAAGCGGAGAGATTCTGGCACAGAGGATCGGTGCCCTCAGGCACACACCAGCCCAAGAGGCTTGTCTGCTCGGCCGCCGGGGTGGGCGGGGCTGGGAGCTGAGGCTCGGGTATCGGCTTTCAGTCGGAGCGCAGGGAGAGGACTGGGGCTGGCGGCAGGAAGAGAGCCTGAAGGGGTTAGTGCACCACGGCTAGCCCGGAGGGAGTCCGGGGAAAGGGTCTGGAGATACCGAAGAGGCAAGAGACTTTTTTCCCTTTTGTTTCCTGGTGCTCGAGGAGAGGGCATTAAGAGGGCTGCTTGGGGAAGCGCAGGAGACAGGCGCGAGCCGCGGGTAAGGCAGGGACCTCGGAGATGGGCGTGGGACGCTGGGGCTGCTGCTGCCGCCACTGCCGGGCCTGTGTGCGAGCGGGGGTCACTGTCCACCCCACGTTCCGGGGGGCCTGTGCACCCCGCCACTGCCGGGATCCCGGGACCCGGGGACGGCTTTCCTGGGAGGGCACACGGAGCGCCACGGGCTGCTGCAACGTCACGCCGGCCTCTGCCGCCGCAGGCCCGCCTCACACTGCGCGCCCCTCCCTCCCCTCTGCCTGAGTGAGCCAGAGCCCCTGAATCAGCGGCTCCTTTAAACCCGTCCTGTCTGAGCGAAGAATGGACGCCCTCCGGCGACCTAAGCGCAGAGGCAGGGCCAGGTCCAAGGCTGAGACCCGGGAGTTGTGAGAGCAGAGACAGGGAAATCTCTCTGTGCAGCCTCGGAGGCAGCGGATTAAAGCTCCACAGTCCATTTGATGTGCCCTGCGTCTGTGGAGTGCATGAATGGACAGCGAATCATCCCAAATTGAGGAAGTGGAATTTGAGGACAAGATTTAAGACTTTCCCCCATTTTCCTCTTTTTACAACGAATTATCCCAAATTAAGGAGGTGGACTTAGCAAGATTTCAGACTTCTCGTGCTTTTCCTGTTTTTACAATGAATTATCCCAAATTGAGGAGGTGGACTTGGAGAGCAAGATTTTAGATTTTACCCCCTGCTCTCTTTTTGTGAATGTGTATGTGTAATCTTCTGTGTAAGATTCTCTCTGTATAGCTTTGCTTCCACCATATGTCCCAGGGTTGTATCGGTCCGTGATTTTTTTCAATAATTACTTTTTAATTTTAATAACGCTAATATATTTCATACTTTATTCGATTTTACTTTACCTGCTCTTTCTTTTTTTCTACCTTCCCTTCCTCCCTCCCTCCCTCCTCTCCTCGTTTCCTTCTTTCTTTTTCTTTCCTCCCTCCCTCCCTCCCACCCTTCTTCTTTCCACTTTCTTTTTCTTTCCTCCCTCCCTCCCTCCTGTCTTTCTTTCTTTCTTTCCTTCCTCCCTCCCTCCCTCCCTTCTTCCATTCACTCTTCCTTTTGCTTTCATTCCTCCCTCCCTCCCTCCTGTCTTTCTTTCTTTCTTTCCATCCTTCCTCCCTCCCTCCCTGCTTTCTTCCTTCCTTCCTTACTTCCTTCCTTTCTTCCCTTCTTCCTTTCTTTCCCTCTCTCTTTCTTTCTTCTACTACTTCTTTCTTTCTACTTTTTCTCCCTGTTATTCTGAGCTGGGTGGATGAAAGGCTCTTGGTGCTGCAGCCAGGAGTCAGTGCTCTGCCTCTGAAGTGGGAGAGCAAACTTCAGGACACGGGTCCACAAGAGACCTCCCAGCTCCACATAATATCAAGCAGCGAAAATCTCTCAGAGATCTCCATCTCAACACCAGCACCCAGCTTCAGTCAACGACCAGCAAGCTACAGTGCTGGTCACCCTATGCCAAGCAACTAGAAAGGCAGGAACGCAAACCCACCCATTAGCAGAGAGGCTACCTAAAAACATAATAAGGGCATAGGCACACCAAAACACAACACCAGACGTGGACCTGTCCACCAGAAAGACAAGATCGAGCCTCAACCACAAGAACACAGGCATTAGTCACCCCCACCAGGAAGCCTACACAACCTACTGAAACAACCTTAGCCACGGAGGACAGACACCAAAAACAACAAGAACTACGAATCTGCAGCCTGCAAAAAGGAACCCAAAACACAGTAACATAAGCAAAATGAGAAGACAGAAAAAAACACAGCAGGTGAAGGAGCAAGATAAAAACCTAACAGACCTAACAAATGAAGAGGTAATAGGCAGTCTACCTGAAAAAGAATTCAGAATAATGATAGTAAAGCTGATCCAAGATTCTATTTCCAAGATCCATAATCTTGGAAATAGAATAGACAAAATGCAAGAAACAGTTAACAAGGACCTAGAAGAACTAAAGATGAATCAAGCATCGATTAAAAACACAATAAATGAAATGAAAAATACTCTAGATGGGATCAATATCAGAATAACTGAGGCAGAAGAACGGATAAGTGAGGTGGAAGATAAAATAGTGGAAATAACTGATGCAGAGCAGAATAAAGAAAAAAGAATGAAAAGAACAGAAGAGAGTCTCAGAGACCTCTGGGACAACATTAAACGCACCAACATTCGAATTATAGGGGTTCCAGAAGAAGAAGAGAAAAAGAAAGGGACTGAGAAAATATTTGAAGAGATTATAGTTGAAAATTTCCCTAATATGGGAAAGGAAAGAGTTAATCAAGTCTAGGAGGCACAGAGAGTCCCATACAGAATAAATCCAAGGAGAAATACGCCAAGACACATATTAATCAAACTGTCAAAAATTAAACACAAAGAAATCATATTAAAAGCAGCAAGGGAAAAACAACAAATAACACACAAGGGAACCCCCATCAGGTTAACAGCTGATCTCTCAGCAGAAACTCTAAAAGCCAGAAGGGAGTGGCAGGACATAATTAAAGTGATGAAGGAGAGAAACCTGTAACCAAGATTACTCTATCCAGCAAGGATCTCATTCAGATTTGATGGAGAAATTAAAAACTTTACAGACAAGCAAAAGCTGAGAGAGTTCAGCACCACCAAACCAGCTTTACAACAAATGCTAAAGGAACTTCTCTAGGCAAGAAACACAACAGAAGGAATATACCTACAATAACGAACCCAAAGCAATTAAGGAAATGGGAATAGGAACATACATATCAATAATTACCTTAAATGTAACTGGACTAAATGCTCCCACCAAAAGACACAGAGTGGCTGAATGGATACAAAAACAAGACCCATATATATGCTGTCTACAAGAGACCCACTTCAGACCTAGAGACACATACAGATTGAAAGTAAGGGGATGGAAAAAGATATTCCATGCAAATGGAAATCAACAGAAAGCTGGAGTAGCAATTCTTATATCAGACAAAATAGACTTTAAAATAAAGACTATTAGAAGAGACAAAGAAGGACACTACATAACGATAAAGGGCTCAATCCAAGAAGAAGATATAACAATTGTAAATATTTATGCACCCAACATAGGAGCACCTCAATACATAAGGCAAATACTAACATCCATAAAAGGGGAAATCGACAGTAACACAATCATAGTAGGGGACTTTAACACCCCACTTTCACCAATGGACAGATCATCCAAAATGAAAATAAATAAGGAAAAACAAGCTTTAAATGATACATTAAACAAGATGGACTTACTTGATATTTATAGGACATTCCATCCAAAAACAACAGAATACACATTTTTCTCAAGTGCTCATGGAACATTCTCCAGGATAGATAATATCTTGGGTCACAAATCAAGCCTTGGTAAATTTAAGAAAATTGAAATGGTATCAAGTATCTTTTCAGACCACAATGCTATGAGACTAGACATCAATTACAGGAAAAGATCTGTAAAAAATACAAACACATGGTGGCTATACAATACACTACTCAATAATGAAGTGATCACTGAAGAAATCAAAGAGGAAATTAAAAAATACCTAGAAACAAATGACAATGGAGACACAATGACTCAAAACCTATGGAACGCAGCAAAAGCAGTTCTAAGGGGGAAGTTTATAGCAATACAATCCCACCTTAAGAAACAGGAAACATTTCGAGTAAACAACCTGACCCTGCACCTAAAGCAATTAGAGAAAGAAGAACAAAAAACCCCCAAAGTTAGCAGAAGGAAAGAAATCATAAAGATCAGATCAGAAATAAATGAAAAAGAAATGAAGGAAACGATAGCAAAGATCAAGCAAACTAAAAGCTGGTTCTTTGAGAAGATAAACAAAATTGACAAACCATTAGGCAGACTCATCAAGAAAAGAAGGGAGAAGACTCAAATCAATAGAATTAGAAATTAAAAAGGAGAAGTAACAACTGACACTGCAGAAATACAAATGATCATGAGAGATTACTATAAGCAACTCTATGCCAATGAAATGGACAACCTGGAAGAAATGGACAAATTCTTAGAAATGCACAACCTGCCAAGACTGACTCAGGAAGAAATAGAAAATATGAATAGACCAATCACAAGCACTGAAATTGAAACTGTGATTAAAAATCTTCCATCAAACAAAAGCCCAGGACCAGATGGCTTCACAGGCGAATTCTATCAAACATTTAGAGAAGAGCTAACACCCATCCTTCTCAAACTCTTCCAAACAATATCAGAGGAAGGAACACTCCCAAAGTCATTCTACGAGGCCACCATCACCTTGATACCAAAACCAGGCAAGGATGTCACAGAGAAAGAAAACTACAGGCCAATATCACTGATGAACATAGATGCAAAAATCCTCAACAAAATACTAGCAAACAGAATCCAACAGCACATTAAAAGGATCATACACCATGATCAAGTGGGGTTTATTCCAGGAATGCAAGGATTCTTCAATATATGCAAATCAATCAATGTGATACACCATATTAACAAGTTGAAGGAGAAAAACCATATGATCATCTCGATAGATGCAGAGAAAGCTTTCGACAAAATTCAACACCCATTTATGATAAAAACCCTGCAGAAAGTAGGCATAGAGGGAACTTTCCTCAACATAATAACGGCCATATTTGACAAACCCACAGCCAACATTGTCCTCAATTGTGAAAAACTGAAACCATTTCCACTAAGATCAGGAACAAGACAAGGCTGCCCACTCTCACCACTCTTATTCAACATAATTTTGGAAGTTTTAGCCACAGCAATCAGAGAAGAAAAGGAAATAAAAGGAATCCAAATCAGAAAAGAAGAAGTAAAGCTGTCACTGTTTGCAGATGACATGATACTATACATAGAGAATCCTAAAGATGCTACTGAAAAACTACTAGAGCTAATCAATGAATTTGGTAAAGTAGCAGGATACAAAATTAATGAACAGAAATCTCTGGCATTCCTGTACACTAATGATGAAAAATCTGAAAATGAAATCAAGAAAACACTCCCATTTACCATTGCAACAAAAAGAATAAAATATCTAGGAATAAACCTACCTAAGGAGACAAAAGACCTGTATGGAGAAAATTATAAGACACTGATGAAAGAAATTAAAGATGATACAAATAGATGGAGAGATATACCATGCTCCTGGATTGGAAGAATCAATATTGTGAAAATGACTCTACTACCCAAAGCAATCTACACATTCAATGAAATCCCTATCAAACTACCACTGGCATTTTTCACAGAACTAGTACAAAAAATTTCAAAATTTGTTTGGAAAAACAAAAGACCACGAATTGCCAAAGCAATCTGGAGAACGAAAAACGGAGCTGGAGGAATCAGGCTCCTGGACTTCAGACTATACTACAAAGCTACAGTAATTAAGACAGTGTGGTACTGGCATAAAAACAGAAAGATAGATCAATGGAACAGGATAGAAAGCCCAGAGATAAACCCACGCACATATGGCCAACTTATCTTTGATAAAGGAGGCAGGAATGTACAGTGGAGAAAGGACAGCCTCTTCAATAAGTGGTGCTGGGAAAACTGGACAGGGACATGTAAAAGTTTGAGATTAGATCATTCCCTAACACCATACACAAAAATAAGCTCAAAATGGATTAAAGACCTAAATGTAAGGCCAGAAACTATCAAACTCTTAGAGGAAAACATAGGCAGAACACCCTATGACATAAATCACAGCAAGATCCTTTTGGACCCACCTCCTAGAGAAATGGAAATAAAAAGAGAGATAAACAAATGGGACCTAATGAAACTTCAAAGCTTTTGCACAGCAAAGGAAACCATAAACAAGACCAAAAGACAACCCTCAGAATGGGAGAAAATATTTGCAAATGAAGCAACTGACAAAGGATTAATCTCCAAAATTTATAAGCAGCTCATGCAGCTCAATAGCAAAAAAACAAACAACCCAATCCAAAAATGGGCAGAAGACTTAAATAGGTATTTCTCCAAAGAAGATATACAGACTGCCAACAAACACATGAAAGAATGCTCAACATCATTAATCATTAGAGAAATGCAAATCAAAACTATAATGAGATATCATCTCACGCCAGTCAGAATGGCCATCATCAAGAAATCTAGAAACAATAAATGCTGGAGAGGGTGTGGAGAAAAGGGAACACTCTTGCACTGCTGGTAGGAATGTGAATTGGTACAGTCACTATGGAGAACACTATGGAGGTTCCTTAGAAAACTAAAAATAGAACTACCATATGACCCAGCAATCCCACTACTAGGCATATACCCTGAGAAAACCATAATTCAAAAAGAGACATGTACCAAAATGTTCATTGCAGCTCTATTCACAATAGCCCGGAGATGGAAACAACCTAAATGTCCATCATCGGATGAATGGATAAAGAAGATGTGGCACATATATACAATGGAATATTACTCAGCCATAAAAAGAAATGAAACTGAGCTATTTGTAATGAGGTGGATAGACCTAGAGTCTGTCATACAGAGTGAAGTAAGTCAGAAAGAGAAAGACAAATACCGTATGCTAACACATATATATGGAATTAAAAAAAAATGTCATGAATAACCTAGGGTTAAAACGGGAATAAAGACACAGACCTACTTGAGAATGGACTTGAGGATATGGGGAGGGGGAAGGGTAAGCTGTGACAAAGGGAAAGAGAGGCATGGACATATATACAGTACCAAACGTAAGGTAGATAGATAGTGGGAAGCAGCCGCAGAGCACAGGGAGATCAGCTCGGTGCTTTGTGACCGCCTGGAGGGGTGGGATGGGGAGGGTGGGAGGCAGGGAGATGCATGAGGGAAGGGATGTGGGAACAGATGTATATGTATGACTGATTCACTTTGTTATAAAGCAGAAACTAATAAAAAAAATAAAAATAATAAAATAAAATGTCATTGATCATTAAAAAAAAAAAAAAAAAAAAAAGAATCCACCTTCCAATGCAGCTGACATAGGTTTTGATACTTGGTCGTGGAACTATGATCCCACATGCCATGAGGCAACTAAGCCTTTGTGCTCTAGAGCCCATGCGCCACAACTAGAGAGCCCACGTTCTACAACTATCAAGCCTGCCTGCTCTGGAGCCTACGTGCCACAGCTAAAGAGAAGCCCATGCACTGCAACAAAGGGCCCATGCACCACAATGAAAAGATCCGACATGCCACAAAAAAGATACTGCATGCCACAACTAAGACTCGATGCAGCCAAATAATTAAATAAATAAATATTAAAAAAAGAAAAGGATTGTATAGGTAATAGGTTTTTTTGTGTGTGTGAACAAATGTTCACCTTCTTCCAAAACAGAAGGAAGTGGAAATGGAAAGAGTGTTAAAATATTTGAAACTGATCAGATTTAAATAATATCTTCACATAAAAATTGAGGAAGCAAATAAGCCTCTTATAAAAAAAAAACAAAAAAAAAACAAAAAATAAATAAATGTATGACAGGTATCCATCTTGACAAAGATAATATCAGGAAGAATGCCATATATAAAAAGCTAATAAAAATCTAAATTACTACTGATACTGTAACAGTATTAAATACTATATAGGGGACTTCCCTGGTGGTGCAGCGGTTAAGAATCCGCCTGCCAATGCAGGGGACACGGGTTCAATCCCTAGTCTGGGAAGATCCCACATGCCGTGTAACAACTAAGTCCATGCGCTCTAGAGACTGTATGCCACAGTTACTGAACCTACATGCTGCAACTACTGAGGCCATGTGCTACAACTACTGAAACCCGCATGTCTACAGCTAGTGCTCCACAACAAGAGAAGCCACCGAAATGAGAGGTCCACCCACCACAATGAAGAGTAGCCCGTGCTTGCCACAACTAGAGAAAGCCCACACACAACAACAGACATCTAACACAGACAAAAATATAAATAAATAAATACCCTGTAAAAAAGATAAAACATTAAATAAATACCGTATAGAACAGCAAATTTATTTTTTTGGAGTAATTCAAATAAAAAATTAATTAGCTTTTAGATTATACCTACAGCAAAATATACCTGTCAGAAGAATGCACATATATAAAATATATTTTGAGAAATATTTTTAGTGCATAAGTTTTAGAATTATTAATAGTTCTCATATAACATTTTAATCAATTCTCCCTAAGGAGACTGGATGTTGAAGCAGGAAAGGTATAGAGAAGAGAGGCAGTGAGAAAAAATTATGTATACATTAAATTCTCTATTACAAAAAGGATTTATTTAGAAAATGAAAAACTGTTAAAAAATGGTTTAGAGCTCTGGCTTGGGTCTGAGCCCTAGTTTTGCCACTATTGTATTATTTAAAATGTTTTTAAAACCAATATAAGATACAAATATACTGTAAAATTTGAATAATGATAATATCAATCTCATGAGGTATTACAAAAATTAAATGAGAAAATGCATGCATTTACTTCCCATAGTGCTTGGCATACAATAAATACTTAATGTGAATGTGATATTGTGATTTATAAGAAATATATATATATATATATATGGTCATTCAGAAGACCAAAATATATTTCTCATATATATTTGATCTTCATTCAGCCCAAGTTTCCTGGCTCACTGGTCTCAGAACCCTTGGAATTTCCTGAGCTATAAAAACAACGGGAACATCTCTTGCTGTAATATTTGGTTTCTTATTCATAGTTCCTGAAAAACTGCTTGAAAACCATAAAGATAAAATAGGTGTCTCATAATTTGTAACAAATTCCTTTTCACCACAACTGGATTTATGTTAATGAGGTGACTTTTGTAAAGCACCTAAGGATGGGGCTGGTTGCCAGGGGAACCAACCACAAATAGAAGAGGGAAACTGTTCCATTCCATGATTTCTGGGGAGGGAAAGGGAACTGGAGATTGAATCAATCACCAATGGTTCATGATTTAATCAACAATGCCTATGTAATGAAGCCTCCATAAAAACCCAAAAGGAGGGGACTGAAAGTGGTTCCAGGTTGGGGAAACAGGATGCTTCCACGTACCACCTTGCTAGGCTCCAGACTCCATGAGGACAGAAGCCTCTTTGTTCAGGACCTGACTGGCCCTGTGTATCTCTTCATCTTGTTGCAGATTTGTATTTTTTAATATCCTTTGCAATAAATCAGTAATCTGTTGAGTAAGCTGGTTTTCTGCACATTGTGAGCCTCTCTAGCAAATTAATAGAAACAAAGAGAGGTTCGTGGGAAAGTCTGATTTATAGCCAGTCTGTCAGAAATATAGGTAACAACATGGAATCTGATGCTCTCTCTGGGTAGATAGTGCTAGTATTGAGTTGATTTGTAGAACACCCAGCTAGTGTTGGAGAATTGCTTGGTGATGTGGGAAAACCACTCCCCATATGCTGAAATTGATATCAGAACCTTTAATTAATTAGTTATTATTATTTGTAATAATACACAAACAGCAAGACATCTCTATGGATTTCCTAGGCTCCAAGGGTTTGGAAAACAATTAGTCTCCAGACATTTTTTTTTTCCTCCTGCGCACATTGCTACACTAAATTCCCCACCTTCTGTTACAGTTTAATCTGGGCTGGTAACTGAGATCTGGCTGGAAGAACATAGATAGAGGTAATATAAGCCACTTCCAAGCATGGCTCACAATTCTCTTACAATCTCCCAAATCTCTTATCTGTCAACTGGAGTTTAATGCTCTGGTTGATCTTTGGAGCTAAGAACTGAAGATGGCAGTGCCTCTAAAACTCTGAATATCTGTGTGGAACAGAGTTCTCACCTTCTCTGTTACTTCACCCCTTCCCCTTTCTGCTCAAGACATTTGACTTTGGGCAAATAACCTCTTTAAGATTTAGTTTCCTCATTTGCAAAATGGAGACTATAATAGTACATATTAAATATATTTTTGTGTAATGTAATTGAAACAGCATATGTAAAGCATAGCATCTGTCACATAGTGGGCATGCACTAAATTATTTTTGAATGAATGAATGAACTCGAATATCGAGCAGAGAGCTACACTTATAGTAATAATCAATGGTAAAACTATGATTTTCTATTAAATAAGAGACGGGGCTTCCCCCTGCACTAAACATAGAATAAAGGACTTAAGAAGAGTGGTAAAAATGCAAAATAACTGCTCTGCAAAGTGTGCTCAAAAGTCAATAAATTATGAAATAGAATCAATAAGCATAAAACAAAGGCTCTGGACAGATATCTGATTATTCCTCCAAAATTACACCATGGAGGTGACTGATAAAACGGAACAGAAGTTTAGAACATGGTCAAGGTTGAAGGAATCTAAAAGCTTGAAGAAGTTGACAATAAAGACATGCATCTTGCCTATTAACTGATTGAAAAGTATGTTTATTGCCTTTTATGTGTAAAAGCCAATGTTAGGCACTAAGAATATCTCCGATTTCTCTTCTTACTCCTGCAATTCAGCCACTTTAGTTCTTGAAAATCAAAATGGAAAGTTTACAGAGTCCAATATCAAAGGGGGACATACTTGTGTTTATTGTGGAACTTTTATGAACTCTCATAAATTGGATCCAGAGTAATTGGTGGATTAATGCAACAGAAGAATTTCCTTGCTTTCACAGTGTTTAATGTATGTGAAAAGAACAAAATATGAGTTTTTGCCATTACTTGGATGCTATACACCATTTTTTTCCAAACTTAGAATTTCCAATTATTTCTCTCAGATCTCTATAATGATTAAAATTCAGTTAAATATTCATTTTAACATATTTATGGAAAATTTTTGAAAGAAAACATGGTGGAATCAGTATCCTAAATTATGGAAAGGACATTTTTTCTAGATGAATTTTAATCATCCTTTCATGAAAAAGGCATGTAATTAAAATATTAAATAACTTTAGCTGGCTTTCCTCATTGAAAATATGTTGAGCATATATTGCAGAATCGCTCCATCTGCTGACAGCTTGCAGTGCCCTGAACTCATCTTGAATAAAACACTTTATATTTGTTTTATCAAATGTCAAATGATAGATTAAATTGGTTTCTGAAATATTTGATGCATGTGTAATTTTAAGTAAATAATGCAAGATGATTTTTCGTAACTGCAGCTCTTGCCTTCTGAGTATTGTACCTCTCACTTTACAGGAAAAATACTCATTATTAGGATTGACCTTTAAATGAAATATAGGCAATGTCTGACGTCTGACTAATAGATAAAGTGCATTTGAAAGGAAACATTCAGAATTTTTGCATTATGGAACACTTTAAGACAGGGAAAACTTTTTGTCTAGAAAAAAATAAAATATCTCAAGAAAGTGGGTACTGAATGTGACAGTTACAATGTTGGTGGATTCTTAGGACCACTGATTCTGTTCCCAAGTATCAGCCTCAAAGCACTAAATACTAAACAAGCAAGCTCCTAACCTAACCAAGAAATCCATTACAAAGCCCTTTGACGGCAGAGAGGTGGTAGTGCGGGGGTTGCAAAACAGCTGTAATAACAAAGGTAAAAGTGAGACTTAGGGGAAAATGCTAAAGCAGTTTAAGAAAAATCATCCTAAAACGAGAAAAACGAAAAACAAATAAGCACTGCCAAAGAACTGGGTTCAAGTTACAAATAATGGTATAAAAGCAGATCCCAATTTTGATAACTCTTTACTGCTTTTTTCTTCTCAGTGATGCTGATTATCATGACAATTTGGAGATCATCTCAGTTATAATAACATGGTGTAAATGGTTTTTTTTTCTTGTTTTTGTTTTTTTTAAACATGTTTATTGGAGTATAATCGCTTTACAATGTTGTGTTAGTTTCTGCGGTATAGCAAAGTGAGTCAGTTATATGTATACCTATATCTCCATATACCCTCCCTCTTGTGCCTCCCTCCCACCCAACGTATCCCACCCCTCTAGGGGGTCACAAAGCACCAAGCTGATCTCCCTGTGCTATGCAGTTGCTTCCCACTAGCTATCTATTTTACATTTGTTAGAATATATATGTCCATGTAACTCTCTCACTTTGTCCCAGATTACCCTTCCCCCTCCCCGTGTCCTCAAGTCCATTTTCCACGTCTATATCTTTATTCCTGTCCTGTCCCTCGGTTCATCAGAACCATTTTTTGTTTTTTAGATTCCATACATATGTGTTACATATGGTATTTGTTTTTTCTCTTTCTGACTCACATCATTCTGTACGACAGACTCTAGATCCAACCACTCACTACAAATAATTCAGCTTCATTTCTTTTTATGGCCGAGTAATATTACATTGTATATGTGTGCCATATCTTCTTTATCCATTCATCTGTTGATGGACACTTAGGTTGTTTCCATGTCCTGGTTATTGTAAATAGTGCTGCATTGAACATTGTGGTACATGTCTCTTTCTGAATTATAGTTTTCTCAGGGTATATGCCCTGTAGTGGGATTGCTGGGTCATATGGTAGGTTCTATTCTTAGTTTTTTAAAGAACCTCCATACTGTTCTCCATAGTGGCTGTATCAATTTACATTCCCACCAACAATTCAAGAGGGTTCCATTTTCCCCACATCCTCTCCAGCATTTATTGTCTGTAGATATTTTGTTGATGGCAATTCTGACTGGTGTGAGGTGATACCTCATTGAGGTTTTGATTTTAATTTCTTTAATGATTAGTGATGTTGAGAAACTCTCATGTGTTTGTTGGCAATCTGTATATCTTCTTTGGAGAAATGTGTATTTAGGTCTTCCACCCATTTTTGGATTGTATGGTTTCTTTTTTTTTTTTTTTTTTTTGCAGTACGTGGGCCTCTCACTGCTGTGGCCTCTCCCGCTGCAGAGCACAGGCTCCGGACACACAGGATAAGTGGCCATGGCTCACAGGCTCAGCTGCCCTGTGGCATGTGGGATCCTCCCAGACCGGGGCACAAAACCCTGTCCCCTGCATCAGGAGGCGAACTCTCAACCACTACAACACCAGGGAAGCCCCTGGATTTTTTCTTTTTTTGATATTGAGCTGCATGAGCTGCTTGTATATTTTGGAAATTAATCCTTTTCAATTGCTTAATTTGCAAAAATTTTCTCCCATTCTGTGGGATGTCTTTTGGTCTTGTTTATGGATTTCTTTGCTGTGCAAAAGCTTTTAAGTTTCATTAGGTCCCATTTATTTATTTTTGTTTTTATTTCCATTTCTCTAGGAGGTGGGTCAAAAAGGAAATTGATGTGATTTATGTCAGAGAGTGTTCTGTCAGTTTTCCTCTAAGAGTTTTACAGTGTCTGCCCTTAGATTTAGGTCTTTATAATGGTGTATGGTGTTAGGGTGTGTTCTAATTTCATTCATTTACATATAGCTGTCCAGTTTTCCCAGCACCACTTATTGAAGAGGCTGTCTTTTCTCCATTGTATATTATTGCCTCCTTTATCAAAGATAAGATGACCTTATGTACATGGATTTATCTCTGGGTTTTCTATCCTGTTCCATTGATCTATATTTCTGTTTTTGTGCCAGTACCATACTGTCTTGATTACTGTAGCTTTGTAGTATAGTCTGAAGTTATGGAGCCTGCTTCCTCCAGCTCCATTTTTCTCTCTCAGGATTGCTTTTTCTATTCAGGGTATTTTGTGTTTCCATACACATTGTACAATTTTTGTCTCTAGTTCTGTGAAAAATGTGATTAGTAGTTTGATAGGGATTGCATTGAATCTGTAGATTTCTTTGGGTAGTATAATCATTTTGAGAATATTGAATCTTCCAACAGAAGAACATGGTATATCTCTCCATCTGTTTTAATGTTTTTAATTTCTCTCATCAGTGTCTTATAGTTTTCTACATACAGGTCTTTTTACTCCTGAGGAAGATTTATTCCTCTGTATTATACTTTTTGTTGCAATGGTAAATGGGATTGTTTCCTTAACTTCTCTTTCACATTTTTTGTCCTTAGCTTCTAGGAATGAAAGAGATTTCTGTGCATTGATATTGTATCTGGCTACTTTACCAAATTCATTGATTATCTCTAGCAGTTTTCTTTTAGCATCTTCAGGATTCTCTGTATATAATATCATGTTATCTGCAAACAGTGACAGTTTTGCTTCTTCTTTTCTGATTTAGATTCTTTTTAATTATTTTTCTTCTCTGATTGCTGTGGCTAAAACTCCCAAAACTATGTTGAAAAATAGCAGTGAGAGTGGGGAACCTTGTCTTGTTCCTGATCTTAAAGGAAATGGTTTCATTCTTTCACCATTGAGAACGATGTTGGCTGTGGGTTTGTCATATATGGTCTCTATTACTTGGAGGTAGGTTCCGTCTATGCCCAACTCTGGAGTTTTTTTTTTTTTTATCATAAATGGGTTTTGAATTTTGTGGAAAACTCTTTCTGCATCTATTGAGATTATCATATGGTTTTTATCCTTCAGTTTGTTAATATGGTTTATCGTATTGATTGATTTGCATATATTGAAGAATCCTTGCATTACTGGGATAAACTCCAGTTCATCATGATGGATGATCCTTTTAATGTGCTGCTGGATTCTGTTTGCAAGTACTTTGTTGAGGATTTTTGCATCTATGTTCATCAGTGATATTTGTCTGTAGTTTTCTTTTTTTTGTGACAATTTTATGTGGTTTTGGTGTCAGAGTGGTGGTGGCCTTGTAGAATGAGCTTGGGAGTGTTCCTTCTTTGGCCATATTTTGGAAGAGTTTGAGAAGGATAGGTGGAAGCTCGTCTCTAAATGTTTGATAGAATTCACCTGTGAAGCCATCCACTCCTGGGCTTTTGTGTGTTGGAGGATTTTTAATCACAGTTTCAATTTCAGTGCTTGTGATTGGTCTGTTCATATTTTCTATTTCTTCCTGGTCCAGTCTTGGAAGATTGTAGATTTCTAAGAATTCATCCTTTTCTTCCATTTTGTCCATTTTATTGGCATATAGTTGCTTGTAGTAGTCTCTCATGATCCTTTGTATTTCTGCAGTGTCAGTTGTTACTTCTCCTTTTTATTTTTCTAATTCTGTTGATTTGAGTCTCCTCCCTTTTTTATTGATGAATCTGGTTAATGGTTTATCAATTGAGTTTATCTTGTCAGAGAACCAGCTTTTAGTTTTATTGATCTTTGCTATTGTTTCCTTCATTTCTTTTTCATTTATTTCGTATCTAATCTTTATGATTTCTTTCCTTCTGCTATCTTTGGGTTTCTTTGTTCTTTAATTGTTTTAGGTGTAAGTTTAAGTTGTTTATTTGAGATTTTTCTTGTTTCTTGAGGTAGGATTGTATTGCTATAAACTTCCGTCGTATAGCTGCTGTTGCTGCATCCCATAGGTTTTGGGTCGTCATGTTTTCATTGTCATTTGTTTCTAGGTATTTTTTGATTTCCTCTTTGATTTCTTCAGATATTGCTTGGTTATTTAGTGGTGATTGTTTAGCCTAAATGTGTTTGTAGTTTTTACAGTTTTTTTCCTGTAATTGATATCAAGTGTCATAGCATTGTGGTCGGAAAAGATATTTGATGGAATTTCAGTTTTCTGCAATTTACCAAGGCTTGATTTGTGACCCAAGGTATGACCTATCCTGGAAAATATTCCATGAGCACTGAGAATAAAGTGTATTATGTTCTTTTTGGACTGAATGCCCTTTAAATAACAATTAACTCTATCTAGACTAATGTGTCTTTTAAAGCTTGTGTTTCCTTATTTATTTTCATTATTTTATGATCTGTCCAGTGGTGTAAGTGGGGAGTTAAAGTCCCATACTACTATTGCATTACTGTTGATTTCCCCTTTTATTGCTGTTAGCCTTTGCCTTATGTGTTGAGGTGCTCCTATGTTGGTTGCATAAAGATTTACAATTGTTATATGTTCTTCTTGGATTGATCCATTGATCATTAGGTAGTGTTCTTCTTTGTCTCTTGTAATAGTCTTTATTTTAAAGTCTATTTTGTCTGATATGTGTATTGCTACTCCAGCTTTCTTTTGATTTCTATTTGCATGGAATATCTTTTTCTATCCCCTCACTTTCAGTCTGTATGTGTCCCTAGGTCTGAAGTGAGTCTCTTTTAGACAGCATATATACTGTTCGGTTTTTGTATCCATTCAGGCAGTCTGTGTCTCTTAGTTGGAGCATTTAATCCATTTTCATTTAAGGTTATTATTGATATGTATGTTCCTATTACAATTTCCTTAATTGTTTTGTTTTTGTTATTCTTGGTCATTTCCTTCTCTTGTTTTACCTGCCTAGAAAATTTCCTTTAGCATTTGTTGTAAAGCTCATTTGGTAGTGCTTAATTCTCTTAATTTTTGCTTGTTTTTAAAAGTTTTAGGGCTTCCCTCATGGTGCAGTAGTTAAGAATCCACCTGACAATGCAGGGGACACGGGTTTGAACCCTAGTCCAGGAAGATCCCTCATGCCACCAAGCAACTAAGCCCATGTGCCACAAATACTGAGCTTGTGCTCTAGAGCCTGTGAGCCACAGCTAGTAAAGCCCACGTGCCTACAGCCCATAACCTGCAGCAAGAGAAGCCACTGCAAATAGAAGCCCACACAGTGAAATGATGTGTAGTCCTCGCTCACTGCAACTAATGAAAGCCTGCATGCAACAACAAAGACCCAACACAGCCAAAAATAAATAAATAAACTTATTTAAAAACTAAAATAATGGTTTTAATTTCTCCCTCAAATCTGAATTGGATCCTTTCTGGGAAGTGTAATCTTGCTTGTATTTTTTCCCTTTCATCATTTTAAATATGTCCTGCCACTCCCTTCTGGTTTGCAGAGTTTCTGCTGAGAAATTAGCTGTTAACTTTATAGGGTTTCCCTTGTATGTTATTTGTTGATTTTCCCTTGCTTCTTTTAATATTTTTCTTTGTATTTAATTTTTGATAGTTTCATTGATACATTTCTTGGTGTGTTTCTCCTTGGATTTATCCTGTATTGGACTCTCTGTGCTTCCTGGACATAATTTACTATTTCCTTTCCCATGTTAGGGAAATTTTCAACTATAAACTCTTCAAATATTTTCTCAGATCCTTTCTTTTTCTCTTCTCTTCTGGGACCCCTATATTTTTAATGTTGTTGCATTTAATGTTGTCCCAGAGGTCTCTGAGACTGTCCTCGATTCTTTTCATTACTTTTTCTTTATGCTACACTGTGGCACTTATTTCCATTATTTTATCTTCCAGGTCACTTATCTGTTATTCTTCCATTGATTCCTTGTATAGTATTTTTAATTTCATTTATTGTGTTGTTCATCATTGTTTGTTTGCTCTTTAGTTCTTCTAGGTCCTTGTTAAACATTTCTTGTATTTTTTCCATTCTATTTCCAAGATTTTAGATTATTTTTACTATCATTAGTCTGAATTCTTTTTCAGGTTGACTGCCTATTTCCTTTTCATTTGTTTGTTTTTGTGAGTTTTTACCTTGCTCCTTCATCTGCTGTGTGTTTCTGTCTTCTCATTTTGTTTAACTTACTGTGTTTGGGGTCTCCTTTTCACCGGCTGCTGGTTCATAGTTCCTGCTATTTTTGGTTTCTGCCCCCAGTAGGTGAGGTTGGTTCAGTGGCTTCTGTAGGCTTCCTGGTGGAGGGGACTGGTGCCTGTGTTCTGGTGGGTGGGGCTTTACCTTGTCCTTCTGGTTGGCAAGACCTCATCTGGTGGTTTGTTTTGGAGTGTCTGTGAACTTACTATGACTTTATGCAGCTTCTCTACTAATGGGTTGTGTTGTGTTCCTGTCTTGCTAGTTGTTTGTCTAGGGGATTCCAGCACTGGAACTTGCTGGCCCTTGGGAGGAGCTGGGTCTTAGTGTTGAGACAAAGATTTCTGTGAGAACTCTTGCTGATTCATATTACTTGGGGCCAATTGATATTACCAGGAGATTTCTGGTGGTCCAATGTCCTGGACTCAGACCCCCCACCTCAGAGGGTCAGGACTGATACCAGTCCAGAGAACCAAAACCCTGTCAGTTACATGGGTCAGAAGAAAAGGAAGAAAGAAGAAAAACAGAGAACTCTAGGACAAATGGTAACAGCAAGCCATATAGTCAAAATCACACAAAGAAGCATACACATACACACTCACAAAAAGAGAAAAAGGAGAAAAAACAAACAAACAAACAAACAAACAACAACAACAAATATATATATATATATATATATATATATATATATATATATATATATATATATATATATATATATATATATACACACACAAAGGAAGAGAGCAAGCAAACCAATAAACAAATCCATGAATGATAAGAAACTGTAAATACTAAACTAAGATAAGCATAAACCCAGAAATTCATTAGATGCAGAAAGTAAACCCCAAATCTACAGTTGCTCCCAAAGTCCACTGCCTCAATTTTGGGAACATTTTTGTCTATTCAGGTATTCTTCAGATGCAGGTTCATCAAATTGATTTTGGGGATTTAATCTGCTGCTCCTCAGGCTGCAAGGAGAAATTTCCCTTTCTCTTCTTTCTTCCCACAGCTCCCAGTTTCAGCTTTGGTTTTGGCCCCACCTCTGTGTGTAGGTCGCCCTCAGGAGTCTCTTACCCGCTCAGACAGGAGGGGGTTAAAGCAGCAGCTGATTAGGGCTCTCTTGCTCACTCAGTCCGGGGGAAGGGAAGGAGTATGGTAGTCAAAATTGGAATGGAGGGTGAGCCAGAGGCAGCAGAGGCTGGCGTGATATTGCAACAGCCTGAAGCATGCCACTTTGCCTTCTGCACCCCTGTTGCTGCACTCTCCTTCATGGCTCTGAAGCTTCCCCACGCACCCACCCACAATCCCCATCACGGATGGAACTCCCTAGTGTGTGGAAACTTTTCCTCCTTCACAGCTCCCTCCCAGAGGTGCAGGTCCCATCCTTATTATTTTGTCTCTGTTTTTTCTTTTGCCCTACTCATATATGTGGGTTTTTCTTGACTTCTGTGAAGTCTAAGGTCTTCTGTCAGTGTTCAGTATGTATTCTGTAGGAGGTGTTCCACATGTAGATATATTTTTTGATGTATTTATGGAGAGGAAGGTGATCTTCACATCTTACTCCTCCACCATCTTGAAGGTCCTCCTGTGTATATGGTTTGACACAATGCTTGTACACCTCCCCTGAGGTGCTTGTCAGTGTCTTGTGAGAAAACTGTGTCCCTATAATCTGCAATATTTGGTTACTGACTTGTACAGTTGCTGATAATAAAACTTCAGGACTCAAACGTCTCCCTCTGCATTGCCGGACTGTCATTGTCAAGGATGAAGGATAACTGCACAGGATGGCATGTAGATGATGTCTCACTGCCATCTGTATTGGAGTGGGCTGAGAAGAAAGCATTTCACCCATTTTTTACAGAATTTAAAATAGGGAGAAAAGCTCTGAGAATTCTCTGGAGAGCTTTTGCCACCTTACAAAGTTGGCATCTTGGTACTTTCTCACAGCTTTAATTTCATTGCTATATCTGTATATACTCTATATGATAGAATCCATTTCTGTCTTTCCCTTTATCTGTGTGTGTGTGTGTGTGTGTGTGTGTGTGTGTGTGTGTGTGTGTGTGTGTGTGTGATAGCTTTCTCGGACGCTATGCACACATTCTTTCCTGAGAGCTGGGTTTTTAGTTTTCCAGACAAGAAAAGTGATTACAAAGGCACAATTTTTATAATCCTGAGAAAATATTTCAGAGAAGGTGAAAGGAGAAAGGGAGAAGATTACTGAATAATCAAGAAGAGACTAATGACAGTCTTCTGCATTTTGGTACCATCCCAGGTTAGAGTAGAATTTGTGCAAAGGGAACGGTTGAGTTGGAGAATGTAACCTCACTCCATCATTTGTCACTGACCTTACTTTTGTCACAAACCCCTAACAGCTCCCTGTCCTTGGTCAGAACTCCTTTCTCTGTCTCTCTGGGAAAAAGTAACATAAGAGAATGAGAGAAGAAATCGATGCATTTTAATATTTGTTGAAGGAATGATTTGGAAACTTTCCCTTTCTTAACTGACTCATTTATTTTTTCGTTTTACCACTCTGGCACTGTCCTTAGTTGATTGTGAGAGGCAATCCCCTGCCTCCTTTTTCCTTAAATATAGATTGAATGATGAGGCTTTAACTCTGTGGGGACCTAAACCTTTATGTTCTCAATGTGAGATGGCACATGAATATTCAGAATTTATAGTACTGACTTTGCAAATCTGTCCAGCTATGTACCCTCTGGGTTTTTAAGTTATTTTATTTTAGTTTTCATTATGATAGGATAATAATGTTTCTTCAGAGTAGGAAGGACATACATAAATTTTCTTTCTGTAAAATTGATGTTCAGGTTTAACAGCTGACTCCTCCCCCAACAAAATAAATAAATCTTAGAATACAGAACTGGTGAATTAAAGTAGCAACCTGATTTCTTTATGAAGAATACATTATCCTTCATTCAAATAGTACTGGCTATTTCTTACCTGTTCCCTCATTTATGACATTTTAGTTTACTGCCATGACTATGGTGATGAGAAATGTGATATGAGACTTTTCAAGTGTGGGAGTTTATTTTTGATAGTCATAGATGTAGTAAATACTGCTTGACAATTTTCATGAAAAATCATTGTTTCGTTAGGTAAAATGATGAATATCAATTGTTTGAAGTTTTGTGAAAGAAAATAGCTGTAAATAAGAAATTTATAGTTTCTAACAAAAGACATCTCTTGAATTAACATTTAATTAACATAGAAAGCAGGTAGTTACTTCATTAAAGATATTACAAATTAAAAATTTTTTACTCATACTTATAAAGATATACATTCATTATAGACAAATGTTGATGCTGACAGTATATTTCCAGTTTTGCTAAGATAGGCAAACATATAGCAGGTAAATAAATATATTCTTAAAGAGAAAAGTGGCATGCTGTTTACATTGATTCTTTTCTATCATCTTTCTGAGAATTTATTGCACTTAAAATGTTTTATTAAGCCACACTAAATGTTTTTTTCCTAAAAATACTTGTTGAAAATTGCTTATTATTTTCATTTAACTGTATTGAAGGAGAAATATAGGTTCATGCTTTTAAAAAAGTATTTTTATGCAGAAAGTGAATAAGAAAGTCTCCTCCACAACTCATTTCTTACCTTTGTTTATAGATCCAAATATATTCTATGCACAAGCAAGTATACCCACAAAAATAAACACATACATATGCACACACTCAAGCACCTTGTATGTATGTTCATTTGTGTGTGTCTGTGGGTGTGCGCACATCTGTGTGTGTATTTTTGGATTTTTTATGTGAGAATATTGTTATATAAATCACTAATGGAATTGTTAGGGCTATGTGTATGTACACTAGTAATGATCATTGCTATGGCCAGCTCCCCAAAATATATATACTCTCACCAACAGTGTATAAGATTGTGTTTTCACATTTTATAAAAACTGGGCATTTTATTATCAAACACTTGAATATTTGTTAATCTCAGAGATAACCATTATGATTACTACATGACACTATTTCCCTTTATATAAAAAAAAATTCTATGAGAAAATGTATTACCTGAGCATGTTTTAATTTGAATCATTTAATTAATTTGATAGACCCCAATAGTAAGTAGCCATTTGTACACAAATAGTTATGATAGATTGATAAGGAGTAGAATCTTATTATTTCTTTATGTCTATACTTCTTTTGTATCCTGTGTGCAAAACACCAATAACAGTAGTAGTAGAAATTATAATAACACAGTTTATAAAACAAAACTATAATGAAAATTTCAGCATTATTACTCCAGGTGTTTAATATTTATTTCAGATTTGTATCAGTCAGTAGACATGTGTTTCATTTTAAAATAATAAAAAGGCTAATAGAAGCTGTACACCATTGACACAGTTCAGTGAAGTACCAGCTCTTTCACAAAAGAATACGTGTTAAATATTTTAATAACACTGTGTTTTACTTTTAATATCAAAATGCCATTCACATTTTAAGTTTAATTATAGCAAGCTAGCATACACAAACCATGATTCATAACCAGAATTTAAGTAAATTATTAGAAAATTTTCAAAAGATCAGAGTTCCATTTTCTGATGATATCATTTATTTATTTATTTATTTTAGGTTTTGGCCTTTGGTCTGAAAAAGTGTTGATTGAAAGTATATAACAGAGAGTGGGTGCAAGTGGTTGGAAGTGGCTGGGGGCCATGAATCTACCAATAAAAAACAGTGTCCTTAAAGTTCACAGAGTAAAAACCAGAACCAACTGTCCTTCCCTCCAACACAATAGAGCATAGGCACAGAACGAGTGATAAGCCCCAAGGAGCAAGGAGGAGGCTGTGGAGGACAGCAGAGGCAACCAGGCTGCTCTGTGAATGGACAGTCCTCTTTTGAATGGTCTGAGCAAAGCCATCCAGCTCTCACTGCACGCCTCATAACCACTGCTAAGGATAAAGGAAAAAGACAAAACTTAGTCTCAGTCTGAAGGGCTCAGAAATCAGTCTAGGTGGGAAGGGGTCTGGATAACCGCTAGTCCTGCTTGGCCTTCTTCTTGTTGTCACTGTTCCCATTTCCTTCAGCCTCCTCAGTAGAGAGCTCCTCCTCCAGTTTCTGCTTGCCACTCTCTAGCTGAAGTGCTGCTGTGTTTCAGGGTTTGAAGCAAATGATGATGCAGGTCACGTTGTCACATCCTGTACTGTCCCCAGAAGTGTCTGGTGCCAGGCAATGATCCAGCAGCTCTTCCACAATGGATGACAATAACCGAAGTTCCCCATTTTCATCACACTGGCTGATCTTTGATTGAATAAAGTCTATAACTTGCTGGCTGCTCATCACATTCCAGATGCCATCACAGGCAATGACCACAGATTTGTGATTGTCAGTGAGAGTCAGCACCTTGATGTCGGGAAGGGCCGAAATCATCTTTCCTCAGGTAGCAAGTTCTTGTTTCTCTTGTAGAAGTGGTCTCCAATGGCTCTGGAGAGGTTGAGGCCATCATTGACTAGCCCAACCATGGTGACCTTGCCACCAGCATTCTTGAAGCATACTAGCTCCACTTCACCCTCCGGTTTGTGGTCATAAGACATGTCTAAAGCTTTGCCAGCCTCAGACACCTCACAGTGGGAGTCTCCTGCATTGGCTACAATCAACTGCTTCCCTCATATCAGAGCCACCACTGCTGTTGTACCACTGTCAGAGACAGGCTCCTCTTTGCCTTCCATCCCAGGCACCATCATCTCCTCTTCTTCTTCCTCATCCTCTTCAGCCTCCTCAGTGTCTTCCTCATCTTCTTCATTCTCTGCCTCTTCACTGCTGTAGCCATCTTCTTCCTCACTGCATTCCTCACTGTCTTCCTCTTCCTCCTCCACCTCATCTGACATCCTCACTGTCCTCAAAAACTTGGACTTAGCAACTCCAGGCAGCTTGTTGGAGGCTGAAGTGTAGGAAGGCCCAGTCTCACCAGTGGGAGTGCCAGGCTTCCCACCTTGGCCTGCCCCAGTCCCACATTCCGAGTTGGAGGAAAGGCCCGTGTGAGCCTTGGCTGTGGGGCCATTTTCCTCTGAAGAAGTTTCCTTAGATTGATCCTCAGGTTCTGCCTCCCCATTGAGGCCCTGGGACCCTGGTTCCTCTCCTGCCCCTCCTCCAGATTTGCTGTGGGGCCATTTTCCTCTGAAGAAGTTTCCTTAGATTGATCCTCAGGTTCTGCCTCCCCATTGAGGCCCTGGGACCCTGGTTCCTCTCCTGCCCCTCCTCCAGATTTGCTGTGGGGAGAAACCTTTTGACAGCTCTTCCCATAGCACATCAGCAGCTCTTCAATAGTCACAATAGTCTCTTCATGCAGCAGCGCAGCCTCCTCATTGTCCACACCATCTTCATCAGCTACTTTTTCTTTTTCATCCTCATCCTCAGTGGGTTGCCCTGCAATCTGTGCCAGCTCCTTAGTGACTTTCTCAGTGGTCAGTTTAGCATCAATAGCCATGAAAGCATCTTCCAAAGCCTTCTATAGCTTGCTTTCTTTGTAGGCCTTCTGATCTTTGATGATATCATGAAGATATTTGGCACAGTACAAGGCAACTTCCTCCCCTCCATGTCCATCTTAGAGAGAACACATAGCTGTCTCACTGTTCAGCTCAGGAATACAGTTGTGAGCATCCTCTGCAGTCTAGCAGCCTTAGCCTAGATCTCAGTACAAATGGCAGAATGTTTGGGTGTTGGAACTCTAGACCTGACCCATTTGGATTTGTGGCAACTACATGGAGACGCCCCAGCCTTGCATGGCGGAGAAGCCTTATGGCAGCGGCAGCGGCAGACACAGGGTATCAACCCCGTCCCAGGAGCACTTCACCATGTTGGGCTGGGAGATGTAGGCACCCATGGGGGTGGCTGACCAGCAGCCTTGGGGCAAGCAAATGGAGCGTGACCCATTCCGGTGCCGGAACCAGAGCCCCAGGTGCTCGCGTGGCAGGAGCTGGCCGGGTTGAGCAGCAGACGATGCAAGGTGCAGGTGAAAAGCATGAGGTGGGCCAGGAGGCGGTAATGGGACAGAAGCAGAGAGAGAGTGGAAGGGGAAACGGTACTGTTTCAGACCCTGCCCGGCTGGCGTGGCGCTGATTATGTCATTTTTAAAGTAAATATCTTTCAATAAAGTTTAATAAAGCCTAGCTGTCCTCAGAATAATGAAGCTTACTATGTCCTCATGTATGTCTACTGTCAAAATTGGACAAGAAGTTTTAGAAAAAGAAAATTGCAGTTAGAATTTGTTCGAGGAGACAGTTTATGGTGACCAGCTACATTGAATTGGAGAGAATACCTAATTCCTATTCTCTCCTTACTATAAATTGGAAATGGGGAAAATGTTATAGCAGTTTCTTAACAACACTATCTTCAGAAAATTGAATTGTTATTAATCAATCGAGAAATGGACAGAATTCTAATCAGTTTTTAGATGATCTCAAAGAATAAAAAGTAATTACCCAAATTTTGATTCAATATTTGTTCAGCAATTGTTTTTTTCAGTGTTAAGACACTGCACTAGTTAATGGGGATACAAAAGTGAATATAATAGCCATGTCCCTGATTTATAGGGAGATTAAAATTTAATACAGCAAAAGATCAAATTTATGTAATGAAAAGCACAAACTGTCCTTTAAATTCGTATTGGATTTTAAGATTTAGAAAAACTAGAAAAGGCAACAGTTTGTACTATCCAACAAGCTAGACCAACCCTATGATTATCAATGTCATTAGTATTGGTATTGGTATAACTATGTTTGGAGGGCATCTTAGACCTGTTCACTAACATTGAAAATATTAGTAACTGCAGGTTAGACATTTTTTTCCAAAATTTAAAATAAAAATTAGAGTGTAAGAATGATTAGAATAAATGACAGATAGTAGATATTTTCCTGGAAGCAGATTTTGATGTTGTATTCAGAGTAACAGTTCTTACAGGGCTTTGGGAAAAATATGCTTTAAGAAGAGATTTGGAAATTTATAGATTAAAAAAAATGTGTCTACTTCACAACTTTGTCTGAGAGGTAAACCCTCCCAGAAGGATATCAGGTATTAACTCCACCAGGTATTGTCCTTTTATATCATTCATACCTACATAGTTTTATTATTTCATATGTTCACCATTTTTCTTGCTTTCCAATTATATTATGAAGCAATCAAATTTCTTATTAAACTGCACAAGTCATGAAACTTACAAATTTGATATATATTCAGTTTGACTTATTTGTACATAACTTCCATAAAATGCATAATTACCTGTGAGGCATTAAAGACAAAAAAAGATGGCAAGAAACTAATATGTTTTTGTATTTAAAATTCTGTGAAGTGATTACAATTAAAACATTTTAAGTTAATAATATTGATTGGCAAGCTAAACTAATATAAATAATTATATGTTATTATATTTTATATTGAAAATGACTCCTTTGATTCTGGGTATATAGAACTAAAATGAATAATTTGCTCTGGGAACTCCTCCCAATGGGTTATGTGCAAAATGTAAGTAGCTTCAGGTTTGTATCAAAGATAGAAATCTACAGAAACTTCTATTTTAGTGTTATTTCATTTTTTCCCTTTTGGCTTCACTTGGTGGTGGTTGTGCATACTAATATAGTTTATCCATTTCACAGTAGGAGGCTACAATATCCTTGTGGTTAAGCATTCATAATAATGTATGATTAAACGATGAAAGAAACTGGTCTGATCCTAGGGGAAATTAGTGTATTCATTTCAGGATAATGACACTGTAATTAGAGGTATCAATGTTAAATGGAGAAAGGGTTGGTCATAGATTAAAACTGTTTTAACTTTTACTTCTATCTGTCAAATTTGGATATTTACTAATAATGATTAATTTCAGACAGTATTAAAGAAATATCTTAACAGCCCCAGTGAAAATTACTTTGTTTCCTGTTATATGTTTTCCTAGAATTCAAATTCATAAAATGCTTATACTTATGTCTGGAATCCCAAATAAAATTTAGCTATTTTTGGCCAAATCCTTACTGAAGAAGTTAAAGAAGAATTGAACCCTATGTTAAAGTGAGAATTTTTTTTTTGTTTTACACAAGACTTGAAAATAAAGCAATGTTACAAAGAAGCAGTTTTTTTTTAATTTTGAATGAGAAAATGTTTTTCAGAATATTATTTTTAAATCATGTAGAAAAATATATTTTGCTTTCAATGCAAGCATGAGAAACAAGTTAATAAAGATGAAAGTATAATTAGAACCATAGGAAACATTTTTTAAATGTCAGTTTTTATATTGAATCTTCATTGTGAATATTTATATTTATTATCTTTATACATTATGCATGTCCTTTTCTAACATTAGGTTGTTTCTTTATGTTGAGATAATCATTTTAACATAAGGATACAATATCGAGGAAACATAATTGGACACTCTCAAAATGTATTTTTAAGTTCCTAGAAGTCAAAATAAAAAAGGGGAGGGTGACACATAATCCTCTCCATCCTTGAATAACCTTGAGTTATCAGGTTGGCTTCTCTCATAAAATGGGAGTATGATCCCTAAATAAGCATGCTTTCACATCTCTTCTTTTAAGGAAAACTCTCTTGAGTTTAATTTATTTTTATTTAATTTTTATTATTGTTACTTTGTGAATGATGATTTTTTTCAAAGAAAAAAGAAACAAGACAATAAATCCCCATGTGGAGCTTGAAAAATTGGGTTCATATGCTGCAAACCTCTTGAAAATTCTATAAAACAGCATGAGACATTGTTTTATTGAAATTCTAGCTATTTTTTTCACTTTTTAAAAGTTTTATTAGTTTCTACTTTATAACAAGGTGAATCAGTCATACATAAACATCTGTTCCCACATCCCTTCCCTCTTGCGTCTCCCTCCGTCCCACCCTCCCTATCCCACCCTTCCAGGCGGACACAAAGCACCGAGCTGATCTCCCTGTGCTATGCCACTGTTTCCCACTATCTATCTACCTTACGTTTGGTACTGTATATATGTCCATGTCTCTCTTTCGCTTGGTCACAGCTTACCCTTCCCCTACCCATATCCTGAGGTCCATTCTCAAGTAGGTCGGTGTCTTCATTCCTGCTTTACCCCTAGGTTCTTCATGACATGTTTTTTTCTTAAATTCCATATATATGTGTTAGCATACGGTATTTGTCTTTCTCTTTCTGACTTACTTCACTCTGTATGAGAGACTCTAGGTCTATCCACCTCATTACAAATAGCTCAGTTTCGTTTCTTTTTATGGCTGAGTAATATTCCATTGTATATATGTGCCACATCTTCTTGATCCATTCATCCAATGATGGACACTTAGGTTGATTCCAGCTCCGGGCTATTGTGAATAGAGCTGCAATGAACATTTTGGTACATGTCTCTTTTTGAATTATGGTTTTCTCAGGGTATATGCCTAGTAGTGGGATTGCTGGGTCATATGGTAGTTCTATTTGTAGTTTTTTAAGGAACCTCCATACTGTTCTCCATAGTGGTTGTACCAATTCACATTCCCACCAGCAGTGCAAGAGTGTTCCCTTTTCTCCACACCCTCTCCAGCATTTATTGTTTCTAGATTTCTTGATGATGGCCATTCTGACTGGTGTGAGATGATATCTCATTGTAGTTTTGATTTGCGTTTCTCTAATGATTAATGATGTTGAGCATTCTTTCATGTGTTTGTTGGCAGTCTGTATATCTTCTTTGGAGAAATGCCTATTTAAGTCTTCTGCCCATTTTTGGATTGGGTTGTTTGTTTTTTTGCTATTGAGCTGCATGAGCTGCTTATAAATTTTGGAGATTAATCCTTTGTCAGTTGCTTCATTTGCAAATATTTTCTCCCATTCTGAGGGTTGTCTTTTGGTCTTGTTTATGGTTTCCTTTGTTGTGCAAAAGCTTTGAAGTTTCATTAGGTCCCATTTGTTTATCTTTGTTTTTAGTTCCATTTCTCTAGGAGGTGGGTCCCAAAGGATCTTGCTGTGATTTATGTCATAGGGTGTTCTGCCTATGTTTTCCTCTAAGAGTTTGATAGTTTCTGGCCTTACATTTAGGTCTTTAATCCATTTTGAGCTTATTTTTGTGTATGGTGTTAGTGAGTGATCTAATCTCATACTTTTACATGTCCCTGTCCGGTTTTCCCAGCACCACTTATTGAAGAGGCTGTCCTTTCTCCATTGTACACTCCTGGCTCCTTTATCAAAGATAAGTTGACCATATGTGCGTGGGTTTATCTCTGGGCTTTCTATCCTGTTCCATTGATCTATCTTTCTGTTTTTGTGCCAGTACCACACTGTCTTGATTACTGTAGCTTTGTAGTATAGTCTGAAGTCAGGGAGACTGATTCCTCCAACACCATTTTTTATTCTCAAGATTGCTTTGGCTATTCGGGGTCTTTTGTTTTTCCAAACAAATTTTGAAATTTTTTATTCTAGTTCTGTGAAAAAATGCCAGTTTTAGTTTGATAGGGATTGCATTGAATCTGTAGATTGCTTTGGGTAGTAGAGTCATTTTCACAATATTGATACTTCCAATCCAGGAGCATGGTATATCTCTCCATCTATTTGTATCATCTTTAATTACTTTTATCAGTGTCTTTTAATTTTCTGAATACAGGTCTTTTGTCTCCTTAGGTAGGTTTATTCATAGATATTTTATTCTTTTTGCTGCAATGGTAAATGGGAGTGTTTTCTTGATTTCACTTTCAGATTTTTCATCATTAGTGTACAGGAATGCCAGAGATTTCTGGGCATTAATTTTGTATCCTGCTACTTTACCAAATTCATTGATTAGCTCTAGTAGTTTTCTGGTAGCATCTTTAGGATTCTCTATGTATAGTATCATGTCATCTGCAAACAGTGACAGCTTTACTTCTTCTTTTCCAATTTGGATTCCTTTTATTTCCTTTTTTCTTTGATTGTTGTGGCTAAAACTTCCAAAACTAAGTTGAATAAGAGTGGTGAGCGTGGGCAGCCTTGTCTTGTTCCTGATCTTAATGGAAATAGTTTCAGTTTTTCACCATTGAGGACAAAGTTGGTGGTGGGTTTGTCATATATGGCCTTTATTATGTTGAGGAAAGTTCCCTCTATGCCTACTTTCTGCAGGGTTTTTATCATAAATCGGTGTTGAATTTTGTTGAAAGCTTTCTCTGCATCTATTGAGATGATCATAGGTTTTTTCTTCTTCAATTTGTTAATATGGTGTATCAAATTGATTGATTTGCATATATTGAAGAATCCTTGCATTCCTGGAATAAACCCCACTTGATCATGGTGTATGATCCTTTTAATGTGCTGTTGGATTCTGTTTGCTAGTATTTTGTTGACGATTTTTGAATCTATGTTCATCAGTGAAATTGGCCTGTAGTTTTCTTTCTTTGTGACATCCTTGCCTGGTTTTGGTATCAACGTGATTGTGGCCTCGTAGAATGAGTTTGGGGGTACCCTCCCTCTGCTATATTTTGGAAAATTTTGAGAAGGATAGGTGTTAGCTCTTCTCTAAATGTTTGATAGAATTGGCCTGTGAAGCCATGTGCTCCTGGGCTTTTGTTCGTTGGAAGATTTTTAATCACAGTTTCAATTTCAGTGCTTGTGATTGGTCTATTCATATTTTCTATTTATTCCTTATTCAGTCTTAGCACGTTGTGCATTTTTAAGAATTTGTCCATTTCTTCCAGGTTGTCCATTTTATTGGCATAGATTTGCTTGTAGTAATCTCTCATGATCTTTTGTATATGTGCAGTGTCAGTTGTTACTTCTCCTTTTTCATTTCTAATTCTATTTATTTGACTCTTCTCCATTTTTTTCTTGGTGAGTCTGGCTAATGGTTTTTCAATTTTGTTTATCTTCTCAAAGAACCAGCTTTTAGTTTTATTGATCTTTGCTATCATTTCCTTCATTTCTTTTTCAATTATTTCTGATCTGATCTTTATGATTTCTTTCCTTCTGCTAACTTTGGGGTTTTTTTTTTTTGTTCTTCTTTCTCTAATTGCTTTAGGTGCAGGGTCAGGTTGTTTACTCGAGATGTTTGCTATTTCTTAAGGTGGGATTTTATTGCTACAAACGTCCCCCTTAGAACTGCTTTTGCTGCGTCCCATAGGTTTTGGGTCAACGTGTCTCCATTGTCAATTGTTCATAGGTATTTTTTAATTTCCTCTTTGATTTCTTCAGTGATCACTTCGTTATTGAGTAGTGTATTGTATAGCCTCCATATGTTTGTATTTTTTACAGATCTTTCCTGTAATTGATGTCTAGTCTCATTGCATTGTGGTCGGAAAAGATACTTGATACAATTTCAATTTTTTTAAATTTACCAAGGCTTGATTTGTGACTCAAGATATGATCTATCCTGGAGAATGTTCCATGAGCACTTGAGAAAAATGTGTATTCTGTTCTTTTTGGATGGAATGCCCTATAAATATCAATTAATTCCATGTTGTTTAATGTACCATTTAAAGCTTGTGTTTCCTTATTTATTTTCATTTTGGATGATCTGTCCATTGGTGAAAGTGGGGTGTTAACATCCCCTACTATGAGTGTGTTACTGTCGATTTCCCCTTTTATGGCTGTTAGTATTTGCCTTATGTATTGAGGTGCTCCTATGTTGGGTGCATAAATATTTACAATTGTTATATCTTCTTCTTGGATCGAGCCCTTTATCGTTATGTAGTGTCCTTCTTTGTCTCTTCTAATAGTCTTTATTTTAAAGTCTATTTTGTCTGATATAAGAATTGCTACTCCAGCTTTCTGTTGATTTCCATTTGCATGGAATATCTTTTTCCATCCCCTTACTTTCAATCTGTATGTGTCTCTAGGTCTGAAGTGGGTCTCTTGTAGACAGCATATATATGGGTCTTGTTTTTGTATCCATTCAGCCAATCTGTGTCTTTTGGTGGGAGCATTTAGTCCAGTTACATTTAAGGTAATTATTGATATGTATGTTCCTATTCCCATTTCCTTAATTGCTTTGGGTTCGTTATTGTAGGTATTTTCCTTCTGTTGTGTTTCTTGCCTAGAGAAGTTCCTTTAGCATTTGTTGTAAAGCTGGTTTGGTGGTGCTGAACCGTCTCAGCTTTTGCTTGTCTGTAAAGTTTTTAATTTCTCCATCAAATCTGATTGAGTTCCTTGCTGGGTAGATTAATCTTGGTTGCAGGTTTTTCTCCTTCATCACTTTAATTATGTCCTGCCACTCCCTTCTGGCTTGTAGAGTTTCTGCTGAGAGATCAGCTGTTAACCTGATGGGGGTTCCCTTGTGTGTTATTTGTTGTTTTTCCCTTGCTGCTTTTAATATGATTTCTTTGTGTTTAATTTTTGACAGTTTGATTAATATGTGTCTTGGCATATTTCTCCTTGGATTTATTCTGTATGGGACTCTCTGTGTCTCCTGGACTTGATTACCTATTTCCTTTCCCATATTAGGGACGTTTTCAACTATAATCTCTTCAAATATTTTGTCAGTCCCTTTCTTTTTCTCTTCTTCTTCTGGAACCCCTATAATTCGAATGTTGGTGCATTTAATGTTGTCCCAGAGGTCTCTGAGACTGTCCTCTGTTCTTTTCATTGTTTTTTTCTTTATTTTGCTCTGCAGCAGTTATTTCCACTATTTTATCTTCCATGTCACATATCCGATCTTCTGCCTCACTTATTCTGCTCTTGATCCCATCTAGAGTATTTTTCATTTCATTTATTGTGTTGCTCATCATTGCTTGATTCATCTTTAGTTCTTCTAGGTCCTTGTTAACTGTTTCTTCCATTTTGTCTATTCTATTTCCAAGATTTTGGATCTTGGAAATAGAAGCTTGGATCATCTTTACAATCATTATTCTGAATTCTTTTTCAGGTAGACTGCCTATTACCTCTTCATTTGTTAGGTCTGGTATGTTTTTATCTTGCTCCTTCACCTGCTGTGTGTTTTTGTGTCTTCTCATTTTGCTTATGTTACTGTGTTTGATGTCTCCTTTTTGCAGGCTGCCGATTCGTAGTTCCCATTGTTTTTGGTGTCTGTCCCCAGTGGCTAAGGTTGTTTCAGTAGGTTGTGTAGGCTTCCTGGTGGGGGGTCTAGTGCCTATGTTTTGGTGGTTGAGGCACAATTTTGTCTTTCTGGTGGACAGGTCCACATGTGGCGGTGTGTTTTGGGTTGCCTATTGCCTTATTATGTTTTTAGGCAGCCTCTGTGCTAGTAGGTGGGGTTGTGTTCCTGTCTTGCTAGTTGCTTGGCATAGGGTGACAAGCACTATAGCTTGCTGGTCGTTGACTGAAGCTGGGTGCTGGTGTTGAGATGGAGATCTCTGGGAGATTTTTGCCACTTGATATTATGTGGAGCTGGGAGGTCTCTTGTGGACATGTGTCCTGAAGCTGGCTCTCTCATTTCAGAGGCGCAGCACTGACTCCTGGCTGCAGCACCAAGAGCCTTTCATCTACCCGGCTCAGAATAAAAGGGAGAAAAATTAGAAAGAAAAATTAGTAGAAGAAAGAGAGAAAGAAAGAAAGGAAGAAGGAAATAAAGGAAGGAAGAAAGAGAGAAAGGAGGGAGAGAGGGAGCGAGGAAGCAAGGAAAGAAAGAAAGAAAGAAAGAAAGACAGGAGGGAGGGAGGGAGGAAGGAAAGAAAGAGAGAAAGAAAGAAAAGAGGGGCAGAGGGAGGGAGGGTGGAAGGGAAGGTAGGAAAAAAATAAAGAGAGAAGATAAAGTAAAATAGAATAAAGTATAAAATATAGTAGCATTATTAAAATGAAAAAGTAATTATTGAAAAAAATATGGACAGATAGAACCCTGGGACATATGGTGGAAGCAAAGCTATACAGAGAAAATCTCACATAGTAGCATACACATACACATTCACAAAAAGAGAACGGGGGGGGGAAATCGAAAATCTTGCTCTCAAAGTCTACCTCCTTAATTTGGGATAATTCGTTGTAAAAAGAGGAAAAAGGAAAAAAGTCTGAAATCTTGCTCTCAAATTCCACCTCCTTAATTTGGGATAATTCGTTGTAAAGAGAGGAAAAGGGGGGAAAATTTTAAATCTTGTCTTCAAAGTCCACCTCCTCAATTTGGGATGATTCCCTGTCCATTCATCCACTCCACAGATGTAGGACACATCAAGCGGACTGTGGAGCTTTAATCCGCTGCCTCCGAGGCTGCACAGAGAGATTTCCCTGTATCTTCTCTGCTCTCACAGCTCCCGGGTCTCAGCCTTGGACCTGGCCCCGCCTCTGCACGTAGGTTGCCGGAGGGTGTCCGTTCTTCGTTCAGACAGGACGGGTTTAAAGTAGCCGCTGATTCGGGGGCTCTGGCTCACTCAGGCCAAGGGGAGTGAGGGGCACGCAGTGCGGGGCGAGTCTGTGGTGGCAGAGGCCGGCGTGACGTTGCACCAGCCCGAGGCGCTCCATGCGCTTTCCTGGGGAAGCTGTCCCTGAATCCCGGGACCCTGGCAGTGGCAGGCTGCACAGGCTCCCTGGAAGGCGGGGTGGACAGTGATCTGCGCTTGCACACAGGCCTTGTGGTGGCAGGAGCAGCAGCCCCAGTGTCCCACGCCCGTCTCCAGGGTCCACTCCTTTATCCATGGCTTGCCCTTGTCTCTGGAGCTCCTTTAAGCAGCATTCTCTTTTTTTTTTATAGCAATTAGTTTTATTTTATTTTATTTTATTTTATTTTATTTTATATTTTTTTAATTTTTTTAAATTAGTTTCTGCTTTATAACAAAGTGAATCAGTCATACATATACATCCGTTCCCACATCCCTTCCCTCATTTGTAATGAGGTGGATAGACCTAGAGTCTGTCATACTGAGTGAAGTAAGTCAGAAAGAGAAAGACAAATACCGTATGCTACACATATATATGGAATTTAAAAAAAAATGTCATGAAGAACCTAGGGGTAAAACGGGAATAAAGACACAGACCTACTTGAGAATGGACTTGAGGATATGGGGAGGGGGAAGTGTAAGTTGTGACAAAGCTAAAGAGAGGCATGGACATGTATACACTACCAAACGTGAGGTAGATAGATAGTGGGAAGCAGCCGCAGAGCACGGGGAGATGCATGAGGTAAGCAGCATTCTTAATGCCCTCTCCTCACGCACCAGGAAACAAAGAGGGAAGAAAAAGTCTCTTGCCTCTTCGGCAGCTCCAGACTTTTTCCCAGACTCCCTCCTGGCCAGCTGTGGTGCACTAACCCCTTCAGGCTCTCTTCCTGCCACCAGCCCCAGTCCTCTCCCTGCGCTCCTACTGAAACCCAATACCCGAGCCTCAGCTCCCAGCCCCGCCTGCCCCAGCGGCCGAGCAGACAACCCTCTCGGGCTGGTGAGTGCCTGAGGGAACCAATCCTCTGTGCGGGAATCTCTCCACTTTGCCCTCCACACCCCTGTTGCTCCACTCTCCTCCGCTACTCTGAAGCTTTCCCCCTCTGCCACCCGCAGTCTCCGCCCACGAAGGGGCTTCTAGTGTGTGGGAACCTTTCCTCCTTCACGGCTCCCTCCCACTGGTGCAGGTCCCGCCCCTATCCTTTTGTCTCTGTTTATTCTTTTTTCTTTTGCACTACCCAGGTATGTGGGGATTTTCTTGCCTTTTGGGAGGTCTGAGGTCTTCTGTCAGCGTTCAGTAGGTGTTCTGTAGGAGTTGTTCCACGTGTAGATGAATTTCTGATGTATCTGTGGGGAGGAAGTTGATCTCCGCGTCTTACTCTTCCACCATCTTCCTCTCCCCCTCAACTTCTAGCTATTGATCCAACAGAATGCTTGTTTGGAGAATGCCTTTGCAGCTTTATTTGAACACAAAAAATACTTTTGTCTTTAGAGAGTATGTGGGCAGGGGGGATTTTGTTTCCATATGCAGCATTCATCTCATGTATACACATTCCTCATGCTGAGGGCAATGAAGACAGTCTGACCTTGAAATATATAGGACATCTCAAATCCCCTGTGTGTATACAAATATATACATATATAATAAAACATGATGATTAAAGGATGGTATGATAAATTTTTTGAGTAAAGAAAAAACATTCAAATAATAGCTAAATTAAATAATTCGAAATGTGATCTCTTTCCTAAGCAGAGTATGTGAATAAATTCTAAATCAGGAGGCCAGATGCCAGGAATAACAAAATTAAAAAAAAATATGATTGTAAAATTTTCAGTACTGTATAGAAGCCTTTTATCACCCACTAGGCAAGTCTGTGAATGAAAGGACAATCATCTCAGAAGAGATATGTATCATCTGTGATATTTGTGAAATTAGCTGATTCCATGTAAGTAAAATGAGATGCTATTAGTGAATGGTGCTGGACCAAAAACAGAACTATTAACACAAAGAAGAAAGACATAAATTTCAAGAAAATATTCTAGATATTAGCCTGCTGAACCATTAGGAGAGAATCTTACTTTAAGAATAGTTATCATGGTTAAAACAAATACTTGTGTTTGTCCTTTTCTTCTCTTTCTTTTCTTTTCTCTTTCTTCTTTCCTTTTCTCTTCCTCCCTCTCTCCTTCCATCTTTCTTCTTTTCCTCCTTCCTTCCCTTATTCCTTTTTTTCTTAATTTCTTTCTTTTGAAACAAAGATTGAAAACTGCAATAATAGCAACACCTGCAATTACACCATTGCATATGCTTTTAGATGTTTTAACTAATATCATAATGAGTAATTATTAAACTGTTAGGTCTGGCTGTCTTCTTTTTTTAATAAATTTATTTATTTGTTTGTTTTTATTTTTGGCTGTGTTGGGTCATTGTTGCTGTGCACAGGCTTTCTCTAGTTGTGTTGAGTGGGGGTTACTCTTCCTTCTGGTGTGCCTGCTTCTCATTGTCGTGGCTTCTCTTGTTGTGAAGCACAGACACTAGGCACACAGGCTTCAGTAGTTGTGGCACGTGGGCTCAGTAGTTGCGGCTCATGAGCTCTAGAGTGAAGGCTCAGTAGTTGTGGCACATGGGCCTAGTTGCTTCACGGCATGTGGGATATTCCCAGACAAGGGCTTGAACCCATGTCCCTTGCATTGGCAGGCAAATTCTTAAACTCTGTGCCACCAGGGAAGACCAGGCTGTTTTCTTCTTATTAACAAAAGTTAAAAGTAAATACAATAAAAGTAGACGTGTATAAATATAGGGATAACATTTTGTGAGAGTTTTATTGTACATTCCTACATGTAATATCTTTGGTGGAAAAACGAAAGTGTAAGTATCCTGGCAACTACACAGTGTTTAAAATTTGTTAAATTTTTGAAAGTAATATTGAAATTACCATGTGCATATCAGCATTCAGTATATTCAGTGATGGTTCAAAATATAGACTTCATACAGATGTGGAAAATTGCTACATTTAGAAATATAAACTTTGTATCTTATTACATTTCCAAATGTATTCAACTTACCCTTAATGTGAATTCTGTTTCTGGAGGTTATAAATCACAAATGGTATTGAAATACTGACTCAGAACTGAGTCAATCATAGGCAAAAGGACCTCTTGAATGATGTGATTAGCCACAGGATCAATGAGTGATACGTAGTTGAAAAAATGGACTGGAGAATTTGAGTTATTTGTCAGAGATTTAGTCATGGTCTAGAGAACTGCATCACACTCAACCATACTTCTTTGATCCTTGACAAAAGTCAGTTATATTAAGAGGTAGAATATAAAAGTCAAAGTCACCAAGCCAAGCTCCTTGCTTTGTATGTTTTCTAAAGGGATGCTTTGCTTTGCCTCTCTCTCTCTCTCTCTCTCTCTCTCTCTCTCTCTCTCTCTCTCTCTCTTTCTTTCTTTCTCTTTCTCAATAGCCTTCCATATATAGCCAGTATTTTCCCAGTTTACAGGAGAGGAAATTGAATCACAATAAAAAATTTAAAACTTGCCTAAGTGGAAGAATTAGGTTTTGAAGTTGAATTTAGTCTGATTCTATAGACCAATTCCTTAATATCAGGCATTACAGTGTAAAAGTTGAGTGCCAACCCTCAAATCAGATTAACAGGATTTGAATCCTGGGATTCAAACTGTGGGATCTTGGGCTTAATTTCTCACCTACAAAATGTGTATAATATCAGTGCCTTATTTATAGCTTTGTGAGCATTAAATAAGTTAATGTATGTAAATCATTTAGAGTGGGCCTGGAACTTGATGAGTCCTATATAAGTGTTGGCTCTTGGTATCAACACTTTATCTGCTGTTGCGATTAGATTGTACATTTAGATTTACTTGTGTTAAGGTTTATACACAATAGGTCTGGACACCTGAGTTTTCAGGGTTATTTGATGTGATACGATAATGCATTACACTAAGTTACCAACATGATGAAAATGGAATAATGACTTCGTATTTCATACAAGCTTATAAGATTTTGTAAAGCAATATTGATTCATATTCAGATGGAAGGTCAGTGTAACATGTGAAAAGAGAAGTATGAGGGTATAAAGAATTATGATTATGCTTTAAAATATGGATGAATGGAAAATAACACTTTAATTTCCTTAATCTTCTTGGTGCCATATGATAAAATTTACCTCCTTCTCTTGCCTAAGGAGGGTGACAGAAAAAAGCAGATAAGAAAGCAGAACTAGAAATACAAATTAATGTATCCAGTAATATACTTATTTTCTTTTCCTTTTTTCCACTTTAAACATGCTTAAATGAAAACTGCTTTGTGGCTCAGGTTCCTGTTTCTATGAGTTTTTGTGTCAAATATAGCAGCTTAACTACATTTGGCATTACTCTGATCAAAATATTTTAATTTCTGTCCCCAATAATCATATTCCTGGAGCTACTTCCGTTGTCTTTTTCTACCTTGTCTTCTGAGTGAGAAACAGTGAAGCAAATGTCAGTAGATTGGGTCAGGATATAGCTCTGTCACATTTTAGAGAAACTGTTACCTATATTTCATCTTTCTGTCAGGGACATAGAAAAATGCACTGAAATATGACTGAAAGAGCTTTCAGAAGTAAGATCAATAAATTAAAGCTTGCATTTAAATGATAAAAGTAAATCCCCTTCTAACAGAGCTATTTTTAAAGTTTAAACTGATCCTTTCCATGTTTTAAGCTGTATTTAAGTCTAATGAAAATTTGAAATCATTACAATACAATTTTATTGGAAAAAATAACATAGACATTATTATAACATATACTTTCTCTATTAAGTATTGTTATGGGCTAAATTATGCCCTTCCAAATTCATATGTTGATGAATAATTCCTAGTACTTCAGGATGTGATTGTATTTGAAGATAGGTCCTTTAAAGTGATAATTAAGTCAAAATTAAGTAATTAGGGTGGGCCCTGATATAATCAGACCGGTGTCCTTATAAGAAGAGGAGATTACAACACATGGAAAGACACTAGGAGTTAATGTGCACAGAAGGATGACCATGTGAATTGGCAGCAAGAGAGATGCTATTTGCAAGCCAAAGACAGAGACCTCAGAGGAAACCAGTATCAGCCACCCTAATCTTGGACTTCCAGCCTCCAGAACTGTAAAAAAATAAATTTCTATTTTTTAAGCCACCAAGTCTGTGGTATTTTTTAAATGCAGCTTTAACAAATTAACACAGATCTAATGCAAAAGTAGTGAGTCAAATAATCAATATATCTATATAAGTTGATAAATTAGTTATAATTTACAACAAAATCTCCTTTATCCCACCTCCCCTTAATCAACTCATCATATAATCAAAACTCTGAATTAACTCTGTAAAAGAATTTTTATGGCTCATTTCCCACTGGCTAATTTCTTGTTTGTAAGTATTTTTTGCCCTTACAAGTTAGTCTATGCTTATATATGATATTATTTTTTATCAAATATAGAGATCCAGTTTTATTTATTATAGCAATTATATAATTATTATGTAAATCTATTAAAAATGAATGCAAAAACAAAGACTGTCTTTCTTTAATGGAGGTTTGCTTCCATTAAAATTAAATATATTTGCTGTGCAAAAGCTTTTAAGTTTAATTAGATCTCACTTGTTTTGTTTTGTATTATTTTGTTGCTTTTCTAATTTTCATTATCTAGGAGGTGGATCAAAAAATATCTTGCTGTGATTTATGTCAGATAGTGTTCTGCCTATGTTTTCTTCTAAGAATTTTATAGCAGGCGGTCTTACATTTAGGTATTTAATCCATTTTGAGTTTATTTTTGTGTATGGTGTTAGAGAATGTTCTAATTTCATTCTTTTACATGTAGCTGTCCAATTTTCTCAGCACCACTTAGTGAAGAGACTGCCTTTTCTCCATTGTGCATTCTTGCCTCTTTTGTCATACATTAGATGACCATAGGTGCATGGGTTTATCTCTGGAATTTCTATCCTGATCCACTGACCTATATTTCTGTTTTTCTGCCGGTACTACACTGTCTTGATTACTGTAGCTTTGTAGTATAGGCTGAAGGAAACTGTAAACAAAACTAGAACACAATTCACAGAATGGAAGAAAATGTTTGCAAGTGAAGTGGCTGACAAGGGATTAATCTCCCAAATACACAAACAGCACATGCATCTCAATATCAAGAAAACAAAGAACACAATCAAAAAATGGGCAGAAAATCAAAATAGACATTTATCCAAAGAAGACATACAGATGGCCAACAGGCACATGAAAAGATGCTCACCATCACTAATTTTCAGAGAAATGCGAGTCAAAACTACAATGAGGCATCACCTCACACCCGTCAGAATGACCATCATCAAAAAATCTACAAACAATAAATGATAGAGAGGATGTGGAAGAAAGGGAACCTTCCTACACTGTTGGTTGGTATGTAAATTGGTTCAGACACTATGAAGAATGGTGTGGAGGTTCCTTAAAACACTAAAAGTAGAGCTACAATATGATCCTGTAATCCTGGGCATATATCCAGAGAAAAAACATAATTCATAGAGATACATGTGCCCCAATGTTCATTGCAACACTGTTTACAATAACCAGGACATGGAAGCAACCTAAATGTCCATCGACAGAGGAATGGATAAAGAAGATGTGGTATATGTATACAATGGAGTATTAATCAGCCATGAAAAAGAACGAAATAATGCCATTTGCAGCAACATGGATGGACTTAAAGACTGTCATACTGAGTGAAGTAAATCAGACAGAGAAAGACAAATAACATATGATATTGCTCTGTGGAATCTTAAAAAAATGTTACAAATGAACCTATTTACAAAACAGAAGTAGAGTCACAGATGTAGAAAATACACTTATGGTTACCAAAGGTGAAAGGGGGGGGAGGAATAAATTGGGAGATTGGCATTGACATATACACACTATTTTATATATATAATAGATAACAAATAAGGACATACTGTATAGCACAGGGAACTCTACTCAGTACTCTATAATGACCTATATGGGAATAAAATCTAAAAAAGAGTGTATATATGTATAGGTATAATTGATTTACTTTGCTGTACAGCAGAAACTAACACAACTTTGTAAATCAACTCTACTCCAATAAAATTAATTTAAAAAATTAAAAAATAATAATAATTAAATGTATTGCTTTGAGAGGTCTCTGTAGTAGAGAATTGCTTTAAAGATTGCAATCAAATAATATGTGTATGAGAACAGTAAAATTAGAAAAAAAAGGAAAAATTAATTTCAAAAACCTAGAAATATTGCACTCAGATTACCTTGTGAGTTTGTTCACATTGAACCACCAAACAATATCTCTGATATAGATGCTAAAATTCTGAACAAAATACTAGCAAACCAAATTCAACAGTGCTGTAAAAAAATGGCACTATGATCAATTGGGACTCGTTCCTTGGATACAAGGATAGTTCAACCTACATAAATCAGTTAATGAGATAAATCACATTAATAAATGAAAGATAAAAATCATACTGTATAGCACAGGGAACTCTACCTAATGCACTGTGGTAACCTAAATTGGAGGGGAGTCCAAAAGGGAGGGGATATCTGTATGTGTATGGCTGATTCATTTTGTTGTGCAGTGGAGGCTAACACAACAGTGTAAAGCAAACATACTCCAACAAAATTAATTAAAAAAAATCATATGGTCATCTTAAAAGCTGCATTAAAAACATTTGATAAAATTTGACATCTTTTCATAACAAAATTCTCAATAAATTGATTATAGAAAGAACATAGTTCACCAAACTAAAGGTCATGTATAACAAGCCCATAGCCAACATCATACTCAGTGGTGAAAGTTTAAAAGCTTTTCCTCTAAAACCAGGAACAAACATGAGTGTAACCATTCTCTTCATTCTTTTTCAACATAATACTGGAAGTTCTAGAGAGAGCAATCAGACAAGAAAAAGAAAAAAATATAATAATAATAATAAGGCATGCATGAAAATCAGAAAGAAAGAAGTAAAATTGTCTTTGAATAAGACATGATCTTCTATATGGAAAATCCTAAGGACTTCACCAAAAAACTCTTAGAACTATTCAATGAATTCAATAAAGGTGCAGGATAAAAAAATCAACATACAAAAGTCTGTTGTGTTTCTACATGCTTACAACAAATTATCTGAAAAAGAATAAGGAAGTTAGTTCCATTCATAATAGCATCAAAAATAGTAAAATATTTGGGAAAAATTTTAACTAAGAAGGTAAATACCTATAAAATGAAAAGTATAAGACATTGATGAAATAAATTGAAAAAGAGAAATAAATGGGAAGATATCTCACAAATATGAATTGTGAGAATCAATATTGTTAAATGTCCATACTGTCCGAAATTATCTAAAGACATAACAAAATCCCTATGAAAATTACAATGGCATTTTTCACAGAGGTAAAAAAAAAAAAGACTCTAAAATTTGTATGGAACTTCAAAAGACCCTAAATAGCCAAACAATTTTAAAAGAGAACAAAGCTCTGAAAGAAGCACACTTCCTATTTAAAACTATACTACAAGACTATAATAATCAAAACAGTATGGAGCTGTCATAAAAACAGACACATAGTCCAATGGAACAGAATTGAGATAGCCCAGAAATAAACCATAGTATATATTGTCAACTAATATTTGATAAGGGTAGGAAGAATACTCAATGGGGAAGAGACAGTTTCTTCAATGAATGTTGCTGGAAAAATTGGATGTTCACGTGCAAAAGAATAAAGGACTTCTATCTTACACCACTCAAAAAGTTAACTCAAAATAGATTAATGACTTCAATGTAAGGACTGAAATCATAAAACTCTTACATTAAAACAGAATAAATGCTTCTTGAAATTTAATGTAAGAGTTTTATGATTTGGTAATGATATTTTGGGTACAATACCCAAAGCACAAGCAACAAAAGCAAAAATAAACAAGTGGGGCTACATCAAAATTAAAAGCTTATCCACAAGAAAAGAAACAATAAACAAAATGAAAAGCAACCTACCAAATGGGAAAACTATTTGTAAACCACTTATCTGGTATGGGGTTAATATCCAAAATATATATTTAAAAAGCTCATAAAACTCAGTACAAAAAATCTAATTAAAAATGGGCAGAGGATCTGAATAGATTTTTCTAAAGAAGACACACAGATGGCCAACAGGTACATAAAGAGGTGCTCAACATCACTAATCATCAGGGAAATGCAAATCAAAACCATCATAAGATGTCACCTCACAACTTTTACAATGGCTATCATCAAAAAGACAAAAGAAAAGTGCTGGTGAGGATGAGGGATAAAGGGAACTTAGGTACACTGTTGGTTGGGGATATACATTGGTATAGCCACTGTGTAAAACAGTATGGAGTTTCCTCGAAAAATTAAAAATAGAACTACCATATGATCCAGGAATTCCACTTCTGGGTATATATCTAAGGGATATGAAATCACTATCTCAAAGAGATATATAAACACCCATGTTCATTGCAGTATTTTTTACAACTGCGAAGACATGGTAGCAACCTTACTGTCAGTGGTTGAATGGATAGATAAAGGTGATGTGTATACATATACAATGTAATATTGTTTATTCATAAAAAAGAAGGCAATCCTGTCATTTTTGACAACACTGATGAATTTTGAGATTATTATTCCAAGGAAAATAAGTCAGGTAAAGAAAAATAGAAAGGCAAATACTGTATGATGTTATTTAACTTTGAAGGAAAAGAAAAACATGTCCAGCATAAGGGAATATAATCATCAATAATGTAATATATTTGTATGGTGACATAGGGCAACTAGAATTATTGTGGTGAGTATTTTGTAATGTTTAGAAATATCAAGTCACTATGTTGTGCACCGGGAACTAACATAGTGTTGTAGGTCAATTATACTTCAAAAAACAAACAAACTCATAGAAAAATAGATCATATAATCATATATGTGGTTACCAGAGGAGGGATGGGGGCAGGGGGAATTGAATGAAAGTGGTCAACAGGTACAAACTTCCAGTTATAAGATAAATAAGTACTAGAGATGTAATGCACAACATGGTTAATACAATAAACACTGCTTTATGTTATATATGAAAATTGAAGAGAATAAAGCCTAAGAGTTCTCATTACATGGAAAAAAAATTCTCTTATTTTTTATCTATAAGAGATGATGGAAGTTCACTAAACTTGTGGGGTAAACATTTCATGATGTATGTAAGCCAAATCATTTTGCTGTACACCATAAACCTATACAGTGCTATATGTCAATTATCTCTCAATGAAAGTGGAAGAAAAATAGACAAGCTAACTGATAGAACACAGGCAGATTGGTGGTTGCCAGGGGTCAGGTAGATGGCAAAAATGGGTGAAGGTGGTCAAAGAATACAAATTTCTAGTCGTAAGATGAATAAATTCTATGTGTGCAATGTACTGCATGATGATTATTGTGAGCAATACTGTGTTGTTTTATGAAATGTCCAAAACAGTGAATCTTAAGAATTCTCACCACAAAAATAATTGTAACTATGTGAAGTGATGAATCTGTTAGTTAATCTTATGTGATAATCATTTCAAAATATATACATATATCAAATCATTACTTTGTACAACTTTACAGATTGTTATATGTCAATTATATCTTAATAAAGGTGGGAAAAAATGAAAACTCCCAAAGGCTGTTTTCGTTCCTAACATGGCGTAGCCTACTGTTCTACATTACATTTTTTAAAGTTATGGTGTCTATAATGACCTCAAGTTAAAATCCTTGAAAATATAAATGAGATTAGTTTTAGAAGAAAATTGATATACAACTTAAAGCAGACTACTAATCCCACAAGATAAATATATAGTTTTCTAGTGTCACTGTTTATGGTGTGGTTTCATTTTTTGTAATAAAAAACACTTTGGTTTTACACAAATATTTCAGATATTCATTTCTGCCTATAAATACTAATATTTTCACTGAAAATTATTCTGTCCTTATTCATGAACGTTCATGTGATATTAAATGAGATTGTCCTTTTAAATCATTAATGGGAAAATTTCTAAATCCTCTAATAAATGCCAAAGTCAATTATTATTGTTAACCCACAATCACAGGCCTTAGCAAAAAACATTACTGGATATTAAACACACTTTGATAAAAAACAAACTAAATTTAAATAATTATGCTTCTTTTTTTTCAATTGACTTTATTATGAGTTACTTTTAAATTATGAGAATTACATGACATTTATGCTCAGTGATATGAAAATGAATAACAATATTTTGTCCCTGGGAAGTAAAGTTACTCAGAAAAGTAATGGGAACATCTAAATAAATCTCATTTGGAAGTCTGATTTAAAGAAACATTTGGCCAAACATGTTTCCTGGGCCGTATTCAATTTTCAATATAGTTGTTGCAGAATGAAATATTAAATCTACACAAATAATTTATTGCCATTATCATAAAATAGCATTTACACAAATGGGTGATAAGTGTTTTTTGAATGCCATGTAAGTGAACTATGAAAAGTATTTGTTCCTCAAAATATACATTCCCAAGATCATCAGTGAATTGTTGTCTGTAGTACGAGTTTGACCAAATATGTTAAGATAAAATAACCAATTAATTAGATATATTTTTGGTAAGGAACTACAGTTAAGATTTTGTACTGAGAAGAAAATTAGTTAATGTAGTAATGTATCAATAGTCATTTGACATTTTAGAATTATAACTCTACAAAATTTACAGTTTTGAGTTTTTAATCCTTTATGATGTGCTCTCGGAATAAAAATAATATATTTTAGAAATGGAGAAGCTCTGTGTTTCATATGCTTGATTTTTTGGTATTAGCTATAATTATTGCTTTCGAAGAAGACTGTAAATAGACTCTAATTAAAGTGATCTCTATCACAATGCTTATGCTGTCAATGCACGGTGAGGTTAAAAATTTATTTTGAGCAATGGACTGAAATAGCTTCCTGGAGATATTTGCAATTGCTTTATTCTTTTCTGAACGTCTGAACTTTGTATTCAATCCAGAATTGAAATCTATCTCGGCCCCAATACCTAACCTTATTTGGCCCCTTAACACTCTTGGGAATAAATAAGGCAAAATCATTTAGTGAGGAAATAAGAGGGTTATTTTTAACACTTGGGTTCTCAAAATGGATACAGAATGGATATTTTAGGCAACACTTATTCTTTGCATTATTACAAAACACTCTTTCATTTATCCATGCTTATCTGCTCTTTTATTTTCATGAATTTAAGGTACTTGACCAAAATACATTCAAAGTAGAGATCTTTTCTTTTGGTTATTTAATTATCACATATTAATTTCCATGTTCTACCCCTCCAAATATAGAGGTATATGTCTGCACGATTATTTTTTGAACTTATTGTGCCGTGAAACTTGATTAAAAAAACACATTTGATAAAATTTTAAAAAAATGTGGAGGAAAATTTACAAAATTATTTTTGCCACCAAAAGTAAAAATTCAGGGAAATGATTCATAAGTACATTGTCCAAGACTTGTCAAGTCTATTCATTTTGGTGTTCATTCTGTAGAATTATATTAACATGCTCTTATGATTATGACTTGTTTTTATCCAATTAGAATTCAACATTTCTTAATGCCATTTAAAAATGTACCAGAAATGTCTTTTGTCCTTGGCTCTCCTGACACTGCCAGTAAAAATTCTCCATCCCTGTAGGCATCTCTTATGAGTTTCTCAGATTCAGAATAATTTATAATGAGTAAATTAAACAATTCTCTAACATCTTAATAGCTTTACTCTGCTTCTTATCCTCAAGTTCTAAAGATTTGATTACTGTGTTGAGAACATAAAAATGAATGTTATAAATTGGAAGCTGTCAGAAATGGTCAAATGAAAAAGTGCTGATGCATAAAACAATGAATGGTGAATAAAAATGAATATCTTCTGGATTTGTTAATGTTGTGCATAAAGAGTAACTTATTTTATATGTTTATTTTTATTTTTTTATGGATTATAGTGGGAGAAAGTTTCATGACATGAAGTATGATGTACCCCTGAATATAATCGCTAGGATTGTAGTTATGGCTCTGTGTACCCTTTTATATATACCAACTCTCAAAATAAAATACTTATTAAAGAATATCCAAGGGAGGGGGGATATAATAACAAAAGTAAACTAAAAGTGAGTCACAAACCATTGTAAAATTTTATCATGAGACCAAAATTTTAGCTCGTTATTATTATTATTATTATTATTATTATATCATAACAGTTCAGAAAAATGTGGGCTAGAATAATTTTTTGAACAAGCTGTTGCAAAGTTTGGGACATGTTTAGGTTGTTTTTTGTTAGTTAATATGCAGTTATGCTTTGGCTAAGTTTATATTTTAGACAAATTTGGGGGTTGCTTTCCTGGAGGCTTCCTTATTCTGAGTTTTATGTCTTTAAAATTAATATTAACAACAGAACTTTAGCAATCATAGATATGGATGAATTAAGAAATGTAGAATATGAAAACCATGGATGTTTATTTCCTGCAGTCACTGGAACATAATAAAGAAAATATTTTGAAAGTAAATATCAGAATGCATTGCATGAATTCTGAGTAACAAATAGTCCATCATTATCCAGCACCAACTCACACCTCCAACTTTGTTCACCTATCCAATGCCTACTCTGCTACTGAAGCTGTTTTGGGCACTTGTAATGCATTAGTGAACAATCAGATCCATGTTCCTGCCAACACAGAGTTGATTTTCTCATAGGAGAAAAATACTACTTATTCCTTTTCCCTAGAAAACTACTTGCAGTTCCTGGAATATACCATGCTTTTTACACTTCCATACCTTTTCAAATACCATTCTCTCTGTCTCTAATGCATTCCTACACACCATTATCTAAATGGTGAATGTCCGTTATTTTTTTTTCTTTTCCAGCTTTATTGTGTTATAATTGACATATAACATTATGTAAGTTTAAGATGTAAAACGTGTTGATTTGACACATTTATGTGCTGCAATATGATTATCATTGGAGTGTTAGTTAACACCAGCATCTTGCCAATTAACTGCAATTTCATTTTTGTAGTGAGAATACTTATGACCTACTCTCTTACCAACTTTCAAGTATATAGTAGGTACATCAATGTTATCTATACTCACAATACTTTGTGTTAGAGCCCCAGAACTTATTCGTCTTATAACTAGAAGTTTGTACTCATTGACTAGCATCTTTCCATTTCTCCCAACCCACAGTTCCTAGTAATCACAATTCTAATCTCTGTATCTATGTGTTTGGCTTTTTAAGATCCCAAACGTAAGTAATATTATACAATATTTGTCCTTTCTCTTTCTGACTCATTTCATTTAGCATACTAACCTCAAGGTCTATCTATGGTGTACAAATGACAGTATTTTATTATTTCTCATGGATGAATAATGTTCTATATTTCTATTTGTATGTGTATATATAGATAAATATATCTAACTATATATGTAACTATATATACGCATATATATACACACACACACACACACACACACACACACACATATATCACATCTTCCTTATTCATTGATTATTTGATGGACTTTTATGTTGTTTTCATATCTAGCTATTTTAAATAATGCTGCAAAAAAAAAAAAAAAAAACATTGGATTGCAGATAGCTCTTCTATATCCTGTTTTTATATCATTTGGATATATACCCAGAAATGGAATTTTAGTATCATACAGTAATTATGCTTTTAATATTTTGAGGAACCTCTATACTTTTTCCTACAGTGCCTATACCAGTTTACTTTCCCACCAACAGTGCACAAGTGTTCCTTTTTCTCCACGTCCTTGCCAAACACTTTTTATCTCTTGTCTTTTTGATGATAGACATTTTAATGGGTCTGAAGATATCTCATGGTTGTGATTGGCATTGCCCTGATGATTAGTGATATCAACCAAATTTTCATGCTTAAGAACATATTTCTGACTTCTTTGGAAAAAAATGTCTATTTTCTCTACCCTTTTTTAATTGGATTGTTTGGGGTTTTTTGTTATTGACTTATATGAGCTCTTTTAAACTTTTGAATATTAACCTCTTATCAGAAATATGGTTTGCAAATATTTTTCTCCCATTCAATAAGTTTCCTTTTCATTTTATTGTTTGTTTTGTTGTTGTTGTGCAGATGCTTTTATTTTGATGACATTTTACTTACTTTTGCCTTTGTTGCTTGTACTTCTGGTGTCATATCCAAAATTTTATTGCCATGATCAATGACAGGAAATTTCCCAAGTTTCCTCCAGGAGTTTTACAGTTTCAGGTCTTACATTTGTTCGTTTTTTGTGTGTTCATTTATTTTAAAGTACAATACAGGGGTTCAATTTTATTTTTCTGCATGTGATTATCCACTTTTCCAAGCACTGCTTATTGGAGAGACTATCCTTTTCTCCACTGAGTATTTTTGGTGCCCTTGTCAAGTATTAGTTGAAAGTATATACTAGAGTTTATTTCTGATCTCTTGGTTTTGTTTAGGGAGTCAACTGCAGAATGGAGGATGTGGGTTGGGCACATGGTACGCTGTGGGTGCCTCTTCACCAGTTAGGGGAATCTGTGGGTGAGGTTTTTCCCACAGATCATAGGCAGGCTTCTTGGTGGAGTCCAGAATGTACTCAGCAGTAACCTTGTCTCTTTACTCTCCTCCAGGAGCCTTACATACTGCTTTCTCAATCTGCTACATCTCCCCAGTCATGGAGTTCCTAATTTAATACTCTGGATGCTGAAAGAGAGAAATGAGTCTCTTTGGTAGTGTTCCACATATCTGGGGAAACCACAACTCACTCATTGGCTCCCCGTTTTCCCTGTAGGACAAGTTAAAGATCTGGTTTGGCCTATGCTGTGCCACCTTTGGGGAGTGGTGTTGCTGGTAAAGTCAAACTATTACTCTTACTTACTCTCTTGCATCCAGACTAGTATTTATTTTGCTCCAAAAAGGGTAACTTCTCCTGCTGAAATGTGCACTTGCACAAAGGCTTTCTTGTCCATAGTTTACCACCTAAGTCAGGATTCTTCAAGTGGTCCTGGACCATGGCCAACAGGGGCTGAAAACAGTTCACAGTCTCTTGTAGGTTTCACAGCTGGCACACATGTCTGTCTGTCTATTACTCAATGCACAGGTGAGTGAGACTCTGCATAGGTCCATTGGCGTATGGTGCTGGGTCACACAACTCCTATAAAGTCATTTCTGTTTGTGAATGGATGCCAAATTTTTGTTGTTGAAAGAGAGTGGTTCTGAATTAAACTTAGGTTTGCTTGCCCACACACAGTAAAGGCAATCTACTGCCCCTAGATTGTGGTGATAGAAAGTACAGCATTTACTGCAGAGCACCAAACAGGGAGAATGGACAGCTCATGCTTAAAAGACCCAAAGCCCCCAATGGCATTTAGGGAAGGGTTTTAAAGACAGTGTGAGAGAGAGGGTCACAAAGTGCATAATCAACTTGTGCACAGTTTTTTGATTGGTTTATGGTGAGGTAATAGGGTGATGTTTTGATAATCTCATTAATCCACCTTCTGGTTCCAATAGCTCTAGGGTCTATATGCTGGTGGTCAACATGCAGTGAATTTTTTTCCATTTGGCTGGGGTTTTAGTATCTGAAAAACAACTCAAGGATATGGTTCAAGATGTTATCTATAGCCCTTGAGGAGGAACTATATGTCCTTGACTATGTTTTATGGCTAAATTACTACTATTTTGTCTTGCTTGACTGCTTTCCTTTGTTTCTCTATTTTCTCACTTCTCTAATTAAATTTGCTCTTTGGAACTCGGGGAAGGTCTAGGGGGCTAAAGTTCTTTTACAAACAAGAGGTTGAAGACAAGGGGGAAGTGGTCTGTTGCTGGGAAGGCAGCAGGGTCCTGCTCAGTTTCATGGGAACAAAAGTAAGAGGTATCTATGTCACCATGATGCTGACAGAACTCTTTCCATTTATGTCTTGCAAGCTAACTCAACATCAACTTTATATTGTTCTTCCTGATGCTGCTACTTGAGCAGAGTTGATCACTAGCTCCTATGAAACTTCTATAAGATCACCTTTCAGATTTTATTATAATTATTTGTGTAAAGATCTATTTCACTTGATAGAGTGAGAAGTCTTAGAGTATAAGCTTTTTATCTTAGTTATCTCTGAATATCACTACCTAATACAATACCTAATATATAGAAAAAGAAAATAAATTTTGAATAAAAAATGACAATAATACACAATAGATAATGAACATTAGTTGAAAATAGTTTGATCCCCATCATTTTAATGGGAAAATTACCTGTTATGTAAACATGAAAAATAAAATAAAACTCCCTTTTCATGATTAGCCAAAGGAAAGTTTGTAATCTGGAGTACAACTGCAAGATATCAGACATTCCAAGGGCTTGTGAGACTAGAAATGAACTACAAGAAAAAAAAATGGTAAAAACCACAAACACATGGAGGCTAAACAATATGCTACTAAACAGCCAAAGGATCACTGAAGAAATCGAAGCAAAAATCCAAAAAAAAAAAAAAAAATACCTAGAGACAAAAGAAAATGAAAGCACGACAATCCAAAACCTATGGGACACAGCAAAAGCAGTTCTAAGAGGGAAGTTTACAGCAATATAGTCTTACCTCATAAAACAAGAAAATTTCCAAATAAACAACCTAACCTTACACTTAAAGAAACTAGAGAAAGAAGAACAAACAAAACCCAAAGTTAGCAAAAGGAAAGAAATCTTAAAGATCTGTGCAGAAATAAATGAAATAGAGATGAAGAAAACAATAGAAAAGATCAATGAAACTAAAACCTGGTTCCTTAAAAAGATAAAATTGATAAACCTTTAGCCAGACTCATCAAGAAAAAATAAAGGAGAGAACCCAAATCAATAAAGTTAGAAATGGGCTTGTGCCTTTGGTTTTGGACTCTCCATCACTGGACGCCTCAAAGATGACATTGGAATAATCTTCAGTGGCCAACTTTGCTTTGATTCTGGTTGACATAGTAATATGGGTCCTGAGGTAGCCCCATCTTGGGTGGTGATAGTGGGGTCTGGGTCACCCCTGTGTCTCAAGAATGTGTCCCTTAGTCTCTGGAAATATTTTAAAATATTATGCATTATGGGTTTTTTGTTAATACTGACTGGATACTTCATTTTTTTGGCTGTGAGTAGTAGCTCAGAGCCAGTATTTAACACTATCATCAGCCAGTCAGCCCCTGTTTCTCCATCCTGTCATACAAAGTCTTTTAAAATATTAAGAATCTTGAGACATGTAAAGTTTCAAATTTCAGTTTCTAATTTTTTTATTTTCCTCCACTGATTTGACCTTATGAGCTGTTACCAGAAAGATCTCCTGTGTATGTGCCCAGCTGCTGGACTTATAGGCAGCCACTTCTTTCTTCAGGGCATTGAAATTAACCTCACTAGGATTGGGGTTGGCTTCCACTAGCAAAATGGTGACAGGATCATTGAAGCTGACCCCTAGAACTATCATTATGGCATACTGATATGCCATGGCACTAAGCAGCACCCAGGATGTTTCTCTTAGCATTTTAGATTTAGTGAGTACCTTATTAACCTCTTGTTTTAGGTGGTGTCGGCACTTCCTGAGTGAGGGTGTATCCATCATACTGGTTAGGACTTGGAGTCCTGGGGCTGTCTGAAAAACACAGTCATCAAGGAAGGGATGTCTCCCTCCTCTCCTCCTAAGGGCAGTGCCCAGCATCTGTATCTGGTAACCTGCACTTGGGCAGGAGTTGCCCCTGGCATGTCCCAGCCATTAACTAACACAATGGGACCTTACCAAAATCTTAGCCAATTTTCCTAACAGTCAGTAATTGGGTCTGTACTGAGAGTTGGTAAATAAACTTGAAGTCTAAAACCTGCTAGGGGAATTTACCCCCCACCCCATAGGGCATTAACAGGTGGAGAACACATCCATGACACATCAAACAAGCTCTGCTATGCTCCAAGGTTTCAGGATTACTCTGGTTGTTTCTTTCAGAGCTTGCACTTTGAGATGAGAAGCTATGGCAGCACTCAGCATAAGCAGTATGCTCTAGTGCAAAGTAACGCAAAATAACACCCACTAGCAGTGGTCCTATCCCAGATAGAATTACTCACCTGGGAGAACCAGTCAGTAATTTGCAGCTAAAATGTATTTCCCCCTGTCAATTGCAAGTGTGACTCTACCATCCTGTTCCTGATGCCAACTGTTCCGATTTTGTTAAATCAACCTTTATTAAGAAGAGGTCCAGGGTACCAGAAGATGAGCTTCAATTTAGGGAAACAAAAACAAAAACAAAAACAAGAGAAATTGAGATAGATAAGTTTATTACTCACAGGCCCTAGAGGAAGGATACAGCAGGCTTCAAGGAGCCACAGGCAGAGAGAACAATAGGATCTGAGTCACGTGACTATTAGGTTTCAATGGTGGAGTGCTTTGGGGTTCCCATGTTAATGCCAAAATGGTCTACTCAAACTAAACAGACAGGGGTGTTGATAAATTCCACAGGGGTCTTATCTAAAGAGCACACAAGAGGAAGACCCTGGGAGGTGGAGGAGACTGCTTATCCAAAGGGCCTTTGGGAAAGTCATATCAGAAACTTACATGTACTCATGACTTTGTGGGTTGTTATCTAATGCATACACTTGTATGAGGGGCTAATATCAGTTTAAGTCCCCAACAGGCTTCTTAGTCGAACAAAATGGGTGCTGAGACAGCAATACCATGGTGTAGCTTAGCTAAACTCCTAACACTGGATTAGATGACTAAGTAATTTGATTACTGGTACTATTTTTAAATATTAAAATACAATAAAATAATTATAAAATTTAGAATTATATATAATAAAGGCAATAGTAAATTGAATTATTTAGATGTATTGTTAATACTAAGAAAAGTAAACAGTGATCACTATGAGTAAACATGAGTTCAGAAACAAAAACAATAATATGCAACAGACTGCATATATTTGCTTTCTTAATCAACTATGATCTCATTAATTATGGAAATGACATAGATATATGTAGTGATCAGAAAAAAAGATATTGCAAAGGTACATAATATTCTTCTGTGCAATCCGGGAAAATGAGGACCGAATAATATAACCAATATACGAATTCATAAAAGATTGAGCACATCATCCAAAGGATATTAAAGGATGAATAGGACTGAGGTTTCCTTAGAGTCCCAGGTCTTTATCTACTTTTTATGTTCTCGTCTAATATTTTATCAATGACTTTGATGATGTCACTGAAGCCATGGCAAAGAGAATGGACAATATGCTGGATGACAGGATCAGAATCCAAATATATCATTTGAGCCATAACAATATGACATATAAAAAATAATTTTCCAAAGGAAAAGTATAAAATTATCCAACTGGGTGGGATAAAAACTGGCATGCATTGCATATGAAATATGGGTCACCACAGCAGAGTATTGAAAAAAAAATAACCTAAATGTCTTAATTAACTGGAATTGTCATTTCTGTAATTGATTGCCAAAACAAAGCTAGCTTGATCTCAGCCTGAATTAGCAGGTATATAAAGTCTTTAGAAGAACAGATAATTCTACTTTACACACATATAGTAGGGCATGTATTTCTAAATATTATAGTTTTAAATACAGCCTATCCTGTGATAGAAATTTTTAATTCATCAGAATTCCTCCCGAGAAGAATAGTGTCTGTATTTGAATATAACAGTTACCAGGACCTACTTACCTTAGACAGTTTAGCAGCTCTTTTTTTTTATATCTGAGCATAGAATTTGGAGTTCCCAGAAGTACTCCAAGTTTATCCAAGTTTTTTTTTTCTTCTAAACAGATATAGAGTAAGCAAACAATTGTTCTTTATGCCATCTGTCTGATCTAAGGTGTGGAAATGAATGTCAAAATACACTTTTAATAGCTAAAATTAGTTTTCCTCTTTTTAACATCTGTAGCTTATAATATGACATGTACTTGTTTTGGAAATTTTAGATAATAAAGACAAGCAAAGATAAAAATTAAAACCACTTCAATGCCACTAATTCAGATAGCCTTCAACATAAATTTTTCAACAAGTGTTTTTTTTTTTTTTTTTTAAGTCATAAGATGGTATCATATTTACCTTTGGAAGAAACTGTTAGCTGCTTATCTGATATTTATTATTCTTTTCTTTCTATCGAATAGGCCACTGATTTTATTGAGGTGTCAGAGTATATACCCAAATAGGTTATCACCCATGCTTCTTTGAAATGAGGAGCGTCCTTCTGATGCATTTGTGACCAATTATATGTAAACAGATGTCCCTGAAGAGTTACTTGTATTAACAAATTAAATGACATTTTCTTTAAAGATAAAGGTTTTGACCATTATTCTTTTCCACTTTGCCCTTCTCCCTGCCTGGCACACAGCCAAATTCTAATCAATGGGAAGAAAGCCACATGATAAATATAGTGGAAAAGAATATAGAAGAAACCTGGGGCTATACAGTGTCTTTGAGCAGTCATGTGCTGTGAGCTATGAACTGCCTACATGAGAACTTCTTGATATCCAAGAAAAATAAAGCTCTTACTTCTGTATGTCATGTAATAAGATTTTCTTTCATTTATAGTGAAAAAAAATTCTAACTGGCAAATTTTCCTTCTTCAAAAACGGTTCCTCAACACTGTTTTGCTATCCTAAATCTGCCCTCCTAATTTTTAGAAACTTAACTTACTGACTTAGAAACTTAAATATTAAAGGAGATATATTCAACTGCCTTGAGTTGTCTGTCTTTAATGAGATAACTGAAGGAAGACAGGCCAGAATAGTATCATTAAATTTCAATTATTTAGAGGAAAAAATATACTGTTTTCTTGCTAACCACAAAGTCATCCCCCATCAGGTGTAAAAGATGGAGCAGGGTCTCTTGCAATTTCAGTTTCTTCTTTAACAAGAAATATACTATTTCTGACAACTCTCCATGTGGAAATTTCATCTTGTGGCATTACTTTCATGTGTTTATGTAGTATCTGTGTTAAGATGCTGAATACAATCTGTAACAACAAGGAAAATAAACCCCCGATAAACCACTTTAGAAATGTTAAACAAAAACTATAAAAAAGAAAAAAAAAACAAAAACTTTAAGTGTAAATAGGTAGCTTGAAATTTTCAGAACGTTTAAAAATAAGAACATCAATTATGCAAAACTTACTTTAACTACTTATTTGAAAGTTTTAATTTAATAAAAATAGTTATGCTTTTCACTGTAATTTACAATTCATTGCGATTGAATGGCAAAGATATTTTTATTACATCGAGAAAATTTGTAGCAGAAAGGTGGCTGAAATTGAAATAAAGGCTTAGAAGTGTGGTTTCTTTTGTCTTTATATATATATCCCCCTTCCCTCCACACAATCAGAAATTGTAAGATGAATAAATATAATATACATATCATAATATATGTATATTTATTAATTTATTATGAAGGATATAACGCAGGATCAGCCAAGTGAAAGAGATGCATGAGGCAAGGTATGGAAAGGAGCTTTCATGCTCTTTCCAGGCACAGCACCTTCCCAACACATCAATGTCCTCACCAACATGGAAATTCATTTTGTGAGTTTTTATAGTGTAGTCTCCAGCCCCACTCCCTTCCTTGAAGATTGGGGCTGGGGCTGTAAATTCTCACCCTCAAATTATATGTTTTTTAAACTTTATTGAGGAGTAATTGACACATATAATTGCAGATATTTAAAGTGTACAATGTTATGGATTGATATTCATTGTAAAATTATTACTAAGACCAAAATAATTAACACATCTATCATCTTATATAGTTAACTGTTTTTTGTGTGAGTGAGAATGCTTAAGATTTACTCACAGAAACTTTCAAGTATACCATACCATATTACTAACTATAGTCACCATGCTGTATATTAGATCTTCAGAACTTCTTCTTCTTATAACTGTAAATTTGTACCCTTTGACCTAAACCACCCGATTTCTCTCTCCCTGCCATCCCAGCCCCTGGAAACCACCATTCTCTTCTCTGTTTCTGTGATTTTTTTTTTAACATTCTACATATAAGTGATATCATACAGTACATATCTTTCTCTGTTTGGTTTATTTCACTTAGCATAATACCTTCAAGATTCATCCATGTTGTCACAAATAGCAGGATATTCTTCTATTATTTTGTGTGTGTGTGACATAACATATGATCTATCCTGAAGAACGCTCTGTTTGTACTTTAGAAGAATGAGTATTCTGCTGCTGCTGGACAGAATATTCTGTATATGTCTGTTAGGTCTAATTGTGTATTTCAAGTCTGTTATTTCCTTATCGATTTTCTGGTTGATGATCTATCCATTGTTGAAAGTCAGATGTTGAAGTTCCTTATTATTATTGAATTACTATTTTTGCTTTCAGATATGTTAATAATTATCTAATATATTTAGGTGCTCCAATGTCAGGAGAATATATATTTACAATTGTTATATCCTCTTGATGATTTGACACATTTATCATTATATAACAACCTTTTTTATCTCTTTTTACAGCTTTTGACTTAAAGTTTATTTTGCCTGATACAACTATAGCAAGCTCTGCTTACCTTTGTCTTCCATTTGCATAAAATATCTTTGGTCTTTGACCAAGGATCCCTTATAGCAAAAGGATCATAAAAGTTGAAAGATACTGACACATTACTAGAGTCCCATCCAGTAATTAATAATTAATTCAGTTAATTATTCTATCATATGAAAATGTTTTCTAAGATTAGGACACCCAGGTTTGCAGGCTTTCATTTGATCTTGTCAGGTTCCAAAATCAGGTGTGGTCTCAGCAATATAAGCTTCACACTTTCAGGCATCTGGTATAATCAAACTGAAACAATATCACCCCTTGCTCTGAGCCTCTTTCAAGGTGTTATTGTAACACTGTATTTCCATCATTACATAACCCATTTATCCATTCCTTTACTCTCAGTTACTATTTCACCATCTATCTACTTATACCCAAACTTTTCCACCTTTGGAAGTACATTATGCTTGACCACTGTGCTGCTCCAGATTTCAGGCAGCAATATTAGTATAGCAAGTGCCTCCCCCTCAGTCTACTCCCATTCAAATAGGGTAGGATTACATGAATACAGAACTAGTGGGCTATCTGGACCACTAGGCAACAGAGCAGCATTTGCTTTAAAACCCAATTTTGTCAGATGGGATGAAGGCACGTTCCACTCTAATGGGAGTTCTGACATAAAGGTTTAAAATATAGTTATCAGTTTTTTGCTTAGGAATCATCCTTATTTCCAGCATCTGTGGATGTAGTCCTGTTCTTGCAGCTACTGTATTAGGTAAGAAAAAGAAAGTTGATGTGATTAAGAAAGAAAGAAAAAAGTATACTTGTCATAACAGTGTCTTTCCACTGTTATAAGAATTATATAGTCATATCAGCATCCTCCACTACCTCTTCTTCCCTGGATCCACCAGAAAAACAAAAAAATCTGTCTAGTGGGGACACTCCCTTACCACCATCACCCTCCATGCTGAGTGTGAGCACACACTTATAAAGTTGTGTAATTCAGCCCTTAATACTTATATCTCCCCCCATTTTAGATGACCAATGTTTAGTTGACTATCTCAATTGTCTATCAAAGTATTACTCTGAGGAGTAGATATCTCTGACTATTGTTGGACTTTTTGAACCATAAATTATATTTCTGGGTCTGAAAAAATGTGATCCAGCAGTATAAATTGTTGCAATATAGTTGTTCCAATTCTTTTTTCGTATTCTGAGTATTTGCATCTACCACTAGTTAAGAACATCTCAGTCCAGGGTCAGTGTCTATTTCTATCAGGACACATTTGTAGCCCCCCAGAGCTACAGGTGCCTCTGACTTGCCACTTATATTTAGGGGCTTCTCTCCAGAGAATCTGAAACATATCCACCTGCAGTCTCTGTCTCTTTTGTTGGCAGACAGAACAGTTGCTATTGGCATTTTGTAACTCAAAGGGGGTAAAAGGAGTATGTCAAGATTCAGCCCATCTCTGTCTGCATTGTTGTAGTGCCCCTAATGTTCACTCAAGTGATGGACTAAGGTGACCATCAAGGACAGGAAATGTTGCCTGCCTCTGTGGTAAAAAAAAAAAAAAAAAAAAGAAAGAAAGAAAGAAAAATTGCTGTCCCTTATGTCATTCCAGTTCTACGGGGATCAAGCCATTAGCCACTACAGCTGCCTACCAATGGTGTGCTCTGAGGGAAATTCAGAGTAGCAAAAAACAGGAAGCATTTTGTGCCTTGGATACTGGCCCTAGATAGGTAAGATACATATCTAAGAAATAATTTCAGTGAATTCAGATTCTACTCATACATAGAATATCACTAAAATCATTAACTTGAGATATCTGTTCTTTTGATTAGCAGCAATCTTTTGACATTCAAATACATTTTTTTTCAGCAAAATATCCTATATATCCCAGCTTCTTTCTTACCTCTTAGGAGTAGTTCCTCAGAGCTGAGAGGCTGTCTCCTGGGCTATAGTTCTCAGTAAGACCCTGAATAAAACTTAACATGCAACTTTTTAGGTAGTGCATTTTTTTTGCCCACAGTTTTGGCAACCATGAAGGGACCCAGAACAGATTTCTCTCCTCATCTGATTCTACTAAGATCCAGAGACTTGTTACCAGCAGAGGCCCCTTGTACCAATCCACATGCTCCATGAGTCCAGACAAATTTGCATGAGTCTCTCCTGAGTCTTGAATCTCCTGTTATTGGCTGATGATCCTGTTTTATTTGGTGGTGGATAAACTCTGCTGGAGAAGTAGGTTTTCCTTGTACATAGTTCCAAAAAGTGGTACCTGGGTTATCATATTTGAAAGACACTGGGAAGATTTTACTCAGTTGAAGTACACTAAGTAGGTTTGGACTGGGCTAATAGGTAGGAGACTAGCCTGTTGTTTTTCCTTGAATGGGCTACTTTAATAGATTTTGTTAGAATAGAGGTGGAAATATCACATGAGAACTTTCAGCTCCAAAGAAGAAAAGGAACACATTTCCTTGCATCTGGGGCAATGGTTTCTTAAGCAACTGAGGGATTTTTGGGAGTAGTGGAGGCCAGTTCTCATACTGCGTAGCTGTCCCTTAGGGAAATCCACTAATTTTAATTTAAAAACAAACAAACAAACAAACAAACAAAACTTGCTCACCCAAGGACCAAAATAAGAGCTGAACACTCAGTGATCTAAGTACCCATGGTAATTTTAGATTGCCAGAGGGAGAAACTGAGACTGGTAAAAGAGCTGAAACAACTCCAGGGTGACACCTAACATAGTTAAGCTCATAAACAGCACATTGGCCCACCACACAATCATTACGATTGGTTTTATTTTGACAAATGGACTACAGAATGGGAAACAAATCTTTCAAAACAAAAGAAAAAGGAACAACAGATTACCAACATCAAACCAACCACCCCCCCCCCAGCAGGTTTAGGTACAATACATATGGGATTTATACTTGCAAATAATTAATTGGTGAAACCATATTAAAGGACCTAAAAATGGTCAAACTGGGCTTCTTTTGACATTACAATTTTTTCTTGCATGTGCGGCTGGAGAAATCTGTCAATAAGATCAAACAAACTGGATAGAATCTTTATGTTTATTTCAGTTGGTATTTAGAAAATTCTAAAAGAGAAAATAATAAAGTAGCTTCTTTTCAGGAAATGAACAAAAAATTGCTTGAAATGATATCAGAATTTTTACTAAAACCCTGCTAACAGTAACCCTGCCTCTCACTCTGCTCCTCCCTCCTATCCTCTTTTATCTGAATTGCCTGACCCAGGTACTATCACTTTCTTCTATCTCCTCTGCATCCTGATGCTTCCCCTCCCCCAGTAAAGGAGAAATTTGTATTTCTCTACTGGGGACATTAAAACATAAATATTCTACCTGATCTCCTTAGGCTTTTAGTTCTGTGTTTTGAGAGCATGTTCCCTGCCACTCAAAAAGTACAGTACTCAAAAGGTACAGATACAGTATACATTTGGCAGCCAGTTGAATGGATTGGGATTCTGAAAAGTCTTTTTGTCTGGCTGTGCCAACCCTCAAGGAAATTTGTCATAAGGGGTCCCAGCCCAAAAGGGCCTTTGTCATCTCAACCATCATACTGTCACCTCTACAATGAAGTACTTTACTTCTTAGACAATTTTTGAGAGTAAACTTTTTAGATCTTGTGAAGATTGCATCCTTTGCACTCTTGTGGGGATGCCTCTTGAATCTTATTGGTTTGAAAAGCTATTAAGATACTACTCATTGGGGATTCCCTGGCAGTCCAGTGGTTAGGACTCTTTCCTTCAACTGCAGGGGGCACAGATTCAATCACTGGTTGGGGAACTAACATATCACAAGCTGTTCAGTGCGGCCAAAAAGAAAAAGAAAAAAAGGTACTATTCATCAATGGTCAGATGATGGGTCCTTTAAATTGGAGAAACATTTAAATTGGTAAAATTTGACAGAGCTCTCATTATAAATATATGTTTCATTGGTACCTAAGAAAAGACCAAATTAGAAGTGAGATACAAGAAGTATAATGACTAATCTTAAGAACTCCCTATTTTAAAACAAACAGGCAAAAACAATTTGGGAAGACTTATTTGTGGTCTTGGACTCCCCTCAGTGGGTCTTACAGATGCTAAAAAAATAACCATTAGATTAGTTACTGTGGATTAGGTTGATTAACAGGAAAATAAAAAGAAGTGGAGGGGAAAGTCAAGTGACTTCTTCCCAACAAGGTTGAAATTTTAAGGGACTCATCCCAAAAGAATGAAAATCTTTAGATGGTTATTAAGAAATGTAATAAATAAAATAAACATTAATATGATTAAAATAAAGGTTTGACTACAACACTACTTAACTTTGGATGGTCCAAAGGGACCCTCTATTGGTCCCCCCTACATTATAGGGCCCCAAACAAGTTTTCGCTATTTACCCGAGTTTAAAAAAAAAATGTTTAAAAGGCTGGAAGAAAATTACATTGAGATATCTGACCAGCAATGCCTAGGGCAAGAGTTAGATCAATTAATCAAGTTAAAGATTGACAGAAGGGCCTGAGTCAATTACCCCCATCCCTCACTGTATCCATACAAAAATGGATCAAATGGCTAGGGGATAAAAAGGAAAGTTTGCAGGACTCCTTGTAAGACCAAGACTTGTTGATGGGGTCCTAATGGAAGTTAAAATTAAAGGTATAAGATTTGATAGAATTGAGACAAAAGTTTATAAAAATGGGTGTGTTTGAAAGGTCTTTATATAAGGTGGTTATATCTCTTTTGCCCAATTGTATTGTGGAATAGACATTATGTCTTAATGGGGAATCCTTCCCCTGCCTGGTATGATAAGACAGTGTATATAAATCTGCCCCTCAAACAATATTAACTAAACATACTGAAGGAAATTAAGAGGGCTATCTGAGCCCACACAGTATGAAACAAAAATTGTTGGCTAATATTCAGAGGCTAATAGAAGCAAAATAAAGAAAATGTAGTTGGACAAATCAACATTTTGATATAATTTAGGAAGCAAACCAATTATCAGGTAATTAAAAACAACTGTCTTTGTCTTGCATATCTCTCTCTCTCTCTCTCTCTCTCTCTCTCTCCAAATCAGAAATATAAATATAGCCAGCAATAATCAGAGAGTGAACCTAATTAGTGCAATCAAGTAGAACCTGAAAAGGAAAAAAAGAGACATTTTTAAACTCAAGCTGCTTGATGTGCTCTCTCATCCAAAATCTAATTCACAACCTCCATATGGATTTATAAAGGAAAACTACAAATCTTTAAATTCTTTTACAAAAACAGTTAAAAACCTGAGTCATTTGAGCATATAAATTTAAATTATCCCAACTCTTATTTATAAACTAGTAAGTTTATATTGTAATACCTGATTCATGGCTAAGTTTTAAAATGTATGAAAAACAAACAACCCAATCCAAAAATGGGCAGAAGACCAAAATAGACATTTCTCCTAAGAAGATATATAGATTGCCATAAAACACATGAAAGAATGCTCAGCATCATTAATCATTAGAGAAATGCAAATCAAAACTACAAAGAGATACCATCTCAAACCGGTCAGAATGGATATCATCAAAAAATCTAGAAGCAATAAATGTTAGAGAGGGTGTGGAGAAAAGGGAACACTCTTGCACTGTTGGTTGGAATGTAAATTGATAGAGCCACTATGGAGAACAGTATGGAGGTTCCTTAAAAAACTAAAACTAGAACTACCATATGACCCAGCAATCCCACTACTGTGCATATACCCTGAGAAAACCATAATTCAAAAAGAGTCATGTACCAAAATGTTCATTGCAGCTCTATTTACAATACCCTGGAGATGGGAACAACCTAAATGTCCATCATCGGAAGAATGGATAAAGAAGATGTGGCACATATATACAATGGAATATTACTCAGCCTTAAAAAAGAAACGAAATTGAGCTATTTGTAAAGATGTGGATAGATCTAGAGTCTGTCATACAGAGTGAAGTAAGTCAGAAAGAGAAAGACAAATACCGTATGCTAACACATATATATGGAATTCAAGAAAAAAAATGTCATGAAGAACCTAGGTGTAAAACAGGAATAAAGACACAGACCTACTTGAGAATGGACTTGAGGATATGGAGAGGGGGAACGGTAAGCTGTGACAAAGTGAGAGAGAGGCATGGACATATATGCACTACCAAATGTAAGGTAGATAGCTAGTGGGAAGCAGCCGCATAGCACAGGGAGATCAGATCGGTGCTTTGTGACTGCCTGGAGGGGTGGGATAGGGAGGGTGGGAGGGAGGGAGACTCAAGAAGGAAGGGATATGGGAACAGATGTATATGTATGACGGATTCACTTTGTTATAAAGCAGAAACTAATAAAAAAATAACTCAAAAAAAAAGTTCCACCCAAGCAAAAAAAAAAAAAAAAAAGGGCTAAATAAATAAATACTATTAGCTATTTTTGCATTGGTATCGAGATCTCTGGGAGAGCTTTCACTGTTTGATATTACGTGGATCTGGGAGGTCTGTGGTGGACCAATGTCTTGAACTTGGCTCTCCCACCTCAGAGGCACAGGACTGACACCTGGCCAGAGCACCAAGACCCTGTCAGCCATTCACTCAGAAGAAAAGGGAGAAAAAAAAATTAAAAATAAAAATAAATAAATAAAATGAAATTACTAAAATAAAAAATAAAAAATATTGAAATTTTAAAAAAATTAAAAAGTAATTAAGAAAAGAGAAAAAAAAAGAAAAGAAAGGAAGAAGAGAGCAGCCAAACCAAAAAACAAACCCACAAATTATAACAAGCATCAAAAACTACACACACAAGAAAAGGACAGACAGAAACCTAAGACAAATTGTAAAAGCAAAGTTATACATACAAAATCACACAAAGAAGCTTACACATACACACTCACAAAAGGAGACAAGGGGGGGAAAAGATATATATATATATATATATATATCATTGCTCCAAAAGTCCACTGCCTCAGTTTTGGGATGATTCATTGTCTATTCAGGTATTCCACAGATGCAGGGTACATCATGCTGATTGTGGAGATTTCATCTGCTGCTCTTGATGTTGTTGGGAGAGATTTCTCTTTCTCTGCTTTGTTTGCACAGCTCCCTGGGTTCAGATTTGGATTTGGCCCCACCTCTGCATGTAGGTTGCCTGAGGGCATCTGTTCTTCACTCAGGCAGGAAAGGGTTAAAGGAGCAGCTGATTAGGGGGCTCTGGCTCACTCGGGCCGAGGGTTGTGTGGGGTGTGGAATGCAGGGCGAACTTGTGGCTGCAGAGGTCAGCATGATATTGCAGCAGCCTGTTGAGCCCTGTGTGTTCTCCTGGAAAAGTTTTCTCTGGATCACGGGTCCTCGACATTGGTGGGCTGCACAGGCTCCCAGGACGGGAGGTGTGGATAGTGACCTGTGCTTACACACAGGCTTCCTGGTGGCTGCAGCAGCAGCCTTAGCATTTCATGCCTGTCTCTGTGGCACACACTGATAGCTACTGCTCAAGCCTGTCTCTGGAGCTCGTTTAGGAGGTGCTATGAATCCCCTCTCCTCATGCACCCTGAAACAATGGTCTCTTACCTCTTAGGCAGTTCCAGAATTTTTCCCGGACCTCCTCCCAGCTAGCTGTGGTGCACTAGACCCCTTCAGGCTGTGTTCATGCAGCCAACCCCAGTCCTCTCCCTGGGGTCTGACCTCCAAAGCCAGAGCCTCAGCTCCCAGTCCCCACTAGTCCTGGCAGGTGAGCAGACAAACCTCTCAGGCTGGTGAGTGTTGGTTAGCACCTATCTCTGTGTGGGAATCTCTCTGCTTTGCCCTCGGCACCCCTGTTGCTGCACTCTCCTCCATGGCTCTGAAGTCTCCCCCCCTCCACCCACTGTCTCTGCCAGTGAAGGGGATTTCTAGTGTGTGAGAACTTTTCCTCCTTTACAGCCTCCTCCCACAGGTGCACGTCCCATCCCTATTCTTTTGTCTCTGTTTTTCCTTTTGCCCTACCCATGTATGTGGGGAGTTTCTTGACTTTTGGGGAGTCTGAGGTCTTCTGCCAGCATTCAGTAGGTGTTCTGTAGGAGTTGTTCCACATGTAGATATATTTCTGATGTATTTGTGGGGAGGATGGTGATCTCCACCTCTTACTCTTCTGCTGTCTTGAAGGTCGCACCATATTGTTTTGATGACTGTAGCTCTGTAGTATAGTCTGAAATCAGAGAATTGGATACTTCAAGCTCTGTTCTTTCTCAAGATTGTCTTGGCTATTTGGGGTCATTTTTCTTTGCTTTCAAATTTGGCATCAGTTGTTCTAGTTATGTGAAAAATGGCATTGACAGCTTGATAGGGATTACATTGAATCTGTAGAATGCCTTGAGTAATATTGTCATTTTAACAGTATTAACTCTTCCAATCCATGAACACTGTATATTTCCATCTGTTTCTGTCTCCTTCAAATTTTCTCATCCATGTCTTGTAGTTTGCTGATTACAGGTATTTCATCTCCTTAGATTTATTCCTCAGTATTTTATTCCTTTTGATAGTAGTAAGTGGGTTTATTTTCTTAATTTCTCTTTCTGAGAGTTTGTTGTTAGTGTGTAGAAATGCAACCGATTTCTGAATATTGATTTTGTATCCTGCAACTTTACTGAATTCATTTATTAGCTCTAGTGTTTTCTTGGTTGTGTCTTTAGAATTTTCTATGTGTAGTATTATTTCATTTGAAAAGAGTGACAGTTTTATTTCTTCCTTTCCAATTTGGAGTCCTTTTATTTCTTTTTCTATTCTAATTGCCATGGCTAGGACTTCCAATATTGTATTGAATAAAAGTGGTGAATGAGGGCATTCCTGTCTTGTTCCTGATCTTAGAGGAAATGTTGTCAGCATTTCAACACTGAGTATGATGTTAGCTATTGGTTTGTTTTATATATCCTTTATTATGTTGAGTTATACTTCCTCTATACCCACTTTCTGGTGAGTTTCTATCATAAATGGATGTTGAATTTTGTCAAAAGTTTTTCTGCATCGATATAGATTATCACATGATTTCTATTCTTCAGTTTGTTAATGTGATGTATCACCGTGATTGATTTGTGGATATTGAACCATGCTTGCATCACTGGGATATATCACACTTGATCATGGTTTATGATCCTTTTAATGTATTGCTGGATTCTGTTTGCTAATATTTTGTTGAGGATTTTTGCATCTATGTTCATCAGTGATTTTGGCCTGTGATTTTTTATTTTTTTTTATTTTAATAGATTTTTTTTGTGTGTGTGGTACGCAGGGCCTCTCACTGTTGTGGCCTCTCCTGTTGCAGAGCACATGCTCTGGACACGCAGGTTCAGCAGCCATGGCTCATGGGTCCAGCCACTCCACAGCATGTGGGATCTTCCCGGACTGGGGCACGAACCCATGTCCCCTGCTTCTGCAGGCGGACTCTCAACAACTGTGCCACCAGGGAAGCCCAATAGATCTTTTCTGGAGTATAATTGATTCACAATACTGTCTTAGTTTCTGTTGTACACCAAAATGAAACAGCCATATGCATACATATGCCCCATATCCCCTCCCCCTTACGCCACCCTCCCATCCTCCCTTTCCATCCCTCTAGGTCATCCCAAGCACTGATCTGATCTCCCTGTGCTATGCTGCTGCTTTCCACTAGCTAATGGCCAGTGGTTTCATTTTTGTGATATCTTAGTCTGATTTTGTTATCAGGGTGACATGGGCCTCATAGAAAAGTTCAGAAGCATTCCTTTGTCTTCACTTTTTAAAAATAGCTTGAGAAGGATAGGTATTAACTCTTCTGTAAATATTTTGCAGGATTCACCTGTGAAGCCATCTCATCCTAAACTTTTGTTTGTTTGGAGTATATTTTTATTACTGATTCAATTTCATTACTGATAATTGTTATGTTCATGCTATCTATTTTCTCCTTGCTCAGTCTTGGGACTTTGTACATTTCTAGGAATTTTTTTTTTCATTTCTTCTAGGTTGTCCATTTAGTTGGCACATAATTGTTCGTAGCAATCTCTTATAATCTTTTGTATTTATGTGGGGTTGGTTGTAATTCTTTTTTTATCATTTCTGATTCCATTGATTTGGGTCCTCTCTCTTTTTTTCTTGATGAGTCTGGCTAAAGGTTTATCAAGTTTGTTTATCATTTCAAAGAAAAATCTTTTAGTTTCATTGATCTTTTCTATTACTTTCTTAGTCTCTATTTTATTTATTTCTGCTCTCATGATTATGATTTCTTTCCTTCTACTAACTTTTGGTTTTGTTTGTTCTTCTTTTTCTATTTCTTTTAGGTGTATGTTTAGGTTGTTTATTTGAGATTTCCTGTTTCCATAGGTAGGATTGTATTGCTATAAATATGCCTTTTAGAAATGCTTTATCTGCATTCCATAGATTACAAATTTTTGTGTTTTCATTTCCATTTGCAATGGTTGTTTAGTAACATATTGTTTAGCCTCCATGTGTCTGTGTTTTTTTGCAGTTTTTCACTTCTAGTTGGTTCCTGGTCCTATAGCTCTGTGGTCTGAAAAGAGGTTTGACATGATTTCAATTTACTTAAATTTACTGACTTGTTTTGTGTCCCACAATGTGATTTTTCCTGGAGAATGTTTTCTGTTCTCTTGAAAACAATGTGTATTCTTCTCCTTTTGGATAGAATGTTGTATGTATATCTACTGAGTTCATTTGCTATAATGTATAGTTCAAGGTCAGTGTTTCCTTGTTGATTTCCTGTCTGGATGTTCCTTCTATTGATGTAAGTGGGGTGTTAAATTCTCCTACTAATAGAGCTGGAGGAATCAGGATCCCTGACTTCAGACTATACTACAAAGGTACAGTCATCAAGACAGTATGGTACTAGCACAAAAATAGAAATATAGATCAGTGGAACAGGATAGAAAGTACAGAGATAAACCCACACACATATGGTCAACTTATCTTTGATAAAGGAAGCAAGAATATACAGTGGAGAAAAGAGAGCCTCTTCAATAAGTGGTGCTGGGTTACATGGAAAACAATGAAATTAAAACACTCCCTAAAACCATACACAAAAATAAACTCAAAATGGAATAAAGACCTAAATGTAAGGCCAGACACTATTAAACTCTTAGAGGAAAACATAGGCAGAACAGTCTATGACATAAATCACAGCAAGATCCTTTTTAACCCACCTCCTAGAGAAATGGAAATAAAAACAAAAATAAACAAATGGGACCTAATGAAACTTAAAAGCTTTTACACAGCAAAGGAAACCATAAACAAGATGAAAGTACAACCCTCAGAATGGGAGAAAATATTTGCAAATGAAGCAACTGACCAAGGATTCACCTCCAAAATTTACAAGCAGCTCATGCAGCTGAATAACAAAAAAAAAACAAACAAACAAATCCAAAAATGGGCAGAAGACCTAAATAGACAGTTCTCCAAAGAAGATAAACAAATTGCCAACAAACACATGAAAGAATGCTCAACATCATTAATCATTAGAGAAATGCAAATCAAAAGTACAATGCGATATCATCTCACACCGGTCAGAATGGCCATCATCAAAAAATCTACAAACAATAAATGCTGGAGATGGTGTGGAGAAAAGGGAACCCTCTTTCACTGTTGCTGGGAATGTAAATTGATACAGCCACTATGGAGAACAGTATAGAGGTTCCTCCAAAAGCTAAAAATATAACTACCATACGACCCAGAAATCCCAGTACTGGATATATACCCTGAGAAAACTATAATTCAAAAAGAGTCATGTACCAAAATGTTCATTGCAGCTCTATTTACAATAGCCAAGACATGGAAACCACCTAAATGTCCATCAACAGAGGAATGGATAAAGAAGATGTGGCACATATATACAGTGGTATATTACTCAGCCATAAAAAGAAACAAAATTGAGTTATTTGTAGTGAGGTGGATGGACTTAGAGTCTGTCATACAGAATGAAGTAAGTCAGAAAGAGAAAAACAAATACCGCATGCTAAGAAATATATATGGAATCTAAAAAAAAAAAAAAAGTCATGAAGAACCTAGGGGCAAGACGGAAATAAAGACAGAGACCTACTAGAGAATGGACTTGAGGGTATGGGGAGAGTGAAGGGTAAGCTGTGACAAAGTTAGAGAGTGGCATGGACATATATTCACTGCCAAAGTTAAAATAGATAGCTAGTGGGAAGCAGCCGCATAGCACAGGGAGATCAGCTCAGTTCTTTGTGACCACTTAGAGGGTTGGGATAGGGAGGGTGGGAGGGAGGGAGATGCAAAAAGGAAGAGATATGTTAACATATGTATATGTATAACTGATTCACTTTGTTATAAAGAAGAAACTAACACACCATTGTAAAGTAATTATACTCCAATAATGATGTTAAAAAAAAAAGAAGTTCCACCCCACCAAAAAAAAAAAAAAAAAAAAAACAGGGCTAAATAAATAAATATTATTAGCTATTATTAAACATTCCTGGTACAACACAGTATTTTAGCAATATGCAATCCTTAATCTCAACTCTGATTCCCAGGGAAGCAATTTACTTTATATATCTGAAAAATTAAAGCTTTTATGTTGTAACTAAAAAAAAAACAAAAAACAAAAAACAAAAAACACAAGACTCTTTGTAACTGTGACTTGGGACTCTTAACATGTACCACTGGTAATTCTAATATCTTATAACATTTGAAAGATGCTCCTGAAACCTTTACACTACGTGTTTTGAGTACAATTACTTAATTATGTTGAATTTGCAAAGCATGCTTCTAAAAGTTACTTCTGCAAATAGCAAGTGTTGGCAAGGATGTGGAGAAAAAGGAACCCTCGTGAATATTGGTAGGAATGTAAATTGATGCAACCACTATGGAAAACAGTATGGAGCTTCCTCAAAAAAAATAAATAAATAAAAATAGAACTATCATACAATCCAGAAAAAAACAAAATTTCCTTACTAATATTGTTACTCTCAACTTCTCCCTTCATGTCTGTTAATATCTGATTTATGTATTTAAGTGGTTCTATGTTGAGTACATGTTTATTTACAATCATTATATTTTCTTATTGGATTGATAACTTGTTTATTATGTAATGCCTTTCTTTGTCTCTTGTTACAGTCTTTGCCTCAACGTCTATTTTGTCTGATATTATTATTGTTACCCTGGGTTTCTTTTGATTTCTATGTACATGGAATATCATTTCCATCCCCCTCATTTTCAGTCTGTGTGTGTATTTAGATTTGAAGTCAGTCTCCTGTAGGGAGCATATATACAGGTCTGGTTTTGGCCATTCTAGGTCTTTTAATTTGAGCATTTAGTCTATATACTTTTAAAGTCACCATCAATAGATATATACTTATTTCCATTCTGTTAATCATTTTGTGGGTGTTTTATCTCATTTGTGGGCAGAGACAGGCTTTGGAGCATGTGTTTACAGGGCCAGTGGTCCCAGACCTAGTGTTAGCCTGCTGGTGGGTGGAGATGGTTCCTAACGTGGCTCGGCTATGGGCTTTGTGGTGTCCCAAAATTGGTACTGGCCTGCTTTGGAGTGGTGCTGTATCCCAGGGTGGCAAGCTGGAGCATCAAAGTTATCTTGGAGCTGGTGTTGGCCGGCTGGTGGGTGGAGCCAGGGCTCTGGGGGGCCCAGGGCAGGTGCTGGCCTGCTTGTGTCTTGCCTGTGTCCTGACAATACAGGCTGTGGGCCTGTGGTGGTCCTGGGGCTGGGATGATCTGCTGGTGGGTGGGGTCATGGCCCAAGGGACCCCAGGGCTTGTGCCCACCCTCTTGTAGGTAAATCCATGTTCTGTGGCTACAGTTGGATCACTGGTGGGCAATGCCTTGTACTAGCATCTCTGGTTTCATGTCTCTGGTGGTCCTGAAACTTATGTCAGCCCACTGGTGTATGGATCCAAGGTCCATGGTGTCCACAGGGGGTTAATGCTGGCTCAGTGGTGGTTGGAGCTTGGTCTCAGGGTCTCTGGCTACATGGTCTGGGAGGTTCTGGGGTTAGTGCCTGTGCACTGATGTGATGATCTGGGTCTTGGGCCCTTTTGTGGACAGGACCATGTCCTGAGGAGGCTATGGTCTCATGAAGAATTAAGGTAGCCTGTGTGCTGGTGGATGGGGCTGTGTCCTGACCTAGCAAGTTGCTTGACTTGAAACATCCCAGTACTGGTACCTACAGGCTGGTGGGAAGGGCTGGGTCCCCGTGCTAATAAGCAAGAGGGAGAATTCCAAAATGGCTGCTTTCCAGCATGAGTGTCCATGCGGTAGAACAAGTTCCCCAAACTGGCTCATACTAGTGTCTATGTCCCCAGGTTGAGGTCTCATTGCCTCCTGCCTCTCTGGGAAACTCTTCTAGATCAGCATGTGGGTCTGATCCAGCATCTGTTCAAATCACTGCTTCTGCCCTGGGTCCCAGAACATGTGAGATTTTGTGTGTGTCCTTTAAAAGTGTAGTCTCTATTTCCCACAGCCCTCTGGCTCTCCCAAAATAAGCCCTGCTGTTCTTCAAAGCCAAGTGTTCTGGGGATTTGTCTTCCCAGTGCAGCACCCCAGGCTGGGGCACTCAATGTGGATCTCAGGCCCATTGCTCCTTGAGGAGAACCTATGAAATTGTAATTATCCTCTATTTTGTGGGTCACCCACCCAGGCATATGGGTCTTGACTATACCATGACTTCACCTCTCCTACTCTTCTTACTGTGTTTCCTTCTTTATATCTTTTGTTGTAGAAGATCCTTATGCTAGATTTCAGTCTTTCTCATCAATAGTTGCCATGTAAATATTGATAGTTGTCTGACAGTTTTCTGACAGTTGTCTTCCTGTGAGAGGCTGTAAGCTCAGGGTCCTCTTACTCCACATCTTAGCCAAGTGCTCACCATTAGTTATTTACATAAGCTTTCTATTCCTTTCTCCCTCTCTTCTTCTGTGACTCCAGTAATGCATACATTATTTCTTTTGATGGTGTCCTATTATTCACATAGGTTCTCCTCATTCCATTTTATTCATTTTTACTTTTGATCTTCTAATTGTATAATTTCAATTGATCTGTCTTCTAGATCAATGGTTTTCTCTTCTTCATGTTCTAGTCTGTTGTTGAATCTCTCTTTTAAATTCTTCAGTTCAGTCACTGTAATTTTCAGCTCCTGAAGATATGGTTGGCTCTTTTTTTGTTTTCTATCCCTTGTGGAGCTTCTCATTTTCTTGCTGTATTGTTTTCTTGATATCATTTGATTGTTTACCTGTTTTCTTTTGTAGCTCTCTCAGCACCTCAGAACAATTGCATTGGATTTTTGTTGGATGATTCCTGGATTCCCATTTCTTTGGCTACAGTTTCTGGAATGTTACTATGTTTATTTGATAGAGATATGTTTCTTTGATTTTTCATCATTCCTATAGTCTTGCATAGGTGTCTACACATTTGAAGAAGTAGTCAACTTTTCCAAACTTTATGGACTGATTTTGGTGAGGGAGGCTTTCATTTGAAGATGGGACATACTGGATCATAATGTGACCCTAGGTTAATTGGTTCAGAGTGCCAATTACAGTGGCATGTGTCAGCAATATGTCTGACAGGGGTGTGATATCTCTTCAGCTCAGGTCACTTGGATCTACAGTATCAACAACTCTCTGATCCTTGGTGAACACTGTAGGGTGTTCATAGTGGCTGCAAGGACTGTGGAGCTCCTAAGCATCATCTCCAGGACCAGTAACTAGGGAGCAGCACAGGCAGTGGTGGTGGCTAGAGCCAGTAGTGTGTACACATTGGGTTCTGTGGCCGGCTGCAGTTGCTTATGTAGTGACTGAAGTCACTTACAGACATACTTGTAGTGAGGGTGATCAGTGTGAATAGCAAGGGTCAGGACCAACCATGGTCTCATAGGTTCTGTGGAAGATCTGGATATCAGTGCACTCTCTTACACCTTCACCCTAGGTATGCATACTGCAGTGGAGGCCAGTGACAGCAGTAGGGCTGGAGTTGTGCATATCCACAGCTGGAAAGATTAGCTAGCTATATGTTGACAAGGTGGTCCTAGCCAGTGACAGAGGCAGGGCCTGATCTGGAGCCACAAGCAACTGTGGGGCCATGGATGTGGTATACTCTCCTCTGGCTTCACTTTCTACACCTGGGTGTACCTGGGTGTGCACACTGGTCTGGAGGCCAATGATGGGAGTTGGTGTGGGAGCTTGCAGGTGCACAGCCTGAGCCATTTACACGTGGATGCTGAGGTGCCGGCCAGTGGCAAAAGGCAGGGTCTGATCTGGACCTGCAAGCATCTGTGAGTGCCCTGGATGTTGGTGTGCTCTCCTGTGGCTACACACTCTTCCCCTTTGGTGTGCATACTAAAGTGAGGGCTGGTGATTGATAGGGTTTGGGGTGGAGGCATGCAGGAACAAAAGTGGAGGGGCTATCTATATGTGATCATAGTGTTGCTGGCCAGTGACAGAAGGGAAGATGTCATCCAGGCCCATAAGTAGCTGCAGGATGCCATGAGTGTCAGTGTATTTATCCAAGGCTGCACACTCTACTCTCTATGTGAGCATGTTGCAGTGGAGGCTAGTGACTGGTATTAGGCCAGTGGCATGTAGGTGCACACCTGGAGGGGCACACCTGCACAGACACAGTGGTGGGAATCAGCCAAAGTCGTCTAAGCTGATGTTTTGTACTCACATAGCTGCAGAATTCTGGGCTGACTGCTATTGTAACTCCTAGGCTGTGGTGGGGACAGGGAGGGACTCAGTCATCTTGGCTGAACAGCCGCAGAGGCCTTGGATTGTACTAGTATGGATCCTGGCTCCAGTGGGTTAGGGTTGGTGGCCAGGATGCAGAGGGAGTAGGGAGGGGCTGAAGCATCTGGTGTTAGTGAACATAAATACCTGGTGGAATGGTTGGCAAGATCTTCACAGTCAGCTGGTGACTCTATCAGTTGCAGAAGCTGCTGAGTTTGTCTATAGGACAGGTCTCTGTGAATCACAATCATTCCCACTGTGTGTTTATTATTAATAGTCTCTGCTTTTTTCTTGTTCCATTCTAGCTCCTTTGCTGATCTGGGTTGGTTAAAACTGAAGCAGGAACTTCACGCTGTGACAGAATAAGCTAGGGAAACTTGTTGCTCATCCCTCTCTTCCCTTCCTGGCAAGAGGGACTCTTACTAGGTGGAATGTTTCTTCTTGGTACTGAACAATGTGAACTTGAGAGATGGAATCATGAAAGCAAAATAAAGCTGTCTTCCTTTTCTTCTTATATGGTTATTCTGTTTTGTTGTTGTTTGTTGGGGTTTTTTGTTGTTGTTGTTTTTCCACAATGCTGCTAAAATTTTGTAAGTGGATTCTACAGGTCTCTGGTAATATATTTCTCGTGAATAGCTGTCTAAATATTGATCTTTGTGGAAGGACAGGGAATCTTCTATGGTGCCATTTTTTCTCACAATCCAGATACTATTTCTTTACAGAGCATCAAAAAAGAGATGGTGAAATAAAAGACATTATTACTTAAGTAAATCTACTTCATTATAAATTGGGAAATAAAGAAATGTCTTGGGATTATTAATTAAATATTTAGGAAGAGAAATTTGATCCAACATGAATTTTTTTTGTGTGTTAAGCTACTCAACAACAGTAATGTGTTCACTTACATAAGAAAGGTATTAGAAATATATTTTCCCAAAACTTATGGCTATTATGTAGGGTACCATGATTTGGTTTCATATTTTTCTTTTAGGATATATTCTTATATATCTTTATATTTATTATTTCATTTATTCAACAGTATAGAACTTCTATTGTTAGGCACACTGAAAGTGCCAATGACAAAAAATATTCTCCTTACCTTGAATGGCATTATTTTCTGGAAAGGGAGGAGTGACCTATAATTATTGAAGACAACAAATGTTATTAAAATACCTGCTAAAAGGAAAAATAAAGGAGGAGAAGATAGGAAAAGAAAATGGAGAATAAAGGAAGTAAAAGAATGAGGAATAGAGGGAGGAAGGGAAGGAGGGAGAGAGGGAGGGAAGAAGGAAGGAGGAAAGAAAGGAAGGAAGGAAGGAAGGAAGGAAGGAAGTTCTATGGAAATTCAAAATTTACTGTTGACTGGAAATAGAAATGGTTCCATCAAAGAGTTAATATTTGCCCTGGACATGGAAATACTTTTAGAATGTTTAGAGTAAATATGTGGTTTCCCAGTTTTCTCATGTTGAGGAAACAACATACGAAATTTTCTTGATTTGAGAAAAACAGGAAATGTTTGGAGATCAATGATCATGACTGTATACCCGGAACATGAGAATTATGAATAATAAAATGAGTCAGAGAGAAGTCTGTAAAGGTAGGAAAGTTCAGTTTATGCTGTTTCATTAGGAAAATATTTTGGAAGGGATAAAATGTATAGACAGAGTTGTGCAACTCAAAGTTCAGTAAATGATTGTTTCCACATGGAGTACTCTATAGTCTCTTAGGTCTCCTTCATTTATAATGTTATTCAAGGTTTCTATTTTCTGCCTAGTTGTTCTATCCATTATTAAAAGTGAAGAATTGAAGTTTCCAATATAATTGTTGAATTGTCTATTTCTCCTTTCAAATCCATCAGGTTTTCTTTTATATATATTTGGAACTCTGTATTTAGGACAGAGATTTCCTTAAACCTGGAACAAATGTTTCCCAGTATTTGCCAAAGGGCTCTGTGTATATGGTGGGCATGCCTTCAACACTCAGCCACGAAGCTGTGAATTTAGCCTTTATTTTCTGCTTGTCCTGAACCTCAAAGTCCACCAAAGATGACCGCTTAGGGCCTGCTTAACTATTACCTGAGTACACACATAGCCCTTGGAATGCTTACAGACTTACACATATGCATGACCTTATAGATTTCCAGGAATATATCAGAGCTTTTCATAAACTTATGGAATTTTATTCCCTAACTTTTCCTTTTGGTCTTTTTGATTATTTTTATTTTTTTTGCCCCAACCAGTACCTACTTCTTCATGCAACTACAATTACTTCTTAATTTTTAAAAGAATAACATTCCTGAGAAAGTCTTTTTACATTATATAAGCTAAGTATCAGGTCAAAGAATGTTCTGGAATTCTCTGGGAGTAAGGCTTAGAAGGAGTTCCAACCTCATCTGGACTCTTCCAGTGGCTGGTAAACTGCTGGTTTCCAACTGGTTGAGGGTTGTTGGTTTTAAAGGGTACCACAGAGCTGGAGGGAGGGGGATATGAATAGGGCAAGTTAAAACAGCACAGAGCTCACTGTTTTTGTCTGTATTCTGCTGTTTTTCTTGAATAAATGGTCACTAAGTTGTTGCAATCCTTTGATTAATTCCTGAAAAAGGTTGATTCTATTTTTGCTTTTTTAAATTTATATTTTGAAGGAGATGAATTTAGAAATTCTTACTCAACAATTTTTGCTGACATCCTTGTCCAAGATCTTGTTTCCTCAAATCCTGTATGACTTGATAACAATAAACATACTACCCACGAGGCTCCAGAGGGTTCTGAGACCCCATAGTTTTCTTATTATCTCAAACCCTTACAGCCTATTTCACACTCAACAGAGGTGGAGAGATATAAGGTATACCTCATTGAATTTCTTAAATCTTCCTGACCCTGGACCCTCAAATCTTGGTTTCCTTGGATGTCCTCCAATGCATTCAGAAAGCTGTTTGTATTTTTACCTTTGATCCAGTTTATATAGTTGTTCTCAACTAGAGGGGTTGTTATGATGTAAGCTACTCCATCAAAACTAGAGGCAGAAGTCCCTCAATAATAAAAGTCTCTGAATTATTAAGATTCGTTCTAATTTGAGATCATAGTTTAGTTTGTAGCTCTGACGTGACACCACTGTGACAGCATAAAATATGCTTTAACTTTAAATGAAGGAATGAGTTTTGAATCTGAATATTTATTCTTTACATTAATAATTAAGTAATTACTTGGGTAATTACTTTTTATTGTTCACTCCATTAATAGATGGAAGGCTCCACAATGCCATAGAGTATGTTATGTTAGTTTCCTCCATGGCATCCCAAGAACTTGGCACAGCTGGTGCATAGTAGATACTTGATAAACATAAACAAAGAATATTTTAAAAGATTTAGTTCTTAAATTGAAATATAAATACATATGATCACAAAGATCACTTGAATTCCTAACATATATTTAGTAACTATAAATATAGTTGTAGTTTTATTAATACTAGTTGAAACATCCATTTAAAAATTATGCTTTCCCAATCTTTAAAATGCATTACACAAAATAACTCAAGGGATTAAAGGACTATGGACACATTGCTAGAACTGCCCTTCCCACTCTTTACCATACAAAAAATAAAAGCTACAATTTTGTTTTATCCAATTAATATGAAATCTTTTTCGTTTCTTATGTTCTTGCATCTTGTGAGCTAACTACATTTTATTCTTTTTATCTATTTACTTTAAGAAGATTTACAAAGTGCAGCACAATCACATTGCCCCACTGCATTTTTAAGGCAGTTGATAAAAACTACACTGTATATCATTTATACTATCTAACAATAATAAATAATCACTAGACTATTTGCTTAGATAGCATTCAGAATGTAAATATTTCCCCATAAGCTATCTTATTCAGACTAGAACAGCTACTTTGTATTTTACCCTTGCCTGACTTTAAAACTGGGTCATTGAAGTAAGCACCATGAATCACCTATCACTATCAAAATTTTTCTCCAGTCATCTGTTATTTATGCTATGCCCTTCTTTTTCTTTGATTTTCTTTTTGATTATCCAAAAAATAAACTATTTACTAAATTCCTTTTTCAGAATTGATAAAATAAATGACTCATGTGGAGTTTACTATTTTATCTTTTTGTTTTGTCTATTTATAATCACATTACAACACATTTAAACAATTCTATCTATTTTGACTTCATGCCAACATCCCTCGCAGGCAGGGAAAAAGTAACCGAAGTCCTGACAACACGTTATACGTTAGAGAGAATTACAAAAAAATCTAAAAATCTGGACTAGCTCAAATTGTGTGAAGGTCCAGTCAGCAGGAGTAGAGAAAAGAGAATTTGATCAAATAACAATTTTCAAACGTATAATAAAAGTTGGGACACAGTGAGAGACTGGCATGGACTTACATACACTATCAAATGTAAAATAGATAGCTAGTGGGAAGCAGCTGCATAGCACAGGGAGATCAGTTCAGTTCTTTGTGACCACTTAGAGGGGTGGGATAGGGAGGGTGGGAGGCAGGGAGATGCAAGAGGGAAGAGATATGGGGATATATGTATAAGTATAGATGATTCACTTTGTTATAAAGCAGAAACTAACACACCACTGTAAAGCAATTATACTCCAATAAAGATGTTAAAAAAAATCAACTCACACACACAAACGTTTCTAATGAGCAAGACCTTGAACAACAAAGAAAAATAACAAGTAAAAAAAATAGAGAGGATAGCCACACTACAACCTGTAGGGACACATGAAGACTAACAAAACTGTATCTAGGAGGAGCTCATACAAATTACTTTAAAGAGAAGTGATATCTACAAAAAAGGGTAACATTGTTTAGTGCTTCTAGTTTAGATAAAAACATCAATAATTAAAAGAAATAAGATACAATGTTTAGCCTATCATATTGGCAACAACAACTATTACACACTTAGATACAGACACACATAGATACATGCACAGAAAATCAGAGGCTGAAATGAAAAGGGCACTGGATGGGACTACAAATTGGTAAGATATTTCTGAAAAGCAATCTGGCAATACCAAGACTTTTCTAACCAGTTGATCTCTATACCTTTTATTTCCAATCCTAGAAATCCATCTTAGGGAAATTTTCAGAAATGACAAAGATTTGTGGACATAGAAAGATATTATAGTCACATTTTTCACAAAAACAAAACATTAGAAATAAACTAAACTTCAAATAGTAAATATATAAAATGATATCCAATGTTAGTTATTAGGGAAAGATGAAATAAAAGTAAAAGTGATACCACTATACTTTATTAAAATGGAAAAGCAAACAAATAAAACAAACAAAAAACCTCAAACCAAAAACTAAACACTGATAACAGCAAATGCTGGTGCGATGCAGAGCAGCTGGAACTCTCATACACTGCTGGTGAGAATGCAAAATGGTACAGCCACCTAGGAAACAATTTGACAAGTTCTTAAAAAGTTAAACATAAGCTCACCATACAGCCTAGCCATCCACTGAAAACACTGAAAAAGTATTAACCAAAATGAAATTACAGTTTATGCTCACACAAAAATCCACATGCAAATGTTTATAGGGGCTATATTTGAAACTTCCAAAAACTAGATACAACCCCAAAGTACCTCAACTGTTAAGTGAATAAACAAACTGGGTACAATGGAATACTACTTAGGAATAAAAAATAACAAGTACTGCTGGATGCAACAACATGGATGAATCTCAAATGCACTATGCTAAGTGAAAGAGCCAGACACAAAAAGGTATCTACTGTATGATTCTATTCATAAGACATTCTTACAAAGGCAAAACTATAGGGTCAGAAAACAGATCAATGGCTGCTAGGGGCTTGGGATGGGAGAGAAATGACTACAAAAACACGAGGGGTTTGAGGGGTAATGGAACACATTGTGATACCTAAATTGTGGTGGTGGTTACACACACATTTGTCAAAACTTGTGGAACTATACATTAAAATGGTAGATTTTTCCATAGGTCAATTATATATTAGTTTAAAAAAATGTTGAGAAAAATCAATGAGCAGAAAAAGGATTGGGATATTCTTCTGTCAAATAAAAAAATGATACCTAGAGACAGAAAAAAAACGTATAATAAAGAGTCTAGTTTGGATAAAATAAATAGCATTATAAACATTTTTTCAAGCAATAGGAAGACATTTAATCACCGTAGAAATTTTTTTTAATTTTTACAGGATAAGAAGTAGTACAAAGGGCAAATGGACTAAAACAGTTAATGTAAACCTTAGATTGAAATAGTTTGTATCAATGTTCACCAAATAAATAGGTTTCTGAACTTTATTCATGATAAATTTTCTACTTTAACTTTTTATCATCTCAAGCAATGTATACAGTATGTCCTTATTCTGGCAATGGATGACTAAAATTAGTGGAAACTTTGGGGATCAACACTGAAAGCATTTTGAATAATGAAATGAATACTTGGAAATATGGAACAATTGAATGTCAAACTATTCTTGATGTTAAACTTAAGAAATGGTAGAGTATTGTAAGCAATGAAGACCTCTCTAGCATTCCAATCATTTTCTCAGGAAGGAATTGGAGTCCTTTTTTTTTTTTTTTTACTTTGGGCTCTGACCACTTCTGCTAACCATAAATCCTTTATAAAATATAGATCCAGTTAAATGACTTAGAGTTGTAAATAGTAATCACAAAAACCCATCTAATCAGGAGAATTTCAAGATAGTTTTACAGTTATTTTTGTGTCCCAAAGATAAATTTCCCCAATAAATATGTATTATCATGCAATATGTGTAATACATGTACTATATACAATACCAAGGATAAAAGGATGCAGTATTGGCCACAATTTCTGTGAAAGTAGTCCAGTCCTAATTAATACTGTTCAGATATTTAAATTTGTCTCTGATATTAGAGCTCCACTTGCTCCTGGTGGGACTTTAACTCAATAATTACACTGCCCTCTATAGGAGTAAAGGAAAGCCAAGATCTCCCACCCTTCCCTTCTCAGAACATTCATTGTCTTTCAGCACAGTGTTCTCATGAGACCCTCAGGACTAGTGGTGTCATACTCTATATCTTAATGTATACAAGTATATATTAATGTATATACTTAATGTATACTTCCACAAGAAGTAGAAGTCTCCCAAAATATCCCTCAAATCTCAGACCTTCATCACTATAAATTACTTCATTTGACTTTATCTTTCAACCCTCCCCAATACCCACAAATTTTGATAAAAGCCCTTGAATAGTTTTCTACTTTATTCAAAGTATTGAATAATAAAATAAAAGCCAAAATCTTTACAATTGCTTATAGGACCTGGTCTAATCTACCTTGCCCACATCTCTCTAACTTCATTTACTACTTGCTCTCCAGCTCAAGTAATCCAGCCATATTGGTTTTCTTGTTCCTCGTATGCTGCTGACATATTTTCTCCTCAGAGTGATTCTATTTGTTGTTCTACCTCTCTGGAATACTCTTCCCCAAATTATCTACATGGTTTGTTCTCTCACTTCCTTCTGATCTTTAATGTCAACTTATTATGGAGGTCACCATCCTGTATATGAAATAACAACCCTTCCCCAACACATCAGTGCCTATCTTATCCTTCATCCTCCTTTATTTTTCTTGATACCATTTACTGCCACCTGGCATTTTATATAATTATCACGTTATTTATTTATGGTCCATCTCTTTCACTGGAATGTATTCTCCTGAACAGAAAGGAATTTAGGTTGTTCTGCTTGCTTCTATATCTTCAGAGCCCTTAACAATGCCTGTAACATAGAAAGTAACTAATATATATTTGTTGGAAAATATGAGTTAATTTCACCACTCAGGACCATGCCCCATCCAGAGTTCTTGTGTCATAAAATTGGTTCCTTGTTTTCCAAAGCCTGTCACTGTTTTACCATTTTACCTTTCTCACATTCAATAAGGCTTCTGTATTCTGGATTTTAACTTCACTCATCCTTTACTCTCCCCAATCAACATTTACTCATACTAATTCTGAGTCTCTTGGGGTATATATATCTCAGTGACTTTATGGCAGAATTTTCCAACTTTTATATTGAAATGCCATTAATGGCAGAAGAGAACAAGTTTCTATCCCTAGAGTACTTAAAAAATACAAATCATTAACTGTGAATTGAAGGTTTTATTCTTAAAAGCTCCAGGTTAATTTTACATTCTATGCCATAGTATATCTATGTTTTGTATGAAAATTATGTTTTAAATATTTCAACAGTGAAGATTCTTAACTTTACTTCTGAAACAATTCTCAAGTTAACTTATGTTTCCATGAGTTATAATAATATTAGTAATATTTATTATCAAAGTACCAGGTCCTATGCTGATTGCTTGGCAAATACTACCTTTTTAATTCTTAACAATTCATTTTGAAGGAAGTAGGCTGAAAACTGTAAAGTGATATGCCCAAGATAAAACTCTAGACTCTAGATTAGAATTCAAGTCTTCCTCTCACTTGGAAACCCATGCTCCTAACCCCATATATTCTGTGTTCTGTTTATTTTGCAGTTTTAGTTATTCCTTGCTCACCTCCATACTTGAAGTAGCGATACTCCAGTTTGAAGAGCAATATTTATATTTTAATGAGATCCTTCTAGAGACCTGTTGCACTAGCTCAAAAGAGAAATTCTAACGGTAGGAATTTCAGAAGCCATTGATGACAGATGATAGAAACAAGGAGATATTCCTTAAATCACACCATAGGAGAGGCTGGCCACTCTGCTTCTAATCTGAGTTATCTTCTTACTGATAAACCACCTAATGAGCTTTGTAGAGAAAACAACCACTACATGTCTTTAAATAAAATTTTGGAAATATCTCTGCATATAGTTTTCCAATCTGTGGAATTGTCATTTTAGGTGGATAGTGTAAAGTGGGGTTGTTAATTTATATAGTAAATAGAGTTTGCATATTGGTGTATATGGTCAAACTGCTTTTCATAGAAGCTGTGCTAGTTTATACTCTCACCAATTAGTTAACATTAGTAGTAGCCTCCCACATGAGGTATTTTATACATTGTTGTCTTGTTTTGTTTCTTTGTGAAACTGCACTGAGTTCATGAAGTAATATACTTCCAAAGATAGTATTCAACATCTTACAGAAATGACAAAGATGATGTTTGAAAGAAATTTAACCAAAGATAAAAATTTATAAAATTTCAACAGGTGGTACCATATTACAAGTGCATAAAATTTTTTCTCAAGTTCATAACGTCCTTAAATAAGAAATGAGTTAGTATTTCACTTTGCCCCTCAAGTTTATTCTGTGTATTACTGCCAGTAATTCATCTCCAAATATTTTTAGAGCTCTGTATTGCCTGTAGGATAAAGAAAAAACATTTCAGCATGGAGTCTGAGACTTTAAATTCTAATTTTCCATTTTCTCCCATTAGTACTCAACAACAATCCTTCAATCTTCACTTTAAAACAGGAGTCTCAAAATCAAATTCCTACAGGGACAACAAAGAATGTAAATAAGCAAAATAAGACAGTCATTTTTCTAAACTGCAAAATGACAATTATAGGCTAAAGGTAGTCTTAATTATTATTATTTTTATATTTACTGATATTATGAGTAAAATATGTTTTTATTTCAATCTACATACTACTTGCATTTTTAACACATTCAGGTGTTTATTTATAATTTATTTTAAGAATTTATTTGTTGTATCTGTTGTCCATGTTTCTATTGGTGTGTTTGCCTTTTGCTCATTGATTCCTGACTCCTTTATCTTGAATGTTTTATTTGCTGCCCTATGCTTTGCTATTATTTGTCCAAGTCTTATATAAGCCACACAACTCGGGCTAGCTTCTATTTTATTTTTCTACATAAATAGATTAAATTATGTGTAGTCAAATTCAATTATATTTAATATGTGTCACACGTACAAAAAGATTTGTCATTACCAATATTATATACATGCGTATATACGTTATTACAACATTCTTTATCATTTCCTTTTATAACTAAACATTTATATTCCATAGAATTATTGTATGTGTGGTATTTGGCATATGAAAAATTTTGTAGAAAATAATTTTTCTTTTTTTGAATTAATTTTTGTTGGAGTATAGTTGTTTTACAGTGTTGTTTTAGTTTCTGCTGTAGAGCACAGTGAATCAGCCATACGTATACATATATCCCCTCTTTTTGGATTTCCTTACCATTCAGGTCACCACAGAGAACTGAGTAGGGCTCCCTGTGCTATACAGTAGGTTCTCATTTGTTATCTATTTTATACGTAGCAGTATATATATGTCAATCCCAATTTCCCACTTCATCCCACCCACCCCCTTTGCACCTTGGTATCCATATGTTTGTGCTCTACGTCTGTGTCTCTATTTCTGCTTTGTAAATAAGTTCATCTGTATTATTTTTCTAGATTCCACATATAAGCGATATTATACAATATTTGTTTTTTCTCTTTCTGACTTTACTCTGTATGACAGTCTCAAGGTCTACCCATGTCTCTGCAAATGGCACAATTTCATTCCTTTTTATGGCCGAGTAATATTCCATTGTATATATGTACTGTTGATGGAAATTTAGGTTGTGTCCAAGTCCTGACTGTTGTAACTAGTGCTGCAAAGAACATTGGGGTGCACATATCCTTTTGAATTGTGGTTTTCTCTGGGTATACGTGCAGTAGTGGGATTGCTGGGTCATATGGCAGTTCTATTTTTAGTTTTTATTAAGGAACCTCCATAATGTTCTCCATAGTGGCTGTATCAATGTACATTCCCACCAACAGTGCAAGAGGGTTCCCTTTTCTCCACACCCTCTCCAGCATTTATTATTTGTAGATTTTTTTTTTTTTTTTTTTTTTTGCAGTATGCAGGCCTCTCACTGCTGTGGCTTCTCCCGCCACGGAGCATGGGCTCCGGACACGCAGGCCCAGGGGCCATGGCTCACGGGCCCAGCCACTCCACAGCACGTGGGATCCTCCTGGACCAGGGCATGAACCCATGCCCCCTGCATTGGCGGGCGGACCCGCAACCACTGCACCACCAGGGAAGCCCTATTTGTAGATTTTTTGATGGTGGCCATTCTGACTGGTGTAAGGTGATAGATCATTGCATTTTTGATTTGCATTTCTCTAATTATTAGTGAAGTTGAGAATCTTTTCATGTGTTTGTTGGCCATCTGTATGTTTTCTTTGGAGAAATGTCTATTTAGGTCACCTGGCCATTTTTTGATTGGGTTGTTTGGATATTTTTTGATATTGAGCTTCATGAGCTGTTTGTATATTTTGGAAATTAATCTCTTGACAGTTGCTTCATTTGCAAATATTTTATCCAATTCTAAGTGCTGCCTTTTCATCTTGTTTATGGTTTCCTTTGCTGTGCAAAAGCTTTTAAGTTAATTATGTTCCATTTTCTTATTTTTGTTTTTATTTTTATTACTCTATGACGTGGGTCAAAAAAATCTCACTGATATATGTCAAATAGTGTTCTGCCTCTGTTTTCCCCTAAGAATTTTATAGTGTCCAGCCTAACATTTAGGTCTTTAATGCATTTTGAGTTAATTCTTGTGTGTGGTGTTAGGGTGTGTTCTAATTTCATTCTTTTACATGTAGCTGTCCAGTTTGCCCAGCACTATTTTATGAAGAGACTGTCTTTTCTCCATTGTATATTCTCTCCTCCCTTGTCATAAATTAGTTGACCATAGGTGTGTGGGTTTCTCTCTGGCCTTTCTATCCTTTTCCATTGACCTATATTTCTGTTTTGGTGCCAGTACCATACTATCTTGATTCCTGTAGCTTTGTAGTATAGTCAAAAATCAGGGAACCAGATTCCTCCAGCTCTGTTTTTCTTTCTCAAGATTTCTTTGGCTATTCGGGGTCTTTTGTGTTTCCACACAAATTGTAAAATTTTTGTTCTAATTCTGTGAAAAATGCCATTGGTAGCTTGATAGGGATTGCACTGAATCTGTAGATTGCTTTGAGTAGTATAGTCTTTTTCACATTATTGATTCTTCCAATTCAAGAACAAGGTATATCTCCATCTGTTTGTATTTTCTTTGATTTCTTTCATCAGTATCTTACAGTTTTCTGAGTACAGGTATTTTGCTTCCTTAGATAAGTTTATTCCTAGGTATTTTATTCATTTTGTCGCAATGGTAAATGAGATTGTTTCCTTAATTTATTTTTTCTGACTTTGCATTGTTAAGGTATAGGAATGCAAGAGATTTCTGTGCATTAATTTTGCATCCTGTAAGTTTACCAAATTTATTGATGAATTCTAGTAGTTTTCTGGTGGCATCTTTAGGATCTTCTATGTATAGTATCGTGTCACCTGCAAAGAGTTATAGTTTTTCTTCTTCTCCAATTTGGATTCATTTTATTTATTTTTCTTCTCTGATTATCATGGCTAAGACTTCCAGAGTTATGTTGAATAAGAGTGGTGGAGTGGACATCCTTGTCTAGTTCCTGATCTTAAATGAAATGCTTTCAACTTTTCACCATTGAGAATGATGTTTGCTGTGGATTTGCTGTATATGGCCTTTAATATGGTGAGGTAAGTTCTCTCTATGCCCACTTTCTGGAGAGTTTTTATCAAAAATGCATGTTGAATTTTGTCAGAAGCTTTTTCTGCCTCTGTTGAGACCATCATATGGTTTTTACTATTCAATGTGTTTATATGGTGTATCACATTGATTGGTTTGTATATGTTGAAAAATCCTTGCATCCCTGGGATAAATAGCACTTGATCATGGTGTATCATCCTTTTAATGTCTTGCTGGGTTCCGTTTGCTAGTATTCTGTTGAGGATTTTTGCATCTATGTTCATCAGTGATACTGGCATGTATTTTTGTGTGTGTGTGTGCACTATCTTTATCTGGTTTTGGTATCAGGGAGATTGCGGCCTCAGAGAAAGAGCTTGGTAATGTTCTTCCCTCTACAATTTTTGGAAGAGTTTGAGAAGGATAGGTGTTAGCTGTTCTCTAATGTTTGATAGAATTCACCTGTGAAGCCATCTGTTCCTGGACTTTTGTTTTTGGAAGATTTTTAATCACTACTTCAATTTCATTACTTGTGATCAGTCTGTTAATATTTTCTACTTTTTCCTGGTTTAGTCTTGGAAGGTTGTATCTTTCTAAGAGTTTGTCCATTTCTTCCAGGTTGTTCACTTTATTGGCATATAGTTTTTTGTAGTAGACTCTTATGATTCTTTGTATTTCTTCAGTGCCCATTGTAACTTCACTTTTTCATTTCAAATTGTATTGATTTTATTCCTCTCCCTTATTTTTTTTGTTGAGTCTGGCTCAATTTTTATCAATTTTGTCTTCTCAAAGAACCAGCTTTTAGTTTCATTGATCTTTTCTATTGTTTTCTTTTCCTCTATTTCATTTATTTCAGTCATGATCATTATGATTTATTTCCTTCTACTAACTTTTGGGTTTGTTTGTTCTTCTTGCTCTAGTTGGTTTAGGTGTAAGGTTAGGTTGTTTATTTGAGATTTTTCTTGTTTCTTGAGGTGGGACTCTATTACTAAAATCTCCCTCCTAGAACTGCTTTTACTGCATCTCATAGGTTTTGGGTCACTGTGTTTCTGTTGTCATTTGTTTCTAGGTGTTTTTTTGATTTCCTCTTTGATTTCTTCAGTGATCCATTTGTTATTTAGTAGCATATTATTTAGCCTTGTTGGGTCTGTGGTTTTAATATGTCTTTTTTGGCAGGAAATCATTTTGAATCTCATAGTTTTGTGGTCAGAAAAGATGCTTAGTACAATTTCAATTTTCTTCAATTTACTGATGCTTGATTTGTTGGAGAAAATATGATCTATCTGGGAGAATATTCCATGTGCACTTGAGAAGGGATTGTATTCTTTTGTTTTGGGGTAGAATGTCCTACAAATATCAATAAGTCTATCTGGTGTAATGTGTGTTTCCTTATTAATTTTTCACCTGAATGATCTGTCCATTGGTGTAAGTGGACTGTTAAAATTCCCCACTATTATTGTGTTACTGTTGATTTACCCTTTTTTTGTCTGTTAGCATTTTCCTTATGTATTGAGGTGCTCTTAATTTGGGTGCATAAATATTTAAAATTTTTGTCTCTTCTTCTTTGATTGCTCCCTTGATCATTATGTAGTGTCCTTCCTTGTCTCCTATAAGAGTCTTTATTTTAAAGTCTATTTTGTCCGATATGTGTATTACTGCTCCAGGTTTTATTTTTATTTCCATTTGCATGGAATACATTTTTCCATCCCCTCATTTTCAGTCTGTTTGTGTCCCTAGGTCTGAAGTGTGTCTCTTGTAGCAGCATATATATGGCTCTTTTTTTCTCTATCTATTCAGCCAGTTAGTGCTTTGGGTTAGAGTTTTTAATCCATTTAAGGTAATTATTGATATTTGTGTTCCTTTTACCATTTCCTTAATTGTTTTGTGTTTGTTTTTGTAAGTCTTTTATTTCTCTAGTGTTTTCCACCTAGAGAAGTTCCTTTATCATTTGTTGTGAAGCTGATTTGGTGGTGTTGATTTCTATTAGCTTTTGCTTGTCTGTAAATCTTTTGATTTCTCTGTTGAATCTGAATGAGATCCTTGCTGGGAAGAGTAATCTTTGCTGTAGGTTTTTCCCTTTCATCACTTTAAATACATTCTGCCACTCCCTTCTGGCCTGCAGAGTTTCTGCTGAAAAATCAGCTGATAAACTTAAGGGGAGTCCCTTGTATGATTTCTGTTGGTTTTCCCTTGCTGTTTTAAATAATTTTTCTTTGTAATTATTTTTTGTTAGCTTGATTAATATGTTTCTTGGCATGTTCCTCCTTGGTTTTATCCTGTATGGGATTTTCTGTACTTCCTGCACTTGGGTGAATATTTCCTTTCCCATGTTAGGGAAGTTTTAGACTATAATCTCTTCAAATATTTTCTCAGACCCTTTCTCTTTCTCTTCTTCTGGGACCCCTGTAATTTGAACGTTGGTGTGTTTAATGTTGTCCAAGAGTTTTCTGACACTGTTCTCATTTCTTTTCATTCTTTATTCTGCTCCATGGCAGTTATTTCCACCATGGTTTGGGCAGCTCAGTTCCTAACATGACCCAACTCCTGCATGTACTAGCCCCCAAAGTCCACAGCTGTTAAAGCTAGACTGGTCTCAGTTGTGAAAACACTCATTGTCTATTCAGATATTCCTCAGACACAGGGTTTACCACACTGATCACATGGACTTAATCCATGGCTTGTGCAGTCACACAGAGAGATTTCCATTCCTCTTCCTTAGTTGCACAGTCCCTGAGGCTCCACTTTGCTTTTGTCCATGCCTCTGCTTGTGGGTCAACCTCAGGCATTATTTCACTGTGCAGGTGAGAGGGGCAAAAGCAGTGGATAATTGGGGCACACATATTCGCTAAGGCCAGGGAGGGATAAAACAGCCAAAACTGGGCATGTTCTAATTGCCTGCGGCCACTGAGTCCAGCAGGAATTTGCAAAAGACTGGAGCATACTGTGACCTCTCCAGGGGTTTTGGCTCCAGATCACAGGACTCTCAGCAGTGGTGAGCCAAGCAGGCTCCTTGGAAGGTTGGGATAGTGATCTACGCTTGCTCACAGGATCCTCGGTAACAGCGGTGGCAGTGGTAGTAGTTCACACCCACCTCTGGGGCCTAAGATCGAAAATAATTTTTCAATATTGGAAATTCTATAACTCATTCAGAAAATAGTTTGTGATGATAGAATTGAGATCTAAATAAAATGTTGTTCACAACAGATAATAGAGAAATTTATTACCATAAAACAGGTATCAAAAGCAGTCAACTGAAATATTCCTGGTAATCTTTTTGATTAAGTTAAAATGATAGGAGTATTACTAAATATTACTTTAAAATTTGTAAGTTCTATTGATGCTCTCTCACCACATTTGTGTGTCATTGAAAAATAATTTTACCTAGATTCAAAACTATTGAATTTACACGTCAACATTATCTATGTCCATGTACAGAGTTGGCTAAAATAGAACTGTGAGATGGAAAAGATTTGGGTCTTCCTAAAAGCTGTTTTTTTATTTATTCTCTTTCTCCTGTGCCCATAAGCTCAGTACTGTTCACATTTACCAACATATTTTCCCCTAAGCCAATATGTAATGAACTTGTGTCTCATCACTTAGGCATTTTCTTAGATATATATCTAATCAGGCAAGTTCATTATATTTTTTTATTGAAAATATACTCTATCTTCTGTAGCAAACTACATCTGTACACTAAAGAAAGAAATCTAGCCCACCAATCTTCTATTTAAGAAAGCATGTGTAACATATGAGATATAAATGCACCCTATATTGGCACAATTTCACCAGACATAAAAGAATAGATTGGATTTCTCTTAGGTGGGCATAACATGTTTGGACTGGTGTAAGAATTGGCGTTAGCCCATTGTTTTTTGTCATTAGTTTTCCCCATCTCTGTACTTTTAAAGACATTCTTTCCATCACATCTCATGCCTTTAATAGTATGTCTTTGGGGGATACTTGCATTCTATTGCTTCACATATGATCCATTTGATAGTCAAATTATTTTAACCAAGGTTTTTTAATCATTTTAATTACATATAATAGATAAAATTCACTTTAAACAGGACTGTCAAGAGCAAGTGAAATTACTGGAATGAACAAGGATTTTATAAAACTTCCACAATATTATCCTTCAGTAAGCAAAGTAATGCAGCAAATGGGAAGTTATCTTCAATGTCATGCTCCATAATTATTTGGAGTTTCTGATTAACTAAGAATGGTGAAAGCACAGTAACATAATTCTTTACATATTTTATCAATATTCTATCTGTAACAGGATATTCAAGAAATAGAGTAAAGGACTATTTTCCTCCAGGTGACTGCTAAATTATTCTATTATTTTTCTAAGTGAGGCCAGAAACTAGTTGATTTCTTCACATAAGGGTATAGCTGTCAAGGACAGCATGTGGCCTACAGTCATTTCCAAAAGGGATGATATAGTCAATCTGCTATTTGAAATTCAGCCAAAGACAGTGCTGGAAGTAGCTCTTACTCAGCCAAATTGACTTATGAATGGGAAAATATTTTATCTCAAAAATACATCTCTCTCTATGGGCTTCCCTGGTGGCTCAGTGGTTAAGAATCTGCCTGCCAGTGCCGGGGATGTGGGTTCAAGCCCTTGTCCAGGAAGATCCCACATGCCACAGAGCAACAAAACCCATGTGCCACAACTACTGAGCCTGCACTCTAGAGCCCATGAGCCACAACTACTGAAGCCCGCATGCCTAGAGCCCATGCTCCACAAGGCAAGCCACCGCAATGAGAAGCCCATGAACTACAACAAAGAGTAGCCCCCACTCACTGCAACTAGACAAAGCACGCACGCAGCAAGAAAGACCCAATACAGCCAAAATTTAATTAATTAATTAATTAATTAATTAATTAATTAAAAAAAATACATCTCTCTGCTTCAACTTGTTATTTCTCAGCACAGACTATCTTTTGGTATTACCACCAAGATTTGTTGTAAATCTTTGTCTTATGCTTCTTTCAGCTATCTTCTGCAAGAGTAAAAATGATTCCCAGAAAACAAGTAAAATTACTGACAGATCTATTAGCCTTTTCAAATAACTGGGGAAATGTGCACTGAACACATAGTTGTCAGCATCAAGTATAAAATATACTGCTAGATATAGAACAGGGAATTTATATAACTGTATCTTAGACTCAATGAGTGAAAACTATGGAAAGGAGTTATGAAAAATGAATTTCTGAATAATTAATTTAAGGAGGACAATTATTTGTGAAGTAGATTTAAGAAGGTATTAAAAGATATTGAACCTGAATCTTGGGACAAGTATTATTTATTCCACTAAGTACATATTAGCCCAAGGCTCACCATCAGCTTGGCACATCTCATTATTACGTCTCAGAACACCCCATCTTCAACCAAGCCACATGGTTATTATGGGAGCCTCTATGAGGATAATAAGACCCTGTCACTGACCATAGTTGATTAGTTCAGGTGAGGGAATCTGACCAAAGCTGCACAAATTAAACTCTTTTACTCAGGAATGTCACAACTTAAACTGGGAAAAAGCTCTCAGTCAGTATCCATTTGGCAAAAGTTCAGGAGCTGTTAGCAACCATTTTCTGCCATGTAAACTAGAGAAAAAAAGATGAATCAAACACAGAGACATGAGTAGACTCTCAAAGAACAGGCAAAACACACCAGAACAAAACAACTGCTGGGGATTGATGTCAGCAAAATGGTGAAGAAGTCAGCTTAAAACATTCTTTGCTCCACAGAAACACTGAAAAATAAGCAAAAAATGATCAGAATCAACTTTGTTAAGACTCTGAAAATAGTCAAAGGATTACAGCAGCAAGTGAATGTTGAATCAAGAAAAAAAGCAATTTAAAAATATTCTTGCCTCACAACTAAACACAAATTAAGCAAAAATTTAGGAAATGAGGGGAAAGTATAAGGTATACAAAAGCAACTAGCAACGTGGAAGAAGTAAGTCCTTCTTTATAAGTACCGAATAATTATTGTAAATTTAAATGGATTACACCCTGTATTTTAAATATGGCCCAATTAGATACTGTCAACAAGAAACTCACCTTAAATCCAAAGATGCAAATAAGATGAAAGTATAAGTGTGGAAAAAGTTGTTCCATGTAAATAGTAACAAAAACGAAAGACTTGTGGCTAAACAAAAATTAGCCAAAATAGGCTTTAAGTCAAAAAATGTTACAAGAGAAAAGATGAATTTTATGTAGTGATAAAAGGGTAAATTTATCAAGAAGATATACCAGGCAAAATCATATACACTTCAAATAGCCAGTGCACCAAAATATGTGAAGCAAATAGTGATTGATTTGAGGGAAAAAATAGAGTCTTCTACAAGTCTTAGAGACTTCAGTACATCATTTTCAATAAATGGTAGAATATCTAGACAGAAAATCAATAAGGAAATAGAGTTCTTTATCAACAATATAAACCCAAAAATCCTAACAGACATTCACAAATCAGTCATCCAACCATAGCAGAATATGACACATTTTTTCAAGTGCACATGGACCAGTCTCCAGAATGGATCACATGGTAGGCCACAAAACAAGTCTAAATAAATTGTTAAATGTTGAAATCATACGAAGCATCTACAAACTTTCTTCTCCAACCACAGTGGAAGGAACTTTGAAATTAATAACAAAACAAAAACTGCAAATTTGACAACTTTGCTGAGAATGGAGTTTAAATTTAATTTTCTTCATACACACACACACACACACACACACACACAAACACAGGAAACTTAGCAAATATTAAGTATACAATGTAGTATTGTTAACTGTTGTTACCATGATGTGTATTAGATCTCCAGATATTATTCATCTTACATAACTGAAACTTCATATCCTTTGACCAATATCACCACCTCCCCTCGGAAAAGTGTATGACAGTTCTTCAAAAAGTTAAACATAGAACTACCATATGATACATGCATTTACACTCTTTAGTGTATATCAAATATTTGAAAACAAGTACTCAGATGAGTACAAGTGTATGTTCATAGCAGCCTATTTCACAGTAGCCAAAAGGTGGAAACTGTGCTAATGTGCATGAAGAGATTAGTAGATAAACAAATTGTTCTATATACAGACAATAGAATAGTTTTCAGCCAGTAAAAGAGATGAAGGAGTTCTATATGCTACAATGTGGATGAAACTTTAAAATATTTTACTAAGTAAAAGTCTAGACACAAAAGAAACTTATGTTTAATTACATGTATAAGAAATATCCAGTATAGATAAATCCATAGCAATAGAATGCAGATTGGTGGCTGCCAGAGGTTAGGCAAAGAGGGAATGGGAAGAGACTGCTTAATGAGTGTGAGTTTTTAATTTGGCATGTTGGACATATTTTATAATTAGAAAGAGGTGGTGACAGCACAACATTGTGAATATGTTAAATGCCACTTATTTTCTCACATTAAAACAGCTAATTTTGTGTTATGAAACTTTTGACTGAATCAATTATTATTTTTAATTCCTGGGTTCCCTACAGGATTACTATTCCTTGTAACATATCATTCTCAATTCCTGCATTCCATAAGAAAATTTTGTGTCACTAACAAATCCCCCTTTTGTTTTGCTTAAACCAATTGTATTTAATTTCTATTATGTGCAATCAAAATGTCTTATCAATACACCAACTATTTACATTCCACTGTATACTTAAATTTTTCTAAATGTATCAGTGTACTTTCGAGAGAACAAAAACAACTTTCAAGACAAAGGAATATTTGAAGATGCATCCAGCCAAAATAATATCAGGAAGAAAAGTTGTAATTTTAATATTTATTGTACCTGCATACATTTCAATTTGTAAGAAAAGCTTGAGCAAGATGGCTTATTTATTCTTACATCTTTTTTTCCTGAAATTAAGATAAAGTGTCACCAAAATAGTAGCATTGCTGTTCTTATGTTGCTATTGCCTGGCCAGATACAACAAACAGAAAGCTTAAAATAGTTTTGTAGATGTTATTAAAACATATTATAAAGCCACTGATTTTTTTAAAATATAAAATAAACACACAAATATACAGAAAGTTTAATGTAACACACTAGAAAATTCATAAATAGACAAAGTACACATGAAAGTTTATCATAAGATAAAGGCAGCACATCAAAATGGAGGAAATGATGGACACTTTAATAAATGATGTTATGAAAACTAGACAGATTCATAGAAAAATGTAAAATTGGATCCACTCCTCACACTAAGCACCAGAATAAATTGCAAATGTAGCAAATAATTAAATGTAAAAAGTAAAACTATATAAATACTAGAAAAATAATGGTTGCTTAATTTGTTACTTGGAAAAAGAGAACAGTTGCCTAACAGTGGCTCAACTTCCAGAAGCTAAACGTGAAAATATTAATTTGATTACCTAAAAAATGTATTTTGCATGGTAATAAAAATACCATAAACAAAGTAAAAAGACAAATTGTAATGTGGAACAAAGTTTACAACTAATGTTACATTAAAAGTGTTAATATGTTAATATTGGTGATCAATAAAGTGCTTTTATATCTGTAAAAACAAAAATGACCAAAAGTCTTAGAGAAGAATATGGAAAATATTAAACAGACATTTCACAGAAAAGAAAGCAAATAAAAAGATACTTAACGTAACTCACAATTATATAAATGCAAATTAAAATCACAGAGAAGGATCATTTCTCAAATATCAGACTGACAAAAATAAAATTCTGCCAAAAAACTCTTGTCATGACTATAGGGAATTAGGCACTCTCAAACACTGATGGTGAAAAAGAAAAATGTATGAGCCTTACAGAGAATTCTATACCATGCTTATCTACTAAAATTGCATATCCATTTACCTTTTGATCCAGTGATACAACTTTTAGGAATTTATCCCAAATACACCTTAAGAAAAAATAGGAAATGATATGTACACTGGTTTATTCATTTCAGTCTTATTTACAATAGCAACGATTGGAGACAGCCTAAATGCCTATCAATAGAAAACTGATTGAACAAACTCTAGGAATCAACAGAATTGAGTACCATGGAGATGTTTCACAAAATGAAGAAAATCTGTAATTACTATATGGTATCATCAGCAGAAAATATTAATAAAGGAAAAGATGGAAAATCATGTTCAGAGGATGTTACAATTTTGTTTAATGAAGATGGAGATCTAGATTCCAATTTAGGTGAGACAGTGTAAGAAGTTCTGTGAACACACTCTGTAGCTAAACTACTGAAAACTATGAAAATACAATAATTAAATGTCTCCATAAATGACCCTAATTTCTTACAGCAATTTAAAAACTATTTATTCAAGAAATTCTATAAAATATTGGTAATAATATTGAAATTCTGTGGCATGTGAACTAAGAACTGCACTTTCTCTACCCCTTCCCAGTACAGTGAGACAGAAGTTCCACACCACACTGGTGTAGCCAAGAACAAAGGGCTCCTTCTCTCAAACAAAGTGCCACTTTCACAAGAAAAGTAAGATGTCAGCATTTTTCATCCTGCTGCTAGCTACCTGTTCTGATGCTATGTTCTGGGTGAGAGGTGGTGGCTCCTTTCTTCTACACAACCCCTTCTATAAGATGGAGGCTCTACACTGAGAGTAATTGGGTCTGAGAATATTAGGGCCCAAATCACACTTGCTATGGCTTGTAAGGCATTGATGCCCACCTGGAAAAGTTAAGCCTAGAAGAGCTGAGGCCACTTCCTCATTCTCCAATGATTATTCAGCTCCTAATCCTGAGGATTTGCTAAGAAAGAAATGCATCACTGTCATCATCCAAAATTATCCAGAGATTCAACACAATCCCTATCAGAACACCATCTGATTTCTAGGTAGATATTGACAAGTTTATTTTGAAATTTATATAGAAATCTAAGTGACATAGAATAGCCAAAACAATCTTGAAAAAGAACGATATAGGAAGACTCACACTTCCTGATTTCAAACTTACTATGAAGCTGCAGTATTCATGGAAGTGTGATACTGGCCTACGGGAAGATATACAGATCACTGGAATAGAATAAAGAGTACAGAAATAAACTTATGTATCTATAATCAGCTTCTTTTCAACAAGGTCACCAAAACGATTACATGGAGAAAATCATCCTTTTCAAAAAATGTCATTCTTTTCACCATATGATGCTGGGAAAAGTGAATATCTACATGTGAAATAATGAAGTTGAAACCTTATCCAACACAATACATAAAAATCAACACAAAATGTATAGAAGATACAAATGTAAGAGATGCAACTATAAAAATCTTATACGTAAACAGGGATAAGACATCACAACTTTGGGTTTAGCAATGGTTTCTTAGATATGACATGAAAAGCAAAAGCAACAAAATAAAAAATATATATATACCATGTTCTTGGATTAGAAGAATCAATATTGTCAAAATGACTATACTACCCAAGGCAATCTACAGATTCAATGCAATCCCTATCAAACTACCAATGACATATTTCAAAGAACTGTAACAAACATTTTTAAAATCAGTATGGAGGTGCAAAAGACCCCAAATAGCAAAACCATTCTTGAGAAAGAAAAACAGAGCTGGAGGAATCAGGCTCTCTTACTTCAGACTATGCTATAAAGCTACAGTCATCAAAACAGCATGGTACTGGAACAAAAAAAAGAAATATAAATCAGTAGAACAGGATAGAAAGCCCAGAAATAAACTCATGCACCTATAGTCAATTAATCTATGACAAAGGAGGTCAGACTATACCATGGAGGAAAGACAGTTTCTTCAATAAAGGGTGCAGTTAAAACTGGAAAACTACATGTAAAAATGAAATCAGAATATTATTTTACACCATACAAAAAAAATACTCAAAAAAATGTATTAAAGACCTAAATGTAAGACGGAATACTATAAGACTCTTAGAGGAAAACATAGAATACTCTTTGACATAAATTGCAGCAACATCTTTTCTGAGCCATCTGCTAAAGTAATGGAAATAAAAGCAAAAATAAACAAATGGGGCCTAATTCAACTCAAAATCTTTTGCATAACAAAGTAAACCATAAAGAAAATGAAGACAACGCACAGAATGGGAGAAAATAATTGCAAATGATGAAACTGACAAAGGATTAGTCTCCAAAATTTACAAACAACTCATGTGGCTCAATATCAAAATAACAAACAACCCAATCAAAACATGGCCACAAGACCTAAATAGACATTCCTCCAAAGAAGACATACTAGGTGGCCAAAAGGCACATGAAAAGATGCTCAACTTTGCTAATTATTAGAGAAATGCAAATCAAAACTACAATGAGATATCACCTCACAGCCTTCAGAATGGCTATCATCAAAAAATCTGCAAACATTAAATGCTGGAGAGGGTGTGGAGAAAAGGAAACTTTCCTACACTATTGGTGGGAATGTAAATTGATATAGCCACTATGGAGAACAGTATGGAGGTTCCTTAAACAATAAAAAATAGATCTACCCTGTGATTCAGAAAGCCCACTCCTGGGCATATATCTGGAGACAAACATGGTTCAAAAGGATATAAGCACCCCAATGTTCATTGCAGCACTGTTTACAATAGCCAAAGCATGGGAGCAACCTAAATGTCCATCGACAAATGAATGGATAGAGAAGATGTGGTGCATATATACAATGGAATATTACTCAGCCATTAAAAATAATGAAATAATGTCATTTGCAGCAACATGGATGGACTTGGAGATTATCATACTAAGTGAAGTAAGTCAGATAGAGAAAGACAAATACCATATGATATGACTTATATGTGGAATCTAAAAATAATGATATAAATAAACTTATTTACTAAACAGAAACAGGTTCACAGACTTGGAGAATGAACTTATGGTTATCAGGGGGGAAGGCTGGGGTGAGGGATAGATTGGGTGTTTGCGATTGGCATGTACACACAGCTATATTTAAAATAAATGACCAAAAAGGACCTACTGTATAGTGGCAGGGAACTCCTCTCCCTATTCTGTAATAACCTAAATTGGAAAATAATTTGAAAAAGAATAGATATATGTATATGTGTAACTGAATCACTTTTCTATACACCTGAAACTAACACAACACTGTTAATCAACTATATTCCAATATTAAAATAAATAAATAAATAAATATTAAAACATATTGCTTAATTTAAAAAACAAAAAAACCTGGAAGACAAAAGGAGCTATCTGTAGCAAATAAGAAAGATTAAGGAGGAATAAGTTGAATGCAAGAATACTACAAAAGCAAGGAAGGTGTCGGAATAATCTAGATGTGAGTTAAACTAAGTTTAGATTACAGTGATATCAATGGGAAAGATGTGGTATATCAAGAAATGTAACTGGGGACTTATTAAGGGATTTGATATGAAGAGTCAATGGAAATGAGAAGAATTGACTTCAAGATTTCTTACTGGGTTTGTATTCCCTAGTAATCAAGAATAGGAAATTTAAACCTCAAAGCAGACTTTGGAAGAAGCTAATATACTTAATTTTACAATTATAATTATAGTCAATTATAGCAAGCATAGATTTAGAAATATGGTACTGATGTTTAGGTAAAAAACTGGATATAATTGTATACACTTCAGGTATTTTTAAATTGGATTAATACAATCAGATTACCAGATTTTCTTTCTAAGGATGATCACATGCATACAGAGTGGCATCAATTCCAAGGACAGATATTTGGAGGAGAGGAGACAAAAATTTAAAAGAAGAAGAAAAATTAAATAAAGAAGAGAAGTAGTCAGATAGTTAAATGTAGATAACATCAACAACATCAATCAAATTTAGTGCCATTGAAGCCAAAGATGAGGGAAAAAATAAATAAATAAAAGATGGAAATGAAAAAGATAAGAACTCCAGTGAGCTTTCAGAACATTCTTTCAATAGCATAGTATGAATGAAAGCTAGATTTCACATGCATATACAGGCAAAGTTTGAGAAGAATGGAAGCCTCAGGTGTAAACTACTTTCAGGGATGTTTAAAAGGGTTGAGGTAGATCCACCAGAGGGCAGATGGCAGAAGCAAGAAGAACTACAATCCTGCAGCCTGTGGAAAAAAAAATTCATAGAAAGAGACACAAGATGAAAAGGCAGAGGACTATGCACCAGATGAAGGAAAAAGATAAAACCCCAGAAAAAACACCTAAATGAAGTGGAGATAAGCAAGCTTCCAGAAAAAGAATTCAGAATAATGATAGTGAAGATGATCCAGGACCTTGGAAAGAGAATGGAGGCAAAGATTGAGAAGATGCAAGAAACGTTTAACAAAGACCCAGACGAATTAAAGGACAAAAACCAAACAGACATGAACAATTCAAGAACTGAAATGAAAACTACACTAGAAGGAATCAATAGCAGAATAACTGAGGCAGAAGAACGGATAAGTGACCTGGAAAACAGAATGGTGGAATTCACTACTGAGGAACAGAATAAAGAAAAACGAATGAACAGAAATGAAGACAGCCTAAGAGACCTCTGGGACAACATTAAGTGCAACAGCATTCACATTATAGGGTCCCAGAAAGAGAAGAGAGAGAGAAAGGACCCAAGAAAATATTTGAAGAGATTCTAGTCAAAAACTTCCCTAACATGGGAAAGGAAATAGCCACCCAAGTCCAGGAGGCACAGAGAGTTATATACAGGATAAAGCCAAGGAAAAATACACTGAGACAGATAGTAATCAAATTGGCAAAAAATAAGACAAAGAAAAATTATTGAAAGCAGCAAGGGAAAATGGCAAATAACATACAATGGAACTCCAATAAGGTTAACAGCTGATTTCTCAGCAGAAACTCTACAAGCCAGAAGGGTGTGGCAGGACATACTTAAAGTTATTAAAGGGAAGAACCTACAACCAAGATTACTCTACCCAGCAAGGATCTCATTCAGATTTGATGGAGAAATCAAAAGCTTTAGAGACAAGCAAAAGCAAAAATAATTCAGCACCAGCAAACCAACTCTACAAAAAATGATAAGGGAGCTTCTCTAAGTGGGAAACACGACAGAAGAAAACGAACTACAAAAGCAAACCCAAAACAATTAAGAAAATGGTCATATGAACATACATATCAAAAATTACCTTAAACATGAATGGATTAAATGTTCCTACCAAAAGAAACAGGCTTGCTGAATGGATACAAAAACAAGACACATCTATATGCTGTCTAGAAGAGACCCACTTCAGATCTAGGAACACATACAGAGTGAAAATGAGGAGATGGAAACAGATATTTCATGCAAATGGAAATCAAACGAAAGCTGGAGTAGCAACACTCATATCAGATAAAATAGACTTTAAAATAAAGAATGTTACAAGGGACAAGGAAGGACACTACATAATTATCAAGGGATCAATCCAAGAAGAACATATAACAATTATAAAAATATATGCACACAACATAGAAACACCTCAATACATAAGGCAACTGATAAGAGCTATAAAAGAGGAAATTGACAGTAACATAATAATAGTGGGGGACTTAAATACCTCACTTACACCAATGGACAGATCATCCAAAATGAAAATGAATAAGGAAACAGAAGCTTTAAATGACACAATAGACCAGATAGATTTAATTGATATTTATAGGACATTCCACCAAAAAACAGCAGATTAAACTTTCTTCTCAAGTGCACACGGAACATTCTCCAGGACAGATCACATCTTGGGTCACAAATTAAGCCACAGTCAATTTAAGAAAATTGAAATAATATCAAGCATCTTTTCCGACCACAACACTATAAAAGTAGAAATGAATTACAGGGAAAATTACATTAAAAAAACAGAAACACATGGAGGCTAAACAATACGTTACTAAATAACCAAGAGATCACTGAAGAAATCAAAGAGGAAATCATAAAATTCCTGGAGACAAATTACAATAAAAACATGATGATCCAAAACCTATGGGATGCAGCAAAAGCAGTTCTAACAGGGAAGTTTATAGCTATACAAGCCTACCTCAAGAAACAAGAAAAAATCTCAAATAAACAATCTAACCTTACACCTAAAGGAACTAGAGAAAGAAGAACAAACAAACAAACAAAAAAACCCCCCAAAGTTAGGAGAAGGAAAGAAATCATGAATTTGAGAGCAGAAATAAATGAAATACATACAAGGAAAACAATAACATAGATCAATAAAACTAAAAGCTGGTTCTTTGAGAAGATAAACAAAATTGATAAACCATTAGCCAGACTCATCAAGAAAAAGAGGACTCAAATAAACAAAATTATAAATGAAATAGGAGAAGTTACAACAGGCAACACAGAAATAGACAAATTCTTAAAAGGTATAACCTTCCAAGACTGAACCAGGAAGAAATATAAAATATGAACAGACAAATCACAAGTAATGAAATTGAAACTGTGATTAAAAATGTTCCAACACACAAAACACCAGGACCAGATGACTTCACAGGTGAATTCTATCAAACATTTAGAAAAGAACTAACACCCATCCTTCTCAAACTCTCCCAAAAAATACAGAGGAAGGAACACTCCCAAACTCATTCTATGAGGCCACCATCACCCTGATACCAAAACAAGACAAAGATACTACAAAAAAAGGAAATTACAGACCAATGTCTCTGATGAATATAGACGCAAAAATCCTCAACAAAATACTAGCAAACAGAATCCAACAATACATTAAAAGTATCATACAACATGATCAAGAGGGATTTATCCCAGGGATACAAGGATTCTTCAATATATGTAAATCAATCAATGTGATAAACCATATTAACAAATTGAAGAATAAAAACCATATGACCATCTCAATAGATGCAGAAAAAGCGTTTGACAAAATTCAACACCCACTTATGATAAAAACTCTCCAGAAAGTGGGCATAGAGGCAACCTATGTCAACATAATAAAGGCTGTATATGACAAAGAGACAGCAAATATCATTCTCAATGGTGAAAAACTGAAACCACTTCCTCTATGATCAGGAACAAGACAAGGATGTCCACTCTCACCACTATTATTCAACATAGTTTTGGAAGTTTTAGGCACAGCAATCAGAGAGGAAAAATAAATAAAATGAATAGAAATTGGAAAAGAAGTAAAACTGTCACTGTTAGTAGATGACATGATAATATACCTAGAGAATCCTAAAGATGCCACCAGAAATCTACTAGAGCTAATCAATGAATTTGGTAAAGTTGCAGGATACAAAATTAATGCACAGAAATCTCTTTAATTCCTATACTCTAATGATGAAAAATCTGAAAGAGAAATTAAGGAAACTCTCCCATTTACCAGTGCAACAAAAAGAAGAAAATACCTAGTAATAAACCTACCTAGGGAGACAAAAGACCTGTATGCAGAAAACTATAAGACACTGATGAAAGAAATTAAAGATGATACCAACAGATGGAGAGATATACCATGTTCTGGGACTGGAAGAATCAATATTGTGAAAATGACTATACTACCCAAATCAATCTACTGATTCAATGTAATCCCTATCAAATTACCAATGGCATTTTTTATGGAACTAGAAGAAAAATCTTAAAATTTGTATGGAGCCAAAAAAGACCCCGAATAGCCAAAGCAGTCTTGAGGGAAAAAAAACAGAGCTGCAGGAATCAGACTCCATGACTTCAGAATACACTGCAAAGCTACAGTAATCAAGATAATATGTTACTGGCACAAAAAGAGCAACATAGATCAATGGAACAAGATAGAGAGCCCAGAGGTAAACCCACACACCTATGGTCTACTAATCTATGACAAAGGAGGCAGGATATACAATTGAGAAAAGACAGTCTCTTCAATAAGTGGTGCTGGGAAAACTGGACAACCAGATGTAAAAGAATGAAATTAGAACCCTCCCTAACACCATACACAAAAGTAAACTCAAAATGGATTAGAGACCTAAATGTAAGACCGGACACTATAAAACTCTTAGAGGAAAACATAGGAAGAACACCCTTTGACATAAATCACAGAAAGATCTTTTTTGATCCACCTTCTACAGTAATGGAAATAATAACAAAAACAAACAAATGGGACCTAATGAAACTTAAAACTTTTTCACAGCAAAGGAAACCATTAACAAGACGAAAAGACAACCCTCAGAATGGGAGAAAATATTTGCAAATGAATAAACAGACAAAGGATTAATCTCCAAAATATATAAACAGCTCATGCAGCTCAATATTAAAGAAACAAACAACCCAATCCAAAAATATGCAGAAGATATAGATTTTTCTCCAACGAAGACATAAAGATGGCCAAGAATCACATGAAAAGCTTCTCAACTTCACTAATTATTAGAGAAATGTAAATCAAAACTACAATGAGGTATCACCTCACACCAGTTAGAATGGGCATCATCAGAAAATCTACAAACAACAAATGCTGGAGAGAGTGTGGAGAAAAGGGGACCCTCTTGCACTGTTGGTAGGAATGTAAATTGATACAGCAACTATGGAGAACAGTATGGAGGTTCCTTAAAAACTAAAAATGGAATTACCATATGATCCAGCAATCCCACTAGTGGGCATATACCCAGAGAAAATCATAATTTAAAATGACACACGCACCCCAATGTTCATTGCAGCACTATTTACAATAGCCAGGTCATGGAATCATCCTAATTGTCCATCAACAGATAAATGGATAAAGAAGATGTGGGACATATATACAATCGAATATTACTCAGCCATAAAAAGGAACGAAATTGGGTCATTTGTTGAGACATGGATGAGTCTAGAGACTGTCATGCAGAGTGAAGTAAGTCAGATAGAGAAAAACAAATATCATATATTAACGCATATATGTGGAACCTAGAAAAGTGGTACAGATGAACCAGTTTTCAGGGGAGAAATTGAGACACAGATGTAGAGAAGAAATGTATGGACTCCAAGAGTGAAAGAAGCAGGGATGTTGTGGTGGTGGTGTGATTAATTGGGCAGTTGGGATTGACATGTATACACTGATGTGTATAAAATTGATAACTAATAATGACCTGATGTATAAAAAAATAAAATTTTAAAAATAAATAAATAAATAAATAAAAGTGGGGAAAAAAATAAATAAGTTGCCAGAACTACAAGATCTTGCTTTTTATTTTTAAGTAAAAATATAATGAGAAATGTAGAAATGTACCATAATTAATCTGCCATTCATTTCAGATCATAAGAACTATTATATAATGGTTATATTTAGGCATAACCAACTGCAAACAGAATAGAATTTTCTGTAATAATTTTTCTTGTTAAAAAATCATAAAATAAGAATTAACATTATTTATCTTAAAAGCTAAAATGTCCACAGTGTATGTGAGATCCAAGAATGATTTCTTTCTAGAGCAAGTCCTTTCAACTGTCATAACTATCTATCATTCCTCCCCTTGGAGGTAAAAACTGAAAGCCTGTAGTGATCTGTGTATTAAAAATAAAATGTTCAAGGCGTATCATTAAAGGTAATTTTACATTTTAAAGTTCCATTTTAGTTTGTTTGTGGTAGGCAGAGCTATAGTCCCTCAAGATGTTCACATCTTAATGCTTGGAACCTGTAACTATGTCACCTTACATAGAAAAAATGACTTTGCAGAGGTGATTAAAGTTATGGACCTTAAAATGGGAGAGATTATCCTGGATTATCTGCTTGGGGCTAATGCAATTACATGATACCTTAAAAGCAGAAGAGATAAGGAGAAGAGTGGGTCAGAGAAATGAGACAGAAGGAGAGATTCAGTGTGAGAATACAGCGACTTCTGTTGGCTTTGAAGATGGAGGAAGGGGGCTAAGAGCCAAGCAATACAAGTGGCCTCTAGAATCTTGGAACACTCTTAGCTGACAGACAGCAGGGAAAGGAAGACCTCAGTCCTACAACAGCAAGACCTGAATTCTGCAAAGGATCTGAATGAGCAATAAACAGATTCTGAGAGCTTCCAGAAAGGAATACGGCTTCTGACACCTTGATTTTAGCTCAGTGAAACCTATAGTGGACTTACAGCCCCTAGAATTTTAATATAATAAATCTGCATCATTTCAGCAACTAAATTTGTGATAATTTTTATGCAGTAGTAGAAGCCTTAATGCAATGTTGATGAATTAATTACTCATTTTGCAACCTATCTGAATCAGAATTCTCACCTAGGCTCAGCAGTAATTTTTTGTTTTGCATTTCTATTGTGGAATTCAAATAATAAGCTAGATTCACAATTTAACTTTGCCACTCTTCCCAGGAATTTTATAATCTAATTTAACCAGATGAAACAAACAAAAAACTAAAACTGGGAACATGAGAAAGTATGCATTCATATGTACAGGAAAATAATATGCTGGGTCAAGAAAGAACACTCAACTGGGTTTACAAATAAATTAAGAATGTTCTGGCTATACAGGCACAGTGGGACTGAACTTTCAGAGATATGTCCCTCTTTCTTTGTTGCAATTAATTCCCTTTAAAATTAATGAGACAGGTATTCATAGCCAGGTGAAAATAAACGTTCTAATGAGCAATGGTTTAAATCCCTATCCAGGGGGTAATTCAGTAGAATTTATTAAATCCTTTAAAATAACCATGGAGGACACCCATATGAATATTTAGCATATGGTGTTGTTCAGACCGTTAAGAAGAGAAAGGTATAGTGTAGGTTCAGTGCCTATATTCGTTCTGAATATTTTTGTATGTGTTCTTTTTATTCTCCATTAAATAAAAGCTACTGAAGAGGAAAATTATCATACCTATGACAATATTTGATTATTTTTAAAAAGTGGCCTAAAGTTTTTTAACTAAATTATTTAATGCAAAATGACAAAGATATTCTAAACTGTTCTCACGAGTTCCAGAAAGTGTTGTGTCTCTATGTCTTTTGATCCTGATGAGATTGCATTTTTTACCTGTACCCATGAAATTCATCCAGATAATATATATTTTATATAGTCATGCAGTTTATAGCTTATGTTTATGTCTCACTGCCTACTCTAGTGTCATGATTACTTTTCTATTTTCATTGCCTTTGAAGTCATTATTCACCCACATGGAGTAGATATGCCCATTTTATTGTCTACCAGAGGATCAAAATCTCTTAATATTTTATAAATGGAGTGTTTGGCCCCATATTGATTGAGGTAGATTTTTATAGTGTGTAAACTACTCCCTGGGGGAAAGTTAGGCATTTTGGGAAGTTGTGTGAACTCTTCTTTGTCACTGGAGTTCCATTAAGTAAGAACTGTTTCATTGGCCTGGAAGAAGTCATTCAGCTTCCAAAATGCTTAATTGACTCTCTGGGAGTAGTGCAGGAGGTAGCTGCTCAGTCACCATTGTTTTCATATTGTCAACTTCCACTTCAATGGTGAATTTAATGGAAGGACAGTAAGTGAGCCAGAATCTCCCAGCATGGGAACACATCAAGGCTAAATCAGGCAGTCTCTTGACTAATTTGAGAATTCAACCACAGCTTGGTGGTAAGAATTGGAGGTAATTGTTTAATGACTAAATAATGTTGAATGACACTGAGGTTAAAGGTCAGTATCAAGGACTTCAGTAATAGATCTGACAGAATTGTATCACATGGGGGATACTCTGGCACCAAATAGAGAACCAGAGATCAGAGCTATTTGAAAAACAATGACTTCATCTTAAGAAAGCTTGTTTTAAGGACTTGATTGCATAGTCACTGAAATTAGGTGATTTTAAAGAATTTTGAAATAAAATATACTTTAAAAAGATGGGAAGGGCTTCCCTGGTGGTGCAGTGGTTGAGAGTCTGCCTGCTGATGCAGGGGACATGGGTTCGTGCCCCAGTTCAGGCAGATCCCACATGCCGTGAAGCGGCTAGGCCCATGAGCCATGGCCACTGAGCCTGCACGTTCGGAGCCTGGGAAACATTTTGGTGGGATATTAATATATAGTCACTCTTCAGATAAGGAGTAAAAGCCAGCTTTACAGGCATCAGTTAAATCCACAGGTCCTACTGAATTACAACCAAGTGTCATCTGACATATATAGTACGAGTAGCTAATTAACATATAGGTATAATATTACACTGAAGAGGAATAAAATGTGCACACATTTTAATGGTATTATAATTATTCATAAAATGCAATTCTTAAGAATTAACCAATGCCCTAGGAAATGCATGATATAGTTATCTACTTTGCTTTAAATATTCAGATAAATTGTCTTCTTAAGAATTTTCTAAGAGCTGCTGTTTCATAGAGACCATTATTTTTGCAAACTTCTGACAGCTGTAATTTTTTTAAGTACTTAAATTATTATTCAATGATTACCCATCACTAAAAGTGTAATTGTCATGTTTTGTTTATTGATGGTTTGATTCTATTTAGAGAGATCTTAAAGAGTAGAAATGTATATTGAAAAGGAAAACTGGGATCCTGTGCTACCTTGAGAAAAGCAAGTAATTTGCCTTTCAACTGGAAATTAAAAAAAAATCAACAAGAGTAAAAAATATGTAAAGCATATTTGTTAACATGATAATCTAAAGCTAGAATAATAAGCCCCTATCCTCACTGTAAGATTCCACAGTCAAATGCTTAAGACTAGCTGTTCCATAATCCCCATTACCTGTGCCATTGAATTTAAAGTGTGTAAGGCTTTTGTGTCTACATCCCAGAGCATCATCACTTTTCATTGTCTTTTGTCCTAGGTGTGTTTGTATTTGACAAGAAAGTGGAGAAAAAGCATTTATATGGTAATCTAGCTAACATTTCTACTTTGTAGAAATGGCCAACAAATTATGTATATCTTTGTTGGTTATCCAATATAGATTTTTCTTTAGATGTTTTCTAAGGCAGCAGAAATTAATAAAAATATTAAAGTTGAGAAAAAAGACCTTTTTTTTGAGCTTAGCTAAAATATTTTTCCAGAGAACTCCATTTAGATTTCTTATGCACTTGTGGTATTTTTTATATTAAGATATTATGTATTTATGCAGTTGTGGGTATTGTTACATGTTCATCAGGAATAGGTTAATTGTCTCATCAGAACATGTCTTTAGTGGATTTCCAAGAACCCTAAAATTAATCATTTCATTGACATCATTTTCCTTTTTCTATTACCAGTCTAGTCATAAGCCCTGGGGTTGGAGCAGGGAGCAGAATATACCACCCTGGAATGTGCATTTGGCATGTGGATTACTTTCAGCTGAAGACAATCAAAGAAGACTCAGGAAGAGCTTTTTACCTCCCACTTAACTGTTTAAAATAATTTAGATAAAGGGCCTGTACTAGGAGGAGAGCTATTGCTAGAGATAACTATATCAGAAACTTTTTTTATATTACCTGTATGGCATGGCAAACATTTTTTTTACCAAACTTTTGCTTTTCCCATCTTCTTGTGAATTGTTTTCTTCCCTTTGAAACCCCAGACTCCTACACCCTTCTCCTTAGCTCAGGTTGGCATATAAGCCTCAATTACCTGACTGCTGGGGAGTCTCATAATTTTATGGGGCTCCTGTATGTACAAAATTTGGTTTTCTCTTGTTAATCTGTCATGTCAATTTAATAATTAGACAGACAATGAATCTAGAAGGAAAGAAAGGAAAAGTTTTCTCCCCCTACATCCATTTTATTCTCACTCATTTTTCTACCTCCATTCCACATCACTCTCAAGCCCAAGGACATAAAAACTAGAAAACACCATAAATTGAAGAAGAAATGTGACTTATGTGTGTTTATATGTAGCCCCACAGGCACACACACACACATATATGCTGGGACTCCCACAAAATGGAAGACACTCTTGGTTGGCTTGCTTAACACCCATTCCCAGTCACCATTTTTTCTTGCTTTCCTCCTATAAAGAAGGTGAAAAATAAAATATTGCCCTTCTCAAATTTCCCTGCATCTAGAACTGGCCATGTGACATGGTTTTGGTAAATTAAATGAAAGTGGAGGTTGTTGGGGGAGTTTTGAGGAAAGTTTTCTTGCAGATCACTCCACTAGTATTTGCTTTAACCACCATCTTCTTTTTTACTTTTTTTTTTCTTGCAATGCCCAGAGGTACAACAACTAGAAAGACGAAAGGCACTCATTAAGGCTGGCAAAGATGATGTGGTGGTATGAATAATGACTCCCCAGAGATGCCAGCAGCTTCTAAAATTCGAAAGAGGTAAGGAGCAGATTGTCCCCTGGAGCCTACAGAAAGTACCAGCCATGGCGCCACCTTGATTTTAGCTCCATAAGATTCATTTTGGACTTCCTCCAGAAGTCTAAGAGAACAAATTTGTGTTGTTCTAAGCAACTAAAGTTGTGGTATTTTTTTTTACAGAAGCCATAGGAAATTGATATAGCAGGAATATATAAGGGTGTACATCCTTGTCAATACTGTGTAAAGGCTGTACTGTGGACTGCCTTCCCCAAGTTTTCTTATTATTTGAGGTAAGCAAATAGAAAACAAACTACTTGTTAAGTCACTGTTTGGACGAGTTTTCTATTATTTGGCTGATGACAACCCTAACTGATACACCATCCCACTATACACGTATTGTCTCCAATAATCATGGACAGTCATGTACATGACTCCAGATCTTGTCCAGGACTATGATATAATTTACCATCCATCCCTTTTTGCTGATGCCTTAGTCTTCTCTTTCTTGTTCTCACCAACTTTGAATAATTGGAATAATCTTCTTTATGACTATCTCCCTTCTTAAATTGGCCTAGAAAAAGGTAATAATTGTTTCCAGGTGTCATTTTAAACTTATACTCTCCTCTAAAGATTATGACACCTCAAAATTTCTTTTAACAACAATGAATGATCTCTAATTTTGATCTTTAATGTCCTGCAAAATCCATTGCTTAGCTACTATTGTCTTTTTACATTGACAGTGTACCCTTTGCTCTAACCATGACAATATACTACTATCACTTTCATATGATTAATCTAATTTTATCTGCTTGCTTTTAATGTCACTCAATTTTCCCTGCTCTAACCAACCATATTTATTTACAACACCTCAATTAAGCCCCTTAACATTCACAAGCAGTTATGTCTATTAATGTATAAAATGTTTAACGTTTTTATTATTATTTCCATTGATGATTATCTTACCTGTCACAAAGCTAAGATGCTTTATCAATATATTTGCTGACTACTCTAGGCACCTTATTCACTCTTTGTACATTATGGCCACTTAAATGTTCTAGAGTGCTAACTGATAGGAAAATTTAATTAGAGTGTTTGCTGAGAAATTATTTTAAATGAATTATTAAAGAGCATTTCAGACTCTTAACTTTATAGTCACTTGCTTAAAATCAGACAATACTTCAATAGCCCACTCTGGAGGAGTCAAAGGAGAACAGTTCAGAATGATTACTGTTGATTACCTCTGGTGATTGCATCAGGGTTCCAGTTAATTAAGGATAATTGTAGAGCTGACATGTGTGACAAGGCTGGTAATTATCTGGCTGAACTTATTGGGCTCACTCCATGGCAAGTGTTAAGAATATAAAATGTGTACAAAGCTGCTGATCTAACAAGCAAGCATTAATGCTGAAGTTAAATAGCTATATTAGTTAAATCACTATTTGTTGTAACTTAATATGGAAGTAGCAATTGATATGGCAATTTGTTTCAAGTGTAGAATATTGATTGGGAGAGATATAAATTTGCAGTTCTAACCCTCCCTTATCCAATAATATTATCAAATAGAACACACCATACCCAAACAGTTCTTTCCACAGAGTTGATGATTTTTGTGGATCAGCCATCAATTCAGCTTGACAGTTGAAATCAATTATGAAGATATGGAAAACACTGTATCATAGTTTGTGTTGATAGCTGTATATAGATAAAGCTAAAAGAACTGGAAAATCTCACTTATCTTTGTTAGTTTTATATTTTCACTAAAATCAGAAAGACATCTGAAAATCTATAAGCCACTAGGAATAAATTAGTTAACTAATGAGTAAATATGAAAATAATTTTTAAAGAACAAAATAAAAATATATGCTATGTTTTCCCTGAATAACTTGTATTCCTCCAGAAAGATTTGACCCAGAAATTGTATTTTCCAATAAATATTCTCTAGGGTTAGATTAAGAGCTCTGCCTCTGTGTTCCAATGATGCCTGGGGCATACCATTATATTATTGCTTAGCAAATTAGAGTAAAATTATTGGAATACGTGATTGTTCCTCATGCTTCTAAACTCTAAACTCCTCAAAGATAGGGACTATGCCTTATTAACCTTTCTTCCTTTCTCACACCCTTCTTAGGTGCGTATCACAGTGTTTTCCACATAATAAATAATAATACACATTTATCAAACTGACATGAACTGAAATCCTCAGATCCAAACAGTTTTTGTATACAGTTAGAATTTTAATTGATTTATTGATTGTTTTAATTTATAACTTTGAACTTATTTTAGACTTACAGAAAGTTGCAAAAATGGTACACAGAGTTTCTATATAATTTCACTCAGTTTCCCCTAATATTAACATTCTATATAACCATAGTATAATTGTCAAAACTAAGAAATTATTACTGGCACAAAACTATTAACTAAACTTCAGACGTTAATCATATTTCACCAGTTTTTCTACTAAATATCCATTTTCTTTTTCAGGATTCAATCCAGGAAACCACATGACATTTATTTGACATATTTCCTTAGCCTTCTCTAGTTTGTTATAGTCCTTCACACTTCATTTTTTATGATCTTGACACTTTTAGAGGAGTAGTGTTCAGTTATTTTTTTAGAATATCTCTCAATTTGGCTTTGCCTGATATTGTCTCATGCATACATTTAGGATATAGATTTTTGACGCAAAGATCACAGAGTTGATATTATAACCTTCTCTGTAAATTGTATCAGGGACTCAAAATATTGATTTGCCTAATTATTGATAATGTTAATCTTGGTTAAGGTGGAGTTTACCAGGTTTATCAACTGTAAAGCTACTATTTTCCCCATTTTACTTACTATCTTGATTAAGCTACTTTAAAACTGAGAGTATTCTGTTTCTCCTAAAATATTTAGCTACTAATTTTATCAGCCATGGATGGAACTTGTCTGCAGCAATTATTATTGTGTTGTTTGCCTACTGGTGATTTTTCTAGTTCCCAATTTTCTTCTAATTTTTTTTTAAATTGGAATTCTTCCATAAGAAAGAGTTATCCCTTCCCAAATGTTATTATTTATTTATAACAGTATGAGCTCATGGATACTTATTTTATTATTTGGATTATTATCCTATACTCTGTTTACTTATTTTCTTCCTCAAAACTCTACAACTTTGGACATTAGTCACTCCTTTAGTTTAGTTGTCCTTTCAACAAGCCCTCTTCTTTAATTTCTGAAACCAGAAGATATCCCAGGTTCATCTTCTGTTTTTTTTTTTTTTTCTTTTTTTCTGCCACACCCTTAGAGTTAGTCACTTCTTCAAGGAGCCCTGAATTGTTGTATTGGGGAAAGGTATTTAGAAACCAAGATTTTAGCACTAAATTTTTTCATTGCTACTGGAGTGACATTGATTCAGGAGACAGAGCTAACACACACTTGTCCATGCATCCCTATTTCAATATCTATATATATATATATATCCATCTATACATATAAAGTCAATGAATTCATATTTAATATCTCTGATTCTAATCCAATGTCAATCCAAAACAGGGTTCATATTAGCTTTCCCTCTTTCTCATCTATAACTTCTTTTTCCAACAGTTAAAACTCAGCTCTTATTAGCAGTTTATATATATGTATATATATAAAACTATCAATATATATAGCTCAATTTTAGTATACATTTAATGTAGTTTTACAATTGTTAACCAATATCTCTAGGAGAAGTGTGAGATCAGAGTGCCTTATCCTTGTTTCCTCACATGGTAGAGGGGACAAGAAATCTTTCTGGAGCCTCTTTTATAAAGGCACTAATCCCTTGCATGAGAGCTCTGATCTCGTCATCTAATCAACTTCCAAAAGCCAAAATTTCTAATACTGTAACCTTGGGGATAAGTTTCAACTTATGAATTTTAAGGGGACACAACCAGTCATCCCATAGCATTTTGCCCCTGGCTTACCAAAACTCATGTCCTTCTTGCATGCAAAATACATTAATTTTATCCCAATAGCCCCCAAAGTCTTAATTTATTTCAGCATGTAACTCAAAAGTCTAAAAGTCCAAAGCCTCATTAAATATCAATTAAATCAGATATGGGTGAGGCTCATGGTGCTATTCATCTTACAGCAAATTGCTTTCTAGTATTAAACATATGAGCACATAGCCCCCAGACCTACTGGCACTTAAGGATTGCTGTAAACATATGAAATCAAACTTTTACAAAACCAAACGTGGGACCACTTGCCCATGAGCAGTAAAGCCAATCTACTGACACTGGATTGTGGTGAAGGAAAGTGCAGCAGTCATTACAGGGAGCCAAACAAGGAGTGCAGAACAGCTGGTGCTCAAAATACCCAAGTTCCTGGATGGGTTTCAGCAAAGCATTTTAAAGACAAGTTGAGGGAGGGGTGTCCCAGGGTATGTGATGATCTCATACACAATTCTCTGATTGGCTGATGATGAGGTAACAGGGCAGCATCACCGGGGTTAACATTATCAATCCTTAGGTGCCAGTAGGTCTGGGGCCTACATGCTCATGATCATCAAGTAGTTAATTTCTTCCATTTAGTGGTGGTTTTGGCATTTGTAAAATTGGTCAGGAAAAGTGCATTAGATACTACTATCTAGGTACTTCAGAGAGGAGATAAAGCAGAGGCTATGAGGGAGGACTCTGTCTATGGAAGGCCCCATAGGGTCCTGCTCAGTAATAAGATGTGTTATGTGCTTCCAAAATATAATGATAAGACAGGCATTGGGTAGGTAATCACATTCCAAAAGGGAGAAATAAGAAAAAAGAAATGGATAAAAGGTCCCAGGCAATTCCAAAAATTTAAGACTCACTGGGGCAAGTGTCCTGTGCTCCAGACACACTGGGGTGAAGATCTCCTTTCTGGACACAGCCCACACTGTAACTTTCATGGGTTGCAGTCCTGTGCCTGCAGCTCTCCCAGGCTGGAATTTCAGGGACAACTCCATTCTCCCAGCTCCACTGGGCATTGCCCTAGTCAGGACTTTTTGCTGTAGCTCTGCTCCTGCAGAGGTTTCCTTTCTGGGCCCTCTGGCTCTTCAGGGCATCCTTTGAAATCTAGGTGAAGATAGTCATGCACCCACAGCTCTTGCACTCTGTAGATTGGTGGAGAAAGCTGATGCTCCTCCAGAGGGGCAGCCAACTTAGCCCACACTGCAGTTGAGGTGGCTGAAGAACATGGCACCCAAATGTGAGAAACAGAGTCCCTAATGTGAGACAGACCAAGACAAGGTGGCCCCTCCTATGAAATTGTTCTGTCCTGCAGACTCTTGTAGTCTGGGACTATGATGGAAAGGGTACCCTGAAGAGCTTTGAAATATTTCTGAGTTATTTTTCCATTGTCTTGGACAATAGGTTCTGGCTTCTGTTTAGATAGCCCCATTGTCTTAATGAATAGCTCCTAGCTTCTATTGAAACAGTTGATCCAAGCCAAAGTCCTTTTCAAATTTGACCACACCCTTTAAATTCTTTCCCAAACAAGCTTTCTTATTTCTTTCAATATGGATGGGCTGAGAAATTTCCCAATTTTTAAGTTCTGCTTTTGATTAACTAATGAATTTTTAAATTATTTTTCTCTTCTGATATTTCACTATAAGCATTCAAAAAAAAAAAAAAAACAAGTCTGCTCCTTCAATACTTCGTTTAGAAATTTTTTCAGGCAAATATCCAATTTGCATTCCTAGCAGCAATATATGAGTGTCTATTTCTGTACAAATTTGCCAACAAAATATGTTTTAACTTTTAAAAATTTTGCCAATCTGAAAAGTGAGACATATTGTTAGTGTTGTTTTAATTTGTATTTCATTAATTTCTATTGAGATTGAAACTTTTGTATAGGTTTGAGGGCTATTTTTACATTTTATATATGTGTGTGAATGAATTATCTCTTTGCCTTTTCCCATTTTTCTGTTAGTATTTTAGTTCTCTGTCCCTTGAATTTTAAGATTTCTTTATTAGCAATAAAAGCTCTTTATCAGTAGGATATGCTATCAATATTTTCTCCCAGTTTATCTATTGTCTGTAAACTTTGTCTGTGGTGTTTTTCTCCCACACACTTTCTTTTTGTGTAGTCAAATTTATCTATCTTTTCTTTTAATATTTCTGCATTTTGAGTCATAATTAGAAAGCTATTACCTATACCAAGGTTAAAAAGGAGTTCACTGATATATAAATGTTTTTTAATCATGTGGTATTACAAAAAGTAATGAGGACATGTACAAACACTAACATATTCTTTTCAATAAAAATATAGTATATTTTGGTCACTCTATTCAACTCGCTTTGGTTATCATTTTTCATCCTGAGCAGATATAATGATAATATATTTAACATTACATTAATTTTCTGAATAAGAATACCATAACTATCAAGCATCATGGCAGAATAAGACGCTCACTTTGTCTTGCTCTTTCAATCTATAACTAGTAAAATATCCATAACTCAACAAAGGTTCCTGTGCCCAAGACACAGGATGCTGGAGAGATCCACATCTGTATATCTGAAGGTGGGTGTATTGGAACACATACAGAAAGTGGAACTGGAGGAACAGAAAAGGTGGTTCCTACAATCTTGGCTCTCTGGCCAAGGCAGCTGAACTTGCAGGCACAGAGAACACAGTAGTAGCAGTGGAGGTGGTACAAAGGACTCCAGCCTCAGGCAGCAGTGGCAGTAGGGACCACAATCCCAATCCCTCAGCCATGGCAGTGTTTGTGACTCCAGCCCCCCTGCCCACAGTGGCAGTGCCCATAAAGTAGACAACACCAGAGAGGGGGGAGGTACCAAAAACTCTGGCTCCCCTTCTGCCCTCCCACTTCCCCCACTACAGTGGTAGTGTCAAAGACATGAGTGACCCTGAACACATCCAAGGTGTTTACCAGCACGATGTCCCCAACAGTGACACCAGCAATGTCAGTGACACCAGCTTCAGGAAGGCACAAGTGACCTTGGAAACACAAGCAGTGATGACAATGACAAGAGCACTGGGACATCTCTGAAAGAGGCTGTGCAGGGTGGAAAGCCCTGATTCTCAAATATAGCCAAAGACATATTAGGTAAGAGAAAACAAAACTTGTGCTATAGTGCCTCCTACTGAAAAACAAAGGAAAGCCCTCTAATTACCAATCTATTGAAAAGTTAGAGTCAAAGTAAACAAAGCTTTAGCTAAATAAGAAAGCTGTTCACTACTACAAATACACTAGCAGAATAAAAACTCTTTAAGCAACATGAGAAAGCATGGTAACGTGGTATCAAAAAAATGAGATGAAAATTCTCCAGAAACCATGCAAGACTGTGATCTAACTGACAGAGAATTCAAAAGAGTTGTCATTAAGAAACAAAATAAGCTACAAGAAAACTCACTAAATCAGTTCAATTAGCTCAGGAATAAAATTAATGAACAGAAGGAATAATTTAACAAAGAGATTGAAACTCTAAAAAAGAACCAAAAGAAATTCTGGAGCTGAAGAACTTGATGACTGAGATGAAGAATGCATTAGAAAGCATTGGAAATAGAACAGACCATATAGAAGAGAGAATGAGAAAACTAGAAGGTAGAAACCAGAAATGACTCAAGTAGAAGAGGAGAGAAAACTAAGTTTTTTTTTAAATGATGAAACTCTACAAGAGTATTTGACTCTATTAGAAAAGGCAATATAAGGATAATGGATATCACAGAAGGAGAAGAGAGGGAGAAGGAAGCAGAACACTTATTTAAAGAAATAATAGCTGAGATCTTCCAAAACCTTGGGAAAGAACTGGATATAGAAGCCCATGAAGCTAATAGCTAATAATCTCAATGCAAAAAGGCCTTCTCCAAGACACTTTATATCAAAAGTGTCAAAAGTATTGCTGAGCAACTATTGGGTCAATAATGAAATCAAAGGATAAATAAAAACAAATACATGAAAACAAATGAAAAGGAAAAATATGACATGCCAAAATCCATGGGATGCAGGAAAAGTTTTATTAAGAGGGAAATTTATAGCAATACAGGCCTACATCAGGAAATAAGAGAAACCTCAAATAAACAATCTAATCTTACACCTAAAGGAACTAGAAAAAGAAGAACAATTGAAGTTCAAAGTTAGTAGAAGGAAGGATATAATAAAAATCAGAGTGGAAATAAGTGAAATAGAGACTGAAAGACAATAGAAGTGATAAATGAAACTAAAAGCTGATTCTTTGGAAAGATAAACAAATTGACAAACCTGTAGCTTGACTCACTAAGAAAAAAAAAAGGGGGGGAGGAGGTTCAAAAAAATCAGAAACAAAAGAGAAGTTACAATGGATACCATAGAAATACAAAAGATTATAAGAGACTACTACAAACAAAAATATGCTAACAAATTGGCCAACCTAGAAGAAGTAGATACATTTTTAGATTCATGCAATCTTCCAAGACTGAATCACGAAGAAATAGAAAATGTTAATATACTGATAACTAGTAAGGAGATCCAAACAGTAATCAAAAAAAAAAGTCCAGAACCATATGATTTCAGTGTTGAATTCTATGAAATATTCAAAGATTTAATACTTATCTTTTGCAAACTCTTCTAAAAAATTGAGGAGGAGGGAATGCTTCCTAACTCATTTTACAAAGCCAACCTGATGTCAAAACCAGAAAATGCTAATGCATTTACAACCCTGATGCCAAAACCAGAAAAGGACAACACAAAAAAAATAAAATTATAAGTCAATAACTCTGATGAACATAAACGCAAAAATCCTCAACAAAATATTAGGAAACTAAATACATTAAAAGGATCCTATGCCATAATTAATTGAGATGTATTCCAGGGACACAAGAATGGCTATACATCCACAAATCAATCAAGAGGTACACATCATTAACAAAATGAAAGCTAGAAAAACAGATGGTCATCTCAATAAATGCAGAAAAAAAACATTTAGCAAAACTCAACATCCATTTATGGTAAAAACTCTCAATAAAACTGGTATGGAGGTAATATACCTCAACATAATAAAGGCCGCAAATGAGAAACTGTTAGCATGATACTCACTCAATGATGAAAAACTGAAAGCTATCCCTCTAAGATCAGAAACAAGACAAAAATGCCACTCTTGCCGCTCTTATTCAACACAGTACTGGAAGTCCTAGCCAGAGAAATTATGCAATAAAAATAAATAAAATGTATCCAAATAGAAAAGGGAGAAATAAAACTTCACTATTTCCAGATGACATGATTTTATATATAGAAAATCCTGAAAACTACACCAAAAACTATTAGAAATAGTAAACCAATACAGTAAAGTTGCAGGGTACAAAATCAACTTGCAAAAATCTACTGTGTTTCTATACACTAATAACAAACTAGCAGAAATAGAAGTTAAGAAAACAATTCCATTTATATTTGCATCAGAAAGAATAATATATCTAGAAATAAATTTACCCAAGAAGGTGAAATACCTGTACAATAAAAACTATAAAGCATTGTTGAAAGAAATTAAAGAAGACACAACTTAATACAAAGATATTCCATGCTCATGGATGGGAAGAATTAACATTGTCAAAATGTCCTTATTAACTAAAGCAATCTACAGATTCAATGCAATCCCTACCAAAATTCCAATAACATTTTCCATAGAAATAGAACAAAAAGTTCTAAAATTTATGCGGAACTACAAAACACCCTGAATAGCCAAAGCAATCCTGAGAAAAAATAACAAAGCTGGAGGTATCACACTCCCTGATTTCAAAATATACTACAAAGCCATAGTAACCAAAACAGCATGTTTCTGGCAGAATAACAGACACACAAATCAATGTAAGAGAATCAAGAGCCCAGAAATAAACCCATGTGTATATGGACAATTGATTTACAAGAAGGGGACTAAGAATATGCAATGAAAAAAGGATAATCTCTTCAATAAGTGGTGTTGAAAAACTAAATAGCACATGTAAAAAAATGAAACTAGACCACTATTGGTCTGCATCAGTCAGACTCTTCTGGTTGCTGCTTTGACTCTACTGTTCATTACAGTAATCATGCCCACCTTGCCTTTGAAAGCTGAATGCCAACATGGCCCCTTCCACCTCCAAATCCTATAACTCTCATTTCATTTAGGTTTCCTAATTCAGTGACCACAGTCCTCTCTGTAAGATCTGGCCTACGAAGGAAAGCAATCATAGAGATTTAAAGGATGCTGGGGCTCCACTCATAAATTTATTTCTCATAGTCACAGTGGAAGGTATGTCTCATAACCCTCTCAGTGTGGATGAGTAGGTGTTAAATGAAAAATCCACTCTAATACTCCAGTCTCCCTAAGCCTTTGAATCCCTCCCTCTACATTAAACCAAGGCAGGTCCAACATCTTCAACTTACTCACTGTTGGCCACCATTTGACCCATGTTTTTGCCAACCAAACAAGCTGCTAGAGTTCTTTTCACCCCCACCCCCTCCTGCAATATTAAATGCAGAATCTGTACTTAGTAAACACTTATCAGTAAATTTGGCCTCATCCAACTTTATGTTCCTTTCACCATTAGCCCATACCCTTAATATCCATTCTCACACATTTTCCCCAGGTTTCAATTTGTATAAATTAGAAAATTCAAGTAGTTTATTTGGATTGTAGTGTACCTCCTCAGGGGTCACACTATGTACCTCACCTCTAGGGACCTGCTGAGATTTGAGCCTAAGTATAGCTCTAGAAGCAAAGAAGCTTGTAAAGAGTGGTTCCTAAGGAAACTCACCATTATCTTGAATGGCAACTAACTAAGGGGAGGACATTAAAAATTCGCCAGGTCATGCAGAACTAATCTCCTCACATGGGAGTGGAGAGAATTTTTCCACTAGCAAAGAAGACTAATCAGAATTTAGGGGCTCAATGTCCCCAGCTTCATCATGGACTTGTCACATATCTCTACTTCAACTTTCAGAATCACATGCCTTCCCAATCAATACCCGCTTTAAAAACAGTTATTCTTTGAGGTTGGGAGTTCCACTGCATTGTAATTCAGCCAGTCACAAGATGAGATTCTGTGTTTGAATTTTGGCAATCTCAGCTCTGTGTCTACAGTAGATAAGTGTTTCCTTCAGGTCACATATAGAAGCTTTCAGGTTATTTATGCAGTGCTTTAGCTGGGAATTCAAATCCCTGAGTTCATCATTTTCTCTGCTTCACTTTTTCAAGCAACGTTAGGAGCAACCATCAAATTTCATTATATTTGCTTTTTGCCAAAATTGTTCAAAAGTATCATATACACTATCACCCAGATCCTTCTTTTCCATAAGTGTTTGAATAGGAGTAGCCAATGAAAATATTTTGTGTATCTCTATTGCCAGCTCACACCATGGACTATTAGTGCTCTCTTTACTACTGGAAAGAGTCCTTGATATATTTAAATCTAATCAAATTATATAATCAATTCCAGAAACTCTAAGAAAATTCATCCTAAATTTTCGGTTCCTCTAAAATCACTCTGGGTACCAAAATATCTGTTAATCATCATTCTCCAGAGAAATAAAACAGAACCAATAGATAATGAAAGGTGACAATTTCCAAGATCTGCAAACGGCAAGATGAAGACACAGGAGAGCCTCTGTGTTACACTGCTTCCCACAGAAGTCTCCAATAGCTTGTAGACTCTCCAAGGAGAGGAACTGTGTCTCATTAATTTTCTCTAAACTGAATTCTGTTTAGAGCCTCCAAATGGAAATGTCTCAGTTACACTAAAGCACATCCTTTGATGTCAAAATCATCCAGAACGTGGAATCAGAGTCAGAGAGAGATGTGACGACAAAAGAGAATACCACAGAAATGGCAGCACGAGGGCTCAGCCTGATATTTCTGGTTTTGAAGATGGAGGAAGAAGCCATGAGTCAAGGACAATTAACAGCCACTAGAAGCTGGAAAAAAGAAACAAGAAAATTGATTCTCCTTTGGAGTCACAAGAAAGGGACACAGCCCACCCAACACTTTGATTTTAACCCAATGAGACCCATGTTGGACTATAAAATGTACAATACTGTAAGATAATAAATGTGTGTTTTTAAGCCACTAGTTTGTGGTAATTTTTACAGCAGCAAAGAGAAAAGTAATACACTGTAAATATCTGTATCAAATTATTATACTTAGAATGGCCATTACACTTTGATAAAGATAATATTAGTGTGATCTCCAAGATACTCTAATGCAACTTTTTTTTAATAGGTTTTTCACTGACAATGCAGTCTACACAAAGGTGTTCAGACTGTGATCTCTTGCCTTGGTCAGTGCCAATTCCTATAAGCCATGCACCCTTGATGCTCATCTACTTGGAATTACAACTGACTTAGGTAAAGAGCATCTCAACTACTCTAGCACATACTTCTCAACTCCAGTCTAGTGACCCTGCATGCTGATTCAATTAACTCAGTTGAGAAACAGTACCCAGTTATTTCTTCTGAACTCATTACTTGTCACACCTTAATCCCTATCCATCAAAGGTAACCCAATTCTGATAACATTGGTTCTTCGCCCAAGTTGATGAGTGTGTTGGTCATGACTGCTGGTCTTGCAGTCCAGTCAGGTTCAAGTACATATATATTGGCTCTATCACTTATTACTTGTGTGACCTTAAGCAAGTTATATAAACCTTCCTCTAAACCAGTATTTCCCACAGACAAATATGTATAATAATAACACATAATTCATGGAGTTAGTGAGAAGTTTAACTTATATATCAGGAGCTGAGCTGAGCTAGAGAGAGTTGAGTGGTTGGTTAAAATAACAAGCCAAAATAGAAGTAACAACCAAGGCTTTAATCACTTACTGTGATAGTATAAGCAAGAGGTTAAACCAGAGAAAGTGCCGATACTCCCACTGTTTCATCTTTTCAAATGGAATATTGATGCTTTAGGGTACAGTGGATGAGCACTGATGTAAGGAATTATTTCACTGAACAAAAGGCTCATGTAATTTTATGGAACCAGGACCTGGGATAAGGAGAAGAGAAAGAGTGTAAAAGTACTGAGTACTGAGTCAGAGTGGAGAAAATGTGTCTTCAAGTTCCCTTCCATCTTTCCCTCCTCATAAGAATGTCTTGGCAGAGACACCTAAGGAAAGCCTTAGTCAAAGGCCCAGATAAAGAAGCCTCTGAATGAAGATGCCTGGGCTAGAAATGCAGACATGCATAAGAGCATGGCTGGCCAGGGAAGCCTAAGTTTTTGACTGCAACTGCCCTCAGGTACTCAATGCATTTGGCTATATACCAAGCATGGTAATGAGAAGACAACCTTGTCCTGTGAAGCCTTCCAGGTAAAATCTTTGTAATTAACTGCTTATGATTGGATATGAAAAATTCTACCTGGGTTTTAAGCCAGGAGCTAGACTCTTCTTGTGATTTGTGTGAGACAACTAGCACAAAAATCATTGTGAATTCTCAATAAAGGGTAGCTATTATTATTTAAATATTGAGTTCTCTTAGTTCATTCTGCCATGATAACTATCTTTTATAAGTCTTTTGTTCTGTTTTTGTACATTTGGTGGCAGGTCTCCCTTAGGTATCTGAACAAGAGAAAGGTAGCCCCATCAGCATTTTCCTTACATTACTGTGCACATCTAGAAACAGTCCAGCTGCTCCATTTTGTCTGGCTTCTTGCTATTAATAAGATGAAATATTTCACTGAAAAATATGAAATCAGGTAAGAACTAAAGCAATGTCAACCCATTAGACTCCTTCCTAAGACTTCTAAATTAGAGAATAAGTATCTGAAGACATTAAAATGACCTTAGGACAAGTATAGCTGAATGTAATATCTATCTGATCAAAAAGGAAAATAAATCTATTAATTCAGAGGCTGAGTTAAATTAAAAGCAATCTCACGTTCCCTTCTGTATATTCTATGTACTAATTTATGCTTTTACAAGTATTTATCTATATGATTGTAGCAAATGTCTTTCTATAACAACAAAAAAAAAACACTATACAAATAAGCTAAAGTTAAAATTTTGGCCTTCTATTGGTTTCATTTAAAATTAGTATTTAAATAGAGTTATGATTAAGATTTTCATAGAGGGGCATTTCATAGTTAACAAAATATGCCTTCTTAAACTTAAACATAAAAACCACACAAGAAAAATTTTTCTTTAAGCTAGATTTGCCCTCTATATTCCCTTTAATATAGTGTTCAGCTGCATCTTGCTTTACTACTCAATCTCATTTATCTTATTAAGTACTCTGTGCTTTGATGCATTTTATGGGGCATTGCATAATGATTAAAATATCTTAATATTGCTAAACAAGGGTTGTATTATTAAATATCTGATAGTAAGTAAAAAGGAACAATCGTTAATTTTGAGTCCATCTTTCCTAAGCATTTATGTATTTATATTTTAAAAGGATAAACTTAGAATAACATGTTAAACAAATATTAAATATAATGCAGATTCAAATTATTTGAATTTCTCCTACTTCTAGGTATTTGTGCATGTCAAAATGAAAAAAAATAAGTGTTTAAGTCCAAAAGTGACCCTAAAAGAGTCTTTTGAATATCCCCAAAAACACCATGATATGTTTCTTTTTACATAATACTTGTTCTTTTCGGTTAAGTATACAGACTTTTAAACTCATCTTTAGAAAAATGTAATGGTGACATAGACCTTGCTTCCCCTACCAAAGTCCTCTAAAGAAAATCATCAGCTCAGAAGGCAAAGAGTATGTTCCAATTAAAGTACTTTTCATTAACTTTATTTTAATATTGTATAGCTATCACTTTGATGATTGTAGGTTCGATTTCTAAACTTCCATCAAAACAATATAGACAGAGAGTTGAGGAAGATGGCGGAGGAGTAAGATGAGGAGATCACCTTCCTCCCCATAGATACATCAGAAATACATCTACACATGGAATTGCTCCTATAGAACACCCACTGAATGCTGGCAGAAGACGTCACACCTCCCAAAAGACAAGAAACTCCCCAAGTACCTGGGTAGGGCAAAAGAAAAATGAATAAACAGAGACAAAAGAATAGGGATGGGACTTGCACCAGTGAGAGGGAGCTGTGAAGGAGGAAAGCTTTCCACACACTAGGAAGCCTTTTCTAGCCGGACACTGTGGGTGGCAGAGGGGAGAAGCTTCAGAGCAGCAGAGAAGAGCACAGCAACAGGGGTGCGAAGGGCAAAGCGGAGAGATTCCCACATGGAGGGCTAACCAGCACTCACAAGCACGAGAGGCTTGTCTGCTCACCCGCCGGGGTGGACGGGGGCTGGGAGATGAGGCTCTGGCTTTGGTCAGATCATAGGGAGTGGCCTGTGGTTAGCGGCGTGAACACAGCCTGAAGGGGTTAGTGCACAAAGGCTAGCCGGGAGGGAGCCTGGTAAAAAGACTGGACCTACCAAAGAGGCAAGAGACATTTTCTTCCCTCTTTGTTTCCTGGTGCACAAGGAGAGGGGATTAAGATCGCTGTTTAAGGAGCTCCAGAAATGGGAGCGAGCCGGGGGTAACAGAGCAGACCCCAGAGAGGGGCATGAGACCCTAAGGCTGCTGCTGCAGCCACAAAGAAGTCTGCGGGCAAGCACAAGTCACTATCCACAGCTCCCCTCCAGGAGACTGTGCAGCCCGCCACTTCCAGGGTCCCGTGATCCAGGGAAAATTTCCCTGGGAGAAGGCAAGGCACCCCTCAGGCTGCTACAACATCATGCTGGCCTCTGCCGCCACAGGCTCGCCCTGCATCCGTACCCCTCCCACCACCGGCCTGAGTGAGCTAGAGCCCGTGAAGCAGCTGCTCCTTTAAGCCCATCCTGTCTGAGCAAAGAACAGACGTCCTCAGGTGACCTACATGCAGAGGCAGGGCCAAATCAAAAGCTGAACCCCAGGAGCTGTGAGAACAAATAAGAGAAATGGAAATCCCACCCAGCAGCCTCAGGAGCAGTGGATTAAATCTCCACAATCAACTTGATGTACCCTGCATCTGTGGAATAACTGAATAGACAACGAATCATCCCAAATTGAGGAGGTGGACTTTGGGAGTAAGATATCTTATTTTTTCCCATTTCCCTCTTTTTGTGAGTGTGCATGTGTATGCTTCTGCATGAGATTTTGCCTGTATAGCTTTGCTTTCACAATTTGTCCTAGGGTTTGGACCGTCCGTTTTTGTTGTTGTTGTTCGTTTTTTCTTTTATTTTTACTTAAAATTTTTTTCTTAATAATTATTTTTTATTTTCTGTTTTAATAACTTTATGTTATTTTATCTTACTTTATTTTATTTTATTTTATTCTCTTTCTTTCTTTCTTTCTATTTTTTCTCCCTTTTATTCTGAGCCGTGTGGATAAAAGGCTCTTGGTGCTCCAGCCAGGAGTCAGTGCTGTGCCTCTGAGATGGGAGAGCTAACGTCAGGACACTGGTGCACAAGAGACCTCTGAGCTCCATGTAATATCAAATGGCAAAAATCTCCCAGAGATCTACATCTCAACACCAAGACCCAGCTTCACTCAATGACCAGCAAGCTACAGTAATGGACACCATATGCCAAACAACTAGCAAGTCAGGAACACAACCCCACCCATTAGTAGAGAGGCTACCTAAAATCATAATAAGGCCACAGACACCACAAAACACACCACAAGACGTGGACCTGGCCACCAGAAAGACAAGATCCAGCCTCATCCACCAGAACACAGGCACTAGTCCCTTCCACCAGGAAATGTACACAACCCACTGGACGAAACTTAACCCCTGGGGACAAACACCAAAAATAATGGGAACAAGTAACCTGCCGCCTGCAAAAAGAAGACCCCAAACAAGGTAAGATAAGTAAAATGAGAAGACAGAAAAACACACAGCAGATGAAGGAGCAAGATAAAAACCCACCAGACCAAACAAATGAAGATGAAATAGGCAGTCTATCTGAAAAAGAATTCAGAATAATAATAGTAAAGATGATCCAAAATCTTGGAAATAGAATAGAGAAAATACAAGAAACATTTAACAAGGACCTAGAAAAACTAAAGAGGAAACAAGCAATGATAAACAACACAATAAATGATTGAGATCCTTGCTGAGTAGAGTTATCTTGTTTGTAGGTTTTTCCCTTTCATCACTTTAAATATGTCCTGCCAGTCCCTTCTGTCTTGCAGAGTTTCTGCTGAAAGATCAGCTGTTAACCTTATGGGGATTCCCTTGTGAGTTATTTGTTGTTTTTCCCTTGCTGCTTTTAATATGTTTTCTTTGTACTTAATTTTTGATAGTTTGATTAATATGTGCCTTGGTGTGTTTCTCCTTGGATTTATCCTGTATGGGACTCTGGGTGCTTCTTGAACTTGATTAACTATTTCCTTTCCCATATTAGGGAAATTTTCAACTATAATCTCTTCAAATATTTTCTCAGTCCCTTTCTATTTTCTCTTCTTCTTCTGGAACCCCTATGATTCGAATGTTGGTGCATTTAATGTTGTCCCAGATGTCTCTGAGACTGTCCTCAGTTCTTTTCATTCTTTTTTCTTTATTCTGCTCTGCAGTAGTTATTTCAACTCTTTTATCTTCCACATCACTTTTCCATTCTTCTGCCTCAGTTTTTCTGCTATTGATCCCACCTAAAGTATTTTTAATTTCATTTATTGTTTTGTTCATCATTGCTTTTTCCTCTTTAGTTCTTCTAGGTCCTTGTTTTATGGTTCTTGCGTTTTCTCTATTCTATTTCCAAGATTTTGGATCATCTTTACTATCATTATTCTGAATTCTTTTTCAGGTAGACTGCCTATTTCCTCTTCATTTGTTAGGTCTGGTGGGTTTTTACCTTGCTCCTTCATCTGCTGTGTGTTTTTCTGTCTTCTCAATTTTCTTTACCTTGTTTGGGGTCTTCTTTTTGCATGTGGCACGTTACTAGTTCCTGTTGTTTTTGGTGTTTGTCCCCAAGGGTTAAGTTTGGTTCAGTGGGTTGTGTAGGCTTCCTGGTGAAGGTGACTAGTGCCTGTGTTCTGGTGGATGAGGTTTGTTCTTGTATATCTGGTGGGCAGGTCCACGTCTGGTGGTGTGTTTTGGGGTGTCTGTGTCCTTATTATGATTTTAGGTAGCCTCTCTGCTAATGGATTTATCTGTGTTCCTATTTTGTTCGTTGTTTGGCATAGGGTGTCCTGCACTGTAGCTTGCTGGTCGTTGAGTGAAGCTGGGTCTTGGTGTTGTGATGGAGATCTCTGGGAGATTTTTGCCATTTGATATTATATGGAGGTGAGAGGTCTCTTTTGGACCAATGTCCTGAAGTTGGCTCTCCCACCTCAGTGGCACAGCCCTGATGCCTGGCTGGAACACCAAGAGACTGTCCTCCACATGGCTCAGAATAAAAGGGAGAAAAAATGGAAAGAAAGTGGATAAAATAAAGTTAGATAAAATAAAATAAATTTATTAAATTAAAAAATAAAAATAATAATTATTAAGGAAAAATATTAAAAAGAAAAAAACAAAGACAGATGGAAAGAATCTTAGGGCAAATGGTGAAAGCAAAGCTATACAGGCAAAATCTCACACAGAATCATGCACATACACACTCAGAGAAAGAGGAGAAGGGGAAAAATAAAATATCTTGCCCTCAAAGTCCACCTCCTCAATTTGGGATGATTTGTTGTCTTTTTAAGGTATTCCACAGATGCAAGGTACATCAAGTGGATTGTGGAGATTTAATTTGCTGCTTCTGAGGCTGCTGGGAGAAATTTCCCTTCCTCTTCTTTGTTAGCACTGTTCCCAGGTTTCAGCTTTGGATTTGTCCACGCATCTGCATGTAGGTCGCCTGAGGGTGCCTGTTCTTCACTCAAACAGGGCGGGGTTAAAGGAGCCACTGATTCAGGGGCTCTGGCTCACACAGGCCCGGGGAGAGGGAGGGGTACGGATGCGGGGTGAGCCTGCGGTGGCAGAGACCGTCATGACATTGCACCAGCCTGCAGTGTGCCATGCATTCTCCTGGGGAAGTGGTCCCTGGATCAGAGGACCCTGGCAGTGGCGGGCTGCACAGGCTCCCGGGAGGGGAGGTGTCGATAGTGACCTGTGCTCACACACAGACTTCTTGGTGGCTGCAGCAGCAACCTTAGTGTCTCAAGCCCATCCCTGAGGTCCGCGTTGATAGCTTCAGCTCACACGCATCTCTAGAGCTCCTTTAAACAGCAATCCTAATCCCCTCTCCTCGCACACCAGGAAACAAAGAAGCAAGAATATGTCTCTTGTCTCTTCGACAGCTTCATACTTTTCCTGGACTCCCTCCCAGCTAGCCTTGGCTCACTAACGCCTTCAGACTTTGTTCACACCACCAACCCCAGTCCTTTCCCTGCATCAGACCAAAGCCCGAGCCTCAGCTCCCAGTCCCACCCGCCCCAACGGGTGAGCAGGCAACCCTCGTGGGCTGGTGAGTGCTGGTCGACATCGATCCTCTGTGCAGGAGTCTCTCTGCTTTGCCCTCCGCACCCCTGTTGCTGTGCTCTCCTCTGCAGCTCCAAAGCTTCCCCCCTCCACCACCCGCAGTCTCCGCCCACGAAGGGTCTTCCTAGTGTGTGGAAACCTTTCCTCCTTCACAGCTCCCTCCCACTGGTGCAGGTCCCGTTCCTATTCTTTTGTCTCTGTTTTTTCTTTTTTGTCTTTTGCCCTATCCAGGTACGTGGGGAGTTTCTTGCCTTTTGGGGGGTCTGAGGTCTTCTGCCAGTGTTCAGTAAGTGTTCTGTAGGAATTATTCCACGTATAGATGTTTTTCTGGTGTATCTGTGGGGAGGAAGGTGATCTCCACGTCTTACTCTTCTGCCATCTTCTCCTGTCTATCTGAGTTTGATAACTTAAAAATAATCGTCTTATTGGCATTTACATAAGGAAAAATTAAATCTCAATGGTTTTATTTATAAAGAAAATTAGAATCTTACTACCCATTCCCCTATGGCTCCCTCTCATAACAACACTTGAAGTAATGACTACCACTGCCATCCTTAGTTTGGGCTATGCTTTGTATTGATGACTACTTATTAAGCTATTACTTTGGTGGGTCTAGGTGAGAGAAGGAAAAATAAGTGTGATAGACACTTTCACTTTGGTTATTCCTGTGAAACTTAGCAAAAATGTTTTGTTCTTCTTGCTTTAAAGATGCATATGGGGAAAATATCTTCTGTATTCTCATAAGGCCTATGATGTGTCTAAGCATGCCCTTATCATTATAGTCCCTAAAACAGTATCTATAAAATGTAGTTTAGCTTTTTATTATTAATTTAATAATTTATCACCAATAAGTAATCTAGTATGGACATAGATGTTTTAATATGTAGAATTCATTCCATTAAAATTTATGTTAAAATTTACTAACTTCACACAAAGGTTTATAAATTAACAAAATGGATTGTATATGCTACTTTTGACAACACAAAAATTATGTCAAAATAGTATAAGAATATATATTACCTTCCTTTAGGTTACTACTGAATTTTCTTGCTTTTTAAAGTAAACTCTAGGGAATTTTTTGAATAAGACATTTTCTAAGATGGAAAATTTCATGCTGGAAGCACTTCTATCTACAAGGTAGTTATAAATGATGTCTCCCATCCTGAGTTTGAGTTTTTCAATTATATATCTAACCCCTTATCTCATTCCTATCACTCTTTAGAGATTTATTCCCCCAATATCTTACAGAGATGACAGGATACCTACGAACTTGTCCACTGCATGGTATTGAGCTTCCTAAAGGGCAGTGATACAATTCCTGATGATCCAGGAGCTAACTTATTCCCTGCCTCAGCTTGGGGAAGTAATTTTCAAGCTTTTAATTCCAAAGAGTGAGTTCTATATGTGATGTGTGCTCTTTGCTGATATAGCCTTAAAATTATTTTTTAATGTTGCAGACCTGTAAACGTATATAATCATAAACCCTTTACTGCAGATGTAGTTCTATGTAACTGGGAGACTAGGTGTCTATAGTTGGCATAACAAACCAAGAACATCAACACAGGTAGCAGTTTTGGAAACTGGACAGCAATATTTTAGAAAGAGCAGGGAAGAAATTAATTGCTAAACATTTTGTTTCTGTGAACTCATTCTGGCATTAGTTGGTGTGGTTATTTTTGCTGTTTCTCAAATTGAAAGTTGTGTCCTCCAATTTCTGAAAGAAAAATCAGTTTTATTGCACAAGAGACATACAACATAATATGTCAAAAGGTCAATAAGCATAGTATATTTTTAGCTACAGTTTTGTTGCTTTTAAAGAGACCTTGTAAAATGCACCAACAATCATGAAATAGAATCCAATACTTATCAATACAACATATGGAACATAAGAGTATTTTTTTTAATTTTTAGTAAGATTGGAGGACAGTTACAAAGAAAATCTTCACATGGTGCAATATGATTCATTTAAGCCTCAGAAATATTAGAGACTAGATGTGGTCTTTCTGATTCCCATTATGTTTTTTGAGTAATCAATCATCCACATAAGTCAATTGACAACCCTTTGCGAATAATATATTGAAATCAGTTATTTTAGTACTCTTAAGAAATACTCATGAACTCTCCCACTCTTTTCCCCATATTTTAAAGTTATGGAGCACTCCTAACTTTGTAACTGTGTCTGCTTCCCAGAGAACAAATGGCAGCACAGTTGGTACCACAAGTGGTCTGAAGGAGTAGCTGGGAAAGGTAGGCTAATTGCATATCTTACACACTGTATAAAGCTTCCATATATTAGACCTAGAAGAAATGAAGTATGTTATTGAAGAAAATTCCTTTGATGGTTGGAAAGACAATTTCAATTTCAATTTGATATTTTCAAATTTATAGAGTATTAGGTTCATCATTAGCAAAATCAATTGCCCTATCATCCTAAAAGTGTTTGAGATGAAGCTCCAGTGCTTTTTATCTGCGTGTTTTTGTGATATTTTTTGATAGTGTAGCTCTTTTCCCTAAACAAGTAATATAGAATGAGTATATATGTACATATTCAACATATCGTATGAAAAGTCTATTTTGAGCTAGAGTATACTTCAGTTAATAATGCTTCTTTCCTTTTGATAGAATTATTGTTTAGAAGCCTATGACATATGCCACTGATAGTAAGGTTAACATATACCAGAATTTTTCAAAGTGCATGGAATTTTGAGACATTTTCACAAGATTCAGGAAGTCTAATTATTTTTAGTAATAATTTTAGGAATTTATTTGCTTTTTTGATATATTATTATTTATATTAATGATGAAAAAGCAGTGGTGTGTAAAACTGCTGGTACCTTAACATGAATCAAGCTAGAGACTCAAAACTGTTCTAATAGTTCTTGTATTCTTCAACATTATACAAATGCTGCATGTAAAAAAAAAAATATTGATTTCATTACTTAAAGATGTTCTTGATAAAACAATAAAAATTATTAATTTTATTAAATCTTGACCACAGTATACGTCTTTTTTTATAAGTCTGCATAATGAAATGGAAATATAAAGAACATATGTTGCATACTAAAGTATTCAACTCTTCTCATTAGTTTTTGTTTTGGAAATATACATATACTTTTAATAAAAATATGTTGTTTATGTAATATATAATGGGTTTTTACAGTTATTTTTAAATAAATATATTTTTTAAATTTCTCTTTTAATTTTTAATATGATAAATATTGAAAAATATAACCCACATAAACAAAGTTTTGTGGAGTCATCAATTTTCAAGGGGGTCATGATACCAAAATGTCTGAGAACTGCTGAATAAATGATCTCCTTTTCCCTAATTATAATTTCTATTTCACAGAAAAATATATATTCCTAGGAAAATACATAATAAAAATGGAAGAATTGTAAAGAAAAAAAACATTCTAGAAAATATAATAATTAAAATTTTGAGGTTCACTTAGTTATAGGATAAGAGAAATTAGGTAGTCTATATGTATAAATTGTGTTTTGAAAATCTGGGTTAATTAGCTATACTGTAAGCTACTTTAACATTTAATATTGTTCCCTTCTTACAAGCAGAAGTAAATATGAAAAGAATTATTTCTAAAAGAGGTAATCTCCAAGCAAAAGAATGAAAAGTGAAATACAGGTAGAACTCTTAGGCTTACTGTTAAATGGGAGTTGTTATTTTATCTTTAATATTAAATTTCTTAAGATCTAAGGGTTCATTTAGTGTTCTGCTGACTTTGGTAGCTCTCATTTTGCATCCAACTTATTTACGTTTATTTGATAAGGAAACATAGAATTAATTTACGTTCTAGGGAAAGATTTCTTATTCTCTCACATATAGAACTGAAACACATCCTCTCATTTGATTCAGATTGAATTTTTTTTTTTTGTGGTATGTGGGCCTCTCACTGTTGTGGCCTCTCCCATTGCAGAGCACAGGCTCAGCGACCTTGGCTCACAGGCCTAGACACTCTGCGGCATGTGGGATCTTCCCGGACCTGGGCATGAACCCGTGTCCCCTGCATCGGCAGGCGAACTCTCAACCACTGCGCCCCTAGGGAAGCCCCCATCTAGAGTATTTTAAATTTCATTTATTGTGTTGTTCATCGTTGCTTGTTTCATCTTTAGTTCTTCTAGGTCCTTGTTAAATGTTTCTTGCATTTTCTATATTCTATTTCCAAGATTTTGGATCATCTTTACTATCATTATTCTGAATTCTTTTTCAGGTAGACTGCCTATTTCCTCTTCATTTGTTAGGTCTCGTGTGTTTTTATCTTGCGCCTTCATCTGCTGTGTGTTTTCTGTCTTCTCATTTTGCTTATCTTACTGTTTTTGGAGTCTCGTTTTTGCAGGCTGCAGGTTTGTAGTTCCCTCTGTTTTTGGTGTGTCCCCAGTGGCTAAAGTTGTTCAGTGGGTTGTGTAGGCTTCCTGGTGGAGGTGACTAGTGCCTGTGTTCTGGTGGATGAGGCTGGATCTTGTCTTTCTGGTGTGCAGGTCCACGTCTGGTGGGGTGTTTTGGGGTGTCTGTGGACTTATTATGATTTTAGTCAGCCTCTCTGCTAATGGGTTGGTTTGTGTTCCTGTCTTCCTAGTTGTTTGGCATAGGGTGTCCAGCACAGTAGCTTGCCTGTCATTGAGTGAAGCTGGGTGCTGGCGTTGAGATGGAGATCTCTGGGAGGTTTTTGCCATTTGATATTATGTGGAGCTGGGAGGTCTCTTGCTGACCAGTGTCCTGAAGTTGTCTGTCCCACCTCAGAGGCACAACAGTGACTCCTGTGTGCAGCACGAAAAGCTTTTCATCCACACGGCTCTGAATAAAAGGGAGAAAAAGTAGAAAGAGAGAAAGAAAGAAGAAAGAAAGAAGGAAAGGAAGAAAGAAAGAAAGAAAGAAAGAAAGAAAGAAAAAAGAAAGAAAAAGAAAGAAAGGAAGAAAGAAAGAAAAAAGAAAGGAAGGACGGAATAAAGGAAGGAAGGAAGGAAGAAATAAAGAGGATAAAATAAAATAAAATAAGAAAATAAAATAAAGTTATTAAAATAAAAAATAATTATTAAGAAAAAAATTTTTAAGAAAAAGAAACAAACAAAAATGGACAGATAGAACCCTAGGACAAATGATGAAAGCAAAGCTATACAGACAAAATCTCACACAGAAGCATACACATACACACTCACAAAAAGAGGAAAAGGGGAAAAAATAATTAATCTTGCTCTCAAAGTCCACCTCCACAATTTGGGATGATTTGTTGTCTATTCAGGTATTCCACAGATGCAGGGTACTTCACGTTGATTGTGGAGCTTTAATCCACTGCTTCTGAGGCTTCTGGGAGAGATTTCCCTTTCTCTTCTTTGTTCTCACAGCTCCTGTGGCTCAGCTTTGAATTTGGCCCTGCCTCTGCATGTAGGTCGCCAGAGGGCATCTGTTCTTCACTCAGACAGGACGGGGTTAAAGGTGCAGCTGCTTCGAGGGCTCTGGCTCACTCAGGCTGGGGGGAGGGTGAGGTGTGGATGTGGGGTGAGCCTTCAGTGGCAGAGGCCGGCAGAATGTTGCACCAGCCTGAGGCGCGCTGTGCATTCTCCCGTGGAAGTTGTCCCTGGATCCCGGGGCCCTGGCAGTGGCGGGTTGCACAGGCTCCCTGAAGGGATGTGTGGATAGTAACCTGTGCTCACACACAGGACTTATGGTGGTGGCAGCAGCAACCTTAGCGTCTCATGCCTGTCTCTGGGGTCCGCGCTGATAGCCGTGGCTCGCAACCCTTTCTGGAGCTCTTTTAAGCAGAGCTCTTAATCCCTACTCCTCGTGCACCAGGAAACAAAGAGGGAAGAAAAAGTCCTTGCCTCTTTGGCAGGTCCAGACATTTCCCCTGACTCCCTCCTGGCTAGCCGTGGTGCACTAACTCCCTGCAGGCTGTGTTCATGCCGCCAAACCCAGTCCTCTCCCTTCACTCTGACCGAAGTCCGAGCTGTTCTAAATGTAGATGTTTCTCTGGTGTATTTGTGGGGAGGAAGATGATCTCCACGTCTTACTCTTCCACCATCTTCCCGATTCCCCTGAACCTCTATATCTTTATGATTAAAGAAGGTAGGGGGTAAGATGAGTCAAGATGTAAGTCAAGATGGCAGCATGGGAAGACGTGGAGTTCACGATTCCCCACAACCAGGGTGCCTGCAAGATGTTGTTGTGGTACCTAGACACCCACGTAGATGGGGGGGGTCCCAAGTTACCAACTCTGTTGTGGGGGCACTCAGGGGCGAGTAGAAGTGGAGGCTAGACAGGACCAGTGCCCCTGAGAGTTGACTGGGAGGGGCAAGTTGTTACCACACCTGGAGGGAACCACGGAGTCTCAGAGGAACAGGGGGGAAAGTATCTAGCATTTCCCTTACCCAATCAGGCCCTGGGAAGCCTGCAGGGCTACCACACCAGGTCCTCCACCCTCCAAGGCCCCCTTCAGGCCACTTTGGTCTTCCAGGCATAGGAGGGAGAAGAGGAGGAGAGGCAGATGGGGAGAGTTCCTCTGGGAACAGAGCCTCAGGGGGATGTAAATGGTGTTTCTCCCATCACTCAGCCCCAGGAATCCTGTTGGGCTTCCGGGTCTGGTCTTGAGCCTTCAGAGGCCCCCTGTGGTTTCATGCTCCTAGGGGCATGGTGGGGGAAGAAGAGATGCAAATGGGGAGGGTCCCTGCAGGGTCAGAGGATCAGGGGGCAATGTGCTTAGCTTTTCCCCAGCCCAACTGGCCCCAGTGAACCAGCTGGGGTCTTGGACCTAGTCTTCCAACCTCCAAGGCCACAGGCATTCCTGGGAGCCTCCTACTGTGTAGAACCTAAGCTCCACCTCACACACCCTAGAACCTTTTCAGGCCCTGTGGGTCTTAAGCATAGGCCCTGACCACTGCCTAAACCCCACCACTTTCCAAGCCCCGCCCCCAAAGCCAAGGCCTTTTCTGGCTTTTTTTTTTTCTCCTCGTTTTTACTGTTGTGGTTCTGTTTTACCTTCCGGTTGTTGTTTCATCTCTATTTTTATTCTTTTATTCTTTCTAACATATCTGTTAGTTTTCTAATCTTATTTTATTTTTTACTCTTTGTTATTGTTCTGCATATTTTTTTTCTTTCCTTTTATTTATTTATTTCTTTGTGTGTGCTGCCCTGTGTGGCTTGCAGGATTTGGTTCATGAGATGAGGGCTGGGCCAGAGCTCCTGTGGTAGGAGCTCCAAGTCTGAACCACTGGACTAACAGAGAACCTCAGACCCCAGGGAATATTCACCAGAGTGAGGTCTCCCAGAGGTCCTTATCTCAGCACCAAAACCCAACTGTACCCAACAGCCTACAACCTCTAGTGCTGGAAGCCTCAGGCCAAACAACCAGTAAGACAGGAACACAATCTCACCTATCAAAAAATAAAATAAAATGAGATGACAAAAATGTGTCACAGATGAAGGAGCAAAGTTAAAATCTACAAGACCAAATAAATGAAGAGAAAATACGCAAACTACCTTAAAAAGAATTCAGAGTAATGATAGTAAAGATATCCAGAATCTCATAAATAGAATGGAGACACGCATTGAGAAAATACAAGAAATGTTTAACAAAGATCTACAAGAACAGAAGAACAAAGAGAGATGAACAACACAATAACTGAAATGAAAAATACACTAGAAGGAATCAAAAAGAGAATAACTGAAGACAGAAGAATGAATAAGTGAGCTGGAAGACAGAATGGTGGAAATAACTGCAGATGAACAGAATAAAGAAAAAAGAATGCAAAGAACTGAAGACAATTTCAGAGACCTCTGGGAAAACACTTAATGCAACAACATTAAAACATAGGGGTCTCAGAAGAAGAAGAAAAAAGAAAGGGTCTGAGAAAATATTTGAAGAGATTATAGTCAAAAACTTCCCTAACATGGGAAAGGAAATAGTCAGTCAAGTCCAGGAAGTGCAGAGAGTCCCAAACAGGATAAATCCTAGCAGAAACACAACAAGACACATATTAATCAAAGTAATAAAAATTAAATTCAAAGAAATATTAAAAGCAGCAAGGGAAAACCAACAAATAACATAGAAAGGAATCCCCTTAAGGCTATCAGCTGATTTTTCAGCAGAAACTCTGCAGGCGGGAAGGGAGTGACAGGATATATTTAAAGTGATGAAAGAGAATAACCTACAACCAAGATTACTCTAACCAGCAAAGCTCTCATTAAAACCCAATAGAGAAATCAAAAGCTTTTCAGACAAGCAACATTTAATAGAATTCAGCAGCACGAAACCAGCTTTACAACAAATGCTACAGGAAATTCTCTAGGTGGGAAATGCAAGAGAAGAAAAAGACCCACAAAAACAAACCCAAAACAGTTAAGAAATGTTAATATGAACAAAAACATTGATAATAACCTTGAATGTAAATGGATTAAATGCTCCAAAAGAAAGACATAGCTGGCTGAATGGTTACAAAAACAAGACCCATATATATTCTGTCTACAAGAGACCCACTATAGACCTAGGGACACATACAGACTGAAAGTGAAGGGATTGAAAAAGATATTCCATGCAAATGGAAATCAGAAGAAAGCTGGAGTAGCAACACTCATATCAGATAAAATAGACTTTTAAAAAATGTTACAAGAGGTAAGGAAGGACACTACATAATGATCAAGAGATCAATCCAAGAAGAAGATATGCAAATTATAAACATATATGCACCCAACATAGGAGCATCACAATACATAAGGCAAATGCTAACAGCTATAAAAGAGGAAATCGACAGCAACACACTAATAGTGGGGGACTTTTACACCAAACTTACACCAATGGACAGATCATGCAGACAGAAAATTTAAAAGGAAAAACAAGCTTTAAATGACCCAACAGACTCAAAAGACTTAATTGATATTTATAGGATATTCCATCCAAAAACGGCTGATTACTCTTTCTTCTCAAGTGCACATGGAACATTCTCCAGGGTAGATCACATCTTGGGTCACAAATAAAGCCTTGGTAAATTTAATAAAATTGAAATCATAACAAGTATCTTTTCTGACCACAGTGCTATGAGACTGGAAATCAATTATAGGAAAAAAAAAAGGCTGTGAAAAACACAAGTACATGAAGGCTAAACAGTGTGCTACTAAATAACAAAGAGATCACTGAAGAAAGCAAAGAAGTAATAAAAAATACACAGAAAAAAATGACAATGAAAATAAGATGAAGCAAAACATATGGGCCACAGCAAAAACATTTCTAAGAAGGAAGTTTCTAGCAATTCAATCTCACCTCAAGAAACATGAAAGATCTCAAACGATCTAACTTTACACCTAAAGCAACTAAAGAAAAAGAACAAGGAAAACCCAAAGTCAGTAGAAGGATATAAATAATAAAGTTCAGAGCAGAAATAAATGAAATAGAAATGAAGAAAACAACAGAAAAGATCAATAAAACTAACAGTTGGTTCTATGAGAAGATAAACAAAATTGATAAGCCCTTAGCGAGACTCATCAAGAAAAAAACGGAGGAGATGCAAACCAATAAAATTAGAAATGAAAAAGGAGAAATCACAACTGATACCACAGAAATGCAAAAGATTAAAAGAGACTACTACAAACAACTATATGCCAAAAAAATGCACAACCATGAAGAAATAGACAAATTCTTGGAAAGGTACAATTTTCCAAGATTGAACCAGGAAGAATTAGAAAATATAAAGAGATCTTTCACAAATAATGAAATTGAAATGGTGACTAAAAACCTTCCCACAACAAAAGTCCAGGACCAGATGGCTTCACACGTGAATTCTATCTAATATTTAGAGAAGAGCTAACACCTATCCTTCTCAAACTCTTCCAAAAAGTTGCAGAGGGAGGAACACTCCCAAATTCGTTCTACAAAGCCACCATCACACTGATACCAAAACCAGGCAAATATATCACACAAAAATTTACAGACCAATATCAATGATGAACATAGATGCAAAAATCCTCAACAAAATACTAGCAAACAAAATCCATCAACACATTAAAAGGATTATACACCATGATCAAGTGGTATTTATCCCAGGGGTGCAAACATTCTTCAATATACACAAGTCAATCAATGTGATACACCATATTAACAAATTAAGGAATAAAAACCATATGATCATCTCAATGGATGCAGAGAAAGCTTTCGACAAAATTCAACACCCATTTGTGCAAAACTCTCCAAAAAATGAGCATAGAGGGAAACTAACTCAACATAATAAAAGCCATATATGACAAACCCACATCAAACGTCATTCTCAATGGTGAAAAACTGAAAGCATTTCCACTAAGATCAGGAACAAGACAAGGTTGTCCACTCTCACCACTCTTATTAAACATAGATTTGGAAGACCTAGCCATGGCAATCAGAGAAGAGAAAGAAATAAAAGAATACAAATTGGAAAAGAAGAAATAAAACTGTCACAGTTTGCAGATGACATGATACTATACATAGAGTATCCTAAACATGCCACCAGAAAAGTACTAAAGCTAATCAATGAATTTGGTAATGTTGCAGGATACAAAATTAATGCACAGGAATCCTTTGCATTCCTATACACTAACAATGAAAAATCAGAAAGAGAAATTAAGGAAACAATCCCATTCACCATCACAACAAAAAGAATAAAGTACCTAGGTATAAACCTACCTAAGGAGGCAAAAAACTTGTACTCAGAAAAGTATAAAACACTGATGAAGGAAATCAAATATGATACAAACAGAGGGAGAAATATACCATGTTCTGTGATTGGAAGAATCAATATTGTGAAAATGACTATACTACCCAAAGCAATCTACAGATTCAATTCAATTCCTATCAAATTACCAACGGCATTTTTCACAGTACTAGAACAATAAATGTTACAATTTATATGGAAACAGAAAAGACCAAGAATAGCCATAGCAATCATGTGGGAAAAAAAAGGAGCTGGAGGAATCAAGCTCCCTGCCTTCAAACGATACTGCAAAGCTACAGTAATCAAGACAATATGGTACTGGCACAAAAACAAAAATATAGATCGATGGTACAGGATAGAAAGTCCAGTGATAAACCCACACACATATGGTTATCTAATTTATGACAAAAGTGGCAAGAACATACAATGGAGGAAAGACAGCCTCTTCAATAAGTGGTGCTGGGAAAACTGGACAGCTACATGTAAAAAATGAAGTTTGAACACTACCTAACACCATGAACAAAAATGAATGTAAAATGGATTAAAGACCTAAATGTATGACCAGACAGTAAAAAACTCTTAGAGCAAAACACGAGAAACACTGACATAAACCACAGCAAGATATTTTTTGACCCTCCTCCTAGAGTAATGAAAATAAAAATAAAAATAAACGAATGGGGCCTAATTAAACTTAAAAGCTTTTGCACAGAAAAGGAAACCATAAGCAAGACGAAAAGACAACATTCCAAATGGGACAAAATATTTGCAAATGAAACAATGGACAAATAATTAAACGCCAAAATATACAAACAGCTCATGGAGCTAAGTATCAAAAAAACAAACAACCCAATTAAAAAATGGGCAGAAGACCTTGATAGACATTTCACCAAAGAAGACATACTGATGACCAAGAGGCTCATGAAAAGATGCTCCATATCACTAATTATTAGAGAAACGGAAATCAAAACTACAATGAGGTGTCACCTCACACCAGTCAGAATGGCCATCATCAAAAAATCTACAAAATATAAATGCTAGAGGGGTTGTGTAGTAAAGGGAACAGTTTTGCACTGTTGGTAGGAATGTAAATTGATACAGACACTATGGAGAACAGTATGGAGATTCCTTAAATAACTAAAAATAGAACCATATGACCCAGCAATCCCACTACTGGGCATATACCCTGAGAAAACCATAATTCAAAAGGATACATGCACACCAATATTCATTGCAACACTATTTACAATAGCTAGGACATGGAGACAACCTAAATGTCCATCATTGGATGAATGGATAAAGAAGATGTGGTACATAACTACAATGGAATATTACTCAGCCATAAAAAGGAACAAAATTGGGTCATTTGTGGAGATGTGTATGGACCTGGAGTCTGTCATACTGAGTGAGGTTAGCCAGAAAGAGAAAGACAAATATCGTATATTAATGCATATATGTGGAATCCAGAAAAATGGTACAGATGAACCTATTTGTAGGGCAGGAATAATGACGTAGACATAGTGAACGGACATGATGACACAGGGGGAAGGGCAGGGTGAGACGAACTGAAAGATTAGGTTTGACATAAATGCACTACCAGGTAAAATAGATAGCTAGTGGTAACCTGCTGTATAGCTCAGGGAGCTTGGCTTGGTGCTCTGTGACGACCTAGATGGGTGGGATTGGGGGACGGTAGGGAGGTCCAAGAGGGAGGGGATATAAGTATACATATAGCTGATTCACTTCATTGTACAGCAGAAACTAACACAAAATTGTAAAGCAATTTTACTACAATAAAAATATTAAAGTATAAAAATTATTTTGATATGCAAATGAGATAGTATGTGAAAATTACTGAACTAAAATGATATTTACATGTATAGTAGTATTATTATAAAATAGAATTTAAAGAGGTTTCTGGAGGTAGAACCAACATACTTATGGAATCTTAACTTTTCATATTATGGAGGCTTCTATTTGAAATCAAATATCCTGATAAGACAAATTCACTTACTTTCATTTATTGATTCATTCACTTATCAAGGTGTTAAAGAAGAGATAAAAATAATGTAGGCAAAACCTCCAAATTCTTGTGTATAACATATAGTAAGTACTCCAAAATATCTGTCAAATAAAGGAACATAATTTCTTTTAGAGATAATTAATTCATTCAAAAAATATTAATTGGATATTTATTTTGTTTCAGTATTGTGTCAGGTGCTGGTGATACAAAGGTGACAAATACAGACCTGATCTCTTACTCAGCAGAGCTTACAGAGATGAAGATAAGACATTATTAAAATAATGGCATAAATAGACATAAAATTATAATTGTGACAAATATTATGAAAGGGGGGCATATAGTGCAATAGCAACCTATAAGAGGAGGGCATAATCTAACTGAGGTGTTCAGGGAAGCCTTTTGTAACAAAGAAACTCTTGAACTGAGCTATGGTAGGTAAGTATTGATTTGGTAAAAAGGAGAAGGAGATACATTCCAGGCTAAGGGAACCACATGTGAAATGGCCAAGTGGTCAAACAGAACATGACATCATGCCCTGAAATAAGACTATAGCAGTGTTAAAGTCTTTATACTAAAAACAATAGCAAACCTTTGCAGAGTTTTAAGCTGAGTAATTAATGTTATTCAATTAATGTTTTGAAAATATAAACTAGATGCAGTGTGAAGAATGGATTACAGGGTCCCTGAATAAATAAGGAGAGATTATTAGAAGGCTATAAAAGTAGTCCCAGTAAGAAATGATGCTAGCTTGGACCAATGACTTTTCAGTGGGAGGTAGAAATAGGTTTGAGTGTCCTTTGTAAGTAAGTGCTTCAAGAGTCGGCAACAAATTGGCTATGAGAGGCAAGCGAGAGAAAGTTGGCAGAGATAGCCTGGCTTAGACAACTGAATGATGTCACTGTCATTTGTTGAGACAAAGAACACTGGAATAGAATCATATTTGAGTGTAAAACAATATTATGAGCGTGGTTTTGATTATGCTGAGTTTGAGTAGTGTTTTTGATATTCAAGATGAATTGCAAAGTTGTCAGTTGAATAGAAAGGTCTGGAAATCCCATGGCTAATCTCTTTTAAAGATATAAATTTGCCAGTCATATGTATAAAAACCATAGATATTGGAAATATTACATAAGGAGAAGGAATAGGATGACAGAGTACCTGGGGCTGAACTTTGAAAAAGTTTAACATTTAATGGCTAGTTAGAAGAGCAAAGAAAATGAACAGGAGCATTTGGAGCATTCAAAAGAGATAAACAGGAATAACATATTATTTTGGAATCCAGTAAAATAGTGTTTTAAGAAGTAGGGTTTGATCAACAATATTGAATAATACTAAAGATCATATAAGGGGGGACTGAGTCAATGATAGTGGTAGTAACAGGAAATAGACCAACGGAAGAGGACCAAATGAGGTAAATACAAAAAGAATTACAGTTCCACACTCATAGAAGAGAAAATTATTTCTATCTAGGAGGAATTAGTGGAGGCATCATGGAAGAGTTAGGCTTTGATTTAGGCTAAAAAGGATAGGTGGCTGAATATGCATATGATGTGAAAATGAATTTGCAAAGAAGTAAAAAAAAAAGTCGAAAAAACAAGCAATTCATCTAGAGGACATGTATCTCCACGTGGGTAGAACACAGAGGATGTTCAGGGTAGTCATGAGGATTACATTTAGAAGAGGGTAGATTGAAAGCATAATGTGGAGGGCCTTGGGTAACAGGCTACAGGTTTTAAATTTCAGTTGGTAAATACTGCAGAACTATTTTAAGCTTTTGAAACACAGAGACAATGAGCTTCAAAGAGAAAAAAAACCCCTAGAATTGGAAAAAAAAAACATTTGGAGACTATTTTCTGATCCATGGGAGATGAATTGAGGGTCTGAACTAGGACAGTGACAATAGAAATGGTGAGGAGAATGTTGATGCAAAGGTTCTGAAGATGGAGAAGGAACAAAATTTAATTATTAATATAATTACTTATATATCAATGGCTTTGAAAGAAATGATTATAACAGGCATGGAAAAATCTTTCACTGGTAAGAACGAGTAATGATTTTAAGGCTATTTGAGAATGTGTATGGTCATCCCTATGCAAGTGTTAAAAGCTTTTTTATACATTATTTCACTCCTGGTTCAAATTGCTAACCTGCTTTTCAAGTAATTTTCCACTTGGGTTGACTCAGGCCTGAGGTGGTCATTTTGCCCTGACCCCGTTACATTGCTTTCTCATTCTCAAATCTTTCTCTGACCCTTACCTTTAATGAGAAAATCCCTCTGCCATATTGCCAGCATCAGCTACAATTAGTCACTGTCACATCTGTCATGACTATGCTTTATTGCAATCCTGATGTTTATGGCTCTTCTTAGAAGAGAAAAATGTGTACTGAGAGTCCTATAAGTAAACCCTGAGAAAGATGAGATGAAATACTGCAATTGTAAGGTGACTTTGTGTTTTCAGTCAAAGAAATTGGGTTCATTTTAAGGAGTATGATGGGAAGACAGGAAAACTTATGGCCTTAGAAAATTTCAATAAATGGGATCCCTATATAATTAGATATGTGCTATTTGAAGTGAGTAAATTGTTATCTTGTATAGAAGTTAAAAACTCTTTCTTAATGCCATGTCACTCTTAAAGCCTGACTGAACTTCAACACTCTCTACATAACTCGTTAAAAAGCTAAAATAAAATACTAACCAAAACTCTACCTATGTTATTTTTTTTCTATATGGATACAAATAATTAGCTTAACTATATATATATATTTTCCAAACCAAAATGGTCATTGACTTGGTGCTGTGAAAAAAAATGCATTAATCTATTTATCCTCCAAAACATTTAACCACGTGACAAGCTTGTTTATGGAAAGTAATTGTGAAAGTATTTACAGAGCTGATTTTTGTCCTTGATTCGTTGCCTAACTTGACCAACATGTCAATGTAAATCAATAAAAGTGAAATCTATAATATGCAGTGGACTATGTTGGACACTAAGGAAGAAACAAAAATATAAAAAGTCACTGTCATCAAGGAGCTCACTATAATTGTATAGTCGTGTATACCTATAAATAGTACAAGGCAAAGTGATAAACGCTATATAAGTGGCATTGGTAAAAGGGAGAGATCTAGGAAGGGAGGGATCTAGGAAGGTATCTAGGAAGGTAGATGATGTGAGATTTGAAGTTCGCTTTAGTAGGATTTATTGTTGCCATGAAGAAACTGGCATTCCAGGCATAAGGGACAGTTTGAGCAAGTTGTAGAAATGAGAGATATCAATTTGTTTTCAGGAATGGCATGTTTTTCAGTGCAGCTAAAAACTAAATATTTTGAGAGGAAGTGGGATAGGAGTCAAGAGAGAAAAAGTGTTATTAATTATTACTATAAAAATTGCTCTACACTTATCTTGGTAACATTTAGCCAACTTATATCTCCTAAGACAATTAGAGAATCGTGGTGGATCATGACCAGGCCTTTCTCAAGGCCAAAGATGGAGTAAAAAAAAAAAAAAAATATATATATATATATATATATATATATATATATATATATATATATATATATATATATATAATAGGAAATTTTGTGACTGGGCACAGCAAACATTTTCTTTAGTCTTGATGGCATAAGCCCTAAAGGCTACTATGGTATAAAACTCAAAAGAGAGGAAGGGATCCGCACTCCACTCAGACAGCATTGAGCGCCAAAAGATGGGCATGCCTTTGGGAAGAACTTAGGAGGCACTGGAGAACTTCTTCCATTCATTTGTATCTTTATTTCAAATATCTTTTTCCACTACCTATTGGCTGGTTTGGTAGTAAACTGAAGTAAAACTAACAAACCCAAACAAAAGTAGCTGAGTCATGTATCTTTTCATTCTTCAAACCTAGACCAGTTTTTCATTAGCCTACTTAGATCAAGTGTTAACCTTTATTCTTGGCTCAGGTCAGTAAATAACATCAAAGCAGAAATTGGCTGATTCCAAAGAGCTTCTGCAGGAGGCGCTTTCAACATAGAAAAACATTTCAAATGAAGTCAAGTTATTAACGAAGGCTATGGCAGTATTAAAACATGTCCACAAATTAATTGACCTTCTTCCCCCTAAGACATGGAGTTTAAACTCACTCCTCTTAAATTCTTAAATTTTAGCTCACCTTATAAACTCATAAACCATTAGAATGCAGTTTAAATGATGCTTATTGGCTTCTGAGGCTAGGCCATACAAGATAATCCAGCTTCTCTCTTACTGGCAAAGTCATATTTGGAGCTTTTAGCTATCATTCAAGAAGTCTGTCTACTTTATTATCTCCATGCTGTGAAGAAGCACAGACTATTTGGAGAGGCCAAGTGTACGTGATCTAGTCAACAGCACTAGCTGAGGCCCCAGATGATAAACAATATCAACTGCTAGCCATGTGATTAAATTATCTTGCACATTCTACTCATGAAGCCTTCAGATGACTATAGCTTCAAGTTGACATCAACTTTCAGGATAAACCCCACTTGAGAATTGCCTAGTCAAGCCCTTACCAAATCTCCAATTCACAAATAGTGAGCAATATAAAATGGTTGGTGTAAGCTGCGTACGTTTTCCAGTTATTTGTTATGTAGCAATAATGAGAAAACAAGCTAAGGAATCAATTGATAGGAGGCATGTTTTTTCTGTCTTCCAGTGTTACTCTCTGCAAAGCCATGTGAGAAGAACAAGTAGAATAGAAAGGAAAATGTCTTGAAAGAGAAAGCTTCAATATCCCTTCTCTTATTAGCTGGATGAAGTATCTATATAGAAGGAGGGTACACACCTCTGCCAAAAGGGTGATCCAAGGCAAGGGACTAGTAAATCATTAACTGATGGGAAATTGGTGTATCACATGAGTGTATGCATTTAATAATCTAAATTTGTACAACTATTGAGTATTTATTGCGTGTTTAATGCTCTGAAAGTCACTTTGGGAAATATAGTTGACCCTTGAACAATGCAGAGGTTAGGAACACTGACCTCTGCACAGTCAAAAAAAATCCATGTATAACTTTACAGTCATCCCTCCATATTCGCAGTTCCACATCCATAGGCTCAACCAACCAGGGGTCTTGTAGAACTGTAGTTATGTATTTACCAAAAAAAAAAAAAAAACAAAACATGTATATGTGGATTTTTGCTGTTTAAGCCCATGTTGTTAAAGGGTGAAGAAAAAACGTAGCAATGTCTCTTTTTTCAAGGAACTTACAATCTTCTCAACACTATTTTTCTTGTTGTTTGATTTAATCAGTGTTTTTGAAAGCTGTTACATAGTGTAAATTTCATAAATACAATTTAATTTAATGTTCAAGCCTCTTCCTATGTCACTTCTCTCATATTCTCTCACTCACTCAACTCCAGCCAAATTGGCCTCCTCAATGCTCCTCACATAAGCCAATCATTCTGCTTTTTCTTTATCTGACCTCCCCAGTTGGTCATAAGAACTCCATGCTTTAAATTGACTTGTTTCTAGTATGAAATTTTATCACCAACACACACTATGGTAATCATTTGTTTGGTTGTATGTGTTTCTCTTCACTAGAATGGTGTCCCTTGAGACAATTTTAATTGTCCTTTTATCCTTTGGCCAAACAGAATGCCCAGCATATTTACAAGAAATATTTTTGGGAGAGAAGGATTCACTCAGACATTCCTCTGACTATTACTTATTAGAAATCTACTGTGTGTCTCACTATTTTGGGTTTTTGGGAATACAATGGTGAACAAGATAAATAAAGTTCTTGTGGTCACAAAGTTTACATTCTATATGGGGAGACACACCATCTCTTTCAAACAATGATAAGGACTAAGGAGACAGTGTGATGTGATAGAAAGAGAAAGGAGGTAATTTGAGATAAGTTAGCCAGAAAGACATCCCTATCATTTGAGCAGTAATAGAAATGATAACAGCCATGCCTACTAAGATGTGTGGGAGGAACACTCTAGATAGCAAGTATTTAAGATAGAAAAACAAAACAAAACAAAACACTTGGTGTTACTGAGGCACAACAAAAAAGCCAATATTGCTAGTGTAATATATGCAAGGTGGATTGGAAGAAGATGAAATTGGAGAGACAGCAAGGAATAAGATTAAGTAAGCCATTGTAGAAATTTCAAACCTTCCCTGTGTGACAATGTAGGCCATTGTGAGATATTTTGCAGGGGAAGGAAGCAAAATAATTTACATTTTAAAGTCACTGTATGCAGTGTGGAGAATGGATTGTAATTCTGTCAGAGTGGAACTGGGAAACTAGCTAAAATGCTATTTGTTATTGTAGTGGTCCAGGCTAAAGAAGATGTTACTTTACATGGTTGAATAAATGAACTGGTAAATAAACAAATGAGTAAACAATTGAAAAGATTAACAAATAAGTGAGTAAATTAAGAAGGAATAAACAAATGAGAGAAAGAACAAAGCAAAGAAGGAAGGAAGGAAAGAAGAGAGACATACAACTGGTGAATATATTAATTGATAAGAAGGGGTGTATTCCACTATATGAAGTCCCTTTAGACTTATTTGTCACTCTTAGTAATTCAAAAACAGGCTAAAAACCCAATTTCCTTCAGCCATGGCTTTAGTTGTTACTTTAGTGAAACACTGAATATAACAAGCCTGCTAGAATAGAAGTCATTTCATGCACTCTATTTTGTAATCCACTGGAATTTCCCCTAAACAATTCTGCCTCTAAAACAAGATATTTGTAATTTGTTCATAGTGTGAAACAACCTTGATGATACCTTGATGATTAAAAGATATAATCATTATGTCATTTTAATGCTTATTTGTTCAAAATTACCTGAAGAATATGTTTTTGAATTTTTTTTTATAAAAGGGCTCCAATGCCCAATCTTGATGTGTAGTTTTGTTTGTTTGTTTGTTTGTTTTTACCCTTTCCACTTTTGCCTGGCTACAAAAACATGCTATTTATACAGATTCAGAAACTTCCTTTGGAATTCTCTCTAAAGTACCTCATGCAAAAATCTGCATAGAAAACCTCAATTTGTTTTAGCCAGAAGAGAATGCATAGTGAAATGTATTATTTGCCTGTCTTACAGTTTTGAATAGAGTTGGCATAGATTTCACTGTCAAGGTGACTGTTTTTGGTTCATCAACCAAAACTGTGTGAAAGGAAAATGCTACCATTTGTGCTGCTGCCATGCCCATTGTCTCTAAGGTACAGTTCATTTGGCAGGACATCTTCTGAAAAGAGCATGCTGCTCATGATGGCTGCCAACCTGAGGAACCTAACCATGCCATTGAATACAAAGGGTCTACAATCTCCCTCTCCAGAGAAAATAAGTTAGTAATTGTTTGGCTTTTATAAATCCAAGAAGATATATATATATATATATATAGATAGATAGATAGATAGATAGATAGATAGATAGGTAGATAGGTAGATAGCATCAAAAGGGGATTAGTTATTATTTGACTTTTATAGGGCTTGTTTTGAAAAAAAGAAATATAAGAAAAATAAACCAAAAATAATAAAAATGGCTCTCTATAGAAATGAGGCAGAGAAATGATAAAATAGACGAGACAGAATGTGAAAAGCAAGACAACTTTGATTATCTTTTAAAATAGTTGTTTTTTTAAACTATACATATATTTTGCTTCATCAAAAACCAGATTTGCATCCAAAATTAAACATTCTAAAACTGAAAAAAGGAAAACAAATAAACTTAATTATATATCAAATTGGTAACAGTGAAAATAATTGCTGACTTTTGAACATAATACTCTGAGCATACATTCTTAGTAGGATATATTTTAAAAGTTTAAAACCCTGCAATAAAATTTTATTCTTCATTCACTGCACTTCATTTTTTAATCTTATTTTTGTTAATATAGTTATGGCAGTTTGTATCTACTTATGTATGATGTAAGATAAGGAAATAAGCAATTATGGTGCTTTTAAAATATGACCATAAATAATTTGATACTCCTCCCTTCAAGAGGTGGACCTTAATTCCCTTCTCTGTGAGAGTGGGTTAGATTTAGTGACTTGCTTCTAATGAATACAATGTGGTGGATATGATGGTGTGCCACATCTAGGACTGGGACTAATAGGCATGAGGCTTCCTCATTGCTTCTCTCTCAGATCACACTCTATGGGGAAGCCAGCTGACAAGTCATGAGCTTACTTAGGAATAATTATGGAGAAGTCAACTTGGCAAGCAACTGAAACCTCATGCCAAAAGCAAGTGAGAAATAGAGACCTCTAGCCAACAGCCTTGGAAGAATGCCATCTTGGAGGCACATCCTCCAGTCCTTGTCAAGCCTTCAGAAGACTGTAGACAAGTTGACTACTACCTCATGTATGATTCTGAACCAGAATCACCCAGCTAAGCCACTCCCAAATTTCTGACCTACAGAAGCATGTGACCCAATAAGTGTTTGTTGTTTAGAACTGCTAAATTTTGGTATCATTTTTTATTCAGTAATAGATAACATATATATCAGTTTAGTAAAATGTATATATTGTAACCAAATTAATGTATTTATATATGTACATTTATATATGTATAAATGATATAAAATCAATGAATTGAGATAAAATCATTTAATATTCAGTTCAAATTGGAAATAGCAATATAAAGTAATTAACCTTTAAATAAGTCTGTTCACTGAAAGATCTAGCAATGATCAAGCAATGATAATCCACTAGAGTGGGCTCATTTAACACCTAGCATATTTATTTGTTTTTAAATAGCATTTTTCACTAAAAAGAAGGCTTGGAGCTATGGATTATTTCAGAACCTAAAATTATTCTTGCCAAAAGTATTAAACTTGAATCTAGACAAGTCTTTAGACCTAACTTCCAGGAAATACTGGGATAAAGGAACAAGTTAAACAATATCACAATACCACAATATTTAAACAAAAATATATTAGTCTGGGTCCATTCAGAAGATAGAAGCCATACAGTAAATTTAAAGAGGGAAACTTTAATATAATTAATTATTATCTATGGTAGGAAAATAATTCTAAAGATGGAAAGAGAACTATAAGTGTTATTCTAGTTCTGAGGGAGAGTATCCAAGAAAGGACGAACTTGGAAGGAGGGATAACCTCCCCAAAGCTGGCATTCAGACCTTGCTGGAGAAAGTATAGTTGCAGTCCACTGATGGTAGGGAAGTTTTTTGGGTTGCTTGGGGAAAGTTATTCCACAGTCACTGTGTAAGACATAAGCAACAATTGGGATGAAGGGGAACTGAGGTTAGTGTGCTGGATCACAGAGGGAATAATAGTGTGGGGTCTAGAATGTGCAATGTCTTCATAAGGAGGGCAGTGACAAAGTGAGGCAGTGCTGTGAAGTTGCTGAGGGACTGTATACTCTGAGCATTTGTCTGAATCAGGGTACCACCAGATGTTTTCACATATGTACCTCTGACCATGCAGCAAGTGTAGCAAACAAAGCAAAATGCAGAATACCTGAAAAGAGAGATGGCACCTTCCTCCTGCAATGTCTTCTAACACTGTCTATTGACAAAGTTTAGCATAATGTTCTCTGTAAATGAGAAATGTTAAATGTCCAGTCCCTTATCTCAGAGCAGATACTGCACTTGATTTTTGATCTGAGAGTCAATAAATTAATAACAAGCACACAGACAAATCTAGAATGAAAGACACTGTATAGATATACAGATCAATAGGTATATATAGATATATAGATCAACAGGCTTGATCTATACAACATGTTACTGTCATGAAGAAGAAGAAGAAGAAGAAGAAGAAGAAGAAGAAGAAGAAGAAGAAGAAGCAAGATGAGAGTACTCTTCTGCATTAAAAATAGCATTAAATGACAGCAAGCAAATCCATTTATGAACCCACATGGGATTCTGAATCAAAAAACACAATTTAAAAAGGCATTTTAAACACTTGGGGAGTTAGGACCTTCAAGATGGCGGAGGAGTAAGATGTGGAGATCACCTTCCTCCCCACAAATTACATCAGAAATGCATCTACTTGTGGAACAACTCCTACAAAACTCCTACAGAATGCTGTCAGAAGACCTCAGACTTCCCCAAAGGCAAGAAACTCCCCACGTAAATGGGGAGGGCAAAAGAAAAAAGAAAAAAAAAACAGAGACAAAAGAATAGGGACAGGACTTGCACTTCTGGGAGGGAGTTTCGAAGGAGGAAAAGTTTCCACACACTATGAAACCCCTTCACTGGTGGAGACGGTAGGTGGAGGGGTGGGAGTAAGCTCCAGAGCCATGGAAGAGAACAGAGCAATAGGGGTGCAGAGGGCAAAGCAGAGAGATTCCCGCACAGAGGGTCGGTGCTGGCCAGCATTCACCAACCTGAGACGTTTGTCTGTGCCCCCACCGGGGTTGGCGGGGGGTGGGGGCTGAGGCTCTAGATTGACTTTGGAGTTCAGATCCCAGGAAGAGGACTGGGGTTGGCTGCGTGAATACAGACTGAAGGGGGATAGGGCACCACAGCTAGCCAGGAGGGAGTCCAGAAAAAGTCTGGAACTGCCTAAGAGGCAAGAGACCATTGTTTCGGGGTGCACGAGGAGAGGGGATTCAGAGCACCACCTAAATGAGCTCCAGAGATGGACACGAGCTGCAGCTATCAGCACAGACAACACAGATGGGCATGAAACACTAAGGCTGTTGCTGCAGCCACCAAGAAGCCTGTGTGCAAGCACTGGTCACTATCCACACCTCCCCTCTTGGGAGCCTGTGCAGCCCACCACTGCCAGGGTTCTGTGATCCAGGGACAACTTCCCTGGGAGAACACGTGGTGTGTCTCAGGCTGTTGAAAAGTCGCATCGGCCTCTGCTGGTAGGCTCATCTCTCATTCTGTACTCATCCCTCTCCCTGCCTGAGCAACCCAGAGCCCCCTAATCAGATGCTGCTTTAACTCCATCCTGTCTCTGCAAAGAACAGACTCCCTTGGGTGACCTACATGCAGAGTCAGGGCCAGATCCAAAGCTGAAACCCAAGAGCTGTACAAACAAAGAAGAGAAAAGGAAATTTCTCCCAGCAGCCTCAGAAGCAACAGATTAAATCTCCACAATCAACTTGATGTACCCTGAATCTCTGGAATACCTGAATAGACAAGAAATCATCCCAAAATAGAGGCAGTGGACTTCGTGTAATTTTGTCTGTATAGCTTTGATTTTACCACTTCCCCTAGAGTTCTGCCTGTCCAATGTTTTTAATAGTTTTTAGCACTTGTTATTGTTATCATTGGTGGATTTGTTTTTGGTTTGCTTACTCTTTTCTCTTTCTTTTTTTATTAATTTTTAATTATTTTAATTTTAATATTTTTTTAGTTTTAATAACTTTATTCTCTTTTCTTTCTTTCTTTCTTTCTTTCTTTCTTTCTTTCTTTCTTTCTTTCTTTTTTTCTCAATTTTCTTCTGAGCCATGTGGCTGTCAGGGTCATGATGATCCGGCCTGGTGTCAGGCCTGTGCCTCTAAGGTGGGAGAGCCAAATTCAGGACATTGGTCCACCAGAGACCTCCTGGCTCCACATAATATCAAATGGCGAAAGGTCTCCCAAGATCTCCATCCCCAATGCTAAGATCCAGCTTCACTCAACGACCAGCAAGCTACAGTGCTGGACACCTTATGCAAAACAACTAGCAAGACAGTAACACAACCCCACCCATTATCAGAGAGGCTGCCTAAAATCAAAATAAGGTCAGAGACCCACACAATACACACCAGACACCAAAAAAAAAAAAAAAAAAAAAAAAAACGGGAACTACGAACCTGCAGCCTGTGAAAAGGAGACCCCAAACACAGTAAGTTAAGCAAAATGAGAAAACAGAGAAACACACAGCAGATGAAGGAGCAAGGTAAAAACCCACTAGAACAAGCAAATGAAGAGGAAATAGGCAGACCACCTGACAAAGAATTCAGAATAATGATAGTAAAGATGATCCAAAATCTTGGAAATAGAATGGAGAAAATAAAAAAAATTGTTTAACAAGGACCTAGAAGAGCTAAAGAGCAAACAAACAATGATGAAATAAATGAACAAAATAAATGAAGTTTAAAATGCTCTAGAAGGAATCAATAGAAGAATAACTGAGGCAGAAGAACGGACAAGTCACCTGGAAGATAAAATAGTGGAAATGATTACTGCAGAGCAGAATAAAGAAAAAAGAATAAAAAGAATTGAGGACAGCCTCAGAGACCTCTGGGACAAAATTAAAAGCAGCAACATTTGAATTACAGGGGTTGCAGAAGAAGAAGAGAAAAAGAAAGGGACTGAGAAAATATTTCAAGAGATTATAGTTGAAAAATTCCCTAATATAGGAAAGGAAATAGTGAATCAAGTCCAGGAAGAACAGAGAGTCCCATACAAGATAAATGCAAGGAGAAACACACAAAGACACATATTAATGAAATTACCAAATATTAAATAGAAAGAAAATATTACTTAGTTAAATATTATTATTAATATTTAATAATTATAATATCAATGTTATTAATAATATTAAAATAGTAATTAATTAATTAATATTTGGAATCCCCAAAGATTAAGAGCTGATCTTTCAGCAGAAACTCTGCAAGCCAGAAGGCAGTGGCAGGAAATATTTAAAGTGATGAAAGGGAAAAATTTACAACCAAGATTACTCTACCCAGCAAGGATCTCATTCAGATTTGACAGAGAAATTAAAACCTTTACAGAAAAGCAAAAGCTAAGAGAATTCAGCACAAACAAACCAGCTTTACAACAAATGCCAAAGGAACTTATCTAGGCAGAAAAGACAAGGAAAAGACCTACAATAACTAACCCAAAACAAGAAATTGTAATAAGAACATACATATCGATAACTACCTTAAATGTAAATGGATTAAATGCTCCAACAAAAAGACATAGACTGGCTGAATGTATACAAAAACAAGACCCATATATATGCTACAAGAGACCCACTTCAGACCTAGGGACACCTACAGGTACTGAAAGTGAGGGGACGGAAAAAGATATTCCATGCAAATGGAAATCAAAAGAAAGCTGGAGTAGCAATTCTCATATCAGACAAAATAAACTTTAAAACAAAGACTTTTACAAGAGACAAAGAAGGACACTACATAATGAGCTAGGGATCAATCCAAGAAGAAGATATAACAATTGTAAATATTTACGATCCCAACATAGGAGCACCACAATGCATAACACAAATGCTATCAGCCATAAAAGGGGAAATTGACAGTAACACAATAATAGTAGGGGACTTTAACACCCCACTTTCACCAATTGACAGATCATCCAAAATGAAAATAAATAAGTAAACACAAGCTTTAAATGATACATTAAACAAGATGGACTTAATTGATATTTATAGGACATTCCATCAAAAGTCAACAGAATACACTTTCTTCTCAAGTGTTACGTGTCTAAGTGTCCATTTACAAATGAATGGATGAAGATGTGGCACATATATACCACAGATTATTACTCAGCCATAAAAAACCAAAATTGAGTTATCTGTAGTGAGGTGGATGGACCTAAAATATGTCATACAGAGTGAAATAAGTCAGAAAGAGAAAAACAAATACCGTATGCTAACACATATATATGAAATCTAAAAAAAAAAAAATTTGTGGCAGAACCTAGGGACAGGACAGGAATAAAGACGCAGACATAGAAAATGGACTTGAGGGCTCAGGGAGGGGGAAGGGTAATATGGGACGAAGTGAGAGAGTGACATGGACATATATACACTCCCAAATGTAAAATAGATAGCTAGTGGGAAGCAGCCACATTGCACAGGGGGATCAGCTTGGTGCTTTGTGACCACCTAGGGGGTGGGATCGGGAAGGTGGGAGGGAGACACAAGATGGAGGAGATATGGATATATGTGTATATGTATATCTGATTCACTTTGTTATAAAGCAGAAACTAATGCATCATTGTAAAACAATTATTCTCCAATAAAGATGTTTAAAAAAATGAATACTTGGGGAAACTTGAGCAAAGGCAAGGTATTAGAATTAATTAATCAATATTATAGATATTAAATAATGTCATGAAATTGCTAATTTCTTTATGTGTGGTAATGGTGTGAGGAGTTATGAAAATATCCTTGTTCTTAGGAGGTTAATGCTAAATTATTTAAGGTTAAATTGTCATGATGATTAAAATTTACTTTCAAATGATTCAGAAAAATATGACTGTGATGTATATGTGTGTGCTGTATGCATAGATAAAACAAATATTGCAGAATATTAACAATTATGGAAACTAAGTGGTTGATAAATGTGTGATTTTTGTACTATTTTAATTTTTCTGTGTGTTTCAAAATTTTTGAAATATAATTTTGGGAATATAGATAATGACATAGCATGTTTAAATGAAGTAGTTTTTATAGCTGACATTTTTCAGAGAGCTGGCCCCCTCACTATAATGCCCCCTACCCTTTTCTCTAGGAGAAACACTCAGGTGTACGTGGCTGGGACCCCACCAAAGCTGAAAATTTTGAATTTAGAGATACAGGGAATAGAGCTCACCACACTTAATCATACTATGAGCAGAGCCCTCTGTCTTCACAATAAGTCCAAGAATTCCTGCTGATGAGTCTACCTACGTGCCCTGATTCCTGCACTTTAAAAGGCTTGGTTGGCTACTTTTACCTTGGATTCCCTGAAATGTCTCCTATAATCTTTCCAATAAATTACCTTTTATTTTTGCTAGGCTAGGTAAAGTACATTTCTATTACTTACCATCACACGTGCAAAAAAAAAAAAAAAACCAAAAACCCTTAAGTAATATGGAACAATTTTTATAAAGTTTCCAAATTACTAAAGATAGATATATGGCTAGAGAACATATTTGTGGTTTCCATAGCAGAAAATAATGTTTTGCAAATTTATGAATTTGTAAATTTTTTTTCGCTTTAGCTCTAAGAAATTGAGTTCCCCTGCAACGTTCAGTAATTAGTGCTGGCTAGTAAATTATAAGCTAAAAAGAAACAAGAAAAAGAGTCTTCATACACACACAAAAAATTATCCTTCATATAAGATATGAAAAACTCCTGATATGTGCACTTGCTAATTATTTTTCTGCTACAAACATCAGCTTCGGTTTGATCTTTAGAGATAACATATGTCTTTATTTACATTTTGATGTCCTCCCATCTGTGAGTAAAAGTGTGACTGAAAAGACTAATGTCAGACCAATGGTCCTTTGCACACTGTGTACATACAAAGACATTTCTTCAGAATCATGTCTGCAGTTATTTAAAGAGCTTGTTTTGCTTCAGCCTCTATCTTTGAAATTCTTGCTTGGTCTGAAACCCTTACTAATAAAAAGATAGTCCATTCTTTAAAGTCATACACCAGACTGATGATTCAGTGGTTCGTTTATTTCTCAGCTGTATACCATTGTGCTTTGTTGCTCAGGATTTTTTTTTTTTTTTTTTATGTTTTACAGTTGTCTGGTGGAGTTTAAAAGAAATAACAGGACAAGCAAAAAACCTTTGGAGACGAAGAGACTTGGGTTCAAATCTAAGTTTTGTTATTTATTATCTGTGTGACCTTGGAAAATTCATGCTCACTCTTCCTCTATTATTTCCTTCTGTGTACAGTGTGGAGAATAATGCATCATCTCAGGGTTACAGTGTTGCCATCAAGCTTAACACAATGTATGTAAAGCATCTGACGCCGAGGTTATACGTATGTTGTTAAACATATACACCCCTTTATATCAGTATCTTTCAACTTTTCTAAGCCCTACACACCCAAGGGTCATAACACAGTAACAGTGGTTCAAAACAGCTGTTATTTATATTTATGTTGGGCATACTCTCCTTCCTAGACTGAGGGTATATCATGATTTTGGTAACTGTATAGTTTGAAAAAGCCTCTCAATGATTCTGATGTTTCCTCCTCTCCCCAATCCTAGCAACTTTGGAAGATATGGATAATAATAGCTAACATTTACGTAGTATCTCCTATGTGTAAGGAACACTTCTAAATATTTTACATATCCAAACTCATTTAATTCTCACAGCAACTCTATGAGGTAAGTGTACTTTGATTATTTCTCTGTTACGTATGAGGAATGTAAGGCTCAGATAAGTAACTAGTGTAAAACAGTCAGGATTTGAGTCCAGGCAGCCCACATCCAGAATTCATAATGTAAATTCCTTTATTAAACTAAGCAATATTTTGCTATAGACTCAATAATATTTGTAGTGTGACATCATAGGTCAAATTTTTCTTGTACATATTTATGAAGAAATAACTGATAAGCCCCTGAAACTATAGGATTATACTGGAAATCTGGTCTCAATTATAACATCACCTTGGGCTTGGAGCAGAGTAATGTATTAATACTGAAACCCACTAACGTTATTTTTCCCACTTCTTTTGTTTTGTACTTAGGTTTAGGGAGACATATATTGGAAATAATAAACCTCCTTCTCCATCCTTTGCATTATGACCAGATTGTTTCATTACTTGTAACATCAGCATTCACATCCTTCCCTTGGACTTTCTAGCAGTATGTAAATACTTATAGAGGGAAGAAGTTAAGAGAGAAAGATAAAGAAGAAAACTTGTGCAATAATTTTCTCTTAGCAACAGGCATTGTTGGAGTTGCTTCAACACCTGCAGCAGAGTACGAGTAAAAAGGGCTTTGCCCCAGATTTTGAAAAGAGACTTTCATATCAGAATTTGTCTTCAGTATTTTATGGTAAAGAAACCAACAAGCATAAAATGGATTTGTTCCCTCAGGGAATACAGAGAGGCTTTTGGGGCCAGATTAGCTAGGAAGCTGCTGGGCAGAGATTGTTCATCATTTTTCAAAAAAGACATTTCATTTACAGCCTAAGAAGTGTTAATGAAGCATTCACACTTTTACCAAGTGAAGAAGCAATAGAAAAACAGCTCCTTCAATCTCTTTTCAGAAATTCTCAGCAGTAACACATGGACTGCTCCTATGCAATCTTCAGACAGCTGTAGTATTAAAAGATAAAAGATGAAAGTGGACTCTCAAAATAGGAAAGAAAGGAGAAATGAAGGGAGAAAGAAACACACACACATACTCACTCTTTTGAAAATCTTGCTTCTGGTGCCTTAATGAACAACACATCATGAAAGCAGAACTTCTGGGAGATGTCTCCTTTGACAAAGGCATTTTCTAGCATCCTTGCATAAAATGAATTCCTTACCACAAACAAAACAATTAGAGATCGGGCTTTCACTTCTCTATAAACTGTTGTTGATAGAATTGTATGGATGAACAACAAAACCTGTTTAAGTTTATCAGGCAACTTTTTTTTTTTTTTTTTTTTTTTTTTTTTGCAGTACATGGGGCTCTCACTGTTGTGGTCTCTCCCGTTGCAGAGCACAGGCTCCAGACGCACAGGCTCTGCGGCCATGGCTCATGGGCCTAGCCGCTCCGTGGCATGTGGGATCTTCCCGGACTGGGGGATGAACCCATGTCCCCTGCATTGACAGGTGGACTCTCAACCACTGCGCCACCAGGGAAGCCCTCAGGCAACTTTCAATAACTCATATTGCTAGTATCAAAGACTTTATATCACAGCATATGCCCCTTCTCTGCATTCATTACAGATATTTATGTTGTCTGTAAGTTATTTACACAAACTGTTGCCAGTCTTTAAGAGGCAGGGGAGATGGCACAAGCTGCCAACTATTAGATTCCCTTGAAGGAGGCCATTATAAATCATCATCCTCAGGAATTTTTTTGACATAAGATACTTAGGACTTATTCAAGACAAGCAGGACAAGCCCTCTGAAAAACTGTGAAGTTTACCCTTAGTTGCTGTCTACTTGTCTGCTTAACCTTTCCTTATTAATTTAGTGGAAAGTTTTCCAGGACTTTTATTTTTGGTGTTAAATGAAATCTTAATATAGGACAAGAAATCAAAGGGCGCCCTCTATCTTAGAGTAGAATATTCAGGCTCATGTATCTGAATGTAGGCTGTCCAGATTTGCTGTCTCACATTTGTTACCCAAAAGAATGGTCCTGATGTTTAGGTGGAGCACTTGAATGAGAGAAGTGTGCTAGACACATATTCCAGAGTTTAAGGAGTGTGGCCCTGTATTCCTATCTCTGAAGAGGCTGCTTTAGTGCTGATTAAAATGTTATTAATATTGAACAACATAGTGACCACCTCCTCCTCCCTACTCTCTTGTCAACAAGGAGCATGACTGTTTTTTCTGGAAAGATAGACAAAACTTACTCCCTGAAAAGGAAAAAGAGGATTTGGACAACATAGAGGCAAAAGTTGAAAATTACACTGCCATATAATCTTAGTACCATTTCTTTTTAAGTATTCTGCAATCTTCATGTTATTCAGACCCCAATAAGGAAGTATTTTTAAATGATGCATTGGTTTCATATTACACTGATTTGAAGGAAATCCCATGCATAAAACTGCATTACTTAGAAAATATTTCTTTCTTGGGTGATTGCTGCACAAGCATATAATTGAATCAGTGTGATATCTCAGCTCCATAATGGAAGTCTTCCTGCCCATAGAATAAATATATATTCCTACTTGTACTTAATGTAATTTTTAAAAGATTTGTTTTAATCCTATTTATATGTAGTTGAAGAAGAGAACACACAGACCTTCATTTTACAATTTATAATGGACATACATTTTCTCCACAATTCTCATATGCAAGGAATGCCCCATATCTCTATATTTTCTTTTTTTCTCTTTTTTTTTTTTTTTTTGTGGTATGCAGGCCTCTCACTACTGTGGCCTCTCCCGTTGTGGAGCACAGGCTCTGGACGTGCAGGCCCAGAGGCCATCGCTCACGGGCCCAGCCGCTCTGTGGCATGTTGGATCCTCCTGGACAGGGGCATGAACCCATGTCCCCTGCATTGGCAGGTGGATTCTCAACCACCGCGCCACCAGGGAAGCCCTCTCTATTTTCTTAACTCAAATTACATCTACCTCTATATTCCAACTTGTCAGGATGAGACCTGTATCATTGATGATTTTGAGCCTTCTTTGAGACTGGAGTCCTACAGTGACAAGAAAATACAGGAAGGTCCCTATTATCTTCATTCCATTTTTTTAATAGTCACTGAAATATTCATTGTCCAAGCCCGCTTAGTCCATTTTGAAAGATCATTGTTTACTTGCTCTCCATGTCTTCCTTCACCTTTAATTAGCTCCCACCCTCTAATAAAAAGTTGGACCTTCTTGATACATTAAACTTCTGTTTTGGGCCCTGAAATAAAAAATATATGAAGGACCTCATGAAGCAAGGAGCCAAGATTCAGAAAAGGCGTGTTTATTTCCCCAGGATACAAGAATTAAAGCACTTCTCATTCTTTGCAGTTTCCTGCTGCATAAAGAACAAAATGGAAAAAACAAAACAAAAAGCAAAAAAAAAAAAAAAACTAATGACAGATAATCCTGACTTAAAAGTTTGTTGAAAGTTCAGTGCAGTCAGTGATTAATGAAGCCAACTTTGTAGGTTCTATCCCCGGGTGGGCTATTTAGCATCATTTTATCCTAGTCACAGATTATATCTGAATTTGTAAATATCTTGCAAATATTTGTAACCAGTCACAAGGATAACTGACTGCAGATGATCTGACACAAACTCCTAACTTGTAAGAACCATAATGTAGTGTTATATGCATCTTCATATTTTCAGTAGCACCTAGATTATGTTTCATAGACGTTTGTTCAATTGAACTGAATTTAATTGAAATTGATCATCATTGAAAGATAAGTGGCTAAGTAACAATCACTCTTTGTCTAAAGTAGATGATGTTATAGAGTCATAAGGATCACAGTTGAGAAGAGTGGCTGGTACCAAAACCTGAGTAAAAAGATCAAAAACATCCTGGATTAGTAAAATTTTTCTAAAACAAATAAGTACTATTCTTAAGTTATTTCATTCATAGAAAAACTCATTTTAAAGATAATTATGTATTTTCATGTTTGGGAAATGTTGACTTACACCATAATATTTGAAGCTTGAGAACTAAAGAAAGAGTGCATGATTGGATTGAGAAGTGGAGGCAAAAGTGGACACACACTTAATTTGAGAGAGCATCTACCAACCTGTATAATTTTAAAGATCACACTCATCTTCCTGACCTCAACACTATTAGCATTCCTTTACCAAGGGTTCAAAGAGTTAATTCCACAGTCAGAGTTAATTCCTTAGTTTCTAATACCCTGGTAAAGGGAACTGTTTGAGCTTCCATAACAAAACACCATAAATTGGATGACTTAAACAACAGAAATTTATTTTTTCACAGTTCTGGAAGCTAGAAGTTCAACATCAGAGTGCCAGCATGGTCAGTTTCTGGTGAGAACTCTCTTTCTGACTTCTTATGGCTGCCTTCTCTCAGTATTCTCAAATGGAAAGAGAGAGAGAAATCAAGCTCTCTGGTGTCTTTTCTTATAATGTTATTAATCCCATCATGAGGGCCCCAGCATCTTGACCTCATCTAAATTTGATTACCTCTCAAAGGCCCCATCTCCAAATACCATCTCATTGAGGATTAGGGCTTCAATATATGAACTGGAGGAGGGAGACAAACTTTCAGTCCCTAACACTGTAAGGGTACAGAGCACCCTTTGGTATTAGGCTATGGAGAGAACACACCAAGCACCTTTGGCTGGGAAAAGAGAGGCCCAACAATAGCAAAAGAGAAAGAGAATAGAAACAAAATGAATCTACTTCAAAATTGTGTGGCCAATCCAGATACTTCAAAAACATTAAATTTAAGTCAGGAATTCTGTTCCCTTAAGGCAAATGTTATATGATTTAATTATTAGTGCTATACAACAGGAGACTCTCCATCTTTCCAAATATCTAACCATACTCCATTAGAAAAGTCTAATATGTCATTTTTCAAAGTAATACAGAACATCAATATGATTTCTACAGTATTTCAAAATATCAGTTGTCTCTCAAGAGCTATTTTGAAGACAATGATTTTTTGTATTTGAATTTTTACTTAGTTTCCCCCCAACCTAGAATTTTGCCCTGTTCATCTTTGTATTCTACAGAGAGTGCATAATATTTAGCAAACACTAGATATCTAAAAAAAAATGATTAGTGTATTTAAAGTAAAAAATCTAAAAATCTGCTCTGATAGTTAAAACCTTGAAAAAAAATTTATAATAACAATTTTGGTTTTCTGTTTTTAAATAGCAAACTTCCATATGTTACTTACCCTTCTAATTTATTTTTGTATCTCTTATTATTTTAAAATTATCTCTCAAGATGTTTTCAAAGTAAGAAGGCAGTGAGGTATTGAGTTAAAGACAAAATAAAATAGATTATCTTAACCTCTACTGTGGTATTGTTTCTAATGAATAAATCATATAGTAACATTTAAATGAACAGTATGTTAAACAGAATTTGAATTGAGGGAAGTGACTTGTCATTCATCACAACTATACATTGTTCTAAGGAGGCATAGAATCATTCACAAAAATATGACACTAGGAGAAAATGTTGTAGATTCAGCTTTGGAACCAATCCAGAAATGTTTTTAAGTAAGTTCCACAATTTTCCTTAAGCTTTACTTATGCCACATATATTTGTAGATTTTTTGTAGACTTTTTAAAGAGCTTATTCCCCAGCTGTGTTTTCTTTGCAGAGCACTGTAGTTAAGCTTTTATTTTTAATCTGCTTTTAAAATGGAAAGAAAACTTCATAGTTGTCCCTAATTTCCAATTTTGAATCATGTCATTACTGGGTATTTCTATTGAAAGCTGAGTTATCAATCTTGTAATAATTTAAAAAAAACACAAGGAGATGTTTAATGAAAGAAATTATTTGTTTTGATATGTGCTTTTATTCTGAATAAAATCTCCAGATATATCATCTTTCTTATAATATACCACAACTAAATCTATTAGAGTTTTCTATCAACACATGAAAATAAAATTCCTTATGAATTATTAATACAGTTCTTGGGTACTTTTCAGTGTTGTTGTCATGTTTTTGCTATTGTTGTTGTTTTCCTGTTGTGGAAATTAATTACTGGGACAAATGTGAGCCATACGAGGTGATGAACCTTGAAGTTCAAGGTTGTATTGAGACTACTCAGCTGGTGTCTAGTTTCTCAATGAAACACCTTAGTAACTTATAGGGTTACTCTCAAAACTTCTTCAGGTCTCTACTGAAATAGAATGCCATCTTGTTGTTTATTGATATACACTTGTATTATCTCCATAAATACAGACTGTGAATGAAAACCATCAAGTTCCTTTTGTCCTTTACATGGAGCACCTCTTCTCTATTTATGGCAAGTCGTATTGTGTGGATCATACTAAGAAAGTGAAATGTAACCAATTATAATTCAAGGTAATCTGATATAGCCATACACACATTTTAAACATTTGCACAATGTGTCTGTTCTTTAACTCAGCAAAACAGATTTGGAAATATTTGCAAAAAAGGGCACCTTACATATTGAAACAACGTTTCTAAAAGTCTTACATACATTTTCAATATATCTGTCTTTATCATGGAGTCACAACCTTTGATTGATTGATTGCATTATAGGAAAGACAGTAAATATTTCAAAGAATGTCATCTAATTTTCCTCTTAAGACATTACCCTCTAATATATTTCAAACTCAAATAAAATTTTGTGAGTGTCCTGATCCTCTTGGCCTTATTTTGTTCATTGTTGCTTTCTACTTGCTTCTCCTCCTTGACTTTGCCATTGAAACCCATGCAACATTGACCTTTCCTTTTTTCATATTCTCGTACCTTCATGTCCCATAAACATGACCAATATGACTATCTGCTGTAATTTGGGAAAACAACATACCTGCTATATCTATGAATTCTTCCAAAGTCTGTCTTTTCATGGTGTATGTTTTAAAATGGCATGTTTTATAATAATATCATGAAATCTTATTTAATAGTGGGGCATTATAATAAATACCCAGATTTCAGTAAATCATACTTGATATTTTTATGTGAAAACTATTTAATTTTAAACTAAGTTTTAAATTTAAAAATCAACAAGGGAGATAGTATTTACAAATATGTAAAGGTCAATTTTATCATCATATGACACACTTGAAAACAAACATGGATAATTTTGTTGATTTACTTCGGAATTATGTAAATTAATTGAAGATAAGGAAATGACCCCAAACTGAAGATTCAGTACAATCTAGTCAACAAAGTTCATAAGCTTTAAATAGAAAAGGAATTATTAACAAATATGATACATAGCACCTTGTTTTATGATGACTAATAATTCTACTGATAAAAAACAAAAAATAAGACTTCTATATCTGTGCAGCTACTACTTACACTTTATAAAAAACTCATTAGAGAATAGCAGGAGAAAAACTGAAGTATTTATGCTATGTAAATAATAGCATTTTATAACCATATAGTGTCAGAGCTTGGAGGGAACACAGAGTTAATTCTAAACGAGTGCCATTATAAAGGTCACCCAACCGGTTTAAAACAGAACCAAAGCAGAATAGAAGCAATATGAAAAGAGAAAGGAATTAACATAGAGTCCCTATGGGATTGATAATGGGTTCTTTACATAAATTCTGTCTTGTAATACTTCTCAAACCCTGGTGAGCTAAGTACTATCATTATTCGCATTATACCAACGAGGCAGCTGAGACTCACCCAGGGTCAATTCAGTACTGATGAACCAAGTCAGTCTAGGTCCAAAGTCCTTGCTCTTTCCATTATGCTGCTCTGCCTCTCATATTTTCTTTTCCTGATTTCCTGTCCAGTGTTCTTTGGCTATATCATTCTGTTGATGTGCCTTTTCTGCTTTACCATTAATAATAGAAGCTCAAAGTGCAAGCAGATTTGAAACCATGCCTTATCCTACATTTTGTAGTACCTATTATATATATATATATATATATATATATATATATATATATATATATATATATATTATATCTCCACTGCTTCACTTGAAATCTCAGCCACGTGTGTGTTGCATAGATAGCAATTGCATGAAGATGAGAAAGTGTAATAACTTCATAATAGAATGATAATAATGTGCACGGCCATTAGGGCATGTTTTAATTCCAACATGCACTGAGTCTAGGATCAAGAAAGGATCCAATGGATGTAGTATTGGACCATAAGGTAGGAAGGGCACTCCTTAACCTTCTCTGAATCTTAGAAGATTTAAAAAGTGTGAAAGATAGACTGTGTCACAGACTTTCAAGCTCTTTTTCTCAAATCCATTTATAGAAAGCAGAGGGTAAAAAAAGGGAGTGCAGACATGGCCAGGCTCCAGAACACCCACTTCCACTGTAACTGTAAGCTCCATTTTCATCTGTTTTGTACATTAGACTTCTGTTTAGTACTTGATTTGAAGAAAATATATTTCTGCCAAAAATTTTAAAATAAAAATATTTTGATGATCTTTAAAGTTCCCTACTGTTCCAAATAATGTTGGTAGTATCATGATATTTATAAAATTTATTTAAATCTGACTGAAAACAAAGATCTGTTTAAGTAGTAAGAATACTTAGACTACACAATTTTTTTTTCTTCTGCTTATACATTTTCTTGGAAACACACCATTTTTTTTGCTGGTTTCAACTAGCACAACAGTTTTTTATCCAGCAAGTAATTTTTAAGGTCTCTAGTGTTTGAGTATATAGAAGGGATGTAAAAGGAAGCTATAAATTATAGAAGTTCTTTTTGAAATAATGAGAAAAACTGTCCTCTAAGACTAGCCAACTATAGAGCAAAAAAAGCTAATTAAATGGGTCTGAATGTGCAAAAATGTGCTTCTGACTGGCCTAACAGAAGAAATCAGTGTTCTTTGTTTTATTTCCCTTGGAATAATTAATTTATCATTAATCTATTTTTAATCAAAAATGTGTATTAGTCACTTACGTTTTTTATTAGCAGACTCATCCTGCCATCTAGTGGTGAGCTTGATGACAATTATTGTTTAAATAAGATAGTTATTTAAACCTACTAGGTAACTCGGTGATAAATGGAAAAGAATCCCCAAAAGCAAAAAAAAAAATCAAAGAATTTGTGTCAGAGTAATTGAACACCTTTTTACTTCCTTTGTATCATCAGGTATATTTCTCAATTCCTTTTCTTTTGAGTTACCTAGAACATTTAAAATAGTTTTGTACACTGGTTATCCTTAATTGTTTGCTGTCATTTTTACTGACCTTGATGAAAATGTTACTGTCAGTTAACTCATCCTCATTATTTTGAGAACTCTTAGGAACATCCAGCGAGCCTATCTAAAAAGAACTTTCTTTTTGTTATTGAGAAGACTTCCATCATCACCCTTTTAAAAATACTTCAATGTTTTTGTATTTTATTTATTAAACAGTAAATTGAATTGAGTAAAAATTCTTACTTTAACTTCTTGCCAATCTTATCTTCTCATGATTTTGTATGTCTATTCTAAGCTTAAGCCAAATCGAACTATTCACTGTTCCCACAAAACCCCACTTCTGTGTTTTGACCATCTTTTCACTTTACCTAGAAAGATTGTTGAATATATCTCTGTCTCTCAATATTCTACATATCTTTTAAGATACTTTCATTCATTTAGTAATATTTAAGTGTCCACTTTATGCAAAGTATAATTCTGGGAATAGTTGAGGTAAGTGAAAAGAGCTTAAGGGTTTATGTCAGAAAACCAGAGTTTAAATGTTAGCTCTGCTTCTACCTAGTCATGAGACATTGAACTAGTCATCTCCCCTGCTTTAGCCTCAGTTCTTTAATCTCTAAAAAATTGAATTAATAATAGTTGCTCACTGGATTGTTGTAAATAATGAATTACATAAGATACGCAGAAAAAAGAAAAGTATGCCATAAACATCTAGCACGGTGTGTCTGCCACATAAACACACCTTGAGTAAAACGTTACTTCTTCTTTGAAGCCTTTATCACTCACAAAGATGTGTTTTCCTTTACCACACAACACTTTGGAGAAGTATGGCATAACAGTTAAGTGTGAAGTTTTGGGAGCTAGATAGATGGAGGTTCAAATGTCAGCTTAATACTCACTAGTATGTGAGCCTGAGAAAACCACTTAATCTTCTGATCCTCAGCTTCCCCCCTTCAAACTTTAGATAATAACAGCTATTACTCACAGGGTTCTTCTAAGGATTAAATGTTATGCATGTAAAATGCTTTGATAGTATCTTCTGCTGTTGGTATCATAACCACATTTTAATATTTGTCTAGTCTCCATTACCTAATTGCAATATTTCTGAAGAAAAAGCTATATTCTACTCATGTTTATGTCATCCATAATGCCATGGACCTAGGTTTGTCTCAATAAATGTTTGTGAAATGACTTTGGAAAGCAAGCATTCATTCTTCAGGTATCACTGTGCACGTGAAGGAGTGGAAAGCACTGATGTACATGTAGGGTTACTTTACTAATCTCAGTGCCTCAATTCACATAAAACTGAGATCAGTTGCTAAATTTCTCTTAATATGTGTGTTTTGTTAAAACAGTCAAAAACACTTTGCATTGCTTTTTCCTTTCAGACATAAAATATTCAAGTGTTCAATATTTCCGGGCCACAAAACATCAAAACTGGAACACAAATGAACATGAAGCATCAAAGGCACTAGGTGGGCAATGGGCAAACTATTGCTAGTAATCTTACCAATATCTAGGCTTTGGCTAGAAATAGCAATTCCTTTGCCGTAAACTTGATGATTTTCAGCCTCCTATAAGTAGGAAAAAAAGTATTAAACATTTAATTATCTTAAAGTGACTTTGCTAAGTGAATTATCCAATATAACAACAAATCTGTGACAGAATAAAGTGTAGAATATGTGCTTACTCCACAGACTACTGGCTATCTAGGTGTTCTGGCTGTTTATCAACATTACTATTAAAATATGGTGTGGTTCTCTAAAAGATCTGGAGTTTCCCTTTTCTTGGAAGGCTGTCTTGATTAGAGTCAGACAGCCCTAGCCTTGAATTCCAGCTTGCATGCTTATTGTCTGTGTGACATTTAATGAACGGCTAAACCTCAAAATAAAATAAAATAAATAAAATAAAATAAAATAAAAGGTCTAGAGGTTCTATGAAAGTAAAAAAAAATGTATATTAAATATCAGAATCAGTTTACATTTATGAAAACTCTTATGGCAATTATAAGGTAAGTTTTCATTACCTCTTTATGTGAATGAAATATCACTCTGGTAATTGTTTTATCTTCAATCAGATACACTTCACAAATATAAAGTAAGAGATTCATTGGACCATTCTAATCTATTTTAGTAAGTAAAATGAATTGCCCAATTCAGAGACCATAATTTCTCTCATAGAAATTGTCTCAAATCCTTTTCTGGAGAGGAAGTGAAAAAGGCAGAAAGCAACCTAGTAAAATTCATCAGCCATTCACTTTGAAAAACCCAGCTTTAAATCCCACAATTTCTATTGACTCATTAAGAGGAAAAATGAATGTTATCATGGGACTCAAATTTTTTTTTATTTTTGTTTGCCTAGACAAAGTTGGTATGGAATTTGCAAAAATAGACACTCAAAAATAAGAACATGACCATGTATGCAGAACAGAGTTGTATAAGAAACCTGGACAAGGAATGTGCCATCAGGTCTGAACACTCAAACACAACAATCATTTGAATAAATTACTTAAACAGATTGTGCCCATCTCTCCCTTGAGATAGTTTAAATGCAGCATCTTTAAAAATCATGTTCAATCTTATGTCTACTGTCTGGCATAATTTAAGAGAATGATGCCCAAGGCTAGGTAATAGACTAGATTAAGCCTAGAGAGTCCTTCTGTTCTTTTATAATTATGATACAGTGAAATTTCAATTAACCAGAATATTTGGAGGACTGAACATCCTGAGAAATTTTATGTTATTTTGGTTTTTTTTTTGAAAATTGAAAAGGAAACCCATCTTAAATTTGGTCCAATTTTGTAAATCTTTTTTAGGTTGTCTGATTCTACTTTCCTGTCACATGACTATCATATTTTCTTCTTTGAAGCTTTGTAAAATTCAGGATCATCAACTTGCCCATCAATTCTTATTATCCAGGATTATTGAAATAACCAAGTTCAAGCGATATATTCTTAAGGCAGAGCAAACAAGATTTTATAATGGATTTGATGTGTGCACAAAGGAGAAAGCCTAAAGATTACACCATGATTTTGGGGCTGAGCAAGTGGCAGGAAGGAGTTGCCATTAACTGAAATGGGAAAATATGTGGAAGGATCTCATTAGGGTTGAAATATCAGGAGCTCAGTTTAGAATGTTCCTTTTGAGATGACTACTTGCCATTCAAGAGGAGATGATTGGTAGGCAGCTAGTCGTATGGATCTGTAGTTGAGGGGAGAGCCAGGTTTCTACTGCACAATTACCCAATCATTCTGTAATCCCCAACTTTAGTCAAAGTAACCATGTTCTATATCAGCGGTCCCCAATATTTTTGGCACCAGGGACCGGTTTCATGGAAGACAATTTTTTTCATGGATGGGGGTGTGGGAGGGGGATGGTTCAGGCAATAATGTGAGCGATGGGGATTGGCAGATGAAGCTTCGTTCACCTGCCTGCCACTCTCCTGCTGTGCAGCCTGGTTCCTAACAGGCCGCAGACCGGTACCTGTCGGTGGCCCGGGGACTTGGGACCCTTTTCCTATAGCATCGGATACAAAACTTTGAAGCTTCAAAGACATTTCCCCCCGCTAAATCATTTTTCCTCATGGTTTCCTATTACACATAAAAATGTATATATAATGTACTAAAAATCATAATAACAATACCCAATATATGCGTTATCTCATGTAATTCCCAAACTAATACTAGATGAGAGATACTTTTATTATCCTACATTACTGATGATGACACTGAGACTTAGATAGCTTTACCAAGGTCACACAAATGTGAGTTGAGTACTGGTTTAACTGTCTTCAGATCCCCAAATTTTAACCACAACCTTGTTCTGCCTCTCTCTGATGACATCATTTTCCCCTTTCTGCATTATTTTGCTTTTTTCAGCACACGTGCATGCACACACACACACACACACACACCTGCTTGTCAAGGTTTGTTATCAGTACAGATCAAGGTTAACAGAACTGCCATAGGCTCAGGTGCTTCTTACTACTGGTAGCTTCTTCAATCCAATTTCTCCTTTTCCCCTCTCAGTGTATTCATTTTGTTTTGGTATCAGATGAGAAAAATATTTGTTACATACTTGATATACATATGTGAGTACTTTGACATCACACTTCTCAGTTACAGCAGTGGGGGGAATATAGAGCTGGCAAAAATTGACATAATTTTAGGTAGAAAAGGGGCTCCAATTAATATTTTGGCATAATTAAATTTGCTACAATTATTTTGCCATGCAGATTGATTTCTGATGATAGTATTTTTGAATTCTGTAAACATGTTGTCAAGAAATCACTTGACATATAACTGAGTTATGCTTCTACTTACAACAGTAATGAAAACAAATATGGAAGCTATGCATTCTGGGTTTTTTCCCCACAAATAATACTTTCATATTGTTGATCAATGTATTTTTTCTCTCTTTCTCTTCATTTGTACTCAATGTGAGGATAAATTTGTCTATCATAGTCTAAATTTATTTTAAATGAATTTCTATGTCATCTTTTTACAGTTCCATGTACTTGTAGTTTCAAAATCATGTTCACAACCTGAGTTCGATTTCATTGACAATAGTCCTGTTTTATAGCTGAAGAGCCTCAGGGTCAGAGAAAGTAGGTGATTGACCCAAAATTTCTTATTCTTATGAGCAGCAGAGCTAAATTTACAACCTGATGTTCGAGTGCAATTTATCTCAAAATTTAGTGTACATAAGAATCACCCATGGATCTTGTTAAAATGATTAATTTGATTCATAAGATCTAGAATGCAGTCCAAGAGTGTATTTCTAACATGCTCCCTATTGGCAATAAGGCCACCAGGTCCAGGACCACATCTTGATTAGAAAAGGGCTAGATCAAACTGCTGTTCATAGTTGAATTCAGAAGAAGGATTTAGACTATTTGCTAAGTTTATTCACTCACTTTCAAATACATACTATGTTGAAATTTTGTGGATGTAAAGATGAAGAAGCCATAGTCCTTGTCTTCAAAGAATTCACAGTCAAATTGACAAGGTAAACGCCTGTAAAAACAAGTACATTGTAAAATATACATATATGAATGTGAGGTAATTTTAAAAGGAAAGCAGGATTTCATTCTTTCTGTAACTACAAAAACTCAAACAATGAAAAGATATACAATATATAAAGTGAGAGATCCCCTTTCATTTTCGTTCTTAGTCTTCAAAAGTAACTACATTTTTTCCAGTTTTATTGAGATATAATTAATATACATCACTATATAAATTTAAGGTGTATAACATAATGGTTTGACTTACATATATTGTGAAATGTTTGCCACAGTAAATTTAGCTAGAAGTAACTACTTTTAATAGATCAATGTATATTCTTCTAGATTTTGAAAATGAACAGAGAGATACATTAATTTCCAAAAACAGGATCATAGTCTATGTATTGTTCAGCAAGTATTTCTTTTAATTCAACAATGAACATCTTATTTCAATGTATCTATATATCTTTTTCCTCATTATTTTTAAAATTTTATACATAGCAAATTTTTTTCCAGTAGCAGTACAGCTTTATTAGATATTCTGATTTTGACTGTTTACATTATATAAAAAAAAACAATTACTCTGATTTGTATCAGCCAAATTGAAAATTTTAAAGGCATCAATATTAAAAAATGGAAGAGACAAAAATTCCCTGCTTATATTCAAGTTTAAGCTCTCAAATTAATATATTCTGAGTATTTTTCTTTTTCTTCAGTTACATATATATTATTTTCCATATCCTTTTCCATTAAAGTTTGTCACATAATATTGAATATAGTTCTCTGTGCTATACAGTAGGACCTATTTGTTTATCCATCCTATATATAATAGTTTACCTTTGCTAATCCCAAACTCCCAACCCTTCCCTCCCCTACCCCCTTTCCCCCTTGTAAACCACAAGTCTGTTCTTTATATCTGTGAGTTTCTTTTTGTTTTGTAGATATGTTTATTTGTACCGTATTTAACATTCCACATATAAGAGATATCATATGGTATTTGTCTCTCTCTTTCTGACCTACTTCGCTTAGTATGATAATATCTAGGTCCACCCTAGAGATATTCCAATGTGTATATGTGTGTGTGTGTGTGTATGTGTGTGTGTGTATGTATATATATATATCTATATATCTATATATATATATATATATCTCACAACTTTTTAATCCATTCATCTGTAGATGGACATTTAAGTTGTATCCATGGTTTAGCTATTGTAAAGTGCTGCTATGAATATAGGTCTGCATGTATCTTTTCAAATTACAGTTTTGTTCAGGAGTGCGATTGCTGTATCATATGGCAACTCTATTTTTAGTTTTTTGAGGAGCCTCCATACTGTTTTCCATAGTGGCTGCACCAATTTACATTCCCAGCAACAGTGTAAGGGGGTTCCCTTTTCTCCACACCCTCTCCAGTATTTGTTATTTGTAGACTTTTAATGATGACCATTCTGACTGGTGTGAGGTGGTACCTCATTGTAGTTTTGATTTGCATTTCTCTAATAATTAGTGATGTTGAGCAGCTTTTCATGTGCCTCTTGGCCATTTGTATGTCTTCTATGAAGAAATGTCTATTTAGATCTTCTGCCCAGTTTTTTGATTGGGTTATTCTTTTTTTGCTGTTGAGTTGTATGAACTATTTGTATATTTTGGAAATTAAGCCCTTGTCATTGGCATCATTAGCAAATATTTTCTCCCACTCCAAACGTTGTCTTTTCATTTTGTTTATGGTTTCTTTTGCTGTGCAAAAGCTTATAAGTTTTGATTAGGTCCCATTTGTTTATTTTTGCTTTTCATTGCTATTGCCTTGGGAGACTGACCTAAGAAAACATTGGTACAATTTATGTCAGAGAATATTTTGCCTATGATGTCTTCTAAGAATTTTATGGTGTCATAACTTAGGTTAAACTTTTTAAGCCATTTTGATTGACATGCAGCTGTCCAACTTTCCCAGCACCAGTTGCTGAAAGGACTGTCTTTTACCCATTTTATATTCTTGCCTTCTTTGTTGGAGATTGATTTACCATAGGTGGGTAGCTTTTTTTTTTTCGGGCTCTCTCTTCTGTTCCATTGATCTGTATGTCTGCTTTTGTACCAATACCACACTGTTTGGTCTGAAGTCTGGGAGGGTTATGCCTCCTGCTTTGTTCTTTTTCCTCAGGATTTCTTTGGAAATTCTGGGTCTTTTATGGTTCCATAAAATGTGGAAAGTTCCATGAGTAATTTGATAGGGATCATTATAAATCTGTAGATTGCTGTGGGTAGTATTGCCATTTAAATTATGTTAATTCTTCCAATCCAAGAATATGGGATATCTTTCCATTTCTTTGATCATCTTTAATTTCCTTTTTTAACATTTTGTAATTCTCAGCATATAAATATTTCACCTCCTTGTTGATGTTAATTCCTAAGTATTTGGGGTTTTTTTTGATGCAATTTTAAAAGGAATTGTTTGTTTACATTACTTTTCTGATATTTCATTATTAGTGTAAAGAAATGCAATTGATTTCTTGTATTGTGCTATGTTGCTGAATTCATTTGTCAGTTCTAGAAGTTTCTGTGTGAAGTCTTTAGGGTTTCCTATATGTAGTATCATGTCATCTGCTTATAATGAAATTTTTCCCTCTTCCCTACCAATTTAAATACATTTTATTTACTTTTCTTGTCTGATTGCTGTGGTTAGGACTTCCAATTCTATGTTGAAGAGAAGTGGTGAGAGTCTACATCCTTATCTTGTTACAGATTTTAGTGCGAAATCTTTCAGCTTTTCACTATTTTTTGTATTATATTAGCTTTGGGTTTGTCATAAATAGCTTTTATTATGTTGAGATATGTTCCCTCTATACCCACTTTGGTAAGAGTTTTTATCATGAATTTATGTTGAATTTTGTCAAATGTTTTTTCTGCATCTATTGAGATGATCATGGGTTTTAGTCCTTTCTTTTGTTTATGTGGTGTATTGTATTGCATTGATTAATTTGCATATGTTGAACCATGCTTGTGACCCTGGGATGACTCCAACTTGGTCGTGGTGTATGACCTTTTTTATGTGTTGTTGGATTCAGTTTGCTAATATTTTGTTGAAAGTATTTTTGTCTATATTCATCAAGGATACTGGCCTGTAATTTCCTTTTTCGGTAGTGTCTTTTTCTGGTTTCAGTATCAGGATGATGGTGGCTTCACAGTATATTTTTGGGAGTGTTCCTACCTCTTCAAATTTTTGGAAGAGCTTGGGAAGCATCAGTATAAGTTCTTCATTTTATGTTTGGTAAAATTACCCAGTGAAGCCTTCTGGTCCTAGACTTTTGTTTGTAGGCAGTTTTTTTTTTTTTTTTTTTTGGTTGGGGGGGACATTTAAATTACCGATGCTGCTTCATTTCTAGTGATTGGTCTGTTCAAGTTATCTATTTCTTCTTTATTCATTTTCAGTGGGCTGTATGTTTCTAGAAATTTGTCCATTTCTTCCAGGTTGTCAAATTTTTTGGCATATAATTGTTCATAGTATTCTCTTTTTTTTTTTGTATGTCTGTGGTATCAATTGTGATTTCTTCTCTTTCATTTCTTATTTTGTTTATTTGGTTCTTCTCTCTTTTCTTCTTGGTGAACCTGGCCAGAGTTTTGTCAATATTTTTTTAACCTTTTCAAATAACCAGCTCTTGGTTTTATTGACTTTTTATTGTTTTGTAAATCTCTATTTTATTTATTTCCTCTCTGAACTTTATTATCTCCTTCCTTCTGTTGACTTTAGGTTTTGTTTGTTCCTCTTTTTCTAATTATTTTAGGTGGTGGGTTAGGTTGTTTATTTGAGATTTTTCTTGTTTCTTAAAGAAGGCCTATATTGCTATGAACTTCCCTCCATGAACTAGTTTTGCTGCATCCCATAGATTTTATCTGGCTGTATATTCATTGTCATTTGCCTCAAGGTATTTTTTAATGTTTTCTTTCATTGTTCACCTATTGGTGTTTTAGTATCAGGTTGTTTAGTCTCCATGTAATTGTTTTTTTTTTTTTCTTTTTTTCCCCCGTCATTGATTTCTAGTTTCATGCCATTGTAGTCAGAGAAGATGCTTAAAATAATTTCTAAACTCTTAAATTTGATGAGGCTTGTTTTGTCTCCTAGTATGTGGTCAGTCCTAGAGAATGTTCCGTGTTCACTTGAAAAGACTTTTCTGCTTTATTTGGAGGTAATGTCCTGAAGATGTCTATTAAGTCTAACTGTTCTATTGTATCATTTAGGATCTCTGTTGCTTTATTGATTTTATGTCTTGCAGATATGTCCATTGATGTGAGGGGGGTGTTAAAATCTCCTACTATTTTTGTATCCCCATCAATTTCTCCTTTTATGTCTGTTAGTATTTGTTTTATGTATTTGGGTGCTACCATATTGGGTGCATATATGTTGATGGTTGCAATATAATTTCCTTGTGTTTACCTTTTATCATTATATGGTGTCCATTTTTATCTTTCTTTATAGCCTTTGTTTTAAAGTCTACTCTGTCTGATGAGTACTGTGACCTCTGCTTGCTTGTTATTTCCATTTGCATGAAATATCTTTATCCATCCCCTCACTTTCAATCTGTGTATGCATTTGCCCTAAAATGTGTCTCTTATAGGCAGCATATTATAGACTTTTTTTTTAATCCAATCTGCTGCTCTATGTCTTTTGATTGGAGTATTTAGTCCATTAACATTTAAGGTAATTATTGATAGATATGTACTTATTGCGATTTTAAACCTTATTTCCCATTGATTTTATATTTCTTCTTTGTCCCTTTCTTTTTCTTGTTTGTTTTCCTTTCGAGGTTTGATGATTTTCTTTTGTATTATGCTTATGTTAGCTTCTTTTTGTTTTTGTGAATCTATTGTATGTTTTTGATATGTGGTGCCCTATTTTTCAAACATGTTAACCCCTTCCTATCTCTACTTGCTTTAGACTGGTAGTCATATAGGCTCAAATACATTCTAGAAAAAAAAAAAAACCTGCATTTTATTACACTCTCCCCCATATTTTATGATTTTGATGTCTTCTTTTGCATCTTCATGATCATTATTTTGTTGTTCATCGTGGTTATCATCACTTTCACAGAATTTTTTTATTTATTTTTTAATCAGTGTACTGGTTTATTTAAGTGATTTACTTTCCAATTGTGATTTTCTCTTTCCTATAGATTCTTACTTCTTTTCTATTTAGAGAAGACCTTTTGATATTTCCTTTAGGATAGGTTTAATTTTGCTGTATTCTTCTAGCTTTTGCTTGTCTGAGAAAATATTTATCTCTCCATATATTTTAAATGCTAATCTTTCTGGGTAGAGTATCCTAGGTTTCAGATTTTCCCTTTCAGAATTTTGAATCTATCTTGCCACTCTCTCTGGCCTGCAATGTTTCTGTAGAGACATCAGCTGATAGCCTTATGGGGGTTCCCTTGTAACTGACTCTTTGTTTTTCTCTTGCTGCCTTAAGAATCCTCTATCTTTAAATTTTGCCATTTTTATTATAATATGTCTTGGTGTAGGTCTGTTTGAATATATCTTATTTGGGACCCTCTGTGCTTCCTGTATCTGGATATCTGTTTCCTTCTTTAAGTGTGGAAAATTTTCAGCCATACTTTCTTCAAATATATTTTCAATCCCCTTTTCTTCTCATTCTGGGATCCCTTATTATTCATGGATTGGGACACTTCACATTATCCCATAGACCTCGTATATTGCTTTAATTATTTTTTATTATTATTTTTTAAATTTGGATTTCTGTCTGCTGTTCTAATTAGGTGATTTCCATCATTTCATCTTCCAGATCACTTATTTGTTCTTCTGTCTTATTCATTCTGCTATTCATAGTCTTTAGTTCAGCTTTCCTCTCTTCAAATGAATTCTCTAATTTTTCTTGTCTCCTCCTTATACTTTCTAGTTTGTTTGTACAGTAATCTGCATTTCTGTCAATAGCTTTTCTTAATTCTTTCAGTGTTTTTATTATCTCCTTTTTGAAATCAGTGTCTATTAGACTGAAGAGGTGTATTTCATTGTTCTTTCAGGGGAATTCTTTCGATCTTTTAATTGGATGTGGTTCCTCTGCTTCTTCATTTTACTTATATTTCTCGTGCTCTATGAGTTTAGGAGAAATAAGTATCTACTGTGGCCTTGGAGGGCTATATTTATGTGGGAATGTCCCTGTGTAGCCTGTGTGGGTTTAATATTCTTTGGTGCAAGGGCTGTTTTAGTATGGATGCCTGCCACTTCTTTCCTGAGTGTATGACAATTATCCCCTTGATAGGGAATGTAACTGAAGTTTTGGTGACCAGAGCCTTGATAGGAGATATAACTAATGTTGTGGTGACCAGAGCCTGAAATGGATATTGAGCAGGATCTCCTCTTTGCTCTGTGGTTCTCACTGCCCTGTCAGGGTCAGGGTCTGCTTCTTAGTTTTCGAGTAGAAACCCCCAGATCTGTTTCTGAATGCATTTCTGATCTGCAGTGCAAGGTAGGTGGGATTGGGGTGTTCCCACTGGGAGAGGAGTCACTGAATATTCCTGTGCTGGATCTGTTCAACTGTGAGCATGCTTTGTTGTGTCACCTGTCACCTGTAGAGTGTGCTCACAAAGAGCACTGTTGTTAGCACTGTCCTTGGCCCCATCTCAACCATGGGTATTCTGGCAATCAGCTCTGGTATCTCTCAGGCATTTACCCCAGGCTACCAGCACAGATCCACTGAAGTCTGGTCCCAGGACTGCAGTAGTCGTGCCCCTTGGCCCACTGTAGGAGTTATGGAGGCATCTCAGACCAGGGCCCAGCCCAGCTCCCACGTGTACATGCCCACAAAGCCCACAGCTGTTAAGGCCAGATGTGTCCCAGCCACGGAAGCACTTGCTGTGTGTTCAAATGTTCCACAGGTTCTGCATTTACACAGCCAGCAAAAGTATGTAAATAAGATCGTCTATACCAATGTTTCCAGGTTCCACATATATGTGTTAATATACAATATTTATTTTTCATTTTCTGACTTACTTCACTGTATGACAATCTCTAGGTCCATCCAACTCTCTACAAATGACCCAGTTTCATTCCTTTTTATGGCTGAGTATTATTCCATTGTATATATATATATCATATCTTCTGTATCCATTTCTTTGTTGATGGACATTTAGGTTGTTTCCATGTCCTGAGTGTTGTAAACAGTGCTGCAATGAACATTGGTGTTGCACGTGTCTTTTAGAATTATGGTTTTCTCTGGTATATGCCCAGTAGTGGATTTGCTGGGTCACTTGGTAGCTCTATTTTTAGCTTTTTAAGGAAGGAACATCCCTACTGTTCTCCATAGTGACTGTATCAATTTACATTCCCACTAGCAGTGCAAGAGGGTTCCCTTTTCTCAACACTCTCTCCAGCATTTATTGTTTTTAGATTTTTTGATGATGACCATTCTGACAATTGTGAGGTGTTATTTATTTACAAAGCAGAAATAGAGACACACATGTAGAGAACAAATGTATGGATACCAAGGGGGAAAGGTGGAGGGTGGGATGAATTGGAAGATTGGGATTAACATATATATCCTATCAATACTATGTATAAAACAGATAACTAATGAGAACCTACTGTATATCACAGGGAACTCTACTCAATGCTCTGTTGTGATTTAAATGGGAAGGAAATCCAAAAAAAGAGGGGATATAATTATACTTATAGTTGATTCACTTTGCTGTACAGTAGAAACTAACACAATATTGTAAAGCAACTATACTCCAATACAAAGTTAAAAAAAAAAGGAATATAGCCTCATCTCTGGAAGGGTTTCAAAGTGGATATCACAGGAAACAGGATTCAATGTTTAGAGGACTTGGGTAGTCTGAAGCAATCTGGGGCACGTTGGATGTGGCAAAGGCTGTCATAGTCTCTCAACAGCCATTGTTCTCTCCCACTGAGCAGAACACTGACATTTTGATATGCACATTTCACAGGTTCTTTTGTAGGTAGGTGAGGCCATGTGATTAAGCAGAAGTATTGTATGGAAGCAAAAGTATTGTATGGGAGTAAGTACTTAAGTAAAGAAAGAAATTTAAAAATGAAAAAAATAAAATAAAACAAATCAAAACAAAGCCAGAAGTGGAGAGGTGTTAATTCATAGTGCATGCAGCTGTGGGGAGAAATTTCAGCTCTGTTTCCTAAGTCGCACCCTGGGGCTCAGCTGTGATTTCAGCCCCACACCTGCACTTGGGCAACTTACCCACATCTGTTTCCAGGACCTGCCTGGGTGGCCAGGGCGAGGGAGCTTACCCAGGCAGGAGAGAGCCAGGGTGGTGGCCATGGCATGAGAGACTGCTCAGGTGGGAGGTGGCCAGGGCGGTGACGTGGACACACCAGCCTGCCAAGGCGGGAGCCCCTCCTGGAACCTGCAGTGTCAAGAGCCAGGGTGTGGGGAAAGAGGCTGCAATGGCAGCCCCACCTCTCCCTTTCATGCCACTTAACAATGGCACTTCACATCTATAGCAGCCCGGGCTTTGTCTGCAAATACTCCCAGTTGCGGCAACACACACTCCAGCCCTTTCAGGCTGTCTTCACGCAGCCAACAGCTGTCCTCTCCCCAGGTCTGTTCTCCACCACCCAGCCCTTGCCCACACTGGTGGAAGTGCATCTCTGGCTGGGCCATGTAGGACAGTGGCAGAGAAAATCTGTGTAGATCTCTTTCTGTCCTGCTTGTCAAAAACTGTTTGTTGCACTATCCTCTGAGACTCTGAAGCTCCTTTTCTGTCACGCTAAGCTCCTCACCAGGGCGGGTGCTTCTCAGGGTTCAGGAACCTCTACTTTCCTTCACCTGCCTCCCAGGGTCTCGCAGGTCCCATTCCACTTCCTCTTTTTTTTTTCCTTTTGTCCTACCCAGTTATGTGGAAACCTTTCTTGTCCTTTCACATCTTTGAGGTCTTCTTCTAGGGTTCATTAGGTGTTCTGTGAAAGTTGTTCCATTTGTAGATGTATTCTTGATGTATCTGTGGGAGGAGGTGACTTCCAAGTCCTACTACTACACCATGTTTATTGGAGACTCTTTCCTCACTCATTTTAATGATGATGTAATTTTCCTATTAAGGAGACCACATAATTTGTTTAACTATCCCCCTATTATATACATTCAGTTTGCCTCTATTTTTTTTCTTGGTACAAATATTGCTTTAAGGGAGACCTTCAAGATGGCGGAGGAGTAAGACATGGCGATCACCTTCCTCCCCACAAATACATCAGAAATACATCTACATGTGAAACAACTCCTACAGAACACACTGAACACTGGCAGAAGACCTCAGACTCCCCAAAAGGCAAGAAATTACTCACGTAGCTGGGTAGGGCAAAAGAGAAAAGAAAAAACAGAGACAAAAGAATAGGGACAGGACCTGCACCAGTGGGAGGGAGCTGTGAAGGAGGAAAAGTTCCCACACACTAGGAAGCCCCTTCACAGGCGGAGATGGCAGGTGGCAGGGTGGAAGCTTCGGAGTCATGGAGGAGAGCACAGCAACAGAGGAGCAGAGGGTAAAGCAGAGAGATTTCCACACAGAGAATTGGTGCCGATCAGCACTCACCAGACCAAGAGGCTTGTCTGCTCACCCATGGGGGCGCGTGGGGACAGGGAACTGAGGCTCAGGCTTCAGAAGTCAGATCCTAGGGAGGACTGGGGTTGGCTGCGTGAACACAGCCTGAAGGGGGTTACTACACCAGAGCTAGCCTGGAGGGAGTTTGGGAAAAAGTCAGGAACTGCTTAAGGGGCAAGAGACCACTGTTTAGTGGTGCACAAGGAGAGGGGATTCAGAGCACCTCCTAAACGAGCTCCAGAGTCAAGCGTGAGCAACGGCTAACAGTGTGGACACAGAGACGGGCATAAAATGCTAAGGCTGCTGCTGCAGCCACCAAGAAGCCTGTGTGTAAGCACAGGTCACTATCCACACCTCCCTTCCTGGGAGCCTGTGCAGCCCGCCACTGCCAGGCACCCATGATCCAGGAACAACTTCCCCCGGAGAACACACAGTGCACATCAGGCAGTTGCAAAGTCACGCTGACCTCTTCTGCCATAGGCTTGTCCTGCATTCCGTACACCTCCTTCCACCCAGTCTGAGTGAGCCAGAGCCCCTTAATCAACTGCTACTTTAACCCAATTATGTCTGAGCAAAGAAGAGACGTCCTCATGTGACCGACATGCAGAGGGGGGACCAAATCCAAAGGTGAACCCCAGGAGCTGTGGGAACAAAGAAAAGAAAGGGAAATCTCTCCCAGCAGCCTCAGTAGTGGGGAATTAAACCTCCACCATCAACTTGGTGTACCCTGCATCTCAAGAATACCGGAATAGACAATGAATAATACCAAGATTGAGGTGGTGGACTTTGGGAGCAACTGTAAACTTGGGGTTTGCTTTCTGCATCTAATTTGTTTCTGGATTTATGTTTACCTTAGTTTAGTATTTAGATTTTATCATCATTGGTAGATTTGTTTATTGATTTGGTGGCTCTCTTCCTTTTTTTAATATATAGAAATATATATATTTTTTCCCTTTTCTCTTTGTCTGAATGTGTATGTGTATATTTCTTTGTGTGATTTTATCTATATAGCTTTACTCTTACCACTTGTCCTAAGGTTTTGTCTTTTTTTTTTTTTTTCTTTTTAGTATACTTTTTAGCACTTATTATCATTGGTGTATTTGGTTTTTGGTTTGGTTGCTCACTTCTTTCTTTCTCTTCTTTTTTTAATTACTTTTTTAATTTTTAATTTTTACTAATTTGTCTTGTTTATTTTAATAACCTTTTAATTTTATTCTTTCTTTCTTTCTTTCTTATTTTCTCCCTTTTATTCTGAGCCTTGTGACTGACAGGGTCTTGGTGCTCCGACCAGGTGACAGACCTGTGCCTCTGAGGTGTGAGAGCCAAGTTCAGGACATTGGTCCACTGGAGATGTCCCAGCTCCATATAACATCAAACAATGAAAGTTCTCCCAAAGATCTCCATCTCAACGCTAAGACCCATCTCCACTCAATGACCAGCAATCTAGTGTTGGACACCCTAGGCAAAACAACCAGCAAGAAAGGAACACAATCCCACCCATTAGCAGAGAGGCTGCTTAACATCACAGTAAGGTAACAAACACCAGAAAACACACCACCAGACACAGTCCTACAAACCAGGAAGACAAGATCCAGCCTCATACACCAGAACACAGGCACCAGTCCCCTCAACCAGGAAGCCTACACAAGCCAGTGAAACAACCTTAGGCACTGGGAGCAGACAGCAAACAAAAGGGAACTATGACTGCATCCAGAGAAAAGAAGACCCCAAACACAGTAGGTTAAGCAAAATAAGAATACAGAGAAACACACAGCAGATAGAGGGGCAAGATAAAAACCCACCAGAACAAACAAATGAAAAGGTAATAGGAAGTTTAAGGATTTTTATAAGGAACTGTGTACTGAATTAACACAGCTCTCAGTTGTCACTGCTGTACATTTGTTAAATATATGTTCATTAGTTGATACTGATTTTCAAGTGAAAATACAGCAGCTCATTCCTGATTAAGGAAGTAATGTATTATACCAGGTCAGTGTTCGAAGACTGTACTAACAAGAATTGGAACTAGAACAGTCTTTGATCATTTTAAACATCTCTGTCTAGAACAACTACTCCTATGCAAGATTGTTTCTATTCATCTAGGAGTAAATATAAGTTAGAATTTGCCATATCTTATTATTATAATTTTCCTTAATAGCTGAAGAAACATGCATTTAATGTAAAGGATAGATTTTAAAAATATTAGGACTTGATCATCTGGAGATGAGGACAAAGGAAATAAAATTAAAATTTATAAATTCATGGAAGATAGCAATTGTGTAAATTCAAACGTCTTGATTAAATTCTGGTATGTTAATGATTTGGAAGTATCTTTAAAAATTGAGATATCTCATTTTTCTTTAAGATATAGAATAAGAATCTACAACCTAGATTTTCAAAGAATTTTAGCTTCTATAACTCATCTAACCTGTGGTCTCCATCCTACTGTGCAGCTAAAGACTGAGGTTTTAGTGGGATATCATTATTTCTGCCAAATAAAGGGATCCAAGTTTGTCTGAACTCCTACTATGTACCAGGCACTAGTGTAAGTGCTTTACGTATGTAATTCCTTTAATCCTCACAGTAACCTTATGAGGTAGGTACTATTATCACCCAGTTTTATAGATGAGGAAACTGAGGTACAGAGCATTTAAGTGATTTTTTTCCCGATGTTTACACATGAACATGAAAAGCTGGCTCTTTTATGTTACCCTTTGGAGTACATTTTGAAGCTTTCAGGATTGTTCATTCCTTACAGTGCCAGCATCTGTGAAGAGAAACACTTATGTGTTCTCATGGTGATGGATGGGGACATTTGTAGGTACACACTGTCCACTGTCTTCTAAGTATTCACTGGTTTCTTATGTGATATGATTGACTGGTTTGATTTTGTTCCAGGGCATCAAAATGTTTTCAGCTGCCTAAGTGCATAAATGATGAATCGCAAGGTCTGTTCTGCTGTTCTTTCCAGTATGGGTGATGCTTAGTTGACACTGCAATCATGTGGCACTGGTAATGTTTTTGGGTACCCAAATCCATACTTTTTCCAAAATATCTCAATATCAGGAAGAGTACAGAAGCATGTCTACCACCCTACTTCACCACTAGAAAGATATCCACATCAAAGCTTCCTCATGGGATGACTTTGTCACAGCAAGTAACTTATTCAACGGGATAAGTGGGATGGGGGTGTGGAGTTTAAGTCTCAGTTTTCATCCATAGCTTTCTTTAGGCCCATGGGGCACTTGGACATCCCTGCCATGCCAAACTTGTCTCCACGGAAAACCAGGATGATCTTTTCTCTCTCTTGTCCTTACTTTTCTGTACTATTATCCAAGGTTCCCTTTCAGGCACTTTAGGTACTATTGAATACTTTCCCTCCCTGACTGTGATGACCTTCTTGAACATTATATCTTCCTTCTTCCTAAGGTTGCATTTAAACTTTTTATTCCCAATGGCAATAATGGTGGAAAAATAATGGATTACAGAAAAGAGAAGCAAGTGGGAGTTACCTTAAAAATATTATCCTTATAAATTTGTACATAACACTGGATTAATATTAGTTACCTCATCAAAGTATACGGTAATGAGGCAGAGATGGCTTGAGAAAGAGGCATATTAACTTTTCTGTATAAATCTCTATGTAGTTTGACTTGTTATGGAAAACTTACCACTTTCATAATTTTTAAAAGACAAAAATTATTTTTAAAAATAAACAAAAGGTAGAGAAAATTTATCAAGGCAAATAAGAAGAAATACTACTTAAAATGTCAAAGAGCAAATTTTGGAATACCCAGAAAGAAGATACAGAATAAAATATAGATTTATGAAATTTTAAAATGTTTTTCAGATATTCACATATAACAAGATCTGTAATGGGATATATATATATATCATAATAATATATAATATATATAATATATATATATCCATATATCCATATATATATATATATATATATATATATATATATATATATAAAATAGGCTGTGTCAGAACTAAGTTACAGGTCTAGTTTGAGAGTGATAAACTTCTGTTGGTGCTGTTGTCAGAGATAACCTCTTGCCATGAAATGACTACCAATTGAGTTTGGATGGCATTTCTTAGTTTTTTAAATGAATTTTCTATATATCACTCAAAAAATTCCAAATGCCAGTTGTGAATTTCACCTTCAAGTGTTGATGTAAAATATTAAAACAAAGGTCCGAGAGATATAGGATAAAAGATACCTGATCCAGAGGAGGCATTGATGCAGAAGCAAAATTAGAAAGTGTGGTATGTTTGCAGCAATGTGAAGAAGGTGTTTCAAGTAGGAGTGAATGATAAAAGATGTCAAATGCTCCTGATATTCCAAGAGTTTTTTCAGGTCAAAAAAGTGGTGCTGAGCACCTTGTCTCTAGAAATCAAACAGAGTATCTTCAAGCAAACTCCCAAAAGGAAAGAAATCAAACAGAGCAGCTTGGACTGAAACCCCAAAAGAAAAAAAAAAATCATGAACCTGTATCTGTTTGGCCTAGAGACCAATGACAACTTGATAAAATATTGCAGCCCCACCAGCTCAGATAGCTCACAGAATCATTGGACTGGTCCTAACAGCAAAGTAAATCAACTTTTGTGAGATGCCATCAATGATATAAGCTTTGAAGAGACTATGAATTGAGTTTTGCAATTTTTATATCAGAATTCACACTATATGGACTATAGGTAACATTCCTGGGCCAAAATGACATCAAAGACATGTAAAAATATATTCTAAAATAATGCCAATGGTTCCCAGGTTTTTGACTTATTGACCTAAAACAATAAAATAGCCAGTTATTTTACCAGCAAAATGGTATTATTTGGGAACAGCAAAGAATTGCAATTCAGAACAAGCTATCTAATGGTGAACCACAGGTAAGTCCAAGGAGCAAAGCAGAGGAACTTTATTTTATAGATGAGAAGGAGGAGTTGAGATGCGCTGTTATAAACAAATAGTCCATTGGAGGAAACTGGGAGTTTGAATCATATTAGCTTTCCATTGGCTGAGTTGTGGCACTCTCTCATTGACTGGGCTGTTGCTGGACAAGTAGAAATTCTTCCTTCTTCCTGCTGGGAAGTAAAGCAGTACCTTCTTCCTGTTGGAGATGCAAAGGTATGTCTCTTCATGTTGGATCTGCAATTGACATCAAGTGGTAGGGCATGAGAGCTACTCCTTCTGTCCTCCTGCCCTCATTTTAAATGAGTATTTCTGTTTATTATTTTTTACTGATCAAATATGTTTTCAAAATAATAAGTTGTAGCTTGATTTTACCTTATATATTTTACTATATAGAGTGTTTAAATAAAATCCAGAGCACTCATTAAATAATCACTATAGTAAAGAAGGGAAGGGAAAGCAGTAAAGAAGATGAAGAAACATGAAGAGAAGGAGAAGGAGTTAGCTTCCTTCACATGAGTTTTACTTCAGTATTAGTGGAATGTCTAACCTGTCATTCCTGCTCACTTGGTTTCTTGCTGTTGTTGTTGTTTTTATGCTTCACCAATAGGAGTCGTGGGCTGCAATTAATGCAGCTCTTCCAGCAACTTTTAGAATTCTTCATTTACATGATCATTCAATATGTATTATAAAAATAATAATAAGTTTATTACAAAATCATATCACAGAAAATAACAATAATTATATAACACACTGCAGGGCTAAACATATTTAGGGATCCTAGGAGAATAGTATTCTGCATGTAAAAGACTGCTTCTTCCATATCTCCCTCTATTTTGCATCTAGAATTTAGAATCCTTTTCTGAATCTAAAATGGAACTACTAGCTTAGTGGAACGGCTTATGTGTGGGAACTTCAATCCTTCTTATGAGGAATTCTACTTCTCATGTATTTAAGAATACCAGAAGTCTGGTCACAATAACCATTGTCATGGTACTCACACAGAAGTGGAAGGTGGAATAGAGTCTGCTTGTCATATGGGAGTCATAGAGGCCACCAAAGACCAGAATCATCAGGCTCCAGAGGAAAGTGCCCATGCAGCATTCCCTATGTTCCAGGCTGCAACAAGTGAGAGGGTCTTCAATTGGTATAATCACACTGTCATTCCAGTTGGTGTGAATGTCAATACTGTCAGAAATAAACTTCTCAGACCCAAACTACCAATAACAAAAAAAGGAGCCCCAGTCTTTAACTTCTTTCATATCAGGCAGTTTGACAATGGTTTCAAGACATCAGAGAAATTTCAGGCAGACCTATTTACTCAGCAAACCAAACTCTGAGGGAATTTGAGTCCTTCCAGGTATGTATTGCCCAACCTCTTCAAATGGCTCATGTTCATTGTAAAATTTCTGACTGGCCCAACATTTAGTAGTAAACTTGCTGATGTAATTCACCCAACTATTCTGAAAGGGAAATGACTAAGGATGTGTTCTACACACTGGTCAATACAGCATAAGGTGGATCACAGTGAGGGAACTGGACCCTAGATTTACTGAAGTCACAGAATCCCTAAACCTGCAGAAGTATCCCAATCTCTGCCCCACTACCATCACCTCAGAACTCAGATTTGAAGATAAAACTCTGGTTTAATGTTAAATATTTCAAGACATTTATCCAACAAACATTTATTAAACATATACAAGGCAACAGACACTGTTTTAAAAAGGATAGGTGGGAAAAATTGAGCTCCTAACATCACAGAGTTTATGGTCTCAAAGAGACATAATTATACATGTCACTATAATACAAAGTAATGAGTGCTAAGATGAGGTAATCACAGGGTGCTCTGGAGGCATGTGGCAAAGGCAGGAACCTAGACTGAAAGTCACATGTAAGGCTTTCTGGTGTAGAAGCATCTAAACTCAGATTTGAAGAACAAATAGGAAAGACAAGGGTGATAAGGGAAATTTAAATGGCAATGCTATTATCCTCTATGTGAAATTGTCTACATAAAATTTAGCATTATATTTAAGGTCTAGTTTTGTGTTTACCAAAAATAACTTTTATTGTTTTTTATTACTACAAAATAATACATGCTTACACTGAAAAATAATGACAAATACATATGAGCAATAAGAATAGAACACAAATCACCCATTAGTCCACAACCGTACACAATCTTTCATCACCTTGGTAAGACAACTACTTCCAAGTTCTTTTTAAAATGCATATACATTAGTCTGAATTTTTAACAACAAAAATTTATTATGCTGGTCATATTGGTTGATATTCTGGTTTTTAATTTTTATTTAATAGTTCATGAACACCTTTATGCATCACTTAATATTCTTTTATGATCTTATCTTTTAAAAAATACCAGTAAGTAGCAGCAATAAAAAAATAAATACGGGGGGGTTTGGATTATCTTTTGCTTTGGAGGATGTTCCAAAAGGGAATGGTGGGGTAGATAAGCATTTGTTGGGAGATTCATTGTGTGTCTTGCTGTTGCTCTTTCTTTTTTCCTCTCTTTTTAAATCTGGATAAATAAGGAAGAGAGAAAAAAGCTGCCAATGCAAAGCAATGAATTTTGATTTTTTTTTCTTTTTAAATAGCCAGTATGCATGGAGGGATCATATCTAAGAATTAAGAAGCTATTTTAAAAACATATGTGGCAGATAGGTGGAATCATAGTAGTTTAACATAACAACATAGGTTTCTTTCTGGTTGAAACCAAAAATAATAGAGAAAAGTTGGTCACTGTATTACTTTTTCTTAATTTAAAATGGAGATAGATGAAAATAAGGTTCCCATTTCTTTTCTGCTCTCTACAAAACTGAGATAATAACACCTTTCCTATCTAAATCATAGTGCTACTGAAACACAAGTCCACGTGCCCAATGCACAGTGAGGCCAAACAATACCAAAACACCAGAGTTTGGAACAAAGAGAGGTTTATTGCAGGGCCATGCAAGGAGATGGGTGGCTCGTGGCTTAAAAACTCCAAACTACCTGAAAGCCTTCAGCAAAGCCCTTTTATAGGAAAGGTGAGGGAGGGGTGTGGTTAGTTGTTGCAAACTTCTTGGTGTCAGATCGTTTGTTCTCAAGGGCAAGTCAAAGTCAGGTAATAATGTTCCTATAAATCTCCACCAAACAAATGTTACTCTCTGTTCTGACAAGAAAGGGGAAGGTCCCAAGGCACAACTTTCACGCTTTGAAGTCCAGGCCTGGCTAAGAGAAGGGGATCCCTGTCAGGGGTGGGGCTTACTGTGCCCCAGAGCATTCGTCCAACACCCAATCTTGGTCCTCCCACCAGTGCCCAGGTCTGGCTGAAGAGGCAGACCTCAGTTGGTGGCTCCCTCAAGGCCAGGTCCCGAGACCCTGCCCAGCTGTCATTGCTGAGGGATCCAGGCACGCTGCACCCAACTGGCCCTCAGGCTCCTTAGGCCGGCTAAACAGTGGGGGCCAGGTCTCCCAGATTGTGTCCCATGCAGACTTCTGCTGCCATTAAGTTGCAGAGGAAGGAATGGGTGAGAGGTTCACTGCTAACTCAGGGTCTGGGCCCAGCCAGTGGGCAGATTTGGCAAAGGCTCTGGAGCCCTGCAGGTTCCCTGGGCCCTTCCCACTAGTTCACCTGCCATCCCGAACTGGAGGGCCCCAGGGAGAAGGCCAGGATCTGCCTCTTACCTCTCTCTCCACCTGACAAACAGCCCCCCCCCCCAACTATTGGTGCAATGTCCCTCTAACGGTCACTTATTGACAGTTGCTCACTTGGGTACGGGACCCACTGCAGCGCGAACCAATGGCTGAATGGGACCCACTGTGGTGCCGACCAATGGCTGAGCAGGACTTTTAATGCCACTCTAACCATTCCAAATTAATGGTCTCTGCAGCACTCTATTCCAATAGCATTGCTGTGAATCTCAATTAAATTTATGAATGAGGGTTTGGTAAACTGAAAAATCCTATACAAATTATAGAATGCATTTTTTCCTTCCCACATGCCTGTCCTAACTCCCTTTCTTCTTTTCTTCCTGCCTTATAAAGAAACGCACTCAAAGCTGTAAGCAGCATAAATATAAGAATGATTAGGGAGCTATCAAGGAATGATGGAGGAATGTAGCTCTTTGGGAATTTTAGAGAATTACTACAGAATTTGCAAACACCAAATTTTCTATGGTAGGAAGTCTTAAGCAGTAGATAGACAGACAGACAGATAGATAATAGAGACATGGATATAATGAAGATTAGAGGGACAAAATAGTATTGATAAAATATGGTAAATATATTTCTGAGGAAGAAAAATAGAGAATCTTGTAAAAGTCACTAAGTGAGACTTTTGAAGTGGATGGAGGTGACTCAGGGCTAAGGCATGGGAAGAGTGAAAAAAGTAACAGAGTTGCAGAAGAAGTTGCTGCCATGGCTCTGTTTATCTCCATGTCTATAGTAACAGCCAGTATGTATCTCACTGAATGCATGCCTAGAGCACTGCTAAATTTTAATGTGGATTACCTCCTAATGACAACCCTATGAGCAAATAGTATTGCTATCCCCACTTTTCATATGAGGAAGCCTAAGTCAAAGAGAATAAGAGAAGTTTCCAAAGCCATAAAATTAGTAGTGACAGAATCAGAATTTAAACCCAGGCACTCTGTGTTACTCTTAAGCTTAGTCCAGGATCTATCACCTCAGTTCTAAAAGTGATTTTCTGGAACCAATCCTTCTAAACCTACCCTATAACTTTTCCTAAATATACTTTCATCATATTACTTACCTACAGGATCCTCTTAAGACTTATATCAGGACTAACCTCTGTTAACTGTTTAACCTTTGCCTGTTGTAGGAGCCTACCCTCCATCTCTCACCATGTTTCCTACTTCTCTGACTCATACAGTCTCCCACTTGAGTAAGGGCTTTGAGGAAGTAACTGTCTATTGTATTTAAAAAGTTCGAGTTAATTCAATAATTTCATTTATAAGATTTAATCCCTCAGTTTTCTTCACATCAAACAACCAGCAAATTGATAGAAGTTTTGAAATTTTCTTTTTTCTTAAGTCACCTTCTATTAAACCTGGCAATTATTCACTAAGTATTATATGCATAGACCAAGATCTTGGTTGGGAATCCAAAGGTGAATTAATGAATTCCAGAGGTCAAGGAATTTATAATGTAGATGACAGGACAGATATGGACTATAAGAGTTAAGAAAAAGATCAACCATTTAAAAAATGTGTTTTAATAATCGACATAGTTTTAGAAGTCTTAGCCATGGCAATCAGAGAAGAAAAAGAAATAAAAGGAATACAAATTGGAAAAGAAGCAGTAAAACTGTCACTGTTTGCAGATGACATGATACTATACATAGAAAATCCTAAAGATGCTACCAGAAAAATTCTAGAGCTAATCAATGAATTTGGAAAAGTTTGCAGGATACAAAATTCATGCACAGAAATTTCTTGCATTCCTATACACTAACAATGAAAGATCAGAAAGAGGAATTAAGGAAAAAGTCCCATTCACCATTGCAACAGCAACAACAACAATACCTAGGAATAAACCTACCTAAGGAGGTAAAAGACCTGTACTCAGAAAATTATAAAACACTGATGAAAGAAATCAAAGATGACACAAACAGATGGAGACATATACCATGTTCTTGGATTGGAAGAATCAATATTGTGAAAATGACTGTACTATCCAAAGCAATCTACAGATTCAGTGCAATTCCTATCAAATTACCAATGGCAATTTTCATAGAACTAGAAGAAAAAATCTTAAAATTTGCATGGAGACACAAAAGACCCCGAAGAGCCAAAGCAATATTGAGAAAGGAAAATGGAGCTGGAGGGATCAGGCTCCCTGATTTCAGACTATACTACAAAGTTAGACTCATCAAGACAGTATGGTACTGGCACAAAAACAGAAATATAGATCAATGGAGCAGGATAGAAAGCCCAGAGATAAACCCACACAGCTATGGTCAACTAAACTATGACAAAGGAGGCAAGGATATACAATGGAGAAAAGACAGTCTCTTCAATAAGTGGTGAAAACTGGACAGCTACATGCAAAAGGATGAAATTAGAACACTCCCTAACACCATACACAAAAATAAACTCAAAATGGATTAAAGAGCTAAATGTAAGACCATAAAACTCTTAGAGGAAAACATAGGAAGAATACTTATTGACATACATTACAGCAAGATCCTTTTTGACCCACCTTCTAGAGTAATGGAAATAAAAACAGAAATAAACAAATGGGACCTAATGACTATTAAAAGCTTCTGCACAGCAAAGGAAACCATAAAGAAGACACCAAGACAACCCTCAGAATGGGAGAAAATATTTTCAAATGAAGCAACTGACAAAGGATTAATCTCCAAAATATACAAACAGTTCATGCAGCTCAATATCAAACAAACAAACAACCCAATAAAAAAATGGGCAGAAAACCTAAGTAGACTTTATCCAAAGAAGACATACAGATGGCCAACAAACACATGAAAGGATGCTCAACATAACTAATCATCAGAGAAATGCAAATCAAAACCACAATGAGGTATCATGTCACTCCGGTCAGAATGGCCATCATCAAAAAATCTACAAACAATAAATGCTGGAGAAGGTGTGGAGAAAAGGGAACACTCTTGCACTGCTGGTGGGAATGTAAACTGATACAGCCACAATGGAGATCAGTATGGAGATTCCTTAAAAAATGAAAAATAGAATTACCATATGACCCAGCAATTCCACTACTGGGCATATACCTGGAGAAAACCATGAATCAAAAAGACACATGCACCCTAGTGTTCATTGCAACACTATTTAGCTAGGTCATGGAAGCAACCTAAATATCCATTGACAGATGAATGGATAAAGAAGATGTGGTACATATATACAATGGAGTATTACCCAGCCATAAAAAGGAATGAAATTGGGTCATTTGTAGAGATGTGGATGAACCTAGAGACTGTCATACAATGTGAAGTAAGTAGAAAGGGAAAAACAAGTATCATATATTAACGCATATATGTGGAATCTCTAAAAATGGTAGAGATGAACCTGTTTGAAAGGCCGAAATAGAGACACATTTGTAGATAACAAACCTATGGACACCAAGGTGGGAAAGTGGCGTTGGGATGAATTGGGAGATTGGGATTGACATATATACACTAATATGTATAAAATAGATAACTAATGAGAAATTGTGGTATAGCACAGGGAACTCCACTTCACTGTACAGTAGAAACTAACACAACATTGTAAAACAATTATATCCCAATAAAAAAAAATATATAGGGAAAAGTCCCAAGGTAGAGGATTGGGATTCCACTAGTTAAATATATACTCTCCATTCATGTGTGCAAAGTCAGGAGTTTGGAAAAACCTCATTTCAGAAAGTTTGATCTCCCTTGATGGTGTAAGCCCTATGAGAAGCATAAATAAACTGCTTTTGAATTGACTTAAAAAAAATGGGCCTCATTTTTAAGTTGGGAGCATTTTCTCCCTCCTTTTAGATTAGGGAGTGATGGAGGTTTAGGAGCTACTGCAGGTTTTAGATTTCTTTCATTGTTAACTTATTTTGATTGTTTTATTTGCCATAGTTAAAACTATAACATATCAGAGTCAGTTGTAGTTAAGAAGCATGCATTCTTAATGAAACTAACAAAATTTGGTTTTATTTTATTTTTTTTTTAATTTTTAATGCCTTCACAGTTCACATTGACATGCAGTTCCACCATTTAATTAATTAATTAATTTATTTATTTATTTGGCTGTGTTGGGTCTTCATTTCTGTGCGAGGGCTTTCTCTAGTTGTGGCGAGCGGGGGCCACTCTTCATCGCGGTGCGCAGGTCCCTCACTATCGCGGCCTCTCTTGTTGTGGAACACAAGCTCCAGATGCGCAGGCTCAGTAGTTGTGGCTCACGGGCCTAGTTGCTCCGTGGCATGTGGGATCTTCCCAGACCAGGGCTCGAACCTGTGTCCCCTGCATTGGCAGGCAGATTCTCAACCACTGCGCCACCAGGGAAGCCAGCAAAATTTGGTTTTAAAATCAATATTTTAAATTGATTCTTAAATGAAGATTACCTCCCATTTGTCATTATGCACAGAAGTGGATATACTATATCTTCACAGGTGATATACTTTTGAAAAAATGGTTAATATACACAACTACATAGTTTTTACTCTAAATACCAATGCTATGAAATCTTTCTCATCCATATGAAGACTTTAGGTGTTGCATTTAAATTCATATGATTGCATCCTTTTCTTTCAATAATCAGATTGAAACAATGATAATCCCTCATATTATTACACTGGAATTATGTGTGAAAAGCAAATTGGTGCTTTTTCAAAGATGATAAACTTATCTATATTCGTCACTATCCCAGGTCTCTAAAAGTAACTACATTACTTTCATATACAAACTTATAGTACAGACCCTTTGAGACTCAGAGATGAAATTATCCTTAACTTTAATGTGCCTGAATTATTATCAACATATTTGTGAGGGATTAGTTGGAAATATTTATGATAATTTAAAGGAAAATATGCAAATTAAGCTCATTTAATCTTTTTTTAATTTCATCAGCTCTTTCTCAATTTGTTTTGAAAGTGAACATTCTACAAAATGATATTCTCATGAGAAGCATACAATTGACTAGCTTAAGAACATTATGTTTATTGCTACCATTTTTCATCTTATTAATAAAAAAAATGAAAACTCAGACAACTACTAACAAAATTGTTGCTATTTCTAATTCCCCTGAAATGTGAAGATTATAAACAGACTTTGCCAGGAAAAGTACACATTGAGAATTCCTCAGATCGCTACTAGAATTTGTTTTTAATATGACAGATTTTCAAATTTTAATTAGAACACAAAACATAAAATGTACCATATGTGTAACTGAAATAAATCTGATGTTCTGATACTTTTTGTAAACTCAGCATCATTACTAGATCTTATCCCGGTGATGAAAAAGGAGATAATATTATTTCTTTTCACTTTGAACATAACTATGATTTAAGATAGGGCCATAGCTGTTAGGTAAAATTACTCAGCAATATAATTGGGGTGAAATGGTCACAGTGGAGAAGAAATGCTGATTATAGAAGTAGAGCAGGGCAATCATAGTAGATATCAACATAAAATAGGTGGATTTAGCATGGCTTGGACATGTGAATGAAATAACAGTAATATGAAATTTAAATATAGATATATGTTAATTAAGAAAACCTTCAAGTATATTGGAGTGAGGTGTTTTCTAGAAAAGATAAAATGTTGTGAGCTCCAAGGGGAAAGAAAAAAGATTTTAAAAATTAAATTTTATGAATTTCAAAAGTACCATTTCCACCATATATTTCTGGGTTTTGCCTTTTTTTCTCCTTCTGACATTATTTTTTAATTCCTTCTTTTCGATCAACCAATTTCATACAGATTCAAGTATATAGAAGTTTGGTGTTGAAGAAATCTGCCTAATATGAGTTCATCCTCAAGCTTCTCTCATCTCCAGAATATACTGTCACTTGCTCAGTCATCTAGACAGGTGGTAGAAAAATTATGTGGGGCCTATAGGAAGTGGGGAAATTCAATAGTCAGAGCCTACTTTTAGCTTTTGAACCCTGCATTGGAGTGAAGTTTTCTGAATGCTCAATGCAACTTTTGGTGCCAGGCAAAATTATCTAGCATTATGATAAAAATGACTTGCAAAGATCTCAACAAGTAATATTCTAATATAAATGTTATCATGAAATTCACTTATTCTCTAGACCAGGGACTGGCAAACCACAGTCAGTGGGCCAAATCGGACCCACTACTCATTTTTTAAAATTACTTTAGTTTTTTCAACACAACGATGACCATTTTTTTATTATTGTCTATGGCTGCTTTTGGACTCCAGTAACATAGTTCAGTTGTTGCAACAGAGCTTGTACACTTCTTAAAGCCAAAATAAAATTTTAAGGAAAATTTCAAATATTTTACTATAAGCATTATTTTGTTTTTGTTCTACTTCTATTAAAGTGAAAGATAGTTTATTTATATGCCCAAAATATTTATTATTTGGCTCTTTACAGAAAAATAGAAATGCCAACCTTTGTTCCATACATATAGCTGAATAACTTTATGAACTGGTTAGTACATAAATTAGAATAGAATTCTGGTGAAACTGAGCCTGCAACAAATAGTATATGTGTGATAAAGTTGGCCTGAAAAAGAGTTTTAATCTAGTATTTATACAGTAAAAGTGGTTTCCACAATATGAGTTTACCACCCAGTGTCAGAAGTTTGTTGGAATTCAGACAGATTTACTCATATAGTATAGGAATTAGTGACTTTTGGTAAACAAACTGTCCATATTGTTAATATGACCTATTAAGAGTTTGGCTCATTTGGAGAGGTTAAACATTTTCCATGTATATTATTAACATGTGAATAAATTTTCTTATATGGCAAGTACACCTGAGAAACAATACATATTTATTTTCATTACCTTGTTTCCCCCCCCACACAGCACCCACTCCTCACCATTCACTCATTAACCTCATGCCTTTCAAACCCAAAATTCACTGAAACAGTGCTTGAGAAGTTCAAGTTCACTGATAACCTCTAGATCATTCTATTCAGTTGATATAATTCCATCTTCATCTAACTAACTTCTCAGCAGCATTCTCCTCTTTTAAATATTCTTTTCTCTTGGTTTCCCTGCTACATCTCTACCACGTTTTATGTGGCTCCTTTGCAAGCTTTATTGATCAATTAATTGGTAGATGTCTTCAATTCTTATCCAGAAGTTTCCTCCATGGTCATGTTTCAATTGCCACTTTCCTGAAAATGCCTCAAAATTTATTTCTTCAGTCTGGACTATTTATCTGAGCCATAGACCCTTAAATCCAATTGCCCACTCATATATTTTCTTGGATATATTAAAGGAATCTCAAACTTGTGTTCAAAACTGAGCACATGATTTCTCCTCAAACATGCTCTCCTTGTATCTCATTGTATTGTATTGCCTTCTATTCATGCACACAAGACAGAAGCCCTAGAGTCATCCTTGACACTGGACTCTTTTTTACTCCATAGACCCAATATATCTTCATGCTTGGTTGATTTTTAAACCTTAAATTTGTTGACCCCAAAGTTATAGCAAGGGTATAATAGCCAATGTACATAGGCTACTAAATGCCAAACAGAGGAAACTTTAACTTAATTTTTGCGTGGTCATTAGTTTTAGATGACTTCAATATTAAACAAATGAAAGTACACAATTTTGTTAAAATTTTAATCCCAGGCAAATACAAGCATATCATAGGTAGAGAGAGCTCAAGTATTTAACCATAACCCTTGGGAGCCACTAATCCCTCTTGCAATACAGATTGAATCCAGCCAATACTCACCACCTCCACCACCATCTCTCATTGGAATTAATGCAATATCCCCATAACTGGTTTTCTTGCCTCCAATCAGGCCCTTTTCTGAATGGTTCTCCAGACTTCGGTCAGGAAAAATGAGTCTAATCATGTCAGCTCTCACCCCAAAAGGTGAAAAAGTTTATTTAGTGATTTTCCACCCTCAGTGTATAAATGGAACGCTTTACCATGTACTACAAGACCTTATATGATATTATTCTTGTCTCCTTCCTCAGCTTTATCCGCCAATATATACAACTTGTTTTTTCCACTACAATAATTTACTTTAGGGCTCACATATTTACTACCATACCTCCCAATACATGGCTTTCATTTTTTTATTTTATTTTTATAACATCTTTATTAAAGTATAATTGCTTTACATTTTTGTGTTACTATCTGCTGTATAAAAAAGTGAATCAACAATATGTACACATATATCCCCATATCCCCTCTCTCTTGCTTCTCCCTTCCACCCTCCCTATCCCACCCCTCGAGGTGGTCACAAAACACTAGGCTGATCTGCCTGTACTATGTGGCTGCTTCCCACTAGCTACCTATTTTACATTTGGTAGTATATATAACTACATGCCATTCTCTCACTTCATCCCAGCTTACCCTGCCCCCGCCCCATGTCATAAGGTCCATTCTCTATGTTTGCATATTTATTCCTGTCCTGCCCTTACATTCTTCAGAACCATATATTTTTTAAAATTCCATATATATGTGTTAGCATATGGTATTTTTCTCTTTCTGACTTACTTCAGTATGACAGACTCTAGGTCCATCCACCTAACTACAGATAACTCAATTTCATTTCTTTTTATGGCTGAGTAATATTCCATTGTATATATGTGCCACATCTTCTTTATCCATTCATCTGTCAATGGACACATAGGTTGCTTCTTTGTCCTGGTTATTGTAAATAGAGCTGCAATGAACATTGTGATACATGACTCTTTTTGAATTATGGTTTTCTCAGGATATATGCCCAGTAGTGGGATTGCTGGGTCATATGGTAGTTCTACTTGTAGTTTTTTAATGAACCTCCATAATGTTCTCCATAGTGGCTGTATCAATTTACATTCCCACCAACAGTGCAAGAGGGTTCCCTTTTCTCCACACCCTCTCCAGCATTGATTTTTTGTAGATTTTTTGAAAATGACCATTCTGACTATTGTGAGGTGATACATCATTGTAGTTTTGATTTGCATTTCTCTAATAATTATGATGTTGAGCATCTTTTCATGGGTTTCATGGCAGTCTGTATATCTTCTTTGGAGAAATGTCTATTTAGGTCTTCTTCCAATTTTTGGATTGGGTTTTTGCTTTTCCATTTTGAGCTGCATGAGTTACTTGTATATTTTGGAGATTAATCCTTTGTCAGTTGCTCCTTTTGCAAAAATTTTCTTCCATTCTGAGGGTTGTCTTTTCGTCTTCTTTATGGATACCTTTGCTGTGCAAAAGCTTTGAAGTTTCATTAGGTCCCATTTGTTTATTTTTGTTTTTATTTCCATTTCTCTAGATGTTGGGTCAAAAAGCATCTTACTGTGATTTATGTCAGAGTGTGTTCTGCCTATGTTTTCCTTTAAGAGTTTTATAGTGTCTGACCTTACATTTAGGTCTTTAATCCATTTTGAGTTTATTTTAGGGTATAGTGTTAGGGAGTGTTCTAATTTCATTCTTTTACATATAGCTGTCCAATTTTCCTAGTACCAATTATTGAAGAGGCTATCATTCCTCCACTGTATGTTCTTGACTCTTTTTGTCAATAAATTAGGTGATCATATGTGTGTGGCTTTACCTGTAGGCTTTCTATTCAGTTCCATTAATCTATATTTCTGTTTTTGTGACAGTACCATAGAGTCTTGATTACTGTAGCTTTGTAGACGAGTCTGAAGTAAGGGATCCTGATTCCTCCAGCTACATTTTCCTTTCTCAGAATTGCTTTGGCTATTCGGGGTCTTTTATGTTTCCATGCAAATTGTGAAAATTTTTGTTCTAGTTCTGTGAAAAATTCCATTGGTAGTTTCATAGGGACTGCAGTGTATATGTAGATTGCTTTTGGTAGTATAGACATTTTCACATCGTTGATGCTTCCAATCCAAGAACATGGTATATCTCTCCATCTGTTTGTATCATCTTTAATTTCTTTCATCAATATCTTATACTTTTTTGCATATAGGTGTTTTATCTCCTTAGGTAGATTTGTTACTAGGTATTTTCTTTTTTTGTTGCAGTGGTAAATGGGAGTGTTTCCTTAATTTATCTTTCAGATTTTTCATCATTAGTGTTTGGAATGCAAGATATTTCTGTGCATTAATATCGTATCCTGCTACTTTACCAAATTCATTGATTAGCTCTAATATTTTTTCTGGTAGCATCTTTAGGATTCTCTATGTATAGTATCATGTCATATGCAAACAGTGACAGCTTTACTTCTTTTCCAATTTGGATTTTTTTTATTTCTTTTTCTTTTCTGATTGTTGTGGCTAAAGCTTCCAAAACTACAATAGTGGTGAGATTGGGCCACCTTGTCTTGCTCCTGTTCCTGGAGGAAATGGTTTCAATTTTTCATCATTGAGAATTTTGTTTTCTGTGGGTTTATCATATATGGACTTTATTAAGTTGAGGTAAGTTCCTTCCATTACTATGTTCTGGAGAGTTTTTATCATAAGTGGGTGTTGAATTTTGTCAAAAGCTTTTTCTGCATCTATTGAGATGATCATATAATTTTATCCTTCAATTTGTTAATATGGTGTATCACATTGATTGATTGCATATATTGAAGAATCCTTGCATTGCTGGGATAAACCTCACTTGTTCATGGTGTCTGATCCTTTAAATGTGCTGCTGGATTCTGTTTGCTAGTATGGTGTTGAGGATTTTTGCATCTATGTTCATCAGTGATATTTGCCTATCGTATTATTTTTTGTGACATATTTGTCTGGTTTTGGTATCAGGGTGATGGTGACCTCACAGAATGAATTTGGGAGTGTTCCTCCCTCTGCTATATTTTGGAAGAGTTTGAGAAGGATAGGTGTTAGCTTTTCTGTAAATGTTTGCTAGAATTAATCTATGAAGCCATCTGGTCCTGGGATTTTGTTTGTTGGAGGATATTTAATCACAGTTTCAATTTCAGTGCTTGTGTTTGGTCTGTTCATATTTTCTATTTCTTCCTGGTTCATTCTCAGAAGGTTGTGTTTTTCAAAGAATTGGTCCGTTTCTTCCAGGTTGTCCAGTTTATTTGTGTATAGCTGCTTATAGTGCTCTCTCATGATCCTTGGTATTTCAGCAGTGTCAGTTGTTACTGCTCCTTTTTAATTTCTAATTATGTTGATTTCAGTCTTCTCCCTTTTTTTATTGATGAGTCTGACTAATGGTATATCAATTTTGTTCGCCTTCTCAAAGAACCAGCTTTAATTTTATTGATCTTTGCTACTGTTTCCTTCACTTCTTTTTCATTTATTCCTTATTTGACCTTTATGATTTATTTCCTTCTGCTAACTTTGGGGTGTTTTTGTTGATCTTTCTCTATCTGCTTTAGGTATAATGTTAGGTTGTTTATTTGATACGTTTTTTGTTTCTTGAGGTAAGATTTTATTGCTATAAACTTCCCTCTTGGAACTGCTTTTGCTCCATCCCATAACTTTTGGACCATCGTGTTTTCATTGTCATTTTTTTCTAGGTAGTTTTTGATTTCCTCTGTATTTTCTTCAATGATCTCTTCATTATTTAGTAGCGTATTTTTTCACCTCATATGTTTGTATTTTTTTACAGTTTTTTTTTCCTGTAATTGATATCTAGTCTCATACTGCAGTGTACGGAAAAGATACTTGATATGATTACAATTTTAGTAAATTTACCAAGTCTTGATTTGTGACCCAAGATGTGATCTCTCCTGGAGAATGTTCCATGAGCACTTGAGAAGAAAGTGTATTTTGTTGTTTTTGGGTGTAATGTCCTATAAATATTAATTAAGTCCATCTTGATTAATGTAGCATTTAAAGCTTGTGTTTTCTTATTTATTTTCATTTTGTTTGATCTCTCCTTTGGTGAAAGTGGTGTGTTAAATCAATCTATTATTATTTTGTTACTGTCAATTTCCCCTTTTATGGCTGTTACCATTTGCCCTATGTATTGAGGTGCTCCTGTGTTGGGTGCATAAATATTTACAATTGTTATATCTTCTTCTTGGATTGATCCCTTGATCATTATGTAGTGCCCTTCTTTGTCTCTTGTAGTAGTATTTATTTTTAAAGTCTATTTTCTCTTATATGAGAATTGCTACTACAGCATTCTTTTGATTTCAGTTTGCATAGAATACCTTTTTCCATCCCCACACCTTTAGTCTGTATGTGTCCCTAAGTCTGCAGTGGGTCTCTTGTAGGCAGCATATAATTTGGTCTTGTTTTTGTATCCATTCAGCCAGTCTATATCTTTTGGTTGGAGCATTTAATCCATTTACATTTAAGGTAGTTATCAATATCTATGTTCCTATTACGATTTTCTTAATTGTTTTGGGTTTGTTATTGTAGTTTTTTTCCTTCTCTTGTGTTTCCTATTTAGTGAAGTTCCTTCAGCATTTGTTTTAAAGCTGGTTTGGTGGTACTGAATTCTCTTAGCTTTTGTTTGTCTATATAGGTTTTAATTTCTCCATCGAATTTGAATGAGATCCTTGCTGTGTATAGTAATCTTGGTTGTAGTTTTTTTTTTCCCCCTCTCATCATTTTAAATATGTCCTGCCACTCCCTTTCGGCTTGCAGGGTTTCTGCTGAGAGATCAGCTTTTAACCTTATGGGGATTTCCTTGTATGTTATTTGTTGCTTTTCCATTGCTGCTTTTAATATTTGTTCTTTATATTTAATTTTTGATAGTGTGAGTAGTATGTGTCTTGGTGTGTTTCTCCTTGGATTTACCCTGTATGGGACTCTCTGCACTTCCTGGACTTGATTGATTATTTCCTTTCCCATACTAGGGAAGTTTTCAGCTATAATATTTTCTCAGTACCTTTCTTTTTCACCTTCTCTTCTGGAACCCTATAATTCGAATGTTGTGCATCTAATGTTGTCCGAGAGATCTCTGAAACTGTCTTCAATTATTCTCATTCATTTTTCTTTATTCTGGTCTGCATTAGTTATTTCCACTATTTTATCTTCCAGGTCACTTATCCATTCTTCTGCCTCAGTTATTCTGCTAATGATTCCTTCTAGAGAATTTTTAATTTCATTTATTGTGTTGTTCATCATTGTTTGTTTGCTCTTTAGGTCTTCTAGCTTCTTGTTAAACGTTTCTTGTATTGTCTCCATTCTATTTCCAAGATTTTGGATCATCTTTATTATTATTACTCTGAATTCTTTTTCAGGTAGACTGCCTATATCCTCTTTATTTGTTTGGTTTGGTGGGTTTTTACCTTGCCACTCATCTGATGCATATTTCTCTGTCCTCTCATTTTGTTTAACTTACTGTGTATGGGGTCCCCATTTTGCCAGCTGCAGGTCTGTATTTCCAGTTGTTTTTGGTATCTGTCCCCAGTGAGTGAGGTAGGTTCAGTGGCTTGTGTATGCTTCCTGGTGAAAGGGACTGGTGCCTGTGTTCTGGTTGGTGGAGCTGGATTGTTTTTTCTCTTTGGCAGGTCCATTACCGGTGGTGTGTTTTATGGTGTCTGTGCACTTAGTGTGATTTTAGACAGCTTCTCTGCTAATGGTTAACGTTGTGTTCCTGTCTTGGTAGTTGGTTGTCATGGGGTGTCCAGCACCGGCAATTGCTGGTCATTGAGGGGACCTGGGTCTTAGTGTTGGGATGCAGATCTCTGGGAGAGCTCTTGCTGACTGATATTAGTTGTGCTGGGAGGTCTCTGGTGGTCCAATGTCCTGAACTTGGCTCTCCTACATCAGAGTTTCAGGCCTGACACCTGGCCGGAGTACCTAGACCCTGTCAGCCACACGGCTCAGAAGAAAAGTGAGAAGAAAAAATAAAGAAAGAAAAACTAAACTAAACTAAAATAAATGTATTAAAATAAATTAAAATAAATTATTAAAATAAAAAAAGTAATTAAAAAGATAGAAGAGAGCAACCAAACAAATCCACGAATGATAACAAGCACTACAAACTAAACTATGATAAACATATAAATCAGAAACTAGTCCATCACATACAGCAAACCCCTAGTCTATAGTTGTTCCCAACGTCCACTGTCTCAATTTTGTGATGATACATTGTCTATTCAGGTATTCCACAGATGCAGGGTACATCAAGTTGATTGTGGAGATTTAATCCGCTGCCCCTGAGACTGCATGAAGAAATTTCCCTTCCTCTTCTTTGTTTTTACAGCTCCTGTGGTTAAGCTTTGGATTTTGCCCCAGCTCTGCATGTAGGTTGCCCTCTGGTATCTTTTCTTTGCCCAGACAGGAGGTGATTAAAGGAGCGGCTGATTAGGGGGCTCTGGATCACTGATGCTGGGGGGAGGAAGGGGTACAGAATGTGGGATGAGCCTGCAGCGGCAGAGGCCAGCATGAAGTTGCAACAGCCTGTGGCACTGTGTGTTCCCCCGGGGAAGTTGTCCCTGGATCCCTGGACCCTGTCAATTGTGGGCTGCACAGGCTCCTGGGAGGGGAGGTGTGGATACTGACTTGTACTTTCACACAGAGTTTTGGTGGCTGCAGCTTCAGCCTTAGTGTTTCATGCCCGTCTCTGGTGTCCATGCAGATAGCCATGGCTCGTGCCCATCTCTGAATCTCATTTAGGCAGTGCTCTGAATCTCTTCTCCTTGTGCACCTGGAAACTATGGTCTTTTGCTTCTTACACAAGTCCAGACATTTTCCCAGAATCCCTCCCAGCTAGCTGTGGTGCACTAGCCCCCTCAGGCTGTGTTCACACAGCCAACCCCAGTCCTCTCTCTGGGGTCTAAACTCTGAAGCTCGAGCCTCAGTTCCCAGTCCCCACTCACCCCAGTGGTTGAGCAGACAAACCTCTCAGGCTGATGAATGCTGGTCAGCACTGATTCTCTCTTCAGGAATCTCTGCTTTGCCCTCTGCACCCCTGTTGCTGTGCTCTCCTCTGTGGCTCAGAAGCTTCCACACACACACACTCACTGTCTCTGCTAGTGAAGGGGCTTCCTAGTGTGTGGAAACTTTTCCTCCTTCACAGCTCCCTCCCAGTGGTGCAGGTACTGTCCCTATTATTTTGTCTCTGTTTTTTCTTTTTTCTTTTGCCCTACCCTGGTACATGGGGAGTTTCTTGCCTTTTGGGAAGTCTGAGGTCTTCTGCCAGCATTCAGCTGGTGTTCTGTAGGAGTTCTTCCACATGTAGATGAATTTCTGATACATTTGTGAGGAGGAAGGTGATCTCCATGTCTTACTCCTCCACCATCTTGAAGGTCCTCACTATGGGGATTTTACACAAGCAGTTTCCTCTTTTTTGAAAGCTTTGTCTTTCCCTCTTCATCTATTTACCACATTTTATCCTTGTGATATTCTCTCATAGATATCTTTTTTTAAGGGAAGTTTTATTGGACTCTCTTTGTTAAGTCCAATACTTTCGTTATACATGCTCATAGCATTTTATACTTCGATTTCTTAATACTCACCACAATTATAATTTTGTGTTCATTTACCAAGTTCACTTACTACAGTTTATTTTAAAGTCTGTATGACAGGATTTTTTCCTCTTGTTCCCATTGAACCACCAGACTCAAGCACAGTGCATGAAACCACAACAATCTATTTTTTTAAATAGTTAAATGCTTGTATGAATGAATTGACCTGCTTGAATACATAATTCTAACTTCTAAATGAAAAATATCTTAAAGAAAACAGAAGGACTTACAATGCGCAAGTTTCACATTTTTATCTTACTGAACACTCACAACAAACTCTTGTGACAAGTGCTAGATTTCTTTCAATTTTACAGTTGAGGAAACTGTAGCCCAGTTAAATTATTGCACTGCCCTTAATCACATAATTAGTAAGTAGCAGGGCCAGTATTAAAACTCAGATCTATCTGGCTCTAGATTGCCAGAGTGATTCCATTATATCTTCTTGGGCAGGCAGGAAGAAATTGTTTTTAATAAAGCTAAGTTTCCTTTAAATTTTTCTGACCAATAAATATTACAAGTAACTCACATAAACAAAGCCAGCATTCTAACATATATATATATATATATATATATATATATATATATATATATATATATATATATATTACATTTTTCTCCTTATAATTGACAAGTCTATATTTTGTCTAGGTGAATGAAATATATATGTATGTCTCTAAGGAACCAAAAGCAAATAGATGCTTTCTGTGGATTTGTCATATATGGTCTTTATTATGTTGAGGTATGTTTCCTCTATGACCATTTCGTGGAGAATTTTTATGATAAATGGGTGTTGAATTTTGTAAATAGCTTTTTCTGCATCTATTGAGATGATCATATGGTTTTTCTTCCTTAATTTGTTAATGTGGTATATCACCTTGATTGATTTGCATATATTGAAGAAACAATGCAACCCTGGGATAAATCCTACTTGATCATGGTGTATGATCCTTTTAATGTGCTGTTGGATTCTGTTTGCTAGTATTTGTTCAGGATTATTGCATCTATGTTCATCAGTGATATTGGTCTGTAATTTAATTTATTTGTGATATCTTTACCTGATTTTGGTATCAGAGTGATTGTGGCTTCATAGAATGAATTTGGGAGTGTTTCTCACTCTGCAATTTTTTGGAAGAGTTTGAGAAGGATTGGTGTTAGCTCTTCTCTAAATGTTTGATAGAATTCGATTGTGAAGCCATCTGGTGCTGGACTCTTGTTTGTTGGAAGATTTTAAATTATGGTTTCAATTTCATTACTTGTGATATGTCTGTTTATATTTTCTAATTCTTCCTGTTTCACTCTTGGAAAATTGTAACTTTCCAAGAATTTGTCCATTTCTTCCTGGTTGTCCATTTTATTGGCATACAGTTGTTTGTAGTAGTCTCTTATAAACCGTTGTATTTCTGTACTGTCAGTTGTGATTTCTTCTTTTTCATTTCTAATTTTATTGATTTGCGTCCTCTCCTTCTTTTTCTTGATGAGTCAGGCTAAGGGTTTATCAATTTTGTTTATCTTCTCAAAGAACCAGCTTTTAGTTTTATTGATCTTTGCTATTGCTTTCTTCATTTCTATTTCATTTATTTCTGTCTGAACTTTATGATTTCTTTCCTTTTACTGACTTTGTGTTTTCTTTGTTCTTCTTTCTCTAATTTTTTTAATTGTAGGGTTAGATTGTTTATTTGAGATTTTTCATATTTCTTGAGGTGATATTGAATTGTTTTAACTTCCCTCTTAGAAATGCTTCTGCTGTGTCCCATAGGTTTTATGTCTTAATGATTTCATTGTCATTAGTTTCTATTTATTTATTTTTTTTTAATTTCTTCTTTGATTTCTTCAGTGATCTCTTGGTTATTTAGTAGCACACTGTTTAGCCTCCATGTATTTGTGTCTTTTACAGTTTTTTTCCTGTAATTGACTTCCAATCTCATAGCAGTTTGGTCAGAAAAGTTGCTGGATATGATTTCAGTTTTCTTAAAATTTCCAAAGCTTGATTTGTGACCCAAGATGTGATCTATCCTGGAGAATGTTTCATGTGCCCTTGAGAAGAAAGTGTATTCTGCCACTTTTGAGTGCCATAGTCTATAAATTTCAATTAGGTATATCAGTCTATCGTTTCATTTAAAACTTGTGTTTCCGTATTTATTTTCATTTTAGATGATCTGTCCATTGGTGTAAGTGGGGTGTTAAATTCACCTACTATTATTGTTACTGTCTATTTCTCCTTTCATGGTTGTTAGAGTTTTCCTTGTGTATTATGGTGCTCATATGTTGTGTGCATAAAACTTTATAATTGCTATATCTTCTTCATGGATTGATACTTTGATCATTATGTAGTGTCCCTCTTTATCTCTTGTAACAGTCATTATTTTAAGTCTCTTTTATCTGATATGAATATTGCTACATCAGCTTTCTTTTGATTTCCATTTGCATGGAATATTTTTCCCATCCCTTCACTTTTAGTCTGTATGTGTCCCTAGGTATGAAGTGGGTCTCTTGTAGACAGCATATATATGGGTCTCATTTTTGTATCCATTCAGCCAGTGTGTGGGTCTTTTGGTTGGGGTATTTAATTCATTTATATTCAAGGTTTTTATCGATATATATGTTCCTCTTACCATTTTCTTAATTGTTTTTGGTGTGTTTTTGTGAGTCTTTTTCTTCTCCTGTGTTCTCCCCTTAGAGAACTTTCTTTAGCATTTGTTGTAAAGCTGGTTTGGTGGTGCTGAGTTTTCTTAACTTTTTCTTGTCTGAAAAGCTTTTGACTTCTCCTTCGAATCTGAATGAAATCCATCATATTCAATGGTGAAAACCTGAAAGCATTTCCACTAAGGTCATGAACAAGACAAGGATGTCCACACTCACCACTCTTATTCAACATAATTTTGGAAGTCTTAGCCACAGCAATCAGAGAAGAAAATGAAATAAAAATAGAACAATTTGGAATAGAAGAAGTAAACATGTCACTATTTACCAATTACATGATATTATACATAGAAAATACTAAAGTTGTCACCAGAAAACTACTACAACTAATCAATGAATTTGGTAAGTTTGCAGGATACAAAATTAGTTCACAAAAATCTCTGGCATTACTATACACCAACAATGAAAAATCAGAAAGAGAAATTAAGGAAACACTCTTACTTACCACTGCAACAAAAAGAATAAAATATCTAGGAATAAACCTGCCTAAGGAGGTGAAAGTCTTGTACTCAGAAAAGTATAAAACACTAATGAAAGAAATCAAAGATGACATAAACAGGCGGAGAAATGTACCATGTTCTTGGATTGGTAGATATCCAATGGATAATAATGGATCATTACTGTGAAAATGACTATACTACTCAAAACAATCTACAGATTTAATGCAATCCTTATCAAACTACCAACGGCATTCTTCAGAGAATTAGAACAAAAAAATCTTACAATTCGTTTGGAAACACAAATGACCCTGAATAGCCAAAGTAATCTTGAGAAAGAAAAGCGGAGTTGGAGGAATCAAGGCTCCCTGACTTCAAACTATACCACAAAGCTACATTAATAAAGAGAGTATGGTACTTACACAAAACCAGAAACATAGACCAATGGTACAGGATAGAATGCCCAGAGATAAACCCATGCACATATGGGCACCTAACTTATGACAAAGGAGGCAAGAACAAACAATGGAGAAAACACAGCCTCTTCAGAATGTGGTGCTAGGATAACTGAACAGCTACATGTAAAATAATGAAATTAGAACACTCCCTAACAACAAACACAAAAATAAACTCCAAATGGAGTAAAGACTTAAATGTAAGACCAGACAATATTAAGCTTTTAGAGGAAATCATTGCAAAAACAGTCTTTGACATCAACCACAGCAATATCTTTTTTGACCCACTTCCTAGAGTACGGAAATAAAAACAAAAATAAACAAATGGGACTTAATTAAACTTAAAACCTTTTGCATAACAAAGGAAACCGTAAACAAGACAAAAAGACAACACTTATAATGGGAGAAAATATTTGCAAATGAAACAGCAGACAAAGGAATAATCTCCAAAATATACAAACAGCTCTTGTAGCTCAATATCAAAAAACAATCAAGTTAAAAATATGGGCAAAAGACCTAAATAGACATTTCACCAAAGAAAGCATACACATGGCCAAGAGGCACATGAAAAGCTGCTCAACATCACTAATTATTAGCGAAATGCAAATCAAAACTACAATGAGGTGTCAACTCATGCTGGTCAGCATGGCCATTATCAAAAAATCTAGCAACAATAAATGCTGGAAAGGGTGTGGTGAAAAGGGAACCCTCCTGCACTGTGGGTAGGATATAAATTGACACAACCACTATGGAAAACAGTATGGAGGTTCCTTAAAAATCTAAAAATAGAACTAGCATATGACCCAGCAATTCCACTACTGAGCATATACCCTGAGAAAACCATAATTCAAAAAGAGACATGTACCACAATGTCCATTGCAGCACTGTTTACAATAGCCAGGACATGGTACCAACCTAAATATCCAATGAAAGATGAATAGATAAAGAATATTTGGCACATATATACAATGGAATATTACTCAGTCATAAAAAGGAACGAGATAGAGTATTTGTAGTGAAGTGGATGGACCTAGAGTTTGTCATACAGAGTGAAATAAGTCAAAAGAGAAAAACAAATACCATATGCTGATGCATATATATGGAATCTAAAAAGAAAAAAAAAATAAGACAGTACTGATGAACCTAGTTGCAGGGCAGAAATAGAGAGGTAGACACACTACCAAATGTAAAATAGTTGGCTGGTGGGAAACAGCAGCATAGCACAGGGAGATTGGTTTGGTGCTTTGCGATGACCTACAGGGGTGGGTTAGGGATAATGGGAGGGTGGCTCAAGAGGGAGGAGATTTGGGGACTTGTGTAGGCATATGGCTGATTCGCTTTGCTGTGCAACAGGAACTAACATGGTATTGTGAAACAATTATACTCCAATAAATATCTATTTAAAAAAAAAAAGGAAGTAGACCTAGTATTATCTAAAGTAAAACATTGAAAAAGCAAACCTAGAAGTAGTCATCCTTAATATTTGAAAACTGTGCATTAGAGTCTCAGTAATGCAGTCCTTTCCTTTCCTAGAGATGGTTTCACTGTAGAATATTTGAAGAAAATCAATATAAACATCTTCCTTTAGGCAGGGTATGTTGAAAATAAGTGCATGTCTACTACACAAATTTCATCATTTCTTGGAAAGAAAAAAAATTAATCATGGAAATGAAGAAATTGTAAAGAATGATATGAATCTTTGATCTCAGTAATGAAAAGCAAATGGTTGCTAATGTTTATGGCAATTCTTTCATTTTATTGGTAAATCTTTTCCACTCATAAATGATTTTTCCTTGGCCTCCAGGAATAGTACCAAATAAGACACTGCAGAAACAATTTTATACACCTTCTCTTAATAAAAAAAAAATAATAATAATAATAAGCCATTTTAACAAGGGACAGAAATCACTGCACTGAAAATTAAACATCGCCAAATTTCAATGCAGCATAAGCTAAAGGCCACCTGTTAATAATTAGAATGATTCTGAACAAGGAGTAAGGAGTCTATGATGCTCAAAAAAAAAAGCAGTGAAATTGTTCAGACATGATATTTGCTCTCTTTTTCTGTTTAATTGCCTCACTTAGAAAGAAAGCCACTGCATTTGAGAAAGGCAGTCTCTCCCTATTTGAACAGAGTGAATCTTTGTAATAGGGAGTGTATAAAAGAATGGACTGTGAAGCTGTCTTTTCATGGCCTAGTTAGAATAGGTGTCAGGTTCCATTGCTGTAAATTAATGACCAGTGTGCTCTTTACTGAAAGGGATCTCTTCTTTCCCTGGTCAGGCAGCTGGAGAAACACAAAATAAATACAGAACAAGGCCAAACTAATTCTTCTTGTTCTTACGGGGTTGTCTTTCTAAAAGAAAGACAATTTGGCTCAGAGTCCCTTAGACTTTATTATTTCTTTGAGTAATTGCGAAAGTAGTTGGTCTTTAATGAAGAAATTAAAAATACGACCAAAGTAGGGTTTTCCTCAATCCTAATTAGATGTTTGGTTACACTGGCTCAGCATATTTAGTGGGATAATTACAATTAAAGTGCAGAGATAATATCTAGTTAAAGAACAAAAATAATATTTTTAATTAGTTCAGTGTATTTTTACACCAACACACATAATCATAGTTTCCTTATTGAAATGCAAAGCCTATTCAATAATGAATTTCTTGTTTAAGTCAAGAAAGCTGACTAGAGATTTCAGTAACTGACTCTGATTGTCACTTTACAATTTCCACTGAAGCATTTTCCAGGTAAAACTCTGCACTTACTTTTCCAACTTAGGCAATTTTTAGACAAATTTGCCTTTCTGTGTACATAATGATATATAAATACCCACTCCCTGATTAGGCCATGTTTTTCCATGTTTTTGTGACTATTTGCCTAAAGACTGAGTCTTATAGGCCAGTGTTTCTCAGAGTGCAGTCCAGCATCAGAAGCATCAGAGGTGTTTTTAAAATGCAAATTTCTGAGCCCAATACACACAAGTATTTCAGTTGCACAGACCACATTTTGAGAACCACTAATAAAGGTCATGATATTTTCCCTTGGAAAGATGTTCCCAGTATTTTGCAAACATTTTACTTAGCTGCCTCATTTAATGAAACAAAAATGACCTCTTAATGGAGCAGTTATGTGGACAACTCTCAGCCTTTGATAAAATTGGTAAATTTGTGTTTCTGACTTGGTCAAAATATCTTTGATTTATATCCCATCTGAGTGGCTTTCACATAAAAATGTTTTCAAATAAAAAAATTGACAAACAAATAAGTAAAACCTTTGGAGATTGTCTACACTGCTGAAACGGGTATGAGACCCATTGTTAAGAACTAAGGGAAAGGGAAAGGACAGGGTGCATAGGTCATAGTGAAAACAGGTAACAAGGCATAAAGATGAGTTTTTGATCTGAGTGTACAAGTTAGACTCTAGAAAGTCTACAGAGCATTGCCATGGTCAAAAATTGAAAAGAGAATGCAGCAGAGCCCCCTGGCATAGGTGGTCTTAGCAGTTACAATTCAGAAAATAAAACTCAGGCCCATCTAGTTAATCTGACCCTATGCTGCCGTTTATGAGAACTTCCAGTTTAAAAGTTCATGACCTGGAGTCTAAATACTCTTAAGGGGCCCATGAATGACTTTTACACGAGTTAGAAATGTCCTGAAACTATGCAAAGATTTATGTACATGTGTGTTTTTACTGTCTGAGGGAGGGAAGGTAAGGTTGTCCATAATCTTAATCAGTTTCTCAGAGATGTTTATGACCCCACAATAGGTGAAAAAACACAAAAAGTCTCTTTTGATTTTCATTAAGGTCCCTTAATTCTACAAACTTACTGAAGTGGGGTTAGAGGTTGAAGCAAGCTGAACATCTGAAAAGTTGGGATGAATGGGAAAACTAATTCCACGCAGAGGTAATTGACCTAATATGGCTAAAGCATTATTTCATTACCTGGGCACTGACACAATATGCCATTTTATCCACCCCCACCAGTCCCCCCAATGCCCACCCCCACCCCGCAACACACATAGCAGAAACAGTAAGCCTCAGCTCATGCAGAGCTTGTACTTGCCAAAATATTGTCAAAATAAAGGAAAACAAGAAATATGACCAGGGCAAGCAGTTCTTAACTCTAATTTTGAGGTTCATCTCTTGTCCAGTCCAACTTCTTTCTGTTTCTTTGAAACCAAGCTTGTTCTCACCTTCTGAACTCTTGTTCTTCAGTCTAGCTGGAAAATTTGCCACTAGATCCTAAAATGTTGGTCCTAAAACAACAGGGGGATGCCTTTCACTCATTTTTATTAAAGTAGGCAGTCTCTATCTCTAAGTTCGTCAGGTACTTGAATGATACTCATGTATTCAAGGTCACTATAATCAGGGTGATTCCATCAAGATCCTGTACCAGAAAAGCTTATGGTTGTTGGGACATGATTTTGACTGGGTAGGGATAAAGGATAGGTCAATGAATGCTGGAATGCCTCTTTGTGAGGAAACTGCAAGTGTGCTAAAGCTGATATAAAACATAGTTTATAATCCTGATGATCGGAAAATATTCTATGCAATAGTCACCTACTTGTTGGAGAAGCAGACAAAGTGAAGGTAAGGGTAGGAGGGTATAACTAGTTCTCCCACGAAGCAGGACTCCTTGGAACAACTATTTGCCTGCCACTTATAAGACTTTTTGTCTCAAATTAACTTAAAATCTAACTTGATCTATACCTTACTCCTGAAGGTAAGTATCTCAAATACTGCTGTGCAAGCTAATAGTCAATAATTACCTGGTATAAAGTCCAGAGTTTGTATGAAAACATGCATGTAGTTAATCACTTATTCATTCAAGGAGCATTTATTCTAATCTGGTATAGATTGTCAATGAAGAATTGTTTCAGTTCGAATCAGTTCAACCACTGTAAAAACAACATATGCAGATGGTCATTGCCTTTTACAAGGTACCAAAAGAAACATTTCCATTAAATAGCTTTACTATCAATGATTGTAATGCTTGCCCATTCTCTATGCTTGAGTTTCACTTTGGGAGCATATTTAAAATAAATCCTGCTACATGTGGGAGTCACAAATATGATATCAAACTAGATTGATTAGGTTGTACTGGCAGTAACAAGTAAAGAGGATCCACCAAATTTTATCAATTCCTAGTGAGAAAGAGATTAAAGATAATTAAGAGATTTGGGAACTCGATTTTCTATTTTGTCTCAGATTTCCAAACTTGAACTCTTTTTTTTTAACATCTTAATTGGAGTATAATTGCTTTAAAATGGTGTGTTCTTTCTGCTTTATAACAAACTGAATCAGTTATACATATACATACGTTCCCCTATCTCTTCTCTCTTGCAACTCCCTCCCTAGCAAACTGACTATCCCACCCCTCTAGGTGGTCACAAACCACCTAGCTGATCTCCCTGTGCTATGTGGCTACTTCCCACTAGCTATCTATTTTATGTTTGGTAGTGTATATATGTCCATGACACTCTCTCACTTTGTCACAGCTTACCCTTCCCCCTCCCCTTATCCTCAAGTCCATGCTCTAGTAGGTTTGTGTCTTTATTCCCATCTTACCACTATGTTCTTCATGACTTTTATTTATTTATTTTATATGTATTTATTTTTTTATATTTTATTTTTTTATTTTTATTATTTATATTTATTTTTTAATTTTTTAATATTTATTTATTTATTTTTATTTCCTAGATTCCATTTATATGTGATAGCATATATTGTTTTTCTTTTTCTGACCTACTTCACTCTGTATGACAGACGCTAGGTCCATCCACCTAACAACAAATAACTCAATTTCATTTATTTTTATGGTTGAGTAATATTCCATTGTATATATGTGCCACATCTTCTTTATCCATTCATCTGTTGTTGGACACTTAGGTTGCTTCCATGTCCTGGCTATTGTAAATAGAGCTTCAATGAACATTTTGGTACATGATTCTTTTTTTGGGGGGGGGGAGGTACACGAGCCCCTCACCGTTGTGGCCTCTCCTGTTGTGGAGCACAGGGTCCGGACGCGCAGGCTCAGTGGCCATGGCTTGCGAGCCTAATGCTCTGTGGAATTTGGGATCTTCCCAGACTGGCGCATGAACCTGTGTCCCCTGCATCAGCAGGCAGACTCTCAACCACTGCACCACAAGGGAAGCCCCATGACTCTTTTTGAATTATGGTTCTCTCAGGGTATATGCCCAGTAGTGAGATTTCTGGGTCGTATAGTAGTTCTATTTGGAGTATTTTAAGGAACTTCCATACTGTTCTCCATAGTGGCTGTATCAATTTACATTCCCACCAACAGTGCAAGAGTGTTCCCTTTTCTCCACACCCTCTCCGGCATTTATTGTTTCTAGATATTTTGATGATGGCCATTCTGACCGGTGTGAGACGATATCTCATTGTAGTATTGATTTGCATTTCTCTAATGATTAATGATGTAGAGCATTCTTTCATGTGTTTGTTGGCAATCTGTATATCTTCTTTGGAGAAATGTCTATTTAGGTCTTCTGACCATTTTTGGATTGGGTTGTTTGTTTTACTGTTATTGAGCTGCATGAGCTGCTTGTAAATATTGGAGGTTAATCCTTTGTCAGTTCCTACATTTGCAAATATTTTCTCCCATTCTGAGGCTTATCTTTGGGTCTTAATTATGGTTTCCTTTGCTGTGCAAAAGCTTTTTAGTTTCATTAGGTCAGTTTTATGTATTTTTGTTTTTATTTCCATTTCTCTAGGAGGTGGGTCAACAAGGTTCTTGCTGTGATTTATGTAGTAGAGGGTTCTGCCTATGTTTCCCTCTAAGAGTTTGATAGTGTCTGGACTTAAATTTAGGTCTTTAATGCATTTTGAGTGTACTTTTGTGTATAGTGTTAGGGAGTGTTCTAATTTCATACTTTTACATGTACCTGTCCAGTTTTCCCAGCAACATTTATTGAAGAGGCTGCCTTTTCTCCACTGTATATTCTTGCCTCCTTTATCAAAGATAATGTGATCATAGGTGCATGGGTTTTTCTCTGGGCTTTCTACCATTTTCCATTGATCCAAATTTCTCTTTCTGTGTCAGTACCATAATGTCTAGATTACTGTAGCTTTGTAGTATGGTCTGAAGTCAGGGAGCCTGATTCCTCCAGCTCCATTTATTGTTCTCAAGATTGCTTTGGCTATACGGGGTCTTTTATGTTCCCATACAAATTGTGAAACATTCTGTCCTCGTTCTGTGAAAAATGCCAGTGGTAGTTTGATAGGGATTGCATTGAATCTGTAGATTGCTTTGGGTAGTAGAGTCATTTTCAAAATGTTGATTATTCCAATCCAAAAACCTGGTATATCTCCCCATCTATTTGTATCACCTTTAATTTCTTTCATCAGTGTCTTATAATTTTCTGCATACAGGACTTTTGTCTCCTTAGGTAGGTTTATTCCTAGATATTTTAATCTTTTTGTTGCATTGGTAAATGTGAGAGTATTCTTAATTTAACTTTCAGATTTTTCATCACTAGTGAATAAGAATGGCACAGATTTCTGTGCATAAATTTTTCTATCCTGCTACTTTACCAAATTCATTGATTACCTCTAGTAGTTTTCTGGTAGCATCTTTAGGATTCTCTATGTGGAGTATCATGTGATCTGCAAACAGTGACAGCTTTACTTCTTCTTTTCTGATATGGATTCTTTTTATTTCTTTTTCTTCTCTGATTGCTGTGGCTAAAACTTCCAAAACTATGTTGAATGAGAGTGGTGAGAGTGTGAAAACTTGTCTTCTTCCTGATCGTAGTGGGAATGGTTTCAGTTTTTCACAATTGAGGATGACGTTGTCTGTGGGTTTGGCATATATGGCCTTTATTATGTTGAGGAAAGTTCCCTGTATGCTTACATTCTGCAGGGTTTTTATCATAAATGGCTGTTGAATTTTGTCGAAAGCTTTCTCTGCATCTATTTACATGATCATATGGGTTTTCTCCTTCAATTTGTTAATATGGTGTAGCAGGTTGATTAATTTGAGTATATTGAAAAATCCTTGCATACCTGGAATAAAACTCACTTGATCATGCTGCATGATCCTTTTAATGTGCTGTTGGATTCTGTTTGCTCGTATTTTGTTGAGTAATTTTGCATCTATGTTCATCAGTGATACTGGCCTGTAGTTTTCTTCCTTTTTGACATCTTTTTCTTGTTTTGGTATCAGGGTGATTGTAGCCTTGTAGAATGAGTTTGGGAGTGATCCTCGGTCTGCTATATTTTGGAAGAGTTTGAGAAGGACTGGTGTTAGCTCTTTTCTAAATGTTTGACAGAATTCGCCTGTGAAGCCATGTGGTCCTGGGATTTTGTTTTTTGGATGATTTTTAATCACAGTTTCAATTTCAGTGCTTGTGATTGGTCTGTTCATATTCTCTAATTTTTCCTGGTTCAGTCTCGGCAGCTTCTGCATTTCTAAAAATGTGTCCATTTCTGACAGGTTGTCAATATTTTTGGCATAGAGTTGCTTGCAGTAATCTCTCAAGATCCTCTGTATTTCTGCATTGTTAATTGTTACTTCTCCTTTTTCATTTCTAATTCTATTGATTTGAGTCTTCTCCCTTGTTTTTTCATGATGAGGCTAGCTAATGATTTATCAATTTTGTTTATCTTCTCAAAGAACCAGCTTTTAGTTTGGTTGATCTTTGGTATTGTTTCCTTAATTTCTTTATCATTTTTTCCTGATCTGATCTTTATGATTATTTTCCCTCTGCTACTTTTGGCGTTCTTTTGTTCTTTCTCTAATTGCTTTAGGTGCAATGTTAGGTTGTTTATTTGAGATGTTTCCTGTTTCTTAATGTAAGATTTTATTGCTATAAACTTCCCTCTTAGAACTGCTTTTGCCAGATCCCATAGGTTTTGGGTTGTCGTGTCTCCATTGTCATTTGTTTCTAGGTATTTTTTGTTTTCTTCTTTGATTTCTTCAGTGATTACTTCGTTATTAAGTAGTGTATTGTTTAGCCTCTATGTGTCTGTATTTTTTTACAGATCTTTTCCTGTAATTGATATCTAGTCTCATAGCACTGTGTTTGGAAAAGATACTTGATATGATTTCAATTTTGTTAAATTTACCAAGGCTTGATTTGTGACCCAAGATATGAGCTATCCTGGAGAATGTTCCATGAGCACTTGAGAAGAAAGTGTATTCTGTTGTTTTTGGATGGAATGTCCTATAAATATCAATTAAGTCCATCCTTTTTAATGTATCATTTAAAGCTTCTCCTTCCTTATTTATTTTCATTTTGGATGATTTGGCCATTCATGAAACTGGGGTGTTAAAGTTCCCTACTATGACTGTGTTACTGTCGAATCCCCCTTTTATGGCTATTAATATTTGCCTTATGTATTGAGGTGCTCCTATGTTGGGTGCATAAATATTTACAATGGTTATATCTTCTTCTTGGATCGATCCCTTGATCATTATGTAGTGTCCTTCTTTGTCTCTTCTGATAGTCTTTATTTTAAAGTCTATTTTGTCTGATATGAGAATTGCTACTCCAGCTTTCTTCTGATTTCCATTTGCATGGAATATCTTTCTCCATCCCATCACTTTCAGTCTGTATGTGTCCCTAGGTCTGAAGTGGGTCTCTTGTAGACTGCATATACATGGGTCTTCTTTTTGTATCCATTCAGCCAGTCTGTGTCTTTTGGTGAGAGCATTTAATCCATTTTCATTTAAGGTAATTATCGATATGTATGTTCCTATTCCCACTTTCTTAAATGTTTTGGGTTTGTTATTGTAGGTCTTTTCCTTCTCTTGTGTTTCTTACCTAGTGCAGTTCCTTTAGCATTTGTTGTAAAGCTGGTTTGGTGGTGCTGAACTCGCTCAGCTTTTGCTTGTCTGTAAAGGTTTTAATTTCTCCATCAAATCTGAATGAGAGCCTTGTTGGGTAGAGTAATCTTGGTTGTAGATTTTCCTCTTTCATCACTGTAAATATGTCCTGGCACTCCCTTCTGGCTTGCAGAGTTTCTGCTGAAAGATCAGCTGTTAACCTTATGGGGATTCCCTTGAGTGTTTTTTTTTTCCCTTGCTGCTTTTAATATTTGTTCTTTGTATTTAATTTTTCATAGTTTGATTAATAAGTGTCTTGGCATGTTTCTCCTTGGGTTTATCTTGTATGGAACTCTCTGTGCTTCCTGGACTTGATTACCTATTTCCTTTCCCATATTATTGATGTTTTCAACTATAATCTCTTCAAATATTTTCCCAGTCCCTTTCTTCTTCTCTTCTTCTTCTGGGACCACTGTAATTCGACTGTTGTTGTGTTTAATGTTGTCTCAGAAGTCTCTGAGACTGTCATCAGTTCTTTTAATTTTTTTCTCTTTATTCTGCTCTGCACTACTTAGTTCCACTCTTTTATCTTCCAGGTCACTTATCCGTTCTTCTGCCTCAGTTATCCTGCTATTGATCCCTTCTAGGGTGTTTTTAATTTCATTTTCTGTGTTGTTCATCATTTCTTGTTTCCTCTTTAGTTCTTCTAGTTCCTTGTTAAATGTTTCTTGCATTTTCTCTATTCTATTTCCAAGATTTTGAATCAACTTTACTATCATTATTCTGAATTTTTTTCAGGTAGACTGTCTAATTCCTCTTCATTTGTTAGGTCTGGTGGGTTTTTACATTGCTCCTTCATCTGTTGTCTGTTTTTCTGTCTTTTCATTTTGCTTTTCTTACTGTCTTTGTTATCTTTTCACAGGTTTGTAGTTCCCATTTTTTTCATGTCTGTCCCTAGTGGCTAAGGTTCATTCAGTGGGTTGTGTAGGTTTCCTCATTGAGGGGACTAGTGCCTGTGTTCTGGTGGATGAGGCTGGACCTTGGCTTTCTGGTGGGCAGGTCTACATCTGGTGGTGTGTTTTGGGGTGTCTGTGGCCTTATTATGATTTTAGACAACCTTTCTGCTAATGGATTTGGCTGTGTTCCTGTCTTCCTGATTGTTTGGCATAGGATGTGCAGCACTGTAGCTTTCTGGTTGTTGAGTGAAGCTGGGGGTTGTTGTTGAGATGGAGATCTCTGGGAGGTTTTCACCATTTGATATTACATGGAGCTGGGAGGTCTCTTGTGGACCAGTGTCCTGAAGTTGGCTCTCCCACCTCAGTGGCACAGCACTCACTCCTGTCTGGAGCACCAAGAGATTGGCCTCCACATGGCTCAGAATAAAAGGGAGAAAAATAGAAAGAAAGAAAGAAAGAAAGAGGATAAAATAAAATAAAGTTAAAATAAAATAATATTATTAAAATAAAAAATAATTATTAAGAAAAATTTTAAAAAAGAAAGAAAGGACAGACAGAACCCTAGGACAAATGGTGAAAGCAGAGCTATACAGACAAAATCTCACACAGAAGCATACACATACACACTGACAAAAAGAGGAAAAGGGGAAGAAATAATATATCTTGCTTCCAAAGTGTACCTCCTCAATTTGGGATCATTCATTGTCTATTCAGGTATTCCACAGATGCAGGGTACATCAAGTTGATTGTGGATCTTTAAGCCACTGTTTTTGAAGTTGCTGGGAGAAATTTCCCTTTCTCTTCATTGTTCGCAAAGTTCCAGGTGTTAAGCTTTGGATTTGGCCCCACCTCTGCGTGTAGCTCGCCTGAGGTGTGTGTTCTTCGCTCAGAGAGGACGGGGTTAAGGGAGCAGCTGATTCAGAGGCTCTGGCCCACTCAGGCCGGGGGAGGGAAGGGCACAGAGTGCAGGGTGATCCTGTGGCAGCAGAGGCCAGAGTGACGTTGCACCAGCCTGAGGCATGCTGTGTGTTCTCCTGGGGTAGTTTTCCCTGGGTCATGGGACCCTGGCAGTGGTGGGCTGCACAGGCTCCCGGGAGGAGGTGTGTCGATAGTGTCCTGTGCTTGCACACAGGTTTCTTGGTGGCGGCAGCAGCAGCCTTAGCATCCTATGCCCGTCTCTAGGGTCCATGCTGTTAGCCGCGGCTCACGCCCATCTCTAGAGCTCCTTTAAGCAACGCTCTTAATCACCTCTCCTTGCTCACCAGGAAACAAAGAAGCAAGAAAATGTCTCTTGTCTCTTCGGCAGCTACAGACGTTCCCTGGACTCCCTCCCGGCTAGCCTTGGTGCACTAACCCCTTCAGGCTTTGTTCACGCTGCCCACCCTAGTCCTCTTCCTGCATCAGACCAAAGCCTGAGCCTCAGCTCCCAGCCCCTGCCCACCCCGGCAGGTGAGCAGCCAAGTATCTCAGGCTGGTGAGTGCTGGTCGGCATGGATCTTCTGTGCGGGAATCTCTCCACTTTCCCCTCCACACCCCTGTTGCTGTGCTCTCATCCACGATTCCAAAGCATTACCCCTCCGCCACCCACAGTCTCCACCTGCGAAGGGGATTTCTAGTGTGTGGAAACCTTTCCTCCTTCACAGCTCCCTCCCACTGGTGCAGGTCCCGTCCCTATCCTTTTGTCTCTGTTTATTCTTTTTTCTTTTGCCCTACCCAGGTACTTGGGGAGTTTCTTGCCTTTGGGGAGGTCTGATGTCTTCTGCCAGCATTCAGTGCGTGTTCTATAGGAGCCATTTCACGTGTAGATGTATTTCTAATGTATCTGTGGAGAGGAAGGTGATCTCCGCGTCCTACTCTTCTGCCATCTTCAACTGTCTGCAAAGTTGAAGTCTTGATATGCAACTTCCTCTACCCTCTTAAAGCCAGGTATTCAAAGACATTTATTAGGGCTACCATATCCAGGAAAGCCACATTGATCTAACTAAAATAAGAAATTAGAAATATTAAAAGCATTGAGACCTTGCCATCAGAGAACTGAAATGACCCTCTTAACACAGCATTCTAGTTAGCTTCCAGCCTGGGAATTACAGATATTTCCTATTTTAAAATTCCTTTGATTATTTCTTGTGATTAGCAAAAAATAAACAAACAAAAACCCCAAAGAAACAACAACAACAACAAAAAAGCAAGTACTAACCTTAAACTACAAGGATTCTCCTTTTCTGCCTTCCTTTCTACCCCACCACCCCATAGCCATGGTTTAATTGAATTTTCCATGTGACATATTCTAATCATGTACTCTGAGTAATGTGTAGAAGGGGTATGGGTTAAAATTTAATTTGAAACCCTGGCTGACAAATTATATATATATATATATATATATATATATATATATATATATATATATATACACACATATATACATACATGCATATATATACATATATATGTATATAGATAGATAAATATAGACATATAGATAGATATCCTCATGTATATATGAGGATGAAATTTGGTATACATATATATACCTTCCAACTATACTCTCTCACTCTAGGTGTTACTTTAAAACTATTGATACAAGTTTACCATGTTAGTTTAAAATATTTATAATATTTTCCTCAAATCATACAGCAATTTTTGTTTTATGGAAGAAAGGAAAGACTTCTGAAAGTTCCCTTTCACCAGCAAGAAAATTTTCATTCAGCATCATCTCATTACTGCTCTTCCTCTTGCTCACAGCTACTTTCAACCTTCCTTCTGTTTCTTTGGCACACCAAGCTTGTTCTCACCTTTTGAACTATTACTTTTTACTCTGGCTGGAACAATTTGTCCCTCTATCTGAAAGCTTGGCTCTAAACCAACAAGTAAATGCCTTTTAATGCCTTTCTATTAAAGCAGGAAGTCTATCCCTGAGCAATTCTGACAGTACCCACTGCTAGTGACCAGATGACCCTCTATCCACTTTCTGGTTATTCTGCATGTCTCCTCAAGCTCTATTGGGAAGTAAAATGGTGGAAGCTTTTGAATTGTTTTTCTCCTGAGACCTGCCATTTTTTACGGTACCTCTAGTCAGTACTCTGGAGAAGCAGTCATTAAGCAGGTTGCAGAATTGAGTCATTCTGAAAGGATATTAAGAAGTAGTTTGGGCACAGGATGAGGAGGACTTAGGAAACTGCCTGGAGTCTAAATGAGAATCTGATGGTACCCTCCCCTCCTCAAATACTTTTCTTATCTGATAGTGTCTGAAATGTTTACCCAAAAATGTTTCCTAAAGGAGATATTAGAGATGGATGTTGAAACATAAGTAGGGAGTCACAATGTAAAGACAGTGGTTTCTCACAGGGAAGATTTTATCTTCTTCATTTCTTCCCTTCTCAATCACTAAGGGAAAGACTGCCCCATTCTGAACCACCAAAGGTTTTAGACCAAACTCCAATACATAAGGTTCTTTCCCTTCTCTCACTTTTCTACCAACTGTGCTCCATCCCCAAGGAAAGACTCCTGTATCTCTTGTGGCAACTAGAATCTATTCATTAGTGTGCTGGGCCTCTACCTGTTTTGTTCACCACTACAATATCCTCAGTGCTTACATCAGTATCCTAATAAATACTGGATAAATAGCATTTGAATGAATGAATGTACCCAGGATTTCTATTTCATCTTTTAGCATTAACACAAAAACATTCCTTTATTCCTCTCACTTGAAATTGATGATTTAGTCTCTTTACTATATGACTAAGATTCAAGAATGTGTCCCCTGTCTTTATTTCATTAAGAAAGAAAGATGACAGAAGAGTAAACAATAGAACAGTTGGCAGGCTCAGCCTGAGCTTAAAAAAATTATGCAATGACTTTGAAAGATTGGAAAGAATGTCCAAAAGCTAGAATTTGACAACCAAACTTGTCAGGGGCACAGTGAAGGTCAGTGTGTCTGTGGATGGGTCCTACAGTATCAAAAATAATGCTCTGGATGATTCAGCAACACTCTGTGGGCTGCCATTCATCATTGTTATAACATTTGATAGGCATAAATGTGAATAGTTTATTTCTACTATTTCAGCTATTTCAAGTCATATATCATATTTTGTTGATCAGACAACTCATTTTTGAGGTAGGTTTGTAGCAAAAGAACAAAAAACAAAAACACAACCACAGAACAAAAATCTCTCCGATCTAGTCTAACTCCTTACTTGAATTATTTAAAAAATAACTCAATATTAAATACTATTTTATTCTGATGCTCCATGTTCATGTGATCTTAAATATGTGTTATGCTTTCACCATGCTAATTATTTATTTTTTTAAGTTTTTTTTTTTGATGTGGACAATTTTTAAAGCCTTTTTTGAATTTGTTACAATATTGCTTCTGTTTTATGTTTTAATCTTTTGGTTGCTAGTCATGTGGGATCTTATCTCCCTGACCAGGGTATGAACCCACACCCCCTGCACTGGAAGGGGAAGTCCTAACCACTGGACCACCAGGGAAGTCCCTTAAATTTTAGTCTTAGTCAGTAATACAATTAAGGCATACATTTGATATACTTTTAATGACTGATTTATGAACTTTCATTTTTAAAAAATTAACAAATCACATTTATTTAATTATCCCATAATAACTCTGCCTTTGGGAATCAAATCTTCCAGCTATCATGTGATGGGGCAAAGATAATGAAAGTGGAAATGAAGGTTTAATTCTGCAATGTATTTTGCTTTCTCAGCATCCTATGACACCTCTAGAGTTATAGGAGGCTTCATCTGAAAAATGAGACTTTTGGATTAGTGATCTCTAAATTGCCTTCTAACACTATTATTCTACAGCCTAAGGTTTACTTTAAAACGTCGTCATTCACTTCCTTTTTTTGTGTGTTGGGGGTGGTTTATAAACAACAAAAAAAAATATTTCTCATGGTTCTGGGTGGGAAGTTCAAGATCAAGACGCCTGTAGATTTTGTGTATGGTGAGGGTTTCCTGGTTCATAGACAGCTGTTTTCTCGCTGTGTTCTCACATGGAGGAAGGGGCCAGGGAGCTCTCTGGGGTTGCTTTTATAAGAACACAAACCCCATTCATCAGGGCTCTACCCTCATGACATAATCACCTCCTGAAGGCGGCACCTCTTAATACAATTAAATTGGGGTTAGGTTTCAACATATGAATTGGAGAGGGGAGGGCACAAACAGTATATTCATTTGCTATCTTTTAACTCCACTTCTCATTAGTTCAATTGTGAATGTTGCAGTTTAACTTACATCATTTTACCTATTCAAATTTAAATTATATATGTTGGATTAGAAAATATGCTGACTTTTATCTGGAAAAAAAGCATAAAAATGACTTTCAAAAACTACAATGCAGTTGAAGAAAAAAAACGTGTGCTAGTGAAAACATGTTAAATACCACCTTTCCAAAACAAAACAAGTAAACAGGAAAGAGTTTTCTGTCTGGAAACTCCGATATTGAATATTATGCAGTTAGAAATAGAAACGTATTAGGTAACTCAATATCACTTTATAAAATGCTTAGCTACCACCTCTTGAAAGTAAAAGATACTTTTGTGTAATGGTGAAAGGGAATTATTTTCCCTTCCCCTGCAAGATCCAACAATAAGGCTATATTTATGGTATTTAGTGCTAAACAATTACTCAACTACTACAGAGGCAAATTTCTCAAGCCCACTTTCTACATAGTTGGGCTTTCTATATAGAAAAGCCAATGAATATTCCTCCATGAAACTGAGTCTATTATATTATCAAAAGATATATTAAAATTCATAAAGAGAAGATAAAATAGTCTTGATGTTGTGTCACATGTAGGTAGAAATAAAGAGGAAGAGGGAGAGAAGGAAGGAAAGAGGGAGGGAGGCAGGGAGAGAAGGAGAGAGGGAGGGAAGGAGAGAGAGAGAAATTTGTACCTGGATTTTTAAATTTCCTTTGTGAAGTAATAGGAGAGATTATCCAGCAAATGTAAGAGGGGAGATGGAGGATTTAAGGGCTTGGAGAAGGTAATAAAGTATTAAAGTGACTTCATAGAGGATTAGGTGAGTAGCTGACGAGAAACTTGCTGGTCCATTGCTTAAGGCACATTTGCAATATAGAATTAAACTTAGAGTCCTTGCCCTAAAAAAAAAAAAAAAGGCCTGATTTTAAAAGAAGGAGTCAAGGCAAAAATATATGAAAGAGTTAAATAAATACAGGCAGTATGGAATTGAGATTTATAAATTCTCATCCATGACAATTTCTCTATGAGTTTAAATAAATTATCTAATTCTAGTTTGAAAATTTACCTTGAAATATGGATTAGTTTAGATCAATTTTGTGTCCTTTTGTTCACTCACATACTCAATCATGTGTCTTTTTTCTACCTGTAGACTATTTTGAATAGCTGCAGGTAACAAAATCTCTTCCTTGACAGTTTGCATTATCACTTCAAAATAAACAGCAAAAATGGGAAGCAGTCCTTAATAGCACAGCCAGTGTTTTCTGCTATGAGACTGAGACTCTGATTTTCATCTTGTTTTATACCCTGTGGAGCTGAAGCATGCCTGCAATTCCCATTAACTTCAAAAAGAGCTCATACTCAGATCAGCTCCTCAGGAGTGTAGAACAACAAAAGAAATCAAAATAAAACAGAAAGAGAAGAAAAGAAAGAAAAGAAAAGAAAAGAAAAAAAAAAGAAAGCTTCTTACTCCAAGAGGGATTATTTTTGCTTTATATATTATCTGTTCTTGTTACTGGAGCTATTATTTAGTGCAGCACTTGGACATTTTGATCTATGTGACACACACAGTAAACAGTAGATAGGAGATAGGACAAGAAAACATTAGCATAGGTGTCAGTACAGATATCTGATAAAACTATTGAAACTTAATGATCCTTGTCAGCAAATAGGTTTATGAGAGTGGCAATGGATCAATTATAATCAGTTTCTTCTGGGAGGCTAAGCACATTTAAACAACAAATTTCTCGGGCTTCCTTGGTGGCGCAGTGATTGAGAGTCTGCCTGCCGATGCAGGGGACGTGGGTCCGTGCCCCGGTCCGAGAGGATCCAACGTGCCGCGGAGTGGCTGGGCCCGTGAGCCATGGCCGCTGGGCCTGCACGTCCGGAGCCTGTGCTCCACAATGGGAGAGGCCACAGCAGTGAGAGGCCCGCGTACAGCAAAAAAAAAAAAAAAGAAAAAAAAATTCTCATCTTCTTTCACACTTGAAAAAGTTGAGCTCTGCTTATAGATAAATTCATACTGGAATAAAAACCACATGTTGAAATAATCCAGGGAAAACAAAAGACCTCTTATAACATTGAAAATGTTGTGGCGTCGACCTTGTTCTACATTAATACTGGGCTCAGAATCAGAAAACAAGCTTGCTATATTTCACCCTACCTTTTCAGTCCACCTCCCCTGGACCTGTTTTCACCAAACACAGGTGAATTTTGCTTATCCTATAAAGAATCAACTGTAGGGGGAAAACGGCTATTTTTGTAGTTCAAGTGATAGATTATGATGGATACAAATAGGATAGGAGACAGAGAGAATTGGATAAAAGGGGATAGATTTGGGAATTAGAATGGACATGACTTGATAATGAATGGAATGTGACCTAAGGTGTGGGTAGGGGGAGGGAAAATCATAAAGATGACTTCTATAGTCTCATAAGGTTATTTAAGGATTAAATAATGTCTGTAAACTGCCTGGTGGAAAGAAGTGTTAATAAAATTAACTATTATTGTTAAAACATCAGAGGGGAGATTTCCACAGAGTTTCTGGGGGTATTGGTTATGAAGAAAATAAATATTTGTTTGTTTGTTTTTCCCATTCTCATGAGAATTCTACTAGACTATTAGCAGTTTCTCTTAGAAATGTGTAACAATGTCAATGGAGTAACACGATAAATTGTACATTTCTATTTCCACTTCCTTGGAGTGATGCATTTAGAAGCAAACTAGCCAAGACAACTCCAAAAACAGAATACTTGGAATAAATTCATGCCATATAAAGGTGACCTAGTATTACAAATTCATGTAAGTTTTCAAAACATTTTTCTAAAATCTCTCATGGGAAATAAGGCAATTTATAAATGGAACTGTTTAAGTGAAGAAGCTAAATGTGACGTCTATAATGTGGTAGGATAACTACTGTCTTTATATTGTTTCTTATTACCCTTCCAACTTAATAATAAGTAACTATATTCCCGTTTTGCAGTAGACTCTTTTGTACTGCCATATAATACTATAAGAAACATAAATTTCTCCTGAACATTAGCAGTCTATCTTGAATAGTTAATTGACAAAATAATGTCAATTTTCAGTATATAGAGGAATAAAAAATACACACACTGAGGGAGCTATTGTATCACCCACCTCTGATAGTATTCAAGGATGATCCTTTAGAGCTGACATACTTATCCCAGTTTTTACAAGTCAGTAAGAGCTTGAAAATTAACACAATAACAGTCTTGGAGGCTAAGGCCAAACACACTTTTGTGATGTAATTTATTACTCTTCACAAAACAAAATTCTGTGATGGAAGTTTTTAATTACTTTTCTCAGTCATTTCTTTTGGTTTGTTTAAAAGCATAAACACACTGAAATAATAGTAACAATAATATCATTAACAGTAGCAATAGTAAACTTTCAATGATGGACATCTATATACTAGAAACTGTTCTAAGACATTTTCATGCATTATATCATTTAATTATTTTAATAACACTGAACTAGTTTCTATTATTATCTCCATTTCACAAATGGAGAAAATTGAAGCATAACTGGTTTTAATAACTTGACCAAAGTCAAACAGTATGTAACTAGTAGAACCAGGATTTGTAGCCATAACAATATGCCTCCACAGGCCATGGTTTTAATCAGTATGTTCTACTGCCTTCCCAGAATATGGCAGTACAGTGTCAAACACTAGTGTCACCATCATTTTCCACAAGCAAATAAACCTAAATAACATGTCTTTGGATAGCCATCAGAGTGTCACTTATTTCTCAGTTACATATCAGTTGCATTACTGGGATGGCAAAACTTGCAGAATTCTTTCCTTTATACTTCGGCAGTTTGGGATGTTTCTGTCATCACTTCTATTGCCACCACCACTGATGTTTTACTCATAACCCTAATTGCTGCCATAGGAGCAGACGACTATATGTTGCCTATGTCTTATTTTATTCTTTTGCCAGCACCTGAATCCATCTCCAAATTGTCAGTTGAGATTTTTCCAAATGGTGCAGTACCCATGTTATCAATTATTCCTTGAAAAATGTTTCGTCATCAAATATAATTTGGAAATGCTAAGTTAAATATAGTTTTTGATTACAGTAATTATTGGCTCATTTAATAAAACTATTATGTATTTTGAATCTGCAATATAAGGCAATCATATCTAGTTTTTTCCCATTGTTGTTTTAACAATGAGATAATATGTTTTTCTCAGAAAAAATGATTAACTCCTCATGAGAAACAAGTTCTACAGAGCACACTTTGAGAAATACTGCTGTATCTTTATAGTTCTTAGCCTTACATTTAAATGGTATTTTTAAACACTTATGTAGGCCTAAGGTGACATGTTTGAAAGACAGATGTGTTCGCGGGTCATCTCTTAGAAACACCTGCTTTAAATTATTAGAGTATAGATTCTCACAATCACTCTACTCCTTACTTTTCCTAAACAATGATTTGGCTGCAGGGACTATAGATTTTAGGCCCTCTATATGTATGTTGGTCCTTTCACATTTATGGCCCTTGAATAGAGGAATTTGGGACTAGTTTCCTGAGGGCTAGGTCAGAGGACATTTGAGATACATTCAGTGATGCCCTGAAATCTGTTTTTACTTGCTGGGATCATCCAATAATTGAACCTAAGAATGTGGAATTTTGTTTGCTCCTACTTAAAAGTGAGTTCCTTGCTTCCCTGGAGACCCAGGGTGATTTCTGATGTAAAGTTCCAGATGCCTCTTTGTTATACCAGAGTTCCAAATGTGGATACAAAGGTTAAGTACCTATAGCAATCCATGCTCAGTTAGTCTCTGAAAGAATATAAAAATAGTCTTTTATTCCACCTAGTACACACCTTGATTCGATGATGGAAGTACATGATATGAAAGGGAAAATTTAACATTTATGGAACACATATTATGACCTAGACCTTTTCACAAGCATCATCTCATTTAATACCAACTATTTGTGAGGTGATCCAATTGCACAGATGAGAAAACCGAAACTTAAAGAATTTAGTTTTTGCATCCAAAGTTACATAGCTGTTATTTGGTACAAGTAATATGTGATTTTTCTATAATTACATCATGTTTAGTCAACATATTCACAATTGCCCTAATACATAGTGTTTATTTCTTCTTATTTCTGTTTAGATTTTTATTTCTGTTGGCTTAGAATTTACACGAGAACAGAAAATCTTTCTGGATTTAATTGAATAGTGTTAGAATCAAAAGAAAGCTTGAAAGGGTGAAATTGTGTAGAAATTTTGTTAGTGAAAAGCAACTGAGGTGTAAATAATGTAAAGGCAATTTCTAATTGATTCTAGCATGTAGTTTCTGTTTTTCCATGATAATTTAAATTTCTAATAACTAATTTCAAATCTACTATTTAAATAACATCATAAAAGCTTGATTTAGAGGGTTCTAAAAAAAGCAGTTTATCCAGTTTTGACACCCACATTCTCTGTATGATATTACCTACAAGATATTTAAAGATGGAAATAAAGTGTTGTTATTTTAGACTCATGTTAAGTACCACTCAAAGTGTAGATGTACCTTCTCTGAAGTCATCCTTGACATCATGGAAGTGTTAATATACACATTGCAAAGGATTTCTCTTCTAGACTCCACAAAGCTTTCAAACTTTGAGGATGCTAACACAAAAGACAATTCCAAAGGGTAGACCCTGACCACAAACAATTGGAGAAGATTTATCACAGATACATCTCAATGGGTATAATTGACATTTATCTGGAATACTGCCCCTAAAATACAGCTTTACCTAATTCTCAAATCCAAAACAAGATCTTTTGACTAGTACTGTTTCTACATCTAAATAGAGACTATGAGACTATTAAGTTCTACATTAAAAACAAACAAACAAAAAAACCCCAAAACAACAACAACAACAACAAAAATTTTACTGGTTTTCTGTCTGGTAAGACCCTAGGAGTTTCTATATCTCCTTTCTTCCTTTCCTTCCATAGGCTCAAATGATTCCATTTACCTCAACAACAGAAAAGTGTGGTAAAAGGCTTTGAATTCAAGCCTCTTGGATTCTCCCTCTGCTATTTATGAACTGTGTGTTTTTCTGGGATGCCCCATAACTTCTGCAAACTTAATTTTCCTAAATATAAAACAAATATATTATTTCCAACATTGTTGTTATAATTAAATGAAATTATTTTTGTAATTGTTTAACGTACAACCTGACACATGGATGCTATGCAATCAATGTTAGGTCAACACGGTTTGTTTTTTTTTTTTTTTTGCAGTACGCGGGCCTCTCACTGTTGTGGCCTCTCCCATTGTGGAGCACAGGCTCTGGACACACAGGCTCAGCAGCCATGGCTCACGGGCCCAGCCACTCTGCGGCATGTGGGATCTTCCCGGACCGGGGCACGAACCCATGTCCCCTGCATCAGCAGGCGGACTCTCAACCACTGCGCCACCAGGGAAGCCCGGTCAACACTTTTTAAAGCTGCAACTATCTACTCTTTTTCTTAGGGCTCTTCACTTTCGCCTACACACCGCTTCTGGCTTCTGCCCTAGAAAGTTTTATTACTTTGCCTGTTTTACCAAGCTTCTGTGTGCTGCCAGTGACTCCTGCCCTGTGATTCAGAATATCCCATCCTAAATAGTTTTTGTCATCTTCATGCTTTCTAGAAACCTTTTATATCTTGTCTCTGAAAGATATATCCTTTCCCCTGGCCCACAGATTCAGGTACTCAGTTGATGGCTGGCAGCTTATATACCAGGTTATTTCTACCTATGAGTGAAGCTCAAATTCTTATTATAAATTTAAGTTTGAGCTTAAACTCTTTGGAAGTTGCATGGCTGTAATAACTAACTTTCATCTTTCCTGGCAACCACTTTGGCCAAATCACATTTCTTTTACATGGCTTATTCAAATGTATTTTTCTGATTTAAATAACTGTAGTTTTATTTCTGAAGTGAAAGTCAATGGTAGTTTATGTCCTATTTGCAAAGACTAAATGGTTGACATAATTTGAGAAGAATGAGTGAGCTAACCTCTATGGTTTTGTTTTATTATTGAGTGACTCATTGAATGATTCTATATCCTTCAGGCAAGTGAAATTAGCATTATAATTTTGTAATTAAAAATAGCTTGAACATAAAGAAGCATCAATATGCAGGATGTCCATCAAAGTAAAAAAAAATTCTGTCACAAACCCATACATAAGAGCAACAATACACAAACATTGCTTTAAAATAAGTTAGGCATCTCCATCTCTCCTATTCTTTGAGGACAACCTATAAAAGATTACCTTAAAATATTGACAGTAGCTGTTTTAGAATTGAATATTTATGTTTAAATATGTTAGAGAATTGAGTGCCAGAGAATTATGATATTGTGCTTAAGTTTTCACATTTGCAAATAGACACCCAAAGATATTAAGTAGATAAATGTTTGAACTACAGATGTTTTAGTGAGTAATGCTCTTAACAAACACCTTGTTATGGTAGTGATTAATAATTTTCAATCAAACTGAATTTAACAAAAATTAAATGATTTTCAAGATGCCTCAATACAAGTTCCATGGTTAGTAACAAAGTTATGACTCAAACTCAGGTCTCTTCATCTTATCCCAGATTATTTTCTGATATACTACACTGCCTATTTATAGAATTTTGATAAATGAAGACAATGGTTAGGTACAGATAGGGCTACTCACTTTGGCATTAGTGCCAAATATGATCTATTGATAAACCAAAAAATAATAATATACTAAACAAATCTTCAAGAAACAGTACTACAAATCTCTGTCTCAGTAGATACATTAAATTTGGTTACAATAGCTAGGTAAGACTTTGAAAGATAGCAGCCAATGAACTAATCCACTTTAAATGTACATGTTCTTTATCAAAAGACTAGCTTAAATAATTGATATTTGGGGAAATTTTCTGATGTAGTCTGCCTGTTCTTCTCCAAATGTTTAAAATTTTATTCTTGGAGTAAACTAATACATCAGAAGACTATATAACAACATTATATAATGTGACTCCTCTCCCAATCACCACAAATTACTTTCAGTGAGTTGTATTTTTATGTCAAACTCCTGAAATTTCTCAAAGTATTACAAAAGAAATAGGCATATGAAATATTTTAATGTACTTTCCATAATAGAAAAGTTATCCACCAACACTTCTGTACAAATTAATTAATTAATTTAGATATTTGTATTAGGGAAAGCTGTGCTTCTCCAGAGGTTCAGATCAAATAGCTCTATAAAGAGACTTGCAACCTATCAATTTTCAGCCTGCATCCCACTCCCACTCCCCATAATATCTGATGCTTCCAAGGGCTAAAACTCTGAAGAGTTCTACTGGGCAGTTTGGAATGTGTCTTGCCAGTATCCCTCTCTGCAGGAAATTGAGTTTTTCCACTGATAGATCAGTTGTCACTGTTTAAATCACATGTCTTCTATATGTTTGATGAAATCTCTTGCCCATTATTTTCTCTCTCCCTTACTCATTGTTCTGTACACAAGTACAGTTTTTTCCCTATAATTTTAGATATGTTTTGTAAGGTGAGAAAGTAAGATGTGTGATCAACTGTCTATGTTCAACAGAAAGTCTAGTCTAGACATTCCATTCTTTAACTTTAAATGATCATAATTCTTGAGCAACCTGGGAAGGTGGCCAAAATGGCAGAGTAGGAAGACCCTAAGCTCAATTCCTCCCACGGACACACCAAAATTACAACTATTTACAGAGTAACTATTTATGAGAACGACCTGAAGACTAACAGAAAATATATTCTACAACTAAAGATATAAAGAAGTAACCAGAACAAGACAGATAGAAGGGGTAGAGATATGGTATAGTCAAGACCCACTGCCCTGGGTAGGCAGCCCACAAAAGGGAGAATAGTCACAATTACAGAGGTTCTTCCCAAGGAGCAAAGAGTCTGAAACCCATATTGATATCCATAGCCCAGGGAGCCCCAGAAAGGTCAGGCTTTGAAGTCCAGCCTGGTTTGGGTACTGAGGAGCTGGAGGCCTGAAGGAAATAGAGACTTTATTTTTAAAAGGCATGTCCCAAATCTCACAAGCTCTGAGTCAGAGCAGGGACAGTAATTTGAAAGGGGCCTGGGTCAGACTCACTTGTTGATCTTGGAGAGCCTCCTGAAGAGGCAGGAGGCAATTGGAACTTCTCCTCAGGACATAGACACTGGCATCAGCCATTTTGGGGATCTCGTTCTACCAACAGGACACTGGTGCTAGCAAGCACTGTTTTGGAGTCCTCCTTCTAAATTATTAGCACCAGGGACATACTTGTCCACAAGCAGGCTGGCATAGTTCCATGATTCCCAGGACCATGAAGCCAGTCACTTGGTGACTCAGCAGGCTGGCACCAGCATCAGGTCACCTCAGCCCTGGCACCCTGGTGCCCTGGACACAGCTACCCCAACCATTGAGCCAGTAACAGCCTTGGCCCCCTCAGACCCAAGCCGGTCATCCCTGGACAAAGCCCTGCCACTAGCACTCAGAGTCAAGACCCTGGCCCCCCCTTGGGCTCACAGCCAGCCAACTCAAGACCTGGCCCCACTCAACAGCAGGCCAGCACCAGCCCCAGGACAATCCAGGCCCTGCAGCCACCTGTGTGGGGAATTGGGTCTGCTCACCGGTGGGTCAACACCAGCCCTGGGGCAACCCAGGTGGCATCATAAAGAATAAAATACTTAGTAATAAACTTACCTAAGGACAAAAGAGACCTATACTTGGAAAAATATAAGACACTGATGAAGGAAATTGAAGAGGACATCAACAAATAGAAAGTTATACTGTGCTCATTGATTAGAATTAATACTGTTAAAATGACCATACTCCTTAAGACAATCTATAGATTCAATGCAATCCCTATCCATTTTCACAGAACTAGAACAAATAATTCTAAAATTTGTATGGATGCACTTCCCTGGTGGTGCAGTGGTTAAGAATCCCCCTGCCAATGCAGGGGACAAGAGTTCAATCCCTGGTCTGGGAAGATCCCACATGCCATGGAGCAACAAAGCCCATGTGCCACAACTACTGAGCCTGTGATCCACAACTACTGAAGCCCAATCACCTAGAGCCCGTGCTCTGCAACAAGAGAAGCCACTGCAACGAGAAGCCTGCACACCACAACAAACAATAACCCTTGCTTGCCACAACTAGCAAAAGCCCTTGTGCAGCAACAGAGAGCAAAAGGAGCCAAAAATAAATTAATTAATTAAAAAAAAAGAAATGGACTAAAATTATTAAAAAATAAATGAATAAAATAAAATTTCTATGGAAACACAAAAGGCCCCAAATAGCCAAAACAATCTTGGAAAACAACAAAGCTGGAGATATCACACTCCCAAATTTCAAACTATACTACAAATCTACAGTAATCAAAATAGTATGATACTGGCACAGAAACAAATAGACACACAGATCAATGGAACAGAATAGAGAGTCCAGAAATGAACCCACACTTATATGGTCAATTAACCTATGACAAAGGAGGCAAGAATGTACAATGGAGAAAAGATAGCCTTTTCAATAAATGGTGTTAGGAAAATTGGACTGTTACATGCAAAACAATCAAACTAGACTACTTTCTTACACCTTTTACAAGAATAAACTCAAAATGGATTAAAGCCTTAAATGTAAGGCCTGAAACAATAAAGCTCATAGGAGGAAACATAGACAGTGTGCTCTTTGACATCAGTCTTAGCAAAATTTTTTTGGATATGTCTCTTCAGGCAAGGGAAACAAAAGCAAAAATAAACTAATAGGACTAGATCAAACTGAAAAGTCTTTGCACAGCAAAGGAAGCTATCAAGAAAAAAAAAGGTAGCATACTGAATGGGAGAAGATATCTACAAATGATATATCTGATAGGAGGGTTAACATCCAAAATATACAAAGAACTTGTACAACACAACATCAAAAAAAGGAACTCGTTTAACAAATGGGCAGAATACCTGAAAAGACATTTTTCCAAAGAAGCCATACAGATGACCAACAGGCACATGAAAAGATGTTCAATATTACTTATCATCAAGGAAATTAAAATCAAAACCAAAATGAGATACCACTTCACACCTGTCAGAATGGCTATCATCAAAAAGACAATAAATAACAAGTGTTGGCAAGAATATGGAGAAAAGTGTACCTTTGTGCACTGATGGTAGGATTGTAAATTGGTGCATCCCCTATAGAAGATAATTTCTCAAAAAATTTTGAAATAGAATCTACTCAAAATGTTTAAAAATAGAATTTCCATATGATTCAGCAATTTTACCTCTGGGTATTTACTCAAAGAAAAGAAAAACACTAATCCAAAAAGATACATGCACTCCAATATTCAACATCATTTACAGTAGCCAAGATATGGAAGCAATCTAAATGTTAAGTGATATACAAATGGATAAAGAAGATGTGATATATATATATATATATATATACACACACACACACACACATAAAAATAATTAAATTTTGTCATTTGCGACAACATGCATGTATCTAGAGCATATTATGCTAAGTGAAATGTTAGAGAAAGACAAATATCAAAACGTCTCACTTATATGTGGAATCTAAGAAACAAAACAAAGCAAAAACTGACTCATAGATACAGACAAAAAATGGGTATTTGACAGAAGGGAGGGGTTGGTGTGGGAGAAATATATGCAGGGGATTAAGAGTTACAAACCTTTAGTTGTATAAGATATAAGTCATGGGGGTGTAATATGCCTAAGGCATATGGTCAATAATATTGTAATAACTTTGCATGGGGGGAGATGGTTACTAGAGTTATTGTGGTGATCATTTCTTAATATATGCAAAAGTGAAATCATTATGTAGTACACTCGAAACTAACATAATATTGTACATCAACTATATTTCAATGATAAATAATTGTGATTCTTTACTATTATTGATAACATCATTTTATTATACATGTTCTAAGTAATTTTGGAATAAAGTAAGTAATATGTTCTGAAATAAACACTACTACCACCTTTATACTCTCACTTTAGCAGTAGTTAAATGATACATATTTCCCTCACTTTCACTGACTGATTTTATTTCATTTATATTGATTTATTTCCCTGATTGATTTTATCAATCAATGATAAAACCCCAATCTTCTGATATTGGATATTGGGGAATGTCACACTTCATTAGTCAGGAGAGTCTTTGGTAATTATATGACCTTGAGGTGCTTAAATTCTCTGAATCTCAATTTCCCCATCTATAAAATTAGGATTACAATTAAAATAGTGCTGACCTCAAAGGGTTATTGTAATAATTTAACACATACATTCATGTGAAATGCTTAAAACATGGTCCACTGCATAAAAATGATTAATGTTAACCAATATTATGAGAAAATTAAGTTGCAAAACATTATACATAGTATGACCTTTGAAAGCCATAAAGGTCTTCTGCTCAGATCTCCCTTCAAAAATACCTTCTGTTATAAGCCCAGCTGACTTACAACTTTCAGATGCCAAACTTTTGGATTCACTGTGGTGCTCATGCAGAGACTTCACTTTCCCTAGCATGCTCTCAGGCAATGACTGACATGATTGGGGGTGGGGCTAGTAAATTTAGCCATTTCTAATCTATGACTCCTCTAATAAGCTACTATTGTTTGAAAAATCCCCTCTCAGTCTAGCTGAGAAATTTTCAGAACTGTGCTGTGTGGTTGGAAACTCTTCCTTCCCAATCGTTCTTTCTTCCCTCTTTATTTCACAGGTATCAGATGTACATTTCAGGATAAAGGCTCTCCTTGTCTACTCTTTCTTTCTCTCCCTTATTGGTTCACAGTTTTTTTCCCCAATAAATCTGTTTCATATGTAGTACCATCTTTGCATTGGTTTATCCCAAGATTCAAACTGATACAGATCTGATATATATGAGGAAAAGAAAAGAATACATGTTTGGAAAAATTCTGAAGAGATAAACAAGAAATTGGTCAATTGCTTCTAGGAAGGAAAAATGTGAGTTGGAGAATTTGGGTTTTTCTAATTTTTGGTTTATATCCTATTTGAAGTTTGTTTGAAAGAACTACCATAGGATCCAGCAATCCCATGACATGTGGCGATCGGGTTGGCAAAAATTGAAGACAAGGGGGGATTGTTGAGGGCAGCAGGGGAGGGGCAGCGGATGGCATGCAGGGGAACTCCCATAAGGTTGGCAGCTAATTTCTCGGTGGAGGCTCTGCAGGCTAAGGGTGAGTAGCATGATATACTTACAGTGATGAAAGGGAAGAACCTAAAACCAAGACTACTCTACCCGGCAAGGATCTTGTTCAGATTCAGGGGAGAAATCAAATGCTTTACAGACAAGCAAAAGCTAAGAGAACTCAGCACCACCAAACCAGCTCTACAACAACTGCTAAAGGAACTTCTCTAAGTGGGAAACACAAGACAAGAAAAGGACCTACAAAAACAAACCCAAAACAATTAAGAAAATGGTCATAGAAACACACAGATTGATAATTACCTTAAACGTGAATGAATTAAATGCTCCAACCAAAACACAGGCTTGCTGAATGCATACAAAGACAAGACCCATATATATGTTGTCTACAAGAGACCCACTTCACACCTAGGGACACATACAGACTGAAAGTGACGGGATGGAAAAAGATATTTCATGCAAATGGAAATCAAAAGAAAGCTGGAGTAGCAATAAACATATCAGATAAAATAGACTTTAAAATAAAGAATGTTACAAAAGACAAGGAAGGACACTAAATAATGATCAAGGGATCAATCCAACAAGAATATATAACAATTATAAATATATAGACACCCAACATAGGAGCACCTCAATACATAAGGCAACTGCTAACAGCTATAAAAGAGGAAATCGACAGTAACACCATAATACTGGGGGACTTTAACACCTCACTTACACCAATGGACAGATCATCCAAAATGAAAATAAATAATGAAGCAGAAGCTTTAAATGACACGAGAGACCAGAGAGATTGAATTGATATTTACAGTACATTCCATCCAAAAACAGCAGATTACACAAGTGTATATGGAACATTCTCCAGGATAGATCATATCTTGGGTCACAAATCAAGCCTCAGTAAATTTAAGAAAATTGAAATCATATCAAGCATTTGTTCTGACCACAATGCTATGAGATTAGAAATGAATTACAGGTAAATATATGTAAAAAATACAAACACATGGAGGTTAAAAAATATGTTACTAAATAACCAAGAGATCACTGCAGAAAACATAGAGAAAATCAAAAAAATACCTAGGGACAAATGACAATGAAAATACGATGACACAAAACCTATGGTATGCAGCAAAAGTAGTTCTAAGAGGGAAGTTTATAGCTATACGAGCTTACCTCAAGAAACAAGAAAAATCTCAAGTAAACAATCTAACTTTACACCTAAAGGAACTAGAGAAAGAAGAACAAATAAAACCCAAAGTTAGCAGAAGGAAATAAATTCTAAAGATCAGAGCAGAAATAAATGAAATAGAAACAAAGAAAACAATAGCAAAGATCAATAAAACTAAAAGCTGGTTCTCTGATAAGATAAACTAAATTGATAAACCATTAGCCAAACTCATCAAGAAAAAGAGGGAGAGGACTCAAATCAATAAAATTAGAAATGAAAAAGGAGAAGTTACAACAGACACTGCAGAAATACAAAGCATCCTAAGAGACTACTACAAGCAACTCTATGCCAATAATTGGACAACCTGGAAGAAACAGACAAATTCTTAGAAAGGTATAATCTTCCAAGACTGAACTGGGAAGAAAGAGAAAATATGAACAGACCAATCACAAGTAATGAAATTGAAACTGTGATTAAAAATCTTCCAACAAAAATAAAGTCCAGGACCAGATGGCTTCACAGGTGAATTCTATCAAACATTTAGAGAAGAGCTAACATCCATCCTTCGCAAACTCTTCCAAACAATTTCAGAGGAAGGAACACTGCCAAACTCGTTCTATGAAGCTATCATCACCCTGATAACAAAACCAGACAAAGATACTACAAAAGAAGAAAATTACAGACTAATATCACTGATGAATATAGATGCAAAAATCCTAAACAAAATACTAGCAAACAGAATCCAATGACACATTAAAATAATCATATAACACAATCAAGTGGGATTTGGCCCAGATATGCAAGAATTCTTCAATATATGCAAATCAATCAATGTGATATGCCATATTAACAAATTCAAGAATACAAACCATATGATCATCTCAGTAGATGCAGAAAAATATTTTAACAAAATTCAACACCCATTTATGATAAAATCTCTCCAGAAAGTGGGCAAAGAGGGAATCTACCTCAACATAATTAAGGCCGTATGTGACAAACCACAACAAACATCATTCTCATTGGTGAAACACTGAATGCACTTCCTCTAAGATCAGGAATGAGACAAGGATGTCCACTCTAACCACTATTATTCAACATAGTTTTGGAAGTCCTAGCCACAGCAATCAGAGAAGAAAAAGACATAAAAGGAATACAAATTGGAAAAGAAGAAGTAAAACTGTCACTGCTTGCAGATCACATGATACTCCACATAGAATATCCTAAAAATGCCACCAGCAAACTACTATAGCTAATCAATGAATTTGGTAAAGTTGCAGGATACAAGATTAATGCACAGAAATCTCTTGCATTCTTATACACTAGTGATGAAAAATCTGAAAGAGAATTTAAGGAAACACTCCCATTCACCAGTGCAGCAAAAAGAATAAAACACCTAGGAATAAACCTACATAGGGAGACAAAAGACCTGTATGCAGAAAACTATAAGACAGTGATGAAAGAAATTAAAGATGATACCAACAGATGAAGAGAAATACCATGCTCTTGGATTGGAAGAATCAATACTATGAAAATGACTCTACTACTCAAAGCAATCTACAGATTCAATGCAATCCCTATCAATATACCAATGGCATTTTTTACTGAACTAGAACAAATCATCTTAAAATTTATATGGAGCCACAAAAGAGCCTGAATAGCCAAAGCAGTTTTGAGGGAGAACAACGGAGCCTGAGGAATCAGACTCCCAGACTTCAGCCTATACTACAAAGCTACAGAAATCAAGACAATATGGTACTGGCACAAAAACAGAAACATAGATCAATGGAACAAGATAGAAAGCCCAGAGATAAACCCACGCACTTATGGTCAACTAATCTATGACAAAGGAGGCAAAGATATACAATGGAGAAAAGACAGTCTGTTCAATAAGTGGTGCTGGGAAAAATGGACAGCTACATGTAAAAGAATGAAACTACAGCACTCCCTAACACCATACACAAAGATAAACTCAAAATGGATTAGAGACCCAAATGTAAGACTGGAAACTATAAAACTCTTAGAGGAAAAGATAGGAAGAACACTCTTTGACATAAATCACAGCAAGATCTTTTTTGATCCACCTCCTAGAGTAATGGAAATAAAAGCAAAATTAAACAAATGGGACCTAATGAAACTTCAAAGCTTTTGCACAGGAAAGGAAACCATAAATGAGAGGAAAAGACATCCCTCAGAATGGCAGAAAATATTTGCAAACAAGTCAGCGGACAAAGGATTAATTTCCAAAATATATAAACAGCTAATGCAGCTCAGTATTAAAGAAACAAACAATCCAATACAAAAAGGGGCAGAAGACCTAAATAGACATTTCTCCAAAGAAGACCTACGGATGGCCAAGAAGCACATGAAAAGCCACTCAACATCACTAATTATTAGGGAAATGCAAATCAACACTACACTAAGGTATCACCTCACACCAGTTAGAATGGGCATCATCAGAAAATCTACAAACAACAAATGCTGGAGAGGGTGTGGAGAAAAGGAAACCCTATTGCACTGTTGGTGGGAATGTAAATTGCTACAGCCACTATGGAGAAAATTATGGAGGTTACTTAAACAAACTAGAAATAGAATTACCATATGACCCAGCAATCCTATTACTGGGCATATACCCAGAGAAAACCATAATTCAAAAAGACACATGCACCCCAATGTTCATTGTGGCACTATTTACAATAGCCAGGTCATGGAAGCAACATAAATGCCCATCGACAGATGAATGGATAAAGAAATTGTGGGAGAGGACTGGGGCTGGCAGCAGGAAGAGAGCCTGAAGGGGTTAGTGCACCACAGCTAGCCCGGAGGGAGTCCGGGGAAAGGGTCTGGAGCTACCGGAGAGGCAAGAGACTTTTTTCCCTTTTGTTGCCTGGTGCGCGAGGAGAGGGCATTAAGAGGGCTGCTTGGGGAGGCGCCGGAGACAGGCGCGAGCCGCGGGTAAGGCGCGGACCTCAGAGATGGGCGTGGGACGCTGGGGCTGCTGCCGCCGCCGCCGCCGCCGCCGGCCGCCACCGGCGCCGCCGGCCGCCGCTGTGGGGCCTGTGTGTGAGCGCGGGTCACTGTCCGCCCCGCCTTCCGGGGGGCCTGTGCACCCCGCCACTGACGGGGTCCCGGGACCCGGGGACGGCTTTCCTGGGAGGGCGCATGGAGCGCCACGGGCTGCTGCAACGTCACGCCGGCCTCTGCCGCCACAGGCCCGCCCCACACTGCGCGCCCCTCCCTCCCCTCTGCCTGAGTGAGCCAGAGCCCCCGAATCAGCGGCTCCTTTAAACCCGTCCTGTCTGAACGAAGAACGGACGCCCTCCAGCGACCTACACGCAGAAGCGGGGCCAGGTCCAAGGCTGAGACCCGGGAGCTGTGAGAGCAGAGACAGGGAAATCTCTCTGTGCAGCCTCGGAGGCAGCAGATTAAAGCTCCACGGTCCATTTGATGTGCCCTGCGTCTGTGGAGTGCATGAATGGACAGCGAATCATCCCAAATTGAGGAAGTGGACTTTGAGGACAAGATTTAAGACTTTCCCCCCTTTTTCCTCTTTTTACAACGAATTATCCCAAATTAAGGAGGTGGACTTAGCAAGATTTCAGACTTCTCGCGCTTTTCCTCTTTTTACAACGAATTATCCCAAATTGAGGAGGTGGACTTGGAGAGCAAGATTTTTGATTTTTCCCCCTGCTCTCTTTTTGTGAATGTGTATGTGTAATCTTCTGTGTAAGATTCTCTCTGTATAGCTTTGCTTCCACCATATGTCCCAGGGTTCTATCGGTCCATGTTTTTTTTCAATAATTACTTTTTAATTTTAATAACGCTACTATATTTCATACTTTATTCTCTTTTACTTTACCTGCTCTTTCTTTTTTTCCTACCTTCCCTTCCTCCCTCCCTCCCTCCGCTCCTCCTTTCCTTCTTTCTTTTACTTTCCTCCCTCCATCCCTCCCAACCTTCTTCTTTCCACTTTCTTTTTCTTTCCTTCCTCCCTCCCTCCTGTCTTTCTTTCTTTCTTTCCTTCCTCCCTCCCTCCCTCCTTTCTTTCCTTCTTTCTTTCCATCCTTCCTCCCTCCCTCCCTCCTTTCTTTCTTTCTTCCTTCCTTCCTTCCTTTCTTCCCTTCCTCATTTCTTTCAATCTCTCTTTCTTTCTTCTACTAATTCTTTCTTTCTAGTTTTTCTCCCTGTTATTCTGAGCCGGGTGGATGAAAGGCTCTTGGTGCTGCAGCCAGGAGTCAGTGTTGTGCCTCTGAAGTGGGAGAGCCAACTTCAGGACACGGGTCCACAAGAGACCTCCCAGCTCCACATAATATCAAGCAGCGAAAATCTCCCAGGGATCTCCATCTCAACACCAGCACCCAGCTTCAGTCAACGACCAGCAAGCTACAGTGCTGGTCACCCTATGCCAAGCAACTAGCAAGGCAGGAACACAACCCCACCCATTAGCAGAGAGGCTACCTAAAAACATAATAAGGCCACAGGCAACCCAAAACACACCACCAGACGTGGACCTGTCCACCAGAAAGACAAGATCGAGCCTCAACCACAAGAACACAGGCATTACTCCCCCCCACCAGGAAGCCTACACAACCTACTGAAACAACCTTAGCCACGGGGGACAGACACCAAAAACTACGGGAACTACGAATCTGCAGCCTGCAAAAAGGAGACGCCAAACACAGTAACATAAGCAAAATGAGAAAGCAGAAAAACACACAGCAGGTGAAGGAGCAAAATAAAAACCTACCAGACGTAACAAATGAAGAGGTAATAGGCAGTCTACCTGAAAAAGAATTCAGAATAATGATTGTAAAGCTGATCCAAGATTCTATTTCCAAGATCCAAAATCTTGGAAATAGAATAGACAATATGCAAGAAACAGTTAACAAGGACCTAGAAGAACTAAAGATGAATCAAGCATCGATTAAAAACACAATAAATGAAATGAAAAATACTCTAGATGGGATCAATAGCAGAATAACTGAGGCAGAAGAACGGATAAGTGAGGTGGAAGATAAAATAGTGGAAATAACTGATGCAGAGCAAAATAAAGAAAAAAGAATGAAAAGAACAGAGGACAGTCTCAGAGACCTCTGGGACAACATTAAATGCACCAACATTCGAATTATAGGGGTTCCAGAAGAAGAAGAGAAAAAGAAAGGGACTGAGAAAATATTTGAAGAGATTATAGTTGAAAACTTCCCTAATATGGGAAAGGAAATAGTTAATCAAGTCCAGGAGGCACAGAGAGTCCCATACAGAATAAATCCAAGGAGAAATACGCCAAGACACATATTAATCAAACAGTCAAAAGTTAAACACAAAGAAATCATATTAAAAACAGCAAGGGAAAAACAACAAATAACACACAAGGGAATCCCCATCAGGTTAACAGCTGATCTCTCAGCAGAAACTCTACAAGCTAGAAGGGAGTGGCAGGACATAAATAAAGTGATGAAGGAGAGAAACCTGCAACCAAGATTACTCTACCCAGCAAGGATCTCATTCAGATTTGATGGAGAAATTAAAACGTTTACAGACAAGCAAAAGCTAAGAGAGTTCAGCACCACCAAACCAGCTTTACAACAAATGCTAAAGGAACTTCTCTAGGAAAGAAACACAACAAAAGGAATATACCTACAATAATGAACCCAAAGCAATTAAGGAAATGGGAATAGGAACATACACATCAATAATTACCTTAAATGTAAATGGACTAAATGCTCCCACCAAAAGACACAGAGTGGCTGAATGGATACAAAAACAAGACCCATATATATGCTGTCTACAAGAGACCCACTTCAGACCTAGAGACACATACAGATTGAAAGTAAGGGGATGGAAAAAGATATTCCATGCAAATGGAAATCAAAAGAAAGCTGGAGTAGCAATTCTTATATCAGACAAAATAGACTTTAAAATAAAGACTATTAGAAGAGACAAAGGAGGACACTACATAACGACAAAGGGATCAATCCAAGAAGAAGATATAACAATTGTAAATATTTATGCACCCAACATAGGAGCACCTCAATAATTAAGGCAAATACTAACAGCCATAAAAGGGGAAATCGACAGTAACACAATCATAGTAGGGGACTTTAACACCCCACTTTCACCAATGGACAGATCATCCAAAATGAAAATAAATAAGGAAACACAAGCTTTAAATGATACATTAAACAAGATGGACTTAATTGAGATTTATAGGACATTCCATCCAAAAACAACAGAATACACATTTTTCTCAAGTACTCATGGAACATTATCCAGGATAGATCATATCTTGGGTCACAAATCAAGCCTTGGTAAATTTAAGAAAATTGAAATTGTATCAAGTATCTTTTCTGACCACAATGCTATGAGACTAGACATCAATTACAGGAAAAGATCTGTAAAAAATACAAACACATGGAGGCTAAACAGTACACTACTCAATAACGAAGTGATCACTGAAGAAATCAAAGAGGAAATTAAAAAATACCTAGAAACAAATGACAATGGAGACACGACGACCCAAAACCTATGGGACGCAGCAAAAGCAGTTCTAAGGGGGAAATTTATAGCAATACAATCCTAGGTTAAGAAAAAGGAAACATTTCGAGTAAAAAACCTGACCCTGCACCTAAAGAAATTAGAGAAAGAAGAACAAAAAACCCCCAAAGTTAGCAGAAGGAAAGAAATCATAAAGATCAGATCAGAAATAAATGAAAAAGAAATGAAGGAAACGATAGCAAAGATCAAGCAAACTAAAAGCTGGTTCTTTGAGAAGATAAACAAAATTGACAAACCATTAGCCAGACTCATCAAGAAAAGAAGGGAGAAGACTCAAATCAATAGAATTAGAAATGAAAAAGGAGAAGTAACAACTGACACTGCAGAAATACAAAAGATCATGAGAGATTACTATAAGCAACTCTATGCCAATAAAATGGACAACCTGGAAGAAATGGACAAATTCTTAGAAATGCACAACCTACCAAGACTGACTCAGGAAGAAATAGAAAATATGAATAGACCAATCACAAGCACTGAAATTGAAACTGTGATTAAAAATCTTCCATCAAACAAAAGCCCAGGACCAGATGGCTTCACAGGCGAATTCTATCAAACATTTAGAGAAGAGCTAACACCCATCCTTCTCAAACTCTTCCAAACAATATCAGAGGAAGGAACACTCCCAAACTCATTCTACGAGGCCACCATCACCTTGATACCAAAACCAGACAAGGATGTCACAAAGAAAGAAAACTACAGGCCAATATCACTGATGAACATAGATGCAAAAATCCTCAACAAAATACTAGCAAACAGAATCCAAGAGCACATTAAAAGGATCATACAACATGATCAAGTGGGGTTTATTCCAGGAATGCAAGGATTCTTCAATATACGCAAATCAATCAATGTGATACACCATATTAACAAGTTGAAGGAGAAAAACCATATGATCATCTCAATAGATGCAGAGAAAGCTTTCGACAAAATTCAACACCCATTTATGATAAAAACCCTGCAGAAAGTAGGCATAGAGGGAACTTTCCTCAACATAATAAAAACCATATATGACAAACCCACAGCCAACATTGTGCTCAATGGTGAAAAACTGAAACCATTTCCACTAAGATCAGGAACAAGACAAGGCTGCCCACTCTCACCACTCTTATTCAACATAGTTTTGGAAGTTTTAGCCACAGCAATCAGAGAAGAAAAGGAAATAAAAGGAATCCAAATTGGAAAAGAAGAAGTAAAGCTGTCACTCTTTGCAGATGACATGATACTATACATAGAGAATCCTAAAGATGCTACCGAAAAACTACTAGAGCTAATCAATGAATTTGGTAAAGTAGCAGGATACAAAATTAATGTACAGAAATCTCTGGCATTTCTGTACACTAATGATGAAAAATCTGAAAATGAATTCAAGAAAACACTCCCATTTACCATTGCAACAAAAAGAATAAAATATCTAGGAATAAGCCTACCTAAGGAGACAAAAGACCTGTATGGAGAAAATTATAAGACACTGATGAAAGAAATTAAAGATGATACAAATAGATGGAGAGATATACCATGCTCCTGGATTGGAAGAATCAATATTGTGAAAATGACTCTACTACCCAAAGCAATCTACAGATTTAATGCAATCCCTATCAAACTACCACTGGCATTTTTCACAGAACTTGAACAAAAAATTTCAAAATTTGTTTGGAAAAACAAAAGACCCCGAATAGCCAAAGCAATCTTGAGAACGAAAAACGGAGCTGGAGGAATCAGGCTCCCTGACTTCAGACTATACTACAAAGCTACAGTAATTAAGACAGTGTGGTACTGGCCTAAAAACAGAAAGATAGATCAGTGGATCAGGAAAGAAAGCCCAGAGATAAACCCACGCACATATGGCCACCTTATCTTTGATAGAGGCGGCAGGAATGTACAGTGGAGAAAGGACAGCCTCTTCAATAAGTGGTGCTGGGAACACTGGACAGGGATATGTAAAAGTATGAGATTAGATCATTCCCTAACACCATACACAAAAATAAGCTCAAAATGGATTAAAGACCTAAATGTAAGGCCAGAAACTATCAAACTCTTAGAGGAAAACATAGGTAGAACACTCTATGACCTAAATCACAGCAAGATCCTTTTGGACCCAGAGAAATGGAACTAAAAAAAAGGTAAACAAATGGGACCTAATGAAACTTCAAAGCTTTTGCACAGCAAAGGAAACCATAAACAAGACGAAAAGACAACCCTCAGAATGGGAGAAAATATTTGCAAATGAAGCAACTGACAAAGGATTAATCTCCAAAATTTATAAACAGCTCATGCAGCTCAATAGCAAAAAAACAAACAACCCAATCCAAAAATGGGCAGAAGACTTAAATAGGCATTTCTCCAAAGAAGATATACAGACTGCCAACAAACACATGAAAGAATGCTCAACATCATTAATCATTAGAGAAATGCAAATCAAAACTACAATGAGATATCATCTCACACCAGTCAGAATGGCCATCATCAAGAAATCTAGAAACAATAAATGCTGGAGAGGGTGTGGAGAAAAGGGAACACTCTTGCACTGCTGGTGGGAATGTGAATTGGTACAGCCACTATGGAGAACAGTATGGAGGTTCCTTAAAAAACTAAAAATAGAACTACCATATGACCCAGCAATCCCACTACTAGGCATATACCCTGAGAAAACTATAATTCAAAAAGAGACATGTACCAAAATGTTCATTGCAGCTCTATTCACAATAGCCCGGAGCTGGAAACAACCTAAGTGTCCATCATCGGATGAATGGATAAAGAAGATGTGGCACATATATACAATGGAATATTACTCAGCCATAAAAAGAAACGAAACTGAGCTATTTGTAATGAGGTGGATAGACCTAGAGTCTGTCATACAGAGTGAAGTAAGTCAGAAAGAGAAAGACAAATACCGTATGCTAACACATATATATGGAATTTAAAAAAAAATGTCATGAAGAACCTAGGGGTAAAACGGGAATAAAGACACAGACCTACTTGAGAATGGACTTGAGGATATGGGGAGGGGGAAGTGTAAACTGTGACAAAGCGAAATAGAGGCATGGACATATATACACTACCAAACGTAAGGTAGATAGATAATGGGAAGCAGCCGCAGAGCACAGGGAGATCAGCTCGGTGCTTTGTGACCGCCTGGAGGGGTGGGATGGGGAGGGTGGGAGGGAGGGAGATGCATGAGGGAAGGGATGTGGGAACAGATATATATGTATGACTGATTCACTTTGTTATAAAGCAGAAACTAATAAAAAAAATAAAATAAAATAAAAAAAAAGAAATTGTGGTACATATACACAATGGAATATTACTCAGCCATAAAAAGGAATGAAATTGAGTCATTTGTTGAGACGTAGATGGATCTAGAGACTGTGGTACAGAGTGAAGTAAGTCAGAAAGAGAAAAACAGATATCATATATTAACACATGTATGTGGAACCTAGAAGAATGGTACAGATAAACCGGTTTGCAGGGCAGAAGTTGAGACACAGATGTGGAAAACAAACGTATGGACACTAAGGTGGGAAAACCATGGTGGTTTGGGGATGGTGGTGTGCTGAATTGGCGTTTGGGATTGACATGTATGTGCTGATGTGTACAGAATTGATGACTGGTAAGAACCTGCAGTACAAACAAACAAACAAAAAACTTCTAATACTAAACTCTCTTTGAGTTATTTGTATGGAAATATGTTAATATAAATGTTTCAGACCTTACATGAAATGTCTAGAAATCTTATATGTTCTGGTGTAATGTTATAAGTCATAATTCTAGTTATTACTTTAAAATGTATATCTCAGAGGGCTTCCCTTGTGACACAGTGGTTGAGGGTCCGCCTGCCGATGCAGGGGACACGGGTTCATGCCCCAGACCGGGAAGATCCCACATGCCATGGAGTGGCTGGTTCCGTGAGCCATGGCCACTGAGCCTGCGCGTCTGGAGCCTGTGCTCCACAACGGGAGAGCCTGCAACAGTAAGAGGCCTGCGTACCACAAAAAAAAAAAAAAAAAATGTATATCTCAGAAATAACTAAATTTCCTTGTCAATTGCATTATTATGAACTTTCATCAAATCTTTAACCATTTTCATTTTTAAGTCTTTTGTCATTTACAGACAGTTCTGGGTGTACTCTGATGCTTTTGCAAAAATGTTCCTATAAAAGGGTTTCATCTTCAAGGAATTCATGGAAAAGATTCTGACAAGTACAGGTTTCTGGTAACTGACTATACTGCTGAACTGAATAAATAAGCCTTTTCAGAACTCTAATGGGAAACTGATGAATTCATAAAACTGCTAACAAAAGATCAATATGAAAAAATAATAATTACATGGGACTGAGTGAACTGATGAGTATGATTATAAATTTTTGTGACTTTCTGTTTGAATAAAAAAAAATCCCACAGGAACTCAGAGGCAAAAATATACAAATCAATTTTCACTGCAAAGTAAAGGAGCTGTTACCATGGAGGATTACTGGACTGAATGTCAATATTATGACATAGTATGAGTGTGTATCGTGTTTGATAATAGCAATCATTGTTGCTTTTGTTGTGGTCATCCGTTTACAATGCTTGGTGTCAGTTTATTTATCTCTTGTAAAAATTATATACAGTGTGTGTGGGGGGAAAAACAAACAAACAAACAAGAAAAAACAAAACTCAATCCAAAAATGGGCCAAAGATCTAAATAGACATTTCTCCAAAGAAGATATACAGATTGCCAACAAACACATGAAAGAATGTTCAACATCATTAATCATTAGAGAAATGCAAATCAAAACTACAATTAGATATCATCTCACACCGGTCAGAATGGCCATCATCAAAAAATCTAGAAACAATAAATGCTGGAGAGGTTGTGGAGAAAAGGGAACCCTCTTGCACTGTTGGTGGGAATGTAAATTGATACAGCCACTATGGAGAACAGTATGGAGGTTCCTTAAAAATCTAAAAATAGAACTACCATATGACACAGCAATCCCACTACTGGACATATACCCTGAGAAAACCATAATTCAAAAAGAGTCTTGTAAGAAAATATTCATTGCGGCTGTGTTTACAATAGCCAGGACATGGAAGCAACCTAAGTGTCCATCATTGGATGAATGGATAAAGAAGATGTGGCACATATATACAATGGAATATTACTCAGCCATAAAAAGGAATGAAAATGAGTTATTTGTAGTGCAGTGGATGGACCTAGAGTCTGTCATACAGAGTGAAGTATGTCAGAAAGAGAAAACAAATACTGTATGCTAACACATATATATGGAATCTAAAAAAAAAAAAAAGAAAAAATGGTCATGAAGACCCTAGGGGCAAGACAGGAATAAATAGACAGACCTACTAGAAAATGGACTTGAAGATACAGGGAAGGGTTAGGGGAAGCTGGGAGAAAGTGAGAGAGTGGCATGGACATATACACTACCAAACGTAAAATAGATAGCTAGTGGGAAGCAGCCGAATAGCACAGGGAGATCAGCTCGGTGTTTGTGACCACCTAGAGGGGTAGGATTGAGAGGTTGGGAGGGAGGGAGATGCAAAAGGGAAGAGATATGGGGACATATGTATATGTGTAACAGATTCACTTTGTTATAAAGCAGAAACTAATACACCATTGTAAAGCAATTATACTCCAATAAATATGTTTTAAAAAACAAAACAAAACAATAAATCATTCTTTGATATCACAGCCATACTTCTAAAATATTATTAAGTTGTCTCTCCTTTGTCACCTCCCATTTACTCCTCAATTCATTGTAATCTGCCTTTATCCGCATGGTTTTCCCATTTCAGTGAATGATAACAATCTACCCAGTTACTAAAACCAGATATTTGGAGCTATTATTTTACTCTTTTACTCCAATATCCATCCAACCACTTGGATTTCTAATAGACATTTCAAAGCTAATGTATCAAAACTGAATCTTTTATCACCAATCCCCAAAACCTGATTTACTTACTGTTTTCTCCATCTCAGTTAGTAGCAACTCCATCCTTCAAGCTACTTAAGCCAAAAACATCGGGCTTATTGTTGACTGCTTTCTTTATCTTTCTGATAGAATACATCAGGATATCTTGTGTATATACCTTTTATAATATATTCAGAATCTGATGACTTCCAGAGCCATTCCTTGCATGAATTAGTTTTATAGTTTCATAACTTGGCCTCTCTGCTCCCACCTTTGCTTCTCTATAGTTTATTCTCAACTAATGGCCAGAGTGATCCTTTTGAAATATAAATCAGATATTTCTCTGCTCTAAGCCCTCCAATGGCTCCTCAATTCAACCACAATAATAACTAAAAATCCTCGTTATGCTCTACGAAGGCCTTACAAAATTTGATTCCCATTCCCTCACTAACCTTATCTTCTACTTCTCTATCCTTCTCTCACTTCATTCCAGTCAATCTGAACTTCTTGTTTCTTGAACATATCGGGAAAGCTCTACCCAAGATGTTTACACTATCATCTATGTCTGGAAAATTCTTTCCCAGATATCTACCTTCCTCATCCTTTCTTTTCTCAGTGAGGCCTATCCCTGACCAATTCCACTACTACCCTGTCACTCTCATTCTTTTAGCCTTCTCTATTTTTTCTTTTATAGTACTTCTCATCTTCCAGTATACTATAAAATTTCTTACACTATAGCAGAATGTTTACTTCTTGCAAAAATTAAACTGATTATGGTACCTAAGAGACACCAACAACTAAGAGATGAGGTGAACTATGTCATTCTGAGGCAGTTTCATGACATATTGTTTTGTCCACAGTAAGGACTTAAAATGGGGCTCTCAGAACAGAAACTTGGATCTCAGGAGGCAAATAGATGACTATCTCAGAAGGAGCTAAAAGCCAAAAATCAAGAGGCCTTTAAGGAATGAAGTGCAAGTTTCAATTGAGCAATATTTTCTGGAATTCATGCTACATTTCAGACAGTGCTAGTCCCCATAGACAGACTCAAGTTCAGTTAGTGGGAGGATAGAAGAATGTTCATTAGTCTGATAAGTAATGAGACCAAAGAAACTTCCAATCACTATATTTAGTAACAAAATCGAGAGGAATTGAAGCAAAGTATGCTTCTGAAGAACAACCTAGAATATTGGTTCTCCTATTTTACTGGGCATCATTATCATATGAGGAACTTCCTGGGACCATTGAGAATACAGTCCTGGGAACATCGATAATGAGAATGCTCAAAATAAGGAGCCCTCAAAATTTGTAATTTAAAAAGCTCTTTGAGATGCTTCAAATGGAGTCAATCCTCTGACCTGTTATATGTTTCATTTTGGCTTGCCCACTACAAGATTTGTGTATAATCTTGGGGAGAGTTGGGGCCTGAAAGAAAGAGCCAAATAGCTTCTGCAATAGGGAAATACAGAATGTGAAGGGTAAATCAACACAGTGTTAATAAAGGAAAGGGCTCAACATTTTCATCCCCTTTACCTTGTAAGTACCAGGAGGGAAATTTTTAGCTTTCTTTGCCATCATCTATTCTTTGTCAATCACTTTGTCTGCCACATTGTAGGAGTTTCCTAAATATTTATGGAATTGAGCACATAATATTAAAGCACTGGTGATAGGTGTTTTGTGTTTTTCTCCCTCTAAGTGTTTTGAAACTCACTTTTTTTTTTTTTTTTTTTTTTTTGCGGTACACGGGCCTCTCACTGTTGTGGTCTCTCCCGTTGCAGAGCACAGGCTCTGGACGTGCAGGCTCAGAGGCCATGGCTCATGGGCACAGCCGCTCCACAGCATGTGGGATCTTCCCAGACCGGGGCATGAACCCGTGTCCCCTGCATCGGCAGGCAGACTCAACCACTGCGCCACCAGGGAATCCCTGAAACTCACTTTTTAACTTACTTTGTAATGGAAGCTCTCTAAGACAATATCTATTCTTTCAACATAGTCATTAAAATGCACTGATGGGGCTTCCCTGGTGGCGCAGTGGTTGAGAATCTGCCTGCTAATGCAGGAGACAGGGGTTCGAGTCCTGGTCTGGGAGGATCTCACATGCCTCAGAGTGGCTGGGCCCATGAGCCACAACTACTGAGCTTGCGCATCTGGAGCCTGTGCTCCACAACAAAAGAGGCCACGATGGTTAGAGGCCCATGCACCACGATGAAGAGTGGCCCCACAACTAGAGAAAGCCCTCTCACAGAAACGAAGACCCAACACAGCAAAAATAAAGAAATAAATTAATAAACTCCTACTGCCAACATCTTAAAAAAAAAAAAAAAAACGTATTGATAAGGGGTTTCCCTGGTGGCACAGTGGTTGAGAGTCCACCTGCCGATGCAGGGGACACGGGTTCGTGCCCCAGTCCGGGAAGATCCCACATGTCGCAGAGCAGTTAGGCCTGTGAGCCATGGCCGCTGAGCCTGTGCATCCGGAGCCTGTGCTCCGCAACGGGAGAGGCCACAACAGTGAGAGGCCCACGTACCGCAAAAAAAAAAAAAAAAAAAAAAAAAAAATGCACTTATAAAATTCAAGAACTCTACTTCTAAATAAGGCAAACACTGGTAATCAGAACTGGGTATTTTACCAATTTCCATAGAGAAAAATTTGCTGCCCTTTTTCTTTTTTTAATATTTTTATTTATGTATTTATTTGGCTGTGCCAGGTCTTAGTTGCGGCATGCGAACTCTTAGTTGCAGCATGTGGGATCTAGTTCCCTGACCGGGGATCGAACCCAGGCCCTCTGTATTGGGAATGCGGAGTCTTAGCCACTGGACCACCAGGGAAGTCCCTGCCCTTTTTCTTTTTTTTTTTTTTTTTTTTTTGTGGTACGCGGGCCTCTCACTGTTGTGGCCTCTCCCGTTGTGGAGCACAGGCTCCGGATGCGCAGGCTCAGCAGCCATGGCTCACGGGCCCAGCCGCTCCGCGGCATATGGGATCCTCCCAGACCGGGGCACGAACCCGTATCCCCTGCATCGGCAGGCGGACTCTCAACCACTGCGCCACCAGGGAGGCCCCCTGCCCTTTTTCTTGATAAAGAAAATATCACTGTCTGTCCAGATGATGAAAAGTCTGTGTTCAGATCTTCCATTAGTAAAGAAATTCATACTTTTGCATGCCCTGTAGTTAGTGCAGGTTGATTCTGCCCTCCATTCTTTTTTCTTTTTGAGTGAGGAATCTTAAACCATCCAATTTTAAACTAGGTCTCTAACCTGGACAAGTAATGATACATAAAAATACATTATAGTTAATGACAGAATGCACTTTACTGATAATTAGGCCATTGATATTCCTTTTTGGTCACTAGCTGCTTCTGTGAGCTCTGAAATTGCTGCCTGTCCAATAGTGTTACTATACCACTTTAAGGCAGTCTAGTTCACACCAATGTAAAGTTATACAAACTACTACAATTTGTAACTTTTGCAGATTTCTGATTATGTTGAGATTTCCTTCTATTGTTTAAGTAGTATGAAGTGCTTTAATAGAGTGCATTTTATGTTTTCTAGGACCAACAAGCATTGGAGTGAAAGAGTGTGACAAACATCACCATAATCTGTTTATCTAAATCTATCTCTACGTGTTTTTTGAAAACTTCAGTCTCCCTCAGATTCCTCCCAGAGTTCTAACAGTCCCCTAGATGTGTGGCCTGTATGCTAAGTCAAATGTCTTCCCAGGTACAATGTAGTGTCTGTAGTTTTCCTTCTCTCCAGCATTGCTCTGTTGTTTCAGTGACTCTTGTTGCTACTAGTGTCAAAAGTGGAACGTATTTCACAGATGCCAATTTCCACTAAATGTGCAAATGCTGCTGCTGTTTTTGCCTGCTGCAATATCTAGACAAAGAGGTCAGATACTTAGCCTGACAACAGTGACATTGGTGCTATGGGCACAAATTCCCATTATAGCTAATGTTACTCTCAGAACCCCATGTCTTCTCATTTTTTTCTATATTCTTTGTGTCCAAGTAGATCCTCATGGGACATTAAGCAGCCATAATAAGAGCCATATTAGTCCCAGGATATCCAGAGATTGGTGAATCCAAGCCTGGTGAGAATTCAAACAAGCATTCTTGATAACTTACATTGTTGTCCTTATCTACATCACATAATATGATGGACACTAATTGTAGTAGCAACATAGATTATTAAAATATCCATATAGTACATTGCTTCTAAAAATGGCCATAACAATCCTTCCCATTCTACATGCCCTTTTGCAATACTACATTGCCAGTCCTTCCAGCAGGAGGTAGAGTGTCTTTCTCGTCCCCTTGAATCTCATCTGTTCCATGATTTGTTTAGTTCAATAGAATATGACAGAAGTGATGCTTGTGACTTCCAAGCCTAAGCTGTAAGATGTCTGGCAGCTTTCATCTTCACCCTCTTGGAACCCAGTTTCCAAGTAAAGGAACATGGGCCAATCTACTAAATGATTAGAGACCACATACAGAGAGAGTGGTTTCAGGGAGAAGAAAAGTGACCCAGTTGACAACTGGCACCATGATTCTAGGCATATGAAATCATCTTGGGTCTTCCAGTTCTCTCCAGTATCATGAGACAAGCATCCCTTCAGAACCCTACCAAAATGTCTGACTCAAAGAATTGTGATGAAAATAAAGGTCGTCACTTTAAGCCACTAAATTTGGGGGTAACTTGGCATCAATAGGTAACTGAAACATCCTTTTTCTCTGGAAACAGTCTTCAGCATACAGAGAAATCTTCAGTGTCCGTGTGTACATGACATTTCCTTGACCATGCTTTATAACTGATTGATTCCGGGGTAGAACCCTGACCCAGAGTAAACCAATCAGATGATCTTTCCTAAGAAATCTAAGGAATGAAGAAACACAGAGATTGGGAGCCCTTAGAGCATTGTAACATTAACAAGCAACCAGAAAGAAAATTATGTGTCTCATTTCCAAAGGACTATTCTGGTTCTTACTCTCCCAAGCCTTGCTTATTTAACAATTCCTTTAGCTCTGTGAGTTAGCTGAATATTATTCCAATACATTCTCATACACTTCATTTTCTTGCATAAGCCATAGAAGTGTAGGCAAAACTTACACATAGCAATTCAAATGTACCAAAAGAGTTCCTTATTTTTTTTTTATTTTTTATTTTTTTTGCGATATGCGGGCCTCTCACTGTTGTGGCCTCTCCCGCTGCAGAGCACAGGCTTCGGACGCGCAGGCCCAGCGGCCATGGCCCACAGGCCTAGCCGCTCCACGGCACGTAGGATCATCCTGGACCAGGGCACGAACCCGCGCCCCCTGTATCGGCAGGCAGACTCCCAGCCACTGTGCCACCAGGGAAGCCCAAGAGTTCCTTTTTATTTTCTCTGAATTTCATTTTAACTTTGCTCTGAAGTTCCATTTTAAGTAAAGGAGTCAAAACATTTTTATTTCAGCTAAAATCAAGTTCATTCCAATTAGTGCCCCTCATTTCAGTTATCTGGGACAAAACAAGTTTAGGGGGCTTCTACTCCTCCAATTAACTTGCCTTTCTCGTCACATTATCTCTCCTTAGCTATCATCTATATGCAAGGGAATGTATACGTTATAATATGGTGGCAGGGAAAAAGCCTGTAGTCTGAGTCTGTCCTTCATCTTTTCACCTGTCTCCACTGGGTAGTCCAACTGGTATACACTGGTTTCATTTCCAGCACCAGAAGAACTTTATAATTTTTTAGTGGGTGGTTGTCTCCCTTACATAATATCCTCCTCTTCTCTTACTCTGATTCACACACAAAAATTCTATGATCTGACTCAGCCAAGCATAGCTCTTGATATATATAAAAGCCAAGCTATGGAAGAAATACAAATTCCTTTTATTCCTTCAAGAAATCCTGACTCCTTCAAACACTCAGAAACACTTCTATATAAGCTTTCTTGATAAGTTCTTTTAAAAAGTCTATTTTGCAGCTGCTTCCCACTAGCTATCTATTTTATGTTTGGTAGTATATAAAAGCAGCCACATAGCACAGGGATACCAGCTTGGTACTTTGTGACGACTACCTAGAGGGGTGGGATAGGGAGGGTGGGAGGGAGGGAGACGCAAGAGGGAAGAGATATGGGAACATATGTATATGTATAACTGATTCACTTTGTTATAAGCAGAAACTAGCACACCATTGTGAAGCAATTATACTCCAATAAAGATGTAATAAATAAATAAATAAAATGTCTACTTTGAAACTCAAAGACAAAAAAAAAAGACTCCTTTGTTCTCAAATATATTTTGTTATTGGGTGTGTATCCCAATATGACAACCAGGAAACAAGAATTACTGAAAATTAAATAATAATAGTAATTAAATATCTTAAAAATACTATACTCATTATATCTGTTGTTTGCTATCCAAATGTCCTTAATTATTACTGATGGTATGACCTAGTCTAAATTCATTTGCCTCATTCCCTTTTCTAATTAGCTAGAGATAGCAAGTCCCCACTGGCTTCACAGAATTCAAAATATGAATTTAAACCTAGACTAACTTAGACATGAAACAAAATGACTCTTCAGAAAGATAAGGTTGGCAGGATATAAGTAGAATTTTACTATTTGAATTGGACATGAGTGGGAAGGAGTCTGTTTTAGGCAGGGTCTAGCTAGATGTTCCAAGAATGGCACCTGAAGGAGCCCCATAATCCTAGTTTCAGAAGAGAGTGGTACCAAAATACCTAATCAAAAGAATGGGATTTTCAGTGAGATAATCTGGAACCAGGCAGGAAGGTTGTCATTAAGGGGCAGTTTACCATGTGTATTCATATTCTGACTAATGGACTAGACATGAGAGGACAGAATCTGGGAAAAATTTAAATGAGTTGTAGTAGCCAGTCTTAAAATAGAAGGCTAGAATATTAGGAAGGATTGCTGATTGATTAGAACTAATTTGGGCAAACCAGGCAGCTCGTTAAAAATATGGCCAACATGAGCCTGGTATGGGAATGAAGAAAATAAACAATAAAAAATATGCAACCTTGCAGCTGCATGCCTAGAGTTCACCTATAGCATGCTGAGCGGCTTAGTAAGGGAAGCAGCAGTTGATGTATGGAAGATAAAGAACAGAGAAAGCATATAACTTTCAGAACTGTGGTTTAAGAATATTCATCCAGCATATACTACAATAATTGAAATAGTATTGATATATTAGAGAATGGAAGTTTGGAAACCAGTTGAAAGTTCTTTATTTTAATAATTCTGCAACAGTTATGTTGTAAAATACTGTTATATTTATATATATACCTCTCTTATAATTCCTTTACTAAGCCAAGTTTGAAGTATAAATGCATACACTCCTTAAATAGGAATCTCACATAATTATTACACATCTTTGTAATATTATTTATTCCTTTTGGTGAAATGCACAGTAGCCAAGGTGGTACAAGGTTGATTTGTGTTCATCCTTTGCTATAGTTGTCAATACAAATTTCCAGCCAGATTTTCCATTATTATAGACCTGCAACAATTCTTTCTTATGGTCCCCTTATCTGGGCTAACTATAGCAAATTCTTCATTTATGTGTTAGTTTGCTAGGACTGCCATAACAAAATACCACAGACTGGGTGGCTTAAACAACATATATTTATGTTCTCACAGTTCTGGAGACTAGAATTCCAAAATCAAAATGTTCTTGGAAATTTTGGTTCCTTCTGAAGGCTATGAGGGAAAGATCTGTTCCAGGTTTATCTCCTTGACTCATAGATGGCCATTTCCTTGTGCCTTTACATCATCTTCCCTCTGTACTTATCTGTGTCCAAATTTCCTCTTCTTGAAACAGCACCCATCTTATTGGGTTAGAGCCCAACCTAATGACCTCATTTTAATTTAATTACCTCTTTAAGACTCCATCTTTAAACACAGTCACATTCTGAGGTACTAGGAATTAGGACTTCAATATGTGAATTTTTGTGGGACACAATTCAGTCCATAAAAGTCCCCATCTAATATATATATATATATATATATATATATATATATATATATATATATATATTTTTTTTTTTTGCTTTAGGCAGAAGGTAAATATGGTTTTATAATCTAGGGTAAAATGAAATAAGTAGTTACTGTGTGTTTATTTATTTTTCTATCTTTGAATTTGATTTTTAATTCCTGACATGTTTCTGTTGACATCACAGCTTTTTTCTAAAATTTTATGGTATAAACTCATGATCATATAAGGAGGCCCTACTGGATAGTGTGTATTAATTCCAAAATGTTTTTTTCTAATTATTTTACCTTCATTTAATTTAAATCTCTTTAAATAGCCATTTAATTGGTCTTCCCATTTCTAGTCATTTTTTCCATCATTATATCTTATATGTTGCCACCAAAGAAGATATCAACATGTTACTCTCCTCAGCAAAAATCCACAATGATATTCCCCATTGTATACAAAATGAAATCCAAAATTTCCAGCCTGACATTCATGGTCTCATGTCAGCTTGTCTATCTAAGGCATATCTTCCAAATACTCATCCATACATCAGGCACACTTTTTGACATTCATGTGCTCTGCTTCTATAGCCGTGTTTTTACTAATGTTGTTCTCTTTTCCTTCCTTCTAATTTCAGTATGTTAAAGTTTTATGCATACATCAAAGAGCTGTTCAAATGCCATCTCCTCCATGAAGCCTTTCTACATTTACAGTCTACATCACACTCCATGTTCTCCTGTTGCATTTTCCTTAGAACTACATTACAATGTTTATCATAGTCTGCCTTGTATTAGTTACTTATGCACTTATCTGCCTTTTCCATTTATTTGGAAATTCCATGGATGGGGGGAAGTCAAGCTTTAAAGATCTTATTGATCTTTAAATCCCTCTATCAGAGTACATGGCACATAATAGAAATTTGACAAATATTAACTAACTTGAATAGAAGAATATGAAATACAAATTTCAGATTACCTGATTAAAATTAATTATATCAATTTGCGAGAGTCAGATTCGCTGGATTTGGTGATGAATTTGACATTGAAATTTATTTATATCTTTATAATTTTTGTAATAGGGTCATTTTCTGTTTTTCATATACACTAGGAATCCCATAATTACTCTTATTTCTTATGAAAACTGTCCAATTTCATCCTCAAATGTAAAACAAATAGATTTCCAATAGGAGTTGCACTGTCAGGAGATAACTGTGGCTACAGAAGCTAGGCAAGTCAAACAGAAAAACACGTTGGTAAATGGGGCCCTCAAAGGCCTATCAGAGCAATTAGCATCTGTTTTAACATTAGCTCTGGCAGAAAGAGTTTCAAAATTATTTCTCATCCACTTTAAAGAGCTTTTATTATAGAAACCCTGAGGTATTTTATATCTCACAGTGAAGAGCTTAGTTAGATAAAAATTGATGCGCCTGTGCCTGTTGTGAAACTAGAATTTATAACAGACAATTCTGAACCTGTTCTCTTCCTTGTATTATGCCTCAAAAGCATCTTCAAATGCTGTAACTAATCTTCTAAAATAATTGGTAACCAATCTGCACACCATTTACCATTTCCCGATATATGAACCATTATGAGAGCAGCCAGGTGCAATTCTTTTACAGCTCTTCCCAAACACTATTGAGCATCTAATGACCTTAACAAAATTATCTTCATTAGAATCTTGAATACTAATCCACTTTGTCTTGGTGAGGACATTATTTAGTAAAATGAGCTTTTGGTAATTTGCAGCCTGGAAAAAAAATACCTTTGTTTTAGGTACATTGCCCCATAAATGTTTTCTCTTATAACTCTTCAATTTCTCTATGTTTCAGTAATTTAATTGATACAGTATATTATTAGTAATCTTCATATATTTTATTTTCATTTATCTTAGAGATCTAAAGATATTGTAAAAAATACATAATGATACATTTTCCTAAAGGCTACGTCAAGATATGGAAATAAAAACACAAAGTAAGTTCTTCAATATGAAAACGTCTCTTTACTCCAGCCAAACATCTTTGCTTACCTTTCCAATGGACGAAATTGAAGATTAAATGGAAAAGTAATGTGTGTTTCCAATATGAAAGAACTCATTAGTTAACAGAAAAGCAAAACAAAAAAGGAAAACAAACAAAACCCAGTTTTCTACAAGCCAGGTAAGCTTCGTGAATAGAGAAGCTACTGGAATCCCTTCAAGAAATGTCCACATTCAGTTTGGGATAATTGAGAAAATATTAGATGGTATAATTCCATTGTCCATTAAAAATATTTTCTTAGGGATGCATAACTATTACTGGCATCTTAGTTTTTATCATCATAGTGATCAGAGGGATGGGTGTGCAGATTCCATGACTCATTTGGTTGGCTATTTAAAGACTATCACATGATGAAAGCAAAGCAGAGACTTGGGGCTTATAGCTGAGAATGTTCACCAGAGAGCCTTATGACTGATTTCAAGAATGCATGGATTCTTCCAACCTAACAATGCACCTTTCAGGAAATGTACTTAGGTATATTGGTATTCAGTTGCCTCTATTGCTTCACCTCTAGGGCTTTTTACTTCATTCCATACTCCCTTGGATATTGAATTTCATACCTTATCACAGAACTTTGCCTTTATGTTCAAATCATTTCATGACCTTGACTTTCTTCTTGTTTATTTTTTTTTCACTTGCCTCCTCAGTTTTTAAATTTCTGGAAAATTCTACAAGCAAAATACCTACTGGATTATTGTGAATCCTGTGAGAGTTTATCCCAGAAGGCCAAAATTTTCAGAAAGTACAACCTAAAGTATTCAGCTATGCATATTTTATGATTAAAATGTTCAAGTAGCTTATTTTAGAGGACTAATACAACACTGACTTTAACATTATTCATGAGGCATGTTTATTCTCACCACAGAGTACTATTGGAGATGATCTTCTTAAGAAATTACTTAGTTCAAATCCAATCATTTTCAGATGAGAATATTGAGGACCTAGAAGGGAAAAAAGACAAAAGAGCAAAACATAAAACAACCATATAGTTAGAGCTGGAACTAAACACAAAAGCTCCAGATTCTGAATTTAGTGCTCATCCTAGTGTCCCATGCTCTCTACCCCGTATTCTGTATCAATCACAAAACTTCCATTTAATTTTAGTAGGTCTTCTGTTCACACAACAAATTGTTTGCATCCAAGTTCTGTTGCATGTAGATATACATCATAGAAAAATACATACCATTTGAAGTTAATGCATCAGAGAGGCTTCTTACTTTGACCTCACAATTTAAGAGCTATTATTTTAGTCAGGCAGCAGCAGAAAAAGTTTGCTGTAATACGACAATAATGCACATATTGTTGAAGATGATAAATATTACATAATAAAACTAAGAATGTTATTTGGAACAATATATTTCAATGTTCTGAACCACAGTTTTGTCATCTATAAAGTAATATGAAAATGGGTAAGAATATCTAATAATTCCCATTATATTCAAACATGTATCACTATCCCAGTGTGCACTATCTTTGTGTGTGAAGTTTTATATTTAAGACTCCTCTTGATTACAAACACTAGTAACCCTAAGTTGCAAAAATAAAAGGAAATTTTCTCAATAAAATATGTCTTTTTTATTAAATTGCACTAATACATTAAGATAGGATGAATAATTAAAAATACCTTTACGGGCTTCCCTGGTGGCGCAGTGGTTGAGAGTCCGCCTGCCAATGCAGGGGACACAGGTTCGTGCCCCGGTCCGGGAAGATCCCACGTGCCGCGGAGCGGCTAGGCCCGTGAGCCATGGCGGCTGAGCCTGTGCGTCCGGAGCCTGTGCTCCGCAACGGGAGAGGCCACAACAGTGAGAGGCCCACATACTGCATAAAAAAAAAAAAAAAAAAAAAATACCTTTACACATCAGTTTCTACCTTCTCTATAACCCAACTTTTAACCAGAGTTAGTTTTATTGACAGTGTTCTTCTAACATATCACCTGAAAGAGTACTAATATCTTCAGGTAGGATAAGTGATACATGGGACAAGAAGGAGGTTTTACCAATAATTTGTAAATCTCATATAATAAAAGCACAATGAATAGATTTTTGATGTCATCAATAGCCATGTGGATTTACTATCCAGATATTCCAGATACTAGATTTCTGATATAGTTTGGACTTCTTTGAGACACAATTCACCAAAATGGATGGAGACAAACTAAACCTCAAAGAATTTTTTTTAAAATAGTGATTTACTCAAATTGCAAGAGATAAATTCCAATCGTGTGTGCATGTGTGATACAGAAAAGGGTTGGAAAGAAAAAGAGAATCTGCTTTTCCTTCCCTAGTCTAATTACCCTGTCTCCTTGAAACTCTGCAGGATATAAAAAAAACAGTGCCTAACTTCCCTGAATTCTGTGTTGTCCTATGTGAGGTTTTTCTCTTTCCCTGAGGTTTCACCTGAATTCTTCTGTTGGTACTTCTTCCTTTAAATTTTTCTCCCTCCTTGAATCTTCCGAATGCACTATCTTCCTAAATTATCATCTGTTATCAAGTAACAGAATTCCTGTGTTTCCTAGTAATCTTCAGAACTGCAGTCATCCACTAAAGATAATTTTCTCTCTAAGATTTTCACCTATCCAACAAAAGAGGGGCCTAAGTGCTGGACTTAAGGTCTAGTAACTTGGGGTGAAGCTGGGCTGTGGAATAGGTTTTGAGTAGGGGTTTGAAGGGATTTTGAGTGTAATACCAAATGATCCACTTCTGTGACCCTTGAAGCTTATACAATATGAGAAGCCCTCTAAAAAATGCTCTCAAATTTATAAACACAAAATTAGGTATGAAAGTGAATATTACTTTACAAAGAGGTAGAAAGAACATATTTTTAAAGGCTGACAAATAACTTAACTCTCAAAAAAAAATCCAGAAACAGAGCAATGTGAGCAAGACTATAGAATAGAAAGCCCCAGCGCCCATTCTCCCACAGCAACATTAATTTGAAAATGATATACATATCACAATATATTTATGAGAAGTCCAGGTTCCAGTAAAGAAGTTGCAGCACCTCAAATGAGCAAATAAACAGTAACAGCCACATTGAAATTGGTAACAATAAAATATTTTAAAAAGAAAAAACCCAATAAAATTATGAATTTTTTTTTTCTAAATATACGAACAAAATTTACACACCTTTAACTAGACTAAGAAAAAAAATCAAATAAAATAAAAAATGAGGAGGAGCTTCAAGATGGTGGAAGAGTAAGATGTAGAGATCACCTTCTTCCCCACAAATACATCAGAAATACACCTACATGTGAAAGAACTCCTACAGAAAACCTACTGAACACTGGCAGAATACCTCAGACCTCCCAAAAGGCAAGAAACACCCCATGTACCTGGGTAGGACAAAAGAAAAAAGGAAAAACAGAGACAAAAGAATAGGGATGGGACCTGCCCCACTGGGAGGCAGCTGTGAAGGAAGAAATGTTTCCACACACTAGAAAATCCCTTCGCAGGTGGAGACTGTGGGTGGTGGAGGTGGGGAACTTCAGAGCCACGGAGGGGAGCACAGCAACTGGGGTGCAGAGGGCAAAGCAGAGAGATTCCCCCACAGGGGATCGGTGACGGTCAGCACTCACCAGGCCAAGAGGCTTCTCTGCTCACCCATCAGGGCAGATGAGGGTTGGAAGCTGAGGCTGCAGCTTTAGAGGTCGGATCCCAGGGAGAGGACAGGTTTTCACTGCGTGCACACACCCTGAAGGGGGCTAATGCACCAGAGTTAGCAGGCAGTGTGTCCAGGAAAAGGCCTGGAGCTGCCGAAGAGGCAAGAGACTTTTTCTTGCTTCTTTGTTTCATGGTGTGTGAGGAGAGAGGATTAAGAGCACCACCTAAATGAGTTCCAGAGATGGGCGCGAGGCGTGGCTCACAGTGCAGACCCCAGAGAAGGGCATGAGATGTTAAGGCTGCTGCTGCAGCCACCAAGAAGCCTGTGTGCGAGCACAGGTCACTATCCACAACTCCCCTCCTGGAAGCCTGTGCAGCCTTCCACTGCCAGGTTCCAGGGTTCTAGGGACAAACTCCCCAGGAGAAGACACGGTGCGCCTCAGGCTGTTGTAATGTCACACCGGCCTCTGCCGCCACAGGCTCCCATTGCATTCTGTACCCCTCGCTCCGCATGGCCTGAGTGAGGCACAGTCCCCTAATCAGCTGCTCCTTTAACCCCGTCCTGTCTGAGAGGGGAACAGATGCCCTCAGGCGACCTACACTCAGAGGCGGGGCCAAATCCAAAGCTGAACACCAGGACCTGTGTGAGCAAAGAAGAGAAAAGGAAATCTCTCCCAGCAGTCTCAGGAGCAGCAGATTAAATCTCCACAATCAACTTGATGTACCCTGCATCTCTGGAATAATTGAATAGAAAATGAATCATCCCAAATCGAGGCAGTGGACTTTGGGGGCAAAGGTATATATACATATATATATATATATATATATATATATATATATATATATATATATATATATATATATATATATATATATATATATATATATATATATGTATATATATATATATATATATATATATATATATATATATATATTCCCTTTTTCTCTTTTTGTGAGTGTTTATGTGTATGCTTCTGTGTGTGATTTTGTCTGTATGGTTTACTTTTACCATTTGTCCTAAGGTTCTGTCTGTTCATTTGTTTGTTTGTTGTTTTGTTTGTTTGTTTTTTAGTATAGTTTTTAACACTTACTATCATTGGTGGATTTCTTTTTTGGTTTGGTTGCTCTCTTTTCTCTTTCTTTCATTTTTTTATTACTTTTTAAACATTTTATTATTAATAATAATTATTTTATTATTTATTTTAATAATTTTATTTATATATTTATTTATTTTTCTCACTTTTACTCTGAGCCAAGTGGATGACAGGGTCTTGGTGTTCTGGCTGAGCATCAGGCCTGTGCTTCTGAGGTGGGAGAGGAGACTGAAGGACATTGGTCCACCAGAGACCTCCGAGATCCACATAATACAAAATGGCAAAAATCTCCCAGAGATCTCCATCTCAACACCAAGCCCCAACTCCACTCAACGACCAGCAAGCTACAGTGCTGGACACCTTGTGACAAACAACTAACAAGACAGGAACACAACACCACCAATTAGCAGAGACGCTGCCGAAAATCATAAGGTCACAGAAACCTCAAAACACCCCACCAGATGTGGACCTGCCACCAGAAAGACAATATGCAGTGTAATCCACCAGAACACAGGCACTACTCCACTCAACCAGGAAGACGACACAGCCCACTGAAGCAACCTAAACCACTGGGGGCAGACACCAAAAACAAAAGGAACTATGAACCTGCAGTCTGGGAAAGGAAGACCCCAAACAAAGTAAGGTATGCAAAATGATAAGACAGAGAAACACACAGCAGATGAAGCAGCAAGGTGAAAACCCACCAGACCAAACAAATGAAGAGGAATTAGGCAGCCTACCTGAAAAAGAATTCAGAATAATGATAGTAAATGATATACAAAATCTTGGTAATAGAATAGAGAAAATACAAGAAACCTTTAACAAGGAGGTAGAAGAACTAAAGAGCAAACAAACAATGATGACAACACAATAAATGAAAGTAAAATTTATCTAGATGGAATAAATAGCAGAATAACTGAGGCAGAAGAAAGGATAAGTCACCTGGAAGATAAAAGAGTGGAAATAACTACTGCAGAGCAGAATAAAGAAAAAAAAAAAAGAATAAAATTAAGGACAGTCTCAGAGACGTCTGGGACAATATTAAACACAACAACATTAAAATTATAGGGGTCCCAGAAGAAGAAGAGGAAAAGAAAGTGACTGAGAAATTACTTGAAGAGATTATAGTTGAAAACTTCCCTAATATGGGAAACGAAATAATTAATCAGGTCCAGGAAGTGTAAACAGTCCCATACAGCATAAATTTAAGGAGAAACAGGTCAAGGCACATATTAAACAAATTATTAAAAATTAAATACAAAGAAAAAAATCTTAAAAGCAGCAAGGGAAAAACAACACATAGCATACAAAGTAATCCCCATAAGGTTAACAGCTGATCTTCAGCAGAAACTCTGGAAGACAGAAGGGAGTGTCAGGACATATTTAAAGTAATGAAAGGTAAAAACCTACAACCAAGATTACTCTACCCAGGAAGGATCTCATTCAGATTCGATGGAGAAATTAAACCTATACAGACAAGCCAAAGCTAAGAGAATTCAGCACCACCAAACCAGCTTTACAACAAATGCTAAAGGAAATACTCTAGGCAAGAAACACAAGAGAAAGAAAACACCTACAGTAACAAATGCAAAACAATTAAGAAAATAGTAAAAGGAACATACATATTGATAATTATCTTAAATGTAAATGGATTAAATGCTACAACCAAAGCCATAGAATGGCTGAATGAATACAAAAACAAGACCCATATATATGCTGTCTACAAGAGACCCACTTCAGACCTAGGGAAACATACAGACTGAAGGGGGTGATGGAAAAAGATATTCCGTGAAAATGTAAATAAAAAGAAAACTGGAGTAGCAATTCTTATATCAGACAAAATAGACTTTAAAATAAAGACTATTAGAAGAGACAAAGAAGGACACTACATAATGGTCAAGGGATCAATCCAAAAAAATATATAACAATTGTAAATATTTATGCATCCAAAATCAGAGCACATCAATACATAAGGCAAATAGTAACAGCCATAAAAGGGGAAATTGACAGTAACACAATCATAGTAGGAGAATTTAACACCCCACTTTCACCAATGGACAGATCATGCAAAATGAAAATTAAAAAAATGAAACCCAACCAATATAGACATAATTGATATTTATTGGACATTCCATCCAAAAACAAGAGAATACACTATCTTCTCAAGGGCTCATAGAACATTCTGCAGGATAGATCATATCTTGGTTCAAAAATCAAGCCTTGGCAAATTTAAGAAAATTGAAATGGCATCAAGTATCTTTTCTGAACACAACGTTATAAGACTAGATATCAATTACAGGAAAAAATCTGTAAGAAATACAAACACATGGAGGCAAAAAAAAAAAAAAAAACACGACTTAAAAACCTAGAGATCACTGAAGAAATCAAAGGGGAAATCAAAAAAATACCTAGAAACAAATGACAAGAAAAACACAGTGACCCAAAACCTATGGGATGCAGCAAAAGCAGTTCTAAGAGGGAAGATTATAGCTATACAAGCCTACCTTAAGAAACAAAAAACGTCTCAAATAAACAACCTAACATTACACCTAAATCAATTAGAGAAAGAAGAACAAAACAACCCCAAAGTCAGCAGAAGAAAAGAAATCATAAAGATCAGTTCAGACTCATCAAGAAAAAAAGCAAGAAGACTCTAATCAATAGAAATAAAAATGAAAAAGGAGGACAACTGATACTGCAGTAATACAAAAGATCATGATAGATTACTACAAGCAACTATATGACAATAAAAGGTACAAACTGGAAGAAATGGATAAATTCTTAGAAATGCACAACGATCTGAGACTGAACCAGGTAGAAATAGAAAATATAAACAGACCAATCCCAAGCACTGAAATTGAGACTGTGATTAAAAATATTCCAACAAACAAAAGCCCAGGACCAGATGGCTTCACAGGCGAATTCTATCAAACATTTGAAGAGCTAACACCTGTCCTTCTCAAACACTTCCAAAATATTGCAGAGATAGGAACACTCTGAAACTCATTCTATGAGGCCACCGTCACCTGATTAAAAACAACAGACAATGATATCACAAAGAAAGAAATGTACAGGCCAATATCACTGATGAACATAGATGCCAAAATCATCAACACAATATTAGTTAACAGAATCCAACAGCAGATTAAAAGGATCATACACCATGATCAAGTGGGGTTCAACCCAGGAATGCAAAGATTCTTCAATATATGCAGATTAATCAGTATGATACACCATATTAACAAATTGAAGAATAAAAACCATATGATCATCTCAACAGATGCAGAAAAAGCTTTCAACAAATTTCAACAACAATTTATGAAAAAAAAACCTCCAGAAGGTAGGCAAAGAGGGAACTTACATCAACATAATAAAGGCCGTATATGACAAACCAACAGCCAACATCATCCTCAATGGTGAAAAATTGAAAATCTTTCCACTAAGATCAGGAACAAGACAAGGTTGCACACTATCACCACTATTATTCAATATTGTTTTGGAAGTTTTAGCCACAGCAATCAGAGAAGAAAAAGAAATAAAAGGAATCCAAATCGGAAAAGAAGAAATAAAGCTGTCAGTATTTGGAGATGGCATGATACTCTACATAGAGAATCCTAAAGATGCTACCAGAAAACATCTAAAGCTAATCAATGAATTTGGTAGGGTAGAAGGATACAATATTAATGCACAGAAATCTCTGGCATTCCTATACACTAATGATGAAAAATCTGAAAGTGAAATTAAGAAAACACTCCCATTTACCACTGCAAGAAAAAGAATAAAATATCCAGGAATAAACCTACCTAAGGAGACAAAAGACCTGTATGCAGAAAATTATAAGACACTGATGAAGAAATTAAAGATGATACAAATAGATGGAGAGATATACCATGTTCTTGGATTGGAAGAATCAACTTTGTGAAAATGACTCTACTACCCAAAGCAATCTACAGATTCAATGCAATTGCTATCAAACTACTACTTGCATTTTTTCACATATCTAGAACAAAAAATTTCACAACTTGTATGGAAACACAAAAGACCCCGAATGGACAAAGCAATCTTGAGAACGAAGAATGGAGCGGGTGGTATCAGTCTCCCTGACTTCAGACTATACTACAAAGCTACAGTAATCGAGACAGTATGGTACTGGCACAAAAACAGGAATATAGTTTAATGGAACAGGATAGAAAGCCCAGAGATACACTCACGCACATATGGTCACCTTGTCTTTGATAAAGGAGGCAAGATTATACAGTGGAGAAAAGACAGCCTCTTCAATAAGTGGTGCTGGGAAAACTGGACAGGTACATTTAAAAGTATGAAATTAGAACACTCCCTAACACCATACACAAAAACAAGCTCAAAATTGATTAAAGGACTAAATGTAAAGGCAGACACTATCAATCTCTTAGAAGAAAACTTAGGCAGAACACTCTATGACATAAATCACAGCAAGATCCTTTTTGACACACCTCCTAGAGAATTGGAAAAAAAACACAAAAATTAACAAAGTGGACCTAATGAATCTTAAAAGCTTTTGCACAGCAAAGGAAACCATAAACAAGATGAAAAGACAACCCTCAGAATGGGAGAAAACATTTGCAGGTGAAGGAACTGACAAAGGATTAATCTCCAAGATTTACAAGCAGCTCATGCAGCTCAATAACAAAAAAACAAACAAGCCAATCCAAAAATGGGCAGAAGACCTAAATAGACATTTCTCCAAAGAAGATGTACAGATTGCCAAGAACCACATGAAAGAATGCTCAACATCATTAATCATTAGAGAAATGCAAATCAAAACTACAATGAGATATCATCTCACACCAGTCAGAATGGCCATCATCAAAAAATCTACTAACAATAAATGCTGGAGAGGGAGTGGAGAAAAGGGAACACTCTTTCACTGTTGGTGGGAATGTAAATTGATACAGCCACTATGGAGATCAGTATGGAGGTTCCTTAAAAAACTACAAATAGAATTACCATATGACCCAGCAATCCCACTACTGGGAATATATCCCAAGAAAACCATAATTCAAAAAGAGTCACGTACCAAAAATATTTATTGCAGCTCTATTTACAATAGCCAGGACATGGAAGCAATCTAAGTTTCCATCATCGGATGAATGGATAAAGAAGATGTGGCAAATATATACAATGGAATATTACTCAGCCATAAAAAGAAACCAAATTGAGATATTTGTAGTGAGGTGGATGGACCTAGAGTCTGTCATACAGAGTGATGTAGTCAGAAAGAGAAAAACAAATACCATACGCTAACACATATATATGGAATCTAAGAAAAAAAATGTCATGAAGAACCTAGGGCTAAGACGGGAATAAAGACACAGACCTACTAGAGAATGGACTTGAGGATATGGGGAGTGGGAAGGGTAAGCTGTGACAAAGTGAGAGAGTGGCATGGACATATATACTCTACCAAACTTAAAATAGATAGCTAGTGGGAAGCAGCCACATAGCACAGGGTGATCAGCTTGGTGGTTTGTGACCACCTAGAGGGGTGGGATAGGGAGGTTGGGAGGGAGGGAGACACAAGAGGGAAGAGATATGGGAACATATGTATATGTTTAACTGATTCACTTTGTTATAAACAGAAACTAACACACCATTGTAAAGCAATTATACTCCAATAATGATGTTTAAAAAAACTAAAGCTTTCATGAAATATTAGTCAGACCTAGTAAATAAATTTAATAACTTTGCAGGATTAAACATCAACATTCAAATTTAAGTTGCCTTTTTACACACTAACAAAAAATTATTGAAAAATAAAATTAAGAAAATAATCCCATTTACAATAGTATCAAAAATATAAATTCCTTTGGAACAGACTTTTTGTGTGGTAACACAAAATCTTTACAAATACTTACAAATACAATATTGTATAGACTCTATGTTGTATAGTACATCTCTCAAATTTATTCATCTTATATAACTTCAAATTTGTACACTTTATCCTCAACATTTATCCCTTCCCCCCAGTCCCTGGGAAATGGAATTCTACTCTCTGATTCTGTGAGTTTGACTACTTTAGATCCGCACATAAGTGGTACCATGAAGTATTTGTTCTTTTGTGATTGGTTTATTTCACTTTGTATAGTTTCATCCATGCCATTGCTGATGGAAGGATTCCCTTCTTTTTATGGCTGAATAATATTCCATTGTATGTATATACCACATTTTCGTTTTTCATTTATCCTTTGATGGACATGTAGATTCCTTCCATGTTTTGGCTATTGTGAATAATACTGCAATGGACATAGGAATGCAGATATCTCTCTTAGTTCTGGATTTCACTTATTTTAAATATATACACAGAAGTGGGATTTCTGAATAATATGGTAGTTCTTATTTTAATTTTTTTTAGAACCTCCATAATGTTTTCCATAGTGCCTCCACCAATTAACATACCAACTAACAGTGTACAAGGGTTCTAATTACTCCATATATTCTCCAACTTTTAATATCATTTGTTTTTTAAAAATATCCATCCTAAGGATATGAAATGATATATCTTGTGGTTTGATTTTCATTTTCCTTGATGATTTTATTGTTGAGCAACTTTTATATAACTATTGGCCATTTGTATGTCTTTTCTGTAGAAACATCTATTCAATTTTTCTACTTTTTATTTTTAAAAGAGTTATTTGTTTTTGTACTATTGAGATGCAGTAGTTCCTTATATATTTTGAGTATTATTCCTTTATCAGACATATCATTTTCCAATATTTTCTTCCATTCTGTAGGTTACCTTTTCATTTTTATGATTATTTTCTTTGCTGCTCAGAAGGTTTTTAGTTTAATGCAATACCTCCTGTCTATTTTACTTTTGTTGCCTGTGCTTTTGCTGTCTTTTTTCAAAAACTCATTGCCATGGCTAATGTCAGGAAGAATTTTCCCTATATTTTCCTATAGAAATTTTACAGCTTCAGGTCTTTCTTTTCTATCTTTAATCCATTTTGTGTTGCTTTTTGTGTATGTTATAAGATAAAGGTTGAATTTTATCCTTTTGGTAGTGGATATTCAGTTTTCCCAGCACCATTTATTGAAGACATTATTCTTTACCCATTGGGTATTCTTGGCTTCCTTATGAGAGATCAGTTGACTATATATTGTGGATTTATTTCTGTGTCCTGTATTCTTTTCCATTGGTCTATTAATATGTTTCTATTCTAGTATCATATTATACCAATTACTGAAGTTTTGTTATATAGTTTGGAATCAGAAAGTGGGATGCCTCCAGCTTTGTCCTTCTTGATCAAAATTTCTTCAGCTATTTTTGGTCTTTTCTGATTCCATGTCAATTTTAGGATATATTCTATTTTTATAAAAATGCCACTGGGTTTTGATAAAATTGCATTGAATCTATAGATAGCTTTGAGCAGTATGAATATTTTTAAATACTATGCTTTTCATCCATGAACATGAGATATCTTTTCATTTATTTGCACCTAGTTTAATTTCTTTCATCAGTGTTTTGTAGTTTTCAGTGTACAAGTATTTCATCTCCTTGGTTAAGTATTTTATTTTTTTGATGCTTTTGTAAATGGATTGTTTTCCTAATTTTTTTCAAGTTTTTCATTCTTAATATATAGATATGTAACTGATTTTTGTATATTAATTTTGCACCCTGTAGTTGTACTATACTTGTTTACTAGTTCTCACAAATTTTTATGGAATCTTAGGGTTTTCTACATGCAAGATCAAGACATATATAAGTATAAATAATTGTATTTCTTCCTTTGCAATTTGAATGCCTTTTATTTCTTTATCTTGCCTTATGGCTCTGGCTAGGATTTCAAGTACTATGTTGAATAGAATTTGTGAGAGTAGACATTCTCACCGTGTTCCAGATCATAATATAATATTAGCTGTGGTCTTGATTTTTATGGCATTTATTATGTTGAGGTACAGTCCTTCTTTACCTAGCTTGTTGAGAGATTTTATCATGAAAACATGTTGAGTATTGTCAAATGTTTTTTCTACTTCTTTTGAGATGATCATGTGATTGCATAATTCATTCTGTTTAATATGGTGTATCACATTGATAGATTGGCTTATGTTGAACCATCCTTTCATCCCATGGTCATGGTATGTGATCCTTTTAATGTCCTGTTGAATTCTGTTTGCTCTTATTTGGTTGCATCCATGTTTATTAGTGTTATTGGCTTATAGTTTGATTTTCTTGTGGTTTCTTTGTCAGGCTTTGGTATCAGGATAATGCTAACCCCAGAAAAGGAGTTTGGAAATATTTACCTCTTCTTTTTTTTGGAAGTGTTTTTAAATGTTTGGTATTGATTCATTACATGATTGGTAGAATTTACCTGTGAAGTCATCTGGTATTGGGCTTTTCTTTGTTAGAGAATTTTTATTACTAATTCAATCTCCTTATTTCTTATTAGTCTTTTTAGGCTTTCTATTTCTTCATGATTCAGTCTTGGTAAGTTATGTATTCCTAGGAATTTATTCAGGTTTTCTAGATTGTCCCTTTTTTTAGCATATAATTGTTCATAGTGGTCTTGGATCATCCATTACACTTTTGTGACATCCATTTTATTATTTCCTCTTCCATTTCTAATTTACCGATTTGAGTTTTCTCTCTTTTTTTCTTAGTTATTCTAGCTAAGGGTTTGTCAATTTTGTTTATCTTTTCAAAAAACTAAGTCTCTGTTTTGTCCATTTTTCTATTGTGTTTCTATTCTCCATTTATTCTTGCTTGTATCTATTATTTCCTTCCTTCTAATTTTAGTTATAGTTTTACCTTGTTTTTCTTGAGGTACAGGGCTTGGGTGCTTGAGACCTTTCTTCTTTTTATAAAAGTAAACAATTATCACTCTAAACTTCCTTCTTAACACTGCTTTTGCTATATCCCATAAGTTTTGGTATGTTCTGTTTTTATTTTCGCTTGTTTCAAGATATTTCCTCATTTCTTTTTTGATTTCTTCTTTAAACAAATGGTTGTTCAGGAGTATATTGTTTAATTTCCACATATTTGTGAATTTTTCAGTTTTCTTTCTGCTATTGATTTCTAGTTTCATTCCATTTTGTTCAGTAAAAATATATGATTTCAATTTTTTCTTAAACTTAAAACTTGTTTTTTGACCTAACGTGATCTATCCTGGAAAATATTCCATGTTTGCCTGAGAAAAAAAATGTGTATTCTGCTGCTTGGATGGAATGTTCTCTATATGTTAGTTGATGCGTTTGTTCTGTAGTGTTGTTCAAGTACTCTCTTACCCTATTGATTTTCTGTCTCTATGTTCTGTTATTGAAAATGGGGTATTAAAGATTCCTACTATTATTGTTTTATTCCCTATTTCTCCCTTCAATTCTCTCAATGGTTGTTTTATATATTTAGGCACCCTTCTATTTGATTTATACATATTCATAATTTTTTATATTCCTGTTGAATTTACACTTCAGTACCGTGTTTGCCTCTTATGCCAGGTTTTCATTTAATATGTAGTTTTTCTGATATATGTATAGCTACCCTTGTTCTCTTTTGGTTACCATTTGCATGGAATATCATGTTCTGTCCCTTTATTTTCAACCTAAATGTGTCCTTAAATCTAAAGTAGTCTCTTGTAGACAGCATATAGTTGGATCATATTTTTTTGTCCTTTCAGCCTTACTATATCTTTGTATAGGGGAGTTTAATTCGTTCAGATTTAAGGTAATTATTGATAGGGAAGGACATACTACTGGCATTTTGAATTGTTTTCTGAATATTTTGTAGTTCTTTTCTCTCTCTCTTCCTCTCAGTTATTTCTTTAAGTAAGGTTTTTGTCTTTTTTTCTTTTCTCCTTCTCTGCTTTTCATAATGTATATATTGGTTCACTTGATGGTGTTATATAAGTCCCTTAAGCTTTCTTCACTCACTTGCATTTCTTTTTGTTCCTCTAGCTGTGTAATTTCAAATAACCTATATTCCACTTCACTGACTCTTTCTTCTGCTTGACCAAATATGTTGTTGAAGTTTTCTACTGAATTTTTCAGTTCAGTCATTGTATTATTCAGCTCCTGTTTCGATCCTCTTTGGGTCTTTTCATGTTTTTTATGGTTTATATTTCTTTGTTCTTCTATAATTTTGTTCATGCATTATTTTTCTGATTTCTTTTAACTGTCTATCTGTGTTCACTTGTAGCTCTCTGAGCTCCTTTAACAATATTATTTTGAAGTATTTTGTCAATCAGTTCACAGATCTCTGTTTCTTTAAGGTCAGTTCCTCAAGCTTTGTTTTGTTCCTTTGATGGTTTCATGTTTCTCTGGTTATTCATGACCCTTGTAGACTTGCATATGTGTTTGCCTATTTGAAGAAGCCAAGCCGTCACTTCTTCCCATCTTTACAGACTGGCTTCAGCAAGGAAAGCTTTTCATCAGTCAGCCCAGCAATAGATTCTGAGTAGGCCTCTCTCTTGACAGGGTCCATATTTGACCCTGCTTCTGTGATCTGCAGGAAGGACCATTACTAAGGACTGTGTACCAGCTGTTCAAATCCTTGTGCTGGTTGTTGAGAGTTGCTGCCCCTTTTCTTTGTTCTTAGCTATGTCCAAATGATCTAGCCATGCTTATTCCCTCAATATTCTGTGTAACGTGAGAAAAGAAGACCGTCAAGTAGTACCTTGAAAAGTGGTGAAGTTGAATGCTCACTTTTCTCTCTTTTCTCAACAAGAAAACTTGCAGGCCATGGGAATGTCTCTTGGTGTACTGCTGTACTGGCTTGGAGGAGATGTGATGCAAGTAAAGTGAAACTTTTCTCCTTACTCTTTCAATGCATCTTTTCTTGTTTCTGTGTGCCACTGGGGTGTTGTAGCCTCTCACCTGGATTCTGGAGCACTCATGAAGTCATATATCCATGGATAGTTATTAAATTGGTGTTTCTCTAGGAGAACATGGGTTAGAGCCTCGTAACCCACCATCTTGATTATATCACTCCCTTTGTAACCCTTAGTAATACACTTAACCAAGGAGATGAAAGACTTGTATACTGAAAGCTACAAAATATTAACAAAATAAATTAAGGAAGACACAAATAAATGAAAAGACATCCTGTGGTCATGGATTCCAGTACTTAGTATTGCTAAAATGATTATATTACCTAAAGCTATATAAAGATTCAATGCTATCCCCATCAAAATATCATTGGCAATTTTTACAGACATAGAAAAACAATCCTAAAATTCTATGTAACCACAAAAAAGCCCCAAAGGTCAAAGCAGTCTTGAGAATCAAAAGAAATCTGGAGTATCACACGTTCTAATTTCAAAATATATTACAAAGCTACAACAATCAAAACAGTACAGTATTCTATGTTGTACCACTGAAGCTAATATAATATTGTGGGTCAACTATACTTGTTAAAAAAAAAGTATAGTCCTGGGATGATAACAGACATATAGACAAGAAGAACAGAATAGAAAGCCCAGAAATAAACTCATGCATGTACATGCAACTGATCTTCAACAAGGGAGTCAAGAAAAAACAATGGGGAAAAGAAAGTTTCTCAACAAATGGTGCTTGGAAATGGTTCTATGTTATCTCATACCACACACAAAAATCAATTCAAATGGATTGAAGTCTTAAGTTTAAGATCAGAAACTGTAGAATAATTACTGTATACAAAAACATAAAGGAAACACTTCTTGATATTGGTGTTGGTAATATTTTCTTGTATATGACACAAAAAGCACAGATAACAAAAGGAAAAATAGACAAGTGGGCCTATATCAAACTAATAATTTCCTACACAATAAAGGAAATAACCAATAAAATGAAAAGGTAACCTATGAAATGGGAAAAAAAAATATTTGCAAACCATGTATCTGATAAGGCACTAATATTTAAAATATATAAGGAAATCCTAAAACTCAATATTAAAATAACTTATCCTATTAAAATGAGCAAAGAAAGTGAATAGACATTTCTCCAAAGGAGACATACAAATGTCCAACAGGTATATAAAAAGGTGTTCAGTATCAGTAATTATCAGGAAAATGTAAGCCAAAACTACAATGAGATGTCCCCATTCTTTTAAGATGGCCATTTTTAAAGGAAAAACAAAACAAAACACATAAGATATCAAGCATTGGCAAGAATGTGGATAAATTAGAACACTTGCACACTAATTGTGGCAATATAAAATGTTGAAGCCACTATGAAAAACATTATAGAGATTTCTCAAAAAAATAGAACTACAATATGGTCCAGCAGTCCCACTTCTCAGTATATATCCAAAAAATTGAAATCAGAGTCTCGAAATGATATTTTCACTCCCATGTTCATTGAAGCATTATTCACAGTACTCAAGATATGGAAACAATGTCAATGTTCATCAATGAATGAATGGATAAAGCAAATGTGGTATTTACATACAATGAACTATCATTCAGCCTTTAAAAAGGTGAAACTTCTGCCATTTGCAATAACATGGATGAACACGTAGGGCATTGTGCTAAATGAACTAAGCCACTCAGACAAGGAAAAATGCTGAAGATTCCATTTATATGAGATATCTATAATAATCAGAGAATATACTATACTACAATAGTCAAAAAGAGAACCAAAATGTTGAATGATGATTTCCAGGGCCTGAGCAATGGGAGAAATGAGCAAGGGGTATAAAGTTTTAATTACACAAGATGAATAAGTTCTAGAGATCTGCTGTACAACATATTACCTATAGTTAATAATACTGTATTGTATACTTAAAAATGTGTTAATAGGGTGAACCTCAAGCTAAGTGTTCTTACCTCAGCAACAACAACAAAAAGAAAATGAAAAGATACAAAACAGACTGGTGGAAAATATTTACAAAATACATATCTGATAAAGCATTTTTGTCCAAGAATCATTAAGAAAATGTAAATAAAAATGAGAAGATACAATTTTGCCTCTCTTGAATGACTATAATAAATAATGCAGCTATAATAAATAATACAGATTTATAACAATGTTGGCAACGATGTGGAGAAATGGGAATTATCATACATTGCTGGTGAAAATGTAAAATGGTGCAGACATTATTGGAAAACAACCATTTCTTTAAAAGTTAAAAATACAATTACAATACAATAATTACAATAATAATAATTATTGTATGCTTACATGTGTTGGTTCATAACAACATTATTCATAACGTCCAAAAATTAAAACAACCTAAGTATCTATCAACTTGTGAATAAATATATAAAATGTGGTATATTCATACAATGGAATATTATTCAGCAATGGAAAGGAATGAACGATTGACATGTTATCACATGTATGAACCACAATAACCATACGCCAAGTGAAAGAAGTCAGACACAAGAGACCATATATTGCACAATTCTGTTCATATTAAATGCCCAGAAAGTGAAAATTTATGGAGACAGAAAGTAGGTTAGTGATTGTTTGGGGCTAAGGATAGGAAAGAGGATTAACTGTAAATGGACATGAGAGATCTTACTGCAGGGATGAACATGTTCTGAAACTAAGAGTGATGGTTACACTACTTTGTAAATTTACTAAATATAATTTTACTATTAAAATAAAACCCAGAAACATAGTATACTGTTTTATTAATAAATGTCTGACATTTTTATAATACTTTTTCTCATTTCTCACTGCATAATCTTTGAATATCTAACTATATTACAGTGATTTTTTTAAATAAATAAATTTATTTATTTATTTATTTATTTATTTATGGCTGCATTCGTCTTTGTTGCTGCACAGGGCCTTTCTCTAGTTGTGGTGACTGGGGGCTACTCCTTGTAGTGGTGCGTGGGCTTCTCATTGCAGTGGCTTCTCTTGTTGCAGAGCACAGGCTCTAGGCGCCCAGCCTTCAGTAGTTGTGGCACACGGGCTCAGTTGCTCCACGGCATGCGGGATCTTCCTGGACCAGGGCTCGAACCCATGTCCCCTGCACTGGCAGGCGGATTCTTAACCACTGCACCACAAGGGAAGCCCTACAGTGATTTTTTAATGTCATTATCTACACAGATACTAGAAAGATAACTTATTCTTTCTTCTTGGGTATTCCTAAAGGTATCCATAAAATGTATGCACATTTACAGACATTCTATCTGCTTTATTAATTTGAAATTTTGAATTAAGATCCCCAAGAATTTGCAAAAATACAACAGTTTCCATGTATTCTTCATCTAGTTTCCCCTAATGATAGCATCTTACATAGGTATAGTACCATATCAAAATCAGGAAATTGGCACTGATACAATATGTGTGCACCATCCTATGTAAACTTATTATATGTATAGATTCTTGTAACAACCACCATAATCAAGATACAGAACTATTCCATGGTCATATGTGTACCTTGTGATATCCTTTTATAACCACATCCACATATTTCTCCAACCAAACTCTGGAAACCCTGGAAACTTTTTGTTCATCTCTATCATTTTTGTCATTTTGAGAATGTTATTTAAAGGGAATCATACAATATGCTACCTTTTGAGAATGGCTTTTTTCACTTATCATAATGCCCTTGAGATTCATCCAAATTCTTGTGTGTATCAACATTTTGTTCCTTTTTATTGCTGAGTAATTGTCCATGATATGGATGCATCATGATTTGTTTGACCATTTACACATCATAGGACACTTTAGTTGCTTCCATTTTGGGCCAATACAAATAAAACTTCTCTGAACAATAGTATATAGTTCTCTGTGTGGATATGACTTTTCATTTATCTGGGATAAATGCCCAAGAAAGCAATTATTGGGTCACATGGTAAGTGTATTGTTAGGAGTGTATGTTTTCAGGAGTGGTTGTATCATGTTACATTCCCACGAACAATGGATGAGAGATTCAGATGCTACATCTCCACCAGCATTTTGTATTGCCACTATTTTTTTTTTAATTTTAGCTGTTTTAATAGATGTGCGGTGACATCTCTTTGTGGCTTTATTTCTCTAATAACTAGAGATACTAAATATATTTCATAGATTTATTTCCCATGTGCATATTCTCTTCAGTGAAATGTTTCTTCATGCCTTTTGCCCATTTTCTAACTGGATTATTCTTTTGTCTGTTTGCTTCTTTGTTTTACTCTTAAGCTTTCTGAATTTTTAATAACATTTAGACCTGAGTTCCTTATCAGATATATAGTTTGCAAATATATTCTCCCAGTCTGTTGCTTTTCTTTTCATCCTCTTAACAAGTCTTTCACAGAGCAAATGTTTAACATTGGAGGAAGTCCAACTTATTAATTTCTGTTTTCTTTTATAGATGATTCTTTTGATATCATGTCTAAATACCTTTTATCCTGGCTCTAGGTCCAAGAGATCTTCTCCTGTATTTAATTCTAACAGTTTTATAGTTTTAAGTTTAACATTTAAGTCCATGATCCATTTTGAGTTAATTTTTGTAAATGTGAGAGCTTTAATTCCAGGTCCTTTTAGCCTACTATTGTACAAATGTTTCATTATCATTTGCTAAAAAGGCTGTCCTTCCTCCATTGAATCAGAGTTGCACTTAGTCAAAAATCAAATGGTCACACATATGTATTTCTGTTTCTGTTCAATTTGGTTCCATTCATCTATGTGTCTATCCCTCCAACAATAACACACAGTCTTGATTACAATAGCTATATAAGTCTTGTAATTGGGTAAAGTGATTCCTCCTACTTAATTCTCCTTTTTCAAAATCACTTCAGCAATTCTAGTTCCTTTTTCTTTCCATATGACTTTTAGAACAATCTTGTCTACACCTATAAAATATCTTGCTGTGGTAGCGATACCATTATGTTAAAACTGTTTATCAATTTAGTAAAAATTGATATCTTTTCTATGTTGAGTTTTGCAATCTATAAACAGGCTATATATTTCCATTTTTTTTTATGCCTTATTTGATTTATTTCAGCAGTGCTTTGTAGTTTTTGACTTACAAGTCCTGTATAAATTTGGTTAGATTTATGTCTAACCATCTCATTTTTTGAGTAATTGTAAATAGTATTGTATTTTTAATTTTTGTTTCTTCATGTTCCTTGCAAGTATATGGAAATAAAATTCATTTTCATATTAATCCTATATCTTGTGAGACCTTCTCCCTTCCATCATATTTGACTCTGGGTTCTCAAAGTCCCTATTTTATCACATAATAATATTCTCTGTCACATCAAATATGTGGCTAATACAGCATTATAGTGTTCCCTAATTGTCTCCAGGAATTCATCTAAGACTTTGAAAAATATTCTGTAAGTTTTAATGCTGGTTATATCTTGAACTAACGAGTAGGTGTAAACAGAATATTTTTTAGTTAACAACAAATTCACGTATTCCTACCTGAAAGATTACCTAAGAGTTTTGTTGATTGAAATATTGAGGAGTTCAAGTTGTGTGATCAGTTAGTGAAAATAAGAACTAAGTCGCTTCACTTTTCAGCAAGCTTATTCTTTACTGTTAATATCATGTCTACAAATGCATCAAAAATTAATATCTTTGGTGAGATTCCAAGGGATTCTCAACTTCTATTCCAAGTGGCTTGCTGCCCATTTCATTTCTATTTCTCTCTCTCTAAGCCCACAGGGATCTATTTCTCATCTGAGTTAGAACATTTTCCTTTCCTAGCTCTTTGGTAAGCTCCACTGTGCTTGTGAATTACCTTCCATTAATGGGTGATGTTTTTGTTAAGCAATATAAATAATTCAGTTGAATTTAGTGCAGCACAAAGAATTATTGTCAATTCCACACATATACAGATGATGAGACAATGAGGCCATGACAAATGCATCACAACTGCCTCCTGGTTCTTCAATTATAAGATGAATTCTGATTTCAGAGATGTTAAAATGTGACAAATGTGTATCTTACAATCTATGAAATGTTTTAGAAGAGGGAGCTCTTTCCAAAAATGTCCACATTAGAATTTAACCTTTAAGAAAGCAAGACTTTATCATCTCTTTATCAGCTTATCCCCAGTACCTAAAACAATGCCTGACATATAATAAATATGAAATAAGTATATGTTGATAAATTAATTATAAATAGAATTTCGAATATTCAGATTATTCAGCTTCTTCCAAGTCAACAGCTATTGATCACTTTCCCATTGAGAAACCATTTTCAACTCACATTTTGGTGTTCAGTAAAAAAACAAGCCAGCACTTACATCTTCCATTTTGAGGGAAGTATCATTTGTAATTATTTACTTTAGTCTCTGTCTTCAATGCAATCAATACTCTGTAGTAACTTATTTGTATCATTAGAATGGATGTGCAGTTAAGACTGAACTAATAATTTTGTCCTGAAATTATATGTGAAATAAACATAGATAAGGAGAAAAGAAAACACCAGATTTTATTATTTCTTCCAGATGGATGTGAAATGTGTTTTTGATACTTTTATTTTTGATTTGCAGCTTAGATCATTGCCAGTACAGAAACACTAAATCAATCATTTCATCATTCATATGCTTCAATATCTTTAATTACTGATTATTGTATAATCAATAGTCTCATCTGTGCAATTGATCTGTACTGTCATGAATTCATCTAACATTGCCAAAAGATACTGATTTTGATCCATTCTTTTTAATCATATTTGTAATGGTTGAAAAATGAACACTGAATAATAACCATCACGCACAGACACACACACACACACACACAAGGCTAGTGGCTTCTTAAGCTGACAGCTCCATTTCCTCTTCTAATGTCACTGCTAATTATATAAGAAGCCCTGCCTCGGTTGTGAATAATATTAAAATATTCAGTTGATCCACAGTTTTCTATTTCTCCCCAGTGAGTCAAATTTTTTTTTCTGTCCTCATGTGTTAATCAGACAGAAGACCTTGGTTAATCAAGGTAACTTTAAAAATACAATATGCTAAACTACTACTGGGTCAGTTTTGCTAGTGATATTTGATCCTAAGTGGATCTAAAGTATGACTGCTGTGTCTGTGACTCGGCATCTCTTTAAACTGGTATGTGTGGTGGGTGCTACTGCTGAGTAATCTAGACAAGCTCTCTACTCAAAGTTTGGTGTGGGAGCCTGTGCTGATCCACCAACTATTATCAGCTGGCAACCAAGTAAGCACCAAAATTGAAAGGAAACATTTAAAAATATTTAAAACAATCAGACAGTAATTATATACATATTGAATGTAATAATAAAAATATTTGGAATTATATTCTGTATGTTATTTTCTCATTTAATTTCTATGAATTTATTTTTAGTTTATTGTACAAAATATAAATCTGAAACAAATTAGAATTAATAAATTTGGTTTTTCCACACAGATAGTTTAAGAAGTACTCTTCTAGACTGCTGGTTTGTTTGTTTTTTTTTTTTGAAACTAAAGTTCACAGCCTTCAAATACTAATTTGTTAGTAAGTTCTCAGTACGATTAGGTCCTTTTTTTTGCAAGCAAATATAATTAAATATAATTAAATTTGATTGTTTTACATTTACACTTAAAAGTGAAGAATTGCCAAGAGCTCAATTATAAAACATATTTTCTAAGAGCCTTTTATTGTTTGAAATATCTGATTCTCTGGCACTTGTTCATAAGTTGTCCCTGGCAGTGGTACAGTATCACATCTACATTACTGTATCCAGTATACGGTTTTATGAAGTCAGTGGTCAAGTGTAATTAAATATATGCAATATTAAATTACTTCCTGATATTTCTGAACCCAGGAAATTACTAGTGTTTTGAATCAAATTATAAGTATCTTAAGAGATCTGTTTCTTGTTTTCCTATCCTGAGATCTGATTTCTATACCTAAATTGAAACTGCTGAATAATCTACCATGTTATATTAGATTGTCATTTTGATTTTTATATGTTTTTAAAATAAAAATGAGAAGTTTCAATTGATGATACATATTAGTGGTGTTTAATAGACTATGGATATGTGATATGATTTATAAAAATTAATGAAAAATAAGTATATGACAAATAATCTTTGACAAATGGTAAGATTTACAAATATGATAATAAAGGTAGGTCATCAGAAAAATTATGAAGTTTGTTGATCATCTCTTTACCCTTTTATTCCCAGATGCTCAGTCCCTGAACAACCCTCTATATACCTGGTTATATTGTTGTCATCATACGTCACCTTTCTCCTACCTCATTCCATTAGGGCCCTAATCTGTGTCATGAGGCAGTTTAGGTATAGTGGTTAGAAACTTTGGAACCAGACATCCAGGTTTGAACCCCAGCTTCTCTACTTAGTTGCTGGATAGCCTTGAAAAAGTATTATTTAACACTTCTGTGCCTGGATTTTGATACTTGTAAAGTGGGCATAAGTGTGCTTAACTCACAAGCTTGCTATAAGGATCATCAAAGCTCTTATAAAGTGACTGGTACAGAGTAAACAATGGGTAAATGTCATCACCAGTAAGTGGAAATGAGTCATTCAGGATAGTGATCGACAGCTAACTAAAAAGTAATTTCTTTCAGGTAACCTAACCAGAATGATTGGCATCTGCTCTCTTCTGAACAATTGTGTCCTCCTCAAATTCATATGCTAAAATGTTACTGACCAAATATGATGGTGTTAGGATATGGGGCCATTAGGGAGGTGTGTGTAATGCAGGTGTAGCCCTCATGAATAGAATTACTATTCTTATAAAATAGACCCCACAAGGAACCCTCACCTCTTCTGCTAGTTGAGGACACAGTGAGAAGTCTGCAATCCCAAACAGAACCCTCACCCAAAAATGCTGGCATCCTGATCTCAGACTTCCAGCATTTAAAACTGTGAGAAATAAATTTCTGTTGTTTATAAGCCACCAAGTCTGTGATATTTTCTTATAGCAACCCAAACGAACTAAGACGCCATCTTTACCAAGTTGTTAAGACCCCAATCCTTTCTCCCACATTCCTACTTTTCTACCATCTCCCATATCAATGCAGTGTAAGTTGTAGCTCAGCAAATATGAAGAAGTTCAAGTGCAAAAATAAGTCATGGAAACATATAGTTTGGGCTGCAATAATTCTTTTGTCAGACAGAAAAATATATACTAGTCTTTCTCCCTATAGATGACACTAAGTTCTTCCATCTAAGAAACTAAATGGAAAATGGCTTTCTATGCACAGATTTTATGTATCTAGGTTTCATCAGGAACAAACAGTTCTGATAGAAACTATTTTATTGATATACTTTTGGTCAAAGGAAACAGTGTTATTAAAGGGGGTGGTAATTGGCAGATTTTTAGTTCTACTTGCTGTAAGTTATCAATAGACAACTCTAGTAACTCAATAATTTGAATATCTAAAATGGCATTTCTGATGATTTAAACAGATTGTGTGGATATTCACTTATGAATAGTCTGTGTAAGTGGGAACACAAATTAGCTGATTAATTAATTATGAATTGTTTATGAAGCATATTAATTATTTAAGCAATTAATAATGAATCATTGCAGAGCAAATATTTTCAAATGCTTAAACCTTTATAATTCTAAAATTAACAATGATTCACCATAAATTTATTAAATATTAATTAAAACATATCTGCTTCATGCCTCTTATTAGTAACATTGAGTTGGCCAAAAAGGTCATTCGAGTTTTTCCATAACATTTTTTTTAACATCTTTATTGGAGTATAATTGCTTTACAATGGTGTGTTAGTTTCTGCTTTATAACAAAGTGAAGGATCTATACATATACGTATATCTCCATATTTCCTCCCTCTTGTGCATCCCTCCCACCTTCTCTCCACCACCCCTCTAGGTGGTCACAAAGCACCGAGCTGATCTCCCTGTGTTTTGTGGCTGCTTCACAATAGCTATCTATTATACATTTGGTAGTGTATATATGTCCATGCCACTCTCTCACTTTGTCCCAGCTTACCCTTCCCCCTCCCCATATCCTCAAGTCCATTCTCTAGTAGGTCTGTGTCTTTATTCCTGTCTTACCCCTATGTTCTTCATGACATTTTTTTCTTAAATTCCATATATATGTGTCAGCATACAGTATTTGTCTTTCTCTTTCTGACTTACTTCACTCTGTATGACAGACTCTAGGTCCATCCAACTCACTACAAATAGCTCAATTTCATTTCTTTTTATGGCTGAGTAATATTCCATTGTATATATGTGCCACATCTTCTTTATCCATTCATCTGATGATGGACACTTAGGTTGTTTCCATCTCCGGGCTATTGTAAATAGGGCTTCTATGAACATTTTGGTACATGACTCTTTTTGAATTATGGTTTTCTCAGGGTACATGCCCAGTAATGGGATTGCTGGGTCATATGGTAGTTCTATTTGTAGTTTTTTAAGGAACCCCCATACTGTTCTCCATAGTGGCTGTACCAATTCACATTCCCACCAGCAGTGCAAGAGTGTTCCCTTTTTTCCACACCCTCTCCAGCATTTATTGTTTGTAGATTTCTTGATGATGGCCATTCTGACTGGGGTGAGATGATATCTCATTGTAGTTTTGATTTGCATTTCTCTAATGATTAAAGATGTTGAGCATCCTTTCATGTGTTTGTTGGCAGTCTGTATATCTTCTCTGGAGAAATGTCTATTTAGGTCTTCTGCCCATTTTTGGATTGGGTTGTTTGTTTTTTTGCTATTGAGCTGCATGAGCTGCTTATAAATTTTGGAGATTAATCCTTAGTCAGTTGCTTCATTTGCAAATATTTTCTCCCATACTAAAGGTTGTCTTTTGGTTTGTTTATGGTGTCCTTTGCTGTGCAAAAGCTTTTAAGTTTCATTAGGTCCCATTTGTTTATTTTTCTCTTTATTTCCATTTCTCTAGGAGGTGGGTTAAAAAGGATCTTGCTGTGATTTATGTCATAGAGTGTTCTGCCTATGTTTTCCTCTAAGAGTTTGATAGTGTCTGGCCTAACATTTAGGCCTTTAATCCATTTTGAGTTTATTTTTGTGTATGGTGTTAGGGAGTGATCTCATTTCATACTTTTACATGTCCCTGTCCAGTTTTCCCAGCACCACTTATTGAAGATACTGTCCTTTCTCCACTGTATATTCTTGCCTCCTTTATCAAAGATAAGGTGACCATATGTGCGTGGATTTATCTCTGGGCTTTCTATCCTGTTCCATTGATCTATCTTTCTGTTTTTGTGCCAGTACCATACTGTCTTGATTACTGTAGCTTTGTAGTATAGTCTGAAGTCAGGGAGCCTGATTCCTCCAGCTCCATTTTTCGTTCTCAAGATTGCTTTGGCTATTCGTGTTCTTTTGTTTATCCAAACTAATTTTGAAATTTTTTGTTTTGTTCTGTGAAAAATGCCAGTGGTAGTTTGATAGGGATTGCATTGAATCTGTAGATTGCTTTGTGTAGTAGAGTCGTTTTCCCAATGTTGATTCTTCCAATCCAAGAACATGGTATATCTCTCCATCAATTTGTATCATTTTTAATTTCTTTCATCAGTGTCTTATAATTTTCTGCACACAGGCCTTTTCTCTCCTTAGGTAGGTTTATTCCTAGATATTTTATTCTTTTTGTTGCAATGGTAAATGGGAGTGGTTTCTTGATTTCATTTTCAGATTTTTCATCATTAGTATATAGAAATGCCAGAGATTTCTGTACATTAATTTTGTATCCTGGTACTTTACCAAATTCATTGATTAGCTCTAGAAGTTTTCTGGTAGCATCTTTAAGACTCTTTATGTTAATATCATGTCATCTGCAAACAGTGACAGCTTTTATTCTTCTTTTCCGATTTGGATTCCTTTTATTTCCTTTTCTTCTCTGATTGCTGTGGCTAAAACTTCCAAAACTATGTTGAAAAGAGTGGTGAGAGTGGGCAGCCTTGTCTTGTTCCTGATCTTAGTGGAAATGGTTTCAGTTTCTTACCATTGAGGACGTTGTTGGCTGTGGGTTTGTCATCTATGGCCTTTATTATGTTGGGGAAAGTTCCCTCTATGCCTACTTTCTGCAGAGTTTTTATCATAAATGGGTGTTGAATTTTGTCAAAAGTTTCTCTGCATCTATTGAGATGATCATATGGTTTTTCTCCTTCAATTTGTTAATATGGTGTATCACGTTGATTGATTTGCGTATATTGAAGAATCCTTGCATTCCTGGAATAAACCCCACTTGATCATGGTGTATGATCCTTTTAATGTGCTGTTGGATTCTGTTTGCTAGTATTTTGTTGAGGATTTTCACATCTATGTTCATCAGTGATATTGGCCTGTAGTTTTCTTTCTTCGTGACATCCTTGTCTTGTTTTGTTATCAAGGTGATGGTGGCCTCATAGAATGAGTTTGGAAGTGTTCCTCCCTCTGCTATATTTTGGAAGAGTTTGAGAAGGATAGGTGTTAGCTCTTCTCTAAATGTTTGGTAGAATTCGCCTGTGAAGCCATCTGGTCCTGGGCTTTTGTTTGTTGGAAGATTTTTAATCACAGTTTCAATTTCAGTGCTTGTGATTGGTCTGTTCATATGTTCTATTTCTTCCTGATTCAGTCTTGGCAGTTTGTGCATTTCTAAGAATTTGTCCATTTCTTCCAGGTTGTCCATTTTATTGGCATAGAGTTTCTTGTAGTAATCCATCATGATCTTTTTTATTTCTGCAGTGTCAGTTGTTACTTCTCCTTTTTCATTTCTAATTCTATTGATTTGAGTCTTCTCCCTTTTTTTCTTGATGAGTCTGGCTAATGGTTTATCAATTTTGTTTATCTTCTCAAAGAACCAGCTTTTAGTTTTATTGATCTTTGCTATTGTTTCCTTCATTTCTTTTTCATTTATTTCTGATCTGATTTTTATGATTTCTTTCCTTCTGCTAACTTTGGGGTGTTTTTGTTCTTCTTTCTCTAATTGCTTTAGGTGCAATGTTAGGTTGTTTATTCGAGATGTTTCCTGTTTCTTAAGGTGGGGTTGTATTGCTATAAACTTCCCTCTTAGAACTGCTTTTGCTGCATCCCATAGGTTTTGGGTCGTCGTGTCTCCATTGTCATTTCTTTCTAGGTACTTTTTTTATTTCCTCTTTGATTTCTTCAGTGATCACTTCGTTATTAAGTAGTGTATTGTTTAGCCTCCATGTGTTTGTATTTTTTACAGATCTTTTCTGTAATTGATATCTAGTCTCATAGCATTGTGATCGGAAAACATACTTGATACAATTTCAATTTTCTTAAATTTACCAAGGCTTGATTTGTGACCCAAGATATGATCTATCCTGGAGAATGTTCCATGAGCACTTGAGAAAAATGTGTATTCTGTTGTTTTTGGATGGTATGACCTATAAATATCAATTAAATCCATCTTGTTTAATGTATCATTTAAAGCATGTGTTTCCTTATTTATTTTCATTTTGGATGATCTGTCCATTGGTGAAATTGGCGTGATAAAGTCCCCTACTGTGAATGTGTTACTGTCAATTTCCCCTTTTATGGCTGTTAGTATTTACCTTATGTATTGAGGTGCTCCTAAGTTTGGTACATAAATATTTACAATTGTTATATCTTCTTCTTGGATCGTTCACTTGATCATTATGTAGTGTCCTTCTTTGTCTCTTCTAATAGTCTTTATTTTAAAGTCTATTTTGTCTGATATGAGAATTGCTACTCCAGCTTTCTTTTGGTTTCCAGTTGCATGGAATATCTTTCTCCGTTCCCTTACTTTCAGTCTGTATGTGTCTTTAGGTCTGAAGTGGGTCTCCTGTGGACAGCATATATATGGGTCTTGTTTTTGTATCCATTCAGCCAATCTGTGTCTTTTGGTGGGAGCATTTAGTCCATTTACATTTAAGGTAGTTATCTATATGTTTTTTCTTATTCCCATTTTCTTAATTGTTTTGTGTTTGTTATTGTAGGTCTTTTCCTTCTGTTGTGTTTCTTGCCTAGAGAAGTTCCTTTAGCATTTGTTGTAAAGCTCGTTTGGTGGTGCTGAACTCTCTGAGCTTTTGCTTGTCTGCAAAGGTTTTAATTTCTCCATCAAATCTGAATGAGATCCTTGCTGGGTAGAGAAATCTTGGTTGCAGGTTTTTCTCCTTCATCACTTTAATTATGTCCTGCCAGTCCCTTCAGGCTTGCAGAGTTTCTGCTGAAAGATCAGCTGTTAACCTTATGGGGATTCCCTTTTATGTTATTTGTCATTTTTCCTTTGCTGCTTTTAATATGTTTTCTTTGTATTTAATTTTTGAACAGTTTGATTAATATGTGTCTTGGCATATTTCTTCTTTGATTTATCCTGTATGGGAATCTCTGTGCCTCCTGGACTTGGCTGACTATGTCCTTTCCCATATTAGGGAAATTTTCATCTATAATCTCTTCAAATATTTTCTCAGTAGCTTTCTTTTTCTCTTCTTCTTCTGGAACCCCTATAATTCGAATGTTGGTGCATTTAATGTTGTCCCAGAGGCCTCTGAGACTGTCCTCAATTCTTTTCATTATTTTTTCTTTCTTCTGCTCTGCAGTAGTTATTTCCACTATTTTATCTTCCACGTCACTTGTCTGTTCTTCTGCCTCCGTTATTCTGCTATTGATCCCATCTAGAATATTTTTCATTTCATTTATTGTGTTTTTATTGTTGCTTGATTAATCTTTAGTTCTTCTCGGTCCTTGTTAACTGTTTCTTGCATTTTGTCTATTCTGTTTCCAAGAATTTGGATCATCTTTACTATCATTATTCTGAATTCTTTTTCAGGTAGAATGCTTATTACCTCTTCATGTTTTAGGTCTGGTGGGTTTTTATCTTGCTCCTTCTCCTGCTGTGTGTTTTTCTGTCTTCTCATTTTGCTTATGTTACTGTGTTTGGGGTCTCCTTTTTGCAGGTTGCAGGTTTGTAATTCCCGTTGTTTTGGGTGTCTGTCCCCAGTGGCTAAGGTTGGTTCAGTGGGTTGTGTAGGCTTCCTGGTGGAGGGGACTAGTGCCTGTGTTCTGGTGGATGAGGCTGGATCTTGTCATTCTGGCAGACAGGTCCACATCTGGTGGTGTGTTTTGGGGTGTCTGTGGACTTTTTATGCTTTTAGGCAGCCTCTCTGCTAATGGGTGGTGTTGTGTTCCTGTCTTGCTAGTTGTTTGGCATAGGGTGTCCATCACTGTAGCTTGCTGGTCATTGAGTGAAGCTGGGTGCTGGTGTTGAGATGGAGAGCTCTGGGAGATTTTCGCCATTTGATATTATGTGGAGTTGGGAGGTCTCTTGTGGACCAGTGTCCTGAAGTTGGCTCTCCCACCTCAGAGGCACAGCACTGACTCCTGGCTCCTCAATTTGGGATGATTCATTGTCTATTCATGTATTCCACAGATGCAGGGTACATCAAGTTGATTGTGGAGCTTTAATCCACTGCTTCTGAGGCTGCTGGGAGAGATTTCCCTTTTTCTTCTTTGTTCTCACTGCTCCTGGTTCTCAGCTTTGGATTTGGCCCCGCCTCTCCATGTAGGTTGCCGGAGTGCATCTGTTCTTTGCTCAGACAGGACAGATTTAAAGGAGCAGCCGCTTCAGGGACTCTGGCTCACTCAGGCCAGGGTGAGGGAGGGGCACGCAGTGCAGGGCGAGCCTGCAGAGGCAGAGGCCGGCGTGACATTTCACCAGCCCGAGGCACACTGTGCGTTCTCCCAGGGAAGCCATCCATGGATCCCGTGACCCCGGCAATGACGGGCTGCACAGTCTCCCCAGAAGGGGTCGTGGACATTGACCTGCACTGGCACACAGGCCTCGTGGCAGCTGTAGCAGCCCGTGCTTCCCACGCCCATCTCTGTGGTCCGCGCTTTCAGATGCGGCTCGCGCCCGTCTCTGGAGCTCCTTTAAGTAATGCTCTTAATCCCCTCTACTCACGCACCAGGAAAGGAATAGGGAAGAAAAAGTCTCTTGCCTCTTCGGCAGGTCCAGACTTTTTCCTGGACTCCCTCCCGGCTAGCTGTGGAGAATTAGCCCCTTCAGGCTGTGTTCATGCCACCAGCCCCAGTCCTCTCCCTGCGCTCCGACTGAAGCCTGAGCCTCAGCTTCCATCTTTGCCTGCCCCAGCAGGCGAGCAGACAAGCCTCTTGGGCTGGTGAGTGCTGGTTGGCACTGATCCTCTGTGCGGGAATCTCTCTGCTTTTCCCTACCCAGGTACGTGGGGAGTTTCTTGCCTTTTGAGAGGTCTGAGGTCTTCTGCCAGCATTAAGTAGGTGTTCTGTAGGAGTTGTTCCACGTGTAGCTGTATTTCTGGTGTATCTGTGGGGAGGAAGGTGATCTCTGTGTCTTACTCTTCCGCCATCTTCCCTGGAAGTCCCGAAACTCAATTTTTTTTCACATTATTACTCAGCTATGTTAATCATCTTTGTTTCACTTATAGTCTATTGTAGCCTTGTTCTACAAGCTATAATTTTACAACCAATTTGGTTTATTAAAATGTTTTTCCAAACAGACTATTCTCTCCCTAAAAGATGTTATTTACATTCCTTAAACAGACAATATTTTCAGCAGAATAGTTATTGCCATTATTATAGTTGCTTTTTTTTTTTTTTAGCTCTGGAATAGTTTATAATGACAGCTATTTGCCAAAAGTGCAAGGAGATGACAATAGAGCACAAGGTAAGCTGTTAGTGAATATTCTGTAAGCTGTAGTATCTGATCAATAGATAGAGCTGGTAAGGAAAAAGGACAAGTAATTTGGCTGCCTAGTCTTAGACCTCTATCTGTCTGTGCCTCAGATTAGCATAGTGATCAACGAGGGCATGCACAGGAGTATTTAAAGGTTAGTGACAGTGGCTGCTTAGCATAATTTAAGAAGTATTATTCTACATACTCAAATCACCTAAAATATCTCCATCACCTCTCTGCCTAAGGTTTTTTGAAATTCCACTAATAGCAGTTTATTTTTAGGACTAAGGTGTTAATGTTCTTAAGAATCTTCTTAAATTGTCAATACTTTGGAGAATAGAAACTTAGTCCATTTTTACTTTGCTTAAATTAGTTTATCAGATTTGTTAGCCAATCATCAGCAATACCCTCAGTAAACTAGACATAGAACATATAAGTTTTTAAAATTTAATTTTATTTTATTTTATACACAGGTTCTTATGTTACCTATTTTATACATATTAGTGTATATATGTCAATCACAATCTCCCAGTTCATCCCACCACGACCTCCCCCATTTCCCCCCATTGGTGTCTATACATTTGTTCTCTACATCTGTGTCTCTATTTCTGCCTTGCAAACCGGTTCATCTGTAACATTTTTCTAGATTCTACATATGTGTTAATATATGAAATGTGTTCTCTTTCTGACTTACTTCACTCTGTATGGCAATCTCTATGTCCATCCACGTGTCCAGAAATGACCCAATTTTGTTCCTTTCTATGGCTGAGTGATATTCCATTGTATATATGTACAACATCTTCTTTATCCATTCATCTGTAGACGGGAATTTAGGATTCTTCCCTGACCTGGCTATTGTAAATAGTGCTGTCATGGACATCGGGGTACATGTGACATTTTGAATTATGGTTTTCTCTGGGTACATGCTGAGTAGTGGAATTGCTGGGTCATATGGAAATTCTTTTTCTAGTTTCTTAAGGAACCTCCATACTGTTCTCCATAGTGGCTGTACCAATTTACATTCCCATCTACAGTGAAAAAGGGTTCCCTTTTCTCCACACCCTCTCCAGCATTTGTTGTTTGTAGATTTTCTGATTATGCCTATTCTAATCAGTGTGAAGTGATACCTCAATGTAGTTTTGATTTGCATTTCTCTAATAATTAGTGATGTTGAGCAGCTTTTCATGTGCCTCTTGTCCATCTGTATGTCTTCTTTGGAGAAGTGTCTATTTAGGTCTTCTGCCCATTTTTGGATTGGGTTGTTTGTTTTTTTAATATTGAACTTCATGAGCTGTTTATATATTTTTGGAGATTAATTCTTTGTCCATTGATTCGTTTGCAAATATTATCTCCTATTATGAGGGTCTTTTCATCCTGTTTATAGTTTCCTTTGCTGTGCAAAAGCTTTTATGTTTCATTAGATCCCATTTTTTTATTTTTGTTTTTATTTCCATTACTCTAGGAGGTGGGTCAAAAAAGATCTTGTTGTGATTTATGTCAGAGTGTTCTTCCTATGTTTTCCTCTAAGAGTTTTATTTTGTCTGTTCTTACATTTAGGTCTAAAACCCATTTTGAGTTTATTTTTTTGTATGGTGTTAGGGAGTGTTTTACTTTCATTATTTTACATGTAGTTGTCCAGTTTACCCAGCACCACTTATTGAAGAGTCTGTCTTTCCTCCATTGTATATCCTTGCCTCCATTGTCATAGATTAGTTGACTATAGGTGTGTGGGTCTATCTCTGAGCTTTCTATCCTGTTCCATTGATCTATATTTCTATGTTTGTGCCAGTACCATTTTGTCCTGATTGCCATAGCTATGTAGTATAGTCTGAAGCCAAGGAGTCTTAAACAGACAATATTTCTCTAAAGCTGATTCCTCCACCTCGTTTTTTTTTTTTTTTTCCCCTGATAATTGTTTTGGCTATTCGGGGACTTTATGTCTCCATACAAATTTTAAGATTTTTTATTCTAGCTCTGTCAAAAATGCCATTAGTAATTTGATAGGGATTGCATTGAATATGTAGATTGCTTTGGGTAGTATAGTCATTTTCACAATATTGATTCTTCCAATCCAAGAACATGGTATATCTCTCCATCTCTTTGTGTCATCTTTTATTTCTTTCATCAGTGTTTTATAGATTTCTGAGTACAGATTTTTTGCCCCCTTAGATAGGTTTATACATAGGTATTTTTTTTTCTTTTTGTTACAATGGTGAATGACATTGTTTCTTTAATTTCTCTTTCTGAGGTTTCCTTGTTAGTGTATAGGTATGCAAAATATTTCTGTGCATTAATTTTGTATGCTGCAACTTTACCAGATTCGTTGATTAGTTCTAGTACTTTTCTCATGGCATCTTTAGGATTATCTATGTGTAGTGTCACATCATCTGTAAACAGTGACAGTTTTACTTCTTCTTTTCCAATTTGTATTCCTTTTATTTCTTTTTCTTCTCTGATTGCTGTGGCTGGGACTTCCAAAACTATGCTTAATAATAGTGGCAAGACTGGACATCCTTGTCTTTTTCCTGAACTTAGAGGAAATGCTTTTAATTTTTCACCATTGAGAATGATGTTGGCTGTGGGTTGGTCATACATGGCCTTTATTATGTTGAGGTAGGTTATCTCTATGCCTATTTTCTGGAGAGTTTTTATCATAAATGGGTTTTGAATTGTGTCATTTTTTTCTGTGTCTATTGAGATGATCATATGGTTTTTATTCTTCAATTTGTTAATATGCTGTATCACATTGTTTGATTTGCGTGTACTGAAGAATCCCACTTGATCATGGTGTATGATCCTTTTAATGTGGTATTGGATTTGTTTTGCTAGTATTTTGTTGAGGATTTTTGCAGCTCTATTCATCAGTCACATTGGTCTGTAATTTCCTTTTTTTGTAGTATCTTTGTCTGGTTTTGGTATCAGTGTTATGGTTGCCTTGTAGAATGTGTTTGGGAATGTTCCTTTCCCTGCAATATTTTTGGAAGTGTTTGAGAAGGATGGGTGTTATCTCTTCTCTAAAGGTTAGATAGAATTCACCTGTGAAATCATCTGGTCCTGGAATTTTGTTTCTTGGAAACTTTTTAATCAGAGTTTCAATTTCATTACTTGTGATTGCTCTGTTCATATTTTCTATTTCTTCCTGGTTCAGTCTTGGAAGGTTATACCTTTCTAAGAATTTGTCCATTTCTTCCAGGTTTTCCAGTTTATTGGCATATAGTTACTTGTAGTAGTCTTTTATGATGTTTTGTATTTCTGTGTATTTAATATTTTGTTTATCTTCTCAAATAACCAGCTTTTAGTTTTATTGATCTTTGCTATTGTTTTCTTTGTTTCTATTTCATTTATTTCTGCTCTGATCTTTATGACTTCTTTCCCTCTATTAAATTGGGGTGTTTTGTTTTTTTCTTCTTTCTCTAGTTCCTTTAGGTGTGAGGTTAGATTGTTAATTTGAGATTTTTCTTGTTTCTTGAGGTAGGGTTTTATTGCTATAAACTTTCCTCTTAGGACTGCTTTTGCTGTGTCCCATAGGTTTTCTATCATCGTGTTTTTGTTGTCATTTGTCTCTAGGTATCTTTTTATTTCTTCTTTAATTTCTTCTGTGATCTCTTGGTTATTTAGTAATGTATTGTTTAGCCTCCATGTGTTTGATTTTTTACCATTTTATCTGTATTTTATTTCCTATTTTGGAGCGTTGTGTTTGGAAAGATGCTTGGTATGATTTCAATTTTCTTAAATTTACCGAGGTTTGATTTTTGGTCCAAGATGTAATCTATCCTGGAGAATGATCCATGTGCACTTGAGAAGAAAGTGTATTCTGCTATTTTCGGATGGAATGTCCTATAATTATCAATTAAGTCTATCATGTCTATTTTGTCATTTAAAGCTTGTGTTTCCTTATTAATTTTCTGTCTTGGTGATCTGTCCATTGGTGTAAGTGAGCTGTTAAAATCCCCTAGTACTCTTGTGTTACTATCAATTTCCTCTTTTATAGCTGTTAGCATTTGCCTTATGTATTGAGGTACTCCTATGTTGGGTGCATATATATTTATAATTGTTATATCATCTTCTTGGCTTGATCCCTTAATCATTATGTAGTGTCCTTCCTTGTCTCTTGTAATATTCTTTATTTTAAAGTTTCTTTTTACTGTTATGAATATTGCTACTCTAGCTTCCTTTTGATTTCTATTCGCATGGAATATCTTTTTCTGTCCCTTCACTTTCAGTCTGTATGTGTCCCTAGGTCTGAAGTGGGCCTATTGTAGACAGCATATATATGGGTCTTGTTTTTGAATCCATTCAGTGAGCCTGTGTCTTTTGGTTCGAGAATTTAATCCATTCACATTTAAGGTAACCATCGATATGTATGTTCATATTATAATTTTCTTAATTGTTTTGGGTTTGTTTTTGTAGATCCTTTTCTTCTTTTGAATTCCCCACTTAGAGAAATTCCTTTAGCATTTGTTATAGAGCTGGTTTTGTTGTGCTGAATTCTCTTAGCATTTCCTTGTCTGTGACACTTTTGATTTCTCTGTCAAATCTGAATGAGATTCTTGCTGGGTAGAGTAAACTTGGTTGTAGCTTTTTCTATTTCATCACTTTAAATATATAGTGCCAGTCCTTTCTGCCTTGTAGAGTTTTTGCTGATAAATCAGCTGTTAACCTTAAGGAAGTTCCCTTGTATATTTTTTGTCATTTTTCCCTTGTTGCTTTTAATAATTTTTCTTTGTCTTTAATTTTTGTCAAATTTATTACTATGTTTCTCGGCTTTTTCTCCTTGGATTTATCCTGCCTAGGGTTCCCTGTGCTTCCTAGACTTGGGTGGTTATTTCCTTTCCCATGTTAGGGAATTTTTCAACTATAATCTCTTCAAATATTTTCTTGTGTCCTTTCTCTCTCTCTTCTCCTTCTTAGACACCTATTATGTGAATGTTGGTGCATTTAATGCTGTTCCAGAGGTCTCTTAGGCTGTCTTCACTTATTTTTATTGTTTTTTTTTCTTTATTTTGTTTGGCAGCAGTGAATTCTACCATTCTATTTTCCAGGTCACTTATCCGTTTTTCTGCCTCAGTTATTCTCCTATTGATTCTTCCTAGTGTAGTTTTCATTTCAGTTATTGTATTCTTCATTTCTGTTCGTTTGTTCTTTAACTCTTCTAGGTGTTTGTCCTTTAATTCTTCTATGTCTTGCTCAACATTTCTTACATTTTCTCAGTCTTTGCCTGCATTCTTTTTCTGAGGTCCTAGATCTTCTTCACTATCATTATTCTGAATTATTTTCTGCCAGGTTGCCTATCTCTACTTCTTTTAATTGTTTTCCTGGGGTTTTATCTTGTTCCTTCATGTGGTACATAGTCCTCTGCCTTTTCATTTTGTCTATGTTTCTGTGATTGTGGTTTTCATTCCACAGGCCACAGGTTTGTAGTTCTTTTTCTGTGAACATATAAGTTTTGATTGAGTTGGTGGATTTGAGAAGGTCTAGAGTTTGAGGCAATAGAGATAGTGAGAATAACAGATACAATGAGGGGTGTTATTTTCTAATCTCTTCAACTGATAAACTCAGTGAAAAGCAACATTCAGTGCAGTATGGCTTATGTCATTAATATTATATTTTTCCTTTGATTTTATCCTTATTCATTCCTGAAGATTTTATTGACTGTCTAAGATGTTCCAGAAACTGCTGGATACTGAGGTTGCTAAGATGAATGAGACATGGTTCCTTTTCAGGGTACCTACAGTCTAGTGAAGGAGATAGATACAGTAATGAAATACATAATATGGTTACCATAAAAATGAATCAAACAGAATTCTACAGGATGATGAGAGAGAGATTTGAGTCCAGTTTAGAGGAATAGGATGATTGCACAAAAAAGTTAAAAACATTTGGACTATCTTGATTGATGAAATATATTTCAATGATTAGAGCAATGAGACAATCAATTCAGGCATGAGCAAGCTCAAAGTCCTAGGGCCATAAAAGTGGAAAAGCTTCTTGTCAACGACTCTTCAGTCATAAGAGTGGTGAACTACTTAGGCTCTGGAGTTAGACTAGATGGCCTGTGTTTGAATCTCAGTCCAATCATTTTCTTAACTCTATGACTCTAGGCATTCCCCTTCAGCTCATTGAGCCTCAGTTTCATCATCTATAAAATAGTAAGCAACACTTACTTCATTAGGTTGTCATGAGGATTAAACAAAGTAATTTGTGTCAAACATGTAACATGGTACCTGGCATGCTATAACTACTTAATAGGTAATATCATTATTACTCCTCACAACCACCCTTTTTGAGGGGTATAATATCTGAATTTCAGATATGAAAATCTTGAGATTCAGAGAGAATGAATGATTTGTTTTTTTGCCAATTAATTTGTGAGAAATCCAGTACTGGAATGCAAGTTTCCTGACTCATATCCAGCACAGAGCTCTTTCTGTATAACACACATGCTTACATCCCCATCTGCCTTCACACATCATCACATATATTTTATTTGTGCCACAACAAGATCAGCTCCATTGAATCACAATGTTATAAAGCCCTATCAAAATATAAAATAATAATAATAATATCATTTATGCTGAGAGATAACAAGAAATCAGTTTCATGCACACTTTTTCTTCCTACCCAATCCAGGAGAAATAAAAGGAAAAAAAAATACATATATCTTTATACCATTCTGGAGCTATTGTGAATGACTTGTTTTTGTAAATCTTTGGAGTTAAAATGTTTTATACTAAACAGTCCTTGTATTTAGGTATATTTTGTTCATCTTAAGAAAAAATAAAGAAAAACATTGCTAAGTTTTCTCAGTAGTGAAGTCCAATCTCCTTAATGCAAAGCCACATTATGTTTTATTTCTCTTCTTAGAACTTTTCCTGCTTCACAATATACCTCACATACACTGGGAACACAAGGATAGGCCATGGGACTCAGAATCACCACATGTCAGAATAATAGCTCAGGGAACAATTATGTGTTAAATATCATCAATGGAAGCTTAGTAGCATTTAAGTTAACTAATCTAAAATAGTTACTCTGAAAGAGTTTCTATGGTGAGATTGATAAATTTATTCAAAATGATATTAGTGTTTCATTTACATTTTAACTCATTGTTTATATAAAAATGTTTTATACCATCAGATGTATAAAATTATATTAAACATTCAATTGAATGTGTTCTTATAATTAGGATAAAATTGTCATTGATTTCTTCCTGTGTCTTTTTTCAAGTTTCTTCTTCTATTGCTGACAAATTTTTCTAAGCCTGTTCATTCATTCTGTCACTCAGTCAACAAACAGTGATGGGACAACCACTGCTTACTTTGCATTGTGCTAGAGGCTGGGAATACAAGGATGAACAGACTCTGTCCCTTACCTCAAAAACCTCTGAATCCCGTAATTATTCCAGGTGTAAGCAGTGTTTCAATAACATCTCATGGTACTTCAGAGTACCACATTTTTGCACCACGTTCAAATATACTTCACGTAGCACCAAAATTATCTTATCACATTCTTCCTACCCCACTCACCCTCTTCAAAACACTTCTGCTATGGAGAAAGGAATAAAATAAGAATAACTAAATTCACATTAAGAAATTAATGACTGCTAAATGAAGATTTGTGTTACACCACCATTTGCAATTGACTAACAAATTTCTAGACCTAGAATTTTTTTTTAAAGAATGGCTTTCATTATGACAATTCAATAGTACCTAGAACATATTAGAGTAAGGTAACAGTACACACAAATAATATCAAATCTTATGAAGTGACCACTTGCTCCTCCCTCTCAGAATTAGTCCTGTTAAACATCTTATTTTGCCAATTCATAAGATATAAAGAAAATTTATTATTGGCTGTTGCCTACTATTTTTTTTTACTCATACCACTTGTAGTTCTATGGAATGTTAATAAATGTCATTATACAAAGTTTTATTATAAAAATTTATAAATATTTATACTGTTGGCTATAACTGTTTTAAGTTTGATTTTGTCTTTAATAGTTAAAGATTATTTTTCAATTTCTAACTTCAATATGTTGAAATATTCAAAGAATTCTAAAATAGACTCTTATAGGTGTGGCCAAGATGGTGGAGTAGGAAGACTCTGACCTCATCTCCTCCCATGAGCACACCAAGATTATAACTATATACAGAGCAACTATCAATGATAATGATCTAAAGACCAGCATAAAAGATTTTCCACAACTAAAGATATAAAGAAGGAACCACCACAAGATAACTAGGAGGGCCAGAGACATGGTATAATCAAGATCCACACCCCTGTGTAGGTGGCCCACAAATAGGAGGATAATTACAATTGCAGAGGCTCTTCTCAAGGACTGAGGGGTCCAAGCCCCACATTGGGTTCTTCAGCCTGGGTGTTCTTCACTGGGAAGACAAGTGAGCCCCCAGAAAGTCTGACTTTGAAGACCAGTAGGGCTTGCATACAAGAGCAGAGAGAGAGAGAAAGAGGGAGAGCTGAAGGACAGTAGGAAAAAGAGATTTTGATCTCAAAGGGCTCACACAAAGTATCACATGTTCAAAGGCCCAGTTCAGAGGCAGTAATTTGAAAGGATCCTGTGTCATTCCCACTGCTGATCTTGGAGAGCCTCCCAAGGAGGCAGGGGACAACTGGAACTGCCCCTGCGGATATAGATGCTGATAGCAACCATTTTAGGGAGCTTCTACTATGAGGCTCATAGATACTGAGAACAAGCAGGTGGTTGCCAGATGGGAGGGGGCTGGGGGGATGAGTGAAATTGGTGAGAGAGATTAAGAGGTACAAAGTTTCAGTTACAAAATATATGAATCACAGAGATGAAATGTACAGCATTGGGAATATAGTCAATTATATTGTAATAACTTTTTATGGTGACAGATGGTACCTAGACTTATTGTGGTGATCATTTTGTAATGTTTAGAAACATCAAATCACTGTTGTACACTTGGGGCTAACATAGTTTTGTAGGTCAATTATACTTAAAATAAAACTACATAAAAATTTAAATAAAGCTAATTAAGACTTTTAAAAGAAAGAAAAAGATTGAACATGTATAAAATTCTGTAACATAATAAATCAGAAAAAATAAAATTTCAACTCTTAAAAAAATAAATAATATAAACTAATATTGAAAATGACAAACCATATACATTTAGACAGGTATGTTAATCAGATACAATAAGAAATCTAAAATTTCTTGTTGAAATATTTTTAAATATTTTTATTGAAGTATAATTGATGTACAATATTATATATGTTACAGGTGTTCAATTGTTTTTGAAGTAGCAAGAGTGCCAAAGTATAAACAGCCACTAGAGATGACACTTGTTGGAATCGTTCATTCATTCATTGATATTTATTGAGTGCCCACTAAGGCCAGGTAGTGTACTTGCTTCTAGTAATTTTCACACAAAAACTGACATAGCCCCACACCTCAAGGAGTTTACATTCAGTGAGAAATTGTATACAAGAGGATTGGCAAATATAGAACAGAGTGATCAGTACTATTAGAGAGATACAGATATAGAATAAAATTTATTAAATTGGGGAGCTCAGAAAAGGTCTCTTGATAGAGTTAATATTTTTTAATAAATTCTAAGGTAAGTAGGAACTGAGATGAGAGCAATATTGGCAAAGGGAGCCATATGGGGATTTGTTAGGAATTAAAAAGAATAAAATATGGATAAAAAATTGGCAGTGAGAACAGATGAATCTGGAAAGGCAAGTTACCTTTATTTTATTTTTTATTCCAGTTTTATTGAGGTATAACTGACATACAGCACAGTATAAGTTTAAGGTGTACAGCATAATGACTTGACTTATACGCATAATGAAATGAATACCATAAGTTTAGTGAACACCTATCATCTCATATAGATACAAAATAAAGAAAAGTTTTATCTTTGTGATGAGAATTTGATTTACTCTCTTAACTTCCATATATAACATACAACAGTGTGAATTATGTCAATCATGTTGTACATTATATCCCTAGTACTTATTTATCTTATAACTGGAAGTTCTAACTTTTGGACCACCTTCATCTAATTCTCCGTCACCACATCCCCCACCTCTGATAATCACAAATCTGATTTGTTTTTCTATAAGTCTGTTTATTTGTTTGTTTAATTGGCCTGCAACTCTATGTTACTTTCTGGTGCACAGCATAGTGATTCAATATTCCTATACATTACAAAATGATTATCATGATAAGTCTAGTTACCATCTGTCACCACGCAAAGATTTTACACTATTATTGAATATATTCCCCACACTGTACAACTAATTCCCATGACTCATTTATTTTGTAACTGGAAATTTGTACTTCTTAATCTCCCTCACCGATTTTACTCATCCCCTTGACTCTCCTTTCCTCTGGCAACCACCTGGTTGTTCTCTGTATCTTAACTCTTTTGTTTTGTTTTGTTTTTTTATGTTTGTTCTTTTTTTTTTATATTCCACATATAAGTTAAGTCAGATGGTATTTTTCTCTGTCTGACTTATTTCACTTAGCATAATATCCTCTAGGTTCATCCATGTTGTGAAAAATGACTAGATTTCATTCTTTTTATGGGTGAGTAATATTCTATTGTGTGTGTGTGAGTATATATATATATATATATATATATATATATATATATATATATATATATATATATATACATACATGTCCTTTAGTCATTTATCTATCAGTGGGCACTTAGCTTGCTTCCATATCTTGGCTATTGTGAATAATGCTGCAATGAACATAGAGGTATATATATCTTTTCAAATTATTGTTTTTTTTTCTTTAGAAAAATACCCAGAAGTGAAATTGCTGGATTGTATGGTAGTTCTATTTTTAATTTCTTGAGGAATCCCCATACTGTTTTCTATAGGGCTGAACCAATTGTTGTCTTTTTTGATAATAACCATTCTGACGGATGTGAGGTGATATCTCATTGTGGTTTTGACTTGCATTTCCCTGATGATCAGTGATGTTTAGTATCTTTTCATGTGTCGGTTGGCCATATGTATGTCTTCTTTGGAAAAAATGTCTATTCAGGTTTTCTGCCCATTTTTTAAATGGGTTTTGTTTTTTTAATGTTGAGTTATATGAGTTCTTTATATATTTTGGATATTAACCCCTTATCAGATATATTGTTTGCTCTCACAGTAACCGTGAATTGCAAGGGCTTGTCAGCAATATTTGAGGAGTTTGTAATTTGGAGTAATTGAGGAGTGTATTAGTTAGGGTTTTCCAGAGAAATCCTATATATTCATGAGAGAGAGATTAGCTCATGCAACTATAGAGGATGAGAAATCCCACAATCTGCTGTCTGCAAGCTGGAGACCCAGGAAAGCCAGTGTGTAAGGGTAATTCATTCCAAGTAAAAATCCAAAGGCCTGAACCAGGGGAGCCAATGATGTAAACCCCAATCTGAGGGTAGGAGAAAATGTGATGAGATATCCCAGCACAGTGAGGCAGAAAAAAAAAAGGGTGAAATCCTCATTTCTCCACTTTTTGTTCTATTCAAACCGTCAACAGATTGAATGATGCCCAATGTCATTGTGAAGGGCAATTTACTTTACTGAGTCACTGATTCAAATGCTAATCTCTTCTTGAAACACCGTCACAGACCTACCCAGAAACAATGTTTTAATTAAAGAGGTGTCATAGTATATTTTCCTTTGAAAAGGTAACTCTTGCTTTGGAGAGTGAAGAATAAAATAAGCATAGAGATAGGGACTCTGTTGAATTCATTTGACTAGAGATGGTAGAACATTTGTTGAGAATAATAGCATTAAGAATGGAGAAAAGTGGGTGAATTTTAGAGGTGCTTCAGAAACAAAATTGGCACAACTTTGTGATTGATTGGCTGTGAGGAAGGGGATAAGTAAAGGATAATATTTGTGCAACTAGTTACATGATAGTGCTAATGATTTACATAGTGATTATTAGAGGACAAAAATTAAGTTTAGGAAATGGCATGCAGAGTTCAGTGTTAAGTTTACAGTGTCTTTGGGACATCCAAGTATTCTAGCAGTTTGTTATACACATCAGTAACCCAGAAGAGAGTTTTGGGCTGGCAGTATCTGGCCTCATAGTATGTGATCAATAATTATTTTTCATTGATTAAATAAGTGAATTAAAGAACAATGGCATTGTAATAATAATAAAAATTAATGTTGACTGAGCACTTTCTATTTGCTGTGCACAATTCTATATGCTAAATATACAGAGCATTACCTCAGTAAACACTGATCAAAATTCTTTGATATAATTACTACCCCCATTCACATATGTTGAAACTGAGACAGAGAAGGGTTAAAGGCATATAGGTACAGATATAAACGTAGATATAGATACAGATATAGGTATAGGCAAAAAACCAGTGTTCCTTGACACTAAATGAGATAAAACAGATAAAACATATAAAAAATGTACTTCTCAATTTGGAGATAAATGTCCCTCTTACTTCTACCTAGGAAATTTTGATCCTCAGATCTGAGCTGGAGTTATAGTACAATTATATTTTAAAAACTTCCCAGAAGATTCTTCTTTTTCTCCTTTTCCATCTCCTTCTCCTTCTCTTTCTCCTTCTTCTTCTTCTTCTCTTTCTTCTTCTTCTTCTTCTTCTTCTTCTTCTTCTTCTTCTTCTTCTTCTTCTTCTTCTTCTTCTCCTCCTCCTCCTCCTCCTCCTCCTCCTCCTCCTCCTCCTCCTCCTCCTCCTCCTCCTCCTCCTCCTCCTCCTCCTCCTTCTTCTTCTTCTTCTTCTTCTTCTTCTTCTTCTTCTTCTTCTTCTTCTTCTTCTCCTCTTCCTTTCTCTTTCTCTCTCTCTCTCTCTCTCCCACACACACACACACACAAATACACACACACACACACATACACTCTCACTTTGAGATGGAAACCAGGGGGATATTTTCATCTATGTGTAAGTATAAGAAGGAAGAGACTGGAAAGGAGACCAAGTTAAAGTTGATGGTGGGAGGGGAGGATGTTTTGTTGAAACCAGGAAAGACAAAATCACTCATGCTAAGATAGAGTAAGTGGTGGTAAACTGTGTGTGGATAAATAGGGTTAAGTCAAGGCCTGGCAAAATGAAATTTAGCTAAACACTTAAAAATCTGCCAGAGTGAAACAGCAAAATATTTTCAACTGCTTTCACTTCAGCTGCTTGCTGAAAAGCTGCACTCAAGTCAACCAGCACTCACCACTCTGGTCTTCCTTTCATTCCCATTCTTACTCTGCATCCCCATATCCTGCTACCAAAATTAGCCTACCTCTGTCATTATTTAAAACTCCCACCAGCAGGATCCTGTCCCTTATTTATTTGTACCCCTAGAAACTGCTCAAGTTGTCTCTCTCGCCTTTTTGCCTGGATCCTCTTGCTAGTGGGACCTGTCCCTAGTTCAGGGAATCTAAGTGGCTTTTCATATATCTAAGTGAGTAATAAACATTTAAATTAATTTTGGCAACTGGCTTTTGGGTGGTCTGTTTTACCTACATACACTTCAGAAGGGAGAGTGAGTGGCACACCCACAGCCATTGGATGGTATCATAACAAGTATCTTATACATCAGAGAGCACTCCAGTCAGATTAGACTGAAAATCACCCATTGGCTTTAGCAACAAAGAGGTGTATGGTGACCTCTTTCATAATATAATTAAATGTGCATTGCATTACATGTTTTATATACCCACTGTTAGAGTTAAAATTATATAATATACCTTCATTTATCTGACAATATTAGACAATGGAATGTTGTAGTAAATAAAATATTCTTGTCAATTATTCCCATGCATGATCTAGAATAGTATCTGTCACGGAGTAAGCACTTAATAAATTTTTCTGGAATAAATAAATGACTTACATAAGTTCATCAATATTTAGAGAAGTAGAAGATAAAAATATAAATACTATCAAAACCTTACTGACTAGATTTTATTCAATTAGTTTTCTTTCATGAGTATCCGACCCCTCCAGAAAAATCATACTATATAAGCAAGGATTTTCACCATTTAGTTAGCATAACCGAGAAATATTGGTTAATGGAAAGTAACACATCCAGGGGTTTTTGATCCTACTATATTTTTGTTGTTGGTTTGTGGGAGCATTCAGGGAAAGACCATAATTTATCATGTAAAGTAAAGATTACATGCTGATTTCTGAAGGCACAGATATCTTTGTCCCAGTTATAAATAAGAACATGAACAATTTCCTGGATGGAAGTGTCTGAAAATATATTTTAAAACTTGGTTGATCTCCTTCCATATACATGCGTCTTAAATTCTTTTTTAGGTAATGCCATTTTAGTCATTTGATTTTTCATAGCTACAGGCACTCATGGAGATAAACATTGCAGATTGATGGACAGATGTTGTTGCTAAGGTGCCCTATAGCATAGTTTCTTCTACTAAGGAGTGAATGAGACTTGAGGACAGCAAAATAATAATTTTAGAGGAAGGTCATGGAACAAGAATGATTTCCATCATACACATACATACTCATAGGCTCAAAAGTTGAAATTAAATATGTTGCCCTCTTGATGTATCTTTCAAATGAGCAAAAGGTTTAAATCCACTCTACCATACCTCCAGGCACATTACATGATGTTGTAGAAAAATTTCCATGTTAAATGCCACTTAAAGCTAGATTAGAGCATCTAAAGCTTAGTACAAGTTATTATATAGTAATATTTTCCTTACGAGAATTTTTGTGCTTAATTACTTTTTAGAAAACCCATAGCTATTCTGCAACAAAACCACATTGACGATTCTGGAGTGACAATTCTGGAGAAGATGGCAGAAGAGCAGAACACGGAGATCACCTTTCTCCCCACAGATACATCAGAAATACATCTGCACATGGAACTGCTCCTATAGAACACCGACTGATGGCTGTTAGAAGACCTCAGACCTCCCAAAAGGCAAGAAACTCCCCACGTACCTTGCTAAGGCAAAAGAAAAAAGAAAAAACACAGACAAAAGAATAGGGATGGAACCTGAACCAGATGGAGGGAGCTGTGAAGGAGGAAAGGTTTCCACACACAAGTAGCCCCTTCATGGGCGGAGACTGCGGGTGGCAGAGGGGGAAGCTTCAGAACCACGGAGGAGAACACAGCAACAGGGGTGCAGAGGGCAAAGCAGAGAGATTACCGCACAGAGGATCGGTGCCGACCAGCACTCATCAGCCCGAGAGGCTTATCTGCTCATCCGCTGGGGTGATCGGTGCTGGGAGGTGAGGCTCAGGCTTCTGTCAGAGCGCAGGGAGAGGACTGTGGTTGGCGGTGTGAACATAGCCTGAAGGGGTTAGTGCACCATGGCTAGCCAGGAGGGACTGCAGGAAAAAGACTGGACCTGCCAAAGAGGCAAGAGACTTTTTCTTCCCTATTTGTTTCCTGATGCGCAAGGAGAGGGGATTAAGAGCACTGCTTAAAGGAACTCCAGAAACTGGCATGAATCACGGCTAACAGTGTGGACCACAGAGACGGGCATGAGATGCTAAGGCTGCTGCTACCACCACAAAGAAGCCTGTGTGCAAGCACAAGTCACTATCCAAACAGCCCCTCCTGGGAGCCTGTGCAGCCCACCACTGCCAGGGTCCCAGGATCCAGGGACAACTTCCCTGGGAAAACTCATGGTGGGCCTCAGGCTTGTGCAATGTCACGCTGGCCTCTGCCACAACAGGCATGCCCCACATCCATATCCCTCTGTCCTCCCAGCCTAAGTGAACCAGAGCCCCTGAATCAGCTGCTCCTTTAACCCCGTCCTGTTTGAGCAAAGAACAGATGCCCCCAGGCGAGCTACACACAGAGGCGGGGCCAAATCCAAAGTTGAGCCCTGGGAGCTGTGTGAACAAAGACGAGAAAGGGAAATATTTCCCAGCAGCCTCAGGAGCAGCTGATTAAATCTCCACAAACAACGTGATTTACCCTGCATCAGTGGAATACCTGAATAGACAACAAATCATCCTAAATTGAGGAGGTGGATTTTGGGAGCAAGATATATTATTTTTTCCACTTTTCTTCTTTTTGTCAGTGTGTATGTGTATGGTTCTGTGTGAGATTTTGTCTGTATAGCTTTCATTTCACCATGTGTCCTAGGGTTCTGTCTGTCCGTTTTTTTTTCTTTCTTTTTTTACTTTAAAAATTGTTTTTATTATTAATTATTTTAATATGTATAACTTTATTTTCTTTTATCCTACTTTATTTTATCCTCTTTCTTCCTTCCTTCCTTTCTTTCTTTCTTTCCTTCTACTTTTTCTCCCTTTTATTCTGAGCTGTGTGGATGAAAGGCTCTTGCTGCTCCAAACAGGAGTCAGTGCTGTGCCTCTGAGGTGGGAGAGCCAACTTCAGGGCACTGGTCCACAAGAGAACTCCCAGCTCCACGTAATATCAAATGGTGAAAATCTCCTAGAGATCTCCATCTCAAAACCAAGACCTAACTTCACTCAACGACCAGCAAGCTACAGTGCTGGACACCCTATGACAAACAACGAGCAACACAGCACCAACCATTAGCACAGAGGCTGCCTAAAATTATAATAAGGCCCCCCCCCCAAAACACACCACCAGACATGGAACTTTCCACAAGAAAGACAAGATCCAGCCTCATCCACAAGAAAACAGGCACTAGTCCACTCCACCAGGAAACGAACACAACTCACTTAACCAAACTTAGCCACTGGGGACAGACACCAAAAACAATGGGAACTACGAACCTGTAGGCTGTGAAAAGGAGACCCCAAACACAGTAAGATAAGCAAAATGAGAAGACACAAAAACACATAGCAGATGAAGGATCAAGGTAAAAACCCACCAGTCCTAACAAATGAAGAGGAAATAGGCAGTCAACCTGAAAAATAATTCAGAATATTGATAGTAAAGATGATCCAAAATCTTGGAAATATAATAGAGAAAATACAAGAAACCTTTAACAAGGACATAGAAGAACTAAAGAGGAAACAAGCAATGACAAACAACACAATATATGAAGTTAAAAATACTCTAGATGGGATCAATAGCAGAATAACTGAGGCAGAAGAACGGATAGGTGACCTGGAAGATAAAAGAGTGGAAATAACTACTGCAGAGCAGAATAAAGAAAAAATAATGAAAAGAACTGAAGACAGTCTCAGAGACCACTGGGACAACATTAAACACACCAACATTCAAATTATAGGGGTCCCAGAATAAGAAGAGAAAAAGAAAGGAACTGAGAAAATATTTGAAGAGATTATAGTTGAAAACTTCCCTAATATGGGAAAGGAAATCGTTAATCAAGTCCAGGAAGCACAGAGAGTCCATACAGGATAAATCCAAGGAGAAACACACCAAGACACATATTAATCAAACTATCAAAAGTTAAATGCAAGGAAAACATATTAAAAGCAGCAAGGGAAAAACAACAAATAACACACAAGGGAATCCCCATAAGGTTAACAGCTGATCTTTCAGCAGAAACTCTGCAAGCCAGAAGGGAGTGTCAGGATATACTTAAAGTAATGGAGAAAAACCTACAACCAAGATTACTCTACACAGCAAGGATCTCATTCACGTTTGATGGAGAGATTAAAAACTTTACAGACAAGCAAAAGCTGAGAGAGTTCAGCTGCACCAATCCAGCATTACAACAAATGCTAAAGGAACTTCTCTAGGCAAGAAACACAAGAGGAGGAAAAGACCTACAATAACAAACCCAAAACAATTAAGAAAATGGGAATAGGAACATACATATCTATAATTACCTTAAATGTAACTGGATTAAATGTTCTAACCAAAAGACACAGACTGGCTGAATGGATACAAAAATAAGACCCGTATATATGTTGTCCACAAGAGACCCACCTCAGACGTAGGGACACATACAGACTGAAAGAGAGGGGATGGAAAAAGATATTCCATGCAAACGGAAATCAGAAGAAAGCTGCAGTAGCAATTCTCATATCAGACAATATAGATTTTAACATAAAGACTATTGGGCTTACCTGGTGGCATAGTGGTGGAGAGCCTGACTGCTGATGCAGAGGACATAGGTTCAGCCCGGGTCCAGGAAGATCCCACATGCCGAGGAGCGGCTGGGTCTGTGGGCCATGGCCACTGGGCCTGCACGTCCAGCGCCTGTGATCCGCAATGGGAGAGGCCACAACAGTGAGAGGCCTGGGTATCGCAAAAAACAAACAAACAAACAAACAAAAACAATAATAATAATAATAAAGACTATTACAAGAGTCAAATAAGGACACTACATAATGATCAAGGGATCAACCCAAGAAGAAGACATAAAAATTGTAAATATTTACGCACGCAGCATAAGAGCACCACAATACATAAGGCAAATACTAACAGCCATAAATGGGGAAATTGACAGTAACACAATCATAGTAGGTGTCTTTAACACCCCACTTTCACCAATGGACAGATCCTCCAAAATGAAAATAAATAAGGAAACACTAGCTTTAAATGATACAATAAAGAAGATGGACTTAATTGATATTTACTGGACATTCCACCCAAAAACAACAGAATACACATTTTTCTCAAGTGCTTATGGAACATTCTCCAGGACAGATCATATCCTGTATCACAAAACAAGCCTTGGTAAATTTAAGAAAATTGAAATCGTATCAAGTATATTTTCCAACCACAACGCTATGAGACTAGATATCAATTAGAGGAAAAGATCTGTAAAAATGAAAACACATGTAGGCTAAACAATACACTACTTAATAACGAAGTGATCACTGAAAAAATCAAAAAAATACCTGGAAAAAAAAGAAAATGGAGGCACAATGACCCAAAACCTATGGGATGCAGCAAAAGTAATTCTAAGAGGGAAGTTTATAGTAATAAAATCCTACCTTAAGAAACAGGGGGCTTCCCTGGTGGCGCAGTGGTTGAGAGCCTGCCTGCCGATGCAGGGGACACGGGTTCGTGCCCCGGTCCGGGAGGATCCCACATGCCGCGGAGCGGCCGGGAGCCATGGCCGTTGAGCCTGCACTCCACAACGGGAGAGGCCACAACAGCGCGAGGCCCACATACAGCAAAAAAAAAAAAAAAAAAAAAAAAAGAAACAGGAAACATCTCGAATAAACAAATTAAACTTGCACGTAAAGCAATTAGAGAAAGAAGAACAAAAAACCCCGAAAGTTGGCAGAAGGAAAGAAATCATAAAAATCAGATCAGAAATAAATGAAAAAGAAATGAAGGAAACAATAGCAAAGATAAATACAACAAAAAGATGGTTCTTTGAGAAGATAAACAAAATTGATAAACCATTAGCCAGACTCATCAAGAAAATAAGGGAGAAGACTCAAATCAATAGAATCGGAAATGAAAAAGGAGAAGTAACAAATGACACTGCAGAAATACAAAAGATCATGAGAGATTACTACAAGCAACACTATGATAATAAAATGGACAACCTGGAAGAAATGGACAAATTCTTAGAAAAGCACCACCTACAGAGGCTGAACCAGGATAAAATAGAAAATATGAAGAGACCAGTCACAAGCACTGAAATTGAAACTGTGATTAAAAATCTTCCAACAAACAAAAGCCCAGGACCAGATGGCTTCACAGGAGAATTCTATGAAACATTTAGGGAAAAAATAACACATATGTTTCTCAAATTTTTCCAAAATATAGCAGAGTAAGGAACACTCCCAAACTCATTCTACAGGGCCACCATCACCCTGATACCAAAACCAGAGGTAGATGTCAAAATGAAAGAAAACTACAGGCCAATATCACTGAAGAACATAGATGCAAAAATCCTCAAGAAAATACTAGCAAACAGAATCCAACAACACATTAAAAGGATCATACACCATGATCAAGTGGGGTTTATTATAGTAATGCAAGGATTCTTCAATATACTCAAATAAATCAACGTGACACACCATATTAAGAAACTGAAGGAAAAAAGTCATATGATCATGTCAATAGATGCATAGAAAGCTTTTGACAAAATTCAACATCTATTTATGATAAAAACCCTGCAGAAAGTAGGCATAGAGGGAACTTTCCTCAACATAATAAAGGCTATTTATGACAAAACCACAGCCAACTTCGTTTTCAATGGTGAAAAACTGAAAGCATTTCCACTAAGATCAGGACCAAGACAAAGTTGCCCACTTTCACCACTCTTATTCAACATAGTTTTGCAAGTTTTAGCCACAGCAATCAGAGAAGAAAAAGAAATAAAAGGAATCCAAACCGGACCAGAAGTAAAGATTTCACTGTTTGCCGATGACATGACACTACACATAGAGAATCCCAAAGATGCTACCAGAAAACTATTAGAGCTAATCAATGAATTTGGTAAAGTAGCAGAATACACATTTAATGCAAAAAAATCTCTGGCATTTTTATACACTAATGATGAAAAATCTGAAAATGAAATTTAGAAAACACTCCCATTTACCATTGCAACAAAAATAATAAAATATCTAGGAATAAAACTACCTAAAGAGACAAAAGACCTGTATGCAGAATATTATAAGACACTGATGAAAGAAATTAAAGATGATACCAATAGATGGAGAGATATACCATGTTCTTGGATTAGAAGAAGCAACATTGTGAAAATGATTCTACTAACCAAAGCAATCTACAGATTCAATGCAATTCCTATCAAACTACCACAGGCCTTTCTCACAGAACTACACCAAGAAAAAATCACAATTTATATGGAAACAGAAAAGCCGTGAATAGCCAGAGCAATCTTGAGAACGAAAAATGGAGCTGAAGGAATCAGGCTCCCTGACTTCCGACTGAGCAACAAAGCTACAGTAATCAAGACAGCATGGAACTGGCACAAAAATAGAAATATAGATCAATGGAACAAGGTAGAAAGCCCAGAGATAAACCCACACACATATGGTCTCCTTATGTTTGATAAAGGAGGCAAGAAAATACAGTGGAGCAAAGACAGCCTCTTCAATAAGTGGTGATGTGAAAACTGGACAGGCACATGTAAAAGTATGAAATTAGAACGCTCCCTAACACCATACACAAAAATAAGCTCAAAATGGAGTAAAGATCTAAATGTAAGGCCAGAAACTATCAAACTGTTACAGGAAAATATAGGCAGAACACTCTATGACATAAATCACAGAAAGATCCTTTTTGACACACCTCCTACAGAAATGGAAACAAAAACAAAAATAAACAAATTGAACCTAATGAAACTTAAAAGCTTTTGCACAACAAAGGAAACCATAAACAAGACCAAAAGTCAACCCTCAGAATGGGAGAAAATATTTGCAAATGAATAAACTGACAAAGGATTAATCTCCAAAATTTACAAGCAGCTCATGCAGCTCAATAAGAAAAAAACAAACAACCCAATCCAAAAATGGCCAAAAGACCTAAATAGACATTTCTCCACAGAAGATATACAGACTGCCAACAAACACATGAAAGGATGCTCAACATCTTTAATCATTAGAGAAATGCAAATCAAAACTACAATGAGATATCATCTCACACCAGTCAGAATGGCCATCATCAAAAAATCTAGAAACAATAAATGCTGGAGAGGGTGTGGAGAAAAGGGAACACTCTTGCACTGCTGGTGGGAATGAAAATTGATACAACCACTATGGAGAACAGTATGGAGGTTCCTTAAAAAACTAAAAATAGAACTACCATATGACCCAGCAATCCCACTACTAGGCATATACCCTGAGAAAACCATAATTCAAAAAGAGACATGTACCAAAATGTTCATTGCAGCTCTATTTACAATAGCCAGGAGATGGAGCGACCTATGTGTCCATCATCAGATGAAGGAATAAAGAAGATGTGGCCCATATGTACAATGGAATATTACTCAGCCATAAAAAGAAATGAAATTGAATTATTTGTAGTGAGGTGGATGGACCTAGAGTGTGTCATACAGAGTGAAGTAAGTCAGAAAGAGAAAAACAAATATCATATGCTAACACATATATATGGAATCAAAAAAAAGAAGGTCATGAAGAATCTAGGGGTAAGACGGGAATAAGACAAAGACCTACTGGATAATGGACTCGAGGATATGGGGAGGGGGAAGGGTAAGCTGTGACAAAGTGAGAGTGTGGCATGAACATATACACACTACCAAACCTAAAATAGATAGCTAGTGGGAAGTAGCCGCATGGCACAGGGAGATCAGCTTCGTGCTTTGTGACCACCTAGAGGTGTGGGTAAGGAGGGTGGGAGGGAGGGAGATGCAACAGGGAAGAGATATGGGAACATATGTATATGTATAACTGATTCACTTTGTTATAAAGCAGAAACTAACACAACATTGTAAAGCAATTATTCTCCAATAAAATTGTTAAAAAATATTGACATTCTGAACTGAAAGCAATTTAATTAATTGCTTATTTTTGAACTTTGTCTTTTACCAAAGGGGAAAAATAGAAAGGAAAGCAATAAAATGATGTGGCCTTCAAGTGACAAGTGAAGATAAGACATTAAAAATATAATTAAATCATGCTTTTTGGCATTCATATACTATTTGTATAATTTCTTATGTAGAGAGGCATAATAACAATACTCAGGAGCCAGACTACCCGATCGTCTACTCTAATAGGGAATTCATTATACGTCATGCCAAGAAATGCCAAGACACATATTAATCAAACTGTAAAAATTTAAATACGAATAAAAACATATTAAAGGCAGCAAGGGAAAAACAACAAATAACACACAAGGGAATCCCCATAAGGTTAACAGCTGAACATTCAGCAGAAACTCTGCAAGCTAGAAGGGAGTGGAAAGACATATTTAAAGTGATGAAGGAGAAAATCCTACAACCAAGATTAATCTACCCAGCAAGGATCTCATTCAGATTTGATGGAGAATTTAAAAACCTTACAGACAAGCAAAATTTGAGTTCAGCACCACCAAACCAGCTTTACAACAAATGCTAAAGGAAATTCTATAGGCAAGAAACACAAGAGAAGAAAAAGACCTACAATAACAAACCCAAAACAATTAAGAAAATGGGAAAAGTATATACATATCAATAATTACATTAAATGTGACTGGATTAATTGCTGCCACAAAATGACACAGACTGGTTGAAAGGATACAAAAACAAGACACATATACATGCTATCTACAAGAGACCCACTTCAGACCTAAGGACACAGAGAGACTGAAAGTGAGGGGATGGATAAAGATATCCCATGCAAATAGAAGTCAAAAGCAAGCTGGAGTAGCAATTCTCATATCAGACAAAATAGACTTTAAAATAAAGACTACTAGAAGAGACAAAGAAGGACACTACATAATGATCAAGGGTTCGATCCAAGAAAAAGATATAACAATTGTAAATATTTATGCACCCAACATAGGAGCACCTCAATACATAAGGCAAATACTAACAGCCATAAAAGGGGAAATTGACAGTAACACATTCATAGTAGGGGACTGTAACACCCCACTTTCACCAAAGGACACATCAAGCTAAATGAAAATAAAAAAGGAAAGACAAGCTTTAAATGATACATTAAACAAGATGGACTTAATTGATATGTATAGGACATTCGATCCAAAAGCAACAGAATACACATTTTTTTCAGGTGCTCATGGAACATTCTCCAGGATAGATCATATCTTTGGTGACAAGTCAAGCCTTGATAAATTTAAGAAAATTGAAATTGTATCAAGTATCTTTTCCAACCACAACGCTATGAGACTAGACATTAATTACAGGAAAATATTTGTAAAAAATACAAACACATGGAGGCTATACAATACACTACTTAATAACAAAGTGATCACTGAAGAAATCAAAGAGGAAATCAAAAAATACCTAGAAACAAATGACAGTGGAAACACGGTGACCCAAAACCTATGGGGTATAGCAAAAGCAGTTCTAAGAGGGAAGTTTATAGCAATACAGTCCTACCTTGAGAAACAGGTAGTATCTCAGAAAAACAACCAAACCTTGCACCTAAAGCAATTAGGGAAAGAAGAACAAAAAAAATACCCTAAGTTAGCAGAAGGAAATAAATCATAATGATCAGATCACAAATAAATGAAAAATAAATGAAGGAAATGATAGCAGAGATGAATAAAACTAAAAGCTGGTTCTTTGAGAAGATAAACAAAATTGATAAACCATTAGCCAGACTCATCAAGAAAAAAAGGGAGAAGACTCAAATCAATAGAATTAGAAATGAAAAAACAGGAGTAACAATTGATACTGCAGAAATACAAAGTATCATGAGACATTACTACAAGCAACTCTATGCCAATAAAATGGACAACCTTGAAGAAATGGACAAATTCTTAGAAATGCACAGCCTACCAAGACTGAATCAAGAAGAAATAGAAAATATGAACAGACCAATCATAGGCACTGAAATTGAGACTGTGATTAAAAATGTTCTAACAAACAAAAGCCCAGGACCAGATGGCTTCACAGGCAAATTCTGTCAAACATTTAGAAAAGAGCTAACACCTATCCTTCTCAAACTCTTCCAAAATATAACAGACAGAGGAACACTCCCCAACTCATTCTATGTGGCCACCATCACCCTGATACCAAAACCAGAAAAATATGTCACACACACACACAAAAAAAAACTACAGGCCAACTTCACTGGTGAACATAGATGCAAAAATCCTCAACAAAATACTAGCAAACAGAATCCAACAGCACATTAAAAGGATCATACACCATGATCAAGTGGGGTTTATTCCACTAATGCAAGGATTCTTTGAAATATGCAAATCAATCAACATGATACACCATATTAACAAATTGAAGGAGAAAAACCAAATGATCATCTCAATAGATGAAGAGAAATCTTTCGACAAAATTCAACACCCATTTATGATGAGAACCCTGCAGAAAATAGGCAGAGAGGGAACATTTCTTAGCATAATAAAGGCCATATCTGACGAACCCACAGCAAACATCATCCTCAATCGTGAAAAACTGAAACCATTTCCACTAAGATTAGGAAGAAGACAAGGTTGCCCACTCTCACCACTCTTTTGCAACATAGTTTTGGAAGTTTAAGCCACATCAATCAGAGAAGAAATAGAAATAAAAGGAATCCAAATTGGAAAGAAGTAAAGCTGTCACTGTTTGCAGATGTCATGATACTATACATAGAGAATCTTAAAGATGCTACCAGGAAACTACTAGAGCTAATCAATGAATGTGGTAAAGTAGCAGGATACAAAATTAATGCACAGAAATCTCTGGCATTCCTATACACTAATGTTGAAAAATCTGAAATTGAAATTAAGAAAACACTCCCATTTACCATTGCAACAATAATAATAATATATCTAGGAATAAACCTACCTAAGGAGACAAAAGATTATATACAGAAAATAATAAGACACTGATGAAAGAAATTAAAGATGATACAAATAGATGGAGAGATATACCATGTTCTTGGATTGGCAGAATGAACATTGTGAAAATGACTCTACTACCCAAAGCAATCTACAGATTCAGTGCAATCCTGATCAAACTACCACTGGCCTTTTTCACAGAACTAGAACAAAAAATTTCACAATTTATATGGAAACACAAAAGACCCCGAATAGCCAAAGCAATCTTGAGAATGAAAAACGGAGATGGAGGAATAAGGCTTGCTGATTTCAGACTATGCTACAAAGCTACACTAATCAAGACAGTATGCTAGTGCCACAAACATAGAAATATAGATCAATGGAACAGGGTAGGAAGCCCAGAGATAAAACCACGCACATGTGGTCCCCTTATCTTTGATAAAGGAGGCAGTAATGTACATTGCAGAAAGGACAGCCTCTTCAGTAAGTGGTGCTGAGAAAACTGGACAGGTATATGTAAAAGTTTGAGATTAGAACACTCCCTGACACCATACACCAAAATAAGCTCAAAGTGGATTAAAGACTTAAATGTAAGGCCAAAAACTATCAAACTCTTAGAGGAAAGCGTAGGCAGAACACTCTATGATATAAATCACAACAAGATCCTTTTTGACCCACCTCCTAGAGAAATGGAAATAAAAACAAAAATAAGCAAATGGGACCTAATGAAACTTAAAATCCTTTGCACAGCAAAGGAAACCATAACCAAGAACAAAAGACAGCCCTCAGAATGGGAGAACGTATTTGCAAATGAAGCAACTGACAAAGGATTAATCTACAAAATTTACAAGAAGCTCATGCTGCTCAATAACAAAAAAACCAAAAACCCAATACAAAAATGGGCAGAAGACCTAAGTAGACATTTTTCCAAAGAAGATATCCAGATTGCCAACAAACACATGAAAGAATGCTCAACATCTTTAATCATTAGAGAAATGCAAATCAAAACTACAATGAGATATCATCTTACACCGGTCAGAATTGCAATGATAAAAAAAAAAATCTAGAAACCATAAATGCTGAAGAGGGTGTGGGGAAAAGGGAACACATTTGCACTGCTGGTGGGAATGTAAATTGATGCAGTCACTATGGAAAACAGTATGGAGGATCCTTAAAAACTTCAAATAGGACCACCATATGATCCAGCAATCCCTCTACTGGGCATATACCCTGAGAGAACCATAATTCAAAATATTCATGTACCAAAATGTTCATTGCAGCTCTATTTACAATAGCCCGGAGAAGGAAACAACCTATGTGTCCATCATCAGATGAATGGATAAAGAAGACGTGGCACATATATACAATAGAATATTACTCAGCCATAAAAAGAAACGAAATTGAGTTATTTGTAATGAGGTGTATAGACCTAGAGTCTGTCATACAGAGTGAAGTAAGTCAGAAAGAGAAAGACAAATACCATATGCTAACACATATATATGGAATATTAAAAAAAAAAGTCATGAAGAACCTAGGGGTAAGACAGGTATAAAGACACAGACCTACTAGAGAATGGACTTAAGGATATGGGGAGGGGGAAGTTTAAGCTCTGACAACGTGAGAGAGAGTCATGGACATATATACACTACCAAATGTAAGGTAGATAGCTAGTGGGAAGCAGCCGCATAGCACAGGGAGATCAGCTCGGTGCTTTGTGACCCCCTGGAGGGGTGGGATAGGGAGGGTAGGAGGGAAGGAGACGCAAGAGGGTAGAGATATGGGAACATAGGTATATGTATAACTGATTCACTTTGTTATAAAGCAGAAACTAACACTCCATTTTAAAGCAATTATCCTCCAATAAAGATGTTAAAAAAATACATTATAATTCATAACTACTTACTCCTATTTCAGTTTTCTTTCTGGCACACTCTCCAGTAGTAGTGAACTGTGGGGTGAGATTTTAGATTTACTAACCAAGTGGAGATTCGTGACATTTTCTCTCTCTTTAAACTTAAACTCCAATACCTGAAATATGACAGTAAATTCATAATATTAATAATTGATTAAATATCTGCCTAGACATTCATGACAGTACAGACTTAGGTATTGAAAAATCTATAGTTTATGAATAGTCACACAATTATAACATGGACTCTACCCTTAAGAATCTTACATTCTGGCTGAATAGACAAGATACATATAACAAACAAAGTTGAATGGTACTAGAGAATATATGGTTAGAAATTACAAGTGATTTATGGATGACTGAAGTAGTCAGAGAAGTCTTTATTGAAGTGCAGAACTTGGACTGGATCTTGAAGGACAGGAATTCTTTTATATAAGAACAGTAAAGGGAAAGTATTTTTAATGAGAAATAACATGAACAATGAAGAGAAAGTCAAGGAGGAACATAGAATGTGCTTGGGATAATGGAAAAAAACGGGTCAAGTTTAGAAAGGTTTTGTTTTGCTGAAGCAGTGGGATATATGGTTAACTATCTACAAAGAGATAAGAAGGTAGAATTATTCTACGTAATATTGATACTGTCTTTTCTCCATTATTTCTCCCTTTCTTTCTCCCTCTCTCTCATTCTGCATGCCTATTTCTATTTAGCACTGATCTTGTAATTTCCCCCATCTTAAGTAAAAAAATAATAATAATCCTCTCTTGATCTCACTTCCTCCTGTTGCTGCTGCCTCATTTCTATGCTCCCTTTTACAGTATAGAACTTCCAAAGAGGAGTCTGATCTTCTCTTCAAATCCTGTCATCCCATTGTCTCTTGAACACACTTCATTTAGGTTTCATTCTCACCAATCTACTGAAAAATCTTTTGTCAAAGTTACTAATAACCTCAACATTGTGAAATCCCATGGTCAATTCTCAGTCTTCATCTTGATGAATCAAGCAGGATATTACCCAATATATGACTCTCTGCATAATGAAACACTTTATTTGGTATCAAGGACACTACTCCCCTGTTTTCTGTACTACTTCACTGGTAGCTTCTTTTCAGTTAGCTATTGTTAGTATTTCCTCATCTTCCCTACCTCTGAATATCAAAGGCCTGAAAAGTTCACTCCTTCAATCTACTTTCTTGTCTATCTCTTCTGACTCCCTTGAAGACTTCATATAGCTTAATGGCTTTATATATCTTCCACATGTTGACAAATTCAAAATTTATATTTATAGCCCACACTTGTCTCCCAAATTTCAGACCAATATATCCAGCTGCCTACTCCACCTGGTTATCTAATAGGCATCTCCAACTCAACATGTCCAAAACAGATTACTTGATCTTTTTTTTCCTTAAATCTGTTCTTTGGAAAATTGTTCCCCTTTAATGTAATAGAAATTGTATTGTTCCATTTGTTAATCTGTAACTCTTCTCTTTCTCTCATGCCCCACATCCAATCAATTAGAAAAATGATTTGGCTTCACCTAAAAGTATATCCAGAAACTTACCACTTTTCAGCAATTCCACTGCTAAAACCCTGGTCCAAGCCACCATTATCTCTCACCTAGATTATTTTAACAGTCTCTCAACTGGTCTCCTGTGTCTGTGCTTGCCTTCTTACAGTCTATTTGCAAACCAGCCGGAAATGATTCTATTAAAATATGTATCAGATCATGTTACTTTTCTTCTCAGAATGCTCTCTTGTTTTCACATCTCACTTAGTGGCCCTCAAGACCCTACAAGATCTGCCTACTGTTACCTGTCTAATTTAGTTTCCTAATTCTTCCCCTAACCCTGGTTGCTTACTCAGCTCCAGCCACACTGACCACTTGCTGATTTTCAAACACAGAAATCATATTTATGTCTCAGGATCTTTACAGATTTTATATCTTTGCCTAGAATACTCTTCCTTTACATATCTGCATGGCTTGTGCACTTATTGCCTTAAGTTATTTTGTCAAATGCTAGTTTCTTAGAGATGTAGTCCCTGACAATGACCCTATTCAAATGGGAACTCCCTCTGCCCAGTACCTTAATACCCTTATGCTGCTCAAGTTTTCTTCATAGTCTTTATTACTCTGTGCTATTCTAAGTTTTGTCTATTTATTTATTTTATTATTATCTATTTATGATTACATATCTTCCTTCACTAGAATATAACATTAAAAAAGGCAGGGATTTTTATGTGCTTTGTTTATTGCTATATCCTCAGGGCCTAAAACAGTACCTGGCACACTGTGGGTCCTAAATAAATAATTGTTGAATAAATGCATGAATGAAGGAATGTCTATCTCTCTTTTAAATCTAAATTACAAGAGTGCCTGAGAAATGCCTTGAACATTCTCACCAGATCAATTAATTATTTACTTTGAAAAACATTGAAAATCCCTTTGTAATTTATTATTTTTTATTGTAGAAATGACTTTATACAATAAATAAATAATGAATATTGTATTTATTTTCTCCCTCTACTATATTTCTACCCCTTATTCATGGCTTTTTACATGGCTTTATACATGGATTTTTATCTGAGTAGTTTATACTTGAAAATAAAGATGGAACAGAGTAATGTTCTATTTCATAGCTTTTTGCGACAGCAGTATAACAAAGTTTACTATGACAGGTATTTTTTTTTCATTGAATCTAAAGGTAAATTAACACTAACAAATAAATTATTTAACACTGTTAAATATTAATAAATTATTTAACACTGTTGTAACAAAAATATATTTTAGATGCTTCCTGCTATAAAATCAACCTTTAAATAATTTTGTTACTATGAAATATTAAATACTAGAGAGAAATATCAATTTGACTTGAAAATTACATTGATATTTTTGTTGATAATATATCAACTGTAGTGTCAATTTATAGCTCAAGGAGTATAACTTCTGATAATAAAGTCACCTTGTTTGCTATATCCTATAAATGGCTGTCAGTTTTTATAACTTAACTAAAATGTCACCACAGTGTTTTATTTCTGTCATGTCTACTTGAGTATGGATTATTTTGCTAAGAACAATGAAAGGAATTAGCAATTTCTAAGTTTGAAAGGTACACACAATATTTGCAAGTGTAAAAACCAAAAGTGGAGAGATTAAATTTCCCGAAGTCAGAGCTAACCAGGTCTGGTTCCAAAGATGAAATGATTAACAATTGAACAGTATCTGCTTAATAACAGTAAGAATAAAAGTGTCCCATTTTTGTCCTTTTTGGAAAAGTCATAAAAATTTTGAATATCATCTAGTTGATGAAATCTATAATTTTGCTAGTGTCAAGTTCCTTTGTTTTGATACTTCGTCCCTAATTAACGGACTTTACTTACCAAGGGTAATCATTCTTCAGTGCATTTCTCCTGGCTGTTTGTTTTAATGCACCTCGTGTTGCTTTCTATTGAATGTTTATTCATTTCCCACATTAAAGTGAAAATTATTATTATGTGAATATTCAAAAACCCAAAATACTAATGAATAAATCAGAAAGCCTTATTAAAGCTATCCATACAGATAATCCCTGTTATAAGGCAGCTTTATTAAATCCCAAGACTGAGCTTGAACTTGAAACATTATTAAAGCATATATTGGAATGTCTTTTGTCTTTTTTTGTCTGTTGCTTAAACATTATGCCTATATACCCAAATACCACACTTAAAGTTCTAATTCAACCAGAAGTTGTCTCACTAAATTTGTCCCACAAATAATAATATTCCTGTGCCTCTTACAAACTATTTTAAGTATAGGTGTTAAGAAATTGTAACTTAACCTAAAATCTTCATTTCAAGAATTCTCTGCTTGTATGACATGAACTACCATGCCATCGTATGGCATTAATGGTAGATGAAATATTTTCTTTTAAATCAGGTATTTAGAGTGTCATAAGTAATTTTGTTAAAAAGTTCTTTGTGTTCACTACAAATATTTGAAAGAATGGCAACAGGAATGTAAATACATATTAATACTAATGTTTTACTTAAGTATCTATTAGCAAGGTGCAAGAAATGAATTGATCACTCCCACAATCGTTTGAAAGCTACCCACTCTAGAGACTAATAGGTTATTAATTGCATTTTGTTGAGAGAGATGTTTCATAGAATAGAAAGAAAAAAGATTTTCATCTATAAAGAATGCAGTAAACTAGCTCCAAAATGATTTACTTAATTAATCCAAAAGGAGTTTGATTCGTGATTAGCAAGAGGGCAAATAAATCTTCATTTAAAGCTCTGGGAATAAGTAAACTCAATATATTGTCAAGGAAATAATTCCTAAATGAAGAACAAACATAGAAAACTCTTTTATGACTTAGATATCTTTAACACTGAGTAACAGCAGAATTTAAATTAGGTTGTAGCTTATTTCATAATTGTGATCAGAGATAAAAGTGCATATCTTCTGAGAAAGGAAGTAAACAAGAGAAACATCCTCAATGTTAAATTACTTTCCTTTAAAATGCAAACACATTCCACTAATTAGCAGCTTGGTTGCAGAACTGACTACACAGGCTACATAGTAAGGAAATAGGATTTACCTGGGAATGCTTTTCTTCCTTTCAGTCCCTGTTAATTTGTAATTCAGGAATTTGCAAGATCTCCTTTCAACAGAGGAAGCCTGGTAGATGATAATTTAGAGTGAGATAAATTTAGGTTCAATTCACAGCTTCAAAATTTACTAACAACTTAGGAGAGTTATTTAAATTATCTGAGCCTGTATCGTCATCTGTGAAGTAGATAATAATGGTACCTACTTTTTAGAAATGTTATGGGGATTGAGTAAGAAGATTTATGCATTGTACTTGACCCCATAATAGGTGTACAGGAAACGTTAGTTTCTGTCTTCCTTTAGTCCATGTAGAGGTTTAGTAGAGCTGAGAAAACACAGAAGACTTTGAATATGAGCATTAGTGATAAATTTTCCCCTTTGTTGTAGTTATTACTTCTTAGTACATTATGTATTGATCAGGAATAATCAGTATATTAACAGGATATAGTAGAACAGTTCAAGTAATGTTTATCTGTTACTTATTAGTGGAGGGCTCTGTTTCAGGGAATAGTGCAAAACCCCTCCACACTGGTATGTTGCACCATGCTTCTGAGGGATGTCTTCCTGGAACCAAGTCCTATACACTCATTTTCTGGAAGCAAGTTTCAAGTAGAGGAGGGTAGATAGAACCTATTTAGTCAAGAAAATCTCCCTTCTCGTCCCTCTTCAGAGATAATACTCCCTCATATACATTACCTTGGTTTATTATAACAATAATATAGCATGATGGAAAATGATTTTATGTCTTGAACCAAATGCATACACAAAAGAAATGGCAGCTTTTTCTAACCTTAGCACTGTTGCATAATTATTGGGTAAACAGATGGGACAATTTTCTTCTCATGTAATTCACTCACGTCTCATTTCTAGGCCTGAATTTCCTTCTCAGTAAAATGTGGTGCTGGAATAGATAATTTCTAAGGCTCTAACTGGCTCTACTTTTCTATTAATATTTACACTAAAAATAAAAAAAAATGATGTTTTACATCTGTGATCACTGGGTGGTTGAAACCGCCAGAGAAGACACGTTGTGTGGTTTCTCAGTTTAGTGAGGTGATTAAAAACTCAGGCACTAAAGGTAGACTTTAGTTTAAGCCCCAGCGTTGTCACTTACTAGCCACATAAACTTGTGCTAGTCCTTTAATTTTTTGATCCTGTTTTCTTATCTGTAAAATACAGTTAATAAAAATATCCAAGTCTCAGAGGTCCTGAGGGAATTGAGATATATATGAAAAGCATTTTATATGGTTTTCAGGCAATAAAACTGTTAAGTATGATGTCCCTATTATCAAAGAGGAGAGTCAAGCACAAAAATGTCATCAATATCATAGTCCCGGCAATGAAAGCAGGGGAAATTCTGAATAGGTGTATGTCATTTATGTGATTTCCTACCCAAATCCCCCAAGCCTTTGGAGAGGAGACTAAGTGAAATTAAAAGAACTATTTGTGCATAAATATTCACAAGCAAAAGACAGTGCCAAATTGGTATCAGTGTGATGAAGAAAAAATAAATAAATAAATAAAACAGAAGAGAAGAATAACCTCCCTTTCATCATAGAACATAACATGGCACCAGTGAGGTCTTAGGTATTTGTGTCATCAGTAGCATCAATGGTTTAGGGACAGCATGTGGTGGCTTAGAGCAACAAGAGGCCTTTATCATAAGCCTGGTAGTGAGTTAGAAATGATCAGCACTTTGTATGTCTGTAGCTATAACAAGAGTTAAATGTTCCCTGTCAATCTCATCAGAGATCTCCTATTTCAGAGATTGTTCACATTATTCAGGACTATTGAAGGTTGCTGTTTGTTTGGAACTTATATCAAAGTCTTTCTCCTCTGAACTCCTATAGTCACCTCCATCTTGTAGAAGCTCATTAATGGTTAGTATATTGCTGAATGTTAGCAATAGAAAAATTTAAATATCTCTAAATGTAGCAATTAAATAAATTCTTATCTGTTTAAAGTAGTCATCTTGCAAACATACATATGGCACTTAGGGAGAAAAAAGTTGTTGCATTAACTAAAAAATCTTTAAATGGTACTGAACTGAGTGTGTGGCTGCACATTAATTTTATTGTCATGGGATGCTTTCTTCAAAGGGTATGTATTGTGCAGTATTTAAAATGTGTGGTTATGTGGACTTTCTTACATCTATGTAATATAGATCATAAGGAAAAATGGAGCACATTTCTATTTCACTGCAAAAAACCCAGCAACTTGACAGATTGTTTTACTTCTCTCTTTTTTCCCCTTTTATTTAAGGACATTTTGAAACAACAACAATGGCATCTGCTGGTCAGTCCAGTGAGTCTGGAAATAAGTGGAGAAGCTCTGTCCCCAGAAAAGTGCCCCAAACAAAAAACCTGATATTTGGAAATGTACTTATTTTGTATTTGTTAGATTTTGTGAAATCTAAAATTCACGATCACTAAGATTTTAGGCTTAAACAACATATTTGGCATGCAGTACTATTCTTAAGTTAATTAACTTTCCACAATCCTAGTGTTTTTAATACAGTGAGCAGTTTTGGATTTGTCTGCATTCTGTGAACTATTGACCAAAAAATTCTATGTGTGCCTAATTCCTTTGGTGCCTGAGAAAGTTTGTTCTACTCTAGTGGCTTAATACATAGACACATTACACCAAGAAACTGTGCTAGCTTAAAGTCTTAAAAAAATAGCATCAACTCAAAGGATGCTTATTCCTTTAAAAAGGGAGAGAGAGTGGATGTTGAAGAAGAAACAAACAAAATGGACAATGCTAGATAGAAACAGAAGTTTAGGTAGATACAATAAAAGTAAAAAGGGAAGAGATAGAGGAAATAGCAGTATCAACAGAGAAAAGAGAATTGGGAAGCATACATAGGGAGAGTTATGGTCCATGCCTGAGAAATAAAGAATACAGAAAGAAATGTGAAGCCTGTGATGGGGAGGAAATTGAGTAGGAGGTAGACAAAATAGGTGGCTTATTGAAAGTGGCACTAGGTGAGAAAGTGGGAGTGCAGGCAGATGAAAAGAGAAGTAGTCACAATTGATAAGTGGATTTTTTTTCTTATTTCATTTTTTTCTAGGAAGTATCCACTTTACCTTTCCATCATACTGTTATTTTTCTTGTGCTGTCTCCAGCAGTAATGAATAGAAGTTGTAACATTCTTCAGAAAAGGAAAAAATATACTTGAAATCGAGCCAGATGAATTATCATTGTGTCTTTATTTCTATTTTCTACTATGAACACTTCTCCAAAGTGTGAATGATGTTCATGGGGACAGCACGTTCCATAATACTCAAAAGTTGTCAAGGGTTTAGTGTTTACACATGGAATGTTAGTTTGTTTAGCACTCCATCTCCACGCTTTCTATAAAAAATTCTGTTTTATTATAACGACACATCTCACTTCAATAGGCTTCCTGGAAACTCTCTAAGGTTCTTTTCAACTTTAAGAGTTTGGAATTTTAATAAGTCTTTTGGAAAAATATTTTGTGCTTAACAAATCCAAACCGTTCATTGTTAAAAGGAAAATATTTCCACATTTTAAAAACAGTTTAGAAATATAGAAAAATTCAGTGAATAATATAAGAAACACAAAAGGACCTATGATCTAGAATTAATAAACGTTAGCATTTGATTATTTTTGCTTCCTGTGTTTATACCCACATGTGTGTATAAAAGAAACAGAACAATCGAAATTAACCTGGAATCCCCTTTTCCCTTTCCCCAGCCTTACACATACCCATCCCACTCCTATCACCCCTACCTTAGAGTTATCAATAAAATGAATTTTTGTGCCTTTTGTAGTCCATTTTTGTCTTTATTTTAAATTTCACTATGTGTGCACAACCTACACACACATCAATGAACATTATACAGCATTACTTTGTGTATTTTGTTTTAAATCTACATAAATGCTGTCACATCATTTGCACTTTTCTGCAGCTCACTTTTTCCAATCACCATTACGTTTTCCAGAACTATTCATGATGATAACTTAAATTCATCTACTCTGCTATTTAGTAACATAATTTATTATGTCTTTATTCTATTGTGGACCTCTATTGCTTTTAATTTCTGGCAATATAAACAATGAAGAACACATAGGTAGATGTCTCCTGGGACATATATGTAAGATTTTCACCAGAGTTTATACCCTGAAGCCATTGGTGGATAATAGGTATATGTACCTTCAGCTTTACTTTACCTTCAGCTTTCCTAGACATTTCCAAATTAATTCAAATGAATTGCACTGATTTTCACTCTCACCAGGATTTCTTGTTGCCCCACATCCTCACTAACACTTGGCACAGTTAGATCTTTTTTTTTTTTACTGTTTACCAGTCTAATTCTACCATATTATTATTTTAAGTTACATTTCTCTGATTACTACTATAACTCCTACTTTTACCCCTTATATTACATCACTGGCTAACAGTTTTTAATCTTTACTCTGTGTTAAGACCTCTTCTAAAAACCTTCATGCATTAACTAATTTGAGTCTTATAATTACTCTGTGAGTTATTTATGATTTTATCTTCACTGGCTAGACACAGAAACTTAGATATAGTAAAGTTACTTGTCCAAAGTCATATCTGTTACAAGTGAGATTAAGCATCATTGTATATCTTTCTCTGTTAGTGTATTTTCCCCTTTTGTGAATTTAACAGTATTATAATTTGCCACTTTTTCTATCAGTTTGTTTATTCTTATGCATTTGTAGGAGTTCTTGGAACACCATTCTCTGTGTACAGCAGCTATATTAATACATTTCTGAGAAAAAATGTATTAAAATGTGAACTACACTCTCATACCATGCACAAAATAAATTCAAAATGGATTAAAGTCTTAAATGTAAGACCTGAAACCATAAAACTTCTAGAATAAAATATATGCAGTATGCCCATTGACATCAGTCTTAGTAATATTTTTTTAAATATGTTTACTCAGGCAAGAAAAACAAAAGCAAAAATAAACAAAATGGTACTACATCAAACTAAAACCCTTTTTCACGGTGAAGGAAACGGTCAACAAAATGAAAAGGTAGCCTACTGAATGGGGGAAGATATTTGCAAACAATATATCAGATAAAGGGTTAATATCCAATATATACAAAGAAGTCATACAACTCAACATCAAAAAAAAAAATAAAAAATGACCTGATTATAAAATGGGCAGAAGACTTGAACAGACTTTTTCCAAAGAAAGTATAGAGACGGCCAATAGGCATATAAAAAGGTGCTCAACATCACTAATCATCAAGGGAATGTAAATCAAATCCACAATGAGATATTACTTCACGCCTGTCAGAATGACCATTAACAAAAAGACACCAAGTAACAAGTGTTGATGAGGACATAGAGAAAAGGAAACCCTCATCCACTCTTGGTGAGAATGTAAATTGTTGCAACCACTATGGAAAACAATATAGAGATTCCTCAAACATTAAAAGTAGAACTACTGTATTATCCAGCAATTCCACTCCTGGATATTTATCCAAAGAAAATGAAACACAGATTTGAAAAGACATATGCACCCCTTATGTTCATTGCAGCATTATTTGCAATAGGCAAGATATAGAAACAATGCAAGTGCACATCAATAAATGAATGGCTAAAGAAGATGTGATACAAACACACACACACACAATAGAATATTACTCAGTGATTAAAAAGAATAAAATCTTGCCATTTGTGACAACATGGTTGGACCTAGAAGGTATTATGCTAAGTGAAATAAGTCAGAGAAAGACAAATACTGTGTTTTCACTTATATATGTAGAATGTAAAAATTGAAACAAATGAACAAACATAACAAAACAGAAACAAAGTTATAGATACAAAGAACCAACAAGGGTTGCCAGAGGGGAAAGGGCTGATGGCAGGGTGGTGGGGGGAGAAATATGTGAGGGAGATTAAGAGATATAAAGTTCCTGTTGCAAAATAAATAAGTCACAGGTATGAAATGTACAGTGTGAGGAGTACAGTCAGTAACTATATAATATATTTGTATGGTGAAATATAGTAACTAGATTTGTTATGGTGATCACTTTGAAATGTATAAAAATATCAAATCACTATGTCATGCAACAGGAACTAACAGTGTTTTGGGTCAATTATACTTCAAAAGCAAACAAATAACAAATCAACTCATAGAAAAAGAGATCAGATGTGTGGTTATCAGAGGCAGGGGATGGGGAGAGGGGAATTGGATGAAGGCAGTCAAAAGATACAAACTTCTAGTTATAAGATAAATAAGCACTAAGGATGTAAAGTACAACATGGTAAATATAATTAACAATGCTGTTGTATATGAAAGTTGTTAAGAAAGTCAATCCTAAGCATTCTTATCACAAGGAAATTTTTTTTTCTATTTCTTTAACTTTGTATCTATAGGAGATGATAAATGTTCACTAAACTGTGATAAACATTTCATGATGCATGTAAGTCAAATCATTATGCTGTAAACCTTAAACTTGTACAGTGCTGCATGTCAATTATATCACAATAAAACTAGTTGAAAATAAATAAATTAATAAATAAAATGTGTCATAATTGAGGTTTTGTCCAATTCTTATAATTATAACAGTTTAATATATTTCTAAGCTAGATGTTAGGAGTTACAAGATCTTATTGCTCTACCATCTTTGTTCCTTCTTTGATTTATCATTATGTAGCATCTTCATATATTTACACTATTTTTTCACCTTAAATTATATTTTATTTGATATCTATATTACTACAACATATATTTAACTAGCTTTCTTCTGATAAATATTACCATCCTTAATTTTGCTTTTATAGCACTCTTCCTCCTGTTAGGCAATTATATATTACTGGAGTTTTGATGTCAGGCCTGGCCATATGACTTACTTTAGCCAGAAAATGTTAACAGAAGTGATGTGTGCCACTTTCAAGCAGAGGCTTTAAAAGCCATCATTTTCCTCTATTTTCTTTTTCCTTTTAATATGAGAATGACAATATCTTTGATAGAAGCTATGTTATCTCCTTGTTCCTGGATGGAAAACCATTGGAGTAGAGCTGGATCCAACCTCCAATAGACATGTAATGTGAGTGAAAAACAAAACTTTGTTACTAGAAGCTACTGAGATTTTTGTAGTCATATTTTTAAGTTCTAGATTAATACAGCCTAGTCCGATTTTTAGAAGACTATATCTGAACTAAGTTCCTTCACAGGCCCCTCAATTCTAGCTCCTATTAACCATTATGACTTTTATTTCTGTCTTTATTTATGGCACAAGGGGATTTTTCTTTCCTGATTTCAGGTTCAAAGATTAATTCAGAAGTGTTGGGGATTACATTTTCCTAGATTTTCTATGTATCAATACTTCAAGTAGAAGAGGAGAATTCCTTTATTAGCTCAGATTATCATATTTATCCAGCAATCCTTTACAGTATTTACAATTATTGGCCTTTGAAATAAAAAAAAAAACTGCTACTCAGTTGCTTAGGATTATTTTTGGAGATTTTAATTTTGATGCTATGAGAAGTTATCAATGACATCATAGAAGTTATCAGTGCTTATTGAATTAACTTCAATATGCATTACTTACATTTTCTCTCCAGATTCTCTTGTGTTTCATGAAATAACATAGAACTAGTGGTTGATCCTAAGTACAAAGAAGTTATTTGAATATTTCTCAGGGTTTAGGACCAAACATAATTGTATTTTTCAAAAGATTATCTTCTCTAATTTTAACCAGGAATTATGAAAATCATCCTAATTTTAAATAGGTTAATTTTTCTCTGTAAAGTATAGCAACATTTACCGAACATTTCACTGACTAGGAGGAATCTGTATTTTTAGTTCCTCCCTTATGCTCATATGCTTAGGGAAGCTCTCTTAAAACATGAACAGAGGACAGCAGAGGGCAAAGTGAGCAAAAGTAATTTGCTACTTGAGGCAGAGAGTAGAAGCTTGAATTCTTATGGCATATGAGACAGAAAATTTAAGGGAAAAACCATGTATTTATGGGAAAAAAGCTGTGTGTGTATACACATGTAGGAGAGTCTGTATGTGGGTAGTTGGGTGGGATGACAGAATAAACATATATAATAGAATATTTCTAATGTTTCAGTTTAAAAACTGTAAATGGATTCTAACATTTAGAAGTCCTACTAAATAAATCAAACCCAACCACACTTACTTGTCATGAGTATCAGAATGAAAGTTTCAATACTATCTTTAATTTGTACTAATGGACTTAATCTAGATTTACGATTTATGAATAAAAGTAAAAGACTGACTTCTAATTCACAAAGTACAAAAATGAAAACACCACTATTATTCCTTATTAAGTAATGTTCTTCAGCTTATTCACTGTAGTCCCCATGACTCCCACTTCCTGGTATTTACACCTGGTATATTTCCCTCCATTGCAGTGGGAAAATAATCTGTGACTTTCTTCCAACCAATAGAATATGGCAGAGGTGATAACATGTATTTGGTTGTGTGTACATAGTTGTTTTATGTAAGATAATAGTGTCCATATTGCTGGAATCTCTCATGAAGAAGCAAGCTGACGTGTTGTGAGCTGCCTTGTGGAGAGGGTCACATGCAAGAAATTCTAGATGACCTCTGGCTGACAGCCAACAAGACACTGAGACCCTCATCTGGCCCCCTCAAGGAATTGACCTACAGCTATTTGAACTT